>NC_133754.1:123576250-126523750 GCF_036562045.2 Rhinolophus sinicus
GCCGCTGGCCTCCTGGAAAGCTGTAGATTTGCGAAGGAGGTTGTGCAGTTTACTCTGCATTCCGGCCTATGGCGGTCCAGACCACAACCCCAGAAGCAAGGCACGTCTTCTAGGGTTGGCAGGGCCCCTGGGGCAAGGCACCTCTGCAATGTGAGTTGGGGGTCAGAGGAGGCATTGGGGTTCGCTAGAGAGGTGGCACAACCCAGACTTCTTACACGGAGGATTCTGGAGCCCAGGGGACCCTGCTGCCGACACCTGGTGTTTCTCATACCAGGAGTCCCTGCTGCCTGGTGGATCTACTGAGATCCCGCGAGATTGGGCTTCCTCTGGGAAGAGAGGTCCGTTCCTCTCTTTTGTGAGGTTCGTTCTCTGTCTCATCTGTCTTTCTGTCTGTCTGTGTGTCTCTTTGTGTCTGTCTTTGTGTCTCTTTGTGTGTCTCTCTGTCTGTCTCTCATTGTCTCTTTTTGTCTGTCTCTCTCTGTCGCTCTCTGTCTCTCTCTATATATAGATACTATATATGTGTGTATATATATATAGATAGTGCCTGGAAAGTATCTGAATATAGTGTCTATATATATATATACTTTCCAGGCACTATCGAATTGAAATATATATATATATATATATATATATATATATATATATATATATATATATATATATATATATAAAAATTTCTGGATATAGCTATTCAGAATATATAATCTGAATACAGCAGGTCCTCGAATAGCACAGTTTCCTTCAACATCATTTTGTTATTTAGTAACTACTACAGTTTCCTTCAACATCATTTTGTTACATGCCAAGAAACTTAACTCAGTTTTTTATCAATTGGCCCAAGGCAAAACTGATTTTGTTATAATTCCTTTCACTTAAAGTCACAGACCTTATCCGTAACGTTGAGGACTTACTGTATATACATACAGAAGTATATATATACATATATGCATACAGAAAGTGTATTATTTCTGAATATATATATATATATATATATATTCATTCAGAAATTATTTATTTTCCAGACACTATCCAATTTGTCTTCTAAAAATATTTACAAATGTTTGTGCATAAAAAAAAACTGCACAGAGAAATAAAATGCCTGAACAAAGACTACCTTAAAATCTTGTAAAAAAGAATTTTCAGTACTTATACACACATATATTGAAATATTCCCGGTTGGCCTTAAAACTGATCTCCCAAGAGACATATAAAGGTTCTTTCTCAGAAAAATGCCCCAAATACAATGATAAAATTAGAATATCCTAGTTTTGAGTACAAATACAAAGAAGTCTCAAACGGTCCTCTAAACTTATCCCCAAAATGACCCAAGAAAGGCTTTATCAGGATTATATTCAGGAATCATTTCCTACCTCCTCCCCCCCCAAAAAAAAAAAAGGATATAACAGATTGTAAAAATCTGGCCTTTGCTTTTGGTATCCACAACCAGATCTGAATTCTGTGCTTTCTTAAATAAGGAAAACAAAATCTTCAAAAGGGACTTTATAGAAGTATAATTGTGACCTTTTTCCAGTATTTTATTTTTGTTCATATATATATATCTTCAAGGGTGAATCTTTCTGGAAATGTTAATTCTATTAACCCTCTTTGGTTTATGAGAAAAATAAACACAAGGAGCCCAACTCTCATATTTGCAGAGCAAAGCCACGGTAGCTAGCCTGAGATTTTGTGGATACTTACAATGTACCTCTGTTTCCATAATGCTGAGAGATCTGAAATGTCATTCACTGTTCCTAACAGCTGGAAGGATGGCAAATGAGACATGTCGATCTAATCACAATTTTGGACCTCACTTCACCACTGGGAAAGTCCCATATCTATGTTCCTAGCAGCAAAGAATGCAGGCCCTGTTGTGATTGTTTGCAGATAACATCAGGTAAGAACCCAGATAAGGCTTCAGGTACAGAAGTAACAGAAATGCCCTTCTGGGCATAATGGGCTGTGTGGGACTCTTTCCCATTGGTAACAACAGCACATTTTGTCTTTTAAAATATACATAGATTTCCTTATGTAATCTGCCCCTTTTCATTTTCTTTTTTTAATTTTTTGGTCTGTTTGTTACATAACAGTGAGGTAGTTTGGGTTTAAACACTGATACAGCACTTACCACATCTTAATTTCAGTAAAAGGAAATGAGAAGGTCTTTATGTAAAATACATCTATTTATTTAACTTTTAATGCCAATGACATTTTAAAAAAGGATTTTGAAAGATTTCTTTGTTTCTCAATCTCAATTTGTTCTAATCCTAGCAAATCCCACCTATACAACAAAATAGAATACGTGTAATAAATAATCAAAATTTTAAAATATAAGTTTGGGTCATGTGGACTAAGTAGATTTGATGCATGCACTTATTATTTCATTAATCCAGTCATACATGCTTTCAATAAACATATACTGAGTTTGGACCTTGTGCCTGAACTCTGCTGGGTGTTAGATATAAAAACACTTCCAACATCAAGGACCTTATACTTTCAGGAGAGACATAGAAAAGTATACTAACAATTACCAAAAATAAAAAGTTAATTTCTAAGACAATGCTCCTTGGGATTCTAAAAAGACAGAAGGACATGTTGATGAGCCTGGGAAAAAAGTTAAAGAAGGCTTAGCAGAAGAGGTTGCATTTTAGAAGGAGTTTTCAATTTACAGTATTATCTGGAGCAGAGCTCTCAACTCAGCCAGTGTCGCTGCTCTTGAGGAGATTTAAACATGTGTGGAATTTTGAGTTGTCACAATGTTTGGCCACAGTCCTACAGATGTTTGGTGGATAAGGGCTAGCAGCGTAAAACATCTTGCCAGGAGAGGAGATTCTTGCACAATGAATCTCCTTGTGCAAGTTTTGTTTAATGTTTGGACATCCTTATAGATAAAAATCCAATGTATAATCATCTGAACTTTAAACTCAACTCTGTATTATATATAAACAAAAAATAATTGTTGTATCATTTATTCACTGAATTTTCCAGAATTAGTACTACTGTGTAAATAGAGGAAAGATTGGGGAAAAAGTGTTGGGAACTCTTCCAAGAGTAGTTCATCATTCCATTAAACACAGTACTACACATAATATTGGTGAATCCACTTCAGCACATTGTACCTGTCTGCATTTTCGGCTGTCCCATTCTAAGTATATACATACTTAAATACTTAAAATTCCAACTTTATTAATATTAGATTCAATCATCTGACTACTTCAGTATATCTTTGAATATAGATAATACTAAGCATTTATATTTTGAAATATATATTTAAAAATCCTTTTAATTTTTTCTATACATTAATTTTTTCTATATTATTAATTTTATATTGACTTAATTTTTATTGAGTTATAATTACAAAAAGCAAAATACACAGTTCTTAAGAGCATATTTTAATGAGTTTAACAAATGTATAATCGCTACAGTCACAATCCGTCAAGATAGAACACTTCCCTCACTCTACTCACCTCATGCCTCTTTATTGTTAATCTTCTCCCTTCTCTACCCAGAAAGGCAAACAATGTCCTGATATCTAACTCAGTTTATTAGTTTTTCCTGCTCTTGAATAATATACAAATGGAATCACAAAGAATGTACTCTCTTGTGCCTGAGTTTACTCAACATAGTGTTTTTGAAATTCATTCCTGTTGCTTTGTGTATCAGTAGTTTGCTCCTTTTTGTTGCTGAGCACTATTCTATTTTATGAATTTTAAAGTTTTATGTGGAGGTGGGTTACATTATCTACACATTTTATTTCAGGATAGTACAGGGGGCCTGTACTCAAATATTTGTTTTAAAGGGAGACAGGGATATTGGATCAGATAGCTTGAGAAGCAATAGTATAATGCTTAATAGCACAAAATTTATAAAAGAATGATCCAAGCTTGGAATGCAGGTCCAAATTTACTTGCTTTTTGACAGTGATTCACCTAACCTCTGTAAGACTTGGTTTACTCATCTTGCAAACTAGGGACCCTAATAATAAATCCTACCTCACTGGGTTGATGCAAAGATTAAGTTAAATACCTTAAGTAATGTGTATATACATGACACACATTTATCATTCAATTCTTTGAGCATACGAGGTTGAACAATTAAGTTTGCGAACTCATCCTAGAAAAAGTACTACATATCTCATTGCTGAATGTCACTACGGTCACCTTCGAAGTTCTCCCTTTGGGAAGCTATGCACCGACACCAGTGCCTGGTCCACCCTTCAAAGCAATTTTGGCACTCTTTCTGGAATGGCCATCAGTGCTGTAGTCATTACCCTTGATGTCCTGAATGTCATAAAAATGTCTTCCTTTCAGTATTTCCTTTATCTTCTAATAAAGAAAGAAGTCATTGGGGGTCAGATCAGGTAGGTAGGGAGGGTATTCCAATACACTTATTTATTAACTGGCTAAAAACTCCCTCACAGACAGTGCTCTGTGAGCTGGTACATTGTCGTGATGCAAGCGCCATGAATTGGCAAAAAAGTTCGGGTCGTTTTTGTCTAACTTTTTCATGCAGGCTTTTCAGCACTTCCAAATAGTAAACTTGGTAAGCTGTTTGTCCAGTTGGTACAAACTCATAATAAATAATTCCTCTGATATCAAAAAAGACTAGCAACATCGTTGCAGCAAATTCGTGAACTTAATTGTCAGACCTCATATGTTATAGTAGAAAATGACCTATTACATACTTGGATGAGTTTAGGACCTGTCTCTCTTTCTCTGAGTTTGTACATCTCTAACCAAATCTGCCCACTGACTAGATTCCTAAACTGGCTATTGCTATGATTTGGCTCCTTTTCCAGAAGGAAGTTTATGAAAGGCTACCGACCTCTATCAGATGGTTACCTCATACCAGTATCACATGGTGCCTGCTGCTCTTATTACATTTTCGAAATGAGATGCCTTTCCTATTATGGGACAAAGTAGAAGCCAAGGTGAGGCTCAGAGAACAGGAGATAAGCTTAGGCTAGAAGTGACAATGCTATCCCTGGGGTCACAGGTGGCACAGCCCCATCTCCCCAGGTTTATGACCACATTGGAATTTGGAAATAAGGTCAGACTAGCCATAAATAGTTGTTTTATGTGCAAAATAGGTATCCATCAGGGGTCAAAGTCAGGACTCCTTTCTAATGCCTAGTAGGAGCAAGAATAGTTTTGTGTCTCTTTCGATGAGTGGTTTTTGCATACATATGCAAAGTCACAGAACATGTATAAAAACAGAAGACTTAATGTCATTTGCTATTACCTCAGCTTGATAGTAAATAAAGGGGAACACTCTTCACTGATAGGGAAATTAAAGGTGACAGCTTTTTAAATCATTCCAGGCAAAATACTGTATAATCTGGTAGTGGAGAAGGGGCTGAGATTTATCTCAAGTGTTTCGGGCTTTCAGAAATCTGGATCCTTTCTCATCTGACCCGAGGACAGTCAGAACTTCCATCAGGGGTCCAAGAAGACACAACAGGAGAAGAAGCACAACTATTGCTTCAGAACATCCTAAAAAGAGACTACCAGGCATTCTTTTCATTCTAGGCCACCTGAATCTAGCTTGACTCTTTTGGGGAGTGGTAGGGTACGCGGGGTTAAAGCAGCCTAACACACAGACAGTAAGCAACATTTAGAGGTTAAGCTAACCAAGCTGACAGGGAGTCAGAGGTTGAGGCTCCCAGGGAAATAAAATCCATACATTCATTTAAATTATGTGGCTAATAGCCAATTGCCTACATAGAATTGGTGCTTAAATTCATAGAATTGTGCGTTGTTCAAACTGCTATCATATGGTTGCATTGCAGTTTTACACCAAAGTCCTAAAGGCATTGACAAATTAAGAGCTGTGATTGTCAAACTTTACTACTCATTGGAATCAACTGGATGTCTCATTAAAACATGGATTACTGAGCCCCAATCCCAGCGTTTATGCTTGAGTAGATCTTGGGCAAGGCCCGAGAATTTGCATTTCTAACAACCTTGCAGGTAATGCTGATGCTGCTGGCCTAGAAAACCGTACTTTGAGAAACACAGCTTAGAGGCCCGTCAGTGACCCAAGAAAATCTTGTTACAATGTGACTTTTTCTTGGAGGCAGGAAATACCCTGGGGACTCCTTACCAAATCAGGGCCTCATGGGGAAAGCAGGCTTTCCGATGCTTGTTGAGTTCCAAGCAGAAATAAAATGTACTCTATGCTCGAGTTCTCATGATATTAAGCATCTTACCTCCTGAGTTCATCTAATCCAGGACTGGTGCTTCCATCAAATGCTGCAAGTCCCCTCCCAAAAGTCTCCAGTTTTGTGCCTGTCTCTCTGCACTAAATTGTCAATCTGGCTTAGGTCTGGAATTTGGTTTTCAATATTCCCCACCACCCCTGGGAACCCTTATTTTGGGCAAGGGCACTCAGTCTGAAGAGCAGTTTTCCATGGACAGATCATAGACTGAGTTAGTTAAACACAGAAAGTCAGAACAATTCCCTCTGTCAAATCTTTACAGTGGGTGAGAATATGTAGTGAATATACATTGTGAACATTTTTTTTTTCAATTAATCAACTTAGAAGATAGTATAAGATAGTAAAGACAGATTGCTTTTTCAGGATGATGCAACTATATCTCCTGCTCTCAAAAACGTATTTATTTTATGTTAAAAATACCAAGTAGTGAGTTTCCTTGGGATAAACGGCTTGCATTCATAATTTTTATTTTGAATGGCACAAATAAATCAAGGTCAAAGATGTTATTACAGCATTTTTTTTTCCTCTTTTTACGCTAAACCTCTAACATCTACAGCTGGAATTGTTTGAATAAATTGTGCCATCACCTATGCATGTGACAATCTGTGAACAAATTATATTGGCTTTGAGACAAAATGAAACAATCAGTAATTCTTAGAACTTGCTCTGTCTTCATTGCCCTTCTTATCTTGGAAGACACTTAAGGATAATGTTTATCTTTCTTTTGTTATTACCTGGGACCTATGTTCCAATTTTCAGGGTAGAATCTACATTTGCCAAGATTAAAATTCACTTGATCTTTAGGCCTTTTGTAATGTTGGCAAGAAGTAACTTCCCGTTTCCTATCAATAAAAGCTAGCAAGGCTACTGAGGCAGATACATACGGGTTGAATTTCCTTTCAAAAATATTAGTTTAAATCTTAAATGAGAAAGGGTTGAGCCAAATGCATTACATTGGACTTCTGTGACATATGATGAAACCACTCAACATTTCCCTGTTCCCTTTTCACACCCACAACTAACAAATCACCTCCTGAACAAAGAGAGAAATGTTTGATTCTTTCACAAAGAATCTGGAATTTGTCACTGGCTTTTTAAGGGAGAATGAACTGGTTTATGGACAAAAGAGGCCACTGAGTACACAATAGATTTAAATTTGATCCATCTCACAAAGGCAGGACAGGGTCAACTTGAGAAGGAATTGTTGATCTTGACATGAAAAAAAGTTACAAGGCTCTAGCCTTATAACTCTAGGGACTGTATAAACTAATATTTGAACAAACCATAGAATGTATTTTAAAGTAAGGAATATTATTTTTATTTTAAGGAAAATACCATCCAGAAAACATAGATAATCCCCTAAGTCACTATAATTGCTGTACTGAATTCTTTAGTGTTGGGTTTAGGATTTTTAATTGAAGTTATATTTTCTGTTACACTCCGTTACTAAGATGTTATCCTATAGATGTTTGGGGAAAACCAGAAGGCCTGAAATAATAATTATCAGGGAGATCTCTTTTCTTTTTGAAAAATTCATACCACAATGTCTACCCTTTAATTTCCTCTTCTCAATCTACGCTATCCATTCACTCCCCCAGCACAGTTCACATAGAGACAAGTACAAAAACCTTTTGATCTTCTTGTCCCCATGCCCCAGCCAGTTTACCTTACCCTGCTGAGGTGCAGAGTAAAGTATACAAGATTCAGAATTGAGATGACTTTTCCAGCCCTGGCTATGCTACTAACTAGCTAGGTGACGGGGCCAAAGTCACTGTGTTGGAAGAAACAAGTAAAATGATATTGGCACATGGTTCTTATATACACAAGGGGCTGTATAGACATATTATTATTATTATTACCTACTCTGTCCTTGAGTAAATGACTGTACCTCTGATGGAGGCCATGGCACGAAAACTTGATCTGTAGCCTTTGGAGCCACGGTCAAGAAAGAATCATAGGAAGTTCAACTGAAATGCTTGTTTTTACTGGAAATGAAACTGAGACATTGAGATCGTAAATCCATTACCAAGGTCACCTAGCTGGAACTAGAACCTTTATGTCTCCCCCTACCCACTTCACTGAACTATTACAGCTAACTCTGGTTTCATGGAAGAAGAATAAAAAGTAGAGAAGGAAGGAATGACTGCAACATCCAAAAAAGGATAGACATGGAAGGAGTGTTAGAACATAACCAACAACACAGGGTTGCTGGTGCTAATAGAGGCAGTAAAGACCTATATATCCACTGGCTAGTGAAGAGAAAAGAGGTGTGAGCTGGCATATGACGGGGGTAAGGAGGGATGATTGCCTTTAGAATGTGAAGGAAGGATAAAGAAGAGGACATGGAAAAGCTGAAATCTACGAGATGTGTGTCTGGAGGACATCACACTGGTACAGAGGCAGAATAATTGAATCTATTCAATAATATCAAGAGCAAATGTGATATATTGAATACACGTATCACATATTTGACCGAGGAATCAGGCAATCACGCAAAGTTGCTAATATTCCCTCGTCTTCACAGACTAAAAGGTTCTACTAACCCTCTGAATCAGAAGATTTTGTACCATCTTATCTGAGGGAATAACGTTCTTAAAGCAAATTTAGGAGAATGAAATAGACCCTATTTTTCAATTGTACCTAGACTCTATAAGACTTGACAAACCCTTTTTCACATACTTGCTCCCCTACTTACTTTAGAATCTTGGGAAAATTACTAACCTTCTCTGAGCCTCCATTTTCTCTTCTGTAATATGGGAATAAAGCCCTTCCAGAGTTTGTACAAGTGTTTGATAAGATTACACTGCCAAGTAGAGTGTCTGGTATGTAACAGAAATGCCTGGTGTGCTTCAGAAGTTCTAGGTCTCTTTTTAAGATAAAGAAAGAAATGATCCTAGAAAGGGGAAAAAAAATCCAAGCTCAGATTCTTAGGCTATTAAGCCAAAACTTTTCCAAGCTGTGATTCAATTTATCATAAGGAAATCAAAAAGGATGGCAAATTTTTAATAGAATTTGTCTTCTACAACGTTAACAAGCAATGTATCGAGCACTTTAAATATTCTTTTAATACTCACCACAAACCTGTAAGGTTGATATTATTATCCCTATTTTAGGTGAGGATACTGAGACTCGGGCTAAGTAATACTAGGTTACCAGGGGTCAAGTGGGGATTCCAACACAGCTCTGAATAAACAAAGCCACATCAGTATTTTCTTATCTTTACCTCATGTCATATGTTCAACTGGATATAAGTAACATCACATGAGTGGCATGTGAAGCTTTCCTTTTGAAAGAACAGGACGTTAAGGTCTTAATTATACTTTTACACAAACACTCTCAACAGTCTTCATTCAAATGCCAGTTTCAACTTTTTTCTCTGAGTTTGAGCTGCTTGCATCTGTCTGTGACAAGGGTACCCTGCAACTGAATTTCAGCTTCTTCCATTTTCAGCTAGATTTTCCTCCCTGGATTGATGTGAGATCATTATGAGGCAATCAATGCCAAAGATTTTTGTCAGGTTTCCACTGCGTTGGCTTAAATAAACACTTGCTGTAAAGGAGGGGGTGGTGCCTACTCACTCACACAGATGCACTGTTGCACAGACACACAACCTCACAAAGACATACTTTGTCATGGTTCACTTGGAAAACTCCAAATGAAAAAGGAGGAGTTGGATGAATAATAAAGGGAAGGAGAAAAAGGAACTAATTTAGGGATAATGAGTGCAAGACCGCCTCAATAAAGAAGAACAACCGTGTGTGTCATTAGGTGGCAAGTTTAGCCCTTGGGCAAGATTACACTTTGAAGCTCTGCTCCAATTACCTGTTTTTAAGCATAAGTGAAGGGGAAATATAAATGGGGGGAGAGGGGCAATACTTATTCTGCATAAACTGTGGTAACATTCAAAGAAAATTAACTGTTGCTCTCACAAAGAGATGCTTTTTTGCAATTGCAACTACAAAAGGTGAGAATCGACCATGCCCATGTGAAACCACGCATTCAAATGTCAAATAGAACACCGTTTCTTCCAGTGGTCAAAAAAAGAACGGAGGAGCAGGGAAAGCATGAACCCACATTTGCATCTTGCCTCAACATCTGGGAATCTTAGAAGTCTCTGAATAAAGCAGCAAGCCTCCATCTGAGGTGACCTGCTCGCAGCATGGGTCAGTTCTTGAGAATGAGGCTCTTCTGCCACAAGGACTAATGACAGGGCAGGAAAGCCTGCTGATGAGAAAGTCCTGAGCCTTGTACAATGCATACAATAGCCCGGTTAAGGAGCACTTCCAAAGTCACTCCTTCCTCACCCCACCGGTGACCAGTACGCATAAAGGTAGGGGTGGGCTGGGAGGATAAAGATGATCAAGGAAAGGGAACCAAAATAAGAGGTTTATCTCTGAGTGACTCAAACGTCACCCCTTCCCAGATATCAACTCTATTACAACTGATTGCCTTATCTAATCCCAACCCAATTTGGGGTAATTGTTGGCTTTTACAAAGGTAAGCAGGAGATATTCTTTTCACAGTTGCCTGCTTTTCTCAAGTGTCCGGCTTCCTAAAATCCCCTTTAATAAGGATTACTTGCATGTAACTCAGCTTCCTTTTTTGATGCCATAACAAAGGTGTTCCTTGTAATCTGGCCAACTACAGGCTATTTTAAAAACCATGTAGCTAACAGGTGTGTACTTCCTGCCTGCAGGTAAAATTGACAGCTGCCCCTCAGATTCCAAAATATGTGTAAGCCTTGCTTCCAGGAAGGGTCAGGACTGATTTCCTTCCCCTCAAGCTGTTTCCCATAAGGAAAGTAAAGTTTGGGAAGAAGAATCTTTCAGATGTCCTGGGCATGCTCATTCTCACCATCTGTAGAAGGGGCAACATGGAATCATCTCAGAAAGACTCATCACGTGAATGCATTTGTCAGCCTCAGACAATCACATAAAATGTAAACCAACATTTTATAAATTCGTATTTCAAATCAGCAGCAGATCCTTGTACATAATAAGAGACAGATGATTGCTTTTTATAGTCATTAATTGGCGATGAAATAGGAATTTCAAAATAATGTTTAGCTTGGTGCTTCTGAAACTTTAGCCTCTATATCAGAATCTTCTTTAGAACTTCATAAAAACACTGAGGCCCAGGCCTTACCCTACTGGGCCTCTGGTGTTTTGTTAGCTCTCCAGGTGATTCTCATACACACCAAAATTTGAGCATCTCTGACTTAGACAGATGTTAAGTACTCACGCTGACCCCTACTCCCACCTCCCAATGGCATACAGTCTTAGACTCCTGGCTCCATCAGTCTTCTTTAAAGCAGAACCTCCCAAAGGTTAAACAGTCCACCTTTAGTTTCACAATCATGCAAACCACTCTAAGAATGGGGAAAAAAGATAAAAAATGAATCAAGATTAGAAGTGTCTTTCATCTATTGTGTACATGTCACTGATGCCCCCAAGTCTCTCTCTCCAGCCCCGGTATCTCTCTCTGGAGATTAGGTCCTGTATATCCAACTCCACCTGGATGTATGACAGACACCTGAAAAAGAGCATGTCAAAGGCCAAATTCTTCATCTGTCCCCTGAAAAACCTGATCTTCCACCTATATTTTCTATCTTGGGATATAAAAGAGGAATGAATCATTATCCATATATAATCTTTTAATCATAAAAAGGCCATGTAAGAAGTCTTATAAATCAGTGTAAAAGTCCAGTAGCCTATTGAATTGGAAAGAACTTAGGTTTATAGCTATTCAGATCCAGGTTATAATTTCAACTCATTCACTAGGTAAGAATGTGGGATACATTATGGAAACTCTTTAGGCCTCCTTTCCCTCAATTCTGAAATGGGGACAATCAAACCTATGTTACCTAACCTTAAATTTAAATTAAGTAATTCAATGAGATAATTTCTATAAAGTGCATACATGGGCATAGTAGACTCAAATCAAACATTAAACTTTCTCCCTAACAGAAACAAATCTGAAGTTAAGACATGTTGGCCGATTACTAAATTACTGATTCTAGCAAGACAGTTATGACCCAGGATACAGGTAAAGGAAACAGCAAACCCACATCTCCATAGCCTAGAAAAGTAAGGAAAAATGGTGTGTGGAGTGTTTTATCATTGAAGAAAAGAAGTGTTGCCTCTTTTCATTCAAAGCTATCTCTAAAGAGAATATAAAAGAGGCTAGAATCATATTCTTTAACTAACAATTATGAAGACAAAATAGCAATGTAAGTACTCTGCTATATCTTATTACACAAAATAAACATGCAAATATAGCAAGACATGCTTCATTCATTCTAAAATAGAAGCATTCTTTTACTAAAAAATAAAAAGAACTAGAAAAAAATGCTGGGTTTTAATGATTAGCTTTTTTTTACTCTAGGTATATTATTCTATAATACTATATTTAATCACTAATAATATCCCCACATATTTCTGCAAATGTACTGCTTATTTTTAAAATTTCAAATGCTTTGCTTTATTACCAGTGTCCTCCCTCCTAGACTATTAAAAAACATTCAACTTAAATACTCTCAGTGGGAAAAATAACTTGTTAAGAATATATAGTACTACATTTTATAGCTCACAAAATTTAAAAAGCAGGCAGTGATAACAACTAATGATGGCCCCCTAAAACAAAGGAATTGGTACACAATGTTCTCAGTCTTCACAAGAGGTAAGTGATGGCTGTGTGCCTTCAAGATAAATCTAGATAATTAACTGAACATGCATAGGGATTTAGACTGTGTCACGAGACATACATGAATCCATAAATCCTTTTGTAAACATGAGGATCAAGTCTGAGTGCATTTTTAAAAAGCAAATCTATTCTCCCTGAGGCCTAAGTCACTCCCTGGTAGTGGTTAGGCACTGAGTAAGTCATATTCAGGTCTCTTAAATATATAAACACACAGAAGTATTATGATGAATCAGGCTTTGAGAAGAAAGAAAAGAAACAAAAAAAGATGCATTTATCAAATGTCAGTTATGTGCCATATGTTCTCATTTACTCATCTCATTAGTCTTTACAACACCCCTGCTGAGGGAATGTTATTAATCCTAGCTTGATAGGTTTGGGGAACTGAGTCTCAATGAGGGCAAGAAACTTGCTCAAGTTTCACAGAGAGTCTGTGGCAGAGCTGAGATTCAAACTCATGTTTGCCTGACCCCAAAATCCACACCATTTCTACTATATGACTCCAACGTATTACAATTTGTTTAATTACTTGTTTTTCTCATTTAAGTTTGTTCTGTTTTCTTCCCTCTGTTTACCTACTCTGAACCGTCTAAGCCAAACATCACTTCCATTCAATTTATCATTAACAAAAGCATAACAAGTAATTTACATTAAACATATACCAAAAAAATAATTAATAGTACTTTATGGTTTTTTTATTTTATTTTATGTTATGTTTTTATACTGTCATCTGTCCAAATAATTCTCCAGATAATCCACCAGAAGAAAATGGTTTATACGAGAAAAGAAAAGAAAGGGAACCACCAAAGAATGAAGCTGCAAGCACACCCTCGGCCGCCCACGTGGAAAGAAGAGAGGAGTCCAACATGGCTTCCCCCTTTATTCGCATCCCTGCCCCCACCCTAGGTCACCACAGAGTTCAACAGGAAATCAAGACTAGAGAGTCAACAAGGGGGCCCAGCTCTACCCACAGTTCTCCCAGCTCTATAGTTAAGCGTCTTAAGATATCAGTTTACTTTCAACAATACATACACATTTTTACTTCACTACAGAAGGGGTGGGGATCTCAGAGATGCAGTGTCCCTCCCAGAAAAGCAGAAAAAGGAAGTAGTGCAAAGAGAATGGAATCAATACACTGATCACTTTGCAAATATTGGTTTTTATTTCCCTAATAACCATGCAAGTAGTAATCAGTATATCTATTTTATAGATGAGGAATTGAGGTTCTGCGGGACATAATTGATAACTAGTGTCAGTATTTGAATCCTCATTTGTCTTTTTTCTGTAGCCCTTTACATCCCATTACCTTTCCTTTAAGCCATGCTTAACCCAAAAGAAACACTGAAAGGGGGGAAAAATCAGTATCATGAAAATATTTTAGACTTTTAAGACTAAACTCAAAAGATGCCTCCACTCTCAAAACTTCTCTGATCCTCCTTCTTCACCCCTCTTGTGTTGACTATTGTCTGCTTGGTACATGCTCCAGGGTTCACAAAAATAAATAGCACATTGTTCCTGACCTCAAGGGGCTTACAATCTAGAAAGGAGGGAAAAGGTTACAATTGAATTGACTCTAATATCTCAGAGCATACATCCAAATAAATTGAGTGAATTAAAATATTAAATGCAAACTGAAAGTAGAAACTAGAAAAAATATCACTGACCAATCCTGAAATGAGGAGGGATTTTATGAGCGTAAAGCAATGGGAAAACACACAGAGGAAAAAAGTACAATAGCTCTGATGTCTTTATTTTCATGATATAGGTCATTTACATTTGTGAATTCCCTCTCTATAATCTTTGCACATATTTTGTATTGGAATATTCTTTTCCCTGTTGATTTGTAAGAGATTTTGATATGTTAAATACACTCACAATTTGTATGCCATATATCCTAGAAATATTTTTTTCTTTCTTTTTTGTTAAGGTAAATCAAAATTAGGTGAGGGTTATCAATTAGTATGACGAAAATATTTTTTCTTAGCCACTTGCTTTTCAATTTTGAGCATGGGTTTTTCATTGGATTTTTAATGCTTATGTTTAATCTTTTACATCATTCTTTCTTCTTTTGCTTTTATTTTATTTAGAAAGATTTTTCTCATCTTGACATGAAATAATTATTTCTCATGTTTTTCAAGTATTTTTAGAATTTTTTTCAATTTAACATTCTAATCAACCTGAAAGTTATTTTGGTGTATGTTGTAAGGTAAGAATCCAACTTAAATATTTTAAAGAAACTATTCACAACTATTGCATGAAATATAGTTTCCATTGATTTGACTTACCATCAGTACTATGTGTTCAATTCTCACATATAGTAAAATTTCATAGATTTCTTATTTTGTTCCATTGGCAACTTCCTCCACCTTTTTCTTCTTCCTCTTTCTCCTTCACCTCCTCCTCTCCTTCTTCTTCCTTTTAAGTACCTCACACCATTGAACACTTTTGAGCTATAGAGTGATTCAATTAGTTCCAATCTTTCAAATGATTCATTTAGGGACAGTGTGTAGTTTGTACTGGTGACAGGAAAGACAGAAAACTAACAGCACTCTGGTATAGGGTAGAAGCAGTAAAATGCAGAGGAGGGAGACAAATGTGAGACACTATGGAAAGAGAAGCTGCTTGTTGGAACAGTCACGTAGAGGTAGGGCATACGAGAAAAGGGATGGTCAAAGTGCCCCCATTGACTTCTCATACAGTTGACTGAGATGGGTAGTAGTACTAATAAGAAACAAGGAACCTCAGAAGAAGAAAACAGGAGGAAGAGGGAGAGAATGAGATTTCGAAGAGACTGATGACTAACCCCAATTTATA
Source organism: Rhinolophus sinicus (assembly GCF_036562045.2). Classification (NCBI taxonomy): domain Eukaryota; kingdom Metazoa; phylum Chordata; class Mammalia; order Chiroptera; family Rhinolophidae; genus Rhinolophus; species Rhinolophus sinicus. Next base: position 123,591,978 of record NC_133754.1, read on the forward strand.
ATCCTAAAGGAATAAAATCCTAACCTGAGCCTATGACTTTGAGGATGGTGCCATGTCAACAAGTAAAGTAGCATTCAAGATGCAAAAGAAAAGCTTACTATTCATGTGACCTAACTGAGCAACCATTAAATAAGTCAGAAATTAATATTCCACACACCCTGAGGAAACCTCAGTGTCATTTCACTGCCAGAATGGGCAAAAAATAGAAAGAAGCAAAACGCATGTTATACATCATACCATTACAGATTTTAGTCTTAGTTTTTCCTTTCTTCTATGAAACACTACAACACAAAAGATTGTAGCAGTCTCTATTAAATACTGCTAAGCTTTTGGAAACTAGTTACTTCTCTTATTCAGTGATAGGCTATAGTGACTACACAAATCATTTGTCTTGAAAGGTTATTGAAGCTGCTGAGATTATCAGGACTGGAGAAAGAGCATCTGAAACAGTCTTTAAGCTTCCAAAAGATTCACTTTCACCAGTGTTTTCTACTTTCCAGGTATTTTATATGCCACTGAATCCAACACTCTTCAGCGAGGTTTCTTTCATTGAACAGCTGCAAAGCAAGAGGAAAGATAAAGTGGGATCAATGGAAAAACGGGGAGGGATAAAAGCTTAACTAACTAAGGCTTTGGATGAAATTGTTATCTCCACTAGGTGAACCAGATGTTAACAGTCCATGCTCATTCTGAGAGAGTTTTTTGATTTGAAAAAGGTTTTGAGAAATGCAATTCATTAGTAGGAGAGCTTTGTCATGGTTCAGAAACCACTAAGCTCTCTTCCTCATGTAATGCTGAGTACACCTATGCAACAGTCACTGATTTATTACAGTAACATTGTTTTGCATTTAAAAGAGAAGTCTTCATTTACACTGGATCATGGATGAAAGTACGAGATTTTAATGTTTTCCTTTTCTTCATCTCCATTTTTCTGATATTGACAAATTTCTCTACTCTTTTAGGTCATCCTTTATTCTCTTCTTATCTATAATACCCATTCATCCTCATCATATTTTATTAAATTTCTGTTGGTTTTCCCTTCCACTTATTACCTGATTTTTCCTCCCACTTTCCCTAAGACATAATGACAAAGACAGAAAAAATAATAAAGAAAAACTATTGCCAGGTGACCTAGGCCCTAGTGCCAGCTCTGTTCATAATTAACCATGTGACCTTAAACCAAAGCTTTCATCTTATCGGGAGTAGTCATTGAAGTTATGAGACTTGGACCCTCCCATTTCTAAACTTCTGTTATTCTGATTCAAACAATATTAAGACATTACCAAATTCACAAATGTACTCTAGTTTTTCTTTACTTGCTGAGAATCCACAAAGGAATGAGAACTGCATTGTTCAATATGGTCGTCACTAGTGACAACTGGATATATATGATTATATATATATATATATATATATATATATATGCATATATATATGTATTCATTGAAATGAAATAATTATTAAAATTCAGTTCTTCAGCTAGACTAACCACATTTCAAGTGCTCAAAAGCTAAACATAGCTAGTGATTGCCATACTGGACAATGCAGATACTATAGAACACACCATTGTGGAAAGTTCTATTGGACAGCACTGAGTTAGAACAACCTAGTATGTGTGAAACACTATGCAAAATACAGACATAGAAATTATAAGCATTGCCCTCAAAAAGCTTGCAATTGGGAAAAAAATACAAACATACTTGCAGTGTCAAAAACACATATGTGCACTGCTCATGGCTGCACTAAAGAGGATGTCAAAATGCAGGACATGACCTCCCTTCTTTTCACTTCCCATATCTGTAAAATAAGGAAACTATACTATAACATCTCTGCATTCCCTTCGGGTTTTAAGTGACTAAGATCCTATGATTCTGCTGAATTTGTAAATTTATATGATCGTCTTTAGTCTAAGAAGTCATTAAGGAAATAATAGGATTTAAGCTGGGCTTTGAAAGACATGAGATTGGGGTAAACAGAGAAATAAGGGGAAGGGGTATGTGGAGGATGGTAAATTAAAGACAAGATGTACCAAAATAGGTTTGGGTCAGCCAAAAAGTTCCTCTTACACTGATTCTTTTAAGAAAGGCTTAGTGACCGTAAGTCAAGAGTGAGGCTTCCTACTTAGTCAGGGAAGTTTAAATCTAAACTAAAATCTTGTTCAACTTTAAGTATCTTAAAGTATGAGAGTATGAATTGGATGGAGTATATGGGTGTAGTGAGAGTTGAGAACATATAAAAAGAAAGGGGGAAGAAGTTGTTAGGTTATGGTATCCAAATCAATAAAAAGTTATCTTGGAGCCTCCTTCTTCAATGGGGAGTGGGGAGAGGGAGGGGGCGGGGCAGGGAAGGAGAAGGGAACTATGGAGAAATGCAGCTGAAACAGGGACAAGAAATGTGAGATCATTAAGGTCTCTCTCTATTTTGTTGAGGAATATTGTATAAAAATAAAAATATAGTAATTTAGCTATCTGGAATTCTTGCAACATCTTCAAACCTAAACTTCATTTTAGACTAGATTAGTTTAGAACCTCCAGAAGCAAAGCTCTGGTCTCAAGGAAAACATAATTAAGTCATTCCAAAGAGCAAAATGGTGTACTTTCCCAAGAACGAGGAATGTGTTCCCTGCCTACTTAGAAGGATGTTCTTCCTTCCTGGTGGGAATGAGCTTCAAAAATCTGTAATCTCATCAAAGGAAGCCAAGAGCCAGAGATTCTCTCCACAGGGAAAGCTAATCACCATGTCTTCCTTTCTTTTCTTCCAGGTCCTATTGTTTTCCTGGGGACTAGTTTCCAAGCTATTGAAATTTACCTTGATCCCTCTCAACCTTCAATCAGATTTCAGGAAGTGATGATTTCCCCTGGATTCTTTCTTTTAAATTCATGCTTTTGGATTAAAGGGTTCAGTCAGGTCTTAGCACAACACTTGGTCAGCCTAGCATTCAACATTTTGCAGTCTTAGACATTGGTCTGAAATGAGTCTGGATGCAGAGGCTCACAAACTAGTTACCTTCATTAAGCAAATTTCCCTCAGGCTTTGGTAAGCAGTTCTGGATATAAGGTAATCTGATGCCTTCAGGATGTATCAGGAATCTTCAAGACTGAAAGCCACATAAAATAGGCTATACCCCAGCTAAATGATTCAAAGCTGAAACCTTCCAATTCAAAAGAAAGGGGATACTATGGCAAACCTCAGGAGTGTAAGCAAATTTATTAGAGGTAATTGAATCTGTATATTTTTATTCCACAAATTTACAGGGAAGTCCTGACAATCCTTTTTGTTTTCATGCAACAAAATATGGCAATCCTGACTTCTTTTTTCTTATCTTTCATTTGCCAATTAACCAGAAGGATATAGAAATGATCTTCACAGAAAATGCAAGAGCAATGGCTTTTCAGCTAAACACAGATGGGTGCTTAGTAGGTAAGTCATATCCTCCTAACCCACCCAGATAGTTACTAGGCTTTGGCTTCCCACTCACACACATGTTGAAGCACCCACTAAATGTCATCTTAGGTGTTGTGAGAAAAGTTTCTGGGAGCATGGGTGAAGAAATAAAGAAACATTGAGGTATACTGCTTTCTTTGAATTACAAGGCTCAGCTTTTTAATATTACTTTGATAAACTGGTACTGCATGACAACAATTTTGATATCACTTTCAGGTCAATATTTGACTCTGCCATCCCCTTCTCTAATCAGTGAGGAAGTGGTTGCCCAGGATTATGAAGGTGCTCATTCTGTTCCCTGCTATAAACGAAACGTGGAATTGTATTGTTTCTGACATGAGTTTTCCTGATACCTGCTATAATGTCACTTATATTACAACACAGTTAGCCAAGACAGACCAGACATTGTGTGGCTTCAAAGGTCTTCTTATTTTGCTTTTCCAACTCCCACTTAGAGGAGGTAGTTGCTGAAACCTGAGAAGGAGAAATGCTTCTAAGTTGGTCAGAAGCCTACAGGGACTGCCCACTTAATTATCATTTTTAGAATGAGCTCTGAGTGAATGTAACACTATCCCAGTCACACAATAAATGTTAGCAGTAGTCAAATGATAAAGTTTCCTTTCCTTCTTCTTACAGTTTTTCTAATGGTTGAAAGGCATCCTGTGTTGTGTATACTTTCTAAACAATGTGTTTAAGACATATTTAAATACTTTTATTTGCAAGCACCAGGAAACAGCTGTTCAGCTCCAAATTGTAGATCTTGGAGGGTGCCAGGGAAATAACCACGGAACCATGTAATGATTCTCATAAACAGTTGAATTTATCTCTTGGCAACTTTTCACAACACCTTCAGCAAACAGGGCACCCATGCGTGAAAGAAAAATAATCAGGCACATGCCCTATTAGGTGACAGGCGTTAGCATGTAACAAGGAAGGCAGCCTTTTTACTCTCCCCACTCCCAGCTACCCACCAAACCCTCACCTACACTACCATTTGAGAAATCCATGAGTATACAGTTTCAAACAAAACTCACTCCCTCCGGAAACTCAGCATGAACTTTTCCTCCTGATGAATCCTCTGAAGATTTACCCCAAAAGCATTAGGGGCTTGTGGGGCAATAACATCATGTCATTCTCTAGCTTATTTGACCAAAAGATGTGGTCTTCTCAGAGTCCTTCCCAGCACTGTATGGGAGTGGCCAATACTACCTTCTTAATTTACAAATGTCTTGAAGCTTGTACATGTCAACAGACATTGTACTCGTACCATATATGGGGTCTGTTGTAGAGAATTTGTAGTTAGATTAGGACTCTTCGGGCTGCAGATGGTGGCCTCACTTCCTAGAGAACATCCTATTTCAGACTGGACAAGTAGCTCACCAATCATTCTAGCTTCTGAATTTCATATAGAAGAGTTGTAAAGGGCAGAAGAGTATGCTACCCTAAAGCATGACTGTAGGAATTCAGGACATGCCACCTCCAAAAATGTTGCTTTGGTACATTGATACTTTTGAGCTGTAGGCACTTGAAAAACAGCAAATTCAGGGAGGGACTTTCACTGAACTTCACGTATCTTGGACAGATACTAAGACAAGAACTCAATTGTCATATATCCCTTCCCAGGAGTTTCATCAACCAGGGAAGATTGACTCTTGTCACAGGAGAGGAGACTAGAAGTCAACACCACACCCAGACAAACTTTGTCATCAAGTATCATAGCCAACTTTTCTTCTAAGGGTCCATTCATCTTTGCCAAAAAATCATTTACTCTCCCCTAAGAGACCTACATCCCCCTCTCTTTTCCCCATTAAGAAGATATTTAAGTCTGAATTCTGAACCACCTCAGGGTGTTACTCATTTTTTCCTGTGTATCTCCCATGTATATATAAAATATACATAATAACAAAGTTATGTTTGTTTTTCTCTTGTTAATCTATCTTTTGTTACAGGGGTCTTAGCTAAGAATTCAGAATGGTAGAGGGAAAAGTTATTTTTCATTTCCTATAGTTGACACACAATTTTCAGAAGAGGTCTTCCAGATAAGTGGAACTCATCATACGAGAAGGATCAAGTGACACTAAAATTCTAGACAAGTCCTACGGCAAGAAATATCAGGTGTTCCATCACCCAAATTACCACTAATGCCAGTGACTGACAGGGAATAACAAAGGTGGGGAGTGCATGGAGTTGGACCCCAGCTGACCTGTGCTCATCTTATTAGGAAAAAGTCAGCTTTTAGAGTACTTAGGATTTTCCCAGAGAAATCTGTGAATTCTCTTGAATGCAATTTGCCTCTACCAAAACCCTACAACTAGTATTAACCATTCTGAAAAAAAGCGTCTTCCAGAATCCTGTTGATACTTTAGGATTCTCCAGTCCAGGCTAATACAATGGCCCTGAGATATGCTATAGTGACAATCTTACTGATGAAATAGGCATTAGGAGGAGTTTGGGCCCTCTGTCACTGCAGTTTGGGGAAATCTCTGAATCCCAGCCAGGATACCATTTAGTTAAAAGTGGGTCATCTCTGTACCATGAAAGCTCAGATTGTTACTGACACATGATAAACAGATGATAAATAACTAGTACATGTTAATGCACATATACTTAAGGTTAACTTGCCTACCTGCTTTGACACTTTTTTGTATGTCACTCATTACATCGGCTTTCAGATGGTAAGCAGAAAATTATTCTACATAAAATTATTTACCTCATTATTCCTAATGAAACAGTGCTATCTGACATTTATTAAGGTCCTGTTAAGTATGACATTTACTTAACATATACTCTTCCTATGCCTCAAAACTACGCTTATATATGTGTGAATGGGCTCAGAGAACTTACATAGCTTTCCCATAATAAGTGGTGTAATACAAACATAGGTCCATCAAAGGCAACAACGCTTTAAAGATTGTATGTACTTATACCTCACAAGTTTATGTGGCTGTGAAAAGTGATTCTATTATTTAAAATAATGAAACTACAAAAGGACATGTTTCGAGTGGATAAAATTGTGAGTTTCACTTAGGTATGCTTCTTTTAAGGTGGTGGTTAGACAATCCAATAGAAATGTTTAGTAGGGCATTGAGAAGACCTGGAAGAGAGACCAACAGAACATCATTGGTACACATCTTGGATGAACTTGAAGCTTTAAGATATTATTCGTTTTTAATAGACAACATTTATTGAAAATACAGAGACGTGGAGAATATCCAAAGTTACGGAAATGTTAGCAAAGGAAGATATCATTTCTTCAGTGCCTACCACCTGCCATACATTGCCTCATATGCCCACTCTAGCTCAGTGACTATCAAACAGGTATGATTCTGCTCCCCCCTCAGTAGACATTTGTCAATGTCTGAACACAGTTTTGTCCCAACTAGGCTAGTGACACTGGAATCTGGGCAGAAGCTGCTAAACATCCTACAATGCACAGGACAGTCCTGGATAACAAAGAACTGCAGGTTACATGCTGTTGAATCAGCTCCGACTCCTGGAGACCCTATGAATGAGTGATGTCACCATGTCCTGTCCTCATAACCCTGCTCAGCAACTGTATGCTCATGTCTATGGCCGCTTTTATGGAGTCAATTCATCTTATACTGTGTCTTCCTCTCTTCCTGCTGCCTTCTGTTTTTCCCAGCATTATTGCCTTTTCCAAAAATCCCTGCCTTCTCATGATGTGCCCAAAGTAGGACAGCTTCTGTTTTGTCACTGTTGCCTCTGGTGATGTTTTAGGCTTAATTTGTTCTAGAACTCATTTATTTATCTTTATGGAGGTCCAGAGCGCTCCTCTAATACCATATTTCGAATGAATCAATTTTTTTCCCTATCAGCCTTCTTCACTGCCCAACTTTCACATCCATACAAACATTACAAAGAATTATCTGGCCCAAAATGTCAATAGTACTAAAGTTGAGAAACTTTGCCTCCAGCTTTAAAAGAAAGAAAGACCAAAAAAGACAGAAACATTCATCTGGCATTTTGGAGACAAGTTGTCACAACAAGGAAGAAAGTTTTGGAGAGAATGGCTTCAGGGTAAGCAAACATTTTTCAACTACAGAGTTCCATTTTCTGTTACAGAGTATAACAGGGGCCTTTCCTATGAAGTTATAAAGGGAAATGAAATGTGTCAAATAAAAATAATTCGCATAGGAAGAACTAACGTTTGGTGGGATGACAAGTAACAAAGAAAGAGAGTAAAAGCAACAAAAAAAATGGCCTTGGGTTAAAAATGAGGCTGATGGTGTTCTTCAGTCTAATTCAACCCACACATATTAAATGTTGCAGTGTATTCTCCCTAGCGAGTCTGTTATGAGTTGAATTGTGTCCCTCCCAAATTCATATGTCAAAATCCTAATCCCGAGGTAGCTCAGAATTTGACTTTATTTGGAGAATAGTCTTTACAGAGGTAGTCAAATTAAAGTGAGGTCATTAGAGTAGGCCCGAATCCAATATAACTGGTGTGCTTATAAACACAGAGATACACCGAGAGGGAAGACGATGTAAAGAGACACAAGGAGAAGAAACCCAGGGAGAAAGGCTTGGAACAGCTGCTTCCTCACAGCCCTCAGAAGGAACCAATCTTGCCCACACCTCGATTGCAGACTTGCAGCCTCCAGAACTGTGAGACAATACATTTCTGCTCTTCAAGCTGCCAGGTTGTGGTACTTGGTTGTAGGAGCAAATTAACACTGAGTTGTAGAACACAGCAGCTTTTGTCTTTGATGGTAAACCTCTTTGATGGAATATCTGAAGGTAACTGGTGTCTTTCACACTAGACTTGGATAAAGACACTAAAGACACATATATGTTAAGAGAATAGAAGCAAGGGCACTGGCTACTTGTGGCCACTGCTCTATGAAGATTGTGAGAAGTGATACGAAATCACTGAGTCACTGTTTTACATTTTTTCCTATAGTCAGGAGTTTAACAATTTGATAAAAGCAAAGAGTCTGAGCATCAGATTTAAATCATGACTCCCAAGTGAACTTCTCTGAGTTTCAACAATTCCTGTATTACAGAAATAGTTGCTATGAAGTCCGTGGCCCAGCCCTTGTCACGGAACACAACTATGAAAAGTAGGTATAATTACTATATTTAAAAACTTACTGCAGTGTATGGGAGTCTGTGGTATGAGCCTACAATGTACATTTGTCCTAAAATTAATTTTATTTTTTAAATTTCTTGAGTCATTTGCCAGATGTATGCTAACACCATCACATATCTACATATCTCATGCAATCACCACAATCCTATGAGATGGAGTCCATCATTATTAGTTATAATATCCCCATTATGCATATGGGAAAACTGAGGCTTGGAAGATTAAGTAATTCAGTCAAGGTCATTTGCTAGAAAGTGGTAGAACCAGGCCAGGAACCCGGAACTATCTGACCCTTTTGCCCATAGTTGAACCACAACTAAGATGTCCTTCTAAATGCTTCCTTATCAAGAAAAAGGAAAGGGGAGAATGATTCTGCAACTTTACTTGGAACTATGACAAATGCAAGTTATCAGAAACTATGGTGTTTATCTGAGCAAATACCGTTTTTGTCATTGGCTTGCCAAGCCCTACTTCTTACATGCTGACATTTTTAAAAAGTGACCTAATATTTAAGCTATGGGAGAAAAATTACAATTAGTTTTAGTAAAACATGGGAATTGTCTCCTATGACATTATCTAAACAACCAGGTTAGTAACTTGGTTGGGTGAGTGTGGGGGGGGGGGTAGGGGGGGTAAGTATTATGAGCTGAAAGAGTAAGGTCTCCTCCTGCCACCCCCTCACCTTCTGGTACAAGGGCACAGCTGGTGTGTTGGCCTGTGTTCCGGGCAATATGCTTTTCCTGACCTTCGGCTTTGGTCCATATGGCATTGCCTCCTCAAGTAGAAAAGGAAAGCTGTTTTGTTTTATTGAAAATTAGGTTCATATATACATGGCACTGACAAAGGCATAGGAGTAAGAATGATTCGTTAACTTGTAACTTAGCAAAATGTCCCTTTGGAGAAAGGGCGAGGGCTTCAAAGAGCCAGGAGAAGCTGCTAGCTGTTTGCTCAGTACTAATCCCCCCCAGAATCCACTGCCTGAAACCAGACAAAAGACAAATTGTATGGCTGGTGAAGAGTTTATTTTTCCAGATGGCCAATCTGAAGCTATAGCTGCTTGGCAAATTAGGTCTCTTAATACAGAGAAATCCAGCCCAATCATGTGCTTAAAAAAAGCAAAAAGTGTGCTTCTCAAACAAATTATTTGGAAACATGGAAGGTGCTGGAGAGAATGTATAAAGGATAGCTTTTATCATGTATTGAGTTTCATCTTTCATGTTTGGTCAGTTGGTAAGAAAACAAAGCTGTGAAAACTACTTTTCAATTGTCCCAATAACTCCTGTTTATATTGGTCTAATTCTTTAAATACAGCCACTTGCCTTAGTACTTCAGTAAGGTCAAGCTATTTCTGTTTCTGGGTTCCCAATGAGCTGAACTTCCTTCTTTAATATTTCTCTATGGCAAGGAAATATCTATATCTATATAGAAATATAGGACATATAATTTCTATAGGAGATATATATGTATATACCGAGGGCGCCAAAATATGTATACACATTTTAAGAAAGGAAAAAACTGTATTAAAATTGTAATACTCAATATATTCTGATAACAAAAGATGAATACAAGTCATGTGTATACATTTTTTGGCACCCCAGTACATGTAAATATATACATATATACCTCCCATATATGATATATGATATGTAGAACACATAGGTTACATAGGAGATGAGTGTGTGTCTTTATATCTATCTCCTAGATGCATATATATGTATATATACCATATATAGATAGATGTAGACATAGATAGATATAGATATAGATAGATATAGATATAGATATAGATATAGATATAGATATAGATATAGATATAGATATAGATATAGATATAGATATACTCTTGGTCTTGGATTGCATGGCAACGGAGAATGAGTAAGCTGGATTAATGAGAGAAAAGAAAAATCAATCTATCCTACTGTTTGGCAAGTTTAGTTAATATAATCATCAGTTCCATTAATTTGATTTTTCAAATCAGAGTTTTATTGAGCAGCAGCGAGTAGAGGGATGGGAAAAAATGGTTATGAATCAAGTCCGGTTGCCTTCATGTAATAATATTGATAGTAATACTGGTAGCTCTCATTTTCATTAAATAAGTGCTTTTTGTGTATCACAGAATAGGCTAAGCACTTTGCATATATTGTGCCATTTAACCTCACTGCAACACTATATTGGAATTTCCATTTCATAGTTAAGAAGACAGCCTTAGAAGGTAGTTATCCTGCTAGTAACTGGTGGTGGAATTAAGATTCAAAACTTATCAGTCCTATTCCAGGGATCTTATGATTAACTACTACACTCTCATTTGTTTATCCATTCATTTGTTCAACAAATACTTGCTTGAATACCTTCTCTGTACCATGTGCTATCTAAATATCAGGTATCTGGAAAAAGACACTCTTCATTCATCCATCTTTGGTGCAGGGGGACAGTCATAAAAAAATCAGTGCAATGTAGCCAGAAAGGAGTTGTGGAAGGGTGTCAATGGCCCAAAATAAAGTGATCCTTACTGACCTTTGGGAAGAGGACATGGAGAGAGCTCAAAGGTAGAAAATTAGCATCCAGAATACCTATCTGTCTTCTGCCTCAAAACCAAGAGAAATGTTCTTAAATAGGATTTGTCTGCAAAAAAAAAACCCAAAACCAAACAAATAAAAAACCTGTTTGCATACTAAAATTCCATTTTTAAACCCTATAAAAGAAGAACTCTGTTTAAGATAACAAAAAATCTATTCCATCTCCAAATTCCTCTTGTCTCTGTTCCAAGTCTACAATGTTTCTTTACCTTGCAGACCCTCATCCTCTATTTTTCAATATTTCCTAGTGAATTTCCTGTCCTTCAGCTTAGTCCCTGTTCAGCTCAACCTTCATCCTGCTACCAAGATGAACTTTCTAACGTGAAAACCTGACTATCCCATGTCCATGTTAAATATTCTTCAGTGGTTCCTTGTGATTCTTACCAGAGTGTGCAATTTGGTTCTCTAACTTCAACTCTCTCCATGCTCTACTTCATAACATGAACAGCTATTTATGCACCGATGACGTGTTCCAGGCAGTTTATACAGGCCATGTCTAATACTCACAGAAGACTTGGAATGTAGGAGATTTTCTCCTCATTTATAAATGAAGGAATAGAGGATCAGAGCAATTAAGTGACTCACCCAAGTTCATGCCAATAATAAATGGCAGAATGACAAGTTGTCTTCCCCACTAGACAAGTGGGTACTTTAAGATTCAAAAAAATACATCTTTTCCATCTCTGTATTACCAACTGTTAATATAACACCTAGGAAGGTGGTTTTTCAGACATGCGTCTGCCATCTTCCCTAGCTGCCGGCATCTAGAATAAAGGATGCTTTTCTCCTCTAAATAAATAAATAAATAAATAAATAATGCCTAATAGTGAATAAATGAATGAATGAATAAATGGGTACATGTTTCCAGTTTTGCTGCATGAAAAATTTGGTTGTCAATTCTATATTCCTTGCATCTTATTCTCCAAATGACTGCATTTCATAGATGTCCTCGAATTCTTTTTAGAAAATAAAACCAGCCTCTGATTGCTTCTCTCATTGGGTTCCCAGTGGGAAAACCCAATCCATTTGAACTCCTCTTACCCACAGGTAGAAAGCCAACGTGTACATGATCATTCCAGTCCCTCATTATTTGCTGTTTGCAAAGTGCTGTCAAAATCTCTGAGATGTCAGTGTTGTGTGGAGCCAGACCACGTCAATCCAAATTCCAGCGCTATCATTAAGTTGTATGACTATTGCGTATACATAGCTAAATGTGTACATTCTTAGTTGGAAGTACAGGAGGAATTAGAAAAGGAAGATGTTTGTAACTACCCTGTTGAGATATATAGTACTGGCCATCTTAAAAGATTTTTAGAATAGATGAGTTAATATATGTAGAATGCTCATAACACGGACTGGTACAGAATAAGTATTCCAACTGCATTTGCTATTACTAATATAAATTTATTTTATCCTTATGCCTATGTTGCAATAGATGGTATAAATATTATTATTTTAATTTTACTGACAGGGACAGAGGAAAGATTAATCATGTTCCAAAGGTCATTGAAATCTAATAACTAGAAACCCATCTCCATGAGGCTTTGGAGCACATCGTATGCAGGAATAAAAGGGGTGCATTAAACAAAGAAGGTATGTTTGTCCTGTTAGCAAAGGAGCCCCAAATGGTAACAACTCAGTAAGATCCTCCATTAGGTCTTTGTATTAGAGTTTTGACAATTGCATTTCTACTCTATTTATTGAGGATCAAATGAATAAAAGAGTTTTTGAAAAAGTAATTTATTTTATAAGTGGTTGCTTTTAATCACAGAATAAATTATGACTATGTAGATGGCGGTCACTGTGTCAGTCTCCCTCCCCTGACTAATGCTGTTTACTAAGCACTTCATACACATTGGCTCATTTAATCCTATTTTACAGATAAGGAAGCTGAGAGACCATATAGCTCAATGTAAGTGGAAATAGGACTCAAACCCAGATTTGCGATCCTGTGCCTCCAAATACTTTTCTACAGAATATATAATCACAAATACAGCTTAAAGTCCATGTTCAAACATGGAGAACTAAGAAGGGTTATCTTTATATTTCCTTCTTATAAAGTTTCTTTAAAGGGATAGGCCTTTTTTGATATTGGATCATATACTATGCCCTGCTAGATATAACTGATAATACTTGTGCTGTAATAGATTGTTTTAGATGCCTGATATAAGGCTATCAGTTTATGCTAATTCCCAAGACTTTAATAAGAATGTTCAATGGAAAATCAGAATGTCATTTGAAAGGAAGAACATGAAGTAATGTGATTTTGCCATTACACCATCAGAGACATTCTCTACGTTGATAGGTAAACTGCCCACTATAAACAGAATGATATATATGTGGTTAAAATTATGGAAGACCTAGGGCCAGCCCGGTGGCTCAGGCGGTTAGAGCTCCATGCTCCTAACTCCGACGGCTGCCGATTTGATTCCCACATGGGCCAGTGGGCTCTCAACCACAAGGTTGCCGCAAGGGATGGTGGGCTACGCCCCCTGCAACTAGCAACGGCAACTGGACCTGGAGTTCAGCTGCGCCCTCCACAACTAAGATTGAAGGGACAACAACTTGACTTGGAAAAAAGTCCTGGAAGTACACACTGTTCCCCAATAAAGTTCTGTTCCCCTTCCCCAATTTAAAAAAAAAAAATTACGGAAGACCTAGATGCTTTTCTCACCCTTTAATATATCCTGAAAAATCAAAAATTTTTCAGGAATAATTATGGAGATGCAAGGCATTTCCTGATGACTAAAGGCCTTCTGGGAGCTACAGACATACAAAGGACCGTTCACCCCAGGTTCTCAGTAATTCTTTAAAAATAAATGTTCATTTCTGGACTCATTTTGCACTGATAGATTATCCATAGGATATAAAAGGATAAAAGATCTAACACATGAAGATTCTTTTGAACTGGTAAGCAAAAATGCCATATTTGTCCAGAAAAATCAATGCATAGTACTGCAAACTAACCCTCATTATTAGATACTCATCATTTCAGAGTTTGAAGGTACCACTGAAGAAAAATTATCAAATCTTCATTTTTTTCCTCCTACCCACTCTATCCACTACCAATGAAACATGAATCCATTTTCTGTATAGTATCCTTTACATGAAGTTCTCCACCCTCTGTAGTCCCACTGCAATAGCCAATAGTCAATACTTGAAGGCAATAGATAAGTAAGAAAGAACTGGTATTTCATCTTGAGACATTTGAATAAGAAATAGAAACTCAAATGCCCCCTAGGAGATTCTACTGGCAGTAATGCTCATACATTTAATAAATAAGTGTCCTCTCAAATCAATATTGTGCCTTTTCTTTTCTCTGTGTTTCTTATCTCCCATCCTAACTCTGCTTATCAATCATGGTTGTCTCTTAACCTCCATGAAGTATTTTTAGCCCCTAAGGAGCTTTTAATGACTATCCCAAACCCACTATATGCCCTCTCTAAACTTCTATAATATTTAAAGTCCAATATTCCACAAAATATATTTCTTAAATTAAAAATCATTTGCACTATGTTTAACAAAGTTTATCTTTTTCTTTCATTCTTCCCTTATAACCATCAGTATGTAGGTAGCATCATACAAGGCAAAGAGAGATTCTTCAATACATAAAGTTGGAAATTACAATTTGATGGGAAAGGACCCATTCAGTAACCTCACCTAAAAACCTTCACAGTACTCAAAATTCTCACACAATAACCATTTGTTTGGAATGTCTCATTAAAGCTATTTAAAATCAAACATATTCATGAAGAAGTAAAGAACCCCATATTACTCTCAATCATGAAGACTTCAGTAGGGGTGCGTTTGTAAGACTCTCTAGTCACTGCTCAGCAAAGCCCTAGTTAACTGAAACACAGAAGCAATGATTATAGCAACTAAAAACTAATGTATTTGAGTGCATGCCAGAAAAACTTCTGGCTGTTTCATACGCATTAACTCATTTAATAATTACCACAATGCTCTGATGCACATTCTATTATTAAACATTTTATAGATGAGTAAATTAAGGCACAAGGACATTAAATAACTTTGACAGATTTACACAGCTTATAAATAAGCAGACTGGGATTTGGTTGCAGGCAGTCTGATCCAAAAACCCATGCTTTTAACTACTACATTTCAGAGCCAATTAAGTTTTGGAGAAAAATGAAATATCAAAGTCCTGGACTCCTGAATTCTCCACCAAAAAGGAGAGACATGGGTAGTACCAAGAGTGGTGAGAAGTCAGCATAAAATCCCTACGTGGATAGCCAGGAGTGCAAGGCCTGCTGTTTGCTTTATAACTTAACCTAGTGCTGAATAATTCTGATTGATTTTCATTCACCCATTAATCCACCCAACAAATACTTACTGAGCATTCACCACATGCCTTGTTCTATGTTAGATAATGGGACATAAAAATGAATAAAACCTAGTCCCTTCTACCAAGGAGATCATTCTTATGGTATATCAAACAGATTAAAGCTTATAATAAAGTCATATAAACTAATTCAGGGGAACAGTTGATTGGTTCTTCTGTCTGCGGGAATCATGAAGACAAATCTATACAGCCATAATGTTTCAGAGGGCTTTGAAGGATGAGACTAAATTCTCTGAATGAAGGAAACAAAAGTGAATTCAAGAAAAATAAAAGGCAAATCCAAGACTTAAAGATAAGAAATTACAAAGTATGTTAAGAGAAATACAACTGAAGTGTAAAGTCTATAGAATGGCATGGTTGTAATGATCATGGGAAGGCAGGTTTGGTCCTCATTCAGAAGTTTGGTGTCCAATTATGTTTGGAACCAATTCTGTGCACAATGGGGAGTCATCAGTATTGAGAATTAAGGGCATACATTTTGTATTTAGAAAGGCTATTCTAGGAGCAGTTTTGACTATAGGATGAAGTTTAATAGAGTCAATATAGGGAGGCTGGTTAAAAGGACATTGCCTTAAGACAAGACACTGAACTAAGTTAATGAGGGCGGGAACAGGAAACGCCCAGAGCTGACATGACAAACTTTTTAAGTGAAAATTTGGAGAACTGGATGGCAAACTGGGAGTGGTGGCTTAGGGATAAGACATAGTCAAACATAATTCTTAGATTTCTACCATTTATGACCAGGTGAGTAATAATGACATACACTGACGTGTGAAACACAGTTCAAGCAAGCTGGGAAGAGGAATGTGAATCATAATTACACCAAATTGCTATGATAGCTTTTTATGTTATTCCAGCTAGAGATTCAAGCTGTTATCGCCAACCTTTTTTTTTTAAAGATAAAAAAGCATTCATTTTAGGTCTATTGAATCTGGCAGTGTCAAGATAATGTATTTTAATTTATAAACATGATAAATTATTTATTTATACTGTATAATTTTTTATTTAGCAATTATTTATTAATTCATTTTTCCAGATTTATTGAGGTATGATTTACAAATATAAAGTGTATATATTAAAGCTTTACCATGTCATGTTTTGCTATATTTATATACTATGAAATGATCATAACAATAAAGCTAATTAACATATCTATTACTTCACTTGGTTATGAATTTCTTTTGTGTGTGGTAAGAACACTTAAGATAGAATCTCTTAGGGGAATATTCCCAAACTCATTTTACAAGGCCAGCATTATCCTAATACCAAAGCCAGATAAGGACACTATGAGAAAACTACAGGCCAATACATCTGATTAATATATACGCAAAAGTTTTCAGCAAAATACAAGCAAATTTAATTCAACAGCACATTAAACAGATCATACACCTTGATCAAGTGGGATTCATTCCTGGGATGCAAGGATTGTTCAAGATACACAAATCAATAAATGTAAGAAATCACATTAATAGAATGACAGATAAAAATCATATGATTATCTCAATAGATGCAAAAAACACATTTGACAAATACACCATCCTTTCATAATGAAAACTCTCAACAAACTGAGTACGAAGGGAACATACTTCAACATAGTAAAGGCCATATATGACAAAGCCACAGCTAACATCATACTCAACAATGAAAGGTTGAAAACTGTTCCTCTTAAGATCATGATCAAAACAAAGATGACTGCTTTCACCACCTTGTGCAGCATAGTACTGAAAGTCCTAACCAGAATACCCAGACAAGTAAAATAAATAAATGGCCTCCCAATCAAAAGGAAAAAGTAAGTAGTCTCTGTTAGCAGATGATATGATCTTGCATATAAAAAACCCTAAAGATTCCACAAAAAAGGTGCTAAAACTAATAGACAAATTTAGTAAAGTTGCAGAATACAAAATCAATATATAAAAATCAGATGTGTTTCTGTACACTAACAACAAACTATCTGAAAAAATTAAAGAAAACAACATCATTCACAATAGCATCAAATACAATACAATATTTAGAGATAAATTTAACCAAACAGGTGAAAGATTTGTTCACAGAAAACTAACTATAAGACATTGATCAAAGAAATTGAAGACACAAATAAATGAAAGATATCCCATGTTCATGGATCAGAAGAATTAATATTTTTTAAATGTTCATACTACCCAAAGCTATCTGTGGATTCAATGAAATCTCTGTCAAAATTCCAATGACATTTTTCACAGAAATAGAAAAACAATCCTAAAATTTGTATGGCACCACAAAAGATCCCAAATAGCCAAGCAATCTTGAGGAAAAGGAAAAAATTTGGAGGCATAAAACTACCAGATTTCAAACTATATTACAAAGGTATAGCAATCAAAGCAGTGTGGTACTGGCATAAAATTAGACACATAGACCATTGGAACAGAATCCAGACCCAGAAATAAACCCATGCATATATGATCAACTAATATATGACAAGGGAGCCAAAAATACTCAATGGAGAAAAGACAGTCTCTTCAATAAACGGTGCTAGGATAACTGGATAACCACATGCAAAAGAATGAAATTGGAACCCTATCTTAAATCACTTGCAAGAATTAACTCAAAATGGATTAAAGACTTAAATGTAAGATCTAAAATTATAAAACTCCTAGAAGAAAATATAGGGGGAAAATCTCCTTGACATTTGTGTTGACAATGATTTTCTGATATGATCCCAAAAGCAAAAAAAGGCAACAAAAACAAAAATAAATAAGTGGGACTACATCAAACTAAAAAGCTTCTGCATAGCAAAAGAAACAATCAATAAAATGAAAAAGCAACTTGGCAATCCTGAAGAATAGGAGAAAATATTTGTAAATCATATATCTGGTAAGGGATTAATAACCAAAATATATAAGGAATTTATTCATATATATATATGAATTTGGAGTATTGACCATAAGCATTATGTTGAATTATTTAACAAAGGCACATGTGATTAAAATTACTCCTTACATAGCCTTCTAGAAACAAGTTGCTCAGAGTAGGATCCAACTATATCATGAAGGAATGACATCTGAGAGATTGGGCCAATTCCAGCTTCCCAAGTATTTATGCATACCTTCTCCCTAAAAGGGGCAACTGCTCTGAAATCTTACCCAACTCTCTTCAAACAAACCTGCTATATCACCCTTCAGCTATCTACATACAAAAATTATTTTGACAACTTTAATCTAATATATATATATATATATATATATATATATATATATAGAGAGAGAGAGAGAGAGAGAGAGAGAGAGAGAGAGAGAGAGACAGAGAGACAGAGAGACAGAGAGACATTTAAAACAATTAATTGGGGGGGAAGGTTTTTTCTGAAAGCTTTCAATTTTTGGATTACTTATTTTAGTGTTTATATTAATATTCTATCCCCATTATTCCTGATGTTTGCTTAATGTTAAGATGTCAAATCACTGTCATCAGTGGTAGAGACAAATTGAACATCATAACCATGTGAATAAATAAAGCAACCTCTTTTTTTGGAGAATATTTTTATGCTTCTCTTCCAACCCAACAGCTATAAAATTTGTGGGAATATTATTCCCTTAACCAATCATGTGCATAATAGAGTTGGCTCCATGAGTAAATGAACTTACCTAATTTCATACTACTCTCTATAAAGCTTAAAAATATTATACATTGTCTCAAAAATGAAACTTAGGAACTTTATTTCCAAAAATTCAGAAACTTGCCTTTTCCTATTAGACAACTATAATGGAATAAACAACTGAAGAAGAACAAAAGCAGGAATGAAGGAATAATCTTCATTGCAAACAATAAAAATAGTCCTAAAAAGCAAGCTTAATAGAATGCTTACAGCTCTTTTGTCTTGTTTCTAAAGATGTAACACTTTTAGAATCTTCTTGGGATTTTCAATTTTCTTTTCTCTCACAAAACAAAAACAAACAAGGTACCTATAACCCATGATTGAATTTTGAGGGAGATTGAGAGAGTACTCTGAATAATTCTTTTACATAGATATTTCACTGTGAAAGACAGAATTTTGACGTGTTTGTTCAAATTAAATATGTTTTCTGAAAACAGCATTGTTATCTCATGGTGTTAATACTTCATGATGCTTTTACTTGCACGTAACTCAGTAACATCCGTGATCATTTGCCAGCCAGCCAACACAGGCATTCTTCGTCTTTCAAAGAACAATATGGGATCTGATAATCGTCATACTGAATTGTTCACCTGATAGAAAAATGAAAATATATACCTGTATCTTTTTGTCAGTTTCCTGTTGCTATTTCTGTTCTGGAGAAACTGTCCTGAATTAACTAATAAATTGGCAACCCTACTAGCTCAGAAATACTCCCCTGGGGTGATTTGGTTTAAATTAGCATTACTGGTAAATGCTTTCAAGAAGACTATACAATTATGGCCAGATGAACACATTCCTCACACAATTTCAGGATTAATATTAGTCTCCTAACAACCTAGAAACCAAGATCATAATTACCGACTGCCATTTCCCCCCATTGTCCAGGTAACGGGCCCTCAATATATGACCAATTTGAAACCTGGGAATCCTGGGAGAAAGCATCAGGTCTGCTGTTGGGAAATTGAATTCAAGTGCAGCCCTGCTCCCTGAACATTCATATTCTTCTTTTCTCTTTTGTGCTATTTGTTCGTCTCTATTGTGCAGAGCTATCGTTTGTGCACACATTCTGTGTTAGATTTTCTACCCGATTGAGCTTGAAAAACCAAAGCTTAAGTACTAAATGTTTCCCTAAGGCCTGAATGGACTTAAAAGGACATAGGTGCAAAAAGAAAAGAAAGGAAAATAGGGGGAGAAAACACGGCTTGTTAAGTTGTTGCAATAATCTCATGCTGAGAATAAAGACCTTCAGAGTTAAGAGAATGAAAAACACTCTTCTAAATAGATTGCTTGCTTTTGTTGCACAGGTGGCAAGGCCTGGAAATATAAGATATGGGGAACAGCAGGGCAGCCTGCTAGCATTTCATTAAGCTTAGAGAATAGAATTGAGGAGTGGTTTCTTCCCACTTTGCAAGAGACACAGGCTTCTTGACAACTTGGACTTCAGAATGCTAGCTTCCTGGTATGTTTTCTACCAGGAAATACTGTGGGGAAAGAGTACATCTCCCTACATTTTGTAGAGTTTCACTTCCTCCTCCTTTATTAAAACAAAGCCTTTCCCCATGGAGTATGGATTTGTGATGATCATTGCTTTGGACTTTGCATAATTTAGTTACCCTCAGGCCTTTAATATATAGTCCGTATCATGTTAGTTAACACTTAGAGAAAATACTACCTCTGAATACTGCCACCTGAAATCATGCAAGGGTGATGTGCCATGGCATTGGGCAATCCCTTTGATTCAGGAAATAAATCAACCCTCTCAATAAATGAACAATAACTAAAAATCTTCTTCACAGCAAAGAAAACAATCAACAGAATGAAAATACAGCCTATGGAATGGGAGAAAATATTTGCAAACCATATATCTGATAAGGGTTAATTACCAAAATACATAAGGGACTCATGCAATGCAATAGCAAAAATAAATAAATGCAAATAATAACTCAATTAAAAAATGGGCAAAGGATTTGAATAAACATTTTTCCCAAGAAGACTTACAAAATACAAATGGCCAACAGGTATATGAAAAGATATTCAATATCATGAATAATCAGGGAAATGCAAATCAAAACCACAATATGATGTAAACTGACACCTGTTAGGATGGCTATCATCAAGAAATAAAAGACAACAAGTGTTGGCGACAGTGTGGACAAATTTCAACCCGTGTATACTGTTAGTGGGAATGTAAACTGGTACAGTCACTCTGGAAGGCAGTATGGAGGCTCCTCAAAAAATTAAAAATAGAACTACCATATTATCCAGTAATCCCATTTTAGGGTATATATATATCCAAAAGAATTGAAATCTGGATCTCAAAGAGATATCTGCACTCCTATGTTCATTGCAGCATTATTCACAGCAACCAAGATACGGAAACACCCCAAGTGTCCATCAACAGATGAACAGAAATAAGACATTGTGTATACATACAATGGAATATCATTCAGCCTTTAAAAACTAGGAAATCCTGTGTTTTGAGACAACATGGATGAACCTGGAGGACATTATGTGAAGTGAAATAAATCAGTCACAGAAAGACAAATACTACATGATCCATGTATATGAAGTACCTAAAATAGTCAAATTCAGAAGGAGCTAGGAGGTGGTGAAAGTGGGGAGTTATTTTTTAATGGGTATAAAGTTTAAGTTATGCAAGTTGAATAAGTTCTACAGGTTGGCTGTATGACATGCTGCCATAGTTAACAATACACTATTGGGCACTTCAAAATTCACTAAGATGATAAATCTCATGTTAAATGTTCTTTCTACACTAAATAAATAAATAAGTAAGTAAATAAATAAATAAATACAAGAACAAAAGGACCCTACAGGGAAACTTTAGGAAGTGTTGGATATATCTATTATCTTGATTATGGGGATGTTATCACATATGTCCAAACTCATCAAACTGTACACATTAAATATGTGCAGTTCTTTGTATAGTAATTATATCTCAATAAAGCTGTTAAAAATAAAATGAATAAAATAAAATGAAAGAATAATTGATATTGTTGAATGTGAAGAATGGAGGGAAATTTAAACACATGCCTAAGTGTTGGCTTTTATCTGTTTCAGCACAATATCAAAATGAAATGAGTTGGCCACAATTCATAACTAATATTTCCCAGCCCTAACTTAAACATTTTTAGTGGGATCCTTAATATCATGCACCACTGATTTTAATTTGGTGGTTATTTCCAAACAAGTTAAATATTTGTGTTCTAACGTCATTTTATTCTCAATACAGCCATTTTCAACTTTGGAAGTTCAGTCTGAAAATAGGAATCCAACTAGGGGAACTGCAGTAGCAACTAATAGCTAATATTTATTGAAGGTTTAACTATATTCCAAGCCCTTTGTGAAATGATTTTCAATATAGCATTTTACAGTATTTCACAACTTTATGAAGTGGATACCTTTATTTTCCCTATTTTAGGAGGAGAAAACTAAGGTTGTGAGAGGGTAAGTAAGTTACCCAAAGCCACAAGTGTGTTTGCAGCTCCACAACCCAACCCTAACCGGCCTCATGCTTACCCACAATCTACCAAATCCTTCAAATTCCAAATGCTTTCCTGCATATTAGAAAGTTACAAATGCTTCTCTCCTTAATGTGCAAGTGTTTTAGTAAATGAAAAAAGGCAGGGGGTCAAGATAGAAAAGAAACCCACTTACTGAATACTGTAATTGGCTAAACTTTGTGGTACTTGCTTTCTGTTCAATACCTTATTTAAATTTCTCCACCACCCTGTGATATAGGAAGTGTCATCTTCATTTTGAAAAGAAATAAACCAAGGCCTAAATTGTGAGATTAAATTCATTGTGTGAATCCTCACATTTCATAGATAATCAGAATGTGAAAACAGTTCTATCTTTGTTTTTTCCACCTAACAACATCCCTCCCCAGTCAATCCAATTCTTCGTTGGTGATTTTGCTTCCTCTCCTTGGCCACTGGTCACCTCTCAGCAGCACAATCATTCTACTGTCAGGTTCAGAGAGATATTTACAATAGCTCATTGTGCCAGAGAAATTCCTCACTCGGGTGTTCATTCATTCAATCATTCATTCAGGAGTATTTATTGAGAACTTACTATCTGTCAGGTACCAAAGCAGAAAGTTCATCTATATTACCCTCTTAGGCCTCCCAATGACCTTAATTTCGTTTATGCAAAACAGAGACTTAGAAAGTTGATTACCTGCCCTAAATCACGTAACTAATAACATGTGCCATCCACCATATTGCCCTATCACCTTTGGAAAAATAGCCAGAACACATGCAAAGAAAAAACCTGTATGAAACATAATGTCTCCATGTGGTAAGCTGTTACCGCATCACTCCATGGATGAGAAAAAAGTGTGGCTCAGAGAAAATGAATGGGTTTCTTTAAACAGGTGTTTTAAAGATCTGGTGGAAATGAGGGCATTCTTGATCCCGAGTTTCTGGTTAGTTGTTACATTCATGTTCTTCAATATTTACTGTCTTATATACAGCTCTTCAGGCTGTCAGAAAATAATTCAAGGAAATGCAGAAACAAATTATGACAAATATTTTCAACTTTATACAGCTCCAAAAAATGATTAAATACAAAGGATGCCAAAAAAATGTGTACACATTTTAAGAAAGGAAAAAAACTTTTAAAATTGCAATACTCGATATACACCGATAACAAAAGATGAACACAAGTCATGTTTGAGGTTACCATCAGCGTCCAGACACTTCTGATTATGGCAAACTACTGCTTGAGCAACGTTGACCAAAGTATACACTTGTATACATTTTTTTGGCACCCCCAGTATATGATTCAGGAGACAATGAAAGTTTAGGCCAAATAAAGCAGAAAATTATGACTTTGCATATATATATATAATTTTTAGTGTAACTTTGTCCCAGATGACTCCCTTTCAAGGAAATCGGAAGTCCTGATTCAAGTCAAAATATCTGAAGCTGGTCCCCTCGGAGTTTGCCTCCTATCTATCTTTCATTTATTTTCTCAAAATCAGGTACAAAGGGGCTGGCCGGCAGCTCAGGCAGTTAGCTCCATGCTCCTAAATCCGAAGGCTGCCGGTTCGATTCCCACGTGGGCCAGTGGGCTCTCAACCACAAGGTTGCCGGTTCAATTCCTTGAGTCCCACAAGGGATGGTGAGCTCCGCCTCCTGCAACTAAGATAGAACACGGCACCTTGAGCTGAGCTGCCGCTGAGCTCTCGGATGGTTCAGTTGGTTGGAGCGTGTCCTCTCAACCACAAGGTTGCCGGTTTGACTCCCACAAGGGATGGTGGGCTGCGCCCCCTACAACTAGAAAACTGGCAACTGGACCTGGAGCTGAGCTGTGCCCTCCACAACAAAGATTGAAAGGACAACAACTTGACTTGGAAAAAGGCCTGGAAGTACACACTGTTCCTCAATAAAGTCCTGTTCCCCCTCCCCAATAAAATCTTAAAAAAAAAAAAAAAATTAGGTACTAAGCATTTATCATGTTCAAAGCACAAATGGCCCTAAATATCGTCCTGCACTACCGTAAGTACCCCATGTAGATTCTGGTGATAGTTGCACAACTCTGTAAATGTATTTTTAAAAAATCAATTGCACACAAAATGAATGAGTTTTATTGTATGCAAATTATGTCTTGATAAATGTTATTCCTTTCTGTTATGAGTATAGGATGGAAGACCTTAGAAAGACATCATTGCATAGTGGAGAAACATAGACCTGGAGTGAAATAGATTTGGCTTAAATCTTGTCTCAAATTGGTGGTCTTAGGCAATTTAATGAATGTCAATGAGTGTTAGATTTCTCATTGTTTAAATGAGAAGAAAAGGGCGATCGTCACAGAAAACTGGTAAAGATAAAAGGAAGTACTATATTGATGAGTGCCTAAGACTATAAAATTTAAACTTAAATAAGTATTCATTTTAAGAGTTGATAATGTACTTTTGTTACCGGCACTCTGGGTTCTTGCAATCTCCCAGGATGGAAATCAAGAGAGATTGCCAGACATCAATGTAGATAAAGAGAAAGTTTTATTAAGCTTGTGCACAAGGGAACCAACACCGTGAAAAGGAAAAAAAGGGTGCTTCCCCGAAGAAAGGTGGGGCAGGGTTTTTAAAGGAGGTTGGGCATTTGGAGGTGTGTGAAAAGCCTGACTAGGCATGTAAAGGCAAAGGTTTCTTGGCACCTACACAGTGTGGCTACATGCTTTTCCCTGCATTGCATGTCTCATTAGGGTATTAAATCTCCACCTCAGGCTGTGATTTTTAGCACTGAAATGAAGAAAAGGTCACACAGGGGCACTTGTAAGCCTGACTGCTGCACATGTGGAGCCAAAGGGAAAGTCCCTGGGCCCTTTTGTCCTTCCCTTAATGTTGATTAGTTTCCCTAGGGCGGGTGTCCTTGAGTCACTTACATAAGTAGTAGCAGCTGGCTCCTGTTTGTACAACCCGACTGGACAACAGGAAGTTGCCTCCTTGTCTCACTCTCTTCAGTGGAGCTATAAAAAGATGGAAACCTTAAAGTGTGGCATTCTCTTCACTGCTGCCAATGCTACTGGTCCAACCCAACAGCAGCTTAGTCTTCATGACACAGTATTCCTTACCTTCTTAACTACTCATGTCACCCAAGCCAACAGTTCCGGTATTTGTCCTTCTCATTCACTCTTAAAAGAGAAGCTTGCAGCAATGCCCCTGCTTATTCTTCTAGTTGTAGCTGCATAGCTTCCTAAAATTGGAAGCTTCCTAAAGTTGGGTCAGGGAAATTAGTCTATGTAACACCATCCTTTGAGAATCAGACCTGATGTTCAGCCACTTCCAGACGGTCCTCATTATACTGCACAGATACACTAACTCTGACTCTAACGAGCTCTATAGATAGTAAAGGTAGCTGCATGTGGTTGCTCTGTAGGACCCAGACATTCTGACAAAAGTTGTTCACGTTTTTCCTGGGAGCTTACCAGCAGACTTTTCTTTCTGTGGCTCACAAGAGACCAAGCGTAAATCACATCTTCCAAATTGCTCCAAGAAGAGATATGCAAAGGGAAACTAAAAGAGATCTTGAGATGCCTTTATTATCGATATCCAAAGTAAATAGTCAAATTCCAAATAGTTTATGATCCAAAAATTATGGCACAGTTTAGAGAAAGCCCTTAACCAACTTTAGTAATTATATTCTTTTCTGAATTTTTGGTTTCTATGCTATGAGAAAGCCCACGCAGTTTGGTAAAAAGGACTCCAGCTGGCAGGCCTGGTTGATCTGCCAACCAAAAAGCAGCCAACAAATTGCCAAACCACCCAGCTGAAGCCACACTGAGTATAAATAAGCTGTCCCTGGCAAGCCTTGCTCAAATTGGAGATTTCTGAGCAAAAGAAATGATTATCGCTGTTTTAAGCTAAGTTTTGGAGGTGCTTTGTTACACAGAAATAGAGGCCAGAAACAGGACTAAATACTGTTCTGTCTTTCTCTGCCTGATTAATTTATTCTCCTTCTTAAAGATACAACTCAAATGTTATCTCATTTAAGAGTATAAAGCCTCCCCCAATCTACTGAGGTAAAATCAGTTACTTTCTTCTGTGCTTTTCCAGCCCTTAGTACATTTCCTATTGTAGTGATTTATGTCCATGAATAGCCTATGATCCAAAATTTATCAAAGGCTTATTTCATACATCTGATAATTTGAAAAAGACAATGTAATGGACATGTGAAGCGTTTGTTGCTCTTAATTCTCTATGCTATGGTTAAATGTATGGTCCTGAAACTACTGTCTATTTCAAAGGGATAATATACATCAGTTAAGATTCAATATTATGTACCCAAGTGTATAAAAGAAAAAGAAAAATATAACCATTTGAATAAAGTTGCACTTTTATAAAATCATTATGCACCATTTTGGTTATATAGACCGTTAGTTCCTTGAGTATAGGGACTTTGTCTTACTTTTCTAAAATCCTCAATACCTAGCACAATGCCTGATCATATATTAACTGCTCAGAAAAAGAAGAACATCAATTAATTAACTATTTTGGACTAGTATATTTATAAAGAGCAATAACTGTACCTTTAATGTCAGTAAAAATGCTGCCCCTGCTCAGAAAATTTTGTTTCTTCTCATCTGACAAATAACACTACATATTGCAATAGTTTTCCCTTTTTGTCTTAGTTATCAGGAAACTCTAGGCTAAATTTTGTGTTCCACCATAACTTTTTCTGGAATACCAAAAGCACAGAATTATGAAGAAATTACAGTGCATTCTTATTCACTCATGGAGGCATGCATAGGCAAACACTGATAGCTTGACTCTCATTGCAAATGTATTTGAATGCAATAAAATTGAATTTCACTCAAAATAATCTATACATCCAGTGACATTCCCCCGTTTTCCACAAAGTCAGGCCAATGAGATTTTCATCAAGTGTATATCCCAACTTAATCTGGTTTTAGGAATATAGTTTAGAACAGTATTGAGAACTCTAAAAGCCAGTGTGTTAAATAGCTTTCAGACGAAAGTGTTAATTCAAAATGTACGAATCTCTTTTGAGGATCAGATGAACAAAGTTGTATATCTGCATAGCTCACCAGTGTTCCACATTATAGGCACATGGAAGGATTGTAACAGAGTGGGTTCCCTAACACGATCTAAAAACTTGACGTTAGTAGTTTCCTGTATAGTACTAACATGCTGCTTTTCCAAGGAGAAAGAGCAGTTCCAACAGAAACAAGTAAGATCACGGTCTCTGCCAGGCAGACAGATGGTGGTACTGGTCTTCACATTAGTCTCACAGAAGCATAAGGCTCAAAACAATTCTGATGTTAGCAGCTGTATATAACTCAGGACTGCGGTGGCTCACCGATAAAGAATGATAATCTCCCTTATAAAAGGGGTAAATCTGAGTTTGTTTGCACAGACTAAGGTTACAGAGAAAGCCTGAAGTATTGAGGGCTCATCGGCTTATTTGGTTACAGATATGATCTTTAACTTTCCCTAGCCGGAGAAGCCAAAAATAAACATTTCATAACTTTTAATGTGTGGTTAGCAAATATAGCTGGCCCATGGTCATGTCCCCGTGGCCTGGAGTGCAGGACAGAGTCGGCTTAGCTGGATGCTTGTGACCGCCTGCTTAGAGCCTTCCCCTACGGTTTCAAAAGAACAGAGTCTTTTTTATCCGCTTAGCTCAGTTGCTATAAACACTTGCTCTATGTTAAATGACTTCTCAGGTCCATCCAATCCGATTTGCACATCATTAGTCTGTGCAGAATGAAATGGATGCTGTTGGACGTTTAATTTTGCTAAATATTGAGATCTTTGTAAGTGAAAAGTCCTTCATATAAAATATTACATCAGGGTTGGCTAACATTCCTGTTTCATGAATCACTGGTACCTCCAAGTTGTCCTTGAAATTTCAAATTCACTCTAGACGCTTCCAGACACGTACAGTACTTCTTTTTTTGTTTTATTTATTTATGTTTTGACTTGGATGCCAACTCTGCCATGAAAGAATGTGCAAAATTTAGCATCAAAGCCAATGCCCTTAGTGTACATCAAAAAGGAAAAAGAAAAGCAGCATTACAGACCTGAGAGGAAAATGTTAGTCTAAATGCCAGAAAAATTCATCATATGTCCGTGCTTCACCCTGACTTAACACACTATTATTCAGTGACCATCACTCACCTTTTCTATTTCTCATTGGTAATGGCCACATTAATACCTGTTATGAGCCTCTGCTTTTTATGTGCATTCAGATTTGAATTTTTTAAAAAATTGATAAATAAGCAAAAAGTCACATGTACTTGGAAATTTTTCACTTTGAATTTAGACAGAGCTCAGGCGGTAACTGCTTATGATTACAAATAGAACAGATGATCACATTAAAAAAAACTAGATTTTAATTAAAACAATCAGCTAGTAGTGCTTTAAAAGCAGCTACCATGTTTCCCTGAAAATAAGACCTAGCTGGACCATCAGCTCTAATGTGTCTTTTGGAGCAAAAATTAATATAAGACCGGGTCTTATTTTGATATAATATAAGACCGGGTATAATACAATATAACATAATGTAATAATAACATAACATAACATAACATAACATAACATAACATAACATAACATAACATAACATAACATAATATTAGTATAATATAATATAAAACCGGGTCTCACATTAATTTTTGTTACAAAAGACGCGTTAGAGCTGATGGTCCTGTTAGGTCTTATTTTCAGGGAAACATGGTACTATGATATTATCACGTCGACATGACTGATTTTCTGTGATGATAACTGCTGCTCTGGAACCTACCTTCACAGATACGTCATTGAGGTAATGAATTTCTGCTGTGGCAGCTACACAACAGAAAAGAAGCTTGACAGTACAAACTGCATCACTATCATTTCTTGGGAATACCCTAATATCATTTTTCTCATGAAGTTTTCTTGCTGCTGTTAGATTATAGCCATGGGGCCAAACACATCTTACCAAATTTCACTTTCCTATCATTCTGCCTGCAGTGCTTCTGGTAACAGATTTTACCTGAGAAATTTCAGATGCTGCAGATGCTTTCAAAAGATGACCTACTTTGCACCAGTAACATTTCCACAAACCTCGGGTCATAATAATTTTTTTATGCGATTGAGTTTTTTATAAGATTAAAGAAAAGGGAGGTTCTTTGATAGTTATTGACTGTGGTAAGAATTGTATCATATGGTAAGACTTTAAGATACATGTGTGTATCAGTTAAACGCCAAAATGGCCCTATAAAAGAGAGTTTCATCATCCTTGCTTTACAAATACAGAAATTGACTCTCACAGGGGCCTTGTTAATTGCTTTCTTCCATAATTTTTTTTTAACTTACTGAGAGTATGACAAGAAGGGTAACCATCATTCTACTGAAAATTATTAATATCAAAACTGTGGCAGAAATTTTTTAATCCAAAACACTGTTGAGAAACAAGGAATGGGAGGAATTCCTGAATGAAAGAAAGTCAATCAGATTATGTCTCAGAAAATCAAAATAGGTTGTAAGAGCACAGCATAGGGAATATAGTCAATGGTATTGTAACAGCTATATACAATGTCAGATGGGTAGTAGACTTGGTGGGGTTGTCACTCTGTGAGGGGTGTAAATGTCTAATCATTATGTTGTTTAGTATACCTGAAACTAATATAAAACAATTTTTAAAAAAGCAAAACCCTGCAGTTCAAAGCACAGTTTAAAACAAATAGAGATGAAAACTGCTACATAGCTAGGAGTGATTGAAAGATCTTCAGAGCCAGAACCAACAGATGCAGGAGGTCACATTTGGCCCAGGAGAAAGCAGCAGGTGAATCTTTGGAGAACTGCAGAGGGCAGTGGCATTTGCACCAAGTTAAAGCCAGAATTATGGGCATTGAGACGGAAGATCAGGACATTGCTCCAGGTAGCCCCATGCCCACAAGGTAGCTAGTGGCAAACCCAGCAGCATGTTTCACACCTTTCTCATGGCCTGGAAACAACCCACATGGAAACATTATCCATAGATAGGTGAAATTTTAAATGTAAGGATGATTACATAACGAAGAGTCCCTAAGCTCAACATGGAAGAAACAATAATTCTCCATAAAATAATTATAACTTCAATATGATTCCAGCCTAATTCATAATAGGACTTTTACGGAACTAGACAAGGCTATTTGGGAGGGATTATTGGGATGATTTGCCATAACAGATATCAAAACACGCTATGAAGCAATGAAAATGCAAGCAGTATATTAGCACAGGAGAAGACAAGTAGATCAATGGGACAAACTGGAGAGTCAGGACCAGAGGCAAATGTGTGTATGTGTTTGTACTAATATATGAGAGAAAATAGAAATTTAAATTACCAGACAATGGCTGGATTATTTAAAATGTACAATCAGTCCTTTAAATTAAGATTAAATTAGAACTCTACTGAACACCATGCATGAAATGAATTACAGAACAATTAAAATGGCAATGTAAATTAAAAAACTATTAAAATATTTAAAAATAGAACAATGTTTTAATCTTGAGGAATGAGGAAGGGCCTCCCCCAAACTAAAGGAAATAATTAACAAATTAACTATATAAAAATCTCAAAACTTTGTTTGGCAAAGATCATTATCAACAACAATAATAAACAATACTGAGAAAAAATATTTGCAAAAAGTTTGAGACAAGTAGTAATTATTATTATATATAAATATCTTCCATGTTATTAAGAAAAGAGGCAATTATCTTATAAGAAATTGGATAAAAAATACAGGGAATGAATTCAGTGAAGGAAAAACTGTATACTAAATATATGAAACTATGCTAAATCTTAATAGTAATCAGAAAAATTGAAACTAAAACAATATCACTAATAATTTTTACTCCTCAGATTATACAAACTTTTAAAATTTATTAACATCCACTTTGAGAAGGGTATAGAAAAACAGGTAATTTCATGGTCCATTGGTGGTAGTTTGAAGTCATATACCAATTTTAGAGGGTATGAATTTTACTTCTATGTATTTAACCTATAGAAAGTAATATTTGCCCAAAGATTCATGTATAAGAAAGTTAATTGCTGTATTTTTTAAAGCAAATAAATCAAATTAATCTATTTTCTGCCAGAGAATAAATAAATCATAGCATGTCAGTTCTACGGAATATATTATACTTTGTAAAATAATGATGTATATATCTATATAGACTAATACTAAAGAGTCACCAAGATAAACTCTTAAAAAAATAACCCATCTCATAATGTATATAGTATGATCTTATTTGTATTTTTCAAATGTTATGTATGTGAGTGAGTGTGTGTGTAAGAAAGAAAGAGTGTGTGTATGTGGATTATTTCTAAATAAGTATGTGACTATAGAGAAGTGGCTGAATTTGAGAAGGTAAATACCTTTAATATGGTATACAGCACATGTTTAAGTATTAGGTTGGTGCAAAAGCAATTACGGTTTAAAAGGTTGAAAATAATTGCAAAAACCACAATTACTTTTGCACCAACCTAATATCTCTTTGTGTGTGCAATTACAAGCTAAGGTTCGTAAATTTTGTCCTACAGGCCTAAAGGAAGCCTTTGAAAATAAGCTAATAAAAATTCTCCAATTTTGTACGCTTCATTTATCAGAAAATGTTTCTTCTCTGTCCCTCATGGAAATTTCATATAAAAGGAAATTAAAAACTTTTTCTGATTTTATCTAGATGATCAATAATTTTGTTTAAAACAACATTTGCAGTTCAACTAGTAAGTCAATTATGTGGAATCATTTTTCTTGTTTTAGTGTCAAAATCAAGAGAACAAAATACTGAAATAAAAAATAAAACATTGGGCTAGAGGAAAAAAAGTCATAATAAACATAGAAAAACATAATTATAAGAAATGTCTCTTTTTTATTTTACCACAGCTTTTTACTAGACCTTAAATCATTTTAGCACTCCTTCATGGATAAAATTCTAATTTTGCTTCAGTTACTTGGATATTTGAGACAAAATGAATTTGAAGTATAAATGACAAAAGTAATTAATGTAAACTTTCTATTTTGGTTCAGAAAATCATCATATTTGACAAGATTTCCAACATAATTTAGTTTATACTTGGCAAGATTTCCAACACAATCTAGTATACAGCTAACTGATGCATTTGGCATTTTTCTGTAGATAATTTATTCACCAATGTTATGAAATAACATTTAAAATGAGGTAGTCTTACAGTTTTCTTTAAAAATTAATGACAGAGTGATCTCTTAAAATTTTTGTAAGTTTTCATAACTACAAATAGTTGAAAATAAGTTCTTGTATGATTTTAGTAGTCCTCAATGTTAAATAATAACTGGGAACAAACAACAAAAAACATCATTCTCTTCCATTATATAATCTCTCCAAGATTTTTCTTCTTTAATTATCCCTCAATGTTAAATAATAACTGGGAACAAAACAACAAAAAATGTCATTCTCTTCCATTATATAATCTCTTCAAGATTTTTCTTCTTTAATTCTATCAAGAAGCCATAAAATCCTCTTTTGTTTGTGTGTATTAGCTTTAAGAATTTTCACTATGCTCATATAATGTCTGGAATTAGGAGATAAGTGTGAGCTTAAACAGAATTTGTCAAATTATTTCTCTTGCATTTAGATTGTTGAGCTCCTTGTAAGGGATAAAATTCATTTCACCACTACTCACTGAATGTTGGTCTATGGAAGCCACAGTGAACGGGCCAGAGGCAAGAACAGGTTTGTGTATAGAAGGCAGAAGTAGGTGGATTTTGTATTTAAATAAAAGGTATAGACCAGGAGTATGGAATGAGGCTAACTAATCTTTGAAAATATATGGGCAAAGTTCACTGCATTTGGACTATATAATTCAGATTTACCAGTCTGAAGGTTTAATGGTTATCTTGCAAGACTATATTTCAAATGTAACTTTTATAATGATTAATGATAATGATAATTTAGACTTGAAATGCACATGTTGTTTTCCTTTACAGGTTTCTCTCTCCTACGAGACTGAGTTCCATGAGGATGGGGATAAGGTTTTAGAATTTTCTGAATCCTCAAGACCTAGTACAGTATTACTGGAGTAACTGCTAAATAAAGGGCTGGATAAATTAAAATGAATACATTAATGCATCAATCAATCAATTAGAAAGTGATTCGATATACCCCATTCTAAATTCTGAACTATTATTCTAGCTTCATACAAATTGGTAGATAAACCAATACTTATTAAGGGCTTACCATTTATATAGTCATATGCTTAACTATATATTGGAGAACATTTTTTTAAAGTGTGAACAATAGTTCATAGTCTCAAGAAGTTACAATTTAGTCAACTGAAAAGACAAAGGTAATACGATGAAACCACAACAAATAAAACCAGCCAGCATATGATTAAGTAAAAGTGTGTCACGATCCAGAATCAGGAAGGTACATGGATAGCTGCCTAACAGCCCAGCATAGACAGATGTGTGAGCTAAATAAATGATATTGTCGTACGCCATTGAGATTTTGGGATACTTGTCATGCAGCAAAGGTTAATCTAAGCACTTCCAATATCCAATCCACTGTAAAGTTCTGAATTTTACTTCCAAAATTCCCTTACTATCCTAGTCTAAGCCACGTTCGTCTCACACCTCAACTATTGCCATCACCCTACGTCCATTTTCCTTTCTCGTGTTTTGTCATGCTGCATCCAGAATGATCTTTTAAAATTCAAATCTGAATATAATTCTATCTGTTTAAAATCTTTCAATAGCTTCTCACTGAATTTAGGAAAAGCCTCAAATTTTTAAATGGGCTACAAGGCCCTACATTTTATGTCCCCTGCCTGTGTCCAGTCTCATTGTAGGCCTCTCTTCCTCATTCACCACTCCCTAGTCACACCGGCTTTACATTTTTTCAGTTTTAAGCATACACCACATGTCTTCCTCTTTCTTGACCTTTGCACAGATTACCCCTTAGCTTGTAATGCTCTTCTCCAAACCCCACTTCCCTTACCCTGATTACCTCTTATTTATCTCTCAAATTTAGCTAAAATGTCACTTTAACAAGCCTTCTCTGTTCCTACAGTCTATGACCAAAAAAACCCTACTATGTGTTCCCATAGCATCATGTATTTTTCCTTAATGTCACTTATCACAGTTAGTTATTAGGTATTTATTACTGCAATTTGAGTTAGTATCAGCCTATTCCACCAGACTGGAATGGCAGGGGTCGTGTGTTTCTTGTTGACTACTGTATATTCAATGTCTCTAGTACATTCTGGACCATATTAGGTGCTTAATAAATATTGGTTTCATTAATTCTGATATCTAATTGGGTTGTTCAGGTTGTTTTTCCCATACCATAAAGCACAACCCAAGTACGAAATATAAAGAACAATGCCTCCAGTCTTTCTTGCTTTGAAATTGGAACAAATATCTTTATAATGGGAGCTGTATATTTATGTTATTTAGAATAGCGCAGCACTTCTTCTGTTGATCTGCAAATATCATGCATGACATTTTGTGTTGATCATCTTATTTGTTTAACTCTTATGTAAGTATAAGTTTATTTATACTGAGCACTCTTACTGTAAGGTTCACCTACAAATGGGAGAGCCATTTTTGTCTATTTGGGTTTTAAAACATAGAAATAAAAACCAACTCCAAATACTACTACTTCTCAACTTCATATAAGTACAATTTACCCATATATATATATATATATATATATATATATATATATATATATATGGGCATATACATATATATATAAGTATATATATATGTGTGTGTGTGTATATATATATATATATATATATATATATATGATGTTGGCCAACTACACTATATCTGTGTGACTGAGCTATGTAAAAATAGTTTTTCTTATTTTCAGTGTCAATAACCACTTTTGGAATTTATGTATTATGTTTCAAGCACAAATTATTATATACTCAATAGAAAACAAGGAACTCATAGCAACCTACATTTAATCACTTGCAGCAGAAGACACACTAGATTGAGCCACAAAAATTTATTAACTGGACAATACATGGTATATTAAATGACAAATGAATAGAGGAGAGACTGAAGGCAGCAAATGTGTAGAATACTTAAGGATTTTAACCTGTGGGAATGTCAATTAAAGTTTAGAGGAAAGTAAATGGCTATAATTAATACCTGTTAACTGCTTTTGGCCTTCAGGCTCACCCTGCCCAATGATGCATAATAATTAGAAAACATTTCATTACCGGCTGGCATCAAAGGATTAAATGTGTGTGAAAGAGTTTTGCAAACTCTAAAGTTATGAAACAGGGTAGCTGTTATTTCCATGATTAGTGTCAAATGATGCACCAAATGGCCAGGCGTTTTGAAACTTCATCAATAAATATTTAGTGATTGATAAACTGTGAATACTGTATATACCATAACTAAAGGAATGTGTAGACTATCCTTCCCACTGATCACAAAATCGCAAGTCAAATTTAAGATGTTACTGAGAGTTATCTTTCTAATTTAGAAAGTTATTAATATTAATTGGGATATTAATGCCACCAATCTAGTTTTAAATATAAATTCCTCATATAATTAATATTAAGAAACACTAGACTTCCTTATATTTTTTGAATAGGTATAAGGAACAGGGCAAGTTCCAGTCAGTCCTATATATGAATCATGCTTATGCCCACTTACATATGTAAAAACAAAATGAAACAATTAAGGATCAGAAAGCTTCAAATATTTCCATGCAATTAGTAAATATTCAATGTGAGATTTGAACGAAAGAGCTATCTGATTGCTTAGTTAAATATGCTTCTCCAACATAAAGTATGAATTTAGAGATTTCATGTAAATATATGTATATTCAAAATGACTACTCACTAAAATTAAAATTTCACATAAATTTGTTCTGCAAGTGTTCTGAGGCCTCTGAAAGATGTAGGAAAGATGTGAGGCTATAAGCTATCTGTTAAGTCTTTATATCCCCAGCATTCGTCCATTAAGAGTAGATAAATAACTGGTTGCAATACTTGGATTTTGTTGTTGTTGTTGTTGAGATGTTTTCTCGTGTGACCTGATGACCGATGTATACCATTCCACACTCAGCAGTTAAACGTGATCTATTGACTTTGTTGTCCAAACTCCTTGAGATGGGCCTGCTCCATTCAATCATCTATCCATCCAATCATTGAGGTAGCTTCTATGTTCAGGTATTTTGCTAGGAGCTAGGAACCCCAGATTGAACAAGTCATATTACCTACTTTCAAAAAGCTTATATCTTAGTGGGAAGATGTGTCTGTATTTTAATAACTAAACAATAGGATAATTGTTCTAATGGCGAATAGATCTGCCTAGGACAGCACAGAAATTCTTTGACCTGAAAATTGATGGATGCATTTTCAGGAGTGTACCAGGCATTTAAGGCAGAGATGTGATATTGTAGTTGTTTGCAGGGGAAGAACACAGGGTTCTATATGGCTGGAAAGTAAAGTACAAGGATTATAGTATATGGAAAGCTGGCAGGTCAGAGATTCAGAAGCCAGATGCCTGTTTAATTTACTTAAATGTTGAAAGTAATGAGTAATTTGTCTATAGAATCTAGTGGGTACTTCTCGGTAACACGTTATAATAATAAAAGCATCTTGCTAGAACACCATAGATAAATATAGGGCCCAGAGAACATAAAAAATAATAATATTTAATAGTTATAAAAGCTAGAATTTTATCTATCGATCAGAAATATGAGGAAATTCTGCTTCGTACAATGCAGATTGAACAAGACAGAATAAGATATAAAGATCAATGGCAAAGAAGTAGAGGAAACTCTAACTGAATTTCAGTTTATAACCCTGGTTCACGAGAAGTTAGAATATGTCAAGCCAAGGCCAAGGGGGAAGCTTCCTTCAGAGTCAGTGACTAGGAGGCCAGAAGAGGTCTAGAATGGCAGATGTCTCCATCTATCAAGATGGGAAAACAACAGGAGGAGAAAGTCATAAATGTTTGAAGAACTGTATTTCAAAGGAGGAGAATGACATCAAGAAGCAGATAAAATCAACGAGCATCAAGAAACAGGAGAAAGTGCAAGGAAATTGGGATGCATCTTCTCAATAACACTCAAGAAAACATTCTAGCTTCTGATATGAAAGCTGTCACAAAAACAGATTGTTTTCTGAGATCAGAGAAGACGGCATGGAAACTGAAAACTCAATTGTAAAATTACTAAATACAATGACTACAATAAGCAACATACATATAAAATACGTGGACAATGCAATTACAAAATAGAAGAAAAACTCTAGAAATTTTTCCCAAACTCAAAAAAATTAATAGGGTAAAAAAATGATAAAAGAAAAGAGATTTTGGAGACATCTATGTGCACTGGAAACAACAGAGCATACAGATACTGGGTAATAGTTAAAGAATAATGGAAAAAGTTTTGTATTGAAGGAAGATATGACTCCAGATAGAAAGGGCTTTACCAGGTAAGAGTACATCTTACAAGTAAGAGGTCAAATCCTACATGTACACTGAATGGAAACAAAGTTTTTAATCTTGCATTTTTTTAAGTCTTGTATTTTAAGAGGTTTACAATTACCACAGCAAAGAAAATAAAGGAAAGTATTATCTTTAAGGGGGCAAAAAGGAACCAGAGTAAAGTCAGATTTCTATAGCACAAAATACCAGAAATCAATATTTGGGGGAGGAAATGATTTTGAAACAAGAATTCTATCTCCAGTCAATTGTTCTTGCGGGTTCAAAAGTAGCTGAAGTTAATTTAGACCAGGAAGAGAGTGTGGCCTTTACGTATATTCTCTTCCTGAGAAATTGCTCAAAAACATACTCTAGTTAACTAAAGGTGAAACCAAATAAAGAAATCAACTGTGAACATTTCATAGTTAAAATATTGATAATGATAATAAAATCCAATCAAATACTCTGTTTATAAATACAATAAATTTAATAATTTAATAATTATTAATGCGTCCATAAACTTCAAAGTAAATATCAAAATAGTATTTAAAAATTAGTCTTCACAGAACAACGCTAACCTGGACCTAAATTCCAGCTAAAATACAAAAAAATTGAGAGGGTGGAGAAGAGAGGAATAAAATTACCACATTACAAAATTTTCATCATATTCAAGACAAATCATTAAATATTTTACCCTTGATATTTTTATTTACAGAAAATATACTCAACTATATGTTCTATAGTATCAAATTTTTCTCACAAAATATGCTGTTTATAACAATAGGAAAATAAAATATAACTACAAATTTATAGTAATTAAAAGAAAAACAAAAAAGCAAATAATCCAAGTGATAATAACCTATTAGAATTGAGAATGTCATTTGGTGTATTTCTTTTTTTCTTTCTCCCTGTGTCATAACCTATTCATCAGAATAATTTCTGTACCAAAAAAATATGTGCAAATAAAGCAACATTTTGATCAAATTACACATCACTTGAATTTTAAGGACTACTTTGAAATTCCAATATGTATATTATGAAAACAATGCTGTATCCCCCTCACCCCAAAAGAGATGCTAAAAAGCAAAACTTAAAAGCGTACAGGAGCTTAAGAGGTTATATAGTTTTTAACAGGTAAGGCAATGAAACAAAATGAGAAAACATGGTGGTGGCGTTTTAACATTTTAGTCACGGAGGTTTATATTACTGTACAGAGTATACACCTTGAGAACCTAGTTTTCCATTTGAAAACCAATTATAGTTACTTAGAAAATGACACTTCTTGCTCTGAGAATTGGGAATCACTACCTACAGCAGTCACTGCATAACTTACGATATCCATGCCTTAGTGCACTCTGTATCATAACCTTCCCTGTAGGTTTTACTTTCATTTGTTTAGAATGTTAAATGCAATCTAAGTAAAGCAATTGTTTCCTTCTATTCATCATAGACTCATTTGTCTGTCTAAAGCTCCTTTTTTATTTTATAAAGGAAAAAAGTGGTGTTTAAAAACTATAAGCCACGGCTCTGAGGCTTAGTTTTCACCTCTGTAAAGTTAAGATGTTGGATTAAATGACCTCTGAGTCAGTTGGAGCTCCAAATCCTATAATTCTACCATCTGCTCACCTAAGGCTATAGAGTTCAGTGAAGTACTTACCATGTAAATTAATTGTAAAGTATTTATGAATAGATAAAGTAAAAGCACTTTGACATTTAGATTTTTAACTAATATAAGCTAATTTTTAAAACCAGCAATACCAGGATTTCCCATTCTTCTTTTCTCACAAAACAAGATGTGTTTCCAATTAAAAGAACATACAATTTATTCAATAAATGTGTTTAAATTGTAACTGGCAATTTGTCAAAATGTCCACAATTTAAGGAATGAAGAAAGAACTTGACTTTTTTGCAGAGACTATAGAAACACAACTATAACTACAAATACTATATAGCTTCAGGTAATTACTTGATTAGATCACAGTTACCCAGCTACCTTTGTAATAAATATGCCAAAATGTGGCAGTTATCCATCAAAATATATTGTGTTCTATTATATTGGTGTCAGGCTTGTTTTAACTTGAATTTTAGAAGCATTTACAAATTCATTTAAGTTGTTATGCCTAACGATCATATTACGTTCATGATCATCTACTGTGTTCAGAAAATGTAACTTAATATTTTCCTTAAAGTTACATGTCAAATACCAGGAAAATTTTACTCTCTATACCCCACCTCTGCCACCTTGCTGACACCCACATTAACTCAAATCACCCAAGCACCATATGCTGTAAGGCAAGTGTTAATGAGATGTCACGTTGAGCAGTTGAGACTTGTTACTTTGATGATCCCATGTTAGGCTCTTAAAAAACGAAACTAATTAAAGCATACCCTGAGTGTGAATTTCACTAGGTATAAGGAGGAAAAGAAAATTTTACATATTGAGACCAAGTTAGACTTTATGTCCAGAGTTCTTGGAGCCTGTAGCCTAACCATACAAATTTAGAATGTTTCACCAAAAATGAGACAAACGGCAAGAACAAGATTAGAAACCTTACAACTCTGACTTCTTTGTGTTCCAAGGACACATAGAATTAGCAGATGCAAGAAAAGCAAGATTGTGTTGATGATTTCCCAGGTGTATACATATCTCCAAGCTCATCAAATTGTATTCATAAAATATGTCTAGTTTATTTGTTTATCAAGTACATTTCAATAAAGCTGTTAGGAAAAAGAAACTTTGGAAGATTAATTCATTTTATTGTACTCATTTTGCAATTGGAAACAATAGACATAGACACGAAAATTTCTTTCTTCTTGTTTATCTAGGATCCATCACCATGGCTTTCTCTCTTGGTTTTACAGGAGGATAAAAAAATTGCAAAGAGTAAGAGAAAAAGGAATATGTCTTTCAAGTTTCAATAAGATTAGCAACATTGTAAATTAATATTTATCTAGCATTTTACTGTTTACAAACTATTTTTGAAAACTTGGCAATATTGGAGATGAAATGATCAAAAACAAGCATATTCTGAGGAATATTTAATAATTTTTCGTAGAAAGTATTATGACATCCATTTTTTCCCAGATGGGAGATAAATTACCAGGTTGGTTCCTAAACAAGAAGTTATTATTCTTGCTGAAAGGAGTAAGATATGTAGACTCCAATTACTGAAGTGGGACAGCCAACATAAACAAGAAAATTAAGAGGAAGAATGCCATTCCCTATTAAAAAGTGTAGTCAGTCATTATGCAGAACTTAATGGAAAAAAACACACCTTCATCAAAATTAAATGATAAAGATTTGAACTTTGGACAATAACATTAGCAGAGTCAGAGAATAATCTGCAAAGAGTATTATGATCCAGTGAAGCAAGAAGGCATCAAATTCCGTTGAAATTAGAAAACAAAAAAGAATTATTAGCACCTGGGAAAAGATGAATCCAAACCAAAAGAGAAACACTCCCTGAGTCTCAATCATTGAATTTTCTCACCAACTTTTTCACTTTCTTTGTGAAAAAGAACTATAAAAATGTTGAAACTCCACTTCGTAGTAAGATAATGTACCAATGTATAGGCTAGTTGTGTCGTATGTGTAGTTCGCATTGTACAGTATGATTTTCCTTAGACTCAGTTGACCCTTTTCTTATCTCGAGACTTAAAGAATTCCCTCAACTAGTTGTACAGATGGATGTGAACTGGGTGGACCTTGGGAGATTCCTAACAGATAAGTTTTGGTGTCCTGAGTAAACCAAGCATTCTTGACAAAATTTCATTCTCTATGAATATTTTAAATTATCACTAATATAATCACATTCGATATTCACTAAATTCATGAGGAATCAATGGGGCAGTTATTATTAATTCTACCTTATAACAATGCTATTAAAGTGACTTATTTAAGCACATGCAGTTTGTAAACATCATGCAGCTTGTACATAATTCTATATTAGCTGTTATAGATCTAAAACTACTTTTAAATCTAAAACCCTTTGCTCTAATCAATGCCACACTGAAAGGCTAAAACTTTCTCAGATGAAAGCAATTTAAAAAGGTCTTCACTCTTTCATTTAATTTTAAACCCCATGGCTCTCAATGTCAAGCCAAATTCCAATTTTTTTTTAACTCTAACACTTAAATTTTCTGATTTTTATTTCATTTCAGATAATATTTTGCATAAAAATAAAACAAATATTTGGAACAATCAGTGCAATTTCTACATTTAAATGACAGGATTTGTCTACTGTTTTTCTCAATTGACATATCAGAAAAAGCTTAGGTTAGGGAAACACCACCAAATACACACCAAAATGGCTAAAATTTCAACAACTGAAAATTCCAACTTGAAATCCACAGTCTTGCTTTCCTTGCATCTACTGATTCTGTGTGTCCTTGGAACACAAAACCGTGGAGCACCTACAATGTGAAAATCACTTTGGGAAAATGAGCATCATCTACTAAAGCTGAACAATATAATTTATTCCTTGCTCAGTAGCTAACAGAATTACATATATATGAATAGCAAGTGACATGTGCAAGAAATTACACAGCTTTATTCATGATAGGACCAAACTGGAAACAATCCAGATATTCAAGGGCAGCCCACAAGCCAAATCCACCTTGTCACCTATTTTGCAAATTATTGGAACACAGCTATATCTATTCATTTACACATTGTCTATGGCTGCTTTCATGATACAATGTAAGAGTTAAATAGTTGCAAGAAAAATCATATGGCCCACAAAGCCTAGAATACTTACTATCTGGCCATTTACAGAAAAAGTCTAGTTACTACAGTACTCTAATGTAAAATATTTTTTTTAGTATATTCAAACACTGGAATACGATACAGCAATGAAAACAAATGAACTACATGCAACAATATTGGTAAACCTCACACACATAATGCTAAGTCAAATAGTTTATACTCGATGATTCCATATATGTTAAATTTCAGAAATGTTAGATCAAAACCTCAGGAGCCTCCCTGGGTGAAATCTGAAACTGGCCCCCATACACGGAGAGCAAGAAGATACTGAAGAAAGAGGCAGACCACTCCAGATTGGTTGGTAGGTGGCAGGTGTGGTAAGCAAGGGAACGTACATATGAGGCCCCGAAAGATGAGCTGATCTCCACACCTGCCAGCCAGACTCTTAAAAGTTTATATAGAGGCCTTAACTGGGTTCAGTCAGGAATACCATCCAGATAGTCTCAACAAAAATTTCTCTCTCTAGGCTGCCTCCTTGATAGCTCCTACTATGGGAACAGTGGGTGGACTGTACATTCCAAAGACAGGGGAGAGGCATGAGGACCTTTGATTCCAGCTCACTGGACAGCTGGCAGACATATCCTCTCAATGACTTCCTCTAACAAGAAACTAGCAAAACTTATCTTTGGTCACATGGATGCCTTTGGGAAAAGAAAGGTATTAGTGATTGAAGGTGTCATGAAGGGGCTTCTGAATGATGGAAATATTCTGATTTAAGTGTTATTAGAAAGATATTTTTTAAATAATTCACTGAAATATCCATGTATATTTTGCACACATTCTCAGTCTACATTATATTTTGCTGTACAAGAATAAAATATTAAATATCAGTTTTACAAAACTGTAACCACATGAAGAAAAACGAATTGAACAGGTGGTTTTTGTTTTGTTTTGTTTTTAATGGAAGAAGTACATTGTTTAGCTATTCGGGGAAGGGGATCAGACCCTCACCTCCACAGGGATGCGGTGGGCATAATAATCACACACACACACACACATACACACCCATGATTTCCGCATCCTAAAACCTGGAACCTGTAAATATTTTAGCTTAAAGGGAAAAGAAGACTTTGCAGATGTGATAAAGGACCCAATCTAATCACACCAGTCTTTAAAAGTGGAAAATTTTCCCCAGCTCTAGTCACTAGTCAATGCTATAAAGAAGATGGAAAAAGGTTACATGCTAGATTTACTAGGGAAGAAGAGAAGCCTGATTCAGCCCGAATAGGCAAAGAAGACTGATCTTAGAAATACAGTGTGAGCAAAATGTTGAGTAAAAGGCAGCCAGGCAAAGATCTGGGAAGAAATGTTCCAAGCACAAGCAATAGCTGGTATAATGACTCTGAGATGAAGACAAGATCTGAGACTTCTC
This sequence comes from Rhinolophus sinicus, assembly GCF_036562045.2. Taxonomy (NCBI): domain Eukaryota; kingdom Metazoa; phylum Chordata; class Mammalia; order Chiroptera; family Rhinolophidae; genus Rhinolophus; species Rhinolophus sinicus. The sequence goes on from NC_133754.1 coordinate 123,636,169, forward strand.
GAGTCAGAAAGATTAGTGTGGCTGTTGTGAATGGTGGGAAATGAGGTCTGGCAGATAGCAAGACCCAGATCTGGGTTAGGTCTTTTAGGCCGGGGTAAGGACTGAATTTTCTTCTAAATGGATTGGGATGACATTCTCCAGTTTACACTTAGAAAGATCTTCCTGACTAGTGTACAGAAGATGGATTAGGACGGGGGGGGTGGGGGAGATGGGAGGAAACGATATCAACTGATTACAAATGTCCAGGTGAGAACTAATAGTAGCCTGCACTAGAGTTTTAGCAACAGAGATCATAAGAAGTGGAAGAATTTGGGATATATTTTGGAGGTACAATCAATAGGATTTGAAGAGAGATTAGGTATAGATTATACGAGGAGAAGAATCATGAATAACTCCTAGGATTTTGACCTGAGTAATTGAATGGATACTGATGATACCCTTAGTGGACCATATTTTCAAACAAATATACTGATGATTCAGTTTGGGTAGTATGTATTTGATATGGCCCTTGAAGAAGTTTCCTTTATAATCCAAAATTTCATCTTATTTGTGAACCGTTAACCAAACTATTAAATGCCTATCCACAGCAAGCTAAACAATGAAAAGTTCCACAGTGACCATGCAGTAAGCTGATCACGACATCAACAAAGCCCAAAGCTCAAACCAAAATATGAACCACATCCAATTTTCAGGAGGCTATGCCTCAACAAATGCCGCTGATGTGAATTACTGAAAACTGTTCAGAGAAAGATCCCATGGATTCCAAATACACTGACCCTGTCCTGACTTGCTGAATAATTGCTCACATCCCAAATCACATGGAAAGTAAAAGCTGTTGCCAAATGGGTTTCAGGCATCCTTGCATAGTGACATCTATTAACTCAGTGCAATTGTCTGGATAAGTGAAGAGCTTAGCTCACATTGTTTCCTTCTAAAGTATTCCTCAACCCTTCTCCCATTCCCTAGCAAAGTGAGATGCCATTTCTTATGTGATCCCATAGTATTCTCATAACGTTTAATTCACTACCCATTTACTTTATACCCCCCCACACACACACACACGACTAGAAAATCTATGAAGGCAAGATCTGTGTCTTATTTACCATCAAAACAGTGTCCAGAGAAAAGGATGTTGTCCCCCAACTATTTAATATTTCTATCCCACTGGAAAAACTATCCCTAAGATACGTAACAGTAATTCAAACAACTTACCTGAAAAACAAACCTTCTCAAACTACCCAAGTCAGCCCTTTTACGCTGCTTTCATACAAATCAAACAATCTTCCAATTACATAACTTCCCTGGAAGTTTTTTCTATTAGAAAGTAATTCTCGGGTCATGTTGATTAGAAAATGCAAGTTACATTTCTCTCTCTTTTTTTAAATTCATATATTACTTAAACCCTGAAGACGGATTCATTTTGTGATTTTACAGAAAAATACCGCCCTGTGCAGATCCTTTGGGAGACAGCCAGTTCACCTCTTCTGGTAATAACTTGACCTCATAGCATCTCATTCAATTTAAACTTCAACCCTATGAAGTGGTATGTTGTGGTTTGTTTCATTACCGATTTACTAATGGATAGTAAAATATTTCCTTGTTAATGGTTAGTCAAAAACAATCATTATTTTTCTTTAATTCTTTGCTTTTAAAAGATTTAAAGCTGCCTTAGTAATTTTATTACATATAGGGCCAAAAATGAGTACAGTGAAATACATTTCCAATTTTATTATAAGATTTAAGGATAAAATTCCATTTCATATATACCAATTCAATTTACACAAATCTGTTATGGAAAATAAGCTTTCCACAAAATGATTAATGTTTATAATACATTGACTGAATTTATAATTGTACCTACATTCTCACTGTAATATAATATTTATAATAAGATACAGTACTGGTAGCCAAAACTCATTCCTTTCATTGGCTGTGTCGCTTCAGAAAAAGAGGGGTTAGAGCTTTTTAGAAAGCTCTCCTTTGATCATATTTTTTGGAGCCCCTAGAAGTGTGCCACATCATAAAATGAGTGACATCAAAACCGAGGCCTTCTCTACTGCCATTGTTCCATGCTGCCTTCTAACCATCCCAGCCCCCATCACACACACACACACACACACACACACACACACACACACACACACCTCCTTTCCCAGTCTCTGACAATCTTTACAAAAGTACATCAGGCCATCAGCATGCTTTTAAATTTATGGGCACACAGTTCTTGTTCTGTGGCATATAACAAATGCCCAAATTGTAATATTCCTGGTTGCCTCACAAAGCCGCCTGGCCTAAGTGGGTTTGGGCATCATTTACTTCTACTGGATCATCATCTCTCGATGCACTTTTCCAGGAAGAGAATATTTGGAGTGGATGCTAAGCCAGAAAGATTAAAATGATAACAGCAGTTCTTTTTCCATAAAGGGAGCTTGTTAAAAAGGGTTCTGGGCCAGAATTTTCTAACGAACTTTAAAACACACTAAAGAACTTAAGTTTTCATCTCCCAATATTTTTTCCTGGAATTCATTTCTCGTGATCCATTTTCTCCATCGCACCTCATCTCACAAACTACTGCCTGTTTTGGATGAGGTATTGGAAAGCGAACCAACAGCGCCTAAGAAGTGCATGAGCTCCCTCTTGTGGCTCTTGGCAGTCACTTCTGAAACTTAAAGCTCCAGCCCCTCCAAGTCCACCTTTCCGGGAATTTGTAATTCTTTGTCTCAAGGCACCAGAAGGATTGGTGCCTTGTCCCACCCTCATCAATGGAACAATCCTCATTTCAAGCTATGCCTACTTTCTCCAGGGACGTCCTTTGACTCTTTGAATCAACCCTATAAGTATTGTTGTGCATAAAATAAGCTTTTATAAACTTAGTTGTAACAGTAAATGCCTACCATTTGCTTTATGAAATTTACATTTTACAAAGTACATTCACATAACATGATTTCTTTTGACACAATACCTCTGAACATGTGGTATTATCATTCTCAGTTTCAGGTTTAGAGTCAGCAGGAGACAAGCATAAGCATGAATCTTCTGCACCAAATCCAATGTTCTTTCCATCTCACCCCATCCTTACCCTTCCATATTTGCAGTCTTGTAGTTCCTCCTCCAAAGGAGAGACACTATACTTTCAAAGTCTCAGATCACTGTCCCAGTGTCTCTTTCTTCAAAAATTCCATGCCAGATACATAATTGTAAAATTAAAACAAAAAATCTGGCTTGGAAGCCAGATGTTTCCAACTCTTAAAATATGCATTAGTTAATAACTCTCTCCACAATAACAATGTTTTGGAATAAGAATTAAAGATAATTATGGTAAGTGTGGGATTGCATTTGGGGACAAAATGTTTGGAAGTCTCTCAAAAATCCAAAACTTAAGTTTTCCACTCCTATATCCTTTTTTGTTTGTTTGTTTGATTACGCAGAAACAACTAATGAATTTGCAGGAAACCAGGCTGAAATCTCATTTATCCAAACTAGGTCATTGACTGAATCTTAATCAAATGATAAATAATACCTGTTACACACCAGGAAATGCATTGCAAGGCTTATTACAGAGAGATAAGTGAAATTTTACTTATCCCCTTATTCCCCCAGTCCAGTTCAAATCTGTTTACAACCAGAAGCAACATTGATTCTGACAATCAACTCTCCCATTTACTAACTGTGTCCTTGGGTAAGATACTTAACCTCTCTGAGATTTAGTTTCCTCATTTGTAAAATTAAGGTAATAATAGAACTTACCTCATAGGGTTGTAGTAAGGATTAAATGACACAATGCACAAAAAGTACCTAACACTAGTTAGCACTGATTAACTAGTCAGCAAATGTAATTCCTAATAGTACTATTAATATTATTAATCCATGAGCTCTGTAAATCCCTCAATTCTTATTGCTTTTGCCCCATTCCTGATATCCAAACACCTTGCCTAGTTTTTATCTCTCCCTGCACACACTCGTTTGCCCTGGTCTCTGGCTCTTTGTTCTTGATCTCTGTTGCTTTTTATCTATACTTTCGCCTTCAATACTGATGACAGATAGTACCCTGCTGAGCTTCCCTGCCAAGCTGACTCATTGCCCACATCCTCTCTGGTACAGCTGAAACTCCCAATCCTGACTGTACATGGATTACCGTACACTGTTGCTCATAGGTCCTATACAAAACCAGAACAAGAATATGGGCACCAACTCCTGAATCCGAAGTCTCTGCTTGATAAACAGCCCTTTTTCATACATTTCAAATATCTGTCATCCAATGTACAAGTCAGCTCAACAGAAACTCATCATCATAATATGTTGTTCATTCACTTATTCATTAATTTGTCATTCTATATCTATGTAGGCACAAGTGAAGATGAAAGAGCCTACTACACCTAGAGTGATGATCACCCCTACTTTCTTTCTCTTTATCACCACACTTGTGGCTCAAAGCAGCACAAACGGGTAGAGGAGTGAATGCCTAGGACTTAGCATGCACATGGGAGAAGGGAAATTCTCAAGGATACAGGAAGATGCTATGGACTTGCCTGATATGGAAGAAAAGATCAAACCCCAGGAAAAAGGGGGAGGTGAAGCAGGAACTTCAGGAGTATCAAAATAACTAATAAGAGCTGAGATGCAAGAAAATGGGGGTGGGAGCTCTAAGAAACAAAAAGGGGGCATTTCTGCATAATAAACACCCATTTAGGAATCACACAGAGATTTGGCCAGTGAGGTCCCTCACTCTTTAATGAATAGAAAGGAATATGTTAGATAAAAACAAGCCATGACTACTTTCTCATGCTATTACCTCCATTTCATTTTGGTTTAAATTGAATCACCAGGAACCCTGAATAAATAACTCTTTGGCAGAATCACAAAGATATATTTCTACACCCACTTTCATCAGCATTTTTCACAATAGCGAAGAGGTGGAAGTAACCCAAATTTCATTGATGAATGAATGCAATAAAGAAAATGTGGTACATACATAAAAGGGAATATTATTTAGCCTTAAAAAGGCAGAAATCTTGTCACATGCTACAACAAAGATTAACCTTGAAGACTTTATGCTTAGTGAAATAAGCCAGTTGCAAAAAGACAAATGCCGTGTGATTCCACTTACATGAGGTATCTTAAGTAGTTAAACTCACAAAAACAGAAAGTAGAATGGTGGTCCCCAAGGGCTGGTGGCAAGGGGGAAATGCGGAATTATTGTTAAATGTGCATAGAGTTGCAGTTTTAAAGATAAACAAGTTCTAGAGATCTGTTGCACAACAATGGGAATATGACTAAACTGTTTTAAAGTTCTTAACCATTTAAAACATGGTGAAGATGGTAAATTTTATGTTTCTTCTTTTTTACCACTTTTTTTTAAAAAAGCTGCATGAATTTTCTTCAGCATTCCGTGTGTGTGTGTGTGTGTGTGTTTGGGCTGACAGAAAGTAAATCATAGTGCTCAGCCAGCACAACTAACCCGAGCAATGGCAGCCTGTCATCACATCCTATTGCAGGTGATGAAGTGGCAAGAGTGTCCACCCATGGAGATAACCCAGCTGGAAGAAATGAAAGACAATGCCCTCTTTCTCCATCCATAGAAAACGTACAGGTACCCTCGGTGGACTGAAGATAGCATGTCTGGTGCCAAGTTACCAGGATTAAAAGCATGTCCTATACTGTATAAGGCTGCAGCCCTTGTTACTTATGATAACATGTGAAACTGCTTTGCAAATGATAAAGAATACTCCTATCTTGCACTGTATTCTCCATCAGGGTCTAAGCACCATTCTTTTTAGTATGCCCAATGGAAAGTTTTAGGCATCCATTCTCCGAAAGCCTGCCTCTTCCCCCCCCCAACCACACACACACACACACACACACACGCACACACGCACGCACGCACACACACACAATCCTATACTGAGGTTTAACATCTTAGGAACCTTGAAAAATATTCTATTTCACCATTATGATTACATTTGTAATAACTTAATAACTTTGGGACAGTTAATCTCAATAATGGCTCTGCCCATCTTTGTTGATGTTCTTGCTACTCATTTTAATTTAAGACAAGCTTACATTCATTTTACATAATAGTATGAGACACATACAATTTGCTCAACCTCTGTGTTTCTTCTTGAGTCAAAACAGCAGGCTTGAATGTAAGTCATAAGTATATGTCACAAGTTGGAATCTTTGAAAATGCAAAAGTCATTTTGTAAATTTGTACTAATTGAATTTTTCTGTCTTTATAAAGCCTCAACTGTAAATACTGATAATTTCTTACTCTCTTTTGAGACAAATTCCATTTTGGATTAATCACCTTATAGCACATGGCAGCTTCACAAATTCTTAGAGCTAAGTAGCAGGTACTCTGCAAAGCACTTTACAAACATTGCTTTTTCATTCCTCACAGTAAGCTTATGAGAAAGGTATAATCATTATTAACTCTGATTTATGAGTGATAAAATTCAGATTTAGAGAGATTAAATAGCTCATCCAAAGTTACCTAGTAAGTAGAAGAGCAAAGATTTTAATGTATCTGAACACATACTCAATGCTTAATCACTGTTTTACTGTCCCTAAACCCAATATCCAAATTCCTGCAAGAAAACCCAGCTTAACTCATTATTTATTTCACCAAAACAACACTATAACTTCCTCAGTATATTTTAAAATGCCCCAGTGCATTCATTCATCTGTTCATTCACTCCTTCATTCCTTTATTCATTCAATAAGCATTATTCTAGGTACTAGGAGTACAGTTATGTGCACACAAAGTCCCTACTCTCAGGGAGCTTGTGTCTATTCCATATTCAAAGGCCTTTAGTGTCCACCCACATAGAAAGCCTTCTGACAGAGGGAGGCAGAATGTTCTCTGTCTTTCTCACTAAGGTCAGAGGGCCATTGCAAGACAGAAAGTCCACATAGTGTGCTGGAGAAAAAAAGCAACCACTGCTTGTAAAGAATACCATTTCCTCTATTTTTATTTGATCGAGGTTTACAGGCCCAAGATACCTAAGTTACATAAATTTTCACAAATATTCTCAAATATGTCCTATGATGTAAGTTAGTCATGTATGCATGTATGTGGTTCTGTCTAAACTTCCCCTTTAAAACACACATACTCTGCCTTCTCAAATGTCTTCTGCTGCTGTGATTAAAATCTTACAGCTATGGTTAGGATTCGTTTCCCCTTAGTACTTCACTTTTCATTTGCCCATTCATCAGCTCAAAGATTCTCCATATACAGCAAATGGGCTTTCACAAAATGTGCAATTAGAAATAAAGCAATATCTTGACAAATGGAGATTTATTTTTTCATCACAACAAGGATTTTAAAGTTACAGTCTTCAAGTAGCAAAACCCGAAGAGGCATCTCTCTAAGTTCATGAGCCTTAAGACTTCAGAATCGTCAACGAGGCAACTTCCATGCCTCATTAAACGTGCAGCCTCAAAAATCCTGGATTTACCCTTGTTTTATTTAATAAGGTTGATTAGCTTTGCAATTATGCCATATAGTTCTTAGGCTTTGCTCTGAAAGAGTACCCATCTACTTACTGCCACTTGAAAAGTCTTACTTTCAGTATAATAGCCTTTTCGGTTAGTTTCAATTGGAAAGAGCAGACAATATCTCACAGCACCATTTAACACAAACTCAGTCTATGAGTACACCCAGGAACAAGCAACCCTCTCAGTTTGCAGTTAATGAATCAAAGTTTAAGACGACAAATTGGCTCGCTGAGGCAAAATAGTTAATTAACTTTTAGTCAGAAATATTCATCCTGCTCTCCTGGCATAAACAAGTCTCATAAACTCTGTTTACTTACTCAAGTGTTTTCCTCCTCTTCTACATCCCTAGGTATCATTCAGAGCTCTTAATGTATTATGTCAGAGTAGCTTCACAATTTTAATCCAATTTTTTTATATTTTCAGCCTCCAAAACAAACAAACAAAATACATCTCTTCATCATTAATTGAGGTTTTGTAAACACTGGAGTATAAATTCAAAAACCTCCAACATTAAATTCTGTAGCCTCCATGACTTTGGATGCTAATTGAATCAGACTTTGTGTTTCTTAAAGTAAACACATTAATTCCAAATGTTGGGTTAGCTCAGGCTGTTTAGCCTGTCAGGTATGGCTGCAGACTAATGTGTAGCAATAGCTGGCGTGTCCAATTAGCAGAGAGGTTTAATGGTAACCACTCCACAAACCCTCTTGCCTCTGGTACTTTATAGATGCACCATTTCCTTAAAACAACATTTTAAATATTAGCTAAATAGACAACTATGTCAACAGTGTTGATGAATATATACCTGAACAGCCATTACATTACACACTCCCTCACCACCCTTTCAAAGTCACCTTTTGCTAATTTTTTCCCCAATTATCATGTTTCTTCTAGAGAGCACATTCATACCTTCACGGAGAGTGGCAATCTATTTGTTATCTTCTGTCACTGGCCTATGTTTTCTAAAGGCAGACTGTCTGGCACAGTGAATGCTTGCATTTAACAGCTACTGACACTAAATGCTGCTTACATTTTGTTCTTTGTAGGATTGCCACAAAGTTTACTTTTTTTTCTAGCACTGCACCAGATTTCCTAAACCTCAAGTCATCATCATTTTATGAGATGATTTTTCCAAAAACAAATTATAGGTGTGTGCATTAAGTAAGTGTTGGACCAGAAATGGTGCTTATTTTTGGAAGTGACTCCTTTGTGTGTATAGGAAAAGTCAGGTTAATGCCTTTCTATAGAGATGCAGGGTTAGACATAGTGTATTAGAGAAGGCAGCCCAACTAAAACATAAATTATTTTCAAAAAGATTATTTGTAAATTGACATAGTTTCCCATAAGTAGGTTAAACATATTTCAATTTGTGTAAATATTTAACTTAATGCAAGTCAAACATATTTTCCCATGAAACGAATCCTCAACAAGATGGATACTATTAGAGCAACAAACTTGTATTGGACAAGGCATCAGGTGAGGTTCTCAGAGCCAGGCACATTGAGATGAAGAAGACAGAGTGCTGTCCTCAAGGATTTAAAAGGTAATGGGACAGAATTTATTTTTATGGAAAACCCACCTAAAGCTTTTCCTTGGATGTCTAACCATGTATCACCCTTCACTTTACTGGTGGGCTCCATGTATCCCTCCGCCTACCACCTGCAGCAAAGACTCTGCTACATATCATTCAACGCAGCGTGGTAAGTGCATAGAATGTCAGTGAAGCAAAAAGGGTACGCTTCCAAGATGGAGAGGGTGATGAGGGTATGAATGACTAGGAAGGATTCCCGAAGAAGATGATACCTCAGCTGCATTAGTAAGGACGGGGAGAATGTATGAAACCACTAGTTCTTGAAAACTGTGGGATTCAGACCAGCAGCATCAACATGACCTGAGAACTTGTTAGAAATATAAATCAATTGGGCTCCACCTCAGAGCAAGTGAATCAGAAACTCTGAGGGAGGGAGTCTGCCATCTCAGTTTTAACAAGCCCTCAAGATGATTCTGATGCACACTAAGGCGTGAAAAGCACTGTATCAAGGCATTTTTTCAGACAGTAGAACAGGAGAAGGGGCTGACAATATTTCATGGAGTGAATTAAGTAAGCAAACAGTTGGAGTAGTTGTAGCTCTCCCAACTGCTTTTGAGTATTGGGTGCTAACAGCTCACAGCTGCACTTTCTCCAGAGAATTGTTCTCCGACTAAGAGAGGTGGCTCACCTGGGAATGCCTGGGAGGCTATGTCCTTTCCAAAAGTGGCCACAACCAAGGATGGACGTATAAAAGGCCAATCCTCTTACCTCAAAATAGAACAACTCTGTGGTATAATTCGTGCTCCAGAACACCCCACAGGACCAGCTGAACTCACATCTTAGCCTGGCTTCTTACCCTATTCCGCTTCTCTCACTCCATTCCAGGTTTCTCCTGAGAGCATTCCCTCAGTAAACCACTGACACAAGAACCCCCATTTCAGGCTGTTTCTAGGCAATGCAACCCAAGAACGTGGGATGCAGCATAAGAATACATGGAGAACTACAGGAAGTTTGCATTGATGAAGCATAAAGTACAAGTCAGAGAAAAGTGAGAAAGCAGGCTGAAAGAGTGGGAGATGCCAATCTATGATGTACTTTGGGCAAGAATCCATAAAAGCAACAAATTCTCTCTCTCTCTCTGTCTCTCTCTCTCTCTCTCTCTCTCTCACAGGTTGAACTTCATTACATATAAAGTGTTGATATGAGTGAGGAGAAAGAAAATCACTCATACTACTACCTTGGATTGCAAGGAAATACCTTCCCTAATGACAATAAATAATAATTTATATCCCATCTCTCACCAGGCACCAGAAATAAGGAGACTCCTAGATTCAAACCACAGAAGTCAGAAGGTGTGTGATCATTTGTGAGAGAGAGATTCTTAGAGATCTGGAAGGAAAAAAAGGACTGTTAAAGTGAAGAGCTTAGATAACCGTGGGAGTGATAGAAAACTGTAAGGAAATAGACACCGGAATGAGGAGAAATGGCGGAGACTGAAGGAATAAGATTCAATAGGGAAAATCATGGGCTTCCCTTTTTTCTTCTCTATCTTTTTCAGCTTTTTTCACTGACTCAAAGGGCTCCCGCTAGTGCAAGTACTAGGGCGACACTTCCAATCTAGGGGAGTTCAATACACATTTTTATCTTCTAAGAGTTTCTGCTTCCTTTTCTCTCCAATGATTCTTTCTAACCAAGATCTCTTTTCAGTTTGGGAATCCAGTCAACACTCCAAGCTTCCTCCCTTCTCCTGTCACTCAAGTATGCAGGCATACCCATAAAGTATGTCCTAAGGTTTTGTTTTTATTTCCCGTTAGCACAATAGAAAAATAGACCAGGGAGGTGCACAAGATTATTTTTCCGACATTTTGAATGTGTGCCTCCCCCAGCATCCATTCCCTCTCCTTAGAGCAACAAACCTTAGTTTCCTTTTAAGGGTTCTAAATTCATTTGATCTGAAAGGGTCTCTAGTTCCACCAAAGAAAGAGTCTCTTTCCCATTGTACTCTATGTTGAAAACATGAATGACTGAAGAGCCCATGGCTATTGATTGTACCGCCACAAACTGAGAGAATTGTGGTAGCGTCAGAGGTGGAATAAATGATTGTTTGATCCCTGAACTTAGCAGTGTCTGAAGTCAAGTCCACCCTGGATTTTTCAGTATTGTGAAATATTGAATTCCTTTTTTCACTTTAAACCACTTTGAAACAGCTTTTGTATCCCTTTCAACAGAGTCCTAACTGATATAAATGCCTTATATTTTTCAGAAAGTAAATCTAACTGAACCTAGTCTTTCTCCAGGCTTCACTCTTTTGTTGAAGGACTTTTAAATGTCTTCATCTTCCTTCTTTCTTTTATACACAGTATCCCAAAAGTATGTTCCAAGGAAAATTAGTGTGGGGTGTTGTGCTATACAAATGTAAAAGGAAAGAGATGCTCCATCGTCACAAAAATGTGGAAATTACTTCTTTCAACAGTTGAATTGGTTTCTTTACTGCAGGACTTCTCAGAGTCTTTAACATGTGATTGAGGTGCAAAATTTCCAAGGGAGAATCATAGTATGCCTAACTCCTCCAGTGTGTTTGGCTATGGAAATCTTATGCTCATGGAGTAATTATGGGACAAGATTACATGAAGTACATTTCAGAAAATGGGGATCCAGCTAGAATTTCAGACTTTTTTCTATTCCAAACTGCTTAGGATCTAGGGTTATTTTTACTCTTCCACCTAAGCCTTTTGGTCATTCCACCTGCTGAGCCTCAGAAGGGCTCTTCATGAGAACAGGTTTAGAGAACTGGGTGAAGGTGAATGCTAACCAAAGGAGAAGAATGCATGTGTGTACTTCCAAACACCCCAACATGGAACAAGCTTTCATCATCATTGGACAGATTGTAGGTTTCCAAAGTAATATGGACATTTTTATCTTCATTGCTTCATGTGGTGTATATTTCTTGAACTTATGGTGAATAAATATATCCACAAAAATTTCTGAAATACACATTAACTTGAAAAAATAATAGCCTCTACCCAGAATATGAAAACTATCACACCAGTTAATTATCTTGACTACATCTGAACAGAGGAGATTTTAGAAGTCCCTTATAAGGTTTTGGTTGTACTTCCAGAAATGTTTTAGATAGGCTTTTAATGTTTTAGAAGTCTGACAGCTGCTCCTGAAAATGAAATACTGTTTGTCAGCAAGCTCCAGTTAATTCATTTAAATAAATAGGTAATTTAGTCCTTTAGAAAACAGTTGCAAGCATTCACTCACATTCAAGTAAAACGAAAAACTGGGTAATTGGGGGTGGAGGAGGATCAAATCCTACACACCATCTCATCTCCAGCTCTCTGAATATAAGACAGGGATTAGACACATGAGGGCAGACTGCTTTGGTGTCTCTAGTGAATAGGATCAAATTACAAATGATTTTCTTTACCACCTGACTTAGTGAAAAGAGGCCACAATATGAAAATCTGATTTCTCTGTGTGGCTGTCTGCGTTAACTTTAAAGAGACATATCATTTAGAACCTCTCTCTGAACCTCACACTTTCATGCATCAAGGAATGTTCTTATTGTGCAGAACATGAAATTCAGACATCTTGTTTCAAGAGCTTCTCAGTCAAGACAAGGCCTCCTCCAACAATCCCCTGATGGAGTTTGCTGGACCAGATCAGAGATTGTTCTATTTTTCTCCAGCCGTTGGTACTCCCAATAGTCTGTCTATCCACTCCACAGCTTAGAAACACAAACACAATCAACATCTGGTCAGGGAAACAGAAACCACTATAACAGTTCAAAATACAAAGGATTTAATACAGGGAATTGGTTAATACAGGGAATTGACTGAAGGAGGAAAAGGGGAGCTCTGAGGTAGCCCAGAGAGAAAGCAATTACCATTCTAAAGCTAGAAGAAGAAAAGGAAGAAATAGGGCTACAAGAACCTTTGAGCTGGGACCAAAAGCCTATGGAGTTGGTATCATGCCTCTGAGGAGAAGGCACACCATTGGCTGTGGCTGGTACCTCTGAGTGGCTCTGAAGACACTGGTGTTTTGGAGGGCTGAAAGTAATTAGAGGTTAGAACCAAATTTGGTGCTACTGCTTTCTCCCCGCCTTGCCTCACACTGTACGAACAGGTAAAAAGGGGAGAAAGATCCCTTCTCTCCTCCCATTTTCCAGTCTCTCTCTAGTGCCCCCTACTGGCAGGGCATAAAAGAGAACCCCCCCCACCCTTTGCAAAGGAGTCTTGCAAATGTAGTTTACAGAGTCCCACAGCAGTATTACAGAGGGTACAGAGGAGAGTGGACTTGGAGCTGAGAGAAAATAGGTAAATAGCCAACCCTACATCAAACTTCCTCTCTCCTCCATAGCTAGAGCTTCAGACTCTACTCTTCACCCTCCTGGTTAAATATGACCAGAAGTGAATATCATCACAGCCTTCCCTATGCACCAAATATCAAGCGACGTCGTGGGTCACAACGCTGGTGTCATAGTCATGAAAAATTCCCGTATGGAAAAGGTGACTAACATTGGACAAGTTGCGTAAACTCACTGACCGCTTCCTCCTCTGGGATAACTACATCTACCGTGGGAAGTAGGATCAAGTATCCAAATACGTCATCTGAATAAAGGGCTTTAGGACAGTGCCTGTCCCATGATAGACACAGTAAATATTAGTAGACTTCTTTCTTTCCCTCCCTTATTCCTCATCCTTCCTTGTGCAATGAAAGGCTTTGTACCTTGTTACTGAAATTTCAGGCACCAGTAAACATCTGTGAGTTCACTGGCAGGGAAATGTTTCCTTTTAGCTAGAGAGGTTTTACTAGTCCAGCAGGTAAGATTCTCAAGAGTTCCAAGAAAGAGATACAAAAATTGCTTACAGGGGGCCTGCCCGGTGGCTCAGGTGGTTAGGGCTCCATGCGCCTAACTCTGAAGACGGGGGTCCGATTCCCATATGGGCCAGTGGGTTCTCAACCACAAGGTTGCCGGTTCAGCTCCTGGAGTCTCACAAGGGATGGAAGGCTCCACCCCTGCAACTAAGATTGAACATGGCACCTTGAGCTGAGCTGCCTCCCAGATGGCTCAGTTGATTGGAGTGCGGGCTCTCAACCACAAGGTTGCCAGTTCCACTCCCACAAGGGATGGTGGGCTGCACCCCTGCAACTAACAACGGCAACTGGACCTGGAGCTGAGCTGCGCCCTCCACAACTAAGACTGAAAGGACAACAACTTGAAGCTGAACGGCACCCTCCACAACTAAGATTGAAAGGACAACAACTTGACTTGGAAAAAAGTCCTGGAAGTACACACTGTTCCCCAATAAAATCTTAGGGAAAAAAATTGCTTACAGGGATGAATTTGTTGTAAGAATACATGGGGGTGGGGAGGGGAAGGGTGGTCGTAGAAGAATAATTTCCTATTCAGGAATGTGTGACAGAGTTTATAAGACACCGAGAAAATCTGCCTAACTTTGCTAGGGACAAGACCCTTTGCTTAAGTGACCTTCCTTTTCTTTGCTTAATGGGCATTTGTATTTCCCCAAAGCTGTGGATTTAAATGGGTCCTTTTGCCCCACTAGATATGAAGTACTGCTACAACAGAGTTCACACCAAGTCATCCCAAAGATTATTGGCCTCTCAAACCCAGCCTACATATTGACTTCAGCTTATGCACCTTTTCCTATACAATCACTGTACTAATGTAGCAAAGTTCAGACTGGTCAATGAAAGGCTCTCTCCCAATCCATTCACCTCAAAGCAAAAGGCTCTCAAGGCATTTTCCCGCAAACCAGACTTCACTGGTTCTTTCCTTCTATGCTGACATAAAGAAATATTTTCTACCCTTCCCTTACAATAACCCTATCCTAGAATTATTTGCCATTTTACAAGAGCTTCATGGAGCACTCTGAGCAGCGGAGCATCAAGAGGCCACCAAGCAAAGTGAAATTTCTAGGATAGAACATACCTTGCCTTTCAACCATGTCATTACATGGATCTCAGAAGTGGGGAACAAAGGAAAGGAGGAGAAACTGGGCCTAGATTTCTAAACTGAATGACTAATTAAATGTAATATTATGAACAGAAATAGGGGAAACAGTGATAGGGCATGCTTGTGATGAGTTAATTGTGGAAAAGTTGAAAAAGTTGCTTGTGGAGTGTCCAAACCTATGTGGAGATTCCAAATGCATGATAGAGAGGTAATAGCTTAAAATCAGAGAATGAATGAGGGTTTTTTTCTGTTTTGTTTTGTTTTGTTTTGAGTATAATGATTCCTAAACTTTTTGGTATTACAGATGACTTTGAGGATCTAATGACAACTACACATACTCCAAAAAAAAAAAAAAAAAAAACTGTGCAGATGCATATATGCTAAAATCATGAATATACTTTAGAAGATTTTCAGAACTCCAGGTGAAGTTCCACAGCCCCACCCCATCTAGTAAAAAAATATAAAAAAGAGAAAAGTCTGAGCACTGACACTGTACTGCATCAGAGCTTAATCTTTCCTTCTCTTGTAATTCACCTTCCTCACCCCAAACAAGCTAAAATTTTATGTGTGCCAAATAGCTTCTCGCCTAGCAATGCTTTTGAGAGATAATGAGAAACAAAGCAGGGCAATTCAATGATAAGACTTTCTAACCATTGCCAGCAAGGAAATGACCCAAGGTGTTCATTTTCTCAATTACTGTAATGCTCATTTTCTTGTTGGATGGGCAAGTGCTCCTGAGCGAACCTTGAGGCTAATTGTATGTATCCTGGTACATACAGTGCGCCCCAAGCCCAGAAGCAGCAGCTAGCAAATTATATTCCACTGATTAATATGCAATCCTAAATTTCCAGGCTTGATGGTCCAAACAGACTCCCTGCTATGTAAGATAATGAATAAGAAATTGTAGGAATAATTAGCCAAGTCAGACCTTACAGGTCTACCCCTAAGAAAAAATATGCCTTTCCTTTAGCAGAATTAGAGATTGAAAGATGGGGTATGGAAAAGGAACAGTATTGTCAAAATATTCCTTTTTGTGTCTATATTGAATACAATGCTGCACATCTCAGAACCTCCCTCAGGGTACCAGGACTTATTCTTGTAACAGCCACTAGAAATACTATCTCTGCAGTCAACTCTTTCCAGAATCTGCCCTTGGCTGAAGACAGCTGCCATGCCCAAGGTTAGGCTATCTTCCCAGGAAAGGAGTGGGGTGGCCCACATTCAATGCCTGGTCAATGCTAGATTATAAAGGTCTGGCCCCCCTTATCAGAACAAGACACAAATCAGAAGGTCCAACCCATCTTCAAACCTCCCTAAGAGGTTGACTGAGGTCTTGACTGAGCCCACATTGCAGAATAACTTCTCCCTTTGCCCATTCCTAGTTTTTTCCCTGAGAATACTCCTTAGTAAACTTTCTACCCACTAATTGCTATAAAGAGATGTCCGTGACATAAGAAATAGTCTATTTAATTCAAGCTTAACGAATTTTTTTGTATGCGTACTGTGTGCAAGGCAAGTTTAAAACTAGATCAAAGTAATTTTTTCCTTGAGATTTTCCCTTGAGAATTTTTTTCATTGGTGTTTGTTTATTTGTTGCTTTGGGTTCATCTGTGAATTAAATATACACAGACATAATGCCTAAGGTTATTCTTCTGAGTAAATTCACCTGCTTTTGGATCTTCGCAAAACTTTAAAAAATAAATAAATTCAGGCTTTAAAAAAATACCCCAAAAAAGAAACTGTTGATGACAAAAATCAATAATATTTCTATATTACAGTTGAAGTATATTTATGTGTATAGCTTGACAATAAATTCAAATAGATCGGAAAATATAAAAGGACTTTATAGGTGACCTATACAGGTGATGTGATATAAATAAAATTATATATGTTGTCAGTACAACATAAGATACCACAATCTTTATTAACTATTAAGACCAAGAGTGGGGAACTGCATGAATTACATATGGTAAAGGATGGCCCACTTTTCAAGCGTTATATGAATATAGTTCCAAATGTTGCAGGTGGACCCCACCTTAAGCAAACCTGGTATATGAACATAGAGATTACTATAAAGAATAGGAAGTGATTTAAAAAAGAATTCACTATGTTTTTTAAACATTGCATGAAAAATAGTATGTCCCAAACTTTAAAATATAGATATGTATATGCTATTCAACGTTTTATCAGCATTATCTTATAGATCTCTGTTTTAGTATTTGAGATCTCCTTTTTTTGCCCCCATCATCTATAAATATTATAAATTATCTCACTGTTTTCATATTTTAAATTGTGATGTTGTAATTTATAATAAGAAATATATGTTTGGTTTTGGTTCCATTTTCTGGCACAGAGCTCTTAAAACTCTTGGAATTTCCTAAGTGATAGAGCAATAAGGTGTCTCTTGTTATGTTAATAAAGTGACTTTTGGATAGCACAAAGGATGGAGGCTGGTTCCCAGGAGAACGAACCTGTGATTAGAGAGTTGGAACTTTCAGTCCTGTACCCCTGACCTCATGGGAGGGTGGAAGGAGCTGGAGGTTGAATTAATAACCAATAGCCAATAATTCAATCAATGGTGCTATGGAGTTTCCAGGTGGGTGAACACATACATATTTGGAGAGAATGGTGTGCTCTAAGAGAGCACAGAAGCTCCAAGCCCTTTCCCACATACCTTAGCTTATGCATCTCTTGTATCTGGCTGTTCCTGAATTATATCCTTTTGGAATAAACCAGTAATCTAGTAAGTAAAACATTTCTCTGAGATCTGTGAACTGCTCTAGCAAATTAATCAAACCCATGGGAACTTCTGATTTTTGGCCAGTAGGTCAGAAGTACAGGTAACAACCCAGGCTTGTGACTGGTATCTGCATTGGGGGGCAGGGGGGAGGCAGTCATATAGGACTGAACCCTTAACCTGTGAAATGTGATGCTATCTCCAATTAGATAGTGTCAGAATTGAGTTGAATTGAGTTGAATTCAATTGGATTCTTGGACACCCTGATAGTGTCCGAGAATTTCTTGGTAGTATATGGGGAAGTCTCCCCCACAATACATACACATACATTGGAATTGGGTCCAAGAACTCAAAAGACAGACCTATGAGTAACACTCACTCTTCTGCCTTTGACCAACATTGTGACATAACAAGGGTCTTTTACCTATCCAAAGCCTCAATTTCCTCTTCCGTAAAATGGTGTTGGAAATAGCTAGCTGACAGCTGTTGAGAGGACTAATGAGAAATATATGAGAAAATGTCTCACTAGTTATTGTTTGTTTCCCATAATGTAAAATGTTTGATAAAATTTTCCTCAAAGAGATTTTTGTCCAAATAATGTAATGATTTAGGACACATTCAAGTCCTTTGTAGCTTACTTGACTATATAAATTTTAACACAAAGAGAAAATTTTTAAAACATTAAACCTTTTAACTCTTTATTTATAAGTAATGTCCTGATAGAGAACAAATCGTTGTTCTTCTCCAAAATGGCCTGAAATAAAGGAAACTGCTTTAAGATTAAGAATATCGGCATGAGGACAACAACCAGGATGGCTCAGTAGGTAAATGCTGTGTTTACCTTCTCTCACAACCACATCAAAATAACAACTAATCTATAAAACAACCATTATTAAGAATGGACTAAAATCAAGCTGAACTGAAGCCTTTCAACTAAGGATGTGCAGAAGAAGCCACCTCCAGACTGGTAGGAAGGTCAGAGATGCAGAACAGGCTGGTCCCACACCTGCGTGTGACCATTAAAGATCCGGAGGGCTATTTTGACTGTATGAGTGAGCCCCCACCCCTAAAGGAGTGAGGGATCCCAGCCCCACCTGATCCCAAGGTTTCAGTTTCTGAAAGAGAAGTCCCCATAATATTTGGTTGTAAAAACAAGCAGAGATTGTGACTGAGTGAAACTGAGTGCAGCTGTACTCACAGGCGCTCCTCTTAACATGTTGCGTATGGAGGGGTTTAAATCCCTCATACCCCTCTGTTCCAGCAGGTTTTTAAAAGAAACTACTTTAAAATGCACTCTTCTCTTTAAAGCGTAAATGTTTCTATGTCATTTATTATTTTTCTATGGAATTTTTTAGGATTTACTCACCTATGATGTTAGTAATCCCTCCTGGTGTGATACCGCAGAAAGCAGCTTCCTTTGTTATTAACGAAACACAAATAATTCAATAAAATGTGCAAAGTAAAAACAGTCAACAGTAAAAAAGAGAATTCTCGTTATCCGTCCTTAACGCATGGCTCAGAAAAAAACGAAGATTCTCGTGATCCATACGCAACGTGTTAAAGGGAATGAGCTTAGACTTACCCACCAACAGAATCACTGGCTCTGAGCTTCAGCGCTGGGGCAGCAGCTGGAAAGGCGGCAGGGACAAATGGTGGGGAATTGAGTTATCTGGCTTAGGATGGGGACTAGAGAGGTGGCTTTCTCTTGGATGGGGGCCAATGACAGAGGCCATTGTTTCTTTGTTGAGCACTCCCCTTCCCCACATGCAAGCACAGGCTGCTGCCATTTCTGAGTCTCTGCAGTTCGTTTGCCAACCCTGGTGATTTGAGACCTGGCCCCGCCCAACTTTCAGGCACACCCAGGCCTCTTTCAGTGGCTTTTTCATGCAGACCACCTGCCTTGGCTCAAGTTGCAGACTTTCCTAAAGTCTCTCAAAGGTTCACAAAACCCAGTGTCGTGCGGGGCATCATGCGGGAGACCCTGCTTGCTGCGCCATTTGTCACGCAGGGCGGCCTGCAGGGTCTCTGCTCCCGCTCCCCACATAAGAACACAGGACATGGTGAGGCCAAAAAGGAACACCCACAGAACCATAGGTAGGGGAGTCATACTACTATATTATCACTGGCAGCTGGGTTGGAGAAACAGGAAGCAGGAGCCACACTGTTCGCAACCCTCACTGCACCACTTGCAGACTCAGCCACCATCTTCTTGCTAGCCCCTATTTTGTAGCTATAGCAGTTATATTACTGGCCAATGGCTCACTGGTTACAGCTGACAGCCAACTAACCACAGCTGATGGCCATCCACTCACAGTTGATGGCCATTTACTATCTGAGCCAGCACCTTTCTATGTGAGGCCGAGAGCCTGGAAACTGCTCTCTGGGGCTCTGTCCCCAAACCCAGACAAGCAGCATCTGGCTTGAGCATGTCTTGTACCTCTGGCTGAGCAGCCATAAGCCAGCACTAGTGGCAGCAGACCTTGGTTCATGGCTTGGCCTCTAAAGGCACCTCCAAACACAGCACAGGTGGCAGCTATCTATGGATTTCTTTCTGACTCCCTCTGGGTGGCCTCAGGTGGGACATGGGCTGTGGCTAAAGTAGACCTACAGGGGATCCCCTCCCAGGTGGTCCTGGGGCTGGCACCTCCAGTGGCCAGCTTCAAAATGAGCTAGAGCATCACCTAGCTGCCTCCAAGTATGACACGCCCAAGGGGCAGATTGAGCAGGCACCAGAGTGCTGCTGAGGCAGATCCTGCTCTGTAGAATCAGCCCCTGCACAACAACTCTTCCACTGTAGTCAAGGCCAGTCTGCATAACAAGTGAGCCCAAGGGTCAGACCCTCACATTGATGTGCAATATCAACCAAGGCTCAACTACACAGGAGGGCACACACAACCCACACAAGGGACACACATGGAGTGAGTGGCTCAGGTGACCAGAAAAAATGGCGCCACTGAACCCCACAGCACACCTATTACATAAGGCCACTCTACTAAGACTGGAAGACATAGCAGCCCTACTTAATACATAGAAACAAACACAGGGAGGCAACCAAAATGGGGAGACAAACATGTCCCAAATAAAAGAACAGAACAAAGCTCCAGAAAAAGAACAAAACGAAATGGAGATAAGCAATCTATCAGATGCAGAGTTCCAAACACTGGTTATAAGAATGCTCAGTGATCTCAGGGAGAACTTCAATACAGAGATAGGAAGCATAAAAATGGAGGTGGAAACCATAAAAAAGAACCAGTCAGAAATAAAGGATGCAATAATGGAAATGAAGAATATATTACAGGCAATCAACAGTAGATTAGATGCAGCAGAGGATTCAACCAGCAATGTAGAAGATAAAGTAGCAGAAAACACCCAACCAGAACAGCAAAAATAAAAAAGAATCCAAAAAATTGAGGAGAGTTTGAGGGAACTCCAGGACAATATGAAGTGTACCAACGTTCACATTATAGGGGTACCAGAAGGGGAAAAGAGAGAACAAGGAATGGAAAACCTATTTGAAGAAATAATGACAGAAAACTTCCCTAACCTGGTGAAGGAAATGAACATACAAGCCAGGAAGCACAGAGAATCCCCAACAAGATAAACCCAAAGAGGCCAATACTAAGACACATCATAATTAAAATGCTGAAGGTTAAATGCAAAGAGAGAGAATCTTAAAAGCAGCAAGAGAAAAGCACTTAGCTACCTACAAGGGAGCCCACATAAGTCTGTCAGCTGATTTCCCAACAGAAACTTTGCAGGCAGGAAGGGAGTGGCAGGAAATATTCCAAGTGATGAAAAGCAATGACATACAACCAAGATTGCTCTACCCAGCGAGGCTGTCATTTAGAATTGCAGGACAGATAAGGAGCTTCTCAGACAAGAAAAAGCTGAAGGAGTTCATCACCACCAAACCAGTATTACAAGGAATCTTAGAGGGACTTCTTTAAGATGGGAGATGGGTTAAGGATGGGTGAAAGGGGAAGGTATTAAGAAGTACAAATTGGTTGTTATGCAGTAGTCATGGGGATGGAGGGTATAGCATAAGGAATATAGTCAATAATATTGTATTAACTAGATGTGGTGCCAGATAGGTACTAGCTCTATGAGGGTGATAGATAGGAATGGGGGGAGGGTGAAAAAGGTAAAGACATTAAGAAATGCAAATTAATAGTTAATACAGTATGGGGAATATAATCAACAGTGTTGTAAAGATCATGTAAGGTGCCAGATGGGCACTGGACTTATCAGGGGGATTCACGTCATAGACTGTGTAGATGTATGACCAATGTGCTATAAACCTGAAGAGCTGAAGTAGAATAATATTGAATGTCAACTATAAATATATAGGTATATATAGTTATGGGATGTGGAGTACAACATAGGGAAGATAGTCGATGGTATTGTAACAGCTATAGAAGATGTCAGAGGGGTAATAGCTTGGGTTATCACTTTATGAGAGGTTTAAATGTCTAACTATTACATTGCTTTGTACACCTGAAACTAATAAAAAAATAAATTTAAAAAAAGAATATTTCCATGAGTTTGCTCTAGTCAAATACAAAATATTCCTTTTACATTTTTGTGGTTAAAAAAAAAAACAACAACAAAAAAAAAAACCCTATGAGAAGAGACAACAGCTTCACTAAGTACCCAAGTATTTTGTAATATAAGAATCTAGCAAGTGTAATAGGCCTTAAATAATCTTTCTAGAGAAACTCTGTACTGTGTTTAGTAAATAATTTTGACTACTGGGATCATTTGCTTTAAAGCTGAATTTGCTGAAAAGCCTTGGGCACAATTTTAACAGTGTCCCAAAGCACTGTGATTGGGCAATTAGTGCTTAATGATATAGAAGAAGGGTGCAGCTCTATCCTACATAAATTGAAAGAAAGGTATTGCTTGAGCTGTTAAGACTATGGAGGCATGCATTTTCCAATGTCAGCATTACAGGTTTTTTTGTTGTTGATTTTAATGTCTAGCAACAAAAATATATGAGTACTTAATCTAAAGGCAATCAATCAACATTTTAAAGCAAAAATGTACAAATGGCACAGGAGACACCTTGATTTTCATGATTATTAAGAAGTCTAGTGGAATGCATGGCATATTTATGTGTCTGGTGAATTTTCACTTTTTCCTAGTCCTGTTTAATGCATGACACGAGGATTAAGCATGTTTTTGAGTGCTATAGTTTAACACTTTTCCAGTTTAAGACTTTTCTCTTTATGGAGGCCAAGATTTCTGTAAAAGGAAATGGTTGAGAAATGGTTTCTTGATTCAAATTTAATTTTCACAAGACCTATGTTGTGACATTTTGAAATATTCAATTATACAGACATTCACCCAGTGCCATGAACAACATGAGGTACTAGGAACATAGAAATGACACTACTATGAGCAAGAGGCATTTTTTCTGGTGTTCTTGGCAATGTTTGTTTGTTTTAATAACTACAATTCTTTATAACTAGTTCCTATAAAATTAAGGTTATAAGGCTGATGTTAAATGACCTTTCATGGATGAATTATTCTCCTGAAAAGTGACACCAAACAGAAGCAGTAATTCATATAGACATAATTTAAAAAAAAAAAAAAAGAACAAAGAGCTACTTTCTCATGAGACAATGTGATTTTGAAGCAGAATGCAGACTAGTTCTGGGTTAAAATCCATCCAAAGTATAGGTGGTTAACTACTAACAGGACTGAAATATGGCCAGGAATGTACCCAATGTGAGGGTAAATCACAACAATAAATTCTATAAATTATATGCATAAAATAATCATTCAATTTACCAACATAAGTATAAAGGAACAAAATAATTTTTTAAATACCTTTAAGAACTTAGGTATCAAAGTAAAGGCCAGGACACCCACGGTGGAATTTCAGCTCTCATTTACTAACTGTACATCTCAATAATTTTTAAGTCTCCATTCCTTACCCATGAGTTTGACATAGTAATGCCTGCCCTTTATTCAAAATACAGATCATTAATATGAAAGCATTTTATGAATTATAGATGCTATACAAGGGGGAGATCCGAGATAGCAAAGTAGGTAAACACTGTGCATGCTTCCTTCTGTGAACACATTAAAATTACAAGTAATTATAGAACAATCAACATGGAGAACCATCTGAAACCTGGCTGAGCAGAAGTTATATAACTAAGGATATATAGAAGAAAAAGCCACATCAAGATTGGTAGGAGGGGCAGATGTGAAATTTTGACCCCAAACCTCCATGTGGTGGTTGAGAATCAAGAGGGATATCTCAGCCATGGAGGTTCCCCTGGAGGAACAAGAGACCCCAGTCCCACACCAGGTTCCCCATCCCAGAGTACGGTGCCAGGAAGACGAGCCCCGACAACATCTGTCTGTGAAAACCAGTGGGGACTCCGACCTTCCTGGTGGAACAGAAGGCCATGGGAAACCCAAACATCCTCTTAAAGGGATTTCACACAGATTCTCTCACTCCCAGGCACTCACTTTGGGCTCCAGCAGAGGGAAAATGACTCAGGGGGTGTCGGAGGCATACAGGGTACAGACTGAGGTGTGTGGCTTCGAAGGGAGGGCTGGAGGACAGTCACCATTTTCCCTGTCTGGGGTCTTCCTCCCATGTAGCCAGCAGGCAGGTGCCATCCTTCCTGTGTTGAGTCCTCCCCCCATATCCATGGCCAAGTCTGAATCTAAATTGGTTTGGTGAGCTTCCCTGGACCCTGCCCCACCCAATTCCCCTAAAGCCAGAGGCACTTTCTCACCAGCAGCCAGCCCAGCACATCTTGCACCGTTTCTTGGAAAACTATCAGAGTCCATGGACCTCAGGTAGGTGGCAACTGGCGTTGACATGTTCTTAGACTTTTGCTGAGTTGCTCCAGACTCAACACAAGCACCAAAACCAGAGTCTCCATTAACCTGGTGACCACAACTCTTCCCTCTCTAGTGACTCCCTGAGATTCTGCCTCATCCAACTCATGTACCGCCCAAGGCTTTCTCAGTGGCTGAACCTTAAGGGAGCCCGCAGGTGGCAGTAGGCTTCAGGGTATCCTGGCTTTGGGTAGAGCTACCCCAGACCCAGTACTGGTGGCAGCTGACCTCGGTTCACAGTGTGACCTCTCCCACCTGCGTCCAACTTTAGCATAGAAAACAAACAACAGTTGATCACTTTCTAGCTCCTACCACGTAGTCCCTGGCCAATCACAGACAGTGGGTGACCTGGACTTGTACTGCAGCCTCTCCCAAGAGGGGCCAAAACCAACAAATTTGGAGGTTGGCTTCAGACCACAGCAAAGCACACCCAATTAGCCCCACAAGCAGCACACACAAAGACCAGTCTCAACAGGCACCAGAGCCTGCTGGGGTGAATCCCACTCAGTGAGGTAAGTCCCCCACACAGCAGCCTATAAACTGTGGACATGGCCAAACCCCACAGCCAATCAGTCTAAGATAAGGGTCAATATCACCCACTGATTTGCCAATAGCAATCAAGGCTCACTTATAACAGGAGGGCTCACACAACCCACACAAGGGACACTCTTGGAGGACCTGGAGCAGGTGAACAAGGAGAGTGTGCCAGGGTCCCACAGGGCACTTACTACATAAGGCCACCTGGCCAAGACTGAGAGACAGCAAACCTACCTAATACATGGAAACAAACACAGGCTATCATTCAAAATTGAAGGACAGATAAAGAATTTCCCAGACAAAAATAAAAAAAGCTGAAGGAGTTTATCACCACCAAACCAGCATTATAAGGAATGTTGGAGGGACTTCTTTAAGATGGAAAAAAATAAAAATAAAAATTATGAATAATAAAATGGCAATAGCTATATATCTCTCAACATTGCTTTCAACATAAATGAATTAAGTGCTCCAATCAAATAGGAGGGCTGAATGGATAAAAAAACAAAACCCTTATATATGCTGCCTTCAAGAGACTCACTTCAGATAGAAAGACACACACAGATGGAAAGTTAAGAGATGGAAAAGTTATTTCATAAAAATAGACACACACACAAAAAGCTGGGTTAGCAATATTTATACCAGACAAAATAGACTTTAAAACAAAAGCCACAAGAAACCAAGAAGGACCCATAATCCCACTTCTGGTTATTTATCTGAAGAAACTCAAAACACTACTTCAAGGGGACCTGTGCATCCATATGTTCATTGTACCATTGTTTACAATGGCCAAGATATGGAGGCAGCCTGGCATGGATGGAAGAATGGATAAAGAGGAAGTGGTACATATATGAAATGGAATATGCTCAGCAGTGGAAGGGAATGGGTTCTTGTCACCTGTGGCAGCATGGATGGACCTGGAGGGTATTGTGCTGAGAAGAGTATCAGACAGAGAAAGACAGATGAAATGTGATTTCATTTATATGTGGAAACTAAGGAACTAAATAGAAAACAAAACAAAAAAACAGAAACAAACTGATACAGAAAACATTTTGATGGTTGCCAGATGGGAGGGGGTTGAGGGTGTGGGTGAAAAAGGGAGAATAGATTAAGAAGTACAAATTGGTTGTTAAAAAAGTAGTTATGGGGATGTAGGGTACAACATATGGAATATATTCAATAATATTGCAATAACTATGTATGGTGTTAAGTGGGTACTAGATGTTTTGGGGCTGATAGGAGGGAGTTGGGGGCAGGGTAAAAATATTGAAGGGATTAAGAAATACAAATTGGTAGTTACAAATTTGGGAATGTAAATTATAGAGAATATAGTCAATAATATATATGGTAATAACTATGTATAGTGCCAGGTGGGTACTAGACTAGTCAGGGGGATCACTTCTTAAATGATATAGATGTCTAACCACTAGGCTATACACCTGAAATTAATATAAAATAATATTGAATTTCAACTGTAAATGAGAAATTTAAAAAGTGGGAAAAAGGTGAAGGGGAATAAGAAGTTCAAATTTCAAGGTATAAAACAAATAAGGCACGGGCATGTAATGTACAGCATAAGGAATACAGTCAATAATATTGTGATAGCACAGTACAGCGTAAGATGGTTGCTGGACTTATCATGGTGATCACTTCTTTAGGTATATAAATGTTAAATAATTATGGTGCACCCCTGAAACTAATATATTGTATGTTAGCTCTATTTTTAATAAAAAATCTTTTTAAAATGTTATATCAATGTGGGGAAATAATTGGCTGCCATTAGGGGTATCCTCTTATAAAACCACATATATTTATTTTCAAATAGTACCAAGTTCCCAGACACATAAGTCATCTTAGGAATGTACTCACCCTAAGTTCTGCTGAACCAAACTCACATGGTGCCGACGGAGCCTGAAGCAGCAAAGGAATGTGTTGAATTTGAAAAATAAAATCAAGAAATTCAATGTCTGGACCTACTTCAAGGCCAAAAGTAGAAACTAAATTCCTCAATTAGAGAACATGCACTTAGAAACAGGAAATATATGCCAACGAACAAACACAGGGCTCCCCTCTCTAATCCAAATCTTTTATGTTGTGATGCAGGTGGAGGGTTCATGTGTTCATTATCCAAAGGGCAGCTAGAAGGACATTCATGGAAAAATATTTCATGACTATATGCTTCTTGAAGATCATTCTAATGCCAATACCTAACTCCCTAGAGAATATGTTTTTTTCCTCATAAATTAGGTTCTTTCAAACTAATTTTAAATTGAAAGACTGCTTTGTTTTCTCTAAATGACTAGGAAAAGTAAGTGTAAGTGGATATACTCCAGCGTGAAAGCCAATGTACTGATCATATCATCCCTTGATATTCAGACCCCTTTCTAACAAAAGCATACTATAGCTTTATGTAACATCAGGAGTCAAACTCAAGATTAAAAATAGAATTGTCCTTCAGATGACTGTTTCTGAGAATTGAATACTTAAAGCAGTAGTTCAATACCTGAAATCTATGGACTTCAAGGAAGTAGGTCAAGAATGCTCAAAAAAAAAAAAAAAAGAATGCTCCAAAATAGTGTGGAAAACATTTGTAAATATGAACATTTTTCTGGAGAGAAGATCTGTTCTGTTAAAGGCCCTCAAGATGACCTAAGATATAACAAAGGTAAGAAGTACTACCTTAGCCTAAACAAGAATGAGAATTTCAGGCCTGTCAAAGCACCTGTAAAAATTGCATTTTAAAATGTCTTTTATCCTATGAAAGACAAATTGGCAAACAATTGGTAAAAGCTGCTCTTCCCTTACACAAGTAATTTTTTTTTTTTAATTTTGGCTTGGTTCTTTAATTTCAAGTGATGATGAAAAATTATGCATTAAACTGAATCAGCCAGTAATTTTTCAGCCAGTGTATACAATCTGTGCTCTAACTCATAACATTGTTCAACTGAGCTCTTACTTATTGACACAAACAAATGTGTCTGAAGGTTATTTCACCCTCTTTTCAAAATTAAAAGATTTTTGAAATGATTTATCTGGTTGATGCATACTGACATTGTAATGAATTTTGAGAATATAAACTCCTTGCTTTCCTAGCAAAAAAAAAAGCATGACTATCATGAAAAATTCCAATTAATAAAGCTGTCTCCATTGCTTCTGTTTAACACTTGTTAAAGCATTTGTGAACTAAAGTTAAAATAAAATTCTCTGAAATTGCAGCAAATGAAGTCATTTTAGATTACAAAAAATATTTCTCTCTTTTGAAAGCATTTTCTTCTTTGCCTGTATATGAAACTTCATTGAACCTGAAAATTATCATAACTCAAACCTGTGAGTTTTAAAAAGAAAATATTTTCAAATTAAATATAAGGAAAAGTAGATCTATAATTCAATGTTTGTCTTAAGGATGGCAGACTGCTGTAGCAATGTCATCAATAACTGACATTAATACAGAACTTCCCTGTGGGAAAATCCTTTTCCAAAATTTGATTTCTACCAATTTTCACTCATAAAATAATATAACTTATCTTTCCCCTTCCCTCTACTTTTGACCATGGCAACATATTCCTAACTACTCTCACCAAGCGCCAATCTATGTTTCACAATATTAACAGAGTGATAATTCCAAAAGATACGTTCCTGATAATGGACACATTTAACATCCCTCAGTGTCTCCTCATTAATTTTAGGACAAAATCTAAGTCTTCAGCAATATGAAAAAAAAGGTCTTGCCTACATTTCCAAATTGATCTCCCACTGATCCCCTAACACACCTTGTGAAATAATCATACTTTCCTTATTTATATTATACTTGGCCTCACCTCTCTGTCTTTGCACGTGCTGATTCCTCTGCCTAGAACTTCCTTCTCCAAATAATACAATTAAGAAAACCATCATTTTACAATTCCTAACGAAATAATTAATTCAAGCAATGGTCATCAATGGCTATTAAAACCATTAGGCCAGGAATAACATACTTTCACTACCTCAGTTTACTGATCTACTAAAAGTGAGATAACCGGGCATTATTTCATTCCTGGTGGGATGTAAGATGAGGTACTCAGCACTATCTATGAAAATTCTTAACCTACCTACACCCACCTCCCCCCCAAAACAACAGTGAATCTAAAAAATCTTTTAGTTCTAACTCCAATCAATGGAAATAGACTAATAAATTAAATGACATCATGAGAACTATTTAACCAGATTTAGATAGCAGATATCTTAGGTTGGGTTTTCCCCAAAAGAAGACCTTGAAACAAGGTTTATGGTTTTTTTCTGGGATATCATTTGAAATTAGCAGAAAGGAAAGGAAACCACTATTAGGATTACTGAGC
The DNA here is from genome assembly GCF_036562045.2 of Rhinolophus sinicus. NCBI lineage: Eukaryota > Metazoa > Chordata > Mammalia > Chiroptera > Rhinolophidae > Rhinolophus > Rhinolophus sinicus. The sequence continues at coordinate 123,665,640 of NC_133754.1, forward strand.
AGGGTACTATTGCAGATAGGTGAGGTTCAATCTCACAAAGGAACTCTGAAAAACAGAGTAGAGTATATCTCAGAGTTATCCCAAAGTTTAGGAAGCTGAATCATTTATCCATTCTCATCAATCACTGGTTGAAGGCTGCTGGGGAGCAGTGGAGACGGAGGGGGTTATTATTAACTCATGCTTGGCTAGTGGTGGGGAGAGGCAAAAAAGCCCAAAGGAGGTCCCAGATGCTTTCTTTTGGAAGCCATTAGGTCAGTGTGCATGAGAACAGTCATTGTCAAAGGAATAGGAACATGGCATTAATAGCATCTTCTACAGTAAAATACTTTATAGGACAACCGACACTTCAGCCAAACAGTGGAAAACGGGGGTAATCTGGAATCATGGAAAGGCACTTTTCCAGACTAAAAGAGACTTTAAAAACTTCAATGAAATAACCAAACCAGCGAGTGGCTTGTTTGGATCCTGATTTGAACAAACCAAAATATTTTAAGACAATCAGAGGAATTCACATATGGAAGCTCATTCCTAAGCATATTCTGGGAACTGAAATGTTTTATATCATTTTGTGAACTGTGTATATTTTACCTCCTAATATAAAGATTGTATTTTCTAGTATTAGAATACACTTGTTCTTCCAGACCTTTAAAGTAGAACTTGTTGATTATGTTTATTGTGTATTGTCTTTTTCTCCTATCTAGAACATAAGTTATATGAGAACAGGTATAATTGTCAGTTTAATTCACAGGTGTATTCAGTGCCAGAACAGTGCCTAGCACCCAGAAAGTGCTTGTTAAATATTTATTGAAAGAATGAATGTACTGAAGAGTTATAATATCATTCAGGGAAATGGCAGACAGAAGTTTTGTTTAATGGAAATAAACTGGGAGCATTGTGATGAGGAGATCCTTTGTAATTCAGGCTCAATCAAAAAATCACTCTTACTTCTAAAACCCCAAATGGGATAAAACCTTTCCCATCATCACTGCATGATAAAAAGAATGCAAAATAAACCAAGAAAGAGACCTGGAGAAGGAGCTCATAGCACCAGGCAATGGAGAGAGAGCTTTCCCCAGGAGATTGCAGTTCCCAACCGGTACTTTGCAGGACATATTCAGGATAAGTTCCATTTTCTGACATGACAAGTAAAGACTCACTACTTAAAGTGCATGTAATGCGGTGGCAAAATTTTCTGCAAAGGGTTAAGTTTGATGATACAAGCAAGAATATTTCCAAGCAAGATATCAGCAGAATAAAAGAGAAGATAATCTATAATTCAGTTATGAAAAATGAGAGAGAAACAATGTCCCTTTCGTTATGACTCCATTCCCCATGGCATGATCAGACTCCCTGGTCAGAAGAAACTTGGGTTTCATTATGAATTGATATTTCATAACAGTCAAAATACTAAGAAGTGAAGCGAGCACATCTGCTGAAAGTGACTAAAATTAGAATCAGGGTGTTTGTTTTTAAAAAGTAGCTTAAGATTCTATACTCTGAAACAATTTTCAATGCCTGTCTTAGGTTAGTAAAAAAGAAAATGATCTGCTTAGCAAAAATGTCAGTGGAGACCATGTCTAATTTTGTGATACTCTGTGATCTCTCTGGCTACTAAGACACCTAGGAGATGAATGCTCTTGGACCAGTTCCCATAGTAAGAGCACAGTCTAAGGGGTTTTGTCTTTTCCCGATGCTAGGCACGGAGCTAAGCTGGAGCCAGCGGTCGTCTTTCAGCTAACCACCACAAATGACTTCACCCCTGTGGCCAGCTTTGCTGAACCCCAATGATAGAGTCTCAGTGTCATTGGTTTATGTATATTGCCTTCCAAGCCAGCCTCCAAAATGTCAAATTAACATTATAGATGGTAGGCATCAGTATGGCTATTAAAAACTCTATCAAAATTGTTACCTTGAAAAAGGGCATCCTGCCATCTGGAAGGTTTCCTGATGAGAATCTTTTGCCTGGCTATGAATAGATAACAGCTGGTCAGATGATCACTCTACCTTACAGTCCACAAAAGCCCTAATTAATTTGGAAAAACTGCACATCTAGCCTCATCTCTCACCATGCACACCTCCTTCGCAGCCATGCATTTTATCCTTAGGCCATGCAGAATTTCTATCATTTCTTTGAACATCTTGCTTCCTCTCATATAACATCAGTTGTTCCCCAGTCACCTTACCAAATGGGGAACTCTGATGAATCTTTAAGATGTCAACTTTGATGTCACCCCCCTCTATGATAATTTCCATAAGCTCCCTACCCAAGTTGAACAACTCCTGTCTGCTCTCATCATTTCTTCTTTCATTTCACCCAGTATGCTCTTTGCTGGTGTCTATAAATTCTGAGGTCCACAAGGAGAGGAATCGTGTATAACTCATTCAACACTGTATCTACAACAATTAGCACAGTACCTAGAAAACTAGCCAGTCGATTAATATTAATATTGGATGAATAAGTAATTGATCTTAAAAACACAGAAGAGAAGGCAAAATAGAATTTTGTCCAAATAACAAAATATGGTCTGGAATCCTTGCCTTGATTACACAGAGCCAAAAATTTACCTATTTCTTGAAAATGTTACATCTGAATAATGATGAGGGTGGTGAGGAGAGGTTGATGCATCACGTCTCTTACCACCTAAGCATAGCATCCCGAGCTTTAACCAGAATAGCTCACAACATGGAAGGTTTACCAGGTAGTGCTTCAAGTATTTTGTGCTTTGTGAATTCGCTCATGGAATCCTCACAAGAACTTCATAATATAGATACTAATATTACATCCTTTTACATATGAGGAAAATGAGGTTAGTTGACTTGCAAAAAGGCTCATCGCAGGGAGTCAGGATTTGAACTCAGGCCTAGGGATGAGATGACAATAAGAGCCATTTCCATTAAATACAAGGAAAAAGGTTTTAGCATCAGGGAAATGAGAAACATGGGTAAATTACATCATGGTTTGGTCCAGAATTGTGTGCCTTCCTTCATCATATTTCAAGTGAAAAACAAATCTACCTGGTCTACTGATAGCAGTCAGTAAGTTTGGACACGGAAATCTCTTTCAAACTAGAAGAAACTGCAATTTCAAAATACAATTTCCAACTATAATTTCACCTTTGTTTACTATTAAGTAAATAAGTCAAAGAAAAGTTAAATTCTGAATATTTTTCTTGGTCCTGAGGTTAAATAGTGATACTGGCTATCATAGGAAGTTAAGTTAAAAAAAAAAAAAACACCTGGCTTTGAGAAAATTTTAAGAATAAAGGAGAATAAGTTTGAGATATGTTCCATGGATCCCAAGCTCTGTACAATATTATGGGGGGAGGGGAGGAAAAATCATAGAAATTTGGAAATGGTAGGTGAAAGTCAAACAAGAATGTACACTGCTGACTTTCTCAAAGCCTTTAATGCATTATTTGTTGTGAAACTCCATACCTAATAGGCAGTGTTTCCTAAGTTATTTAATCATCAAATTATTTTCTTAAGGCATTTTCTCAGGATTTGTATATCAAGAAATTTATTGGGGGAATTTATTGAGGGATTTGGTGCAACATCCTGCCCAGGATGAATGATACTGTGAAAAGTTGAGGTTTGGTTCAACTTTCCATGTAATAATCTTACTATGAAGGATTAAAAATGCTTCTCTGCACAGAGATTACCACATATTCTATAGATATAATTAGAGGCCACATCAGCTGCCTCACTATAACTAATTATAGAGGGGACAAACTAGGGTGTCAATATAATGAAACATGAATTTATGTTATTGTATTCCTTTAATTGGACTAAATAGGCTTCACAGTAACTCCGTATCCTGTAAATAACTTATTCCAGGAAAGCAACAATGAACTCGAGACACTAGGGTACACTACAGGTCCCTAGTACCCCATAATTAATGACTGCTGCCTAATGAAAGTCCATAATTTACCAACAACTGATAAAAGTCAAGAATGTGTGCTAGGCAAAGACATGGAGAACCAGCCAATGACAGAAGAATTTAGGGGCAAAATTATGAAAAAATCAAAATATTAATGGTCTTTCATGGTGACACCAATTCTTGCCATTTTACAGATGAAAATACTAAGCTCAAAGAGAGTAAGTGACTTACCAACGTCACAAGGCAAGTCAAAGGCAGAGTCAGAACTCCGAGGTTGAACCAACTTCATTTGATGATGTATGCTGTTTTTGACCTACAGAAATGCTAAAAGAAGGCGAAGGAGGAGGACGGAGTGGGAAGGGGAGTGGTGGGAGGGAGAGGGAGACAAAAGGAAAAAGAAAATTCCTGCAACTAATCCAAGGCTTTTTTTTAACATGTCAGACCTTCAGTGCCTGCACATTGCCCTGAAAAAGGAGGGAGATTGGGGGTTTGGGGCAGAGAAATATCTGGGATTTGAGTCTCAATGACCAAATATAGCCTTCACCTAAATATTGAAAATCCACTCTAAGTATTGGGACATGAATACTTAGTCAATTTAAAAAATAATAAGATAACCAGTGGAGAAAAAAAAAATGGAATGGGCAATGACTACAATTAAATAACTGGCTCAAATAATATACCAGTTTGCAAATCTTAAAAAACAATAATCTTTAAAAGTATTTCAAGCACAAGCTGAGAGTTGCTAGTAGTTCTGTTTCTTGTGAGCTTCCCTGCAAGGCTCCTGGGCTCCACCTAGTGCCAAACCATCAAAAATTACACCATAAACATGACATGGAAATCATGCTGCCAGTATCTTCTTTTCCTTAGAAAAGCAAGTGACCGTGTCATTAGTCTCTTCTCCATAAAGAGAAGCTGTGAAGTGTTTTAGCTCTTTGCAAACTTCAGGGTTCATGGCAACCACAGCTGACTGGATATGTCTACATACTCATACCTTGAAAGAAATTTCACCTAATACACAATTCATTCTTTTATTCCACAGACTTTATCGAGCACCTCCTTTGTTCCAGGCACTCTACAATTGACTAGGGATAGGAAAAAAGACCTAACACTCTGGTGGAGGAGAAAACTAAGTTATCAAATACAATGGAGTACAATAGGGGTTACTTGCCTGAATTAAATTTTAAGGCTAACAGGAGATACCAGGTGAAGAATCAAAGGGAAAGGCATGCCTTACAAAATGAACAACCCTCTGACGGCTTGTAAGCACAGAAGGGATGGCCTTCAAGGAGCTGAGTAGCGTAGAGGGCTCTGAGAAGCACGATTGTTAAGAGTAGGCCCTGAAGCCAGAATGGCAAGGTTTAATCTTGATTCTGTTACTATACTTCTCTGCGGCTTAGTTTTCACATTTGTCAAACTGGGATAATAACAACTATCTCTCCCATAGGGTAACTGTGAGGATGAAAGAACTTAATACACAGAATGCACTTAGAAAAGCACCTGGCACATAGTAAATACTCACTATTTATTGGTTGGAACTATTTTATCTGCAGTGTAAGTGCTTACAGATTGGAAAAAGAGGCAGTCACCAAATGATAGACAGGTGTTATGAACAACCAGGCACTGAGAGTCGTCTCTCCCTCCACACACATGTTGTGGAGTGAAGCCAGGCCAGGGGTGCTCACACCCAGTTTATTTCCTTTATCTAAGGATACAGTGGAGGCGCCTGGAGAACCAGATGCCTCAAAGGTGACTGCTTTCACTTTCAACCCTAGTGCAAAGAGAAAGGCTGCCAGAACCTCTTGAGAGCTCTTACAGTTCAGGGGCTCAATGGTTACATGAAGCTAAGAGTCTCGTAGTGGAGAAATTTGTGGTCCCTGTAGCCTCCTCCATATCAGGACAGACAACAGACAGACAGAGCAAACAGAATTGTGAGAGAAAGACCATAGCTCACTGAAATTTTTCTCTTATATCTGTCTGCCTTCTTTTTCTGATGTGTCTTGCATTTGCTGGTACATTCTTACCTTCTATCCACCAGGGGACTCAGGAGGAAAAGAAAAGGAAAAAGAAGGAGGAGGAAAAACAGGAGGAGCGCAGAGACTAATATTTATTGAGTGCTTATGTCCTAAGCATTTATATGTATTAATCTCATTTAATTAGCACAACAGCCCTATGGGGTGGGTCTACTGTTATTCACAATAAACTAAGGCCCAGGGAGATTAAACAATTTACCCGAGATCACACAGCTGGTAAGTGGTGAACCTGGGATCCTATCACATCTGAACTACCACATTTATTGTCTTCCTTGCACCCTTAAGCTTTCCAAAGGTCCTGAGTATGGTGGGCCAACCAGGCTTGCCTTCTTCATGAGGTGTTCCGTGATCCAAAATTATCTTTTCTCCCCCCGACCCAGACCCCTACGTAGATATTCTTTCAAAATGGCTAGATACAACTAGGCAATAATAATATATGTTATTAATTGTATTAATTGTAATTAATAATATATTATTAATTGTAATAATATATATATTCACGCATGTATATATATATTTGTGTTTGTCCCAGTAATATGCATCATAACAGGCTTACGCACGTGTGTGCACACATACCCCAACACTTAATCCTCCCAGGAACATTTGACTTAAAAAAATGTTAATTTGAATTATTTCTGAACAAAACATAAAGGAATATAATTTTCTTCTTGAGAACCTCTGACCTTATTTACTTATTATTTACCAGATGTAACTATTTTGATTGGAGTATAATTGCTTATCTTCTCTAACCTCAGACAATTAACACCCTTAAGATCAGAACTATTCTCCGCTATCAAGCACTGGGAGTGCAAAAAAAATGTACACACATGACTTGTGTTCATCTTTTGTTAAGGGTATATATTGAGTATTACAATTTTAATACAGTATTTTCCTGCACTCCCTATGTGTGTGTTGATGTGCAATAAAGTTCATGTGTTACTTCTCCTTGGGATTATTAAGTCTCAACTTTACTATAGAATATAGTTATCCCCTTCCCCATTAAAAGAATCCAAAACATCTCTAAAACATGCACAACTGTTTTTTTTCCTAAAAGGACATAAAGGTCAGACTTATGTGAGAGTAAAGACTCAAATTCAGAGAGAAACAGAATGAGAATTGGTCAATATTCAAGAGAATGATAATTTTTACACTAGGTATTTTGTGTTTGACCCTAAAAATCTCTATATATTACTTTTTCCACTAATAGAAATATATGTTTGTTTATAAGAGTATTTCAGATCCCTCTAAAGCTGAGCTAAAAAAAAATAGAAAAAGGAAAGTGGAAATAAGTAGTAAGAAGGATGCTGTGAAAACATAAGCTTTACAAAAGTTATTGTAATGTAATCAATGTAAAACCTCCATTTTGCAATATGTGAAGTTACTCTCTTAGGTCAACAAAATACACATCAAGATAGCTTTGTTTTGTGGGCGCACTGTAAGAGGAAACCCAGGCAGGCAATGACTAGGTGTGCTTTCAAAATTGGTTTCTTGTTCTAAATTTAATTTGACTCATCTAGTGCATTATCTACATATTGTGTCATTTTTCACTTCTGCTGAAACAGCCTGAATCACTATTTTGATTTAAAATTGACAAAAGAAATGCTGTCTGCAGACACCTAGCAACTTGAGTCATTGATGTTTTTATACCTAGAGTTTCTTAAATTGAAATGCAATCCATAGATGTTCAACAACTTGAGTCAGAGATGTCTTTATAGCCTCATTTTCTTAGAGAGACAAAAGGAGATTTTAGGGGTTTTCCCTAAGCATTGCACACATATTTTTAAAGCATGTACTATGAAAGACGTTATGGTAGACTGTGAAATATGGTGTTAAATAAGACATAATCTCTAACCTTGAGGAGTTTGATGTTTAGTTGAGCAATTAAGAACTCACTAATTTTATTGAACAGGTATTGTGTTAAGGCATTGAATGCTAAATGAAAAACAGGCTACATTCCCCTGAAAAACCTGGTGGCAAGTGTGTGTGTGTGTGTGTGTGTGTGTGTGTGTGTGTGTGTGTGTGTGTAAATAACCAGAATTTACAGTACAATGTGGTATCATAAATGCTAAAACAGTCATGCACCAGGAGATCTGGGAGTGCAATGAAGATGGGGGTAGGGAGGGAGAGAGGTCCCCTGGAAGGTTGCCTAAGGTAAATCTTAAAGGATGTTTGGGAGTTCAAAATTTACCAGGTAAAGTAATTCAGAATAACCAGGTTTTAGAAAATGGATAAAGGCAATTGAGAAAGTACAAACAGCACAGAAATGAGAGTCGAATGAAATAGCCAGATATCTGAAAGACAGATTCTGATAAATGCTATTGAAAAGGTATCACCAAGGACTACTACAGTTCAAAAAGGGAAGAAATTACTTCCAACTAGAAGAATCTGAGAAAGATTTCCTCGAAACATTATATTCGACGGTGGGTAAGACCATGCAAGCACAAACTAAGGGGGTGAGGGCAGCAATAGGAAGAGAATTCCAGGAAGAAAGAATACAGTTATTCTCAGTTTTAGGTTCTGCAAATTACAGCGACATCTTAGGCAGTCAAAAGACTCCCAGGCTCATATAACCACCTATTCCCAATTAATAGTGATAACAATAATAATCAATTAAAAAATGGAAAATATTCTACATGCTAATTTGTGAGACTAGTTCTGTATATACAATTACTCCATCCACAGGGCTACGGACAGTCAGCAGTTACCTTTGGTCCCTGCAGCAAAATGCCTCGGACTACCTTTGATTTCAGCCAAGCAGCTGTGGACAGCTCCATACAAACTCAGACCCAACTCACCATGAGCACCTTCTTACCTCCTGCCTCAGAACCTTCACTGACTCTTGCTGGGCAGTCCAGATGTGCCCTAAAAGCCCTTGGGGTCAACTCTCAAATAAGACAGGGTCATATACAGGGTCATCTAGGAATTCAAGGAAGGTGGGAAGGAATCACCTGCAAGGTTCTCCAGAGGTTTTAGGGAATTCTGGACTCCACTGATTACTACAGCAACTTCAATAACACACCCTCATATTGGATTTCCCACATTCCTGTTTCACTCTCCCCAGTCCCTCACTCTTGAAATCACTTCCCAAATAAACTACTTGCACAGAAGTCTTTGCTTTAAGCTGTTTTCTGGGAAGCCAACCCAAGACAAAATGATTCATATTTTAATTTCAATGTGTGCAAGTCTTAAGGTCTAGTTAGTTTTTGAAAAATTATAAGCTGAAAATGCTGGTGATCTAAATATATTTCTCTTCAAGCTGTAAGGTTAACCAAATGATTTATAACAAGTCAAAATTGAAAATGATTAAGCTAAATGAACAGCAATTACGAATTTTTAAAAATATCAATGGGAAATGAAATGTAAAATCAGTTTCAATTGGTAACTAACAATATGTACTTCTGGAAATTTCAGTTGCCTGGGAGCTTTGCCATTACCAAGACAATGTGTCAGCCAGATACGTGAAAAGGAGAAATTCAAATCCTTACCGAACTTCATTAAGGCACTGATGCTTATGAATACCAAATTTTAGCAATACCTTACTTAATACCTCCCTTAATAGTTAATACCTTAATCTTCCACTAGTAGGTAAGGCTTAGTCACATGTAAAGAGTAAGAACTACGGAATTGTGCATTATTCACTGACTGAAGGACAAACTTGGATTTTTGGATTAGTTCTCAACCCACAAACTGAGAGGCTGAGAAATCTTTTCATTACACAAAGCTATCTGTTGTGATGGGAATTTGTCCCAACAGAATTTGAGCTATTATAAGTTTGCACACACACACACACACACAAATGTATAAGAAGTATTAATTGAATTGCCTGGTTTTGTTTTTGTTTTGTTTGGTTTTTGTTTTTTTGGTTTTTTTTTTGGGGGGGGGAGTATTTTAGAAAAATAAAGATTCTTCTGAAGAGACTTAGGAACCAATTTTTATTTATTTGAAGTTATCAGTAACTAACCAAAACAATCTCTGAGTCAAAGGGGATTCCCCAGAAAGCTGCTGAACAAAGCAAAAGCTTACTCAAAGGAAACATAAGGCCTGTTAGTGTACGGAAATGATCCATGGACTATTCTCATTAATAGGGTTAATTTCATTCATTCATAATGAGATCCCTGTATGAACCAGATTTAACCTTCTGTGACTTTCTTTGACTTACAACAGGGTTGTAAGATGGATGCAGGGCAAGCCAGTAGATCTGAATTTCAAGTTAGAACCATAGCTGTGAGATATGCTTGGCACCCAGACTCAAACAGGGATGGGTCAGAGTGGCATTGTCAGAGTTCTGTGGAGTGGTGAACACCTGTCCAGAAGACAACTACAGCAAGGGCCATGGCCAAGGTGTGGGGTTAGGTGAAGGGAGTCGAGAGGAAAGGATATTAATGATTATTTATTATCTACCAGATACTAGGCACTATGTGAGTTATCTCGAGTTTTCATGTAATCTTTACAACCACTATATGAACTCAGTACACCCACTTCCATGTTTCAGATGAGGAAAAGGAGAGTCTGACAGATTAGGTCATTAAGTCGGAGGACACTGCTAGGAAAAAGCATTTCACCACCAGAGGTGAAGAGGTGAAAAATTCCCTTTTGCCTAGATCTTTGTCTTATCTTTGTATTCTCCTCAAAATGTCTACCCAAAGCAGACCATCAATATTGTTCATTAATTGATGAATTGACCACATTGTGGCTGTTCTGTAGTCTGAAGGAAAGGTCACTGGTGTCAATAAACAATGAGATCATTAAATACCACTTATGAAACAATTAGGCCAAGGGAATTTTTTTTTTTTTTTTTTTTTTTTATAACATTGAAAGGTGGGAGTGGGAATTTGGCAGCACAACCTGGCAAGGTCCTGTTTATCACCCAGGGCCACAGCAGATTTGTCTTCAGGCTGAGGGAAAGTCCTTACTGAAGTGTGAAAGTGTTGATTTGAAAAATAAGTCTCCCCCCCCCCACCGTTACTACATCCTGAAGTTTCTTTCAGTTTGCCTTTGAAGAACACACAGCCAATAAAGTGCCACTAGGTGTCCTCAAAGTAAAAATAATAACAGGAGAAAAAGTACCTCGGCCCTTTTTCAAACTAGCTTGACTTATTTTTATCTGCGTTCTTTGACTCCTGGGCTCTAAGGGATAAAGTTGACAGTAAGTAAACAGGTATATTTAACCTAAATGAAATGGAGTACTGTATTCTAAGAAAAAGACATTTAAGATGCTCATTTTCTTTTTCTTTTTTTAATTAGAGTTTATTGGGGTGACAATAGTTAGTAAAGTTACATAGGTTTCAGGTGGTCATTTCATTTTAAATTAGAATTTGTATTACTGTGATTCAGGAAGGCAGGCCAAGGAGACTTCGAACGGGCATTGGAAACGTTGTTGTCACCCAGACTTACCAGTGCTGTGGGCACTGCAAAGTAGGGGACACCTAGGGGCCAGTTTGTCATGGCTTCCAGCAACTGAAAAATTTCAAATTTACAGAAACTCTGTTCTGGCAGGTTTTTAACGACTAAACACCTTCCTATTTAAATTAGGTGAATTGCAGCAATTGCCTTCCCCTGAAATAGCTCCTGAAACAGCCTTTGTTTTCTTTAGTTACGGCTGGGCAAATGGAAGAGTGCAATTTAGCAAAGTGTGCTCTCGGACAGTCTTTTAAGTAAACACATGCTTCTCATCATTGGTCTCAGCGGGCTCAGGCCCCTTCTCTCCTCTCCTTATTTCCTGTCCCTTTCTCTTTTCCAGTTCCCTTTTCCCATCTCCACCTCTCCTGTCTCTCTTCTTCCATTTTCTCCCTCTTTTAACCATTTTTTACACAAAAAGCCAGTTTCCTGATTATGATCTTTTATACATTCATCTTAAAAAAGTACTTGCTCTGGCTTTTTAGAGAGTAAGGAAAAAGGGGGGGGAAACAGAAATGGACAAAAAGAGATTAGAAAACCGGTGTCTCTATCTGCATCTGTCCAAAACTTAAGAAGGAAAATTAGGCCCCCATGGTATGGGGGTGAGATAAAAGCCATCGAGGACTGCTTTGCTTTGTTTTCCCTGCCAGATGCTGGACTTCTATACCATGTTTTAAGAATTCCTCATCTTACCACTGCCAGATGACTCACACCCACTGACTGATTCTTCAGGCTTCTATAAAACACCTGGAAAGATAAACCTGAGAAAACAATTTCACCCCAGGTTAGCCTCTCAAGGTAGGTAGGGGAATTTCCCACATTTATGTCCACTTTGCTCACTCAAGACTCACAGGCCTTAATCTCGATTTCAAACGTTGTTGTGTCCGACAGTCAAAAACAATTTCCTGTCATGGACTGGGGCTTGCTTCTGTCTGGGGACGGAAACTGAAATGAGTCAACGGTGACCTTATTTCAGGCCAGAAAGAACTGAGATTCTTGTGGGAAGGCACCCTGTCTGCTTGTGGAAGCTGGTTCTCTGGCTCCCCAAACCGTTCATCCCTTTATGCACCGCACTCACCCCAGGTTGCCTTTTGGGGACAAATCTTTTTTATCTTCCTCAAGGCTGACTAGAATGATCTTTGAAGTAAAGTCTCTGTGAATGCAAGCCATGAGGGAAAGAGAAAGTGGGGTCCATAGAGTTGAATTCAAAACTTAAATGTTAACTAAATCCACAGAAACCACCATATATCAGCATGCCTCTTCTTTTTGTATGAAAATCAGAAGGAAAAAGAAATCAAGAAACTACTTTTCTGAAAGTATATACAAGAGTCCTGAATTTGGAAACCCTGGATATAGAAGTAAACCATACATAACCAAAAAAAAAAAAAAGGAACTGCTTGTTCAATTATTTGTTTCTAAGATAACAGCTAAAAGTAATCAAACACTTAAAAACACTTAAACTATTCCTGGTTCTGTATTAGGGACTTTACAATCATTAACTAATTTAATACTTTCAACAACCCTAATAGATGCATATCATTTTTAAAGTTGAGATATAGTTGATATACAGTTGAGATATAGTTGATATAGTTGATATATAGTTGACATTGTGTAAGTTTAAGCTGTACAGATGTGTTGCTTTGATACATTTATATATTGCAATATGATTACCACTGTATATCATTATTATATGCACTAACAGATAGGAAATTTGTTGTTCAGAGAGGTCTGAAATTTTCCTTGAAGTGAACAGCAATTTCCTCTGACGTAATTTGACTGAGGTTCTGAGCATGCCTGAGAGCCTGAGGGACCTGGAAATGAGGAAAAATTGAATTAGAATTTAAGATGGGAAATCAGACCATTAATAAATTATTAATGTTTGGATCTTCAAAAATGAAAATGCCCAATATTTCTCAGTACGCAAAGGAGGGAAACATGCTCCTTAACCATCCCCTATTTTTGTCTTTTTCGCTTTTAGATTATCTATATTCTTTCCCAGTAGACTGCATTCCCCATCCCAAGTTTCCATGGACACAGACAGAGCTAGTAGGCAAAGACCCAGGATTTGAACCCAGGATGATCCAGTTCAGAGCCTGGATTCCTATTTACTCTGCTAGGCCTATGTGTCACTGTTGTCACCCCTCATGCCACTGCCATGGAGACCAAATGTGAAGGGCAGAGGAACTGAAACTTTTAGAAATCCGAGTGCTCTTGTGGGAATGAAGGGGACAACTGTGAAATGTCAAGGGAGTAGAGGAAAGTCACTCCCACAGCCAACTGTCATTAGAAACGGGCTCATCTGCAATACTATATCCCATTGGCAACATGTTCCCTGAGGTTGTTTACTTCAGTGCTACTCAGTGTGGCCCAAGAACCTCTAAACAAGATAAGAACAAAAACTGAGATTGTGTAGAAACCTTTGGTCGTACCACATCATCAAAGTAAAAGATTCTATGTGTCCAAAAATACGTCTGACATAGTTGAAAATTAAAAAAATGTTCAAGACAAATAGTTTAAGAAACACTAGTTTATTTCACTAGGATCTTGGTAGGTGTCTCCAGGTCTCCGTTATAAGGCTCACAGATCATTCAGCAAAACCCAAGTTTATGTCTGCCTCTCCAACTAGTACCTAAGTTCCCCAAGGGGGGTACTTTGTTGTGTGCACTGCTCTGTCCCTAGTTCCTAGAATCATGCCTGATGGTCAATGAATATTTGTTGAGACACTGAAATACACTCACTTCCCAATGGGAAATGCCCAAACTTTTGTCCAAGAGTTGCCCTGGACCACATTGAAAGTGGATCACAAGGCCCAGGTTACAGTGAGGCCTCTGCTCCCAGCCAGCCTCCTCACCTTCCTGCCATCTATTGTCCCCTCACCCAGCCCATACCTTCACCTCCCCAGGAGGAGAAGTAGGGGAAATTATGTCCATTTATTTTTCCCAGATCAGCTTCAGAATCATTTGGGCACAATTTCCAAAAGGTTCCACAGAGATTTTGATTGAATTACTTTAAATATATAAGTTATTTTGAAAAGACACAGTTTTATAACATCGAGTCTCCTCATTCACAACCATGATATGTCTGTTTATTTTCTTGTCTTCTTTTATAACTCGTAGTAGAATTTTGTAGTTTTCATGTGGTTTCTGCATATTAATTGGTAAGCTAATTTTAGGATGCTTTATTTTTAAACTTGCTGTTGTGGATTGGGTTCTTCCCACAACCTTTTATTTTCTAATTGTTGTTATAGAAGAAGAAATGAATCATTTTGTGAATGTTCATTTTGTATCTATTCATTTTAACTAAACCTTTACTAATTCTAAGAATTTTCATTTGATTATCTTGAACATATTATCAATAACTAATCTTTTTATCTTCTTCCACTTCCTTCCTCTAGTTGTACCTCTTTTTCAGCTCTATTTCTTATTGAATTCAGCAGAGTGAATTCTACTTAATGAAAGTTTTGGTTGAGAGGACAGTTAAGAGACAACAGAATAGTTAAAGAACAAAATCATGAGAGTCTACATCTCAATCTGGGATGTTACCACTGCATTACTTATAGGAGATTTATTGCTCTCAGTGCTTATATTAGGGAGGAAAGAAAGAGAAACAACATGTTAAGCCAATACCTGATGAACTTTGTTCTTTTTTTCAAAAAAAAAAAGAGAGAGAAAAAGAAAAAATGAAGTAATAAATTTAAACAAAATGGAGGAATAAGAAAAAGATTTGGTAATTAAAAAATTATCCTTCACCACAAATAGTTTAAGAAGACTGGTTTACTATACTAGGTCTTGGTAGGTATTTCTGAGTCTCTCTTATAAAGCCTAAGAATCAATGAACAACAGCCACTCTGTAAAGAGAGTCAACAGACTATTCTCTAAAGTTCTTCAAGCCTGTAGGTCTTGAAAATAAAACTAATTAATACAAGTAATACTTTTTGAATTTAGATTCTAATACTATGTTTAAAATGAAATAAAGAAGTGTGATTAGCCACTATCTACATTTTTGTTTTCAAATGGTAGTTTTTGCACTCAGGCAGCTCAGTCACAGAGTGCTTAGTCACTCTGAATCACTCAAAGCCCTACCTGCCTTATGAAAAGAAAGAACCCACTGGGCATTTCTTCAACGGTGCCTGCAGAGACCAACTCTAGGAACTGCCTAAGATGAAGAAAGATGGACCCTGTCTTCTTGGAGATACAAAGGCTGTGGAAACAACTCTACCCTCACATTTCTCCATTAGCATGCACCTATCCCTAACTAGAGAGTGAGAAAATATAATTTACAATTTGTCTCTCTCAGGCCTTTGCTCAGTGAAAAGAAAAACATCTCCCCTAAAAATGTTGAAATTCAATCAGGAAGGTTGGAGGGGTAGGGAAGTTGAATTATATCTCTATGAAATCCTGGAACAAGCAAGTAAATTAAATGTGCCTCTAAGTTGATAACACCCTGAGATCTTGTCAAAAACAAACAAAAATCTTTTCTGAAACTTTGAAGATCTTTATCCAATTCCTCTCTGTAGTCTAAAAATATATATATAATCAGCCAAATATGAGGAATAAGTAATCAAAATGAACAAAAACATGTGAGAAAAAATAAACAGGACTTTCAGGAATGAAAATATAATTGCTGAAATTAAAAACTCACTAGAATATTTGAAAAGCAGATTAGAATGAGCTGAAGAAAACATTAGTGAACTAGGAGCTAGATCTGAATAAATTATGCTTAATACTTCAACGAGAGACAAACAGTTGGGAAAGATATGTTAAGAGATGTAGAGGATAGAATGAAAAAAAAAAAAAAAAGAAAGGCTCAGAGTTCCAGAAAGGAAAAATAGAGAAAATAGAAATATGTTAGTCATCTATTACCAGGTCCCAATTATTCTAAAACTTAGCTGTTTAAAACAACAAACAGTTTTTTCTCACAGATTGAGAGGGTCAGGAAACTGGAAGCAGCTTATCTGAATAGTTCTGGGTCAGGGTCTTACATGATATTGTAATCATGCTGTTGACCAGTGCTCCAGCCATGTACAGCTTAGCTAGTTCAATTAACCACAATGATACAAAAATTCTAAACTTGTATATAGTTACTAACAAAGCCTCATAATATATAAAGCAAAACATTAACAAAGTCGCAAGGAAAAGCTGACAAATCCACCACAAGTGGGGGGAGGGGTGGGTAATTCTAACATACCTTCTACATGATGAATAGGTGAAGCAAACCAACCAATATAGGCTTCCAGTCAAGATGGTGGACTAGAACTGAAATGCACACTTGAAATACAAAACTGAAAGAAAAAAAAAGCACAATATAACCATACAAATAAAGAACATTTGAACACCATAATAATTTACGTAACAGGCACAACAAAACCTTCCACAACTAATGATCAGCGTATACACATTCTTTTCAAGCATACATGGAACATTGATGAAAACTGGACACATATCAGTCCATAAAAAAAATTCTCTGTAAATTTCAGTCAGTATCATTCAAACCATGTTCTATGTCTTCAGTGCAATTATATTGGAAATCAGTAAAAATAATTATTACAAGAAAACAGATT
The DNA here is from genome assembly GCF_036562045.2 of Rhinolophus sinicus. NCBI lineage: Eukaryota > Metazoa > Chordata > Mammalia > Chiroptera > Rhinolophidae > Rhinolophus > Rhinolophus sinicus. The sequence continues at coordinate 123,682,504 of NC_133754.1, forward strand.
TGGGAAAAATTATAAACATACTTTATTAAACAACTAAAATATCAAAGAAAAAATCCTAATGAAAATTAGAATAAACCTAGGACTGGACTGCAGCTTTTATAAGGGCAAGAGTCATGTCTGTTTCTTTAATAAAAATAATCTAGCATTCAGCAGGGACTTCATCAATAATGGCCAGATAAATACATGAATGGATTTGAATCATAAAAGTTAAAAAATATTTGCATGTCATTTTAAAAAAATTCTTATTGCTGCCTTCATTTTTCTGAGGTAATGAAAAAAAAGTCCTCTAGCTGTTGTTACATTGCAATGTGTCCCTAGATGAGCTCTTTAAAGAGTCTGAATGCTGCCAGGTTGGTTAGGCTGTTTTTTTCCTTCAGCTTTATTGAGGTGTAATTGACAAATAAAAATTATATATGCTTAAAGTATACAACTTGATGTAATAATACACATATACATTGTGAAATGACCACCACAATCAAGTATTAATAATTAACATATTAATCACCTCATACCGTCCTTTTTTTATTTCTGATGAGAACACTTATAATCTACTCTCTTAGCAAATTATAAGTATAAAAGTATACAATGCAGTGTTGTTAACTATCATCACCATCTGTACATTAGATCTCTAGAACTTATTCATCTTGCATAACTAAAACCTTGTACCCTTTGACCAAATTCTTCCCATTTCCCCCATAACCCTGGCAACCACCATTGTACACAGTGTTTCTATGAGCTCAACTATTTTAGATTCTACATGTGAGTGAAATCATGCAGTATTTATCTTTCTGTGTCTGGCCTATTTCACTTAGCATAATGTACTCCAGATTCATCCATATCAGTGCAAATGGCAGGATTTCCTTCTTTTTTAAAAGGCTGAATAATATTTCGTTGAATAATGCATGTAAGCTTTTTAATTACCATAAAAGGTTGTAACAACTATTTTTATGAAATCCATTTGTTATAAAATAAACAAAAAATAGGAAGCAATCTATTTTTACTTGGATAAAACTACACACATGAAAATGCTATTGTTTCTGACAGTGAATCATATATGATAGCAAGTTAAATGACATGGAAATGTTATATTCAGTCAAATCCCCATTCTACACTTTAAACATATGAGGACCAGAAACAATACTGTATTCCCTGGGTTCTTATGGCTATTTAAGGGAAAGTACCCATCACCTAATTCTATTCATTTGTAACTATGCCATGTTTATATAATGTGTCTTCCACATGATTTCTGCTTTCACATATCATGACCTCCCTCTCCACACACCTTCTCCCAGGTGACCCATGAAGAACTTGACCTGAGAGTGTAAATAATAATTAATAATTTACAGGAATTTTTATGTATACCTAACAAAATTGTAATAAAATTATGTATATTACTAGGAAATTATCAGCTAAACACTGCTGTAAGTTGTATTTTATAACAAAATAATATTGCCCCTGTGTACTTATTGTTAAATTTCTACCATTTTTATCTGCTACAAAGAAAACATTGGCACAAATATTTCTGAACTGCCTACCCAGGAGGTCCGACAATTAAGTTCACGAACTTGTTACAACCATGTTGCTAACCTTTTTTGATATCAGAAGGATTATTCATTATGAATTTGTACCAACGAAGCAAACAGTTAACAAGTTTACTATTTGGAAGTGCTGAAAAGGCTGTGTTAAAAAGTTACATGACCTGAACTTTTCACCAACAATTTATGGCTCTTGAATCACAACAATGCATCAGTTCACACAGCACTGTCTATGAGGGAGTTTTTCACCAGTAAACAAATAATTGTATTGAAACACCTTCCCTACTCAACTGATCTGGCCCCCAATGACTTCTTTTTTTACCCAAAGATAAAGGAAATATTGAAAGGAAAACATTTTGATGACATTCAGGACATCAAGAGTAATAAAATGACAGCTCTGTTGGCTATTCCAAAAAAAGAGTTCCAAAATTGCTTTGAAGGGTAGACTAGGCGCTGGCATCGATGCATAGCTTCCCAAGGGAAGTACTTTGAAGGTGACCGTAGTGATATTCAGCAATGAGGTATGTAGCACTTTTTCTAGGCTGAGTTCACGAACTTAATTGTCCGACCTCGTATGTCGTTAGGAGAGGACATAGAACACCAGAACAGGGTAACAAACATTTATTCTTAGGATTTCTGAAGTCCTGGATTGACTTGTGTTTTTTGCAGATTTCTTTCCACAGATTTGTAGTCACACTGGGAGATATGCAGCACACATTCAGCACTTTTCCCAAGCTCAGGTTCAAGACTGTCTGCCCTGCTCTCCTACTCAATCTGTGAATATGCAGTTTAAGTTCAGAAACACTGTTTAGAAGTTTATTTATTTATGGATAAAAATTGTCTAAGGACAAGAAGCGCTGCCTTTGAGAAAGCCTCAGCTCTCAGTACATTAGAAAAGTTCTTTTAAGGTTGGAAAAGTGATTTCACTTTCAATTTTTCACATTATTTTTGAAATACAACTTTCCAAAATCCAGTTACATGCAAAAAAATAGAAATTTTAGAACTTTACTTTGAGAACTTTTAGCTGTCACCAATTAGCTATATCTAAAAGTCCTCATTTTTTGTTCTCTAAGAAATTAACATTTTCTCACTACAAACTAACAAGAGGTAACATTTGGTACCAGAATTTCCTTCATTATTCTAAACTCCTTTGTTCCCCAAATCAAATCCTTTCTTTATCCTCTTTAGTCCAAATATGAATATGTAACATAGTGAGAACAAAAGAACTTTTAAAGAATTATCTTCATAAGAAAAGCCTATATCATATGACTATTATAGTGATATAGATCACAAGAAGTTATTTCTTTTTTCTTTTAATTTCTTTTTTAAATTTATTGGGGTGACAATTGTTAGTAAAATTACATAGATTTCAGGTGTACAATTCTGTATTACATCATCTATAAATCCCATTGTGTGTTCACCACCCAGAGTCAGTTCTCCTTCCATCACCATATATTTGATCCCCCTTACCCTCTTCTCCCACCTCCCACCCCCCTTACCCTCTGACAAGAAGTTATTTCAACCTCTGACTTTACTATAGTCAACTAAGTTTAGAGGAAAAAAAAATCATGCCATGGAAGCCACAGCAATTTTCCAGTCTTCCGGATTAATTGATTCATCCATTCATTTATCCATTCCTTCATTCTTAAAACTATATAATAAGTGCTCAATGGGTAGGGTGTGGGCAATCGTCTAGGCACTAGAGAAACAGCTATAAGGAACATGAAGTCCCACACACACCCCCATCCCATAGCATTTACATTCTAACAGAGAAGAAAGGCAATAAATAGGTGAACGAATGTGTGAGTACTGTCCAGTTTTATGAAGAAAATAACAGCAGGGCTAGAGTGGGAGAAGTAATACTATAAGCTGTGAGGGTAAGGTGTCTCTATGGAGGTGACATTTGAACAAAGATCTGAAAGAAGTGAAGGAACAAGCCACAGCAATATCTCAGAGAAGCGTGTTCCAGTGGGAAGGAATGGCAAGTGCAAAGATCCTGAAGCAGGAATGTGAAGGATGTGTTAGATAAAGGGGGAAAAATATGAAGTATGTGTTAGATTTTTTAAAAAAAAGACTTAATCTTTTATATTTTTAGTCATATTTTGTCTATAATCTCACATTTTTAGCACAGGATTGATGCACACAACTGACAGATACAGAGCACCTACTAAGCCAATACCAGGCTGACTACTCTAGAGATGCAGACCCTGTTTAAAGGATCTTAACAGCAGTTTCTGTGAATCAGAAGAAATCTTAGAATTTCGGTTCTGTAACTCAACCGGAATCTCTGAAATAGGGCAAAAATGTGCTTGCTTTTTTTTTTTTTTTTTACATTGTGTAATCCAAGTTTAATTTTTCTAAGGGACTGCAGACAGAGATATCACTTGCAAAACAGAAATGGGGGTTTATCTCTCACAGTCTAAAGTATTCCAGTAGGTCATAAATCAGCTAGTCATTTCTCTATTTAATGATTTACCACCTTATCAAAGGCACCTTCCTGTTAACTTTTTATGAGGTTTATCATCCCAAGCCACCCTTCAAAATTAGAGGCTAATAAATGACTAGCTACATGTCTAGATGTGCAACAGCTGACTGAGAACCAATAAAAGATCCCTCCTCCTTACCATTCAGCTGGGTGATTTTGTCTGTGCCCACTGGCACAATCTTGTAAAGATCTGGAAATCACTCTGTTAATATGTTCAACACTGGCAGCTGGAGGGGGAAGACTCTTCAAAGTGGCTTGGGAGAAACTTATAATCTACTGCTTATACTGATCACATTTAGAATTCTCAGACCTCTACCTCCCTCTGTCATCTGTCTGTAGACAGAGACAGATATTACTATTTTGATTTTGATTTATAATTTTGAAACTTATGGGCTTTTCAAGTATGCTGTCAGATTTCATCTGATTCAGATTTGGATTCCATCTTGATTCAGATTCCATCAATTTTGGAAGTCCAAATAATGCTAACAATAAAGGCAAAATGTTCACCTTTAAAAGCAAATCCTTTCTTTCCTGGTAAATTTGCAAGCAAATTATGTGGAAATACTTGTAAGGGGTAAAGATGTTTTATATTCCATTAGAGTAAAAGTTTTCATGCAATACAGATGTATCTTTTCTAGCCCAATCTAGATATATAGGTATGTCCTGCCTTGGAAGATAATAAATAGACAGATAGATAGATAGATAGATAGATAGATAGATAGATAGATAGATAGATAAAAGAGAGAAAGGGGGAGAGGGAGGGAGAGAGAGAGAGAGGGAGGGAGGGAGGGAGGGAGGGAGGGAGGGAGGAAGGAAGGAAGGAAGGAAGGAAGGAAGGAAGGAAGGAAGGAAGGAAGGAAAGAAAAAGAAAAAAAAGAAATCTATACGAGTGTATCACTAGGATATGCTTGATTTTCTCAGGATTGATCAGCCTTTTGGAAGCTGACTCAGTCTAACAATCGCACATAGGAATTTTATAAAAAGTTTATATTCACAATCATTTTTAAATTTTACTGGAAGAAATCTCCCTAACCAAGACCTAAGGCCAATCTCCTGCCTTCTTACGGAAAGATGTACTCAGCATTAAAGTTTGGTTGGTGGAGAGAGAATTTGAACCAAAGGAGTGTGTTGTGGCAGAGATCACTATTGATAGTATAGAAAGAACAGAAAACAGAACTGCTAACGTAAGTGGGCTGATGGCTGAGGTAGAGGCCCTCCTTCTGTCTCAAATGACACCGCATTCATAGCGGCATCACATTCAGGATTCAGTACAGAGACCTGAAAACGCAGAAAGTCAGTGTTGATGGTACAATCACAGAAGATCCCTCAAAGAAGAAATAAATCTTGTTCATATAGTTCACCCTAAGTGGGTGTATATGCTGGTTATTAGCACTCTCCATAAAATATTCCTGGCTCGCCACTCTCCTGGTACACGGTAGGAGTGATTTCCCCACCCGATTTATATTAGATATGCTCATTACTTTAGCCAAAAAAAATAATGTACGAATAGAAGTGAAATATGTCACTTTCATGCTGAAGCTCTAAGAGGCAAGGTGTGATTTGCGACATGCCCTGATATGGTTATTATGGACACACAGATGGAGATGACGACAGTGAGAAGCCCCATGCCAACCTTTGTTGGGCATGTGTGTGAGAAAGAAAGAAATGATTGCCATGTAAAGCCACTGAGATGTTGGGGTTGTTTATTACTGAAACATAACCCAACCTATCCTTCCTGTTGGTGTATACAACCTGGAATTAAAAATTATTATAAATTGAGGCACCATCTTCTTGGAGTCAAGGTACAATGACAACCTAATTGATACTTAGAAGGTGACTTGGTGTTTATATAATCAGAACAAAGGCAAACTAGAGAGTGTTGTGAGATACCTGGAAAAGCATCATGACCTATTACTGCATTATGGCAGAGCATAGTCTCTGGTGATTACATTGGACCTGCCTGCCAAACACCATAGCTCATTCATTCATTAATTCATTCATTCACTCAACAAATAAGTATACAAAGCGCTTTACTATGTGCCAGACACTGTGCTGGATCCTTGGCATACAAACATGTAAGCCCCAGCCCTTATAAATGTATTTACTACCTTAGCCTCTTTACTCCCATTCTTCTAGATTCCATGAAGATCGTGTACTTTTCACCAACACATATTCCTTTATCATAACTGCTTAGGCTGCCACTTCCTCAGTTATGTTCTTGTTCTAAACATATGCTCTACATCAGATGTCTCAACTTACCAGGTTTTTTTCTAATACTTCTGTAGAATACAATAAATATAAGTTACTAGAAAAAAATATTTTTTTGTAATTGGATGTCAAAGCGACATCAATAAGCTATAAAAGTTTCTAAATGATTACTTGCAATTTCTGTACTTATCTCCTGTGAGATGGGCAAAATGTTCACAGATTATTTCTGGTGTATGCAGGACCCTTTGAGAATCACTGCTCCAGATGTGTACTGAGGACTTAAGCAAACTATGTTTTCTATTTTAATTTTTTAAACTATCTGCCTCTTAACCACCAAAATTATAAAGTTTTATATGCTGGGTAAACTTCTTCAGGTCAGTCCCCCATTCAGCTCGCCACTTGTATTATTGTTTAGTTAATATTTTTTAAATTAACTCATTTTTATATGTCTACTCCATGTAAGTGGAAAACCAATTTCACTAGCCATAAATAAAATGCGACTGTACGAAAAAGGGCTATGAATAAGTAGCTATTCAAGTCTAGGAAGATGTGGTTGCCTGCTCTGAAAAGAGTTAAACTCTCAGTAATGCCAAACTCAAATATCTTGCTTGACATAATCAGAAAATTGAGAGGGAATTAAAAAGAACACTTACTCATATATTTCATTGCTATGTCATGCCCTATTCATGTTCCATCTAAAACCATTTTAAGGACCAAACAGTAGTCTCTCTATACTTCAGAGAACAAAGCATTATTTTAACTCTCCCAAAATGATAACCAACTTGTAGTATCCTCCATGACTATGAGTATGTCTGTCTATAGTCACCAATCAGGTGGTCATAATCAAATAGATAACTGATTGGACATGGGTGTTAAATGTCACCACTTCCTTTCCTTGTGCCCCTGTCTATGGATCACTGATGCTGCAGACCGTAAGCTCATTCCAACTTCTGAAAGGAATATTTTCCCCAGATCTAAATAGTTTGAATTTAAGTCTCAGAATCCATTTTTTGTGTGTCTTACTGCAGCTTCCGGAACACCGTGAGTACCCAACTAACTTGTATTTTCTTCCTTCTTCCATTAATAACCAGTTTCTTTACCTGATGAGATAGGAAATACATATATTATATATATATATATATATATATATATATGTAAAATAACTGGAATTGCCCCTTAGGCTTACTGTTGTAATGATTTAATCATAATTCACAATTATAATATTGGTGATATTATCCAACAGACCTCAGAGATTTATCCAACTTAGAGCATTATTTTGACAGGAGGAAGCAGAGACTTCAAGGACATCAGAAGAGTTGTTCAGCCAAGGGTTTATCCTCAGTATGTCGCCCCACATCAGGACTTCTGTGTGCACTAGGTCAAGCTGTGAATATGCTCAGGCAGAAGAATTAAATTTGTGATATTCCCAGAGATGTGAAAATGAGTCAAATCTTTATAACAATGGAAAGATCCTTCCGCAGGCATTTCTTACCTAATGTTGAACTTTTATCAAAGAATTTTTTTTTTCCAACTAGCTGTTTCAAATAAATGCTAACCATACAGTGGCTCTTCTCTCCCTTCAGGATATACAAACCACAGAATTCCGATGACTCACCCCAAACTAGTTTATGAATATGCCAGGGGCGGAAGGGCATGCTGTTTGGTTCTTTAAAGCTTCCTGCCAAACTGAAGAAGCTGAGAAACTGAATATACACAGATTTGGGGGACTAACTGTGAATAATAATGAGAACTTAATCCCTTTCAGTTTTCTGGGTTAGCAACAGCTTGCCTAACATGTCCGGTTTGTATCCTGTTTGCTATACACATGACTCCTCAAAAAATAATAATAACAAGAATAATAATAATAATAATAATAATAATAATACAATATCAATAGCACAATGTTTCACTGTTAAGATTGCTACTATCTATGTCAATGGTTCCCAAACATTTGCAGCCATTTGTAGAGGAAGGTCATTTTTTGGAAGAACTGTAAATTAATGGCTTTATGAAACAAATATATAATCATTATGACTTTGAAATAAAAAGCCAGGATTGTATGGAATGTTAAGGCTACATAAGCCTTTGAAAAAGAAAGGCAGTAATGTATATTGACTGAAATCTTGGGTTTGAATCCCAAGTCTTATACCAGCTATGGCACTTTGGCAGATGCTTGACCTCTCCAAGTCCTAATTTTCCCATATGTAAAATGAGGACAATAATAATACTATGTGTAGGGTGAGGATTAAATAAAGGCATGTATGTAAATGAGAAGTACTACTAAGTAAATAGTTGACCTAGTGCAATCTCTTTTCACAAATAATGAATCTGAAGACCAGAGTCATTCAGTGACGTAAGCATGGCCACACACTCATCAGTGCAGTGCCAAGACAGAGCATCATAAGGTTGTGGTTAGAAACAGGCTCTGGAGCCAGTCAGCCCAAATTCTAGCCCCAATTTTCCTACATGCTAGCGGTACAACCTTTGGCAAGTCACTTAACGCTTCTGTGCCTCAATTTTCTTTTCTATAATATTAAGATAACAATAGTATTTTTCTCACAGGGTTGTTGTGACAGCTTAAAAAGAATACATGTAACAGTGTCTGTTATATTCACACATAATAACTAATCAATAAATACTACTACACCAAAATTGAGAAGTTCTGGTTCTTCCAAAAACAAATTTTAAAGTAAAATAAACGTCAACTATATCAGACTTTTTAAAACTATAGCCATAAAAGTAACCCAAACATAAAAAAGATAAACAACTGAAAAATTTATAGAATGTAATTTATAAGATGATCAGAATATTTGTAGATGTCTTTCCAGATCAAGGTCCACGTCTTCTCCAACCATGTTTATGTGTCCTATTTCCCTTTTCTTATAGAGGAAGGATACAGCACAAATAACTTAAAATATTTCAAACAACCCCAACTGCTGAAGAGTCACTTCGATTGGAGTTTGAAAAGAATGCCAACATCCAGCTGCCCTTGGCATTTGTAGAAGCAGCATTTTAAAAAATGTAATGAGAAGAGCTGCAGCCTCTCCCTTTCAGTCCAAGTTCTACACTTGCCCAGCTATAGTCAAGTCACTCAACCTCTGAGTCGTCATCTATAAAACTGGAGCAATAAACTGTGCCTGCCTTACTGGAAATACTAGATGGAAACAAGCATGTGACATGCTTCATAAAATGTAACATGCTCTAGTCATATTCATGTTTTAAACACGGTCATAGCACTTTGATGGACTAGTTTATTCAAAACTATTTTGAAACAGGAAAGAATCAGAAATATACTTTTCTTTGCTTATTACATACTCAGAGGACACACAGACTTTCATTTTAAGAAGCAGTGGAAAAGAGAAACAGGAGAAAATCTTCAAATCTCAGAAAAAGGAAGAATTTGAGACTTCCCAATCTTGACATGTGATAAAAAGGCATGTAAGACTACCGTATATATTTTTACATTTCTTGACAAGAATTAGCACAGAGCCCCATGCGTAGTAGGTGGTTAAGACATATTTATTAAAAGAATAGATAAGACACAAATTAAAATTTTAAAATGTATTGTGTTCAGCCCCTAATTGACACCACTGTATCCCTACTCCCACCCAATATGTATCTAATTTGAAAATCACTGATGTAGGCCCAGCTATAGATGGCCTCCAAGAGTTATATGCGTATAACTGCTAGCACCTTAATAAAAAGGTTTAAAAGGTGACAGTGGTATAAAGAAGTTCCCCCAACCCATCATTTGTTTTTCAAGTAATAGACTACTCTTTCCCTTTTTATTGTCTTTAAGTTCTGCAAGAGATTTCAATCCCAAAGTGAAACTAAACCAAAGTATGGTTTAGAAACCATACTTCCCAGCCTTAATCGGTATTATTTCCAAAAATAAGAGAAAAAAAACATCCCCATGGCCTTTATATTTCATGTGTCTCTTGAAGTACCATAAGAAACAAACAGGAATATTTTGGGGATTTGGGAGTGAGATGGGGGCCTGGGTAGGTATGGCCCCTCACATCTCCTCATGCCTTCCAGGAGAAAGCTTGCTGAAAAGAACTCTGCTTAAAGTTTCAGGGAGCACCACAATTCAGACTCCTCCCTCCCGTTCCTATCACAACCAAAGATGAGAGGGAGACCATTCTTCAGAGCAGCACATGTTTGCTGGCACAGGATGCTCAGTGCTTCAGAGCCTCACCTGACCCTGACTCATTCCTGGGTAGGAAGCCAAGGCCTAATTGTGTTGGTCATATGTAACTTTCCACTTCCAGCCAAGTATTCCAAGCCTACTCAGAAAGAGTCCACCAACTTGCTTCCCCACTATGCCCTGAAATATTTCTAAGACCATAGCCAACAGACTCCTGAATTCTCTTACCATCATGAGTTTATTCCTGTCTCTTCTGATGGCCCTCCTCCCCTATTACAGCGACCTCTGAGTCAAACCTAATGCAAAAGCTGGGAACCTCTTCTTTGTTGGCTGTCGGTAAATATTTATTCAACTCAATTCAGTCCCACTCAAAGATAATAGGCATCAAGGGTTACCAGATTTCCTAAATGCATCTGAAATCCATAGCCTGGGGTCAGGGGGATAGGAGGTTGTTTCCTTACAGAAAAAAATCAATTTTCTCAAATGTGCTGCATTAAGCCTCAGTACAGATGCTGTGTCTTACTCAAGCTTTATAAAAAATTCAACAAGTCTGTCATAGCAGCTTAAGGCCCCAAGGCAGAAAATCTGAATCAGTAACAAAACTCTTCCAAAGTAGTCGATGGTTCACAGACATCAAAGAGTCAAACCTATCGTGAAACATGGACTGAACACAAATAACATAGAACCAGCTCTTTTTTCATGATATTTCAAGCAGCACATCCTCCCGTTTTTCACGGCAGATTCCATGTCTTATTAGTTTGTGTACCCCCTGTGTCTGCAAAGTGCTGGGAACATCAATACATATTTTGGATTATTTTGTTACAAAAATAAAAAAATGAATGAATATGGGATGGCAAGAAAGAAATGAAAAAGGAAGGAAAAAAACAAAAAACAAAAACGACCAATCAGCATTTATTCTATGAACGTAAGCACTTTAATATTATTGTTGTCTATATTAATATCTTAAATATAAAAACAAGCCTATGAAGCATAATTCTGTGTACAATGGCAAAAAGACATAAATAGAATCTAACCCCTGCATTCAAAAGAATAAATTAGGGAAAGAAAGTTTCACACAAATCGTTTTAAAAAAATATCAAAGTTGTTCAAGATAAAAATACTAGATATACAGTAGGATCAAACATAGCTAATTTACCAAAGACTGGTACATGCAATAATTCCATAATTTGAGAGGTAAGGGAGATCATGGTGGACAAAAGTACAAAACAAAAAAGCTTCCATAAATAAGCAAATAAACAAAAGTAGGTGAGTCTCAAAGAATTTGGGGGACGTGAATAAGTGAAATAGAAAAGAGAGAATTTCAGGAACAAAACTGGGAAAGGCGTTTCCCAGGCTCATGCATGTTGAATGACTTAAACTAATACAAGAAATCAACAGGGTGTGAGGAGAAGACAGAATCAGAACTGTCCTTCTCTCTTCCTGGAGAAATAGATGACTCTTAATTGTAAATGATAATTATCAATACTAAATTATAAATATTAATATCTATTAGCAATTAATAGCTACAAATATGAATGGGTGGAAAAGGATAGACAAAGAAAAATGTTGAGAAAAAATGAATCTGGCAAGACCATTTGGGGGTAACCGAGGAAGGTGAGGGAGGTCTCAACTAAAAGTCCGAGGAGGCACCTTTGCTCACGGCAGAGGAAGAAGCTCTTTGCTGGGTGCTCATGTAGCTCTTTGTACATATATCACCCAAAGTGAGTATTCTTATATGCTACTGCAACTGTATCACCTTCTATCATGGTGTTATCATAGCAGGTACTTAATAAATAGTTGTTGAATGAAAAAATTCACCAATGATATGGACTCTGACAATGACAGACTTCTCAAGCAGCGGTGGGAATAAGTTCAACTCCGGTACATGCTTTCTACAAAACCCTAACCTAACTCTAAACTTCAGCCTCCACTGGAATAGCCCAAACAAAGAAAGGCAGTAAGAATGGTCTCCCAACCTGTACAAAGCTAAACTCTTATCTATTCTCTGCACCTGTAACTGCTTGACTTATAAATAGTTGGCCCTTTTACTTTGCTTCATGGTCAGCTGCACAGCAGAAGAAATGCCGAAGATCAGAAGATCACATTGCTGTTGTGAGTAATCTCTACAAAGAATAGTGCTGGAGATGAAAGAGAAAGCAGCACCAAAGCCCTCAAAACCAGGAGCAGAGAGCCCACCAGCTCCACGTGCAGAGTCGAAATGCAGAGATCTTGTTATGTGACTTGGAAAAAAAGTGGGAGAAGGAAGGGAAGGGAAGGGAAGGAAGGCAAGGGATAGAGGGAAGGAAGGAAAAGAAAACAAGAACACTGAAAAGGATTTGGGCAATATGGGATAGTACAAGAAAAGAATATAATTGACCAGTTCCTGAGAATTTTTGCACTTATAAGACAAATGTTACAATATCGCAGTATAAGTTGAAAATACACTGCCCCGATTAATCAACTCAATGGTATGATACACAGCCTCAAAAATTTTTGTTATGAAGATTATGTGGTAGTATGGAAGTTCGCTTATTTAAGGATCTGATGAATATTTGTTGACCTTCTCCTATGTGACAACTCTGCTTTAGATGCTGAGTGTATGTGATATATATATAGATAGATATAGATATAGATATAGATATAGATATAGATATAGATATAGATATACACATATATATGTATATATATAGAGAGAGACATACATATGTATGTACGTATATATACATATATGTATATATATAATGAATAATAAAATGGCAAAACAACATTATCTATCAATTACTTTCAATGTAAATGGATGAAATGCTCCAATCAAAAGATAGGGTGGCTGAATGGATGAGAAAACAAAATCCTACATATGCTGCCTACAAGAGACTCACTTCAAATCAAAAGACACACACAGACTGAAAGTAAAGGGATGTGAAAAAGATATTTCATGAAAACGGAAAAGAAAAAAAAAAGCTGGGAAACAATACTTACACCAGACAAAATGGACTTTAAAACAAGGCTATAACAAGAGACAAAGAAGGACCCAGTAATCCCACTTTAGGGTATTTATCTGGAGAAACCCAAACACTACTTTGAGGGGATGTGTGTATCTATATGTTCATTGCAGCACTGTTTACAATGGCCAAGATATGGAGGCAGCCTGGGTGTTTGTTGACGGATGAGTGGATAAAGTGTAGGTGGTACATGTAAACAATGGAATATTGCTCGGCCATGGATAGGAATAGGTTCTTGCTGTTTGCAGCAGCATGAAAGGACCTGGAGGGTACTGTGCTGAGTGAAATATGCCAGAGGGAGAAAGACAGATGCAATGTGATTTCACTTAGATGTGGAATCTAAAAAACAAAATAAACAAACAAACAAAACAGAAACACACTCATAGATACAAAGAACACTTTGATGGGGGGGTGGGGGGTGAAAAAAATGAAGGGATTAAGAAGTACAAATTAGTAGTTACAAAATAGTCATGGGGATGTAAAGTATAGGGAATATAGTCAATAATATGGTAATAACTATATGTAGTGGAGGTGGGTGCTAGACTAGTCAGGGGGCTCACTTCTTAAATTATGCAAATGTCTAACCACTATGCTGTACACCTGAAATTAATACAAAATAATATCAAATGTTAACTGTAACAAAAACTCATAGACACGGACAACAGTTTAGTGGTTACCAGAGAGTAAGGGGGGTGGGAGGTGGTAGAAGAGGGTAAAGGGGGTTAAATATATGATGATGGAAGGAGAACTGACTCTGGGTGGTGAGCACACAATGTGATATATAGATGATGTATTATAGAATTGTACATTTGTAACCTATGTAGTTTTACTAACCATTGTTACCTCAATAAATTTAATTTGAAAAAAGAAAAAAATGGCGGGGAGGTGAAGTGGAATAAGAAGTTCAAATTTCTGGGTATAAAACAAATAAGTCACGGAGATGTAATATACAGCATAGGGAATATAATCAATAACATTGTGAGAACATGGTACAATGTCAGATGGTTGCTGGACTTACAGTGATCACTTCTTTAGGTATATGAATGTTAAACAACTATGGTGCACATCTGAAACTGATATAATATTGTATGTTAGCTATATTTTTTTAATAAAAATATTTTTAAAAGAAGTGAGAGATATGTTTTGCAATTTATCAACTATAAGCTCTTACCTTCTATCTTACCTAAAAAGAAAAACAAAATATTTGAATGCTTCTACTTTCTCTTCGTTATTTCCAAATCACTCATCTAAGAATTTATACTGGAAACTAGACATATTTTAACCTCTTGAAGAAGCAAATTACTTCTATTTACTACCTAACAATTAAAATATAACTTAGTTTTCAGATGTTTTGACCAAAAGTCTGAGTTTGGGTTTTCTATGATTTGTTTCCCAAGGCTGTTTTATCACATTCTTTCCAAAATATAAAAATGAAAATCAAGTACATTCTCTTCACACTGATATTTTACTCACTTTAAAACCCTCTCTGGACCTTTTCTATGGAATTCTACCTTAGTCCTTGGATTTCTACATGTTTGTATCTCAGGTTCATTAAACTCAGGTGACCCACCACACCCCAACCAGAACTTCAAAAGAATCTATGAATGGCAGCACTTCTAGCTGAAAGATCATCCTGAGTCCTACCCTGTTTACTCTTGAAATATCTGGGCCTCCTTTCCTCTCCAGTTCTAAGATTCTGGCACAATAACCAGCTCTGATATCAGCATCTAACTCTGGATCCTGGGAGGTCACAGAAATTTGTTGGCCATACTGGTTGTATGGCTCTGCTCTCACAGCTCATTTTGCATTGCCTTGAGATAGAAATCTTGCTGTCGAGGACAAACTTCAAATTCCCAGAGGAGGGGGATTTAGACATCTACTGCCTCTTGTCATACAGCCCAGCCAGACCTGGAAGGATCTATCACATTAGCCACAGTTGAAACAAGACTTTCAAATGACCCACTATGATATCATTGATCCTCTCCTATAACTCAAATATAATGAAATCGACCTTGTTACATTTTCAATGAAGTTGAATATGTCAGTCAAGTGACATATTCATTATAACACAAAAGTGGCCTTTTCTGAAAAATTTTTTAAGGTATGGGGAAATACGGTGAAAAACACCTCACAACCCGGAGGAAAACTTCCCCGAAAAGGTTTTTCACTCATCATTCTCCTCCAAATACCCACATCATACAGCAGTAGCCCTTTCTCCCACCGCTCCCTCTCCCTTTCTCTGAATCTCTAGCTCATTGCTGTTCTATAAGTTCCATAACAGGTTTTTTAAAAATGAAGATGATCTCTATGAACTCATATGAAAATTTTCCAAAGATGCTGTGAACTGACTAATAGTACAATACATAAGAGCAAATATAGTATGCTACCTTTTGTGTAACGAAAGATAGGGAAATAAAGAATCATACATATACCTGCACAGCTGTATAAAAAGAAACAAGAAAGGAGAAACCTAAAAACAATGAATCTGCTTACCTACAAAAGGTGAGAGGAACAGGGTGAAAGGGATATGCAAGTCAGTGACATTTCCCTGAGAATTCCTATTTTCATAGTTTTGATTTGAAACATGTTAATATTCCACATATTCAAGAGTAAACATAAATCAAAAGAAGGATAAGGGAAAAAACTAAAACTGAAAGCAAACTGAAAGAAATGAACCCAGTGGTATTTCAAAAGAAAAACATAACATTACAGGGATGAGATGGCAATGAAAGAACTACTCCAAGTAAATTATGATCACAGCATTTGACTCTCAGCCTTGTGTAAGGCACAAAGCAGGGATAGAGAACAGCAAACACATCCTGAACTCTTTTTAATAGGTTTGATTTTTAGTGGTATGGCAAGGAAATTCTGAAATTATTTTACACCCATTATACAATTTAGCAAATAAAGACATGTATCAAGATTGTTGGCAGCCATGCTTTTCTCACTATGGAAGAGACAAACTAGTATGGTGCAAGGAAGGCAAAAACCTTGCTATATATATTTGTATATGCATGTATATGTGTACATATATATGTACTTATGAAATTTATGTATAGGTATATATGTACACATATAGCGTGGATATACAGATGGTGTCAAAAAAATACACATTTTAAGAAAGGAAAACTGCATCAAAATTGTAATAGTCAATATATACCAGTATCAAAAGATGAATACAAGTCATGTTTGATTTCTACAATTACAAGGGATGCTCAAAGTGGTTACCATCAGCGTCCAGACGCTTCTGATTACGGTGAACTACTGCTTGAGCAATGTTGACCAAAGTGTCCACTTGTATACATTTATTGGCACCCCTGGTATATAGGAATGTATACATATATGTCTATATACCTGCACGTATGTCCTAGTTCTGTTCACAGAGAGGCTTAAAGACAAAGCTAATACAGTAGCAGTGAACTCCCTAGTGTCCAGATCTTAATCTCTAATACCACTCCCCACTAAGGAAACCAGGAACCCTAGTTTCCTTGACATCAGACTTCACTCAATTGCTCAAATTAAAACTCTAAACTTAAAAAAATTTAGTTATTTTTGATTAAAGATCTACAAATGCTCTCCATGTTCTTTTGAAAGGCATTATGAGACCCCTCAACTTTCAATATTTTTAAATCAAATTCCTACAGTGCTTTGGCAAATAACTTGTTAAAATCTTTTTTTAATTCTATTTTATTGTTCAAAACAGAAATGAGCTATTGATCTGAGTTTAATGAGTTTTGAAATAACAAAAATGTCAGTATACTTAGAGACATACTACTCTGTCTATACCTATGTCACCAAAGAAACTATTTAGGAAATTAACTTATAAATAGAATTGTCTTAATGTGGAAAACACATCTATCTTTTGCTTCAACAGACCTTTTCCAGATTAAGTAGAAGTTATTCAGGAAGATCTCTGACCTATGGGTTAAATCAGAGGTTTTTCATTAATATTTTTTCTGACCTCCTTGAGAATAACTAAGTGAATTTTTTTTTTTATTAGTTTCAGGTGCACAAGACAAAGCAAAACTTAGACGTTTATCATTTATATCCCTCACACTGTGTGAACCCCCCTCCCCCCATCCACTATCCCTCTGTACATTCCCCAAATTAATTTTCAAACCCCCATGACCATCTTGTGGTTACCGTAAGTGAATATTTTTTAATCTAAGCAAGTTGACAATACAAGGAGGTCCCAGTTGTATACGTTTTGTTCACCCCATGCAACCTCCTATTTTGCATCCTATCTCACTTGATTTAACTTTTTGGCACCAAACTTACAGTTTCATTGCCAGCAATAGTTAGCAGCCTTAGTGGACTAGTAGATTTTGAAAAGTGGCTTATCATAAAGGAAAAAAGTATATGGTCTTTAGCATGTTCTTGTAAAGCGGTGAGCTTGTGGGTTCCTGCCTAGAGTCAAAGTATCTAACATGTGTACCTACAGATGGTATCAGGAAGAAACTCTGAGAACCACCACTGAACCCATCAGCAAATGACTCACTGTGCTTCCTATTGATAAGGTTCCTATTGAAGAAAAGAATGGCCAAAGCCCCAAGAGGGAAAATACCTCTAACTGGGAGCCAAGGCACTATCTTAGGCAGTTAAACCTACACTTGACCTATGGTCTGAGGATAGTCAGCTTGCCAATGGTTCCGCAAGCGTGGGTGTCCTGAAAACTCAAAACAGGAAAGAGACCTGGATTGCATTTAGGTCTCCTGGTTCATTCTTCAGAGATCAAAAGTCAGGTTAAAAGAATTGCTCAAGACAAAACAGTGGCACACCTTGTGCTAAAACCTTAATCTTTGACCTGGATTCTAGAATTATCTCTGGAACAGAATTTGTATGATGATGATTTTCTAATGTAAGCTGCTTTAATCAGATAATAAATAGAATGCACACAAGTTATTAAATGTATATAAAGAAATTGTTGAAGTAAATTTCCAATTTTTGAAAATCATTACAAGTGAAAACAGACACAAGTGATGTGTTGTAAAGAAAATGAAGGGAAAAATTTAAAGCAGAGCATGTTAGCTTTGACAGAACACTGGAGGGTCATCTGCTTCAGTAATTTTACAAGGGGTTTTGCTGTTAGTTTGTGTGTGGGGGGGCTATTTTTGGGGGAGGGATGTTTTGATGCTTTATCTTGGTTTTATTTGGATTGTTTTAAACAGCGCCCCCTGAGGCACCTTTTTCATTCCTAGGGGCTCAATCACAGTTTGAAACCCCTCACAACCACCACCACCACCACCACCACCACCACCACCACCTATTTCAGCCCTCTTGTTTTTTTAACCGGAACTGGCAGCCAAACACCGCAGTCTTTCGGTAAGAAGCAAAGACATTACTTAACAAAAATACTTTCTCAATCCATTCTTACTATGCTGCAAAGTGAGGCTGGGAGGAAGGAGAGAAAGGGGAGGAAGTCCGGGAGAAGCTCTATCCCCCATGCCTAGAGCCCTTTCAGGGCATTTAGCCCCGGACCAAGGCCCGCGAGTTCCACCCGAGCTGGGCAGAGACGTGCAGCCACAGAGCTACAGAGACCCATTACTCCGCGGGACTCCGACGCCTCCGGGAGACCTGGAGGTGGCAGGAAGGCCCGAGATCTGCTCCGCGGCTAGTGTGTGAGTAGGACTGGAGCAAGGAGTGGGCTCATTCTTGGAGCAAGCATCTGTAGAGTGAATGCAAAACTGGAAACTGCAAAAGCAATGGAAGATCAGGTCCCTGAGGGGATGGAGTTTACAGTCGTGTGTGTGTGTGTGTGTGTGTGTGTGTGTGTCCATGCCAGAAAACAATCTCCAGAAGCAAATTCTTAGGAGAATGTTGTTGATGTGTTCCAGAACTATTTGATATATATGGAAATTCTGCTGCGTTGACAAGACACAGGGCAATTTTCAAAGGTTTTTTGCAAAAGATGTCTGTATATTACTAGGGTTTGAGAAATACCAGCCCCGCTGCATCAAAATTGTTTTGGAAGAATGATGAATTAAAATGCTTGGATCCTAATGGTTAATCCTGAGTCTAGGGACCATGAGAAGTTAACTAGATGTTCTGATTTAGGAAGTGACTGTGTCTGAATAGCTAAGTTACACGAAAGAATCGTAAACTGGAAGGGTCTTTAAAGAACTCATCAGGCCCAGTGCCCCTTTTTCCAAAAGTTAAATATTTAAACCAATCAAAACACTCATTAATCATTTATTTAATACAACAAATTTGTGTTGACTACCATGTTCAAAGTTATGTAGGAGATACAAAAGAAGACTACAAAAAAGGTCTTCTAACAGACTACTGGGGAAAGGCAATAGTAGACAGCCCATTTATTTGTAAACCATTATGTGCCACTGTGGACTTAAAACTGTACTATGTGATAAAGTTACTATTCAAAAATCAGTAAGGAAAGGAAAGTTTATAACTTATATGATATGGAAATGAAAGGATTGAGAAAAGTCATGTCAGTGCCTTTTGTCCAATCATACTACTAAAATTAATTCAAAAGAAATAAAAAATCAAGTATTTTTTTAAAATCATAAATCAATGTGAAGTAAATTTAATGGGAAGGACTTTCTAAATGAACTCTTTGAAAGAAATAACAATAGAAACACTGATAAGCTTGACTGTAAAAAATGTAAAACTTCTTTAGAAAAGAAACAAATGAAATTAGAAGGAAAAGTAGGAAAATATTTAAAACATAACATACACGAAAAAGTTTATATCTTTACTATAGACAAAGTTTTTACAAACCAGTAAGATGAAATCTTAAATAGCAAATTGGCCAAAATCATGATAGGCATAAAAGTACATTTATAGATATAAACGTTTGAAAAAGAATTTTCAAAAAATGATTGAAAAATAATTTGTTCACACAAAAAGTTAAAGGAAAGGAAAAGAAAACTGGACACAATATTTCATACATCAATTTATCAAAAAAGTTACATATTGATATTTTATACTGATGAAGTTGAATTTTAAAAAGTACTCATTTTCTGGAAACTGAATTGGAAAACAATTTCTATAGGATAATTAGGTAATAGATACTAAAAATCTTTTAAGTATATTCTTTAAAACAGTAATTCCATTTTAGAGAATTATGCTGTGGAATAGTCACAGATTCATACAAAGATCTGTGAAAATTATAATCTTTCTCCAATGACCAAAGATATGTGTAAAGTAAAATGTAAATTGAAAAAAGTGGGTTACAAAGAAATCCTAAGTTTGTGCTTATTTATACATATTTGTATGTATCATACACACATATCCATACAGAAGTCTGTGGGAAATATTCCAAGATGTTCAGTAGTCCTCACTGGGGCATGAAATTATGACTGATTTTCCAAGATTTTTAATAAAGAATGTAAATCACTTTCATAACCAGAAAAATAAAATATTATAAAATAGAAAATATTACAAAAGAACAAAAATAACAAGTTATCCAACATTCTCAGGAAACCAAATAAAATTTTATAAAATTAAAAAGAAAAAACCTTGTGGCACTGCTGGGCTGGGAGACAGAAGATCCCTCCATCCCCAGCCCCCACCCTTTCTGGCTTGCCTAGGGCAGGGCAATTACCACTGCAGACACTCCCAGTGGTCAGCAGTAGGCGGCAGACACAGGCCTGGGCTTTCAGCAGCTCAGAAATCTCCCACCCTCCATACACACACACACACACACACACACACACACACACACACACGGAAGAAGTGCCCTAAGACTCAGGAGACGTGGGCACAGGGCTGGTTGTGTTACTCTCAGTGCACATATGTGCAGGCAAAAGCAGAAACTGCACTGACTTTGTAAACACTACCATACAGACCCCATAGCCTTGCTCATCTAGAAATGCATGCAGTCCCAGGGTCACTCTGGGCACCAGGTGACCAGCTCTGCCTGAACAAAACGCAGAGGACTCTTTGGTACAGCAGAGGACAACCTGGAGATTACCTGGTGGGCTTAAGCCAAGACTGGTGCTGCTTTTTTTGTTTTGTTTTCTTTTTGTATTTTTGATATTTTTGCCCATGTTGAGTGTGAGTTATTGGTTGTTTTCACAAGTGAGTGCATTTGGTTTTTTCTTTGTTGTTGTTGTTGTTGTGCTTGGTGATTTGCTTTGTTCTGAAATTGCCCTACACCAGGGCCCAGCCAAAAAGGCACAAGATTCAACAAACCCAGAGGCCAACTCCAGACCAAACCAGAGTATTACCAGGTTTGACCTACAAGTGACATACCCAGAGGGAATTATCTACAGGCACAAGAGCCCATAGGGGCCAAGCCTCATTTGAGCAGTCAACCCTCATGCAGCAGAACATCCACTGTGGGCAGAGCCAAGTCTCACAACTAGTCAGTCTAGAAGTCAATCCCACCTACTGACAAGCCAAAAGCAATTAAAGGTCAACTTTAACAGGACAATATACACAACACAAGAGTCACCGTTGGAGCACACACACAGAAGAATAAGGAAGTGGTGCAAGTCAAATATAAAGGTCACATACTACACAAGACCAACCAGCAAAAACCAAGAACCCTAGGGGATCTACCTAATACATCAAAGCAAACACAGAGAGTCAGCCAGAATGGGGAAACAAAGAAACATGTCCCAAATAAAAGAGCAGAAGAAACCTCCACAATTGTAACCAAATGAAATAGAGGTAACCAACATATCAGAGACAGAGTTCAGAACACTGATGATAAGAATGTTTAAGGAGCTTAGTAACAACATAAAGGACAGAGAAATCATAATGAATAACCAACTAGAACTAAAGAATACAATAACTGAAATAAAGAACACACCTGAAGGAATTACCAGCAGGTTAGATGAAGCAGAGTATCGAATCAGCAACTTAGAAGATAAGTTAGCAGAGATTGCCCAAACAAAACAACAAAAAGAAAAGAGAATAAAAAACAATGAAAATAGTTTAAGAGACCTCTGGGATAACATCAAGCACAACAACATGTGCATCATAGGAATACCAGAAGGTGAAGAGAGGAAGCAAGGGATCGAGAACATATTTGAAGTAATAATGTCCGAAAACTTCCCCAACCTGGTGAAGGAAAATGACATACAAGCCCAGGAAGTGTAGAGAGTTCCAAACAGGATAAATCCAAACAGGTCCACATCAAGACACATTATAGTTAAAATGGAAAAGGTTAAAGACAAAGAGAGAATCCTAAAAGCAGCAAGAGAAAGACAGAGGGTTACATACAAGGGAACTCCCATAAGACTATCAAATGACGTTTCTACACAAACATTGCAGACCAGGAGGGAGTGGCAGGAGGTACTCAAAGTGATGGAAAACAAAGGCCTACAACCTAGACTGCTTTACCCAGCAAGGCTATTATTTAAATTAGAAGGAGAGATAGAGAGCTTCCCAGAAAAGATTAAGCTAAAGGACTTTATTACCACCCATCCAGCATTGCAGGAAATAATAAAACGGCTTCTGTAAACAGAGGAAAGATGAAAACAATCTAACTACAAATTTTTTTAAAATGGCAGTAACTATGTACCTATCAATAATCACTTTAAATATAAATGGATTAAATGCTCCAATCAAAAGACATAGGGCGGCTGAGTGCATAAGAAAGCAAGACCCTTGTATATGCTGTATACAAGAGAGTCACCTCAGATCAAAAGACACACACAGGCTGAAAGTGAAGGTTTGGAGTAAGATGTTTCGTGTAAATGGAAATGAGAAAAAAGCTGGAGTTGCAATACTTATATCTGACAAAATAGACATTCAAATGAAGAATATGTTAAAAGACAAAGATGGGTGCTATATAATAATAAAGGGATCAATCCGACAAGAGGACATAACCCTAGTAAACGTCTATGCACCCAACATAGGAGCACCTAAATATATAAAACAGATATTGACTGACATAAAGACAGAGATCAACAATAACACTATCATAGTAGGGGACTTCAACACACCTCTGACAACAAGGGACAGCTCTTTCAGACAGAAAATCAATATGGAAACAACAGCCTTAAATGACACATTGGACCAGTTGGATTTAATCAATATTTTCAGAGCATTTCACCCCAAAACTGCAGAATACACATTCTTCTCAAGCGCACATGCAACATTTTCCAAGATAGACCACATGATAGGCCACAAAACAAGTCTTGATAAATTTAAGAAAATTGAAATCATACCAGTTGTCTTCTCTGACCATAGTGCCATGAAATTAGAATCAACTACAAGAAAAAAATTGGAAGACACACAAATTCATGGAGGCTGAATGTTACTAAATAATGAATGGGTCAAGCAGGAGATCAAGAAAGAAATCATAAGATATCTCAAGACAAACGAAAATGAAAACACAATGACCCAAAATCTATGGAATGCAGCAAAAGCAGGCCTAAGAGGGAAATTCATAGCACTGCAGGCCTACCTAAAGAAACAAGAAAAATCACTAATCAACAGTGTATCTTCACACTTAAGGGATCTGGAAAAGGAACAGCAAAATAAGCCCAGAGGGAGCACAAGGAAGGAGATAATAAAGATCAGAGCGGAAATAAATGAAATAGAAACCAGAAAAACAATACAAAAGATCAATGAATCCAAGAGTTAGTTTTTAGAGAAGATAAACAAAATCGACAAACCTTTAGCCAGACTCATAAAAAAAAAAAAAGAGAGAGAGAACCCAAATTAATAAAATCAGAAACAAAAGAGGACAAGTGACAACAAACTCCACAGAAATACAAAAAAAAATTAGGAAATTACTATGAGCAACTATATGCCAACAAATTAGACAACCTGGAAGAAATAGACAATTTTCTAGACATACAACCTTCCAAAGCTAACTCAAGAAGAAATGGAAAACCCGAATAGACTGATTACTGCTAGGGAAATTGAATCAGTAATCAACAAGCTCCCAACAAACAAAAGCCCTGGACCAGATGCCTTTACAGGTGAATTTTACAAAACATTCAAAAAAGAATTATTACCTATTCTCCTCAAGCTATTCCAAAAAATCCAGAAGGAGGGAAGGCTCCCAAACACTTTTTACGAGGCCACTATCACACTGATCCCAAAATCAGACAAAGACACTACTAAAAAAGAAAACTACGGGCCAATGTCTCTAATGAGCTAGATGCAAAAATCCTCAATAAAATATTAGTGAACAGAATTCAGCAATACATTAAAAAGATCATACACCATGATCAAGTGGGATTCATTCCTGGTATGCAAGGGTGGTTCAACATCCGCAAATCAATTAATGTGATACACCACATTAACAAAATGAAAAACAAAAATCATATGATCATTTCAATAGATGCAGAAAAAGGATTTGACAAAATCCAGCAGCTGTTTATGATAAAAACTCTTAAGAAATTGAGAATAGAGGGACAATATCTCAACATAATAAAGGCCATATATGATAAACCCACAGCTAACATCATACTCAATGGGGAAAAGCTAAAACCATTCCCCTTAAGATCAGGAACAAGGCAAGGTTGCCCACTTTCTCCACTTCTATTCAATATAGTGCTGGAAGTTCTAGCCACAGCAATCAGACAAAAAATAAATAAATAAAAGGCATCCAAATTGGTAAAGAGGAAGTAAAATTGTCATTATATGCAAATGATATGATACTATATATATAGAAAACCCTAAAGACTCCACCAAAAAACTAGTAGAACTGATACATGAATTTAGTAAAGTAGCAGGATACAAAATTAATATTCAGAAATCAGTTGCATTTGTATATACCAATAATAAAATATCAGAGGGAGAAATTAAGAAAACAATCCCATTTACAATTCTTCAAAGATTATAAAATACCTGGGAATAAGTTTAACCAACGAAGTAAAAGATCCGTACTCAGAAAATTATAAGACACTGAAGAGAGAAATTAAAGAAGATGCAAATAGATGGAAACACATAGCATGCTCATGGATAGGAAGAACCAATATCGTTAAAATGTCCGTACTGCCTAAAGCAATATACAGATTCAACTCAAAAACCCATCAAACTACCAAGGACATTTTTCACAGAAATAGAACATATAATCCTAAAATTTATATGGAACCATAAAAGACCCCAGATAGCCTCGGCAATCTTGAGTAACAGAACAAAGTGGGAGGTATAATGATACCTGACATCAAATTATAGTACAAGTCTACAGTAATCAAAACAGCATGGTACTGGCATAAAAACAGACACATATATCAATGGAACAGAATAGAGAGCCCAGAAATAAATCCATGCCTATATGAGCATTTAATCTACGACAATGGATGCAAGAATTTACGGTGGGATAAAGACAGTCTATGCAATAAATGGTGCTGGGAAAACTGGACAGACACATGCAAAAAAATGGAGCTGGACCACCTCCTTACACCACATACAAGAATAAATTTAAAATGGATTAAAGACTTAAATGTAAGATCTGAAACCATAAAATTCCTACAAGAAAATATAGGAAGAAACTTTATAGACATTACCCAGAATAAGATTTTTACTTATATATCCTCTCGTGCAAGGAAAGTAAGAGAAAAAAATAAACATGTGGGATTACATCAAACTAAAAAGCTTTTTCACAGCAAAGGAAACCATCAATAAAACAAAAAGAGATCCTACAGAATGGGAGAAGATATTTACCAATGATATATCCGATAAGGGGTTAATATCTCAAATTTATAAAAAAAAACTCACTGAACTCAACTCCAAAAAAACAAACAACCCAATTAAAAAATGGTCAGAGGATATGAAGAGACATTTTTCTAAAAAGGACATACAGATGGCAAACAGACATATGAAAAAGTGCTCAATCTCACTAATCATTAGGGAAATGCAAATGAAAACCAAAATGACCCCAGTCAAACCACCTCACCCCAGTCAAAATGGCTATCATCAATAAATCAACAAACAACAAGTGCTGGCGCAGATGTGGAGAAAAGGGAATCCTTGTGCACTGTTGGTGGGATTGCAGATTGGTGCAGCCACTCTGGAAAACAGTATGGAGGTATCTCAAAAATCTGAATATGGAACTACCTTATGATCCAGCAATTCCACTCCTAGGTATCTATCCGGAGAAATCCAAAACTCTAATTCAAAAAAAATTATGCACCCCTATGTTTATTGCAGCACTATACACAATAGCCAAGACATTGAAACAACCAAAATGTCCATCAGTAGACGACTGGATTAAGAAACTGTGGTCCATTTATACAATGGAGTATTACACAGCCATAAAGAAGAAGGAAATCCTACCATTTGCAACAACATGGATGGACCTAGAGAACATTATGTTAAGTGAAATAAGTAGACAGAGAAAGACAAATACACATAAGATTTCACTTATATGTGGAATATAAAGAAAAGAATAAATGAATGAACTAATCAGAAACAGTCTCAGAGACATAGAGGAAAAACCGAGGGTTGCTAGATGTGAGAGGGGATGGGATAAGGGGGAAGGTGAGGAGATTAGAAAGCACAGTTGGTAACCCCAAGATTGCCATGGGGAAATGAAAGCCAATTTGGGGAATGCAATCAATAATGTTGTAAAGATTTTGTAGGGTGATTCGATGGACACTTGTCCCATTATGGAGACCACCTCAGGGATGATGTAGATGCCTGATCACTGTACTGTACACCTGAAGCTGAAGTTGAACAATAATGAATGTCAACTATAATTATATATATATATATATTTACAAGAAGTGGAGTACAACATTAGGAATCGAGACAGTGGAAATGTAATGGCTGTGTGCGATGTCAGAGGGGTAGTGGATGAGGGGAGGGGGTTCGTCACTGTGTGAGAGATTTAAATGATAAATGTCTAACTATTACATTGTTTTGTGCACTTGGAACTAATTTTTTTAAAAAATAAATAAAATAAAAACAGAAAAAGAAAAAGAAAGCACTTGCAAATTGGCTTTCTAAAATATGCAATTTAAAACTAAGGATTTTTGCAACTCAATCCCAGAGACATTAATTATTTTTACTATAATAGATCACAGGTCTATCATCATTATCATTATCATCATCATATTATTATCATTAATGTAAATGTTTCTTCAAATAACTGTCTTTTGTGATTTCCAGTGACTTCTCACATCATTTTTATTTAACGATAATAAATGAGACTTATTGTTGAAAAATATGTGAGACAATTAAGTACATTTAAATATGGGTTGAATATTAGATTATATTAAAATTATTGTTAATTTTATAACTTATGATCATGACATGATTTGGACATAAAACACATTCTTTCAATTATCAATGAATAATGAAGTATTTATAGTTGAAATGACACAATGTCTGGAATTTACTTAAATACTCTAATGCCCCCCCAATATATATATATATATATATATATATGTGTGTGTTTATATAAACAATATGTAAATGAAACAAGATTGTCAAAATATTGATAATTATTGAAGCTGGATGATAGACATAAGAATTTACTACACTTTTTTCTCTGCTTTTGTATATGCTTTAGATTTTTCACAATAAAAAGTTTTTAAGTTGTAAATGGAATAGTTTAGGCAGCTACTGATAAATATATTTTACAGAAAAACATTATCCTAGAGAAATCAGACAGAATGACACCTTGTAAGGCAGTAAAAAAATTTTTTTCTCAGTATTTTTTATCTTGTTAAAGTGTAAAATATCACAGGTTTCTGAGTTATCGCCCTTCCCCTGGATCCCACGCACACACTCTTCCTTTTCTGTTAACAGTGCATGTCATTACATGAATACTAGAACTGGGTCAAGAGCCATGGTGAAAATCATTTTTAAAATATCAATAATGCTGTTTATTGTATTTTTAAAAGCATATTTTTAAAGAAATAATTTATACTTTTATTAAATAAGTCAATGTTTCCGTCAGTTATAGATAAAAATAAAAAATTTATTAATATAATTGCAAGAAAGTAGTATCCAAAAAACTGTTTCTACCATGTTATACCCTATAACATGTTCCCTGTTGTCATAGTTGGGTACAAGATTGAGAAGCTAATTAAGATAGGATGGAATGATCACCATGATAAGTCCAGCAACCATCTGACACCATACTACGTTATCACAACATTATTGACTATATTCCCTATGCTGTATATTACATCCCCATGACTTATTTGTCTTATACCTGGAAATTTGGACCTCTTATTTCCCTTTGCATTTTCCCCGTTTTTTAAAATTTTTCAATTATAGTTGACATTCAATATTATTTTATATTAATGGTGATCACTTCTTTAAGTATATAAATGTTGAATGACTATGGTGTACCCCTGAAACTAATGTAATATTGTATGTTAGCTATATTTTTAACAAAAATCTTTTTAAAATAGGATGGAATGATACTTCTCCTGTGTTATTTTAATTTTGGTCCTTTCTTCTGCTATGGATTTGAGATAGGAGGCAGTACAGAAAGATATTATTATAGAAGATGAAACCTCTTGCTTATGAAAACCTCTCATCACTTTCAAGTCAATATGAGTCTTCTGCTTACATATGGCAAGGCTTGTCTAGGTTAGTAGTCTGCCATACCCCAGAATTTTAATTTAAGTTGGTAAATTGGATTTGTCATATATAATCTGCAAACACAATGGGATTTGAGGCCATCAGATTTGTTTGATTCTATCATATCCTCATGGTCCTTACTCAGCTCTGAACTTTTGGCTCCGTGACCTAGTCTCCATCCTTACCTGTGTCATTATAGGTCTTGACATTTATAAGTTCTTTCCCTCCTGTTTGTACCTTCCTTCAATTTCCCAGGCAGACCCTCATTCAGCATGCTTTAGTTACTCTCTCCCTCTCTGCTACCTTAATTCACTGATTCCAATGAATTTCTACATGCTGACAACACCATAGCCTTCCTCACCTCCCTACTCCCTTGCCCCTCACCCAGACACTGCAACCACAACCCAGTAGAGCTCAACATGGGTATCGGATGCTTCCATAGAGTTTTGCTACCTGACCTACCAGCTCTAACCATGTGATTCTTACATTACTTTGGCAAAGATTTATAAAATAAATGCTGAAAAAATGTTTTTTCTGGGGAGTTTTTACTTCACCTGAGCAACAAGGAGAGGATGTGGGCTTCATTTACAATTCTGTGGGCAAGAAGTGCCTCTAGAATTTGGTGCATTCCGAAAGTATGACTTCACTCTCACCCACTCCATCAGATGTTACTTCTTGGTAATAAGGAAAATGAGTAATACTTAAACCTGAGGCTAAAACCAAAAGTTTTGCTTGAGTCAATAATTTCCAACTTTGCCATAACCAAATCTCAAACCAGAAAAAAAATTGACGATATTTAAAACAATTTGAATGTTAATTTCATCTTTTGTCCTCCAGTTTGCATTCAAACATTTGTGTAAATTAAAAATTTGTTAACTACTTAACCTAGTCCATGAAATGTATTCTTCTTATGACCGCTCTATTGAATTCAACAAACATTTGCTAGGCATAGATTATGTTCAAAACACTGAAAATACAAATATGTCATAATAATCATAGCTAACAGTTATTGCATGCTTCCTCTATGCTAGGCACAACATTTTTTTTTATGTATTATTTTATGTAAGCCCTATGAAGCAAGGAGCTATTATTTTCAACCACTGAAGTGAAAATTCCCTCTAAAGTTACAAAACCTAAGAAATACAAGTTTAGGTATGTTTAAAGTGTTATCCAAAAAGTGTGTTACATTTTTTTAAACTGAAAACTGATGTGCAAAGCACAATTAGGCAAATATGTAATCTTAGAAGAAATGTGCAGAAGACCATCTCCCACTTACTCAGAATTGGAAATCATGAATAGTCCTTGTTATTAACGTCCTGTTATACATGTTTCATTGTTTGATAGCATGTCTTCCAGGAACAGCAAAAACCTGAGTATAGAGAAAAAAGGAGAGAACAAAGTTTTTCAGCTGCTAGATGCTCAGCTAGAAGTTGATTAAGCTAAAATTGGAAATGACTGGTTCAGCTGAGATTTTTGAATTTACTGTAATCTCTTAGATCTAGACTTACATAATAAATTTGGAAATTGAACTAGAAAACACTCACAATATTGGGCCAACTGTAAAAGCTAGGGGCTTTCTGTACATTATCCCATTTAGTAAACACAACCATGTGACATAGTATCTATTCATATTCTTATTTTATATATAAGGAAACCAAGGTTCACAATAATAAATAATACACTCAAGATATCAACCTTCTGGTATCTTGAAGGAGGGTAACAGAGAAGCCTCAGGGAAAGATTGAGCTTTGAAGTCAGGTAGATATGGGTTTAGAACTCCGATTATTCCTGCTATGTAACCTTGGACCAGTTCCTTAACCTGTCTGAACTTCTGGTTTCTTTTCTTCTTTTTTTTTTTTTTTAATTTATTGGGGTGACAATTGTTAGTAAAATTACATAGATTTCAGGTGTACAATTCTGTATTACATCATCTATAAATCCCATTGTGTGTTCACCACCCAGAGTCGGTTCTCCTTCCATCACCATATATTTGATCCCCCTTACCCTCATCTCCCACCCCCCATCCCCTTTACTCTCTGGTAACCACTAAACTATTGTCTGTGTCTATGAGTTTCTGCTTCTCATTTGTTTGTCTTGTTTTATTGTTGTTTTTGGTTTATATACCACATATCAGTGAAATCACATGGTTCTCTGCTTTTTCTGTCTGACTTATTTCGCTCAGCATTACATTCTCAAGATCCATCCATGTTGTCACAAATGTTCCTATATCATCTTTTCTTACCCCCGAATAGTATTCCATTGTATATATATACCACTACTTCTTTATCCATTCATCTATCAAAGGACGTTTTGGTTGTTTCCAAGTCTTGGCCACCGTAAACAAAGCTGCAATGAACATTGGAGCAAACGTGTCTTTATGTATAAATGTTTTCAGATTTTTTGGGTAGATACCCAGGAGAGGGATTGCTGGGTCATATGGCAATTCTATTCGTAATTTTTTGAGGAACCTCCACACTGCCTTCCATAATGGCTGCACCAGTCTGCATTCCCACCAACAGTGTATGAGGGTTCCTTTTTCTCCACAGCCTCTCCAACATCTGTCACTATTTGTTTTGTTGATGATAGCCATTCTGACTGGGGTGAGGTGATAGCTCATTGTGGTTTTTATTTGCATTTCTCTGATGATTAGTGATGTTGAGCATTTTTTCATATGTCTATTTGCCATTTGTATGTCCTCTTTGGAGAAATGTCTCTCCAGGTCCTCTGCCCATTTTTCAATTGGATTGTTTGTTTTTTTGTTGTTGAGTTGCATGAGTTCCTTGTATATTTTGGATATTAGCCCCTTATCAGAGGCACTGTTTGCAAAAATCTTCTCCCATTCAGTTGGTTGCCTCTTTATTTTGTCAATGGTTTCTTTTACTGTGCAGAAGCTTTTGAGTTTCATAAAGTCCCATTCGTTTATTTCAGCTTTTCCTTCCGTTGCCTTTGGAGTCAAATTCATAAAATGCTCTTTGAACCCAACGTCCATAAGTTTATTATCTATGTTTTCTTCTATGCAGTTTATTGTGTCAGGTCTTATGCTTAAGTCTTTGATCCATTTTGAATTAATTTTGGTACATGATGACAAATAGCAGTCCAGTTTCATTCTTTTGCACGTGGCTATCCAATTCTCCCAGCACCATTTATTGAAGAGGCTGTCTTTTCTCCATTGTATGTTTTTAGCTTCTGGTTTTGGATACTGCACCTGCGAGTGCTTTTGGATCCTTGGTTGCTATTCTTACACCGTATGTAGGGCAATGGATCCATGAAGTTACAACTGCCATGGCCACCCTAGGGGATGTTGAAAGCCGGAGGCGAAGGAAGTTAAGACAGGAGGTCTGCACAGTTGAGACCTGGAAGCCCAAACCAAAGGTAAAGGGGCGAGGTCGCGGGCCTCAGAGAGTAACACGAGCACAGATGTGGCGTGATCTCGTGGCAGCAGGGGTCGATAGGAAGAAAATAGACCGACAATCCAATGCACTCCTGCTTAAACTTTGGAAACAGTTGCATCCGGAACAACAATTCCGGAGAAGCATAAAGGAGGAGTCTGGCAAAGCGCGACCCGTGTCCCTCCAGGACTTCATGCAGCTGCTTGAGGCCGACCCCTCTCAGCTTGATTAGGTGTGGGGCCAAGGTACCCGGTCAGAGGGGACGAGCAGGGACCGGAGGCCCCACGTGGAACTGTCCATACATTGGTCCCCATCGAATGTACAGAGGGTTTTGGCTCTAGTTGACACTGGCACCGACTGCAGTCTCGTTTATGGGAACCCAGAACTGTTCCCTGGACCAGCAATCTGCATTGATGGCTACGGGGGAAAAACTGTGACTGTGAAAGCCGTTTCCTTACCACTAGGTATAGGAAGGCTTCCTCCTCGTACCTACAAGGTTTATGTCTCCCCCGTTCCAGAGTATATTCTAGGGGTGGACGTGCTACATGGCCTCAGCTTACAGACGTCGGTAGGAGAGTTCCGTCTCCGGATCCGGGTGGTGAAAGCGGTGACCCGCGGGCATGCTCACCACCCTCCTCAAGTGTTGCCACAGCCCTGGCACGTGGTTACAGTGCGACAGTACCGCCTGCCAGGAGGACAGGAGGAGATTGGTCGTACAATATTGGAATTGGAGAAGGCACATATTGTGAGGCCAACACACAGTCCCTTTAACTCCCCAGTATGGCCTGTCAAGAAGCCAGATGGGACCTGGCGAATGACTGTGGACTATAGGGAGTTAAATAAGGTGACACCACCCTTGCACGCTGCAGTGCCTTCAATTCATGATTTAATGGATCGTCTGACTGTCTGCCTGGGGACATATCACTATGTAGTGGACTTGGCCCTGGCAGGTCAAAAGCCCCCACTGTCAGTGGTTGGGTCTGATAGCCCCATGGGGGGCCGGTTTGACTCATGATTTGCAAGTGACGCCAGGGGTGGTGGCTGAGTGGCCACCGCAAGTGACTGTAGTATACAGAGGTCCCGATACCGGGATGATTTTGCGAGGAAACTATGTGCTCTCACTATGGCCTATTATGGGGTCCCCTGTTCTGTTACATGTTGAAACTATGCAAGGGACCCCAAGCACTGCCATAAAGGTCTGGTACCACAAACCAGGAAAGGTGCCAGTGGCAGCGACCCTCCTTTCCCAGGACAAAAAGCTAGCATGTATCCTCCCAGATGGAAGGGATTTGCCATTGTTGGTTTCTAAGACTACCGTTTCTTTTCGTCCGTAGGTGTCAGTAGGCTAATACGGCACAGGGACCCTCGCGGAAGACGCTTGTCGCGTAGATTGTGAGGCGAGACCCTGTAGGGGTGGAGTGTGGGGACAGAGCCCCAGAAAGTAGTTTACAGGCTCTCGGCCTCACGTGGAAGGGTGCTGGCTCGGGTGGTGAATGGCCGTCGGCTGTGGCTGATTGGCTGTCGGCTGTGGCCGGTTGGCTGATTGGCCGCTGGTATAACTGCTGCGGCTACCGAGGATTGCCGAGGAGCTGAGCAGAGCCGAGGAGAGCGGAAGAGAGGAGAGGAACAGAGTTGAGAGAGTGGAGGAGAATTGCCGGTCGGTTGGCGGAAAGGTGGACGGCAGGTCGCGTGTCCGGTGAACCCAGCCCCCGTTGAGACCGTGGTGGTATGGCTCCCCTACCTATGGCTCCATGGGTGTTCCTTTTTGGCCTCACCATATCCTGCGTTCTTGTGTGGGGAGCGGGAGCAGAGACCCCGCAGGCCACCCCGCCTGAAAAATGGCGCGGCGAGCAGGCCTCCGCGCATGACAGACCCAGTCTTATATTGTATTATATTATGTTATAGTGTACTATATTATATTAAAGACCTGGTCTTATTTATAGTAAAATAAGACTGGGTCTTATACTGTTTTTCGTTCCAACAGATGCATTAGACGCAAAAAATGTTTTAGAGCTGATTGTCCAGCTAGGTCTTATTTTCAGGGAAACATGGTATTACCCATTACAGCCTTGCTGCAATAATTAAATGAGGTAACACATGTACAGTAGATTCTCATTAAATGATAGTTTTTCAAATTCCTACCCACTGTGATTCATGTCATAAGGAAAACTCCAGCTCTACTTTATTTGGGCCAAGAATCTTCCTCCAATGGCAATAACTATGTCCCAGAGGCAAAATACAGAAAGTGATAGAAACAGAGAATGAAATTTGTGTGAGAAAAGAATGGACAGGATAAGGAGGGCCACAGAAAGCTGCTCATATTGAATGACACAGTGATTCTTTGGTTTTAAACAACATAAACTACATTTTTAAAGGACTTCATTGGAAAGCTATAGGATGAAGTAGCTCACAAAATCAAAGGAAACTTGAACAACTAAGCTTCTTGCAGAGCAAGAAAGGAAGCACCAGTCATCAAGGAAGGTTGGAGAATCTCTTCAGGACATGGCTGTGAGAAGGAAACCTCCAACCATTTTGTTTCCTCAAAGTGCTCACTAAGATCTAAGGTCCTGGGAGAAAATGTCAGTTAGCCTGTCTTGAGTCACACACTTGCCCCCACTTAATGGAGCCCAGTCTCCTTGAGTGACAGTCTGGTACAACTCAAATGACAGGTCATAGTTGGGAAGGCATGATTTACCAGGGAAAATCAAGGTCCTATTCGAGAAGGAGTAACGAAAGCTGAGCAGGCAAAAACAGGGGCCACAGCAAGTTATACATGGGTGGTGTGCGAAAAGGTACAGGAGAAACATTCTTCTGTGCAAACCTCTTTTATATCACTGATCACATGTTACAAGTGTTCCTTTACCTTGGGTACCCCCATGACATACTATGTCACATGGTTGAGATTACTAAGGGCGATAATGTACAGAAAGCCCCTAGCTTTTATAGTGACAGTGTCAACTCTTTAAGAGCAAGGACCTGCTTTGAATATTTGTCCTCAGCAGCTATTCCACAGAGGACTCTCAGCAAATCTTAGACTCACAGAAATTTTGCATTTCACCACACAAGAGTGTCACAATGGAACCCTTATTTGTTAGGTCCCATAACCAAAGGTAGAATATCCATTTATATGAATTCTACATACAGATGAGTAAAATACAGGATTAGATAATGAATCAAACTCGTTAAATGTTCAGTTTTCAGTCTCTAGAATTTGTGAATAACGTAGGTAAGGGAGGAAAAATAAGATCTTAAAAGTTTAGTAAACAACAGTAACAACCTTTATTGTGTATTTTGATACATATAACAATAAATTTATTCTGAGTTATTTACTTTTAAAAGAAAGTGAAAGTCTCATTTATAAAACAAATGAGATGCAGGCAAAAAGGTGCTGGTCCTTTACATCCATCTATGACAGAGCAATGACATAATTTATCCACCACCACACCCCAAAAGCCTGTGACTCAGTGTTTTCTCACAGGAGCATGTGTGTATTGACTTACACATTCCTTTTGCCAAATCCCCTTAGTGAGTAAAGATGTATTTGATAGGGTGATGGACAGAGTCTAAAACCTTGGTCTTAAATCCAAACGACTCATGTGAGAATCACACTCATGTTTGTCAGCATGGACACCAGCAACTGATAATAAATGACTTGCCCTTGGTGATATATTTTTAAACCTGTTCTGGATGAGTTTTAGAGTCAGAGTTTAAATGAAAATTTGTGGAAGACTATTGGAAATTATTATGATTATTTTTATTTCAAATAATCACAAACAGACCTTTAAATTTTATATAATTACATAATAGGTCCATTTTTCTAAGGAACTAAATCTTTTTCTTTATCAACCTTAGATGATAGGTGATGAGCTTCAGACTGTATGTATGTTTCTCTGTTGGTTGCTGTATTTATCATTATGGCTCCAAAATGTACAAGGAAAGACTTCTTTTTTTTTTTTTTTTAAAGATTTTATTGGGGAAGGGGAACAGGACTTTATTGGGGAACAGTGTGTACTTCCAGGACTTTTTTCCAAGTCAAGTTGTTGTCCTTTCAATCTTAGTTGTGGACGGTGCTGTTCAGCTTCAAGTTTTTGTCCTTTCAGTCTTAGCTGTGGAGGGCGCAGCTCAGCTCCAGGTCCAGTTGCCGTTGCTAGTTGTAGGGGGCGCAGCCCACCATCCTTTGCGGGACTCGAGGAGTTAAACCAGGTGACCTGTGGTTGAGAGCCCACTGGCCCATGTGGGAATCGAATCGGCAGGCTTCGGAGTTGGGAGCATGGGGTTCCAACCGCTTGAGCCACCGGGCCAGCCCCAGAAAGACTTCTAAAACTATCAAGTAGGAAGAAAAAATCTCCTTTTTCTGCCACCAAACAAAATTCTTAACAACCCTCCTAAACCCATCCCAATATCCTTTTTCATCTTCTTTAAACATGGTCATCAGGGTTTTGTAAATACTGCCTTCTACAAAGAAAAGATTATTCATTATAAATGGAAGCAGTCATTTTTTTTTAAGGTGGAAAATTTCAGTTAATTAACAAAACATCAATTAGTTTCTACAATGTCAATAATGAAGCTAAAAGGCATTAATCCTTATCACAAAGTTATCATTAAAAGGATTGTGTGATAACAGGACAAAAACGGAATTGTCCAAATAATGGTACTTATCACCTTGGATTTCCAGGGGGCTATAAAATGCCTTCCCTTCTCAGTGTGAAGCAGATAAGAGTAGCCCTCTCTCTTACTGATTACAGGCCTAAAGCAAAAATGGTCAATTGACTTTCCTGGGATAATGGGGTCACCTCTAAACTAAGGATAACATCATAAATTCTTTACTATCTGCAATTGTTATTTTTGTGTGCAAACTTGGCTAGACTGTGGTGCCCAGTTGTTTGGCCAAACACCAGTCTAGATGTTGCTGTGAAGGTATATTTTAGATGTGATCAATCAGTAGACTTTGAGTAAAGCAGATTACCTTCCATAATGTGAGTAAGCTTCATGCAATCAGTGGAAGGCCTTAAGAGCAAGGACCAAGGTTTCCAGATACACACACACACACACACACACACACACACACACACACACCCTGTTGGTCTATTTCTCTGGGGAACCCTGACTAATACACCGTCTTAGAGCATTTTCAAAGTTTTGATGAGTAGAAAGCATGTGCCTCCCTTTTTTAAATTTAAAATAGATCAACTAGATGATTTTGTTCCCTGATTTCATGTTCTATAAATCTATAAACAGCGCCACATTGTCTCTCACTTCCTCTTTAAAATTCACAAATAGCTCCTCAACTCCCAAAATACTTCGCATGGCCCACAAGGCCCTGTGTGGTCTGCCCCAGGTAGAAGGTTCATCTAACAAGATTACTGGCATTGGGCATTTTCAAAAATCACTTCCTACTGTTGGATGTGAACAATCAGTGGAACAAAATATACCTCACGCTGTGCCCTTGTGAACACAGAATTAAAACAGCTGGGCATAGATGATCTTAACAGTTTCAATAGAGCTTCTGAGTAGATTGTCCCATCCCTTGCTAGGTATTTCTGTCCAGACTACTGGCGCCTGCCCTCAGAGTCATATTACCTTGTGCTCTGAGAACTGCTGGCTGCCTAATGAGAAGACTTTACTCACTGGCACTCATTTCCCCGAACTCCATTTTCATAACTTGATTTGTTTCAATAATACAACACTCCTGTAGGTGTGTTGCAATACTTTTGTCCTGTTTTCCTAGGGGACACACCCTAATCACTTTGATAGAACTTGAGAAACACCCTGGTGCCTATGCATAAATAGAAAGGACATCGTGGTCTCATTTACAGCACATTTTAAATGACCACTTAGGTTACTGCTGCACAGGGTACATTACATCTACTTTGGATCTGTTTTTATTTTCTTCAGTTTGAGTGGCAAATGTTTTCTGACACCATCCCTGTAATCTGAAAGCAATTTGTTTGGTATCTAGTGCTTCCTGTGCACTGATTAGGTCATCCTATTCCTGAATAATACAACTATGTGGTTTCTCCCTATCTCTGAGTCATTTAGTACCCTCTCTTAAACCTGTCTAAAAACATCTCATAGTCAACATATTCGGAAGAACTTATGTTATTCCCATCCCTCACCAACCATAGTACAATGTTTACCTTTTGAGAGATTCCCTGATAAAAATGTCCCATAATAGAAGCTCCAGATTTTTGCTCCAAAAATCTGTAGCAATTTCCCAACAACAACAAAATTAGTTGTAAAATGGACGTATGGAAAGTTGCAGCTACACCCAAGTCCATATGGTGGCGTGACTGTGCCACCATATCTCATGCCCAACACACACACACACACACACACACACACACACACACACACACACACCACTACCATCACAACAACAACAAGGAAAAGGGACAATCCTCACCAAATCCTAATCAATTATGATCACAGAAGGAAACTTTGACTTAACTAAGCAAAATCTGGCTTGTGTGGCTGTATTAAATGTATCAGCAGAAGTAAGGTCTGTATAAGACCTGGGAAAAGAGAAGTAAAAAGCAAGAAGTGGTCAGTGTATCTCACGCCTCATCCAAGAGGGATGTGCCTTGAACCTTGAGCTTAGAAATTCCATTCCTATAGGCAGATAACAAAGGTAACAGCTTATACTCTATAGTTCCTACTCTGTGCCAGGAAGAGTTCTAAGCACTCTGCATTTACTAACTTGTTTAATATGCAGAGCAGCCTATGTGTAGGGCTATTATTATCCCCATTTTCAGATAAGAAAACA
Organism: Rhinolophus sinicus; assembly: GCF_036562045.2. Lineage (NCBI taxonomy): Eukaryota > Metazoa > Chordata > Mammalia > Chiroptera > Rhinolophidae > Rhinolophus > Rhinolophus sinicus. Next base: position 123,721,492 of record NC_133754.1, read on the forward strand.
TAGGCAGAAAATGTTTGTTTATATCACTTGCCCAAAGCCAGAAGTGGAGCTGTACTTGAATCTAGATAGCCTGACCCCAGGATATACGCTCCAATATTAGAATATAGTAAAAGTGGAAGAGATTGCTCTCCTTTCTCTTTGCAAAGAGAGAAGAGAAAACTAGCATTTATTGAGCACCTGCTAATTACTAAAGATTATGACAGGAATTTTACATACATTGTGCTGTAAATAACCCAACGGTCAAATCATCTGATCCCCATTTATAAAGGAAGAAACCAGTCCTCATGGAGGTCCTTGAGAATCAAGTACTTTCTAGGGGATCACTGAGAACTTGTCAAAAAAAAAAAAAAAGAAGCCAGTGTTTTGGTTCCCTTTCCTTCATCTTAAAACTAAGCAACAAACAAATTTAGTCTTGAGATTGTGGTTCATCTGTTTATCAGATGTGAATCAATGGACCAGTTGGTAACACACACACACACACACACACACACACACACAGGAAAAAAACAAAAACCGGAAATTTCAGTTTGGCTGTCTTCTGTGCTGGTCAAATTGAGTTGAGGATGACTCATTTCAGTACATCCCATTGTACTAATTATATGAGTCAACAGAAAGCATATATTTAATGAAAATGACATCTCAGAATTGAGTACATTTTAAATATCTTAAATTGTTTGGTTAGCACCATAAAGACTTGTTTATATGTAGGAGAGAAGGTCCAAAGTTACAACAGAAGTCAAAGCTGGAGCCAAGATCAGCATCCATGAATCTCTCTCAGTATAATGACTTATCTAGAGACCGTTCCTTCAAACAAAGTTCCATTTTCCTTTAATGATAAAAGTAATGTTTTCATGCAAGGTGTCATATGGGGTCTCTAGTCCCGCTCCCCACATAAGAAGGCAGGATATGGTGAAGCCAAAAAGGAACAATGGAGCCATAGATAGGGGAGTCATACCACTATATTCTCACTGGCGGCTGGGTTGGAGACATACGAAACAGGATCCACACGACCTGCAACCTGCTGTCCGCTTCTCTGTCAACCAACAAACCCCACTTGCTAGCTGCAATCCACCGTGCTAACTGCAATCCGCGCTTGCTAGCTCAGCCACCATCTTCTTGCTAGCCCCCATTTGCTGCTAGCATAGCCACAGCAGTTATATTAGTGGCCAATGGCTCACTGGTTACAGCTGATGGCCAACTAGCCACAGCTGATGACCATCCAATCACAGTCGATGGCCATTTACTACCTGAGTGAGCACCTTTCCATGTGAGGGCAAGAACCTGGAAACTGCACTCCTGGTTCTGTCCCCACAAATGTATTATGTAGACGGGTCTATGGAAAATAAAAATAAAAACTGCAAGACCCTAATATTCACTGTCCTATGGTAATCACGTTCATATCTGTGGCTAAGATAGTATTTTACAATGCATGTATTTTAGAAAATATTTGGATCACAGGATATATACATTCTCAGGTCTTTTTCACTTAATATTTTATCTGGAATATTTTTGATGTTATTAAGTATTCTTTGAAATTTAAAGACTACACAATAGCATAGATGTGGGGACAGAGCCAGGAGTACAGTTTCCAGGCTCTCAGCATCACGTGGAAAGGTATTGGCTCAGGTAGTAAATGGCCATCAACTGTGATTGGATGGCCATCAGCTGTGGCTAGTTGACCATCAGCTGTAACCAGTGAGCCGTTGGCTATTAATATAACTGCCGTGGCTATGCTAGCAGCAAGTGGGGGCCAGCAAGAAGATGGTGGCTGTGCTAGCAAGCGCGGATTGCAGTTAGCACGGCGGTTTGCAGCTAGCAAGTGAAGTTGGTTGGCAGAGAGAGAGAAGGGGATGACAGGTTTGCAGGTCGTGTGGATCCTGTTTCCTGTGTCTCCAACCAGGCTGCCAAAAAGATTATAGTGATGATTCCCCTATCTATGGCTCCGTGGGTGTTCCTTTTTGGCCTCACTATATCCTGCGTTCTTATGTGGGGAACGGGAGCTAACACCCTGCATGCTACCCCTCATGACAATAGATATACCACAGGATATCTTCTACTGTTGGACATTTATGTTGTACTAGCTTGCACCATTATAAACCAATGAGATAGAGGTAGCAAAGTAATTAACACATTACTCTGAAAATAGATAAGGGGAAGAATCAAACATGTATCATGTCTTTCCAGCATGAACTTTTTTAGAGTAACCAAATTGTTGAAGAAGGAAAGCTTTTCTTTATAGAAAAATTTCAGTTAATCAATGCAAAAGGATTGGTAGGATTTAAAAAAAAACCACCATTTTATAAATCCTAATGAAATCATGGATCTAGACAACAAGCCTTAATACATGTTATAACTAACAATTATGTAAAACATCAATAGGGAACTTCACAAAAGAGGACTCACCAGAACTTACAAATCAACCTTACCATCACTAAAAGTGGGGCAATTAGAAACTATGTCCATTCTGGTGTGATACAAGAAGTAGAAAACACCACACAAATTGTATTCTTGCCAAAAAATAAAGATAAAAATAAGCCTGACCCTAATCAAGTCTCATTCACCATATGGTTTACAGGAAATATGAAGATAAAGAAAAAAATAATTTCCTAAAAACTGAGTTGAAATATTTTAATTAAAATTAGTCACATTTCTTCAGTGAATTGTTTGATTAAATTATTTATTAATTTTTTTATTGCAGTCTTAGTGATTTTTGTCTTTGATTCATAGGGGCTTTTTATATAGTAAAAATAATAGCCCTTCTTACTCTGATGCTAAATATTTTCCCATTTATTACTTGCTTTTTTTAATTTTACTTGCTATGAATATTCAGAAGTAAACTTTTATGTAATTAAATCTATAGACTTTTGTCTGATTCTTTTCATTGATTTATGCTGAAAAATTCCTGTCCTCTCCTAATATGAGATAAATATTCATGTTCTTAGAGTTTTTTAGTGAATTTTTACTTGTAAATATTTAATCCATCTGGATTTCATCTTGGTGTATGGCTTAAGGAGTCAATTGGAATTTTACTTTATTATTTTCCAAATAATAAGCCAATCATTTTTTTCATTTTTGTCTTTTTCTTGTTTTCAGGTTTAAGTGACCTCCTGACACATAATAAATATCTCCATATACTCTTTTTAAAGATTTTTATTAAAATATAGCTAACATACAATATTATAATAGTTTCAGGGGTACATCATAATTATTCAACATTTATATACCTAAAGAAGTGATCATCATAGTGAGTCCAGAAATCATCTGACACCACACCATGCTGTCACAGTATTATTGACTATATTTCCGATGCTGTATATTATATCTCCATGACTTACTTCTTTTATACCTGGAAAGTTGGACCTCTTATTCCCCTTCACCTTGCCCCACTTTTAAAATTTTTCAATTACAGTTGACAATCAATATTATTTTATATTTCTTTCATGTGTACAGCATAGTGGTTAGACATTTATATAATTTAAGAAGCGATCCCCCTGACTAGTCTAGTATTCACTTAGCATTATACATAGTTATTACATTATTGACTCTATTCCCTATGCTTTAATTTACATCCACATGACTATTTTGTTACTAATTTGTACTTCCTAATCTCTTCAGCTTTTTCACCCTCCCTCCTAAACCCCCTACCAATTTATCACCCCAATGAATCTCTAGCACCCATCTAACACCATACATACTTTTTATAATATTGTTGATTATATTCCTCATGCTATACCCTACATCCCCATGACAACTTTGTAACAAGCAATTTGTACTTTTTAATTAGACATGCCAGCCCCAGGGCCTCCTACGAGGGGCCCCACTACAAGCCCAGTCCAGCTGCATCCTCTTCCTTGCCCCGGGCCACCTGGCATGAGCCACAAAGCAATCCACAGATGGCCTCCCCCTGCGCTGGGCTTGGAGGTACCTCAAGAGGGCAAGCCACAAACCAAGACCAGCTGCTTATGGGGAGCCCGGTGTGAGGCTGGGACCCCTTGCTCCTCCATGTATCTCCACAGCTGAGAAATCCCTCCTGATTTTTAACAGTCACATGTTGGTATGAGACCAGCCTGTCTGTATCTCCACCCCTCCTACCAGGCTAGAGGTGGCTTTTTTTGTATGTCTTTCAGCTAGACCTATGGTGAGTCTCAATGATGGCTGTTCTGTAATTTGGTAGTTTAGTTGTAATTTTGATGTGGTCATGAGAGGAGGCAAGCTTGGCATTTACCTACTTTGACACTTGGACCAGAAATCCTCCATATACTCTTGTATGTTTCTGACATTTTTGATAACATGGCTCCCTCCTACTGTTGAATTTTGTGTCTGCATCATATTATAATGATTTTGTACCTGGTTGAATAGAGATAGACTTGTTAAACAAATTAGGATGGGAAATGAGAGCAACAAGGAGAGGGCAAGAGATTATTATAGCATGGGAAATAGATTTATTTCAGTGTATATCATCTATATCATCAGTATCTATACAAAAGTTGTATGCTCGAAGAGAGAATTAGACTCTGGAGTCAGTGTACAAAAATTGAGAATCTGGTTTTATTGCTTTACTGACTGTGTGTCCTTGGATAAAGCACTTAACTTCACTGATCCTGTCTACACTGCAAAATGAGAATTATAATATGCATATCATAAGGTTCTTGTAAGGTTCAAATGTAGTGAGAGGTGCCTGAGAAATTCTTATAAGATAGAAAATAGTGTTATTTTTATTTTTTAAACAGAAATGTTGATAATGCTCAGGATGCTGTGAGAAAAACAAAAGCAATAATTAATTCATTAGGAAGATGCTGGAGATGTTTGCCATGGCTTTTTCAGTAATTTCTGCAGTAATTTTAGAACAAATGTGTGTTATATATATAACCGGCCAGCTATGCTGAAGAGAGTTTAAAAAAAATCTTGTTTGGCTTTTGGGAGCTCTGCATCATTAATGGAATTTAAATTTTTTGCAATTAATTTCAATTCTATATTGTCAGTTTGACTGAAGCTTGGGATAGACTAAAATCAAATTCATCACTTCGTGTCTTTTAGCAACTATCAGCTTGGCTTCTCCTGTACAAGGAGGAATTGAGAGTAGAAGCGAAAAAAAATCCCTACCAAGAATGTAAACAAATAGGGCAGATACTGCGCTGAGCATCATCCTTAAGAATACTTTCAAAAAATAAGCTTTGTATAAACCCACTTCTTTTCTCTGGTATCAGAAGCTGAGGTCTGTGCCTTTAAAAAAATGGAAGGGACACCACCAGTGCAGCAAGGAGGGGTGGAAGCCAGCTGGGACTTAGAGAAGCAGCCACACTTCCAGCAGTAACTTGGAGTGCTTGCCCTCTCTCCTCCTGCTTTATCAACTTGGCGGCTACATACAGCTGAGCAGGCTGCTGTCATAATCAGTGATTCTCCATTTTACCAATGTTGGCTTCTATTTTGCTCAACCAGGCACTGACTCCTAGCAGGCTTCCCAGACCTGGGATGTCCTCACTTGGTGTGCCTGGCTTCATCCCTTGTGTCAACGTGTCCTGGCCTGGGGGATATAAGGAGGAGCAAACTTTCAACAAATACACTTCGTGAGTTGAACTGAATTTCAAATGAATAGCAGAAAAAGTACCACAAAAAAAAAAGGAACAAGACAACAAATGAGAAACAGAAACTCATAGACACAGACAATAGTTTAGTGGTTACCAGAGGGTCAGGGGGGTGGGGGGTGGGAGATGAGGGTAAGGGGGATCAAATATATGGTGATGGAAGAACTGACTCTGGGTGGTGAACACACAATGGGATTTATAGATGATGTAATACAGAATTGTACACCTGAAATCTATGTAATTTTACTAACAATTGTCACCCCAATAAATTAAAAAAAAACGTGAAAATGCCAGTCTCAAAAATGGATTTATACAGCCACAGTCAGTAAATTATATGAAGGTTGAAGGTTAATGCAACATAGATTTGCTGACTGCTCACATTTGCATTTCTCTCAGATCAGAGAGAAGAGGTTTAAGTAAAAAAGAGTATGTGCTAAAATAAGGCATATACAAATAACTTCTCAGCCAAGCTTGACTTCTTTCAGTTTTAGTAATGAAATCTCCAGGAGGATTTATCAGCCTTAATAGAGAACATTAAAAGGAGAAAATAATAGTATAAAGGCTATTTGTATTTAGGTTTGACCTATCATGGAAATCTATATTCCATCCCATATTTAAATTTAATTCATTCAATGTATTCCCTGCTGATCTAACTAGAGTCTTACTAGATACTTACATGCATAAGATTGAGTTGAATGTAAACAAAATAGTCATATGTATCCAACTCTAAAATCACCAAGGACAAACCAGAGCCCCAAATTAAGTACAGTCCAAATAAATAAAGCTATACCCTTTCTTCTTATGCTTTAGTCTTGAAATTAGAAGTGCTTCTTAATTACATTTTCTTCTAATTCTTCAAACTCCTATTAAATGCTTACCGTGTTATAAGCACAGCCAGGCCTTTACACATACATTTTCTCATTTAAACCACATATTAACCCAGGGCAGGTGGTATTACCATTTTGATTTCACCAAAGAACACAGGGCTGAGAGAGATTAAACAGCTATAATGAGCAGAGCTGAAATATTAACTTAGGCCCTCTGATTCTAATACCTTTCCATAGCCTAGCTTTCCCTTCCTAAATGTCTTGCTGTGTCCCATTAGTGACTGTGGATGCAAAGTATTACCACCATCAGTAATAACAGCAAATACATAAAGAGAAATATTATTGTAGAATATACTTTATAAGATATTGTTGGGGCGGCCAGTTGGCTCAGTTGGTTAGAGTACAGTGGTCATAACACCAAGGTTGCCAGTTCGATTCCCACATGGGCCAGTGAGCTGTGTCCTCCACAACTAGAGTGAAAACTTGACTTGACTTGGAGCTGATGGGTCCTGGAAAAACACACTATTCCCCAATACAAATTTAAAACATAAAATAAAAGATATTGTTTTCCCTCATTTTTAAAATTGGATCATGGATTTTCAAACAGAAAGAAGACTCCAAATCCAGTATTCTCTTCACCATGTGAAAGCAGAGTAAAGGCAAAATCCCAGGAAAGGTGGAGGCCTAGACTCTGGAAATGGACATTCCTGAGAAGAAAATTTGGCTCTACCTTTATTTACTATCTCTGTTTCTCTGGGTAAGTCACTTCACCTCTCAGAACCTCAGTTTTCTCATCTATAAAATGGAAAAATAATTTCTTCCCCAGGATATTGACTCAAGGATTAAATGAAATAGCCTATTAATTACCCTAGGCCATGCCCAGAAAATCATAGCTGGCATGGTAATCTTTCAATTTTTTAGGAGCAAGTTAACTGATTGGCAGAATAAAGATGAATCAAGTTAAAAACATACATTCATACATGTAATACTATATACTGTGTGTGAGAATATATATGATATTTGAAAATATCATGATAGTTATTGTCTCTGGGATCAAATATACACTGCTTTGACCTTCAACTCCAACCTTACCAGTGCAGCTTTGTCTACTCAGCCTCTACCCAGCTCCTTCCCTTCTTTCGTTCTTGCTATCCCCACCTCATCACTCTCTCTCCCAATCCTGGTCAAGATTTGGTCTCTTCTCTCTCTTTTATAATAGCTGCTGCCTAACCTCCCCATGTATGCAGTTCAGGTGGGAGCTAATTAGGGTCCAAGTCCCCTCTGTACCCAACAATGGTTAACTTACACCCGTATGACACAGAACTAATATGGTTACATTTACAGATTATTTGGGATTACCTGTGACGTGTCAACACCTTGCCTCACTCCAAGTCTCCCCACAAATACACCATATACCACATTATCAACACTTTTTTCTTAGTTAATTTACATTTGACTCTTTCATTATTCTATACCTTATCTTCCAAATGGCCCTTCAGCTTGTGTCTCTATGCCCTTAATGACAAGGAAATAATTTCCTCTTGAAGATGATCCTATTTAATATTTTGATAACTCTGAAAAATTCCTGTCTCATACTAAGCCAAACTCTCCTCTTGGATAATATTAATCTGATTTTTTCCTTCCCTTAAATTATCCTAAAACAAACAAACAAACAAAAAACCCTCATTTAATCCTTTTTCCACAAAGTAAGCTCTTCAGATAAGATCCCATGTAAGTTAGGTTGTATCACAAAGATATGATGCTAAGTAAAAGGTGCCAGTCTCAAAAGATTATATACAGTATGATCCCATTTATATGACATTCTGTCAAAAGGCAATATAGCAACAGAAAACACGTTAGTGGTGGCCAGGGGCTAGGATCTGGGTTGGGGGTGGGGGACATTAGTATCTGACTACAAAGAGACAGTATAAGGTAATTCTTTGGGTTATTGAAATTATTCTGTACCCTATTGGGTTAATATGTTGGTGGTTATAGTAATCTATGCATGTATGAAAACTCATTGAAGTATACACCAAAAAGGTAAATAGTACTATATGTAAATTTTTTAAATTCTATTTATTGAGTACTATGTGCCAGGTTCTTATCATGATTCTTTTATTTTAATCTTCATAAGAACCCCACAAGTTAGGTAATAGTATTATAGTCCCCATTTTACAAATACACTGAAGCACAGAGAGGTTAACTAACCTTCCCAAGATCACAAAACTTGATAGAAGCAGAGCTTAGATTTTAACCCAAGCAATCTGACTCCAGAACTGAGTATCTTCACCACTGTCCTATGTTATCTCTGAATAGAGTGAAAAGGAACTTCATTTAGCCTCTATCAGTGAAACATGACCAATTTAAGGAGCAGAACCTCAGACAGAACTATACAACACAATTAGCTTGCAAATGGAGCAGAGCATATGCCACCAAGACAAACACATTTCCGGCCCAAAAAAGTCTCAGTTCCTGTTTTAATAACTAATATTTAAACTTTCGATTCCGATTTCCTTTATAATAAAAGGTCTTCTTGTTAACATACTAAATAAATTTCAAAATCAACTTTCTAAGGCCTATGAACTGTGATACAAAAATCTTTTCTTAACTGTCCCTTAAGAAATCCTGATTCTGATGTAAATAAAATAGAACATATCAATTGTAAGCTCAAATTTTTTAAATTGTAAGTTTAAAAATTCAAAAATCTTGATTCCATTCCTTCTCCCTCTCCACTTCCCCAAAACTAAATCCTTCCGGATAGTTTTCGGAACTAAAACCTATTAGTAATGAGACAAACGGATAAATACACCCACGTGTGGTGCCTTGTGGTCATTCTTACACATTCATTTGGGTCTTTTAGTGCCTGCAGTCTACATCCCCACAAACTCCATTCCATGTACTTTGCAAAAATAAAGCTATCCTCTGCAAAAGTGATGTGTGGCATGCCTGATAATTCAGGAGCAGCAGCAGCAGCTGAAATGAGAGAGTAAAGGGAAAGAATTATGATGGCTTTTACAACTAAAAGTTACTCCAAAATGCCCAAATTTGGTAAGCGCTATCTTGAGATGGTAAAGGTTGCCTAGTTTTGATGTGAAGAGTTGGTAGCAGAAAATCTGTTTTGGGATTTTTAATGTTCAACACTTGTTCATGGTGGATTTAATTGCTTCAGCGCTATGCCCAGGACAGATTACATACATGGTCATGTATATATTCTCCATTTTCAGGTAAGAATGATGTGAAGTCTATGTGACAATTCTGCCTTGGATCCAGCTTCCCTAAAATAGTCAAGAGTTTAATGGAGCTATTCTCAGCCCACCATCTCCCTCCTCCAAACATTTCTAGTCTTAACCCTCTAATATCAGGAAATTTAAAAAAGGAGAAATTTCTGGAAAAAATATAATTGGTCTTTGGAGTCAAACAGCCCTGAATCCTTTCAGCACTCTCTCATTTACTATCAATGCCACACATTCCTGTGAATTTTCTGATCTTTCTTCTATAAAAGTGCTTTAGCCATATTTATGTTTCAGGACTTCCATTAGAAATAAATAAAATGATGCCGACCTAACAAAATTCTTGCCACATACTAGACTCTCTAAAAGTCGTAGTTATAATCACAATCAGGGAAAGAAATCTGCACATGGAACAGTATTCACCTATGGCCATTTGCAGCTTTATTTCACAATGTTTCCTTAGACAAATTTCTCTACTCCCTGCCTCAAGATCAGGTTTGATCTTGTTATAAACTCAGGGGCTTTGCAGTGTTAATTATTAGTTACCAGCATACCTCCCATGCAATACAGTGATTTTTGGTTCATGAAATTAGGTTTGCTAGAAAAATATTTAAGAGATGTGAAATGACTTTGCAACCAGATTCGGCTAGCAGGCTGATTACACAATCTTAATTCACGGCGCAAGCACACCCACCCACACACCCAGGAAGCGTGGGGGTCTTGTGGAAGTCAGTAGCTTATCTATTATGTGCACTCCGGAGCTATAAACAAGACCATGTGAGGATTCAGCTAGAATGCTTCCTCTGAGTCAGTATTAAACAAACTTCCGAACTGTTAGGGAAGGAAATAAAGCCACCATACCCCCAAAAACACCCGGGACAGAGAACCAGGGATTGTGGGAGTTGTTTTCAATATCCTGTCACAGACTGTTGCAATAATTAAAGTAAGTTTTGTAATGAAAAAAAAATGTTGCTTAATAATAATAGTTAGCACGAATTAGAATAGGTAGTAATCTCCATATGGAGTACCCTATCAGAAATATACATGACTTATTATGTGGAATGGCAGAATTTTAAAAAACTTTGTCATGTTTTACTCCACAAAAATGCTAGCACAACTTTCCATTTAGTGTCACAGTCTCCAATATGATTTTGGTTCAGACTAAATCAGACCCAAAAATCTTGTCAATGGTTACAAAAATAAAACACTAGGAAATGACAGATTTTCAGACAGCGTAACATGATGCAGTGGAAAATACACAGGCTTTGAAATCAGAAGTGTTCCAGTTCTGCATTTTCTAGTTTTGTGATCTTGGGCAAGTTACATCTCCTTACTGAGACTCCATTTTCTCATCTAGAAGATCGTGATATTCACGAGGTTCTTACTGAGATCAAATTAGAGATTAGATGAGTAAGCTACTTTGACAAATATGAAGAGCTATCTGAATATGAGATATTATGATTCACTGCTCTAACCTGTCACTGTCCTCAGTTCAACTGAAACAGAATTAGAAAGAAATCAAGTTTGGAATACCTTGAAATTGTTTTTGCTTGAGGTAAATAATGAGTTCTAAAGCTTACATCCCTCTTGGACATTTTGGTTTTCAGGAAGGAAAAAGATGGATATCATCTATAATAGGAAAGCTACAGTTTAACTGACTATGGAGAACATAGCACTTACTTACATATAATTTTATTTCTGAGTTTTAAAAGACTGAATATAGAAATCACAGATGATAAATTAAGAGGAAATAGTTAAAGCACTTTAATCCTTACCAATGTCCACAAAGTAGGATGTTTCATTAAAGGTTGTCTGGGTGCTCAGACAGTAAAGGACGTTACCATTTCCGGCAACCCAAAACTTGACCTCATACTTGGACTTCTGAACGTAAACTTCCTGGGAGGAAATTAAATACAGAGAACCTCTTCTAGTTTTGGAGAGCAGTCCTGCCAAAAACACTGTAGGAAACATTTAGACCAAATTAATTCTTAAATTTTTATCCTAAATATATTGAAGCCAACAGAAAAGGCAGTGCTGGGGATTTTTATTTAGAATACGAAGTGAAATCAAAATCAAAGTTGTCCAAAATATCCTTCTTTCTTTGCCTATGTCCTTATAAAAATATGCTGAAATGTAAGATAACAGTTTCTCCTTCCCTCACTGCAATATTTTTACTTAGACCCTAACCCCAAGACCTTAAAAAAGAAAATACTCAACCAAAAGAAAAAAAGAATTATAATAGTTATAATTTACATATGTGACATATATAAATCAAATTAAATATAAAATGTGTTTACCCTATTTTTAATGCTCAAGCTACCCAGGATCATTCAAGCTTTCTTTCTTCTCTAAGGTGTGGAGTACCTTCTAGGTTCAGTGGACATTTTAAAAGGTCAAATAGAGTCCATCCTTCAGGCAGATGAGATGCTATTCTATTTTTAAAAGACCTCTAGAAAAGGAAATTCCACTAGCTTACCCAGTTACACATTCCAGTGTCTACCAAATCTCACTGTCTGAAATTTTTTTCTTTTCTCTTATCTAAATCCCTCCTGCTGTAACTCAAGCCTGTTGCCTTCTGTTTGGTCCCTAATGGAGATGATCATCAACCTTCGGAGATCAGCCTTCTCACGTGAGGCTCTTTTCAAATTCTGCAAGCCAGAAACCACTTGATTTCTAACTCTCCTTATCCCAGCTCTTTAACCATTATTGTTATTCACCTATCATTTTCTTCCAAGTTTTCTTCCTCCAACCTTTTTTCATTTCACATATCCTTTTAAAATAATATTTTTTAAAAGCAAAGGAAATTAAAGTTATCCAGTAACTTTATGACACTAAAACAATCTAATTTCTTTCTTTTTTAAGATAGAATTTGATTTTACGTAATTTTATTAAATTTATTGGGATGACATTGGTTAATAAGATTAATAGTTTCAAGTGTAGAATTCTATAGTACATCATGTATCTATTGCATTGTGTGTTCAACACCCGAAGTCGAGTCTCCTTCCGTCACCATATATTTCACCCCCTTTACACTCTTCATCCTTCCCACTCCCCTTTCCCTCTAGTAATCACCATACTGTTGTCTGTGTCTATGAGTTTTTTGTTTAAAAACAATCTATTTTCAATTTTCTTTGTCCTCACCTCTCCTCCTCACACATATATCGTTATGACTATAATGTGTAATTTTATTGAATTAATCCAAGTTTTTTAATTCCTTTTTCAGTTTGACAATCCAGAACATGCTTAGAATGAGCTAGTATATGAGCTAGTATGGCATGAATTTCAAGATTTGAAGAATTTCCTTCTTTACTCAATAGAATTAAATGATTGATTACTACACATCAAAGCACTGCTAGGTTCTAAGGATTCAAAGTATTTACCATACAATTCTTGTCCACAAGTAGGCCCTGATAAGACACACAGCAAATTAATTAGAATGAGAAGGATCTTGTTTAGATGATTCCTGCATCTAACTTACAGGGTTGACTGAGAGAACTGGACCTCGGGGGAAGACTGACCCTACAGAAACTAAGAGTGAGGAGCCACCTGGCAGGTAGTCAGGTGGTGCAGGAGCTGTGGGTACACTGCCACAGCTTCCTCCATCTACTAGGAGACCAGAGACCCTAAGGAGAGAATGCTCAGTGCTATCCAGAGTTTACCTGGGCCTCTGAGGGTGGATGTCTGCTGAAAAACTGAGTTCAGTGGTGGCTGCTTCCCAGATCTTTTTTGAATAGTAAGGAAAGAGACTAGTTACCAGAATGAAATGGCAAATTTGTACAAATGAAAAAAAGCATGGTTGATAGGGTAAGGTGACTCTGGGTAAGTGTTACCTGAGGATTCATTTAGTAATTGATGAAACAGTGTAATATCATCAAAAGAACAAAGATCTGAAAGGAAAAACTGGTTCCTGTACCATAGTATCGTTAAACAAATCTCTTTAGGTCTGACCCTCAGTTTATTCATCTGTACAATAGATGTTGTTTATGGTGTGTTCCATGATTTACATTCCAGGAAATAGCAAATATTAAAAAAAAATACATTTTATTTCCAAAAACTGAACATATGATCCTTTCTTTAATGAAAAATATCCATACCCATTTTCACTATGTTTTAGGTTAGATTAAAAAATGGAATACTCTGAAAAAGTTTAGTTTTAAAAATGGAATCCTAGTTTTAAAATATTAAGGGAGCTTGCAGTTTAATGGATTCTGATTGAAGAGCCAACATGCACACGTGTCTGGAGCTTTGTTTACGGTGGCCAAGACATGGAAACAACCAAAATGTCCTTCGATAGATGAATGGATAAAGAAGTTGTGGTATATATACACAATGGAATACTATTCGGCAGTAAGAAAAGATGATATAGGAACATTTGTGACAACATGGATGGATCTTGAGAGAGTAATGCTGAGCGAAACAAGTCAGACAGAAAAAGCAGAGAACCATGTGATTTCACTGATATGTGGTATATAAACCAAGAACAACAAAAGAACAAGACAAACAAATGAGAAACAGAAACTCATAGACACAGACAATAGTTTAGTGGTTGCCAGAGGGTAACGGGGGCGGGGGGTGGGGGGTGGGAGATGAGGGTAAGGGGGATCGAATATATGGTGATGGAAAGAGAACTGACTCTGGGTGGTGAACACACAATGGGATTTATAGATGATGTAATACAGAATTGTACACCTGAAATCTATGTAATTTTACTAACAATTGTCACCCCAATAAATTTAATTAAAAAAAAAAAAAGAGCCAACATGCCCAATTATTCCTCTATTCATTCAATAAATCTATGTTGAACGTTACCTATACCAGACTCTGCGCTAGGTACTGGTGGTACTATACTTTGGAGAACAAAATTCAAGGTCCCAGAAAGAAAAAGATGGCATACTTGAAACAGATCATTAAAAAGAGTTTAGTAACAGTCTATTTGTAAGGGCTGTTGACAGGGTAGGGGAAACTGAAGCACCCTGGGGCTAGCAACTAATGGCTCAGAAAAACAAGAAGAGAACACCAGGGCCGAACTTTATCCCCTATAGGCCTAAATCATCAGGGAGAGGGAGTAGTTATGGAATCCAAGAGCTGTAGGAGCGGACTGCCATAGCCTTACAATAGAAAACATGGATACCGCAGAACCTTTCCTTTTGCCCTATGATCTCTGATCGCCACCTAAACTCAACTGGAAGCCAAAGGACAGGGGAGGCCAACTGACGCAGCTCTAAGAAGTCAGTCTCCCAGGACACAGAGCAGGATGAAGACTACACAGCACATTCTTGCTTGTGAAAAGCATGTGGTTGTGGTGGCAGAGAGATATTAAACAAGCACATAAGATAATTCACATAATCATGGGTGTTCTGAACAATATAAAACAAGAATGCGATAGGGGCCAGCCCGGTGGCTCAGGCGGTTAGAGCTCCATGCTCCTAACTCCGAAGGTTGCCGGTTCGATTCCCACATGGGCCAGTGGGCTCTCAACCACAAGGTTGCCAGTTCAACTCCTCGAGTCCTGCAAGGGATGGTGGGCAGCGCCCCCTGCAACTAAAATTGAACACGGCACCTTGAGCTGAGCTGCCGCTGAGCTCCCTGATGGCTCAGTTGGTTGGAGTGTGTCCTCTCAACCACAAGGTTGCCGGTTTGACTCCCACAAGGGATGGTGGGCTGCACCCCTTGCAACTAGCAACTGGCAACTGGACCTGAAGCTGAGCTGCGCCCTCCACAACTAAGACTGAAAGGACAACAACTTGACTTGGAAAAAAAAAAGGCCTGGAAATACACACTGTTCCCCTTCCCGAATAAAATCTTTAAAAAAAAAAAAACAAGAATGCAATTGAGGAGGTGAAGGTAACTGAAGAGATGATATTTTTGCTAAGAACTTAAAGATAAGAAGGGGCCAATTATAAAGATTTGGAGGGGAGCATTCTAGGCAGAGGGAATAGTAAATGTAAAGACACTGAGTTAGAAGTATTCTTGGAGTGTTAAAAAAATGAGGTGAAATCGTGGGCAGTGCCCATATCTTGTGTTAAGGCAAGTTGCTCTTGGCAAGGAGTTTGAACTCCACTTTAGTGCAATGGGAAGATACTGAATGATTATATGCAGGGGACTAACGTCATTTTGTTTACATGTTCCAAAGATCACTTAAGCTGCTGTGTGAAGACTAAAGTTTAATGGCACAAGAATACAAGCAGGGAGGCCAGTTACAAGGGTACAGTCGTCCCCCATTATCTGCAGGGGATACATCCCAAGATCCACAGTGGATGCCTGAAACCACAGATAGTACCAAATCTTATATATACTATGCTTTTTCCTGTACACATATACCTATGAAAAAGTTTAATTTATAAATTAGGCACAGTAAGAGATTAACAATAATAACTAATAATAAAATAGAGCAATTGTAATAATATATTGTAATAAATTTATGTGAATGTGGTCTCTTTCTCTCAAAATATTATATTGTACTGTACTCACCTCTTCACTGGAAGGACACACGTTACAGCTTTCCTGTGGCATATCTGAATTGCCAGCATCACTATTTTTGCACTTTGGGGCCATTATTAAGTAAAATAAGAGTTACTTAAACGCAAGCACAGCGATACCATGACAGTCAATCAAATAATCCAAAAGGCTATGCAATGACCAGTGGGGCAAGGAGCGTCTACAGCGTGGGTACACAGGATAAAGGGATGCTGCATGCCATGGGCAGGACAGAGCGAGACCTCACGAGATTTCATCACGTTACTCAGAATGGTGAGCAATTTAAAACTTATGAATTGTTTCTTCCTGGAATTTTCCATTTAATATGTTCAGACTGCGGTTGACTGCAAGTAAGTGAAACTGCGGAAAGTGAAACTGTGGAAAGTGAAACTGCGGATTAGGGGGGAATACTGTATTTCAGAAGTCCATAGAGAGTTGATGGTGGTTCGGACTAAGACAGTAAAGTGGGAATTAAAGAAAAGATCATGTACTTTCAGAAGGATTAGAGATGACATATGAAAAAAGAGAGAGAGAGAAGGAAAAACGACGACTGCCATATTTTTTCCACTCACACATGATGCACTTCTTGCATGGTATATAAAAAAATTTGCATTTCCCCAAACATACACTATTTATTCATATTTCTCTGCCTTTGAATTTGTAGTTTTCTTTTAAAAATGTTCCTGTTCTTCTGGTCCACGCATCTAATCCAGATAATTCATTGTTCAAGACTCAAGTCTAGGAATGCTTGACTCAAGAAGCTGTTCCTAATACCGCAGGACTAAGTTAGCCTTCTCTCCTCAGAGCTTTCCCACAGCAACTTCTGCCGGAAGCATTGTCACCTTCCTATTGACTTGACTTATATCAGGGAAGCAGCAAGGAGATGCAGAATAAAATAGGATAGAAAATAGAAGATAGAGACTTACTGGGATTTAAGGACTTTTGTTTCTTAGCTTGAGTTTGCCCAAAAATAGTGCCTGAGGCAAGAACTTGTAAACAGAGAGCAGGACTGAGGGACAGGGAAGAATTAGGGAAAGTGGAGAAGTGAATACACACACGCATTGTTAAAATCCCTGTTGTAGGCGCCTGGCACTCAGTGCTGCCTGGAATCTTCTCAAGAGGATGTAGAATGCCTTTTGCAATTGTTGACCTGAAGATGGATGATTTCCATCTATAGCTTATATCCCACATTAGTTGAGATTTACTTTGGGGTATAAAAATTCCTACATCCAGACAGACAATACCTGCTTGAACAAAGGACTTCACAAAGCCAACTGTGACACTGGAAAAAAACAAGGTCAAAAATGCCAAACATCCAGTGCTTGAGAAAAGATGTCAGCATGAAGTAAGCCAAACTATTCACTGCATGTGCACTGAAATCAGAGACAAGGCTAAGGAGGACGTGAGTCAGGAATCCAGGAGCAATTCATACAGTCACGGAGATACATGGGTGCCCTACACTAAGTCCCATTTTTCTCTAAGTCTTCAAGGTGGTGGTCAGCCAGTCTCTCTACATGAGTTAATAGATATATATATTATATTAATACACTAAGCTGCAGTCTTCACTGCTGTGACTGGTCCTGAAGTTATGATTGATATTTATCATCTCCTTCCTCCACCATCCATATTCAATTTTCCTCTCCCTCAGCCAGCACTCCTACTCAGCTAGGTTTCTAGCCTAGTGGGGTGATGCAGACCTGAATCCCAGAGCAGGCTGAACCCTTGGCTACCTTGCTATCATCAGGTCATGTTTGCCAAAACTGCTATTCACTATTATCACTGTGCATGTGAATGCGAAGAAATGCCCATGATGACCCATACCTTTCCTGTGCTTTAGGGATCTCAGATTGCCCGAAGCTTCCATTTCCAACGTCTCCTCATCCTAAATCGCCCACAAGAAGAATCTAGTACTATATGACTTACCTTGTGTTCTACCAAAAAGCAAAGGCTCAGTCAAGGAGATAATCCCAGAGTACTAGTGGAAGACCAAAATGGGGGAAGGGGAAAAAGTCTATATAAAGGTGCATTTTACAGTATGGGGAATATAATCAACAATGTTGTAAAGATTATGTAAGGTGCCAGATGAACACTGGGCTTATCAAGGCGATCACTTCATAGACTGTGTAGATTCATGACCAATGTGTTATACAACTGAAGCTGAGTAATATTCTATGTTAACTATAATTAAATATATAGTCACAGGATATGGAGTACAACATAAGGAAGATAGTCGATGGTATTGTAACAGCTATATAAGATGTCAGAGGGGTAATAGCTTGGAGGAGGGGGGTTATCACTTTGTGAGGGGTATAAATGTCTATTATGTTGCTTTGTACACCTGTAACTAATAAAAAAGAAGAAGAAGAGGAAGAAGAAGGAGAAGAAGGAGAAGGATAAGGAGAAGAGAGAGAGAGAGAGAGAAAAGAAAAGAAATTACAGTAGAAAAAATAAAAATTAAAAAATTTTGAAAAGGTGCATTTTTATATCATAGCTTTGGCACACTGGGGCTTGATCCTGGTATCTAAGGAGCACACAGAATGTGTGTCTCCCAGAAGAACAACTAAGGAAAGCATTTATCCATAGGTGTCCATTCCTCACTAATTGAGAATTGCTCTCAGAGTTAATTTTCATAAATGTGGTGGCTCCATGTATGAGCTTAACAAGTAGGATCCCATTCCCAGCTGTGGCATTGGAGAAGTCCTGCAGCAAAAAGTGAAAATACACGGTATTCATCTGAGATGAGATTCTACTGTTCTAATGTGAGTCAAATTCAGACTGCCCTTTGCATCCAGGCTGGAATCAGAGGTGAAGCTGAGAAGATGTTAGAGTCGCAGAGGCTCTGCTATAGCCATCTCAAGGAATTTGTATTTAATTCTGTAAACATAAGCAAATATCAGACTTTTAAGCAGAAAAGTGACATCATTAGGTTTGTATTATAAGATTACACTTGAGACACTGAGGAGGATGAATCAGGCAGAGAATGGGATGGTGAAGTAAAGGAGACCATTTTGGAGACTCCACCTGTAGCTGATGGTGCATTAGGGCAGTGTCTATGGATATGAGGGGAAAAATGAATTAGTGAGCTACTTGAGACAGTGAATCAATGGGGCAAAGTTGAGCAAAGCTTCACGTTGATAGTTTGCTCAAAGAGATTATTATAACAAAGTATCATCAACTAGCCATTACTTGTAGTTAGTAGGGGGTAAAGAGTTTGTTGGTGGACTCAATGTTGTTTCAAACTTAGACCAATGAATCAATCATGAATCCGGTCATAGTGCATGCATAGAAAAATAAATGAATCAACTCATGTGTTAACTGTGGTTATATCCAGAGAGGTGCATAGGGCAGAAGTTTATGTAATTTTTCACTTTCGTTTTCTAAATTATTATCTTTGTGGTATTTTTATCTTTCAAAATGAGATGATCATCAATATTAGATTCTAAAATCAGGAGCAGGGGAATGAAAAACAAAACAGAAATAGAATTCCCCTTCCTATACACAAGTGTGCAAAGAAAAAAAAATGAACGAAAATCTTGTTTCTTATGTTCAGAAAATTTGGTGTTATCTACTTGAAAAAGAGGGTTCTTTTTGGAATGATAACATGATAATTAAAAAATAATGTATAAAAAGAACTTCTGCAGGAACACACTAAATGCCACCAAAATATTGAAAGCATCAAAGTCGATCACTTCATATGACAGTGATATAAGGTGGAAATAAGTCTCTGAAACCCTTTAATTTCAGTTCTGATGTGCCTCTGTGCTATCTTCTGCAGCTCTTAGCTATTATTTAAACACTTATCAAATTAAATGCTTACCTTTTTTTTTTCCTTTGTGGAATTTGTACTCCTCCAAATACCTAGCATCTGCCTTTCTTTCTTTTTTTCCCTCGGTGATATTTAATAAGCAGCTACTATGCACCACCGTATTAGGACTGTTGGTTATCATTAGTAACATAGAGCAATGTGATAGACGCTTTTGATTATTAGGGACTAGATTTGTGACTGACTTCAGGATTTAATTAACAGTGCACCTTCAAGTAATGCACTTAACCTTCTGAGCCTCAACTTTATCATTATTAAAGGGAGGGATAAATATTACAAACATGAGATTATGTTGAGGTAGATATTATTCATTTGTTCATTCAGTCATTAATTCAATAAATACTAAATTCTCTCCATGTCTAATATGTATGTGCTTTGTGAACCAAAAATAATAGATCAATAGTGTGAGTTATTACTATCATGTGTATGCTATAAACTGAGCTGGTATATATTTTGCTTGTTGGTTTATTTGTTTTGTTTGAAAAGCTTTTCCAGTGATTATGTTCTATAAATTTGAGCACCAAAATGTCATTTTCTAGTTCAAGTACAGTAACTATTTTAATGTCTAAAGTCAACTAGTAATTTATGAATCTGATGAAGACAATAACATTTTACTTCTGATGAGTCAAATGGACACTAAGCCAATAAAATTAGAAAGTAAATGAAGCAAGAAAAAACAATGAGTAAAGATAACATAAGGAAAAGCAGGAAATTTGGGGGGGGGGTGATTTTGAATGTGCTGTCTCAGAATCACATTTCTCACTTTTTTTATTAACAATTTTAATATAAGGACTACCTCAAGAAAATCAGATACTTCACTGATAATCAAACAGTTGATTGGAGTTCTGTGGAACATTTCATAAGATGACTTAGCATGAGAGGCTTGTGATATTTATGTTTTAATATTTGCATTACCTGATTTTTGAGACTAAATCTCACATATAAAATGTAATATACATCATAATATATAATATAAGCAATAGCTGTGGCAGAAAGTTATTGGTACAGAAGATGCACTTATTTTGCTGAGAACAGAACATTAAAAGGGAGAGAAATATTTTATTATAAAGCCCACAACTTCCATCCAACCTTACTTCTTTACATATGTTGGTGGGACTCATTTATACATAAACATTTTTCATACTATTTGCTATCTGCAATCTAATATCAGCTTTTCTGCTTGGTCAAGGCTTTATTATAAGTATATGCACATACACATTTATTTTATGATCTCAAGGAATTTGAAATTTCTCATATACACCACCTGTTTCCTTTATCATCATTTCAGCATTGTGACTGACAACGCGGAAAAAGAAATACACTTGGATAGAAAAATGCAGTAAAATAAGAGTGAAAAATCAGTGGACAAACCACATAACTTTGAAATGAGCAGAGTCTCTAAGACTTAAGGTAAAAGGTACTGTACATTAGCACTCTATTCTAGTTGATAAAGTTATTTTCCACAGGGATATGATTTAGCAATTCTGCTACACAAATATACTGGAACTGGCAGACAGCAGGAGCAAGGTTTTTCACTGTTGGAGTGGGAACATACAGATAAGCGAGGGGATCTAAAAATGATACAAGTGGTAATGGATTAGAGTTGGAAACATCAGTATGAACTCATGTTTAGGTCACCTTTGATATGGGCAGTTACATACAGATACATATGTTTATATACATATATGTACGTACAAGGTTGGACAATTGAGTTCGTAAACTAGTCCTAGAAAAAGTGCTATATACCTGATTGGTGAATATCACTACAGTCACCTTTGAAGTACCCCACTTGAGAAGGTATGCACCCATGCCAGCGCCTAGTCCACCCTTCAAAGCAATTCTGGAAATCATTTTCTGGAATGATCATCAGAGCTGTCGTCGTATTATCCTTGATGTCCTGAATGTCATCAAACTGTCTTCCTTTCAATATTTCCTTTATCTTCAGGTAATGAAAGAAGTCATTGGGGGATAGAGAAGGTGAGTAGAAAGGGTGTTCCAATACAGTTATTTGTTTACTGGCTAAAAACTCCCTCACAGACAGTGCCGTGTGAGCTGGTGCATTGTCGTGATGCAAGAGCCATGCATTGTTGGTGAAAAGTTCAAGTCATTTTCATCTAACTTTTTCATGCAGCTTTTCAGCACTTCCAAATAGTAAACTTGGTGAACTGCTTGTCCAGGTGGTACAAATTCATAATGAATAATCCCTCTGATATCAAAAAGTTAGCAACATCATTGCAACAAGTTTGCAAACTTAATGGTCAGACCTTGTATTTACAAGAGCTTTAGAATGTTGTTTACACGTGACTCTAATATCTATCCAAGGGGTTGACAAACAGTTTCTGTAAAGAGCCAGAGAGCAAATGTTTCAGGCATTGTGAGCCACGTAGGCTCTGTTGCAACTGCTCGATTCCACCCTTGTACCATGACAGCAGCCATAGACAAGTCTGTAAACAAATGAGTGTGGCTTTGTTCCACTGAAACAGATAGTGCGCCAGATTCCGCCCATAGTTTGCCAACCTCTGATCTATCCTAGAGAGTAACAAAAGTGAAAGAAAATGCATGAAATAAGTTGACATGTATTGTATGAGTTCAACTATGTAAAAAATATTTTTAGAGGAAAAGTATTAGCAGAAGCAGCATTAAAATGTTAACCAGATTTTTTTCTGGAGAGTGGTATAAGGACTTTTTCTCCTCCTTATTCCTACAGTTCCACTTTTTTATATATTAAAAATAAGAAAAAGAAGTCTTAAAGCCAGTTTCTTTGAATTTGTGCTTTTATCGGTAAGCTAGAGATTCCCGGGCCAATTTAAGATTTGAAAATATTCTTATTTGTGATACATTTCTGTACATTCAAGAAAACATTTTGGTTAACCTTCATCCAATTCTCCATAATAGTGGACTTCTTTTGACAGTCAGAAATTATATTTTGAAATATTACTTACTCCTAATCAATTCAGGTAATGATTCTGAATCTATTGTTCGTTATTCATGAATATGCCTCACTTCCAAAGCTTCTGATACTCTTTGGGGATCGCCTAAAGCCACAATATTGGGAAATGTTGCCTGCTTTTCTAAAACTCTTTTTAATGACTCATGTTCTTAAAAGCCTCTGTTTAGGTGACAAAAGAACCACTGTTGTTAGGAGGGATGTACAGTGCATTACACAAGTTTACCCTGGCAAGCCACAGGCCTTGATCTGCAACTCTGTGTCAGCACTTTTCGGCCCCACGAATATGGATACAGATGGGAGTGTGATCTGCTCCAGGCGTTTCACAGAGCCAATCAAAACACGGAAAACAAAGGCCTTTCTAAGCTCAATGCTGACCACAGTCCCTACAGTATTGTTAATGTCACATTTTTCTCCTGACTTTCCATATAGAGAATACCTCTCACCTGAGAGGAATAAGGTTTCATTCAGAGCCTAAGAATTAAGTTTGTTGTTCTAGTGAGAGTATGGAATGGCTCCCTTTGGAAAAGGGAAAATGAAGCCTTTCTCAGCCTTTCTCTAAGAACTTGCAAAACAACCCCATAGCTCTCTGAACACACAGGATGCAACCAAGGCTAACTGGTTACCCTAGAGCAAAGGCACACAGTTGGGCTGACACTGCATAAATAGAGGAAAAGGAAAAAAATGAAACGACTATCTGAGGCCATTTTAGGGAGAGAAAGATGTGCGTGGTCAGTTTCACTAGCACCTCAAGGACCCTTACCCTGGCTCCTATGAAGGCTGTCATCTCCTATTCTTCACCCTGTCCACTACTCTCTCTCAGAAGGATATTTGTGCTATTATAAGAGTTTGTCATTATATTATGGGTCATATTTATTGTTGTTGTTTTTCGTCTGTTTCCCTCACTAGAAATATGCTCTTTGTGAGGGCAGAGACCATAGTCTGTCTGTTGTTTTTTTTTGTGCTCTGTTTTTCATAGTAAATACGTTAAAAATATGTGTGAATGTGATATGTAGATGATGTATTACAGAACTGTACACTTGAAACCTATTTAACTTTGCTAACCATTGTCACACCAATAAACTTTAATTAAAAAAAAGAAAACCAATATGTCACAATTTCCTGAACTATAATGTCCTGAACTCTATACTTATGAATAAAAACAACTTTTCCTTTTCTTTAAATATGTGTATGTGTGTGTGTGTGTGTGTGTGTGTATTAGGTTGGTGCAAAAGTAATTGTGGTTTTTGCAATTATTTTTAACCTTTTACACCGTAATTACTTATGCACCAACCTAATTAATTTGTGTTGAATTGTGTAGATGAACAGCAGAATCATTTAATAGAAAGACTCTGGATCGCTAGTCAGATAATGTGTGTCCTAGTCTGGCTCTATCATTAACTAGTTAGGTGTATTACTGAGGTTCCCACTATAATAATACTGTGTAACACCCACCCCAAATCTCGGTCACCTACATCAGAAAGCATTTATTTTTGCTTACAATCTGCAAGTTTGCTGGAGCTCTGCTAGGCTTGACTACAATCAGACTTTAGGTTGGGGTCACGTTCACTTCACATGTCTCTTCATTCTAGGACTTGGAGCATGTTTTCATGGTGACTGGCAGAGGCATAAAGAGGAGAGCAGAAACAATGACCTTTTAAAACTTCAGCTAACACACTGTCACTTCTGCCTACATCTCAGTGACCAAAACAACTCATATGGCCACACCCAACATCAGGAGAGCAGGGAAATTACTCCACCAACAGTATACCATGGCAAGAACGAGGAGGGAAGGAAGAATTGTGGACAGATAATGTAATCTACTACATTACACAAGTGAAATTCATGAAGTTTCCATTTCTGGAAAAAAATAAATAAACAAAGGACGATTCTGGTCCTGTCTATATACTGGGTTCTTGTGAGGGTTAAATGTTTTTGTGTAGACATTATGTAATTAAAATTGCTTAATGAAGAGCTCGACATTGTGTAGGCACCAGATAATGATTGAAAATGACCAGTCATTTTCTTTTCTTATAGAAAGACTACAATCAAAATAATATAATCATTGCTTAACATAAGTTGTGTATAAAATATTGTGGGAACAGGAGACAGAGTTATTAAGTTGGCCTGGATGATGA
This sequence comes from Rhinolophus sinicus, assembly GCF_036562045.2. NCBI lineage: Eukaryota > Metazoa > Chordata > Mammalia > Chiroptera > Rhinolophidae > Rhinolophus > Rhinolophus sinicus. Next base: position 123,746,519 of record NC_133754.1, read on the forward strand.
TCTTGAAGCTACTTTAAAAATAAATAAGGGTAAATAAGAATGACCACTGTGGAGGAGAACTGGGAAGTGGAAGAGTGTAGGAAGAAAAGCGGCCTTAGCTTTATTAGTAGTACTTCCTTTAGGGTGAAGGGGTGAGATTTGATGCAAATATGGCAAAAAAAATGTCATGTGATAATCTAAATGTTGAGAGAATGAATGTCTATTATATCATTTTCTGTGTAGGCTTAAAATATTTCATAATAAAAAATTTTTAAATTTAAATTATTTTGAAATAGGTACCTGGCAGACAAAGAAAGGAAGGAAGATATTCTGGGCAAAAGGATCACAAGTGGTAGGAAAAGCAATTAGGTCTTAATGGATAATAGTGTATGAGGGAGAATGATGGAAGGGAGTAAGACAGAGGCGTGGGAAGGGATTGTATTACCCTGTTTTCCTGAAAATAAGATCTAGCTGGACTATCAGCTCTAATGCGTCTTTTGGAGCAAAAATTAATATAAGACCCGGTCTTATATAAGACCCGGTGTTATGTTATGTTATGTTATGTTATGTTATGTTATGTTATGTTATGTTATGTTATGTTATGTTATGTTATGTTATACTATGTTAAAGACTGGATCTTATAGTAAAATAAGACCTGGTCTTATATTAATTTTTGCTCCAAAAGACACATTAGAGCTTATTGTACGGCTAGGTCTTATTTTCGGGGACACGGTAGTTTCCTAGGGCTGATATAACAACTACCATAAACTGGGTGACTTAAAACAACAGAAATTTATTGTATCACAGTTATGGAAACTAAAAGTCTGAGATCCAGATATAGGCAGGGTTGGCTCCTTCTGAGGGTTCTGAGGAAGCATCTATTCCATGCTTCTCTCCCAGCTTCCAGTGATGGACAGCAGTCGTTGACATTCCTTGGCTTATAGATACATCACTCCAATCTCTGCCTCCATCTTCACATGGCCTTCCCTCGCATGTCTCTGTCTTTACATAGCCATCTCCCCACTGTGCATGTCTCTATGTCCAAATTACCTCTTCTTATAAGGACACCAGTCATGTTGGATGAAGGTTCCACCCTACTTAAGTATGACCTCATTTTAATGTAACTAATGACATCTGCAAGGATCCTAGTTCCACATGAAATCAAAACTCTGAGGTAGTGGGGATTAGGACTTCAACAGATCTTTTTGGTAAACACAATTCAATCCTTAAAAGGGATCAAGATATTGTTACTATTTGGGGCCTACTAGTCACAACAAATTTTCATATTTCTTAAAATACTCAAAGGAACAACATAATATGTTGTTAACCAATTCAAAGACCTCCTCAGGGGACCTGTGACTTAGCCCACTCTGTGGAAGAAAGGAAATCAGAAGAAGGATGATGCTTTCTGTGTTTCTCCCATCTAACTATTCATGTGCCTCCCAGGCTAACCTACATTATGCTCTGCCTCACAGCGGCCCACGCTGGGTGACTCACCATCCTGTCCTTTGCAGAACAGTTTCATCACCCAAAGAAGAAAAACCCCTGGCTACTATCACCACCCTTCTGGACTGTAATGCTTTCCCCTGAAGTTAATTTTCAACCCCGGGCTCTTCAGAAACTAACTGAAACACCAAGATCCGGCATTGATGGCCCACCTCATATTCCCACCTCTGCTTTAGGAAACTTCCTTAGTAAAATTCACAATGTATGGGCTGCTTAAGCAGAATTTTTAGTCCCTCGTTATCCATTTTCCAGTTTTCAATTATAAAAATGGTGAATCCTCTCAAATCAGTTCTTAGACTCCTTGGCTCATCCCTTCATCTAGCCAAATGCTTTCCTCTTCCTACGGTACGATCTAGCCTTTGCCAAGTTCTTTACCCCCCATCTCACCCTACTGTCTGCTTTGCTCACAGTCCTCCAAATCCACTTCCTTTTGTTCCGTGAACATGCCAAGGACTTTTTCACCTGAAGGCTATTCCACTAGGTTCTTCCTCCAGCTCCTCAAATGTCTGCTCGTTCTCAAACTTCACTCTCATTCTCAAACATTACTCCTTTGGTGAGGTTTTCTCTGGCCCTCCTATCTAAAACACCTTGCTCTGATTCTCAGACTTATTGTGCTGTTTATTTCCTTCCAGAGCTATTTGTTCATTTCTTTAATTACTGGTTCACTGCACATCTCCTTTATAAAAAGAGGTCATGTGTGTGCCTAGTTCAATAATAGTCTCTGCTGTTCATACAGTACCTGGTGCATAATAGGTGCCTAATAAATATGAATTGAATGAAAAAAGAAACCTTTGGGCTCAGACTTTCTCAAAGTCTTCACAAGTTTGGACTCTGAGCAGGAAACGTGGACATATTTGCTTTAGTTGCCTGTTGGTGTTGGCAGCCTAGGTCCCTGGTTCTGTTACCCAGATTTTTTGCCTGGGTTACTGACATGGTATGCTCAAGTCTCTTATCTAAGGTTTTTTTGTCTTGGCTCCAAAGTTCAGGATTCCAGACTCTGTTTACATAAAACAGGGACCTAGATTATCAACTGGTCTTCTCCCTGGCTTTTCCTGAATTTCACCCCTGTGTGCTGACTCTTATCATAACTGCTGTTCCTACCTGCCTTAGTCACCAACCACAGAATTGACTCCAAACCTGCCAAAATCCTTTTAGTCTGATTCAACTCCTGTCCTTCTTATCTCTTATCTCTTTCTTTCCACTTTAAATCTTCCTTCTTCCATTTCTACCCCAATCATAGCATGACTGTAAGCATAGTGGATTGGTTAATGTGACATGTTTTTAAAAGCTAACTATTCCAACTCATATTACCCTCTCTACTGGAGCCTTATACAAAACTAGTATATCTGTCTCACTGGATACAATAAATCCCAAGTCAATAATTAGGATGTATGCATTTGCCAACTCCAATATAGACGGAAACTAAATCTGTAATATTCTCAGCTTTGGATAATTTTAAACAACTTTAGGATACAATTAAGGCCATTTATAGCATTGACATTGTCTATGCCTTGAATACTCTCCTCTATAAACCTGAGTTTATCACTTCCGTTAAAATTCAGTGTCCATAATGTATTTAAGAAAAGCTACTGTGAGTTGCCTGGATATTTTCCAAACTCTGGATACCATAGTTAGTCACATGGAATGTGGAATGGGCTAGACATCTTGGAATTGTTTTTGTTATACTGGTGTAAGCGATTGGCCCAATAGCTTTAATAATCATTACTTGTTTAACAAGTTCCTGTAAGGAAAACTATTCAGCTGTCTTGTGAAGTAGCTTCTTACAAAGTTTTTATTTTGTCTGAATATGATAAGGATCATTCCGCGGTATGTCTAACTGATGACTTAGGGCTCTTTTTGTGGATAGAAACTTCTATGGGAAAAAGAATTAGACAAGTACCAATGACTTAATACATGCCATGTTTTCAATTCAATTTGCCTTGATAAAAATCAAATAATCCCCAGAAACACAAATATTTATCTACAGTGATTGGACAGTCTGTTAAAATTGGCATTCTCGGTCTCTCCAAAACACTCATTTGTCCTTTATACGACCTACACATTGTCACGAGGCTAATAACGTTGAAAAATTCCTGTGGTGTTCTGAGTTTTTGTGCTATCTGGCAGAGAACCACCAGGATCCTCAATTTTCTTTTCAACATAGCATATTCTTTATTCCCAATCAGTGCTCCTCTGTCTTAATCAACAAAATAGGAAACAGATTTTTAAATTCTAAAAGTGCTGTAAATTCATAACATTTTTCCTTTGAAGTAAAATGTTTTATATGACTACGATAAAACATGAAAAGAATTCATATGATCAGAAGGCTTAATAATTAAAAGCATAATAATTTGCCCTCAGTGGAATAGACCAAGATTTTAAAGGTAAACAGGTATTATTAAAGAGTTTGATAAAACAATTTTTAAATAAGCTATTTTTTTGTATTATGTAATATGTTTCACAATATGACTCACCCCTAAATGCAATTACATGCCACATTTCCTATGTGCAAAGATTATTCTTTCCTATTTAGACATGTTTTTTTATTACATTTTACCTTGGTAGCAAGTACCCTGGCACCAAGGTAAAATGAACCTTAAAAATGTCCTTCGATAGGTGAATGGATAAAGCAGTTGTGGTATATGTACACAATGGAATACTATTTGGTGGTCAGAAAAGATGAAATAGTACCATTTGTGACAACATGGATGGATCTTGAGATTATAATGCTAAGCAAAATAAGTCAGACAGAAAAAGTAGAGAACCATATGATTTCACTGATACGTGGTATATAAAACTGAAATCAACAAAATAACAAGACAAACAAATGAAGGAACAAAAACTCCTAGACATAGGCAATAGTTTAGGGGTTACCAGAGGGTAAGGGGGAGGGGAACTCCAGAAGACGGTAAACGGAGTCTAATATATGGTGATGGAAAGAGAATTGACTCTGGGTGGCGAACACACAATGTGAGATATAGATGATGTATTACAGAATTGTACACCTGAAATCTATATAACTTTATTAACAATTGTCACCCCAATTTAGAAAAAGAAAAAGAAAAAAGAGATACGTTACCTACTCCCATAAAAGCATAACAGATAAACACTTTAGTAGAATATGTCAAGTATATGTTAAATCATAAAATATCACAGGACTAACGATAGAGGACACCTTCATACTTTCAAGGTTACTATCTTTATATACTTACCTAATGTGCTTTCAAACAAGACTTTGAAAAAAAGAATTTATCATTAGTAAAATATGATAATTAATATTAGTCATCAAAATCAAAAGCACTTCACTTCCTTCAATGAGTCTTGGGTGTTTAGAAGTACAGCAGGAAGAAACTTCTCAGATCGTTACATCAGGAAAGGAACTTAGAATCCAATTCTAACTTTTCAGGGGCATGGAAGCCTCTAAAAACAGGATATTATATAGATTCCCATTAGTCTGTAAGACAGCACGTTCAACCAAAAGCAAAGTAATGGACCACCATTTCTCTTAAAGGGATTCAGCCTAGAAGTGTTTCCGTTGTCATCTCTTCTCCCCACCTTCTTCCCTGGACCTTCAGTCCCCTTCACTACCTTTATGTACCTTCCCCACTAACCAGCCTTCCTCTCCTGTCTATGACTATTTTCCCATCTCCTTTGCCTCCTTCAAACTGATCTTGCCCAGTGACCCCATCCTGATTAACCCCAAACACCCTTGTTTATGTCTATCCCTACCTTAGCACTACAGCTTCACTCTCACACACTCAAGGACATTTCACCATGGAGCTACATTCAGCAGTTGTTCTCTGTGTGGAAGCGCTTGGGTTCTGGTGTCATTCCGCCTGTACTCAAATCCCGGCCCTGCCTTCACTACGCCATGAGGCAGGTGACCTCATCCCCATTAAGCCTCAATGCTCCCATCTGTAAAATGAGGATTACAACAGAATTCATCTAATAGGGATACTGTGAGGACAAAATGAGGTAATGTAAGTAAAGCACTCAATACAGTGCTGGTAGAGAGTAAACACACAATAAATACTGGTCATTGATTGCTATTTTCATTATATTTGTGATTTCACCTCACAGAGCCAATTCTCTTCAGTGCAAAGGCAAAGTATTTTGTATTATTTTGTATCAACCTGTAAGTATGGTGCCTGTACTGTTTAAACTAAAAGAGGAACAAATGATCCAGGAAATCACATGCACTTATGTGGCAAAGAAACTGAAGCATTGAAATACAAACAGCGCCGAGTGATTCGAGATGGGGAAATCACTATATCTATAAGTCCTGTGCTTTGCTTTTTTAATAGATTTAGTCCTTTGCTTTTTTAATAGATTGCGTCCTCAGATAAGAGCATGCCAGGTCTACACAAGTGAAGTAAGGACTGATAGGTTTGGGGCCAGATTCTGAATTCATGGGCAGGTGAAGACAAGCTGTTGTCCTTCCTGTTTGGGATGCCTAAATGTAGACACCTGTGCAGTGTACTAGGTTATGATCTTAAAGAAAATCTTATTTTCACTTCCCATAATTTATTGTGAAGACAGTATCAGGTAAAAAAAGAAAAAAAAACCTTCATAGTACCAGGGTGGGAGGGACCATCAGACAGAGGGGTGGGGGGTATAGACTTACTATCATGTGAAAAGCAGAGCTGGAGGGGAGCTGTTGATAGAGCTGGAACCCCTGTAGACAAAGAAAATGGGCCAGAGAGGCTATGGTGTCTAACATCTTCAGTAATTATAGCTGAGGACAGAAAAATGCTTTCAAGTCTGTTAACTGAATCGTTTTGGAAAATTCCAACTTAACGCTTAGAATCTCATCTGCTTAGTTGTAACTCTGTCAATATTTTACATGTGTTTATAGTATGTAAGGACCAGGACCTTTGGAAACCCTGCCATTAAGGTGCCACCAGAGACAGAGACAGAGACAGAGGCTGAGAGAGAGAAACGTATGTGGCTAAAGTTTAGTAGAACAACAAAACAGCTCCAACAGGGCCTGGTTGTGACAGAATGGCCTTCTTATGTACCTTAAAGGGAATTGCCAGAATAGATACACCTGCTAGACATACGTTAAGTACAGCAATACATTCCAAAGTCAAACACAAATGCTTTTTATCTTCCATCTTTTGTAATCCATATCTCTATTCCTAAGCGTTTGTGTAGATAATTGAAAAACAACAGCATAACAAATGTCTTTCCTTGAGTCCCCATTTCTCTCAATGCAAATGAGCTATGATACCTAAAGCAGACATTCCATGTAGCAAAGGACAGCTGTGTCTCTCAGGTAATCAATCCAGTGGCCTTATCCTGAAGGCTGTGCCCTTTTACTGTCCTTCACAACCTTGAATGGAACCAATTTACCTGCATTCATGGGAACAGAATGGCTACAAATGATCTTTTGTTTTCATATGTCCAATCTTCATAGTCTTCACACTCTTCTGATATTGCTTTATGTCCAAGGTGAAATATTTATATCCCTACTGTACCTTATTTTGATAGATGGTTTATTTTATCTTTCTGCTTTATATTCTGCTTTTTAAAATACCACTGCTGGTAACCCATTAAGACTTTGTACTGGGGTATGAACCAGGTCCTAAAAGATAAAAGCATATGGTCCATTATCTACTCACCACAATATACAGACACACCAAAATGTATGTCAGTATTACACAGAGCATAAAATTAGGGCAAAAATTATTGAAGCCAGGTCTAGGTATCCAGTTTTTCATTATATTATTTTTTCTACTTCAGTGTATGCTTAAAATTTTCCATCACAAAAAAGCTTTAAAATTTTACATGAAATCAGAGACAGTCTCAGAAAAGGAGACACATGATCTGAATGATATCCTCTGATTTCAGATTACTGTAGGCAGCATTCTTAGGCTTAGCAGAGCTCCAGTGTTTCTGTCTCAAACCATGGGAGGCTCATGGGAGGAAGAGGGGTGTTTATTTTTAGCGTGAATTGCTTCAGTGAGAGAGTGCCCAATTTTCTTGTTGAGATGGTCCAGACATTAGATGCTATATATTTGATTTTCAAACTAGATAGCAACAAGGTAATTAAAAGTATAAAGGCTTTGGCGTTGCACAGACTAGATTTAAACCCTCCTATTTGTACAATTTGGGGGAAATTACGAATTTCTCTGACCTTTTATCCCTTGTAAAGTGGAGTTAATATAAGTTTCACAAAGTTATTGTATGTGAAGTGCCTACTGATAAGTCTGGCAAATACTAGATTCTCAATGAATGTTTATTTCCTTCCTTCCTGTCATAGTTTCAGTTGCTAATCATATAACATGTTTAAGAAAGTCCAAAGACTTTTTAGACATAACTTTGGAAACCTTTTCAAAACAACAGTAAGATCTTGGCATATTAAGTCACTGAAAATTATTAATAGAAGAGCTATTAATAGAGGAGGAACCCATGTCTTTAGACAAATTAGATATCAGATGGTGTGGTGTGTTATAAAGGACAATGAACTCTCTGTTAGGGACAGGCAGTCTCATCTCCACTCTCTCAGTAAGAAACTGTTGCCTTGGAAAGGGATACCTAAGCATTTTTAAGTTCTCCTCTTTCTAAAACATAGAGAATGATAGGCATCGAGAGTGACTAAGATATATGAAATTAATAATTTGATATGTCACTATATTAAATAGAGAGAGATCAGTCTGGTTTTCCTCAGATATGAAAACTTTCCTTGTGAGATTTTGACAAAGTAAAAGCACTATACCAACATGAGGTTTTGACTCTGAATCAAATGGCCTTGGTCAGAGGCCACAGCAGGTAGTTGTATTGTATGATCGTTATTGTTTTTCCTATGATGAAAGCAGGATTATGAATGAGATGTGATAAGCAGCTGCACATTAGCTCAAGTCCAGCACAGAGAACAAGTGAAGTATGGCATCTTAGGTGTCAGAGACAGCAAGCCCCTGGGCTGGCCCTGCCTCTTACAGTGGCCTTGACAATTACTTCACATTTCAGAACCTCAGTTACCTCATCTGTAAGATAAGCCCTATTGATCTTTCGCAGTTGTTAAAAAATTAAATAAGAAGATGCTGATATAATGTCCCTGGAATTTAGTAAGTGCTCAAGAATCTATTTTTGTGTGTGTGAATTTCCACTTTTAGAAGTTTCATACTAGCTTCTTATCAATCATGTGGATTTTTATCGGAGTTAAAATTCAAAATTTTACTTGTTATGTTTATGATTCATCATTGTGTGTGTATGCATGTGTGTGGGGTGTGTGTAAGAAAGAGAGGGGATTACACATTTGCATGGTTTTTTAAAAAAGCAAAATATTAACAAAATAGCAAGAGGACAGTATTCAGTATGAGTGAGCAACATGGGACTCACAAAAGACTAAAGGGACTTAAAGATCAGGTAACTCTCAGTAAGAAACTGTTTTCTCACTTTAGAGTTTCCTCAAAAACTTAAAAATAGAACTATGCTATGATCCACCAATTCCACTTCTGGGTATTCTTCTGAAGAAACCCAAAACACTAATTTAAAAAGACATATGCACCCCTATGTTCATTTCTTCATTATTCACAATAGACGAGACATGGAAGCAACCAAAGTGCCCATCAATAGATGACTGGGTAAAGAAGATGTGGTACATTTATACAATGGAATATTGCTCAGCCATAAAAAAGAATGAAATCTTGCCATTTGCAACAACATGAATTGACGTAGAGGGTATTAGGCTAAATGAAAAAGAGAAAGAAAGACCAATACCATATGATCTCATTTATATGTGAAACCTAAAGAACAAAATAAATGAACAAACAAAACAGAAACAGACTTACAGATACAAAGAACAAACTGATGATTACTGGAGGGGAAGGGAGTTGGGGAGATGGGTGGAAAAGGTGAAGGGACTAAAAAAAACACACAAATTGGTAGTTACAAAATAGTCACAGGGATGTAAAGTAAAGCATAAAGAATATAATCAGTAATAATGCAACGACTATGTATAGTGCCAGGTGGGTACCAGACTAATTGGGGGATCACTGAATAAATTATATAAATGTCTAACCACTATGCTGCAGATCTGAAACTAATATAAAATAATATTGAATGTCAACTGTAACTGAAATAAATAAATAATTTTTAAAAAAAAAGAAACTGTTTTCTTCCATCAAACTTCACTGTCTCTAAAGCCCTCCCCACCACATCCTCAGTCATAAGTAACTTGTGAAGGGACACTGGTCAAGACAGTTTGCAGGCGGCCAGATGGCCCAGTTGGTTAGAGCATGAGCTCTGAACAACAGGGTTGCCAGTTCAATTCCCACATGGACAAGGGAGATGTGCCCTCCACAACCAGAGTGAAGATAACAAGCTGCCACTGAGCTTCCGGAGGGGAGGCAGAATGGCTCAGTTGGGTAGAGCGCAAGCTCTCAACAACAAGGTTGCCGGTTCAATTCTCCATCCATGGGATGGTGGTCTATGCCCCCTGCAACTGAAGATTGAAAACGGCCACTGGACTTGGAGCTGAGCTGTGCCCTCCACAACTAGATTGAAGGACAACAACTTGGAGCTGATGGGCCCTGGAAAAACACACTGTTCCCCAATACTCCCCAGTAAAAAAAAAAAAAAAAAAAGGACAGTTTGCAAATCACCCTCAAATAACAGAGAAATCACACTTCCGACATATCAAATATGAAGTATCTGGAGAATTCAAAGCTAAGGAAAGAAATAGCCTGCACAATACATATAAATACAGTTAAAGGGTCTGTATTTGAATGCTACATTCTGAACAATTATCAAAAGAGATAGAATTCTCTAGAGTGGAAAATGCAGCTTTTATTCAAGAAAGTGACCCATAAAACCTGGACAGTGTGGGATGTGACCCAGCAGTCTGACACTGACACAAATCTTCAGTCGACTCAAAGCCCAGATGACAGAAAGAAACAAAGGCAGGAACAGAACAACCCAGACCCAGCATTCCCCAAATCACATTTACCATAACCCTAATGGACTGAGATAGACGACAAGCTTAGGTTAGAACTAGCTTCTGTTAGTTTCTAAACCACTCTGTGGTGTGCAGGGTTTGGTACATGTAAATTAAAGGTGCAGATAAATATTTTTTTCTATTGTTTAGGTTGAGTTTTTCCCCACAGATGGCCTACAGTTTTATTAAGAAAAATCTGGTGAACTGGTATGATACCATACAACATTTCTAGAGAAATATGCCCATAAGAAAAAAGTGGCCAGAACAGGCCTTAACCCTATTTGAGGGCACCACCTCTTATGCATACACTACAAGTACTGATTCTGGCTAGTATAATTTTTAGACCTCTCACCACAAGATGGGATATAGAACACTTACATAAGTTGGCTATCTTTATTTAGGGGCAAAATATAATCATTGGTGCTCCCAGAGCAGAACAGACACTAGGGGTTTACTGATTTAATAAGAAGAGATTATCTTACTGTCTCCATGCCAAATTGAAAAAGCAAATTATCTGCTTTTATACTTCACCTGCCTCATAAGTCTTCTACAATGCTTAAATCATTTTTCTTCTTCCCTTGTAACCTCACAGTTTCTTTCCCCAAATGCTATTCATCTTTTCCTCACCTCCTCTTAACAAGGAAATCATTTAACTGATGAAACTGGTGGTCCCAGTTTCCTTCTTTTTTAAAGACAGACTTTTCCCACAATGGAATCCCTGCTTGAAAGCTCCACCATCACCACCAGCACCCCATCACTCCCACCCCCTCATCCTTGGAGTAAGAAAAGCCAGACATCTCTCTGGATCTGAAACTGCCCTTGCCTGAGAAAGCATGAACCTCTGAGACAAGAGAGGAAATGCTGTAGACAATAGCAGAAGCTGCACAGTCCACAAATGCTCAACTCTTCGCCACACCCATTGGTGGAATTTGTTGCTAGTAAATACACATTTCTTAAGCAGCATTTTTATTAGAGATGAAAGAGAAAAATCATCTGCTTTTAAAGTCAACTCAGCTCCAAATAGGATACATGTGAAAATTGGGATATATTTGCTTCTCTGAGCTGGAAACTAGACAGGGAAGCCATTTGTCACCTAAAGTTTGTTCTCTTTTCCATGTATCCCGAGTGCAACATCTCTCTTGAAACTCCAAGATGGTAGTAGTTTCAAATCAGATTGTAAAGCAGTGAGGTCAAGGAACATGATGGAAAACTCATGGAACACTCTTTGGAAATCTTATCACAGTTCTCTAGGAATTATATCTACTAATGAAATCTTAGTGTTTCATGTTAGCCTTACTAAGCAACAAGGAATGTTCAACATCAAACATAGATAAAATAATAATGAAAAGAATAATGAAGAGTAAGAAAAAAGAATAGTGAAAGTGTTATACCAGCCACACTCACCATGCTGAAGAGCTCCCAGCCTGTTTCCCCATATATGAAGCTGCTATAACTCTAAGAAGTTCCAGAAATCTCTCAGGCTCCTCTTCTCCCTTCCATGGTGTCTCTTAACTCAATCCAATAGCCATATATCTGCCTCTCTCCAGCTCCTGTCTCATGATAAGCAGACCATTCAGTCTTCCCTGAATGGCCCTCCCTATCACCCTGGAGCCTGGTCTATTGCCTTATGCTTCCAGCTACTTGGAAAAGAAGGTCAAATCTTGACCTTCCTGCTTCCTCCTTACTTAACCTCTCTAAGCTTCAGTTTTCTCATCTATAAAATGAGTTAGACCTAGCCATCTCAAATGGTTGTTACATTTAGAAATACTTCATATAAAACACCTAGAGTAAGGTCTAAAACATATGAACTACTCCATAAAGAATAATAATAATTACAACAAAAAAATGACAATACTGGTAAATTAAAAGTAAACAATTCCACATTATGAAATAAGTACTAATGTATTTCATAAACAGAAAGCTTTTTTATTTCCATAAACAAAATTTGTTCATCTATTGAAAAATGTGAGCCAATAAAATTCACAAAAGCCAGAAAATTTAAATATCGTACCTAATTCTTACAAATATCTGATGAGGTAGTATGATCAGCACTTTCAAGAGGAAGAAACTGAGTCATGGAAGGATTAGATAATTCACCCAAGCCTAACCAGTTGTAATGCCTTAACCCTCTTTTTAAATCCAGTTCTCCCTGACCCTAGAGCCAACACTCATTTCACCATTCTAGTTGTCTTCATTTCAGTACTAGAGAAGCAGACAAAAGGCTATTGAAAGTCATCCCAACTGAGTTTGAAGTGCCCTAGAGAGACTTTTCATAGTTCACCATCTCATCCAATGAATCCACAATCTTTCTTCTTCATAACCCACTGTTGTCAAAACCATGAGGGGGTCAGAGTTTGTCTTTGAGTTCCTCCTGACTGCCTTCCTCACGTTCTTCTTTGCCTTCCCTTTCCCCTACCCTAAGAGCCTCGATGGACCTATGGAGAACACTAAATGCCCTCCAAGTTCCTCTCCAAAACCACAAAAGTGCCCACCCAAACCATCCTTTCCTCTAAAAAATGTACCCCTTCTTCCCTTATTAAAACTCTTATAAGCTCAGTATCTCACTATTCCACCAGCTGTGAGAAATGGAGGCAATTTAATGAAACTAGCTCATTCTTAAGAATTATTATTTGACAATGTATCAGGCATACTTATTTTGCTTTTAAAGAAAACATTTGGCCCCAAAGGCTAATAATTGGTCAAGTGTCCAAAAATAAAGGTTTCTTGGGCTTTTTTTTTGTTTTGTTTGCTGGTCAAGATTTATTATTTCATTTCAAATAAACTTGGCATTTTTCATTACAGCATAGAGATGTTACACAATTTTTTTTTTTTTAAGTAAGAGTTCAGACAATGTAAAAGACAGATTTGATGCAGAATGTTTTTCTTCTAGGTTTATACTTCACCTTCAAATAAAAAACAATGACTCATTCTGACCTGATTACTGTTTTCACTAATCCCCGGTACTCACTAATCCCCAGTACTCACTCCTTACATCCCCACCCCCAAATATACCCAAACAGCAAGAATCACAAGTTTAATTCACCACTTTTGAAAGAAGATCAAATTTTGTCCTCAACCACACCTTAGTCAATACATTCCTCCACTGTATATTTTATTCTTTTAAATTGTGTATTATTTTGAAAAGAATACATACTCATGACAAAACATTTAAATATATAAGAAAGTATACAATAAAGAGTTCTCACCTATAATAGACCTCTTATTTTATTCTCCAAATGTAACTGCTGTCACATTTTCTTCTGCCCCCTTCCAGATATTTACCATAGATATGCACATACTTGCATATGGTTTTTCCTAAACTGAGAAATATAAAGATTTTTATTTGGCTTTTTTATTTAACAATATGTTTTGCAGATGTGCATATAAACCATTTTATTCTTTCAATCATTGTTCTTTCAATTATTGTATATTATTTTATTCTTCAGATATACCATAATTTATTGATAAATTTCGCTATTGATGGACATGGGTTTTTGGGTTTTTTTTAGTATTTCCTTATTACAAACAATACTGCAATGAACATAAATTGCATATATGTTTTTGTATATTTGCAAACATGTCTCTAGAACAAAGATCTCAAATTGTAATTGCTGAATAAAACAGTAACTGCATTTTAATTTTTTGCTTGACATTAACTTATCCTCCCAAAGTTTTTCCACTTTATACGTCCTCCAATAGTATAAAAGGTACTTTTATGTACTACATACTAAAGTATATAAGGTACTTTTACATACCTTCACAAACAGTGTTTACTGTAGGTTTTGCTTAACTCTGGGTGTGGCTGCTTTTGAGTTATTGATCATGTGCTCAGTGTGAGGCGTGACAGTAGGGTGTGACCATAAGTTAAAAATGAAGTGGTAACATGAAAAGTATCCTAAGGAAGTTGGGATATGAAGTGGATATGGTTGTTTTTCATTTTATAAATGTTTTCACAATTAGACATTTAAACGTATCCTTCAAAATAACATCTTGGAAGTCCATTCTCTCATGCTAAGGATACTGCCAATATTCCAAATATCTTTGTAGTTCTACTTTGGGCATTGTCTTCAGAGTCGGCGACCCATTGTTTTTAACCTCTTTAGTGTAACATTCTGTCCTTTTTTTTTTTTTCTCTTTAAGTGCGGGAAAATCTCTTTTTTTATCAATTAAAGTTTATTGGGGTGACGATGAGGGTAAAAGGGATCCAATATACAGTAATGGAAGGAGAACTGACTCTAGGTGGTGAAAGCACGGTGTGATGTATAGATGATGTATTATAGAAATGTACACTTGAAACTATGTAACTTTACTAACAATTGTCACCCCAATAAACACTCTGTCTTTTAATGATGGGTTTCATTTTTCTGATAGCCAGAGGCATTCATAGCCAGTCCTCTGGGAAATACAATTGGTTACCCAGCAAGATAAAATATTTTTGGTTAAAAATGAAGTGTACCTTGGTGATGGATGGTAATTGGGCTTTTGGTGTGATCACTTTGTAGTGTATATAGATGCCAAATCATAATGTTGTATACCTGAAACATACAATGTTCTATACCAATTTTACTTCAATAAAAAAAGGGTACCTTAACATAATGTATGTGTATAATAAACTGGGTCTAAAGGATGTTTCCAGTGAAGAGTTTAAATATGGTTTTTGCCAGTATTGTGAAAATTATCCCAAGGTCACAGCTCTGAAGGACAGTTTGTATTTGGATGCAGACATTGCAGTATGTTTGCTTTAAAAGACTGATTATTTTATAGCTACAACTCATGAAGCCTGTGGTCATAAAACACCTCACTCTATCTTAGAGGCAGACCACGCTTGTGTAAATAATGGTGTCAGGTTCTAAGTCAGCTAAGTCCAGTCTGGCCCTAACATGGCTGGACTCCACTCTGTACCCAAGTAGCCAGGACCACTTCTATTCCCACATAACAAATATGGCCTCGAGCTCACAAAGAAAAATAGAAGAGGAAACTTTGTTTCAAAAGAATAAATATTATTAAAAGACGAGAAGTTTCTAAAAAATAAAAAAAAATAGCTTAAAAGATAGCAATAAGCATAACATTGGTTTGGGGACATTTTTATTTGTGAGAAAGGGCTTTAAAATTAAAGAGAAAAAAAAGGCAAGAATTCTATCTTAATTTCACATCTGCTACTTGCCACACCCTGGCTGCTTTGTCTCCAACAGCCTTGCTTTGTCACAATTCAGTTCCAACTGACTTAACTGTTTGTTCTCTTTGTCACTTTCCAGTCATACTCCCCAGATCAGCCGTTTGTTATTTTAGAAGCTCCTAATCGCCTACAGTTTAGTGTTCTCTACCTACTCTCTCCATGTATTGTCTACCCATTCCCTCCTAAAGTCCCTAACATTCAGGATTGTGGTTTCCTGAAAAAAAGACTAGACTTTAAGTCAGACAGTGACGGATTCAAATCTTGGCTTTTAGTTGTGACCTCAGAAAATGTAATCAAGCTTCCAAAATTTTTCCAAATTAAAAAAAAAATTACTGTAGGTTGTTCTAAATTATATATGTTCATTAAACAAGTGAAAAAAATTATTATGCAAGGCAAACATTTATCAGTTTGGTGTATTTTGTATACATAGGATACATGCATAATTTTTAGGACTTGGAAGCATAAAACAATGTTTATTGGTCTACAATTTGCTCTGCTCCCCTTTACAACATTACCAGTAATTCAGTCCCTGTTTACATATCTTTCTATAATGACCAAGAGCTACATGGTTGTAAACCTAGTCCTTTCTGTTACTGTCGCTACTATACTGCCCTTGTAGCTGATACTGGAAGGTTCTCCATTTTGGTTTCAAATCTTCCTCCCTCCACCTGCATCAATTTGCCCTACTTCTGTTCCCTGGAACAACACATAAATCTAATCCCTTTGTACATTTCAGCCCTAAACTATTAAACGTAAGCCTTTGTATCTCTCTGACTCTATTCTTCTTCAAGCTAAGAAGATTGGGATTTTTGTTTTTTCCATTTCTTGTCCAACACTGTTTCTGGGTCGATGGTCATCCTAACAATAGCACCTGCCAACTCTTTAGCCTCTCCCACTCCTGGAGGCCTCCCTCAGTCCCATATATTACCTGAAACCCCTACCTTCTCAGTGCAAACTCATCGCTTTTCCCCAGCTTCTACTGGATTTACTCTGTTTTCATTTCTCTCCTCAGCTAGGTTGTGGAACTTATGTTTAAACTTCTTTTGGAGCAAGCCACCTACCCACTCTTCCCCTCTGTCATCGTCACCCTCATAGGAGAGTGTCTCAAAGCTATCTTTAAATTAGTTTGGTTGACGTTTTGTGTAACCAGTACATTTCACATGGCATTGTTTCAATCTTTAAAACATTCTCAAAAGCTAACTGACAAATAAGTCAGACTGTATTATGAAGTGAAAAAGAATCAAACATAAACGAGACTTGTATTCATCATCTGAACCCAGTTTTATTTTTTTAACTGTGTATGTGTATAGCCTCGTTGTCAAAATGATGACTGTGGAGTCAGACTGCTAGGGTTCAAATCACAGCTTCTTAACAGCTGTGTGAGCGGGCTGTGCCTCTGCCTCTTCCTCTGTAAGATGGGGATGACACTAACCACGCCGTCCGGCTGTGAAGAAGATGATATGTGTTCCCACTAACACAGGTGACGTGCCTCGGTCAGTAGTTGGCCCTATGCAGCACTCTGTTTGCTGCCATGATGATGGAGATGGGAAATTGCTTTTTGTCTTTCTGGATCTCAGTTTCCTAACGTGTAAAATGAGAAGGAAGGGGTCAGTGCTGACAATAGTCAGCCTAATACCACATAATCCTAGCGCCCTTGACATTTTACAAAGCGCTTCCATATGCGGTAGTTCACTGGGAAACACTCATTAGTATCTCCCACGCGCTCAGTTAACAGATTTGCTGGGAGAGCTGACCAACGTACTGCAAAGTATAAATACTGACTCTGGCCCCTGGGCTCCATGGAGAAGAAAGCAGCAAAATCCTCAAATAGCTTATGCCTTTTCCAGTGAATGACTTGCTATCTGTAAAATAGTTTTAGACCTGTAAAAACTGGAATCCCAAATGGCACTAAGAGACTGGGAAGAAAGAGACAGGGAAAGAATGAAACAAAGGCATTCATATTTATTGAGCATCTCGAGTATAGATCATTATAATGTCAATTGCAGTGAGTCCTCATAACCACCTAGGTGGAGGTTTCATTGCCCATATTTCTGAGATAATTTCCTCATAGAGTGCTAAGGTCACACAGCTACTAACTTCATACCAGGATGAAAGTCTGACTGAACCCAAAGCTTGAGTTTATGTTAAAGTTCCATGCTGTATCACTGAGATTTGCAATCTACGAGAATTGAATGTTGGTTATCACTTTAACTTCTCTGCTACATTTCAAGCCCTGAAGTGCTCTGTTGATAAATGGTACTGAGAACATGATGAGGTTAAGGGAATTTATTTTATTATGAACAACTAGCCTATAGATGGCGATATCCTTCAGTCATGACTGACCCAGTGTGATACTCACAATGAAAGTTGTAATGCAAAAATGTCACTGTATTTTGAAGGCACTTTGAGACAGCTCTACCTCGCAAGTACACCTGGCAAGTGATCAGAACAGCTACTGAGCAATGATATTTCTTGCATTTTACAGTACAACAGAGAACAAATGTCTGAAAAATGATCATTCTTTCACATAACAAATATTGTCAGTGAATAAGCTCATGGCCTATTTTTTTGTCCTTGTTTCTTCCTCATTTATTTCCCACCAACACACTTCTTTGCTCCCCTGATTTTATGGGTTATAGCCCTGAGGGCACAACAGGGTAAAGTCAGCATAATATCACTGCTGAAAAGACTTGAGTCAGTCAGCTGGGATTTGCTTGCCTGTTCAAAGGAAGCAGCATAAAAATAAGGGACCAATGAAGCCATGGTCTTGAAATCCTGGAGACTTCATTGTATTTGGCAAACTGCATTAGATTAGAACAGTTAGGTTAAATAACAAAATCACAATTACATATTAAGATGCATCTACAGAATCTTCATTGTCATTTTAATAAACACTTACTAGACCAGACAGGGTAGGCTATATGGTATTACACTTGGGTCTCACAATAATCCTATGAGATAGACACAATTATTCTACCATACTTAATGAGGAAACTGAGGCACAGGCTGTTATATAATTTTCCCTTGTCATAAAACAAAACAATGGTAGCATGGGGGTTCATACCCCAACAGCCTGACTCCAATGACTTATCTCAAGACAAGTCTCTGATTCCCTCTGTAAAATGACCAGATATGCAGGTGTAGGCCCCCAAACAGGAACTGTTTAGTTTAATAGTTTCCATGAGGTGTCCCAATCCATGTAAACAATGCTGCACTAAACAGTTGGTGTCATGTAAATGATCACAAAGATCTGTACATGCTAAGAAAGCCAAAGCCACCATGATCGCATGAACTAGGGTCACTTCACTTGCCTGTTGGATCACAGATCACACACTTGAGTTAGAATCACACTGAGATTTTTTTGGTACGGTTGGAGCTAACTTGTGGTAAATATACTTAAGGGACTGCAGTTTATTCTTACTATTACTTTTCCTCTAAGTCTTTGACAATAAGATCTATAGCTGTTACAAGGGAAAGATAAGGGGTAAATTGTCAGCCTATGGAACAACTTATCACTGCTTTATTTCAGAGCCTGGAGTTCACAAACTGTCCCCTCCTTGTTGTTCCACAAAGGTCCTTATCCTTCCAGAAAGCTTCTCATGCCGAAGCCAAGGATTGATAAGGAATGAGGACAGAACAGCAAGTGACTTGTCTCAAGTGGCTTATTGACATCCCTAACATTTTTCTGACTGGGTAACACCCATTAAATTCATTATACTCCCTCATAAATAGCAATAATCTTCCTTAGGTGTTTTCTCTCTGTGCAGAGGGAGTGGGGTGGGGAACATGCCATAATGTAAGTCTTTCTCTCTCTCCATTTTCAAGTTTAATGCAACTCAACCTATGTCACAGAAGAGATGACCCCATTATAGAAGCTAACTGAAGTTGACCATGAGGGAGGAGAACAACTAGTGACAAGGGAGCTAGGAGACCCCATCCTGGACAACACTCCCTTGTGTTACAAACATGTGTCACGTGAGCATGATGAATGGAAGATGGCACAGCCCTAGCAGTCAGAAGGTCCAGATCCAAATGCTACTCACTCGGTAGTCTTGGGAAAGCTCCTTTTCCTGCTGAGTCTCTATAATAGTGAGGGATAGAGCCTCACCAGAGGGTGGGGAGGAACTGGTGTGACCTTGTGCAGGGAGACATGTTCTAGGTCACTCCAGGGGCCTGTGCCAAATGCCGGTTGTGAGTGTGTTTTTCAGAGGTCTTGCCTGTGTCCCTACCCAGGAGCTGGTCCTTGAGCCTTGAACTCCTTCCCAAGCCCAGAAGAGGTAAAAATCCAATATTGTTTTCAGTGTGACCCGTCAGTCTTATTAATAAACATCCCTTCCTGTTTCTCTACAGTGAGAAAGGAAGAGGGAAACAAGGTCTGAGGAGAGCAGCAGGGGCCACACCAAGTGAGGACCTCAGCAGGGTCAGAAAAAGCTCGTGCAAGCTGAGTCAGTCCTGTGTTTTTTCCTGTGAAATGATTCACATGCCGAGGAAAATCAGTCTGCAATGTGCAAACTCTTCTTTGCCTCTCATGAGCTTCCGAATGAGGTGGTGATTTTTGTTTTTGTTTTTCCCATTTTGCTTGTCTCTCCTTGGAAACATGATTGCAGTGTTTTCCGTTCCGGTTTGAGGGTCCCCCGCCTCATTTAAATGCGCACAGGTGAAAGGGTTATATCAAAGAAACACTGGTCATTTTAAATGTTATTCATATTCTTTAAGCTTCCTTGTATTTTTCAGTCAAGTAGGTTAAATTATAAATAAACTAAATTGCATAGCATATTTTATACAATGAGGCCTGAACTCTTCAGAAATCAAGCTCTAGAGCTGTGGATTTTCTATGTGTTTTAAAAGGTTCACTATAAACATCTAAGACTGTTTTCAATTGTTTTGAGTGGGAACTCCTTCTAGAATATATAATGTATATAACATTTTTTAATAAAATTTTATAATAAACTTAAATAAATTTAATAAATTTAAAACTTTATAATAAAATTTAACCTTTCATTTATTATTAAAAGTCATTTTCCTTATATCCTTTTAATACTCTCAGCTACCATTTCATCTTCTTCTCATGTTTAAGTGAGATCAATTTTAGTTGAGGCCCTTCTTCCACATTCTGCATACTCATAGCCATAATATCCATTTTAGTCAAGTCGTTCAGGAAGTAATAGCTTTTCTATTGGGCTAGACCTGGATATTGATGACATTCCCCAGCTTAAGACCCTCCAGTAATTTCTCACTATAGTTAGAATATTAGCCAGACTCCTTTCTGTGACCTGCAGAGCCCTATCGGGTGTAGCCCTTGACTTTTCTCCAACTAGTCAAGCCCTCATCTGCTATGGTCCACACACTGACTTTCTCTCTGTTCCTCCAAAGAGCCAAGTTGTCTCAAGTTCTTTGAACGTACTATCACCACCCTGAAAGATTCTCCCTTATTTTCATCTGACTGCCTTCTTCTCTTTATTTAGGTCTAAGGCCAAATGTCACTTCCTCAGGGAAGCCATCACTATCTCCCACACCAAGCAGGCTATAACCTCTTTCCTGCTTTATGTTCATCCCACAAGTTAAAGCACTATTGGAATGTTTTAATTTGTTGTCTTATTTATTAGTTTTCATTGATAGTCATTCTCTGTCAGGTCTGTTATGTTCCATGACAGGAAGGCCGTTATCTGTCTTGTCCATTCCTATATTACAGGTCTCAGTGCATGGCAGTCTCTCAACAAACACTGTTGATGGAATAAATCCTGGCTCTTCTCCACACCTACTTAAACCTCATCTCTATCTATCATGGGGAATTCTGACCTTGATTCTTATTACACATTGGGTAATCTAATCTGAATTATCAATTACAGTGATACTCTCAGCTCAGTCAAAACAGTAAGAAGCTGGTAATGTCCAATGTCATTTGATCCAATTTTGGAAAGAGACAAAAGAGCTAAGAGAATGTTGAGGACATGATCTAATTTGGGGGATAGTTCTTTCAAAACTTTTCCAACAAGATATAGCTAATAGTTTACAATAGTGAATAATAATACAGAGGGATCTAAACAAAAGTATAAAGTACCCCCCCCAGGACAATATATATTTGAAGTCTCACAATTTATTTTTAAAATCCAGACAAATTTTATATTCTAATTCATTATATATCTGTGTTTGATTTAAAGAAATTTCCCCTCAAATTGTTGAAAAACATGTGCCTTCCAAGATGTGTCCTCTTTACCTTGGAAAACCACGAAGAACCCCCGAGTGCATATGATCCAAGCTGATAATCATCTAGAAATAATTCTAGAGGAGCGCTGTAGGAAGCCCAGCTCTCACCCATCCCTTACTGCCTCACTCACTTGCCCCCATCTTCATCCCAGGGAGGAAGAGCTCTGGAACAAGGACCCCTAAGTGAACTAAGAGTCCCAAGGGGTGTCGAGTTTTGAGATAGCAAAAAAGTCTAAGCATCTATCTTTCTGCATCTGTCTCTTTTCTGACATCTCTTCTAAATCATTTCCTGGCTCTTTCTTTCCAGGTGCTTGGTGAAATAAGAGGTCATTCCTGAGAGGAGAGAACTTAGAGTGACTCAGTTTTCTCAAGACCATCTGGTTATTTCTGATTGTTGTCCTGGCAGTATTAATAGTGCTTCCTTTTCATTGGTACGGTACATGGTCACTCTAAGGGACATCTTATCTTCTCCACTCTTACCCTCACTTAAAAGGACAACCAGGAACCAAACTAAGGAATCATACGTAAGACGATGTAAGTCTCCTTCCAGTTCATCTTCAAATCACCAAGGAAAAGGCATCCTTGTGACTCACATTTGTTATTTATTTCACCTATTAAGGAAATCACAGAAGTATTTGGGGTCCAAACCTTGATTCATGGTAATGAAGGTTCCTTTGTCTCAGGTATGTCTGCTGTTAGGAATCTATAATCACTATTGGTTGTTCATTGAAAATTGTAGGTTCAAGATTCAGGCTAGTATGCATATATTATAATAATAATATTTATAGGGAGAGGACAGAAGAAGCAACCAGGGAGGTAAGGGTGAATTGAGTTAATTAGTAGAAGTATTTTAAAATAAAATAAAATGTGACAAATGGAAAATATTCAAAGATGCCACATGAATTTGAACAATCAGCTGTTTCAGTGACCTAGCATTTGAATGCATGAAAGAGAAGGCCATTATCCCATAAATGTACCAAACAACAGATTGCTAAGATAGCAATTATGGTTGCTATTGCAGGAAGTATACTAGACCGATGGTCCCAGCTGTGGTCCTTTGAAATCCATCATCACCTTTGTTCTGAGGCCATGCTTTCTGTGGCTGCTCCCAAGCATGACTAAGCACAGCAGCGCTAAGGCAGGTCCATTCCGGAAGATGCAGGATTCCTCTGATGGGCACCCTTTAGCTTCAGGACTCCCAGGCAGCCTTGCCAAAACTGTCTCAGAATTGAAATCTGAAGGTCTTTCTTCCTTGTTTTCCTTCCCTGTCTCCCTCACCGGGATCAGTTCTGCACAGTGGTCTGATGGCCCTCACAGCCTCCTCCAGCTCTCTCTCCATTTTCTCCCACAAGATTTTTCTCAAAAAATATCATGCACCTCTAATCCCATCTTGGCATCTGCTGCTCAGAGGACCTGAACTAACACAGTAATTCAAGTAGGGATCTAGTTGAGGGACAGAAAGAATCAGGCCATTTAATGCACTTAGGATAATTGGAGCCAAGACCGAGGAAGATTAATAAGTGATCATAAAAGGAAAAGTTTGACCAGATTTAAGAGGGAGCTTTCTGAGAATAAGTAACAGAAATGGCTGTGATGGTGGAGGTGGAAGTGAGAGAAATTGGGGTCTGAAATTATCCATTTGTATATCTGATGCTATTTGTATATCTTATGCTCCATTAAGTCCAAAGGCCAATTAGAGAATCTTAAGAGATTCCACTGTTTTTGGTAACATGGATAGTTTAGTTGATGTAGTTAAGTCCCCTTTTAAGAGGACTCTTTTTTTATTTGGGCTCCATACGGTACTTTTAAGAAGACTCTATAAATATTTTTGGCTTTGGAGTGTATTGCAGTTTTTAGGCTTGTGATTTTAAAGTATTGAATAATTAGAAAAAGTAAATCAGAAGGTTAATTATTTGCATCAGATATCAAAATTTTCAGCCCATAGGAATGCATTTACTATGAAGCAGTAACTTCACTAACTTACATTTTTCTATTCCTTCAATGTCTCCAAGTGTGTGGAACTTTGTATCCCCAGTGAGATACAGTAATGTTTGTAAAACTGAACTGAAAATTGTTTGACATCCGCTATTACAATTCAACCTAACATGGGCCCTGTGAGGTCAGGAAGGCAGGTAGGATTAAAACTCACTTGTACTGAAGATGCAACTGAGGCTCAGGGGAGCTAAAGAGCTGACATGTCATAAAATCCAACCCAGAAGCCAGGTCATAATAGGCAGCATTTCCAGGAATAACTCCCAAGATTTCACACTCTAACCCCTGCAATGTATGGATGTGGTGAGACATCACTCACTCCCATGATTATGCTCTCTTATAAAACATAGTTGACCTTAAAAGAAAAAATTATCCAGGTGAACTTAATCCAATTACATGAGCCCTTAAAAGCCTTTCTGCTGGTGGTAAAAGTGAAAAGAAGTCAGAGAGAGAGATGGTAGAAGGGGAAGTCAGAGAGATTCGCATCATGAGGACTCCATCTACTAATGCTGGCTGAAGATGGAGGGGTGCGTGTAGAAGATGTGAGAAGGAAATGAATTCTGCCAATGAACAGTGAGCTTAGAACGTGACCCAAGCTCCAGATGAGAACGGCAGCCCCAGCTGATACCTAGATTTTGGTCTTATGAGACTCTAAGCAGAGAACCCAGCTGAGCTGCACCAATCCCAGATTTCTGACCCACAGGAAGTGTGGGAAAATAGGTGGGTGTTATTTTAAGCCACCACATCTGTAGTGATTTGTTACACAGCAACAAAAAGCTAATGCATGGGTTTTCTGGTTCCATCATGGTTTCCACCGTACCACCCTTACTGTTAACCAGTGCCAATAAAAATAAACAACAGTAAACTGAAAAGGCACTGTACTAACAGTCTAGTTTTGCTAATTTAATTTTGATCCGAATTTTAGCTTTCTAAGATACATTATGTTAGTCCTGACCTCACTTCCTTCGGTTCTGAGCCTGTGGACTTGAACTCATTTTCAAGAAGACAAAACTCTCATTTCCTCATACTGATTGTTTATTTGAAAATATTTCAGGTAAGTCATAAATAAAATAATCCAAGAAGGAAATATTAAAAGATTAATATTACTGTCATAGTTTGGCGAAGTTTCAAAACTCTTGTTAGAAAATACTGAAAATACCACAGGGATTGTTTGAACAAGGATAGTGAAGACCAAGTGTTTTATCTGCCCCTTGTACCTCCTTTTGTAAACTTTATTCACATTCTTTTGGGAATGCTCGTCTCACAATTGTACCAGGTGGCTCTGAGGAAAGGTCTATGTTGGTATATAAACCCATTCCCCTTCCCCCCAACCCAGGGAACAGTAAATTGGTCTAGAGATGGACAACATCACCAAGCTGAGGCAATCAGATCCTCCTTTTGTAATTTTTAACTTTTTAGCAAAGAAAGTATGAATTAATTCACCACCAGTTGTAGAAGTGGTAGGACATAGAACTCGGGAAGTTTTGACAGCCATGTGTCTTGCCTTGTAGAAGAAGCCAATCTAAGGTAGTCAACCCAGAGAAAGAAGCAGAAGCAAGAACTAGAGAGAGATCCTGAGTAGTGTTTGAGCCCTAGTCTTAGTTATTCCAGAAGTCCATCTGCATTCCTGTACTTCCCATGGTTTGACTGTTCAGTTCTTCATGAATTCCACAAAACAGCCTATTTCTCCTGGGACCAAAACTAGTTCAATATGGGTTCAGCCACTTGCCGTCGACAGAGATGTGACTCATGCAACAGTGAAATTTTATTTCGTTTTCCTTGAAAATATGTATCATTGTGTAGTGGGAAAAATTTCTAACAAAGAAACTCATCCAAGTACCTCCAGGACAACGGTGACTCAGTAGGGTTTTCATTTTGATTTAATGTCAAAGCAGCAGCTTCAACACCAGATGCCACACTCATTTGGTTGTTTTTGCCCAGCACATCAAATACTCCTTTCCAAATTCTTTGCACATATAAAAAGTTTTCAGTTATCTTAATTATAGCAGTCTATAATTTGTCAGTGTCACATCATAAACACCTATTGGGCACTTGTCTCACTTGTCTAGTATATGTATTTTTGAATATTTTTAATTGATACTTAAATGAGTTTACAAGTGTTACATATGCTAAAGAGATTTTCCAAGGGGAGGGAAGGAGAGAGAGAGAGAGAGAAATGTTCTTTCTTTTCATTTCTATTCATATTCTTAAGGGAAAAATTGCTATAAAAATTTTAAATCAAATATATATATGTATAATATGAAGTTTATGGTTTTTTACACTTTGACATCTGATCACTTCTAAGGAAGAGACAATAGTGCCAAATATAAACTCATTCTCTTGTGATTGGTTAATGTTTCACAAATAGAATCATAACATGTGCTTTGGATAAGTAATGAAAAACATTAGTCACACTGACCTTTGTTGAATCTCTGCTCTTTTGGCAGTTTATTATAAATTCTCCAAGGTCTCTTCTTTATAATGGGGAGCCCTAGAGTATTATGGTTAAGGAGGCAAATTCTGACAACAAACTTCTGGGTTCAGAATGTGGCCTCACAACTTTGATTTTAGACCTTAAACAAGTTTTTTCATAATTCTGGGCCTTGGCTTTCCAGTGCATATTAAGATAGATAAACAGACAGACATAAAGATACTCATACATACATATACATACATACAAACATACATACATACATATGTATGTATGTACTCACACACAGCAGGTATGTATAAGAATATTCAAGTCCACATTATTCAAAAGAGTATAAAATAAATTAAATGAAAACAAGCTAAAAATCCACCAACAGTAGAATAAATTTTATCAAAATCATCCAGTGGAATATTACTCAGCAATAACAATGAATAAACTACGTCTACACACATCAAAAAATGATAAATCTCAAAATATTGTGAAACTAGTAAGTTCTAAATGAATTCATAGTATAGGATTCCATTTACATCAAGTTCAAGAACAAATATAACTAAACCATGTATTATCTAGGGATACATACATAGATGGCAAAACTAAAGAAAACTTAGGTAATTTACACAAAATATAGAATAGTGGTTTCTTCTAGAGGTAAGAGGGGGATATGACTGAAGAGGGCACACAGGTACATCTAAGGACTAATAAAGTTGTATTTCTTAAACTGAGAGATGTATATAGGGTACTTGCTTTCTAATTCTCCTATAAACTGTACATAGATATTTTATGCACTTATATGTGATAATTTCAAAAACAAAAATAATAATTATAGTAACTACCATACTTTGAAAGAATTAAATAAGATTGTAGATATTTAGCAACAGTGTCAGATATATATTAATAGTAAGCTCCCAATAAATGACAGGAGCAATAATGATGATGTTATGACATGCAGATATTTGTACCCTTAGAAGGAGAAAGTACCAAAAAGTATGTCTACATCTGTTGTATTCCAAGATGCCTGAAAACCTATGCTAGAGCCACAGTCATATTAGAGAGTGAAATGTGATGGTTTTCAACCTTCACTCATCTATGGATAAGACCAGAAGAGATTCTTGTATTCTCAGCCACAGGCAAAAATTTTACTTGGTTAAACATCAGGTACCCAGTGTATATCCATACTGATAAATATGAGGTGTTAGGCTATCTGATATCAAAAAATTAAGCCCAACCTTTAAAGCAGAGATGATTACTATCTGTATCTTAGTAGAGAAAATACTAAACAGTGGATCATGTATTGACTTCAAACTGTTTGAGCTAGGGTCTATTCTGAGAATAATAGAATTAGTAAAGCACCTTGACCATCATCTCACTTAATTATTTATTAATACTTATTTACTTATTTAGTAATAAATAAATAAAGCACAGAGAAGAAGGAGAAGCTAAAGCTCAGGGAAGTTAGTTGACTTCTTCAAGGTCAATAGTGAATCTGTGACAGAGCCAGGACGAGAACACAAGCTAGGATGGAAGCTGCAGACAACGTCCTACTATTGGTGTTCAGCAGACCGAATAGAGGGAAGGTGGGAGGTGGATGGGAGTAGAAGGGAAAGTGAGTAAGATCAAGTATATGGGAGATCCAGCGCTCAGTTCCTTTCAGAGGCGCCTCGGAGCTGGAATCCACTGAAGCCTAACACACCACAGCTCTGAATGAATTCCTTTGGGGCCAAATTCCTGGAAAGAAGACAGACTCAGCTAATTCTATTAGCAGATAACATCTCCTATGCAATTTCAGAGAAATTGGCCATCCTCAATCTCACCCTCATCTCCATCACCTACATCTAATCCACTTGCTGGGCATGCAGTACACCACTTGCTCTTACTTAACTATGCTGGCCTTGCATCATATTTATCCCTAGCCAATCCCCAATCTAAGTTGAAGTTTATAAGTATTCTTTCAATAAATACTCACGGGATGCCTGTTAGGGATAAAGGCTCTGTACTAGGCACTAGGAACTGATGAAAAGTGTTTAATCAGAGTCCATTTTCCCTGTCCAATCAGGGGAGACAGTGATTTATTCAAAAGAAAAATAAACCAACCAGAAGTAACTCTGTACAGACTAAACCCCCTAACCTCTATGTCATAAGGACAATTAAATAAAAGCTCATAAAGAACCTTTGCTTGCTTCAGGAACTTATCAGGTTGAGCCAGCTGATAGGGAAAGTAAGTCTTACGGCTGAACTCTTGAACCAGGAAGGAATCAGTCCAAAGTTTCTATCAGGTGACGTGACCTACAAAAGTACTCCCATTCCTTGGCTTATCTTTATGACTGAAGAATGATTGCCACTTATTTGTTCAATGTACTTGGAAAATGTGGTTAAATTGCTGAAGCTGTCCCAAGCAAGAGGTTTCCTTCTAGGGGGAAAAAGAAAAAAAATCTCCTACTTAATTAATGGAAAAATAGCTTAGATGACCACACTATGCTTTTTTGGGGGTGGGTGGGGCAAGAATCTGATGTTTAGTGGTATAGCAGTCTTTTTTAACCAGCAAAAAGACCTCCAAACACAAACCAGACCCTTCTCTAACTTTTATATTCTAATTGTTGCCACTCGTCCCGTTTGCAGTAGCTCATAACAAGAAAGGATGACCTCATCAGTTACTAATCCACTGCCATTCACCAATTTGATGGGTTTTGTAAGAAATTCCCCATTATAGGGGAAATTTCTGAATCATAAAGCAGCTCTTTTTTTTTTTTTTTTTGGTTCTTTATAAATAAAAAAGCTGAAGTGTAATTGAGGTATGGTGGATGATTTCTCTAAAGGAATAATTCAGTGTTCAAAGCCACGTTGAAGCTTCTCCTTGCTTATTAAGGAAAGCTATGTTTGAGATCCTAAAGCAGGACTGTGGCCAAACTGTATAAGCACCTAGGGACCTTATGCACTGGTGTAGCCTTAACTAGCTTTTAAGTTCAGAGGTTGACAGCAAAAGGCACCGTTAATAACTGTCTGTTGAATGACTAAGCAATGTGCATAAACAAGTGTTCAAACAATTAGAATAACACTCTCTTCCCAAGTGATTTATTGTCTGAAACACTGAGTTAAATATCTAACAGCAATGGTCAGTTGACAAAAGCTGTTCAATCAAACACCATCCTCCATAGCCCATGAGGAGAGTCAGTAATTTATTCAAAATGTAGCATAAGAATAAAATAAAGTTACTTTTCAGAAATTAATCCTATTTTTTAAATAAAAAAAAGAGAAGGCACAAGGAAGTAAATAACACTAAATACATCTATCAGTCATCCCCATTTTTTTTTAATCTCAGAAATTATTCTAGTTTAAAGAAAATAATTTGAGAAAACAAATATTTCCATAGTCAGAAAAAATAGGTTTGGGAGGTTGTCTCTTGGTTTCTTTGCTTATTTTAGTTAACTTTCTCCTTGATACCCAGTTTGTCTCTCAGACCTTGACCCAGCAATAGATTAAAGTCCTTAATCACAGATACGGAATGCATTATCTAATGACACATATTCTTTCTCTGTCCTTCAAAGCACACACTGTCCCTTCAAAAGAAATTCACCATGCAGCTAGATGATACAGTCAGTAAGTAGCTCACATGGAGATTCCCCAGGCTGCCTGAGGACCACATCACAGCACCATGCTCTATAAGAACCAGCAAATTGTAATGTGTAGTTACAGAAGAAAGCAGCCTGAGGTTATCCTGCCCAGGCCCCTGACTTGGAAGGAACAATCACCTAGTACACACAAACAAACACTGTAATCCCAGGGACAAGGGCTTAGGGTGTGGGAAAGGAAGCTCAGCACGGAATTTGAAAGCTAGAATTGCAAGGTAAGAGATCTGAAAGCTTCAAGAGGAGTCTGTTTTGTTTGTTTTCCGTCTAGACGGAGAGTGCCAGGACTTAGGAAATATGCTTTAGGTTAGAAGACACCCTGGGGTTGTTTTCTTTCTCCTCTTAGAGCCCTATGTAATAATGCACATGCCGTGCCAGTGCCTGCATTCAAAGCTGACTGATGACTCCAGAAATTCCCTCCCTTCCTCTACACATCCAAGCAGTAATCAAGAATGACTGTCATTACTCTTAGGACCGCCTCCTTATCCCCACACTACTCATATCTTCAATATTTCAGATATCTCAACATTTCTCAACATTAGAGCAATTGTCTTCTAACTGTTCTCCCTGCTGCCAGCCCCTGATCCATACTCCATACTGCTTTCTAATGAGCAAAACTGACCATAGGACTGGCCAGTTTAAAATTCTTTAATGGCTTCCAATAGCCTTCAGGTTAAAAATCCAAACTATCCTAGCACAGGCTCTGATAAAACGATTACCTCGGTTCATATCCTGTCTTTGCTATACACCCAGTTGGGCAAATTTCTTAATCTCTTTGATTCACAATTTCCTCATCTATAAAATGGAATAACAATAGTCCTTCTTCATAGGTTTGTTGTTAAAATTCAAGGAGGTACTCCTTTAAATATGTTTAGCACTGTGCCTAGTAAGCAGTGCAGCCTATAGTTGAAATCAAAGCCCATCATATTCCAAATATGTTTTCTTTTGTGACTCTACTATTCTGCCTTTATCCCAATTTATTTCCAAACAAAAATTGTCACAACAGTATTTTTGGTTCCACATGCTTTTCCAGAAGCTTTCCACTTCCCCCACTAAAAAGTAGAACTGGGCAGGACATTTTGACCACCTCAATAAACTGAGTCTGGGACAAGTTAGGCTATGTAATCTCTGAGGCTGGGTCATAAAAGGCAATAGACCTTTTGTCCAATGATCTCTTTTAGAGCATGCACCTTTGGAGGCCTAAGCTTCCACATGAAAAGTTCAGCTACCGGAAGCTGCCATTCTTGATAGGTCATTGGATCACACAAAAAATAGAAATACCTGAGGATCCCTAGATGTCCAGCCATCCTCCTAACAGGCCCAGGAGTCATTGCATGGAATACAAAAGAGCAGACCTCTCCAAAGCCCTCTCCAAATTGCAGATTTAAGAGTTAAACAAATGATCATGATTATTTAAGCCCCTAAGTTTTGGAGTGTTTTGTTATTCACTAACAGAAAACCAGAACACCCACAGAAATCTCCAAATCTGTTTAATCACTTTCATTTCTCCCTAAAACACACCTTCCATGGCCTTCACATACGCAGCTGCCTCTGCGTACAAATCACCTCCAGCACCCACACATGCCCTCATTTAAAGAGTTGCTTTGCATTCAAGAGTCATTGTACTCAGAAATAGAACATATAATCCTAACATGCAAAAAAATGAACCTGGACCACCTACTTATGCCATATACGAGAACATATTCAAAATGGATTAAAGATTTAAATGTAAGACCCGAAACCATAAGACTCCTAGAAGAAAATATAGGGAGTAAATTTGCAGACATTACTCTGAGCAATATTTTTACTGCTATATCCCCTTGGGCCAGGGAAGTAAAAGAAAAAATAAATATATGGGATTATATCAAACTTAAAAGTTTTTTTTTCACAGCAAAGGAAACCATCAATAAAACAAAAAGGCAGCCTACTGAATGGGAGAAGATAGTTGTCAATGATACATCTGATAAGGGGTTAATATGCAAAATTTATAAAACACTCATTCACCTCAACACCAAAAAAAACACAAGCAATCCAATTAAAAAATGGGCAGAGGACATGAAGAGACATTTCTCTAAAGAGGATATACAGATGGCCAACAGACATATGAAAAAATGCTCAACCTCACTAATCATCAGAGAAATGCAAATAAAAACCACAATGAGATACCACCTCACTCCAGTCAGAATGGCTATCATCAATGAATCAACAAACAAATGCTGGCAAGGTTGTGGAGAAGAGGTGCACTGTTGGTGGGATTGCAGATTGGGGCAGCCATTATGGAAATCAGTGTGGCGGTATCTCAGAAAACTGAAAATGGAACTACCTTATGACCCAGCAATTCCACTCTTAGGTATCTGTCCAGAGAAATCCAAGACACTAATTCGAAAAATATATACACCCCTATGTTTACTGCAGCACTGTTTACAATAGCTAAAACTTGGAAACAACCGAAATGCCCTTCAGTAGATGACTGGATTAAGAAACTGTGGTACATTTATACAATTACTTAGCTATAAAGAAGAATGAAGTGTTACCATTTGCAATGATATGGATGGACCTAGAAAACATGCTAAGCAAAATAAGTCAGTTGAAGAAAGACAAATACCATATGATCTCACTTATATGTGGAATCTAAAAAACTGCATAAATGAGCAAAGTAAACAGAAATAGTCTCAGAGATAAAGAGGAAAAACTGATGGTTGCTAGATGGGAGTGGGATGGGGATGAAGGAGAAGGGGAGGGGATTAGAAAGCACAAATTGGTAGTACAATATTGCCACAGGGATATGAAAGACAGTTTGGGAAATATAATCAAATTGTAAAGATTTTGTAGGGTGTCAGATGGGCACTTGTCTTATTAGGGAGAGCACTTCATGGACAGTGTAGATGCCTGACCACTGCAGTGCACACCTGAAGCTGAAGCTGCATAATATTATATGTCAACTATAATTGTATATATAGTCATGGGATATGGAGTTTAGCATAGGGAATAGAGTCAATGGAATTGTAATAGATATATACGATGTCAGAGGGCAATAGATTGGGGGGGGTTATCACGTTGTGAGGGGTGAAATGTCTAACTAGTTCATTGCTTTGTACACCTGAAACTTACAAAAAAATTACTGTAGGTAGTTTTAGTTATACTTCTAGTAATCATTAGTCAGTGTTGCAGTTTTAGTCATCTTTCACCAAATCTGGACGTGGGTGGCTAAGAAACCAAACTTCAAGTCAACATGTTTTGGCTTAAATGTTTTTTGTTCATTGCTTCCAGAGTGTAGGACTTAATTTCTACAAACCTCTTTTCCTCCAAAAAGGAGTAATAGCCAAACCCCTATCTTAGTATTGTAGATTTTCATTCATAGCTCCTAGCAACATTCCTAGTATTTAATGAATTCAATACATGTTGTTATTAGAGGGCTAATTATATTGCATCACAATCATCTATTTATTTCTGTTTCCTTGCTGAACAGGAACAACGTATCCTCAATGCCTGGCACCTAGGATATGTAAAAAATATTTTTGTTAAATAAATAAATGAAGGAAAAAAATGGATGGATGGATGGACGGATGGATGGATGAATGAATGAACGAATGAATGAATGAATGGACACATATAATTTAGCCTCCCTCACATCAAGCATGTAGGAGAGGTAGGATAATAGAGATCTCCAGTCCTAAGGGAAGCAGTTTTAATGCTGGCTGCATGTTTTTCTTCATGTCAGGTCTAATTCTTCTCTTTTCCTAATGGTGCGATAGCACCACAGCCATTATTTCTTAGCCCTAATTCCCAAAACCATGCAGAGAGAATCCTCGTTTGGCCAAATGAACACTTTTGCTCCTGACAATCCAAACCAGATGGTAGGGACTGTAAGAAAAGCCAGTGCCAGAATCAGATAGCCTCCGCTACAGACTCCCTTTCCTCTTCTAACCAGTTTATAGCATGCCATCTAGATACCTGACCTTGCCAAGTAAAACCCAGTTAATCTTTTACAATGTCAGTCTTCTTTATAGACTCCATGATATGGGAATGCCATATGGTAGCAATGTGCAGAAGGGACTCTGCTCTTACTGACAAGCAAGTTTATGCTGCACTAAGCAAATAATTTACCTCTTGCCTCATGCATGATACTTCCCCACTGATTTCTGCTCAATAGAGAAAAATTGATATAAATTATTAAACAGCAACATAGCCTTGATTAATAAGATGAGAAGAGATATTCTACACCTAATTTTCATTTTCACCATTGGATTTACATGTGTGCATATTTATACATAAAATTCTCATTATAACAGCTAGCAATCTATGGATATGCTTGCTAAGTTCCAAAACCTGCTATGAGAACTTAATGTTTTTCCAGTACATAGCAATGTTTTTCCAGTACACCTTAATTTCAATATCCAGAAAACCCCAGTATGTCCTCTTGCCTTAGCATGAAAGGAAAAGTTTAAATATTTTTTGAATGACTAAAATCCAGGGTGTTAGCTCTACTAGTCATAAATTTCTTTAAAAGAAAATATGGGGTTAATTTTATTGTTGTTACTATTGTAGATTCTACGCTTCTTATAAGTGGAATCATTTCTGCATTCTTTCTGTTTGAAGGCCACAGAATACTGAGGGTTAGAAAGATTTCTGAGGTGTGGCACCACCCTCTCTGATTGGGCAGTAGCTCTCGAACGATGTGGGCCTTTTGCTGTTGACTCACCAGAGGGCAGCTTTGCAGCTTGATGTCAGCACGCAAGAATGTCAGACACTTCTCTCCACCAGCCCCCACCCCAAACCCCCAGCAGTAGCCCAGAATTAAGCAAAGCTGTTTGGGTTTGCCTCCGACCAGCCTCCTGGCTGGGCTTCTGGCTGCCCTGGTAACCATGCTTCAGCAAAAAATTCCCCACCAGCTCTCTGCTGGGGAGCACTAAATTATTCCACTTATATGTCTCTGAGGATACCAATACAATTTCCCAATTTAGGTTTGGATATTTGGGGGACTGTGTATGGTTTTCTGGGTGCCCCTCTAAAACATAACACACACATACACACATACACATACACACACACACCTTCTGTAGAAGGAAAGCACTAGCAAAATTTCTAGATTCTAAATGGATTGTGTGCAGTTTGGACTCCTGGTATTTGATCTACCTCAATTCCCGCCACATCTCTGACTGTTCCAACTGAAGACTCAGATGAGAGCTAAGACCATCCCTGAGGCCCTTTCTACCCTAACAGTCTATGATCCCATGAAATTAGACAACTAGGAGCTTTCTGAGAGGATTGGCTTCCTGATGTTCAGAAGGGTGCTCATGGCAGAGCTCCCGGCCACACAGTAGCTCGTCCGAGCTCGGTGAGAACTGATTTTTATATGTTACCTATGTTCACATCTCTTCTCCTCCTCTCTGCAGCATCTCTCCTGTTAGTAGCAAAGAGAGTCATAGTTCTAGCTTAGTTTTAAGTTTTAGTCTTAGTTCTAGCGTTGGTTTTCACCTTTTAGATGGTGTTTGTGGTTTTAGGCAATGGAAAGCACTAAGCAGATGGTAGACTGTATACCCAGTTGAGGTAATCATGGCCAAGGTCATGCAAGCCATTAAACCAGTATAGTTAAGACAAGGTAAAATTGATGAATCACAGAAATTAAGTCTTCAACTTGCTGAAGTGTGAGGATCCAGAGTTTAAGGAGGTTGGATTCCCTTGGTACACTAAGATTTGAGGAGAAATGGCTCTCTCTGATCTTGCCCTCATTCCATTTCTTTATCCTGATGAATGGCACCAACCTAAACTCCTGGTTCTATTTGAAGGTCTTCCAGGATTCTCCAGTTTGGTTACTGTGGTGGGCTAAACTGTGACCCTTAAAAATAGATGCTGAAGCTGAATAATATTGTATGTCAACTATAATTTAATATATATATATAGTCACAGGATATGGAATATAGCATAGGGAATAGAGTCAATGGAATTGTAATAGATATATATGATGTCAGAGGGGCAATAGATTGGGAGAGGGGGAGTTAAAATTTTGTGAGGGGTGACCTGTCTAACTATTGCACTGTTTTGTACACCTGAAATTAATAAAAATAAAGAGAGGGAAAAAAAATAGATGTCCATATCTTACTCCCCGGAACCCAGGAACATGGCCTTCTTTGGAAAAAGTTAAGGCTCTAGAAATGAGACCATCCTGAATGATCCAGGTCCCCAAGTCCATTGATAAGTGTCCTTATAGGAAACACACAGAGGAGAGACACAGTCAGAAGAGGGCATGGCCATATAACAAGCGAGGCAGAAGTGGAGTCCAGCCACAAGCCAAGGAACTCCTGAAGCCACCAGAAGCTGGAAGAGGTAAGGAACAGATTCTTCTTGGGAGCCTGTGCTGGGAACTCAGTATCTGCCAACATTTTGATTTCAGACTTCCTGCCTTCAGAACAGTGAATACGTTCCTGTTGTTTCAAAGTAACCAAGTTTCTAATAATTTATTATGGCAGCCATAGAAAACTAATACAGTTACAAACTCAAATACCCTATAGGAATCACACAGGTAATGAAATAAGCAAGCAGTCTAGGTAGGGAAATTCTAGTTTTTGCATCCCATATAATTTTTTCGTATTAAAACTGATCATCTCAAAGACTTGGAAACAACACAAAGCGCAAATGGTCTGTAGCAAAAGAGAGAAAAATGCCCTAGCCAAAAGTGTATATCACTCAGATCCACCTAATTGTTACTGTGTGAAAATATGTGTGAAAATATGAGCCCAGTATGACCACATCATCCCATTTTTATTGGATTTTTTGGTTTTGATCTCCTGCATTTTAAGCGTTGGTTCAAAAACCAAACAGGCAAACTGCACTTTGTGGGCCTAGTCAAATGTATCTGAGAGCTGAACTGTAACCACAAGTGGCCAATTGCAGCCTCTGGAGCCAGCTGACACTTCTAACAGAACTTAAGGTACATGCCACCAACAGTTCATGATAGAACCACGAACAGAAGAACCTTCTTTTCTTCCTACTTTCACCCCATCTGCCAGCCCAGGCCATTTTCATTCAAAATCTCCCCCCATCCTTGGTGTAGAGAGAGAGAAATATTTTGTTGAAACCTGAGATAGTTCTCATATACCTGCCTCTTCTTTCTTGGTCTTTCCTCTTAGTTTCCCTATACCACCTTAATTGGAACCCTGACCATTTAGTATCTAAAAGCCGTGCACGCTCTTGCGTGTGTGTGTGTGTGTGTGTGTGTGTGTGTGTGTGTGTGTGTTTAAGAGGATTAAGGGGAGAGACTTTGCAATGTAATGTGTAATTGCTTTAGGAGGAAAAAATGAAAGAAAACAAATTATTCACCAGGGAGAATTGAAAATCAAAAGCCATTTTTCTGTGCTTATTTTATCACAGAACATTAAAATATATTTTACTAAAAGGATTGGTATTTAGGTCAGATAAAACTTGAGATATAAAACTGAGACATAACTTAATATTGACACAACTTCTGTGTTTAGTTTATTAAATGTTGCTACTTCTGTGATCCGTTACCACATCGCTAGAGCTCCCCACTTCCCAGTTTCAGACAGTGGGTGTCCTCTGGAGCACTGTAAAGTGAAACATAGTTCGGCTAGAGTAATGTTTCAGTCTGTCTACGAAGGTGATTAGGAAGATAGTTATGAGCTGTGAAAGTACTACAACACTAAAACTAATACAAAGATTTGTATTGTAACTCTTGGTTGAGTCTTCAGTAAGGAAAGTTGAAATCAGCTTTCTTAATTGATCCCTGTGTTCTCATGGAAATATTCTGAAAATAAGTAGGGGTGAGAGTGGGAATTTACTGAACGGGACTGAGGGATTTTACTGGGGAGATGAAAATGTTCTAGTGTGATGATGGTTACACAACTCAGTACATTTATTAGAAATCATTGGGTTGTGCACTTAAAATGGGTGAACTTATAATATTTAAATGTGTTTTTTTTAATTAAAGTTGGAGAATCATTAAAGGAATGAAACAAGACTCATAAAACAAGACTCTCTCTTTTATCCCATTACCAACCTGTCAACAAATTTGGCAGTTGTTCCTACCAAATATCTCTTATTTCTTATCTTTTTACATATTTCAAGTACATAATACCTAACTCAAAATATAACATGTACAAAATAAAACACAATGAAGAATTTTCCTCCCACTGTTCTCCCTCAGCCACCCAGTGCCCCTCCCTGAAAATAATTAATGTTGTCAGTTTCTCGAGTTTCTTATGTATCATTCTACAGACACTTTTTGCATTTCCAAGAGCGTGTGTGTGCATGTACACACACGTGTATGTGTGTGCGTGTGTGTGTTTTATCCCCCCCAACACACATAAACCTTTTTTTCCCTGAAACTTGTAACATATTGCACAGTGTTCTGTACATCTCTTTTTCACTTAATAATTAGTACCACATCAGAATCTAAATATCACTCAAATCTTTTCCTCTTTACTATCCCACTGCCAGAGAACTGGGTAGGATCCTTACCACCTCTTTCCTGGGCCGCTGTACTTCATCTTATGTGAGATACCATCAGTTATAAGATACACTGGTCTTTGGGGGCCATTAAGAGAGAAAAAAGGTTGCCAATTAAATTATGACATGCCATTGATTGTAAGATGCCTCCCAATTTCAGAAAAAAACATGATGATAAAAATACATATATATGCACAAACATATAAACAGTAAAATATGGCATTATAACATTCTCCAACCAGTTCTCCAACATCAAACCTGGCTTCCCTTCAATTCAGGGTCTCCTGCCAGAGTGATTTTTCTAAGCTCTAGGTTTAATCTTTTCATTTCTCTACTTTAAATCCTTTATGGTCTCCCACTGCGACAGGATGAAGTCCAAATAATTTAGTGTGACACATGAGACCTTTCCCTTTTCTGGCCTCATTTCTCTCCACTAACCTATGCTCTAGACATGCTCAGCTATTGATTATTCCTCAAAAATGCAGTGCTCTTTTGAAATTTTGTGCTTTTGTACAGGTTGTTCCCGCTGCCTGGAATACACTTGACCCTCTTTCCTTTCAGCTAAATATCATTTGTCCTCTAAGATTCATCTCTGGGAACACTGCCATGAACTTCCTGAGTTCAATTAAATGTTCTTTCTGTACTGCCACCCTTACTGTGCTGAATTCCATCAAAAGCACTTCTTGTCTAACATTGGGCTTCACTGTTTCCTTGCCTGTCTTCACGGCTCTTAATTTACTTGCATCACAAGGGATTGCCACAGTGCCTAGGTTATGGTAAGCATTCAGTAAGTATTTATTGAATGAATGTGTACTTTGGCCCTGGATGTAATCAACATATCTGCAATAATGGAGGTGTGGTCAGCCCAGTAGAGGGGAAAGTACACTGGGTCTGAAGTCAGAAGATGCCAGTTACGGGCTCGAACACATCTAACTCTCTGATCTTAGTTTGGTCAGTTAATGTTTCCAAGACTTGATTTCCTCACCTAAAAACATGAACAGTATTACCTTCCCAGATGGCTGTGAAAAGGATTCAGTGCGGGAAGCATCTGAAGTAATTGGCCTGGAGTTAGTGCTCTAAACATAGCACCATCCTATGCTGTCAAACAGATTTTACGTACCCTGAAAGCAAACACACCCCTGACTTGTGTTGTAATACCAAATGGCCTGTGTTTTCCTGTTATTTTATTCCAATGTTGAAAAGCCGATATATACCATGTTTAAGAAAGCAAGGTGATAAAAAACACATACACTCAATTCTTGCCCATACCATTACCCCCAACCCCTGTAGGTAATCACCTTTAATAGTTTCTTTTGGATCCTTCCCAGGTTATAGTTTTAAAACACAAATACACGTGCATATAATTACATATTATATCCCCCTTGAAATCAGGAGAATGCTGCAAACAGCACCAACACACAGACTAGTAATTCTTTCGCACTGTCCATCATGTGAATGATATGCTCCCTAATGAGACTTCGCCTTTACAAGAAAAAATTATTTTCAGAATCGCAAACAGGTTCCAGTTGGGGCCTGTGGCTCAGGTACAGAACCAGTTCTGCCTTTTTAAAGGCTATGTCTTTAGATACCGACATTTCTTTATGTGTTTAGACATCAAGCATTGGTAGTATGAGGCAGTAGATTGGGCTTCATAGTTATTATTCTTGCAGTTTTGTTGGTCACATAAATGATAAAGTACAAGATTATTAAGAGTTTGGCAAAATGTGGATATTCACATAATAGACCTTTGTTTCCTTGGCAAGTTTAATTATGGCAAGGATAGCCCATGTCCTCTCTCCCTTCATCTGTATTGTTTCCCCCTCATGCATCCGTCACCTCAGTTGTTAGCCTGAAGTTCTTAAAAGTCTCAGATGAGTGGCCCCAGGTTAATCACTATGCTTCTCACTCCCAAATCCCTGACGGCCCACTGTCTTTACTGACGTTCTCCACATGGACAGGAAAACAGACAAATTAGGAGAAATCTAATGAGTTAGTCATCACACAGCAGATTCACCATCTCACGCCCAGCAAAGTACTGTAACTCTAACCCCACTTATCATGTATACACACAGTAGAAAACTTAGCAGACAGGTTAAGAATGGGCTAGGGAAGAGGCTAGAAACTCCTGATGGTCTTACATGGTGATGGAAGCACAGGACTCTTCCATAAGCCGACATGTGGGAGCCCGAGTCAGCCCTCTACACTGTACAGGCCACAAATACTGCAGACCCAGCAGACAAAGAAAAATAAGTGCAAGGAGCTATGAGAACCAGCAAAGGCACTGAATCCAACACAGTGAGGGAGTAGGGAGGATTAATAAGACAATCACGTGAAGCCCATTTATAGCTGATTTCTCAAAGACCATAAAGATATTAACACAATTTACTATTTGGTATCTGAGCCAGACTAATAGGATAACACAATGAATGAGCTGGAGATGGTCAGGTGGAGAAGGGCAGAGAGAATAAGACATGCGGAAGCATGGAGTTTCGGTTCCAGTCAAGATGGAGCAGTAGGTAAATGCTGTGTTACCTTCCCTCACAACTACATCAAAATTACAGCTACAAAACCACCATCATTGAGAATTGCTGGAAATCTTGCAGAACTGAAGCCCTACAACTAAGGAGGTACAGAAAAAGCCACCTCAAGACGAGTAGGAGGGGCAGAGATGTGGATTGGGCTGGTCCTACACACACGTACGCCCACTAAAAATCAGGAGGGATATCTTGGTTGCAAAGGTCCCTCCTGGAGGATTGAGGGGTCCCACCCCATGCCCAGCCCACAGTTCCAATGCTGGGGAGAGAAGTCCCATATTTTCTTGTTGTGAAAACCAACGGAGATTGTGGCTGAGTGAGACAGAGGCAGCTGCACTCGCAGGCACTCCTCTTAAAAGGACTGCGCACAGACTTACCAATGGAATCACTGTCTCTGAGCTCCAGCACTGGGGCAGCAGCTGGAGATGGTGCAGGGACATATAGTGGGGAACTGAGTTGTCTGGCTTCAGAACATGGCTGGAGGGGCAGCTTTCTCCAGGATGGGGGAACTGGTGGAAGCCATTGTTTCTTTACTGAGCCCTCCCCCTTCCCAGCTGCAGACACAGGCGGCTGCCATATCTGAGTCTCTATCAAGCTGGCTAATGCCCTTCATTTGCCACACCCTAGTGATTCTAGACCCTGCCCCGCCCAGATTTCCGGCACACCCAAGCCGCTTCCAGCAGCTTTCTCATACAAACTGCCTGCTTTGGCTCATAATGCAGAATTTCCTAGGGTCTCTCAAAGGTTCATGGAACCCAGACAAGCAGCATCTGGCTTCAGCATGTCCTGTACTTCTGGCTGAGCAGCCCAAAGCCAGCACTAGCGGCAGCTGGCCTTCATTCAAGGCTTGGCTTCTCAAGGCACTTCCAAGCACGGCACAGGCATCAGCCATCTGCTGATTGTTTTGTGCTTCCTGCAGGGTAGCACCAGGTGGGGCACAGGCTGGGGCTGAATTTGACCTGCAGTGGGTCCCCTCCCAGTTAGCTCATCTTTGAAATGAGCTGGAGCATCACCTAGCTGCCTCCAAGGATGACAAACCCAAGGGGTGGATTGGGCAGGTATCAGAGCCCTGCTGAGGCAAATCCTGTTTTGTAGAGTTAGTCCCTGCACAACTCCTCCACTGTAGTCATGGCCAGTCCTCACAACCAATAAACCCAAGGGCCAATCCCTCTCATTGACATGCAAATAGCAACAAAGGCCTAACTACAAGAGGAAGGTACACACAACCCATGCAAGGGACGCAACTGGAGTGCATGGTTCAGAAAGAGTGTGCCACTGAGCCCCACAGCACATCTACTATATAAGGTCACTCTACTAAGACCAGAAGACATAGCAGCCCTACCTAATACATAGAAACAAACACAGGGAGGCAGCCAAAATAGGGAGACAAAGAAACATTTCCCAAATAAAACAACAGAACAAAGCTCCAGAAAAAGAACTAAACAAAATGGAGACTAGCAATCTACCAGACACAGAGTTCCAAACACTGGTTATAAGGATGTTCAATGATCTCAGGGAGAACTTCAACAAAGAGATAGGAAACATAAAAATGGAGATAGAAAACATAAAAAGGAACCACTCAGAGATAAAGAATACAATATTGTAAATGAAGAATACATTACAGGAAATCAACAGTAGATTAGATGAAGCTAAGGATTGAATCAGCGATTTAGAAAACAAGGTAGCAGATAACACCTAATCAGAATACCGAAAAGGAAAAAGAACCCCCAAAAATGAGAAATGTTTAAGGGGCCTCTGGGACAACATCAAGCATAGCAACATTTGCATTATATGGGGTACCAGAAGGAGAAGAGAGACAGCAAGGAATTGAAAACCTATTTGAAGAAATAATTTTAGAAAACTTCTCTAACCTGGTGAAGAAAATAGATATATAAGCCCAGGAAGCACAGAGTCCCAAACTAGATGAACCCAAAGAGGCCCACACCAAGACACATCATAATTAAAATGCCAAAGATTAAAGACAAAGGAAGAATCTTAAAAGCTGCAAGAGAAAAGCAGTTAGTTATCTACAAGAGAGCTCACATAAGAATATCAGTTGATTTCTCAACAGAAACTTTGCAGGCCAGAAGGAATTGCATAAAATATTCAAAGTGATGAAAAGTAAGGACCTACAACCAAGATTACTCTACCCAGGAAAGCTATCATTTAGAATCTAAGGACAGAAAAAGAGCTTCCCTGACAAGAAAAAGCTAAAGGAGTTCATCACCATCAAACCAGTATTACAAGGCATCTTAGAGAGTTTTCTTTAAGATGAAAAAAAAAATAAATAAATAATATGAATAATAAAATAGCAATAACTGTATATTTATCAACAATTACTTTCAATGTAAATGGATTAAAGCTCCAATCAAAAGGGGCTAGGGGTGAATGGATAAGCAAACAAAACCTTTACATATGCTGCCCATAAGAGACTCACTTCAGATTGAAAGACACACACAGGCTGAAAGTAAAGGGATTGAAAATATATTTCATGAAAATGGAAACAAACAAAAAGCTGGGGTAGTAATACCCTGTTTCCCCAAAAATAAGATCTAGCTGGACCATCAGCTCTAATGCGTCTTTTGGAACAAAAATTAATATAAGACTTGGTATTATATTATATTATATTATATTATATTATATTATATTATATTATATTATATTGTATTATATTAGACCCAGTCTTACATTATAGTAAAATAAGACTGGGTCTTATATTAATTTTTGCTTCAAAAGATGCATTAGAGCTGATGGTCTGGCTAGGTCTTATTTTCAGGGAAACACGGTACTCATAGCAAACAAAATAGACTGTAAAACAAAGACTATAACAACAGACAAAGAAGGACATAGTAATCCCACTTCTGGGTATTTATCCGAAGGAACCCAAAATGCTACTTTGATGGATGCGCTCATCCATATGTTCACTGCAGTATTATTTACAATAACCAAGATAGGAAGGCAACCTGGGTGTCCCTGAACAGATGAATGGATAAAGAGTTGGTACATATATTCAATGGAATATTACTCAGCTGTAAAAAAGAATGAAATCTTGCCATCTGCAACAACATGGATGGACCTGGAGGTTACTGTGCTGAATGTAGGAAGTCAGACAGCAAAAGACAAATGTCATATGATTTCACTTATAACTGTAATCTAAAGAAGAAAATAAACAAATGCAATGGAAACAAACTCATAGATTCAGAGAACATTGCGATAGTTGCCAGATGGGAGGAGGGTTGGGGGGGAGTGAAAAAGGAGAAGGGATTAAGAAGTACAA
The DNA here is from genome assembly GCF_036562045.2 of Rhinolophus sinicus. Classification (NCBI taxonomy): domain Eukaryota; kingdom Metazoa; phylum Chordata; class Mammalia; order Chiroptera; family Rhinolophidae; genus Rhinolophus; species Rhinolophus sinicus. The sequence continues at coordinate 123,790,648 of NC_133754.1, forward strand.
ATTTGTTGTTACACAGTAGGGTATAGCATAAGGAACATAGTTAATAATATAGTAATAACTATGTGTGGTGTCATATGGGTACTAGATTTATCAGGGTGATAGATGGTAGGGGGGTTAGGGCAAGGTGAAAAAGTTGAAGTTATTAAGAAATACAAATTGGTAGCTACAAAATAGTCATGGGCATGTAAAGTAAAGTATAGGGACTATAATAAATAATATGGTAATAGCTATGTATAGTGCCAGGTGGATACTAGTCCGGGGATCACTTCGTAAATTATATAAATGTCTAACCACTGTGCTGTATACCTGAAACTAATATAAAACACTATTGAATGTCAACTCTAATTGAAAATTTTTTTAAAGGGGGAAAATATAGAGAAGAATAAGAGGTTCAAAGTTCCAGGTATAAAACAAATAACTTTTGGGGATGTAATATACAGCATGGAGAATATAGTCAATGATATTGTGATAGTGTGGTACAGTGTCAGATGGTTGCTGGACTTATCATGGTGACCACTTCTTTAGCATAGGGAATATAATCAATGTAGTAATAACTATGTATAGTGCCAGGTGAGTACTGTTGAATAACTATGATGTACACTTGAAACTAGTATCATTATATGTTAACTATATTTTAATAAAAATCTGTTTTTAAAAAAGCACTAAGGCTCTAAGTCTTGAAATAACAGGGCATTTTAATAACTCAGGATAGTCCATGTGAGTGGAGATGGAATACCGGGGAGACAGATCCAGCGTCATGATGAGAGATAAGATGAGGCTGGAGAAATGGCCAAAGCCAGATGATGAAGGACTTTGTGAGGTCATGCTGTAGAGCTTAGATTTTAACCAGAAGGCTCTGCTAGGAGCCACTACAGGAATTTAAACAGGGAATAACAAGATCAAATATAACTTGTGAGAATGTCACTCATAGTACGTATGCAGATCATAGATTTGAGAGCTGCTTTCATAGTACCTACTGTACTATATTGTAATAGGCATTCATCTGTCTCCACATTAAACTGTAACCTCAATGAGAGCAGACAGCATGTCTACTTTCCACTATTATATCTAATACAATGCCTAGCACATATTTAGTCATGGATGGATGGATGGATGGATGGATGGATGGATGGATGGATGGATGGATGGATAGATAGATAGATAGATAGATAGATAGATAGATAGATAGATAGATAATTAGATAATTAGATAGATAGATAATAGATGGTGGGTATCCAATATCTTTCATTTTTTTGTCTCTAATGTGTATGCAGTACTTAGCACAATGTAGGTAACTGATATAGCTTTGTTGAATAAATTAATGAATGTAGACTTCTGCCTCATTCTCCAGACTTACTTCCCAGCATTCTCCAAGATGCATGATCTGACACAATAAAATTGTATAGTTTACCCAAATTTCCTTTATTGTTTGCCTCTAGTATGCTGTTCCTTCTGATTGGAATTCCCTACCCCTATTTCATGTCTGTCCAGTGAAAACCAATTATTTCAACACTCAGCTCAAATTTTACCCACTTTGGGTGAGACTTTAGTAATAACAATACTTCCTATAGCCATGCTAATTCCTCCTGAGCCACTAGTTTCTTGGCTCTGATTGTGTACCTTCTCATTTATATAGTTTTAATTGCATTCATCACATTTTGTATTATAATTTATTTATGTACAGCTCTAGATTTTGAGCTTCTAGAGAGCAGGGACAGTCCCATTTTGCTTCCTTAACACCCATCCCAGCCTAAGCCTTGATCATAAGGGACAATCAAATAATGTGTTTATGAATGTTATCTATTTTTAAAAACTATTTCTATTTTAATACTTCTGGAGTCATTACTTTCCAATGTGTTAAGCAGTTCTTCCTTTTTGTATCCTAATGCCATCGCAGGCTACCTTCAGCGTGTGCCCTAGGGGTTGGTGAACAATTCTGTGTCGATAGAATTCACTGCCTTTGTGGTTTCTTCTTTGTCATCTCACCTTTCCTGCAGATTAAGGAGTCCTAAATCTGATGAGGTAGATCTTTAATCTTTCTTTTCTTTTTTTTTTTTGTCCTTCAGATCCTATCTTTATCCAATTTATCCTATAGGATGCTTAGAGATCCCAGAACCACACAGTATTTTAGGAACAAACGCAAGTCTCCTATCATTATACAAATAAAAGATAATATATTTTTGTGTCATTTTCAACATTTTTCCAGGGATGGTCATGATTTTTTTAGCTTTTGAAGTAAAAGCAATAAATTGAAGCAGAATTTTTTCAGTGACCTCTCAGTCTCCTTCTTTTCATAAACAAGAGCTCAAATCCTAGTGCAGTGTTTCCCCTGCCCCCCAATTCTCTCCCCAATGTCTTTTTCCCTGCCTTTTTTTCATGGCCACCTACCTCTGTCTGCAAGGGGTAGTTTCAACCCTGGTTACCAGCTCCTGTTCAATAAGATATGGTGTACAGCTTACTCCTTTCAACTAGAATACGTAAAAAAAAAAAAAAAAAAAAAAAAAAAAAAAACTAAGAACAACAGATTCTCTTTACGTTTTCTCTAAAATTAATCATTTTCCATTTTGCTAATTTCTGCTCTCAAGATTTAATAATTATTTTTATTGTAGTTAGTACTTGTAGAGTACTGTATTTATGTCAGGCACTATTTTAAGTTATTTATATTATATACATATAGTCATTCAATCCTTACAAAATTCCTATGACATCCATACACATTATTATCCCTCTTTTAAAAATGAAGAAACTGAGGCACTGTGAAACGGAGTGATTTTAACCTATGCAGTCTGACTCAGCCTAGAGGTGGGGTTTGGTGGAGAGGGAGGGAAGAGAAAAGGCAGAGAGTTTGATCTGAGCCTTTCCTTTATTAGCCATGTCTCTGGGTTAACTTGCTTAATTTTAATTTAGACTTGCTGAGCCTCAGTTTTGACATCTGAAATGTGAAAATGGAAATAGATACTTCAGTTTATTGAGAAGAGTAAATATAACCATGTATGTAAAGTATCTAGGCAACTGAAAGTGTTTAACAGATACTTCCCTCTCCTCTCCACCCAGCTAGTTCTTTTTTTATATTACTACCACCATCTGAGAGCCACTATTAGAAATCCTGTCCTGTACGAGCTGTATGAAATGAAGCCCCCATTCTCTTCACTGCAAACTGGCAATCATAAAACCCAAGGTAAGATTAAATGAGATCATGTTTGAAAGGCAATTAGCACAGAGCCCAGCATATGGTAAATGCTCAATAAATGTCAGCAGCTATAATGACAGTGGTGATAAGGAAGGGGAAGGGACAATGAAGGATTACGGTCGGTGATGAGGTTTTCACCCCAGTTCTCCCTTCTCACCTAAAAAAATGACTCCATCTGCCCTCCAGAGCTATAAGACATAGAAAAGCTTGTCACTGTTACTTCTTTAAGGGAGGGAAACTACTTGAATCCCCAGAAACTATCCTCAAGCACAACAGTCTCAACCTTCTAGTAATATTATCTGGGACATTTATTAAAATTTCAGATAGCAGGAAACCACTGAGAAGTTCTGGTCAATAGGAAAAACATGTGGCCCAGAGACCTACAGATCCACGCTTTGAGTTGGTAGCCCTGGGGTCCCATTAAAACATTGCCCTGGGATTAAATGAGTATATTTCTTGTCTGGAACCAAGATTATTGCTAGGAATCTAAATGAGATTCTTAGGGAGATTTAAGATTGATTGTCGCATTAAGGGGGCTGTTTATTTAGAAATATTTATCACCGCTTGCCAACTCAAAGCATTTATTCAAGTATCACAGTTTAATTATTGAGAATATAATAAATAACAAAATAGACACTCCTTTGGCAAATATATGTGTACATTTATACACATAGATATGTGTACTTGTGTATACACATCTGAGCATTTATCTCAGCAGTCTGAAGTATCCTTAAAATAATTTTCAGTCTGTTATATTATATCATACAGCCTAGTCTTAAATTTCTGCTCCTGCTGGACTACAGATGGTATCATCAAATATTTACCTATTGTTACATAAAGGACAATGAATACGTGTTTTCTGTCATTCTGAAAGGCCTAACCTTGTTTTATTCAAAATATGTTTCTCATACACTCATCAAGAATGTTTTAATGCACATTAAAAAGGTCACCCCATGAACATCTCCAATATTAGTAAAGAAAATTTATGTATAGATAGTGCCACTTTATAGATTAAGAAGGTGAGGGGAAGAGTTTACATTTCCACAGACAACAAAGAAAAGCAACATGATAATTTAATGGTCATCAAACTAATTCTGTGCCCAAATCATTAGACCATAATCTGCCATCAACTAACTTTGGTCAATCTTGTTTGCTTTGAAGAAAAAGAATTTTCAAAGATAAAAAGTGAAATTTTCATATTTCACTTGTACCCATTATTATGGCTTCCACAGTATTATTAAGAAGTTAAATCTAAAGTCCTTCCAAAGACTAATTTAAGCTCACAACCCAATAAGCAGATAAATTCATCTTTACTGATCTTAAAAAAAAATAGAGACATTTAAAAAAAATTAGATGTCTCTGGCCAAACCTTGAGTAAACTAGAAACTAAAGGAAAATTGCAAGCATTTCTTAATGTAAACCACGTAACTCCACTTAGAGATAATAAACATCTCACCTTTTATAAGGACTTCTAGTATTTTTCTAACGTTTGTTATGTAAAGAATTACATCAGATGAATATCACTAATTCCAGATCTACCCTTCAACATTACTCTGATCAAGTACTTTTAATCCAAACATTCTTTGCAATGTTCAGAAGTAACATATTTTAATTTAACCATTTATAAACATTTGAAATTAACCATTGCCTCAAGGCCAAATTTAAAGAAAAAAAATTAAGAACTTTAGTCATTTATGCTTTTCTTAATGTCATAGCTCATTAAAATTTGTTCTAAAAATTATTCTGGGTCTTATTACATATTTAATGTCTTAGTCCTTCAGTTGAATGTTTTTAATATTACCTTTTGAAATTAGAGATGAAAATGGTTTACTTCATCTTGCTAGTCATCCTATGCCTTTTAAAGGAAGAGTTGTTTGGCTGGACAAAAGTGTGTGTGTGTGTGTGGGGGGGGTGGTTAAGGATTAATAGGCTGTTGTAAATTAGAATGATGTGATATTATTGCTCAGTTGACAATGTAAGAAACAGGTGCGTATTGGGTTTCTCTTTGGCTTGACAAGCAGGTGTGTGGTATGTCACTGGTGCTGATTCATCCAGTCTCTCAACTTCAAACCAAAGCAATCCAAAATTCCTAGACATTTTGTTCATTTTAGACAGGAACCCTTGTGAACTCCAACCAGGCCTGGGATTCTACTTGCCCACGGACAATTTTACTAGGTACATTCAGTGGTGTTTCAAAGTTCACAAGGATAACTTTATAGGGTTGGCTGATTTTCTTTTTATAGAGCTTGACCTCATCTCTTGAAGCCTCCTAGAAGGCAAAATCAGTGAAACTTAGGACTATTCAAAGTAGATGTTGAGGGGAGAGTAATTCTCCAGTGTAGTGAACTTAAATTAACAGACTACTCTTACTCATTAATGGACATTTAAGCAACCATGTTTTGCATTCAACCGCAGTTTGAATCACACGATTCATCGTGAATCACACGATGAGTTGTAGGAGGACGTGTAAAATATATGGAATGCTGGTTCTTAGCGAAGGGTCCATGGTGAAAGGTCCTTCTAGTCATGTGTGAAAATTGTGTGTGTGTGTGTGTGTGTGTGTGTGCAACTGTGCATTTTCCTGAAGAGAAAAACCATAGATTTCCAGAAATTCTCAATGGGGCATAGGATTCCCAAAAGGTGAAAACCACTGACATGGAGAAAATAATAAATGACTACCTGTCTTTGCTTTAGTATCAGGTATTATAAAACATTGCAAGATTGCCTTCTATGACCTTTCCTAATCACATCAATCAAGACTGATTCCTATGCCTTTCTCCTCCCCTCAGAGATACTTTGAGCCTCACTCCAGTAGGTATTGCTCAGGAGGCCAGGCCCTTGAGAAGACTCTCCGACTTGGTCAGCTCCATCAGAGCACTGGTGGAACACCAGATGATTTTAGATGGCACAGCCATGACATTGAGACAAAGTCAGATAGTGACAGACATCCCACTTGACACTCTCCTTTAGTTCTTCTTAACATGGGCAAGGAAATAAATGCTGATGGGATTATTTTACCACTTCTACAAGACTTTCTAGTTTCTTCTTTCAACAGAGAGCAAGCCTCAAGCTCAGTCTTCATAGGCAACTCTATATAGCAAGAATTTCATAACATTACTTTGTTCATGGTATCTCTTTTCATGGTTATCTTCATTCAAGGCAAATTATATTGGTTTTTGACTTATAGTTAATTGAGAAAATTAATTTTGAAATAAATGTATTTAATTTTAAAAAGGAGAGACAACTTAAAGAAAAATATTTTTATTAGTGCAGATGATACAAGGATACGACAAAATCATAAAAGTGGTATGTAAAATGTAGAAATTTGGGGAACACCAGAATAAACAATTGTTCATTAAGTCATGCTTTTCTTTTTTACAAGATTGACAGTCTTTTGTAAAATTTAATTTATTTAGGACAACTCTTATAACCAGCAACAGAAATTTCTACTAAGCATTTCTGAAAAGTAAGTACAAATTCTAAGAAATGGCTTTAAAACTGATTTGTTAGGATGCTTTCAGATACTCGTAATGGAAAACACAACTGAAAGTATCTTAAACAAATAAGGACTATCTCCTGATGTTTCCAAGGTAGATTCAGGCAGTGACTCAATGACAACACCAAGAGCCCAGGTTCTGGCTATATTTTCCTCTGCCATCTTAGCACATCACTTTTGTCCTCATATTTGTTCCCCTGTGACCTCAGGATAGCTTCCATGGCACCAACTCCTCACCCAACAATGACCAGATTCAGGAATGTATGAACCACTGTCTTCTGTCCCTTTCAAGAGCAAAGGAAACCTACTCAACTATTTCCTATATTTGCCTTCACATTTCATAAGCAACTTTGTACCTCATGCCTACATTAAATCAGACATTGCCAAGAAAAAGAAAATTAGCAGGATTGCCTTAGCTCAAACCCCATTCACCCACTGGAGCTAGGGAGGGACCAATGACAATCATGGACTTAAATAACTGAACAACATTGGGGTTCTCTTGGCAAAAAAATTATGAAAAGAATGACTCTAGGGTAGGCAACCACACTGTTTACCATTAGTTTTCATTAATACAAGATTTTAACAAGTCTGGAGGTAGCAGAAAGGCTAAGGATTAATGTTGGAGAAAATTGTTATTTCAATGTCACAAATAAGTAATAGAAACCTGGGCCAAATTGACAAAATACACACAGAAGATGGTAGTTAGAAAACTAACAGTTTTTTTAAGGGTCCAAATAGAGTAAACTCTCAAAAAAATTATCTCAGGAGTTTAAAAAACATTGATTAACTGAAAATCATTCTCCCCATCCTACCCCTTTCAGATCTTGTGAGCAGGAAAAAGATCCACAAGGACAATCCCAAGGCAATACAAAAAAAAAAATGTTGTTGTCTTAAGAATTTTATATTTTCTTTATAGCTGCAGAGTAGTCATCATGAGGGAAAAATAAGACCAAACTGTACTTTGTTAGACATTTTCTTTTTTTTTTCTTTTTTCAACTTACAGGTGAAATGTGTCAAGAGCATCTCTACCTTACCTGTGCATAGGGCTTGTAAATGTTTTAATCTGGCCCTGGCAGGTAACTTCAGCACCAGTAAATAATGGAATATAAACCTTCAACTCCGTTTTCTCAATGTACTTGTGCTATAAATGATTTCTAAGCATAGTTCTTGGCTTTATTCACCACTCCAGAATGAATGGAATCAAATAAATGACTGAATCAGGATTTGGACTGAGACATAAGTGACAGGAAAGGTCACAACAAATATTGAAATATTGATTGAGCACCTGAAAGGTGCCAAGTTCTTTGTATTTGTTTTGATTTTCATCACAACAGTAACTGCAATACAGACAATTTCATTCTGATTTTAAAGATGTACATACAAGTGAGGGACAACGAAAGGGGGTGATTTGCTAGAGTTTACAAAGCTAGTAAATAGTGGAACAAAGATTTGAACTCCGGTCTTTCTGACCCCAAATTCCATGTTTTTTCCATTGAACCATCTTGCCTTCTGAAGGTCGGTGCAGCCAAATACCAAAGGATAAAATCAAGAGATTATGAAATGGGATTAAAGGAACAGGCTGAGATGTGGAGGATTAGAAAAACAAAAGTCAAAACCAAATCTAGGTGACAAATACATATTTAGTATATACTAAGAGCCAAAGAATGGCATAGAAAAGAGACTGGAATATGGGGGGACGGGGGGAGTCTAGAATCAATACTGACTCCAAGATACTTTGAGATCTAAAGGGAGGGGCTTCTTAAATGTTCCTTGGTGTGGGGCCAGAACAGGGAGTAGATGTGGGTTGGACAGGCACACCTGGGGAATAAGGAATGCACTTGGCAGGGTGGGGTTGGGGAAAACACACTTTATGGTGAGGTTGTCTTTTCACAGCGAGGTGAGATTTCACTTACCTTATACTTATATGGATCTGAGGGCAAACTCTATCTACCTAACTTTTAATTAACTGGCAGACTTTTTCTCCTTGATCATGGTCCAAATACTTCCATGTTTTACACATAGGTGGATGTTATGTTTATCATGAATCTTAGTAACCAGAGTTTATTGGGGATTATTAACGCTATGACAGTGTTACCATATTGGAGATACTTCTGAAGAAATGATGGCTCAGGTAGCATTTTTTCTATTCTTATACCAAATAGCTGGGTTATTGTTGCCTGAGTGGTCATCTGCGTGCCACTGTTATCTTAGATATGTCACTTATGGAGATTAAATATTAGTATTACAATTGTTGTTCCAAAGTATACAACACAGTTTTAGCTATCTGACTCATCTTAAGGAAAAGAATGTAGTTTATTTAAGTGTATCAATTTTAACCTGCCAATCTTCATAATGGCCTGCATATTTTTCACCAGCCCTTCTCATACCAGTGCTACCAGAAGATATGGCAGATATCTGTATCTATCCAAGCCAAAAGACAAATAATGTTAGTGCTGAGACATATTTTCAACCTGGGCTTACCAACAACCCATTTTAGTCTCAACCAAAAGTTGGATATACTCCACAAAAAAGTTGAAAAATCGCAGGAGGCCAAACCATGCAACAGAATTTCCAGAGACAGAAAACCAATGCCACACCCCTTCCCACCCACTTTCTCTAAGAGCACAGAAAATGGAGACTGCTCCACATGTCACTGGACAAAGGTCAACAGGTAATTTTATCAGTCCAATCCTACTGATCCCTGGAGGTTGTACTTAAACTTATTTTACTAAATATAATTACTAAGCACTCAATTTCTCAAAAAACATTGAACTGATTTTTCTAAATGAATTCTTCTATATTTAAACATACTTTGGAATTAGCCTGCAATATTTAGTGGTGATAGATTGTATTGCTTCTTTTACAAAGGTAATAGGAAGATTGTCTGCCTCTCCTAGAAACAGATCTATTGTGAAAGAGTCCAAAAGCTCTGGGGTTGTGGTCAGAAACAGCCTTGAGTTCAAATCCTGGCTCAACAATTTGATTCTGCATTACCTTGGGCAAGTTCCACAACCCCCCTAAATCTCTTCATCTAAAATATTGGGATAATAAATTTTACTTTAACAAATTGTTGGTTTGAGTCCAATGAGATGGCGCAAACAAGTATTTATAACAACATGTGACTTTTAAGATATTATAAAGAAATGGTAACTTAAATTTAAAAAGTAATAGACTCAATGAAGGGTCAGAAAGGGACTGTACGGAAGTACATTATAGTGACATAGAATGACTATTTGATTATTGGAAGCAAATAGAATGTTTGGGTATTTTGAAAATTCCACATAAAATCTAAAGCAAGCATCTTCCAAATATTGATGACTTCCATATCTAAATCTGCGGTCTTGACCTCTACTCCAAGCTTTAGACTTTGATATCCAGCTTCCCACAGGACTGGTCCATTTCAACACATCCAAAACTGAACTTACATCTTACCCTGCAGAACTATGGTTATATCCTAACTTAGTGGAGGGTACCTATGATTTCACTCAGTCACAGAATTCTCAAACCTGGATGTCATCCTAAAATCCTCCTTTTGTCATGTTCCACCCCAAACATTTAAATTAAGGATGATAGAGCTCTGGTTCTTGAACCTGGCAGAGCTTCACAACTAGGTGCTTTGTAAAAAGCCCTACCCCAGAGAGTGACTCAGAAGGCCTGAAGTATGTCGTGGGAACCTGCATTCACATATAAATAAACAAAACTTCCACAGAGACTCTGATATTCATTAAGATTTGGGAGCCACTCTTGCGGTGTACCGTCTTACCAGATCTCATATTTGCCCCTTCCCCTCCATCCCTACTGCAGCTCCCCCATTTCAGACCCTCGTATCTCTCTTGAATACTGAAATGATAAGTGGTCACTCTACATGTTGTCCCTCTGGCCCCTACCCCATTTAATCTATTCTTCCAGTGCTGCCAGTTTTATTTATCTGAACCTAAGCTTTAGAGAAAAACAGACCTAAATTCAAATCTCTGCTTTGCTAACTACCAGACTAATAATCTTCAGCAAGTTATTTCATCTCTCCTTAAGACACAATTTTCTCGTCAGGAAAATAAGGATGATACTAAAACCTATTAGATGAGGTTTCTATGGGATTACACATGTAAAGCTCTTAGTACAGGCACTGGCATATAGCAAGCTATTAGAATGACCACTATTGCCTTTGTTATTGCGACACAAATCTAATTATGTAATTCCTGTTTCACGTCCTCCTTCTGCTCCCAGCCATCTTGTCAGAGAGCAACTCTCACTGTTAGGCCTTCTTGATTCCCTTGCTTTTCTCCAGCCTGGACCTCTAACTATTACTCGTCATGACACATCCTCTGGTATTGCATGGCCTTCCAGATTTCTTCCCAGGGCTCACACCTGAGGCCTGCCCAGATGTTACAGCTCAGTCAAATGAGAATATCTAACCTGTGTTCACTTGATTCATCCCCTGCCTCTGACTTACCAACTACCAACTAACGAACTCTAAATAAAGTTAATAAGCACAATCCTCTTTTTGTTTTGTATAGTGCCCAAGTTACCATAGATATATGGTATACATAATTACATGTTCCTCCCTAATCAAAGTTCTGAGCGATTCTTGCCTCGGCCAATACCTAAAGTTTAAGCTCAGGGAGAAAAAAAGAAGATAGAAACTCAGGTAAGCTCAGGTAGAAGTAAAGGAGCCCAGCCTAGAGAGATGTCATTTTCTGGGGGAGGGGGGTGAGTCTGGTAGTCAGATCATCACTCTTCTTTATAAGGGAGTGAGACATCTTCATTCCAGAAAGGGCACATTGTGGCTGAAGCAGTACCCCAGCTTTTGACTGGGGGTATTTGAAGGCTCGGAGGAGACAAAGTAAAGCCCTTGGGAAAAGAGATAAGTAGGACACACACAACAATCGTAATGATGATCACAGCCTAACTTTTATTGAGCATCCACTATGGATTGGGTGCTACGTTAATTCTTCTACAAACATTTTCTCTAATTGTCACAACAGCCTTATAAGAGGTTGAGTGTCAGATGGAGAAACTGACTCTCAGGGGAGTTAAGAGACCACCCAGCAAGTAAACAAGCCTGCCCCACCCCCTACCCCCACCACTCACCCCACCACTTTGCTTGCAAGAGCCCAACCACAAGTGCACATGAGGAGATATTGCATCTCACTGAGCACGGCCATGTCCCAGGGGTTCTCTTAAATCGATTTGCATACTGTGCTCAGAAGAGCATAGTTCCTATGCTCTTCCGAGCACCATTTGCAAAGTTCTTGTTTCTTTGATCTCTAGGATCCCATTTCCTTCATTCAGGCCAGACAGGGCTGGTTGCAGGTGAGGCTAGAGCAAACTAACTTAGGGGACTCAAGTGCCAACTGTAGGTTGACAGCACAGTTTCAGATACTGGCCTAGACAACACTATTCTTTTAAAACACACAGCAATTCACTCATAAATCTACCAGACTCTGCCTATCATATAAAAGTAAATAAACTTCCTGAGAATCAGTACTGGAGAATTACTCCAAAATACTCAGGCCACATGTCCTCATTAGTTAGAATCCAAAAAACAACACAACCTAGCAACATGAGAATGAAAAAGTAATTTTTGGCACAAACCTGCAAAAGCAGCCATTAAAACTTACATGACAAAACATACATGACAACTTTGAAACAACGTGAAGTAGACTTATAAGTTCAAGTCTAAAAAGGAGTCAAAACTATATCTACCATATGGACATAATTATGTTTTTGTTTAAAGCACAGAAGACAAAACAACAGAAAGAATGTACCACAGTATGAATGGGGATTCACTCTAGGTGGTGGCAGCAGAGGTTATACTGTTTATTTTTCTGCTTATTGACACTCTGTGATATTTTTAAGGAGAAAAGGTTAATTCTCAATGAAAAATATTAACTGTATTTTAATAAAAAGAACTAGCCTTCTGGAAATTCATAGTGTATATCTGAATTGTTTCAGAGTCTGACTTAGCCCACCCGCCTATTTTCTTCATAATGTAGCCATGTTCCCATGACCTAACAACCTGGTGGCCTGTAGTAGGTTTGGCTATTTTCTTTACTACCTTATAAAGAGACTTCAATAGGTTTTTGGCTTCATAAACTATCAGAAATCCAGTCTTCTTCCCAGCAGTCCATTTACATAGTGTGATGTGGTGTTAAAACACAGGACCACACAAGCAAGGGCTGGTTTTAATTGTTAAGCATTTCCCATTGTGTTTGATTTCTTCCTTCTCTCTGACGGACTCGAGTAGAACTCATCTATAAACTGCTGTTCCTTAAGGACTCCCAACCCAAATAGGGCTGTCCCCCCACAGCGTATCCTGAAAAAAGTAGCCAAGTCACAAGATTGCACCAACCAATGATATCTCAGAATCCTCACCTAAGAAAAACTGGATGCCAGCTTCATCATAGAGAACACAGAAAATATCAAAGGACCCTTGTTACTGTCTTTCAGTGGTTGATACATTTTTCAGTTTCTGTTTCAAAATACTTTGGCAGCCATTTTACTCCAGGGAGCCAGAGAGGGGAAAGTCTGTTCTTGCATCATTACCAACAGCTTGGGGAAAACCCAGTCCTTTAACACACAGAGCTGGCTGCGTTTGTCTGCACAGAGACAGTCAAACTGCGACCCCTTAACATCTCATGCCTTCTGCTGTTATTCACTGAGCACCACTTGTGAGATTTAGTAGAGAGCACAAAACACTCCAACGAGCCCCTTTCGGATCTGCAAGTGTGAGGTACACCTCCTTTCTTCCACCTCCTGTTAACCCTGCTTTGTTGAAAAGGTGAGTTCTGTCAATTCATTTCTATAAAGCAATACTGCTCTATATGACACTGCCAAAACCACAGTAATGATATCAGGTGAGGACAATCTGGATCACTAGAAAGACAAACTGTAGGTTTTCAAACAAGTATGAGACATATATCTACCATATAAGGGAAGAGGAACCCAAGAAGATTACGAAAGAAAAAGAGCTATAATGGTGGAGGAGGGACAAGACATCTAAGGGAAATGTAGATCTAGAGATAATAAAGAAACCAAGAAAAGAGTTAAAAAAAAAAAAAAAGTGGAGAAAATTTCTGTCTGAAAAGAAAAAAAACACTCCCTTTTTACCTCACTTTTGGGTGGTCTGCATTGGAGGGTGTTAAGTGGTGTTGAGGAACCCCAAACCTTCCAGCAAGATCAAATTCGCTTTTCCACAGATTGTTTCCTCACCTAGGACAGGACCATCACACCCTCTTTCAGACTTGCTCTCTCTCCTTCCCCCGAGTGAAATTACGTGATCTTCTATATTTATGTTTGGCATTGATTTCTTTTTAATTTTGACAAAATGAATCAGAACTGAAGAAAACAAAAATAACATCTCATACAAGGCCAACTGGACAAATATTTTCCAGGGATTGACAATTTCTTTGGTGTTAATTCCATGATTGTGTTCTTTTCTGGCTCTCACAGGGGATCCAAACAAACTCAGTAAAAATCAGCACCATTTATTAACACTATTCATTTTACCAGACTGTGAGGCAATCCAAAAGAAGATACATGGTTCTTCCCTTAAAGAGATGAGAATCTCAAAAATGTGTACACACTGCACTGTACACCTGAAGCTGAAGCTGAAAAATAATGAATGTCAACTCTGTTTTTATATGTACATATATATAGTTACAAGAAGTGGAGTACAGCATCAGGAATAAAGACAGTTGAAATGTAATGGCTGTGTGCGATGTCAGAGGGGTAGAAGATTGGGGGAGGGAGGTTATCACTTTGTGAGGGATATAAATGATAAATGTCTAACTATTACATTGTTTTGCACACCTGAAACTAAAAAAAAAAGAACTGCATACATAAGCCCCAGCTAAGATTTTAAAGGATCTCAGAGATGGTTTATAGTGAGAAAATGCACATTGATAATAAAGAATATGTTAAATTCCTATGAAGTTTCTACCTTGGTAATCATTACAGAAGAAGAGTGACCAAGAAAAATGATTTTTATTTTTTATTTCTAGCCTATGATACAATGCACTTGTCACTAGACTCATGTGACCTTCTGCACATGAAATATCGCTAATAGAACTGAAGAATTGAAATTATATTTTCATTTAATTTAATTGAAATAATAAACATAATTATTTATATTAAACTAATATTCAATTCAATTATTGGTAAACATTAAGTACGTTTGAAGCAATTTAGATATATGAATCTACTTTTTCAACTGCAAACATTATAAAATCTAAATATTATTTCAAATGACAATTTAACACCCTAATTAATGTGCTATAAGTGGAAAAAATGCCACAGATATCAAATAGTTACACGAAAAATAAATGCAAAATATTTCAATATTTTGTATTTGTCACATGTGAAAATTGATATATTAGGTATATTGAGCTAAGTTAAATATATTATTAAAATTATTTTCACTTTTTTTACTTTTGTAGTGTGTCTATTAAAATTTTTTTTTAATTTTTAATGACATATTTGGCTCACATTATATTACTTTCAGACATGCTTGTTGTTTTCTGAAAGCATATTATTTTTATTTCTTTGTTTATGTTCAAAAAGAAACTCAAACCTCTCCAAACTGAGGTTGCCTTTTAACTTTTCTATCAAACATGGCTGACTTAAGCAGGAAAGACACAGACTCAGCTGAGGAGAACAAGCCCTCCAGTACTGCTCCCTGCCCTCACCCCTCCAAGTATTGCAGAGGTTTGAGCAGAGCCCCATTCTCAGAAACACAGTTTCCCTTCTCTAAGACACTCCTAGACAATAAAATAGGACATTTCTGGAATGTGTTAAATACAAAAAGAAATCCCTACTCATTTCTGCTCCCTTATTTCAGGTGGGCGGTGGTCCCTTAGGTGGTCCACCGCTTTTGTTCTTGCCCTGTTTGCCCATGGGTGGGACTGATTATAGAGAAGATGATTACCCCGTTCTGTCTGTTCTTTGCAGGGGAAGCAGTAAATATTAAGCTACATACACCTGAGTGCCTGCGTCAGAAATGAAGTTACAGGTAGCCTGGTCCTTCCCACCTCCCCCAAAATTGAGACCCAAAAGCTCACAACCTGGGGTTGCGGTTTAAGAAATGAGCGTGGAATATGTCATTTCTTGTCTCTACTTCTCTGCCTGGCTAGCTCCTGCTCACCCCAATTAAGTCTTCTTTCTTTCAGGAAACCTTTCCAAATCCAAGCTATTGAGTCTCAATGTCCTTTTCTTTACTTCAGTCATACCCTGTGTCTCCTTTTATATTCATCACCACTTTCTTGTTAAAGATCTAGTATCTTCTGGGTTGTGTTTCCTCATCATTGCTTGACATCCTTAATACAAAAGGCCAACATACAAAGGACATCCTGACTCTTAAGAGAGTCTAACTAGTTTAATTGCCTAGGAATAAGCAAGGAGTTAGCCTAGAGTCCATATATAAGAGTGCTTCCCAAACCTTAGCTATTCATGTTTTTGGTTTCTTTTTTTCTTTTTTTTTGGGGGGGGTGGGGGGTTGGTGTTTTTTGTTTTTTTTCTCATACCTGAGTTCCTTCAGAACTCTTATTAATGTTTGTCTTTAAATCAATTTTTAAGTAAATGTGTTTAAAGAAACTTTTTATCACTGCCATAAGGAAAACTAATATTTTTTCATATGCATTAAAAATACATAGAAATCAAAATAAAACATTTACCCATGTACCACCTAAAATAAAATCCTTTCTTCTACCACCAATGGTATACTCATGACATGAAGGAACAATGATCTAGAATGTCATTGGCACACTAGATGAAAGTCTAAAGTGTGGACATTGGCCTTATGAAAACTTTGTGGCAAACTGAAATATCTAGCTTAGGAAAGCAGACAGAGCTTCTTCAGGACAAAGACTTTCTTTGAACCATGGATCACATACATGCAGCTCCCCATTCTGGACGCAAAGCCAACTATGGGCTGGGGAATTCAGAAGTACAGGAACTCAATACACTCCAAGAAAAACAAAATGATCACAAGAAATGCATTCCCAACCAATTCCACTCCCAGCTTCCAGCTCCCTACAGCAACATCTGAGTGAGCAACACACTGACAGTTGGCATGGACAAATATTTTAACTTAGAGGCAAAAGAAAACAAATATGTACAAAATCTGAAGTTGACTTATAGTGTGCTATGTATCCCAAAGTGACCAAGTGGGTCTCTCTAAAGACTTCATCAGAGGAGATCCAAGATGGCAGAGTAAACACTGTGCCTGCTTCCTTCCATGAACACATTAAAATTACAATTAAATTATACAACACTCAACAAGGAGAAGCATCTGAAGTCTGGTTGAACAGAAGTTTTATAAGTAAGGATATACAGAAGAAGCCACATTGAGACTGGTAGGAGGGGTGGAGATGTGAAACGGGCTGGTTGAGGATGGGAGAGATATCTAGGCCACGGAGGTTCCCCCGGAGGCAAGAGACCCCATCCCCACACCGGCCTCCCCAACCCAGAGTACTGGTGCTGGGAAGAAGAGCTCCCACAACACCTGGCTGTAAAAAACAGTTGGGATTCCAACGATCAGGGTGGGACCAAAGGCTGCAGGACATACTCTTAAAGGGCCCGCACATAGACTTCTCACTCACAGGCACACACCTTAGGCTCCAGTGGAGGGACAGTAATTTGGAGGATGTCAAAGACATATGAGGGGAGGGGCAGACTGAGGTGTGTGGACTTAGAGCAAGGACTGGAGGACAGTCACCGTTTTCCCTGAATGGGGCCTTCCTCTCATGCAGCCAGCAGGTGAATGCCATCTTTCCTTAGTTGAGACCGCTCCCACACAGCCAAATCTGAATCTGATTGGCCTGGTGAGCTCCAATGCTCCATCCTGCTGACTCACTGGGACCCCACCCAACCCAACTCACCCAACACCAGAGGCACTTTCTCCCGAGCAGTCAGCCCTGCCCACATTACACTCTTTATTGGAAAACTATCAGAATCTGCAGGACCCACAGGAGTGACAGCTGGCCTTGGTGTTCTCTGAGACTTCTGCTGAGTAGCTAGTAGCTCCAGGCTAAGCAAAGGCACCAAACCAGAGTCTACATTAACCTGATGACCACAATTCTTCCCACTCTAGTGACTCCCTGAGACCCTGCCTCACCCAACTCATGTACCACATGAGGCTTTATCCAGGACTGAACCTTAAGGAAGCTGGCAGGTGGCAGCAGGCCTTGGGGTTTTGGGCAGAGCTGCCCCAGGCCCAGTACTGGTGGCAGCCATCCTCAGTTCACATTATGGTTTTTCCCATGCTCATCCAGGGTTAGCATAGTCAGCAAACGACTTCAGATCACTTTGTAGCTCCTACCAAGCAATCCCCAACTGGTCACAGACAGTGGTTGATCAAGGCCTGCACCAGAGCCCCTCACAAGAGGCCCCAGAACCAACACTTGGAGGTTGGCTCAGACCACAGCACAGCACCGCCTAATTACCCCCACAAGCTGTACACACAAAGGGTGGTCTCAGCAGGCACTGGAGCCCACTGAGGTCAATCCCACTCAGTGGGGTAAGGCCCCCATACAGCAGCCTATAAGCTGTGGACATGGCCAAACCCCACAGCCAATCAGCCTGAGGGTCAATCCCTCAGGTGGGTGCACTGATGTGCCAATAGCAATAAAGCCTGAACTATAACAAGAAGGCACACACAACACATACAAGGGACACTCCTGGAGCACCTGGAGCAGGTGCCAGGGCCGCACAGGGCACCTACTACATAAGGCCACCCAGCAAGACTGGGAGACATAGCAGATCTACGTATTACATAGAAACAAACACAGAGAGGCAGCCAAAATGAGGAAACAAAGAAATACATCCCAAATTAAAGAACAATAGAAAACTCCAGAAACAGAACTAAATGAAATGAAAGCAGCAACCTACCAGAGACAGAGTTCAAAACACTGGTTATAAGGATGCTCAAGGAACTTAGTGAGAACTTCAACAAAGAGATAGCAAGCATCAAAAAAGACATAGAAACCATAAAAAGAACATGTCATAAGTGAAGACTACATTAACTGAAATAAAAAATGCACTAGAAGAAATCACCAGCAAATAAGATAAAGCAGAGGCTTGAATCAGCAATTTGGAAGAGAAGGTAGCAGAAAACACCCAGTTGGAACAGCAAAAAGAAAAAAAGCATCCAAAAATAAGAGGAAAGTTTAAGAGACCTCTGGGACATCAAGTGTAACAACATTTACATCATAGGGGTACAAAAGGAAAAGAGAAAAAGCAAGGGATTGAGAACTTCTTTGAAGAAATAATGACTGAAAACTTTCCTAACCTGGCAAAGGAAATAGACATACAAGTCCAGGAATCACAGAGTCCCAAACAAGATGAACCCAAGTCCAAGCAGGCCCACACCAAGACACATTATAATTAGAATAGCAAAGGTTAAAGACAAAGAGAGAATCCTAAAAGCAGCAAGACAGAGGCAACTAGTAACTTAAAAGGAAGCTCCCAGAAGATTGTCAGTTGGTTTCTCAACAGAAACTTTGGAGGCCAGAGGGATTGGCACTAAATATTCAATGTAATGAAAAGCAAGAACCTACAACCAAAATTATTCTACACAGCAAAGCTATCATTTAGAATTGAAGGACAGATAATTAGCTTCCCAGACAAGAAAAAGCTAAAGGAGTTCATTACCACCAAAGCAGTATTACAAGGAATGTTAGAGGGCCTTCTTTAAGATGGAAAAAAAGATCAAAATTATGAATAAAAAAGTGGCAATAGCTACATATCTATCAACAATTATTTTCAATGTAAATGGATTAAATGCTCTACCCAAAAGACATAGGAGGGCTGAATGGATAAGAAAACAAAACTCCTACATGCACTGCCTACTAGAGACTCACTTGATATTGAAAGACACACACCGACAGAAAGTAAACAGGTACAAAAAGATATTTCATGAAAATGGAAACAAACAAACAAACAAAAAACTGGGGTAGCAATACTTATACCAGACAAAATAAACTTTTAAACAAAGGCTATAACAAGAGACAAAGAAGGACAGTAATCCCACTTCAGAGTATTTATCTGAAGAAACCCAAACACTACTTTGAGGGGATGTGTGTATCCATATGGTCATTGCAGCATTGTTTACAATGGTCAAGATATGGAGTCAGCCTGGGTGTTCATTGATGGATGAGTAGATAAAGAGGAGGTGGTACATATATACAATGGCATATTTGTCGGCCATGGAAGGGAATGGGTTCTTACCATCTGCAGGGGCGTGAATGGACCTGGAGGGTACTGTGCAGAATAGAGTAAATCAGACAGTGAAAGAGCTGCAATGTGATTTTGCTTATATGTGGAATCTAAAGAACAAAATAAGAAACAAACTCATAGAAACAAAACAGAAACAAACTCATAGATACAGAGAATATTGTGATGGTTGCCAGATGAGAGGGGGGATTGGGAATGAGTGAAAAGGGGGAAGAAATTAAGAAGGACAAATTGGTTGTTACACAGTAATCATGGGGATGTAGGGTATAGCATAAGCAATATAATCAATAATATTGTAATAACTATGTATGGCATCAGATGGGTACTAGGTTTACTGGGATGATAGATGGGAGAGGGTTTGAGGATCAGGGTGAAAAGGGTGAAGAGATTAAGAAGTACAAATTGGTAGTTACAACATAGTCATGGGGGTGTAAAGTACAGCATAGGGAATATAGTCAATAATATGGTTATAACTATGTATAGTGCCAGGTGAGTACTAGACTAGTCAGAGGGTTCATTTCTTAAATTATATAAATGTCTAACTACTATGCTGTATTAATGCTGAAATTAATATAAAATAATATTGAATCTCAACTGTAATTTAAAATTTGAAAAGGGGAGGAAAGGTGACGGGGAATAAGAGGCCCAAATGTCCAGGTGTATAACAAGTCATGGGGATGTAATGTACAGCATAGGGAATATAGCCAATAATATTGTGATAGCGTGGTACAGTGTCAGGTTGCTGCTAGACTTACGATATTGGTCACTTCTTTAGATACGTAAATGCTGAATAACTATGGTGTACACCTGAAACTAATATAATATTGCATGATAGCTATATTTTAATAAAAATCTTTAAAAAAATGAAGTACTGATAGAGGGTAGGGCATAAATGAATCTTGAAAACATTAGGCTAAATGAAAGAAGCTAGTTACAAAAGACCAACTATTATATAATTCCATTTATATGAAAGTCTACAATAAGGAAATGTACAGAGACAGAAAGTAGATTAGTGGTTACTTAGGGCTGGAGTGGGGGGCTAGAGGGGTGCTAAAGGAAACAGACTTTCTTACTGAGGTGATGAAAATGTTCTACAATTGACTGTGGTGATGGTTGCTCTGTAACTACTACAATCCATTGAATTATACACTTTAAATGGGTGAATTGTATGGCTTGTAAACTATATCTCAATAAAGTTTTTGGGATTTTTTTAAGTGCATCACCAAAAAGACTGGTAGTGAACACATCAAAATATTAAGAGTGGCTGGCTTTGCACAGAACTATGATGTATTTCTAATCACTAGACTCACCCCTGGGTCACATTCTTGAATTCTACAGAAATAATTTATCTTAAACTCTCAATACTTGAAGCATCCAAAGAACAAAATTTGTGATAAAATAATTGTTAAGAAGTGATCATCCACTTTCAAAACCACGCTAATGAAATAGTTGAGGATGAATATGGTATAGTGAGTGCTCTGTGAGGCCAGACAGGGATGTCCCTGGGCTCATTTCTCACAGCAGTGCAAGGCATGGCTCCTGCTGGAGGGAAGTAGGACGGATCTGGATTGTGCAAATGTATTTGTGTGTGTGTGTGTGTGTGTGTGTGTGTGTACACAGTAATACAATATTTATTTAAAAAAAGAGAGAGAGACTTCAACAAAGACTATTTAGTGATAGTTTCATAATTTCCCTTAAAATAAGTTCTTCAGACAAAATAAATTCAGCTTGGCTTTTTCTTCTAAGTCCTCTTTCTTATTTGGAAGCTACTATTTTTAACAGTGCAGTATAGTTGTTCTTTGTCCATGCGTACAAAATGAAATGAGACTTCTCTCTTTGGAAAAATGATATTAAAATTCTAGGACTTCAAATTTTATTAAAATCCCCTAGGAGCATATAATGACTTCAGACCTAGTCTACATTGTAGTTTTACACATATGATCTTATTTCAACCAATTTTCAAATAGAAATAGTAAGAACAGTCAAAAGAACACTTTTTTTAAGTACATTAAATAAACATAGATTTTATATAATATATCCATAGAGATTTAGGCATTTAGGATGATAAAGAGAGTTTCTGATAGCTAAATGGGTAAACAACAAGCAAGTTCCTTCCTATCAAATAAAACTAAGGGTGTCGCAATCAGGTTATTTTGGAGGCATATTATTTCCAAGAACTGGCAATCACTCTCAGTTAACAGAAAATTACACCCATATATTCTTAGAAATTTCTCAGTTCTCTCCTCACTTCATAGTGCTAGGGTGGTAATGTTCCTCTTTGAGGTGGTGTACATTAAATACACGTGGGTTTATGTGAAAATACTAGGGGATTTTTACATACTTTCCCACCCTAGATGCACCAATGCACCTAAAATATTTTGCAGAGGTAGTTATAGTTTAATACACATTCTAGAAAATCTTTTTGAGTAGTGACAATGTTGCTCTAAAAATTAATAGTTCTTAGAAAGGAAGGGATTATGTTCTTGAAACAAAATAATGTCAACAGCTATTTATTTTCAACAGTACAAATGTTCTCTTCTTTTGCGTGAAACATATGACAAATATTGCTTTTTTAGGTCCCTTTATAAAGTACAAAGGCAATATTAGTTAGCCTTACAGAGATTAATAAGCAGAGAAAATAGTATTTTAATTAGTTGCAGGGACTAATATAGATGAAAAACAATTTGTACTACTCACAAAAGGAATGGTCTGTAATAATATTAACATTTACTGTTAATTGTAGCATATTAGCATGAACTTTCACATTCATGTTTTCTACTCTCATAAAGGCTTTCATATTCATTATCTTCTTTTGGTTTCTATAAAATAAGATAGAAATACTATCTTCAATTTAACTATAAATACCGTGTTTCCCAGGTCTTATCTTACTATAATATAAGACTGGGTCTTATATAATATAATATAAGACAGGGTCTTTATAATATAATACAATATAATGTAATGTAATGTAATATAATATAACATAAGATAATATAATACAATACCAGGTCTTATATTAATTTTTGCTCCAAAAGACCCATTAGAGCTGATGGTCCAGCTAGGTCTTATTTTTGGGGAAACACAGTAAATAGAAGTCTAGAGAAGATAAATAATTTTCCCAATGTAACAAAGCAAAAGTAGTAGTTAACCCGGGACAAATCCTACTATTTTTATCTTCTGGTCAAATGAAATTATCAAACTGTGGTGCATCTTTATACTATATATCAACCTTACAAGTCAAATTATCTTGTGCTCCTGTCATTTTTCTTCTCTGAAACCTAATACATCACTTGAACAAAGTCCAAATAAAACCCCACAAATATTGTATTACTTAATAACAATTATTTACTATGCTGTAAATAATTACTGGGTTGGGCAATCCTTTAAAGGAGATATCATTATTCCCATTTGACTGATGACAAAACTAAGGCTTAAAGAGCCTCAGCTATGTGGACAGGATCACATAGGCACATATAATTAGAGAGGAAATGGAATCCTGCTCTAACAAACTGCAGAGCTGGCATCTTTACCCTTCTCAAGACTCCTCAAGTGAGGATGCAGGGCTCCAGGATGATTTTCCAGCCAAGGGAACTGTTCAAATGTGGACAGGCCAAGAAACAGACCAAAGCTGGTCTTCATACAAGCTAGAAAATTACTTTGGTGAATCAAATTAATTGTTATATTACAAAGAGACTACCCAAAATACTCCATCAAGAAATTAAGTGTTTATAATGTCATATAAAGAAAAACATTAACAAGTTGTTGTTAACCTCAGAGGCAACCACTCTAAAAGGATGCAAAGTTATCCACAGTGACAACTATGGTGAAAATCTTCTAAAGACTTATAATCCAAAACCAATTCCATGTGGGCACAAATGTACCTTTGTTCACACATTTGGCTCCCAATCTGCCTGCACTTCTCAAGACTCTGCTTTCTCTCCCTCCAACTGACTGCTGCAGACTTGTGGCATCACCTCTCTGACTGATGCACAGTGACAGTCTAGCCCTTTCTCCAATCCTGTTCTTATTTGGGATTACACATTCTCTGGATTAGAAGACACTGAGTTAATACTTTGGGGCTACAAACAATACCAAGTTGCATCTGAGAATACAATAGTAAGTAAGCAATACTGACTAGAAACAGCTAGTTGCTTTTGCAACACCTAGTCCACAATCAATGTCCAGTAAATATTTGTGGAGTTGAACCCAATAATATCAAAAATAATTCAGAAGGAATATTTCCCCAGGGTATGTAGAAATATGTAAGTTCCACAATGGATAATTGAAAATTGACTCTACTTATGCTCAGAAACCCAGAAATGGAAGGGGATTTAGAGATAATCACACCCCGTGAATAACTGAGGCCCAGAGAGATATGGCCAAGGTCACAAAGATAATTAGTGGCAAAAGTGATCCATGAACTGATTATGTCAGACTCTTGGTTGAATGGTCTTTCTACAACATTGTCACTTAGCAATATAATTTTTAAACTGAATTTAATCACACTCTCCAATATATGGTTACTGCAAAACAGATTCCTAGGTACATGTATATTTAGGCCCTTACAAGCCCATGCTTTAAAAATGCTGGATGTTCCTAAACCTGAGTTAGGAGACCTGTGTCTCATTTTTAACTGGTCACTTAATAGTGAATCACTTTGTCATGCTGGATATCAGTGTCCTGAACTATAAAATGAAGAGGCCAAATGTGTCTGTTAAGTTGCAATTGACAAAAAAAAAAATATATATATCAAACTGATTAAAGCAAATAATTCAAACTGAACTTATCCCTTGTATCTAAAGATACAGGGCTCAGAAATAGACATGTTTCAAGTATGGCTTATTCCAGGAGCTAAATTTTGTCACCAGGATCTAATCTTCTCCCATGTGTCTGCTACGTCCCTCTCTATTGACATGGTTTCAGGCCCCAGGTGTCACAAGATGGTTGCCAGCTACTCTAGGCCTATATCCTTGCAAATTCAAGTCCTTTGGGTCAGGCAAAATCAACAACTACAGTGGACAAAATGCCTATTTAGGTCACTTACATATGCATTGATTTCTAGTTCTGTGAGCTCCCATTAATGTCTATCTTAGGTTGTAAGTATATAAACTACTTTGCGGAAAGTTAGTACCTCCCTGTGCCCCAGAGGCAGGCATTTCTTACACTTCCACTGCCATGGCCACGACTAGTAAGTAGCATCTCATCATGTGCTCCATGTTTCAGTTCTGCCTGATTGTAGTTTCTTCCACATACTCTATTGTCACATGTCACTCTTCCCTCTGTCTGAGATGCCCTTATTCTCTCTTGTCTGTGGAAAATGCTTACTCATTGAGCCAAACATCACTTTCCCTGGGCAACCTTCCCTGTTTACAGCCCTCCCGCAAGTGAAATTGACTACTCGATTGACCTAGACCTCCCTACCTGCCTCGACAGGAATACATATATTGTGTCCCCTTCATTTGTTTACATGTATTCTCCAAGAACTATTGGTATTTAGAACTATTCTCCAGAACCACGCTTTCTTCATCTTTGTGTCCCCAGGACCAAATACAGTGCCTGAAACACAAAAATCCATCAATAAATTTTGATGTATCAATTTATCTGATGAATCAATAAACTCTAGTTCATCCATAACATAACTGACTCCCATTCTGTCACCTGAAAAACAATTAAAAAACATGCATGTTCATCCCACACCCCACTCCAACCTGCTGACAATAACAAATGATTTTACAGTCTTGTATGTTCATAAAGCAGAGTTGATCCTGCTTTCTAACCATTGTCAGGACAAACATTTTTTTGGCTTTCACAAAGTGAATGGGATTCCACCACCACTACATCTGAGGCATCTGGGCATTAGAGAATATGCTCCCCAACCCCTGCATAATCATATATATTTCAGTGTTCCACTCTCTTAGATAAGACTACTAGAACACTTTTAATGAGGTTTGTTGAGTGTACAATTTGTGTTGTCTATCACTATGCCTCAGCTATAGTGGTTAATTTGAGAAGAAATTCTGTGTGCTTGGGGAATTTGTTCATGAACAATATCCCTGCTTGTCCTCCATTGCCCATGGGCAAGCCAGACGTTATTATGCCAGAGGAGTGCAGGGTACAAGACCTTTCTTAGGGACCTTCGAGACAGGCGTTTGGGTGTGGGTTATCACTCTGTGTACCCCACCTCTATCCCACTTCTTTATTTTTATACAGGGACAATCATTTAAAAGAGGCATCTGAAAAAGCCTAGAAAAAGAAAATAAAGGTAGCATGCAATGAGGAAAGGCAGGCCATTGTCCTTTTCTTGGTTACAGGAATGTGTAAATTAACTTCTGATGACATCCACAGCTACAAGAAAGGAAGACCAAAATACGGGTCCCTAACTTCTATGATTCACTGCAGCACAGGAAAAGCTCAGCTTAATAGGCTGCACCACTGACTTGGGTGTGGCTGCTACTTGTTAGAGCTCAATAAATAGGCTGACCCCCAGTTGATTGCCAGTCATGGAACTTAAGGAAGCCAAGAATTTAGATTAAGGAACTTAGTGGGAGATGCTATCTAAGGTTGGTGATGTTTTATTTGCTTGACTCACTGTCCATGAATTGGGGAAAAACAAACAAACAAATTCAGAAAGCATGTTTACTAAAAGAGTTCATTCAGTATTGCAATACTGGTGTTATTGTCATTGCAGAGCCACTCAGAGACCACACACGTCGCTGGGAAGAAGTCTAACTGTGGCCTCTTAAGAGTTACACTCTCACACTCTTGGGGAAACACGACCTTTCGGCTTCCTTGAATGAACCATGCTATCTCTCAAATCCAGGCTTGGTGCATACTGTCCCATTTGCCTGGAATACCCTTCTTCCACTGCCTTCCTGATCCCCCAATTTCATGTAGTTAAATCTTATTTTCCTTTAGCTCACCATCCCCCAAGAATACCTCCCATGATCTCCTAGATTTGATTATACCTCCTTGCATTCTGAACTTTTCCTTCCCTAGTATTTACCACACCTCTAGTTATTTGTTCAATGTCTGCCCTCTCTGTTTGGTTGTAAAGTCCATAGAACCAGGTCCCTTACGTTTTGTTCACAGCTCTGAACAAGAAAATAGAGGAGTGTGGGGTAGCCTGATTACATGGAAGAAGAGTGCAGAGAAAGTTTTTCTTATTCTTATACAAATAGCAAAAAAAAGGGGTGGGGCGGTATCTAGAAAATAAAAATGAAGTAAAGACAAAACTAACATTCAAATATGTAGTAAGTCCCTCTTATGTGCCAGGCAGTAGACTATGATATATATGCTTGGGGCCTGCAAAGACCAACAAATTCCTGCTCAACAAACTGTAGTTTTTATCTTCATTGAGTCAGAAAACAAGAGGTTGATGAAACAGAAGGATATACAGATTCCTGAAATAGGAAGAGGGAAATGAGAGAAAGACAATCTGGGGAGAAAAAACAGACTTTGAACATTTGCCAATTTCATTGACTCCTTTTATCTTCTTCACCTGCACCTCAGTCTGCTTTTGCACTTGTGTTTTATAACAGAATATGGAACATAAAGAATATGGAACATGCTTCTTAAGATTTATAAAGACATTTTGAGTTCTTTACTTTATACATCATAGTATTCTTTCAAATAAACAGGTCAATCAATAAACATCATGGAACCCCTGAAGACTGTGTACTTTAAAAGATATGCCTAATTCAGCATTCATATCTCAGCTCTCCACATCCCTTCTAGCCACACAGCTGCTTGTGTGTGCATGTATCCTTGTCATTTTCCTCCTAAATCAGCACTCTGTAATCACAATAACACATGTTGGTGCTGTATTAGGTAAGGAAGTTGAGACAGTACCTTACATGACTCAACCCAGTTCATGTTCCCTGAAGCTTCATTTATTTGACACACACCACCCCCTCATTCTGACCACACTGCCTTGGCAGCACCACTAAGTACTGAAGGTGACAGTGATTAAGTCCAGTCTCCTAAATAAAAAATACATTATGTATCTGTTTTCTTATAGGAAGAAAAGTCATGCTAGTCTCCATGTAAATATGCCTGTGCAATTCTATAAAGAACACCCATATATTAAATTTTCACTGGCCTACAAACAGAAAAGAAGAAGGATCAAAAAATGTGTTTATTCTTGGCAAATGTGTGTTTTTTTGTGTTTTTTTCCAGAAGCTGATTGCAGAGAGGAAGGACTGTAACAAAATTCCTTCCCTCTCAAATTCCTATGATTTTATGGGGACACCCCATGGAGCTTGGAGTAACATGATGATAAAAGATAAGCATAGGGCTTTGGAAATTCTCCAGAAGCCGGGAAAGTAGCATTACCAAGGCAGAAAATGTAAGTTGAACAAGAATTTTTAAACAGCTTATGTTTACCTAGTAGATGTCAACTCTTCATCACCCAGACAGTGCTAATTCTAGAGATGTAAAGGAAGTTGGGGGTTGGGATTCAAATGGATAAAATTAGAGAGTTGGAGAGAATTCAATATGAGCTATCAGAGAAAGAAGGCCCTGGGGATAATCATCCTTCCAGGGAAGCATTTAAAGCCTCAAACAAAATCAATGAAAGTTCCAAAAATGTCTGTGTCCAGGCGCTTTTCCTGAGGCACTTTATACATGAAGCCAAAAAATGGCCCTTATGCCCAGAATGAAGAGATAGGGGTACAGGTGCTGATAGAAAGAGAATACATCACTAAATGTTGTAAACTAGGTGAGTAAAGGGAACATACAGCATAATTTTTGTCCCAAGACTGAATCACATCTTACTAAAAATCATGTGTGTACTTAATAGTTGATCAAGCATGCTGTACTTCACCAAACCATTGGTATATGGCATTACTCCAAGGCCCGTGGTTTCTCTAGAAGAACAGTCTCCATGTCCCAGACCATGAAAGGAAAAAAAAAAATCACCATCAGTAGAAAAGCGATGCTAGATCGAAGCTAATGAACCTGCTCGGGAATTACCCTTAAAAAATAAAAAGTCTATTCCATCACAGGGGCTCTTTCCCCTACCAGAAAATCTACCATCCAAAAATTCAAGTATAGTCTGTTCAATTTCAAAAGGAGGTAGGGGGCCATTAATAAAGGAATGCCCTTTTCTTGGTTAGAATCATATCTGCCTCTCTCTGTGAAAGTCTGTAAGACTTTGGACATTGTACAACTGCAGTTCTCAGAGTCAGGTAACCCTTTGCTGTGGATACCTTCCTGTCGAATCATCAGGCGATGCCTAGAAAACTAGACTAGATTGGCAGCCTTTGCTTAGGGTATGCCAGTCAGCTCAGATGAGCCAGGAGCTGGAGGCATACTTAAGACTGAAGCAAGGAACTAGGTGGGTGGCCTAGATTGGAGGCTGGGCTTTATAACAGAAAGATGCAGAGATGGAGCTTCTGGCCATGAGAAGCTGCTGAGGGAGATACTCACACTCCAGGGAAACATGCCAGTCCACATCAAACCTACATAATCACTAAAGAAAATGGGCCCAGGTGCCAGCCTAACGCTATAAATAAAGAATCTTGGCTTGTCAAAGAGAAACCCTTAGTATCCTAGGGCATGTGTTACAGATATATGGATGAGCACAAAGAGAAATAGATCAAAGGCGTAGGTAACAATAAAACTTAGCATACATAAGTAATTAGAGTTGTTCAAGTACTTTCCCACAAATATCGCATAGAATCATCCCAACTCCAGGGATGGAAGAAAGGCACAACTATTGTTGTGCCCACCTTTCAGGTTTACCATAAGGCTAGAAATGAGATGTTAAATGAAAACAATCCTGCACGTGACCACTCAGCTCATCTTAAGAACATCCCAGGGAGCAGAGGGCACCCTTCACACAGGAGGCAGCCCATGTTCAAGTCGTTCATGACTTCAGTCCCCACACAGCGAGCTGGCCCACACTTGGCCACATCCCATCTCAAACCCTCAGACTTTTTTGTCACTAAATGACTCACTCTGTGGTCGATTAATTCCAACTAAGGCTGCCATTCCTATAATCCTCATATGCCCAAAGAAAGTCAGTTTACCTCCCCTGTTCTTAACCCCTTAATGCTCTATACTTCCTCTCTTAGGATTTTCTCCTCAAACCACTATGCCCTCTGGAATCTTCATATATATGTACATATATACATATATATATATATATATATATATATATATATATATATATACCTATAAACACAGCATCCCCCATCCCCCCATGTTATGTTGTGTATTTAACATACCATAGAACTAAGGATAGGGGTGACAATTTCTTGGCTCCTTAATGTCCCTTTAGAACCACCACACTTCCACCCTGGTACCCAGGCTATCTGACTATACTACTGCATATACTTCTACATTTCTATCATCTGCGGACCTCCTGGCCATATTCTTCAAGACATAATGCTCTTCTCCCCCCAACCCCAACTTCCACCATCATTCTAGAAAACTTCAGTGTCTCTGTGGGATATTCACCCAACACGTTCAATCTACTGTTCCTTGACCTCAAATACACAATAACAAACTTCACCTCCACTCAACGTAGACTACCCCACACTGCCAGAAATACCTCCTGAACCTTGTCATCACTAAGGAGGGTTCCACACCCAAAGTCTTTACTGTGGGACTGCAGCCTTTGTTCCAGCTGCTGCCCCTGCTGAGTTACACAACTCGTTGCAGGCTCTGGGCAGCCCCACTTCCGGCTCCCTGCAACCCCGGGATGTGCTGAGCCCCACTACACCATCGGCTGCCTTAGGCTCCCGCCCAAGGTGTGAATGATACAGGTGGTGCCATCAGCGCCCTCAGCGAGGTCAGCCTGTGCCTCCTCCTCTGCGACGATGACATAGACACCGTGAAGCATCTCTGTGGTGACTGGTTCCCCATCGAGTCTCCAGACTCATAGTATCCTCCAACTCATAGAACGTCCAACAAGAGGTTCTTTTCCCAGAGGAGCGCCATCGTGGGAATAAAAAGTAGGACCAAGATACATGAAGAGGCTGCCTTTTACTTGAGTTTAAAGGATCAAAAATCGACCACTACCTGGACATCCTCACCACTAACAACCCAGCAATAAATTTTTACGAAAACAGACTTTAAGCAGCACCATCTCCCCTGCCACTCCTCCATCCGTGGGGCGCTCAAAGGTGGCTTCCTCCACATCCTCTACGTCAATGGTGGCCACCCTCCCTGGACCATCCTGGACTGCAGCCAGCACTTGGGCGCTGCGCTAGCAAATCTGAGCGCCTCCTCCATCCTGCACGGGATCTACCGCCAGGCCCACAGCCTGCTCTGCAGCTTCCTGCCGTGGTGGGGCATCTCCACGCAGGGTGGCATCGAGTACAGCCACACCTTGTGATGCCAGCCAGGCAGCCTCCAGTAGGTTCCACCCCTCAGTGCCCTGTGGAGCCCACCTTCCCAGCCATCTGACCTCAGCTGTCCTCTGCACAGATGTTGGCAGGGCCGCCTGCCCCAGCTGCAGACCAGGTGCTACTGCAGGCTCAGGAGCAGAGCGTGGTGGGGCCGACGGGCCCGGTCTGTGACAGGCTCTTCCAGCCCTTCTTCCTTCTCTGGAAACCTCTGCCCCATGCCCTGGTCTGGCCCCCATGTGAGTGCACCAGCCCAGAGGCCCACTGGGGTGCAACAGCATTCACTGTGATCTGTTTCTACTGCTGCCCCAGGAGTAAGGGGACAGGAAGGGGCTTCCTTCCCTGTACCTCCTCACTGGCCTTTTCCCCTCCATTACCTGTTCCTTGCAGCTTATTCCTCCAAAACCAGAATGAATTTCTGGGAGGAAGTTACCCAAGTGTTACAGGCAGACTTGACCCTAAAGGCACAGGAGCCTCAAAACAATGAGGGGGTTAAATAAAGGAAATGCCGGACTCTCATCCAGAACTGGCCAGCAGAAGTGGAGCAGCCTCCACTTCCTTAGTAGGGGAAGGCTTTTCACCCAAGCACAGAGCTCTGGGGCTCAGCTCCCTGAAACAGACAGTCAGATAATGGGAAGGTTTCCCACTTCTCTGCCGGCAGAAACCATGGAACTGCCCATAGATAGTGGATGAGTCACTCCACTGAATTGCCACAGGGAGCCGGGCTGAGGACAAGTGCCAGTGAGGGTCCTGGAGGTCCTCACCCCCAACCCCCCAGTCCCATGAGCTGTAACTCCAAGTTCTGGCCAGGTGCAAACAAGAGGAAGTTGAGTGTGGTGTTGATCAAGTGGGACCTGGCGTTTGGGGCTGGGGGGGTTGGGGGAGTCACATGCCTTGTGGTCCCTCAGCCTCTGGGAGCAGAAACAGGAGAGGCTGTCAATGCTGAGAAGCATGCACTCAGACATCACTTGCTTCTGGCATCCCCACCAACCCCATCCCCCAAAACTGCTTGCCGCCTTCCCTGCCCTCCAGAGTAGAGGGGCTTGGCTGAATCATGTCCAGCATTGCTGCAATGTCATGGAGCCACTGTCACAGCATTAGCCTCAGCAGGAGGAGAAGGGGGAACAACTGGGCAGTAGGAGCTCGGGGACTAGCATCCTTCCCTTCCTCAGAACTCCCAGCCTGGGGGCTCCTCTGGCCTTATGGTGAGAAAAGGAGGGTCTCCAGATGAAGGTGAGCCGGGGCAGGAAAAGCATTCCTCCTCCCTTGGCCACCTCACACTCTCGTTGACTGGTCCCCACTCCGCACTGATGTTGGCTCCAAGCTGAGACTCAGCTCAGTGTCTTCTAATCTGAATCAATGACGACAATGTGGTTTTCATTTCTGCTTTGAGAGGTAAGGGCACTGTAATGCACCATTAAAATTTCAACTCAACATTTCCACTTATATATCTAGAAAGCACCTCAAAGCCTCATGTCCAAAATTGATCTCTCTCTCTCTCTCTCTCTCTCTCACACACACACACACACACACGCACGCACGCACACACACACACACACACACACACACACACACACTCTGAATCTCTTATCTCCTCCTCAGTAAAAGGCATCACCACCCAGTTGCTTGAGACAGAAACCTGGAAGTCAAGTCATCCTTGCCTACTCCCTCTGCCTCACCCAATTCATCAACAACTTCTATTCATATTATCTCTAGGCTTATCTCAAATCCAATCAATTTTCCTTGTTCAAATAATGAACGACAATCCTGTTCAAATAAGGAAGCTAAAGCTGAGAGAGGTTAAGACATTGCACAAAGTCACACAACTAGTAGGTGGCGGGGCCAGCTCTCACTCCCATCGGCTTCCAAAGCCCATACTTGAAATTAGAGAATGCTGCCTCATTTGGAGGAGCTATCAGAGCCAAAGATATCTCCAAGAAACAACTGCAGGATGGCCAAAACTCAAGGAAAAAAAAGGCCCTGGGGATAATCATCCTTCCAGGGAATCATTTAAAGCCTCAAACAAAATCAACGATAGTTCCAAGAACGTCTGTGTCCAGCAGGTGTTCCTGAGGAACTTTCTACATGAAGCCAAAAAATGGCCCTTATGCCCAGACTTGAGAGAGAAGGGGGCAAACAGATGCTGAATAGGAGAGTAAATCATGGAAATTAACCATTGAGGGGCATGTGTCATGAGTGAGAATAATCCTTTGCTTTTTAAGCCACTGAGATTTTGAGGTTGTTTGTTA
Source organism: Rhinolophus sinicus (assembly GCF_036562045.2). NCBI lineage: Eukaryota > Metazoa > Chordata > Mammalia > Chiroptera > Rhinolophidae > Rhinolophus > Rhinolophus sinicus. The sequence continues at coordinate 123,824,158 of NC_133754.1, forward strand.
CCATAGCATAACCTGGTTTATCCAGACTGATTTAATCTCTTCTATTTTCATTCTGGCTTATTTGGTACCCTCACTGTCAAATCCAGAAAGAAATAAAGATTGAAATGACTGCAGGGTAGTGTTCTTCCCTTGGAAATATTTTCTAGTAATTTCATTTATTCTGTTGTTAGGTTCATGTTTCTCCCTGGTTTTCCTCTTTACACTTCTGATGTCTGTGAAGGTGTCCATAGGAGGAACTGAGAAGAAATGAATGTTGGGAGGGGGGAATAAATGAATGGCAATTTTTCAGCATACCCCAAAATGAAATTACCTTGAAAATTACATAAGAATAGACTGTGAGGCCTAGGGAAAGGTGATGTAAATAGGATCTATTTTTATACTATAGTATCTTCCTAGAGGCTTACCTTTATGTCTTCCTCAGTGAAGCCAGCCAAAATGTTCTTTGCACTAGAAGCTGTATCTACCTCTATTCAGTGACTGAGAACTTTAAATTACTTTGGGTTAAAAGCATGGTATTTGGAATCTAACAGAAGTAGGTTTATGTCCTGGTTCTCTGCTACTTCCCAGCTGTGTGACCTTGAGCAGATCTAAAATGAGGACAGTAATAGTTATCTATGTCATAGTGTCACTGTGAGGTCTGAACTATCAGTGAATGTACAGTGCTAATCACAGTAGATACCAGGACTTAATAGGTGCTAGTTAGTAGTAGTAGTAGTGATACTATCATTTTCGTCATTATTGTTATTTTCAGTATATAACAGACATACAAGGACACGTTTTTGTATATCTAATCCATAGCAGCTGGGTCTGAAAGACACAAGACTATGAAGTCTCTTTTGGAAGATGGGAGAAATAAACTCCAACACACTTGCAAACCAAAGAACACATGGCTCTTCTGGATGACTTATGAGTTAATTTCTGGAAAGGAATCAAGAGACGATCTCTGTAAAATTAATCTTTTTTAAATTCAATATTATCTTTATCAAAGCAATTCTTGTACATTTGTAGGCAAATCTTACTACCGTGAGGCTTATAACAAAAAACAAGTCTCTTGCTTGGGGTGGTGTAGAGGTGAACACAAAAGGTTTGTTATGGTGCGGCCGGTTTGCTCAGTGGTTAGAGTGCAGTGCTGTTAACACTCAGGTCGCCAGTTCGATTCCCACATGGTCCAGTGAGCTTCACCCTCCACACCTAGATTGAAAACAACAACTTGACTTGGAGCTGATGGGTTCTGGAAAAACACACTTCCTCAATATTCCCCAATAAAAGAAAAAGATTTGTTACAATATGGTAAGGGTGAGAGAAAGGGCTATATCTCGAATAGCCTCTTGTTTGGGGGCCTAAGCAGCTGGGTGGAATGCAGGCCCATTAACTAAGATGGAGAAGACTAGTGGATGAGCAGGATTTCCAGCAGAGGACAGAAGCAAAGAATCAAGAGTTCTGATTTGGACCTAGAAATTTAGACAGCAAATATAAAGATGTTAGGTAGACAACATGATATACAGTCTAGAGGTCAAGGCAGGGGTCATGGGGAAAGTTACTGCTTTGGAGGTCACTGGCATGTAGATGTTAAATATTTAATATTTAAAATAGCAACTTAGGAGAAGAAAGCTTAAAAAAACTGATGCTGTAAGGACTAGACACAGTGGAAATGTAAAGGCTGTATGCGATGTTAGAGGGGTAAGAGATTGGGGGAGGGGGATTATCACTTTGTGAGGGGTATAAATGATAAATGTCTATCACAGTGTTTTGTACATGTGAAACTAATAAAAAAATAAAAAAATAAAAATAAAAACTGATGCTGAAGCCCTTTAACATGTAGAGCTCAGAATGAGGAAGAGCAGCCAAGAAAGGTGACTGAGAAGCAGTGGCTGGTAAGACTGGCAAAGAGCTAGGAGGGTGTGGTGACTCTGGAGCAAATAGTAGTTCAGGGAGGAGGGCACTGTCAACTGTGTGCATGCAGCTCAGTATTCACAACATAAACTCAGCCACCCTTTATTTCACTGCCTCTACCCTAAATGGACCACTGTGCATTTGCTCTTATTATTGTCTTGTATGGCAATGCCTCCACCTGCCCAAATCCCACCTATCCTTTGTGACCCAGCAAGAATGCCATCACCTTAGCAATGCACCTCCTGATCTCACTAATAAAACATGGTCTCTTCCTCCATAATATCCCACAGTCCCCTGTACAGCCCACTACCTTTTATTCTGCTTTGTGCTATAATTATATGTACTCTCTCCATCCTTCCTGTATCCCACTAGGAGGACCCAACCCCCTCCTAATGTAGCAGACTGTTGTGCATGCACGAGGTGCTCAATAATTATCACTGAGTCAACTCCAAAAACATAGAACTCAAGTCTAGAAAAGTATCGACAAAGGACAATCTCTTTTATCACTTTAGATTTCTGTTTGCCAGTACGTGCATCACCTGTACCCAAGCCCAGGAATTTTTTATACATTTTCCATATATATAGCCATATATATATATATATATATATATATATATATATATATATATATATATATATATATATATATATATATATTTGCTATTGGCTATTTTAAAAACCATTTACATTCATCTTTCCCCCAGATCTCAGGTATGAAAATAACAAGTTGCAAAATTCCCACAGATGAAACAACCTTTGTGATCTCTGAACTTCACAATAAAAAGCTAAGAAGACTGTACCCATCCAAGCCTTGGGTTAGAAGGTAGGCAGCACTTCTTCGATGTTCTTGCTTCAAACATCGCCATGTACTTGCATCCTCCTACACTGCGGAGGGCTGTGGTAGAAAGAGGTCATCTGGAAGGTAACTCTGATTAAAAGTTGAAGGGAGAGGAGAAAAACAAGTTACCAATGGTAAACACAGTCAGAGTCAAAACAAATGATTAGTAGAATTAGTGGGGGTGATCACATTGTAAGGTATAAAAGTGCTGAATTACTATATTGTACACCTGAAACTAGTATCACTAATATAAGGTGGTATACTAACTAGACTTAAATTTTTAAAAAAAATTAAAAACATAGAAATTTTAGAAACCAAATAGAATTTCTACAGGCCTCGTAATCAGCAAGAGCTATAAAACGTGCTGTACAAACGGCTGGGGCTTAGGGTGAGAATGTTTATCTTTATGATTTCCGTTATCCCCTCCTCTGTTTTGCACCATGTTGCATCACAACTGTCTTCCAACACTAATCACTCTTTCACGGTCAATGGCAATTCAGAATATTAGATCCTCAAACTTTTGCTAAAAAGTCTAGGCTTTTACAGATATTTGTAGATAGACAAATAGCCCAGTGATGAAGGATACACATTCTTTTTAAGTTTCATAGCCCAGACCTACCACATATAAACTGTATGATCATCCAAACTGTTTGCTTTGTGTTAAGATTTCCACTTCCTATATTTTCAGACCCACATATTCAGAATTAGAAAACTTTTTGAGAGTGCAAGGTGACAACAATTGCGAATGCCCAGTAATATACTACATAAGTATAAATAACCAACCTAACCTCTCTCTGCCACCAGAATTTTCTCACAACACTAAAAAGCCTGGTAACCTCCTTTTCTTAATGGTGGCGCCAGTTCAACCACACTCTGGAAGGTATTGGTTTCGTAAAGTACAATGTGGAACCATCAGTATAAAAGGGCAGCATGGGGGGAAATGACAGTATGGGGCTTTGTGGTCTATAGATTAGTTGCTCATACAAGAACCTGTGAGGGAGAAAGCCCCCAAAAGATTAGTCACTTCATTTTGTGTTGCAGAATTCAATTCAGGCTAACAAAGCATTTGCCAACAAAGGAGATGGCAGTATTCACTTGCTCTGGACTGAATAAACAAATGTGGGAATTGTGGGCTAACTAACGTCCTGGGATAAACCAGGCAGTCAGCCAAATTCTAGGAGTTTTGATGAAAAGACAGCAAACCCACACTTTTCTTTATGGAAAGTGCTCCGTGGGAGTATTAATGTCCACAGAGGAAGGCCTGGGCCTTCAACTTGCCTTAAAGATTCATCCATATTCAGCCACAGGGAATTTTCAATGCTTCTGTAATTAAAAACCTAGATTAAGTGATAGAAGCTGAATCCTTTCTTTTTGGGAAGTGTTAAATATGCCATTTATCTCCTTTTAGAAATGTGTTGTCACTGTCCCTTTTTAAATACTACATTACCCTGAAAAGATATAATTAGGCTACTAAAATGTGGCTCTGGTTCTATCTTTCCATTCATTCATCCATTTCATTCATTGAGTGCTTTCCATATGCTCCAGGCACCATGTAAGGTTCTGTGGATAAAACAGAGACTGAGTCAGACACAGGCCATGCCTTCGGGAAGACCCCAGGCCAGGCTTGACAACCTCAAGGGCACTGAAAAAGTAATACAATCTTGGAACTTTATTTTTAATTAGAGGAAAGTATTAATTTTTTTTTTTTTTTTAGTGGAAGAGGCAATAATATAAGTTAGTAGGGAAGTCAGAAATAAGAGTAAGGGGTTTCCTTTTATCTGGCCACCAGGATCCCTCGTCATGCTGTGAAGACCACAGTCACCACTTAACCCTAGGCTAAAGTAGATTTTATTACAAACTGCAGCTAGTGAAATGTCAAGGGCTAAGTTTACAGGTCCTTAACTAACTCAAGAAAGACTTCCCTGCTGGTGAAAGAGGTCATACACTCTCCTTTAAATCGATAAGGCTGGTTTATCTACCCAGATCAGAAATGTATATGGTGTATGCAAGCTAAAAACAAAGTCCCTGGATGATTCAATGTGAATATAATATAAACTAGCGGGAGAAAGTTCACTGTGGTAACTGACATGCAGGAAGCATTTATGGGTCTCCACAAAAATCTCCAGGCTTCCTTGAAGTGTAGGGTTCTTCTTAAGTAGTACTTACCCACATTAGAGTTTTCATACTTCCCATATGAAGACCTAATCTCCATGATTTATTAACCCTGCTGAGTCTCAGCAGGAAGCTGCCAAACTGCAAACAGAGAGAATTCGTTTTAAGAGGCATCATATATAACTGACTTTAGAAGGAAATTCAGGTAGATTAGCAGAGATTTTAAGAAAGCTATTTCACAAATAACTGGCAAGGAATCTGGAGTTTATGAAGTCATCAAACCAATACCAATTTAAAATATTTAGGTTAGCCTTGTAAACATAATTCGTTAGGGATAAAGGTATTACAGAATCAAGATTTGGGAAAGAAGCTTACCTCCTGCTTAATCACTATAAAAAGTGGAGGGAGAATTGAACAAGAGAAGTATAAACAAACTCATAAAGCGGAAAAAAGAGCTACTTTTTTAAAAATAGGGAAAGACAACCCAAGCCTGGGATCTGATGATAAGCAGGTAGCAGAAGTTCCCCACATTAAACTCTGTTTGACCAGCAGCTCATCGTGCACCTTGAAGGAACAAGACGCAGTGCACAGCCACAAACCAGAGGAAGTCCTGCACAGGAAGTGGGGAGGAAGACATAGCGCTATGGACTCCAGGACAGGATGAAGCCAGTCCATGTGAGGTTCAAGAAAACTGAGTAGGCAATACAAGCATCAGAATGTTTCCTGTGTCATTAACTCGAGACCACAACCTCATTCCAAACACCATGGAACCGCAGATGAAAAAAGCTGTGCAAACTGGGACCACCTTTCAAAACCTCTCTCTACTGTTTGCTTATCAGAGATGATCAGAACGCTCCTTGAGTGAGCACTTCTCACGGCACACACTGGATCCCACTGACGAGAACAATCTGACGGACAGTGTCAGATTTCCCAGCAAAATTAAACAAGCAGCTTGACTTGACAAGTTGTATAAAGTAGCAGAAAGAGCTTCCCTAGACAGTGCCAGAGAATTAGGTGCCAAAAGCCTCAGGTGGTTATTAAAAAATAGTTACCACCTCTGAACGGCTGACTACAGTCTCTTCCTTGCCAGGAAACTGCCACCGCAGAATCCAGCCAAAGCCATCACTGCCCCCTTAGGAAGCATTCACTGTCCACTGTGAGCTCTTGCTAACATCCCCGATGTTTGTAAAGTAGCTAAACAGGGCAGTGACAGTGATTTCTGTTGTCAGTTAAGGAGAAACGGCCCAATGGGATTTTAACTTTTAACTGGATTTCAGCCATGCTGTTTCCTTTGGTTACCTCTCAGTTGCGATTGCTTCGTGGCCAAGTCCTAGGGCACTTCACTTCCATGGTCATCAGAGCAGTACAAAGCAAGAAAAATTGGAAAGGGGTCAAGACAGCCCAGGTCTATCTGTAATCAGCTATATGGCCTTTGGCCCATCCAAGTTGCTTCATGTTCCCTTATCCTTTAGTCATTAAAAAAAAGATAACATAAAATCTACCTCACAGGGTTAGAATCATAACTGAGAACAGATGAGCAAAATGTCAGAAGTATATTCATCTATACATACTTAAGTGTGTGTGTGTGTGTGTGTGTGTGTACACAACTTTTTTAATCTTTTCAAAATGCATAGAAGTGAGGTGTTGATTTGGCAAGTACCTGGGTAAGTTAAGTAAGATGGACAATCTGGATACTTTAGAACAAAAATGCCTGTCTTGGTTTTAGGGAAAAGGAAAGTTGTCTAAATGTTCAGACTGTTCTTCTCTTCCAAGTTCTTATGATGGAATCTATATAAGACTGACTTTCACAATTGCTGGGAGGCCAGAGACAAATATTTTGAGGAAAACTAACAGCTACTGAATATTTAATGTTTGCTATATGCTGGCCAATGTAGGAAGCTCTTTACAAACATTATTTCACTTCCTCTTCATTACAATCCCATGAAGTGTGTATTCTTTAATAACATTATACATTATGCCTAAGTTTATGAACAAATTTATTGTTTGAACTGATATTCAAACCCAGGTCTGTCTGACTTCAGGGCCCTTGATCTTTTTTTAATTAAATTTATTGGGGTGACATTGGTTAGTAAAATTATATAGGTTTCGAGTGTACAATTCTGTATTATATCATCTATATATTGCATTGTGTGTTCACCACCCAGAGTCAGTTCTCCTTCCATCACCATATATTTGACCCCCTTTACCCTCTTCTACCACCTCCCCCCAGGAGCCATTGCAACTGTGCAGAAAGCCATGTTTCTCTTTTGCCCCTATTTGAGATTTTAGCGTTTTCCTTCACTATTAAAAGCTGGTCCCTGTGCTCTGGCTGATCTGAGGGTCAGTTCCTGTTGGCCCCTCGTGTAAGAGCAGGAGGTTACTGGAGGGTGACATGAGGGGTTCCTCGTGGTGTGAGGGACGAGTTCTAAAAGGAGAAGGCAAAGAAGCGTCATGAGTAAAGCACCTACAGGACTTCTACTCAGTTCTGAAGGGCTGCATTTTGGGGGTTAGTGCTACAGAGGTTTGTATTTATACACAACAGGAAGGAACTTTTCCTATATTCTCTGGCCATTCCATTTAGACTGAAACTATAATATAGATGTCGCAATAAGCCGTTCTGGAATTTTATTCAATTAAGATTAATGCCTAAAAGGTTGCTATGTCCTCAGATGATTTCTTTGGAGTTAGAATCATTCCAAATAGCTATCCCCATTTTGTCCCAGAAAGCAATACTGACTCAGGAAATGTTTCTAATATGCTCCATTGTAATGCTTGAACCCTAGAAGAACCACAGAGCATATTAGCCTGCTTATTAGAAGTTATTTAGAAATACCAACTGGGAAAGATTTAAACAGTAACATTTTTGAAGAGTAATATTAATAGCTGAATAACTGATATTTGTTGAGTCCTTACGAAATAGGAAGCATAGTGCTACACCTCTTATACAAATTATTTCATTTGAATCTTGCAAAATCCCTATGAAATAGGCACTGTTATGATTCCCATTTTCAAATAAGATTATTAGGTTTGTCATCAGTATTTCTCATTGTCAAAATGACAAAGGAGGGTAGATTTGAGGTAAGAGCAATGGAACATTTTTACATATCCCCCCTCCGGCCTCTCCACTTTTCCAGTGTTCTCGCAAATATCTTATTCCATCACCTAAGGGGGTTCAAAAATCCATCCATTTGTCCTACTACTTCCCTAACATGGATTGTTGACTCAGTATATCTCATGAAATTAACCAGAAAAAAACAAACAAACGAAAAAACAGTGAAACCTTAAAGGAGGCAATTAAAGGCATTTAACTTAAAAGGACATAAGAATGAACTATGACACCAAGAAAATGGTATATGCAAGTTATGAAATTGATTGTGATACATAAAAATCCAATAGAGAATCCTAAACCCCATAAATAGACTCTGTCATGCAATTCAATGGAAATTATTCCACTGGAATTATACAAAAGATAAGGAGAGAGATTTTGTTAAGAAGTGCAGGATTAGAACATTGAGTTCAAAATGAGAGGGGCTTTGGTTAGTATGTGCCTTTGGTTGGCTCCCAGAGCCTGTCCCAGCTGAGAGATTTCATATCAGCATCAACGTCAGAGGCACACAATTTCTTGTAGCAATGGGGTTAATACACAAAGGCATTTACAAGATGACATGACAGGCTAGTTGTTCATGAAATCCAACTCTAAAATATACCCAATGACTTACATCATCCTTGGAGTTACCAACTTAATCTTTTCTCATCCGGGGTCACAGAAAAGATGGATCTCAAAATCTCCTTAAATGGAAAATACTTAGGAGGGAGTTATATAGTAGGTCTTTGTTTCTACATTTCTTGCTTATGTTCTTGTTGTTACTAATTACCTATGTTTTGCAATATATTTTCTTTAACGAAGACAGTGTGAATCATAAAATGATACAAGGAATTTTGTACAATATAAGCAAGCTATGAGAATCATAATAATAATTATAATACATTTTACAATTTGACAAAGTATGGTGTTATAAACTACTCTGCTCATTTCATACCTTTTGCTTGATTAATTCATCACAAGTTGTAAGTTCTTCTGCTCTCCAGTTCCTGGAAGCATGCAGTTGCAACAGTGATGAATGGGTGTCTCTTCAAAGCCCAGGTCAAAGTTAAATCTCAGAAATAACTGCTGCTTCCTCATCAGTTCACCAGCATCCAGACCTTTCCGCTAAAACTTGGGAAGATGAAATATTTCTATGAGCATATCAGTGGCTGCAGAGTCAGTGTCTCCTTTATACAGAGTTGCTGCAATCACATACAAATGCATAAGTTTACGGCTTGTGGAAAACGGTTGGGTACCGAAAAGATAAGGAAAAGAGAAGAAAAAGGAAGAAATGAGGAGAGGAGAGCTTGGGTGGACAGAAAATTAAAAGACTTTTATCTATTAGTGTCATGAGTTTATCTGCATTACATGTATTACATCTACATTACAACTCTGGAGGTAATTTGAATCACCCTCATTTTTCAGAAAAAGAAATTGGGGCTCAAAGGAGAGAAGTAGCCTATGCTACTAAAAAGTGTCAACCCCAGGATTTGATCCTGGGTCTCCCTGACTTTATAAATTCCCATTCTCTTCCAAAATATCTCCTTACCTCTCTTCCCAAAAGAACACTCCTTTGATTTGCACTTTCAATTCTCTAAGTGCAGGTAACATATCTGGTGGCAAGAAGACAGAGTCTTTTCATTGATCTCCACAGCTGAGACAGAATGAGGTTTATTCTTCTCATTAAAAGGGAGACCAGATATAGGAGAAAGAAGAGGCAGATGTTAATCCTGTAATTTGGCTATGACCCAAACATAGAATGTATTTCCTAATCCCCCTTCCCAGATCCCTTTATTACCTTGAACAGTGTGTGAAGTGGAGAAATACGTTGAATATGGTATACCTCTACTCAATACATAGAATATAGTAGTTCCACTATTCAGGTTTAGCACAGATGCCTAGTTTAAACCTATGTACCAGATAGATCCTCCTGCCTTTTTCCTCTCTTGAAGCTATTATCTATATAGAGAGTCAAGTCCTTAGCAGATCCTTGAGGGGGCAGGCAGACAGTCCAGTGGTTAAGTACGTGGGTTGTACTTATCTGGGTTCAAATTCAGCCACCATCAATGACATGGCCTTGGAAGGGCAAATTATTTTACTTCTTGATCTTCCTGTGATTTTTCAATCTCTAAAATGGGGATAATAATATCTCACAGAGTTGCTATTAAAATTGAAGAAAATGATATGCATAAAGTTCCTAGCATGATGCCTAAGACATAATGAGAGGAAGTGCATTTTTCTTGAATTATTGCTCTGGTCTAGCTCAATACACTGTCAAATAGACAAATCATAGTATTTTGAGATAGATTTAAGGTCTAGGGAATTATTCTGATGGCTTCCATTTGCTACAGGGAAATTTATCTGGAGGACAAGAAGCTGTTCAAAAAAGCTGAGAGCTTTCTCAAAAGACCTGAGCTATTCAGGTTGTCTCAATATTTTTTTCCTATGTCCTAAGTCCAGTGCAAATAAAATTGCAGCCTATTAGGGCCAGCCCGGTGGCTCAGGCGGTTAGAGCTCCATGCTCCTAACTCCGAAGGCTGCCGGCTCGATTCCCACATGGGCCAGTGGGCTCTCAACCACAAGGTTGTCAGTTCGATTCCTCAAGTCCCACAAGGGATGGTGGGCTCCGCCCCCTGCAACTAAGATTGAACAGGGTACCTTGAGCTCAGCTGCCACTGAGCTCCTGGATGGCTCAGTTGGTTGGAGCATGGGCTCTCAACCACAAGGTTGCCAGTTCAATTCCTCGAGACCCGCAAGGGATGGTGGGCAGCGCCCCCTGTAACTAGCAACGGCAACTGGACCTGGAGCTGAGCTGCGCCCTCCACAACTAAGACTGAAAGGACAACAACTTGACTTGGGAAAAAGTCCTGGAAGTACACTCTGTTCCCCAATAAAGTCCTGTTCCCCTTTCCCAATAAAAAATCTTTAAAAAAACTTTTTAAAAAAATTGCAGCCTATTAAATATTTAGTATTTAATATAGCCAATGAATTCATTTTAGGTCTAATTTGTGATACTGCAGTATGATAGTGCATGTATATATAAAATATTGTTTAATGAATGTGCATGGTGATTTGTGAGAATTTTAAAGAGCTTAGATCACAATTTTGAGTAATTTACATTATGGCAGAATTTTCTAGTGTTATATCTTGCCTTTATAGCATATTGCTGAGTCTATATGGTCTAGTTAACACCAAGATCTTGGTAAAAAACACAGCCTTCAAGGATAACTGTCGACATCAGATGATCTACTTTTTGACCTGCATTGTGGCAAAGAGCAGCCTGTGTATTTTACTACTTCCTCCATCCAAACCACAAATATCACCAGCACCCAACCTATCACTGCGCCCCCAACCTAATTCAGTACTTAAGAAATAACGGTTGGAGAAATGTGATTAACTTAATGAAGCTAAGTTATTTGTACATTTGCTGAGATATTACTGTGAATTGCCACTAATAATAAATACCTGTGCCAAAATGCAAGCCATAGGGGTTATAGTGGTGAAACTGCAAGAGGGTTCAAATCCCACTTCCACCACTAATGAACAGTATGGCTCCGTAATGAATGAATTAACCTCTGTAAGCCTCAATTTCTACATCTACAAAACCTAAACATTCAAAACAGTGGCTATTTCATTCAATTTGATTAGATATTTTGATAAGTGGTAAGTGTCTGCTTTATAATAAATGCTCAGCAGACAGTAGATAGTCTATGCTAGAATACAAACAATTCATTTTCACCTTATAATTCTACTCCTATTTCCCTTCCCCCTTTAAAAAAATCTACATTTTTATTTTCATTCTTTTATTTTCATTCAGTAGGATACAATATATCCTACTGTATTATTTGTGTTCATAAAACCTCCTCCAATCCTCAATAGAGATTTAGTATTCAGAAAAAGCCACAACAGGGGGTGGCCGGTTAGTTCAGTTGCTTAGAGCGCGATGCTCATAACACCAGGGTTGCTGGTTGGATCCCCAGTTCGATCCCCGTGTGGGCCACTGTGAGCTGCGCCCTCTACAACTAGATTGAAACAACTACTTGACTTCGACCTGATAGGTCCTGGAAAAACACACTTAAAATAAATAAAAGTTTGAAAAAAGAAAAGAAAAACCCAGAAACAATAAATGAATAATATTTTTCCATTTCTTCCTTCAAAGAAAAAAATTTCTAAAACGAGTACTGATCTTGTGAAAAGAATATGCAGTGAAAGATCATTTGGCACTTCCTAATGTAAATACAGAGTAGTGTTCTCAGGAGGTGGCCAGGAAGGTTGTGTGAGGACTCTAATGAAACCTATCCAGGCACCTTTTGCCTTCAAACCTCTTTTCCCAGCCAAGACAAAAAACACTGGTTAAACATTTCCACTCTAACTGACTCATTTGGCAGAAAAAGAAGTCCAGAAGCCAAGAGGAATTAAAAAAAAAAAAAAAACTGGTGGGGAAAAGGCACAGGAAGGAGGTGGAGGTAGGAGAAGCACATTCTATCCCATCAAGTTATTAAAAAAAAAAAAAAAAAATCCTTGAAGATTACAAAGGGGGATGTATTGACCTTCACAGGTAAAGTCAGGACCCTAGAAAGGTAACACTTCTTAAAGTACGCTTTCCACCAAAGAGTGTTAACAACCAAAGTGGTATTTTATAGGATTACTGTGCTATAATTCAGTTATCTACAAGATAATAACCAAAAAAATACATGTCAACCTACACAGGAAAGCCAAGGGTAAAACCTCCAAAACATTCATGTTCACATATACTAGTAACAGACCCAAAGCTGTACTTTAATTAGACTACTGTGAAAAATCATCAGTGTATGGTTACACAAGTGTATACACATGCCCAAACTCATCAAATTGTATACATTAATTATGTGCAGTTTTTTATCTACCACTTATATTTCAATCAAGCTAAGGAAAAAAAGAAAAATGATTAGAGTAATTATTTGATAATTTAATTATATGAAACAACTGGCATATTTTAATCTTTTTCTAAGCATCTTACAATCTTTAGCTGATTTGTTCCATAATAATTGCTAAAGGTAAACTCATTATTTCTTATAACTCCCAACATTTTTGTACATGTCCAGTGAAAATATTTAATCAGCATATTCCATACACCTTTAGATTGTTCATCTTTCTTGTTTTGACAATTCTGAAATACAATGCACAGAATACATAAACAGGACAAGAGACAGCAAACTGTTCCAGCTCTCTAAATCTTTATTAATCACCAAATTATCTCTCCAATACACTGTCTTTAACACTTTTATAGGAAGATAAATAATGGAATGAGGTTCAAGTATTTAGAAAGTTCATGTCAAAGAAAAATATAAAGGCAGGTTTACATACCAGTTAGTTAGCCAAAAAATGATCATTCAGCACAAACTAAATACAAGGCACTCTGCTAAAAACACAGGGTGAGAAACAAATAAGGCACGGTTTGTGCTTCGGACTCACCATACATTGAAAGCAAAATTCAGGTAGGTAACTAAAAAGAATTGTGTGTCCATAAATTTCATGATGGACAACCAATTATGATAACACAGCAAAATTTTTCCTAATTATTGCTGGGTTTAACTTTTTTTCATCTGTAAAGTGAGGGAGTTGTCTTAGGTCCCTTAGGTCTCTTACAAATAAAACATTTTGTGGTAATATGTTTATAAAACATTTATTTCATTATTTTTTCGCCGAGAGCTAGAAAATTGTTGCCTTTAATATGTTAGGCACTTGTGCCAGAGAATGCAAAGGCTTTTGAACCAATGCTTTGCTTTAGCAGGACAGAGATCTGCTCACTAAGTAGCAACTGAGGAAGCAGAAAACCATTAGCTAAAAAAAAACACACCAGTTTTAATCTGATTTCTCCTGCTGCACCGGTCATTCCTAGAATTTGTGTAATTGACATTAACATCCTTTTCTCAGATTATTACTTTGTTTGACTAATAGCAAACTATTTGATTAAAAGTTTTTTAATCTGCCACCATCACACTCCAATTTTCATAAAATAATCAGGTGTGAAATCTAAGCTAAAGAAAGCGAAAACTAAATACTAAAACATAACACGTGTTAGTTACAGCTGCCCTGGGCAAAATGAAGTTTCACTTCTACTGTTCCCTCTTCCCTGACTTTTTGCCTCACATTTGTGTGATATGCATGCATGTGAGAGTTGTGAAGATTAATAAGCCTTCAGTAAACAATAGGTCTTCTACCATTACTACGATTATCATTATTTATGCATTTTCTTTCTGCCATACCTTACTCTCAAAGGTAGGTCCTACACACAAAGCTTCCCAGAGTATAATATGTGTAATACTGAGTACTTGAGAAGATTTGGGGATGCATACAGGAAGAAAATATATTTAATTTAGTCATATGCTTATATTAAAGTATATTAGAAAATTCTGTGACTGACACATCAACCTAGTGACTTAGCAGATATTATTAAATAAATTTAACTAAGTTAAAAATAGTGTATTTACAGAAGCACAAGAGTAAAGATGGTATGTGAATATAGCGAAAATTATGAAAATGGAACATAAACAACTGAAATCTGGGAAACAAAGCAAAAACAACTGCTTTCACTATCTCAGGAGTGGGGAAGAAATGTCACATTTTGAAAGGGGCAAATTTATTACTTACTAGATATAAATTCCTTCAGGGAAAAAATCAGTCTTCATCTAGGTCAGTATATTAATATGTGGTCAACAACTGAATGCTACACAGATTCAAAGAGAATTGAAACTGTGTGTGTGTGTGTGTGTGTGTGTGTGTGTGTGTGTGTGTGTGTGTGGTCTTCAATCAGAACATTCCCCTTATTCAGATAATATTTGCTCTGTATGGGAAAGCTTTAAACTGTAATTCATACCGAATTTTATTCAACACCAGTAATTTCTTACTATAGAGAAAAACCTGAGTTTGAGATCATCTTTACCAGTATTTGAAATGCATGGATTACAAAAAAACAAACAAAAAACCTCTCAAATTACTAATGTATGTGGGGAAACTTTTAGCCAATCACCCTTCACAATACTGGAAAAGTCCAAGCACATAGTAGTATTCAATATGGTTTTGTTAAATAATCGATGTTGATATTATACTCACAAATAACCTAAAGCTTCATAATCATATATAGACCCTGACAGCACCTTATAATTTGGCAGGGGAGACGGAAAAGCTAAAAATTAAACAGATTGAATTACAATTCTTGTATAAACAGTGTTATAATAGTATTACAACGGCAGCCCATTAGTAAGAATATCACAAAACTCTGTTGCAAATGTTTGAAGCATGTATACATTTCATAAGCAAGGCAAAACCTTCCCAATCATATATATTATGGATTTAATTACTTAGGAGATTTTAAGCATAGTTATTGTGATATGATTGACATGGTTGTTTGAGAAGTTCAATGATATGTTTTGCTTTCTTTAACATGATAAGGCCAACGTTACGATTAAGGTCAAATTTTTTTATCTTAATACTGGGTCTGATTACTTGTGAGACAACATCTTGAAGTCAGTGCAGCTTGAGCCCCTCGAAAGTGGGTGCTCCCCCCCGCCCCCCCAGCGCAGCGCCGCAGTAGTTTCCGTTGGGCAAGGTGGAGTTGAGCACGCCAGGGAGGGCAGGGTTTACTCTCCACTGACAGTGAAACAGAAGAACCAGTGTTCACGCATTCGTTCATTTTATGTGTTGAAATCAGTAAGTACATTTCTATGTCATACCTTTTCAAACAATAGTTGTACACTTTCTGCATTTTTTTCACTTTCTGCATTTTAAAGACAGAAAGAATAAAGATTTGAATTACTGAGCTCTGTGGATTGTAACATTTTTCACTGAGTATTATAATTATTCATTTACAGGTCCTCGAAGGCAGAGAATGTCTGGTTCACTATTCTACATCCAGAGCCTGGGTCGGTGCCTGACACATTATAGGTGTTCGGTAAATATTTGTTGAATGAATAAATGAAGGAATTATAAATGTATAAATTAATGCTTCAGTCCCTAAAGAGTTGTCAGAAGAAGGCGTTTGAGAGAGGAAATAGGAAAGACAACTTCTGAGGCCCAAAGTCAGGCCATTTATTCATGTTTTCTTCTACCTACCAGGTGAAGCAATGAGAGCCAAGCAGTGATCTCACCTGTAGAACTTGTTGGGCTAGTCCAGTCAGCAAGTAAGGTGAGGCCTAGCACTCATGCCAAGCACAGCAAACTTGGCTAATAGATTCCCAGAAGTACAGTGTAACTGCTCTCTCCATCCAAATCTGTTCTTGTAAACTAGATCTTATTATCCACTGTGGAATTTGACCAGTTACACTGAGATTATGGGATGTTGAGAAATTTGCACTTTAACCACACAAGGATCTGGGCCACTCCCTACTGTTTTGGGGTGATTTTTAAACTTATTTTTTTTCAAAGAAAGTTCTTTGGAGTCTATGAGTTTTCTTTTCATCTAGAGTTGAATGTAACTTAAATTGATTCAATGTAAGTTAAATTGATTCAATTTTTGAATGTAAACTGTCTGCAAATGTCTTTATTAAAATAATTAAAATTATTGAATAACTGTATCTGCAATCTAAATACAATACTGCACCCTTTATCAATCATCAAACAAAATTATGTTAGGTGCAGAGAAAAATACAAAATAAATAAGATACAGTCTCCAGTGCTGCCTTTTCAGTCAGATTTCCACTGAAGTAATTCAAAGCCTTAAAAAATGTTCTCCTTTATCCCTCAGCAAGAGATGCAGAAAGGTTAAGCTATTTTTCAAACTAACAATAAAAAGTAACCATGCACATTATCACTTGTCCAGGCAGTAGAACTAAACAAATTTTAATGTTCCTTTTTAAGCAAATTTTTGTGGTAAACAAAAATTGTCTCAGGGTTTTGCGTGTGTGATATTCTCAAAGCTTTCTGGATATACAGCTGGGTAAAGTCCTCTCCATAAATAAAGTGGAAGTTGATCAGAGTTTTCCTCACTTTGTAAAATGGTTCACAGTAGGATCCCAACAGCTAGACAATTTCCGTAGTGCATTACACTTTTGTTCACCTTACACACAACTCCTCACAAAGCTATTGAAGAGGTTTAGGTACACTTGTAACATTTGTTCTCCTCACAACCTCAGAACTGACTCGTTGCCTTTAATTTTCTCTTTTCCTTTCTTCCCCATACATACATCCCTCTTCTCTTTTCCATCAATGGACACCACTTTGCAACATGCCTTCTCCTTGTCTCCATTTTGTCTCTGATACCGTCACCCTCTCTGGTACATTTGTTTACTGTTTTCGTGGGAACTTCTGCCTTGGCATAGAGTTATTTCGTGAAGTAGGGGGAGTGGTATGAAACCACAGGCATGACTAAGAAAAGTTAGAGAAAGCAAAACTGATCTATTGGCTGTGAGAAATGAGAAAGAATGCCAGGTTGAAATCAGAAAACCTAGGGATTGGCTCTGGCACCAAAGTTTACCTTGTGGCATTAAAATTCAGGGAACCTCTTGAGCATGTCAGTTTCCTCATCTACATAATTGGCATGCTAATACTAGCCCTGTCCACACAGCAGGTATGACAATAAAATCGAATTAGCCTGCAGGAGAGTTCTATGTTGCATTAATTTGAAAATTGTGTATCTCTGTATCACAGGAGATGAGGTTGTTGATGATGTTTGTCACCCAGCTGCAGAGGCACTCATGCACACCACTGTCCCCAGCCTTCTCTTTACTCTTGCCTCCCAGGGATATTTAGGATTTCATTCCTCAGGGTACAAGGAATCCACACATATGAACAATCCGAACATCTTTATACTCTGCCTAGTTTTTTGGCTTCATTAAAGCTTCTCCCAGCCTGCTTTGTTGACAGTCTGATGCTAGCCATGATCTCCTTTTCAACCCACAAGAATTACCCACATCCCCAGCTGCAGTCTAGTTGTTCATGAGCATCTAGATCGAACTAGAATTGAGTGGGGTGATGTCTCTCTGGAGTCAGATTGGCTGGGGTTCAAACACTGGCATTAAAAGGAAATAGCTGGACACCTCGAACTTGTTGTTTAATTTCTCTGAAGCTCCATTTTCTAATTTATATAGAGAAGGCCTAATATCTACACTCTAAAGGGATGGGATATATAAAAATCAATGAAGCTTTATTATAGCCCAAGAGCTAAATGTAACATATAACCCAAATACAGTTATTTAGAATTGTCCAAATATTTAAGTTATAACCTCTTAAAAATAAAGGATTTTAAATTTAGTTAGTAAATAACCGAATGAATGAATGAATGAATGAATTCTACTGAAGTAAGCTTAGAGAAAATATTGAATTTCACATCTCTCCTCTAGGTGGCGAACTGATACCTCCTACAGTGTATTCCATTTCCTGTCTCCTCTAAGATTGATAATGAAAATTATACTAAAACAAAAAAATCCATAATTTTATGTCTGTCATAGGGTAGAAGTAAACAACTATTAAGGTGTTGTCTCCCAAAGTCATCTCTTTATTTTTACATCTTTAAGCTTTTACCAAAAAAATATATATATTTATAGAAAATCATTAAGAAACACAATTGTGTAAGTACTATAAAGAAATAAAATTAAAATTGTGCAAGAGACTTTACAAAGCACTTGGGCAAGACTGCTTTGAGTACTTTCAATTTTCATGGCCTACTCTTAGGAAAACACTGTTTTGCCCCAAGTTTATTATTATTTTCCTAGGGTATTCATTCTTCCCCATATGGGTAAAAAAATAAAAATAATTCTCCTACCCATGATTTTTTTAAACTAAACCACAATCTATATTTTATTACAGATTCACTGTGAGAAAAACAGATAACATTGAGTAAAAGCTGAATGCATTATCATGTAAACTGGATATAGAAGAACAATCAAATACAATAAATCAATCCAAATACCTCGCTTTAACTTTCCTTCAAACCAGGATATGCATTCCCTGAATTATTTAAATAATGCCCCCCAAGCTCTATTTTCCTTTGTGATGACATAGTCTATATTTTCTTATACAGGAAATATGACTGGAAAATATCTTGGAAGGCCATGAAAGATGAAAGGGAAAAGCTAAATTTCAACCAAAGGCACACAGAACAGGAATAGCAAGAATTAATGATGCCTGTCCTGTTTCCAAAAGCAAAGGGAGGAGATGAGCAAAAAGAACAATGACATATTACAGCCCAAGAGCTAAAATTAAATGCATGTAAACAATTCTTGTTGAAACTAGAAGCCAGTGTAGATTAGGCAAACCAGGTAAAGAGTTCTTTCCTGCCAGAACATGCCAGGATTAGAGTCACCTCACATTGAGACATGGCTAGTGATAGAAGTAAAGTTAACACTGGAAAACCACAGAGGATTCTGAACTTGCGTGGCAGCTCTTAAATTCTACATTAAAATACTATATGTACCAAAAATCCATAGTTCTTCTTTATCCCCAGCAAAATGCTGAAAGCCCAGTTGTTCAGATATAGGAATCTGAATGAGAATTTCTAGCTTATGCATGATTATTTCTGTAACACACATTACTTGAGTAATTACTTCGGGCCTGGCCTTGCGGTAGAAGCCTGAAATAATACAGAGATGAATAAGGCATGGTCCCTACCCTCAGGGTGTCAAGGAAGTCAGACATGTTTGCAAATAACACTATATGAGAATAATCAAAGAAGGAGAGAAAGAAAGAAGCTAAGGCCAAATTGGTTTGTTGACATTAGGGTGTGGAAGAGTCACCCCTAAATCCTATCCCACAGCTGGGTTTGTGGTAATGCATTTGACCAGAATCCAACCATGGTATTATTTTTTATTGACTTTCAAATTAAACCTACAGTACTGGTTCTCTGATGCAGCTAAATCATAGAACTAGACCTAAGGTAGAACTAAACTTCTATAATACCTTTCTGAAAGCATTTGGGACTTGTTTTAAAAGATCATTCTCAAAGCCAGAGGAGTTATGGAAGAAAACACCATCCATTAAATTAACCTATGATTCCTAACTTTGTCATGAACAACTATAAATCTTTCTAAGTAAACTAAGAAACAAGCTAAATATTCATTAGTGGAGCAGTATAAATAAATTATAGACTATCTCACAGTTATTTTAAAAGAATGAGGTAGCTCTAGAAGTATCTCCACATGTATAGAAGTGAAAGAAAACAGCCAAGAGGAAACAATTTTTGTAGGCTATAAACTAGCCTTGTTATTTGATGCAACTCAAACACTTTCTCTAAAGGTGAAGCAGAAGCAGAAAATAAATATGTAAATAAAGTATGCAATCTGATGTACTTTTCACTTACTACTATTATGTTATAGCTCCAGAATTATAATGATTTAAAGTGAATTTTCTACAAAAATTCTTTTTGGTATTTGAATTAGTTTTTGTTACCTACCAAAAAATATTGTGTCTTGCAGTACAGTGTGTGAAGATTGTTAATATTGTTCCTAAATATTATTAGGTTGTTTTAGACCCTTTCTCTGTAGCCACTTGCGCAAGCCTTATCTTCAGGTTTAGAGCTTTCATTCTAATTAGCCCACGTACATGATAATTTCGATTCAGAAAGAAAAAAGTGAACTTTGACCCAACTTCTATTGTTAAGTGGATATCCTGCCTCCATACTAGCCCAAAGCAGATCTGTTATCATTTGCCTTTAGTCTTCATTATAAAAAAAGAGAAAGAAAAGGAAAGCAGGGTAAGGGGTTCAAGAAAAGAGAGGAAAAAAGGACTGACCATCCCTTCCAATAGTAAAAATTGAAAGTTGACTGCTATATATAGCCCTTACATTTATGAATATGTCAAAAACGCCATTATAATGATTGTTACAATTTTCCCCTTTAGTGAAAAAGTACTTTTTGAGTAAGATCATGCCCATAATGACTCAGGACCCTCAGAGGTGAACACAGCCTTCTCTCCTTCTAGGAAATTTTGTAAAAATAAAAAACCAGTCTCTCTTCTCTGAGCCAAATTCACCTCTAGAAATGAGGCAGCATGCCACAGAAAGCAAGACAGTAAAGCCTGCACAGGATGTGGGGCTCAGCCCAGAAGTTCAAGTCAGCCTTCCACAGCAGACAAGGGCAAATACACAGAGAAGCAGCCACTACCTTGGTGCCAACGGTACACTAGCACAACAGAGGCACCCACCCGCTCCTGGTGCCACAGCCCAAGCTAGACACACCCAGACTTTTCCACTAACAGGGCCCCCATAGCTGGTCTGAATTCAAGTCAATAGGAGCTTATTGCCATGGGGTTGATGAGAGCTATGTCTCATGCCAATCAACATATGCATGATTACCGAACAAGGAAAATAAAGAAGTAAAGGCAAACACATGTACCTGTACCTATATGATTCTTTTGAAAGGACTTGAAGTAGAGAAACTAGAACTAAGAAAGAATGGTATTATCTCAGTAAGTATGAAATAAGCACCAAGACCCTCTAAAGCAACTTTCTAATTTCAATAGGAGAATCAATGATGAACCTTCAAAACACAGTTTCAGCTGCCCTCAATAGCACTTATTGGTTTACTGTAAGAACATTAGTTAGACTGCAACCAACAACCATGAAACAAAACCAAAAAAACTAAGAAAAAATTAAAATAATACTATACTGCTGAGAATTATAGTTACCATCTACCCAGCACCTATCAGGTGCCAGATTGCTATATTGAGCTACACAGCTTAATCTCCATAACAGTTTTGTGAAGTAGGTTTTATTATCCCCATTTTACAGATAAAGAAACTGCATCAAATATAAATTAAATATCTTTCCAAAAAAATACCCAGCTAGAATGAAAGAAACTCTTTCCACTATACCAGGGGTCAGCAAACTACTACCCTTGTGTCAAATCTGTCTTGTTGTCTGTTTTTGTAAAGTTGTATTTGGACACAGACCTTTTCATTCATTATCTATGGCCGCCTTGGTGCTACAACAGCAGAGTTGGGTAGTTGTAGCAGAGATCATACGGCCCATAAAAATTAAACAATTTACTACCGGCTCTTTAGAGAAAAAGTTTGCCGCACAGTGGTATGCCACTAGGAATTTTTAAAGGGTTGAGTAAAATAAATACTTTCAGAGAATTATGAAATTCTAAGAAATGGAAGTTCACTACAATCAATTTCATTGTTAACAGCTACCCTAAGTCATTCTGCCTATGCACAGAGCTTTCTTCCACTCCTAAAAAAAAAAAAAAAAAAAAAAAAAATCAGTTGGGGGAAAAATATTTGTGTATTAGAAAACAAGAATCTGAATTTTATTGACTAATTCTTTCATCTCCTCCCCAGTTCTACCTCCAGCTTCTCCTCACCTCAAGTTCTTACAGGACATGTCACCAAACTAGACACCTCAGAGAGAAGGAGGGAAGAAGTGGTGCTATAGCTTCATGAAACTTCCGTTCCATTTTCAGACCCTGACTACCTGCCACAAGGGGACTCTGAAGGAAGAATATGCCAAATTTCAGGGTTTACTTAGTTTAGTCTTGTGAGATTAATGCAAGTCTCAGTGGAGGCATTTAAAGGCTAGAATAATAGAATTTTAATAAGGAAGGCACGTCAGGTAATAACGAATTGATATGATTCCATTTAAAAAAAAGAAAAGAAAACAAGAACCCAGCAAAGCTGGGTGACTTGTCCAAGGTTAAAGGGGTAGCAGAGAAAAGGCTTATTTTATCTATTCTACCACACATTCAGCACAGTCTGGTATAAGGCCACAATTTATCCTATTCACCAGCTTCCATATATTCATTAATTTCATCTCCTTTATGAAGGCCACACCTTTGATAGAAAGAGCATGTTTGGGGAATCAAGCAGACTTGGGTTCAAATCCTGCTTTTGTTACTTGCTGTCTGTGTAAACTTAGGAAAGTCAGTAAACCACTTTAAGCCTTGTTTTATAAACATATATAGTTCATATTCGTGAACTATATATGTGTACATAGTTCAGTGTAAAGAAGTATAAAGAAGATATGAGATAGCACATTCAGAGCCTAACAAAGCATCTGGCACATAGTAGGAACTTTCTCAACATATGGCAAGTGAACCGTATCATCTTAGTCCCCTCTTGGACAAAGGTCAGGAGGTGTTAACGGTGGGACCAAGCAGAATCTCACAGTTCAAGTATAGATGATAACCTGCTGGCTGCATACTGTAGAGGAAAGGAATTTTCATGTGAGAAAGCTCACTTTTAAATTTTTTTTCTTGAGATTATTATGCCAAGCGAAATCAGTCAGACAGACAAAGTCAAAAACCATATAACTTCACTCAGATGTGGGCTATTAAATTGAAAGCAACAAAGGAACAAGACAAACAAAGAAACAAAAACTCACAGATACACACAACAGTTTAGTGGTTACCAGAGGGGTAAGGAGGGAGAAGGATGGTAGGGGTATGTGGTGATGGAAGGAGAACTGATTCTGGGTGGTGAGCATGCAACGTAATATATAGATGATATATTATAGAAACCTATGTAATTTCACTTTTAAATTTCTAATCAACTCTTATACCAGTTGCATATAATTGTTATCATATGTTAGGGTTTTTTGACAGCCTTGTTTATAATTACAAGGTTTTTATTGGAGAGACAGGTTTCAGGGTGACTCTGCCATCTGACTTGCCAGCACTTGTTAAAAGTTTTTATAAGGTGACTCGTGTGTGTGTGTGTGTGTGTGTGTGTGTGTGTGTGTGTTTAGGAGTCCTATTATTAAATTTTGATTTAATATATTGAGAAATTTGTGATTCAAATTTGTCCATATGTAAACCTCCCTCCCAACCAGTGTACCCCTTCACATACCCTACCCTTACCCCATTTATCAAGGGCTAGTTTCAGATTATTTTCAAGGTTTTCTATAGATAGACTCACTTGCAATGGACCTTACCTAATTCCCCTTAGTTACTTGTGCATGTGAAAAAGAAGTAAACACAGCTCAAAAGGGAAAATCTTCCAGGTATAGTGTGGGTGGATGAAAAAACCTAGAGGAAATTAAGACAATGTCAAGCATGGATGTTATTTCCTCATGTGCAATGTTTTTAATTTTGTATAGAGAGAACCTGCAGAATAAATCATGTTCACACCAAAGTCAGCAAATAGTACTGATAGCTCAGTGTTATAAATTGCCTACAGAGACAAAGAGACAGAACATGAGTACACAGAGCCCATAAAAGAATAAAGACACTCCGGTACGTAGAGAAATGAAAACAAAATGGAATGGACAGCAATGAAACAACTCCAGGATGACTCAATAATTCCAACAGCCAAACCTTTGTTAAGTACCTCCTACAAAGGCACGTAAAGCCTAGCTGTGAACCCCGGGCAGGGCATTGCGGAAAGGTATAAGTGGTAACCTTTTACAGATGTAAGAGTTTTCTCTTGTGTTGCTATTGACTTTATGTTTCCAACTGTTCTATTAATTAAAAGTACAGACAATAGTAGAAAAAAATGAAGGGAAGGAGAGATGAAGAAACATATTAAGAAAATAATATGATAGATGGTCTGAGAATGGGGCAACCGTTGTGAAGGTGATATACAAATGACTGCATAAAACTTAAAATGCCCCACAAATGCATCAAATCTTGTTAATTAACTTATGCTTCAAGACTGGTTTAAGAAGGCAACTAGGAATATTCTTTGTTACCAGCAGAGCAAACCTGACTACATCTGGTGAAAGAGATGAAGGCTTGAAAATCCAATCCTAAACTTTTTGCCCACAAAGAATCCTTCCCCTGTTATTAATAAAACATTTGTATCATTTATTCCTTGATGCATTTTCTTTTCCTAGCAATGTGTTAATAAATTCCATTTAGTAGAGGCTTACTATATGCTAAAATATACATACACTGTTTACTCTTTTGATTAATACTTATCCTATGAGGAAGATTATAACATCTTATGAATGAGGAAACTGAAACCTAAACAGGTTGAATAACTTGGCAAAAATCACTCAGCTAGAAAGTAGCAAACCTAGAATTTAAACACAGGTCTACCTATCTCCAAAGACTGTGTTAATTCTTCTCTACCAGGAAATTTGAAAGGACCGAACTTCCACTTTCTATGCCTACACCTCATCTTTTTCTACTTCTTACACATTTACACTTTGGCATTGCAATATTTTTCTTCTGTGGAATGTGGGAAAATATATCAATACCAGGACATTCAAAACAAGATTAGAGAATGAGTCATTTTTTGCCAAATACCCAGAGAGGACATACACACTAAATAGAATAAGAGAAGCAGTTGCTTCCTGGCCCAGATTCTCTCACCCCCCACCCCCACCCCACTCTCCAAGGCAGAGGAACAAAAACATAGAAACATAAAGTTCAGACACTTCTTAGGGCTCCTCCCAGGAGGGGTGTTGGCACTCACCACTTCCCGCAATGCAATGCTCTCCCAACAAAGGACAATTCTACAAGCAAAAAAGCAGCTCATTATCTATGGGCTCCAAACACCTGGTGAGCTGTTTAACTTCAACGAAATCTCTTCTCAAGAAACGGGGTCATCTCACTTTTGTTTTTTCAGTATCACGTGTAAGTTTTGACTGCAACCAGATATTCCAGGCAGTAAGGGTAACTGAAATGTGTTTAATTCTCTTTCAAGAAGAGCTTTGAACTTTAAGTCCTTAGATTTAGAAAAACAGATTTGAAAATCTGTTTTGAGAAAACTGATTACTAAAGTTAAAGGTCCCTAACTAATGGGAATCAGAATTCAGGAGATGGCAGAGAGTGGAACGGTACCGTACAGGAAATGTTACTTTCTATACTTTCAGATTACCCACTATCCATTTTGTAACCAAAGCAAATTTTTGCTCATTTGAATTGTGGAACATTAATATCACCATACTCATAATTTACTGATTACAAGCAAAAGGTAAAATGAACTTGTAAAAATACAAGGTCAGAAGTCAATATGTGAAAATGGAAAGTTGTAAGTAAATATTTGAGAACATGTCATTAAAATATTTTCGCATAATGTACAGATTAAATTTAGAAGAGGTGTTTTCCCATTGCTCTTCTCGTCCCCCACAGCCCTGGAAGGTTACCGCGAGCAGCAGCAGGTATGTACCTCAGTGGTCCTTACCATCCTGACTACCACAAAGAGACTCGGGCAGGTTGGGTCCAACACCGATGGGAGCAGTCATCCTAGTATGGCCACCAATATTCTCCCTTTAAATCCTGGCGAGTATTCCTGCAGAACATCCAACAATCTGGATTTGTTATACTGGCTCCTCTGTAATTAGGTTCATATCAAATATTCCACGAAGAACCCAACTTAGATGAACCTCAAACTGAAAATGGTCAGGCTGTCTTATTTGGTTAAGGTGGTAACTGCCAGGAAGCTGAAAAGTTTCTCTCTTGAAAAGCAGCTTTTCCCTTGTAATTAATAAATAAATCTATGCAGTGATGTGATGAGACTATTCTGCTCTCCAAGCACAGTCTATTGGGATCCCTTGGGAGACACAATACGGTGATTTTCTAACTCTAGTATTTACTTTATATTTATCAGCTGCCACCTTCTGGAAAGAGAACCTAGCCCCCTTCTATGGATAACTTTTTTTTTAATTCAGGGTGGTTTAAACTGTATCATTATTCTTTTTGATGCTCAAATTGTCCCAAATTAAGCCAGTTAGAGAAAAATTATTTTGAAAATATGGCAATGTTAAAATTGTATTATTCCATAATCAAACAATCCGTAAGAGATTTATAGGTATATGGTGATATTGTCATTTATTTTTATCATTGTTATTATTATTACTTAGTGATTTACTTGTATCATGCCAAGGAAAGGAGTTAGATATTTTTAATCAACTCAAGTCTATCATGGGATAATTTTCTGAAATGATATTACATGTCTTGTTCTTTTGTTGTTTTTGGTTTATATACCACATATCAGTGAAATCATATGGTTCTCTGCTTTTTCTGTCTGACTTATTTCGCTTAGCATTATACTCTCAAGATCCATCCATGTTGTCAAAAATGTTCCTATATCATCTTTTCTTACTGCCGAATAGTATTCCATTGTGTATATATACCACAACTTCTTTATCCATTCATCTATCAGAGGACATTTTGGTTGTTTCCATGTCTTGGTCACCGTAAACAAAGCTGCAATGAACATTAGAGCACACGTGTCTTTTTTTTTTTTATTAAATTTATTGGGGTGACAATTATTAGTAAAATTACATAGATTTCAGGTGTACAATTCTGTATTACATCATCTATAAATCCCATTGTGTGTTCATCACCCAGAGTCAGTTCTCCTTCCATCACCATATATTTGCTCCCCCTTACCTTCATCTCCCACCCCCCACCCCCCACCCCCCTTACCCTCTGGTAACCACTAAACTATTGTCTGTGTCTATGAGTTTCTGTTTCTCATTTGTTTGTCTTGTTCTTTTGTTGTTTTTGGTTTATATACCACATATCAGTGAAATCACATGGTTCTCTGCTTTTTCTGTCTGACTTATTTCGCTCAGCATTACACTCTCAAGATCCATCCATGTTGTCACAAATGTTCCTATATCATCTTTTCTTACCGCTGAATAGTATTCCATTGTGTATATATACCACAACTTCTTTATCCATTCATCTATCGAAGGACATTTTGGTTGTTTCCATGTCTTCACCACCGTAAACAAAGCTGCAATGAACATTGGAGCACACGGGTCTTTATCTATAAATGTTTTCAGATTTTTGGGGTAGATACCCAGGAGAGGGATTGCTGGGTCATATGGCAATTCTATTCGTAATTTTTTGAGGGACCCCACACTGCCTTCCATAACGGCTGCACCAATCTGCATTCCCACCAACAGTGTATGAGGGTTCCTTTTTCTCCACAGCCTCTCCAACACTTGTTACTATTTGTCTTGTTGATGATAGCCATTCTGACTGGGGTGAGGTGATATCTCATTGTGGTTTTTATTTGCATTTCTCTGATGAGTAGTGATGTTGAGCATTTTTTCATATGTCTATTTGCCGTTTGTAAGTCCTCTTTGGAGAAATGTCTCTGCAGGTCCTCCGCCCATTTTTCAATTGGGTTGTTTGTTTTTTTCTTGTTGACTTGCATGAGTTCCTTGTGTATTTTGGATATTAGCCCCTTATCGGAGGCACTGTTTGCAAAAATCTTCTCCCATTCAGTTGGTTGCCTCTTTATTTTGTCGATGGTTTCTTTTGCTGTGCAGAAGCTTTTAAGTTTCATAAAGTCCCATTCATTTATTTTAGCTTTTACTTCCATTGCCTTTGGCGTCAAATTCATAAAATGCTCTTTGAACCCAAGGTCCATAAGTTTAGTACCTATGTTTTCTTCTATGCAGTTTATTGTGTCAGGTCTTATGCTTAAGTCTTTGATCCATTTTGAATTAATTTTGGTACATGGTGACAGATAGCAGTCCAGATTCACTCTTTTACACGTGGCTATCCAATTCTCCCAGCACCATTTATTGAAGAGGCTGTCTTTCCTCCATTGTATGTTTTTAGCTTCTTTGTCAAAAATTATCTGTCCATATTTATGTGGTTTTATTTCTGGGTTCTCAATTCTATTCCATTGGTCTACGTGTCTGTTTTTCTGCCAATACCATGCTATTTTGATTATTGTAGCCCTGTAGTACAAGCTAAAGTCAGGAAGTGTGATACCTCCAGTAGTGTTCTTTTTTCTTAAGATTGCTTTGGCTATTTGGGGTCTTTTGTGGTTCCAAACAAATCTGATGATTTTTTGTTCTATTTCTTTAAAAAATGCCATTGGGATTTTGATGGGGGATTGCGTTAAATCTGTATATTGCTTTGGGTAATATGGCCATTTTAACTATGTTGATTCTTCCAATCCATGAGCACGGAATGTCTTTCCATTTCTGTGTGTCTTCTTCAATTTCTTTCAAAAATGTCTTGTAGTTCTCAGCATATAGGTCCTTCACAGCCTTGGTTAAGTTTATTCCTAGGTATTTTATTCTTTTTGCTGCAATTGAAAAAGGAATTATTTTTTGTATTTCTTTTTCTGAGATTTCATTGTTAGTATATAGGAAAGCAATGGACTTTTGTATGTTGATTTTGTAGCCAGCAACTTTACTGTATTCGTTGATTGTTTCTAATAGCTTTTTGGTGGAGTCTTTAGGGTTTTCTATATATAGCATCATGTCATCTGCAAAGAGTGATAATTTAACGTCTTCATTCCCATTTTAGATGCCTTTTGTTTCTTTCTCTTGCCTGATTACTCTGGCAAGGACTTCCAACACTATGTTGAAAAGCAGAGGTGATAGGGGACAGCCCTGTCATGTTCCTGAACGTAGAGAAAAGGGCTTCAGTTTTTCACTATTAATTATGAGATTAGCTGAGGGCTTGTCATATATGGCCTTTATTATGTTAAGGCATTTTCTTTCTATATCTATTTTATTAAGAGTTTTAATCATAAATGGATGTTGTATCTTGTCAAATGCTTTTTCTGCATCAATTGATATAATCATATGATTTTTGTCCTTAATTTTGTTTATGTGATGTATCACACCGATGGATTTGCGGATATTGAACCATCCTTGTGCCCCGGAGATGAACCCCACTTGGTCGTGATGAATAATCTTTTTAATGCATTGTTGTATTCGATTTGCTAGAATTTTATTTAGGATTTTTGCATCTGTATTCATCAGAGATATTGGTCTGTAGGTTTCTTTTTTTGTGCTGTCCTTACCAGGTTTTGGTATCAGGGTAATGTTGGCCTCATAAAATGAGTTAGGGAGTACTGTCTCTTCTTCAATTTTTTGGAAGAGTTTGAGCAGGATTGGTATTAGATCCTCTTTGAAGGTTTGGTAGAATTCACTAGTGAAGCCATCTGGTCCCAGACTTTTGCTTTTGGGAAGGTTTTGGATGACTGACTCAATTTCGTTACTGGTGATCAGTCTGTTTAGATTTTCCAGTTCTTCATGGTTCAGCCTTGGAAGGCTATATGTTTCTAAGAACTTGTCCATTTCTTCTAGGTTATTGAATTTGGTGGCATATAGTCCTTCATAGTATTCTTGGACGATCCTTTGTATTTCTGTGGTGTCCGTGATTAATTCCCCTTTTCCATTTCTGATTTTGTTAATTAGTGTCTTCTCTCATTTTATCTTAGTGAGTCTAGCCAAGATTTGTCAATTTTGATAATCTTTTCAAAGAACCAGCTCTTTGTCACATTAATTTTTTCTATTGTCTTTTTGTTCTCTATTTCATTTAATTCTGCTCTGATTTTTCTAATTTCCTTTCTTCTGCTGACCTTGGGTTCAGTTGTTCTTCTTTTTCTAGTTCTTTAAGGTGTAACATGAGGTTATTTATTTGGGATTTTCTCGTTTTTTGAGATAGGCCTGTAATGATACAAATTTCCCTCTTAAAACTGCTTTCGCTGCATCCCAAAAATTTTGGTAGGATGTATTTTCATTGTCATTTGTTTCTATGTATCTTTTGATCTCTCTCTAATTTCTTCTTTGACCCAGTCGTTCTTTAAAAGTATGTTGTTTAATCTCCATGTATTTGTGTTTTTTCCTGCTTTTTTTTGCAGTTGATGTCCAGTTTCAAAGCCTTATGATCAGAGAATATGCTTGTTATGATTTCAATCTTCTTAAATTTGCTGAGGCTGATGTTATGTCCCAATATATGGCCTATCCTTGAGAATGTTCCATGTACACCAGAAAAAAATGTATAGTCTGATGTTTTAGGATGAAGTGCTCTATAAATGTCAATTATGTCCATTTCATCTAATGTGTCATTTAGGGCTGCTATTTCGTTATTTATTTTCTGTTTGGATGATCTATCCATAGCTGTCAATGATGTATTTAAGTCCCCTAGTATAATTGTGTTTTGGTCAATTTCTCCCTTTAGTTCTGTTAGTAGTTGCTTGGTATATTTCGGTGCTCCCTGATTGGGGGTATAAATATTGATGACTGTTATGTCTTCTTGTTGTATAGTCCCCTTTACCATTATGAAATGTCCATCTTTGTCTCTTGTTATCTTTTTCACCCTGAAGTCTGTTTCATCTGATATCATTATGGCTACACCTGATTTTCTCTGGGTACCATTTGCTTGGAGTGTCAATTTCCACCCTTTCACTTTGAGTCTATGCTTGTCCTTGTAGCTGAGATGTGTCTCTTGGAGACAGCATATGGTTGGGTTTAGTTTTTTGATCCAATCTGCTACTCTGTGCCTTTTTATTGGTGAGTTCAGTCCATTTACATTTAGGGTGATTATTGATATGTGAGGATTTCCTGTCATTCTATCTTTAGTTTCTGGTAAGGTTGTGTCTACAAAGGTAAGCCTCTTTGCCTTTTGTTGTTGTCTATTATTTCTGTGTGGTGGTATTCTATGATGTTTCCCTCTGTTTCTTCTTTTATTTCAGTATATATTTCAGTTCTGGATTTTTTTTGAGTGGTTACCCTTAAGTTTATGTAAAAGAAAGTTTGATATTTAGAGTATTCCATTTTCTTCAGCACGCTTACTTTCTCCATTCCCATATTCCGGTTCAGGCCTTTACTCTCCCCCTTTTTATGTTTTGGTTGCCACAAATTGTCCCTGTTGATGGTGGTCGAATAGCCTCCTTTAGTATTTCTTGTAGTGCAGGTTGTGTATTAGAAAATTCCCTCAGCTTCTGTATGTCTGGAAAGGTCTTTATTCCTCCTTCATATCTAAAGGATATCTTTGCTGGATATATTATTCTTGGCTCATAATTTCTCTCTTTCAATAGTTTGAATATTTGGTTCCACTCCCTCCTGGCTTGTAGAGTTTCTGCTGAAAAATCTGGTGATAATCTAATGGGCTTTCCTTTGTAAGTTATCGTCTTCTTTTCCCTGGCTGCCTTGAGGATTCTTTCTTTGTTGTTGATTTTAGACAGCTTCAATACAATGTGCCTTGGAGAAGGCCTTTGGGATTGAGGTAATTAAGTGTTCTATTTGCTTCTTGGATTCGAGGGTCCAGTTGTATCCACAAGTTTGGGAAGTTCTCGACAATTTGTTTGAATATATTCTCTGTTCCCTTCTCTTTCTTCTCCTTCTGGTATGTCCATTATTCTTATATTGCTTTTTCTGATGGAGTCAGAAGGTTCTTGTAGAGTTCTTTCATTTCTTTTAAGTCTCAAGTCTCTTTCTTCTTCCATCTGTGTAATTTCCAGGTTTCTATCTTCGATGTCACTGATTCTTTCCTCCATCTGGTCAACTCTACTACCTAAGCTGGTTATTTCATTCTTAATTTCTTCTATTGAGTTCTTAATCTCCAGAAATTCTATTTGGTTCTTTTTTAAAATTTCAATCTCTTTCGTAAAATGCTCATGCTGTTCTTTGATTGTGTTTCTGAGTTCATTTAACTGCCTATCTGTGTTTTCTTGCATCTCGTTGAGTTTTTTCAGAACTGCAATCTTGAATTCTCTGTCATTTAAGTCACATATTTCCGTATCTTTAAGTTCCTTTTCTGGAGACTTTTCACTTTCTTTCTGAGCTGTCTTGTTGCCTTGGTTATTCATGGCAATTACTGATTTATCATTTCTCTTCCTAGACATCTGTAGGAGTGGGTTCTGCAACAGGTTGATAGGAAGAGGTCTTTCTTTTGTTTTCCAGTACTTGTTGGTAGAATGTTTTACTTTTTCTCCGACTGCAGCCTTTTTTCTCTCTCTCACACGGTAGTGCTATGTTTTCTCTGCACTATTCCAGCTTCTCACACAATGGGGGGATTCTCTGCGAGACGGGCTTCTCCTCTGTTAATAGTTTGCCTAGGTCACAGGGCGCAGTGTCCCGGTGGGTATGCGGAGAGCTTTTGAAGTTCCAAAGCTCTTCCTGCACCAGATTCAGAGCCCGTATGTTTCAGCAGTTCTGTTTACTCCTGCAGGGATCTGCCCAGATAGGTGGGGCCAGGGGCGGGGTGAGTTGTGAGAGGTGGCCCAGAGCAATGGCAGCAACCACCACCACAGCCAGTCCTGCTTCCACAGCTCCCTCCCCTTTGCCAGAACTAGTTGGGCTGTGTCTGCGGTCCACAGTTCTCAGAACAACAAATATTCTATTATTTTGATCTGACACTGCTACTGTTCCATTTCTAGCACCTGGCAGGTGAGGGCGGAGCGAGTTCTGGGAGGGTTGGGAGGGGCGGCTAGTCTCAGTGCCTAAGGCTCCGTTCTCAGCTCGGCAGTGAGGCCTTAAACCACCGTTTTCAGCCTTCTTCCCTCAGTCTTTGCTCCGAGGTCTCTGCCGTGAGCGTTGGGTTCAGCCATGTTATATGTTGCCCCCTCAGCCCTGTGGGCCACAAGCGGAGCCCTAGCAGTCCGAGTTCTTCCCTCTCCCACAGCTGCGGTAGTTTCGGGAAGCAGCGAGCTCGGAGCACTGAGCTAAGTCTGCGTCCTGCGCCTACGCGGCTCCATCTCCGCACTTTTCCCTTCCCTCCTCCCCCACTCGCGCAATTCGCCCACCTTTAGGTGCATTCAGTAGTGGGCCTCTTCGTCTTGCCTGTCTGCTGTGCAGGGAGTCCTTTGTGGAGTTATTGTTGTTCGATTAGTTTTAAATTCCAGGGGAGCTTTACAGAGGCTCACCTCACGCCACCATTTTGATGACCTCTCTTTGAAATGATATTACATGTGATTATAAAATATTTTACAAACTATACATCAAAATCAGTAACATTGTTTTATAAACATATATAATACTTCACTGTTAAATTTCAAGTGCTTATTTGAAATTAGAGTTTCCAATTTAAAACCCTAAAATTGGCTTTATGTTGATGATGTTTTTGCTAATTCTTGATTTTAATTTATTTTGAAACTTTCATTTTAACACTGCCTAGGTTTATAACCACATCAAATACAATTTAAGGCTGAGGTATCAAAATTAAAATCCAAAACTGTCATCATCATAATGATACTAATTTTGGCTTATGATAATTTTTTTAAACTTTCGTTTTAACTTTGCCTCCGTTTATAGCCATATCCAGTTTTTCAACACTCAATTGTGAGTACTCATTTAATGTGGGAATAGCAAAATTAAAAACTTAAACCCAATGTGACTTATTTTGGAACCAAGGTCTGTTTCTTGAAACTTTTTTTTAACTTCACCAGTTTCTCTGAGATGAACAATCACTTCACATTTGGTTTATGATTACTGAGAAAATTGTTTTATTATTGATTCATATAACAAAAATTACTTTAAAAGTTTTATGTGGTGCGAGTATTGATTTCTTATAAGCCAAGCTTTGTATGTCTGGTGATGTAGTATGAAACATGAAGCATATTCAATAAGGAATAACCTCTTTTCAGTGTTTTTTCTATAATGTGATTACCTTTTCAACAGAAATTGCTGCCCCTGCTAGAATGTAAAAGCCACGAGGACAGGGATCTTTTACTATTTTGTCACAGGTGTATTTTAAGGGCCTAGAGGAGTGTGCCTGGCACATAAGAGACACTCAATAAATATTTGTTGAATGGCTATTAGATGAATTGAATAATCAATGCAGACTTGTACACAGAAAAGAACAACCATGAAAAAAGCATTCCTCATTCATAAAGGATATTATTTTTAGGTGACTTTCAAATAATATTGTTTTGTTCAGTTTATTTTTTTCACTTGGTAAGAATGAATATAGAGAGAAAAATTTTAGAAAAACTTCTGGCATTGTTTCTGAATGTACGCTCTTTCCCTAGAAATAAGATCTAGCTGGACAATCAGCTCTAATGAGTCTTTTGGAGCAAAAATTAATATAAGACCCAGCATTATATTATATTACATTACATTACATTATTTTATATTACCTTATATTATATTATATAAGACCTGGTCTTATATTACAGTAAACTAAGACTGGGTCTTATATTAATTTTTTCACCAAAAGATGCATCAGAGTTGATTGTCTGGTTAGGTCTTATTTTCAGGGAAACAGCAATTCACTAATTTTTTTTCAACTGATTTATTCTAAGTTTGAATGTGAATTGTATTTACGAGTATGTCTTGGGAACTGGTCCTTACATGTAAGTAATCAAAGATAATACAAGGCCTATAATTTCAAAATGAAAAAGTATTAACAATGTAAAGAAATATGAAAAATGTCTTCAGAATTAGTAAGTAAATTTAGAGATGGAAAAGGTAGCATCAACATATATTATCAAGGTTTTTTTTTTGCTGGAAAAGTTTTGGAATTAATTCCTAGGATTAAACACTATAGTTTATACTATTTTTTCCTGAAAAATAAGCTAATCTTCTATGCTAAAATGTATGCCAGAAATGTTCATTCTTACATTTGTTAGTATAAATTAGTCTAAATTAGGAATATGCACTCCTTTCTGCACTCCATACCCATGTCTCTAACTGCCGTTGGACATCTCTGCCTACAGATATAACCATGTCTCAAGTTCAAGCTCCCTGAACCTGAACTCACGATCTTCACTTCAAACTGCATCCTCATCCAGTGTTCCCTATTTTGGTGACCGTGATCACCAGCCTCTCCAGTTGTACAACCCTTCCTAATACCTTCCTCTCCCTCATTTGCTATTGCAAGTTTATTGCTAAGTTCTGTTGAAGTTCTTCTTTAAATATATCTCAAAACATTCTATTTCTCTCCATCTTGGGTATAAACACTTTAGTCCAAACTATCAAAATCTATCCTCTGAACTACTAGCCCACCAATATCCACTCTTGCTTCTCCTCCAAACCATTCTCCAAAATGACACTAAAGTGATTTTTTTTCAATTTAACTGAAAATTTGATTACATCACTTCTCTGTTTAAAGACATCAATTTTTTTCTTAAGATAAAGATAAAATTCTTAACATACAACTCCACAACAATCCCAGCTAGCCATACGTTCCTCCTCCATTTCCTATGCTCTAACCATAATTGCTTCAGTATGCCTATGGTTCCTCCCACCTCAGAGTCTGCCACATGCAGTTCCTTCAGCCTGGAATGTTCCTCCTTGCAACTACTGCCCCATTCCTTCGGTTAGTTAACACCAACATAATCCTGTAGATCTCAACTCAAATATCCCTTGATTTCCTTGACCACCAGATTAGATCAGCTTCATCACTAAGCATTCACACAGCATCCAGGACTTTTATTTCATGGCAGTTACCATGTTTTGTAATTAATACTCTACGAAATGTTCATCACTTGTATGTAGCACACAGTATCTGATACTTAGTATACCAATTTTTTATTGGATAAGTAACTATTTTACAGTTAGATAACAATTCAATGTTTTATTTTAGCATTGGTACTAAAAATATGGATGAACTAAATGTAGATTAAGAATATCTTTTTAGGAGGATATAAACATGTTGGTATTATTTACACCACATGCATGACATATATTATCAGTAATATATGAGAGAATGGTTTCATAAGATGCAAGAAAGTTGAGAGCAACAAGAAAAAAGAGGCCACCAGGATCAAAGCTACAGAGAAGAAACTACAGGGAGATAAAGAAAGAGATTATTGGATCTAGCAACAAGAAAGTTGTTGGTTACTTTGGCAATTGGTTACCCAGATCCTGAGTGAAAGTCAGATTACAGAAAATTAAAGAGTGAATAGGAATGGAGATAACATTCCTCTTCCAAGGCCCTTAAAATCTGAATATGTACTCTATTTTGCAATTCGAAAGTTAACTATCTGACTATGTCTCTGTGGTATGATTGGATCTACACAATAGCAACAACTTAAGATTAGAAAAAAATAAATCCAGGTTCCATTCACAACGGCTCATGAAGATGGAAACTTTAATATAGGACTGCATCCACAGCATCTCAGGTTAATCAAAACTTTAAGTCAATTGATTCTGCTGAGATACAAGATCTGACAATTAAGTTCATGAACTCATCCTAGAAAAAGTGCTACATACCTCATTGCTGAATACCACTACGGTCACCTTCGAAGTACTCCCCTTGGGAAGCTATGCACTGATGCCAGCACCTAGTCCACCCTTCAAAGCAATTTTGGAACTCTTTCTGGAATGGCCATCAGAGCTGTTGTCCTATTACCCTTGATGTCCTGAATGTCATCAAAATGTCTTCCTTTCAATATTTCCTTTATCGTCAGGTAAAGAAAAGTCATTGGGGGCCAGATCAGGTGAGTAGGAAGGGTGCTCTAATACAGTTATCTGTTTACTGGTTAAAAACTCCCTCACAGAGAGTGCAGTGTGAGCTGGCACACCGTCATGATGCAAGAGCCATGAATTGTTGGCAAAAAGTTCATGTTGTTTAAGTCTAAATTTTCCACGTAGCCTTTTCAGTACTTCCAAATAGTAAACTTGGTTAATTGTTTGTCCAGTTAGTACAAATTCATAATGAATAATCCCTCTGGTATCAAAAAAGATTAGCAACATCATTTTGACTCTTGATTTGGACTGACAGAACATTTTTGGTCATGGAGATTTAACTGACTTCCATTGTGCACGCTGACGCTTTGTTTCAAGGTCATATCAGTACATCCATGTTTCATCACCAGTGATAACACGGCCCAAAACATCATCTTACCTCTCCAAAAGGTCTTGGCAAACTTTGATTTTCCTTTGCTTTTGTTCATCGGTGAGCTCCTTCAGGACCATTTTTGCACACAACTTTCTCATGACAAGATTTTCAGTTAAGATTTTCCTGTTTCTCTATCAATGTTTACTTGGTCTGCTATGCTTCTCACAGTCAGCTGATGATTTTGACACACAATTCAATGAATTTTTGCAATGTTTTCATCAGTTCTGGTCATTACCAGCTGTCCTGACCTCTCCTCATCAGTGACACATTCTCTCCTCTCAGAAAAATGTTTAATCCATTTGTATACTGCCGTTTTCTTCACAGCATTATCCCCATAAACTTGGACTAACATGTCCCTGATTTCATTTCCACTCTTGCAAAGTTTAACCAGAAATTTAAGATTTGTTCATTGCTCTAATTCAAGCTCAGACATTCTTTCAATGGCACACAAAAACACACAACAACAATAAAAATGCCACTCAGAAAGACACCACCACACATCAACACAAACACAGTTTGAGATACTGATATACATACCACGGTTATGAAATCTTATCAAGCTGTTTGTACAGTGCTGCCAATGAAAGCACACGGTTGCACGCTTGCAAACTTAATTGTCAGACCTTGTATGTACATGTGTTTGTGTGTGTGTGTGTGCATAAAAATTTTTAACAAAGAAGTGCCCCAAAATTTAAAAATATTTTAAAAATTCACTACATTTTGTAGGCCTGGATTCAAGATGACAGAGTAGGTAAATGCTGTACTTGCCTCATCCCATGAACACATCAAAATTACATCTAAATTATAGAATAATCAACCTGGAGAACCATCTGAAGTCTGGCTGAACAAAAGTTTTATAACTAAGGATATAAAAAAGAAGCCACATGGAGACTGGTAGAAGGGGTGGAGATGAGAAATAGACAGGACCCAAACCTCCGTGTGGCGGTTGAGAACCAGGAAGGATATCTCAGCCACAGAAGTTCCCCCAGAGGAGCAGGAATCCTCAACTGCATGCTGGCCTTCCCAGCCCCAAATACTGGTGCCAGGAAGAGGAACCTCCACAACATCTGGCTGTGAAAAACTATGGAGATCCCAAATGTCTGGGTGAGATGGAAGGCTCCAGGAAACCCAGGCATCCTCATAAAAGACCTGTGCACAGACTAGCTTGCAGGCATTCACCCTAGGTTGCCGCAGAAGGACAGTGACAAGGGGGGACATCAGAGACATAGAGGGGGCAGATTGAGGAGTGTAGCTTTGGAGTGAGGGCTGGAAGATAGTCATCATTTTCCCTGTGTGTGATCCTCTTCCTGTGCAGCTAGCAGGTGGGAGCCATCTTTCCTGTGTTGAGCCCTCCCCCACACCTATGGTCAAATCTGAATCTGCTTGGCCTGGTGAGCTCCACTTCTTGCTCCACTCTAGTGACTCACTGAGACCCTGCCACACCCTACTCTGTACCACACGAGGCTTTATCAGAGGCTGAACCTTACAGGAGCCAGCAGCTGGCAGTGGGCCTCAGTGTGTCCTATCATTTTGTGGTGCTACCCCAGACCTCGTACTGGTGGCAGTCATCCTCAGTTCACAGCATGACCTCTTCCATGCACCTCCAGGTCCAGCACAGGCAATGACCAACCATGGATCACTTTGTAGCTCCTACCAGGTAGTCCCCAGCAGGCAGTGGCTGACCTGGCCCTGTATTGGACCCCTCCCAAGAGGCACCAAGACCAACATACTTGACATACTTGGAGGTTGACTTCAGACTACAGCAGAGCTCCTCCCAATTAGCCCACAAGCAGCACACACAAAGGGCGGTCTCAACAGGCACCAGAGCCTGCTGGGTCAAATCCTGTTCTGTGTGATAAGCTCTCTGCACAGCAGCCCATAAGCTATGGACATGGCCAAATCCCACAGCCAGTTAGCCTGAGGGTCAATCCCACTCTTTGACATGCCCATAGCAATCAGGCTAAACTACAACAGGAGGGCACACACAATCCACACAAGGGACACTCCTAAAATACCCAGAGCAGATGACCAGGGAGACTCTGCCACTGGGCCCCACAGGACACCTACTACATTAGGCTACCCGGCAAGACTGGGAGACATAGCAGATCTATCTACTACATAGAAACAAACACAGAGAGACAGCCAAAATGAGGAAATAAAGAAATATATCCCAAATTAAAGAACAGTAGAAAACTCCAAAAGCAGAACTAAATGAAATGAAGGCAAGCAACCTACCAGAGACAGAGTTCAAAACAATGGTTATAAGGACGCTCAAGAAACTTAGCAAGAACTTCAACAAAGAGATATCAAGCAAAAAGAAAGAAAGAAAGAAAGAAAGAAAGAAAGAAAGAAAGAAAGAAAGAAAGAAAGAAAGAAAGAAAGAAAGAAAGAAAGAAAGAAAGAAAGACATAGAAACCATAAAAGTGAAGAATACATTAACTGAAATGAAGAATGTACCAGCAGGACACACAAGCAGACTAGATGAAGCAGAGGATCAAATCAGCAATTTGGATGACAAGGTAGCAGAAAATACCCAATTGGAACAGCAAAAAGAAAAAAGAATTTTTAAAAATGAGGATAGTTTAAGAGACCTCAGGGACAACATCAAGCATAACAACATTCGTATTATAAGGGTACCAGAAGAAGAAGAGAGAAAGCAAGGGATTGTGAATGTATTTGAAGAAATAAAGACTGAAAACTTTCCTAACCTGGTGAAGGAAATAGACATACAAGCCCAGGAAGTGCAGAAATTTTCAAACAAGATGAACCTAAGCAGGTGCACACCAAGACACATTATAATTAGAATAGCAAAGGTTAAAGACAAAGAGAGAATCCTAAAAGTAGCAAGAGAAAGGCAACTAGTAACTTATAAGAGGCCTCCATAAGATTGTCAGATGATTTCTCAACAGAAACTTTGCAGACCAGAAGGGATTGGCAGGAAATGTTCCAACTGATGAAAAGCAGGGATCTACAACCAATATTACTCTACCCAGCAAGGGTATCATTTAAAATTAAAGGACAGACAAAGAACTTCCCAGACAAGAAATAGCTAAAGGAGTTCATCATCACCAAGCCAGTATTACAAGGAATGTTTGAGGGACTTTTTTAAGACAGAAAAAAAAAAAAGATTAAAAAATATTAAATAAAGTGGCAATAACTACAATCTATCAACAATTACTTTCAATGTAAACGAATTAAATGCTCCAATCAAAACCACAGAGTGGCTGAATGGATAAGAAAACAAAACCCTTACATATA
The DNA here is from genome assembly GCF_036562045.2 of Rhinolophus sinicus. Classification (NCBI taxonomy): domain Eukaryota; kingdom Metazoa; phylum Chordata; class Mammalia; order Chiroptera; family Rhinolophidae; genus Rhinolophus; species Rhinolophus sinicus. The sequence continues at coordinate 123,864,743 of NC_133754.1, forward strand.
CTGCCTATAGGAGACTCACTACAGGTTGTAAGACACACATAGATGGAAAGTAAAGTTATTTCATGAAAATAGAAGGTTAAAAAAGCTGGGGCAGCAATACTTATACCAGACAAAATAGGCTTTAAAACAAAGACTATAGCAAGAGATTAAAAAAGGACCCAGTAATCCCACTTTTGGGTATTTATCCGAAGAAACCCAAAACGCTACTTCAAGGGGACATGTGCATCCATGTGTTCATTGCAGTATTGCTTACAGTGGCCAAGATGTGGAGGCAGCCTGGGTGTCCATCAATGGATGAATAGATAAAGAGGAGGTGGTACATATATACAATGCAATATTTCTCGGCCATGAAAGGGAATGGGTTTTGCCATCTGCCGTGGCATGGATGGACCTGGAGGGTATTGTGCTGAGTGGAGAATGTCAGGTAGAAAGAGACAGATGCAATGTGATTTCACTTAGATGTGGAGTCAAAAGAAAGAAATAAACAAACTAAACAGAAACACACTCATAGATAGAGAATACTTTGATGGTTGGCAGTTGGGAGGAGGTTTGAGGGGTAGGTGAAAATTGGGAAGGGATTATGAAGTACAAATTGGTTGTTACAAAGTAGTCATGGGGATGTAAGGTATAGCATAAGGAACATAGCCAATAATATTGTAATAACTATATATGGTGTCAGATGGGTACTAGATTTATCAGGGTGATCGATGGGAGGGGTTTTGGAGAGCAGGGTGAATAAGATGAAGGCATTAAGTACAAATTGGTGGTTACAACATATTCATGGGGATATAAAGTAAAGCATAGGAAATGTAGTCAATACATTTCCTATGGTAATAACTATGTATAGTGCCAGGTGAGTACTACACTAGTCAGTGGGAATCACTTCTTAAATTGCACAAATGTCTAACTACTATGCTTTACACATGAAATTAATATAAAATAATATTAAATGTTTTCTACATTGTGTAGAGTGTGTTTTATGTGAGAGTCCTGGAAGGAAAATATGCTTTATCAGAAAAATATGAATTATCCCTAATGAAAGATTATTAAGCATAGTTCAGAAATAACACGTTTCTGAGGAAAAAAAGCAAATTAAATATGTTTATTTATTTAAATATTTATGTTAAGTACAATCTTCAAAAACATTAAGATAAAGCAAAACTCTCAATTTGTTGATCTTTTCAGCATAATCTTCAGGCAGTGAAGCTCCCAGCAACTATCTCTACTTTGAGAAAATGGTTTCTGGTAACTCAGTCTCTCACATGTCAATGGCTTCTAGAATCATAGAAAGAGAGACAACCAGGTTACATGCCTCTTTGGTGAATATTTATGTTACCAAAATATCAAATCTGAATCACATCCAGACTCTACATCTAAATAATAAATTACAAGAAATGCTGGTGACCGAGAAAAATATTAAATGTCATCATGCAGAAGCATTCTGCAAAGTCCAGACTTCAGAAAACTACAGAACTAGCAATTCAATTCCTGCAATAAATAAGTTGAAAGAAAAGGTGGGGGGAAGGAAAGATAGAGGGAAACCTATAGATTAAAAGAGATAGAAGAGACTGGTATCAATTTCAACCAATTTCAATGTGTCGATCTTATGTTTATCTTTATTCAAATAAATAAATTATTAATAACAGTTTAAAATAAATGAAAAGTGATATGTGTAAAAATTGGAAGAGACTATTATGGAATGAATTGTGTACTCCCCCAAAAAATTCATATGTTAAGTCTTTAAACCTCAGTATCTCAGAATGTGACTATATTTGAAGTATGGCATTTAAAGAGGTGATTAACTTAAAATAAGCCTGTTGGGGTGGGCCCTAACACTGACTAGTGTCCTTATAAGAGAAAATTTGGACACACCAAAGAGATACCAGGGGTTTGAGCGCACACAGGATGACCATGTAAAGAAGCAGCTGGAGAGTGACCATGTGTAAGCCAAGGCGAAAGGCCTCAGGAGAAACCAAAACTGTAAGAAAATAAATTTTGGTTGTTTAAGCCACCCAATTTGCAGTATTTTGTCACTGCAGTCTAAAGAAACTAATACAGATACTAAAATGATGACTATGTCCACCATTATATTAATCTTAAGAAACACAAATGGAAGGATATACATTGTGGATCCTGGAGCAATAAACCTCAATTTATAAAATAGAGAGAGAATCAAGCCTCCTGGTGGGAGATGGGTCACATATAGTTTGAAAAAGCCTCAAAAGTGATTCTGAATTTTCTTCTCTCCCCACTTAGAAACACTGTCTTGAATCCAACCATATACAGGTTATGTCAGTACTTCTTTTGGTCATTCGACTGATTCTATTCACATTTTTATAGTGAGTTCATATATAGTTTCACCAACTAGAATATAAACATTATCACTAGGGATCTGCCTTATTTATAATATTGGAACTGACTCTACTCATTCCCTTTTTATTTACATCCAAATGCTATGCCAATTTACTGTTTACTTTCTCTGTCTTCTTGCTTATAAATTGTCTACCCTATTAAAAGGCATTGCTGTGACAATTCCAAGTTTCAGCTCCCCACTATGTTCTCATCCATTCCATCTCTTAAATGTGTTTAAAGCATTAACAACAGGTTGTGTTTCATCCTAGAGACAGCTGGGTTTCAGGGAGAGGTAAAATGTTTCATTATCTTACTCTATTGTCCAAGACAAATGTGCTATTGTATTACATGTGAAATGTCTACTTTGAAGTCTATTAAGGGTGTGCTGTGAGGTGAGCCATCTGGAAAGCACAGTGTAGACTGGAAAATAATTATAAGCCAGTTTATTGCACTTTTTCCCAGTTAAGCCTACCATGACAGCTGCTAAAAACACTATGTAGTGTAAAGGCTAGATGCTCCAAAGCTACACAGGTTAGACCCTACCTCCAACAATGATTAGCTACTATGCAAGTTACTTCTCTGATCCTTTTGTCTTGTCAGTAAAATTGAGATACTAATGCATGTTGCATAGGGTTCTTATGAGGGTTAAATGAAATACCACTCATAAAGCACTTGCAACAGAGTAGACAATAAGTGTAATTTCTCTTCTTTTAAATATAGAGGTTGTTAATATTCTTTACATTGAGAATATTAGATCATCCAATAATATTGGGAAGGCAGGTTGTGCAGGATGGTTTTGTAAAGAAGTCCGTTGAGCTTCTATGTGTTTTCCTTTGAATTTCAGGGGAGAAGAGGCTTTGGAAGATCAAGTCTGACGCGTCCTCAGGAATTCTCAATCTGGAATGCATTAAGACCACCCAGATGCGTTTAGCAGGGAAGCGCTGTCCGTGGTGCTAGTCATCGCGCATACCCCTGACAACACTTCTCCCGCCCAAAGTTCTTTTCCAGCCAACTTGTTTTGCGAATCTCATATATCTGTCTTGTGGAAGAGTCTCGGTCATTCTGTCCATTGGCTTTTTCCCTACCTTACCACTTTTTATCTACGTCTCCTTCAACAAAAAACAATTATCTTCCATCTCCTTATCAAATCCAAATAGTTTGTTGTTGTTTTTTCAGACATTTTAGCCATGCCTACTACTACCGAACATTGGCTCGGCCTATCTTTTCCTAAGTTTTTTGTTGAGTTTCAGAGAAATCCAAGGCGAGAACACAGGAAACAGTTAATTTACAATGCATTCTTTAGAAACTCTCTTCAGTTGGCAATTCCTCTAAGAAACTTTCCTTGCACCTCCATTGAGAGTTAAGTTCCCTTCTTCCATACACCCCAAGTAGCCTGTAGCCACATCTCTCAGTAAAGTTGTTACATTAAATTGAAATTTTTTATTTCCTAGTTTTGAGTGCCATTAGGGAGAGTTTCTTAAAAGCTAGGACCTACATATTATTCAACTGTAGATTCCTGGAATATAGGACATGATGAACTAAATTAATTACTGGAGCCTTTAGAAGGAAGGTCCCAACAACCCTCCTTTAAAAGGCAACCTGCCTTGTTACATTTGGCTGTGCACTAAATTTCAGAGTAGCTAGGCTGTTCTGATAAAGATATTCTGGACTGAGCTCATTTGCCATCTCTTCCACCTGTATCAGTCTGATGACTCAGCTCCTGAGAGTGACTACCAAAGAAACAATGCCATCCATTTCAAAGACTCTGCCTTCCTGCTGTCCATCTTTCCTCTTCCTTCTCCCACCCTACCCACATACCTGTAATCCCCGATACACTGCGTGGGGACGAGCCCCAAGAACTAGACAAAAACAGCCCATTGACGCTTTTCACTCAAAAGTAAACTTCTATTTCTCCGGCCAGATCAAAGAAAGGAGCCACCATCAACAAACAAAAGGACAATTTGTTTTTCCAGGTAAAAGTAGAGGCTCAAATAAGTGTGAAAGTGAGAGCAATTAAGAAACTGAAAACTAAGAAATGGGAGTGGGGTGAGAAAGAAAAAAATGTTATTAGTGCTGCCACGTTCTCTTCCCTACCCAAGTAGATTTCCACTCTGTTGAGGATCATTCAATATATCTTCAGGTCTAACCACCGCTTCCATGCCCCTCCCCCAGTCTTTAAAGAGCTCTTCCTCATTCTACAGTGGTTTGAGGAGAGAGAGTCCTAGCTAAGGCATGCTAGAAAAAAACAGGTGGAGTCTCTCATTTGTGAATAAGCAAGCAATTGCCCTCCCTTTAAGATTGTCTTGCTCCTTGGCATTCTGAACCAAAAAATGATGTTGTAAATAAGAACTATTCAGTGTTAGGAAACTTTCATGTAGTTCCTCACCAACGGTTTTAGGCAACAGATACATAATTTGTGGTTTTCTTCCTATTTCAATCAAGCATCAGGTATAATTTTTTAAATCTTTAAAGCAATGCATATGTTAATTCAAACGCACCTTGGAAGATTAGGAAGAAAATAAAAGCACTTGGCCTTTAAATCTTCAGAAGAGGATTTAATGACAGGTTCAGCCTGTTTAATGACAGGCCCAGCACCACACCCCTGTTTTATTATGTTTCATTATTATTGTATAAATTTCCTTTATTACTCATGACGAATAAAAATCAAATACTTGCTGAGGTGGGTTTAAATAGGTAAGAGTGCAAACAAAAATAAACTGTCCAAATATCATGAAACTGGAATCTCAGATTCTTAAAATGTATATTTTAAGTATCTTACATGTACCAGGTTGCCACTGTCAATCTCAGAGTAGTTTTTTTTTTTTTTTTTTTTTTTTTTGGTTTTTTTTTTATGATTGTATCCATAACTCAAAGACGAAAAGAATAAAAACCAAATTCAAGACAGGATTCTCAGAATTTTTCACTGAAACTGATTTTTGACTGACTCAAATAGAAAGACACACCCAAAAGAAAATTGCTAAGGTTGATGCAAGATGTGAAACTATGAAGTTCAAGTACTGCCTGGGGATGAATTTAACCTGCATGACAGGTGCAGAGCTGTCACTTTCAGACATCTTAAGAAAGAGTTATTTTAAATGTCTTTCTCTCAGCTATTTGATTCCACAGGGAGCGACTAACGTTTCCAGCGTGAAACCAGGGAGCCCGAGGTTGAAGGAATGAAAATCCTCTACTCCGCCTGCTGGAAGGAGGGGCTGAATACACTGATTCAACGTTTCCAAAAACTTAGCCAAGGCTTCGCTGGACACCGGGAGAGCGGCGCAGTGGCCTCTGCCCTCCCGGAGTCTGGCGCATGCGTCCCAGCATGGTCTGGGCTGGCTCCCCCCGCCCCTACTTCGTCATCTGGAGCGTCATCCGCGGGTCCGTCCTCCCCGCCGGCACAGTGGGACGCTAGCGAGCCGGCTGGCGGGACAGCGGGCGGAGCCTAAGGGGGTGGGGAGAGGCCAGCCGGGCCGCCCAGCTGGAAACCGTTTCATTCCTGGCCGGCTCTCCTCTTTGCCAGAGCGAAGCTCCGCAGTGAGTCAGGACGCTACAACGCGCCCGCACTCTGCAGCCGGAGCGGCTTTGCGCTCAGCTGCGGCCGCACCAGCCGCCTTTCCTGGGAACGAGCCGCGAGCATCCGCTGATTCGCGGGCACCGGGAAAAGCCCGGCTTCACGACCGGCCGCTTGGCCATCTCACGCGCCCGCGAGGCACAGAAGAACCGCGAAAGGGGACTGACGCTGAGCTGAGCTCTTCTGCGGGGGAGAGAGACGCCCCGGAGAGGAGGGGAGGGAGGGAGCAGTGTCGCCAAGCTCAAGGCCAGCGGTGGATCATCCCGGCCAGTTGGCGTCTGGGGGCTGCGAAATGCGGGAGGAGGACAAGGGCCTGATCGGTGGTAGCGACGGTGATGCGGGCCTGGCCAGCGCCGCGGCGCGGGGGCAAGTGGAAATCGTGCGGCAGCTCCTGGAAGCCGGTGCGGATCCCAACAGAGTCAACTGCTTCGGGAGGCGCCCGATCCAGGTAGCTGGGGCCCCGGGGCCTCGCCGGCAGGGGGCGCACGAATGAGGGAGAGTGGCCTCCGTGGGACGCGTCAGGGACCTAGGTCTCCACTGTGTCTCTCAAGAAAGGGAATGAAAACCCCCCTGCTTCAGTTTGGTATTCTTTTTAATGGTGGAAAAAATATCAATATTTTTTTCTCCCTTCTCATGATCGGAGATGAAAGGTATAGATTCAAATAGGGAGGGAAGGGCAAAGGGAACGTTTATTTGGGGAGAACTGCTTTGTATGTCTTTCAGCGATAGAGATAAATTATAGGTTACACATGCTGGATTGGATTTAAGGAATCATGCAAAAATCATATAACAGGGGAAAAAAATGCACCGTGAACTTTTAAGCTGCGATGTGAAATTCTTTGTATTCTTTCTTTATGGAGGCGAACTAAATACAAAGGACCCAGAACAGGATTCTTCAACCACAGCACTTAATTCCTTTTATGTTAGCAGTGTCTCTTGAGTGTTACATAAGAAAAATGCTTCTATGGATTTGTACTGTTTAATCATCATACTGAATATTTGGATTACAAAATCATTCCCGCAGCAACTGTCAGGTCCCTTTTAAATGGAAGAGTCTTCATAAATAATTAGCTTCTTCACTGTTAAAATGTGTTTATTCAATATGTTTAACTATTAATACCGTTTTAATTAGCACTGATATATTTTTAAGTCTTTTAAAATCTAAGGTAATGTTTTTGTGCTATACTGTTGACTATTATGGTCATATTTATATAGTATATATTATAATAGTATTCACCTCACATCACCTTCCAGAACCAAGCTTTTATTAAGGAAACTTGTTAATAGTGTAGATTTTAAAGAAAAAAATGTGTTATTCCTTTCGAATTCTTAGAAAAGTGTTAGAAATAAGGGATAGTTTAAAGCGATGAAAATATGGTAAAGTAGTTCTTAAAGACTTAAAATTATATTAATAATGTAAAGAGAGGTTTTATTTATAGTTTTAACTTACCATTTCCTGAGATATTAAGAACCACTTTTTTCTCTCTTCTCTACATGTGAAGTAGCCTTTATATCACTAGTAGAAATGAGAACATATGGTTTTAAAGGCAGAAATGGATGTGTCTAATGTTCATGAAACTATATATATATATATATATATATATATATATATATATATATTACTTTTCAATTGCATGGTACATTGTATTTTTATTTTTCAATTACAGTTGACATTCAGTATTATTTTGTATTAGTTTCAAGCATGGTACATTTTAATACACAAAGTCACAAGAACAAATAACTCCATTTTGGACATTTAGTTATCAAAAATTGTTGTATTGTTAAAATAAGAAAGTAAATGCTTGTATAATGTACATGTATACAAATGGATGCTTATAGGATTACTGCTCAAAACATCCTTTTTCTAAGTTATGCATTGTTCTGATTCAACTGCTAACACATAAGCTCTTTTTTGTTTTTTCAAGTCAAGTTGTTGTTCTTTCAATCTTAGTTGTGGAGGGTGCTGTTCAGCTTCAAGTTGTTGTCATTTCAGTCTTAGTTGTAGAGGGCGCAGCTCAGCTCCAGGTCCAGCTGCCATTGCTAGTTGCAGGGGGAGCAGCCCACCATCCCATGCAGGAGTCGAACCTGCAACCTTGTGGTTGAGAGTCCACTGGCCCATGTGGGAATCCAACCGGCAGCCTTCGGAGTTAGGAGCATGGGAGCTCCAACTGTCTGAGCCACCGGGCCAGCCCAAGCTCTTTCTATATAGCAAAATATTTACTATTTAACATTATAAAATCCTAGCACATTATAAAATCCTATGCAATGTAAATATAGTGTTTATTTTACGTTACATTTTCACCCTTTAAACTTTAGCACTTCTCTATAACATTTACTTAAATACTTTAAATGGTGAATCAGTTATTAAAAACAAATCATTTGCTTTCATCATCTTATAAAACGACTATTTACTTTTGCCCTTTATCCCAATTTTGGGTCAAATTGTCAGACTGTATTCTATTTATGAATACAGACATACTCATATATAACTGAAAAGCAAAAGCTTTCCACAGGGGATTTACTACGACAGCTAAACAAAGTAAGCCTTATTTTAAATTTAGTTGTTTCTTGTTTTCTCCCCTAAAGCATATATGACTGTCTAATATTTTTAGACCCAGATTATGGTGGTGGGGCAGGGCAAAGGAAATAATTTAAGACTTTAAAAGCCTTTAAACTTTGCCTATCAATCATTTAACAAAATAGATTCCCATGTTAAAATGGAAATTAAATTTTTCCTTTTTCTCACGATGATGACAAGCACTGTATCATCAGCTCTTTCTTGTCTCAGCATGTTTAGAGAATAAAATGGAACTCTATTAGTAAAGAGCATAGCCGGGGCAAATGGGGGACTAGGGAGGAGGATATTGCGTAAGCAAATGACGCTTACCCAGACTCCTGAGGCTTGTGAGCCCGCGCCTCTGCGTTAGTTGGATACTTCAGGAACAGGTATTTCTTTGAAATGGCTCTACCTCTCCCTGCCCAGGCTTGCATCTTGCTGTCCCCTCGCCCTGACCGCTCTGCTCTCCCCCGCAGGTCATGATGATAGGCAGCGCCCGCGTGGCCGAGCTGCTGCTGCTCCACGGCGCGGACCCCAACTGCGCAGACCCCACCACCCTCGCGCGACCGGTGCACGACGCCGCCTGGGAGGGCTTTCTGGACACGCTGGTGGTGCTACACCGAGCGGGGGCGCGTCTGGATGTGCGCGATGCCTGGGGCCGCCTGCCGGTGGACCTAGCGGAGCAGAGGGGCCACCGTGATATTGCCCGGTACCTGCGCGCTGCTGCGGGAGACTGATGGCGGGTGCACCCAGCCGCCCACAACGACTTTTCTCCCTAGTTCCCCACCCCCAACTCGGTTCAATGAAGGCTGCAAACGTGGAGCGGCGGAAAGCCGAAAAGCCATTTTGGGCGACTCGACTCCTCAAGCGGAAGAAGGGGCACACCGGAAATAAATTTTTTTTCTGGATCCCACCCTTGACACTCACCGTGAAGCCAAACGCAGAGAGGTGGAGCAAGTGGATTTCAGCGAGATTTTGGAGCGGAATGTTTAGTTCCCGGGTGTTGTTTACTTTGCAGGGTTTTCTGTCAAAAAAAAAAAAAGTGGCATTTTAAGCAATCCACAGAGGACCCCTGGTGCCTGTGGATCTTCACACAGATCACACAGATGATGGGGGGCGGAGTGGGAGGCGGCGGTGACTGGCACCGGTGGGAGGTAGGTGAGACGGTTTACCCACTGGTCTTGAAGGAGCCTCGCGTAAGCCCCCACCCGCTTCGGGCGTTAGGCCCTGGGGGCTACGAGGGAAAACCTGAAGACTGAGGACCAGATGACGAGGATGACTGTGGAAGTGGGTGTCAGGCACCCAACGCATTACATGCTTTTTGGTGCTTGTGATACACAGCAAGTGACGTGCAAACCCCCATACACCCCGGAAGCCCTGGAGACTCGGCCCAGCCCCACAGGATAGTAGTTACGGGGAAGAGAGGACGCGGAGCCACCTCGAATTTGCCCGCACATTCTAACATCCTCAGGTCAAGCTGATGTAGGACAGCTCTCAGAAAGGGACAGGACCTTGTTTTTTGGTGATTCAGTCCAGGAGGGATTCCTGCGGTGTTCCCGATGTCCGTGAACGGAATGAAGTGGCGGATTGTAGCAACAGCAACTGTAGCGGTTAGCTGTAATGATTTGCTTCATCTATAATACGATGCGATACAGAAACACCCCTGTAAATTGCCACTTGAAAAGATGTTGTGATATTTTGTACCTCTGAGTTGTTCTTCAGCAACAATCTTACTTAATGGGGAAACTTTAAACTACAAAGTACCGGGTCCTTGATAACAAGGTGAGGAAGAATTACAGCTGTTACATGAAGCTATAGCGCAGTGCCAACGCCTAGATTACTTTCATTCTTAAACTATTTATTTCTTTGTTAAATTTTCTATTTCCTTTACTAGAGTGTCTCAGGGGATCAAGCTATGAAATATTTTTAGGAGACCAATGCACTTACCCAGTAAATTATCACGAGATATTTCCCAACGCGTTGCTGAAAGAATAGACTGCATATAAAACTTTAACATATATGATGATGGCTCGTGGAATGTCTTAATATCTGCTAAAGGTGCACTGCTTTGGAATTTAATTTCCAGTGTTGCTTGATTGATTACAACATTGAAACAACTAATACTTCACTGCTTTAATAAATAAAAGAAAACAATAGAGGTTGGACTCCAAGACCTGGGTAATTTGGCTTTAAAATGTGTGTTCGTGGATTTACCACTAACTCCTCTGAAATGTTAAAGACTCAAAGGGGCTCACATCTCTGATTGTTTGTAATAACTGTTAAGTGTTACCAAGAAAATTTATAAAAGCTGGTTACACATACATTGAAAGATTAATGTGTGTGTGTGTGTGTGTGTGTGTGTGTGTGTGTGTGAATGAGAGAAGAGCAGAGCAAACAGAAAAATTAGAAAGATTTTTAAGGGGTACCTTTGAGCTAAGTTTTAAAAATCTTTATTTCTCCATCAATTCTTTATTCCCCAAATAAATATATTACTGGGAAAGCATAGCTGAGAATCAGAGTAGATCTTATTGGGGAAAATATATAAGCAATTATTGACACATAACTTGTGCCAGGCATACTTTTAAATACATTTGCTCATTTAACACCTAAAATAAACCTGGGAGATAGGTATTATTCCCAGAAGAGGACAATGAGACAGAGAAATATCAAGGAACTTGTCAAAGGTCACAAGATATTCATTCCATGATTGTAAAATAAGTTTATCCAGCTCCAAAGCTTATGATTTGGCTTTATTTTGTTTTCACACTGCACCACCCTGTTCTCCAAAATGATTAATGATAAATATAAAGTCAGCTAAAAATTTATTTGAAGCAGAAACACTTTTTCTCCCTTGTAAGGTATCTCCCTAGTAAGTTCCTAGGATATGTTTTATTTCTATAGTATCTAATAAATCTGAAAAGATTCTTTTAAATCTATTTTTAAATAGCAACAATATGAAGAATGGCCTCCCCGAAAAAAGACTTAAAAACAACACTTTTGGAACAAAAATAATGGAATCCCCATTTTCAAATTAAGCCATAAGTACAGAAAATACAATTCTAGTTATCACTTAAGCACCCAGTCATTACTGACTACAAAAATAGTATTTTTAAAGCTTATGTTGCTTTATAATTACTAAGAAGCACTGATCATTTAAAATCTTCCATTTGATTATGAAATCCATCCTTCTGTCCTTTATTTTTTAAGTTCTAAGATACACAAATCTGCTAGTAGCATGAGGCTGCGTAATGAAAAATAATCCTTGAAATAAATATGAAACATGTTATTTCATTCCTAATTTAAAGAAATTATGGAATCTGATTTCAAGGGAAACTAAAACAAGAAACTGTGGTTGTGGATCTCCCAGACCATATTGCATTTTTTTAAAATATATATACACTGTTAAATCTGTTCAAGTTTTCACTTTGAAGGACACATACAAACAAATGTAACTCTTATACAGAAGCCCTGCTTCTGGCTCCACTGTGGAATTACAGAAAAATATACATGTTAATTTCTGTATCTAAGTCTAAAATATTACCAAGGTTTCTACAAATCTTACTCCCTGTCCTTCATTTCAAGAAGATCTGGAAGTAAAATAAATTCAGAATTCAATAATTTATTCATTTGGCCTCATTTTCATATTTCCTTTTCAGCTGAGGGAATGGATGAAAAAACAAGGATGATTTACCATGAAAGCAAAATCTGTTAAAAATTTCCTGGGCTCTAATGTGTAAAATTAGTAATTGCAGATCTGAGGAATGAAACAGGTTCATAAGGAGAGCTCAGGATCTATAAAACTACAAAGAGCTTTAGGAAAGTGTGTACCTAGGAATGCTTTTATATTTTCTTTCTGTATGATGGTAAACACAGTATGGTATCCAGGACCAAATAATTTATCTTCTGAAGCTAGGTAACTGATCTTAAGCAAATAAACATAACTAGTTTAACTTACACTTACATTGAGATTCTACATTGCCCTTCCTTTGTGGGAAATGTTAAAAACAAACTACTCTGTGTTAATATGTAATAGTCAATAGGGATTTTTTTTAATCACCTCAATAATTAGCTTCAATTATTTCAAAAAACAAACATGTTTATTTTCCTTTTATGCTTTACTAGGGGCTGATTATTTTTATAATAGGCTATAATTTTTCCAATGTTCAAGACATTAGCACTCTACCAAAAGAAAAGCAAGTAAAAGTAGTTATCTGCAAAAATGACAGAAACCATCTGAAGAGGCACCCTTGTGGACTGCCTTCTGGAGCAAATGCAAAAGCCATTGTCACCTGAAGTACAAGAGGTCTGCTTTCATGTTTATGTCATTAGTGAATAATCAAATTCTGACATGCTTACTTGGTTTTCATTATTAACAAACAATTTAATGATTTTGTGAAAACTCAAAAAATAATTTTTAGGTTAGTGTAATTTCACAGTGTTCAATTACTAAGCTACAAACGGATAGATGGTAGAAGATAGATAGATAGATAGATAGATGATAGATAGATAGATAATACTTAAGAGAACTTTAATTTTAAAAATTACCTGAAGAAGCAACAACAGTTGAATCACAACACTTTCAATCCTCTCCTGTTCTATTTATAACCCCAGGGAAGAAAAAGCAAAATGGAGGAAAGAGAAATTAAGACTTGATTGGAAGATAGAAGATCTGGGTTCCAGTATTGTTTTCTTCAACTAATTCAGTATGTGACTTACTAAGCAATGTAAGTTTGATTATACTCAGTTTCCTCATCTATAAAAAGTGGGAGTTGGACTCGATTACTTCTCAGTTCTCTACTATCACTAAAGTTTTACCCCTTATGAGTTTGTTGCACACATCACTGTAGTGGGCTCTAATATTTATTAGTAATAATTTTGCCATGGTATGAAGCAAAAAAAGACATATAGAGGAATGAAGAGGAGAGACACATTTTAAAATTCTGGAGCCCAAGAAGGGGAGGAAATCTTTATAAGCACCACCTCCACTAGTTAGTTGGAAAATTACAGACAAGTTTGTAGGAACTAGGACAGAAAATATGCTTTGCAAAATAAATACTTGAGTTTAATTTTAAGGCTTGTCTCACTTCTTACCTCTGACTTTTCCTTTTGCTTTTTGCATTTCTCTCACACCACTCAGAGTTACTAGAGGAATGTTTCTTAAAATGGGAAAAGCAAGTAGACCCAATAGTTTTGTAAAATAAGTGCTCTGAAAGAAAAAGTGATTTTTAAGTGAGCATATAACAAGGGATTCTGACTTAAATGGGGTTGGTGTAGGAGTTAGAATAAAAAGAAAGGGTTGAGGGTATTAGAAGGAATAGAAAGTGCAAAGGCAAGAGAATACTAAAATATGTCAAAGAAGTCATTAGAAAATGAGTAGCTCACTGTAAACAACTGTCCCAGATTTCACAGACCAGTTTCTAAGAGTGTGTAGCTTTTGGTTTGCTTCCATTGGGTTCTTTGAAATTTGAGGTGCTTAAATTTTGCTTGGGTGATACTAAGAACCAACTGGTCAAGGAAGAGTTCTGTGTTCCCCAAATATGTATGTGTCAGCCATTTCAAGAGATTGGAGAATGGGATAAAAAGAAAGCAACAAAAGGCATAGTAAAAGGAGCAGCATGGTGGTGTTTTGTGGAATATGGGTCAGTAGTTTAACAGAACTAATCAGACCAAAACAAACTGTATATGGTCCCCATGCTGATGGGATTTGTGAAATACTTCCAGGCCTAAAATAAGAGGAATCTGCTCATCCCCTACTTTTCTTGATTTTCTATAAAACCTTTCTCAAGTTCAGCTATTACAAATGGAATGACTTCTTTCTTGTCTATGGAATCCCCCACTCAGATTTTAATATCATTCCTCGCATAAGGAAAAAATGCTTTCTAGAAAGTCATGTTTATACATCATCCGTTTGTTAATTATGTAATAAAGGAAAATTTGCTTTGAAGCCAGTGCTGCTAATGAAGTAATACGTAACTGGTATGGATTACATGTTAAGCACAGTAATATAAACCAACATGTATGTCAGAACTGAGCACCCAACTCTGATTTAGTAATTTGAAGTTTGAAATAAACATAAACCAAAGATTTTGCTGGTTAAAAAAAACAATGGGAGATGTATGAAGATGATATGCTGATTATCTCACAGCATCTACATCAGACTGGAAGCTTACAAAGAAACCCCAAACACCTATTTATCCCCTTCCCACGCAGAAGCCCTTGGCATTAGACCTCCAGTAGATATATAGTCAGTGCTGGCACAGACACTACTATACAACAGTTAAAGTCAAAACTTGAAGACCAATTACAGTAATTAAACCATGCCTCATTTCCCTTTTATAGTTGGCCTCCTCCCAAAATTCATAATCTTCTAATTCGCTGTCCTCTCACTCGAATACTCTATATTATTTATGAGAGGACTGGTACTACTTCCTTTGAACCCTTTCTTATTTCACCTCTGGGTCTTCATTTCATTTTAAACAAACTCCCCTCTACCTTCTTACAATGTCACACATTTCTCCATCTCCTTGCCTTAGTTAAAACTGGGTCTCCCTGAGAATTCCACTTTCTTCTGCACTAGATACTAGTGACTGTGAATACAAGAGGGGGATTCAAAACCAGTAATGAGTGTCTGCTGTTTGGGTGGTTTTTCAATAGTCTCAAACCAAATATGTAAGGATTATCTACTGTTCTTCAGGTTTCACTCATGTCTTAGTATAAATAATTGTATTTTGGGTTTTATTTATCAGATTAAGCTGTAAATAATTTTAGTATGTTATTACATATTTTATAATATGTCTATAAGACACACATAGAAATATAAAACAGTAAACAATTTATTCTGTTCACAAACCCACAGATAGCTCAACAGATTATTGATGACACAAGGAGTTTTCTTCTGAAGGGTAAGTGTTAGAATTATTTATACCCCATGGTTCCTCATTCCATCTGTGGATTATGAGTTGCTGAGCTTTACCACCTTTCCTAGGGCACAGCAATATCCCTTATAGTCCCCTCTATCCCCTCCCAACATGCCACCTAGAGTTATAAACTATAATGTTGCCTAAAATATTTTGTCATCCTCTTGTACTCTCTAATCTCTAAACTGCCTTTGGTATTTAGTTATTGCATATGGATGTATTCCAGGATTGCAAGTGCTTTTTTATCTGTTTAAATACTATCACAAACAAAGTAATTTAATGTTATGCCCTTTTTGGGAAAAATAATATTTCATTTTACATTCCTCCCCGGATATTTATTATATCTGTACTATGATGGTGCTGTCCCCACCAGTCTTTTGAGACCAACATACAGGAAAGTTGTTTCAACTCTGGTTTCATATCAGAATCACCCCTAGAGATGTTCAAATATAGATTTGCTGACTAACTTCAGACCTTCAGAATTAGAATCTCAGGGTTTGGGGCCCCAGATTTCTGTAGTTGTTACTTTAAAATTCCTGTTCATGGTAACCTTTCAAACAGTGCAGGAAATAAACAGAATTAAGTAAAAAAATCCTGAAAGCTCCTTAAACCCCCCCACCCCATTCTCACTTCCCAGGGCTAACCACTGATTTTCAAAATTTTTAATTAGCCTTCCAGAAATATAGGTGCATATAATTGTAAACACCCCTCCCCTAAACATTTGGAAAACATAAATAGGATCATACTCTTCTGCAACTTGCTTTCTTTGACTAGTAATAGATTCTGACAACTTCTATTATCAGGACATATACATGCACTGCATTTTCTTATGGCTGTATAGTTTTGTATTTTATGAATGAACCTAAATTTTTTAAAACAAGTCTCCTTTCCATAAATATATAAATTGTTTCCTTTCTCCTTTCTTGCTCTTTTTTTCCTACTACATACGATGCTCCAAAGAACCTTTTTTGCATCCTTATATGAACTACCTAAAGCAATTTATAGGAGTGAAATTACTAAAGCTAAGGGTAGTTCCCCCATCCCCACCCAACCCCTCTCTCAATCCCTCCCTCTCTCTTGCACACACAGTGGGCATCTGCACATATGGGTGTCTGTATAAAATCTTTCTATACTATATGAGTGAATTATATATTGTGAATCAAAGGATATATATATATATATATATATATATATATATATATATATACACCCACATGCATATATATTTCTTTCCATACATATACATGCACATTACATATAAAATATATGTCCATACATATATTTAGGTATATGTATTTTGCATATTTATGAGTTATAGGAGTAGAATTGCTGAGACAAAGGGTACATATATGCACACACAATTGTAATAAGTACTGTATAGTTGCCTTCCAAAACAATAGTGGTTACAATAATGTGTAGGAGTGATTGTTTTCTGACAACTTTGCCAATGTTATCAGTACTTTTTATTTTTGCCACACCTATAGATATTGCTTTACTAATGAATAAAATTGAATATCTTTTCATATATTTTTTGACCACTTGACTATTTGTATATCCTCTACTATATAATGCCCATTACACTCTTTGCTCATTTTTTAACTGGGTTATCTTTTTACTCATTTATGTATTTATTTACATATTATAGAAGTTAATCTTTTGTCATATATGTTCAAATAATAGTTTTAAAATATTGCTTATGGTATCTTTTGCCTTATACCTTTGGAACTTTCAGTTTGAGCATGTGCAATGTTAGGGAAGTTTCTCATCGAGTTTTGAAAATCAGGAGATTCCTGAGAGAAAGCTAGTGTCCTTGTGGGGAGAGACGAACACAAGGTATATTAAGTACAGTGTCTTCTTCTATCTTTGCCTGTGGGATGAATTTGCTGATCCAAAATAGAAAATCATTTTCCTCAACTCAGAAACTCAGAGAGATCTACAGAGTCAGTTTTGTGTGTTTTTTAGCCAAAGGAAAAGAGCAAAGAAAAGCTCCAACATTCAGGGAAAATATGAAATTGGCCCACTAATAGTTCACTCCCTCTGGCCGTTAGTACAAGAGAAAGACCATAAGGCTTATAGTCCAAAGACCTTGATAATTCTAGTCCTGGCACTTGCTGGCCATAAAGTGTCCAAGATTTGAGCCCCTCTGGGCCTCAGTTTTGTCACCTGTAAAATAGGGGTAGCAATCCCAAATTCAAAGGGCCACTGTGAGGATCAAAATAAGTAATACAAGTGACAATGTATACACATAGTTCTTAATCATACATTTTTTGGAGAGCACACAGCCAAAAGTCATTTGGAATTCCAAAAGTCTTTGGAATGCCACAAATTCGTTGTTTTGCTAAGATCATCTTCATAATTGTATTCTGCTGAGTCTAATATTAAAATTAGATAGAATTCCCCTGCATGCCACAACTAATAAAACCCAGGTGGTGGGAAGCAGGGGAAAACCAAGATGAAATTTAAGTTTAAATTTTAAAAATTATATTCATTGAACACAGAGCTTACTGTATAATGATCTTAATCCTCTCACTCAAATGGCATTCCTGTGAAGTGGGCAACTCCCTTATTCCCCATAACAAGTTTGGGTGGAGAGGAAATGGCTCTAGATGAAGCTATACAGGTCCAGTCAATACAGACAGATCCCTGAATTTAGCTTGGAAACTGAGGCTCAGCTGTACCCTCAGGTATAATGGCATGACATGAGGTTTGATTTTATGTATCAACTAGCTAGGCTATGGTACCGAATTGTTTGATCAAACACCAATCTAGATGTTGCTGTGAAGGTATATTTTTAGATATAGGTAACATTTAAATCCATAGATTTTTTTAAAAGGCAGGTTACCCTCTACAATGTGCATGGGCCTCATCCAGTCAGTTGAAGGCCTTCAATGAAAAGACTGAGATTTACCAAGGAAGAAGAAATTCTGTCTCCAGGCTGCCTTCTGATTCAAAACTGTAATATCACCTCTTCCCTAAGTCTCAAGCCTGCCAACCTGTCTTGCAGATTTCACACTTGCCATCCCCCACAACTGGGTGAGCAAATTCCTTAAAATACACACACATACATACACACACGGATACACATACATCCTATTGGTTCTGCTTCTCTGGAGAACCCTAATAATTTCAAGAGATGTAATACAGGTCTTCTCGCCCTCAACCACCAGGGGTTTATTGCTACAGCTAATCACCCTGCTGTGAGCCCAGGAGAACCCTTCACTCTTTCACTTCTCCAGGGTCCTTAAATGATACTGTGCCAGAATTGGGCATCATTTTTCCTTCAGGATATTTTCTCTGAACTACCTGTTCCCTAAAATGCCCCTCCTCCGTTCGCTATAAAGTGAAATTCCCTCATTACAATTGTATGTTTTCAATAGTCCATCTCTCCTATGTATGATTTTTTTTTTTAGGTGGGGGCTCATGGGTGTGGTGTAAGACAAAACAGGATCTGGCTTCCATGCAGTTTGCATACTACTGTGAGAGGCAGATCCAGATAATTTCTGTATGCAAAGTGCAATATGTAAAAAACACGCAGCTCTGATGGCGTCTGAAAAAGGAACAGACGCTGAGCAAAGACACTTCAGAGAGACCTGAACACAGACCTGGCCTTTCGAAGAGCGAGAAAGAGCATTCATTCACTCTAGACACAGGAGTGGTAAGTAGCCTCAGCACGGAGCACGGCGTTCCGGAAAATTCTGAGGAAATCCTACAGGAGAGGGGAGAGGTGCAGTTGTAACGATCTAGAGAGACGTTTTAAGTAGCTATTTAAAACTAGTCTCTAACTCTGACCTCATCCAAGCAGGCGGTTAGGCGGCTACGTCCTGAGGTGAGGGATCGAAGTGAAAGAAACCTGCCGCTAAACCTGGCCTCTCAGATACAGTAGGTGGCTTGGACAATCCAAGCCTCACTTTCCTCCTCGTCTGAGAGCCCTGGATCTCCTTCTGCAGCTAGGCCACTAGGCCCGGGCACATGTGGAAGAAGCCACGGAGAGGCGGGCCACCTTTTAGGCTCCGAAGGCTGGCCTAGTCTCACATCCTCTCCTACACGCCCGGCCGGCCAGGCCTCTCCTCCAGCCCGCGAGCCTCTGGGCCGATAGCGACTGACTGCAGGCCCAGAGGTTGGGGCACCGGGTCAGCACCTCCCGTCTGCAAACGGCGTCCTGGGCTCGACTTCCCGCCTCCGGAAGCTGGCGAGCCCGCAACCGAGCTCCGTTCAACAAGAGAGCCGGGACCCGCCACACTGCGCTCTGGAGCCCGGCTCCTCCAAGCCCTCAGGCCGCCTCCGCGTCCTCGACTCACCCCTCCTTTATGCCGCTTCCTTTCCTTCCCCCGCTTTCCTTGCTCAGAGTGGACCACGCTGAGGAAGGGATGGGGGAGGATTCCAGAAAGAAAGTGATGTGTTAGAAGAGATGGGGAGGGGCAGGAGGGGAGCAGAGGGAACAGGGAGCACTCTGAGGAGTCCGGCAGTGAGAGGCAAGGGTGTCAGAGCACCGGGCGGCAGGAGGAGGAGGCTGAGCAGGGCTGCGGGCGGGAGAACCAGAACGCGGGGAGAGGCGGGGGAGCATCCCATGGGGGAGGGGAGCGCCGGGGCGACAGGAAAGAGGAAGATGCTCAGAGGTTAAAACCGAAAATAAAAAACTGCCGGGTGAAATGACCGATTCTCGGTCCACCCGGCATCCTTGGCAACGCCGAGCGCAGGGAGGGGAAGGGGCTCCCAGACCAAGCAGGGACCCCCGGGTTGGGGATCGGCTCCGCCTACCTTGTCAGGCGCCGGGCCCGTAGCTCCCGCGGCGCCAGCGCCGCACAGTGTCCAGATATCGCATCGGCCGTGTGCAGCGGCTTTTATTTCGCTGGTTTCCTAAATCTAGAAGACGAGCATAGCGCCATTTCTTTCAAAACTGACATCCAGCCTTCTGAATGGCGGTACAGCAATGACATGACTTTTCTTTCTTTCTTTTCCTCGTTTTAATCCAGTTTGGAGAAATGGAAGATCCTCAGCAAGGGACGCGAGGAATAAAAGAAGGGAGACAGGACAGCGGGGAGCAGAAGCCGCGGAAGCACTGTGGTTCGCTGCTGGTAACAAGTCAGGTGACAGACATTGAGGGGGCGGGCTGCTGGAGATGCGTCTGGCGTCAGGCCCAGGAGCTGTCACCGCGTGGGGCGCCCGCGCCGAGCGGGTGGGGGGAGCGGGGGGGGGGCGCGGAGAGGCGGGAAAGAGGAGGTGGGGGAGGGGAACCTAGGGCGCTAGCCGCGGGCGCGCTTACCGCCCTCCGGGCGCCTCGGCCCGCCTTTCCTGCGTACGCCGGGCACCGAGCGGTTCAGAGATCTCGGGAGGTCTGGGGCGAGCGGGCGCGCGCAGGGAGCGCGGGTGCGCGCCTGCGGGGCGGGGATGGGAGCCTCCGAAACGCGTGGGTCTCAATTTGCAACTGGGGGACGGGCAGGACGCTGCTTACCTCTGGTGTAAAAGGAGGCGCAGTGCCCGCGCAGCTCCACAGAGCATGGACGTGGTGGGCACGTTTGTAGTAGTTGTGAGGATTCGGCGCGCGCGGCGCCCGCCTCAAGTGAGGGCTTTCGAGGTACACATCGTGTTGCCCGCGGGTCAGTGGGCAGCGCCGAGTGTGCTCGACGTTGTGGCCTCCGTGCTGACGCTAGTGAGGAGCCATCCCAGAGCGCAGCCGCGGCGTCCTGGAAGACCAGGTAGGAAAGGCCTCGCAAAGTCCTGGGAGCAGTCGGCCCTTAGATGATTTTGTTTGGTGTGATTTACTACACAGCTGTATCATCTTATGGGTGTGAAGGCTCTATTCCAATCTCTTTCCATACGGGTTACACTTACTTAGATGTGAGGTTCTCCCAATATGTTGGGTACGGAGCCCCTTCACACACCTCCTTAAACCCTGTGAAACTCTGGGGTAACCTGGAGATTCCAAACCCGCGTTAGAAGTATTCCTGGATTGCCTGGGTGGGACAGTCAGTAAATACCCCCCCACACACACACACACACACACACACACACACACACACACCACACCACACCTCACCCCCCACACACACAGACACACACACATCGTGAAATACACAAGGTGTATTTGTAAGGCACTTTATTTCGCCCTGGGGGCGAGTATTACTAACGGTCAGTTTTCTGGAGGCCGCCTTTTTTTCTCCCCAGTATTTTTGCCGAGTAAATCTCTTCTTCCAGTAGTTGCACATCGCCTGACTTCCCGAAATAATAATATTGATCGAAGGATCAGTAACTGCTAAAAGGAGATTTTGCAGAGCTGGGTTTTCGTGGTGAGCTGGAGGTTTCTTACTTGGCGGACAGATTCAAATTTCCCGGGACAATGGCCATTATGTTTAGCAGAAGGTAGTCTGAGGTATCTCAAACAATGTTTTAATCATCTCAGGCCACAATGAACACTTTTTTTAAAAATGAGGCCTACTTCTTGAAAAACAGAATGGGTAGTTTTGTCTTCACATCAGATAAATCTTGATGCAGTCAGTGTAATTTCCTATGTCCAGAATAATGGGAAATATATGCATCTATATTTACAATATTCAGAATCCTATTAGAACTTGGATAATTAGTCTAAAAACAATTTAATGAGGCTTAATTTTTGTGACCTTTCTTAGTGCATCATTTCCTCTGGAATATATGTTTTGAAAATGCAGAGGCCAGCAGAGGGGTAATTACTTTTTTATTCTAACGTCAGTAAGTTTATTGACATGTAAATGTAAAACTGTTAAAACCACCAGTGTTTAATTAGATGCCTCAATTTCTGCTGGCAAAAGTCTAAAAATGATGTATAGGGTATATTACATTTTTTCATATTGTTATGAAAGTTCAGTTGTTTAAAGAATCTGTAGCAGGAGCTTGTAATGATTTCATAGTGTGATCTTGTTGGTTTTTTTAATGGTGCTTTATTCGTACCAGCAAACATTTAGCTACTATGATATGTCTTTTTAACATCACAGTTGTTAATATTACTCTCTATATAAAGCTATTTTATTTAAATTACTAGGTTGTACCAGAAATCTATAGTAACAAAATTAAAATTTTTAATCTGTGTAAATACTATAATTATGTGTTTTCTATTTTAGGAGTATACAATACAATATTGTGACTACTTTAAGTTAGAGAAAATATTTATTTTATAGTGCACTTATTGTATGAAATGTTAAAAATATTAAAATGATAGGTCCATTGAAAGTAGCTATTTATTTCTTTTTATTTAGGAATAAGTCAATTTTCAGGAATGATGTATAAAGTTATTTAAAACTATGAAAAGCCTAATTTTCAGCAAATATTTAAAGACAGAACACATGACTTAGATATAATATGTCTTGAAAATATGTGCAATTCTCCAACTTCATATGTGAAATTATGCGTATATATATAAACATCTGGAAGTATTAATTATAAATGATAAGTAATCATATATTTCACATTAGTGTATATGTTATGTCTATGATTATATTGATTTAAGAATCTGTATAGCAGGTAATTATGTTGGGATTCATACAATTCTTATGAGAGCTACAATGCTTAAAAATAACTTGTATGAATTATTTAATATTAATGCAAGTATGTGAGGTGTTAACATATTTTCAGTTTCTGCAAATACATTCACTCTGACTTTTTATTTTTGTATGACTGAAAAATGTATATAATAAAATTCCACATTACTAGTTTGTTATATACACATGCCTGATGAATTACATTAATTGATGTGTTACTTCTACCTTGGCTTGTTAACAAAATAGTTGTATCTTTATGAAATTAATTGTTTAATACTGTTTGGAAACTCTTAGGATTTTTTCCCTCTGTAACATGGTATTTTCTCAAGGTAAGCACTATACAGTTAGCATAAACCATTATTCCCAATGTGTACATGATCTCGAGATTGTATTACGTTCTAAATGAACAATAATAACCCTTTCAGAA
This sequence comes from Rhinolophus sinicus, assembly GCF_036562045.2. Lineage (NCBI taxonomy): Eukaryota > Metazoa > Chordata > Mammalia > Chiroptera > Rhinolophidae > Rhinolophus > Rhinolophus sinicus. The sequence continues at coordinate 123,888,078 of NC_133754.1, forward strand.
ATCAAGGCATTTATTTACTTTTTTGAAGACTTGAATTTAAAAAATTCCACTGTCTTCCTAAAATAACAATGGTATATGTAGCCTATTGCTATCAATTCCCGCAATATTTTACATGTCTGCTAATTACATATTATTTCATCACTACTAACCATCATGGTAGAGTTACGCTAAACCATTTTCTCAACATGTGAATAACTCCTGTTGCTAAATTAATTTCATATCATCTCAAAAAAACTTTCTTAACGGAAGGCTGACTATTTGGCAGTGTTTTTACAATTTTAAACCCTTTCGTCCTTTTGGAGAAGCATAACAATCTCACTTTGCCCCCGCTTTAAACCTCCCTGTGCCTATTCGCAACGTAGTTCGCTTTTCAGTAAATGGTAAATGTGAGATAAATACGTAGCTATACCTATTTCCAAGACACCTGGGGAAGAGTAGGCCTCTGGTCTCAGCACGTACCCCCTTCTCGGGACTCCTCACAAGTTCTTTTCAGATAACTTCAGGCTGGGGCTCCGGTATCGGAGAGCTGGGCTAGAGTTGCGATGGGAGTCCCCGGGACCCCAGAGAGAGCCCGCAGTAGGGAGTGACACTCAAGCTACTCGGTGGACCCCGCCTTCCTCACCTTCCCCACCTGCCAGCTCCCATCACTCTCCTGGACCGACCTAATTCCTAGAAACCATGCATATCCTGGAGGTTTAATTGGCAGGTGGGATAGGACTCTCCAGCGAGAGTTTGGACGCTGGCCCACTTATCACCCCACTCCACAAACTCCCCACTTTTACTTATATCCTCCTCTGGGCTTCTCCCCTCACTCACACTATTTCCACAGGTAAAGTTTGATCAAAATAACAGTCATTACAGACCAGGGGTTAATATGTAGAGCAAGACTGGGGCTTCAGTAGGTGAAAAAGGGAGTGGCGGTAGGCAGAGTCTGAGTGCGTCTTACGGAGTCAGGAAGGGTGCTAGGGACACAGGAGACATCTCTGGCAGCAGACATCTCTAGGTCACCTCCCCGGCTTAAAATTGGCTAGGCCTATTTTCTGGAGGGGAGGGGGCAGAGTGGGTTAGGTTCCCTCTGAGAAACCATGGGCAAAGGGCACTTCCAAGACTGGAAGGCTGTTCCATGCCCTTCCATGCCAGGTGGCCACCAGAGTGTTGAAAGGCCTCATCCTCTGTATCTCTGTCTGGGTTGCAAGATAGTATGGAGAATAATGTTTTTCCAGTGATGTCTCCCAACTGTTTTCTTCTTATAGTGCAGCCTTCCTCCTGTTTGAAAACTTCCCTCCCCCTCAGTTAAATCATTCAAAATGAAATCAGTTATTAGAATAAAAAAACTCTAAATACTATTAACAAGACCAACTTCTGTGACAATAAGCCAACGGATGGAGAAGATCTTGGGAGTAAATGAAGGCTTTGTTCGGTAGGGGAAGGAAGGTTGTTTAAAGGCTCTGTTCCATTTTAGAAAATGCCTACCAATTTGGGACCTCCACAGATTCCCCACATCCTAATTCATGGTATTTCAGCACTCCCATCTGTACTGGAAATCGCTGAATTTACTACGTGTTAATAGCATTTGTTTTTTAAAGAAGGGAGGATTGAAGAAAATCTCTGCTTGTCAGTGAAGTTATTTATTTTATGAGCCTTAGACTGACTGTTGTAGTTGGACAAAATTACATAATCAGAAAGAAGTAATAAAAGGGAAAAAAATTAAAGCAATCAACAAAAAAATTTAAAATTCCAGTGCCTCAGAGGTCCTTAGAAAAAGAATAAGTTGATTTTTGTTTTTCATATTATAAATAACATAATGGCTTTGTTCATGAAAACATGAACATTTTATCACAAATGATTTTTTAAATTCTTCTTCAACTAGCTCTGTTTTCCCCCTTCACCTTCAAGCAAACAAACAAACAAAAAAGTCAATTTATGTAAATGGTTGCAAAGCCAATAGGAATTATTTTTTTAAGAGAAGAAAGGGTTTGTAGAGGTTCAGAACTGTATGAACAAAGATATGTAACCTCTTAAGCAAACTGAAACTAAATTCGTGCAGTGGAGTAACTAAATATGCCTTTCCTTTCTTAGTTTAAGCACAAGAATTATGAGAAGTCAGAAGGCAAAGGTTTTCAGAAGGATCATTATCAACGTTGCTGTTTAAAATACACACTCTGAGACTCATTCCCAGAAAATTCAACACTTTTGCTGTGGGTTCCAATCATTGAGATTTTAAATAAGCACTTGAGAAAAATTCTGTTATAGATGGCTTATTGGAGCACCATTTGACAAATATGTTCAACATTACTTTTAACCTTATTTTTGCTTGTTTGTTTGTTTATTTATTCATTTATAAATCCAGGTCCAGGCCTTTAGATAAGATCTGAAATTTTAGGATTAATCAATCACACTTTGGGTTTCAGGGAAGACACTGAGAGTCTAAGTAATTAGAAAAAGCTATTTTACCAAATGAAGGACAGCCTTTATTAATATGTGAGCCTTCATCTGAACTGGAAAAGATTATCTCTTAGATGCCTGATTTTTACTATCAGAACATATTTTGGGAAGAATGCTGTAATAGGATATACTTATGTGTTAAGGCTTGTAGCACTGAACAGAAAATTTCCATGTAAGACATTTATATCTTATCTTTTTGAAACACTATATACCCTTATTTCTGTTTACATAGGATGAACGGTGCTAGATAGATAGACCAATAAGTAATAAGTAGTTTAATTTCATGTTTTTATCCAAACCAAGAGTCAAGCTGGTAAACATGGCAACCTAAAGTTAGAAAGGAAAAACAAAACAGGGAAGTGTTTCACAGCTTTAAATTATATTTTAGGTCAAGGTAAAATATAGCCATAACAGAATAAAGTACTTATGGACCAAATTATGGATCTTTGTGTCTGTAAAAGTACACTTACAAAAGGGGAAATACACATAAGTAAAGTAAGCTGAAAATAATTTGCAATCTCAAGAAAAACTAAAATACTGTGCCTTCCAAATTATAATCATAATTTTTCTGCTTTTAAATGCAATTTGTTTAATGTTACATCAGTTACTTTGCTGATGTATTAGGGGGGAAAGCTTGTTTTGCTTTTTTTTTTTTTTTTTTTTGAGTGCCACCATTTTCTTGCTCTGCTTTGCTTAGGCTGCCAGGTCATCTGACTCAGCAACTGTACAATTCTTTCACCCAATTTAAAGAAACAGCAACTATCCAAACAACAGTAACTCCCCCCAATTGCAAATCTTTCCACCCTGTCAAATAGTATATTTTAACTTTAAAATAATTATTAAATGTCTATACAACATGAGACACTGAATTTTACTCCATTCAGTTTACATGCTGAGTAGTTGAAGTTTAATATATTTTATGTAATGTATGATTTCTAAAAGAAGCTTGATGAAACTTTCTTTCAAAGGCATATGGTCAAGTTTGCTTTCTCTTTTCCTTCAAAATAATTATAATAGAGCACATCAACTTACATTATCTCATTTAATTGTCACATTGTCATTATGTTTTGGGGATTTTATTTGTTATCTCATAGACTGGAGACTGAGGCTCAGATAAGTTGCTGCATGGTCTGCTAAAAGTCATTGTGCTTCTAAACCAAGTGCCCTACTTACCAATTTCAAGGACTACATTTCTTCTAGTTAACTGTTGTTTTGTAACTTGCTGAACTCCTTTGTATTTCTGTTTGACTCAGCATTAGCCCCATAAGTTCCAGTAAACATACATTGATTGAATGAATGAAAATGGAAGTCAATGTAATAACTGAAATCCTTCTAGGCTCTAAAAGCCACTGAATTACACAACAAAACAAGGAGATTAACTTCTTTCAGAAACCTATTTCTTGTCCAGAATAAAACAAGTTCAAAAATCCCTTGCTGATTAAACATAAAATACTTGTCCCCACTTTGATTTAAGAACAATCAATGGGAAACCTATGCGTGACCACAGGAATCACTTGCAGGATGAAACAAAAAGGTTACTTTCTTAGAATATATGACCTTGATTTTTAGATTCTGTTCCCTTCACTTACTAGTTGTGTGGTATTCAGACTATGTACTTAAAATTCTCAGTGCTTTCATTTTCTCATCTGTAAACCTGAGATGATACCCTGTAGTATTCATCTAATAAGAACAAGATAAAATAGGATATGTAAAGATACATTGTAAACTTTCAATTGAAATACATTTGTCAGTTATTGTTAAAGTGCCTAAATTATGCCCTTTAAAGAACATTAGTTTACTTTTACAGTAAATGCCTACTTAATTAGAATTTAATTATTCAGAGTAGCTAGAAATTCCTGAACTCCATTTTAAAGAATATACATATCATAATAAAAAATTATTTATTTATTCAAATCCCAGCCATATTCTTAGCGTGTCAGGTAAAAATTAGTGTAAATTTGCCTATTTTTTTTACCCACACATTTACAGAAGCCCTAGAGGATGGTCTTTACAGTGTTACTTTAAACTCTTCTAGTATTCATAATTATTAAATAGATATTAAAATATTCATGAACTCATTTTCTAAGAAATCAAATTAGTTTTAGAAACTGAAGGAAGGTATTAACCTGCCTTTCATTTATCAAAAAAAAAAAAATGCAATAGCCCAGAATAATAATTTCTGGAAGTAATGGACTTTTAATTCCTTCAGAACAGTTGCTGCAGTCTGAATATCTAGATCAATACTTTTAGTCTGGAATTTCTTAGAAATTCTTTCATATAAAAAGTGCACGCATGCGTGTGTGTGTTAGAAGGAAAGAGGGTCAGAAACATTAAAGTCATCCTCAAAATCTTCAAAATGTCCGCCTTAAAAGGTAACCTTCAACTATTTTTATTTACATTTACTAGGCTATCAAAAAGACAAAAATTATTAAATATTAATTATACTTCCTTACGGCAAAATTGACTTAGGTATATAAAATTGGTGCAAAGTAAACATAAAGTGTATTCTGTTGTCATTGTCTTTTAAAATAAGTGAAGTCTAGGTACACCAGAAACTAATATAATATTGTATGTTAACTATATTTTAATAAAAATCTTAAGATGAAATAAATGAAATCTAGAAGTTATAATCTTAACCATCAGAAATAAAATTATAAAACTATACCCTCAACCCAGAGACTCAAAGGAAAGCATGAGTGGAAATATTAAATCTGCAAGTTAAAGGTGCTAAAACATGACTAGGAAACATTTTTTATTTATTCAGGGTTGATATGTAGTATTAGGAAGTTAATTTCTTCCAGAAGAGTTTAATCACATATTATGTGAAGAATGTAACTTAAGGAAGAGTGGTCCCACACAAAAAACATAACACTAAGACTATAGAGCCCCGAGAAGGCAGACTACTTTCAATTTCAATACTGAAATTAGAATATTCTTAATTATTGTTATACCAAATCAACCATAAATACTCCACTCCCATCCCCAGCAGTGAAAACTGAACACAATATTACTTCTCTGTGGGTATCAATACTATCTTTGCATTCTAATAGCACATACATGCATCAGCAGCATAAGCAAAATGGAATATTATATGTGTTTATGATTAGCAATTAAGAGGGTAATGTGTGTTTGCAAAGAGAAAATCTGTCCCATTAAGGAGAGAAAAGAGGAGGTTGGGAATAGAGGTTTAGAGAAAGTAAACTTTATAATTCTTCAGTTTTGCCTATAGTTTCCCCATTGTACCTCCAACTTGAACTGCACACTAAGGAGGGGTGGTGAGTGGCAGTAAATTCAGAGGAAACATTGAGCCGTGACACACTTCATTGTCACTTCCCATGATTTAATGAAGGTTTTACTGGAAGTTCTTTTGTTATAACAATCAACTTTATTACAAAGAAGCTCTGTTTTCAGGGGGGTTAGAATTCAAAGAAGACAGTATTAATCACACCTTTTAGAAGGGAGTTTGCTTGTCCTAACCACAGATACCTGCCAGAATGTGCGATAATGAACAAAAAAAATACTCAAGAGGAAATTGACTTTGATGGCCTAAATGAATAACATGATAGTAAATGTCATATCTATTCTTAAAAAAAAAAGTAAGTTCTCTGTATAGCAAGCCTACTGTGTGCCTAGATTTTTACATATCTGACATCCTTTGTTCCTTATGTACCCTAATGAGGTAAGTTTTATTTTCCCCATTTTGACAGGTGAGGAAATGGAGACTCAGAAAGTTTCCATAATTTATTCAAGCCTTCACAGCTGGTATGTGAGGGATCAGGTCTGAGTATAAAGACAGGGATTGTCCCATTGCCCATACTGCATTTGTGTCTCCTCTAGGATTATTATTACAGATATGGTTAACATTCTCACAAACCATGTCTGTTCAAGTCAGAGTAAGCAGCTGTAACCATAGAAAGAATATGGAGAGAGAACTGAGTTCAAGATTTGCAGCAAACATTTATTAACTGAATAAATATGGCAGTGTACCTCCCCTCATTTTCTTATCCATAAATCAAGGGGGTAGCTTGTTGGGAAGCAATTTTTGCAATGTTTGTCAAGAGCCTTATACTCTTTGAAAAACTGCAAAACTGTTTATTATATTAATTAGAAACACCATAAATATTTGACAACAAGGATATCATTAAATAAACTATAACATTTTTTCAATGGAATGTGTTTAGCTGTTAAAAAGCAGTGTCTATGAAGTGATTTTGAAGAATTTGGGAAAATTCTTTAATGATAAATAAGAGGAAAAACTCATTTCGTAATTGTATTATATTCACAAGAACTGAGCAAGAAAAAAAAGAGGAAATATTTCAAATTGTTAACAGTTGTTTCTGTGTAGTGTATTTTGTCCTTATGCAGTTCATTTCTTTTTTAAAAAAATTTTTAACATATGTGAACTATATTCAGGAAAAAATCATTCAAAAATCATGGGACCTGGTTAAGTGACTTTGAGGGGACTTCAAGATCCAAATTTCTATCATTCTTTGCATTATTACCCCCAGAATAATCACTCAGAAGCACAGTCCTTCCCAAAAGTGAAGATCTTGTCACTTTGGTCCAGGATTTGCAACCTGTTTGAAGGCACAGTTTTCAAAGAAAGTAAGGATTGCTGAGTTGCCACCATGTACTATACAAATCAATCCACTGAGAAAATAATAGGACTCTCAGACAGAACTGGGAACCTCAAAGTTTAAATTCCTCCTCCTTGTGTATTGTTACTTAAGTACTCTGGGCTTCTTTTTTTTATGATTTATGAAGGAAGGATAATATTCTCTATCCTACAGTTGTGGGATTAGGAATGCTATCTATAAATCTATTTAATGCTTCTCATATAGTTGGGTGTCAGTAAATGGTATCCATTATGATTTTCTTGGCAACTTTGAGCAAATTTCCTATTGTCTCTATTTCTGTCGGTCTCTCCTCTAATTATATGCCTTATTACTTATTTTGTTTCTCATATGAGGCTAATTCTCAATATCTGTCCATGTAAACAAATTATATATACACAAATACATAGTATAGATTATATAGCTATATATAGATATATGTACACATATATAGATATATAGCTATACACACATACTGTGCTAATCTTTTAGTTTTTTCAGCTGGCCAAATTGCTACAAATAAATACAAGTAATTCACCATAAGAAACTTCTCAATATACAAAAGCAGACATTTACAAAACCGTTGATTAGGAAGTGATTGTTTCTATGGGCTGCACAGATTCCTCATTCCACAAGAGCCCACTCTAGAGATACTTTTAATAAACTCCTTACATAGAATTAAAATTACATCTGTTTTGCATACAACTTAGAAAAGACATCTGCTATATAACATGTAATGCACTTCTAAGATATCCTCAAAATGATCTTGGGGAGATGATGATAGATACTGCAGATTCTATACCCAGTTAATGCTTTGGAAACTAAGATTGAAAAATTGGTACTTACCAATAATTGTGATACAGGTGTATAATAAGTCATTTTGAATTTTGTGCTCCTTGCCAAAATCCTGTTTGAGCAGGAAGAGAAATTTTGCGGTAACTCTGAGGGCACGAAGATGTCAGAGATTCCCTAAAAGAGTGCCTTACTCATAGCAGGCACTCAATAGTTGTGCTATATTTAATTTAAATAGAGACTAGTAAAAGGGAGATGGAAGGTTCCTCCATCTTGAATTTTCCATAGATCTCATGGTGGGACCGATTCCCTGTGCTTACAAACCTGTTCAGAGGTCTGCTCTGTTTTCTCAGAGGTCTCCCTTTCATGCTAAAGCTACCTTTTCTTCTTGTGGAAAAATAAATAATTAAAGGAAGACCTGGCATTCTTTGCCATTTTTCACCGAAGAAAGTCCTTTTTCCCCATTAAAAATACCCACAGTGGGAAAAAAAAATACCCAGATGGGACACTGAGCCCTCAGAATTCTTACACAGGGGTGCTTTTCTTGGCTGAACAAAGAATCTCCTGAGGCACAATTGTTGTTATGCCGACTTCGTAGATGGGGACAGTGAAGCCAAAATAAAGTATCACTTGCTCAAGGTAATAAAGTAGGTGGGGGATCTTGGCTGGGGTCCTCTTTTCCTTACTTTATTAACTCTTTCTAAATTAAAAGGGATGGTTGAAATTACCTTTCCATTGCCTTAGTCTTTGAATAATACTCTACTGTACCCAGCATTCTATCCCAGACCCATCTATTCAGGCTTAGCCCAGCCATTACAGGGTGCATACCTCGTTCTGAGACGCTGTTTCCTAAGGAGCTCTTCTTAATTGTGAGATCCTTTCTAGACCCTGAAAGACAATGTCTTTTTCCTGGTAACACAGGCCTGAGATGTCAGTTGTCAGAATGCATCTTCCTTCTCCTATACTGTTAACGTAGGCTCCTCTCAAGGGCGCATCCCAATTCAAGACCACTTTCCTTCTCCAGAGAAACAAATATGTTGATGGTTGTTACCAGTACACCCGCTTGACTAAAGACCCACAACTTAAAGCCAAGTGCCTGACATATAGTAAGTACTCAGTTACTGTTTATCACATAAAGTTGTGAATGATTTCATAAAAGCAACTTTTATTTGTCTAATAAATTAATGTTTATTTAATTAATTGGAATGGCTAATGTATACATATAGTACAAAATTCAAACAATACAAGTTGCAGATGTGAAAAGAAAGTCTCAGGCCCTCCCAATTTCTCATTTCCTCTCTCCACATTTATGGACTTTTGTGTATCTTTCCAGAGTATTCTATGTATATTTTATTTTTAACTATATTTTTTAACAATTATTGAATAACAATACTAATATTGAATATGGGGAAGAGATGCATGCTTTTAAAATGGCATTTGTGTGTGCCTCACTTGATATAATAACTTCATGCGGTATAAAGGATAGAGCAAGCTAGAGAACCCATTTTAAAAATATGGACATTGAAGCTAAAAATAGTCTCAAAAGATTTTACAGTCAAAAAACTGTTCATTAGATACATCAGGACTGTGTCAGTTGGTCCCAATCCAGAGCTATTTCTCCAACACCTTTTCCCAATAAAATAATGTTGCTTATAATATGTTTGCATACCATTCATATCATTCCTTGACAATTCTTCAATGCTTTGTCAGAACTAGAATCTAGTTTCAGAATGCTGTCTTCTCAAATATCTTTCTGGTGATGTTTTGAATTAATATTCACATCTAGAATTGCTATTCTTTGATTTGTAGGGTTTCTGGAATAGCATCACTGTAAGATTTTCTTTAGTTTAATAACATATTCAGGTGTCCCTATTGTGTCATGATCTCCACTCTTAGCTGGGTTCTCCAGACTGATGGAAAATCTTCCTTGAGTCTTTCTCAGCCCATCCTTCTTTTGTCATAACAAATATACGAAACCTTCACCACTCTCACTTCCTAACCCACCATCTTATCCCCACTGCAAACAAGTCAGCCTCTTTGTTCATGGAAGAAAGTGCTTCAACGTCCTCCCTGCCCTGACCTTTACTCCTTTTTCAAACCTGGTGTTATCTCCTGAGTCCAAATCTATGACCACTCCCTATGTCGTGTATTCTATTTCATCCTGACTTTTTAGGGACCTTGAGTCCTCAGAAACAGCCTATCTTACCTGTGACCTGAATTCCTTTTTTCTCTTTTAGCTGTCCTCTTCAGCAGGCATTTTCCCTTCAGGGTATTTTGTGTGCTCAGGGCTCTTCCACCTTCCCTATGCCTCCCTTCACTATACTTCACCTTGAACTATCGCAGCAAAGCTGTGCAAGAGTAGTCTACACACTGTGTCCCCACTTCCTTGCCATCTCATTCACTCCTGGTTTTTCTTCTGCCAATGTGAGCAGTCCTTTGAGGCTCCTTTGCAGGCTGTTCTTCCAGAAGTTTATTTTTACAGCTTCTCAGCATACATCCCAGTGAATTATTTCAGGCATTCCCAAACTTCTTTGCCTTTGCACATGCTCTCACCTCTGCCTCAAATATCTTTCTCCTTCTTTTATATCTTTATACTCCTACACCTTTCTTGGATGTCAGCTTTCAGCTTTCAGCATCCATGGAGCCTTTGCCTAAGCCACCAGAATGACTCTCGTTCCCTTTTCCTTTTCTTGTATCATGCTCTCTACTTCCCTTTTCTCTTCTGTGGACATTACCTGTAATGCCTCATTTAATCCCTACAACAACTGTTTGAGGCAAATACTATTTTCCCAGTTATACAAATGAGAAAACTGAGGCCCAGGTACATTCAATAACTTTGTTCAAAGTCATAGATCAATTAAGTCAAAAGTCTAGGTTTGAACTCAGGCAGTCCAATTCTAGAGCCCAAATGTTTAACACCTCCCCCACTGTACACTCCCAACATGCTCTACCCTGAGCTTGTTGAATGAATGAATAAGTGGTAATCTTTTTTCTCAAAAGGCTGATCAGAATTGAGACAGGTTTAAATTTCATAGTATAGATTTTCAAAACTGCCAATGCAGCGCATACCTAAATAAGACCATGATCTCAGAGAAGAAGAAAAGTTTGGGGATGATAACAACAACCAACAAAGTTTAGAGTTTAAAAAGGTCTTTGAAAAATTTTTTTTTAAAAAGCTCTTTGATATACATCATTTTATCAACCCACAAAATATATTATAATTGCACTTTACACATGCCTGTAAATAATATATCCAAGGGATGTTTTAGGTGGTTCCATCACCCATATCCTTGAACAACAGTCCAACATATTGCACAAGAGTTTAAAGAGTTTTTTATGTAGGAATCCATAGTTGAGTTGAATATTGGTCTAAAAGTTAGACATATTACAAGAGAAATCTATTCCTCCCTCCCATCACCATAACCACTATTTCCCCTCCACCATCAGACGTTTAGCTAGTTAAAAAATTTTTCTGTTGTCTACCACAGTTTGAATTTTCCACACGATTGTTGCACAAATAATTGAGAGGTGCCTGGAGGAAAATATAGATAGATAGCCCTACTAATGCATTGTGGATTTTTATAACAAATTTGACATTCCCATAAGTGTCACCATTAATTGGCATCATTTAAGAGAAATTTCTGAATTCCCTGAAAGTTATATTGAGAAATACAAGTGCACATGAATACAATTTTTAAAAATTGTTGCATATTTCATTTTTGGAGGAGAAGGTCTACAGCTTTCAGCTGATTCTCAAAGAGGCCTATTCTCCCTGCCCCAAAACTAAAAGTCATTATTTTAGTGATGGAAACTAATTTTAATATTGGTCTAAAAGTTAGACATATTACAAGAGACATCTATTCCTTCCTCCCATCACCACAACCACTATTTCCCCTCCACCATCAGACATTTAGCTAGTTAAAAAATTTTTCTGTTGTCTACCACAGTTTGAATTTTCCACACCGTTGTTGCACAAATAATTGAGAGGTGCCTGGAGGAAAATATAGATAGATAGCCCTACTAATGCATTGTGGATTTTTATAACAAATTTGACATCCCGTAAGTGTCACCATTAATTGGCATCATTTTATTTACTATTTTTAATGTGATATAAAAGATTTATTTTATAAATAAATGTCAATATTAGAAAACACCAGAAATTATGTTTTTGTAACTACTTAAACTTGCAATAAAAAGCTTTAGATGTCAACCTAAACACTTATGAAACAATATCTAGTTTTTCAAAATTCTTTTAGAACATACAAGAAAAAGAAAAAAAAAGTCTAGTTGTCGGCTCTGATGTATTTAAAAATCCCCTGGGAAACTTGTAAAAGCTGCAGATTCTTACACTGTAGCTCTCGAGAATGTGCAGGTTTAAAGATTCTGGTGATTCTGTGTAGTTGTGGTCTGGGCTGTGAGAAATACCTCTTCACGTTTTCTCAGATCCCACTGCATCAGCAGGAAGCTGCTTACTTGAATCATTTTTTCTGAGCCATCTGTAGAGCTGCATTCTGTCCTGCCTTTACTTTTCAAATAGTTCCTCCATTTATAAAGAAAGTTATCCAAAACATCATTCCTCATCAACTGTCCCAGGCCACAACCACCAATTGGTATCATTTTTAAAACTTCATGCTTTGCCTGAGCTAACCGTTCAGGTATTCTGGGTCTTCAAGAGAAGTTAAATAGAGATTGAAACATAACTTTTAAACAGAGCTGGTTTAGCTAGTAGGCAGATTAATCACCGGCTTAAGGCATCAGCAAAGCCTGAGCAATCCAATTTTTTTTAAAAAAAAGTACTTATTTTTAAAAGCATAAAACTAATAACCACAGGAAAAATGGAAACTTTGTTAGATTTTCTTTTACTTGTTACACACCTAGTTCTGTTTAACTTTTCATTAACTATGAGGGTGGTGGTGGAAGGTGTCCACTATCTCTTCAGTGATTAAGGTCTTCGTGGCCTCCCCTTTGAATAGCACATTGATAATTCTATCCAAAGCATTTTCTTCTCTGTGCCTCACAAGATTGCAAGGGAATCCTCAAAATGGATCATTTAAGAGCTGGCAGGTATTAGCTTAGGATGCGTGGCACTGTTCTGAATGCTTATGCCAGGTGTGATCAAAACATGTGGTGAATGTTTAAATAAAAATGATTACAGTAAAAGACACATTGCCATTAATCCCCTGCAAAAGACTCCCCCTCACTTCGAACACTTATCCCATCGTTCATACCACTTTGTGAAGCAGTTCTGGAAGTCCTCTTTCCTGAGTGTCTTCATCCTCCATCATGACAGCGCACCGTGTCACCCATCGCTTCTGGTATGGCAGTTTCTGTCAAATTAAAACATTATGGTGTGTCCTTATCCACCGTATTCACCGGATCTGGCACCCTGCGACTTCTGGCTCTTCCCCAAAGTCAAAATGACCATGAAAGGTAAACATTTTGAATTGATTCAGGACATGGAGGCAGCCACAACTACGCAACTAAAGATACTCACGGAAGAGGACTTCCAGAATGGCTTCAGAAAGTGGCAAGTATGATGGGATAAGTGCGTTTGAAGCAAGGGAGAGTAATGGGGGATTAATGGCAATGTATACTTTACTGCAATAATTTTTTTTTATTTAAACATACATTGTATTTTTTTTAAATCACACCTCGTATGTACATCAATTCATTTAACATACACAACAGCCCTATGAAGTAGGGAGCACTCTTAGCTCTCCATTTTATAGCCAAGAAAATTGTGAGGTTTTTCCAATAGGAAGGAGAGGTGTGGGGGGTCGGGAGAGGAGCCGGCGGACTCTGCAGCTACAGCACTGAACACTTTTTCTGGTCTAGGAAGAATTATTTAGAACGGTGTCTATCAGTACAATGACTCCCTCGCCACTTTCCTGTCTGCTTATAGGCAGAAATGCCCACCATCCCTGTTAAATAGACCTTATCTTCTGGGACCAGCCCTTTTACTAGGCAGCAGTACCAGGCATTGAACAGTCTGGGAAACCTTCTCCTTTGTCCTCCGCTTTACACGTGTGTAGGTGGGGAGGAAGGGGGGGGGGAGGGAGGGCGCGGGCAATCTCCAAAACGAACGTTCGAGCGGGGATTTCTGGCGTGGCAGACCCAGCGCGCAAAGCCCAAGTATAGAGCGGTGGAGAGGGATGTACTCTAAAAGAAGGGTAAGCTCGTAGTTGTACGAGTGGTACAGAGCCTTGACAGGGCTCTTGCCAAGAGAAAGCGCCCCTTTCTTCTGATAAAAGAGGAAGCAGTACTTGGCCTGGTTCGAACTTGGCAGTTAGGAATCCTGTGCAGCACGGTATTGCTAGCGGTGTCATCCATCGGAAGAAGGAAATGGGAGAGAAATTTCCCTTGAGTCGAGTGGACTAGCCCTGAGACCCGCGCGCGCCTCTTTTGCCGTGCCGGAAGTGCAGGGGGGGGGGGTTGCAGGGGGTTGGGGTGAGGATAGGTGCCAGGCAGCCACAGCACCGTCTGGGCACAGCACCGTCGGGCTCTGCCGGTTGGTACACGGGCTGCTTCCGGTTGGCACACGGGCGGGCGAGCTGTTCACACGTGACAGCGGACGCCCCAAGTGGGGCGACTTCAGGGGTGTTGCATTCGCAGCTTGTTCAGAGTGAAAAGCGCCTCCTCGGAGGACACAGTCGCTTTGCGGTGGGGAGAAAGCCTCGGCAGGAAGAGTCCGCCAGCGCCGAGGGGGGGAAAGAGGAGGGGCGGGCTGGCGGCCAGAGGCTGGGCCGCGCGGCGGAGGGTGGAAGAAAGCGCGCAAGGGTGTTAGTGTTACCCAGCAGCATGGAGCCCTCGTCCGACTTGCTGGCGACCGCCGCCGCCCGGGGCCGCGCGAATGAGGTGCTGGCGCTGCTCCAGGCGGGGGTACCACCCAATGCACCCAACATTCACGGTCGGACCCCCATTCAGGTGGGCGAGCAGGTTTGCCGCGGTAGGAGGGGTGGCGGGCGGCTTTGGGGAACCAGATTTACAAAGGGATCGGAAGGAATCAGGTGAGCGTTTCGATTCTCCGTAAAGGGGTGACATTCTGGGGAGTTTTTAGATAGACTTTGGCGCCGGAGATTTCTCTTGGCAAAGCCCTGGGGGCTCACGAGGCCAAGGGAGGAATGAGGAAGCACAAAGGGTGCCCATCCCTAGCACGGTGTGAAGATCTAGAAGAGACAACCTATTTGTGTTCCTAGAGACCGAGGTATATTCTTTATCAGATACAAAATTTACAAACGTGTGGTGTAAAACGCAAGCTTTTAAAGATTTGCTGGGCTCACTTAGGGCTGAATTCAAAGGCCTCGAATAGAACTGATGATCCTCTTACACCCGAGGAGGGAATTTCAGTGGAAATCTACAGCTGTGTATGTTGGAATAAATATCAATTAAAATTATTCAGGAGCAACTACCTAATGTGTTTGTTTTTTTATTTTAACTGAATAAGGAAAATATATGCTTGTTTTGTAATATATGCTTGTAAGAATTTAGGAAATGCAGACATATATGAAGAAAAACATTAGTGTAACCTCGCCTGAAATAACATCATTTTATTTATCATTTTAGGGATATCTCCTATTATTATTGTTATTGTTAACTTACTTGATTAACGTATTTGGAATGGAGTTTTCAGTTCCTCATTAAGAAATGTTATTTCTTCTCTCCCCACTCCAGTATTTGTGTGGGGGGAGGGGGAGGAAAGGGGGTAGGAGCGGTTCAGGTTTTTGCTCTTTGCCGTCACTAACTTTCTAAATCTCAGGCTAAAAACAATTTATTCCTGGCAGTCATCATCCTAGTTTTATTCCCAGTGTTGACAATGATTTTGATTTTGAAAAATAAAATTTATATGAAGTAAATTCATATTTCAAAAACTCCAGCATAACAAGACAAAGGAAAGTAGCTCTACTTGGAACTTCACAAACTTCCAAAGTAAATTTTCCTTTCCTGAAACTGTTACATAGGAAATTTTTCATACACTTTAAAATACAGATATAAAAATGAAATGAAAATGCCTTATAACTTGAGATTATTTGGGATTTAAAGTGTGGAGAGAATTTGAGACTGGAGAGATTGAGTGGTTGTAGATGAAAAGCATGACCCCTTTAAAAATAATGCATGCATGATCCAGTAATTTGATGTCTCTAAAAATATCACCACCATCCTGAAAACTGGGAGTTTGGCGATGGAGTTCTGGAATATGTTAGAAGAGACCTTGTTTGTTTAAATACAAAAAGAAAAAAAGATGTTGGATAACTAGTTTTAACTTCTTTTAATAGGGGGGAAAAGAACATAGAAGAAAAAAAGGCAAGATTTTGGTGTAGAACCCTAATCAACTTTGTGTTTAATATAGCAATATTTATAGAACAATTCAAATTACTAAATTAAATTTAATGTATTATCAAATGGATTTAAGCACCCTACAAATATTCGTTTAACTGGTTTATTTATTTATTTTTTGCTTCTGCTATTATGATTTAGATATTTAAATGTTAGGTTACTGTCCAGCCTTTAATACTAATATATAATAAAAATGTTTAAAACCAGTTAAATGATTAAGGAATTCATTGGATAAATGTAGTTAGTATGAAAGCTTTCCCAGTTTTTATTTTAAAACAGCGCATTGTTCTAAGGCACTGCAATAGTTTTTCTTTCTTTTTGGAGCTGTAATTTGGTTCACTTATATTTTCTCTGTCTTTTTGAAAATTAGATCATTTTCACTTTCTCCAGGACAGTATAACTTATTATGGTTCCTCGGTTTGGACGAATTAATTCATGTTTAATACAGAATTTCACTAAAATAAGTAATTCTTTTTTATACAGTCACCATTTTCCAGCTAATATAACCAAATAACGCTTACCCTAAAAAAATAATTGTCTACCACCCACACTCAAATTGTAAAGTCTCTCTGATTGCAGACACTTTGATAATGGCTTTGTTTCAAAGATGATTAGGACCCAAATGAGGTCAGGGCCTCCTGTTTAGTGAACTCTCAGAATAAAAATTGGAGAAATGCCTTAGCTTCCTGTTTCTGCCATAACAAATTACCGCAGATTTAGTGACTTAAACCAACATAAATGTATTTTGTGAAGACAGTTCTGGAGGTCCGAAGTCTAAAATGGATTCACAGGGCTGCACTTCTTTTGGAAGTTCTAAAAGATCATCCATTTACTTGCCTTTTCCAGCTTCTAGTGACCATCAACTTTCCTTGGTTCATGACCCTGAATCTTCTCTCTGATCTCTGCTTTCATTCTTATACCATCGTCTCTTAACTATGCATCTCTTATAAGGTAACTTGTCATTACAATGGGCCCACCCTGACATTTTAAGTTAATCTACCTCAAATCCTTAATTTAATCATATCTGTAAAGTCCCTTTTGCCATGTAAGGTAATATATGCACAGCTTTCCGGTGTTAGGAAGTGGACATCTTTGGGGGACATTATTTAGCTTGCCACAGGAAAAAAAAATTAGGGCTGGTTAGACAAACTTCATTTTATACTTAAAGAATTTGAAGTTTAATATTCTGGGGAGCTAAGGGTTGTTTAAAGTTTTTCAAGAATTAAGTGGGCTTTTGTTTTTCTCCTGCTTTTTAACAATTACCATGTTCTGGGCTTGAATATACAGCACTGATCCATACAAAATCTCTGGGCCTTACATAATTTCATATCAAAACGAGGGGGAATATACAGTAGCTTAGGCTGCAGTAAAAGCAAGTTTGTCCCTCACTCTTTATCTTTTGCCGTTGTCTGTGCCTCTGGCAGTGTTCTATGTGTGGCTGAAACTCTGCAAAAGGTTGGAGAATATAATGGGAATTCAATGTGTACAGAAAAGTAGAATGGGTAGGAAAACGGGCTAAGAGAGTAACTGAAAGCAAATAAAGAGTAACTAGACATCTATGAGTTTGTACGGGTGTCTGCACCGGGGAGCGACTTTATAGTTTCTTTAAATTACTTAATCCTGTCCCTGCTGCCTGCCCTCGCCCTGACCGCTCTGCTCTCTCCCGCAGGTCATGATGATGGGCAGCGCCCGCGTGGCGGAGCTGCTGCTGCTCCACGGCGCGGACCCCAACTGCGCAGACCCCATTACCCTCACCCGGCCGGTGCACGACGCCGCCCGGGAAGGCTTCCTGGACACGCTGGTTGTGCTGCACCAAGCGGGGGCGCGGCTGGATGTGCGCGATGCCAGGGGTCGCCTGCCCGTGGACCTGGCTGAGGAGCGGGGCCACCGCCATGTTGCCCGGTACCTGCGTGAGGCCGCAGGGGGTACCGAAGGCGGTGGCCACGACCATACAGGTAAATCAGGTGAGGTGGCCAATGTCAGAATTTGAACTCAGAGAGCTTCCTCAGCCCAGGGCACTCCTTTTGCAGAAGAGAAAGGTGACCCCAGGAAAGCAGAATCTTGTGTCTAGCCTCAGCTTATACACTGCCCGCCAATGGGACAACCCCGTATCCCGATCGGTTGCCTCTGCAGGGCTGCGGACAGGAAATAGCCTGAGATGGACTTCAACATGTCAAAGCCTACCCCATCAACGCTCCTCCCCACCCCTTAAACACTCGCCCTCCCCACAGCTCCAGACCTAGACTGGAGCATTGAAGACTTAAGGCTAGAGGTCTAGTGGCCCCTCTTCCTCCAAACTAGCTGGCCAGCCGCATCCATTCAACGGCCCTTAGTTTCCCTATTAGCTTACCTAGATTGTTGGACCAACCCCTGCGATTTCCAAAACCAGTTGCGCAGGGCATCACCTGGCAGAGATCTGTCATTCCTAGCGCTATTGCAAAATTCTACTAAATCCGTCGCTATGTGCGGTGGGGTTTTCCAGAGCTCTCCCAAGGGGGTACTGAGGGAATCTGGGATGGAGACTTCATCTACCCTCGCAGTCTGCACCCTGGAATATACTGCACGCTCTGGGAAACAGAGACCCTTTCTTAAGCTTTTCGCTCTCTTAAGCTTTCGGTTTCTGCGGAGAGATCGCTTTAGGAGGGAGATGGATACGTGGTTCTTCTTGCCTAGGACCACAAAGCCTTCTTTTCCCTCGGCTCCATTTCCCCACCTCCACTTCTTTCTGGCTAAAGCACAAACCTTACTCTGACTTTTTCTGGAGGAACCATTTTATAAAAAATATATAAATAAAGCAATAAACGAGATGAACGCGAATATTTAAGGTAAACCATGACTTTGCAGATAATGAAATCTATCCTATTTGGGCTCAGAGCTGGGGCACTAGGTTCCCTGGGCCTTAGTGGAGCCTGGGAGGACAGGGTGGAGAGGTTCGCTCTGAGCCCTCCGCTGGGAGTGCAATGAGCGCGGTGCCTCGATGTGAGGGGGAGGACAATCTCCTTTAGCCTGCCCACCTTCTTGCTCCTCCAATTGAAGCTTGCGTCCGGGACATGGCGTAGGACGAGGGACCAATCACCGGGCTGTGAACAGAATTAGATGATTGAATTGGGCCCCAGGCAAATGAATAAACTGAGTAACCCTTCATAACCAAACCTAAGATGTGTAACCCAAGCACCCAAGACCTTCCTTCTTTCTTGCCTCCCTCCCTCCCTCTCTCCCTGCCTCCCTCCTCCCTTTAACTAAGATCCTACTACGTGATCAGCTCCTTTCTAGGTGGGACACAAAACAGGAGTCCTGTCCTCACAGAGCTTACATTCTGGAAAATAGACTTTAAACATTATAACAATGTATTTTCAGGGAATGAATTTGTAAAAATCAATGTGATGTGTAAAAGTGAAGTGTGAATAGGAGGGGAGGCGATCTTAGAGTGGTCCGAGAACCTGGCTGATAAGAAGAGATTAGCCACTAGAGGCAGAGAAACTCTCAAGTGCAAAGACTGCTGCGGAAATGAACGTGGCAGGTCAGGAGGATCAAAAGGCGGGCTGGAGCGTGTACACAGCGAGATCAGAGAGGAGGGCAGAGGCCAGATAATTGTAGGGCCATATAGGTCAAAGAAAGGGTATTTGAACCATTAGGAAGCCAGCAGCTGGTTTGAGAGAGGAGGCCTGGGGAGGAAGACAATGGTACTGGAGGACAATGGTACTCAGCCCCGACTGCTCAGCCGCGCCTAATCAGGTGTCTACTGATTGTGCGAGTTCGCTGAGTCGCTCGCCAGCCTCAGGGGCAAGAGATGCTTTGGGACTTGCGAAGGGCGAGGCGACATCTGCATGTCCCCGCGCCTGGCGTTATATGTGGCAAGCACGCTGCACCGTTTACATACCGCTCTTCCTCTCGCGGGCCTCGCTCTCCCTACGCCCAGCTTCCCCCCCCCCCACCACCGCCAGGAGCGCAGGAGCCGCCTGCTAGCCGGGAGCCGCCTGCGAAGCAGTGGATGCTCTGTGAGATCAGGGAAGCTCGGGAGTGCGGAGGCTGCTGGCAGGATCCCCACCGGATGGACAGACAGACCTTGGGCTGAGGGTTGGTGGGTATTGAGAGGAGGATGCGTGTAGGCGAAGACATGAGAGAACCTTGTACATAAGTGTCTGAAAACCTGGAGGACTGCAAAAAAGGAGACAGGAACGAGTCTCACATCTTTGATTTCTGATTTCTAATGTCTTTTTGCTTTCTTCCATTTGCAGAAGACCCCTCCATGCATTAGAAGATCATGGAGAACCGGAGAAGAAACAGAGATCTTCTTTTCCTTTACCATTTTCATTTATAAGCATTAAAGAAAAAAAAAAAACAACACTGTTCCTGCCTTTTCATTGGGTTGGAGTTTTCAGGAGTGAACACTCAGGCTCTGAGAGCACGTGTATGCAGGCACTTCCTCTGTGAGCCTCGCGCACCTGCCGGCACTGTTGTTTTTTACAGACACTTTGTGAACTAGGAAAACGAAGCTTAAATGGGGCAGATGGCGTTTCTTGTCAAATAACCAGTAAATGTCAGAGCCAGGGCTCAGTTGTTTTTGTTTGTTTTTAAATAATGCTTTTTCCTTCGCTCATTTGGTCAACATTTATTGAGCACCTATTATGCCATGGTGCCAGGGGTACAGTGAGGTAAGACAGACATCAACTATTAAACACACAAACACATGACTAGAAATTTTCCGTACTTTCATAGAATCGAAGACCAGGTTGTTCCCGAGACTCGCTGTTGTTTCGCGTACCTCTTATAAAGGGAGCTGCTGCATGAGTACACACCGTGGGCTGTAAGACACATCCGGATCTCAGATGATAAAAAGTCAAAAGGTGGGTTTTAGGATTGATGAAATGGGGTAAAAGGTGATGAATGGAAACCTTTCATCAATCCGAAGGGAAACCTCCGATTGACAGACTCTCGCCCGTTTGACCTTCTGTTACTTATCCAGCTCCAGGATCCGAGTCCTGGAAAGTTTAGGTATTTTACCCAAGCCGTCACAGCTAGTAGGTGGCCCATGACAGCGGAGCTTCGTTCTGCAGCCCCCTTGGGGCCTGCATGAACTGATCCCCCTTACCAGGCCCAAAGCTCTGGGACCCGCCGGCAATGGCTCCAGCGGGCTTCGAAGTAGCTGCGGACCCCCACCCAAACTAAAAGCAGCTGGGCCCTTCTCTGCCAGAGCAGGGATGCTGCGGGGACTGGCTCCAACTTCAACTGGGCGGTAAAGGCCAGGCTGCCTCCTCCCATGCCAGGGCACCACACTTCCGTTTACTTAGACATTTTTTATTGAGGTGCAATTCATGTAACATAAAATGAATTATTTTAAAGTGTAATTCAGTGGCATTTAGTACACTCACAATATTGTGCAAACATCACCATTTATCTAGTTGCAAAACACTTTCATCACTTTCAAAGGGGACCCCATACTCATTAAATCTTCCCTAACCCCAGCCTCTGGCAACCACTAATCTCCTTTTGTCTCTATGGATTTTCCTATTCCGGATGCATTGTATGATTCCACATATGAAATGTTCAGAATTTCATATAATTCTGCTTATAATTCCACTTATATGAAGTCTCCAGAATATATGTGTCTTTATGTCAGTTTCAAAGTTTTGCTTACTGTAGCTTTATAATATATTTTGAAAACGAGAGGTGTGAGTACTCCAACTTTTTTCTTTTACAAAATTATTTTGATCGGTTTCAACTTTGTATCTGGGGTTGCAATTCCATATAAATTTTAGAACCAACTTGTCTCATTTCTGAAAAAAAAAAAGCCATTGAGCTTTTCATAGGGATTACACTGATATGTAGATCACTTTGGGTACTATTGCCATCTTGATAATATTATTAAGTCTTCCAAACCATGAACATGAACATAGGATGTCGTTCCATTCATTTAGGTCTTCTTTAATTCCAGCAATGTTTTGTAGTTTTCAGCGTACAAGTATCACAACTACTTGGTTACATTGATTCCTAAGTATTTTATCCCATTTGATGCTACTGAAAATTGAATTGTTCATCCTTTTTGGATTGTGCATTACTAGTGTATAGAAACACAACTGATTTTTGTGTGTTTATCTTTTATCCTGCAGGTTCACTGAATTTATTTATTAGCCTACTAGAGTTGTGTGTGTGTGTGTGTGTGTGTGTGTGTGCATGTGTGTGTGTGTATTGTTTAGGATTTTCTATATATAAAATCATGTCATCTGCAAAGAGGGATAGTTTTACTCAGTCTTTTCCATTTTTTCTTGCCTAACTTCTGCTTAGAACTTTCAGGACAATGTTGTTTATAGAATTTTGAGTAGAAGCAAAAGCTGACATTCTTGTCTTGTTTCTGATCTTAGTGGGAAATTTTTGAATCATCATTGAATATGATGTTAGCTGTAGTTTTTCTTTTTCATAAATGCTCTTAATCAGATTAAGGAAGTTCTCGTCTATTCCTAGTTTATTAAATATTTTTACCATGAAACAGTGTTAGGTTTTGTCAAATTATTTTAGTGCATCAGTTGAGATGATCATGTTTTTTTTCCTTCATTCTATTAATATGGTATATTACATTGACTGATTTTCATATAGCGAATCCCTGGCACTCATGGGATAAATCTCACTTGGTCATGGTGTGTATCCTTTTAACATTCTGCTGGATTAAGTTTGCAAATATTTTGTTAAGAATTTTTTGCATCTATATTCATAGGGGATATTGGTCTGTAGTTTTCTTTTCTTAATATATCTTCATCTGGTTTCAGCATCAGGGTAATGTTGGCCCCATTGAATGAGTTAGGAAGTGTTCACATCTCTATTTCTTGGAAGAGTTTGAGAAGAACTGGAGTTAATTGTTCTTTGAACTTTTGTTACAATTCACTAGGGAAGCCATCTGGTCCTGAGCTTTTCTCTGGGGGGAGGGTTGACTAGTGATTCAATCTCTTTACTTGTTATACGTCTTCAAATTTTCTCTCTCTCTCTTTTTTTTCTTTAGTCAGTTTTGGTAGGTTGTGTGTTTCTAGGAATTTGTCCATTTCATCTAGGTTATCTAATTTGTTGGTATACAAATGTTTATGGTTTTCTCTTATAATCTTTTTTATCTCCTTAAGTTTTCTGGTAATGCTCCCATTATGCCGTTTTCGCTTGGTTGCTAAAGTTCCCACAAAATCAATTCTGACGATTATCTTTTTGGTGTTTCTGTGTAGGGATGGGCCCTTGGATCTTCCTACTCTGTCATTTTCAGTGACGGGCACTTCTATTTTTTGTTTCATTTTGTATTAGAGTAGAATGACAAAATTGCCTTTGCTATGCCAAGTTTCTTTCTCCGTACAACCTCTATGACTGGGACTCAGTGCCCCATGCCCTGCCTTCCCACTCTGGGTATCTGTCGCCACCATTTCTCTGAACTTCTCTAACTCTAACACTCGGCTACCGTCCTCCAAATTTTCTCCACTGTCTCTCCTTCTCCTCCTCCCTTCCCTCCCCACTGCAGGAACTGGCTCTTCTCCTTGCCACAGCACCTCCCCTAGCACGCGCGTGCGCACACACATACCTGTGTGATATCTGATAGTGATATCGGACATTCCTCGGATGCAGTCAGCCCCCCTCCCCTTGCTAGCAGGCTCCGCTGGGGTGTGGGCGCCTCGGCTGCAGGAAAGGCAGGTGCTATTTTAAGGCCCCAAGCGCCTCCGGCATGACATAGTGTCTTCAGGGCCTTCTCAGGGGTACAAGCTCACAGGCTCCCCGCTGTGCGGGTCCCCAGCACGCGCACGCGCACGCGCACGCGGGGCCCCGCCGTCCGCGGGCAGAGCCCGATAAGTGAACCGCGCAACTGGGCCCGGGTCTCACAAGGGCGGCCTCAGATGCTCCGGCGGCTTTATCTGGTTAAAAAAGAAGAAGAAACGGAGAAGAAAAGGGAGAAAAAAGGAAAGAGAAAGAGGACAAAGGGAGGAGCTTTAAGTCTGTTGAAGGCCCTCAGTTTGGAGGGAAGCTGCCGGAGCTTTCCCACCATGTCGGCTGAAACTTTCGGAGCCAACAAGACTGGAAGGATAAAGTAGGCGCTGCTGAATTGAAAAATTTTCAACTTCCGTGAGGCAACTCGGAGCCCGCGGGCTGGGAGAGCAGCCCCGGATGGAAACTGGCTCCCCGCGTACCGCCCAGGGGTGGCCCGCAGGAAGGGCTTCCTGCACCTCTTCCCAGATCTCACATAACCTGGTTTAAGCAATAACGTTCAAGTAATAAGCAAGCGGGAGAATCTGTTGCATGGCCTCTTTTCTAGCTTCTGGGTGTTGTAAGAATCCTCGGCTTCCCTTGGCTTAGAGACGCATCACCCCAATCTCTGACTCCATCATCAGCATGGCATTATCCTCTGGGTCTCTCTGTGTTGTCAAACCTCCCTCTCCTTTCTCTTATAAGGACACTGGTCATTAGATTTAGGGCCCTCTCTAAATCCAGAAAAATCTCATAATGAAATCCTTAATTTAATTACATCTGCAAAGACCCTATTTCCAAATAAATTCACATCCATAAGAACTGGGGATTCGGACTTGGATATATCTTTTATGGGAGACATTATTTAACTTACTACACTTCCTAATTCATTGCTTTCCCCCCTAGGCCCTGTAAAGAAGAAAAAAGGCACAGGGATAGATTTTTCAGAGACTAGCCCCAAAGCCAAAAGCTCTTGCAAGATCAGTCTAAGACATCCAGAATCTCTAGTGGATAAAATTGGAGCTCTGACTGGATATGAATTTTTAGAGTAAGCCAAAGAGAATAAGGATTCGATTTTGGTGACCATCAGGAAAAATCTGGACAAGATTTCTCCCATCAACTGGGTTGAGGACACTAACAGGAATGATTCTTAAGAGGACCAGGCGGGTTAAGGAAGATAAATTGGCACACGGGACTAAGTGTGATTGGTGAAAAGGAGAAAAGTAGACTAGAGTGGGGCTGCTTTCCTCATGCAGAGTGAGGGCTGTCCTCTTTATGCACCCTCCTATGGTGCATTTAGATACAGTCACGGAACACAATCCTGGCTCAGTGTAACTAGAAAAAATTAGCATTACTTTCCTATTTTTCCAATCATTTTCATAAACAATATGTCAATGAATTGTTGCAACCCCCTATTTCAACTTTAAAATCAGGAAATAGAGAATCTGAGAGATGACAGTTTGCTGAGGGCATGCAAATCCTCCAGGCCTTCAATAATGATACAGAGGTTGACTGCACAAGTTTCCTCAACTACCTACTATTACTCTACCCGTTTTATAAATGAGGAAGGTGAGGCTTAGAGAGGTGCTGTAAGTGGCCCAACCACTCGTACATCTAATGAATAGTGGAGCCAGTATTTGATCCTAGTTCTGCCCATTGAGCCTGACATTGCTCTAAACTGGGTAGTCTAGGTCCTTTGACCTTTCTCAAAGAGGAATCTGAGATTAAAGCCACCCTGCTTTTCATGCCTGGTTTCATTAGAGACCTCAGTATAAGTAAGTAGTCCTGATAATTTCCTCTACCCACCCCCTTCATTCCCATAATGCTCTATTCTTCTTTGTTTTTAACCCAAACCTCTCCCACCTCCCAAACTTTTCACTGTGTTCCCTGGTACTTCTACTACACAATTAGTCAGTGGCCTGTAGCCTCAATTTCTTCTTAGATAAGTTTCTACCTCCTTCTTGGTATAATAGCAATCTAACTCTTCCTAGAGGACGCTGAATTTCCTACAGGTCTCTGAAGTAGAAGCTTTCATTCTCTCTCATGAGCAATCTGACAGTCAGGAGGTGGATTTGAAACCCTCCTTAGTAACAATTATTTCTTCCCTAATTGTTATGGATTGAATTGTGTGTCCCCAAAGTACATATGTTGAAGTCCTAGCCTCAGATATCTCAAAATGGGACCTTGTTTGGAAATAGAGTCATTGCAGACATAATTAGTTAAGATGATTAATTCAATATGACTGTTGTCCTTATAAAAAGGAAAATTAGATATAGGTGCGTACCCAGGGAGAATGCCTTACAAAGATGAAAGCAGAGATCTATCAGCCAAGGAACACCAAAGATTGCCAGTAAACAACCAGAATCTGAAGAAGAGGCACGAAACAGATTGTCCCTCACCACTCTCAAATGGAACCCTTCTTACTGACACCTCGATCTTAGATTTCTAGCCTTCAGAACTGTGAGACAATACATTTCTGTTGTTTAAGTCGCCCAGTTTGTGATGCTTTGTTATGGCAGCCCTAGCAAAATGATATACCAACCCTCAGGTATAAACCCTGTTTAAGGCTCAGACCATTCAACCCAGTTTAGTACTTATTTCCTTGAGGATACTGCCTTACTCAGGTTCTTTGATATAAACTCCCACAGAATGATTTCTGTTATGCTGGAGCACTTATTTACTCAGTTTGCAATTGCACAAATCTTGATGTTGCTTGATTAATATTTGGCTTTACCTCTAAAATCCATGACCTTAGCAAAAGTTTCTGTTTTGTTCACAATCGTATCCCCAGAGTAGGTGCTCATCAAATATTTGTTGAATGAATTAAAACATTTCATTGTTTTAGAGGTTAATTTCTTTTTTTAAAGATTTTTATCATAATATAGCTAACATACAACATTATATTAGTTTCAGGTATATACCATAGTTATTCAACATTTATATACCTAAAGAAGTGATCACCATGGTAAGTCCAGCAACCACCTGACACTGTACTATGTTATCCAATATTATTGACTATATTCTCCATGCTGTACATTACATCCCCATGACTTATTTGTTTTATACCTGGAGATTTGAACCTCTTATTCTCTTTTACCATTTCCCCCCTTTTTAATTTTTCAATTATTGTTGACATTCAGTATTATTTTATATTAATTTCAGGTGTATAGGATAGTGGTTAGACATTTGTATAATTTATGATCCCCCTGACTAGTGTAGTACTCATCTGGCACTATACATACTATGTTTTCCCCAAAATAACACCTAGACGGAAAATCAGCTCTAATGCGTCTTTTGGAACAAAAATTAACATAAGACCCAGTATTATATTATATTATATTATATTATATTATATTATATTATATTATATTAGACCCAGTCTTATAGTAAAATAGGACAGGGTCTCACATTATTTTTTGCTCCAAATGTCGCATTAGAGCTGATTGTCTGGTTAGGTCTTATTTTCAGGGAAACACAGTAGTTATTACCATATTATTGACTATATTCCCTATGTTGTACTTTACATCACCATGACTATTTTGTAAGTTTGTATCAGTTTGTACTTCTTACTCCCTTCATCTTTTACACTCTGTCCCCCAACCCCCTCTCATCTATCTCCCCAACAAATCTAGTACCCATCTGACACCATACATAGTTATTACAGTATTACTGACTATATTCCTTATGAAATACCCTACATCCCCCTGACTACTCTGTCTCTGGTAGGTTGCTTGCCTCCATTTCATTTAGCTTTTTCTGGAGTTTTCTCTTGCTCTTTCATTTGGGATGTATTTCTTTGTTTCCTCATTTTGGCTTCCTCTGTTTGTTTCTATGTATTAGGTAGATCTGCTATGTCGCCCAGTCGTGGCCAGATGACTTAAGTTGTAGGTGGCCTGTGGGGCCTGGTGGCACAGTCTCCCTGGTTACCTGAGCTGTGTGTTCCAGGAGTGTCCCTTGTATAGGTTGTGTGTGCCCTCATGTTATAGTTGAGCCTTAGTTGCTATTGGCACATCAGTGGGCTGATTGGCTATGGGGTTTGGACACTTCCACAGTTTACAGGCTACTGTGTGGGGGACTTACCCCTGAGTGGTATTCACCCCAGCATGCTCTGGTGCCTGTTGAGACTACCTTTTGGGTGTGCTACTTGTGGGGCTAATTGGGTTGTGCTCTGCTGTGGTCTGAAGCCAACCTCTAAGTATGTTGGTTCTGGGGCCTCTTGGGAGGGGCTCTGGTGAAGGCCCAGGTCACCCACTGCCTGGTAAAAGCTACAAAGCAATCTGAGGTTATTTGCTGCCTGTGCTAATCCTGGAGGCATGTGGGAGAGGCCACACCACAAACCGAGGACATCTACCACCAGTATCAAGCCTGGGGTTGCTCCACAAAATGCCAGGAGGCCCTGAGGCCTGCTGCCACCTGCCAGCTCCTGTAAGGTTCAGACACTGATAGAACCCCATGTGCAAGTTGGGTGAGATATGGTCTCAGGGAGTCACTAGAGTGGGAAGAGTTATGGTCACCAGGTTAATGTAAATTCTGGTTTGGTGCCAGTGCTGAGCCTGAAGCTACCCAGCAAAAGTTTCAGAGCACACTGAGACCAGTCTCTGCCCACCTGGCGTCTGTCAGACTCTGATAGTTTTCCAAGAAATAATGCAATACTGGTGGGGCTGGCTGCTCTTGGAGAAAGTGTCTCCAGCATTGGGAGAGTTGAGGGGTGGGATCTCAGTGAGTCAGCAGGGAGGAATTGTGGGTCTCACCACGCCATTCAGATTCAGCTTCAGCTGTAAGTGTAGAGGGCAGGCTCAATGCAGGCAAGATGGCGCCAGCTTGCTGGCTGCACCAGAGAATGACCCTTCACAGAGAAAATGCCTACAGTTCTCCAGCCCTTCTCCTAAAGCTATGCAGCTCAGTCTGTCCCCCATATGTCTCTAAAACCTCCCGAGTTACTATCCCTCTGCTGGAGCCCAAGGTGAGTGCCTGGGAGTGACTCTGTGTTGGGCCCTTTAAGAGGATGCCTGGTTTTCCCGTCGCCTTCCCTCCCACCTGAATGGTCGGTGGAAAACTCCACTGTTTTGGAGGTTCCTCTTCCCAGCACCAGTACTCTGGGCTGGAGAGGCCAGTGTGAGGCTGGGGTCCCTCATTCCTCTACGGGGAATTTCCAAAGCTGAGATATCCCTCCTGGTTCTCAACCACCACAGGGAGGGGGGTTAGCCAGTTCTGCATCTCCACCCTTCCTATCAGTCTCGACATGGCTTCTTCTTTATATCCTTAGTTATAAAACTTCTGTTCAGCCAGACTTCAGATAATTCTCCAGGTTGATTTTTCTATAATTTAACTGTAATTATAATTTGTTCACGGAAGAAAGCAGGCATAGTGTTTATCTACTCTGCCCTCTTGGATCTTCCCCCTCTTAATTTCTTTTTGAAACACAAACTTTGGCAAATATAATTCAACAAACCTTATCAGTCATCTGATAATTAATAATTTTATGTTATCAGGTAATTGCTTTCTAAATGATACTTGGCTTCTTTTAAAATTCTATTACTTGCTCTTGTCTTTATCTAGTTTGCCCACCATTTTGTTGACTTTGGGGCTGGGGCGGAGGGTTTATTTATTTATTTATTTATTTATTTATTTATTTATTTATTTCATTGACAGTCTTTTGTCTCCAGAATCTTCTTCATAGTCTTTAGTAGCGATTGCCTCAGATATTTTGGGAGAATTTTGGGCAGCAATCGCCATAATTTAGTTTGTTGTAGCCATTACAGGGCACCTTCGTCATCCTCTTATGTTTGACCATGTTTGTCTTCTAGTCAAGATTTTAGAACATTAAGAGGTAGATGGCCTAGCATTACTTTTAGCAAACTTACTCTTAACCAAATGGTAGTCACAGATAGCTAGGGTTATCTTGAATTAGCCAAGGATGCACCATTATGCAACTTGGGGCAGACAATGTCTTGGTGATAAGAGTGGATGCAAGAGAATGATAATCTATGAGGTACTTCTTGGAATTTTTTTTAAATATATATAGTTGTTATCGGCCCAACTGGAGCTGGGATGGCAGATGTTGTGCAGTGATTTCAGATCTGATGGTAGATTAAGATACTAGACAAAGCAGAGGGAAACATATCAGAATTCAGTTGCATAATTTTAAATTTAATTTAAAATTTTAGTACCTACTATATTTGCAGGGTTCAAAAATCAAATATTACTATATGGTATTGTGGGATAATAAGAAATATATTTGGTCTTTGTCTCCCCCCCCACCCCCCCACGCCCACCCTGCACGCCTTTCCTTCCTGCCACAGAACTGCTAAAACCCTTGAAACTCCTGAGTGATAAAAATGTCTTTTCTTTATTAATGGGATGAGCCATGGCTGGGGCTCAGGTTTCAGATTAGGGACCAGTAACTAGGAAGATCAAGCAAAAATAAGAGGGTTAGACCTGTCAGTCCCTCCTCCCCACCTCAGGGGAGGAGAGGGGGACTGGAGATGGAGTTCAATCACCAATGGCCAATGATTTAATCTATCATGCCTATGCAATGAAACCTCCATGCAAACCCCTAAACATTGGGAGTCAGAGAGCTTCTGAGTTAGTTAACATACTGTTGTTGCCTGAAGAGGATATGGAATCTTTATGTAACACCTCCACATACATTTGTATAGCCAAATGACAAATTGATACACAGAAATGTGGTATCATACAGCCTAAAAAGTAACAAAGTACTGACACATGCTAAGGTGTGGATGAACCTTGAAAATAAAAGGCCAAGCAGAAGAAGCCAGACACAAAAGGCCACATATTATATAATTCTTTTTATATGAAATGTCCACAATAGGCAATTCCATAGAGACAGAAAGTAAAACTGTAGTTTCCAGGGACTAGCGGAAGGAGGAAGTAAGGAACAACTGTTAAGATATAGCGATTCTTTTCAGGGTGATAAAATATTCTGGAATTAGACTGTGACGCTGGTAGCACACCTCTGTGAATATACTGTAAGTCACTGAATTGTATACTTTATTAGTGTGAACTTTATGAAAAGTAAATTATATCACAATAAAGCTGTTATTAAAAACAAACAGACACCACTATGCCTGAAAAAAAAAATCCCCAAACCTTTCAGTAACTTTCATGCCTATAATGTCTCTTTTACTTCCTCTACTATTACTCTTCTTCACTGGATCATTTTGCTTCAGCCACAGTGGCCTCCTTGCCATTCTGCCACCATGCCAGGCAGTCTCCAGACTTAAGGTCTTAGAACTGTTCTCTCTACCTGGAGTCCTTTTCCCCAAAGACTAATTATCTGGTCACCGTGTGTCATTTTCTTATGCTGACCATCCTATTGAATGTTACTTACAACATTCACTCCTCTGCTGAGCCGCCTTACCTACACTAGTTTTTCTTCCCCCCCCCCCCCCCCCGCCTCGCAGCTCCACTTTCAAACATGCTATATAATTCTCTTGTGGTTTCTTTTTTTTTCTTTTAGCTTCTAGTTATTTTTTTCTTCCTTCATGTGAAAAAACAAACTTTTTAAAGGCAGGAAACTCTTCTGTTTTTGCTAATTGGTGTATTGTAGCTCCTTATAGCAATGCCTGGCACAAAGTAGGCATTTTACACATATTTTTTCATAAATAAATGATGGGTTTCCTTGCAAATATATGAATAGTTAATTTTCTTTCAATTAGTCTCTTCTTATGGAGAGAATACAAGGTGATTGTGACATAACAAATGAATGCATGAATGAAAAAAACAAATACTATTTTTGAATACATAAATGCTGCAGAAGACATCGCTGTCATGAAGAGGTTAATCAGCATAAATAGCATGAGATCTAGAAACAGATCATATGAATTTGACCCTGGTTATGCCACTGCTAACTGTGAATGACTTGGGTAAGTTACCTAACATTTCTGAGCCTCAGTCTCCTCATCCATGAAATTGGGAATTTAATAGTATCTGCCTCACGAAGGTGTTGTAAGAATCAAACTATTTAATGCTTGTTAAATAAATAGCTATTGTCTGGCACATGGAAAGTGTTGAGTGAATGTTAGCTATTTTTATGTTTATCACATAGTATTTTTTATGCTTATTATGGATCCTTCTCTGTAAGGGTGAAAGTAGCACTGGTCAGTTATTTACAAATATAGAAGAAGCCATTTATGGAGGAATAATGGAAATGTCCAATGTTAAGAGAGAGGGCAAGAGAATGAATATAATCCACAATAGAATTAAATTCATGTCATAGAGGGTACTCTTTATGGTTTTGCTCTTCAGTGTAGAATGTGGGAATTCTCGGATTTAATCTTCATAAAAGGACAATATGAAGGATTTTTGTAGTGAAGGAAATGTTTTGTATTTTGACTGTGTTAATGTTAATATCCTGGATGTAATATTTTACTATAGTTTTGCAAAAGGTTACCATTGGAGGAAACAGGATCTGTCTGTATTGCTTCCTGCATGTGAATCCATAAGTCTCTCAAAATAAAAAGTTTAATGAAAAAATAATGAAACAAAATATACTTTGAATATTCTAAAAAAGTTAATGTTTTCTTTGGGTGGTCAGATGAAAGGAAATTAAAATGTTTTTCTTGTGACTTGTATATATAAATTTTCACACAGGTATTACTTTTGTAGAAAAAAAAGTATCATTTATGAGAAAGAATAACCCTGAAACCTAATTAAACCATTTGAAATACATTGATAGCTGTATTTTATTATACAAAGTATTCAGCTTTAAAAATATTATGCGACAGACTCTACAGGTCAGTATGTTTAGAATTTAATGTAAATTAAACACTACTGATGACCATTGTGTCTCTGTCATCTAAAGAGCCAAAATCTATCAGCTGACTCCAACATCTGGCATTGTACTTAGTTATCACATTCTGTTTCTTCAATAAGCATTTCCAGCTCCCCACTTGACCCTAACCCAACCACATTCCTTCACAGAATGCATAGTCTTAATTAGTGGAAAATACCTGTAATTTAACATTAGTTTCAATTGCTGGGTTCAAGCTTCAGTTGCCAGGCTATTCTGTGAATTTACTGAATTACTGCCAAGCATTCATGGACAGGAAAAGAGATGAATCAACTTCTCTTTTTCCTCTAACAGGAATTCATTTTTGAAATCATAGGGCATAGTTCACTGTATATACTGGTAATTCTTTCCCCTGATTTATGACTTCTACCTCTGATGATGGTACCTGCTGTTGTTTTGATGAGTGTTCTTTTGTAAGTAATCTTTTATCATTAGCTGCTGTTAAGAATTTTACTTTCTCTGGAATTCTGCGGTTTCATTACCATTTGTTTAGTGATTAATTTAATTTCTCCAGCCTGGAACTTATTCTGTTTCCTGAATCTCTAAGTATTTAAGGGTCTCTATAATTTTGGTAAACATTTTAGCCTTAATAATTTCCTCAAACATTACCTATCAACTCTCCATTCCCTCATTCTCTCTGTTCTTTTCATCTGGCACTTCTATTAGATTTTATGTTTGTTCTCCTATACTCCATTTCATTTAACATTTCTTGCATATTCACTCTCTTTCTTTCTCTGCCCACCCTCCTCTCTTATTCTGGGTATTTCTTCAGGTCTACTATCTGGTTGACCAACCTTCTCTTGTTGTGTTTACCTATTATTTAACTCTTCCAATGATTTTTATTTTTAATGGCTATAGTTTTCATTCTATAATTCTATGTTGTTTTCTAAAGTACATTTAAAACCACACATATATTTACTTTTTTTTTATCATGTTTTCATTTCCTTTGTCATCTTATACTTATTTGACAATTGGAGCTGATGTCTCTATTATCTCAAGTTCTTGGGAATTTAACCTGGCTATCTCTTCACCTGCTGATATTTGTTCATGCATTTTGAGTTTTGTATTTTGGAAAATGAGTTCATTTTAAGTGGGGCTTTACCTATAAAAAATCCTGTGTAGCCTGGGGGTTAGGCGAATCCCTCCAGAGTATTTTGCTTCTGTTTGTTTCTTTCAGGCCTCACAAGAATATTACCAGCCTATAATTAGTTGTTTCTTGGCTTGGAGGTACAGAGACCATAGAACTAAAACGAATACCAAACCAACTTGAAGGCAAATTTCTCACAAGATGATTCTCCTACCCAAAGCTATTTATGGCAGCAAGTGGCACAATCATATGCATTGCCATCTCCCTTTGCAATATTTTCTAGGACCTCCTCTGTCAGTTTATAGTTCTTCAAGAGATCTGATTCTGTGTGAGAACTTCAATTCTGATTTCTTGCTTTCTTAGTCTCAAGGTCTTCTCCATCAGTGAGTGGATATGACCCAAATATTGATCCCTAATATCCAAAACTCCCCCTCCCATCCTCTTACTGTTTTGTTTTTAGGTTCTATCTTGTTTTGGAGCCCTTGGAAATTCTTTCACTTTATTGAAATCACATATACACTTAACAGAATGTTTGCTACATTTTTTCCAGTACTTCTAATTTTCTGTGGTGAAAGATTTTCACATTTTTTTAGTCCTCCCTATTCTTGGAAAAGTCAGTGATTTTGTGGTGTGTATGTGTGTGTGTGTGTGTGTGTGTGTGTGTGTGTGTGTATGTAATTACAAATATTAATGGAAAATTTTGGGAAAAACATCACCAACCTAAACCAATATATTTTTGAAGGTATGTTGGCTATAATTTGTTGGCTTCTTTTCACTAAGGAATAATAATAATAAAAAAAAGCTCATGATATTAGCTCTAAGCAATTTTATATTTTCCTCCCAAAAAATGACAGATTCTGAACAACGTTGACCCTAATGATGTTCTAAGGAGGTTGAGACAATTATATGCTGAAAATATGGTGTTAAAAATCAGTCCTTCTTTCCAGACAAGATGGCAAAGGGCGAGACTGGAGTAACTCCGGGGCAGCTGCATCGGATCTCATCACCTTGGATGTTACCAAGTTGATGCCACTTTCACACGAAGTTATCAGCAGATGAGCCATAATTAATACAGGTACAATTGGTCATGTAGCTCATGGGAAATTCACAGTTGTAAAAACTATTTCTAAAGTTCACACTGTCAGGTTCAAAACTGAACTAGAAAGAAATATTGCCATCAAGCGTGGATATGCTAATGCTAAGCCTTATAAATTTGATGACTCAAGTTGTTCTCCTCCAGAATGCTATAGATCTTGTGGAAGTAGAACACACAATCAGTTTCCTACAGATATTCCAGGGACCAAAGGGAATCTCAAATTAGTCAGAGATGTCTCCTTTGCTCACTGCCCTGGCCTTGATGCACCTCTCCTTTTGATGGCTGGTAATGAGTCTTGTCCTCAGCCTCAGGCTTTGGAACACTTCACAGCTGCAGAAATCATGAAACTGAAGCATATTTTGATTCTATAACATAAAATTGATTTGGTAAAAGAAAGCCAGGCTAAAGAACAGTATAAACAGATTCTTGCATGTGTGCAAGGTATGGTAGCAAGAGCTCTTATTATTCCAATTTATACTCAGCTGAGATACAATATTGAAGTTGTCTGTGAGTACATAGTGAAGAAAATTCCAGTACCCCCAAGAGATTTTATTTCAGAACCCAGACTTATTCTTATTAGGTCCTTTGATGTCAACAAACCTGGCTGTGAAGTTGATGACCTTAAGCGGGGAATAGTTTGTGGCTGTATTCTAAGAGTAGTGTGAGAGGTGGGCCAGACTATAGAAGTCAGCCTGGTATTATTTCCAAAGATAGTGAAGGAAAACTCATGTGTAAATCAATCTTTTCCAAAATTGTGTCACTGTTTACAGAACAAAAAATCTTCAGTGTGCTGCTCCAGGTGGTCTTATTGAAGTAGGAACAAAAATTGACCCCACTTTGTGCCAGGCTGACAGACTTGGTACAGTTGGAGCTTTATCTGAGATCTTCACAGAGTTGGAAATCTCTCATTTCCTGCTTAGACAGCTGCTAGGTGGCAGGTGGACGCACTGAAGGTGATAAGAAAGCAGGAAATGTACAAAAGTTGTCTAAGGAGGAAGTGCTCATGGTGAATATAGGACCCCTGTGGAAAGGAGGAGGACTTTGTGCAGTCGAGGCTGATTTGGGCCAAATCATTTTGACTAATCCTGTGTGCACAGTAGTAGAAAAGAATGCCCTTAGCCAAATAGTTGAGAAACACTGGTGTTTAATTGGTTGAGGTCAAATAAGAGGAATGACAATAAAACCAACAGTAGATGATGACTGAAGAATTTCAGTTCAATAATACATTTGGATAATGTGAGATTTTTTCTTAACAACCTAGGAGTTATATTTTCAAAGCAATCCTGGGGAATGAATTTCACAGCTCACTACGTTAGTAATAGTTGTTATTCTCATTTTTTGGTGATGAAAATTTAACCTCTAGCACTAAAATAGGGTCTACAATAAATGCAAAAATTGGCGTAATGTTGTAGTGAATTACATTCTCCCAGAAATTAATCATTCCTAAATAACACCTAATTTATATATCAACGCAGGTTTGAAATGAAACTTTGCTACAACTAGCCTTTGCTATAGGACACATTCCACTGAACCTGTTTGAAATAAAGTTTTTCTTCTTATATTAATGATTCATCTTTGACTAGCTCCAGGCCTGAAAGGATTGCTACACCAGTAAAAACTTGAAGACACAAATTCTTGAAAACTAGTTTCCCTTTGCTTCTTTTTTTTTATTTATTTTTTTTGGGGGGTGGGGGAATATTGGGGAACAATGTGTTTTTCCATGAGCTCCAAGGCCAGTCGCAGTTTTCAGTCTAGTTGCAGGGGGCACAGCCCACCATCCCTTGCGGGAATCCAGCAGGCAACCTTGTTGTTAAGAGCCCGTGCTCTAACCAAGTGAGCTAACCAGCCACTCCCCTTTGCTTCATATTTTATGTTGCTTTATCTTTGCAATTTTGAGTGAAAAGAAATTAATACGTTCAAATGAAATTATCCTTTACAGCAAAAATTAAATCAATCCTTATTAATCAGCAGCAACAAACACCAAAACAATTTCTTGCATCATCAGATAACTCTTTCTGCCCTGAATTTTTTTCCCTTTCTCTGCTTCATCCTAGCTCTGATGTCTAATGTGTATTTTTTTATTTTTAGTGAGTCTGGATTGTTTGTTCATGCTGTTTAATAATTACCAAGGCCTGTCTGCATTTACTGGCAAACAAGTGACTCACACAGTGCCTGGGTTAATGAAGCAAGAGCAGTAGACAAGCGGTTTTGATGGAAATATGGAGAGAAGCCGAGAGTGCCCCGGGACAGAGGGCAGCTCTGGGAGCAGCTGAAAGGGACCTTCTTCTTTGGCCAGTGACTTTGCTCTGTATTTTCCCTCTCTTCTCCTTCTAGGAACATTTCTTTCTAATTCCACACATTATATTATTAGTAGAGGACATTTTAGACACTGGTTTAGGGTTGGCCTTGGTGATTCTTTTTGCAGTCTTAGGTTGTGTGTTTCAAGCTAACTTGTCCATAGAAGCCAAGGATCATCCTTTTGCAGCGAGCCTAAGCATGCCTCACCCATGCTTACTGGCAGCCATCCTCTAAATATATACTGTACTTGCACCTGCCTTCTGAAATAGCCTGCAACCGAAGTCATGTAACACAGCAGGCTCCACGCAATGCCACAGAAAGAAACCGGCAGTTACAGAATCCTCCTTCCTTACTCGCACTCAGGGAATACTCAGAAGACAACAGAGCCAATTTTGAGATGGTTATGCATGTAGTTGAATTAATCTTCCCAATAAATTCTAATAATTATTACAAGTTTCACTTCTTCATATATACCTGTCACGTTTGAGATTTATATTTTGGTGGAAATTTCAGTTTATATTCATATAGTGACAATTTCTTTGTAAAGCAAACAAACATCATGCGTTAATATTTATGTTCTTGACATAATCATTTGCTTTTTTAATTGATGAACTCAGTTTATTAAGAGCCCTAGGGATAATAGAAAGGATTAGCTATTCTATCCACTCCTCCAGGAATTCTGGATTCTACTCCTCCATCAAGTTAAATTGATCCAAGAATGCTTGATGTATTAAGAGCTTCTACTAAAAACAGTATATAAATGCAGGGTTATAATACATCATTGGATTGAGAATAGTTAGGTAAGTAAGTCAATATGGGCACAAGTAACTTCTTGTAACTCAATGTAATTTATTTTTTTTAAAATGAGAGAGGACATGCAATAGTATATTAGTTTCAGGTGTACAATATAGTGATTTGACATTTGTATTCCTTACAATGTAATCACCACAATGTTGAGTAACCACCTGTCACCATACAAAGTTATTATGATAATACTATTTTCCCTGTGCTGTAGATTATTATTTCTTTTATAACTGGAGGTTTGTACCACTTATTCCCCTTCACGCTTTTCACCCATCCCCCCAGTCACCTTCCCTCTGGCAACCATCAGTTTGTTCTCTGATGATTCTATTTCTATTTTGTTTTATTAGGTTCCACATATAAGTGAAATCATACAGTATTGGTCTTTCCCTGTCTGATTTATTTCACTTAGCATAATAACCCTCTAGGTCAATCCATGTTACAAATGGCAAAATTTCATTCTTTTTTATGGCTGAATAATACTGCATTGCATACCACCTCTTTATTTATCCAGTGATGGACACTTAGGTTGCTTCCATATCTTGGCTATTGTTAATAATGCTGCGATGAACATAGGAGTGCATATATCTTTTCTAATTAGTGTTTTTGTTTTCATGGGGAAATACCCAGAAGTGGAATTTCTGAGCCATATGGTAGTTACAAGTAACAATTTGCAACCTTAGTTTAAGCCCTTCCCAGGATTGACTTCATTGATCACACACAAACTCAGAGGTGGGTGATCTATATTGTCAGGACATTTATTATCTATTTTGGCTGCCCCACAGCAAAACCACTTTATGTCTGCAGAATTCCTAATCTTATAAATATAAACATCTGGTTTGTATAACAGGAACTAAAAATGCCAGACACTTAATTTCTCTTCCTGTTTTGCAGCTAAGGCACAGACATATGACCGAGGCTCTACCAATCAGAAGCTGCCGTAATAGGATTTGACACTGGCTACACTAGATCTGCACATGGAAGTGACAGTATCTTCAGCTCTGGAGGGAACAGTTCTTTCTCCAGACCAATTCTGAAACATCTTTCAGTGCGTTTTTCCCTAGCGGGTTAGCCTTGAGCCTGTACCTCTGTCCATCATTGTGGATTCCGTGAGCTATCCCAATATCTATGTAGTGAATTACTATTTTTGCTTACTCAGCTGCAGATGGCATCTGTTTCTTGCATGTAAGAATCCACACTGACAGCTATTTCTTGTATAATTTTTACTTAGGAATTTATTGTGGACTTAATATGTTGCCTCATTTCTACTAATGAGCACGGTATAACATTTGTCATACTTCCTCCTTTTTATTTTTCTTGGCAGCTAAAAATCTCAGAATCAAATTTGGAACTTGATCATAGTACAGAGTAACTCTTGCCACTAGTATAATTAGCTTATTTACCTTTGCTTTTTCCTCCCCTTCTGTTTTTTTTTTTTTAATTAATTTTACTTGTATTGTGATGCTATTGTTTGCAAGCATCCTATCAGAAAACTTCACAGGTCTTTCCAGGCCCACGTGGGTTCCCCAAATTCCCATTCCATCTGTGTGGCTGGCTCCTGGGTCTTGGTCTTCTTTCCTTGTTTTTGCAGCTGTGATTACCCTTTTATTTTCCTCCACACACCTAGCAAAGGGGGGCGGGGATGATGTAGTCTCCACGGCCACCCGATTTCATCTCTTTGACTCTTAAGAAAGGCTCCTTTAAGGATTTTATAGTTAATAACAATAGGAAAAGCTACAGCAAAATATAAGCAGCCAAAATTCTACCAATTTTTTGTGCCTGATGTGTGATTCTTTCTGAGATAGTCAAAGTGCTATTAGAACTCTGCCTTCCTTTTAATTTTCAAGCTTCACTAAACTTCCTCATACTCTGTTAAACTTAACATTGATTTTGTCGTGAAATAATACAAAATGTTTTAATAGCTCAACTGTCTAAAAAATTTTTTTTTATCAAATTTGCATTGGATGGTTTACCTTGAGGAAAACTAACGATTTTGTAACATTGAGTCTTTCTATCCATGAAGACCACTCCATTTATTTCAGCTTTATTTAGAGTCTTTCAATAAACTTTTGTATTTTCTCCACAAACCTATTATACATTTTTTCTTAGCTGTTTTCCTAGAGACCTTATTTTTGTTGTATTATAAATAGGATCTTTTAAAAGTATATCTCTAAATGTTCATTGATTTCCTATAAGGATACAATGGATTTTTATAGATTTTTACAATGGATTATATCCAGTAAACCTGCTGAACTCACATAGTAGTTATAATAATTTGTCCATAAATCTAATCTTGGATTTCCTATTTATACATTTCCCCTGTTAATAACAGTTTTTATTCTTTTTTTCAAATCCTTGTACCATTGACTGATTGCACTTGCAATTTTTTTTGTTTTCCTTCTTTCAAGCAGAAGCATTTAAAAGTTATAAATTTTCTTCTAGGTGTTAAGATTTAGCTGCATTTCATAGTTTGATATGTAATCAAGTTTTCCAATTATACTTTATTCGTTTACATATGAATTATTTAGAAATGTATTTTTAAACTTACAAATAATATTTATGATTTTTATTTTATTTTTATTAAATTTATTGCGGTTACCTTGGTTAGTAAAATTATAAGGTTTCAAGTGTACGATTCTATAATACATCATCTATATATTGCACTGTGTTCACCACCCAATGTCAATTCTCCTTCCATCACCATATATTTGACCCCCTTTACCTATCTCCTTTTCTCCTGTACCCTCTGGTAACCACTGAACTGTTATCTGTGTCTGTAAGTTTTTGCTTGTTTGTCTTGTTCATTTGCTATTTTCAGTTTTATATCCCACATATGAGTGAAGTCATATGGTTCTCGACTTTTTCTGTCTGACTATTTTTGCTTAGCTTGATAATCTCAAGATCCATCCATGTTGTTGCAAATGGCAGTATTTCATCTTTTCTTGTGGCTGAGTAGTAGAATGGAAACAACTGAAGTGTCCTTTGATAGATGATTGGATAAAGAAGATGTGGTACATATATACAATGGAATATTACTCAGCCATGATTTTTTTATTTTTATTGAACTTCACTTTTGTGGTTGGAGGGTAAAACCTCTGATAGTTATTTTAAAATTTCTTGAGACATGATTTGTGTACTAAAATGTCATCATTTCTTGTAAATATAACATGTTTTTGAAAAGAATGTAACTTTTCTAATTGCCACATATAGGATATGTTTATTTAATCAAGTTTGATAATTATGTTGTTCAAATCTTCTATATCTAAATTAAGGTATCTCTTTTTTTGTCTGTTTGATGTACCAATTACTACGAAAGAAAAAATAAAAATCTCTCACTTTGATTGCGGTTTTGTAAACTCCATGTAATTCTGTGTTGAATCTGTAGAGCAATTTGGGGAGTATTGCCATCTTAATAATATTAAGTCTTCTGATCTATAAGTATAGGATATTTTTTCATTTATTTAGATCATTAATTCCTTTCAAGCTACAATGTTTTGCAATTTTTAGAGTATGTATTTTTTCTTAATTGTGGTAAAACATATTCCATAAAATTGACCATCAACCATTTTTAAGTGTACAGTTTAGTAGTGTTAAGTATAGTCACATAATTGGGCTACAAATGGCTAGGACTTTTTCATTTTGCAAAGTTAAAACTCTATACCCATTAAACAACTCTCCATTTCCCCTCCCCCATTGCCCCTGGCAATCCCCATTCTATTTTCTGTTTCTATAATCTTGACTACTTTAGATACATCATATAAGTGGAATTATACAATATTTGCCTTTTTGCGATGGCTTATTTTACTTAGCATAATGTCCTCAAGTTTCTCCCACGTTGTAGCATGTGACAGTATTTCCTTCCTTTTTAAGGCTGAATAATAATAGTCCATTGTTTGTATGTCATAGTTTGTTTATCCATTCTTCTATTGATGGATATTTGTGTTCCATCCACCTCTTGGCTCTTGTGAATAAAGCTGCTATGAACATGGGTGTGTGAAAATCTCTTCAGGATCCTGCTTTCAATTCTTTCGCATATGTACTCAGAAGTGGGATTGCTGGATTACATGGAAATATTTGCTATTTTCTGTTTTTTGATAGTAGCCATCCTAATGGGTATGAGGTGATATCTCAGTATGATTTTGATTTGCATTTTTATAATGATTAGTGATGTTGAGCATCTTTTCATTTGTCTGTTGACCATTTATATATTATGTTTGGAGAAAAGTCTATTCAAGTTCTTGCCCATATTTTAATCAGGTTATTTGTTTATTTGTTTTTGAGTTGTAGGAATTCTTTATATATTCTGGGTATTAACCCCTTATCAGATATGTGGTCTGTAAATATTTTCTCTCATTCCATCACTTACCCTTTCAGTCTATTGATTGTGTCCTTTGATGCACAGAACCATAAAAGTTTGATGTTGTCTATTTTTACTTTTGTTGCCTTTGCTTTGGTGTCATATGGAAGAAATCATTGCCAAATCCAATGTCTGAAGCTTTCCCCCTATATTTTATTTTAGTTTTAGTGATTTAGGTCTTATGTTTAAATCTTTAATGCATTTGAGTAATTTTTGTATATGGTGTAAGGTAAGGATCCAACTTTATTCTTTTGCATGTGGATATACAGTTTTCCCAATACCATTTATCATTTTTCTTTTCCAATTATTTTTATTTCTGGCACCCTTGTTGAAGATCAGTTGACTGTATATGTGTTGATTTACTTTGGAGTTCCCTTTTCTGTTCTAGTGGTTTATACATCTGTCTTTATGCCAGTACCACACTGTTTTATTTACTATAGCTTTGTAATATATTTTGAAATTAGGAAGTATGATGTGTCTAGCTTTGTTCTATTTTCTCAAGATTATTTTGACTATTCTGTATCCTTTCTGGTTCTATATAAAT
Organism: Rhinolophus sinicus; assembly: GCF_036562045.2. Classification (NCBI taxonomy): domain Eukaryota; kingdom Metazoa; phylum Chordata; class Mammalia; order Chiroptera; family Rhinolophidae; genus Rhinolophus; species Rhinolophus sinicus. Next base: position 123,930,967 of record NC_133754.1, read on the forward strand.
TTTAGGATTTTTTTCCATTTCTGAATAAAATGCCACTGGGATTTTGATTGAGATTGCTTTAAATCTATAGATCAATTTAGGTAGTATGGAGATTTTCACAATCTTAATTCTTCCAATCCATGACCACAGGCTGTCTTTCCAATAATTTGTGTCTTTTTTAACGTCATTCATCTATGTTTTGAAGTTTTCATTACACAAGTCTTTCACCTGATTACTTAAGCTTATTCCTAAACATTTTATTCTTTTTGAAGCTACTACAAGTGGGATTGTTTTCTTTCCGTATTGTTTGTTATTAGTTATGGAAATGCAACTGATATTTGTATATTGATTTTGTATCCTACAGATTTACTGAATTCATTTATTATTTCTAACAGTTTTTTTTGAGTCCTTAGGGTTTTCTACAAATAAGATCATGTCATCTGCAAATAGAGACAGTTTTACTTCTTCCTTTCCAATTTAAATGCCTTTTATTTCTTGTCTAATTGCTGTGGCTAGGAATTCTAGTATTATGTCAAATAGAAATGGCAAGAATGGGCATCCTTGCCTTGTTTCTGATCTTAAAGGAAAAACTTTTAGTTTTTCACTATTTGGTATGATGTAGACTTTTCATATATGGCCTTTATAATGTTAAGATAATTTCTTTCTATACCTAGTTTGATGAAAGTTTTATCATGAAAGCATGTTGAATTTTGTCAAATGGTTTTTCTGCATTTATTGAAGTGATCATTGTGAGTTGTGTTTTGATTACTAATTTAATCTCCACTTTTTTGTTGCATTACAGATCCATTCAGATTGTCTATTTCTTCTTGAGTCAGTTTTGGAAGTTTGTGTATTTCTAGGACTTGCCATTTTATCTAGGTTATCTAATTTGATGGCATATAATTGTTCATAATATTCTTTTATCCTTTTTATTTTTATAAGATCAGTAGGAGTGTCCCCTCTTTCATGTATAATTCTAGTAATTTGTGTCCTATCTCTTTCATTTTGATTAATCAAGCTAAAAAGTTTTATCAATTTTGTTGATATTTTCAGAGAATCAGGTTTTTAAATTGATTTTTCTATTATTTTTTTATTCTCTATTTTATTATTTTGCACTTGAATCTACTATTTTTTTTCTTCTTTCTTTAGGTTTATTTTGCTTTTCTTTTTCTAGTATCTTAAAGTAGAAGGTACATTATTGATTTGAGATGTTTAAAAAAATAGAAAAATGTCTCTGTAAGGACTGCTTTTGCTGCATCTCCTGTTTTGGTACATGTCTTCATTTTTATCCATCTCAAAGGTTTTTTTAAGTTAGATTTGATTTCTTCTTTGATCCATTAGTTCTCTAGGAGTGTATTGTTTAATTTCCATATGTGAAGTTTAATTTCCATATGTGAAGTTTCCTATTTTCCTTGTTTTGATTTCTAGTGTTGGAAAACATACTTTGTATCATTTCTGTCCTTTTAATCTTATAATTATTTTATCCTGCATACTTTATTAAAAACAATCTTTTAATTATTATCCTCTATACTTTAAATTAATTGGGGCTTCTTTTATGGCCTATGGTCTATGCCGAAAATGTCCCATGTACACTTGAGAATATTCTTCTTGTCTTCTTATGTGGAGTGTTCTATAAATGGTTGGGTTACAGTGTTGTCTAAGTCTTCTATTTCTTTGCTGATCTTCTTGCTAGCGGTTCTATCCTATCCATTATTGGAAGTGGGGTATTGAAATCTCCAACTATTATTGTTGACTTGTCTATTTCTTCCTTCATTTGTCTTAGTTTTGCTTCATATATTTTCATGCTCTGTTATTAGGTGAATATATGTTTATAATTGTTATATTTTCCTCATGTGCTGACTCTTATCACTGTAAAATGTCCCTCTTTATCTCTAGCAATAATTTTTTCAGTGCCTAATTTTTTCTGATGTTAGTATAGCCACTCCAGCTTTCTTGTGGTTGCTCTTTGCATAATGTATCTTTTTCCATCCCTTTACTTTGAATCGATTTGTGTTTTTTTGTTGAGGTATAATTGACATGTAACATTATATTAGTTTTAGGTGTACAATATAATGATTTGATATTTGTATACATTTGAATATATTTGTAATTCGAATTTAAAATGTGTCTCCTGTAGACAGCATATAATTGGATCTTATTTTTTTAATCCAGTCTGATAATCTCTGTCATTTGATTGGATTGTTTAAGCCAATCACATTTAATGTTATTATTGATATAGTTGGATTTATTATCTGCCATTTTACTTTATGTTTTCTATGTGTCTCATGTCTTTTCTGTTCCTCTATTCCTCTTACTGCTCTTTTGCATCAAGTTAATGTTATCTAATGTGGATTTTCAATTCTTTAATAATTTTTGCACTATGTATTTTTTGAGTAACTTTCTAAGTGGTTGCTCTAGGGCTTACTTACTATGTATATTTTAATTTATCAGAATCAGCTTCAAACTTATATTAACTGAATTCCACTGAGATTTATAAACATTACACTTATATAACTTTCTGTTATTACTGTTATACATATTACATATATAAATATTTTAAACCCAACAATATATGGTTTTAATTATTACTTTATATATTGTTATGTCTTTCAGACTAGCTAAGAGAAGAAATAAGAACAAATATATGTTTATAGCTTTCGCTATATTAATCTTATTTATAATTTCTGGTTCTCTTAATTTATGTTTGCAGAGTCAAGTTACCATCTGGAGTTATTTCCTTAGCCCAATACAACTTTGCTCCCATGAACCTCCTTTGTGCTGTTATCAGGAAATATATTACATTTCTATATACTGTAAGTTCAAAAACATATTACATAATACTGTTTTATACAATTGCTTTTTAAATTGGGTATGAGAAGGAGAAAAATATACATTTATGCTGTTTTATAATTACATAATTACCTTTACTAGTGTCTGGGTTTTTTTTCTCCCTAAGAATCGAATTACCATTTGGGGTCACTTACTCTCAGGCTAACTTCCTTTAGAATTTCTTGTAAGGAGGTCTGCTAGCAACAAATATTCTCTTTTTGTTTATCTGGGAGTACCTTTAACTTGTTTTTATTTTTTAAAGATATATTTGCAGAATATAGGATTATTGAGTAATACTTTCTTCGAGCAGTTTGAATGTTATCTCACTGGCTTCTAGTCTCCATTGTTTCTGCTAAAAAGTCAGATTTTAATATTATTGGGGTTCCCTTGTAAGTAATGTCATTTTTTTCATTTTTTTTTCTTGCTCATGTCAAGATTTTGTCCCTTGTAAGTAATGAGTCATTTCTTTCTTTTTTTCTTGCTCTTGTCAAGGTTTTGTTCCTTGTAAGTAATGAGTCATTTTTTCTTTTCTTTTTCTTGCTCCTGTAGAGATTTTGTCTTTGGCTTTACACGGTTTTACTATCATGTTTCTATTCGTAGATCGCTATACTTATCCTACCTGTACCTGGAGTTTGTTGAGCTTCCTGGATGTATAATTACTGTTTTTCAATAAATCTGAGAAGTTTGTCAGCCATGATTTCTTCAAATATTGCTGCACTTAATAGTGTTCCACATTTCTCTGAAGCCCTATTCATTTTTTATTTTTTTTCCTTCTTTGTTTTTCAGGCTGCATAATCACTACTGATCTTTCTTCAAATTTGCTAATTATTTCTTCTGCTAATTCAAATCTACTATTGAGCCCTTTCAATATATTTTCACTTCTTTTATTGTACTTTTCAACTCTAGGATTTTTATTTTTTATAATTTGTGTCTCTTTATTGATATTCTATTAGCTGCAACGTTTTCACCATACCTTTTCTAGTCTTTAATCATTGGTTCCCTTTTGTTCTTTGAACATATTTACAATGGCTACTCTGAAGACTTAAGTTTGACATCTAGTTGCTCTCACAGGCATTTTCTGTGGTTTGCTTTGTTCCCCCAGCCTATGTGTCATACTTTCCTGTTTCCTTGCATGACTAGTAACTTTTGGAAATTGGACAGTTGGAAACTGGACATTTTAGAAAATACAGTGTAGCAACTCTGGGTACTGGTGCCTCCCCTCTGGTGCTTGTTGTTATTTGCTAGTTTTTTTTTTGCGGGGGAGGGTGTTGTTTAGTAACTGGCTGAATTATTTGAGTCGTCTGTTTCTCTTCTGCACTGGTAAGCTTCTGATATTACTTCTCAGGGAGTGTATCCTTGCGTTATGACCACAGTCACTGTCGTGCAGGACACCCTGCTTGATGCGCCATTTGTCGTGCAGGGTGACAGGCAGGGTCTCTGCTCCCGCTCCCCACAAGAGAACACAGGATATGGTGAGGCCAAAAAGGAACACCCACGGAGCCACAAGTAGGGGAGTCATATCACTATATTCTTGCTGGCGGCATCCACCTCTCTGCAATCCGCTCTTGTTAGCTCAGCCGCCATCTTCTTGCTAGCCCCCATTTTTTGCTAGCGTAGCCACAGCAGTTATATTAGTGGCCAATGGCTCACTGGTTACAGCTGACCGCCAAGTAGCCACAGCTGATGGCCATCTAATCAGTTGATGGCCATTTACATCCTGAGCCAGCACCTGTCTGTGAGGCCGAGAGCCTGGAAACTACTTTCTGGGGCTCTGTCCCCACAGTCACTATGGGTTAACAGTGGTTTTCACAGGGTTCTCTAGCTATCTCTTTCCCTGATCACATCAAGCTGTTAAACTCGACTAATTGCTGGGTGCTTGCTTTATTGCTTTCAATAATCCCCTGGAGCATAAATTGTTCACCAATAAACCAGGGACGTTCAGACTCTTTTGAAAGGATAGTTCTGGAAGTCAGTTCTTGAGATTAGTTCTGATCCCAGATTAAGCTATGTTCTTCCCAGGTTCTCTCATGCAAACTAGCCAGTCTACAGTTTAGTTCCTATGTCCAATGATTCTACCAATATCATCCCAATTGCCTTTCACTACAGCCTCCACTGTGTTTGAGAGCACCCTGGGGCTCGAACTTCTCCACACTGTTACAAATGCAATCAGTTTGTGTTGGAAGAGAACAGGAGCTTTCTGGTTTATGGCCTCGGAGTCTCCACTCCAGGCAAAGTTTCTGAGTTACAGCTATGGAGGGGGGACAATGGCAAGCTTCTGAGTAACACTCCCAGTTTAGGACCTGAGTCCTCAGTGATGGTGGTGGTGGGGACTGCACCTTTAGCTCTTTTTTGCTTGACTCTCCCAGGATGGAATCACTGCCTAATCAGCCGGAAGAAAGGTCATTGGGGTCCCAATATCTTCAGCAGCACCACTCCTAAGGTAGAGCTCCCTTGGTGGCTGGCAGAAAGAGTAACCCTACCTGTCGTCCACACTTACCCCAAACTTTGATTCAATAACAGATAAGTGGGGGCAGGATGAGAAATACTGACATCCTGCCTCTCCTGGGATGATAGCCCTCCAACTGGGAGCTGAAAGAGATGGGACCTTATGCTCTTGGCTGCACCACTTTGAGGTTTCCATCTTGCTGAATAGGAAGGGAAGGAAGAAGCATTCTCAGTTCAAATTCCAGTATCCCACTGTTTTTACCAAATTTTAGTTAAGTTTTCTTGAATGTTTCTTTAATTGCTGTATGTCCTTTGACCATAACAAGGTTTTAACTGTGTGTTGTTTTTTTAAAACAATGTTCACTAGTTTTGCTGGTGAACGAGTCCAGAGTTCCTCATCTGTCATGCTGAAAGTCAGTTTCACCGCTCATTGTATTTTCCTTCTGGAATTATGTATTCTCTGATTTGTTAGAACTTCTGCTATTTTATGTTTTAAACTATCATAATTTCAATCTCTTTATTTCTTTCTACATCCTGGTCTTTTTCTTGAGTTCATAATCCAGCTCCCCAATTTTCTGTAATTTTAATGTTCTAAATAACTGTTTGTAATTTTATTGCCACTATTTTAAATTTTCATTTTCCGTTATTTTAAAACATTCTTCCTAGTATTTTAAGATAGTCTCATTATTCTTATATTTTTTTCTTCCTGTGGTTTTGTTCCTAATCATTTCTCCAGTATGTATTTCATAGTATATATCTGATCCATTTTTAAACTCTAGGGAATATCGATTCCTTGTTTACTGTGTTAAAATGTATAAAATACACTGTGCATATTATTTTTAATTTTAATTCAAACAGGAATTTTGTCATCTTCATTTTCATGTGTTTAAATGGAGGTAACTGAATTGGAATGTAATTTTTTTTGCAACTCATACCAAATTAATGAATAGAGGCATTAAAAGCTGATAGCTGCTGATATCCAAGACATGAGACATTATGACGCTCCTAAAGGAAGACATACCATGCCTCCTCTGAAGTACTCTTGAAAAAAAAAATCTGTCTAGATTTGATTTATCACTTTAGAGGAAATACAGAGGATTATGTTGAACTGCACTATAGGGATCTGGATTACATGAAACTCTCCAGGACAAACTGTGTTTCCTCATCAAATAAACGAGAGAGGCCGGGGGGGGGGGGGGGACATGAAAGATAAGGAGAGGGCAGGAGAGTCAGCAGGAGAGTGAACATACAAAATACGTTATCAACCACTTGCAATGTGTGAACTTGCACTGGATCCTGATTCAAATAAAGTGTAAAAAATGGCATTTATGAGACATTTGAACTTTTGAATATTCACTGCATATTTGATGACATTAATCTTAAAAATACTTGTCCTATAGAAATATTGAAATATTTATGAAATTATGCACTATATTGAGAAATGCTTCAAAATAACATGGGAGGAGGGTAATGGGTGGGGGTTTAGAAGAAACAGATTGGCTGAGATAACTCTTGAAGCTGGGTGATGGATAAAGGTTCATTACTGCTCTTTGTACTTTTGCATATATTTGGAATTGGCTTTCATATTACTTAACAGCTTTAGCCTTGTAATCTTGATTCTTATGGGTGGATTTGTAAACTAAAGTGAGGGCAAAAAGAGCAGTTCACGAATGTGTCATCACATTCCCATGTGTAAACTTTTTATCCCTGAGTCAACCCTGAGGAGATAGTTTGAAAACACTGACAATTTCCTTTAAACCTTCCGTAAATGAAATCATCAAATACTTTTTTTTCTGAAAAAAGGTGCTCTGCAACAAAATACCTATGAAATCGAACCCATTGTCTTTTCCAGTTGCCTAGTATACACTCTACGATGTACTGCGGCTAACCTGCAAAATATTTTTAGGTCTAAAATGCAATCCTACTATTCTAGCCTCTTCACTATTTTTTGGTTAATATTTTGCACATGAACTATTTTGGTTGTCTCATCCTCAAAAATCATGAAAAAACAATGCAAAACAAAAATACGCAGCTCATACTGCCCATAAAGACTTCTAAGATGCAAATGTACTAATCAGTAACTCAGCACTCTTCCAAGGGCCTAAATCACTAAGCTAGAATTTCCATTATTCCCATAATCCACTAGGGAAACTTCCAAAGGCTCAAAATGGTGTTCACTTAATTTCATAGTTAAAAAAAAAAAAAAAGTAGTTGTGTATCACAGAAGTGAAAAGTGCTCCAGGAAGAAACGGTCAGCAAAGTCCAAAAGAATGAGGTACAAGGAAAATGATACTGGTATATGGAATGAATGATGGGTAACAGAAAACTGGAGTATATTCCATTTGAGCAATCTGGAAATGAGGTTGCTAGAAAAGGCTACTGGATAAAGAAAAGTACACCTAAGTTGGGGAGAACTGGACTTCTGAAGACAGCAAGAAAAATGCCCACATGTTTTTGCCAAGACATTTTCAGACATCTAAGATAAGAATGAAAGAAAGAGAGGTATAGTATATATTACAGAGTAGTGAAAACAATCACAGGTTACAGAGCCAGAGAACCCTGGGTTCAGATCCACTGGTCCTTTGTGGATCTTTCATGTGCAACCAGAGTTGAAACCACTGCACCAGAGAATCCAAGGGTCATGATCACACGTAACCCAAATCGCTCAGTATTAATACTGGAGGGTAACTGGTTTATTTTATTATTTACAATTAGTAGATTATTATCTTGAAGGCAATCTCATAGACATAAACACACTGACTTTACAGACTCTTTCAATGAAAGATACATCATTAAAGAATCACAATGAAAAGATCACAGTGAAAGGAAAATAAAAAATTCTGAGGAAAAAAAAATTTTTGTTATACATTCCTATAAAATTAACAATAAAGCAAGCAAGCTGCCATTTTATTAAAAACAAAAACAAAAAACATCAACTTGTAAAATAATTCATCAACTCATAAAAAGTACAAACAAGTAAAATATTAATTTTAAAAATATCTGGCACAATATGTATGTATTCTCTTAATTTCAGACTCGCAGTTTCAAACACCCAGCTTTTCTGAAGAAGTTGCAAACCCAAGTATTGTTCTGACTATACAAGTCATTAATGATCCTCCTTTTTGTTTTTAAACAAAATAAAGATGGAACTCAAAACAGAACTCTTACTACTACAATCTTAAATTTTGTTTCATTATCAGGAAGTGTTTTCAAAAACCAGATCTTTCTAAGTCATTTTTTTCCAAAATAAATTTACTATTTGATTATATTCATTGTAGAAAAAAATGTAGACAGAAAAATATAAAGAAAATTAAAGTTATCCAGTATACCTCCAAGTAATATAACAAAAGGTTACATATTGCTTTCTAGTCTTTTTGTACATTTACATAGAATTTTAAAACAAAATTAGTACTGTAAAATGCGTACATATCCTTTTTTCATTTCATATTACCTATTCTTTAGGACATTAAATATGTCCTAAAGAGCAATCAATTCTTTAGGGCATTAAATATTCTGTAAAAACATCTTCAGTTGGCTGCTTCACAATCCAATGAGAGTGAAACCATAATTTATTTCAAAATTTTGGATATTCAGATTGTCTTGAATATTTGTTATAACTAACACTATATTAAACATCCTTCTTTGTACATAATTTTTAGTATGTATTTCTAATTTAAAAAAAAAGTTTATTAGGGTGACAATTGTTAGTAAACTTACATAGATTTCAGGTGTACAATTCTGTAATACATTGTATCTCACATTGTGTGTTCACCACCCAGAGACAGTTATCTTTCCATCACTATGTATTAGACCTCGTTTACTCTCTTCTAGAGACCTGTCCCCCTACACACTCTGGTAACCCCTAAACTATTGTCTGAGTTTTTGCTTCTTCATTTGTTTGTCGTGTTCTTTTGTTTTGTTTTATCTACCACATATCAGTGAAATCATATGGTTCTCTACTTTTTTCTGACCTATTTCGCTTAGCATTATAATCTCAAGATCCATCCATGTTGTCATAAATGGTCCTATTTCATCTTTTCTTACCGCCGAATACTATTCCATTGTGTATATATACCATAACTTCTTTATCCATTCATCAATTGAAGGACATTTTGGTTGTTTCCTGTCTTGACCACTGTAAATAAAGCTGCAGTGAACATCTGAGCACATATCTCTATGGATAAATGTTTTCACATTTTTTGGATAGATACCAAGGAGAGGGACTGTTGGGTCATATGCCAATTCTATTCGTAATTTTTTGAGGAACTTCCACCCCACACTGTCTTCCATAGCGGCTGCACCAATCTACATTCCAACCAACAGCGTATAAGGGTTCCTTTTTCTCCACAGCCTCTCCAACACTTGTTACTATTTGTCTTGTTGATGACAGCCATTCTGATATATCTCATTGTGGTTTTTATTTGCATTTCTCTGATGATGAGTGATGTTGAGCATTTTTTCATGTCTATTTGCCATTTGTATGTCCTCTTTGGAGAAATGTATCTTCAGGTCCTATGCCCATATTTCAATTGGGTTGTTTTGTTGAGTTGTATGAGTTCCTTGTATATTTTGGATATTAGCCCCTTACCGGAGGCATGGTTTGCAAAAATCTTCTCCCAATCAGTTGGTTGCCTTGTTATTTTGTTGATGGTTTCTTTTGCTGTGCAGAAGCTTTTAAGTTTGATATAGTCCCATTTAGTATTTTTGGCTATTACTTCCCTTCCCTTTGGAGTCAAATTCATAAAATGCTCTTTGAACCCAAAATTCGTAAGATTAGTAAATATGTTTTTTTTCCATGCAGTTTATTGTTTCAGATCTTATGCTTAGGTCTTTGATCCATTTTGAATTAATTTTAGCACATGGTGACAGATAGGAGTCCAGTTTCACTGTTTTGCACATGGCTTTCCAATTCTCCCAGCACCATTTATTGAAGAGGCTGTCTTTTCTCCATTGTATGTTTTTTGCTTCTTTGTCAAAAATTATCTGTCATATTTATGTAGGTTTATTTCTGGGTTCTCATTCTATTCCATTGGTGTCTGTCTGCTCCCTGATTGGGGGGCATAAATATTGGTGACTGCTATGTCTTCTTGTTGTACAGTCCTCTTTACCGTTATGAAATGTCCATCTTTGTCTCGTTATCTTTTTTACCCTGAAATCTGTTTCATCTGATATCAGTATGGCTGCACCTGATTTTCTCCGGACACCATTAGCTTGGAGTATCAATTTCCACCCTTTCACTTTGAGTCTATGTCCTTGTAGGTGAGATGTGTCTCTTGGAGGCAGCCTATGGTTGGGTTTAGCTTTTTGACCAAACTGCTACTCTGCCTTTTTATTGGTGAGTTAAGTCCATTTACATTTAGGGTGATTACTGATATATGAAGATTGCCTACCATTCTAGCTTTGGTTTTCTGGTTAAGACTTTGTCTCCATTGTTTCTCTGCTTTTTTGTTTTTGTCTATTATTTCTGTGTGGTGGTATTCTATGATTTTTCCCTTTGTTTCTTCTTTTATTACATTATATATTTCAGTTCTGGATTTTTTTTTGAGTGGTTACCATTACATTTCTTTTTGTAAAAGAAAGTTTCATATTTAGAGTATTCCAGCTTCTTCATGCTGCTTACTTTCTCCATTCCCATATTCCGGTTCAGGCCTTTACTCTCCCCCCTTTTATGTTTTGGTTGTCACAAATCATCCCTATTTATGCTGGTCGAATAGCCTCCTTCAGTATTTCTTGTAGTGCCAGTCGTGTGTTAGAAAATTCCCTCAGCTTCTGTATGTCTGGAAAGGTCTTTATTCCTCCTTCATACCTAAAGGATATCTTTGCTGGATATATTATTCTTGGCACATAATTTCTCTCTTTCAATAGTTTGAATATTTGATTCCACTCCCTCCTGGCTTGTAGAGTTTCTGCTGAAAAATCATGATAATCTAATGGGCTTTCCTTTGTAGATTACCGTCTTCTTTTCCCTGGCTGTCTTGAGGAGTCTTTGTCATTAATTTTTGACAGCTTCAATACAATGTGCCTTGGAGAAGGCCTATTGGTATTGAGGTAATTAGGTGTTCTATTTGGATTCTTGGATTCAGGGATCCAGTTTTTTCCACAAGTTTGGGATGTTCTCGTTGACTATTTGTTCGAATATACTCTCCATTCCCTTTTCTCTTTCTTCTCCTTTTGGTATGCCCATTATTCTTATATTGCTCTTTCTGATGGAGTCAGAAAGTTCTTGTAGAGTTCTTTCATTTAAGTCTCAAGTCTCTTTTTCCATCTGTGTAATTTCCAGATTTCTATCTTCGATGTCACTGATTCTTTCCTCCATCTGGTCAACTCTACTACCTAAGCTGGCTATTTCATTCTTCATTTCTTTTACTGAATTCTTAATCTCCAGAAATTCCATTTGGTTCTTTTATAAAATTTCAATCTCTTTGGTAAAATGTTCATTTTGTTCTTTGTGTTTCTGAGTTCATTAAACTGCCTGTTTTCTTGCATCTCGTTGCGTTTTTTAAGAACTGCAATCTTGAATTCTGTCATTTAAGTCACTTATTTCTATGTCTTTAAGTTCATTTTCTGGAGACTTTTCATTTTCTTTCTGGGCTGTCTTGTTACCTTTGTTATTCATGGCAATTACTGATTTATTTCTCTTCCTAGACATCTACAGAAGTGGGTTCTGCAACAGGTTGATAGGAAGAGGTCCTTCTTTTGTTTTCTAGTATGTGTTGGTAGAATGTTTTATTTTCTCTCCAACTACAGCATTTTATTCTCTCTCACACGGTAGTGTTGTATTTTCTCTGCACTATTCTGGCTTCTCACACAATGGGGGGATTCCCTGGAAGGCGGGCTTCTTCTTTGTGAACAGTTTGCCTGGGTCATAGGGTACCGCCTCTGTGGGGGAATGTGGAGAGCTGGTGAAGTTCCAACGCTCTTCCTGCACCAGATTCAGAGCCCCAGCAGCTCTGTTTACCACTGCAGGGATCTGCCCAGATAGGTGGGGACGGGGCAGGGTGGGTTGTGAGAGGTGACCCAGAACAATGGCAGCAACCACCACCACTGCCAGTCCTGCTTCCATGGTTCCCTCCCCTTTGCCAGAACTAGTTTGGCTGCAAGTCTGTGTCTGCAGACCAGTTTTCAGAATTGCAAATACTCTGTTCTTTTGATGTGACACTGCTACTGTTCCGCTTCTAGCACTGGGAAGGAGGGGGCGGAGCGAGCTCTGGGAGGGTAGGGATGGGGCGGCTAGTCTCTGTGCCTAAGGCTTCCGTTCTCTGCTCTACAGTGAGGGCTTAAACCACTGTTTTCAGCCTTTTCCCTCAATCTTTTCTCTGAGGTCTCTGCCATGAGCGTTGGGTTCAGCCATGTTACATGCTGCCCCCTCAGCCCTGTGGGCCATAAGCGGAGCCCTAGCAGTCTGAGTTCTTCCCTCTCCTACAGCTGCGGTAGTTCCGGAATGCAGCAAGCTCGGACCACCGAGTTAGGTCTGTGTCCTGCGCCCCCGTTTCTGCAATTCTCCCTTCCCTCCTCCCCTGCTGGCGCAATTTGCCCACCTTTAGATGATTTCAGTAGTGTGCCCTTTAGTCTTGCCTGTCTGCTGTGCAGGGAGTACTTTGTGGAGTTATAGTTGTTTAAGTTATTGTAAATTCCAGGGGAGATTTCAAGAGGCTCATCTTACACTGCCATTTTTATGATGTCCCTAATTTTTTAAAGATAAATTCCTAGGAGTAGAGTAACCTGAACAAAGGGTGTAAGTATTTTTAAGCCTTTTGATACATTTGCCCTCCAGAAAGATTGTACCAATTTACAGTGACACCAATAAATAGCCTAAGATTCCCATTTCGTCTTCATACTCCTTGGCAATATAGGAAGCTGGATGTTACCTCCCAACCTTTATTGTTAGGAATGTAATGAGGGAAGGGCAAATGGTATCTTGTCTTTTTTCTAAAGTGCAGGAATTTTTCCACATGCTTACTGCTCATTTGCCTTCCCTGTTTTCTGAAGCAGTCCATGTCTTTCAGAAGGTATCTTTCACCTTGGCAATGTCGTCTAACCACATGTTCTTCTTCTTTAGCAGGCAAGGAGGGCATGAAAGCTTTTCCATGTTTCTTCAAATTAAGTGAGAATTCCCCAAATGAGTACAATTGGAAAATTCTCTTGTCTTCTGAGAAGCCCTATGATTTTAATGTCTTGGTAATAAAACAGAAAACTGGGCCATATTCTGAAAAAAAAAAGGAAGTAGGCACAGATCACAATTAACTAAGATCTCACTGTAAGCAGTGACTTTCCTGCCTCATAATCATCTGCAATGCTGTTAAAAGCCGTTTTTGTTTTTTTTTGGTTTTATAGAGTGAGGACTTATGGTGCATCCACTTTTAATAAACTTAAAAGTAAATTCTCATGTGTACCAATGTAAAAATCACTAACTAGATATGGGATTTTCTGCATAACTCTTAACTCACTCTTCTTTCCTATAAAGTGAAGTTCATAATGCTTATCTCAGAGGACTGCTCTGATTCTCCCTTATCTCCACGCCCTTTTACATCCACTAGGACACTTTTTATACACCAACTCACTGCCCAAATTTTTGCTTATGCAACCTGCATTTTATACTTTATCCCGTTAAAAAAAATCATTGAACTTTTGATATGTTAGTATCTGCAAACAGAATAGGGTTTTCTTCATGGCAGCACGTCTTATGTATCTTTGCAAGTCTTATGTATCTCCGCTTGACATATAGTGGACACTCACTGTTTCTGAAATGAATTTTTGAGTGAATGAATGGTACACATTTCTGAGTGAATGAAGAATACACATTTCAGTGCTGAGATGACTGAAAAATACTACCCCAGAATAAGAATTATTGTAAGGTGTTCCTTAATGCTATGAAGGAAGGCCATGAGTCTCAATTTTGTCTAGAGCAGCAATTCTTCATTTTCTGTCTTTAGGTCATCTATCCCTTTGAGAATCTGATAAAAGCCACACATATTAACCCTTTTAAAAATGTATACATAGAAAACTACACAAATTTACACATACTTTCAGCAGCTTCAAAGAAGGAGAGGAGAACACTGATTTCTAACATCCAGCATTTTTACTTGAAAATGAAGCTGAAATAATAAATTTACTATTTGACAAACTATCTTCAAGAAACTATGATCAAAATGGGGTCAGCTGGGAAACCTAAAAAAACAACAACAAAAAGATCTAACCCATCATGTCTTGTCTTAAGGTAAAAGTAACCTTAGCAGCAGCAAAAGTATGAGTCACCAAGGGGGGCGATACAGCACAGAGGTTTGAGGGGCCACCATGGACTGTTTCGTGGTTTGTGCCCTGCACAGAACACCTCAAAAAGTATATAATGGGGGCTGAAACTCACTCCCTGCACTCTGGCTTGGGGCTGTGGGCTTTGCCCACTCAGAGGATACATCTTTTTCTAATTCTTGTTTATAAAGGCCCCTATGGCGGCCCCCACGCCTGGCAGTGTCACTGATGTGGGTTTAAATCCTGGGTCCTATGGGCCATGGGAACTGGCTATTTCCCTGAGCACCTGCTCCGACACACAGGTTCTAGGTCGCTGTGTGACCTCTGTAAGGCAAGGAAAATAAGCCTGCCCAACTAGACCTGGCTCAAAGTAGACACAGAATAAATGGTAGCTGTTAAAAAAAAAAAGTATGAGTCACATTCCCCATCGAGTGTGTTTATTTAAAGAAGCTAAAGGTATGCCACTCTACTGCATTAATCTCATTACATTCAGCTGAATGTAGTCATTTCTAAAGTGACGTTCCCCCATTCTTAGCATTTATTTTCTGTTCCCCTTTTCTTCATAATGATAAGGACTTCCTGTATTTCAATTATGATGAAACGCTTCTTGAGAAAAGCGGGCTATTATTTATTCATTAAAGACCTATCTCATAGGTCTGTCTACAGGTTGAAACCAACAGATGTGTTTCTTGCTCCTTATGGACTTAAAAGTCTAGCAGGGAAGGTAGATTATGAATTCCCATATTTCCAACCCTCCCAGTTCTAAAGGCTGAGAGGCACCTTAGTTGGAGTGGCATGTGGGAGCCTGGTTTAAGCAGCCTGCAACAACCAACTATGTGTACCACATCCTAACTTACCAGTGGCTTTGTGTAGGCAGCTTGAAATCAGCCATGCTGGAGCATTTATACCATGTAAATTGGAAAACATAAATCCTGGCTCCTCTATGGGCAGGGGTTGTCAATCATTTACTATCAGATTTTGTCCTCATCAGACTAAAATTGTGGCTCTCATTCCAGGGCTCCTAGATGATAATTCGGGCAGGGAGGGCTTATATTAACCTTTCACACACTCTCAGCTACTGCCATAAGACCCAAGAGTATAGGCATGTCCTAGGTGAGACCTCAGAATATACTGGCTACCCTCATTGGACAGTGGGTGAATGTAGTATCTAATCAATTTGAGGCAACTCCATCCTAATACCAAGAGAGTTACAAAATGCCCAAATAAAAATCATGCACCTCTGAGTGTGGCAGTCAGCTTAAGTTATATTCTTAAGTTATATTCTGGGAATTAATACTAGAGTTGAAAAGCTACCAATGTGCAACCCATCTGATGTTTGTCAATAATTACTGTCTTAGTTTGATGCGGCATTAACGGTAAGTAGATGTTCCCTGGCACCATTTTGGTGTTGCTGTGTCAGTTTTAGCTTTAAAGGCTGCCAACACTTTGCATGGATCTGCCAAAGAGAAAACAGCTTTGTCAGCAATATAGGCCACGTGCAGAACAAGCAAAAGCCATCTTCTGAAACAAGACTTAAGAGATACTCTGCAGAACAGAACAATGTCAAGAAGCTGGTAACTTAGATAATAAAACTCCCTACCTCAACTTCCACTGATCTTGCATTACCAGCCAGATAGGAGGACCCAATTTCACGTGATTACTATGGTAGTACATGGCACGAAATCTTGTAGGAAACATCTAGGCTAGTACAAAATGCATAAGGAGATGGACCAAAGGTGAAATCAAAGAGGAAAGGCAGCTGAGGATCTATGGAAGTGTCTGCCTGCAGATGGCTAAGCATACTTACCTTCAGGTTATGGAGGGTTTCTGACCATTCCATGGACCCTATCTGAGGTATGGTAGTGAGGAGTAAACTTTTGGCTTTATTGGCATTTTCTTTCAGGGTCTTTAAAACCCGGTCCACCGAAACCTAGAGAAACAACAGCACAGAATGTTACCAGCAATGAAAAACTCCACAGCTTTTCATGGAACATTTTCCTGAGCTCCTAGCTGATCTGTGGAGTCAGTTTACTCCAGCTTCAATCCCCTGGGCTCAAGTTCTACATTTATCAAGATGGTCTTGGCCCCAGGGGGTAGGTCTTGGAGAAACCCAATGACATCTCTGAGTAGCACCACTGACTTTCAACATGGTGTCTGAGAAACTATCTCAGATGTGTAATGTGTTCGAGTATGGTCTAGAAAGCTGTGGCTATTCTCCCCATGTCCATAGAATGGATTCCAGTCTGAAAACTACACTGGAAAACCAACCAGTCAGAAGACAAACACACTTCTCTTTAGAGAAATCTTCCAGCTAATAAATAAAGAAAAATGATGGAATCAAAGTTTCACCATTTTCTCTTTTCAGAGCTCCCAATGAATTAAGGGATGGGGCTGCTAACATCACAAAACAAAACACAACAACCCCAAACCAAATAAACAACCCACTTTCCTAATGGAAAAGCAAAACACTTCTTATGACACCTGAATCTGATCAAATCTCTAGATCCAGCTGCCAATTTACAGAAAATACAATACAAAGGACAGAGAACTACCCTGAGATGATTTCTGCAATGCAGACTGTGGGGAACTGTACAGTCAAATGACTTGGTTTCTTTTTAGAAAATGTGGAAGAAAAAAATCATTTGATATTGGAGATAATTAGAAAATGAAATTTGCTTGGGTATATTACGGAATTATTGTTGGAATGTGACAACGACAATGTGGTTATGTTAAAAATCGCCTAATGTTTCTGGATAAAGTTATGGATCAGAGAATAGATGAAATATAATGGCTGTACGTTGATATGATAATGGTTGAAGCTGGATGTTGGACTCACGGAAGTTCGTATTATTGTCTACTTTTGTATATAACTAAAATTGCTGTATAAAGAAAAGGTGGAAAAAGTTGTGAATATAAAACGGATGACCAGAGGTAGAGTACTTGTCATGCTTCACTATACTTAGAAGAAATCCAAGACTCCGGGACACAATGATTACACCTTTCATTCAATTTCCTGGACTATAAAGACCAGACCCCTCCCACAAACACCAAGATGTATTTAGAAAAAATTCTAAATACCGTAGCAGAGGGAGTCCCATTACTGTGGGAACACAAAACAGTGACCAGCCGGGTACATGCCAGATACAGGTACATTTTAAGCGAAGTCTTTGAATGTAGGGTCAAACATCCAAGAGATTTACCTTATATTTACTCTTTTCCTGTGCCTGATATTTCTATAGAGACTCTGACCTCTTGCTCTTCTCTTTGTTCCTGCTATTGGACTCTACCCAAATGCCTTTCTACTAACCTCACAATCAAATCTACCTCTGTTCAAGGTCCAGCTCAAACCTCAAAAGTTTCCTTCTTCACAAATTTTTTTTTTTTCATCTTTCCACCCAACTCTGTCATTTGTACCATTTGATGACCACCCTCCTACTAGGAGCTAGCACTACGTATGTCATTGGGCTTAATTCTCCCAGTCATCCAGCAATATCAGAAGTGTAACTGAACAACTCACACTGCTCACTCACCCGCAAGCCCTGGCTCCATCCTACAGAAGAGTAACTTGTTAAATAACATGCCCAGTAGCACAGGTAAACGGAGGAACAGAAACCTGAACGTGGGTTTGGCAACTCTAAAACGTTTTTATCACGCCAGGCTGCACATCTGGTGTGAAGCACAATGATACACACGGCTGGATGAGATGATTAATAATGACGTGGGAAGGGACATAGATATAACACAAAGCGGGCCATGGCGGATAACTGTGGAAAGCTAGGTAGTGAATAAATGGGGTTCATTATACTAGACTCTACTTATGCAGATGTCCGAAGTTTTCCACAATGAAAATATTTGTTTTGGAAGCCTGACCTCAGTACTCCAGTGTCCTCAAACACCAGCCATTCTCTGGCCTCTTTATTATACCTTTCTTGTGGCATCTACCATTGTCTTCATGCCTTACCACTTACACAGAACGTAGTTTCTTTACTTTTAACTGAAGTAGCTCCAACTGACTGATTTCAAAACCTCACATAGCCCACTAAAGGGAAGGACCGTTAGCTCTGCAGAGAAATGTAATGAAACTGAGCAGAAAGTCACAGGCAAGAAACAATCTGTTCTCACAAAGTGGCAGAGGCTGAGCTAGCTGTCCCTTAGGTGACCAAAGCTGCCAAGTCCGGGATTGTGTTATAACAGGATTTATAAATCTCTTACATGGAAAGCATCCTCATAGTTTATTACACTGAGGAGTCAAGGTAAGGCATTCATGCCAAACAAAGAACCTTGTTCATCTACGACCCAAACTCGTATACATCGATGCACTGACAGAAATGATATCCTACCCCTACACATTTTCCTTATTTCAAAATTCCTCCACTGTAGTTTCGTCCCTTTCTCTATTTTAAAATAGACAAATGATCTGGTTTCTTCAAGGAAAATATAAAGAATGAAGAGAGAGGGGGGGAATATGAGCTTAAAAGAGACTTAAGAAACACATTATTCAAATGCAATGGGTGAATTATAAGGGACCCTGATTTGAACAGTTGAAAATGATGAGACAAAAGGGAAAATGTGAACAGTCTGAATATTTTGATTATGTAAAGGAATATCAATATTTTTTGATACAATAATGTTCTTGTGGTTTTTTTTATTATTTTATTTAAAAGAAAAAGAGGGCTTTTAGTAAAAATATTTACTTTAAAATAATGAGGGCCAGGGAGAGGGAAATGGGTAGGGGCATATATATGACACAAAGTTGGCCACGGCTGGTAACTGTGGAAGGCTGGATGATGGATGGGTAACTAGGGTTCATTATACTAGACCATATTTTTGCAGATATTCGAAGTTTTCCACAATGAAAGTACATGTTTTGGAAGCCTGACCTCAGTAGTCCAGCACCCTCAAATAGTAGTTGGACAGTGCTGCCTAAAACTCCTCATTGACCTCCCATCTGTAATACTTACAGGGTCTCCAAGGCTCTGCCTCCTTCACTCCCTCCTCTGAAGCATGCCCATCTTTCCCATCACACTTAAGGCTTCCCAGACTATAAATATTCAGTTGGGTCAACTGGAAATGTACTCCTCACTACACTGTTTCTTTACAGTCCCGAGCTTTCTCACGTTGGTTTGCTTAATCTCAAACCCCCCCGCCCCCCCACCCCCGCCAAAGAACCCGGAATGTTGGCTCCTTACAAACTTGTCTGTCTGCTGTCATACTCCTACACCAAGCATGGTCTCCAGTCACAATGGGTTAAACAGACAGATGTGAATATAGAGTTCACTTACCAGGGAGAGGTAAGAAATATTAAGTTCTTCCCTTTGAAAAACACATAAACACTAACACAGCACAAGGAAATTATAACCAAAAGACACCTTTATCATTAAAATAAGGCCCAAGTCTCAACATGATTAGCAACACACCTATATGGCTACAATGTACTGTTCACTGATGATCCTTGGAAAAGTCTTTTCCTTTCCTGGGAAGATCTTGCTTCTATAGAAAATATCTGGTAATACCTAATGACAATGTAGTAAAAGCTGACTTTAAAACCTGGTAGAAAGGCACTTTCTGGAACGAATGCAATAGAAACAAATGGTTACGATCCTCTCTTAATGGTGCTCATGGCACCGGGAAACTCAGGCCATACAAGATCAGAAGAGAATTCCACCTACCGCTTCCTCGTGCTCCTTCCAGCAATCATAATCTGTTGCCATGGCGATACTTGCATAGCAAAGCCCAGCCTCTTTAGCAAGAACCACCTCTGGAATTGTGGTCATGTTGATAACATCTGCCCCCCAGGTGCGGAACATGATACTTTCTGACCGTGAACTAAAGCGAGGCCCTTCGATTGTGAGCATGGTTCCCTTTGAGTGGCACCGGAGTCCTAGCTTCTTAGCAGTCTCTATGAGGACCTAGAAAAGAAGGAACCATAAACTCAAAACATAGAAACCTAAGTACAGCTGACTATTTTATTTTTTTCCTGACGTTTAACAAGTTGATTAAAGATCTTTACTGTAAAAGCCTAGCAGTTGCAGGCTCGCGGAGAACCTGGGAGATCCCAGTTTCCCAGACCCAATTCCATACCGTTTCCCCACCCCCTGCACATACAGCTCACAGCTACAAGAGCAAACAGTGAGCTTTTGCCTAAGCACCAGGAATTGATTTACATGCTTTAAGCTCATTTACTTCTTAACAGCTTGAAGAGACTAAGTTGGGCTGGGAACACTGATCTGAGGCTTAACCTCCAAGGCTCAGCTGAGGTGCTGCTCCTCATTCACATCTCAGAGAGATGTGCTAAGAACTGTTTCCAAGCTCCTGAGAAATTCATTCTCGTTGCTCTTCTATACAAAATCTGAAGACTTTTATTCAAAGCTTTTTTTGGTTAGAAAGTGATTTCTTCATAATGTTTTCTACCTGTTGCCTCTCCAAGGACATACAGTAAAAACAGAATGGGGCCACACTGACTTTTTCTGTCCAGGGATAAACTTACCTTGGCATCCCTTTAGTGGCAAGGCCATGCGTGGGTTTTAGAAACCTTATTTAAAAGTTTGATCACTTTTTCCAGTATCTAATTAATAACGCACATTATTTATTAATTTCGTTTTTTCCTTAGCCTGTGCTTCAACATTTTTTTTTAATTAAAAAATTACTCTTTTAAACTTCACTGTTAACTTACTTAAGCATTGCTGAAAATTCACTTAACCTTTGTCTTAGTTTTCTCATCTGTAAAATGGGAATAATTGTATTACAGAATATTGAGAGGATTACATGAGCTAAGGATATACAGCATAAAACTGTGTCAGGCACATCATAAACACTATATAAGTGCTAAACTGGTCTTCTATCTATTATTCAATACAGCCGGTTCTCGAATAACAGTTCGTTATAAAATTGATGAGAAAACAATCAACTCCTGGTTAGGGTCACTGTCTGTGAGGAGTTTGCCTGTTCTCCACATGTCTGCATGGGTTTTCTCCGGGTACTCAGGTTTCTTCCCACATCTCAAAGATGGGACAATAGGTTGTATCTAAATTGTTGTATCTAAATTGTCCCAGTCTGAGTGACTGTGGGTGTGTATGAGTGTGCCCTGAGACGGAAGGGTGTCCTCCTGTCCAGCGTGACCAGAAATATGCCACAGGGTTCCAGCTTGGAGCCGTGAGCTGACCGGGTAAGCTCTGACCACCTATGACTCTGAACTGGAACAAGCAGGTTAGAAAATAATCATCTTCCTTGTTTTTATTCACCTTTCTTAAATGTATGTATAGCTCGCATTTATTTAAATGTTTAATAGAAGGGTTTTGGGTCTTTGTTTAGAAGTTTGGTGATGTTTTGTGACCAGAAATATGCCACAGGAACTTTCTTCTTGTTTGTATCAGTCTATGATAAAATTTGTTTTGTTTTAGGTTGTTTCACATAAAATCAAAACTGCCAAGAATCTATCGATGAGGTCAAGTGAGGATTTATTTTACTGGCTGCTCCCTTGTAAGTAACTAGTCGTTTTTCTCTTGCTGCTTCTAGGAGTCTCTCTGTCTTCAACCTTTGCCATTTTAATTATGGTATGTCTTGGTGTGGGCCTCTTTGGGGTCATTTCCTTTGGAACTCTGCACTTCCTGGGCTTGTATGTCTATTTCCTTTGCCATGTTAGGAAATTTTCAGTTATTATTTCTTCAAATAGGTTCTCAACCCCTTGCTCTTTTCTTTTCTCCTTCTGGACTCCTATGATTCGATTGTTGTTATGCTTGACGTTGTCCCGCAGGTCCCTAAAACTATCTGTATTTTTTAATATTCCTTTTTCTTTCTGTTGTTCCAATTGGGAGTTTTCAACTACCTTCTGTTCTAAATCGCTAATTTGATCCTCTACTTCATCTAATTTGTTGATTCCTTCTGGTGTATTCTTCATTTCAGATATTGTATGTATTTTTGATTGGTTCTTTTTTTATGGTTTCTATGTCCTTCTTTATGCTTGCTATCCCCTTGTTGAAATTCTAAGTTCCTTAAGCATTCTTATAAACAGTGTTTTAAACTGTCCTTGGTAGGTTGGTTGCCACCATTTCATTTAGTTCAATTTCTGAGGTTTCTCCTGTTCTTTTGAGACATGTTTCTTTGTTTCCTCATTCTGGCTGCCTCTCTGTGTTGGCTTCTATGTATTAGGTAGATTTCCCGTGTCTCTCTGTCTTTGCTGGGTGGCCTTAGGCAGTGTGTGTCCTTCATAGTCCAATGGCTCAGTCTCCCTAGTCTCCTGTGTGTTCCAGAAGTGTACCTTGAGTGTGCAGTGTGTGTTCTTCTGCTGTATGTGAGCCTTGATTGCTTTTAGCACATCAGTGGGTGGAGTTGGCACCCAGGCTGATTGGCTATGAGGATTGGCTATGCCCACAGTGTATGAGCTGTTGTGTGGGTATCACCCCTCAGAGGGGGATTTGTCCCTGTGGGCTCTTGTGCCTGTTTAGACCACCCTTTGGGTGTGCTGCTTGTGGGACTAACCGGGTTGTGCTCTAGTATGGTCTGAGGCTGGCCTCAGGGTGTGTTGTTCCTGGTGTCTCTTAGGAGAGTCTCCATACAGGCCAGTCTGCCTTGCCTGTGACCAGCCCATGGCTAGTGGCTAAAAGCCACAAAGCTGTATAATGGTTGGCTGCTGCCTGTGCTGGACCTGGAGGCATGTGGGGGTGGCCCTGCTGTGCACTGAGGCAGGATGCTACCAGTACTGGGCCTGAGGCAGCTTAGCAAAAGGCCCAGGGCGCCATAGGGCTACTGCCACTTCCTGGCTGCCTGTAAGGCTTAGCTGTTGAAATAGCCTCCTTAGGTGCAGGGGCTGGGCTACTTGACTTGGAATTCAGTGCCCTCAGTGATGCAGCCCTACATGGGAGGGGTGTGTCCCAGGGAGTCACGAGGCGTGGCTGATGGTTTTTACAAAGTTAATGCCGATTCAAGTCTTGCACCAGTGCCCAGCCTGTGACCACTTTGCAAAGCACTCCGAGAACACCACGGCCAGTCTTCCCTCTCCTTGAGGCACTGCCTGGCCTGTGACCACTCTGCCAATCGCCCTGAGAACACAGCAGCCAGCCACCACTCACCTCAGGCTCGCAAACTCTCAAGAGCTGCCCATGAGAGGCTGTAGTGCAGGTTCTGGGTCACTGCCCACCACCTGTTCCTGGGTTGTTGTGAGCTGTCTGCTGCTATAAAAGGCCTCCACAACTTGTGGGGGTGGTTCTGGCTGCTCAGCAGCTGAAGTGTCCCAAGTGATGTAACACCAGCTGTGCAGAATGAGGACCCAGGGCGTCACTAAGGTGGTGCATGTGCATGGATTTCACCAGACCAAGGTGGTCTCAGATTTGGTCCTTTGGAGGAGAGTTCAACGTAGAAAAGACAGCACCCTACTATAGGCTATACGTGAGTCAGGCTCCACACAGGGTTAATGGCTCCTATCCCTCTAGCTTTTGCCCCATAGCCACAGAACTCAGTCTTTTCCCTGTATGTCTCTCGCGCGCCCCAAGTTGCGGCTCCTCCACCAGAGACCAGGTGAGTGTTTGCAAGTGTGTCTGTGTGGGGCTCTTTAAGAGGGTGTTTGGGTTTCGCGCTGCCTTCCATCTCACTGGGACGGGCAGACAAAGACCTTACTGATTTTCACTGTGAGATGTTGTAGGAACTCCTCTTCCCAGCACAAGATCCCTGGGCTGGGGGGCCCCATGTGGTGGTGGGACCCCTCTCTCTGCTGGGGGGACCTCCACCACTGAGGTGTCCCTCCAGGTGTTGAACCACTATTTATGGGTTTGGGGTCAGCATGTTTCGCATCTCTATCCCTTCTACCCATCTTGATGTGGCCTCTTCCTTGTATCTTTAACGTACTTATAGGGGTTCTGTTCAGCTAGTGTTCAGATGATTCTTGAGGTTGATTGTTCTATAATTTACATGTAATTTTGGTGTAATCCTGGAATGTAGTAGGCACTGCTTTCCCCCATTATTATATTGCTCTTTCTGATGGAGTCAGATAGTTCTTTCATTTCTCTCAACTCTCAACTCTTCTCTTTTCTCCCATCTGTGTCATTTCCAGATTCCACCTTCAATATCACTAACTCTTTCCTCCATCTGGTCAGCTCTATTTCCTAAGCTCACTATTTCATTCTTCATTTCTTTTATTTAGTTCTTCGGTGCCAGAATTTCTATTTGGTTATTTTTTAAAATTTCAGTTTCTGGTATTCATTTTGTTCACTGACTTTGTTTGAGTTCATTAAACTACCTACCTGAGTTTTTTTGTAACTCATTTTTTCAGAACTGCAATCTTGAATTCTGTCATTTAAGTCGCATATTTCCATGTCTTTAAGATTATTTTCTGGAGATTTTTCATTTTCTTTCTGAGCTGTTTTGTCACTTTAGTTATTCATGGTGATTGGTGAATTCCTTCTTTTCCTGGGCATCTACAGGAATGAATTCTGAAGCGGGTTGATATGATGAGGCCTTTCTTTTGCCTTCCAGTAGGTAGCACTAGAGCATTTTATTTTCTCTTTCCGTGTTCTGGCATCTTGCATGGTGGGAGATTTCCTGAGGAGGTGGGCTTCTCATCTGTGCCTAGGTCACCTGTCTCAGGGCACCATGCCCATGGCAGATGTGGTGGGTGATGGGGTTCTGAGCCCCTGAAATCCCAGTGCTGTCCCTGCAGCCAGATGCAGAGCTGTGTACCTTAGCAGCCCTGGTTGTCCCCAGTGGATCATCCGTGAAAGGTTGGGGGTGGCGTGGGCTAGGAGAGGCCACTGGTGTGTTTGTGGCTTTGTTCTCCTCCGAATAATGGCGACTGCCAGACCACAGCTGCCTTGCTCCTGTATCTCCTCCCGTGTTACTGGGATCAGCCACAGTGTTCATCTGCCCCTCAGGAACTGTCTCTTCGGTTCTCAGGGCTGTAGATATTCTGCTCTTTAATCTGAACTGCTACAGTTTTTTTCTGGGGCCTGCCACTAACACTGGGAGGGTGTGGGGGGAGGCAGCCAGGCTCCGTGCCTTTGTTTTCAGCCTGGCTGTGAGGGCTGTTAGACTGCAGTTGTAGCACTTCTACATTCGGGTCTTTGCCCAGGTGTCTGCCCCAATCAGCTGTATTATATGCTGTTCACTTATACGCTGAGCACTCACGCAGAACTGCTGGGGCCACAGAGTGCACCTGCACTCTCAGTCCTCCCCTCTACTGAGACAGCAGTGAGCTCTGGTCAGTGCCCTGTCTCTGTACTTCTCCCTCCCCTCCTCCCATTTACCCTGATTCACCCAGTCTCAGATGTTTCAATGCACAGATCTCTCAGGCGTGCTTGTGTGTTGCGTAGGGAATCTTTTGTTGAATTATAGCTGTTCGACTTGTTTTAACTTCAAGGGGAAAGATCAAGGCGGGACCCCTCACACTGCCATGTTTTGATGTCATTCCCCACTTTCTTAAAGTGCCTTCCCCAGAACTCTTAGGTTTTACTTGGGGATTCTTGGCTTGGCTAGACTAATAAGAGCTGGATTAATCTGGTCTTAAAGGAGGCCAAATTGTATTACTGGAAACTGTCACCTCATCACTACATATACATGTGCTCTGTATACATCACTAGTACTTCCTCCACCTCTGTCTACGCTTAATACTGTAAGTCACTACGTTTTGCCTGGGATAGGATCTTAAATTTCCTACCAACACGCATACGCTCTCCCTAGTCTGTTTCTTCCCAAGCTGCCCCCATTTTGAAATAGACAAGAATTTTACACACATCTAGTTTCCCCTGGAGAGCAAATTTATTACGTGGATATATCTGTGTTTCAGAGGAAAGATTAGCAATATTCTGATATAGTCTGCTGATAACTATATCCACAAGTAAAAAAGGCACTTTGACGGAAGTCAGAGGGGACGCACCTGCAGTGGTACATCTGAAAAGGCTTCCCGCAACCCCAGCTTTACATTGTAGATTTTTTTTGAGACCAGAATGAGGTTGAGGTGCCCTTGCTATGAACTGTAAGGAACTTAGTTTTACATGGTTATGCAGCGGTGAACATAAAAGCTAAGAATCTTCTGAATCCATATGCAGGTGTTAAAATTAGCTGAATCACCTAAAGATGACCTAACAATTAACATGTTTAGGTATTTGTAGCCTGTAAGTTAATTCATAAAGTAGATTTCACTAGGCAGTTCACCTCGAATGATGCCTCCAATCTTTGGGTTGCACCTGGAATTATATGAGAAGTACCATGTGTGGACCAAGAGATGGATTTTTTTGAGTTGTGGTAGCCATTTTTTATTCTCTGAGAGCTAAGGTTGTGATTCCTCACCCTATAGCACCATTGACCTTTGTGGGGCTGCGCTCTTAGTTCTGAGATTTTATGATAATCTTGGAGACGAAACTGGACAGTGATGACCAAACTCAGCTCAAAGGTTAATGATGCTAATCTGACAACTCAATAATAATTGATGTTCCAATAGAACATCAATAATAACAATTTAATTCACAAAAGCAGTTACCAGTTATTGGATGTTTCAATACTAACAGGCATTATTCAGAGGACTTTTAAGTATTAACTCTTGTAACCCTCACACAGTCCTACGAAGTATATGCAATCATTACCTTTGTTTTACAAATGAGAAAACTGAAACCCAGAGGTGTTAAGTTGTCCAATGACACACAACTATTAAGCTGAAAAGCAGAGATTTGATTTGATCCCATGTAATCTGATTCCAGACTATATAACTCTTGACTACTATGCTAGTCTATAATAAATTATTTAAAAGGTATCCTGACAGCAACAATCAAAACTTATAAAAAAGGTAGGCTGCAACTATGAGTGATTCAGCTTATAAATGACTGAGAGTAGTGGAGGCAATATTAATTAGCAAAGGGAAACGCCTAATAAAACCTTCCATAAGAAGTAAACTTGAAACGAGAAGAGGGATGATATGCTTTGTATTAGCCCACTAATCTAAGTCTAGATGTCACCCCAAGCCTTTATGACTTATCTTCATGTACCTTCCAGAAAGATTACAAACCTCTCTCGTTTTGGGACAGAATGGCTCTGCCATTGGAATATGGCATACTCCTCTGGAACAGGAACGACTCCCATCATAGAATGTCTGAGGCCTTGTGGTGGTCCTACAAAATCAAGTGAAAAGGTTTTGTGTGTTTTGTTTTTTTTCAGCCATCTCTCCATTCTCTGGGGACTGGTGAAATCATGAAATCAATCGTATCTAGGTTTCCAACCTGGTCATCACTCCAGAATCAATAGCTCTATAAGCTGAAGGCAACTGTTATAAAAAGCAGTTTTGGGATGGTATTTGGCTTCTCTGGCTCTGAGTTGGTGGCAACATATTTTACAACGGAAAGTGTGTGTCTGTGGTCAGGTGGCTGTGATAGGATAACCACACTGGATGGCAGGTACAACTCAACTGTGTTCAGGAGGGCAGGAGAAACACTTAAAAAGTCAATACGAAATTTCCCAATCATTATAGATACAGAAAACTACATAGTGATCCCCATTTATATCCATCACCTAGACTCAACAATTTCCAAAATTTTGTCAAATTTTCTTTATCTGTTAGCACTTCCATGACTGCAAATCCCAGACTGCCATTTCACCCCTACTTCAGGTAGACCAAAATATGTGGACTATTTTCCACTGAAACGTCGTTATCACATCTGATAAAAGTAACAATTCCTCAGTATCAGCCAATACACAGGCCATATGCAAATTTCCTTGATGTCCTCAAAAATGTCCTGTTTGGAAAAACAGGTGCTTTATCAGTTTCAGGTCTAAATAAGGTCTTCACCTTGCATTTGATTGACGTATTTTTAAATTTAGAGTAATTCCTCTCCTCCATCCCCAATCTTATTTTTCCATGCCTTTGACCCAAGAAGGCAGTGTTTTGTCCTGCTCCACATTTAGAAATCTCTCTCTCTGCTACCTTGTTGAGCTTGCTCCTCTACCTGCCATAATTAGTCCTGAAGTCTCTTAGTTCCACTTTTTGGTAAAACATTTTTGAATCTACAAAAAGCTAAAATTAACCCAGTGCCAAGTCACCCAGCAATTTCTCATCAGAAGTTTTAAGTTTTCAGAATAAACCACTTTCTGAGTCCGTTTTATTGTTCTACACTTGAACTCATGAGTAACACAGGAAAGAGAGTCCTCCTCTTTCCTTCAGAGAGAACAGGGGACAGACAGGGCAAGGGAAAGCCAACAGGGGGAGGCAGATCACTTAATGTCTACTTCCGGGAGCGGGAGGGTGGGGAACAGCATTAAGAAATAGTTTTCCCAGTACAGTTTCCATGGCTGGCATGCCTACCTACTTCCACCCTGTCACAGACTGAACAGTGACATTCAGTGGCACCAAAGCCACCTAGCTCAGAGATGAGGCCTCAGTGCTATGGAGAAATGAAAACCCTGCCCATGATCCTCTCAATCCATTGTCACGCGCATCTTCAAAGGAAAGGCTAACTTAACCCCGAAGCAATTCAAGACGGGGGTTGAAGAACAGGTCAAATGACTGTTCCAGCCCCAGAGGCTTTTCTTGTTTTGTAAAACTGACAAGCCGCGAACTTGCAGCTCTGGCTCTGGCGTGGTTTCAGCCTTCAGTGAGTCAAGTATTAGCAACATTACTATTTACCACCATGATTAAGTATGCAAACAGGGCACAAAAAACTTCAGCTGCTATACCCCAATAGCCATCCATGCGATAACACCCCCATCTTATCTATCTTTCTCCCTCTCTTCTATTTCCATCCGTTCTGTGCCTAATCACTCTTTTGTGCTGAACTTTTACCTTAATTATTATTTATGCTTTATGTTATGCTACAGATATGTGATACTTACTAACTACAGTTTTAGTTCTCTCAAGGGGCACATTTCACATTTTTCTCTTTAAACAAAGCTAAATACTAGCTATATGGCTTATAGCAAATTGCCACTGCTTTTTGAGTCTCCATTTTCCAAACATAATACATAGCATCCACCCACCCATTCATAAGGACGTTACGAGGATTAAGTCAATCACGAAGTTCAGATAGCCCACAGAAGCTCACAAACAAGGTCTGGCCTAGAGACAGAACTGGGAGCCAGTAGTAAAGGGAAGCTGTGGCTGAGGATGGGGGTCTCCGAATACCCAACTTTGTAAGGGCCAAGTGAAGCGGACAGCCTCAGGGAAGAAATGAGGGGGTTTAAAAAATCAATGCTTCTAAAGGATTCTAAACTATACTGTCAAGATCCTGGAAAGGAAGGTGAGGATGAGAAATACCTCTTCACATAATCTGCCCACTTATGTGTGGTGTTTTGTTTGCATAACTAACTTAAGTGTCAACAAATGCAATGAAATGTTTAACGATCTAAAGTTAAATCACTATAAATAGCAATACTCCTGTAAAGCATAAAATGATGAAGCACAATCGACGATAAATGAAAACTCAGATCAAGAGCAATGGTGTTTATAACCTCCAGTGAGTGAAGGAAACCACCCGAAGGAAATGCAAATGTCTGTACTTTAAGAGCTTCTAGCCTTTCTCTGAGGTTTTTAATTAGAAAAGTGAGAGCTTTTATAACGCAGCAAGACGCCAGGTATAATGCATCTGCCAGACAGTGGGGACAGTTATCTGACTGAGCCTGTACCGCCTGTTCACTGCCAATTTCCAGCCAAAACAGCTCTTTTATCACAATAGTAGTTCACCCTCATGCTGAATCGTCTCCGTGATATGGAGAAAATATAGGAAATGTAGTTTTGTATCTGGATTTTGTGACTGAAGTTTTGGGTGGTCTTGAACAAATTAGTTAACCTCCCTGAATACTTTCTTCATAACGCGAGTATTAGCAACATCTCCATTTATAGCCTTGTTTAAATATGAAAGCAGGGCCACAAAACCCTCCAATGATTACATCCCAATAGACTTTGAGGCAATAACATCCCTATTTTATAGAGATGTGCAAATGCATGCACTTGGGGATAAATAGTAACTGTTGCAAAGAGCTACTATTACTATTTCCTTGCGAAGACCCAACACATGGAACACACTCAAATCACATTCGAGATAGACGCAGGCGCCATAGAAGCATATGGAGAACAGGTCAATGGAAGAAGCCTGTAGATAATCTTTTTGTCATTCCTTTTTCTAAATTAAATTTATTGGGGGTGACAATGGTTAGTAAAATTATACAGGTTTCAAGTATACAACTCTATATAATATATCACCTATGTATTGCATTGTGTGTTCACCACCCAAAGTTAAATCTCCTTCTGTCACCATATAGTTGATGGAGATAGTTTCTTGAAGGAAGAAACTAGGTCTGCAACAGTGCCTGAGTGGGCACCTTTCCCTGATAAAGGGAACCTTAATGGAATCTGGTCTTCCTTCCATCAAGAGACAGAAATTGAAATCTATTCCCGGGCCCGTGAATAAAATTCGCCTCAGATGATGTCACTGGCTAGACCTGATGGGAAACTGTCCCAGCTTTGGCTGAGAAGAATGGGATGGCTCATACACCTCCTGGAAGCAACCTAGACCAAGGACAAGAAGGTTTTGGAGTGGCGGCTGTCCTACTGACTTGTGAAAGTGGCATGTAGTGGCAGGCAGAATGGCCCTCTCCCCCCAAACATAGCTACATCCTAATGCCCCGAACCTGTGAATATGTTTCTTTACCTGGCAAAGGGCAACTAAGGCTACTGATGGAATTAAGATTGCTAAGCAGCTCACAATAAAATGGAAAGATTATCTTGGATTAAATGGATGGGCTCACATGTGGGACAAGGGAGGCAGAAGGGTCAGTGTCAGAGTGATGAGATGTAAGGAGGACTCAGCCCACGATTGCTGGCTTTGAAGATGAAAAGGGCCAGGAGCCAAGGAATGCAGGTGGCAAAAAAGAGCAAGAAAACAGATCCTCCCCAGCCTCCAGAAAGGAATGCAGCCCCACTGACATCTTGATTTTAGCCAGCGAGACCCATGTTAGACTCCTACAGAATTACAGTAAGTTTGTATTGTTGAAGCCACTAAGTTTATGATAATTTGTTACAGCAGCAATAGGAAGCTAATACATACGTTTATGTGGTTTAAGATATAGTTAACCCAGTTATAGTTTCTGCAGTAATAAAAAAAGCTCCCGACTCTTGCTTTAATCAGTAAGCCCTCCCAGCTCGGCAAGACGACTGCTGATTTCACCTCCCCATCAGCTTGGGACATCCACTGAAGAAGAGACTGACGGATTTGACTTGCTTTACCACCCACTCACCAGCTCTGTGCCTCTGGAAAGTCACTCTCATCTCTCTATAAATACCTGTTTATATCAGCTTCTGCACATTTAAAATGGGGGATTAATACCAACCACCTTCTCCGGTCAACGTGAAGGCGGAATGAGAACACATGAAGGAAGAGCTCAGTACCAGCAACTACCAGTCACGGAAAATCTGCTCTGTATTTACTCCCTGGCAACCTCAGAGCACGATACATGTACGGGCTGAGTCAAGGGCACCCAAAACATTGCTCGAGGTTGTTCAACAGGAATGTGTGCTAAGAAAAATCAATGTACAAAGAAAAAATTGCCCACAGAAGAGTGAAGGAGACAAAATGAGGATGTGTACTGGCAAGAGGATGAGTTCAAGACAAAGGAGAGAACACGCACTTTCAGACAGAGGGGAAAGAATGCCCAGAGAAAGACAGACTGGTGGGTTGGTTCTGGATCAAGACTCTTGAATCGGCTCAGAGACAGCCATTTGTTAATATTTTTCATTTGAGGAAATTCTGAGTGGCAAATAAGTTGAGGGAAAAACGCTTGTCCCACAGCAGAAGCAAACAGGCACACACCTGGGAGGAGGTGCGGAACATGGCAAATGTCCACAGCAAGTCCCAGCAAGCAGGAGTGTGAGTCCATCACCTCACCAGCAAAGCAGGGCCAACGGCTGCTCATAAAGAGCGTGGTTTCGGGGAATCGATTCGACCATTGTCACTTTAAAGATATGCAAATAATAATGTGTATGGAAAGAGAAAAGTTCAGTTTTTGAAACCAAAATAAAATTTAAATAACCCTCCCAACTGCTCTTTTCACTAAAGCCTGAGCTCTCAGAGAAAGAGGAGGGGCTCTCAACAGCAAGTCTGCCATAACCACCTGGATGCGCAGTAGTTCTATTACTGGCAATTTAACTAACAGATATGGTCATACAAAGATAACAGGACACTAAAATGTGAACTGAAGTACGGTTAATATTAACAGGAAGCTGAAAACCACTAACTGGCCCACTTCTCCGGCGCTTAAATAAATTATACATCCAGCAATAGAACAGTGTGTAGCTGTTAGGAAGAACACGATGGGTGTCTCTTTTCTAGAACTCCTATAGAGTCACACAAACACATAGTTTTTCTTTGTGTTAAAAATATAAAAATAGCATACAATATGGATTGTTTCACAATGTGCTTGACTTAGTTAATGATGTAGCTTGGAGACTTTCCTATATCAGCACATATAAATCTACTTGATGTGTTTAAAGTGCTGCATGGAATGTGTCATGGATATGCCAGTATTTAGTGATTATACAGTAAATGGGTAATTAAAAATGTTACAGCCAGTACCTCTGCATGAGCTCCCTTGGGCATGCGTTTCTCAAGAAACCAAGAGAAGGAACTGTTTGAGTCAATGGCTACACACATCGTCAAGCTTGACAGATAGATCTCACCAAATTGCCCTTCAAAGGGCTGTAGCAAGGCGCATACCCACCAGAAACATAGGAGGGTTTTGCTTTTCACCATATGCCCTTCTATATTATTTACATTGTATTACAAACACACATTACTCGTAAATACTTTAAAACTCAGGTATGCATGTTGGATAACATTTTAGTTAGAACACCAAAGACAATTTTTATTTTTTAAGAAGTATATAAACGGGTCCAGCTGGCAACAAAATTTAAGGCCAAGTCACCAATTGGTTAGAACAAAAGGATATTTATCCTCTTGGCAATTTGCATAATTTCAATATTAACAGGATTAAGAATGAGCCTTCTGAATTTCTAAGTGTATATTTATGTGCGTGTGCACACACGTATTTATGGACAGTGCCATCAAGAATATAAGGGTCAAATCCTAGAAGATTCAGGTCAGGGAGTCAGGGTACAAAAGGCATTTAGCCAGAGAATGAAAAAGAGTTTATAACTACAGTGGGAAAGTACAGGGAGTTTTGGTATGAATGGCAACAAATTTAGAAGTGGAATGAGTCTGTTCGATTAATCAGAAGAAATGGAAAGGTTATTAATTTAGACCAAATTTGGATCCTCCCACTCCCTGATTTAATGAATCCCCTAACTGCTTTGCATGTCACAGGGAAGGAGAAAAACCAAGAATGTTCATATTCCAATGAGGCAACACTGCTCAGTAGACAGGTAACCTAGTTTTCCCTTCATAATTTCTATTTTTCATCAAGTCTTGCTAAACAAAGCTCACAGAGCAACAGTACAAGACAAAAAATCCCGGCTCTCACCCAGGTGGTGAATAACAATCTCTTTGGGCCTCAGTCTTCTCACCTATAAAAGGTGATAATAAGGTATGTACAGGATGCCTCTTGCTGCTATGACAATTAGCAGCGCCAGGAACATAGCAAGGGCTATAAAAGACATTGAGACTAAGCAGCTCTGTTTTCACTGTAAAGTATGGACACTGCTTCAGGTCACCACATTGGAGCTTTAACAAATCCTATTTACAGCTTCAAACCATCCCACAGGATGGTTGTTCAACCACTGCCTTAGGCTGCTCCCTCAGAAAACAGTATACAAGCAACCTGATACACTTGACTAGAAACATGAACGTTTGATACTTATCTCTTAGGATTGCAAAGTGCATATTTTAAACTTTTGCGAGTCAGGCTGCCTCCTAAAAGGGTTCTAACCATTACCAACAGCAAGAGTTGTGTGAATGTTAATTATCCAGGGCCTAACAGCATCTGACACGTGGGAAGAGCTCAATATTTTCTTACACTTCAGAATTATCCAGAAATAAAGACTTCATATTCAGAAGACCCAGATAATAAACATTCATATTTCACTGGGTAGAGGGAAAAGAGCAGGGATACGACATATAAAAGCAATGCAAGAAACCACCACAAAGTTCACAAGATATTTTTAAGTACATAGCAAAGATCATCAGCATCAATGAGAAAAGGAACTAGGAAAAAGTTACGTTAGTAACCGGAAGAGCTGAGGTATTCTATATGGAGTCAGGGCACCCCCTACCCAAATGCATTGTCAATTCAGAAGTCTGGGTGTGTGCTGGGGCACAGCATTGCACAGTTACACCCGGAGAGTGAAATTCAGGGGAAAGCCCAGAGTGCTTGGTTTCCAGTCCTCGTCCGACTTTTTGTTTCTATTGTATTTTCAGGGAGTAACATGGAAACCGGCTTTGAGGGGAGCTGCGATGAAAAAGGAGTAAGACATGTCTCAAACAAGGGCAGCGGTGACAGAAAAGAGGGTGAGAATCAAGACATGTACAGGTGGGACTCAGAATGAATAAGTGGGGGCGCTGACACAAATCCACAGCAATGACTACTGTGTGGGTGGGAGTGCCAGGGCTACCAAATTAGCTATTTACCAAATGAAGAAGGGGGAGCTCAGGAGAGGAGGGAGTGTGCGGTTAGAAGGCAACCAATGGGGATAATTCAATCTTGAATACAAAGTGTGAGGTATTTTTGGGACTTTGTCCTGTAGCCAGTGTGGACCTTGATGGCAAGGGCAAAGCTGGAAGTCTGTGTGTGATGGGTGGCCGAGGTCAGACTTTGGAGATGAACCCGAATTCAAATCCCACAGGTCCCACTTAATAGCAAATGACCAGTATTTCTGAGCTGAAGTTTCTTCAATTGTAAACTAGGGAAGTTACCCTTCAATATGGTACACAGGATTAACTGATACGGGGCAATTAACTAGGAACTCAAACATTGGGCACTTACCACCATTTTTATTAAGTGAGGACGTAAGGCGAGCTGGTAACAAAACTAGGCTGCAGAGCAGAACACAAGAGTTAACCTCCTACAGGGAGTAGCCGTCCCTGCCCCCACTTCCGGGACAGCTATAGGCAGGAAGATGCCAGAGGACGACACAGGGATGAAAGTAACTGGTGAAGAAGGGAGTGTGAAGGAAGATGATGAGTTTATGCTTAATAGCTTCTGTTTTCTTGTAAAGAGGTGACTTTCTCAACCAAGAGTGCCGGAGATGGGCCGGATGCTGTAAGAACAGCAAGGGTTTAAAATAGCTGCTGACAGGAATGGGACAAATTCTGTGTAATTCTTAACCATAACCCGCCTCCGTCCCCCAGTTCTATTGATAAGAATCCATGCCCTGCCCAAGAGGCTGAAAGACTGATGATCTAACTGACACCAGGACACACCTGAACCTCCCAGGATGGTGCTTTACAGGGTGGGTAAGACGAGCTTCACACCATGACATCGTTGGGGAAGCCCAAGGCAGGGCTATGTCTTTGGGAGGGAGAAATAAACTGACATAATCCCTTTCCAGTGTGTTTACAGCGGGACTTTCCTGATGAGTAAGCATGCCTCACCAGCAAAAAGCTCACCCCAGCCCCCAACCCCACCCTATTCCAGAGAGACAATAATTCTCTCTAGAGGGGAGACATCTGAACTCTTTCGGATAAATCCAACACCCTCACTTAGTGGATGACAACACCAAGTGACAGAGGAATTGGAGGGAAGAGCCAGGATATTTGGGATGTTCTCACTTCCTAGGTGGGGCTTCTTCTACTGCATTCTTCAAGCAGAACCTAACCAGGGGCCTCAGGCACAACAGGTCAACATGTTGACAGCATTTTGCAGAAAACATTTGGCACTAAGACTCACACTCTTTTTTTCAATCTTAATTTTTTTCGTTGTATTTTTCTCTTCGTAAAAAAACACACAAAAAAACCTTATGTGTAAAACATTCCTGATAACGGCCACTATTAAAAAGCAAAAATCTCATCCTATCCTGATTGATGTTTGCTAGCTTCACCTTGAGAGATTTTTGATGGTAACAGAAGCAATTTAAGAGGTCCTACTGCTTTGCATCTTTTTTTTTTTTTAGACTTAATATAATGTGGGCACCTTTCCAAACAGTTTACAGATTTCTTTCCTTTTAATACATGCATAATAAATACGGTGAATTGGACTCCTTTCAATGATAATAATCATGATCGATGGCGAAGGGGAGAAAAACCATGTGTGGAAATTGCTGAAATCCTCTGCCCATGTGTGTCCTACCTGGCATGGACAGTTAGTAGTTTGGGGTGAAAAAAAAAAAAAGGCCATATAATGAATTTGGAGAAGTATCCAACAATCACTGGTTCAACAATTGGGGGAGGGGGTGTATCACAGAAAGAAAACAGGAAGAGACAACAAGATGTCTCATGCTTCGAAAAAAGCAGTTAGTGGGCAAAGTCTTCCCTTGCTCCAATGGCAAAAATCTCATTAGAATTTGCTTCTATGCTCTACTTTGTAATGCATCGTTAAAGTTAAGCTCTTAAAAGTGAGGGGGGTAGTGTTGATGCGAGACGGTCATGCTTTCCAGATGCAAGGCCTGACAAGCAAAAGCAAAACAAAAGCCACGTAAATGCATAGTCATGCTTTTAAATTTTAAGTCATGTCTTAGAATTTGATGAGGCCCTTGCCAGGTCACAGGCAGGCATGCTGCTTCAGAGCCCTTCGTAGAAAGAACAGTCACCACCAGGAGAGGTGCTAACAGCAGAACCAACCAGCAAGGCCTTGGCCCTCTCAGCTGCTCCCTGGACAGAGGCAAATAGTTAAGAAATGGAAGGTCAGAAGACACCAGGATGAAAGCAGGTGTAAAACCCAACAGAGAAATGATCTAAAAAGCCTTACTGGAACCCTAAGAGCAGCGGAGCTTTCAGAATGCTATATTTCCCGTGGCAAAGCCAGGTTCTGGGGAGGGGAATTGACTTTGACTCCCTTATGAGGTCTTTTCCTTTCTCCAACTCAGTTCCCCACACGTGACACTGTGAGAGCCAGGTGAACCTTGCAGACAAGGGTTTGTACCACAGAAGAATCCCCAAATTATGCATCTTGGAGCTTCTCCCTTATGAGATACTTTTAAAGTAAAAATAGGACATCTTTCTCTTAGGATAGATGAAAGGTCAGGCATATTCTTTCCCCAGTTAAAATGGACTGCTTAATGACTGTCAAGAAATAGAACAAGTCCCACTCTTCACCATGTTTTATCCTAAATTGATTGTGGCTCTGACAATGGGGACCTCCGTCATGTAGGAGAAATGAATTAATCACACCCAGTAGGACGAGAGGCAGAAGGCACTGAGGAAACCTACTATGGACAAGCCTCCTACAAGTTCTTGGTATGAACTGCTATATTTCATTTTGGGTTCGTGAAGTACATATGGTCCATGGAGCCCAGGACCCAGGGCAATGAAGAGTGGAAAAAGAAGTGGAAAAATGATGAAAAACAACACATTCTTTTAGCATGTAAATTCTAGATCAAGATACATTTTGCTTTTTACGGCTGCCCTAAACACAAATGAAAGATTATTTTCACTTTAAAGATTAGCCCAGGCATTTCCTTTCATGTCAGAGAAACAGATATAAGACCTGACTGCACACACCCAGAAATACTTGGAACCGCTCCCCTCCCACCTGTTGTCCTGCTTTCACCAGGTCAGGCACACCCAGGATTCCCCTTTTCTCATGCTCAGACTTTCAACATTTCAAAGGCTGTTATGTAGCATGAGAGAGAGAAAAAAACGATTTTCAGAAGAGAATGACCTTATTTTCTTAAAAGAGCTTCTAGCCTGTCAGACTCCTTCAAGGGTATACTTCATTTTTAGAGTATAAATCTGAGTATAAATGTTTTTAAAAACCACCATAAAAATCATAGCCACCTGTCACTTTTAAATCTTAATGACCGCTAAGGTATGCACAACACGGCTGATACGCTGAGTTGGTTTCCCACCCCCTCCCACGCTGGGCACTGAGGCAGAGAAAGCGGCATGCTTTATGGTGCTATCATCTATGAAATAAAAATAGTCATACTTTCTGTTCTGATTCTTCCTTTATCACACATTTATGTTAGGGAGATTAAAACAATCTCTCCAGCCTCTGAAGACCACTTTAGGATGAGGGTATTTTTGCTAAGATGATGTGCTGGCAAAGTTATAGCAATAGGCCAACATGCGTGTTTTGAGATCAGTCCCTGGAGAAGAATTCATGGGCAGTGCAGGGAAAAGGAGCTAAGTGATGTTGGAGTTCAACCCTTGATTCTGAAGAGAGGACCAAGGGCCACACACAGGGACAGTGATTTGGCAGAGGCCCATCAGAGCCAAGGTGAAACCTCCTGACCCAGGGCTCCTGCCGCCCTGGCTGTAACCCACTGGGCAGCTGTGCAAAAGATTGCAATTCTGTCAAAAAAGTAGAAGCTGTGGGTATGGCTATGGGAACCTCAGGCTACAAACAGCACAGCGTCCATTCCGTGACAGACAACAGACAACAGCACCAAGTGGAGGTATCAGCCGCCTGCCTCAAGACACCAAGATTTACTTTGTTAAAAAGGTGTCCTATCACTACAACACCTGTAGGGCATTATTCACAAGGCAAAAAGCTCTGACTCTCCTCTCCTATGAGACATTCAAATATACGGTGAATCACATACATGCCCAAGCCTGCTGCACTGGAAACCACGTGGCTCAACCAGGGGCACTATCATTTACAAGATGCTGTCCAATAGTAACAAAAGTCACACAGGTAATGTCAAATTTTCTAGTGGTCACACTAAAAAAGTAAAATAGAAAATGGGTAAAATTAACTTTAATTATCTTACCTAAAAATATCCAAAATATTCTTACTACAACATACGAGGTGTGATAAAAAAAAATACGGTGAACGCTGCTACCGCAGACCATCCAACAAAAAGGCCGGGATCTTCAATTTGGAAAGTGGCACGTCAAAGTTTAGTAACTATGTGACAAGTTTCAACTTGTTTGGTGCAGTCAGTCGGGTTTGAGCTACAGTTGAAGGAAGGTGTGTTTTAAAGTGTGCCATAAATCACGGATCACGAATAGTGCATTAATGTGAAATTGTGTCATACATCGCTTCTGGTACAGCAATTTCTGTTAAATAAAAACATTACGGCGTGCCCTCATCCACCTTATTCACTGGATCTGGCACCATGCGACTTCTGGCTCTTCCCCAAAATCAAAATGACCATGAAAGGAAAATGTTTTGAATTGATTCAGGACCTCAAGGCAGCCACAACAGCACAACTAAAGACACTCACTAAAGAGGACTTCCAGAACTGCTTCAGAAAGTGGCAAGAACGATGGGATAAGTATTCAAAGTGAGCAGGGGTATTTTGAGGGGGATTAATGGCAATGTGTCTTTTACTGTAATAAATTTTTTTTCTTTTTTCCCCTTTCTTCTGCCTTCCTCCACCCGTCCCACTCCAGTTCAAGCCGTTGTTTCTCAGTCTAGTTGTGTAGGCCACAGCTTCCTGGCCCATGCTGGTGTTATGAGTTTTGCGCACCCCCCCCCCCCACCGCCCCGAGGTAGTCGGTCGCCAATCATCGGTCAGCCACTCACAGCAGCTCACAGCAGCTGTCGCCGGGAGCGGGCCGCTGGCCACTCACACTGGCTGCTGGTCACTCGCGCTGGCCATCTGCCACTTCTGGCAGCACACTGCACCTTATGCCAACCTCTGGCTGCCCAGCTCCAGGGAGAGCTGTTGTTCACAATCTTAGCGGTAGAGGGCGCAGCTCACTGGTCCATGTGGGAATCGAACCAGCGACCTCGGTGTTAGGAGAACGGCGCTGCAACCACCTGAGACACTGGGCCGGCCCAAATTTTTTTATTTAAACATTCACCGTATTTGTTGATCATACCTCATATAATCAATATAACATGTGAGATTTCATTCTAAATGATATTCCTTTAGTGATTCTTTTAACAGATCTTTTCTTCTGTCATTGCCAAATTATGTTAACCATGGACCCCGTGAGCCAACACGCTCAAACTCACAATAATGGCACCCAGGTATTGGCAGGTAAAATATGGTAGATCCCATACAAGGCACTTGTTAGAGACTTTAAACTTCCAACGTAAGACTAAGGAGATAGGTTATCCACATGGCACGTGAAAGGAAACAGACGTCAGAAGATTTTAACGTTACACAGCTAAGAAGTGCCAAAACAGAATGAAACCAGATCTGATGGCAATACCTGTTCTCTTTCTAGTCTCCATCTTTCTGCTTTAATTGCTTTCTTGAAAGAGCAAGTATGTGAAACATCTACATTATCTACGTGTGAGAAAAGACTTGGGAAACGTGACAGTATGCAGTTACACACTTCAGTAACAAATTAACCCAAGGCTTAGTACCCAAGTCACCCTTTTCTTTCTAGTGTTGTCTATGATACTTTACAAATCCAGACCATTGTGAATATTTTTGTACTCTGCTTTATAAACGACTATATTATAACCACTTTCTTAAGTTATTACCTCTAAACACATGGACTTTGACAGCCGTAGAGATTTTGACTAAGATGTCCCCTACACGTGACTTCCAGCCTCCCTCTCCCTTGGAATGATCACATTCATTCAGTCACTCAAAAAATACTGCCTGAGCAAGGCCGGGCCAGGCAGTGCTGTGGGCGTTAGGGATAGAGTGGCAAACAGGACAGATAGGATCTTTGCCTTCACATGGTTTACGTTCTAGATGGGAAGACACATAATACATATAGTGTCAGGTGCTAAAAAATGACGGGAAAAATGACAGGGGAGGGCAGGTCACGATTTTAGTCTATCTCTGTTATTTATTGGGTTGAACTACATGAAATTGCTGATCTTTGACCATTTCCAATTTACAAAACAGGCAACTTCATATGGTTCAATCTGATAGTTTCTTTTCATATGGAAAGAATAAAACATGCTTCTGATGGACGAGACATTATAACAAATTCCTAAAAGGCCAAAGACACACAGAACTGTATTGAATAAACCTTCCTCTCATATCAGAAGAGGTAAGAGAGGTATTGGGTGTAGTAAGCTCAGAGATAACAGATGGGAAGGGCAAGATGACTGAGAGGTAGTCAGGGTGACTCGATGGGGAGACTCTGGCAGGAATCACCAAATGGCTTATATTCTGTGGCACTCTGGTTCAAGGTGCAGCGTGCACTCACCTGTCTCCATCCAGAGCACCCTGAGAGGTGGTTACTTCCACCAGGAATGGGGCGGGGGTGGGGAAGGCAGGATTTCCCCCCGCCACGCCCCCAACTTTCCCTTGTGATATCTTCTACTACTTCTAAAAGCATAAAGAGTCCAGGATCTTGGAAGCCTATTATTGTTTAATTTTTTGGATAAAGAAACATTATATATTACTTGTCTAATTAGATAACAAAAAATGCCTAGCTCCTACACCAACTATAGATCTTAGCATCATGAGAAGACAACCAGACATTCTGTGCCTCTTGATCTAATGCACAGGATTCTTGCCAAGAATTTGAACTTGGTTCTGATCAGGCCTCCAGAGCTAACCAGTGACTTATGGCAAAACACAGGAGACAGGGAACACACTAAGTGACACTTGAGGAAGCAATCAGTAAAATACAGCATGTGGGGAGACTACAGGACAAAAAATAGGGAAAAAAAGGGGATGGAAACTTCTGGACAAAAACTGATTAATGAGCTCATGTGTGTAATGAGTAGACCTCCTCTGGACCCTTATTTCAACAAACCAATTATTAAAAAAAGGTTTGTAAGACAATAGGGAAAAGGACAGCATTGCCTAGAGACCTAATACTGAGGAATTATTAAGTAATTGGTGTTTTTTTTAAAGAACACTTCTCTTTTCAAGATACAAACTGCAGTGAATTGCTAAATGCTGAAGCTGGGAATCAGGAACCTGAGAGTTCATAATTATTACTCTGTCTTGTATATGTGTAAGAACTCCCACAACAAAAGGCTTAAAACAAGTCTGTGGGCCTATTCCCCCATCTCTCCAGTCCCCACAAACTGTCCATTGAGCTGGGAAGGATCTTACAGGCGCCTAAAGCATCTTAGATGGCTGCTTACCTGTCGATGAACTGATCAATAATGACGATATCACCGGGCTGAATCTCTTCCCTCAAGGAACCACAAGCTGTGGTCACTATGACGTGTGTGCAACCCTCCTCTTTCAGAGCCCAAATGTTCGCCTGATAATTGACTTTTGATGGCATGATGGTATGCTGCCTCCCATGCCTATGGAAGAAGAGTAAACATGGTAGACGAGTGAGCAGCACATTTTAATACCATTAGAAAAGAGAACTAAGTTATAGCAGTGACTTCCAGTCCATCCCAAAGTGCTTTCATTGGCAGAGGAAGAATGAGGAGGCGGAGCAATCAGCTGCCAACTGTAAGGACAAACTATTTGATTTTAAAGTACAGGCAAGCTTTAAATTCTGTGTATTTATTTTCCTATCAAGAGCAAGTAATAAATTCCTTAGAATTCCCTCTCGAGGAAGATGTACTGTGTCTATTTTGTGGGTCCCCAAAACCCCAGAATCTGAGGCATCTGGTTTTATATGAACGATGACACGGAAAACAAGAGGTGCCAAATGAAGAAATGTTGCCACACAGCAGCCTACCCGTCTGTCTCCTCGTACCTACCCCTAAAGAAAGGAGAGTCTGTGAGACGGATCCTTTCAGGAACTTTGCTTCACCTTTGTGCTTACACCTTATGTCTCCCTGTTTGGCCCCAGAAAGATGGCTGGCTAGTCAATGACCGGTAAGATTCCCCACGGGAGGGGAGGGCAACCCAAGCCAGACACAGCCGCGTGAGGACCATCTGGGGAACTCGTGGGGTCGATAGAGGTGGGCACCGCCCCCTCACTTTCCCCCGGCTAAGGAGAGCCTCTGCCTCTGTGGCTGCATTCCTTCCCACAACCTGCAGGGGAAGTGACTCAATGATGTGGTCTCCATTTATTTATATGCCTAAAGGTTTTGTCCCTTGGGGAAGTACATACATCCTGAGACTTACGGTTCCGCTGCCTGCAGGCAAGGGGACTGGCTTGAATCAGTCTCCTATTATAATGTATGAGAGTCACAGATCTTGAGATTGCCAAGCTTTACTGCCTTTACTTTCTCACCAAAGTAATAAAAGTTATGCGTAGGCCGATTCGGGGCTCAGTCCTTGAGGCTGGAGTCCCTTGGCCCCG
Source organism: Rhinolophus sinicus (assembly GCF_036562045.2). Classification (NCBI taxonomy): domain Eukaryota; kingdom Metazoa; phylum Chordata; class Mammalia; order Chiroptera; family Rhinolophidae; genus Rhinolophus; species Rhinolophus sinicus. The sequence continues at coordinate 123,974,619 of NC_133754.1, forward strand.
CTTGCACTCTATTCTTGGCTACTGTCTTTCTTAACCCTGGCTGCCCTCCTCGCTCCCAACTCTCGTTGCACAGGACATGAGAAAGAAAAACACAAAATAGAAATAAATACCCAAGTTTACAGGTGAATTTCTCCATTCCTTTCTGCCTGGTCACTCAAGTACATTAATGAAATGTTTAAAATATTAGCATTCCCAGTTGTATATGGTGACATTAGCAAATTCTGTCTGAAAACTGATCCCCTCATGCATGATGACTGTTACGGGCTGAACTGTGTTGTGTCCCCTCCAAAATTCGTATGTTGAATTCCTAATCCCTAATACATCAGAATGTGACCATATTTGGAGATAGGGTATTTAATGAAGTAATTAAGTTAAAAGGAAGTCATTAAGGTGGGCCCTAATCCAGCATGAATGGTACCCTTGTAAGAAGAGAAGATCTGGATACAGACACACGGAGAGGGCAGAACATGAGGATACAGGGAGAAGATGGTCATCTACAAGCCAAAGGGAGAGGCCTAGAACAAAAGAAACCAATCCTGCTGACACCTTGCAGGTACGTGGATCTTAGAATTGCTTCCAACCAACAGCAAAGCACCGGGGCCACTCGCATGGTTAGGCTCCACCTGACACCACGCACTACAGAGACCCTCCCGCTAGCTTTAACGGAACAAGCCGCTACCATGGGAACTGCCCATGGCGAGGGCCACGTGGCAGGAAATGTAGATCGCCTCTGGGAGCTGGAGGCCTCAGTTCTATAACCACGAGGAACTGAATTCTGTCAGAGGAACTGAATTTTGTCAACAACAACATGAGCTTGGACGAGGACCTGGAACTCCAGGTGAAAATACGCCCGAGTCAACCTTGTGTGACCCCGACACAGGACCCAGCTAAGCTGTGCCCACAATGCTGACACCCAGAAACTGTGAGATCATGTGTGCTCTCTTAAGCTGCTAAATTTCTGGCCATTTGTTAGGCAGCAATAGAAAACTAACACATGTAGTTTAACTAATTTCTAATTATGTGATACAAATGATTTGCCCCCTCTGTAATATGGAACCACACTAGCCTTGTCAAGGACATAATGGTGTGGAAAACATAGGGAACCTACTTCAGGGACCATAAATCTAGAACCACAGTAATATTCCACAAGGGATCATGAATAAAGCAGATTTTGTTTATTTTGTTAATTCAAAGGGAAAAATAAAACACAGAAAAAACCATTTTGCAACTAGACTGAAGGAAACCAGAGTTTTAATTTTTGTCAAACTCATCTTATTTCTCATTGGCTTGTTCTAACCACTTTCTCAGCCTATGGGGGCGCAGGGTGGGGGAGGGGTGAGAGATCTAAGTCAGTATAACTTACCCCAAAACCCTAAATGGGAAATAAAGGTGACTAAGATGCTTTGGTTCCACCAACACATAAAACTCATACTTGCACCATTACTCTTTCCAGATTTTAAGTTAAATTTAAACTCTCCTTTAGCAGTAACATTCAAAAGGCTTAAAATACCTTACCTTGCAAGGAGGACGCAATCAACATTCTTTATCTTCCCCAAGATTAAGGCATCAGAAGGCTGCACATAATGAATAATGGTTATAACTCAGTGATTTGAAAATATAGATAAACAATTAAAAAGCTGCCATTTCAACTGTTCAACCACAAGAGGATTCATGGAAACTTGGGAGTCTGAAGATACACTTTAAAGAGTTAAAAGAGTCTAGATTTGATTGAGAATCAACAAATACGTACTGAGCCCTTCACAAGCACAGAGACTCACAGGACTCGGGAGGCTGCCTCAGATGTGTGGGTAGGCACATGTAGTGTGATCTATTTGTAGCAAGCGCATGAGGGGACTCTGATGGTAGACTGATCAAATACAGCTGTGCTGAGGTATTTCTGAGGTTCAAGAACAGGTGTGAGAGTGAAATGCAGAAAGGAAAGGAGGCCACTGTCATGGGAGTTAAGAACTCAGCACAGGAACTGGTTGTTGTGTTAACCAACTCTAAGAAGGCTATGGATGACCTGAGGTCATGGAGTGAAAGGTTCTGAGAAGCTCGGGGAATGAGAAAACATGAAGCTAAGAAGTACCAAGCTTATAGCAGGACTTGGAAGACATGAGGTCAATCTAAGGACTCGGCTGAAAACGTTTTTGGTTGGGATTGCCAGATGCAGAGGTCTTCACAGGAGAATCAAAGGAACTATAACATTTGCAAGTAGCACAGTGGAATTAGAAGGTAGACCCCTTACCCTAGCTGGGTGGTGACTCAGGGGCTGGGAGAACAAATAGCTGCTTTTTAATAGAAAAGCAGGAGTATCTTATTTCCAGTTCAGTTATACAATGGTCTTATGGATCCCCGAGAAATCCCCTTTGGGGACAGGGTTTACTTTGTATGACGTTTCCTCCCAGTGTGTCTCCTAAATTAGTATGGTATGACCTACCCACCCCAAATTAGAAGCTGATTTAAATGCAGAGACCTGAAGAGTCCAGTTTCTATGTCTGAAATAAGTATCTGGCTTCTAGGAATACAAATTGCAAAAACTATTTGCACATATTCAAAAGCCGTATTTTCAATACAGGGAAATCCTAGGCATCCATAGGGACACTGTCTCAGCTGGTGGGACCTAATGACAGGATTCCTGGCCCCTATCAGCCCTGGGCTGTCAAAACAAAAGCAATTTAAAAAAAAATTTTTTTTTAACATAAAAATGAAGCCAGCAAGGAGAAAGGAAAAGGCTAGTATGTCTCCATTAACTGAGTACTAACCTTGCCAAATGGAGTATCTACATATTTTTCAGTTCTTCCTTCTAAGATTTCTGGATCATCCAGGCCTGTTCCACCAATTATTCCAATCTAAGAGAGACAATAAAAAGATACCGTATGTGATCAGTTTTCATTAGAAACCAAGCCGCTATTTTAAGCAAATTTGCTTATTCTATATGCTCTTCTCCATTCCTGCTAAGCTCTAGTTATTTTTAAAAATCTGAAATTACTGAGAAACAATTATTCAACAGACATTTGAAAGTCTTCTATATTATAGGAACAACGAAAGCGTGAGTCACTTTCTTTGAACCATATCACATTTATTGCTGACAATTTTTGAATAGCAAAGTAGAACGGAAAGGTACTTCAATTAGCTCAAGCAGAAAACAAACCTAAAAATAGGCAAATGTGTTTGTACCGTGTTTCCCCGAAAATAAGACCTAGCCGGACCATCAGCTCTAATGCATCTTTTGGGGCAAAAATTAATATAAGACCTGGCCTTATCCAAAAGATGCATTAGAGCTGATGGTCCGGCTAGGTCTTATTTTGGGGGAAATGTGGTAGGAAGCACTTTCTAACCAATTTTACATTCTCTACTAAATGGGCTATAGAATAAAGAATATTCAAAAGACTGATGAGATAGAATATATTCTGTAGAGCCATTCTGTAATGATTTCTCATTACCCCATTTGATGAAGAAACAAGCAATTTTTCTTTCCTATGCCACTAAAATCACACAGCTATAAGGGATCACAAATAAAGGAGTCGGAAATAGCATGGATAGTTAGCCTCATGTATTCATATATCATGCAAATGTCATTCATATATACATACATATATATATAAACGTAAATAAATTAATTCAAAGGTAGTTCTAAATTACTTTAAGTTCCAGTGTTGTATTGCATTTTCCATGAAAACAAAACAAAACAGTTCTTGTCTTCCGGGACTAATCGGAGTTAAAGAAACTTGGTACTATCATCTAGACTTAATCTAATTTGATGACTAAGAAACACAAATGAGAACAATGACAAAGATAACGAAAACATTAACTAACCTGTTAACTAAAAATTAAATAACTGAAATTGTTAGAAAGGTTTCCCTGGGCTGATACTTGCTAAGGGAGAAATAGTATTTAAATGATCAGGGACAGGCAGCAGAGATGACACTTTACCAAGAAACCTAATGGAAAGTGACCTGAGCACTTTTTTTCAATGAAAAGCTTTCAATCTAGTGTCACTTGAGTAAAATTTCCACTAAACGAAAGAAAGCAGTTCCTTGAGAAAAAATTCCAGAGTTAGGAATTAGCTGAACATCTGACTAAAATAATTTCCAGATCAGTTTAGCAAGTTGACTTATATTAGTATGTGGGAAAAGGGTTACTTCTCTGGCCCTAAGTTTTCTGGGGAAAAAAAATCAAAACTGAAAATAAGGGCAAGTTAGTGAGCTTTAACTGAAGAACTGACCGTTAACATGATTTAGAACTTTAAAACGTGTCCCCACAACTTCCTCAAGTGGCTAAACCAGTTTTTGACGTTAGTGCCACCTTGTGGTATATTCTTGAAACAACAGCAGATTACATACTCTACCGCAACCCATTTCTCTCCTATCTTGTTACGACTTAACATCATAGGTAAAGATTAAGCAATATTAGTTTTCAAATCAACAGAAACGTTCACTTAAGTTAGAACATTTAAATCATGCCAGTTCAATAGAAATTTTTAAAAAGTCATACTGTCATATGCAATCCTAACTCTTCCTCTGCCTGACTTCTCCATTTTATCTTTCATTTCACATACTCTGAAGCACCACAGACCATAAGGGGCTAATAAACTGTGTGGCCCGGGTCATCACCCAAGACTACAGAACTGAAATGTTGATTCTGAAATTATTCTCAGCCTGTTCTAGAAATTCTGCCATTGATGAAAGATTCTTTTTTCCCCCTCTTATTACCATTTTTACTTGGCTGTTTCTAGGTGTTCCCTGGGCCATCGCATCTCACATGCTGGATTCAACACTGGATTGTCACACTCCTATACAGAACATGACTTCGTTTTGAAACCATGCTCTAGTTTAGCCCAGCATCACAGAAGTGGATAAGAAATGCTGACCAGGGATCCTGCTGAAGCTCTGTGCCCTTGAACCCACCTTCAGCAGCCCCAAGCTTCAGTCCACACCACCTGGCTGCATGATGACCCTGCATTTGGTAGCTGGTAACTCAGCCCTCAGCTACGAACATGTAATACAGGGCATGAAAGCAAGAGCTGCTACTGCTAGCCAGAAAAGCCAGGATGAGGTCTTGGCCCTGGAGTTATCTGCAGTAGAGCCCATCCAGTCACCCAACTGGCTCTAGTTGTTTATGGAAACCTATATTTTGCAAGGGACACAAGACAAGTGTAGCAACTGAGCATTGTCACACCAGGGAGCTGAATTTCTTGCCATTTTCCTGTGGCGGCAGATGGAAGCCAGCAGTGCCAAGATAATGGCAATGTCGCCACCTGCTGGCTCCACAGCAAAGTATCACTAGGATGAAACTCCCAAGCAGTTCTTTTAGAGCCTTCCAATTCAACTCAAATCAGTACCTGCCTTGGTAATGCGATGGTAATAAAGTAACTGTGTCTGGGCACTTACATGTCACAGGCACTATGTTAGCTGCTTCAGCGGCCACACTTCATTTGACCTTCACAACTATCCTATATAGTATTACATAGGCCTTATATAGTATTACACCCATTTTACAAAATAGAAAAGAGAAAGCATAAAAATTATGAAATTTGTCCAAGAGCAAATCATAATGAGAAAAGCTGGAATAGGAATCCAGGTCTTTCACACTCAACAACTATGATATATTACCAACCAATATCCCCTAGAGTTCTTTATAACATCCTATTAGAAAAGTCGTATTGTCTCCATGCTATGAGAAAACTGATGTGCAGAAAGGTCAAGTTCTGGACCAAGGTCACAGAGCAAGCATAGAAACAGTGACTCTTGGAGTCTAAGTGAACCACATCGGAGGAGCGGGCGGTGGGGAGTGGGGAGTGGGGAGGCTTTCTCTCCATCAGTTGACCTCATCTACACTCAGGAAGCAATGACAAAACCTTCCCAGGCCGCCTGGGCCAGAAGCATCAACCCTTAGTCCAGGCAATTCTACGCTGCTTAGAAAATATATTCGAACACTGAGATAGAATTTCTGAGTCAATTCTGCCCAGCCAGGACTTCTTTATTTTACAAGATAAAGTTCTGAATAGGGACCCCTGGTCAATCAAGGTCACTGCCAGATTTTAACAACTAGTAGTCCATCCCACGCTTTTCTTCTGACAGACCACCAACTCCATCTCTTTAAAAAGATGAGAGGGTTTGATCAGAAGGTCCAAGATGACGGATTAGGTAGACTCTGCCTACTGCATCCCAGGATCAAACCAAAATTATAAGTAAATTACAGAATAATCAACGTCAAGAATCATCTGAACACTAGCTGAACAGAACACCTATAACTAAGGACATAAAAGAGGCCACATCGAGACTGGTAGGAGGGGTGGAGACGTGAAACAGGCAGATCCCGAACCCACATAGTGGTCGAACACCAGGAGGGACACCTGGTGGTGATTTCCACGTGGCGGTGGACATCAGCAAGGACTGTGTCTGCCCATCCCAGTGGGGCACAGGGTGGCTGGAAACCCATACACCCTCTTACAGAGCCTGCACACAGACTCACTCGCTTGCAAACACTCACCTGGTCTCTGGTAAAGGGGCAGCAACTCGAGAGACCCCGAGATGTGTGGGGAAAGACTACGTTGTGTGGCTCTGAAGTGAGGGCTGGAGGGATAGGAGCCATTATTAAGCCTGGTGTAGATGGAGCTTGACACATGTGTAGCCTAAAGGAGGGCGCCATCTTTTCTGTGTGAAGCCCTTCCTCAAAGGGCCAAGTCTGGGATGGCATTGGTCTGACAGAATCTGCATATGCACACTGCCTAGGTGATGTCCCGGGGTCACCACCCCTGCAAAGCTGGTGCTGCATCACCTGGGATACTCTTGACTGCTGGGCTGCTGGCCCCGCCCCACAGGATGCAGAAATCTTTTTGCAGCGGCAGATGGCCTGGGATGGCCCAAGAAACATTTGGTGGTGGGCAGTGACCCAAGACCTGTGCCACAGCATCTCTTGGGGAAGTGCAGGCCTGAGACGAGAGGTGGATGGCCACAGTGTTCTCGGGGTGTTTTTGTGAGGTAATTACGGCCTGGTACTGGTGTGGGAGCCGAGACTGTGTAGCCTTATGCAGTATGTGTCCTGTATGGTCCAATGGCTCAGTCTCCCTAGTCTCCTGTGCGTGTGTTCTATGAAACACACCGCCCACAACCTTAGCTCCCTGGAACTTCACCCCTGCCCATCTAGAGCTGCATTGTCAGGGCACTCTTAGCACCTGGGTGGCCAGCCCCAACCACGAGTCACGGAAGCCTTTTATAGCAGCAGAAGGCCCATGACAGCCTGGGGAGCTCTCAATGGTGAACAGTGACCCAAAACTTACACCACAGCCACTCTTGGGCAGCTCTTAGGGATTTGAGAGCCTGAGGAAAGCAGTGGCTGAACTGCAATGTTCTAAGGGGATTTTGCAAAGTGGTCACAGGCCAGGCACGGCCCTGAGGCGAGCGGTGGCTGCCTGTAGTGTTACCAGGAGTCCATGCGAAGTGGTAACAGGCCAGGCACTGGCACAAGAATTGAATCTGCATTAACTTTGTGAAAAGCCAGCAGCCACAAGTCTTGAGCCCCGGGACTCCACCCCACCCAGCTAGTGCTGTGTCACCGAGGGTACTCAACATCAGGTCAACCAGCCCGGCCTGCAAACCTAGTGAGGCTCTTTCAAAGGCTGAGCCTTATGGGCAATCAGCGGATGGCAAATAGCCCTAGGGGGCGCAGGGCCTTTTGCTAAGCTGCCCCAGGCCCAATACTGGTGGCATCTGGCCTTGCTCACAGCAAGGCCACCCCCCACACCTCCAGGTCCAGCACAGGCACATATAGCTTTGTGGTTCTTAGCAGCTACCCATGGGCCAGGCATAGGCAAGGCTGAAACTGGACAGTATGGGAGGCTCTCTGAAGAGACTCCAGAAACAATGCACCCAGGGGCCAGCTTCACATCACACCAGAGCACTACATGGTTAGCCCCCCAAGCAGCACACCCAAAGGGGGGGGTCTCAACAGGCACAAGAGCCCACAGGGGCAAATCCTCCTCTGAGGCGTCAGCCCCCAGACAGCAGCTCATACATTATGGGTGTAGCCAATCCTCACGCCAGTCAGACTGGGAGGCAATCCTACCCACAGATGTGCCCAAAGTAATCAAGGCTCAACTACAACAGAAGAATACACACAACACACACAAGGGACACTCATAGAACACACGCACAGGAGACTAGGGAGACTGAGCCATTGGACCATACAGGACACATACTGCATAAGGCCACCCAGCAAAGACTGAGAGACACAGGAAATCTACCTAATACACAGAAGCCAACACAGAGAGGCAGCCAGAATGAGGAAACAAAGAAACATGTTCCAAATAAAAGAACAGGAGAAACCTCCAGAAATCAAACTAAATGAAATGGTGGCAACCAACCTACCAGAGACAGGCTTTAAAACACTGGTTATAAGAATGCTTTAGGAACTTAGTGAGAATTTCAACAAAGAGATAGTAAGTATAAAGAAAGACATAGAAACCATAAAAAAGAACAAGTCAGAAATAAAGAATACACTAGAAGGAATCAACAGCAGATTAGATGAAGCACAGAATCAAATCAGCAATTTAGAAAACAAGATAGCAGAAAACACCCAATCAGAACAACAAAAAGAAAGAATAAAAAAATACTACTAATAAAGATAGTTTAGGGGAAAAGAGTTTAACAACATTCACATCACAGGAGTATCAGAAGAAAAGAAAGAGCAAGGGATTGAGAACCTGTTTGAAAAAATAATGACTGAAAACTCTCCTAACCTGGGAAAGGAAATAGACATACAAGTCCAGGAAGCACAGAGAGTCCCAAACAAGATGAACCCAAACAGGCCCACACCAAGACACATCATAATTAAAAAGGCAAACGTTAAAGACAAACAGAGAATCCTAAAAGCAGAAAGAGAAAGACAACTAGTTACCTACAAGGGAACTCCTATAAGACTATCAGCTGATTTTTCAACGGAAATTTTGCAGGCAAGAATGTGGTGGCAGAAAATATTCAAAGTAATGAAAATAAGGGCCTACAACCAAGACTGCTCTACCCAGCAAGGCTATTATGTAAAATTGAAGGAGAGATAAAGAGCTTTCCAGACAAGGAAAAGCTAAAGGAACTCATTACCACACCAACCCAGTATTACAAGAAATGTTAAGAGGACTCCTTTAAGTAGAAGAAAGGAGAAAACAAACAAACAAATGAAGATCAAAAATATGAATAATAAAATGGCAATAGCTATGTACCTATCAATAATCACTTTAAATGTAAATGAATTAAATGCTCCAATGAAAAAACATAGGGTAGATGAATGGATAAGAAAATGAGATCTGTGCATATGCTGTCTAAAAGAGACCCACTCCAGATCGAAAAACACACACACTGAAAGTAAGGGGATGGAAAAATATATTTCACGCAAATGTAAATGAGAAAAAAAGCTGGAGTAGCAACACTTGTATCAGACAAAATAAAATTTTAAATGGAGACTATAATAAGAGGCAAAGAAGTACATTACATAATAATAAAGCAATCAATCCAACAAGATATCACCGTAGCAAATATTTATGCACCCAACATAGAAATACCTAAATATATAAAGCAAATATTGATTGACATAAAGGCAGAGATCAACAGTAATACAATCATAGTGGGGGACTTTAACACTGCACTGACATCAATAACAGATCTTCCAGACAGAAAATCAAAATGAAAACAGAGGGCTTAAAGGACACACTAGACCAAATGGATTTAATTGAAATTTTTAGAGCATTTCACCCCATTCTTTTCAAGTGCGCACAGAACATTTTCCAAGATAGTCCACATGTTAGGCCACAAAACAAGTCTCAATAAATTTAAGAAGACTGAATCACATCAAGTGTCTTCTCTGGTAACAATGGCATGAAACTAGAAATCAATTACAAGAAAAGAAACAAAAACACACAAACACATGGAGACTACCTAACATGCTACTAAATAATGAATGGATCAACAATGATATCAAGGAAGAAATCAAAAGATACCCTGACACAAACAAAAATGAAAACACAACAACCCCAAATCTATGGGACACAGCAAAAGCAGTCCTCAGAGGGAAATTCATAGCAATGCAGGCCTACCTAAAGAAACAAGAAAAATCTCAAACAAATAGTCTAACTTTACACGTAAGGGAACTGGGAAAAAAAAAAAAAGAAAACAAAGCCCAAAGTGAGTACAAAGAAGGAAATAATAAAGATCACAGTGGAAATAAACAAAATACTGACTAAAAAAGAAAGAAAAACAGATCAATGAAACCAAGAGCTGGTTTCTCAAAAAGGTAAACAAAATTGACAAACCTTTAACCAGACTCATCAAAGAAAAAGAGAGGACCCAAATAAAATAATATCAGAAATGGAAAAAGAGTGACAATACACACTACACAAATACAAAAAATTTTAAGAAAATACTATGAACAACTATACGCCAACAAATTAGACAATCTGGAAGAAATGGAAAAATTCCTAGAAGCATACAATTTTCCAAGGCTGAATCAAGAAGAAACAGAAAATCTGTACAGACCAATTACTACTAATGAAATTGAATCAGTAATCAACAGGCTCCCAACAAACAAAAATCCTGGGCCAGATGGCTTCACAGTTGAATTTCACCAAACATTCAAAGAATTTACACCTATTCTCCTCTAACTATTCCAAGAAACCCAAAACAGAAAGTCTCATAGATACAGTGAACGGTTGCTAGATGGGAGGGGGGGATGAGTGAGAAAGGTGAAGGGATTAGGAAGTACAAACTGGTAGTCACAAAACAGTCACGGGATGTGAAATACAATATCGGGAATACAGTTAATAATGTTGTAAAGACTATGTAGGTTGTCAGATTGGTATAGGACTTATCAGGGGGATTACTTCATAGATTATATAAATGCCTAACCACTGCACTGTACACCTGAAACTAATACAAAATAAGATTGAATGTCAACTGTAATTTAAAAAATATATACCGGGGTGCCCAAAAATATGTATACACATTTTAAGAGATAGAGATGTTAACACTTTGGTCAACATTGCTCAAGCGGTTCGTCATAATCAGAAGTGTCTGGACGCTGATGGTAACCACTTTGAGCACCTCTTGGAATTTCAGAAGTCCAACATGACTTGTATTCATCATTTTTTATCAGTATATATTAATACAGTTTTTTCCTTTCTTAAAATGTGTATACATTTTTTTGGAATCCTCTGTATATATACTCGTATATATATATAGTCACAGGATGTAAAGTACAGTATAGTGAATATAGGCAGTGGTACTGTAATAGGTATGTATGGTGTCAGGTGGGTAGTAGACTTGTTGGGGTTATCACTTTGTGAGGGGTGTAAATGTCTAATCATTACGTTGTTTTGTACACCTCAAACTAATAAAAATAAAATTAAAAATCTCTTTAAAAAAAGATGAGGGTTTGAGTTTCTGAGGCTGTGAAATTATTTTATCTAAATGTTCGCATACCTGGGCAGAATGGTTACTTCCAGCAATGATGAATGGGCTCATACTAACCCCTACCCTGTCTATTTCTCCTGGTACCTGGACCCAGATTTCACATACCCCACTTGGTTTCAAGAACCACTCCTCATCACTTTGAGGCCTGGACACACTGCCCTAAGGAACTTAGCACGCCACGATGGCGTTCTCAAAGCACCACAACCCCAAGCAGTTGAGACTCAGTCCTGCCAAGGAGATGAGCTGCCTCTGAGGGCTTCAAGCTCATGATGAGGAAAGAGCCAGAGCTCGAGCTGGCACAATCCCTGATCTGGGCATTTCAGTCCTTCAGCTCTGGCTGCTACTGACAAGTTTGGCAAACACAGCAGACAGAAGGTCTCATTAGGCTGCCCTAGCTTTGAGGACTCCCAGAGCCTTACAAAATCCCAGAAGTCCAATTGTATGGGGAGAGAGTGGCCAATTGTCTCAGTCTGGGAGGTCTGTTCCAAATCTGCAATATGGTCCATTAACCTAGCTGGTTGCTTCATCTCTGACAAGCTATCCCCTCTGTAAGCTACCCTTGTGGGTGATGGTTATGGGCTCAACTGTGTCCCCCAAATCAGTATGCTGAAGTCCTAACTCCTAATACCTCACAATGTGACTATTTTTGGAAACAGGCTCTTTGAAGAGGTAAAGTTAAATGAGATCTTTGGCGGCAGTGGGGGTGGGGCAATGGGTTGGGATGGGGTAGGGGGTTATCCATTATGACTGGTGAGCTTATAAGGACTAGGACCGATATGCATAAGGAAGACCTTGTAAAGACACAGTTAGAGGACAGCCATCTTCAAGCCAAAGAGAGAGGCCTCAGATGAAATCAACCCTGCTGACACCTTCACCTTGGACTTCCAACCTCCAGAAATGTGAGGAAATAAATTTCTGCTGCTTGAGCCACCCAGTCTGTGGTCCTTTGTTCTGGCAGCCCTAGCAAACTAGTAAGGAACAACATATTTTGGTCAGAAATAACTGAGGGCTCAGAACATCCATGATTTTTATTTAACCAACCTCCCCTTGCAAAGTCGAGATATTACCCTCTTGAAGATAGCAGTTTACCTCCTGAAATGGTCAATTCTTTTTTGAGGATTTTCCTCAAAACTTATTGTATTCTCTACAGCTCTCCTTCACTTGAGGAACAGCAGGATCCATCCTAGTGTGCTTCCTGGGTCAGCTGCTGGATAGGAGACTCACTCAGGGAGCTTTCAGTGTCAAAGCCCAGGCCCCAGACTCCAGAGATTCTAATGAACTGGGCAAGGCAGAGTTTGTTTACTTAAAGCTCCTCAGGTGGTAAGTTCTAATGTGCAGCCAGAACTGAGCACCCCCACTCTAGGACCTTGACCATGAAATTCTAAAAACTGGGCTAGCTGAGTGTCATAGGCTGAATAATGGATCCTGAATGAGGTCCTATCTTTGTCCTAATTCCCAGAACCTGTGACTGTTCCTTGCTGTGATTAAGGATTTGGGGATTATCCTGGATTATCTAGGCAAGCCCTAAATGTAATCACAATGGTCCTTAGAGATGATGAAATCAGGAAGAAGGTGATGGGATGATGGAAGCAGAGGGAGAAAAGGCTATGATGCAGGCTGTACGCCAAGGAATGTCGGCGACCTCTAGAAGCTGGAAAAGGTAAGGGCACAGAATCAGAATCTTCCTTAGATCCTCCAAGAGGACCTGCCCCGCCCTACTGACACCTTGATTTTAGCCCCATAGGACCCATTCTGGCCTTCTGACCTCCAGACTGTAAGAGAATTCATGTGTGTTTTGAGCCATCTAGTGTGTGGTAATCTTTACAGCAGCCACAGGCAACTTGTACGCTGACTCACATGAAAAGCTGTTAAAATGCAGACGCCCAGCCTTTTCAAAGCTCCCTGGGTCAATGGTTGTCACATGTCAGTGGACATCTAAATAGACTGAGGCTTCTTTAAACCCAGATTGATTCAGAAGGAATGGGGTGGGGCCCAAGAACTTGCATTTCTAGCAAATTCTCAGGTGGGCACAGAGGCATCCTATGCTTTGAGAACCACTGTTTTGGAGGCTTCCTAAGCACAGACTACAATACCATAATTATAATCACAGCTAAGGTTCTAGAGTCCACCGCACACAAAAATTTATAATATACCTGCTTCCTCATCTGTACTGGAAGGCATACCTCTTTTTTTTTTTTTAACAAATTGAAGGTAAGACCCTTCACCAGTGGTACCTGGGAGCAAACCCGTATTATCTCTGAGGTACACCTGTATAAGGTTAAGATTTCCCCTTAATCCATAGAATTATGAGACTCAAATGAAATAATGTATTAGTATCTGTTGTTGTTCCCCTACACCTTCTCACCGTCACAAAAGCAAACAAAATCAAAATATATAAACTTCCTCAAAGCAAGAACAACAAAAGCCCCCTTGCCTCCTGGTTTTTTTCTGTTGGTCAGGACACAAACCTGGCTCCTCCTTTATCTCCTCATCAGGCAGTCTGTTTCAGGGATTTGGGCCCAGGGTCCCTCAATCAACTGTGAACCAGCTCTCCTGGGGGTGTCTGGAAACCCACGGAGACATTTCTGGCTGCCACAATGACTGGAGGCAGTGCTACTGGTATTTCATGGGGAGGAGCCAAGGATACACTACATGAGTTCATCCTGCAATGCTCAGGACTGTCCTACAAAAGGAAGTGTCCTGCCCAAAATGCCATTGTATCCCCAGGCAAAAAATGCTTGTTGGTCATTTCCAATTGGGGCCTGTGGGTTGTCCCCCAGTTTCTGAGGGTCACTCAAGGAATTTTGGTCTGAAGGCCTTTGCCGGCTATACTCATACAGCCAGGAGAGCTTAAGAGGCCTATTCTCCATAGTCTAGACTCCATGAGACCCATTCCCCTTATACCATTCTGTTGATAGCCCACTACCCACCTACAGTGGGACCATATCCCCTCCCTGTCATAGCAACCATGGTTAACAGACTTATTTATTTCCCCCACAGCAAAATCTGGGAAGCTGCCTGGGGGAGCCACAGCCCATTGAAGGAGGCCTCCACAACGCCCTGTCTGAATGCCAAAGACCTCTTTAGCCCTCTGTGCGGTTAAGCATACCACCTGCCCATGGCTGATACGGAGGTCCTCCCAAACAACAGCTGTTATTAGTACCATAGGAGTGTCCAGCAGGCACAGGGAGGTAGCCTGCTTTATGCACTCACTCCCCACTCCCTCTGCCTTAAGGCTGCACATGATCTCTTTACTCACATAATAAAACAGAGCACAGAAACCACATGTCAGATTCAGAAATGCCTCCTAACATCTAGCTGATGGACTGCCAGGCTCCAGGCCCAATTCTATCACCATCTAGGGCAAACTGTAATGCTGGACACCTCAGTTGACCTTTCTGGGACTCAGCTTTATGCCCACGAAATGGGGTTTGTGTGGCTATCTGGTCTTCAAGAACATTCCAGCTCTACATTCCATAATCTGGGGACAGGATATGGTTTATTAGCCAATTTTGCTGTGGATACTAGCACTTCGCGTTTTCCATGCAGGATGTTGCCTCTGCAGTTTGGGAAATTTGGTGTTGGCATCATGGATTCTCAACCGCAAAGATGTTACCTTTCTAACCTCAAACACAGAAAAGAGCAGGCAGGCCTAGCACTGTTTGTACTTCTTAATTTTATATCCAGCAGCTCACCAAGGCCAAAAATAAACATCCTTCAATATTTATATCAGGGCTCTAATCAGTGCCCATTGTGTACTTTAATGCACTGCATTAATTTTACAGGGAAAATGTTGCAGGAAGAATGTTGAACCAGATTAAAATGAGGATGCTTTAAATACTATTCCTCTCTGTTTTTAATATTTTAAGTGTATGCCTGTAAGGGAAAGGTGATAGCTTCCTGTTTGCCCACTGAAAGCCATGGCCTAATGATACCTATCGTCATAATTTAATTGTTGGAGAAAAAGATATTCAAAATTAATCACAGCTGCCCCACTTATAAGCACTACCATTTAATAAGTTTCAACCATGTGCTAGACAGACAATACAATTCTAAACGTCCCACAAAAAATGCAGTAAAACCCCTACTTTATAGATGGGCACCTAAGGAACTCGTTCACTTTGCACAGCTTCATAAAAACTTCCTGCTGTGTTCTCCATGACTGGTAAGAGGCAGTCATTCTATAAATATTTTTGAAAGCAAGGTTCTTTTCAAAATGGCAAAAGGAGTTTCATACCTAAGTGTGATTGCAACACTCCCCACCCCACTCCCTTTCATAATTGTCTCATTAAAAGCTGCAAGGGCCTGGTTGATTACACGCTGACAGTAGAGATTTGCCTTTTCCCTGGAGAAATGAACACAAAGCAAGGAACCCAGAGTTACTTAGATAAGGCGGCGGGCCTCCCTATCCTAACGGGCCAAGAATTCGAAAGTCAAACAAGTTAACTGATTTCTTAGCCAATCATGAAGAGCCCAGAAGAGATCTTAAGTTTTATCAATTTTTCCTTATGCACTGTAATTCTACACTCTCCCGACACAACAACCAAGAAATAAGTGTTTAAAAGCCACGGGGAAACTCGCTGCACCCTTCACAACTCATGCTCTCTTCTGGCTAAAGATTCTACCGCATAATGACCTCTTGCACAGAGACTTCAGTAGCCCGAGAGCACATGGAAACTGATTTCTAACTTTCAAGGCTGCCAACAAATCACTTTTAAGGCCAGAGGCCCCAAACAGGGAGCTGCTCTGTACTTCATTTCAGTTTGCAAAAAAAGTCTCAGAACCTCCGAAGCACTGCGTTGCAAGGGAAAACTTCAGGGGAAGGCCTAGGTTTGGAAGGGGAAAAAAAAGCCGGAAGCTTGCAAAAGAACAAGCACGCAGTTCTCCCACGTGGGCCGCGGTCAGTGAACCGAGTCAGAGCGGAAGCATGAGTCCCGCAGGTCACCCTGAGACGGTCTCACCAGCGGCAGGCACACCGCCGGATGCGTCTCCCCGGAAAAAAGTGGAGCTCCAGCTACCTGCGCAGCGCCGGCCCACTGCCCCTCTCAAAAGGGGCACGTTGCCCACGCCACGCGCGGTGCGGATGCAGCAGAGACCAAAGGTGAAGCGCACGTTGGCCAGCGTTCCCTCTCCCCCTGCTCCCCGCCCCCGGGCGAACCTGCCTGGGTGCGGAGTCTTAGACTCATGCCGCCGCGGCGTGGGAGCACAAGCAGGGCCTCAGCCCCGAGGCGCGGTCTCCCGGGACAGGAGCCAGAGAGCACTGTGCAGGGCTGACCGCAGCCGCTAGGACCGCTAATCTCACCTTCACGGCCGTGGGGGTGGCACCTGACGCCATATCTGCGCTGGGAGAAGGCTGCAGAGGCTGACGCGCCGGATAAGAAGCAGAGCGGGTTCTAGCGCCAAGCGCGGGACGGAGCAGTGCGGTCTCGGGCGGCTCTGGCTCCTCCTCTTCCTCTTCGGGACAGCTGGATTGGCTGCTAGTGTGGAATCTCCCCCCACTACCCCCCTCCTCAATTCGAGGTTCCCGCGGCCCGCCCCTTTTGCAGACCTGTCCGGTTTTCCGTTTTTTGTTTTTCTCCACCCACAGCTGTAACTAACGGGTTCATGATAATGATGACAATAACAATGAAAACCGTTTATTGAGCGCTTCGTAAGGTTCTTAACTCTGTGCTTTGCACTTTAATCAGTTCCGTTAACTTTAACAAGAACCTTATAAGGAAGAGCAGCACGCCCGGCTCTGCCAAGTACTCGCTGCATCCACGGCCTCATCTGTAAAATCAGGCTGGTCTGCATTCCAGAAGTTCTCGCGGGAGGGAGAATCGTCACCAAAAGGGAACAAAACTATGGCTTACTCATCTTCAATTTGAGGGGAGGCTTTAAAGGGGATGAGACACTGCCTACCTCCCAGCCTGACTCAACGGGGCCAGGGCCATCTTTAACCCCTCCCACCCGGGGCAACATCCAATACATCTAGATTCAGAATCCAGACTCGTGTCTCCATCATTTCAACACTGGCTGGTCAGTCCCAACACACCACCACCACCACCACGACCACCACCATTGGCCCTCCCTCCACTGGGTAATCCCTTACTCTAAAAATCCCCATCCTTTCCCTACTGGGATAATCCAATTTAATCTCCCTTGATGTCCTGCTTAAGGTCTCCTAAACAAAACACTGTTCTGTATGCTGAGACACAGAAATGTTGCAAATTACTCAGGGTGGAAGGGTGGCTGTGGAAGGATATACTTTCCTCTTTCCCTACAGCAGCAAAACACTGAAACAAGACACACTCATCATTTCAATCAAAGTATCGCTTTTCAGACACTGCCCATATAACCTGTTTACTTAAAAAAATAAAGGCTTTCACGCTTCCGTTATACTTAGCTTTAGGTCTAAATTTTACAAGTAAAGTTTTCTTTCTTCTAGAAGTTATAAAAATCACCCATTTCTTTTAAGTTTTAAAATGAAATGGTAGAAGAATAAAAGTAGTAGATCAGGATGCTCCTTTGAAAGGGCAGGAGGCTGCCATGGATGCGGTTTTCTAGGAACCTATCTGCTCATTGCTCTATGGAGGAGCAGAAGCCCATTACGGAAAGGGGATCCATTGCAGAGACACGGACATCCTGGGTTTCATGGCTGCTACATTATTAGAGGATCTTGACAATTTACGTGCTTTGATGTAATAATTAAATCCAGTTTCTACTCAGCACTGCTTCTTTTCCCAAAGTTAGACCCTGTTAACAAGTTAGATCCTGTAAGCGTTAAAGACTCTTAGAGAAGGAATTGGGAACTTGGAAGGAGCTAAATTGGACGTCTGGACTTTTCTACTGTAACTTGCAGGTCAGGGCTCAAGCATGTGCTCTTGGACATGTGATGCCGGTGAACGGAAAAGTTGGCCCAAGTCTGGTCTGTTTTTTGTTTGTTTGTTTGTTTTAGTTTTACATTTTTGTTGTGAATAATTTCCATTCTTTAGTTTCTTTAAGATTTTTATTAAAATGTAGCCAATATACAATATTATATTAGTTTCAGGTGTACAACAAAGTTATTCAACAGTACCCACATAGCACTAGCCGTAGTTATTACCACATTATTGATTACATTCCCTTTGCTGAAGAAGTGATCACCATGATAATCTAGCAACCATCTGACACTGTACCATGCTATCACAATATTATTGACAATATTTCCCATGCTGTACATTACATCTCCAAGACTTATTTGTTTTATATCTGGAATGTTGAACCTCTTATTCCCCTTTATCTTTCCCCACTTTAAAACATTTTCAATTACTATTGACATGTAATATTATTTTCAGGTGTACAGCATAGTGGTTACACATTTATATAATTTATAAAGCGATCCCCCTGACGCACCCACCTGGAACAATAATTATTACCATAATCTTGATTATATTCCCTATACTTTACATCCCCAGGACAATTTTATAACTACCAATTTTTATTTCTTAATCCCTTCACATTTTTCACCCTACCCCCAATCCCTCTCCCATCTATCACCCTGATAAATCTAGTCCCCATCTGACACCATACAGTTATTACAGTATTATTGATTATATTCCTTATGCTATACTCTACATCCTTATGACTACTGTGTAACAACCAATTCGTACTTCTTAATCCCTTCCCCTTTTTTCACCTACCCCCAAACTCCCTCCTATCTAGCAACCATCAAAATTTTCCCTGTATCTATGAGTTTCTGTTTTATTTGTTTGTTAATTTTGTTCTTAAGATTCCACTTATAAGTGAAGTCATATGACATTTATCTTTTGCTGTCTGACTTACTCCATTCAACGTAATATCCTTTAGGTCCATCCATGTCACAGATAGCAAAATTTTATTCTTTTTTTAACTGCTGAGTAATATTCCATTGTATATATGTACCACCTCTTGTTTATCCATTCATCCATTCAGGGACACCCAGGTTGCCTTTATATCTTGGCTATTGTAAATAATGCTGCAACGAACACATGGATGAACATGTCCCCTCAAAGTAGCATTTTGGGTTTCTTCAGATAAATACCCCAAAGTGGGATTACTGGTCCTTCTTTGTCTCTTGTTATAGTCTTTGTTTTAAAGTCTATTTTGTCTGGTATGAGTATTGCTATTCCAGCGTTTTTTGTTTGTTTGTTTCCATTTTCATGAAATAGCCTTTCCCACCCTTTTACTTTCAGTCTGTGTGTGCCTTTCAAACTGCAGCGAGTCTCTTGTAGGCAGCAATATAAGGGTCTTGTTTTCTTATCCATTCAGCCACCCTATCTTTTGATTGGAGCGTTTAATCCATTTACACTGAAAGTAATTATTGATAGGGATGTAGGCATTGCCATTTTGTTATTCATATGTATATATTTTTTCATCTTAAAGAAGTCCCTCTAAGATTCCTTGTAATACTGGTCTGGTGGTGATGAACTCCTTTAGCTTTTTCTTGTCTGGGAAGCTCTTTATCTGTCCTTCAATTCTAAATGATAGCTTTGCTGGGTAGAGTAATCTTGGTTGTAGGTCCTTGCTTTTCATCACTTTGAGTATTTTGTGCCAATCCCTCTGGCCTGCAAAGTTTCTGTTAAGAAATCAGCTGACAGTCTTATGGGCACCCCCTTGTAGGTAACTAACTGCTTTTCTCTTGCTGCTTTTAGGATTCTCTCTTTGTCTTTAACCTTTAGTATTTTAATTATGATGTATCTTGGTGTTGGCCTATTTGGATTCATCTTGTTTGGGATTCTCTGCAGTTCCTGGACTTATATATCTCTTTCCTTCACCAGGTTAGGGAAGTTTTCCATTATTATTTCTTCAAATAGTTTTTCAATTCCTTGCTTTCTCTCTTCTCCTTCTGGTACCCCTATAATGCGAATTTTTGTATGCTTGATATTGTCCCAGAGGCCCCTTAAACTCTAATTTTTTTTTTTTTGATTCTTTTCTCATTTTGCTGTTTTGATTGGGGATTTTCTGCTACCTTCTCTTCTGAATCTCTGATTCAGTCCTCTGCTTTATCTAGTCTACTATTGATTCCCTGCAATGTATTCTTCATTTCCAATATTGTATTCTTTATTTCTGACTGGTTCTTTTTTGTTTTCTATCTCCATTTTTATGCTTCCTATCTCTTTGTTGAAGTTCTCCCTGAGATCACTGAGCATCCTTTTAACTAGTGTTTGGAACTCTGGTCTGGTAGATTGCTTGTCTCTATTTTGTTTAGTTCTTTTTCTGGAGCTTTGATTTTTTTCTTTTATTTGGGACATGTTTTTTGTTTCTCCTTTTCGGCTGCCTCCCTGTGTTTGTTTCTATGTAGTCGGTAGGGCTGCTATGTCTTCTGGTCTTAGTAGAGTGGCCTTATGTAGTAGGTGTGCTGTGGGGATCAGTGGTGCAGTCTTCCTGGTCACCTGACCTGCGCATTCCAGGTGTGTCACTTTTGTGGGTTTTGTGTGCCCTCCTGTTGTACTTGAGCCTTGCTCACTGTTTGCACATCAGTAGGAGGGATTGACTCTTGGGCACATGGGTTGTGGGGACTGGCCGTGACTACAGTGGAGAAGTTGTGGTGCAGGGGCTGACTCTACAGAGTGGGATATGCCTCAGCAGGGCTCTGGTTCCTGCTCCACCCCTTGGGTGTGTCATCCTTGGAAGTGGCTGGGTGATGCTCCAGCTCATTTTGAAGATGGCCACTGGGTGCGCCAGCCCCAGGGCCACCTGGGAGGGGACCTGCTGCAGGTCAAATTCAGCCCCAGCCTGTGCCCCACCTGGGGCCAACCAGCAAGAGACATAAAGCAATCTGCAGATGGTTGCCACCCATGCCATACTTGGAAGTGCCTCAGGAAGCCAAGCTGCAAACCAAAGCCAGCTGCTGCTAGTGCCAGGGTTAGGGCTGCTCAGCCAGAGATACAGGACACACTCAAGCCAGATGCTGCTTGTCTGGATCCAATGAACCTTTGAGTGACTTTAGGAAAGTCTGCAGCATGAGCCAAAGTAGGCAGTTTTATGAAAAAGTCACTGGAAGTGGTTTGGGTATGCCCAAATGTGGGTGGGGTAGGGTCTCAGAATCACCAGGGCATGGTGTTAGCCAGCGTGATGGAGACTCAGATATGGTGCCCGCCTGCGTCTGCATACTGGGAAGGGGGAAGTCTCAACAAAGGAACAATGGCTTCTGCCAGCTCCTCTGTCCAGGAGAAAGCTGTCCCTCCAGCCCTTGTTCTGAAACCAGACAACTCAGTTCACCTCCTATATGTTCCTGTCATCTCTCCAGCTGCTGCCCCAGTGCTGGAGCTTAGAGTCAGTGATTTCATTGGTGAGTAAGTCCATGCACATTTCCTTTAAGAGGAGTACCTGGGAGTACAGCCGCCCTCTGTCTCACTCAGCTACAATCTCTGCTGGTTTTCACAACCAGAAATTATGGAGGTCTTCTCTCCCTGGCACTGGAACCCTGGGCTGGGAGCCTGGTGTGGTGCTAGGATCCCTTGCTCCTTTGGAGGGAACCTCCACAGCTGAGATATCCCTCCCAATTTTTAATGGTCACATGTGGGTGTGGGGCTAGCCCTTTCAGTGTCTCTGCCCCTACTATCAATCTCGAGGTGGCTTCTACTGTATGTCCATAGTTGTAGGGCTTCAGTTCAGCAAGACTTCAAGCAATTCTCAATGATGGTTGTTTTGTAGTTTAGTTATTATTTTGATGTGGTCCTGACAAAAGGTAAGCACAGCGTTTACCTACTCTGCTATCTTGACCATAACTCTGGTTTGTTTTTTTGAGTGATGTAATTCACAAGCCATTTCTGGGAAGAAATTAACATGTATACATAAAATTTACATTTATACATAAAATTTACATTTATGCATAAAATTTAAAATGTAACCTCTTCTAAGAAACCAGGCACCCACTGACCAGCTGATTTTCACGCACTATTATTATTTGTATGGGGCATGTAGTTCAAGGCAAATCAATCCACCTCCCACAGGGACTGTAACAGTTTTAATCATGCATTATGAGAAAAAAGCATACAAATACTTACATGCATGGGACTGGCCAATTATGGGTGAATTGAACTCACAATAGCCACTACAGCATTCTCTGAATAAAAGAATCCATTTTAGAAGAATATGTCAAAATAAGTTTTCAGGAAGTTAAAAATGTAATATTCAAACAACTATATAGTTGGCTTGTATATACAGTAAAGAATCAACAGAATGGCAAAGCATATTCAAAGCGGGATATAAGAAGCTGAAACAGCAGAAAAGAGAATGCTAGAATAAGAGAAAAATTAGATACAAAAGTGATTTATGTTTTAAAGGCAATAAAACTGTAAACTTTGGGTTATCTTTTCCATGAACAGATACCATTTTCATCTTTAACTCTGTGGGAGGGAGCTATAACAAGCCTGAACCCTTATCAGTAGGAAATAATAAAACAAAGTCACAGTCCTTAGGTAGCAAACATTGCCTACTAAGGGGCAAAAATTAAGGCATGGATGAAGGTTGAAAGCATAGACAATATCTAATTGAATGAGCATGACTGTATTCTAATACAACTTTACAGACACTAAAATTTTAATTTCGCATACTTTTCACATGTGACAAAAAATTATTCTTTTTAAGATTTTTTTCACCCGGTCAATTAAGAGTATAAAAACCATTCTTAGTTCGCAGCTATGCAGAACCAGGGAGAGAACTTGTTTGGTTCAGGGCGTGGGCCATTGTTTGCCACCACTTTCCTTCCAGAAGCAGATGACCGTTGGGCAGACTTGTTGGACAATGCTTTAATGTGTCTTTTAAAAGACAGACAGTAATTTTTTTGGTTTATTTCCAAGTTTTGGATAATTTTTTTCTTAACAAGCCCTAGAATAGAATAAAGGCAACATTTCTAGCAGTCAGTATTTTTCCCTTTTTGATTGGTATGAGGAATCCTCAATGAGACGATAGGAATCTCAAGAATCTGAAAGTAGCATCTTGTCCTACCCTTCTGTTCTTGCCCTATAAATTACCTTTCTTCACCCAGACTCTTGTTTTTCTAAAGGAAATCTAAAGAAGTACCTAGGCCACCTTACAACAATTGTAATTGTGAAACTGTATGGCTAGTTTAACAGCTTCTTTTTTCATATAATCCCTCATACATACCTCACCAACTTCCAGCTCCTAGCCAACAAGGTACTGAGATGGTGTTTCCAACAGCTATCCATACCAAGTCTTTAGCAATGGTTCTTCAGTGTTCTGTGGTTCCCTTGAGAAGAGAATATATACCTTTAAACATGACTAAGTTACATGCTAATTTTGAAGACTTCTCCAAATCTTTCCAGGATCATCAAGTATTCAAGAGGAAATAGTCACACAAATTCATGACATGTATCATCTCAGACAACTATACCAGCTTTCCCACTGAATGGTCCCATCTCTGCTCCTGAGGGTGTCAGTTCTAGGTGGGTACTACAAAATAGACTCAAGCTGGTTGGTAATCCCAAGTTAAAGTTGTCAAGATGTCATAGCTGAAGCAACTCACATAACTCCCCACCACCTTCTAGAAATTTGGGCAAAAATAAAAATTCTAAACAATCTGAAAGTATTCTTGCAGATACCCAATTCTGTGTGACTCAGATTTTATTACAATACTCCTGTATCACAGATACAAAGCATAGGGACATTTGAGCCACTACTTTGTCAGTCTATTAGAGTCTGACTTTGGAAATTTAGGGAAAAAACTAAAAGTTCTGTTAGCAAGTAGCCACTCCAGATATAGCAGAACATTGTCAAAAACAAACAAACAAACAAACAAAAAAACCCAAAAAACAACAACAAAAAAAGTAAGAGGACAGTAAGAAAATTAATAGTAATACTAATAAATTTTTAAAGTTATTGCCTCTCCAAATGCCAGGCAGGCATAAAGTCTTCAGAAGTGTCTCAATTGGTGTAGATTCAGGTTCAAAAACCTCGATGTCATCAGCGACTAGTAGATTTACAATGCAGAGATAGGGGAGTTGGACAAGTAGGACTTGGTCAGAGAAAAGGGGTGCCAGATGTTTTCCTGAGTCTGTCTTAGTGTCATTGGCT
This sequence comes from Rhinolophus sinicus, assembly GCF_036562045.2. Lineage (NCBI taxonomy): Eukaryota > Metazoa > Chordata > Mammalia > Chiroptera > Rhinolophidae > Rhinolophus > Rhinolophus sinicus. The sequence continues at coordinate 123,999,119 of NC_133754.1, forward strand.
CCAAGGGGAAAAAGGGTTTTGTAGGTTCAAGATGCCCAGATATAAGCAATAAACTAATGACTGAATCATTTGATCACTTTATTTCAGATATGGTAATTTACAATTAAAATGGCAAGGCTCCACAGTTTTTATAAAACATTTACAGAGTGATTGACATAAACATTTGGTTTTCTGTCATGGTATTTGATTGTCCTTTGTGTTTGGGCCACCCTGGGGCTGCTGTATTAAAGTGGTTGAGTGCCCTGACTCATCAGTGGTGACCATCCTATTTTTGACAACACTTATCAGATAATCAGATTTCCTAAGAAATAATCTCAGGTAGGATTATCAATGATCTATATTCTGCTTTGGAGAAACTTAAAGAATGCCATATGAATCTTTGTGATTAACTGGTTATAAATTAAGGGATAGCTCAGTGGTTCTTGCAACTATTCGTGGACCAAAGTAGTCATTTTTTTGATGGGATGGATATGTACACTTAGGGAATATCTGAGTGTAAAAGCAGCTGCTGTTATTGAAGTCCTTGCATTCCCTTTCTGACATGCAATAGTAAGCCGTGGCTAAAAAAAATCATTTGCTATATTTCTGAGTAATATAGATAACTCTGTAAGTATATAAATAATTCTATTTTTAAAATATTTGGGTTCTTGGAAACATTTTGCTACTAGGCGGTGTAGATTTGTTCTGTCAGGAATTTGAAATGCTTAACAATCAAAGAAAATATGTTAAAAATTTGAGAAATGCTTAAAATATTTAATTGAATATAATTATAAAAGATGACTGAAGTACTTTATTCTTTCCAATATAGATATATTAATCCAATAATCAATCAAAGAGCGATATTTTTATCATACCCAATTTAAAAATAGAATAGCAAAGTTTGTAAGTTGAACATAAATATTTAAGGAAGACTTGTTTTTATTTTGTGACCCTAATAAATTGCATGTTAATTTTAAAACCAAATAGCTTTTAAACACTTCTTTATACATACAGAGCCCTCAACTCCAGAATACTAAACATTGAAACAAAATGCTCACATTGATTATCCCAAGAGCAGAAACTCTGGCCAGAATGAAGAGCGAGAGGGACAGTCTGGAGGTGAGGAAAAGAGATAGCAGATACCTCCTTCATAAAGCTTGGATAAAGAAGGAGACATTGGAACATGATAAGAAAAGGATAGGAAGTCAATGTTTCCCCCCTCCCTGCACCACTTAATTATAGGGGAGTTTTTAATACATTTGTAAGCAAAGAGGGAGAAGTTCACACAGAAGGAAAACTGGAAGATACTGGAAGAGGGATGGCTAATGGGACAAGAGCTCAGAGAATCCTAAAGGATGGCAGAAATTTTCTTCTACCCTTCTAGCTTCTTTTGGCTGGTCTAATAATTACATCTACATTAGAGATATTAACAAGAGAAAATAACCAAATTTAATTCCGTGTTTACTTATAGGAATCCTGCATACATGAGAGAATCAGAGACCCCACATACATGAGAGGTTCAGAGACAGAAAGGTAAAATAAGGTATATGTGACATCCTGAGCTAAGGAATGTGGTAAGAGGCTTGGGGTGTTAGAGGGTAGGAGGATAATTCATAGATTGGTAAGAAGAGCAGATGTTCAGTAGTTAAATGTTTGCCCTGCCATCAAGTCACAGATGTTCGCAAAGAGAACGCCATTTGCACACAGACATAGATAGATTATAAAAAGTTATTTCCAATAATAACTTATTATGGCCCAGGTTCCTAGTAATTTAAATTTTCTAGATAGTTAAGGTGGGGGCAAAAGTTTCTCTTGAGCCCACAGGGTCTCTCTTGCCTTCAGCTCAAAATAAGCCGCATGTCAAAGCAGCACATCTTGGAGAGGCCTATCCTGAATCCCTTCACAGTTTTCCCTGATATGCCTCTATTGGCTTTGTAGATAGGGGCTCAAGGAATGAAAGTGTTGGGGAGGTGAGTTCACATTATCAACCATGGGAGTCCAGCCTTATAGGGAAAAAGGAGCCAGGAAGGAGCTGAGTTTTGGGTGAAAGTGAAGAATTACGGAACTGGAAGTTTCAAGGAAATCTAAGAGCAGTGGTGGTAGTATGAAGGGGTGTGAAAGATGGAAGGAGGGAAGGTCCTGGAGGGAGATAGTGAAGCTCAGTTTTAGAACAATAGTAACCCCAGGTTATGGCAAGATACAGGAAGTGAACAACTGATTCATATAATTAGATAGGGTGGAAGCTGGGTTTTGTGTGTGTATTGTCTGTGTTCATACTCCATCTCCTGGGACTATGACAGGACTTGGGACGGTGAGCCAAGATCCAGTTGCTGGAGGGGCTGGCAAACCAAAGCCACAAGGATGGTCAGAGATGCCACAAAGATGGCAGAGACCTCACAATAGTCATAGTTTTATAGAGGTCCTCGAAGCAAAGCAATTGGAATTGGCAGCGAGGAACCAGGAGAATGCCACCTTTCACCATGGTCCCATGGTATGTAGGGAGGTATATCAACCTCTCCACCAGAAAGCTGTGGAGGGAAATGGTGACTAGGTTTCAGCAGAGGCAAGGAAGAAGAAAAGGTGATCTGGAAGGAGGTTGAGATTGTAGAGGAGCTTCTTAATCATTAAACAACCATTTCACAGAGTGCAATGGAAAATGTATTTATCAAATGCTGAGGCAAAATGGAAGAGGGGAGTTTTTCGTCAGATTGGTAGCTTGGGAAGATTCAGGAAAAACTTCCCAGAGGAGGTGATATGTGACTGGGGTTCTGAAAGACAGTTCCTAGCCAGCTAGGTAAAGGGAGGAGGGGGAGGAAGGAGAGGTAAATGGCCAAGGTTTAAGCCACGGGATAGTGTTTCTTGGATATAAGGCATCTCTGTGGTATCACCACATGTTCCAAGTGACTGGACTGAAGAGTACGTATGGAGTATTAGCAATCACTGAGGCAGCTTCTGGTCAAACTAAAAATACCTCTTGCAGGCTGAAAGGAGCAGAGGTAAGAGAAAGTAAGCGTGGTGTTGCTGAGAGTTTCACAGGCCTTCCCAGAGATCTTGTACCAGATGCAAAGTTTTATTCTAGACCATGTGACAATTGCCAGAATTATGTTAAAACATTAGATACAAATCTTGCTCCAAAAGGAACATACTCCTGTTGAACTCATTTAGCTCTTTATTTAAAGTTTTATACTTATAATGAACTTAAAATAGAGATGAAGCCACCAGTTTTTTTTTCCATGCTGCCACGACTGGATTCCATTGTGTTCACTACGCCTGTCCACCCCTTCTCCCTCCTTTTCCTTGCTTGTTCTCCCCTTCTATTCCCTCTCTTTCTCAGACTATTATTAAGCCCAGGCATCACAGATTTGGTACAACCGAACTGGTGGATTATGGTGATACTTTAAAACATTTTCATGTAATTTTGCCTTGAAAGTCTTCATTTTTCTTTTCTTGTCACATTGATCACTTTTGTGTCCCAGTCATATTGCATAGAACATGGTTCATAGGTGGATAGTATGGCTTATGTTAATTAACTGAATGAAGAAACACATGAGTTAATTATTATGGTTTTATAAACCGATTATTATGATTTTATAAACATATGAATTATTCTCTTTTCAGCAGGAGAATGAAAACTCAGACATGCTAAGACACTGAACAGCAGGGGGCAGCAAAGGTTTGCTTTTTTTTTTTTTTTTTTTTTAAACATGCAATTCAACATTAGCTAATGCTTGAGTCATGGTGGCTTCACATCAGAAAGAAGAGAGAGGAAGAGAGAGAGAGGGAGGATGTTATAATTAAAAGGTCAATTCTAAAGTGGCAAGTATACTCTACTGTAATTTATTATCACTTCAGTAACTTCTAGAACAATGCGTGTGGTTTTTCATTCGTTCTTTCCTCAAGGACCCCAAAGTGTTCTTACAGAGTTATATATCACTGACCAGCAGATGGCAGCATTTTTCAAGGTCAGGAACATAGAACAAGATTTTGGGGGAAAAACAAAGCATATTTAGGCATGAAATCTTTATTTAAAAAATCGACAGAGTAAAATCAATATTAAGCAGAAGGTTAAGCTTCCTAGGTCTTAAATATCATGATGAAAGGAAGGTAGAATTTTAACCACAGGTACATTGTTCATTTCGAAGGAAGGTGATAACTAAAATGTTTTAAAATGTCAAGTTTGAGCCTTACAAAAGGTGAGCTGTAATTGATGGAAATCACTGGACTTTACTGTGTACTTTTTAAGAATGTTCCTTCCTCAGATTTTTCAATGATCAAGTCACAGATGTTAGCCAAGAGAAAGATATTTGCACACAGACACAATGCCTTTAGATTACTGATTAATAGCACTAAATGACTTCCTGCGTTGTCCTTGGCTACATTATTTAATTGTCAACAGAGTAACTCAGCGTCTCTTACGTATTATCAGGTCTTCACCTTCTCTAAACATTTAACTACTTTGGTTGAATATTTATAATCAGATTAAAAACAGGAACAACGTCTGTAGCTTCAGTACTTTAAGGCAAAGGAAAATGCGTACCCACTCCACTAGTTTTTCAGAGCGACAGCACTTGCCCTGAACCTTCACACAGGCCTGTGAAACTTCCATCTGGGTGAAGGAGCAGAGGCCAGTCTAGCACTTCGTTTCTTTTGAGATCTTCCATTCCTTAGCCATGCAGATAAATAATAACTGCCTGAATTGAAATAAAACGCGTTTTGTTGCATGTCTGTGTATAATGAAAAGTCCCCGTGTCTTTGGCTCTTTGGTTTCCCACACGAAGCCCAACTTGGATTTTACTATTTACAATAACAAAGAACACTAGAAGAAAACAGAAGTGCATATTTGCTTAAATTGCTGTTTGCACCAAAAGAAAACTCCTTAATGAGGTTATCACTGGGTCAGGCTGAACTCTGTTTTTCACCAAGACTGAGTTAAGGGCTGATGAATTCAGAAGGCCAGGTGCATTTAGGTTTTTTGAACCCCCGTTTTTAAATAAAGTTTTGGTTTCTTGGCAAAACAGTCTCTGAGCCTTTCTGTTTTACTAGCAACTAGAAGATACATAAGAAAGGAGTTAGAAATACCGAAGAGTAGTCAACTATTAGGAAATTATCCTTAGCTTTAATTTTATCTCCAAAAAATGATGTCACTGACCCTTATGGATCAGCGACCCCAAAATAAGGTCCTTTTGCCCAGTGTTGCTCACACCAGTAGAACGAGACTGTATTATGTAAAGCAGAGACTTTATTCTTTGATTAAAGAATGGAGAAGGACAAACTTATGCTCTAAAGATACCTCCTCCCCAGTTTGAGGAAATCAGAAAAGTCTTAAAGGATTGGTGGGAAATAGGCATGTTCAGGGGTGGGGATTTCCAAGAAAAGGACGGAGAGTTCTTTGAATTGAGGTGGAGCAAGTACAGTTCCTAAACCTGCTTGGCCATACATTGCATGTCTCATTTTAATGTTAAGTCTCCACTCTTGGATGGGATTTTTAGCATACTAATGAAGGTCACTTGGGAAGGTGTTTCAAGTGCCATCTTGGATCGTTACAGTGCAAACCGGTTTCTTAGCTGTGGTCCTTAGGTTTCTCAATCTGGTTTTTGCCAGGAGGCTTAGCTTGTTCTGGAATTTCCACCCTTTCCTGATGAGTCCAGCCTGTTTCATCAGGATATACATTGGAGAATGAAAGAAGACAAGCAAGTTAATAGAAGTTTCTGTGGGGGCACAACCTGGTGACAATAACACTGCTTCCTATGGGAGGAAATGTGGTCTCAGAGCATGGTCGCTGACTCAGATTATTTGGTATTGAATCTTGGCACACTCTGCTTTAGTTTTCTTCATCTGTAAAATAAGGGTGAGAGGTAGGGCTGATGTGAGAGTTCAAGTTAATATTTGTAAAGCACTACGACCACAATAGGTATTATATGTGTTAAATGATGATGATGATGATGATGATGGTGAATCAGGCACTGCACTACGTGCAGAGAGTACAGAGATGATGAGATACCGTCCCTGCCTTTGGGGAACTTAGAGTCTTTTAAAAGGAGTCAGGTAGATAAAAAAGAAGAAAATATTGCAGGTGTAATAAGGAAGTTATACAGAGTTTGGAGAGAGGGGTACAAGGGATAGTGTGGTGAGTATGGCTTGGGGAGGGGTGAGAGATGCCTTGAGGAAAGGCCCTTGAGCTGAATCATGAAATATGACTATGTGTTTGCAGGTAAGAAAAAGAGTGGGGGTAGGGCAAGAAGGGGCTTGGAAACACGTGACTTGAAGGTGGGGCTGGGGAGCAAGTGACTGAAGGCATGGAAGTGATACCCAGTGTTATGCATTGACACAGCCACCATTATCAGACTATGAATAGAGCACAAAGCATGTGCTCAAAGGGCAGAGTTAGTGGGGAAGTCCTACAGGTGGACAAATGTCAGTGTCCAGCATTGCAAAGAGGGGTCTGTGAACTGAATTTGGAAATTAGATGGGTTTTGTTCAGCTCATTCAGTATTTTTTAAAAATAAAGTGTCTACAGTGAAAATGTAGGACCTTTCATGTGCAAAAATATGGATGTCCAGGCCTTCTAGAAAATTTCTAGGAAAATGTAGATGGTCTGGCAATACTGTTCTAATTTCAGTACAGCACAATGGATGACACGTGCCCTGCCCAGTTTGTCCAAGACCTCTCCCCCTCCAGTTTACTCATTAACTTTACCTCCAGTTCATCAGCATTTGTATCTCTCTATATAAAATGCTAAGGAGTTCTTATTTTATTTTATAGGGCATACCGAGCATTGAAGTGTCTTAAGCAGGAGATTCTACTGTAACCTAAATTGCATTTTCGTGTAGATAATGGATTGAAGCACAAGATGCAAAATTGTTTTGAGCTTTTAACAAAAGTTTTATCAGAAGTGACTGGACAGACACCAGGGCAATTAAATGTCATTGGCTTTTACCGTAAGATTTTATTAGAAAATAGAATCCATTTTTTGAAAATTGTGACCTTTAATTTTGTTATGGAGGAGTGATCAATCTTTCAGTCACCTTTGTGTTTATTTCTATTTTTAAACGTATGCAAGATGTCTAGGATTTTAAAAGAAGAACTCAATCTAGTTTGGCAGCTCCTTTAAGGATCAATAGATGGCCTCCTTAGAATTGATAATGAAATAAAATCAGATCTTAATACATCTGGAAAGGGCTAAAGGGAATGCATACATTTCAACAGAGGAGGAGCCTGACAAAACAAAAGTTACTGAGAAGCAGCAAAGTATTTCCAGTGGAGTAGCTTTTGGTATCTAAAACCTGCTCTTACTAGTAGAGCCAACCCCTCATCTTTAGATAATCCATGACTTTCTGGGGTAAAGACACGTGACTTAAACTGGGGTGGTACAAATAAACCCAGGGCTTTCCTGGCTTGTGGTTCAAACCCTTGGGAGGTTAAGCAGAGGCAGAGTAGAAGCAGCTGTGCTGGGTTCAGAGTACAAAGTGATATAGATGTTCGCAAAGCATCTCAGATCCACTTCCCTTTGGTCCAGAGAGTGGGGTCAGGGGAGCTAATCACAAAAGCATGAATTAATCATATATTCATGCTCTGGCTTCCTGTAAAAGCACCAGTTGGTTCCTAGCAGGACAGCTGTGCCGGCAGACAGTAGGCTGGAGATCCAGGGGAGAGTTGATGTTACAGTCTTGAGTCTGAAGGCAGTCTTCCTTCTTTCCTGAGGCAGAATTCCTTCTTTCTCAGGAAATCTCAGTTTTTCTCTTAAACCTTCAACTAATTAGATGAGGCCCATCCACACTATGGAAAGTCATTTGCTTTTTCCATTCTGCTCATTTCAAGGTTAATGACATGTAAAAACAAACAAACAAAAAACCTTTAGCTGAACATCTAGATCAGTGTTTGACTAAACAACTGGGCTCCATAGCCTAGCTAAGTGGATACATAAAGCTCACTATCACATTAGAACACTGGAAGGAGAGAGGGGTCATGGGCTGGAGAGAGGAAAGAGACTCTGCTACTGAGCTATGTTCCAGCTCTAAGAAACCAAGTTTCAACTTCTGAGTTACATCTAATATTCATTGCACAAACGTAGAAAAACTGCTATGTGCAATGTTCTTGCCAATTCTTCTTTGCTTTTAGAGGGTCTATTGCTATTTTAAATATTTGTAGAAATGGTACACTTGAATGAATAAGACACAGATTTTGGCCTTCGAGGAGCTTATTGTCTAGCGGAGGAAATCAATCAGCAATCAAATAACTTGTAATTCAGAGCAGAGTGACACCAGATTGTCCTTGAGGGGCTGAGTGGGGACCTCACAGCCCAGCGAAGGAATGAACTCTGATTTGTGGGGGGATTGAAACAATTAGTCTTTGGAAAGAAGCAAATGAGAATATATCCCCCCCACACCAATTTCTGTGAGTATGCCCTAGAAATAATTTCTGGAAAAGAGACACTAATAGAATCTTACAGTCAGATGTGACCAACTAGAGGTGAATATGTCTGACAATTAAGTTCACAAACTCACCCTACAAAAAGGGTTACATACCTCATTGCTGAGTATCACTATGGTCACCTTTGAAGTACTCCCCTTGGGAAGCTATGCACCGACACTAGCGCCTAGTCCACCCTTCAAGGCAATTTTGAACTCTTTTTCTGGAATGACCATCAGAGCTGTATTACCCTTGATGTCCTGAATGTCATAAAAATGTCTTCCTTTCAATATTTCTTTTATCTTTGGTAAAGAGAGAAGTCATTAGGTGTGACATCAGGTGAGTAGGGAGGGTGTTCCTATACAGTTATTTGTTTACTGGCTAAAAACTCCCTCACAGACAGTGCCATGTGAGCTGGTGCATTGTCGTGATGTAAGAGCTCCTTCGGGACCATTTTTGCACACACCTTTCTCATACCAAGATTTTCAGTTAAGATTTTCCTGTTTCTTTATCGATGTTTACTTGGTCTGCTATGATTCGTACAGTCTGCCGATGATTTTGATGCACACTTTGATGAATTTTTGCACTGTTTTTGTCAGTTCTGCTTGTTACTGGCCACCTTGACCTCTCTTCATCAGTGATGCCTTCTCTCCCCTCAGAAAAACATTTAATCCATTTGTACACTGCCATTTTCTTCATGGCATTATCCCCATAAACTTGGACTAACATGCCCCTGATTTCACTTCCACTCTTGCCAAGTTTAACAAGAAATTTAATGTTCGTTCATTGCTCTAATTCAAGCTCAGATATTCTCACAACGACACACAAAAACACACAACAACAATAATGAATGTCATTCAGCAAGACACTGCCACATGTTGACACAAATGCAGCTATGAGACACTGATATACCAAAGTTATGAAACCTTACAGAGCTGTTTATACAGTGCTGCCAATGTAAGTGCACGGTGGCAAGTTCGCGAACTTAATTGTCAGAACTTCGTATATTCTAACCTTCATCTTTACAAAGAAATTAATTCTTAACAAAAGTCCCATATCTTTAAAGAAGTAAATTCCCATTTCCATGCCAGGGAGCAGACTCATTCATATCACTTCATGGTTACTTTAAGGAAAACTAAGAACACTGACTGAAAAACACTGACTTTAAGCTGTTTAAATTGAGGTCTGTGAAATTCTTTGTTCAAATTGTATTATGAATTTTACACTGAATCATACTTTATTTACAAAATATCCTCCACTTCAATTAAACTTTCTTTTTGCCCTTTCTAGGTAGACTCTCTTAAAAATAAACTTAAGAAACTATGTTCTTTTTTTAAGAGAAGTCTCAACTGGCATCAAATAATATGTGTCATGTATATTATATATAAATTTTCTCCCACAATGTAGCAATGCCTCTTTAAATGTATTAACTTTATTATACCATGCAAGGTGTGACCAAAAAATATGGTGAATGTTCAAATAAAAAAATTATTACAGTAAAAGACACATTGCCATGAATCCCCCTCAAAATACTCCCCCTCGCTTCGAACACAATTATCCCATCATTCTTGCCACTTTCTGAAGCAGTTCTGGAAGTCCTCTTTCACGAGTATCTTTAGTTGCGCTGTCACGGCTGCCTCGATGTCCAGAATCAATTCAAGACGTTTTCCTTTCATGGTCATTTTGACTTTGAGGAGGAGCCAGAAGTCACACAGTGCCAGATTTCGTGAATAAGGTGGATGAGGACACACCATAATGTTTTTATTTGACGGAAATTGTCATATACCAGAAGCGATGTGTGACACAGAGTGTTGTCATGATGGAGGATAAAGTAAAGACACTCATGAAAGAGGACTTCCAGAACTGCTTCAGAAAGTGGCAAAAATGATGGGATAAGTCTGTTCAAAGTGAGGGGGAGTATTTTGAGGGGGATTAATGGCAATGTGTCTTTTACTGTAATAAATTTTTTTTATTTGAATATTCACTGTACCTTTTGATCACACCTCATATATTATACATATTTATACCATGTTTTCCCAAAAATAAGACTGAGCCAGACAATCAGCTCTAATGTGTCTTTTGGAGCAAAAATTAATATAAGACCCAGTATTATATTACATTATATTATATTATATTATATTATATTATATTATATTATATTATATTATATTATAGACCCGGTCTTATATTATAGTAAAATAAGACTGAATCTTATGTTAATTTTTGCTCCAAAAGATGCATTAGAGCTGATTGTCTAGCTAGGTCTTATTTTAGGGGAAACACCAGTATATAAAAATACCCCTTCACCATAGCATTAAATATAGTGTAATTTTCTGTTTTGCACTTTGTAGGGGGAAAAAGTTGCCATTAGAAATCTTAAAATGTTTTACGAATGTGCCATGGCATAGATTTTAATCATTGTCCTTTCCTTATCTGGCCACTAAAGAGAAAACAAGACTGATAGTTGAAGTAACCTATGCAATGTTGAGAAGCATGAACAGGGGTTAGCCCTGACTCTGGTTGCTGACATCATGCTGTTCCAGAAGCCACATCGTCTAACTGCTGGTCAGTGTATAAAAGTCATTTCTGGAGCCTCACCTCTAAGTGGATTTGCTTGGTAGTTAGTAAAGCAGGGAGGATAAATTAGTGCCTTCCTCCTACCTACTGAATAATTGGCTGAACATCTTGTACACTATCCAGTTCACCTAGATACAAATCTAAGTGGAAAAAAAATCAGCAAAGTCCAAATAGTCACAAATATTCCCAGAGAATAAAAGCATTTTCTAACCCAAAAGTAGTTCAACAGAGCTTGTTTTAGCTGAAAATTTGTTTCCTCCTTCTGTCTCAGGTCTCTCTCATTATTGCTGAAGACCTGTAGGAAAAGCCCCCGAAATATTTAAATCTTAATATATTAAAAATAAAAACCAGAATATTGATTCTTAGGAATGAGCTAGAGAAAAAGACAGTTTGGGGTGATGAATCAGTATTTTGGGCCTGCTGAAAATGTCAACACAATTTGGTAGTCTCATGCTATGCAAGAGAAACGGGTGGATTCGTCCTCTAGCAGAAATCTAAACTGGGTGTGTGTGGGGATGACACTGAGGTGTTACTTTGTTGTTGAATGAAAGCAAAAAGCATGCTAAGTCATCTGGCAAAAATGCTCAAGGTAGAATTTCCTGCAGGCTTTTATTTATGAGAGGCAAAATATATATACAATTGTTGTAACACATTTTCTTCTAGCCTGTGCCCCTGCATTTATTCATACAGGAAACACAATTTTCTATTATTTAATTGTCCAGTAGTCCCCTCTTTTATAAATTTTATTTTGTTTTCATTTATAGTTGACATGTAGTATTATTTTATATTAGTTTCAGGTACATAACATATATATATACCTGGAGCATATACATATATATGTTATATACCTATAACAATGTGGTTAGACATTTATATAATTTATGAAGTGATGCCCTTGATAAGTCTCGTACCCACCTAATACCACACATAGTTATTACAATATTATTTACCATATTTCCTACACTGTACTTTACATCCCCATGACTATTTTTTCCTTTATTTTTTTAAAAATTAAATGTGTTGGGGTGACATTGGTTAATAAAATTTTATAGGCTTCAATTGTACAATTCCACAATACATCATCTGGTTGTTGCATTCTGTGTTCACCACCCAAAGTCAAATCTCCTTCTGTTATCATATATTTGACCCCTTTAACCTTTCTACTTTCCCCTCCCCACTTACCCTCTGGTAACCACTATACTGTTGTCTGTATCTATGAGTTTTTGTTTGCTTGTCTTGTTCACTTGTTGCTTTCAACAGTAGCCCCCTCTTATCCACAGTTTCACTTTCCATGGTTTCAGTTACCCACAGTCAACCGAGGTCCAAAAATATTAAATGGAAAATTCCAGAAATAAGCAATTCATGTTTTAAATCACCATGTTTCTGCGTAGCATGATGAAATCTCATGCTGTCCCTTGCGAAAGGTGAGCCATCCCTTTGTGCAGTGTCTCCATGCTGTAGATGTTTTGTACCTGTAGGCACTTAGTAGCACCTTGGTTATCAGATTGACTCTTGTATCGCAGTGCTTGTGTTCAAGTAACTTTTATTTTACTTAATAATGACTCTAAAGCACAAGAGTGGTGATGTTGGCATTCAGAGATGCCAAAGGGGAGCCATCAAGTGCTTCCTTTAAGTGAAAAGGTGAGTACAGTACACTAAGATTTTGAGAGAAAAAAACCATGTTCATGTAACTTTTATTACAGTATATTGTTCTATTTTATTATTAGTTATTGTTAATTTCTTACTGTGCCTAATTTATAAATTAAATTTATCACAAGGATGTTATGTATAGGAACAAACATAATATAAATAGAGTTTGGTACTATCCATGTTTTTAGGTATTCACTGGGGGTCTTGGAACTGCCGCCTGCCCCTGCAGGTAAGGAAGGACTACTGTAGTTCTTTCTCCAGCATGGAAGCATTCACCTGCAGTAGAGTGCAGAGTTCACCAGAGTGCCATGTAAACGAGAACGCAAAAACATAATCTTTATCCCAGAATGCAAGATAGAGCTGATTGTCCTGGAGAGCCAGCTGTATTAACTCTCCCTGAATCAAGTTATAGTGGAGACTGGTTTATTAAGAATGCTAGCAGGGATGCAGTGTTAGTCTTTGTTTCCCCAGCTTTTAAAAATCAAATAATTATTAAAGAGTTAGAGAAATCCTCATGGAATTTGGCAAAGAAATAAAGAGACCAATTTTCTATATCTTTAAGTAATATCTCAACCATAGTCTAGGACAGCTTGAAAAAAAAGAATAATTCATAGTACTGTCATCATGAAGCCAGGTTGCCACAGATTGGATTCAGTGGGTGGGATTGACTGTCAGGCTGATTGGCGGTGAGATTTGGCCATATCCACAGCTTATAGGCTGCTGTGCAGGGGGCTTACCCCACTGAGTGGGATTTGCCTCAATGGGCTCTGGTGAGTATTGAGACCACCCTTTGGGTGTGCCATATGTGGGGCTAATTTTGTGGTGCTCGCTGTGGTCTGAAGCCAACCTCCAAGTATGTTGGTTCTGGGGCCTCTTGTAAGGGGCTCCAGTGAAGGCCCAGGTCACCCACTGCCTGTGACCGGCCAGGGACCACCTGGTAGGAGCTACAAAGTGATCCACAGTTGTTCACTGCCTGTGCTAACCCTGGAGGTGGGTGGGAAAGACCATGCTGCAAAATAAAGACAGCTACCACCAGGCCTGGGGTAGCTCTGCAAAAGCCAGGACACCCTGAGGCCTGCTGCCACCTGCCGGCTCCCTTAAGGTTCAGCTCTTGATAAAGCCTCATGTGGTACACGAGTTGGGTGAGGCAGGGCCTCAGGGAGTCCCTAGAGTGGGAAGAACTGTGGTCAACAGGTTAATGTAGACTCTGGTTTGGTGCCAGTGCTGAGGCTGGAGCTATTCAGCAAAAGTCTCAGAGCATACTGAGGCCAGCTGCCCCCCGCCTGGATCCTGTGGACTCTGATAGTTTTTCAAGAAGAGTGCAATGTGGGCAAGGCTGGTTGCTCTCAGAGAAAGTGCCTCAGGTGTCAGGTGAGTTGGGTGGTGCAGGGTCTCAGTGAGTCAGTAGGCCAATGGAGCTCATCAGGCCAATCAGATTCAGATTTGGCCTGTGGGGGCGGGCTTAACATAGGCAAGATGGCACCTGCCTGCTGGCTGCACAGAAGGAAGACCCCACACAGGGGAAATGGCGACTGTACTCCAGCTCTCACTTTGAAGGCACATACCTCAGCCTGTCTTCCATATGCCTCCGACACCCCCGAGTTACTGTCCAGACGCTGGAGCCCAAGGTGAGTGCCTGCGAGTGTGTGAGTCTGTGTGCGGGCCGTTTAAGAGGATGTCTGTGTTTCTCCACAGCCTTCCATCCCACCTGGATGGTTGGAATCCCTGCTGTTTTTCACAGCCAGATGTTGTGGGGGCCTCCTTTTCCCAGCACCAGTACTCTGGACTGGGGCGGCCAGTGTGGGGCTGGGGTGTCTCACTCCTCAGGTGGGAACCTCCATGGCCACGATATCCCTCCTAGTTCTATGCACCACATGGAGGTTTGGGGCGAGCCTGTTTCACATCTCTACCTCTCTTGCCAATCTTGATGTGGGTTCTTTTTAATATCCTTAGTAATAAAACTTCTGTTCAGCCAGACTTCAGATGGTTCTCCAGGTTGATTGTTCTATAATTTAGTTGTAATTTTAATTTGTTCATGGAAGAAAGCAGGCACAGTGTTTACCTACTCTGCCATCTTAGATCTCTCCAAAAGACTATTTCAATATAGCTTTCCAAAATGGTTGCCCTGAATGACAATATCACAAATATTGTGTAAATATTTTGCACCATATGCTTACTGGCATTTGGATTGTTATTAGTCCAGTCTGGTTCATTTGATAAGTGTAAATTAATACTTTGGTTATTTGTTATTTTGTGTTTATTTTCTTTACAATTTGTGTCTCTTTTTGTGTGAAGTTGTTCCTATCCTTTGACCACTTAACTATTGGGGTTATTTTTCTTATATTCTTGAACATGGATATTAACCCCTTTTCACCTTTGATGAAAATATTTTTTCTCTCAATTGTTTTGTGATTTACTTATTTGTGATTTTACAAATCTTTGTATATTTGAATATTTTCCTCTGACTCTTTATTTATTGCCTCTGGGTTGCATCCAGATAGGACTATCTTGTTTTTCTATATTTCTTCTTTTATTTTTCCTTAAATAAATTCTTAACTTTGGGGTTGACTTTGATATACAGCATAAGAAAATTTAAAAAATAATAATATTTTAGCAAACTATCATATTGGATTAAATACCATTTATTTGGTTTTTTGACATACATTATTATGAATAAAAGAAACAGAACAGGATTCTACACGAAGCTGAACAGGCGGAGAGCAGACAACAGATTCTTTGAGTAGAGAGTCTCTTTGCTTTTGCTTTGTGTTACATGGCCCCAACTCCAAACGACAAACACCAAAGAAAGGGAAAAACCTGTGCCCTTAATAGAGCAAAAAGTTTTCAACTAAAGATAATGTTAAGATCTCATTGCTAGCTGATTGAATTTATCTTTTCTTTTCAGGAAATTAATCGTAAACATACACACTATCACGCTTTTGAATTAAGGTATGCTTAATGTACTTAGTACAAGCTAGAAATATTGATTTCTTAATGTAACACTTAACACATATATTATGGCACCAATCCCTGGTAGAAACTATTTTAAGTTGCTTCTTTTAACGAGTAAAAAGTAAAAGTGCTATTTGTGGTTAGAAATATAAGTGTACTTAGCAATAGGTCTAGCCCGGTAAGTTTACAATCCAGAATTTCTAACAAAATATTGTGTTTCACTTGATTACTTCACTCTAGACACAATAAAACCTTGTCTTTGGCTTTTTAAGCACCTCCATTTCAGTACATCAAACATTTATTAAGCACCTCCTTTATATCAGTATTGTGCTAGTTGCTGGGGTAAAAAGATAAATAAAATGATTCTGTTGGGACAACTTGAAGCCTATTTGTAGATAGGCACGTAAATAGATAATTTCAGTATAATTTGATCAGCCTTGAGGTTCAGATCATTTGACTGCTTGTGTCAAAGATTTTAACAGAGGCCCACACTTTACTCCCCATAGGACTATCCTCCTACTCTTTGACACTGTCCTTGGTCCAACTTAAAAGAACCTCAGAGTCTCACAAGCTTCCTTCCCACCACCCCACCTACCCAGTTCTTCCTCCTGCTTCATCATCACATACTACCTAAGCATCTTATCCCAAGAAGGAAGCTATACTTAGAAATAATTTTCCACCTTTTCCTAAGAGGCCATGAGACTATTCATGTCTCACAATCTCATTGGCCTCAGTCACCACCAGAAGTCCACGCCTCTTAGAGCAAAACAGGAACTCTCATCCATATGTTTCTGTATATTCCTTTATCTGACTCACTCTCCTATCCCTTCCAAAGCTGCAGTCCCTTCCAATGTGGTCATTGGAATTCAGAGGTTGAATAACATAATCTCTTTTAATTTCAAACTCTTCTCTGGAAAGACTGTCATCTTCTTCCTCTAAGTCCTGGCTCTCCCCCTCTGCATCCTGCTTACTAGCTGCCCTTTCAAAGGGTAGCTGTTTGTTTGCTTCCACACTCCACATTTCCAGACTCTGAAGGTGAGCGTAGGAAAAGAGACATTCTTCTTGTCTCTCATCTTTGCTTCTCTTTCAGAAACCTCAGTTCCTTTGAGATTATATTAGACTGCTTTCATTTCTTACCCACCCAGTCATTCTGCTTTAGGCTTGGAAGATTTTAGCAACCAACTCACTGCATTGCCTTTTCCACTACTCTTGACATCATTTTTGGTGACTTAAACATCAAGTCACCAAACATCAAGGTTGGTACAAAAGTAACTGCAGTTTAAAAGGTTAAAAATAATTGCAAAAACCGCAATTACTTTTGCACCAGCCTAATATACATGTCATTGGTTCTCAAATTTAGCTGCATATTTGAATCACCTAGAGTTGTTTTTACACATGACCTGTGCTCACACCCTCCCCAAGTCTCATGGATACTGATTTAATTTGTCAAGATAGGATTCAGGCATTAGATTTTTTTTTTTTTTTTTAACTCCTAGGTTGATCTGAACATGCAGGCAGGATTCAGAACCACTTACTTAGATCAATTCTAGTTCCTTGACCTCCTCACTCCACCACTTCTTCCTCTTCTTCCTGCCCCACCATGTTTACCTACTCCCACAGTTATAGCCTAGATCTTGTCATTATCAGTAACCCCCAAAATCTTGCTTTCCATCATCCTACTTTCTGATATCCATAGCATCTTTTCCTGCCTCCTCACTCAAGAGCACCACCAGTCCAATAATTCATGGATCCACCCAATGACCTCTTCTCTGTCCAATATTCGCTTCTTGTCCTGACTTCTTTCTTTACCTGGCTTAGATTCTATAGATTGTCACCATAACTCCCTTGCATGCACCCTGAACCCTTTTGTCCTTTTCTATCTCCATTGTATTTCCCTGAGAAAACCCAAAACCTAGTTGTATTCAACTCGGCCCACTCCACATCTGCATTCAAACCACTAAGTAGGATGGGAGAAAAACACACTTGCTTTATGTATATGGCCACAAGTCTCAAATGGTTCTCAGCACTGTTGAATAATTCTACTAGAATTCTCTGGTCAGTTTCCTGTCCACTTTTTCAGATGTCTGTTTTATACCTTTTTCCAAACTTCTAACACTCTCAGCTGATAACCTTAATTGTTAGAATTTGACTAAGAAAATAGAAGCAAGCAGAATAGAACTACTTCCATTCCCCTTTTCCAAATCTACTGACCTTGTTCATACATTTCATGCTTTGTCTTCCCTTCAGTCACAAAGGATGAGCAGCTCCTGCTCTTCTGAAAGACAATCCCTGTACTCGGGTCTTACTTCCTGCACAGCCACTTTTCACTCTTACTAGGTCATTATCATCAGCCTATGAATAGACCTATCATATCAATAAAACAAAAAACAAACCTTTCCTAGACTTCTGGTCACACCAGTTGCATTCCCGGGCTGCTCTTTTTAGCAAGACTTACTGAGTTTTTTGTACTCACTGTCACAGTTTCTCACCTTTGTCTCTTTGACGTACTTCAACTGGAATTTTGTTCTCACGACTCCCCCGAGATTGCTCTGTGAAAATTACCAACAATCTCCATATTGCCTAAAGCAGTGGTCAGTTTTCAATCTTCATTTTATGTAACCTCCCAGCAAATTTGGCACAATCATCATCCAGTCTGAAGCATTTTGTTCTCAGCACTCCTGCATGCCACACTTTCCCGGTTGTCTTCTTATCTCACAGCTGTTGCTTCCTGGTTTCTTCTGCAACTTCCTCCTTTTCTCCAGAGCTCTCAATGTTAGAGCACTCCAGCTTCAAGTTTTGGTCCTACCCTTCTCACCGTCCTCACTCCCTAGGTGATCTCATCCAGTCACATGACTCTAAATAACATCTTCAGGACGATGATGATAATCCCTCTCAATCCTCTCTCCTAAACTCCAGATTTGAATATCTAACTATCTACTGGATACTTCCACTTGTATGTCTAAAAAGCATAACTAAAATTATTAATAATTTATTAATTATTAGAATTATTTATAATTGTAAAAAGCAAAATTACTAATTTTTTCTTCTCAAATTTGCGTTTTACATAGCCTCTCTTTTTTAGTATATGGCATCACCACTGCCTGAATTCATTGCACAATCTAGGCATCATCCTTTAGTCTTTCAAACTTACACTTTCTTCTGTCAGCAAGTCTTGTCAGCTGTACTTTCAAAACATACCTTGAATCTGACAATTCTCACCATATTCAGCTCTACCATTTTGGTCCAAGTTATTATCATATCTGGATGTGGCATTAAATCCCTAACTTGTCCTCCGATTTTTGTTCCTGCATTCTTCCAATCAGTCCTCTACACAGCAGCAGATTATGTTTCAAAATATAAATTTGTTCAGTAAATGGGCTTAAAACCCTCCCGTGGCTTGCTCTTACACTTTGAATCAGGTAAATCCTTACCAAAGCTTACAAGGCCCTCTGCCATCTGGCCCTTGAATCACCTTCCTGACATCGTCCTTACCAGCTCCCTTGCTCAGTCTGCTTAAGACAAGCCAACTGATTTTGCTTCCTGGAATTCACCAAGCTTGCTCTCTCTTTCAGATTTTTGTACTTGTTCATTCTGCTGAGAACGCTGCTCCCCTTGATCTTCACGTGACTCATTCCTTTATTTCATAGAAGGGTTACCTTCTATGAAAAGAGATAACCAGACCTTCCTATGTAAAATGAAGCCAACGCTGTCCAGTCATATTCTATTTCCTTACTTTCCTTTATTTACTCCATATTACTCATCAATAACTGAACTTAGATATTTACTCATTTACTTTTTAATTGTTTGTTTCTCTCGCTAGAATGTAAGCTTCCTGAGGTTAGAACTTCTTTCAAATTTAATTTTTTAAATAATTAAACATTTTTTCAATACAGTTGACATGCAATATTGTATTAGTTTCAGGTATACAACATAGTGATTAAACATTTATAAAACTTAATGATGTGATCATCTTGTAAGTCTGGTACCCATCTGACACCATACATAATTATTGCAATATTATTGACTATAGTCCCTATTCTGTACTTTACATCCCCATCACTACTTTTATAATTGGCAACTTGTACACTTTAATCCTTTTTCACCCAGCCCCACACCCCCACTCCTGAGGGTAGAACTTTTACGTCTTTTGTTTATAGTGGCATCCCCAATGCTCAAAAAGGATCTAGGAGATTATCAACAAATATTTGTTCAATGAGTTAATGAAAGGTGTAAATTATCACTAAACTGACTTAAGTATTCGTGCAAAGAGTTTACCTTACTGATATTATTTTATTACTCATTAGGAATCAACATGTATTCATGTACCACCTGAAAGCATCTTGTCTACCTTGGAATAATATCATTCCAGCTACTACACTTTGATTAGCACTATTCTGAACCCTGTGAATATATGATCTCTGCTGACCTTGATGGTTCAAACAGGGGTGGGCACCTGGCCAAAGGACCATCAATCTCTTGTTTGATAACTGACCAGACAGTTGGCTTTGTTTGAAAATCTGGCCAAAGGGGCATTACCACTTACTTAGGTTGAAGCCTGCTTCTGGGAAGGATGCAGTAAATGGCAGCAGTCCATCTTTACTATCTTGTTGATGATATTAGAAAATTGCAAATACCTTGAACATCCAACATTAGAGGATTGGGAAAATACGTAGTATAGAATATTATACAGCCATTGAAATGATGAAAATAAAGAACTTTGAAGGATATGCTTACTATATAATGTGTATTGTCAAGTGAAAGACGCAGAGAGCAAAATTGTTTATGCAGTATGACTTCAATTGTGTTAATTCTCTCTATCTGTATATCTCTTCACACATACACAAAAGCAATTTACCAAAAATTTAATAAGACTTCTTTCCCAGATGGTGCTAATGAGGTTTGTAGGAATATCCCCATTATACGTGATTTTATTTTTTCCTTATAGTTTTATGAATTTTGTCAAATGAAATTAATTTAATTAGAATAAAAACTATATTACTTAGAAACCTTTCCACAAAAAACCAATAAGATTTTATGCATTATTAAAAACTATAATTGTACTTTTGCATTTGATGTGCATTATATATAAAATTATATACATAAAATATTATATATAGTTGTTACATATATATTTATATCAAGTAATGGATTAGAATATAGTGTATGTGTTATTTATACAAACACACACACATGTGCACACATGCACACACACATAACTTCATAGATTAGTGAATTCCTTGGCAGCCCTAGCTACTTTAGTTCAAATTCTGAAGTGTGATTTTATGGTAATCCCTTTAAGTGATTGCCAAATATTTGCTTTTCATTCTAAAAAAAGTACAATAAAGATAAATAGTCTAAGTGCAATTATATCATTTTATGAGAATTTAAAAGTTAAAAGTACAGTTGTTTAAAGATCAAACTGTGTTATAATGAGAGCTTCAATTTAATATTGTTATTCATCTTATAAATTCAAATATATCCCTGGTTAGATTATAATAACTTCTTCTTTAGTCCCTAAATGCTGCATGCATACAAAGTAGAGAATTGAGCTATTACAAGTAAATCTCAAAAAGTAGTTTATTATAATTCAAATAGTAAGGCCTAAGACTGAAAATTATTTGTAATACCAGCTTAAAGATGAAATGAAAGAGAGTAATAAATATGCATTTTGAGTTGAGAAATAAAATTAATGGGCTTAGTTTGGTTTTCATTAGGAAGTCCTTCAATTTGTTTAAAATTTGGGTTTAGTTATTAATTCTTTTATTTACTTTTTTGACACAATTTATAGGACTTCTGCTGTGCCAAGAATTCAGTGGCGAGAAAGAGATGAACCTATCTTCTTGAAATAGACTGTGTGTTAGTTGATTGATTACATAATTTGTCAGTAAATTGTACTTATCAGGAAGTTGAAGTGCAGTCAAATGTTAAGTTGGAGGCAGATTATAGGATCTCAAGGGACCCTTCTTGGTTTTTACTTTTCAATTATAGTTGACATTCAATATTATTTTATATTAGTTTCAGGTCTGCAGCATAGTGATTAGACATTTATATAATTTATGAAGTGATCCCCCGATAAGTCTAGTACCCACCTGGCACTACACGTAGTTATTCCGATATTATTGAATGTATTCTATGTGCTGTACTTTACATCCCCATGACTATTTTGTAACTACCAATTTGTACATCTTAATCCCTTCACCTTTTTCACCCAGCCCCACAAGCCCCTTCTCATCTGGTAACCATCAGTTTGTTCTCTGTATCTATGAGTCTGTTTTTCATTTTGGTCATTTATTTATTCTTTAGATTCCATGTATAAGTGAGATCATATGGTATTAGTCTGTCTCACTTATTTCACTTAGCATAGTACCCTCTAGGTCCATCCATGTTGTTGCAAAAGGTAACATTTCATTTTTTTTGTATGGCTGAGTAACATTCCATTGTATATATGTACCACATCTTCTTTATCCAATTGTCTATTGATGGACACATATTACTTCCATATCTTGGCTATTGTGACTAGCACCGCAATAAACATAGGGGTACATATATCTTTTCAAATTAGTATTTTGTATTTCTTTGTATAAATACCCAGAAGTGAAATTGTTGGGTCATAAGATAGTTCTATTTTTAGTTTTTTAAGGGACCTCCAAACTATTTTCCATAGTGGTTGCACCAATTTGCAATCCCACCAACAGTGCACAAGGGTTCCCTTTTCTTCACATCCTCACACACAGCTGTTTCTTGATTTATTGATGATGGCCATTCTGACAGGTGTGAGGTGATATCTCATTGTGGTTTTTATTTGCATTTCTCGGGTAATTAGTGACCATGAGCATCTTTTCATAAGTCTATTGGCCATTTGTATGTTCTCTTTGGAGAAATGCCTATTCAGGTCCTCTGCCCATTTTTTTTTTTTAATTAGATCATTTGTTTTTTTGGTATTGAGTTGTATGAGTTTTTTAATAAATTTTAGATATTAACCCCTGATCAGATGTATCATTGGCAAATATCTTCTCTCATGCAGTAGATTGTCTTTTTGTTTTGTTGATGGTTTCCTTTGCTGTGCAAAAACTTTTTAGTTTGATGTCCCATTTGTTTATTTTTCCTTCTGTTTCCCTTGCCTGAGGGGACATATTAAAAAAAATATACTAAGAGCAATGTCAGAGAGTTTACTGCTTATGTTTTCTTCTAGGAGTTTTATGGTTTGGGGTCGTACATTTAAGTCTTTAATCCATTTTGAGTTTATTCTTGTATATGGAGTAAGAAAGTGGTCCAGTTTCATTTTTTTTGCATGTATCTGTTTAGTTTTCTCAACACTATTTATTGAACAGACTGTCTTTACCACACTGTATATTCTTGCCTCCTTTGTCATAGATTAAATGACCATATAGGTGTGAGTTTATGTCTGGGCTCTCTATTCTGTGCCATTGATCTATGTTGTTGTTATGCCAGTGCCATGCTGTTTTGATTACTGTGAACTTATAGTATAATTTGATATCAGGTAGTATGATTCCTCCAACTTTATTTATTTATTTTTCTCAAGATTGCTGTGGCTATTCAGGGTCTTTTAAGGTTCCATATAAATTTTAGGATTATTTGTTCTAGTTCTATGAAAAATGCCATTGGTATTTTGATAGAGATTGTGTTGAATCTATAGATTGCTTTGTGTAGTATGGGCAATTTAACAATGTTACTTCTTCCTAGGTATCCATGAGCAATGTACGTGCTTCCATTTATTTGCATTTTCTTCAATTCTTTCTTTAATGTCTTATAATTTCCTGAGTACAGATCTTTTACCTCCTTGATTAAATTTATTCCTAGGCATATTTTTTTATGCAATTGTACATAGGATTGTTTTCTTAATTTCTCTTTCTGATGGTTTATTATTGGTGTATAAAAATGCAACCGATTTCTGAATATTAATTTTGCATGCTGCTACTTTACTAAATTCATTGATCAGTTTTAATAGTTATTTTTTGTGGAATTTTGGGGATTCTTTTTATATACTATCATGTCATCTGCAAATAAGGACAGTTTTACTTTTCCTTTCCCATTTGGATGCCTTTTATTTCTTTTTTCTTGTCTGATTGCTGTGCTCAGACTTCCAATACTATGTTGAATAAAAGTGGTAAAAGTGGACATCCTTATCTTGTTCCTGATCTTAAGGAAAATGCTTTTAGCTTTTCACCATTGAGTATGATATTAGTTGTGGGTTTGTTATATATGGCCTTTATTTGAGGTATTTTACTTCTTAATCCCACTTTGCTAAGAGTTTTTATTATAAATTGATGCTGGATTTTGTCAAATGATTTTTCTGCATCTACTAATATGATCATATGATTTTTATCTTTCATTTTGTTTACCTTGTGTATCACATTAATTGATTTACAGATATAGAACCAACCTTGCATCCCAGGAATAAATCCTACTTTTTCATGGTGTATGATGTTTTTAATATTTTGCTGAATTTGGTTTGCTAATATTTTGTTGAGAATTTTTGCGTCTGTATTCATCAGGGATATCAGCCTATAGTTTTCTTTTTTTGTAATGTCTCTGTCTGGTTTTGGAATCAGGGTAATGGTGACCTCGTAAAATGGGCTTGTGAGCCTTCCCTCCTCTTAAATTTTTTGAATAGTTTGAGAAGAACAGGTATTAATTCTTCTTTGAATGTTTGGTAAAATTT
This sequence comes from Rhinolophus sinicus, assembly GCF_036562045.2. NCBI lineage: Eukaryota > Metazoa > Chordata > Mammalia > Chiroptera > Rhinolophidae > Rhinolophus > Rhinolophus sinicus. The sequence goes on from NC_133754.1 coordinate 124,023,369, forward strand.
ACCTGTGAAGCCATTCAGTCCAGGACTTTCATTTGTTGGGAGTTTGTTGTTTTTTATTACTGATTTGATTTCATTCGTGGTAATCAATTGATTCAGATTTTTTATTTCTTCTTGATTCAGTCTTGGAAGATCATTTGTTTCTAGGAGTTTATCCATTTCTTCCAGGTTGTCCAATTTGTTGGCATATAATTGCTCATAATATTTTCTTATAACCCTTTGTATTTCTGTGGTGTTCATTGTCACTGCTCCTCTTTCATTTCTCATTTTATTTATTCAGTTTTTCTCTCATGTTTCTCGATGAGTCTTGTTAAAGGTTTATCAATTTTGTTTGTCTTTTCCAAAAAACCAGCTCTTGATTTCATTGATATTTTGTTTTGTTTTTTAATTTATTTTGTTTATTTCTGCTCTGATCTTTATTATTCCCTTCCTTCTGCTCACTTTGGGCTTTTTGCTGTTCTTTGTCTAGTTCCTTTAAGTGTAAGTTTAGATAGTTTATTTGAGATTTTTCTTGTTTCTTTAGGTAGGCCTGTATTGCTACGAATTTCCACAAATCCTTTCTTATAAAGGAATATTTAAATCTTTTAAACCCTTGTGACCTACAGCACCCTGGCAGAGGGTGAGATCTGTTTTTCTTTGTAGGCTTGTTAAAAACTGGTTGTACCATTAGACACTGACATGCTTGGAATTACACACTTATACTTCCCTCGAGACATATTGCAGGAATGAGAATAAAGCCAGGGACTTGCCGACCTGTGAGAAAGTTCTCCAGGTGGTGTGCTCCTGAAACGCCCCAATGCCATGGCCTCAAATTGTTATTTGTCCACTGACAAATTGTCAAACTGGACAGATGGTCAGATGTCCATTGACCATCCTAAATACACAAATTTCTGCGGTAGATGCTGAATGAATGGATTGAGAAAAGGTGAGAAACTAAGGACAAATTATAAGAAATTCAGTTCCCATTTTTTGGACCCCTATTATTTACCCAAAGCATTCTATGTGTTATGGCTAATCCTTGCTAGAACTCTGCAGCACAGTTATCATAATTTAAAGATGATGAAAGTTAGGCCAAGAAACTCAGAAAGACTCAGTCAGTTACTTAGCAAATGCATTATAGGTATGCAATTAAGATTCAGGTCTTTCAAACTTCAGAGCTAGCACTATTTTTAAATCCTTCAGTGCAAATAGCAGAATATCCCCACAGGGGGAAATGGGAGTATAACTGTGAAAGAAGGTGTGATTGTATTGTAATTGTGCTAAACATGCAAGAATTAAGGATGCTAGATAGTAAAACCATCTAATGTTATCTAAATGTATAACTGCTTAATTTGATTTATTGCTGGGAACTCATTGCTATTGCTCTTCTAACTGCAGTTTGCTTGCTTTCTTTTCTTTTTTTTAACCCTCCTCTATTCCAATCATGCCAGGAATTGGTTCACATATCCTATGGATATTGGCCATTGTGGTAACTGAATTTTTGGTTTCAACTCTTCATTCTCTCATAAAAGATTTATATCAGTCCCTCCTTTGCCTTGCTCTCATATGAGTGAAGTGTATTTTTCCTACTCTTTGATTTTGGGCGTGGAAAGATAATTTGCTTTGGTAGTGGGATGTTGGTGACACAAGCATAGACCAGAAATGTGCCTGAATGATTCTGCTTGTCCTTGATGCCCCACCAAGGAAAGAACATGGATCGCTATTTCCCATCAGCCTAGTCCCAGAACAAAGACACTTGGAACAGACTTGAACTGAATTTACAGTCAGAAGCAAGGCCAGCCCACCCACACCCTGGAAAAGCTAGATTAGCTAAACCAAATCACATACAGATCCACAAGTGTAAGAATAAATGTTTATTGCTGTAAACCACTGAGCTTTGGGGGTCATTTGTTATGCAGCAATAATGTACCTCATATCGCTATGACGTGCACACAACATTACTGGAGATTAATTAGAAGGGAAATAGTCTTCCTGATTTTCAGTCTGAGTCATCCAAAACAGAATGTCAGAAATAAGGGGCCATGAGTAAGGGACTTGAATACATGACCTGAGCACAGGTGAGAGAACTGTTCCTGAGTCTTTATTTGTGTGATCAAGGGAGAGTTGGAAGCTGCGAGGTGGAGGAAAACTCCACCAGTGTGGAATCTCTTCCCTGGTCAGACTCCTGAGCTCAGCCCTAGAAGCCAACGCTGCCTGTCAGTGCGTAGAAATAGTATAAGGAACAAAGAGTTAAGGCAATTTTTGTCTTGGCTCTCTGCTCTTGTAGCCTTACAAATGAAATTAATAAATTGCTAAACATAGTTTTTATGTTACTAGCTGGCTTCATAATAGTAACCACATTTTATTTCCCTAGAGAATGGTATTTTAAGCCCCATAAGGCTTAGGCCTCATTAGATATATCGGTGTATACTTTGCTCATGAAGTAAGCTGTAGATTAAAGTCACTGGAACAAAGTACTGAAAATGAAGATGCTTCAGGCGATTTTAGTCTCAAATACAGATCATTGCCTGGTGAAGGATTTACCACAGAAATATATTATTCAGACTTATGCAGGTGAGGATTTACTGTAATATTTAATAAAAACACGAATGGGGCTTATCATGAAATATGCTCATGTGATGTGTCTGACACCCCTAAGGAATTTGGCACGAACACTAAAGCTCTGCTACATGATGCCAGAGACATGAATATGAGGTGGTTTACTTCAAGAGATACAACTATTTGATTGCTACAGCAGACAACAGAAAATAGCACTTTAGCTCAGTTAAACACATTCAGGGACTGTTCCCAGTTTTAAGCCATCTTCTGATAGAGTTAAACCATTTTGTAATGGATTTCTTTGCTTGGCTAACTCCTTTTTATTGCCTTCTTTCTAGTTCTCTGACTTCTTACATGGAAATTGTACTAAACTGGGAGGTTGCTTTTGCCACTTGAGTTATGTGACATATTCATCTTATAATTATGAGATGAAGAACACTTTACAGAAAAATTCTTTTATTAGGCCAATTTTTCAGTTTTTAAACCCATATATTCTATGACTATAAGTGCAGTCAACCAGTGCTTCCCATCCATTTTTGGGGAGGGGTGGCAGAAATTAAAATGTCATTAAAGAAAACAAGCTACACCTTATTGTTTTCTTCATAGTCCAAACTATGAGACTGTCTTGTCTTATAACAAAGTATTTCATATATATATATATATATATATATATATATATATATATATATATATATATATATTTTACACTTTATTTATTTTGACATTCAATATTATTTTACATTAATTTCAGGTTTACAGCATAGTGGTTAGACATTTAGATTATTTACAAAGTGATCCCCCTGACTAGTCTAGTACTTACCGGGCACTATATATAGTTATTACCATATCATTGACTATATTCCCTATACTTTACATCCCAGTGACTATTTTGTAAATACCAGTTTGTACTTCTTAATCCCTTTATCTTTTTCACCCTGCCTCCGAAGCCCCCTCCAATCTAGACTCCAATGAGTCTAGTACCCATCTGACACCATACATACTTTTTACAATATTGTTGATGATATTCCTTATGCTATACCCTACATTCCCTTAACTACTTTGTAACAACCAAATTTGTATTTCTTAACCCCTTCCCATTTTCACCCCTCCAACCTCCCTCCCATCTAGCAACCATCAAAATGCCTTCTGTATCTATGAGTTTGTTTCTGTTTTATTTGTTTGTATATTTTGTTCTTCAGATTCCACGTATAAGCTAAATCACATTGCATCTGTCTTTCTCTGTCTGACATACTCCACTCAGCACAATACCCTCCAGGTCCATCACACAGCTGCAGATGCGAGAACCCATTCCCTTCCATGGCTGAGCAATATTCCATTGCATATACGTACCGCTTACTCTTTATCCATTCAACCATCAACTGACACCTAGGCTGCCTCTACATCTTGGCCATTGTCAACAATACTGCAGTGAACATATGGATGCACATGTTCCCTCAAAGTAGCATTTAGGTTTCTTCAGGTAAATACTCAGAAGTGGGATTTCAGGGTCATTTGTCTCTTGTTGGAACCTTTGTTTTAAAGTCTATTTTGTCTGGTATAAGTATTGCTACCCCAGATTTTTGTTTGTGTCTTTCCATTTCCATGAAATATCTCTTTTTAATCCCTTTACTTTCAGTCTGTGTGTGCCTTTAGACCTGGAGTCTCTTGTAGTTAGCAATGTAAGAGTCTTGTTTTCTTATGCATTCAGCCACTCTATCTTTTGATTGGAGCATTTAATTCATTTACATGTAAAGTAATTGTTGATAAATATTTAGTTACTGCCATTTATTATTCATAATTTTTATATTCTTTATTGTCCTCTTCTTTTTAAAGAAGTCCCTCTAACATTTCTTGTAATACTAGTTTGGTGGTGATGAACTACTTTGGCTTTTTCTTGTCTGGGAAGTTCTTTATCTGTCCTTCAATTCTAAATGATAGCTTTGCTGAATAGAGTGATCTTGGTTGTAGGTCCTTACCTTTCATCACTTTGAATATTTTGTGCCAATCCCTTCTGGCCTGCAAAGTTTCTGTTGAGAAATAAGCAAACGGTCTTACGGGAATTCCATTGTAGGTAACTAACTGCTTTTCTCTTGCTGCGTTTAAGATTCTCTCTTTAACCTTTAGCATTTTAATTATGATGTATCTTGGTGTGAGCCTCTTTGGGTTCATTTTGTTTGGGACTCTGCAGTTCCTGGGTGAAGGATTTACCACAGGTTAGTCCTCTGCCAGGTTAGGACAGTTTTTAGTCATTATCTCTTCAAATAGGTTTTCAGTTCCTCGCTGTCTCTCTTCTCCTTCTGGTACCCTTATAATGCGAGTGTTGGTATACTTGATGTTGTACCAGAGGCCCCTTAAACTCTCCTCAGCTTTTTGGATTCTTTTTTCTTTTTGTTATGCTGACTGTGTGTTTTCTGCTACTTCATTTTCTAAATCTCTGATTCAGTCCCCTGCTTCATCTAATCTACTGCTGATTCCTTGTAATGTATTCTTTATTTCAGTTATTGTATTCTTTATTTCTAACTAGTTCTTTTTAATGTTTTCTATCTCCATTTTTATGTTTTCTACCTCTTGGTTGAGTTTCTCCCTGAGATCACTGAGCATTCTCATAACCAGTGTTCGGAACTTTGCTTCTGGAAGATTGCTTTTCTCCATTTTGTTTAGTTCTTATCTGAAGCTTTGTTCTGCTTTTTATTTACTTTTTTATTTTCTTTGTTTCCCCATTTTGGTTACCTCCCTGTGTTTGTTCCTGTATTAAGTAGGGCTGCTATGCCTCCCTGTCTTAGTAGAGTGACCTTATGCAGTAGGTATCCTGTGGGGCCTAATGGTGCGGTCTCCCTGGTCACAAGAGACAGGTGCTCTAGGTATGTCCCTTGTATGTTATGTGTGTCCTCCTGTTGTAGTTGAGCCTTGGTTGCTGTTTGCACATCAAGGGGAAGGATTGACCTTTAGGCAGATTGTTTGTGAGACTTGGTTATGACTATAGTGGAGGAGCTTGGTGCAGGAGCTGTACAGAGCCCTGGTGCCTTGCCAGTCTGCCCTTTGGGTGTGTCACCCTTGGAGATAACTTGATGATGCTCCAGCTGGGTCTGAAGCTGGCCACCAGGTGTGCTAGACCTGGTGCCTCCTGGGAGGGAACCCACTGCAGGCTAAGTTCAGCCACTGCCTGTGCTCTGACCAGGGCCACCTGGTATGAGCCACAATGTAATCTGCACATGGCTGCCTCCTGCAGTGGGCCAAGAGGTGCCTCAGGAGGCCAATCTACAAAATGAAGCTGGCGGTCACTAGTGCCAAGCTTAGGGCTGCTCAGCTAGAGTTATAGGACATGACAAAGCCAGATGCTGCTTGTTTGGGTTTTGTGAACCTTTGAGAGATTTTATGAAAATCCACATCGTGAGCTAAGATAGGTTGCTTGTATGGAAAAACCACTGGAAGCGGCTTGGTTGTACCTGAAAGTTGGGTGTGGTAGGGTCTCTGGGAACCACTAGGATGGAACGGATGAAGGGTGATAGCCAGTATGATGGAGACTCGGATACAGCCTCTGCCTTCGTCTTTGTGCAGGGAAGGGGAGGGCTCAACAAAGAAACAATGGCTTCCACCAGCTCCTCCATCTGGGGGAAAGCTGCTCTTCCAGCCCTCACCCTGACGTCAGACAAGTCACTTCCTCCCTGTGTGTCCCTGGTGTTTTTTGAGCTCCTGCCCCAGTGCTGGAGGTCAGAGTGAGTGAGTCTGTCGGCGAATAATTCCATGTGCAGTCCCTTTAATAGGAGCGCCTAGGACTCGAGCCGCCCTTTATCTCACTCAGCCACAATCTTTGCTGGTTTTCACAACCAGGATTTATGGAGACTTCTCTCTCTGGCACAGGAACCCTGGGCTGTAGAGTCTGGTATGAGGCTGAGACGCCTCTGGGGGGATAACTCTGCAGCCAAAATGTCCTTCCCAATTTTAATGGTCACTCACGGGTGTGGGACCAGCCTGTTCTGTGTCTCTACCCTCCTACCAATCTCAAGGTACTTCTTTTGTATGTACTTAGTTGTAGGGCTTCAGGTGATTTTCAATGATTGTTGTTCTGTAGTTTAGTTGTAATCAATGTGGTCCTGAGAGGAGGTGAGCAGAACATTTACCTGCTCCACCATTTTGACTAGAAATTATAACGAAGTATTTCTATATTGAGGTAATTAACTCCCCTTAGCCGGGACTCAAAATTTCTCATAAAAAATTCTGGGGAATAATAGTACCTCTCTGTGTTAGTTTCCTATTGATGCTGTGACAAATTCTCACAAACATATGCATAGTTGCTTGAAACAAATTTATCTTTTAGTTTTGTAAAGACTACTTTTAGTCTCACTTGACTAAAATCAAATTTTTGCCAGGCTGCATTCCTTCTGGAGACCCTAAAGGACTAACTGTTTGTTGTATTTTCCAGCTTCTAGAGGGTGTCCACCCTCTTTGGCTTTTGGTCCTCTTCTGTCTTCAAAGCCAGCAAGAGCCAGTTGAGTCTTTTTCACATTGCATCACTTTAGCATTGACTCTTCTGCCTCTCTCTTCCATGTTTCAGAATTATCGTGATTTCTTTGAGCCCGCTCAGATAATCCAGATAATCTCTCTATTTTCAGGTCAGCCGATTAGCAACTTTAATTTTACCTGCTACCTTATTTCTTTTTTTGCATTGTAACATAACATATTCATAGGTTTGGAGCACTAGGATGTGGACATCTTTTGGAGACCGTTATTCTGCCTACCACACTTCCCTTCTTTGGTTGCTGTGAAGATTAAATGAGACAATATACATATAAATCTAGCCCATAGCAAATACTCAATAAGTCCTAGTTGACATTATTATTACGTTGTAAAGGCATGGTTTCAGGTGTGTTACCTCCAACTAAATGCTCAACAATGACAAATATTATCACCCATCACATTCAGGTAAATATTCAGGACGATTGGATTTTGAAAACTCCAAAATCTCAAACAGGCTCTGTTGCTAGGCATTTGAGATTTCAATATCTTCTTGGTGCACAAAGGATGGAATCAGGTCATTGGGAAATGCTATGATTTTCAGGATATGACCTTTACTGATATAATGTTCATTGTAGACGTGCATAGTAGTCCATTTTTCAATGCCCTGAGGACCAATAAATAAACTGGTACTCAATCTAAGTTAGGATTTGATAGCCATGGGAGATAGAGTAATTTTCCAAGTGTGGCTCCAAGTGGCCTGTTTGGTTTGAATCAGAGCCTCCGCTAGCAGATAAAAAGCATAGTGTCCACTCATATTAAAAGGTATCTTGATGACTGGACTCCAGCCAAGGGCAGCTCCAGGACTAAATGGGTAAATGGAATACAATACAGGATAACAACGTACAAGTTCAGTATTGAACCATAAAGCAAATAGGCCGATTGCTGAGCAAAGAAAGCAGCCCGATGGGATCATCTTGCTATACTGAGTACTCTGTTTAGGAGAACAAGTCGTGGGCTGAATTAGTAGATGAGGCTGAAGCTACAAATACTTAACTGCTTTGGCCAGATTTGGCTCAGAGCGTGGGCAGGGGTTGCTTGTTGGTTGCAGGCCACAGTGACCAAACCTGGGGAATGACAGTGAATGACATGTTACTAGATTCATATAATAGTTTGACATTAGTCATTAATTTAGCAAATAGTTATTGAGTTCTGTGTATGTATATACATACATATGTTTGAGGAGGTCTAAGGATACAGTGGTAGAAAGAGTACAGGTTTCACTTATAGACAAAATTATATATAAATTCTGCTTCTAAAAGTTGTAAGATTTATGACCTGAAGCTAGTTACAAACCTCTGTGAGCCTTAGTTTCTTCACCTGTTAAATTATATACAAGGTTGTGTAGATTAAAAATGTAGAAGTGCCCAGAAAGGCGTAGCACATAGTAGAAACTCAGTGAACGATAAATGTATACCAATTTGACAACTGAGGATAAAGTGGGGTTTTTTTTGTTTTGTTTTTTTCTTTCCAACTACTGTAACCAGGAACCGAGAACTTTGTCCTTATGGAGAGGAGAGCACTCTTTGTAGAGCTATTGACAAGCTCTGTGAAGTGAGCCTCCAACTTCAAGCATTATCTGAGCCTCTTTAAAGCAAACTCAAAACATAATATTTAGATTTATTATGTTTGGATTCACTGAACTTCTTAGATCTTTGGATTATAGCTTTCAATCAGATTTAGAAAAAAATTTTGGCTAATATGTTTGTACAGGTATATACTTTTCTTTCAATTAAAGTTTATTGGGGTGACAATTGTTTGTAAAGTTACATAGATTTTAAGTGTACAATTCTGTAATACATCATCTATGTATCACATTGTGTGTTCACCACACAGTGTCAGTTCCCCTTCCATTACTGTATACACTTTTTAAAAACTCATTGTCCTCTTTTTTGCTGGAATTCTAATTACACACATGTCAGATTGCTTATACTGTCCTACAGATCATTGAAGCTTTGTTAATTTTTTGAGGCCTCCTTTTCTGTGATTTCATTTTTTCTGGAGTGAAATCCTTAATTTGACTCCTCAGGCTAATAACAGGGTAGATTTTGTTTTAGTTTTAGTTTTTGTTTTTGTTTTTCAGTTCTATATTCAAACACCACACAGACCAAAGAGGCCCTCAGGGGGAAAAAACTATATAAACCTGATGCGATTCCCTAATTTCAAGGGTCACATATCATCTCCAGTTTCTGCCTCCTTTTGGTCACTCTCCAGGGCCTTTAAATTGTTGCTCTTTTAATATTTTGTGCAGAGTTTATAATTGTTTTCTGAGGAAAAGTTACTCTGATATGAGATGTTCTGTCATTGTCAAGCTAGAAGTCTCTGAGATACTAGCATTTGAAATTCCATAAAACCTTTCAAAGAAAGAATAAAAGCTCTATACTGAAAGAAGCACTGGCAACGTGATGAAAGAGTTTAGACAGAGTGTGACCTGGTCTGATCTATGTTTAAGATAGATTTCTCTGGTAGAGTGATGTGGATGATGGATTTGAAAGAAAAGTAAGAACTTGAGTCAGGGAATCTAGTTAGAAGTACATTGTAATAATTCAGGTAAGAGACATCAAGGGCTAGAGGTGGTTCTAGAGAATGAAAGATGGGCTTGAGTAATGTTTAGGAAATACAATTGGCTGAAATCAGAGACTGGGTAGATGTCAGGGCAAAGGTCTAGCATACTTTCCTGGTTTTAATTTTGGTGCCTAGTAGCAAGAACAAACCATCACGGAGACAGGGAATGTAGGAGGGTAAACAGATTGAGGGGCAAAGAAATTGATTAGTTTGTTATTTTTGTGCATATCCAGTTTAGGCTTCCCAACACATCACTCATTGTAGGTACACTATAAATCTTTTTTTAGGAAAAACAAACAAACAAATTAAATAGCTCAGTATTTCAAAATGATATATTGATTACTAGGACTTCAAATTCATTATGCTCCCCTCTAGTAATGTTGGGTTTCTAAAATATATTCTCAGCATATTGATACTGAGCAGGACAGAATTCCAATAATTATTTTCAGTATTTTTATTTTACTTAATTTTCTATAACATTCATTACATATACCTCTGATAGGAACTGTTGGTATATGGCTGCTTTCCAGTATCTTTTTCTCATCAATAATTTCTATAGACGTAGAACATGTATTTTTAAAAGAATCACATGTAAATACTGACAATTCCCCATGTGATGAATAGATTAATATTCTGTATTCTTTTAGTAATTTTAAAGAATGAATCTAACTATGGGAATCTTAAGATTTTGATTGTTTCAATTGTTTACATAAAGCATATCTTAATTCTTCTTATCTCTTAGAGAATACAAGATACCATATAGAAAACATTCTTTATTGCTGTGTAATTTAAGCTATTTTTCACTCAAAAGTTTTCCAAACTGTCCTTTCTCAAACTATGCTGAGCAGATCACTATTTACGTACAGATTTTTTTATAGTGTTGAACGTGTGAACATTGGAGTTTTCTTACATGTGGGGTGGCGAATTGAAGTCTGAATGAAGATGGTTGTTTCACAGGTAGTACCGTGGATTTAACTTAGAGCTAGGGATGACTTGAAAAATTAAATTGCCTCTTGCCAGCAAATGATCAGGAGATACTTGTGAAACAATTGAAGAAGAAAGACTCTGACTCAAACCATTTTTTTCATTTTCATTCTTTGATGAAAATAGAGCTCTGTGCTTACGTTCCTGGAATCATATTTTTGAGCTCCGTAATAGACTCACTTTCCAGCTATTTTCTTGACTTTTTAGTATCCATTTCTCATCTTCCTTTTCTTTCTTCTTTCTCTTCCCTTCCAATCTCTTTGACTTTCTAAACATCTCCTGACTCCATCCATTTCTCTCTTCCCTCTGCCACCACCCTAGTCCAAGTCACTACTTTTATTCACAGCCTCCTACACCCTAACTTGCCCCTAAACTATTGGGCATATTGTTGCCAGTGACCTTTTTTCTAAAACAAGAAGCCCTTCAATGGCTTCCTATTTTCCTTAGGGGGGAAAAATTCCTTAATGTGGGTTGCAATTTTCTTCTCAATCTCATCCTTAGGTTTCTGTTTCATCTTGTGCCATTGTACCCTCTCCCTTTGAATTCCAGCCATTCTGAATTTCTGTCAATTCCATGTTTTCACTATGCTTTCGTTTGCACAACCAAATGAATGCTTTGGTTACTGTTTTAAATATTTTCTTCTACCTCTACTTTTCCTAACTCTAACTCACCCACTCATCAGGTACCTTGCTAGGTGGCATTTTTTCCAGAATGTCTTTTCTTGACTGTACCTTGCCGCCAGAGTATCCTGAATTTCTTCTGTCATAAAACACATCAAACTTTGTCATAACTTCTTATTTAATTAGCCTCCTTGATTCTGTACTGCCAGGGGTCATGGGAACTAGGACAGTGTCTTACTGGTTCTAGTTGCCCGGCATATAGCAGATTCTCAATAAATATTTATACAAAAATTGTCTTATCTGTTCTAAATCCTCTTAAAGAATATAAACTATTTATTATTCTACTTGATTTAAAGCGTCAATGTCAGGAGTTCGGTTCTTTGGTGATGGCTGACAGACAACTTGATCACAGGCAATTATCCCTCTGAATCTACCTGGAGATGACATCCTAGCCTCACCTACCTGGAGTGCAAACAAATTTCTTCCAGAGCTGGAGACTAGTGAAGAAGGCAGTCCTCAGGCTAGAAATGAATGTACTCTGTCAGCTTGTTATATTTAGGGAGTGTTTGTTCTACTTTCTTGTTTTCAGCAGATTTCCTTTTACCTCAGCATCTGTTTATTTTGACAGGGAATGGCTGAAACATGTGAATTAATGGGAGAGAAACTGCTCACCTTTATGTTAGAGTGAGCTTTTAAAAATTTATTTATTCATTGTTTCTTTTTAAGTTTTTTTAATTAAAGTTTATTGGGGTGACAATTGTTAGTAAAGTTACATAGATTTCAGGTGTACAATTCTGTATTACATCATCTACTATACATCACATTTTGTGTTCACCACCCAGAGTCAGTTCTCTTTCCATCACCATATATTTGATCCCCTTTACCCTCATCTATGATGCCCTCCCCCCCTTACCCTCTGGTAACCACTAAACTATTAAAAAAAAGTAAAGAATCATATGATTTCACTGATATGTGGTATATAAAACTGAAAACAACAAAAAACAAGACAAACAAATGAAGAAACAAAAACTCATAGACACAGACAATAGTTTAATTTTTAAAAATTTTTGACAACTAAAAATTGTTTATATTTAAAGTGTACAATATATCTCACATACAAATACACACACACACACACACACGCACACAGGAGCAATGATTGGCTATGGATTTGGGGGTGGATAAGCTAGAATTCCATTGGGATGGGGCAGGGGAACTGTGGGTATTTCAAATTACACTCATACCCTGGAAATTTCCACCCCATAGGAGAGAAACATTGCCCACTACCTCTCATCCTGCCACTCCATTCTCATATGGAATCCCATTCAGCTGCTAGTATTACTAATAGGATCATGCCGGATCCCAGGGGTACTGAAGTGCAAAGAAGGTTGAGGGACACTGAAGTAAGAAGATATACAAATTGCTATGAACACTGAGGGGATCCTGGAGGACTTCATTGAGAAGGTAGCATTTTGCTGCATAAGAAGATCGTCAGTTCAAAGAAAGATATTCAGGGCAAAGCATACAATGTGCAAAGGTGTGGAAACAGGAAAGGGAATTTGTTCTGTTTAGGAAGCCTCAAGGATTTGTATAAATGCAGCATAGGTGTGTGCGTGCGTGTGTGTGTGTGTGTGTGTGTGTGTGTGTGTGAATAGGCTGGACATGGTTGATAATACAGTTTGGATCTATATTTCAATGAGTGGGGTGTACTCTACTGGAAAAGTTTTCATCCTGTTTTTTTAGAGAATGGGCATAAATTGTCTCCACAATCAATGCCTTTTCCACAGTCAAATTCAAATTAAGGAATAGCCTGGCTTAGAATTAGAACTACATCTCTCTGGCCTCTCTCCTGCCCTATCTGTTCTTTTCTAGACATCTGACTTTGTAGATTTGATATGAACCAGTGGCTAAAAAAAATTCCCTCTGTCAACTGGTTTATCTAGTTACTGACATGAATAATCAAATTCAATTGGGTTAAACAAACTGTAACACACTGTCAAAAGCCATTAGTAATATAAGAGCCTTCATCCATAAATAACTCTTTTTGTATATCTTAGAGTTTTCCTCATGAAAGGGAAAACTCAAACTACAGGAAACAATGTGTTTCATTTACAAGCTCTGAGTCCTCTAGGGTCTTCTCATCAGCTCCATGGTTTAATTTTGTTTTTTCTTTTATTTCCCTCAGATATTAGTCGCAGTGCTGTCTTTTTGATAATTTCAAACGTATAATATTTTCTTGGTAGGATTAAAAACGCGGATATATCAAAGTCTGCAAATTGTCCAGATTTTCAAAAGAGAAAAAAAAAGTTGTAATCAAAACCAAGGCTGAGGAAACTGATACCCCTTTCTGCCTTTTGAAAGAATATTTTACTAATACCCACTTCCTGGAGCCACTGTTGTATTTTCCATGACCCAATGGCACCATACCTCTCCTAAATTCACATGCCTGCCAATTCCCTACCTAGAGATATGCAAGGAGAGAGGTTGGCTACTGTAGTTGACAAGATGACAAGGACTGTCCGAAATGGAAAACATTGACAGAGCTACATAGAAACTTAAATGAGCTGCAAATGGACTGTCTTTAAACAACCCTAGTTCTACTTTCAATTGATCATTTTCCTTTAAAGAAAATACCATTGCAGGCAAAAGCAGTATCTAATGCCTTCTATTTTATAATTTTATTAAAACTGCCTGATGCATTTTCGAATACACACACTGTCCCTACTGAAATGATTGATCAAGGTGGATATATACAAGATGAAATGGAAACCCACACCATTTCCCTTCTCTTTTGGACCCAATCATCTCAGTCATGTGATGATCCTGGGTCAAAGTAAATAAAATGAAAGCAGACAGGGAAAAAAAAATGGAGGGAGTTTTAATGCCTCCTGTAGATTCAGTTTCACAAAGTGCTAGAGGGCAATATTGTAAGTAGCATTTGTGCATCAGGCACCCTTGCTCCCCACTGCCTGGGACAGATTTTATCTCTTTTGAAGTTTAGGCAGGAGGAGATGAGCTCCAATCTTAAATGAATCCTCTTGTATTAGAGATTTACCTAAATCCTTTAAGCTTAATCTTGACCTTTGTTTAGAAAATAAATGGATGCTCTCCAATGGCAAGCTCTGAGAGTTCAGTTTGCACTGCCAAGGATCCTTAAACGCTACTCATGTATGTCTTGTGAGAAACTGCATTAAGGCATTACTTGAAGTACAGGGAAAATAGGTGGCTTGGTAGGCCTCATTATTCCAAGCTGTGTCATGGGAACAGAACCAGAAGACCTGCTAAGGACTGTGTGGGTGTATATACAGACGGAAGAAGACCTGCTGAGAGGGATCTATTATCTTCCTTGTCCTATTGGGCTCCAGAATCTTAAATGCAATGGTCAGTTGGGATTCCCCTGACCTGGTTTCCCAACTTCAATACATGGAGGGGCCTTTCATCTCTAGACTTTATGAAAAATAAAGAATTAGTTGAAATAATTGAAACTATACTTTGAAATGGAAATAACATAGAGTTTACAGTACATTCACTTAAGCATAATTACTTATACTTTCTTTCTAAGAATAAGCCAGTAGGTGTTGGCTGACTGTCTCTGGTTGGGTCTCATTTGGATTTCTTTTCTTTTGTTATCCAGATCCTGTTTATTTTCATCTGTATGATCCTGGCTGACCTTACTAAAATGGTCATTTCTTAGTATGTCAGTGTTTATTAGTAATAGCAAAAAATTCTTGGTCATTGAATTATTTCGTTTATGGTCTTCATTAAGTATACTGATATAAGGTGCCATTTCCCCACACTGCTGGCCTCTGGGCATCCCTTTGAAAGGATTTCTCTTTCTATTTGCCTGGGTCTACCACTTTCTGCTGTTTTGGGGCTCTGATTGCTATCTCTCATTCAGTCTGCTCCCTGCACTTTCTCCTTCATAGGAGAACTGAAGGGAATTGTTCAATTTTGCTTCCTTCAGAAAGAATACGTCCAGAGTTTGAATTGAAAATGGATCCTCCATTTGGTAGTAAGATGAATTTTATGACATTTCCTATGTAAACATTATTGAATTTTCCCCTTGGCTACAGACGTTCAGGGGTATTAGTCCTTAAAAATTATTCTCAGCTTTATATGTGATATTCCACAGTGACACAATTGGTTTAAGGAATATCCTAAAATACTTCCCAGGTGCTCTTAAAACATAGAAAAGCATTTATTAGATATCTTCTGATACTTCAGGAAGAAATAGAGTATGAAATCAAATGAATTTCAATAATCAATCAGCAAATAAGCATTTGTCAAACATCTATGTCACACCTCTGTTGACTTGTCCACATTTTATTAGCACTGATGGATAATGTAGTAAGCATATTATTTTTGCTGTCTTATATTGTTTGTGATATAAGGCAACTTTCATGTAATTATAAAACACATTTTAAAAATGCTTATTGTGTAGATTCTGTCAAATGATGGAATAGAGGAAGCATTGTGAAGACTGATAGCATAGCCTATATTTTGAAGATAAATTATATGCTAGTATGTGTGGGTGTATACATATTGCCCCAAATAGTTTTCTGTTTCCTTCAGCATGACTAAACTTTTGATAGGCTTCCTCCTGATTCGAAGCTCTGACTTCTCTTTTCTTAGAGCATTTGCATAAGAAAACTTGTCATTGTAAATTTTTCCCCTGCCCCTTTGTAAATCTTTTTAATTATTGCTGCTCCATAGTCTGAGCTGAACTCAGGGAGTGTGACACCTCCAGCGTTGTTCTTTTTTCTCAGGATTGCTTTGGCTATTTGGGATCTTTTGTGGTTTCATACAAATATTACATAATTGTACACTTGAAGCCTATGTAACTTCACTAACAATGGTAACCCCAATAAACTTAATTAAAAAAAAAAAAAAGAAATCTTTTAAAAAGCCTCTTGCCAGTTTTACACCCAGGACTGTCTTCTCAATGGCTTGAGAGACAACACTTTGAAATGTAATCATCCAGAAAGCTAGCGCCTCCCAAGCTCTGAGGTAGGTGGGACCCTCAGGGCAGTAAATAGCAAATACAGATAGCCTATCACAGAGAAGAACATGGTATTCTGTTATAGCCACCCATTATTATTTCCCCGAATTTTCCTGTAGCAGACACGGACATGTACTCTTCAGATATTCTTCCAAGAAGGGACTTACTGCCTATGAGGAATTCCACTAGCTGAAGGCACAGTCCGTCTCAGCTTTCAGACTGAGGGCATGCTTTCCTTGGCGTGCTCTGGAAAATGCCTAAGCCATGTGGTGGTAGCTGTTATGTGATTCTCAGGATAGCTCTGACCAATAATTAATCAAAGCGATCTACAAGGGCCCTGCCCATTTCACCAAGTTCATGGTGATGAGAATGAGCAAATCTTGATCTGGAGCTCTCCTGTGGCCTGGTGGAGACCTTGACAATCTGAAGGCTAGACCTGCCCAATCCTGACTTTTTTCCTATTTCACCACCAAGAAACCATTCACATTCTTCACTACATCTCAGGGTCTCCTTCCCAGGGAAACCAACCCCAACGCTTCCCCCAAACAAACATATATATCAACAGATATTAAAACTATAAGGGCAAAACATTAAAACAGAGAGGAGTAAATGCTGCTGGCAAGCAGAAACTCCCCATAACATTTCTAATACAAATAAAGAGACTGTGATCAAATGATTTTCACTGCACAAAAGGGCCAACCACAAATTCTTACTAAATTCAAGAATGTATTCAAATTACCCCAAAAATTAATTTAAAAAAATTTAGAAAATATGTCTACTGAGAACATTTAAATTTCCCTTCAGCATGATTTATATAATAATAATAACAAGTACTGTTTTCTCTGAGTATTTACTCTGTGCCAGGTACTGTTATCACTTTACATATACTTTTTTTTCCTCGATATGTCATTTTATTTCCGGTTTCTTGAGATATGATGTTCTTATTTAATCTTCACAGTAATTCTGTTATTGTCTTGGTGAAAATGAGGAAACCAAGGTTTAGAAACTAAGTAAATTTGCCAAAGATCCCAGAGAGACAGGATTCAGATTCAGGTAAAAACAGGACACTTAGGTTGTTTGCCACTACTCTGCAATAGCAGCTCACATATGCCAATGCCACAGGTGCCAGCCTGAATACTATACATGCACTATTTTATTTAATCCTCACAATAGCCTCTTAAGGCAGGTACAATTGTTACCCACATTTTACAGATAAAATAATGGAGGCCAGGTGAGTTTGTGTGATTCAAAAAGAGTAAGCCTCATAGGTAGAAGAGTTGGGATTTAGATCAAAGCAATCAGATTTCAGAGCTTATCACTATACTGTGATGCTTCCATTAGTTTGACCCATAGTTATGAAATTTACAGAAATCCACAGAAAGAGCATTGCCAGTTATATCCAAGTTAAAGTCATCACAGGAAATTGGAGGTCTATCCAGTGCCAGTTTTGCTAAAAGACATACTGTACTTCTTAAACTTTAGTCTCTACTTAGCGTTGACATGGCGAAATCCCATCAATCAATGTTATTTGCCTATTAAACCAGCCCTCTGCTTTTATAGAAACTGAAGTTGACTATGTGGTAAGCCCCAGAAAGTGGTGCACACTTTGATGTGCTTAGAGACCTTCCAGGTGTTCAAATGAGAAGTGACAGAATGGTCTTAGCGTCCCACTGAAATGTTTAATGAGAACTGTTTCTGGATCTAAGCCTTTCCTCTTTGAGACGTGACAGAGAAAAGAGTAGACAGAATGTCATTCGTTCAAACACCACTTTCTTGCCTCTGGGCCATTCCTCAAGCTGTTTTCTCCAACTAGAATTCTCTTAATTTCCTTCACTATCTGCCCAGAGCCTTTTAATCTTTAAGATCTGGCTCAAATCTCACTTTTTCCTTGAAAACTTCCCAACCCTTTTCCTCTGTACAATCACCGACTCTATTCTTTAAGAGAATAAGTGACTTCTGTGCTCCCATTTTTTTTATACCTTTATTCTAGGACCTTCTATCATGTATATGGCATACGCACATCCTGTGGTATATGATATTGCACATATATATGCACACCCTCGATTTTTCTTTGAAGGCAAGGATCATACATTTTAATTATTCTTGAATTTGCTGTGCCAACCATGGTGTCTGGCACATCTAAATTCTCAGGTTGTTAGACTGATATTTAAGAATCTAAAAATATTTACAAGCGTAAGAGAGGTTTTACTTATCTAATCAGATTCTATAGGAATGAAATGTCTAGTACATGTGTCAGGAACATTCACTAATCCATAAATCCATGAATAACCTTGTCTGGGACAGTGTAAGGGCATGGATGATGTTTATCTTATTTCACAAAAGCATGTCTGGCACATAGCATGTCTGAGGCATAGTAAGGGGTCTGCTCATTACACAGTTGCTGAACCAACCTTGTGAGACCATTATTCACACAAGCCTGCCATGGAGACACAATGTGCACTCCTACCTGTATATTATTACCATGAAAATGCTCTTTAAAAAAAAAAAAGTATTCCCATGCCAAAAAAGGGAAGTAAGCCTTAGTCAAAATAAGGACTGGGTGACCTGCTCCATCATGTACTTATAAATTTCCTCTTTCAGGTGCTCTATGATATAATTTAGCAACAATCAAGATTCCTGTGACTTTCCCACCATTTACTGGCTTATATTACAACTAATGGTAAAATAGGGTTGTGATAAATCATGTCTTTATATGAGCACTGAAGAACAGCCGATGAGCTAATAGGCCAGGTGTACTGCAACTGATTCAAATGCCTCTCATTTTCTGGCAGAGCTTCAACCACTGCATTTCCATTTAACATGATTTGGCCAGCCTTTCCACACCTGGGGAGACCTTAAATGCTTCTGAACAGAAATACAACCCTTCACACCCACACCCACCCACTCACTCTCTTTTTGTCTTTTCCCAGCCCGAGCTTCATAATGGACCTGATGCTATGTTTACAATGACACTTTCGTTCTCCACTGAGGGTCCTAGTATATTCTTCAGTAAACTCAGAGCCCATTGATGGTGAATCAGCTTGTGAGAGTGAATGATGACAGCTTGTATAAAATAAGAATGATGGGAGGGACTGAGAGAAAAAGAGAAAGGTGGAAATTTGTCAGCAACCAACTCAAGGAAATTGCGAGTTTTTGTCACTATGTCCATTTTGAACGGTTTTAGCACCAACAAAATACAAGGTTTTCCCTTTATAAATTTTCTTCATGAATGTTTATAGTTGCATTATTCATAATAGCCCCAAAGTAGGAAAAAGCCAAATGTCCATCAACTGATTAACGGATAAACAAAATGTAGTATATCCATATAATGAAGCATCATTTGGCCAGAACAAGGAGTGCTACACGCTACAATGATAAATCTTGAAAACATGGTAAGTAAAAGAACAAGTCAAAAAACACCACACATTACACGATTCCATTTATATGAAATTTCCAGAATAGGCAACTCTACAGAGACAGAAAATAGATTAGTACTATTAGTACTAGGGGGATGGGGTGAGAGGGTGTTGAGAGCTAAGAGATACAGGTTTTCTTTTTGAGGTGATGAAAATGTTCTAAAAGTCGCTGTGATGATGGTTGCATATATTGGTGAATACATTAAAATCACTTGAGTTGGACACTTATAAGTAGGTGACTTGTATGGTATATTAACTTGCTAGGACTAACATAACAAAGTACCACAGACTTAGTGGATTATACCACAGAAATTTATGTTCTCACAATTCTGAAGTCTAGAACTCTGAGATCAAGGTGTTTTAAGGTTATTTTTTCAAAGGTCATGAGGGAAGGACCTGTTCTAAGCTGCTCTCTTTGATTTGTAGATAACTGTCTTCTCTCTGTGTCATCACATGTACTCTCTGTACGTGTTTGTGTCTGCATTTCTCTTTTAACACCTACCAGTCATGTTAGATTAGAGTCCACTCTAATGACCTCATTTTAATTTACTCACTTTGATAAAGCCCCTATCTCCAAAATATGGTCACATTCTGGACCATATGTTAGGTTAGGGGGTTAAGACTTCAACACACCGTATTTTGCCATGTATAATGCGCACCCATGTTTTTGGCCCAAACTTTCAGGGGAAAAAAATCTTTTGTTGTAATTTTTTAATTCAAATTTTTATTTGTTTACATTTAAGTACTTGTTTTTTGTATTATAAAGGACTTTTAGCATTTATTTTTTAACATATTATGATACAAGAAATTTTATGTACTGGTAACAAATTTATGATATTTATGCATCATAGAAGGCCAAGAACTCTTCATAGTTGCAAATTCCTTGTAAGCTCAACAAAACTGATTATCGTATTCCAGGGTATTATTTTGCATACGGATTTTGTTATTGATTTCTAGAGTTACACTTTTAACTCATAAGCATAGATAAAAGAATTAAAAACATTTATATAGATATAGAATTAGTACTACCCATGTAAAATGCACATCCTTATTTTTGCCTCACAAATTTGGGCGTAAAAGTGTGCATTATACATGGCAAAATAAGGTATATATTTTGAGAGGACACAACTCAGCCTATAACATATGGTATGTGAATTATATTTCAATAAAAGTGTTATAAAAAGATTTCCCCCTGTCATTGAGCCTGCTTCTGAGATAGGGTTGACCTACCGTGTTTCCCCGAAAATGAGACCTAGCCAGACAATCAGCTTATTTTACTATAATATAATAGTATAGTAAATTACTATAGTATTATGTAATATAATATAATAATACCAGGTCTTATATTACTTTTTGCTCCAAAAGACGCATTAGAGCTGATGGTCCATCTAGGTCTTATTTTTGGGGAAACACGGTAGGTAAGAGGAAATTAAGTAAGAAACACACTTGTTTTCCACAGAGCAGTCCTTTGCTGCTTCTGTGATTGGTCTGGGCTCACTCTACCCCTAAGTCCATAAGTATGCAACTACAAGCATACAGTAGGAGTAAACCAAAATTCATAAAATAGGGCCCATAATTTGAATCCAATGACTGACGTTTTATTTAATTTGCACAGTTTTTTCAATTTTTAAATCTGAATCTTTGAATTCAAGGCATGCCAGCATGCTACAGTTTGCTGTAGTCTTCACCATCCCCTATTGTCTTACACATGGCATGCTGCACTCATTTTTTTTTTTTTAAATTTTATTGGGGAATATTGGGGAACAGTGTGTTTCTCCAGGGCCCATCAGCTCCAAGTCATTGTCCTTCAATCTAGTTGTGGAAGGCGCAGCCCAGCTCCAAGTCCAGTCGCCATTTTCAATCTTTATTTGCAGGGGGCACAGCCCACTATCCCATAGCAGGAATTGAACTGGCAACCTTGTTGTTGAGAGCTCGCACTCTAACCAACCCTCTGGAAGCTCAGCGGTAGCTCGTTGTCTTCAATCTAGTTGTGGAGGGCATAGCTATCTGGCCCATGTGGGAATTGAACTGGCAACCCTGTTGTTCAGAGCTGGTGCTCTAACCAACTGAGCCATCCGGCCGCCCCTGCACTAATTTTTAACTGCTTGAACATTTAAGTCTGAGACATTGGGGAAAAACACACTGACAGGCCATGACATCTGTTGGAACATCTAAAACAGCATTATTATAAAAAATAGCTGTTTCATGACTTCCTGATTAAAAGTCTCAGTGCAGAGGAACACTTACATGAGAGTTTGGATTGAAACTTACTGTGTAGGCTATGTTTTGCTGGACTGTGTACAGAAGTTATAAATATAGGCAAGGTCTAAATCTGTAATGAATTCTTTTATCAAAGAAGGATTGGATAGGAGGAGGTTTCAGACACAAGCAAATAATTTTCATCTGAAAGTTAAATCAAAAGGTCCTTAAAATCAGAAACTAACATATATTCATGACATTTTCCTTTTTAGTTTAATAAATCATTTATTTAGGCAAGTAGTCTAGGACTATTATGGTATAGTTACATATATTTAGATATACCACAAGTTCCATTATTTTTCTCCAGTAGAGAACTTTCCTATGATGAAGACTTGTGTATCAGGATTAGCTTACACCAGTGGTTATTTTTACACCAGTGCTTTTTTTTTTAGGTTAAGCATGCATCAATATTATCTGGAAGGCTTGTTAAGACAGATTCCTTGACTCCATCTCTATGACTCCTGATTCAGTAAGTTTGTAGTGAGGCCCAGAATTTGCATTTTTAATACGTTTCCAGATTATGATGCTGGTCCAGGGCCCACATTTTGAGAATTACTGGCCTATGCAATGAGTGTGAGCCCTGTCTTTCCATTTCACCTTAAACATGGCCTCATCCTAATTTTTTAAACTTTTGAAAAATTCTGGGGAAGGAATATAACTGACTAGTTTATAAGTGCCTGACCCTTCAATCAATGAGGTTGTGGGGTCTATTTTAAGAAAGTGCAGGGAAGGCATGCTGAGTAGACTAAAACAATGCCCACCATACCCTTTCTTTTAGAGGTGTAGAATGAAATTTTTAAAGAAACTTTCTTTTTAGTATTATAGAATCATCTGCTTACTTTCTTTATGATATTGTATTTTGAGATTGTCAAATTCAAGGGCTTGACGAAATGATTAGTGGTCACTAGACTTTTGCATTTGGAATCATGAACTAGCAAGTAAAATAGGACACATAGCTCATGTTTGTGAAACATATGATGCCCTGCATAGATCATAAAAATGGGGGAAGGGAACAGGAGATAAAGAATAATGGTCATTCATTTGTTCTTCAAAGCCAGGCCTTATTTGTTAGTTTCTGATAAAGTACATTTTTATCAATTTAGGCTAATCTCAAAATTGTCTTTCTATTGTCTGTGTCTATGAGTTTTTGTTTCTCATTTGTTTGTCTTGTTCTTTTGTTGTTTTTGGTTTATATACCACATATCAGTGAAATCATATGGTTCTCTGCTTTTTCTGTCTGACTTATTTTGCTTAGCACCATACTCTCAAGATCCATCCATGTTGTCACAAATGTTCCTATATCATCTTTTCTTACCGCCGAATAGTATTCCATTGTGTATATATACCACAACTTCTTTATCCATTCATCTATCGAAGGACATTTTGGTTGTTTCCATGTGGTTTCCAGAGGGTAAGGGGGGTGGGGAGTGGGAGATGAGGGTAACAGGGATCAAATATATGGTGATGGAAGGAGAACTGACTCTGGGTGATGAACACACAATGGGATTTATAGATGGTGTAATACAGAATTGTACACCTGAAATCTATGTAATTTTACTAACAATTGTCACCCCAATAAATTTAAAAAAAATTGTCTTTCTTCAAAATTGTGGCCATGTCCACTGAGGTTTTGTTTCTATATTTACTGAAAATGCTGATAGCAATATTTTTCCTTTTAAATCCATATTTTTTACATAGCTGTTTTATTTCTATTTAAATTAAAGTTATTGCTATAACACTGGTTAATAAAATTATATAAGTTTCAGGTGTCAGCTTTATAATACATCATCTGTATATTCCATTGGGTGCTCACCACCCAGAGTCTAGTCTCCTGCTGAAACCATATATTTGACCTTCTTTACCCCCTTCATCCTTCCCCTTCCCTCTGGTAACCACCATACTGTAGTCTGTGTCTAAGAGTTTGTTTGTTTGTTGCTTTGTGTTTTATATTCCACACATGAATGAAATCTTATGGTTCTTGTCCTTTTCCATCTGACTTATTTCATTTAGCATAATACCCTCTAGGTTCATCCATGTTGTCACAAATGGTAAGAGTTTATTCTTTTTTATGGCTGAGTAATATTCCATTGCATATATGTACCACATCTTCTTTATCCAATCATTGTTCAAAAGACACTTATGTTGTTTCCATGTCTTGGCCATTGTGAATAATACTGCACTGAACATAGGGATAGATATATCTTTATGAATAAGTGCTTTCAAATTTTGGGGATAGATACCCAGAGGAGGGATTACTGAGTCATTTTGTAACTCTATTCTTAATTTTTGGAGAACCTCCATGCTATTTTCCATAGTGGCTGCAGCAATTTACATTCCCACCAGCAGTGAACCAAGGGTTCAGTTTTCTACACATCCTCTCCAACACTTATATTTTCTTGTCTTGATAGCAGCTATTCTAACGTGTGAGGTGGTATCTCATTGTGGTTTGATTTTAATTTCCCTTATAGCTCGTGAAGTTGAGCATTACATAGGTGTTTTATACATGTTAATTAATTTAAGCCTTATAATAGCCCTATGTTATCATTTAGTAATAATATCCATTATTATCTTTTACAGAAATTGAGGCTTAGGGTGTTTTAATCACTTTCCCATGGTCCTATTTCTCCACTCTGATTTGCCATGGGGCCTACGTGCTTGGGTTTTTTCCACTTTCAAAACTTCTTCCACATAAGTTCAAAAGCAATGCACTAGATATTCATAGCAAGAAACTGATTAGGGCATGAGACTAGTAAAGCAAAATGGTGATGCCTGAGGTTCCCAGAGGTTTGTACTACCTTGAAAGTCAAATGACATATTAGGATTGTTTTTGGAAAGTGTGACCTAATGGTTCAAAAAAAAAATGAGAGAGATAACATAATTTATATATTTTTAATTTTTTTCCAAAATTTTTAAACTATTTTTTTTGTTTTGTTTTGTGTTTGTTGCCTTACCCAAAGTTTGAGGGCAAAAATGTGCTAAGAACTATGGGGAAGAAAGAAAAATACATTTTGAAAGAAAAGATATTATGACTAAAATTTTATACCAGGATAAACTATGGTATTAATTCTTCAGCATTAGAGTATCCTGTTACATCATTTCATTTATGCTCATGCATCCAAGTTTGCACTTTCTCTTTCATAGCTCCTGATTTTAGATTATGTAGAAGCCTACATTACTTTTTTACAACTCAGAAAAACTCAGTGGCATTCTCCCTGCAAGGCTCAACCACAGGCTGACTGAGGGTGATGTCAACTCCCAATTAACGAGACAGGAATAGTATTGACTGTTATGAAACTTAAATGTGTACAGACCATATCCTGTGCTTTAAATGACACACCCCAGTAGTCCATTCATGCCGATTTATGAAAAACATAAGAAAATAGCCACACATTAGCTTCCTTTTGCATGTGGACATAAACACATATGTCCATCTTGGTTTCTCTGCTAGGTGATTTTACATGCCCATTAGGGTCTGGCCTTGCAGACGCTCAGTCCCAAAACACTGGGATCCCTCTTGACTCCTCTCGTTCTCTCCCACTCCACGTTCTATCCATCGGCAATTCCTGTCAGCTTTAGCTGCAAAATAAATTCTAAATCTAACCATTCCTCACCATTCCCTCTGCTTTTACCGGGGTCCAAGCCACCATCATCTCTTATTTGGATCACTGCAATGACCTCCTGGCTGGACTCTCTGCTTCCACCTTTGCTCTTCTGCAGTCAGTTCCAACAAAGCAGGCAGTGTGATTCTAACAGTGGTAGTACCAGCATGTATTTTAAAAAGAGTCATTGCTGTGCTCAAAATCCTCTAATGCTTTCTCATGACTACACAGAATAAAGGCCACAGTGGCTGGCAGTGTCCTGCACTATGGCTCCTCTTCACTCTGAGCTCATCTCTGCTCCTGTCACACTGGATTCCCCTGATCTCCATGTGGCCTTGCCCTCACCTTCTTCAGATCCTTATTCAAATGTTGACTTCTCTTCTGTAGCATCCTCCTTGACTACCTTATTTAAAACTGATTCCCACCTACTTCCTTGACACCGCTCTTTCTACTTTATTTCTCTCTATTATTCTTACCATTATTTTCCATACTTCATACATTTCACATAATTATTTTTTGATGTCCTCTCCTTCCTCTGGAATACAGGCTTCAGTTTTTTGTTTGTATATGTTTATTGTTGTATCTACAGTGCCTAGAATAATGCTGGACATGTAGTAGGTTCTCACCAAATACTTGGGAAATGGAATGCTTTCCAGACAGACATTACTTCTGACTGCAGTTTAGTTACCTCCAGTGAAGATTTATTTTGGAGCAAAGCCAGAGATTAAAATTACCTTCCTCCGCTCTCTCCTAGACTAGCTAGGAAATTTGACAGGATGTGATATGGTGTGGTAAAGTCCACTATGGCATGCCATGTTTCGGAGCGGGAGAACAAACACTTGGGGTTAATTTCTGGAAGCATTGTGCTAGTGCCACTGCACCCTTTTGCCCCATCTCTGCAATTTTCTTGGAAGTTGGATAGTTGGGTTCGTGGCTTTAATTAGGATCATGAAAGACTATGAGTTTAAAATTTAAAAGGACCGAACCATAGCCCTGCCTTCAGAGAACTGTTTTTTTCACTAAGAAAATCAATTGGTCATTGAGATTTCTAGGTGGTGTTAAACACTGGGTATCTAATTCAGATCTAAAGGAGCCAAGAAGGAACTATCTCCAAGAAGGCAATCACATGTGACTAAAGTAGAACTATGATTTCCCTAAGTAGAGGTTTGCTTGTTAGTTTTATGGGACAACAGGACTGTGAGGTCTCCACCCCCACCCACCAAGGTCCTGAGCTGCCAGCTGTGGCCAATGACTGCTGCTAGCCCTCTTCATCATGTAAGTTGTCACAATCACTAAATAGGCTCTTTTCTCTTCTAAAAGAGACCTGAGCTTTTGTACCTCATAAACCCTAACAAATGTGCCAAGCGGCTTAAGAAATTATGCTGAATCAGATGCAATACAGGCTGCTAATTCACACATGTCAAACATTTCTTAGCACCACTCAAAGTTTGCTTTGACTACCAAAGCCTATGATGGTAGGTCTGAGTTCCTAGCAAGTCAGCAATGAAGGATCTGGCAGAAAGTTTTATGTATTTTTTCCTTGACAAATTTCCCCCTACCTTTTCCTGACTCTCTTGATACCCATTAAGTCATGCTTCATCATGTTAGGCCAAGCAGTATCCCAGAACGTGGTGGAAAACAATTTTAAGGAAACGAGAGTATTAGGTGTCTATGTAGAGCTTGTTCTAGAGCCTCAAATGAATGACTTCCTTGCCAGGTAGAAATTGAACCCTTGTAATGAGGGGCATGTAGTGGTGTCATGATTTCTCAGATTATCACTGGTGATGGTGTCCATTGACGAGCTACCAGAGAGCAAGGTTTTGAGTGACCAGGAAGAGGTTATATCCGATTGCTATGCAACAATGCAACAACATGATTAACAGATTATAGATTGTGTTAACTGCATCTGATTGTGGTAGAGAGCTTATAAAAAAGAAAACGGTAAGTTTAGGCCTTGAACTCCCAACTCAAAGCAGGAGTGAAGAACCAGATAACTTTTCCAATGGCAGGACTATGGCTACGTATGAAGCCAACACCATGGAATTTACACCACCAGGGCTGATCTGGCTACAGCCATTGCTACAGTACAGAAGCCCACCATGAGCCCCTGATGTATCATTATTCATAGGGAAAATAGCTAGCCACCTGGAGAAGGCAGAGATATGTCCTCATGGAATAGATAACGTATTTCAGATTCAAATTTGCTTTCCATGCAGTACTTTTGCCTCGACTAGCATTCCTGGATTATAGGGTACCTTATTCACTGCTATGGTGTTCTTCTCAATACAGCCTCCATACAAAGAACTTATCTTATGCATAGAACTTACTGCTATTAATACAAACTGCATCATCCATAGGCAAACCAAGGTGGAAGGAGATGGATGTGGTGGGAGTGATCCACCTGAGGTGCAGGGACTAGGGGGATGCATTGCCTGTTTAAAATTTAAAAAGATAATAAAACTGACCAAAAGTCAAGGTGCTCTTTTCTTTTTTCTTTTTTATTTTTTTTTATTTTTATAAATTTTATTGGGGAATATTGGGGGACAGTGTGTTTCTCCTGGGCCCATCAGCTCCAAGTCGTTGTCCTTCATTCTAGTTGTGGAGGGCGCAGCTCAGCTCCAAATCCAGTTGCTGCTTTCAATCTTTAGTTGCAGGGGGCTCAGCCCACCATCCAATGTGGGAATTGAACCAGCAACCTTGTTGTTGAGAGCTCGCGCTCTAACCAACTGAGACATCTGGCCACCCAAGTCAATGTGCTTTTTATATAATCACCATCTGCTGGCAAATCTGAACACCAGTGATCAAATTCTCCACAGGGTGGCTGTTTCCTTTATCTGTCTTTGGTTCTTTATTGAGTACTAATTAAAATAGTATTGAAGTTCCCAAAGTATTCTTTACAGAAAACATCAGGCCACTATCTGGGGCAGGGGTTTTCAAAAAGATTTTTTTCTGTGGAGTCTCCCTCCCTTCATGGACTAGTCCTACATTCTGAAGTAGAAAGCTTTACATCTGTATCTGAACATTGCACTTTTAAGAGAATCAATTAGAGTACAAGCATGATATTATAAAATGGATCTCAGCATCTTTTGAATTGGATTCATTAAATAAGAGAGAGATCAACTCAAGGCTAAAATATGGGAAACAGTTGTTGAGTAAGAACCAATCAGAAAATAAGACAGGCGAATATGAAATTATAACAATAAAAATAGGTGACTCATTTAAAAATGTTGTTTCTTTCATTTTACCAGATAGGATGCTAAAACACTCATCTGCTTTGTTTAATTCCAGAGAACTAGCAGCTTCTTCAGGTGTACCACATGCCACAAAATAATTCTCAGAAAGTCTTGGGCTAAAGGAAGAAAGGAGAAGATAAAGATGGGATTAGGTTGAGTGAGAATTATCACTCGACTGGCCTGTGATATGCCAGAAACCATCTATATGTCAGGGCTTATCACATCCTTCAGGTGCTCCAAGCATATGCTTGTGATCTTTTCAATGCCTGTTGCACTGGACACTGTCCTGCCCAGATGACCCCCTCCTCAATCTCTTTCACCGGTACTGTGCTCCTGTCCCGTAGCATCTGTATGTTTTTCTGCTAAAGGCTCCACTGTCTCTGTCAGAGGACTGCCCTTGGGCACATAAGCTGCCTCACCAGTAAAAGAAGTGCCTGGGAATATTCTTATCCACCGGCTGCCTGCCGATGACTGACTGATGTGAAGGTACAAAAGCCCAAGCTCCTTTGTCTCAAAAGGTAGGACAAACCCTGCTATGTCATGTATACTCCAGAGTTCCCCAAGGATTACGCTGAGGCTGGGACTCTCTGAAATCACACCCCTGCTTGGCTTTTTCCTCTTCCCTGTCTTGTGCCCACCCACTTCTCCCAACTCCTGGAATCACTTCTCTAATAAACCACCTGTTTATGAATTCTCATCTCAGGTTCTGTTCCTAGGGAACAGCCCAAGACAACTAATAAAAATATTTGAGAGCTAAAAATAAATTGACAGCCAAACAAGAAAACTACCAAACTGGAATAAATAAATATACAATTATATATTCATATACAATATATACATAAACACATAAATAAATAAAACTATCCAATGAAATAAATTCCTACAAAATATGACAGTATATCAACTAGTCTGTTGCAACTGAAATTCGCTGATTAATTACAGATGATATATTTAATCTACAATGTGAATATATTAATCATGACGAGGGATATCATCCTCAAAGGCAACAGGGCTGTAGCAGCCCTGCCTGATTCCAGAAGCTGTGAAGGAAGGATACTGCCCTCTTACCTACATCATTTACAGCATGGATTCTGCTCAAGAAGTAGGGGCCCATCTGGAGGGGGGAGGGGCCACAAATTTTTCTTGAAGAAAAATCCCTCTCCTCTCACATGACAGTACTTGCAGTTGTCTGAAGCCTACTGAATAGGAAGAAAAGCCTTCGATTCTACAATCATAGGCCAAAGGCAGAGAGTAGAGATGCAAATACTCCTCTAGTAGTATATAGACTGACAGTCTTCCTAAAGTACAGTTGGCTAATCCATCAGCTTGGGTAGATAACTAATGTCAGATCCTTCCCATTTTTATTGGAGTTGAGTCCAAGACTGGCAGACGCACTGAAGGAAATTGAGTCCGTGAAGAAGGGTGATGGTAAGGAGCATAGCAAAAAAGCAGTCACAAGGGAGGCTGTTGTGCGCAAGATAATTAATTATGTTCAAGCACAATGTAGGCTTTTCTCAATCGAGTGGTGACAAAGGAACTGTATT
Source organism: Rhinolophus sinicus (assembly GCF_036562045.2). NCBI lineage: Eukaryota > Metazoa > Chordata > Mammalia > Chiroptera > Rhinolophidae > Rhinolophus > Rhinolophus sinicus. The sequence goes on from NC_133754.1 coordinate 124,053,638, forward strand.
TTGCAACCTAACTCCAAGGAGATTCAACATTACTGCTGAAGTAGTTTAGTAAGATGAACAATAACTACAGCTTTCTCCTGTTTCCTAATTTAGGTCTTATTTTGTCAGAAGAATGATATTACTAGGTTAGTTTCTAGAGATCTTTTCAGCAGGGTGCACAATCAGAAGCTGAATTGAATATTAACATTAATAAGATTCACCCAGTTAATACCAGAACTGCTTCAGGCATCTCAGCTTGTGTGAGCTTTCTCTAGGGAATAGCACTCAATCTGTGGTTTTTCGAATGTGGTCTACAAATTCTTTTCTTTGGTCTTTGGACTTGAAAAGACTGAGACCCAGTATTGATTGCCAGTATTACAACGTATACACGAATGCTGATGATTTGCTAGAGATTTTCTTTTCTCGCAAAGAACAGGAACACATGGGATACATTGTACTGATCACTGATGTGGGCTTTTTTTTAAGATTATGAAAAAATTTCTTTTCAGATTTTCTTGAAAGAGCTATTCTCCAACAAAACCTTTTTACGTCGCAATTTGAGCATAATACCTCCCTTGCTATGTCTTCTCCTCATCCTGTAGATCACACTGCTGTAGGGCTTCTCACTTCTTGAAACAATGGGTTTCAGTGCTTCAGGGGAAAAGTGTCAGAACAGTCCCCAATAGAACACAGGAAGTCTACTCAGCTTTGTCAAATTAGATTTTGGTTTGTGTCTACAACTTGCAAATAAGCTCAAAATATAGGCTTTGTTGAGGAAAAAAAATCATCATAAATCTTAAGCATATCCAGGCTCTGGTCGGGTGAACCCATTTCTTCCACAGTACAGAGAGGATGCCCCTTCCATCTAGGATTCTAGGCATAAAGCTTCCTGCATAGAAAGTGCTATGATGGGGAGCAGGGCCTCTCAAACTATCTATGAGGAAGGACCACTTTTTAAAAGTTCCAATACATCTTGCACCTATGATTTTATAAAATGTAACAAAAATGAATTATGAAAAAATCACATAGAAAAATAAACACATATAAAATAAAAGCCCTGAATTTTTATTATATTTAACAGATATAAAATGACTCTAAGTGTACAAGTTGCTCTAAGTGTATCAAAAAATTGTACTCTCAATTTCTGTGCGTATCTTGTTGTGGGCCAGTAACAGTCCATGGATTGGCATCAATTAGAGTAGCACTGCTGCAGAGGAATTGGAAAGCCAGACATCTGTACCCTCCAGCCCCAGAGATTTTAGAGAAGAGGAGAGAGAAGCAGAGCAAGAAGACAGGGCTCTTTCCTTCTTTCCACACCTCCATGCCCCACATTCTCTTTGTTGAATTCTGCTCCAGTGTCATCTACTTCCATCACGACAGAAGGCAATGGCATATCTCATTGGAAGAAGGTAACAAAGGAGGCAATTGAGGAACTCAGGGGTGCCGGCCTGTTCCTTGGCAGATGGTGAAGATAGCTGAATTGTGGGCAGTGAGTCTACCATGGGTACCTGAGGCAAGGCATCAAGTAACTGTGACAGAGGCTGTGGGCTGAGTAGCCCAGGCCAAGACACAGATGAAGAAGATGCCAGAGTCTCACGGGGGTCTGCAGTACCAGTGTGATCCACGGTAAGACCAAATCACTCAGGGAGAGTAGGATGTGACAAAACTGAGAGCCACTACAAGCTATACCAATTGCAAACTTTAGCAGCAGTTGCCTGCAAGCTCAGGGATGGAACCAGTCACACCTAGTGGTTCCTGAAAGTCACCAGGCAGCAGCCCAGAGCAGCCACTTCTCAGCAAAGAAAGGAGAGGACAACACAAAGTGTGCATCCAGGGCCTTCAGAGAGAGGGGCTGAGTACGGGCAGAACCTGCAGGACTGAGCCTTTTACCTAAAACAGGTTAAGCATTTACCCCAATAGACCATCTATTGGATGAGACTAAATTTATGAGATTGAACTGAAGCCTCCCCTTTTCTAGGCATTAAGGAAAATTCAATAGGTTTCCCTATTGAAAGTAAAGAAAGTGTATTTTCTCTGCACATCTGGGCTGTAATGTTTAAAACTGCAACCACCACTCCTGAGAATGTGCATACCTGTGGTCAGGAGGACTGAGACCCTGGAAATCAAACACCCTGTGCCTACCCTGACATCTTCCTTTAAAGAAATGTAGAGACAATAACTTACAGTTGTATCATTTCTGGGATACGCGTGGTCAGCAGAAACAGTTCCAATTTCCTAACCTTGCCATTATTCATTTTCTTTAAGAATGTCTGAAAATGACTGTAAATATGCATTGCCTGCCTTCCAGGCAAGTTATTTGGCCTTTCCTCATGCTGTTCACTCAGAGCTTCCCTACAAGTGAAAGTACATTAGCAAAAGGTAGAAAAGGATGATTCAAATTCCCAAGGTCTTGTAGGCTCTTAAATGACACAGTCAAAACCTCACCTTGACATAGATAACAAAAGTACTACTAAAGGGACCAATTTATAGATTTAGTAAATACAGTTCCTGGTGCATGGACCATGTCTCTCAACCACCAGGGGAAGAAGGGGGACTCATTTGTTTTCATTTATCAAAATTATCTCACGATTATGTTTCTAACATAGTCATTTTACAAAATAGTACGGAAAAGAAAAGTTGTGGGCGAGACATTCTAAAAATTTGACATCTAAAGTTTATAGAATCTGTAATCCCTGAACAAACTATTAATAAAAAGATTTAAAAACCAAAGGGGAAAGGAATTTTCTATTGTCTGGACTGGCTTAAATATAGTTAAATAACTACTCAAACATCAAGACAGATAATATTTAGTAAGACCTTCTAATACAGTATATCTCAAACTTTAATATGTAAAGGAAGCACTTGATTCAGTCGTCCAAGGTGGGGTCCAAGATCCTGCATTTTAAATATCACGATGTAAAGAAGTCTCTGAGCTTTCTATTAGGCAGAACTACTTTTTATGTTTCTGAAGTCAAAAATTGACCAGTGGGGGCAACGGTTCTTGACATAAAAAATTCTTGAATAGAATGGGAAGAAACTGCATTTCCTTATCTGTCAATCTTGGAGTATTGCTTGGAGATCTTCCTGAAGGAAGGAAGGGTTGAACTTTCACTCACTGTATTTCCTCTGCTCCTGTGTTCCCCCATTGGCCTGAGACTGATTCTATTGATTTTCTCCCCTGGCGGGATTGGCTTCCCTCTCCATTTCTGATCTAGGTGATCACAGGAAAGCAGTTAATTCTAACAAGTCTGATTCCACATTTTTAATGCCTCCTCATACAGGAAGCTGGCTGTCACAGGGATCTATGCCTCATTGAGAGATCTTAGATAGGACAATTTTCAATTTGTCCAAATGAGTATTCTCTGACTCATGACGCCCAGTAGTCTGTTTTGAATTGGGGTAACATTGCTCACATAGTGTTTGATACTGTCTTTTCACACTCCCTTTCTTTTAGGCATTTCAAACACACGTTGCCATGAACAGTAGAAGGCTTAGTTCATTCAGCCATTTATTCATTCCTATGCTAGGTAGTTAAGGGCTGGAATTGATAAAAAAAAAGTGGTTCATGGTTTTGAGGGGTGATTCATTCTGGGATTAAATTTCAGCCAAATATAACTAAAAACAACCTTACAATTTTTGGTTTAGAAAATACATGTTTGTTTTTCTCATTTAAGTCTGGAGGTGAGCAGTTGTTAACATTGGTTCCATACCTTGAGAGATCAGACAGAAGTCTTTGCAATTCTCTTGGCTTTTTCTTCAAGGTTAACTGATAGCTGTTGCAGCTACTGCTCTAGTCATCGTGTTCATGTTACAGAGAGGAGGAAAGGAGAAGAGGGTAGTGTTTATTCCAGGAAAAAGAATTGTCAGGTATCTGCTTATGTTCCATTGACCAGAACTATGTCACATGGCCCATTCTTAGCTTCAAGAAAGACTATAAGATGCCTATATTTTGTTTTGTTTTGTTTTAAACTAAGCACACTGAGATTTCCAACAAAACCATGAATATTAGAAAGAAGTAGAGAATGAATATTAGGTAGGCATTTAGTTGTGTCTACTGAGGGAACTTAAAGTCCTTGGAACATGTTATCAATTCTGCTTAATTTTCCTTCTAAGGGCTATGGAAAACCCACTCAATGCACATATGCCAAAATGTAGTCTTTTTAAAAATGCCTTCAATTAGCAAATCAAGAGTTACTGCTGATTAATTCTGACCTTCTTAGATCATCTGCTTGAATACTTACCAGAAAGGTATCAAGAACACTACATGTGTTCAGTTGAGGAGTTTTGTAGCACTGTGTATGTGAAGGTCCAGGCTGTGTTTCTCTTCTACATTGTTGGTGTTAGCTGCAATTTGTAGCTATGCATGACTGAACATAGATTATTTTTATAAATGTCATCTATCTGTATGAAGGCCAGTGCATTGCACAAAAGAGCAATTCAGTATTTTGTTTTCATTTTACTATGGATATTATTCACTTTTCCTGTCTTGATCCAGATGTAAGAGAACCACTGATTTCAAGGTATACACTTGCTGATGTTTTATTCTGCAAATTATAAACCAGTTGAATATGTTTAAAAACACTCTATTTTATATTGCCGCCTCACCAAATCACAGCATCAATGACTTATCACTTTCCCCTTGTACTGACTTCAAGGTCAAAAATAGTTATTGGGAATTTTTATTAGCTTTGATATGTTCCCTCTGTAGCATTTGACGACCCAGCAAAGTGTGAGTAAAACCAGAAGAAAGCAGGCAGGGATGGAGAGAATATGACAAAATGGGCCTTGACTGATAGTGAAGCAAGTGCCAAATCACAGAAAATTCTGTACTCACCTGAGAAATGGTTGTAGTCTTTCCCATTCATCTGTCCATCCATCCATTTATCCATCTATTCAACAAATGTTTGTTAGAGGGTAAACAATGATGAGTAAGGTAATATTCTTAAAAAACCTGAATCATAATAGGGAAGGTAATATAAAAATACATTCTGTTATAAAAGAAAGACAGAGGTTATTACAGTTTGAGTTGGGGTGAGTATCAGGAAGGATGCTTGGTGTTGCCTGGCCAGGGAAGGCTTAAAATTGATAGAGGCACTGAGGTTCAAACTGAAAGATTTGAACACATGGAGATTGGGAGGTGAGGTAAAGAGGATGTTTGCATTTCAGTCAGAACAGCATGAGTGAACATCCTAAGCAAAGAAACAGTGAACACACACACACACACACACACACACACACACACACACGAAAGGTATGACGATTAAGTTCATGAACTCATCCTAGAAAAAGTGCTACATACCCCACTGCTGAATATCACTATGGTCACCTTCCAAGTACTCCCCTTGGGAAGCTATGCACTGACGCCAGGGCCTAGTTCATCCTACAAAGCAATTTTGGAACTCTTTCTGGAATGGCCATCAGAGCTGTCATCATATTACCCTTGATATCCTGAATGTCATCCAAATGCCTTCCTTTCAGTATTTCCTTTTTCTTTCGGTAAAGAAAGAAGCCATTGGGGGCCAGATCAGGTGAGTAGGGAGGGTGTTCCAATACAGTTATTTGTTTACTGGCTAAAAACTCCCTCACAGACAGTGCCGTGTGAGTTGGTGCATTGTTGTGATGTAAGAGCCATGAATTGCTGGCAAAAAGTTCAGGTCGTCTAACTTTTTCATACAGCCTTTTCAGCGCTTCCAAATAACCAGCACTGGACACTTGGTTAACTGTGTGTCCAGTAACTGCAAATTCATAATGAATAATCCTTCTCATATAAAAAAAGTTTAGCAACATTGTTGTAACAAGTTTGCAAACTTAATTGTCAGACCTGGTTTGTGTGTGTGTGTGTGTGTGTGTGTGTGTGTGTGTGTGTGTGTGTGAGAAACTGTGGACTACTTAATTTGTTGGAGCAAAGAATTTAAATTTAATAAGGGGATAATCAGAGATAATTTATATGCTATTACTTTCTCAGGAGAATTTTTCCTGCACCTCCGAGGAGTCTGGATGTCCTTGCTCTCTCATCCCAAAGTATCATGTGCTTATCTCCATCACTCCCAAACAATTAGAATATATGGTTCAAAAGTCTGGTAGGGACTGTTTTTCAAACTGTAAGTTGTAGTTTGACATCATTTTATTTATTTTGTCTATTTTTTTTTTACTGGTAATATTCTTTCAGTTTTACCCACCTATTTATTCTTTCTTGTGCTCTTCGTTCATTCTGTATGATTAACCTTCCATCTGGAGTCATTTTCTTTGTTTGAAAAATTCCATGAAGTATTTCTATAATAGCAAGAAAACTTTCTCAGTTTTCGTTTGTCTGAAAATATTTTCATTTTGTCTTCTTCATTTTAGAAAGCTATTTTTCCTAGCTAAATGATTCTAAGTTGGCTGTTATTTTCTTTCATCACTTTATTGATGTCACTTCATTTTCTTCCAGTTTCCAACATTTCTGTTGAAAAATTTGAAAAGTCAGCTGTTGGTCTTTTGTTAGCCATTTGAAGGTAATATTGTCTTTTTCCTCTGAGTGCTTGTAAGGTTTTCTCTTTGTTTTTGGCTTTCAGTAGTTTTTTTTTTTTTTTTTTTTTTTTTCCCAGTAGTTTTATTATAATGTGTATAAGCATGGTTTTCTTTGTAGTTATCCTACTTCGTGTACAAAGAGTTTCTTAAAATTCTGGTGTCTTTCATGAGTTTTGCAATTTTTTTTGCCATTATTTCTTCTCTTCTTTAGGAAATTCAGTTACACATATGTTAGGTATTTTCTCTGAGTCCCAGGTGTTTATGTTCTTTCCTGCATTTTTTATCTTTTTGTCTTGGTGGGCACCAATTTGTATATTCTCTATTGAACTCTATTCCAGGTCATTAATCTTGTATTTTGCTGTTTACAGTATTAAATCCATTTATTGAATTTGAATTTTTAAATATGGCTGTTGTATTTTTAAGTTTGAGAATTTCAATTGGATGCTTTTTTTTCACAGATTATAGTTCTCTGGTGAAATTCTCTTATTTTTAAATCCCTTTTCTTGAAAATATTAATCATGATTGTTTTAAAACCTGTGTTTGATAAATTTAGTGTCTGGATCATTTATTGATCTATTTCCATTGTCTATTTTTGCTCTTGGCCTTCAGTCATTTGATTCTTTGTACAAGTATGCTTGTTAATTTTTTATTGTGTGTTTGACATTGCATATGAAAAATTGTAGGACATGTTAATTTTCTCCAAAGAGGTTTTAATTTTCTTTTGGTAGGATGATACAGTACAAGTAAGATACCTGGATTCAATTAGGGACTGAATTAATTTGAAGTTATATTTCAAGATTTGTGGAAACTGGTATATTTATAATTTGCATTTATTTCCAGGGCCCAAGCTTTTAAGGATATTCATGAAATCCTGGAATATTTGTCTTAACAGGATATGAACTCCAGTTTTTGTCTCTCTATTGCCAATGCACAGTTTAGGGATTGGCAAATATTTTAGGGGTAAAATGCATGCAGAATGTTGGGTTTAATTTCATTTAGAATATTGGTCCTTTAAGTAATGGCTGTCTTTGCAGTCCTTAACTATAATTTTTGTTGTTTTGAAATTTTAAAAAATTTTAAATTACAGTTAACATACATTATTATATTAGTTTCAGGTGTACAACAGAGTAATTAGACATTTGTATAACATACGAAGTGATCACCCTGATAAATCCAGTATACCACACATAGTTATTACAATACTACTGATTATATTACTCATGCTATACTCTACATCCCTGTGACTATTTTGTAACTCCCAATTTGTTTCTCTTAATCCCCTCTCACCTTCACCCAGCCCCCCAAACAACCCCCAATCCAGCAACCATCAAAATGCTCTCTGTATCTATGAGGTTGTTTCTGTTTCATTTGTCCTGTTCTCTAGATTCCACATGTAAGTGAAATCATATGACATTTGTCTTTCTCTGTCTGACTTACTCCACTCAGCACAGTACCCTCTAGGTCTATCCATGTTGTTGCAGATGGCAAGATTTCGTTCTTTTTTTATGGCTGAGTAATATCCCATTGTATATATGTACCACCTCCTCTTTATCCAGTCATTTATCGATGGTCACTGAAGCTGCCTCCACATCTTGGTCTTTGTAAACGATGCTGCAATGAACATATGGATGCACATGTCCCTTCTTACTAGTATTTTGGGTTTCTTCAGATAAACACTCAGAAATGGGATTACTGGGTCCTTCTTTTTCTCTTGGTATAGCCTTTGTTTTAAAGTCTATTTTTATCTGGTACAAGTATTGCTACCCCAGCTTTTTTTGTTTGTTTCCATTTTCATAAAATATCTTTTTCCCATCTCTTCTTTCAGTTTGTGTGTGTGTGTGTCTTTCGAACTGAGGTGAGTCTCTTGTAGGCAGCATATGTAAGGGTTTTGTTTTCTTATTCATTCAGCCAAGGTATATCTTCTTCTTCTTCTTTTTTTTTTTTTTTTTTAAATATTTTATTGGGGAAGGGGAACAGGACTTTGTTGGGGAACAGTGTGTACTTCCAGGACTTTATTTTTTTTCCAAGTCAAGTTGTTGTCCTCTAGTTGTGGAGGGTGCCATTCAGCTTCAAGTTGTTGTCCTTTCAGTCTTAGTTGTGGAGGGCGCAGCTCAGCTCCAGGTCCAGTTGCCGTTGCTAGTTGCAGGGGGCGCAGCCCACCATCCCTTGCGGGACTCGAGGAATTGAACTGGCAACCTTGTGGTTGAGAGCCCACTGGCCCATGTGGGAATCAAACCGGCAGCCTTCGGAGTTAAGAGCATGGAGCTCTAACCGCCTGAGCCACCGGGTCAACTCCCCAAGGTATATCTTTTGATTGGAAAATTTAATCCATTTGCATTGTAAGTAATTGTTGATAGACATGTAGTTATTGCCATTTTATTATTCACATTTTTTACCTTTTTTTTTCCTTTTAGTCTTAAATAAATCCCTCTAAGATTCCTGGTAATACTGGTTTGATGATGATAAACTCCTTTAGATTTTTCTTGTCTGGGAAGTTCTTTATCTGTCCTTTGATTCTAAATGATAGCTTTGCTGGGTAGAGTCATCTTGGCTGTAGGTCCTTGCTTTTCATCACTTTCAATATGTTGTGCCAAACCCTTCAGGTCTGCAAAGGTTCTGTTGAGAAAACAGCATGACCAGTCTTATGGGGGCTCCCTTGTAGGTAACTGACTGCTTTTCTCTTGCTGCTTTTAAGATTCTCTCTTTTTCTTTAACCTCTGGCATTTTAATTATGATGTATCTTGGTGTGGGCCTGTTTGGGTTCATCTTGTATGGGACTTTCTGTGCTTCTTAGACTTATATATTTATTTCCTTCACCAGGTTAGGGAAATTTTCCGTCATTATTTCTTCAAATAGGTTTTCAATTCCTTGCTTGCTTTCTTTTCTCCTTCTGGTACCCCTATAATGTAAATGTTGGTATGCTTGACATTGTCCCAGAGGTTTCTTAAACTCCTCATTTTTTTGGATTCATTTTTCTTTTTGCTCTGAACTCTAATTTTTGATCTTTCAGCCTACTGAGACTGCCACAGACATTACAACACTGCTTTCTCTGGCTTTGGCGGGCTGAGCTGTGAATTAGCAAGTTCCCAAGAAAAAAAATAGCAGCAAATAAAGGATTACCACAATGCATTTTTCATCTCTCTGCATCTTGCATTCCTTACTGCTTTGCTTGTTCTTTAATATCTGCACACCCATAGTTAAGTTTTGATTGATAACTAATTATAAATGGGAGTAGAAAAGTCATATACACTTCATAGGGCTGGAGAAGCAGGAAATTTGCTATTTCTGCTGACATAATACCTCATGGCAGCTGGCATCTTGTGCTTGTTACACTTCTGAGATGTACGAAAATACTCTCTCCACCATTCAACAACATTTCTAATATGCCTGGAGCTACCTCCTATACAACCAGAAAAAAATTGAGTAAGAATTCCTTTCTTTAATTTTTCTACCATTTTCATTTAAAACATGTAATAAACATTATGAAATGCCTTTTAAAACAAAAATGGGGACAAATAAACAAAAACAATTATGATAAAGAAGCACTGTTTCAATTTGGAATATGTCTTTTCTTTTTCTTTTCAAATGGATTCCTGTTGTTTTTTATGTCCTTCCTTGATTATAAAGGTTTAGAGTTCTTATTGGTTTTCAAAGGTAGGAATTTACCAGGGTTCTTTTATGATAATTCTTGAGATTTTTGCCAATTTAGCTAGCACATTAAATTTGTAATTTATTTTCAGAGTATGTTTTGCTATGAGCTGTTTAAACTTTTGCACAATTTTTTTTGGGGGGGTCACTTTTCCATGTTAGTAGCATGCTATTTTGACCCCAAGTTTAGTTAGTATTATAGCTCCAAATAGGAACACAAATTCTGTTGGGCCTCATTTAAAAGTCAGTGCTTTCTTAAAAATGTTTTATTGTTTTTATAAACCATCCTGAAATGGAGATAATAATTGTTTAATTTAGCCTTGTCATTTGTTATAAACACCAGCTGCTATAATTGTAGGTATTCCCACATGAGGGATTTTTACCAACCGTTAGAAAAATATTTTAGAGCACAAAGCAACCTGGAAGTATGAAACAAGAGTATAAAGTGTCTACAAAAATGAAGAAATTTGAGTCCGTTTATAGCTCACAATTTACATCTGTTTCTATCTGCTTACTTTGGACTTTTCCTTTCTCTTATTATTTCAAAACTACATTTAAAGCTAGGAGAACCAGGATAATACAGTGGCAGTTGAGAATTAGAAATAGTCTGTGAATTTCCAAGAGAGGAGCAAAGATTATTCTCAAATTTCGCTAACTTATGTTAAATAATCCTCTATTATTATATTCCCTAGTGATGCATAACAATAGTATGACAGTATGACGTATACATAAATACATTTTAATATATATTTTTTATTTGGTTTATACAGAGTGCTAACTTAAGAAATGTAGCAGTCTCCTCTTAACGTATCTATTTATGTACTCTTATTTCCCTTCCTTCCAATGTTCTCTTCCTACTGGAATCCTTTTTCTGTGAATGGTCCATCATCTACACAGCTCATCCCTGACTTGCTTTGTCTCACCTCTCCCAACATATAAACCACCCAATCTTGTTAGTCCACATCATCAGCTGTCTCTGCTTCTCTCTATCCACACTGCTACCCTCTTCCTAAGATACCTGCATCCACCTGCCCCCCGCTCTTTTGCGTCCAGTCTTGGTTCCCTCTTATCAGTTCTCCACTCTGCATCCCAGCCAGCCTTTTAAATGAAAATGCAAAGCTCCTCTTATTAAAACACTTCAGTGACTCTCAATCCCATCTATACGGTAACAGTAACGCTCTGAATCCATAATGTGGTTTACGTGGCCTTTTGTGATCTAGCAGCATTATCACTCTAGCTGCATCTCTCACCCTTTCCACTGCAGACATTATCAATTCCTCAAATATATCATGTTCTCTTTAGACTCGGGGCCTTTGAGGATGTTCTTTTACTTTAGAACTTTTTTTTTTTTTCGCTGAATTTCTTTCACTTTCACCTAAGCCCTACTCCTCTGTGAAGGGTTACCTTGAACATTACTTCCTCTGTGAAGTCTTCCTCAACCTTCTCCCTTTCAAGTCTGGATTTGTTCCTCATCTGTGTTTTTGCATCACTCTTTACTTATACTGCCTTGTCACCTGTTCACTAGCAAATATCCCTCACTGGACAGTAGGTTCCATGATGCCAAGGATTGTATCTGGTTTGTGGTTTTAACCCCAGGGCCTAATACAGTGCCAGACGTATTGTAGATACATTTTAAATGTCTTTTGTTAGTGCTAACTTTCTTATATCTTATGTTTATAGTGACTTGATTTTCCCAAACAAAAGGGAAAAAATATGACCTTAAAGATATGAATATCCTCATGGAGGAAATGGGAGAAACCCTTGGAAACTAGGACTGTCTGAAACACTCTGAGACGTATTGGGGCCCTACTTTTATCCCCTATATTAACAAAATTGTGAGGCACATGGTGTTGAGTCTCCTTTACAAAGTTCCATTCTACTCTGACTGATCACTAGCTGTTATAGACTGAATGCTTGTGTCCTCCCAAAATTCGTATGTCAAAACGCTACCCACAATACGATGGTGTTAGGAGGCGGGGCCTTTAGGGGGTAATTAGGATTCGATGAAGGTGGAACCCTCATGAAAGGGATTAGTGCTCTCTTAAGAGTCATGAGAGAGCTTGCTTCCTGCTTCTCTCTCTGCCATCCACCGAGTGAGAACACATAAGTCAGTAGTCTACAGTGTGGAAGAGGGCTCTCACCAGAACCTGACCATGCTGTCACCATGATCTTGGACTTCTAGCTTCCAGAAATGTGAGAAATAAATTTCTATTGTTCATAAGCCACCCAGTTTATGGTGTTTTGTTATAGCAGCCTTAATGAAGACAAATTGGTACCAAGAAGTAGGAGTGCTACTGTCACAGATACCTAAAATTGTGGAAGCAGTTTTGGAACGGAGGCTGGAAGAGTTTGAAGCTAGAAAAAGCCCACATTGCTGTGATTGGACTGTTAAGGACAATTGTGGTGAGGGCTCAGAGGATAAGAGGAGAGCTGCAGAGAAAGCCTCAGGCTTCTTAGAAAACACCTAAATAATCCTGAATAGAATGTCAGTAGAAATATTCATGGGAAAAGCCATTCTGATAAGGCCCTCAGATGAACATGAGGAGCCTGTTATTGGAAAATGGAAAAAAGGAGATCCTTGTCATAAAGTTGCAAAGAAGGTGGCTGAATTGTGTTCATGTTCTAGTGTTTGTGGAAGGCAGAGAGTTGGGGAAATTGGATTTATAGCTAAAGCAGTGTCTAAGTAAAGTGTTAAAGATGCAGCTTGGCACTTCCTGACTGCTTATAGTAAAATTCAAGAAGAAAGAAATGACTTGAAGACAAAATTATTAAGTAAAAAGAAACTAGAGCTTTAAGATTTGGAAAATTCTCAGCCCGTCCATATTGCAAAAATGCGAAAGCGTGTTTGGAAGGGAACACTAAGGATGTGGCCAAACATTTCTTTGATAAGGGATGGGGGTGTGAACCCCAGACTTAATCAGCCACCCCAGCAGGAAAAGTGCCAGTCTGAACTGAAGAGGAAAGAGATGGGAGGTAATGAAAGAAGAGTATAGTACTTCTTGGATTTTATAACTCATGACCATAGAGCTAGTCAGCTGCAAATGTGTGTGCGATTCTTCAAGAAAAGGGAGGAATGACCCCAAAGGCAACTCAGGGCTACTTCCTCAGTTTCAAGAAAGGGGGATCTTCACCTCACTTTTTACCAGCCAGACAACCTCTGCCTAAAGTGAGGCCTCCCAGAGCTGGTGGGGCAGGCAGGTGCAGCCCAAAGCTGTGGGGGCTGACCCTGCCCAGCAGAGTGTCGGGGGCAAAGCCACCACCCCAGTGGATCTGGAAAGCAGAGCATTGAGCCAAAAAGACTTATACTCCAGCCTTCAGATCTTGTGAAGTTTGTCTTGCTGGGTTTTGAACTTACTAGGGACCCATTACCCCTTCCTTCTTTTCTACTTCTACCTTTCGAAATGGGAACATCTATCCTATGACTGTTCCACTATTGTATTTTGAAAGCACGTAAATTATCTGGTCTCACTGGTTCACAGATGGAGAGGAATTTTGTCTCAGAACAAACCTTACCTTGAGTCTTACCTATATCTGATTTACTTGCTGCATATGGTCTCTCTCAATTATTGTAAGAAAAAAGAAAGCAGTGTGGCTGGATCCACACAAAGATACTGAAAACTTGAGTGTGAGAAAAAGAGCTCAAGCGTCCTAGTCTACCATATATACCTTATATAGCTTTATGCTACCATATATACATCAGGGATTCCAGCCAAGTTACAGCTGCCCTCTAGACCCTGTTTTGCTTTTCTGTAATACAAGGATGTGCTAATTACCAAAGTATGTTCTATGGTACACAAATTCCAAATAGTATTTTAAGAAAAAGTTTCCATGAGCACGTGTATTTGGAAAATGCACATTTCATAGAAAGATTATCAGTGGTAGAAATGCATGAGAGGTCCTTAAAACAGGAGAGTGTGTTGGTGGTAGGCTGGTGGCAAGATGGAAGAGGACAAGTGATTGATTTCTCCAGAGTTAAACTAGTCATCAATAAAGCTGTGAGTTAAAATAACTGTTGTGGACTCAAACTTTGGGAGGTGTCCCGTGGTCTGAAATCTGAGCACTGAAGTAACTCCATGGAATACCTGGGTGATGGAGACGTGAGCAAATGAGTTTGAGTGGAGGAGATGGTAAGAGTTGGAGAGAATGTTGTAAATCCTTCCAGCTAGTGTGAGATAGGTTTAAAGCTACACAAGTATGCAGACTTTTACACAACATTAATTGTCATTTTTAATTTTCAACTCCAAAATGGGCTCTCTATCCTAAGCCAAAACTTAGGATAGACAAACACTGCTAAAAACAATTTAACATTCCCTCTCTATGAAAATAATATTTTATTAGATTTCTTTCAATCTCTTTTATAGAGAAATATTTTAGACATAACCAAGAGAAAAGAATATAATAAATCCCTGGTGTCCATTAGTTTTCCTGAAGACAAAATAAAAGCAGGTAATGAAAATTAATTTAAATCCAGCCAATATCTACAATGAATCAGACAATCTCTCAGATTCCCTTCAGATCAAACATTCTAAATTAAATTTACAAGTTTGTGTTTTAATCTATAGGCTTCCCAGTGGGTCCGTATGATTGAATCCAAAATATGACTTTAACTGGAAGAAAATATCAGACAGAAAAATTGACATAGCCTCATTAACTTGGGATATAAAGTAAATTTGACTTGACCTGAAAGGGAATCATATTAGTCAGTGTTCTCTAGAGAAACAGAAACACAGAAACAATACAACCTCTCTCTCTCTCTCTCTCTCTCTCTCTCTCTCTCTCTCTCTCTGTTTCTCATCTCTATCCATCCATCGATCGATCTATCTATAGTCTATCTAGAGAGAGAAAGAGAGATTTGTTATGAGAAATTGGCTCATGTTATGTGTATGTTGTCAAGGAGAGGTTAAGAAGTCCCACAATCCACTATTTGCAAGCTGGAGACCCAGGAAGGCCATTGGTATAATTCAGTTTGAGTCTGAAGGCCTGAGAACTGAGGGAACCAATGGTATAAATCTCCATCCAAGGGGATGAAAAGATGACATCCCAGCTTAGCAGACAGGTAAGAAGGGGACAAATCCTTTTTTCTCAGCTTTTGTTCTATTCAGGCCCTCAATAGATGGCGTGATGCCCACTCACATTGGTGAGGGAAGGTACTTTACTGGGTCCATTGATTCAAATGCTAATCTCTTCCAGAAACACCCTAACAGACACACCCCGTAGTAATGTTTAACCAGCTTTCTGGGCATCCCTTAACCCAACCAAGTTGGCACATAAAATTAACCATTATAGGGGTTGTCCTGAGGGAAAAATAGCATGTCTTATGAGCCCCTAAAATAAATTCTTTAAGAGCAGCCTTACCCCTTTTCAGATTATTATTACTCTTGGCCTTTCAAAGAGTGACAAAACAAATGAATATTTGCTGGATAAAACAACTTTAGGGAAAGACTACACTACTACTCCATATAACTAGTGACATTGCCTTCTTCTTACAACATTTTTATTCCTCACTTAACTGGGTGCTATAAACTGTCAGTCCTACAACTAGTTCTGACATGAACGTTGGTTCATATTTTCATTTATGTTAATGAGCAAGACAAAAGTGAAACAATGAAGATGTATGTCAAAACCTCACTCATTGGTCAACAACTAAACTGAGAGACCTCTTTGCTGAATCATGATAGTTTTTGAAATCAGAAGGAATATTTCCTTGACAATGTACACTGCAGACCTGACACACTTTTAAATTTAATCTGCATTATGAACATTTTCTCCATTGTGTCCTTAAGTCTAGACAACCTACAAAACAATAAATCAAGCCCTGACCCATAGCATTTGTCCATTTCCACGGTACAAATGCTCTCATGATGGCCAATTTCAATAAGCAACATGAGGTCACTGAACAGAGTTGGAAAGAGATGTATGATACCACAGCATTATATAGTATTTCTACTACAAACACAATAAAAGTGAATAACCTCAAGAACATAGATAATAAAAGAAAATTCAGTAAAATATTTAGGAAGTGATTGCTCTTGAATATTTGTTTTGTTCATTTTTAATATGTATTTAATTGTAAGTTTACATAATTTATTTTTAAATAATGGCTCCATCTAGAATAGAAAAGTAGTTGATGCTGGGTGGTGGGGAAAATAGGGAGAGGTGGGTAAAAGGCAAAAACTTTAGTTATAAGGTGACTAAGATCTGAAAATCTAATGCATGACATGGTGACTGTAGTTGTTAACACTGTTGCATTATTGAAATTTGCTAAGAGAATAGAACTTAAATGTTTTCACCCAAAAAAACATTAATAAATGTGAGGTGATGGATACGTCAATTAACTTGATGGTGGGAATTCTTTCACAACGTATATGTACATCACATCATCATGTTGTACACTTTAAATATCTTACAGTTTAATTTGTCAATTATAGTCTCAATAAAGCTGAAAAAATGGCTTTGTTTAAAAACTGGCTCTCAAAATTTCTGAAAATTTAACCCTTGACTATCACAAGCCAGTATGAGCTGGCTCCAGCATATGACTGGACCCTTCCTCTCTTTACTTATGGTCCTCTGACTAGTTTCATATCACTTTCCCAGTTCAAGCTTTTTGTTTTGGTTTGTTTTTTTTTTACAGTTGAGGAAATGGCGAATGATATTTTATGTTCCTTCCAAGGTAAACCTCCCCACCCAATATCATTATTGCCCCAACTTTATTTCCTTTCACACTAACTCTTCAAGACTTTAGTAAAATAATTTTGGGGAAATAATATATTTCCTTCTTGGATATGATCTTGTATATTAACTTACTAAATGCTCTGAGAAGTTCTACAGTAAGAAAGCTAACTTTGAAAGCTGTTCTCAAATTCAGGATCATAGAACACTTTGTTTTTCATGTAAGACATAGTAGCATCCCATGGAATACAGTTTGGAAACTATAGCAGAGGGTAACCAAACATAGTACATGCACAGGGTTTTGAATTATTTCCTCTATACCATCCAGGGGAAGTTCATTTTATTTATCTCATACACATTTCTCTCCATATGCCAATGGTAAGTGCTTTGTGGCATCTTTAATAACAAGAATAATAATGATAATGATAATAATAATAATGATAATAATAATATTATAATAATAAACATTCTTTAATACTTTATTAGTGTGCCAGGCACTGTTGTAAAGGATTTACATGCATTAACTTATTTAATCTTCAAATGTTAGAAGCTATGAAAAAAGAGATTTTTAGTCCTAATAAACTCAGCAAATGTTGATGAGATCAGGTCATTTTTGATGGGTAGGAACGTAAAAAATTATCTGTCCAGTGGAATGTTCCAGTGACTCACTGAATTTTACATATTTCTTATTCATTAAGGGTATTTGCTGCACTGTTCCCACTGCAGGTGAAACCTTTGAGGCTCCACCTTACTGTTTTGTTCTCATGCATTTTAGATAAGCTCAGTGGGTAGTTAAATTAAGTGGCTACTATTAAATTTCTCAAATATGGCTATTTATCCCCACCCATTCATTTTACCTGCACCCACTTAACTAGATAATTAATAGACACGTGGGGTTTTAACTGTGACAGGTTAATTATCTTAAATACAAAGTTGTTTTAAACTTCTGGTGAAAGTAAATTTCTCTGATAAGGATGTTCTGAATTCATTTTTAATAGAAATAGTTATAAGGGAGAGGTGTGCATGAGTGATTTCAACATGACAGATTGGAGAGGAAAAGAAGTGAGAGAATCCAGGAATGTAGAAATACAAAATGGTGATTACTGTGATATATTTTGACTTGACACTATAATGAAATCATGGATCTGAGAGTTGGAAGGAATCTCAAGGGACAGTCTGGAGCAGTGCCCAACTTTCAGGCAAGTATCATTATCCTCATTTTACAGATGAGGCAAGAAGGCTCAGAAAGGTTACACAACCTGCCTAAGGCTAACGGCTAATAGTTGGTGGAGAAGGCACTAGCAGTAGTTACTGTAGTTTCTCTTGCATTGCCCTTGCCCTCAAATTAGTTTGAAAGCCTTCAGTGCCACATTCTAAATTTAAAATATATTTTGGAAGTGAAAAAATGTCTCCTTCATAAAAGACTCCCCAGGAATCAACTACAGAGAGAATCTCCAGGTGGTTCTTTGAAGGAATGAGTTTTTACCCTCAAGTTGTAAGAAACCTTTTTTCCCGATAGTTGAATAGAAATTTGGGAAGACAGGAAAAGCCAATAAGACTAGCCCAAAAAGAGTTGTCCAAGTGTAATGAGTACATGCTTTGGATGGCTCAGGAAAGATGGGGTACTAATGGTTACCAAGGAAGTACAACATACCCACGAAGTACAGCAAACCCAATAGTCATGTAGCTATGAGCTTAGAGCTAAATATAAAGGGAGCGGCAGATGGGTAAAAATACTGATACACAACCGTGCAAAACACTTTCTTCCTCCAGCTTTACATGCATCACAATCACATAGAATAAGATCAAGAATTTGTATTCAAAGACCTCACGAGATCTCAAGATGGATCCAGGAAATGTGTATTAGAAAAACGTCCTAGGTAATTGTAATACAGGTAGTCACTTGTTTCACATCAAGAACTCCTGTGAATTAAAACAGTGCTTCTCAAATTCTCATGTAATTTTAAATCACCTGGCGTTAATACAGATTCTGATTCAATACGTCTGGGGCAAAGTCTGAGATTCTACAATTCTAACAAGCTCCCAGGACCTACCTATGCTGCTGGTCCATGGAACACATTTTAAATACCAATGAATAAGAATATTAATGTTAATCACATAATGTTGTTATCATTTAATATAGGAAATATTGATGGCAAATGAATAGGCTGATAAAAAATATTTGTCTACTATAAAAATTATTTTCTTTTAACATACCTGTGTGTCTGGTCCAAAAAGACGATAACGAATAAAAAGTTAATGGTACTAAATTTTTGTTGATTATTTTTTAATTACCAGTAGTGTGGTGCATTATAATGAAATTTTTAAAAAATTGAGTTTTAATCTGACTCTGATACCAGCTGTGTGAAACCTTCATCAGTGAGATAAATAAACAGTATGAAGGTAACATATTTTTAAAATTACAGTTTATAAGTTCTCCAGTATATCGAAACTGCAACATCTAATAAAAATACAGAAATACCAGGGTCATAATGGGCTGTGTCGTTTCTGGCAAGAGCTTTAACTTTGCCTCTTTCTTCCCACTCATGGAACCACATCAGAGTGCAACTGAATAAAAGTAATGTTACTCCAGTTTATTAAACGTATGTAAATTATTGTTGTTAGTAATATAACCTAATAGAGCTGAGCCTCCCTGTGGCTCCTTCTCTGCATGGAATCGCATTCAGAGACATATCAGTCTGACATTCAAAAAAATTGAGAAGCAATTTAATTCTTCACTTCACTTCCCTTGAAAATGCCGAATGAACCTACATCCATTAGCCACAGGAAATATCCTTAAAATATATCCTTTTTCCTTATCTCTATTACTTTCAATTTTTCCAAAACACTCCCAGATGCCCCTATCTTTCCTCTCCTGTTGCCCCCAAAACTCACAAACCCAGTCTGATGAACTTTGTATCCCTCTTTCCTCTGTTTTCTAAGCTCAGTTCTTTATCATGTTGATCAAATTTGTTTCTCTTGCTTCTAATAATTTTTGAATTCCTCCTTTACCTGCATTCTGTACAACAAAGGGGCAGCGGTTCCAAAAGCTGATTCAAGGAACAAGAACTCTTTCTCTTTAGAAGCGGGGCAGAGAGGAACAGAAGGAGCAATTTTACAAATCTTATAGCTCAATATTTTTGTCATAGTAACAAATTATTTGCCATGTACCTCGTAAGTGATCTTGACACATCGCTTGAGAACGTTTGCTGAATTCCATTGCCATGTAACTCTTCTACAACTCTAAGGTAGAAGTTTTATATTTCCAACCAGGTAGTTTCCAGTATTCTTAAGGGGAATCAGTAGGTTCATAATCTAGTGATTACAAAACAAAAATCTAATGACAGCTCTCAAAACATGCCTAATTTTAATTCATTTTGAACTAAGATGTGCCATATAACACTTTGTTTTGTGAAAAAGAGCCATGACTCAATATTTTAAGTCAGTCAAGAGAAAAAGTGCTTCTTTTAGTTTGGAGCTGGCACCATGTGGCACTTTAGCAATAGCAGCTGTGGGGACCTGGATTAGAGTAGTACTATTAATTTTGAAGTCAGTAATTATCCTTTTAATAAGTGGGATTATTAATAACACGTTGTTGGTAATTTCGTGCAATTAGAAAGATGATGCAAGGTTTAACACATGAATACATAAACCCGAAATTCCTATTCCAAGATTCACTTAAAATTTCTTGGGACTAACCAATCTATAAATCATTCGATTTAATCAGTGGTACAGACCCTGTATGAGAGAGAGATAAAAATTGTCTCATAGGTGTGAGGGATTCACCAGAAATTGCGGACTATTTTAAAACTCCAGTTCATTCTAAACACTATATTCCAGTTTGAGGTTTTGGTAAGAAAGTAATGTCAGTCACAAAAATGTATTTTGCAGACTTTTGATACAAAGTCTATTTTTAAATGCTTGGGGTCAAGTGAATTGAGCACATTTCCAATAATTCTGTAGTTGTGGATCCTCTGACAGTCTGATGGCTCAATCTGAATCAACTAAAAGCCAATGCTGAACAATTGTACTCCTCAAAAATGATTTCAATTTTGGAATCCTAGGCAAGACTGTATAGGTATTTTTATTCTGGAGTAGATTTTCACTTATCCCAGCAAGGAAAACACCCTAGAAACCTTTACTTAAGAACACTGATTAGGTTCAAATGTTAGAGTCATCATTTTTGAAAAGTGCAATTGTGTGCTGACATTGTGATTGTGTCTACCTACATTCACAGGAGAATCTTTTGGTTACGCTGGCAGTTTTGATCTGGGATTAATCTAGATTTCCTGAATGTAATTCCCATAAGAGCAGATGAATGTGTACATTCATCTGACAGACATAGTAGCTCAGTTCTCTGAGACATTCACGGGGAGACAAATGTGAAACCAGAGAGCTCTGGCAGACAAAGGATGCAGAATCCTCCTCGGGCCATTGGAGTTGTGCTTGTGAGCCAGACGTTTAACTCTCCCACTTCAGGTTTGTTTCTTTGAGAAGAGTAGTCATAATCCCCAGGATAAGGAAAGAGATTCTTGTAAAGTAATCCTTGCTGGAGCATATTTGGAGCCACTGGAAAACAGATACGTGGAGGAAATGGCCAAACGTGAGATCTCCAGTGCCCATGATAGTTAACTTTATATGTCAACTTGGCTAGACCATGGTACTCAAATATTAAGTCAAACAGTATTCTAGATGTTTTTGTGAAGGTATTTTTTTTTAGATGAGCTTAACATTTAAGTCATTAGACTTTGAGTAAGCAGATTACCCTCTGAAATGTGGGTGGGCCTCAGCCAATCAGATGAAGACTTTAGTAGTAAAAGATTGATTTCCGAGGAAGAAGAGGGAATCCTGCCAACAGACCATCTTTGGACTCAAGCTACAACTCTTCCCTGGGTCTCCTGACTGTAGCCTACCCTGCAGATTTTGTACTTTCCAAGCCCGAAAGAGAGAGAGAGAGAAAGAGCGAGAGAGACAGAGAGAGAGAAAGACAGTGAGAGGTAGAGAGATTGATTTATTTTACTAACTGTGAGATTGTATATATTATATAATATATATGGATCTGAATTAGGTGGATTTAGGATCTGAACTCAGGCAATCTGACTTTGGCATCTGTGCTCTTAATCAATACACTAAAGTGCCAGAAATGATAAAACCCTTAAGAAAGTTCAGTGAAGGAAGCCATTAGTATGTTCTACAAAGAACATAGAAGTAACTTTTAGAATGGTACTTTGTGCATTTCCATGATGTTAGGACACTGAACAGGGTATCTAAGAACTGCAAAAAGGTTCTTTGATATTTGAGGCATTTCTACCGTGTTTCCCCAAAAATAAGACCTAGCTGGACAATCAGCTCTAATGCACCTTTTGGAGCAAAAATTAATATGAAACCAGGTCTCAATTTTAATATAACATAAGACCGGGTCTAATATAATATAATATAATATAATATAATATAATATAATATAATATAATATAACGTGATGTGATGTGACGTGACGTGACGTGACGTAACGTAACGTAACATACAATATAACATAACATCGGGTCTAATATAATATAATATAATAACGGGTCTTATATTAATTTTTGCTCCAAAAGACGCATTGGAGCTGATTGTCTGGCTAGGTCTTATTTTCAGGGAAACACAGTATGCTAAGCCACAAAAAAATTCAAGGGAACTCACGTTTCACTGTGCAAGAGTTGGTTTGTTTTATGGGCATAGTATGAAGCTTCATGGGTTATGTAATTTTAAAGTTGAAAAATACTTTGGACAAGACTTAATCTAAATCTCTTATTTTAATATGAAGGTACTGATGCCCAAAGTGATTAAATGAGTTGATTAAGACTATTTAATGAATTAGCTGTAGAGCGGGCAGAGGAACTCAGATCTCAGTCTTGGTATTTTTCTCTTAAAAAGCTCACATTCAATAAGTTTATGTCTGTTTTGTTTGTTCATTTATTTTGTTTTTTGGATTCCACATTTAAGTTAAATCATGTGGTATTTGTCTTTCTCTGTCTGACTTATTTCACTTACATAATATTCTCCAGGTCCATCCAGGTGGTCGCAAACTCCTAGATACAGAGAACAAATTGATGGTTGCCCAATGGGAGGAGGTGGGGTGCTGGGTGTAAAAGGGGGAAGGGATTAAGAAGTACAAATTGGCAGTTACAAAATAGTTACGGGGATGTAAAGCACAGCATAGGGAATATAGTCAATAATATTTTAATAACTGTGTATGGTGCCAGGTGGATACTAGACTTATCAGGGGGTTCATTTCATAAATTATATATGCTGTACACCTAAAAGTAATATAAAATAACATTGAATGTCAACTGTAATTGAAAAATTAAGAAAAGGGAGAAAAAGGTGAAGAATAAAAGGTTCAAATTTCCAGGTATAAAACAAGTCATGGGGATGTAATGCACAGCATGGGGAATGTAGTCAATAATATTGTAAGAACTATGTATGGTGTCAGGTGGGTATGAGATTTATTGAAGGCATCACTTTGTAAATTATATAAATGTCTAATCACTGTGCTGTATACCTGAAACAAATATAATATTGAATGTCAACTGTAATTGAAAAATAAAATATTTTTCATAAAAAAAATGAAACTATAGATTTCCCTTTAAATTTTCTTTTTTTAAAAAAGCTCATGTTCACATGGTGAACCCTTTAACAGCCATTTTTTACATGACAACCCCACCTCCCTCACCAACGTTGATTGTATCAAGGGTAAGAAGTGACCCTTTGGTTCAATCAGTCTGATTCCTGAAAATTAAAAATTAAGACCAATGGAGAGATTTTTTTTCTTATTCTTTGGGCTGTATTTGTACGATAATAAGCTCTGAAGCTTCAGGTTGGGAATTTCCCACAACAAAAAAGGAGACTTAAAGGGATGCTAACTGCTATGAAAGATAAATCTCCAAATTTCAATAGTTTAACACATTTATCAAAAGATAAATCTCCAAAGCTCAATAGAAAAGAAGTTAACAGGATAGAACTTTACTTCTCAGTCACATCAAGTCCATGGTGGTTGCAGGAGCGGGTGTTGTTAGCAGGGGCAGGGGCATGTAGTTATTCAGGGTCCAAGCTCCTTTTATCCTGTGACTCCCACCTTCCTTCAAGGACTCAGTCTTCATTCTGCCAGCAGATGGGGAGAGAGCAAATAGATAGTTGCATGGTAGGTTCCTAAGGGCCAGGCATCGAAGGGGAGGCCAGAATTAAGCTACATGGCAACACTTAATGAGAAATGTAGTCCAGATGTGTCCCCAGAAGAAAATGAAAGTGGATTTGCCAAACAAACAGCCAGGGTGTGCCCACAGAGAAAGCCAGTCAATAGAGAGCAAGAGGAATGAACAGATGAATTGGGGAGAAGAGAATGGAGAGAAAATATTTATGGCTTCCCAGATTCTGATGTCAGTCCCCTTCTGAGACCCCACTGCATTCCCCGCAACTGGGTTGACCAGACATCCTGAATCCTTATACCGTCCCTATTCTGTTGAAACCAGCTGATGTTGGCTTCTATAGTTCACAACCAAGACAGTCCTAATAAATATTCACACTCAGGAGGTGGATTGCAACCGCTTGGAGGAAACATATGTGTTCAAAATCTCCCACCCCCTCTCTCGGAATGTAGTGTAAGTTTCATTTACTTATATCCATTTTCATAATGACATTAGCAGCCCGGAGATTAGTGTTTACAATTCTGCTAAACCCCTTCATACAGATGCTGCAGCTGAAGTCAGCATAAAAAAAGCAAACCAAGACAGTGCAAGCAAGCTGTGCCGGAAAGAGTTGGTTATTATATCACACACATTGATTTATAGGTTCAATTTGCCTTTACCTAAATGTCTAGTTATTTAACAGCTGTTATGAATCAGCCAGATAGAGGATTAAGAAGGGGTGGGGGTAGGGGAAAGTAGGTGAAAAAATGCTTTAATCTTATGCTACAATAGAGGAACAAGTCGAGTCAGGTCTCATCTAGTAATTTTGGTTTTCTGATGCTTCTTAAAGGAGGGCATTGTTCAGCTGGAAGGTGAAACAGCTTAACATAGACCACTGGGCTGAGTTCACCTCAACCCCGTCAGTGAGTGAGATAGACGATGCTGAGTATGGGTTAGAAAGGAATGTATCGATAAACGTTGGGAGTAGCTGGCTCTGTCAAAGATAGTTCCGAGTCGCTTTGGCTTTAAATAGACAACTTACTCCAGAAGTTTGGATGAGAGCATGAAGACTTAACAAGATGCAATATAAGGTAATACATAGGTTACCTAGGAAAAACTAAGACAGAATGCACTTCGGGTGGTTCTTTTGCTAATTGTGTTCAGAGTTCATTAAAATCTTGGACAACAGTCTGGATGTATTTACTGAGTGAAGATATCTGTTTGTAAGAATTTATTTTACTCAGGAATTTATGAAGGCAAAAAAGGACTTGCTGAGAATGTCTGACACTTTCATCTGAGATGAGACTGAAGAAAAGTTTCCTCTTTGTGAGTGTTCTGCACGCTGAGAACATAAGCTGGGTGCTGAGGAGACTCTCTAGTCCTCACCAACTAAGGATGATCCTACAGGTCTGTCTGGGGAAGAGAAGCTGTGCTGGTCCAGTAAGGAGCTTTTTCTGGGTCTGGGCTTGCTCTTGCCTTACTCAGTTTGGTCTGTGCTCAGATGTTTGCCTTGCTCGAACCTGGGCCTAAGCATTAAACTTGTTCAAAGTATGTCTTGTTGGTTTCTTACTTGATTTTTCCAGTATATTTTGCTTCTTTTAAAACTGTTCTGCAAATTCCTAGCTCTAGCTCTAGCTCTTTTACCTGAACTTAAAGACTACCCTCCCTCACCCAACTCACACACACTGGCAATAATTTTGTTCTATTTGGAAGCCAGAACAATGGATGTTTTCTGTATAGACTCATATGTCTCCTCCCCACTCCTGCTCCTTGCACATAGCAGAAGCTCTATGACTGCCATTTAGTCACTTTATGTCAAACATTGAGTAAGATACGGTTTTAGAAAAGAATACCACTACCGCTACTGAAATTATCACCACTACCTACATTCGCTACACTTTATAAGTTTCTTTGCAGCTACCTGATAAAAGTATGTGCTAAACTGTTCCTATATAGATTATCCCAATGAAAACACTAAGACCTTAGAAGGGAGTGATTATCTGATTAAGTACACAGATGGAAATAGCCATCACTTCTCATGCTGAAATCCACAGCTCCTCCATCCAACCAAACTGTCTCCACATGTAGATGCATAAGGAGAAGAAAACTTCCAGTCTTAGAGACTGCTCACGGCCCAAAGACGCTGAGTGAAAGAGTATGTAGTTGCAAGAGCAATATGAACTATACCTGCACCTCCAATTAATTTGTTCCCTAACCACAGGACCTTTGCACAGGCTGTTCGGGCAGATACAAACATCTGAGCACAGATAAAATTAAGACAAGTGCGAGTCAGGACACAGAAAGGGACCAGGCCTTTGCACAGGAATGCTTTTCTTTTCTTTCTTTTTTTTATTAAAGTTTATTGGGGTGACAATTGTTAGTAAATTTACATAGATTTCAGGTGTACAATTCTATATTACATCATCTATAAATCCCATTGTGTGTTCACCACCCAGAGTCAGTTCTCCTTCCATCACCATATATTTGATCCCCTTTACCCTCATCTATCACCCCTCTCCCGTCTTACCCTCTGGTAACCACTAAACTATTGTCTGGTCTATGAGTTTTTATTTCTCATTTGTTTGTCTTGTTCTTTTGTTGTTTTTGATTCATATACCACATATCAGTGAAATCATATGGTTCTCTGCTTTTTCTATCTGACTTATTTCGCTAAGCATTATATTCTCAAGATCCATCCATGTTATCACAAATGGTCCTATTTCATCTTTTCCTACTACCGAATAGTATTCCATTGTGTATATATATCACAACTTCTTTATCCATTCATCTATCGAAGGACATTTTGGGTGTTTCTATGTCTTGGCCACTGTAAATAAAGCTGCAACGAACATTGGAGCACACGTGTCTTTATGGATAAATGTTTTCAGATTTTTTGGGTAGATACCTAGGAGTGGGCTTGCTGAGTCATACGGTAATTCTATTTTTAATTTTTTGAGGAACCTCCACACTGCCTTCCATAGCAGCTGCACCAGTCTGCAGGAATGCTTTTCTATTCCTGCTGACATTACTTGGTTAACTCTCATTCTTTCTTTAGATCTCAGCACATTTAATTCCTTTTCTGACCTGTCTGATAGTACAGTTATATCTTTCTGTAGCTCCATGTACCTCTCCTGCATAGCACTGTGACTCTTGTAATTATTTGCGTTATTCTCTTTGATTTTAGTTTCTCTCTCTCACTAGGCTGTCAGCCCTGCGAGGGCAGGGACTGTGATTTTACTCATTTGATCCCCTATTATAACACTGTGTTAAGCAAATCAGTATTTGTTAGATGAATGCATAAAAAAGCATTAATTGCTTTCTAATACATGATGCAAGGTTATTACTAAGTCATAGAATCCAAAAAGCAAATATGTCCTCAAGAGAAGCACCCAAGCAAATCACATCTGCTAAAGATTTTCACATTGTGAATAAACAGGAGAGGGGTATGACCAAAAGATAATTTCTCACCTGGTTGTTGTTTAGTCAAAATGTTATTCGAGGTAAAGGAAGGGTGGAGGCTAAAGTTAGTTGATGATTTTCCAAGACAAGTCCCAGCGGCAGGCAGTCCTGCTGAAACCAGAGGGATACACAGCCTTCCCTCCAGCCTCCGGCATCTATGAAACCCATTAAAAGGCCTTTATTAGGCATCAAGATGTCTCTTCTCTTCCAAAAGTATCTATTTTTTCTATTACAGTTAGCTGGCCAGTTTGTTGTATGTTGTTCATGTCCCTAAAAAAGTGATTTGGAAATTGAATTTCTGACAAATTACATTCTAAATACACTAGGGGAGTGCTTCTTAACTTGGGATTTGTGAAAAACACCTCATAGTCTATGGGTTCATAAGATTATATCCAAAATGTAGTTTCTGTGCAAATATGTGTAGTTTTTTGTTTCTGGAAAGAGAATTCTGGAGCTTTTAATCAGATCTCAGAGGACTTTATAAGTTCAAAGAGGTTAAAAAATCATACCTTGGGGAGCATATTGGGAATCCTGTGGCAAGATGCTTTGTAAAGTAAAGACTAATTTATCTACTATATTGATCTATAATATTACTGCTTATTATTATTTATATAGGATATTATTTTGTACAAAGTCATTAGGTTAATTTCTATCCAGCATAATGTATCAGCATGTTCACAGAACTTGTATGTGCAGGGAAAAAAATAAATCTGAGTGTTTTTTTCACTGGGAAATTTTTAAAAATTTATATTTCTGTTTATTAGGAAATACTCATCATTATTATTATTACTATTGTTACTTAGATCAAATTGAAGTTGAAAACTGCAGGCTAACCAAGTTATTTTTTCATATCTAACATATAAGGACTATTTTCATTAATTAAAAGATCAAATCAAACAGCTTGTGTGATGATCGTATTGTCTGATTCTAATATTTTCTAAGTATGAACTTAAGATCATTAGAAGTGACGATTTTAGTAAACTTTTTGTTGTTGTTTGATCTGGATCCAAATCAAAGAGTTTCAGCAGTGTGCCAGGGGTTGGAAAGAAGCATGGCTTACCTTCCTAGTCCTACAATGTTGACTTTACGTTATGTAAAAATATTCTCATATTAAAACATGTACCAAAGTATTGATGAGCAACCTTTGCATCAATTTTTCATATAAGCCACAAGGCTTGAAAGCAATTTTAATCTTCCAGTGTGTCATCTCTGTTTTATCCTCCTCACTCTAGATCCCTGAAGATTCTTTGGACACAATATTGAATGTTAATGACACTCGGTACAGAATATTTTTAAAAAGAAACCCTTTGTTTTAAGGCTTCAACAGCAAATAGCACAGTGAATTTTTTCTAAACAAATAATTTGTTTGTATACACATATATATGGAATTAATTTAGATGGATGCCATTTTAATGCAAATGTATAGTAACAGATATTTCTAGATTCTTCAGAGTTCTCATACATATTGATTTCTTGTTCTACATAACCAGGTATTGGTAAGGAAAATGGGAAAAGGATTTTAATTTGTTATCCACATTCACGTGCATTGATACCCATTCTCTTCTATTTCTTTCCTACCTAATTAGAAGAAATATTCCTCTTTCTCATTAACACCTAACCTTTGGATACCTTTCTTCTTTTCCACATAAAAACATAATCCATCAATAATAATAAAATGACAATGGTTATCATCTATTGAGATTTTGCTATGTGCTAGGCACTGTGCTAAGCTCTTCTATATACATGATTTCATTAAAGCCTCACAACCACCTTTCATGGTGGATATCATTTTATTTTATAAATGAGGAAACTGAAATAATGAACTTTCCCCAAATGACACAGTTATATCCAAGAAATTAGATCTCAAATTCAGTTCTGACTCCAAACTCTTTTAACCATCACCTTCTAATTCTATCAGTTTTGTATCTTCAATGTTTCACAGGGAAATTTTTTGTAGAAACCAGTCTGCATAGAATTTTTACAAATTATCTTCTTGTCGGTGGCACCTGGAAAGTAAAAAGTGGGGAATTTTTTAACAAGGTGGCAATATTTGTGCTGTATCTGGAATGAGGTTTAGCTCACCAAGAGGTATAATGGAAGAAGTGGATGTTGGAAAGCAGTACCAACATGTGTAAAAGCACAGAAGGAAAAGTGAGAATTTGGTGCGTGTGGAATGAAAGGGATTGTGGTACCAAGTACAAGAGATGAGGCTTGAGAAATGTAGAGGGCTAATTTACAACAGGACTTGGTTGCCGTGTCAGGGAGTTTTGGGACTTATCTTAGGAATGTGCGGGATCCTTGGGAACCATTACAAGGGGATGACTTGATCAGATTTTGTTTGCGGAATATCACTCTGTTCAGAGAACGAATATACGAAGATCTGTCCAGTGTGAGGATGACAAGTTTGACAGCTTTTGCAAAAACCAAGGTGAGAAGTGATTGGGGATAATGAAAGAATTGATGAAGGGAATGACCACTGGGGACAAAATTAGAGAGAGATCCTTAATGGAGAATTTACATAGCTTCGTGGCATATGGACATAGTGGCAGATGAGGGGTTTGAGAGAGAAGGAAGACTTGAGGTTGACCTGAATATTTCACTAAAAGTAATAATGTCTCTGTAATCATTCAAACTAAATGTAATGGAAGCTAATAGATGTATCCATATGGAATGCAAATCTATTAACTTCCATTAAAATTAATTTGACTCCATTCTTTGAAACTGATGACCTCACTGAATTTAGTATGCTGTCATGCTAATATGTTAAAAAAATAATAAGGCTCATTCAAAATATGTACTCTGAAATTTCCTATCATCGAAACAGTAAAAAATGATTGTGAAAAATAGCCCATAGATTTTTTTTTTTTTTTTTTAATGAGTTTATCTACTCTCTGCAATAATATACCTAGAGGACAATTTACAGTGGAATCCAATTTGTGTTTGTTGTGTCAGTTACTGTGCAGTGGTTAAATGTGAGCCCAGCTGTGTCAGATGGGTACTAGACTTTTTGGGAGATCATTTCATGAGGTATATGAAGTCAATATTAGGCAAAATGAACCTCTGGTGAAAAACATCAGAGCTATGATTGTTTATGGATAAAGGGGGTTCACTGGAAAGGGGAATCACAGAGCTTTCTGTCGTGATAAAAATATTTATATCTTGTTCAGGAGGGTAGTTACAGAGGGTGCCAAAAAAATGTATATGCATTTTAAGAAAGGAAAAAAACTGTATTAATTATAATACTCAATATATACTGATAACAAAAGATGAATACAAGTCACGTTTGACTTCTGCAATTACAAGAGCTGCTCAAAGTGGTTACCATCAGTGTCCAGACACTTCTCATTACAGCAAACTACTGCTTGAGCACCGATAACATCTCTTAAAATATCGATATATATTTTTGGCATCATATATATATATATATATATATATATATATATATATATACCTGTATATTTCATTGTGTTTAAAATTACTTCAATTAAAAAATCTAGTTTAAGAAACTGTGGTACATTTATACAATGGAGTATTACGCAGCCATAAAGAAGAAAGAAATCTTACCATTTGCAACAACATGGATGGACCTAGAGAACATTATGTTAAGTGAAATAAGTCAGAAAGAGAAAGACAAATACCATATGATCTCACTTATATGCGGAATCTAAAGAAAAGAATAAGTGAATGAACTAATCAGAAACAACAGTTTTGGAAACATGGAGGAAAAAACAGAGGGTTGCTAGAGGGGCGGGGGGGTGGGGATAAGGGGAAGGTGAGAGGTTTTGGGAACGTACAGAGGGATAGTGGATGGGGGGAGGGGGGTTCACACAGTGTGAGGGATATAAATGATAAATGTCTAAGTTTTGCTTTGTCTTGTGCACCTGAAACTAATTAATAAAAAAAAAAAAAAAAATCTAGTGGGGAACTCAGATACATTTTAGATATAGGTGAATGAATAAAATACATAAAGTCACTTTTTTCTCCAAATGGGCAGCTCATCACACCATCAACAGCAACAGCAGCAATAATAACAAAAATACGGATGGTCAGGTTTTACCTTAAATCAACTAAATCAGAATTCCTGGAAATGGGACCCAGGCTTTGGTATTTTCTAAAAAGCTCTTTTGGTGATTCTAATGTGCAGCCAGGATTGAGAACAACTGGTATAATGTCGTGTATTTGTGAACAATTTAAGTAGGTCAATAGCAAGACAAAGTAGTAGAATATACATAATTTAATAAATTAATATAATTGCTGTTATGGACTTAATGTTTTTATCCTCCAAATTCACACATTGAAGCCCTAATCCCCAATGAGAATGTGTTTGGAGATAGGACCTGTGAAAAGGTGATTAAAAGGTTAAATGAGGTCATAAGAGTAGGGTTGTAATCTAAGAGGGCTGGTGCCCTTCTAAGAAGAGGAAGAGACACCATAACTCTCACTCTCCCTCATGTGAGGTTACAGAGAGAAGGGGGCCTTCTACAAGCCAGGAAGAGAGCTCTCACTAGAAACATGGCTTATCTTCCTAGATCAACAATGTTGACTCCACACTATGTAGAAATATTCTCACATTAAAACATATACCAATGCATTGAGGAGCAAAATTTGCATTAATTTTTAATATAAACCAGAAGACTTCAAAGCAATTTTAATCTTCCAGTATATCATCTCTGTTTTATCCTCCTCACTCTAGATCCCTGAAGATTCTTTGGACACAATTTGAATGTTAATGACACTCGGTACAGAATATTTTTAAAAAGAAATCCTTTGTCTTAAGGCTTTAAATGCAAATAGCACAGTGATTTGGCTGGCTCCTTGATCTTGAACTTCTCAGCCTCCAGAATGGTGAGACAATAAATTTCTGTTGTTTAAACCACCCAGTATATTGTATTTTATTATAGCAGCCTAAGCAGACTAATACAATTGCCATGCTTGGAAATTAAGATTTGAATTGCCAAATTAGCAAACAAAATCATTGATAACTATATTTGATTTTGTATGTTCCAGTTGGAACACTCACATTTCTACTCACCAAATACATGAATTTGATTTTGCATTGTAACCTCGGTTCTGATTCAACAATTTATTCTAATTTCTAAGTAGTTTATGATTCAGAGAATTTTAACTGAATAATAAAGCATATCATTCTAAATATGCTCAGATACAGTCAGCATTTAAAATTCAGCTGTATTCACAGATGTTCTACTGAACTCAAATGACCTTTCCTGAATTCAATAGAAACATGGTCGGAGTTATAAAGATAACAATGATTCAGTAGTTTAATATAATTTCATCAGTAACAACACAAACCAAAGAGGTTTCCTCCTTGGAAGAAAATTAATTGTTATGGAAGCTGACAACTTGGTTTCACTTTTCTTTTTAATGTGGAATAAACTGAAAATTTTCAAGATTTTATCTTCATTTCCTTCATTTCATCTTCATTTCCCAAATACCAATTAAAATTGGAACATGTGGTATATTTGGGTTTCTTTGCTTTAATAATTTTTAAAATTATTAATGTCTGAGTAAGCTTTTGGTTCAAACCAGAATTTTCTTTGAATGCAAAAAAAAAGGCAATGGTGTTCTAAGTAACACAAACAACCAAGGAACCCTGTCATATCCTTCCATACTCATGTTATTTCCCTGTACTAGACAACCACTTATGCTGAAAATTATGACTTAGAGGGAAAGGGAGAGATAGAGAAACCCATATTTCCTTTTCTTTAAGTCCTTCATTACTTATCAGTAAATTGTAGGGAGAGAATGTTGGTAAAATGTGAGTGTATCAAAAAGTGAATTAACATTGCTGAGTTAGTTTTGTGCAACATTTTCACTGTTCTGGTAAGAATGAAATAAATAGGTATGTACAAGCCAAATGCTATTATATTTGCCCTTTAAACTGGTATTTTTCAATGTAAAGATGAGTGGCAAAATTCATGCTAATAGTTTGAATTTAATTTTTTTCTTTACTTAAAACAGCACTCAATAGCAAATAAAAGCACCATAACAAGTTGCGAGAGAGAGACTGCCAAAAGAAATAAAAAGTTTTATATTTTAGTACTTTTAGTGGCACATTTTCCTGCCTTTTGAATAAGGGACTCTGCATTTTCATTTTGTACTGGATCCTGCAAATTATATAGATGACCCTGCCCTCAGCTAATAGATGGCCAAGTCAAATTTGATCCTAGGTTTTCTGCATCCAAATGGCACACTTCTGTCTGTGACACTATTAAGTTAATGAAGCCCACGGGTCGTGGATCATTTTCAATGCCATGGCTTCTCCTGTCTTTAAGGGAAGAAACTACATTAACTGTATCGGATGCTGAAGTGCCCCACCCAAATGTCCTTTTCAAGACCGAGACAATCATTAGACCACGTTGGCTTACGAAAGGTCACAGATGCCTTTGGCCTAGGGGACTGCTTCCCTCAATCTAGGACACATCTGAAAGGTCATCTCAACACAGAGCTCCCCACAGGACCTTTAACGCTACTGAATCGCAGCTCAACTTCTCCCTCTGCCCCGTGCTGCTTCCTTCACCCTCTCCCAGATGTCACTCCCCGGAAACCTCCAATCAACTTCCAAAAACTCCTCTTTCTGTGTTTCTTTCTCATGAAATCCAACCTAAGACATCAACATAGTGAACACTAAATTTGAACAAATGTGTCCTGCATTTTACACGTCAACCATTTACAGTGTCTAAATTTGCTAAATGTTTAGTTCTCTGCTTTACTTTCACTATAGTCATAGTTGCAATTATCTTTACTTCTATCCATACCTAATGAGATTCTGTTATTGTAGTGTTTCACTCTGTGGAGGCT
The DNA here is from genome assembly GCF_036562045.2 of Rhinolophus sinicus. Lineage (NCBI taxonomy): Eukaryota > Metazoa > Chordata > Mammalia > Chiroptera > Rhinolophidae > Rhinolophus > Rhinolophus sinicus. Next base: position 124,087,888 of record NC_133754.1, read on the forward strand.
ATTTCTGTATACTTGCTGTCAGAGACCTTGCTAAACTAGAGAAACCACAATTCCTAAGTAAGACGTGAACCCCCATTAGACCTACGTTAGAATGAAGTTCTTGCTCTTGTAAGCATTTTCCACTCTCAAGGGGGAGATGTATTAAAGTCAATCATTTTAGGGTTGGATTAGTTATCTTCCTGAATAATTTTAAAGACATTACTAAACAGTCATGTTTCTTTTTCACCTTAAAATGTTTTGGGGTTAGATTTACTCTGAAGTACTTTACTTGAACTTTCTAAACTGTCATTTAAATGACTGTTCTTTAATGCAGACTTATTAAGGGCAGGTTAGCTATAAAAATCATTCTTACTCATGTTCTTTAATTAAAATAAAACACTAAATGCCCAAATGTCCCAGGCACAAGCTGGTACTGCCCCAGAACAAGTCTGCTGTATACAGTGGTTATTTCTCATGAGTAAGTGTACATTCTGCAACTCATTTTGGAAGCATTTGGCTGACTCAACCCTAACTTTTGGCTAGTAGAATTAGGAAGATAAAAATATAATAGCTTCTGAGTCATCATCCCATGGGTAGATGATTTTATAATGAAGAAAAAAATCATCCATACAGAGGCCATTTTATTATTTTTAAGCCTTGTAGATTTCTCAAATAGTCCAGGCTATTGGTAATTAACAGAGGGCAACTTTAACACAAATTTAAAGAGCCAGGATCCTTTATTTTGATTTGATGATGGACAACACCCTTTCTCTCTTCTCTCCTTGCTCACCTCTACCACACACATGCACGTTGATATACCACTAAACTCTATTCCTCAATGTTATCTGTCAAAAAAATCTAACTCTTGGTACCAAAACAAACAATAAAAAAGCCCACCTCATATCAACAGGCAGCTCTGAATGCCCAAAGTGAAATCAGAACAATTATTTATAACGTGCTGATCAACGGTCACATGTCTTCTTGAGTGTACTGTTGACAGACACATGGGTGGTAGTTGTTGGGCTGAGATAGTCATTCTTGTTGCACATTAATACCTGTGGTTTGTGGCCATTTATAGAGGCACATGGACTCTCAGCCAGGACAGGAACCCCCAAGCCCAGAGCCATCCCATCCAGACTTGGCTAGGAAGAGACCAAGACAGCTCCAAGGGCATTCCACGCGCATTAGTAAATAAACTACCAAACCAACCCTTCATTTATAGAGGTACAAACAAAAACCCCTTCACATCCAAGTGAAGAAGGCCAAGTGTGAGAGAATAGGGGAATAAGGGTCACTGGAGGACCCCAGAACCACATCAAGGGGGCAGCTACTGCTCAGCACTGTGGTCACAATGTGTATCTGGTATTGCCAAATCTTATATGTTTTTTTAAAGGTATTAGAAATCAAAATGTTCACATTAGATATCCTGCTTTTTAAATGTTAGCAGCTAATCAATTTTTTAAAGCAATATGCTGACTAACAGAACGTATCTATCTACCAAGTCTTCACCATGGTTACTAGCAGGTCCGCATTACCACTGTGACCTCCTTCCTACAGCTCTTCACTCACTCATTCACTCACTCATTCACTCACTCATTCACTCATTCACTCACTCACTCATTCACTCACTCACTCATTCACTCACTCATTCACTCATTCATTCACTCACTCATTCACTCATTCACTCACTCACTCATTCACTCACTCACTCATTCATTCACTCACTCACTCACTCACTCATTCACTCACTCATTCACTCACTCACTCATTCATTCACTCACTCACTCACTCATTCACTCACTCATTCACTCACTCACTCATTCACTCACTCATTCACTCACTCATTCATTCACTCACTCACTCCTCACTCACTCACTCACTCACTCTGTCCAGCTGTTCTTTGAACGTGCAATGTACTCTCCTGTCTCAAGGCCTTTATTTCAGTACTTTCCTCATCTGAATGGCTCTTTCCCTAGTCACATAGTGCACCCTTCACTTCCTTCAGGTAGTATTTTAAATGTTTCCTTCTCAATGAGACCTTCCCTGGTCACCTTACTTGAAATTACAAACTGTTCCCACATTCCCTGTTTCTTTCCTGCTTGATTTTGCTGGAAAACACTTATACCATCTAACATCTATTCATTTTATTTATTTGACCTGTTTTTTCTGTCTCTTCCTACAGTGGAATGTAAAATTCTCAAGGGCAGACATTTGGGTTTATTTTGCTCATGATTATATCCCCAGTGGCTAGAGAGAGTCTGGCACATAGTAGAAACTTGATAAATGGTTTTTTGAATGAATGAATGAATGAATGAATGAATGAATGAATGAATAGTTGAATCTGCAGGGCATCTTTGGTCTGTGCTCTGGGCTTCCCATTTGTGACTTCCGATTTATACTGAAAATCTCATAGCAAAACCCAAAGGAAGGACACATGATGAAGTTTGGGTAGTGAACATCTAAACTCTTACTTTCTAAGAAAATCAAGTCATTAAGTGACATCATTCACAATCTCACAGAGCATTTCTGTCATGCAATGTTCTCTACATGCAAAAGAAAAGCATATCCAATGAGGTCAAGCTTATTAATCCCATGATATTTTATTCACTCCCTTTTGATTAGATGGCAAAGTTTAGAATTTAAACAACTCAGAGCAGGTCCCCTTACCCAAGGTGTTCAACTTCAACTAAGTAGGGTCTAAAAGTAAGCATAGTTCCTTTGCCTGTTGGGAGGTAAAAATAAAATAAACATAAAGAGACAAGAGGGAACATAGATAAAGAGACAGGAGGGAACAAAGATTAAACTTGATCTGTGTGAAGGAAGGAAATTAATTTACAGAGATGACATTTTCTCTCAGTCTTATATTGCCTCTTTACCCTGGCCTAAATGATTCAAAATTTTGGATACTATTGTTAAAAATTTGGCTCGTTTCTATCTTTCTTTTCTTCTATTTTTTCAGACAAGGCCAACCAAATAAAAAAATAAAATTCAGGTTGTGTCTGTTTGTTTATAGTCTCTGATCTAAGAACAGGCTAAACAATTCAAATACTTCAATCTAAATATGGTCAATATCCACAATAGGATGAAGGGCACAAGGCAGAGGAATATTTATGTATAATTAATTAATAATAGACCAGGGAGGCCCTGGAACTTGAAATATTTTTAATAGGCGCTAAGGAATGAAATATACTTCATGACTGGGTAGTCAACTTTGTAGTTCACTGCCACAAGACGTAGCATACAATGAAAATACGGAAAATGTGAAAAGGATGAATTTCTAGATGGAAATGCAAGGAACCGCCACCGAGGTACCTGCAGTGCCAACGTGGGTGAGTTGCAGGAGGGCTCTCAGAAGTCGCTGGCAAAATCTCGAGTCTGCTATCTGCCAAGGACTCTGTGCCTCTTGCTACAACCAGAGCAATAATGGAGGTCTTCAAACCAGAGCGCTGGTCTAGGAAATGTAGTCTTCTGGCTTCTAGGCCCTGCTTCGTGGGAGAGCACAGATGGCAGCAAGGAAGCATACCGAGAGACCAGCAGACAATCCGGCCCCAAGTTGAACCAGGAGCAATGATAGTGCCTTCCCTGTGCTTCCTAGAGGCAAAGTAGATCCACGCAGATTGGGCCAGACGGATCCAACATGACCCAGGATTTGAATCTTCTGTTCTTATGAAAGAACCAGGCATTCCCAGAACCATTAAAGGGTTTAACAATCTTTTCTTTATGGCATTTTCATTCTCCAAGTAAGACGATCACACAAATACACTGGAGTGGTCTTTTTACCAAAATTAATTGATTCCTTTAAAGAATTGATTCTACTGAACAGTTCTGCTGTATGTGAAACCTCTCAATTGGCACCTCCAATAAGATATGGGGAGCAGTGGGGAGAGATTTGAGAAATAAGATGAGAAGTAGTTTATTTACATAGAGCAGGGTGAAATTTTACCGGACCGAGACCAAATTTATCTTAGTAAAACTTATATTGCAATATAGACTAGCAATTTTCTCTCCTGTGAGTCTGAAAGTTTCCTGTTCTGTGACTCAGTTTCCTACATGAAGAGGCTGTTGTCAGTTGTCAGGGTTGTCAGGGGAATGAAAGGCTTGCTCACCTTTTCTGGGTTTGGAATAACCACTCCACATCAAAGGGGTGACTCACTCTGCCCACTTGCCAGCCCTGAGGTTGCTTCCTACCTCCCACCACCCCTTGCTTGCTGTGCTGTTCTTGGCTGGAGAGGCCTTTCACTGGCAAGTCCAGGTTTGTGGAGTCTGGCACACTCAACTCCGGTATGACGCGGCTTCCTGAGGTGGGTTGCTCTGCAGGTTGGGACCTGAAGGTGACCACCAATTTTCCTGACCTGTGGTTCAAGGTATATGATTCAAAGGCAAGAAGCTGGGCTTTTGCCTCTGCTGCTCAAAAAGCACAAAGGGAAATGGAATCATTTTCTTTCTCTACTCCTGTTAATAGTAAATATATACCCCAAAAAGGTATGAGTACCTATTTTCGTTGGTTTTAGAGAAACATGTTACTGCTGGAAACTCCAAAAGCCATCAGGTTCATTTTGGTGAGCTCAACAGAGTTTATTACAGTGTGGGGCAGATAGAGGGTGCTCAGGAAAGATTTATTCCTGGTGGACATGGCTTCGTCTGGATGGAAGCCATCTTGGGGTAAATAATTGCACTTTAGAGAGTCTTAGAGAGGAAGAATCCACACTTCCTTTAATACAATCCACTATCAAATTCAATACTGAGGAGAATATGGTTATTCAAAAAATAGCATTCAAAAAATAAAGGGCTTTGGGATAGAGATGGGTTTGAGATTAGGAACTCTGGGCAAATCCCTTAAATTCTTATCAAATAAATGCAGCATGGTGCTAAATGAGTTTGGAGTCAGATTGGCCTGTGCCAACACTTCCCAGCCACATGAATATTAGTGATTTACTTCTCCAACTTTCAGTTTCCTCATGTAATAAACAGAGCAACAATGACATTTTCCTCTTAAGCTTGTTGCAAGGATTAAATAAGATAATATGAACCATGTTCTAACTACAGAGCCTGGGACACATTCACATTCAATACATTTTAGTTTTTCCCAACTTGAAAAAGGAAAGACTAAAACCATACTACACTCTGCTGCAAAGGGATGTTACAGATCACATGAAACAATATGCAGAAAGTGCTTCCCAAGTGTGATTTATTAGCATTATTTAACTCCCTCTTGGCAATGAGCACATTCTTTTTATTCCAGTTTCTGAATGTGGGCTTGCTGCTGTTACCTTTTGGCTTCGTCCTTGGCCATTTGCATGCAGATTGAACAGACCAGAGCTCAGAATGTCTACAGCATATGATTACTTCCATTAATAACAAGGATGACAACTGCATGTGTTTTAAGAAGCATTATCTGCGTGTATTCTGCCATTGAGTGTTCACTTTGCCAGCTTTTCCTCATGGTAGGATGTTTCGGGGAACTGAGATCTGCTATGGTGGATGGCTCAATCCATGTTGGGATGGTCCCAGGACTGACACTTTACTGTTCAAACCAGACCCCTCCAGGACTGTACTGGCAGTAGAATGACCTGCCTGTGTTAGAGCAAAGCTCCTCTTGAACCACCTCATCTTTCAGGCAGCCAGTTAGCCTTTTCCGACTTCTCCTACTAAATATAAACGCTCTGCGGGATTTGGAATAGAGTTGGTGTGAATGGGTTTGTATATTACCCGGATGGCCTCATTATTACTCATAGTCAATTGGAAAATTTCCAACCTTCTCTACTTTATCTTAACTACCTAAGGGATTTGAACTGACATCTGCTATCAAAGCCCATCTGGAAAAAGCATATCTGAATGCTAGATTTCATTCAACAGACATTGAGCAGGAACCATTAGTAGCAAGGGGGTGGTATAGAGTAGAAGAAAGTCCTTCTGGCTTCAGAAAAAGATCAATCTAGGTTCAAATCCTAACCCTGCCAATACTATTTGTGTGTCCCTGGGCATGTTAATTAAGCTCAGAGCATTGCTTACTGATCTATAAAGTAAAATAATATCTCTTTACGACGTTGTAAGGAATAGTAAAGATTTTTGCACATAAGACTTCCTAGTAGTAATGTGTTCAATAAATGGCAGCTATTATTCGTACTGTTTTCTTAATATTCTGTAATTTTCTAGCAAAGGGAAGTGTTCGGAGAAACTGACCAGTTCTCCTTTAAGTGTCCCTATCACATAAGCTTGCTGTATTAGAGAAAATGGGTGGAGAGGAGCTTTGTAAAGCCACAAATATAAAGTTACTATGGTTATTTCAAGAAAATGCACTTCAGATCCAAGAAATATTGGAGGCTATACCAAATAGAGTGATCTCTTTCTTTGTTACAATACAGGACAAGAAGAAAAGAAAGGAATTAGCTTAAGGGATAACCAAGATTCACTTTTTACATACTACTCTGTAGAATTATGACATTTCTAAAATAAGTTTTGTTTGGTGGTGTTCATGTGTGCTTGTGTGTACACGTGTGTGTGTGTGTGTGTGTGTGTGCAGACACATGCACACACTCAAGATTTTTATTTGGCTGAACAATTTTCATTTTATTGATCCTTAAAGAGAGTTTAGGACACAGGAGGAATAAGAACAAAATTAGATTTTACTCTTAATATCTTACTAAAAAATTTCAGGAAAATTGACTGTAACAACAGGAAAAATAATGAAGCTAAAAATATCTTAAAATCACCAGCTGGATGTATTTACACGTCACACCCAAGAACTACAAGCCTTAGAAAATTGTTCACATTAATATCGAGCAATTCAATCTATTCTTTATCTCGAGTAATGATTAACTTTTAGAAGTTGAATTTCTTTACTAACCTGAAAAAAACCCACTCTTACTTGGAGGGTATCTATTCTCAGTAAGCTGTCTTAATTAAAATTCCAGCATTGGATTTGGCTGTGGCAAAAAAGGCAATGTGACAAGGAGGTTAATAGATTACTTGAGTAATTTGATCAGTAAAGATAGCTCCGTACCCCAAGTTTTGCGGTAAGTTTTATTTGCCTGCCTTACCCTGGTAATTACATCAAATTTCCACATCATTTGGCTGTGTAGCCATAGTGAAGGTTTTTAGCTCATGCTCAGTGGGTTGAGAAAGCCTGACTTGCATAATTGGTATTCTGCCTTAAAAACATCTATCTATGGATGCTTGACTGCCTGAACTTGTCTTTTGGAGTTGCTTACGTGGGTTGATATTTGCCATCCATAACTGGCACTTAATGAGGCTACCTAGAAATATAAGTGTACATCCTTCTTTTTTGTGTTTGTTTAAAGTTTATTGGGGTGAAAATTGTTAGTAAAGTTACGTAGATTTCAGGTGTACAATTCTGTAATACATTATTTATATATCACATTGTATGTTCACCACCCAGAGTCAGTTCTTCCTAAAGTTCTTCCCCTCTTCCTTCCTTGTTTCCTCCCTTCCTTTTCCTTACTTCCAAATCTTTCTCATAAAATTACCCAACATTGGAATTTGGTGGGACCATAGCAATTGTAACTACTCTGTGTTTCTCAAACATCATTAGTTCCCATACCATGTTCATGGATTTTTGCATATCTAGTTATTTAATTATTTTTAAATAGATTTATTTTAAAAACTTAAGTGCTCGATTTTTTTAAGATACATTTTTAAAAACTATATTCAAGAATCATAGATTTAGTATGCTGATTATATTTTCCTGGTAAACAGTACAAGAAATGTATAACAAATAAGGTTTATACATGTACCATCCAAAATCATGTCATTTAGCTTTGGGAAATAGGGTTCTAGTCCAGCCTCCCAATGAGAAAGCTGAGGCCCAAAGAATTAAAGTGATGTTTTCTAGAGGCACAGAGCCAGTTAGGAACAGAGCTAATTGTTGAAACCATGCTTTTGGACAGCTAAATCCAGGCTAAGGATATTTTCAGAGCCACACTTTTCCTGTGACTTCTTCCCTAAGAAAGGGTCTATGGTTAAGACATCACTATTCATAATTGCCATGTTACAGAAGAAAGTCACACTTTTTATCCATTGCATTGCCCTAGAGCGAAAATACTTCAGCAGTGACACCAGACACAGGGATACCTGAAAATACTGTACCATGTGGAGTAAGTGTGGAAAGAATTTCATGTCTGGCTAACAAATTACAGGTTAGTCTCTAATTCTTTGCTTTCCACATAAATGAAGAAGGACTGAACAAATTTTCAGTTGCTAGACCTATAAAATTAATTTTGCATGATAGACCAACATATAAATTTGGGCATAAAAGGTGTTTAAAGGTCTAAAAATTAAGTGTCATAACTATAATAAAAGTCTTTCCATTTTCATCCACGAATAAAGTTTTTTAGCACTAACCTCAGTTAAAATAACAGAATAGAATTAATACTAAACCCCAACTCATTCTAGTAATAAGTAATATTCATATACAAACCCATGGGGAAAAAATCTCACTTGATCCATCTCATTAAGAGATACACATCCAAAAAGAGGAATTTCTAAAACATTGCTTTCTATTACTTTTAATTTAATATGTTTATGCATATTTTAATATAATGATATTAAACATAATTCAATTATACAATCTATTTTGCCCAACTGTTTACTAATAATTGTAATATTACTCGGGAGAAATATTTTTAAAATTTTAAAATCTAGGAAATTTAAAAAGTAAATTTTAGTTTATATTTTTGCTGCAAAGGAGTATATAATAAGGTCATTAATAAGAGACTTTCAAGAATAAAATTATATTATGTTATATGAATAAAAGTAGATGATATTAGAATAGAACCTGGTGAGGAAGGGAAATGGAAAAAAACAAGTTAAAAAAAAAAAGAGATTTAAAATGTCCAGTTATTAAATAAGAGCTTATTCATGAACTGCTATTTTTTTTAGATGGATGAGGATAGAGGATCAAATCATTTTGGTATTTATATTCCACAGGATGCATTTAAAAATTATGTAGCAATTGTATTTTAAAAGGTTAATATTTAAAATAAGTTGGAGATTACACAATTTGTAATTATTTATATTTTGGACACATTTTTGATGTCACTTTAAAGTTTTGCAAGGATTGTATCGATTTTCAAATTCCCTTAAGGAGTACTGAAACAGAAAGTTTGAAGACCATTGCTTTCAGGGCTATAATCAGTTTTCCAGCTGCAGAGTGCTTCATGGAGAATCCTCTGCCTTATGCTGGTTTCCCAGAAATGAAAATGATAATCATTCAAAGGAACATACTATCATCTGAATTCCTGGGAGAGGCTTGCAGATATCTAGGACCTAGGTGAGCCTGGATGCTGTGTGGCCTTTGTGTTTATTAGACTAACATCTACAGGAAAGTTCCAAACCTGGTAGAGGAAGCTGAGCTTGTTATAAAGAAATCTACAACCTCCCCCTCTCGCTCCCCCGCCTTCCCCTACCACTATAGAATGTAACTTCTGTATTTACCAGATAAAATACAATGGTTCTTTTTCACCTTCCTATAAAAGTTAGAAAAATTCAAGGCAGATTAGATTAGAAATCATTTGAATAAGAAAAACAGCAGCATGCATTTAAAATGTATGCCTATACATAAAACAAATGTTTTAAAAATATTGTGTCCCATGATATTGTTCAGTTATCAAAATTTTGAAGTTTAATTTAGTATGAAGTTTTACACTGAAGTTATCTTTTAAGAGAGTCAATTCAGACCCTAACTCTTCACTCCAGCAATGTACATTTCCTTTTCCAAAGAATACATTTAAAATGATTGAACTTTTAAATAATTATAAAAGTAAAAATTGTTACAAATGATTTTGATCAAATTAATATTCTTTCGATAAATATTTTATACAAACATTTGAACACAACTGTAGAGGCAGCTTTTAGCTTTAACTTCAGAGCAATATGAAATCTAGATTTTATGTTGTTCTATTAATTCTTAATTATATTAAAAAGTGGTTGACTTCTCTTTCCCCAGTAACATTTATCCTCATTTTGGGAAAAACAAAAACAAAAAACAATGAAATCTAACACTCCATGAGCACATGTACACACAGTCCTTCTGCAGAGCTGAGAATCTGGAAATAAATCCAATATCAATGCCAATACACTCCTTTGTAATGTCTTCTTATCCTCAATAATCACAATTTTGCCTTATGCCACTCATATTCCACTCCAGAATGTTGCAAAGAAACCATGGAAACTATTATCATTAGAAGAAAGATATTAGGGAAAAATACTTCCAATTAAGAAAATTTGCTTTTCTGTGCTAGACTTGAAAGGTGTTTATTATAAATACCATATTGCTTGCAAAATCAGAAATCTGAAAATCTTCCAAGCAACTAGGAGAAGACATCATTCCTAAGTATGAATTGCTTTTTCAAACTGAAATAAGTCTACAAATAACATTGATGAAGAAAATTGCCAGACAATGCCAGTTGTTTCACTTGTATTACCAACCCAGATGATATTTAAAAAAAAAGATCCAACATTTTTACTGGTATCACAAGGATAAAATACCCCAAGATTTGCTCTGACCCATTTTGCCATTTTGAAAAAATATCCCCGTATTCATCCAAAGAATATAATAGGGTGACTTGATAGAGAAGATGGACAAGTGAGATGACATATTTAGGACTTAAGCTTAGGGTAGGTGCAGCATTCTATTTAGGTCATTTACTCAAGAGAAAGGAAAAGATGAGTAACACCTTGCCTTTTTGATAAAAATCATGCAGCGTTTCATGCTTCATTTAGTGTTTAGTATATTTAACTATGATACTTATATCATAATCAACGTGTTCCAAGTTGATTAAGGTTTAATCACAACTGACTAAGCAAGTGGGTATGAAAGAGAGAATAAGTCATAATTATTATTCCCTTGTGCATATCCTTACAATATTCAAGGATTGAGAGACTCAAATTTATACGCTGTGCAGCTACTTTTCCCATACCTTTTCTATGGAAGATCAATGAACTTGAAGCACATAGAGAAACTGAAAGTGCAAGAAACTATTTATTAAATAGCCTCTCAGGTGTTATGTAGTCCTCTGCTAAGGTTTTCACACTGGTTAAGAAAAGAGCTGCTTTCGCTACACTTCTCAGGACCTGAGTCTACTCAGAGCTCTGCTCTGAAGATTTGGTCTGAGGTAAAAAGCCCCTGTCGCCGGTGAATGGGGAAGAAGGGCAAGAAAGCCGACCGAGCCTGACCTGTCTCTGTCTCCATATCCAAACAGAACAGACGCACTCAGCTTCCCTGTACAGCCATGTGGAATCTTCTCACTTTCTGCGGGTTTAGGCAAGTCTGATCTTCAGCCCATGGTTTGGCAGGCTGTGGGATAGGAGAATTGAACAAATTAAGTTCTCATCCTTTGCAATGGGATACTATCTTTGAATATGAACAGGAATTAGCTGAATCATTTGGATATTTTTTAAGATGTAAACCAAATATCTGCTTAAATACCTGTCTCAATATCAATGACAACCTACAATCTTTACCCTGCTTAGAGCAAGGGAAAAAAGAAAATGTTTCCTTTTCACCGTTTGATGTTTCAAGTTAGGTTTCCAACATTTCTGAGTAAAATACCCAAAGTGCTATTTCATTTTGTTCTCTTTCAAATATAACAAAATAATGCTCTTCACTCTTCCTTAGTTCTACAAGGTAAAAATAATTGAAGAGTGACTCTGAGACACATTCTGAGGATCTGATGAAATATATGTAGACACTTACAGGACCATGCAAAGCTTGCCATTGAGAGCACACAGATATGACAGTTTTCTGTCAGGTCTCTTAATTGGGCCAAACTCCTGATAGATATGGATTCACAAATAATGGAAAAAGGGAAAAAAAGAAAAATGTCACCTTTTATAAAACAATAACAACTCATTGAAAGACTTTCATTCGTTTAGGCACAAGCAATTTAACTTTAAAAAGCCAAGACTACTAGGAATAAAGGAGAAAACCCAACTCCTTTGAAAACTGGACTCAGAGGTTGATAAAAAATTTCTTTTTTATTTACAAATATAAAGCCTATAGTTCCCCTTCTCCTTGACCACATTTGTGGAGAGTACTATAATTGTCATATTAGTCTCTTATATATTAGAAATGTAAATGACAGTAAGTATCATTATATTTAGTAAATGTCCATGTAAGGATTTTCCAAAAGAGTGGTTGCCTCTCAAGTTCAGTTAATTTTATATTCAACATTCTGTTTAGAAACACATTGCAGTGTAGAAAGAAAACTATCCATTTGCCTGGAATGTTGTTGCTCTTGGTTACCCCTCATTGGGAATGAGTACTCTACCTTGTTCATTCATTCTGCCTTTCATTCCATTTTCCCACCCAGTGATGGTGGGGGAAATATTTGGACAAGTCTAATACTTTCAATCAAAGTACAAAAGCACTATATTAAAAGCAGCAGAGTAAAATAAGAAAACCATTTTAAAACACTTTGTTATTTTTCAGTTAAAAGAAATGTGTCAGGTTTGAAACTTCATGATGAGTAAGCCTTTCATCTAGCAATTTTAATAACCGACGTGCTTGTCATTACATTGTGTGACTTTTATTTTATTTATTTATTTTTTTTGGGGTATTTTATTTTTAAAGACTTTTTTTTTTTTTTTTTTTTTTTTGCAAAGCGTGGAAAGAATGAATACCGAGCATTTGTATTGCTGTTTTGATTCTAAATATGAAGTAGTACTGTAATAGAATAAAATAATCAGTCTTTCTGACTCCATCTTGCTCGAGCCTGCCCAGTTCCCATAACATGTCAGTTAGCAACTTCTGCTTAGTTCCGCACATAAATATGCTAATCATTGAAGGGATCTACCCTGTAGCCTAGGAATTACTGAAACAACCTCCCTGCTTGAAACTACCTCCCCAAGTCAATAAAGAAGGTATGTACAAAAATAATGGTTGTTTATCAAACGATTTAATGGAACCTTGTGACTGGGACCACGGCAACCAGAGTTTGTTGATCAAAAACAAAGAAGTTACACCATCCCCCTTGGACCCTTGCTGATGTCTAGATGTCGGTGATCATCAATCTCCTCCTGACCTCAAGCCCCTCCCATTTCCTCCTTTCCCTGACATAAAAGAAGCCTGACTTCTGTGCTTTCTCAAGATGGTTCTTTAGGATGCTAGTCCACCGTCTTCTCAGCTTGCTGGCTTTCCAAATAAAGTCCCTTTCTTTGCCCAACTCCTTGTCACTCAACTTATTGGCTTTTGTGTGGCGAGTAGTTTGAGCTTTTAATCGATTACAGTATCTTCCTATAACTTTGGATCTGGACATGCATCCTCTTATAATTCAGGAAGCTGACACTAAGAAGGAAAATTGTGTCACAAGATAAGGCACATTGTGTATTTGTATCACTCCTTTCCCCTATGGCCATGCATGTAAAATGGCAGAGTGTAGAGACAAAAGAGACATCAGAAGACATCTGGTGGTACTCCTTCCCTTTAAGTCACTGATATTGATTACTTACTGATTATCATCATCTTGGTGGAAACCTTTTTATTATGTATGGATCTTTTGGTCTGCCATTTCTCTTCTACCTTCTCATTTCTCTAAACACTATTGCTCGTATGCATGGAACTTTTTCTAAAAAGTCCTAGAGAAGGTCCACTGATTCTTAAGAAGTAAGTTTCACACTAGTTCTTGGAGAATAAGAAAGCATCACGAGAAAGAGTGACCTTGCAAAGTGACTGAGCAAAGTGGAGAGCAAGGAGCCAGTATGGTTCTGTACAAGGGCATGAGTTTTGGAGTCAAATAAAACCAGGCTTGATCTCTGTCTTAGTAACTATGCAAAATTGAACAAGTTATTTATACTCTCTGATGTTCCCCTTTGTGGAATGGGGATAATAATACTTATTATCATTCCTCTAGGAATGCCTTGGAAGATTAATTAAAATTATGTATTTGAATGTATGATAAACAGGAGACACTTAGTACTTCTAGTCCTCTTCCCTTTTCAAGGTAGTAAATTAGTGACAGAAACCTGCTCTAAATTTTTAGCACAACAGACTTCTATTTTGTGCTATTTTTATCACAGTTGCTAATGAGTCCCCAAGGAAGCTTCAGCTTCTGGAATTGAAATCCCTCTGTTTCCTGACTCTTGCAACCATATAAGTTTTATCTGTCCCACTTTAGGGTAAATTGCTCAGGAATAGCAGCAGATCAATAGTTTTGGATGGTGGGTGTTTAATTCTATTCAAGGTCATTCTTTCTCGTGATGTTTTCTTATTCTCCAAGAACTAGTGTGAAACTTCTTAAGAATCAGTGGACCTTCTCTAGGGCTTTTTATAAAAAGTTCTATGCATATGAGCAATAGTGTTTAGAGAAGTGAGGAGGTAGAAGAAAAATGGCAGACCAAATGATCCATACATAATAAAAAGGTTTCCACCAAGATGATGATAATCAATAAGTAATCAATATCAGTGACTTAATAAAAGTCCAGACATGCCAGTATGCCACAGTAGATTCTGAGGTGCATGACAAGAAATGCATTACTAATGAAGCACCAATGTTTACGACAGCCATCTTTTTAATTTCTTATCAATTGTAGACCTTTTAAGATTATTTTTCTGACAACATCATCTCTACTCAATTGCATTTTACCAAATTTTCTTTGGAAGAGATAGGCTGGATGGGAAATAAAGCTACTAGGACTGGTATTTGGCACAATAAATAGCCGGCCTTAATTATGTTAAAGGCTATGAGAAATCACATTGAGATACTGAAAATAGTTGTACATAAATGAATATATAAATACAAGGCTCTGTGTGACAGAGTTTGATATTTGGTAGTATGGCAGTGCTAGTGGAAGTAAGGTGGGTCAGCACATACATCTCTATTTTACTAGGAGGAAATATATCATCAGGGCATCTGACTCATGTTCTCATTCTTCCTCATACTATATCCTAAACACAGGTGTATAAACATAGAGAAGGCACAGTGAGGCAAAACACATCCTTTAACTTTCTCTATCTTCCTGACCAAACAGAACAGATGGAAGTCTAAGCCTCACTAGTGGCATAGAGAGGTGGAATCCTAGGCATTTGGGCCCAAACCAAACACAGGTATGACAGAATCAGAGAAATTCTTTGTGGGGTAGCAGGTACTTCATTTGGACTCTACACTGATTGCAGGAGACATTAATTTTAAATCTCATTAAATCAAATATTTCTTGTTCAGTTAGGTGGATATTATCTAAAGATCACCTCAAATGCCTTTGCCTGGGGTTCCACCTGCTTTTCATATTCTACAACAGAATAAAATCTGAAGTAACTAACTTTAATTTTAATTACCTATTAGGATAAATAAGGAAATCTGACTTATTTTTAGTTATTGGATTTAATAAATACTTCCCCTCTTAAATAAAAATCATATACAATAAAAGAAAAAATAGTAATACAAAATAAGCAATAAGAAAAAAAATAGTATGGAGAAGAATGCAAATGTGATAACCATAAAAGTTACCATAATAGCCATGATTGACTTTAAAATTAGATGATATCCCTCCCTGCAATTAAGACAAAAGGGAATCATTTAAAAGTTTCATATTTTTCACCATACATCTGAGAAATATCAAATAAGCTAAAGCTATAGAATTTATAGAAAGAGAAAACATAGAAGAATATCTTTGTAACTCAAAGATTTCTTACAAAGGACACAAAACTACTCATAAAAAATTAAATAGACTTCCTCAAAATTATAAACTGCTCATCAAAAGACACCATTAAAGTGAAAAAGCAAACATGTACAGAAACATTCACATTACATTACATTTGTCTAACAGAAGATTTATAATCATAATATATAAAGATCTCACACTACTCAATAATAAAAAGCCAAACATTACAAAATATTTAAAGTGGGCAAAAATTTTGAATGAAAAGGAAGACACCTGAATGGCTATGAAATGCATGAAAAAGTGCTCACATCATTAGTTACCAGGGAAATGTAAATTAAAATTACAATGGGATTCCACTACATACCCATTAGAAAGGCTGAAATTTAAAAATCTGACAACATAAAATGTTAGAGAGGATTAGAAACTTTCCTATGTATGTAAAATGATGCAACCACTTTGGAAAACTTTAAATATACCTACCCTCTGACCTACCAAAAGACTTGGACAAGAATGTTCATACCAGATTTATTCAAATAGCCCCAAATTAGAATTAAGCAAACTATTCATCAATAAGATAATTGATAAACAAAGTGTAGTATAGTCATACAATGGAACACTACTCAATCATAAAAGGAACAACTGCTGAACATCCAATAGCATGATGAATCTCAAAAACATTATGCTGAGCAAAGCAGAAGACACAAAGGGCATATACTATATTTTCCCATTTATATGAAGTTTTAAAACAAGAAAACTAAATTTTGGTTAACGAAATCAAAATGGTTTAGTGGTTTCCTGGAGGGGAAGGAGAGGATGAGATTAACTGGGAAGGGGCATGAGTGAACTTTCTGGGGTGATGGAAATGTTTTAGATCTTCTTGTAGGGGTATGGATTACGTGGGTGTGTGCATTTGTCAAAATTCATCAGGCTGTACTCTTAAGATTTATGCATTCCATACTATGTAATTAGAAAAGGGACAAAGTTTTCCTTAGTGACTCAATTGTTGAAGTAAATAATGCTCTCAATGACAGTTTGAAAGCAAATTATGGAGCAGATTTAATACGTATGTCTAAGGGACCGGAGAGCTCCTCGTATATTCTTACGGTGGATATTGTATGAATATGATATCCGCACTACGACACCTTCTTGTTTTCATAATCGCTAGACACTTGATCTCAACTAATTTCTCCCCCCTTGGCTGCCTATAGCCTTTTCTGGCTGTTGAACAGCAGCACCTGCATCACCTGGGAACTTGTTAGAACTGCAAATTCTCAGGCCCCACTAAAGCAGAATCCTTGCGCTGGGGTCCAGGAATCTCTGTTTAGCAAGCCCTCCCAAGTGACTGTGTTGCATGTTCAAGTATGAGATGTTCAGCTGTATTATAATCTGAGGTGGTGTATTAGGAAACTGACACCATCAACAGACCACCAGCAAAGTGCTTCAGCCTTGAGTGCTGAGTGAACACGCAAGCCCTTGATTGGGAAGAACCATTTCAAAGCCAGCTGGCAGCCCTGGAGTAAGCACGAGTATTCTGGGCACAGGGACTCCACTGTGCGGCTGCCAGAGCCTCCCTCTCAGAGAAGAACAAGGGCCAGCCAAGAAACAAATGCCATTTCTTCCACTTCCTTTTTCTTCTCTTTCCTGACCCAGTGGCACTGCTGACCTGCCCAACAGATTTAATTACAGGCTGGAAGAGAAGGTCTAGTGTCTGGATTTGGTTCCCTAAGGAAAAAATGACTTACTTCAGCTGGTGGGAGATGTACTTTCTGAAGGGCAGAGGGATTGCATGGCAAGGAAACCCAAATGAGCAGCACTCTCTGTGAGAGCTTCCAAGTAGCCTCCAGGATGAGCAGAAAGCAGAATGACAAATGACCAAGAAACAGTTCATCTTGCTGGGATTTATGGCACAGACAGAAATATTAGGAGGAAACCTGCACTGGCCCACACTTACACCTGAAGAGTGGTTGCTTACTTTCCTAATGATGGTTAGCAACATACAATATGTATAGTAGACTCACAAGTCTACACACATATTTCCTAACTATAGACCCAGTACTTTGTCTTTATTCTTTTAGCATCCTCATTCTGTAATCGAGTGAAAGCTCGAACTACTCGCCGCAGGAAAGCCAATAAATTGAGTGACGAGGAGTTGGGGCAAGGAAAGCGACTTTACTCGGAAAGCCAGCAAGCTGAGAAGATGGTGGACTAGCATCCTAAAGAAATATCTTCAGAAAGTACAGAAGTCAGGCTTCTTTTATGTCAGGGAAAGGAGGAAACGGGATGGGTTCGAGGTCAGGAGGAGATTGATGACCACAGACGTCTGGATGTCAGCAAGGGTCCAAGAGGGATGGTGAAACTTCTTTGCTTTTGGTCAACAAACTCCATAGTCCCAGTCGCGAGGTTCCATTAAATCGTTTGATAAACAACCATTATTTTTGTACATATCTTCTTTATTGACTTGGGGAGGTAGTTTCAAGCAGGGAGGTTGTTTCAGTAATTCCTAGGCTACAGGGTAGATCCCTTCAATGATTAGCATATTTATGTGCGGAACTAAGCAGAAGTTGCTAACTGACATGTTGTGGGAACTGGGCAGGCTCGAGCAAGATGGAGTCAGAAAGACTGATTATTTTATTCTACTACAATTCTCTTTTGGATATTTAAGGCAGATGTCAAAGAAAACTGTTGTCTCCCCAAAGCACCATAAATACACATGCAGCGATATAAAATTACATGAGAAATATCGTCTCATAGGCTTGATAGCATAAATACTATGCATTCTTCATTTGCGTTGAAACCAGGAGCTAGGATCTCAAGTAGATTGGTGAATAAAGGAAAAGCAAAAATTTGATCTCTATTAGGTGGATTTAAAAAATAAAAGGCAAACAGGTAAGGAAGAGTCAGCTAGTCCCCTGTTTAACCACTCTTAGCTAAGTAGCCTTGGATACATTTATTTAAATTTTCTGAGCTTCATTTTCTTTATTTGTGGGGAAAAAAATCCTTCCCAGGTAGGTGCAGATTAAAGGACAAAAATATATGTAAAGTACACTGTATTGTAAACTATATAGTACGGACTCAATAAATAGCAGTAATAATAATTAATAATAATAATAATAAACTAATAAACAACACTAGTTTAGATTTCAGAGATGATAAATATTTATGTATACACAGTTCATACATGTAACTATATTTTATCTTTTAGGAACACATCCTAGGAAGATGTAGGAGGGTTTGTTTCTTATGATAAAAGATAATCTTATTTGATTTCCAGTAAGTTGTATTTCAAATAACCAGGGCAAATCACTGTGAAATAGTTTGTAAACAAAATCAAGTTTATGAACAAAAACAGAGTCACTTGTCTTAGAGCCCTGCGAGGAGGCAGGAGTCAACCCCAGAACTCCCTCACTGCTTTGCCTCGGTATGTTTGCTGAAGTTTCCTATTGGTCAAACACAACCAGAAGCCACAGGGCCTGGGAACTTATCGATGTGGCTGAGGGACAGAGGGCTATTTCTAAGAGGTGGCTGGTGAACTGCAACAACCTGTCAAGTTCCCAAAATGCCCTGCTCTGAGCCTGAAAGGGGAGATGACCCAAGGCCAGACTCACCCCCTCTTCTGGATCGAGGTCTGTAGAGATAATATGTTAACTGTTCAATGTAAAACAAGGCAAAAAGCACGAGAAGGCACCTTTTCTCTGTGAACCCCTAGGATGTCTGAGCTGGAGAAGGCTGTGTTGGTCCTTGTTGATGTTTTCCATCAATATTCATGAAGGGAGGGCGACAGGCACAGGCTGAAGAAATCTGAACTCAAGGAGTTCCTCAAGAATGAGATTTCTTGCTTCTTAGGGGTGAGTCTCGCTTTTCAGTCAACGGTTCATGCACTGTCCTCTCCACTCATACTACCACCTGGACACTTTCTTCCAAGCGGACCTGAAGGTGACTCGTTCTGCTTCAGGACCCCGAGGTTTCTTCTGAAAACTTGTCTGCAGGACTGAACCCTCATCACGGAGGCCAGCTCAGGTCAGCCCCATTGTCTTCATTTCCATGTTTTGTGAACAGTAGGAGCATCAAGGAAAAGCTGCTGCCTCAAAGGCAAAAAGCACAAATTCCAAAAATGCTGATTTTTCTCTGAAAAAAGTCTGAGGCTTTACAGTGGTAATGATGGCAGAGTGGATGGAAAGTACACTCTGACTTCTCCTGGGCCATAGCGAACATCCGACTGCTTCAGCCCAGCTCTGCAGGCTGGGCTTGCTCATCCTGAACAAGCCACATTGATGCTCTTTTTCGGGGCTCAGTGCCACGTTCTTCCCACCATGTTTGTGGCCCTGCTCCGTGTTTGTTCCTCAGAGACTTTGTGACACTATTCACTTGGCTTCCATGTTGAGCATGAGAAGCATCAGGAAAAGTCCCGTGACACCTAGAAAGGAACTGCAAAACTGGGGAGAGGAGTAAAGTCAAGGTGTCCTGGCTTCATCACAGATGCGGCACAGATGCCCAAGAAAAACATAACTGACTTCTTAATCAGCATAAAAAAAGAGCAGATTAAGCTCCTGCTTTCAAAAGAGGTTTAACTTGAATACAAATTTATTTATAAATAAGCCCGTATTGTTTGAATACTTTTCAGTATGCAATTCTCTGTGTGTATGCACTCTTTCACATTATAAAAGACACTGGAGAGACTCATGAAGAGACATTTGCACACTTATGTTCACTGCAGCGTTATTCACAATAGGTAACAGTGGAAGTAACCCAAATGTTCATTGACGAACAAATGGATAAAGAAAACATTATATATCTCTATATAACATATAGATATATATACATACATATCACATATAATGGAATGTTATTCAGCCTTTCAAAAGAAAATCCTGTGTTACATGCTACAACATGGATGAAACTTGAGGACATTATACTAAGTAAAATAAGCCAGTCACAGAAAAGACAGTTACTGTATGATTTCACTAATCTGAGGTATCTAAAGTAGTCAAACTCATAGAAATAGAAAGTAGAATGGTAGTTGCCGGGGGCTATGGGGAGGGGAAATGGACAGTTTTTCAATGGATAGGTATAGAATTCCAGTTTTGCAAGATAAACAGCTCTAGAGATCTGTTGTACAACAATGTGAGTATACTTAACATTACTGAATTGTACACTTAAAAATGGTTAAGATGGTAAATTTTATGTTATGTGTTTTTTTACCACAATTAAGAAAAAGAGACTGGATGGTCTTCATCTTTGCCGTTTTCATATTAAACAAAAGGTAAACAAATAGGCTGTTCAATTTTGTTTATTTGTTTGTTTGTTAAATCATGTCAAATTTCTGTTCAGAGCTGAGATGCAGCACCCATAATACATTTCATCTTCCTCTTCAGTTTAGAGGTTTCAGACACCAAGAGAATTAAAATGAAACATGAAAACTAGTATTAATCTTTCTTAACATATTTTTCTCCATGTTTAAAATGAAGTTAATCTTTAAATAGAAAATTAATTAGAACCCAGAAATACAAATAGCAAGAACTCAGTTAGGTCTTTGCAATTGCTAAGAAAGAACATGTTCATTTCCCACAATCTAGTCCAGACTAGAAACTAACTTGGATGAGTGACCTATTATGATAAGAAGAAGTCTCTGGTTACAGCTCTGACAAAACTTCAATTTTCTTTCAACACAACAAGCATCACTTTGGATAGTCCTGCTCCACAGGAGACAGAAGCCCTTACAAATTTGCTATCACTCAATCAGCCCCATTCTCTGCTTTAGAGGTCAGAGGTCCAGAGGTTATAAAGTTGATGTGAACCTTTTGATGACATTCAGAGGGAGAATACAACCTTTTCTGCAGAGAAAAGCTAAGAGAGAATTTATTGCTTTTAAATATTCTAGATAATTTGTTATTGTTTCCTGTAGAAACACAATGGGACAAGTGGTACAATACCAAGTCTTAGATTTGATATTAGAAGTAGTTGGTTTCAGAGTTTCTCACTAGTTTTTTGAGCCTCAATGAGGCACATAAAGTGTCCAAGTTTTCATTTCCTATTCTACAAAGTAGATCATAGCCAGATCCAGTACCCCTTTTAGATCCTGCACTTTGAAGCCTTCCTTTGGTTGTTTCCCTTCCCACAGGGCTAAGAGTGAAAGGGATCAAGGGAAGCTGGGACCACCCAGATCTTATGCATCCCTCTTCTAGACCAAGTCTGATACACAGGTTCCCAGAATTCTCTGTTCCAAATAGACCCAGCCCTATTGTAGGACTGTATGAGCATGATACCTGGTCCAGCCTCCTGACAGGGCACTGCAGTGCTGTTGAACACACACCCAGGCCTAAGAAGAGGCCTGGTCCGATCTATTTGCATGGGACGTGAACAAATCTCCGATATTTGGCCTGGAATATCCATATACAAGTTTCAAGGGCCCTTATGGTTTAGGACTGAGCAGGGAATGAGAAAAGAAAGGGGACAGGCCATGGACTTAAGGCTTTCATTTTCAGTTTTGCCTGGTGCTTCACAAATATCATGGGCAGGTTTAACATATCTGCCTCTCTTATTGTATGGTTCATTACAAAATCAAATACTGAATAACCATTCTTTGTCAGATGTAGTGATAGATGCCATTAACAGAGAGATAAGGAAAATCATGCCTTAGAAATGGCTGGGGAGGCCTATAATTATAAATATATACGTTCAAATTTTTATTAAATTTATTTTTTATTAAATTTATTAAATTTATTTTTATTAAAATTATTGGTCTATAATTATAAATATATACTTTTAAATTTTTAAATTAAATTTATTGGTTAATAAAATTATAGGTTTCAAGTGCACAATTCTATAATACATCATCTGTATATTGTATTGTGTGTTCACTACCCAGAGTCAAATCTCCTTCCATCACCATATATTTGATCCCCTTTACCGTTTTCTACTTCCTCCCTCCCCTCTTACCCTCTGGTGACCACTAAACTGTTGTGTGTCTGTGAGTTTTTGTTTATCTTGTTCATTTGTTGCTTTCAGTATTATATCCCACATATGAATGAAATCATATGGTTCTTGAATTTTCTGTCTAACTTATTCTGCTTAGCGTGATAATCACAAGATCCATCCATGTTGTCACAAATGGCAGTATTTCATCTTTTCTAATAGCTGAGTAATATTCCATTGTATGTATGTACCACGTCTTTTTTGTCAAATCATCATCGAAAGACACGTTGGTTGTTTCCATGTTTTGGCCACTGTGAATATTGCTGCAATGAACATAGGAGAACATATATCTTTATGAATAAAAAACATACTTTTAACATAATGTGTAAAGGGCTATAAATCCACACTTTCTCCTTACCCTCTGCCTTAGCTCAAATGACAATAGACCTTTGAATCTGCCACATTATGGGACAAATGTCAGTTAAGATTATGCAGGTGGCAAAAGAGTTCCATGAGAAGAGTTTGCATCCTAATTAACTCAATTTATGTATATTTGTCTTCCCCATTCAGTATGGAGGTGAGAGCATAGAGTCAAGAGCCACCAACTCTGGAGTCATATAGGCAGGGTTTGAACCTTTCTCTGCCATGTATATTTTTGTGACATAATTAATAACTTCTGTAAGCTCAGTTTCTGAATTTGTAAAATGGCAATAAAGTCTCTTCCTCCTATGCAAAATAGAATTACTGTGAGGATTATAGGAAATAAAGTTTTGTAAAGTACTTAGCATAGGATCTGGTATACACTGGTGGTGCCAAAAAAATGTATACAAGTGGACACTTTGGTCACCGTTGCTCAAGCAGTAGTTCTCCGTAATCAGAAGTATCTGGACGCTGATGGGAACCACTTCGAGCACCTCTTGTAATTGCAGAAGTCAAATGTGACTTGTATTCATCTTTTGTTATTAGTATATATTATTACTATTTTAATAGTTTTTTTTCCTTTCATAAAATGTATATACATTTTTTTGGCATCTTCTGTAGTGAGCACTCAAATGATAGCCATTATTATTTTTAAAAACTGAGGAAATCAGTTGGACTTACATGCACAGCATATCTACTTTTTATAACTCTACCTTGCATTTTCCAAGAGCCAGTGCAAAACAAAACTTTAAGTTAAAGAAGCAGCTTCGAGCTTTTCACATTCCTGCTTGAATAGAAACAACTTCTTTGAGGGTAGAATTGAGTCTCATCTGTGTGTTTTTCTTTTCACACCTAGCACAGTCTCTGGCATGATCTGTTTTGGTTGAATGAATAAATGAATTCAGAACAGAGCAAAAACCATTTTCAAAGGTAGAGTCAATGTCTGTGACCACCTACATGCAACTGAAAACAAGACAGTGATTCGAAGTTCACTAATGGCAAATGTAATAGGAGCTTTACCGTCACTGTTTTCCAAACTCTATACTTGTTAACAAACCAGAGCAATCTGAATTCTTAGCTGAAAATTTCTTAGCTGACGTTTCCAGACGATGAATTCCAATGAGGACTGAGAATCCTCTAAGAAATAGCATTTAACTGTGCTATCAATGGAATGTTTATTCAAAATATGACTAGACAACTTTATCACCTTTTTCTGAAATTGACATGTGGGAAATAAAAGTCACCAAGACTAACAAAAAGTAGAAACTTCTTTTCAAGTGGCTGTTGTTTCTCCCTTCTCCCTCCCTATGGGAACATAGCCCTGTAAATACACTAGAAATCAATGGGGAAATAGAATTCAATATTCAAAATTTTTTTATACATAACTGTTAGTAAAACAACCACTTGAGTGGTATATTTCAGGTATGTTAGGAATCAGATAATATCCTATTCCCTTTATACCCAGCTTCATTTGGTATAGAATTCCTGGATCATACTTTTATTTTTCCTTAAGAGGAATGTAATTATAACTCTGTCATCTTTCAGAGTTGATATTTACACAAAAGAAATCGGAAAATAACCTGATTTCAGCTCTTTTCATAGAAAGTTATACTGGGTGTTTTTTTCCTTGCTTAGATGCTTGTAGATTTCATAGTTTAAAGTTTTGTCGAATTCTATGCTGGCATTGGTTTTGGGGGCATTAATTCTCATTTGATTAATCTGTGATATAAATGAATATGAAAGGAACCTGAATCAAAGCTGAAGGCCAGACAGTACACCAGTAGAGGAGCAAGCTTGGGAGGGACCGAAGGGTAGGGAAGGGTGTGTATTCACTGTATGCCACTCTGTATGGAGGCTTGTAGAAAGGGGTAGCGTAAATTCCAAGCTATGACACATTCTGGAATGAAAGGGAGAATACCTGTAGCCAGCAGGGAAGTGACTGGAAACTGACATCTACAGGAGAATTCTTCTATAGACAGGAGTTAGGAGGATGGAGCAGTGAATGCGGTTCTTAGGCTAGTGGGTGTTGACGTGTAAGAGATCGGGAGGCCTCTGCAGGCCTTCTAGGCTCCAGGAATAGTTGATATCTGAAGAGTGCCTGAATCACAGTTCCTGGAAAGTCTGGGTGAATATAAGAAAGAGGTGGGAGGCAGGGTAGATTTGTGTTAACACCGGTTATCATGACAGAAGTGTAAATTCGCTGAAACTAATGACCTAAAAATTTTGGGTTGGGAGCCTCAGAATAATCCCAAACCCGCTTGACCTATAAGTA
Organism: Rhinolophus sinicus; assembly: GCF_036562045.2. Classification (NCBI taxonomy): domain Eukaryota; kingdom Metazoa; phylum Chordata; class Mammalia; order Chiroptera; family Rhinolophidae; genus Rhinolophus; species Rhinolophus sinicus. Next base: position 124,113,086 of record NC_133754.1, read on the forward strand.
GGGGCTCAGACCTCAGTGGTGCTGTGTTGGCAAATGGCTAGTTTGCATACCTAGCGTGGGGTGGGCAGAAGCTGATGAAAATCTTAGTGGAAAGAGTGGATAATTTTGAAGGGCTGCTTTTTTACGTTTCTTGTTATTTCATCCTCACAACCCCTTTATAAATGGAAATTGTAATCCCATTTTAGAAGTAAAAAACTGAGGGTTTTTCAGTTAAATACTTGTAAAAATGTCATAGCTTTGTACATACTTATTTCTTGTCAGTTATTGTTCTTATTAAGGATATTTTCAGTTTTTGATAGTTTCATACATATTTCAGTGGAATTTCTCTGGAAGAGATTCAGGAGTCTCGTCATTCTACCACCTTCATAGACGTCTCCACTATACTTCTTTTATTCAGTGAAATCAGTCTGGCTGTCTAGAACAACAGTATTTGAACATCAGTGTTCATAAGAACAGCCTGTGAGCATGTTAAAATGTATATAAAAAAGCAGCATACATCTAGAGTAGCATTCATCTCCACATTTAGTCCAGGGCCCCTGTTTTTCCAGTATAATTTTATTATAAAATTAAAGGAGTAATCATGGAACTTTCCTCACTGCCCCTCAGTGTTACAGGTAGGGGAGGAAGTGAGGGGAGAGTAGGGAAGCTGGAGAGATGTAGGTCAAGGAAGAGACACAGGTTGCTCTTACACAGTGCTGCTTCGACTGGCAAATACTGGATTACAAGGTCAAAGCCAGGATGGGCTGGAATATGTCCAAGTAGAACAAATCAATCCAGAGGCCAACTTTAACAGGAAATACCTATTAGCAAACTGAATATTTTATATTTTTTAAATAATTCTGGGGCAAAGGCTAATCACTTATTAGCTTAAGTAAAAATCTATAGGTTTATTAAGGATATCCTAATGTTAAAATAATGAGTAATATTGGGTTCATGCCAGAAAAAAAAAGATATACCATTAAATATTTATTTACTCTAAAAGTGTTTTAATAGACAATTTAATTTAAAATAATGGGTAATTTTGGGGCCATGCCAAAAAATATAGATATACTGTTAAATATTTATTTACCTAAAAAATGTTTTGATTTGTTAATAGAAGTGGGTGGTTCAGGTTAACACACTTTCTAGTAGCAATTTTCTTGTTTCCAGACACAAAGTCAAAATTTTTAAGTAGGGCACTTTTTACTTATGTAGGCATACGTACCTCACTTAATGTAAGGGATTGATTACTGAAAACTTGCTAGGAAATAGACTCCTCGAAATGTGATCATATTGAAAACTTGCCATTTACAGGAATTCTATAATTAATCCTTTTGTGGAAAAGAAAAAAAGTAACCACCCATTAATTGAGCTATCTAGGCAAATGGCTAGACTTAATTGTGTCCCTATACTTTAATGCAAATTTTGGCAGCATTTAGAATATTACAAAGTGAATAAGAACAAGCAAAAATTGCCTTTGGAATAAAGAAAAAAGATCATATGGAAATTTTTATTTGAGCAAGCAACCCTAAAAATAATAGATCTTAACTTTGTAATAAATCAATATTTATAAAGTAAGAAGATAACTAATGTAAGTTATAACAGCAAAGTATGAAAATCAGTACAATAACCAATTTTCTAATGAGTTTCTCATGACAAAGAGTATATTGTTATTGAAAGACTAGGATAATTCTACCAAAAAGGATATAGCTAAGAGCGTCAGGTGCTAAACTAATGAAGGACTTTATCCAAAAAGGTAAGTTTGGTGCATCTGGCTTTTCTTTCATGGAAACTGGCAAAACATCACTAGTCCTAATCCTACAAATGTAGATGTTTAAAACAGGTTGAGGCAGCAACATTTTATAGACCAGCATGAAAAAAAAAACAATCACAGGAATGATATAATTACAGGGTAATAAAAACATAAACACCATTATTGCATTAATTTTATATTTGGATTTTTTTCCATGGTTAGTTTACCAGCTTATAAATGCAAGGTTTTGCTTACAAAATCATTTAGCTATTTTTCTCATCTATCCATCCTAACACACACACACACACACACACACACACACACACACATTGGATTTTGTCATTTTGATAGGAGTTGGGTATAATTGGCCATTGAAAAGAAAAGAGGATTGCATTAAATCTGTATATTGCTTTGGGTAATATGGCCATTTTAACTATGTTGATTCTTCCAATCCACGAGCATGGAATGTCTTTCCATTTCTTTGTGTCTTCTTCAATTTCTTTCAAAAATGTCTTATAGTTTTCAGCATATAGGTCCTTCATATCCTTGGTTAAGTTTATTCCTAGGTATTTTATTCTTTTTGCTGCAATTGCAAAAGGAATTGTTTTTTGTATTTTTTTTTTTTTCTGAGATTTCATTGTTAGTGTATGGGAATGCAATGGACTTTTGTACGTTGATTTTGTAGCCAGCAACTTTACTTTATTCATTGATTGTTTCTAATGGCTTTTTGGTGGAGTCTTTAGGTTTTCTATATATAGCATCATGTCATCTGCAAAGAGTGATAATTTAACTTCTTCATTCCCAATTTGGATGCCTTTTATTTCTTTCTCTTGCCTGATTGCTCTGGCAAGGACTTCCAACACTATGTTGAATAGCAGAGGTGAAAGGGGACAGCCCTGTCGTGTTCCTGAATGTAGAGCAAAGAGCTTTAGTTTTTCACCATTAATTATGAGATTAGCTGAGGGCTTGTCGTATATGGCCTTTATTATGTTAAGGTATTTTCCTTCTATACCTATTTTATTAAGTGTTTTAATCATAAATGGATGTTGTATCTTGTCAAATGCTTTTTCTGCATCAATTGATATAATCATATGATTTTTGTCCTTTATTTTGTTTATGTGATGTATCGTCCTTCGATAGATGAATGGATAAAGAAGTTGTGGTATATATACACCATGGAATACTATTCGGTGGTAAGAAAAGATGATATAGAAACATTTGTGACAACGTGGATGGATCTTGAGAGTATAATGCTAAGTGAAATAAGTCAGACAGAAAAAGCAGAGAACCATATGATTTCACTGACATGTGGTATATGAACCAAAAACAACAAAAGAACAAGACAAACAAATGAGAAACAAAAACTCATAGACACAGACAATAGTTTAGTGGTTACCAGAGGATAAGGGGGGTGGGGGGTGGGAGATGAGGGTAAGGGGGATCAAATATATGGTGATGGAAGGAGAACTGACTCTGGGTGGTGAACACACAATGGGATTTATAGATGATGTAATACAGAATTGTACACCTGAAATCTATGTAATTTTACTAACAATTGTCACCCCAATAAATTTAAAAAAAAAGAAAAGAAAAGAGGATTTAGAAGGATTTTTACCAAACCTAGTGAGAGATAAAAGAGAAATAGCTATCAGTTTGACTTCTTAGATACTTACAAATTAATGCACTATCTGGAGTAACTTTTTCTTTTTATTGACCTCTTGAGGCTATCAATATGCCCCTTTTTAACTTCTATTAAAGTACAGGCTTATTAGGAGACAATTGAGTTACCTTGGCAAGTTACTTAAACCCTCCAAGATTTGCTTTCTTTACTTGTAAAATGAAAATAATAATGGCTACTTCAGAAGGTTGTTTTAAAGAGAAGAGGTAACGCAGAGGTGCTTTAGGCAGCACAATGCTTAATAAATGATGGTTATCATTTGAATTCTGGAAGAGAAAGTCAGAGTGAGAAAGAAGTGCCTCATTTTGATCCTCTTATGGAGTCCCTATTTAATATGGTTGAGAGCCAGCTCTTCCCAGGAAAGTTGGCTCACAAATTCATGACATCAACAACAGTAACAAAATGAGCTCCATGATTGGATACCAACTAGAAGTATGACTCCTGCTGGGGAGGTGTGTGTGTGTGTGTGTGTGTGTGTGTGTGTGTGTGTGTGTAGTGTTGTGTTGCGTTTAAATAGAAGTAGACATCTTACTAAAAATTAAACCAAATTCTAAAAAGAATTTGTTAATGTTTGGTAACGTTTTCTGTCACTGAAGGGCACAAGTAAATCTCAGGAGACCTCAGAGCAGCAGTCCCAAGCTTCTGGTGTACACGTGTGTCAAGGCTGTTGGATGGGCCATTCTAATGCTGCTTATCTGCAAATGTAGTCACACTGGGCAATGCCAGCTGTTAGAATCTGGCTCTCCTCTCCTACTTTCAGAAATCCATTCTGCTTCACCTCATACCTGTGAGCTGATTTGTCCTTGTTGTAACTCCTGCGATACTACAGATGAATATAGATCAACTTTACTCTTACAGAATGCTGCACTGAAAAAATAAGCCCATGGTCAAATATGTTTGAAAAATGTGGCAGATTAGAGCCTGTCTTTTGGATATTCACACATGACAGCAGAGTACTAAAGGCTCTGAGAAATCCTGCTAATCTCAGTCTCTCCAAACTATTTGCTCACTTAAATTTTTTTCATGTAATTTTATCTGCTATCCTGAATACTTATCATCCTGCAGAACATACTTTGGGAAACACTAATTTAGACTTAACTCTCTTGCTATCACAGAGGTTACATTGTTTTAAATGCAAAGAAATTACTATATTGATATAACGTTTTAACAAAAATAACAAATATCTTGAATGTTTACACATTTGAGTATTTTTCATACATTCATACATTACTCTATCACTTCTTCTTACATAAAGGTTCCAAGGTACCCAAAGGAATGGAAGAGAATGGGTTTCCTTTTCTGGCTTCTGTCTGTTTTCCCTACATTTTGTGGCCCATGTATTGAGTTTTATTTTCTCAAATGCCCTTGAGGTTAGATCTGGGCCAGGGGTGGGGTGGGGGGTAGGGTGGGGTGTGGGGTGGGGGTGAGCGGGAGGCCAGGGGGAAGACAATACTTAGAAACAGGAAAACGGAAACTAATAGTACTAATATTTTAAAATTTATATATTTACAAACATTATTTTATCCATTAGATACAAAGGAGCATGAGTCCTCTCTGTACATGGCCCCAAACCACTACACATCGTACTCAAAGGTAACGTGAGTGTGAAGAGTGCAGAACCCCTACATATTCACACTTCAGGTTCAGAGCTAGTGAGGAATCCATAATAGCAAGGCTGTCTGAAGATCCATGTTTTTAACCTGATAGCATCAAATTTTATAGTGAATGTGGAGAAAAAGAAATACATACATACATATATAATATAATATAAAACTGCTCCTCAGAAAAAACATGCAGAACTTCAGTATAGTACCATTTACAATTTATCTACAGATGTGAACCTAATTGATGAAGACATTCTATTTCTAGCTCCCCTCCGAATGAGATACTGTATTCATTATTACAGTATGATAATATTAATATTGGGCTAGGTACAGGCAAATTTTCCTCGCTGGTGGTACAACGTAAAGGACATTCTACAGAATTTGGTATATTGAATAAGAACCCCCAGCCTAAATACCAATTTTCATATGGTGTCAATTATCTAAAATGGTCTCAGGAGAAAGCTAAAGAATCCTAATGCAGGGGGAAAAAATATCCAAAGGCAAATCTAAAGGGTAATAAATACAAGGAGATCAAACAAGCCTGACAGGAGATATTGTTTGAACTATTGGCAACTTCCCCCCTAGACCTCTGGTTTTTAACCACATTCTACCTCAGCAGAGAAAAGAGCAAGGAAATTCCAGTGCAATTAACTCATAATATTTCTGAGCACAAGAAGTACATGAAACAAGTCTCTGGTATAAGCTACATGGTACCTGAACAATATATCAATGCATCTTTTAGTATATAGTTCAGATTGTTTTCAAGCTGGTCCCTTTAAAGAATAGGGTCCACACTCTATAAATCCACATTCTGATTCAAAATGAAAGCAACAGTCAGTTGTAGAAGGACCAAAATGCAAATATAGATATAACATTTATACTTGGAGTAAGGAACTAATGTTTTCCTTTGAGCAAATAATTTCACTTCTCTGGGCCTCAAGTTTTGCACGTGTGAGATGATAAAATCATACTAGATAATGTTTAAAATTCTTTTCATTTTTATTTGCCTGACATAATAACCATTTTCTATCTTTCTTTCTCTTTATTAAAAAAGTCCGTATTCCCAAACACCAGTGTACAGACTGGCTCTGTTGAAATCTTCTGGTGAACTTTGTAAAAATACAGAATCTTAGGCTGACCAAAAGATTCTGATTCAATAGGTCTGGGTGAGGTATAAGATTTTGCATTTTTTCCAAAGCTTTATTCATCTCAATGATGAATTGAGAAGCACTGACCCGGAGTTACTGAAACTAATATAAAATAATATTGAATGTCAACTGTGATTGAAAAATTAAAAAAAGAAAGAATAACAAAAAGAGAAAGAACAGAAAAGGAGTTACAGCAACCAGGAGTAAAATCAATATTTCTTATTTGGAGGAAGATAACTTAGGATGTTTCAATGCTAATGAGAGAAAAGCTGTGAACCTGATTTATTCAATGTGGAAATTTATAATCTCAGATAACTGGAAGCTTAGAGGTTGGACATGCTCCTTGTTTTGGTTCCACTTTTGTCTGATTTGGCAGCTCTGTCTGCCTCTGTGAGGTATTTTCAACCTCAGACTTTTAACAGTTCCCTTTGTCTCTTGTGTTTCTTTTGGGGGAAAGAAATCTTTTCCCAAAGCTTTCCTGCAGCCTTTGCTTTGCACTCTGTGTGCCAGAATTGGATCACACGCACATTCATAAACGGGTTACTAGCAAAGGTCACGGCATTCCCAAGATCAATAGTTCTCAGCCTTGGCTGCACAGTGGAATCACTGGGAAAACTTTAAAATTTTGAATCTCTGAAAAAAAAATTGTTTTGAATATCTGGATCTAACCCCCAGAGTTTGAGATTTAATTGGTCTAGGTTGTGGCCAGCGCACCCAAAGTTTTAAAATTTTCCCAGGTGACGCTAATATACGGCCAAATTTGAAAACCACTGTCTTAGATTAATCATCTGGAGATGGAATGCTGCTGGGAAGTCAACTACCATGACCACTAAAATCTTTCAAAATCTTTTATACAAAAAAGGCCCCAACCTTATACTGGTGCTACAATACCTAGCTAGGAAGTGCCAGAAACGTGTGCTTTCTGACTCTTAGTCTAGTGTGCTTTCCTATCATGAGACCCCTCCTTTAATGTCTAGTGTCAGTGTGGAGAAGAGGACAAGTCATGCAGAAAGCACTGCATTTTATCCTTGGAGATTCCAACACCATCTACATCTAAATGGTCTCAACTTGAACTTGCTCTGGCCAGTAAGGGGGCACCAGTTAGCAAGGTAAGTAGATTCAACAACGTGGAGTTACATCACAGGGATGGTAAAAGGTAGATTAAAACCATAGAAAATTTTTACTTTTGCCATGATATACCATGACGTCATCACAATAAGAGCACATTCGTCAATATGCATGGAGAAAAATTCTCCTTTTAGAAAAGCTCTCCTACAAAAATCTCTATTGGTGAACAGGGCATGCTCTATAAGAAGGAAAAGACTCACTAAAGAGGGAAGAAAAGCATTAGATTTTTTACATGGTCTTTAAAATACATACTTTCCCAAAAATAGTCATAGAATTTAGCAAACTGGCTTTTAACCAAGAGAAAATGATTCTGAGTTATTTATGGGCCTGAGATCACCAAATGGATTTTCCTAACTATACATCCACATTATGTTTACAACTTTGAATTTTTTCAGCTTGCATTTTATAACCATTCAAGTTCTTTTAAATGTAAATCAAAATGCCTTCCTTTCTTGCTCTATTAGCTGGTGAAAATTTTGTTTTGGTTTCATTATAGATATGATTATAATCAAAATGTGAAAATTATCCTCTCAGATTTTAAAGAAACAAACTAAACAAACAAACAAACCAAGATAAAAAGTTAAAATTCCATAGGCTAAAATGATTTTAGCAAAGGAGATATGATTAAAGTTTAACAAACCAGAAAGAAAAGAAATAGGATAGCTATGAACTAATTCACTTATTAATAAAATCCTTATATTAAAGCTAGGAGGTACCTCCCTTAAAACTTTAATAAAGATGATTTAGGGCCTCCATATTAAATACTGTTATGTAGCTAATATAAATGTTTGACTTGTTGTTAAAGAGTAGATACAGGTTGAATATATGGCTTCGAGAAGTTGTTAGATAAATTCCTTAATGATTATAACTTGCTTTCAGCTATTAAAGATGATTAAAGATTTATCATTGTGAGAGAGTTTAATTCTTTCCAAATGTATATCATACAGTCGCTATCAGAACCCAATGTCTTCACTGGTATGGTGTGGCTTTCTTATCCTTACATTCTAAGGTACTTGCTGTGGGTGTCACATTATTCCCTGGAGAGGAACCACCTATCTCATACTCATTCAATAAGTTATAAACATATGTGGAGCCCCAACCATGAATGAGGTGTTGTATCGGATTCTGGCAATATTTAGATTAGAAACACAAACCCCCAACATTAAGGACTTCCTATCTAGTGGGAGAAACAATGAAGAAAACCATCTATGACAATTCAGTGCACTTCATAACAAAGATAAGCATAGAATGCTGTGGTAATACAGGCAGAGGAAAAGTATCAAATTGAGCCAAAGAGTGGGGTGGAGGTGGAGAAAGGAGGACTTTTGGGAGGATATAATGCCCACATAGGAATTAACCAGGCAGAGAAAGAAGAAAACGTCATTTCAGTATCATGAGGGAACATCATGTGTAGGAAAGATACAAGTAGCTAAGTTTAGCTGCTGTATAAGGTTGCAGGTGAAAGGGCTAAACAAAATGTTAGACAGGGATCACATTACAGAAGTCTTGTAAGTCCCAACATTTTAGCATGAATGTAGTATCTTGGGCTTTTTCCATCAGACTTTTATGTTACCCTACTTATTATGATAAAGGAACCAAATAATTGGAAAGATAGTGAAAAGACAGATGCCCTGCTTGTGCAAAATCATAACGATATGCTAATATAAAAAGTAAGACAGAAGTGATTGGATGGACCCCTGTAATTGAGCACTTACTGTGCAGCAGGTAGTGCATTAGATGTCTTGCACACAGCTTTTCTAATATACACAGCATTTCTCATAATAATGCTGCAGGTTAAGTATTATAATAATTCTATTTTACAGATGAGAAAACTGAAGGTCAGAGAGATTGAGGGTTTGCATAGACCTGGCTGCTTCTAGTGAAATGAAAACCAGGGCTTATTAAATTGTATCATAAAGACATATTGTGAGATTTTTTTTTGTTCATGGTACATTTCTGAGATAAAAAATAAAATAACGTGGAAGACTATATTTCCTCCAACATCAGTGACCAATGCACAGTTCAAATATCTGTCATTCGGCAAATTAGTAAATGAGTCATCTTTACTCCCTTTCCCAAGTGAGAATCCAAAAAAACCTTCTCATCATTTTAAATGAGGAGGGTGTCAACTCGGGATTGAACTCTGCCCACATCAGTAAGTGAATGTACATTCAGCATCTGCTGACTCCGGTTGATTGTAATTAGATCTTCCAGTCACTACATAAGGGGCAAATACCATTGCTACGTAGTAAGAAATCTTTGCTCTACTAACATCTTTATAGCAGATGCCTGGACAAGTGGACCCAATATTCCCACAGGAATCTTTCTTTTCTTGTAAAAAATAATCTTATTTCTTAAAATAAGATTATTGTGTTGATTAAATGAGAAAAACATGTTTAAAGCATTTGGCATTTTGTCTGGAACATAGTAAATCTGTAATATTTGGGAGCTATTATTGCTGAAAACCAGTCAAGACCTTTCTCATCTCTACCACCTCCTTCTAGCTCCACTAACACACACACACACACACACACACACACACACACACACACACACACACCCGTGTTTAGGACTGAGTTCCATTTTAGAACAGAATCACTCGATATAGCCACTGAGTTCTCAGGTAGGGAGAATGAAGGGATTGTCCCCACAGTTTGAGTCCACAAGATAGAAAAATATGTTAATAACCAGACAATATATTATCAGCACTTTGGACACAGCATTCACTATGATCTCTTATTGACAGTAAATCATAATCATCACTTTGCTTAAGAAAAGTAGTTGAAACTCAGCTTTATTTCCAGATGAGGAATCAAAACAGAGAGGTTATATAATTTATTCAAGGACACAGCTAGAAGATGTTGGAATTGAATTCACACTTCCTGATTGCAGGTCATTGGCTAGTCTTCCTAAAACACAGATCTGAGATAATCACTCACTTGCTCAAATTTCCCTTAATTCTCTATTACTTGTTGAATACAATTTTATATATTTTAAAAGATTTTAATTAAAAATACAGCTAACATAAAACATTATATTAGTTTCAGGTGTACACCATAAGTATTCAACGTTCATATACCTAGAGAAGTGATCTCCATGTGTCCAACAGCTATCTGTACCACGCTAATCACAGTATTATTGACTATATTCCCCATACTGTATATTACATCCACAAGACTTATTGTTTTATACCTGGAAATTTGTACCTCTTATTACCCTTTACCTTCCCCCCTTTTCAAAATTTTTAATTACAGTTGAAGTTCAGTATTATTTTGTATTAATTTCAGGTGTACAACATAGTGGTTAGACATTTATGTAATTGAAGAAATGATGCCCCTCATTAGTCTATTACCCACCTGGCACTACACATAATTACCATATTATTGACTATATTCCTCATCTTTATATTCCCATGACTATTTTGTAATTACCAATTTGTACTTCTTAATCTATTCACTTTTTCACCCTGCCCCCCCAACCTCCTCCCATCTATCACCCCAACAAATCTAGTACCCATTTGACACCATAGTTATTACAATATTGTTGACTATATTCCTCATGTTATTCCCTACATCCCCATAACTACTTTTTAACAATCAATTTGTACTTCTTAATCTCATCCCCTGTTTTCACCTATTCCCCCAACGCCCTCCTATCTGGCAACCATTAAAATGTTTTCTGTATTTATGAGTTTCTAGTTTTGTTTTGTTGTTGTTTATTTTGTTCTTTAGATTCCGTATATAAGTAAAATCACTTTGTATCTGTCTTTCTCTGCCTGACACTCCACTCGGCACAGTACCTTCTGGGTCCACCCATGCTGCCACAGATAGCAGGAACACATTCCCTTCCATGGCTGAGCAATATTCCATTTTATATATGTACCACTGACTCTTTATCCATTCTTCCATCAACGTCTGGCTGCATCCACATCTTGGCCATTGTAAACAATGCTGCAATGAACATATGGATGCTCACATCCCCTCAAAGCAGCGTTTTGGGTTTCTTTGGATAAATACCCAGCAGTGGGATTACTGAGTCCTCCTTTCTTTATTGTTATAGCCTTTGTTTTAAAGTCTATTTTGTTGGTATAAGTATTGCTACCCAAGCAGTTGTTTGTTTGTTTGTTTGTTTGTTTCTATTTTCATAAAATAAATTTTTCCATCCCTTTACTTTCCATCTGTGTGTGTCTTTCAATCTGAAGTCTCTTGTAGGCAGCATATGCAAGAATTTTATTTCCTTATCCTTTCAACCCTTCTATGTCTTTTGATTGGAGCATTTAATCCCTTTACATTGAAAGTAATTATTGATAGATATGTAACTATTACCATTTTATTTTTCATAATTTTGAACTTTTATTTTTCCATCTTAAAGAAGTCTCTCTAGCATTCCTTGTAATACTGGTTTGGTGGTGATGAACTCCTTTAGCTTTTTCTTGTCTGGGAAGTTTTTTATCTGTCCTTAGATTTTAAATGATAGCCTTTTGGGGTAAAGTACTCTTGGCTATAGGTCCTTTCTTTTTATCACATTGAATATTTTGTCCCAATCCCTTCTGGCCTGCAAAATGTCTGTTTAGAAATCAGCTGACAGTCTTATGGGGCCTCCCTTATAATTTAACAGTTGCCTTTCTCTTGCTGCTTTTAGGATTGTCTGTTTGTCTTTAACCTTTACCATATTAATTATGATGTGTCTTGCTGTTGGCCTCTTTGTGTTTACCTTGTTTGGGACTCTCTGTGCTTTCTGGACTTCTATGTCTATTTCCTTCACCAGGTTAGGAAAGTTTTCAATCATTATTTCTTCAGATAGTTTCTCAATCACTTACTTTCTCTCTTCTCCTTCTGGTACCCTTATGATGAGAATATTGGTGCACTTGATGTTGTCCCCGAGATCTCTTAAACTCTCCTCATTATTTTTTTTACTCTTTTTTTTTTTTTTCTGTTGCAATTGGGTGTTTTATGCTACCTTGTCTTCCAAATCATTGATTCAATCCTCTACTTCCTCTAGTCTGCTGGTGATTCCTTCTAATGTATTCTTTATTCCAGTTATTGTATTCTACACTTCTGACTGGTCCTTTTTTATGCTTGTTATCTCTCTGTTGAAGTTCTCACTAAGTTCCTTGAGCATTCTATAACCATTGTTTTGCATTCTGTCTCTGGGAGGTTGTTGCCTCCATTTCGTTGAGTTCTGTTTCTGGAGTTGTCTCCTGTTCTATCATTTTAGACATATTTCTTTGTTTCCTCATTTTGGCTCCCTCTCTGTTTTTGTTTCTATGTGTTAGGTAGATCTGCTGTATCTCCCAGTCTTGGCCAAGTAGCCTTATGTAGTAGGTGCCCTGTGGGGACCAGTTACCTGTTCTGGGTGCTCCAAGAGTGTGTGCTCTCCTGTTATAGTTGAGCCTTGATTGCTATTGGCACATCAGTGGGTAGCTTGGCCCTCAGGCTGTTTGGCTGTGGGGTTTGGCCACATCCACAGCCTATGGGCAGCTGTGCAGGGAGGCTTACCCCACTGAGTGAGATTCACCCCAGCAGGCTCTAGTGCCTGTTGAGACTGCCCTTTGTGTGTGCTGCTTAAGGGGCTACTTGCTGTGGTCTGAAGCCAACCCCCAAGTATGCTGGTTCTGGGGCCTCTTCAGAGGGGCTGTGGTTCAGGTCCAGATCAGCCACTCCCTGTGACCAGCTGGGTGCTACCTGGTAGGAGCTACAAAGTAATCTGCAGTTGTTCACTGCCTGTGCTGACCCTGGAGGCACATGGGAAAGGCCACACTGTGAACCAAGGATGGTTGCCATGATTATCCAGCTTGGGGTAGCTTTGCAAAAAGCCAGGACACCCCAAGGCCTGCTGACACCTGACAGCCCCTTAAGGTTCAGCCGCCAATAAAGCCTCCTATGGTATGCAAATTGGGTAAAGCAAGGGAGTCACTAGAGTGGGAAGAGTTGTGGTCACCAGGTTAATGTAGATTCTGGTTTGGTGCCAGTGCTGAGCCTGAAGCTACTCAGCAAAAGTCTCAGAGCACACCAAGGCCAGTCGCCGCCCACCTGAGGCCAGCTGACTCTGATAGTTTTTCAAGAAAGTGCAATCTCAGGGTCTGGCTGCTCAGGAGAAAGTGTTTCTTACAGTGCATGAGTTGGGTGGGATGGGGTCCCAGTGAGTCAGCAGTGTGGAGCAGTGGAGCTCACAGGCCAATCAGGTTCAGATTTGGCCGTGTGGGGGTGGGCTCAACACAGGAAAGATGGCATCTGTCTGCCAGCTGCAAAGGAGAAGGGCCCCACACAGGAAAATTGGTGACTGTCCTCCAGCCCTCCCTCTGCAGACACACACGTCAGTCTGTCCCCTGTTTGCCTCTGATGCCACCCTGAGTCACCGTCCCTCCACTGGAGCCCAAGGTAAGTACCTGCAAATGAGTGAATCTGTGTGTGGGCTATTTAAGAGTAGGTCTGGGTTTTCCAAAGCCTTTCATCCCACCCAGATGGTCAGAATCCCCACTGTTTTTCACAGCCAGATATTGTGGGGGCTCATCTTCCCGGCACCACAACTCCAAGCTGGGGAGCTTGGTATGGGACTGGGATCCCTTGCTCCTCTATGGGGAACCTCTGCAGCCAAGATATCCCTCCTGATTCTCAAGTGCCACACAGAAGTTTTGGGTCAGTTCCTTGTCTTACCCCTCCTACCAGTCTCGACGTGGCTTCTCACCTGTTGCCATCAGGCTCACCTGTTGCCATCCCTTACATAAGTCCCACATTGCAATACTAACACCTTGCTGCTCATTCAGTTCTCTCTGTTCAAGGTGCACTTTCCTCTTCCTCAGTTATCCACTCATACCTGCTTTCCAAGTGCCACGTCAAATTTCACTTTCTGCAAGAACTTACTGATACACCCAACTGCAAGTGATCTAAATTCCTACACCTGACTTCTCTATGCTGTTTTTAACGTGTTGAGCCTAGTTTGGTATGCTTGCGTTCCCCATACACCGCTTTCTTTTACCATTTAATTGTAAGTTCCTCATGGTTATAAGCTGTGTTTCAATCATCTCTGTATTACTATAACCTGAAATAGTTCTATATGTAATAGACGATTTAAAAGCGTGTTGAGGTGGCCGGTTAGCTCACTTGGTTAGAGCGTGGTTCTCTTAACAAGGTTGCTATTTCAATTCCCACGTGGGCCACTGTGAGCTGCACCCTTCACAACTAGGTTGAAACAACTCCTTGACTTGGTGCTGATGGGTTCTGGAAAAACACAGTTGAAATAAATAAGAAAAGTTAAAAAAATGCATTTTGAGTGAATGAAAGACTGAATGCGTGCTGACTCAAATTTCTATCTGCTTATCTAAATTGTTGATAAAAGTATGTCGATAAGGAAGATTCACTAATGTAGAGTCATTTTTCAATTTTCTATTATATATTCAAGCATCTCAGATCCACAGAACAGTAGGACACTTGTGCTCTTTGCATTCTGTCAAGAAAGATTTGAGTGTAGGAAGTTTATTGGGGTGCTCTAGGAAAAAACAGTTATGAGGGTAGCAAGATTTGGTCAAAGGGGAAAGTGGAACTGTGGTGGGGTTACAACAAGGCCTCTTTGGAGCTGGGCAGTCCTTCAGAGTTGAGGTAAAGGGGCCAGTCAGTCCATCATGTGATGCCGGCAGTATGCAGGGACATCTTTGGGCAAGCAGCTTCCCTTGACAGAGACAGGTCCCAGTTATGGGCTTCGCTTTGCGCTGCCAGAAGTTAGGGGCATGAGTGACTCAATCCTGAAAGGGGAAGTCTGTGCAGCATACTATGGTATCAACTACAATCATCCCTTTCTATTGAGTGGCCTGCTTGTTTTATATAACAAGTTCAACCCATCTGGGAACAGCTGCTCCAAGATTTCTTTGGTTTCTTTTCATGGACAAATTTTGAGGAATGTTTGTGGGACAAACCATAGTCCTTGCAGCTGCAGCTGGTCTTGGAGCAGTAATGGATAATCGCCGTCTCCCTCCTCTACTTTCTATGCTCTGTTCCTCTTGTTGTAAGCTAGCAGATCTGCTGGTCTAGATGACGGCCCTAAAGAGGTGATCCAGCCCTTCATCCCTGGTGATCATGCTATTCTCAAGCTGTGGCTGCTTCACTTGTCTCTATTCTGCACCAAGAGCTGTCCAATGCGTCATCTGGATACCAAGGCCTTCCTCCCTCCCTCACCCCATCGTGTACCTGCAGCCCCACCTCCTTCTGATAATTAGGGTCAATGATCCCTGCCAGGATCCCAGCAGGCTCCTCTCCTAGCCCGCTGATGTCCTGGTACCGTATAGTCCAGGCAACAGCCATAACTTAAAGTTTAATAAAACCCTTGCTGTGTTCCCTGATGGAGGCATTCACCCACTGGAAGCAGACCCTCCAGATGAACATTGCCCAGAGTTGCAAAGGCAGGAAGCACAAATTCCCCACGTGGGTCATTGGAAGTGACAGTAAGTGGGACCACTCCTACTTCCACACCTTTGTTTTACCTTTTGGGGACACAGCTGCATATATAGGGTATTGATTTGGAGAATAGGCTACATTCTGAAGAGTGGTGCCCCATCCTTGGTGAGTATTGTCTCCAAGCTGGAGCCTCAGCTGCACCTACAATCAGGTGGCCCCATATTGTGTCAGGCCGGCTGCTTCTGTATGATTGCATATGCGAGAGGAGCTGTGGATCCCTTGATCACATGCCCATCTCCAACTTCCTTTACTGTAAAGTGGGTTTCTTTGGAGGAGGGGGAACTGATGAATTTATTTAGCAATATCTAATCAATTTATTTAGCAATATTCAATAGCAAAAGACAAAGGCAATTAATAGAATGTGCTAATGCCAGAAAGTAAAGGTGGTTAAGACTAAACTATATACATTGATAACAATGTCATGTTAAAGGAATATACATACATATGTAAGTTTAAGAGATCCCTTGATCTGATGTGATGTACACGATCCTACTTCTGGACCAAATACTCTGTAAACTTTCTAATATTGGTGCTGGCCAATGTACCCATTCACCACGTGACTATAGTTGTGAGCTGAGGGAGGTTCCAGTACAACGGTGCTTCTGGAGTCAATGTTTATCTCCTGAAGGCCCTGGTTTTCTGAAACTCTCCTTGTTTTCCCACTGGAACTTGTATTCCTATGTCCCACTCCTTCAGAGTCTAGAACTCACATAGCTGTCATGGGGAAAGCAATCTAGCAAACTGGTATGTGCTCACAGATTAATAACTCATTTAATAAAAGGGTTCTGGAAATGGTCTCTTTAAATCAATTAAGGTCACGGTCTTTAATGGTGGATAGTAAACACTGGAATTCCAGTGAGAAACATGCTTTTGATTAATAAAGGATGACATTTTAATCCTTCAAACAGATAGATATAAAGTTATGTCTGAAAATACTGTTTCCTCAGGGATGTTTAATGGTATTACATTGGATTTATCACTGTGCCCATGATTCTATGCAAGAGGGGATCCAATTTTAATTTTACAATGAGCATGGAAGAGTAAATTTAACAGGGGTTGTACCCACCCCATCCCTGTACTGTCACATTGTCTAATGTTAAAATAACTTGGCATTCCTATGATAAACCATTTTTGGCCATGAAGTATTTTCCCTTTCATATAATGCTGGGTTTAATTTGCTGGTATTTTTTTTTTTTTTTTAACACTAAAGAAAAAATCTGTGTTCACGAGCAAGATTGACAGTTAATTTTCCTTTCCCATAATGTCCTTTCCAGTTTGGTTGTTAAGTACTACTGGCCTCAGAATGAGTTGGAGAGCATTCCCTTTTTTCCAATTCTCTGGAAAAATTTACATAAGGTTGTAATTATCTGATTCTTGAAATGTTTGGTAAAACTAACCTTCTAAAAACCATCCAGGCCTGGAGTTTTCTTCACAGAAAGATTTTAAAATATGATTTTGATTTCTTTAATGGTTCTAGAATAATATGTATTTTTTCTCTTCTTGAGTCAGTTTTTCAAATAAGTTTTCAAATTTACTGGCATAAACTTATTCCTGGTAGTTTCTTATCATCTTAATCTGCTGTATTTTAGTTGTGTTCTTTAAAAATGTTTTAGTATTGATGGTTTTGGTCTCTATATTTATTTTTCATAGTATTAACAACATTTGGGCAAAGTTATCAATATTTTCAAATAAGCTCCTGGCTTTGTTGATTCTATTATAGTTTTATTTCTTACTTTATTAATTTCTGTCCCTATCCCTAAATACTGCTTTAGCTGCATCACACAACATTTGATATATGTTGATGTTATGATTTCTTCTTTGACCCATAGTTATTTATAGGTCTTTTTAAAAAATTTCCAGACATAAAATTTTAAGTTATTTTTTGTTACTGATTGCTTATTTAATTCTGTTGGAGCCAGAAAAGTGATCTGTATGAGTTTCATTTTTTAAATTTATTTTGGTTTGCTCTATGGTTCAATATGTAGCCAGTTTTTAGGTCCATGTGTGCTTGGAAAGAATGTGTGATCTCCAGTTACTGGGTACAGGATTTTATATATATCTGTTAGAATTTTTATTAGTTATGCTCAAATATTTTATATTTTTACTAACTTTATTTTCTCCTTAATCTATCAGTTACTGAGAGAAGTAAGTTAATATCTCTCACTATGATGGTGGGTTCATACATTTACTTGATAGTTTAGTCAAATTTTACATTAGGTGTTTAAATCTATATTTTAGGTGTATACAATTCAAAATTGCTATATCCTCCTGGTGATTTGAAGCTTTTATCATTATACACTGACCTTTTTTAACTCCAATAATGCTCTTTAGCCATAAAATCTATTTTATCTTAAAATTTATTTTTGTATGTTTGATTTTGGTAGCCATTCAATAGAAAGGCTGTCATTTTATTGCATAATCCATGTATTTATTATATTTATATGGTATTTTTCTTTTCCCTTAAGTATTTTAATAGACTTTATTTTTTAGAAGTTTTAGATTTACAGAAAAATTGAAATGATAGTACAGAGAGCTGCCATAAACCTCATCTCCCAGTTTTTCGTATTATTAACATCTTACATTAGTATGGTGCATTTGTTATAATTAATGAACCGACACTGATACAACATTACTAAATAAAGTCCATAGTTTATTCAGATTTCCTTATTTTTTACCTAGTGTCGTTCCTGCTCCAGGGTCCCATCCAGGATTCTCTATTACATTTAATCATCATGTCTCAATAAAATTAGGAAGGATTCCGTTTTCCCCCTGTTTTCTGGAAGAATCTGTATTATTTATATTTTAAATTTTTGGAAGATTTGAGTGTGATTTGTCCTGGAGTTTTCTTTGTGAGAAGGTTTTAAATTGTATATTCAGTTTCTTTATTAGATACTGGCGTATTCAGGTTTTCTGATTCTTCTTGTGAGCGTTTTGATAAGCTGTATTTTTCTAGAAATTTCTCATTTCATTTACATTGTCAAATACTTTGGTATCATGTATATAATGCCCATTTTTTGTTTTTTGTTTTTATTTCTGTAGGAGCTATAGTGACATCACCTATTTATTTTTTCTTTTGTTAATTTGTATATTCTTTCTCTCTCTCTCTCTCTCTCTCTCTCTCTCTCTCTTTCAGGATCAGTCCTGCTAGATTTTATCAATTTTATTAATCTTTCCAACTTTTAGCTTTAAAATTTTATCTATAATATGTTTTTTTCTATTTGATTTTTCTCTATGATCTTTACTACTTATTTTCTCCTACAATTTTGGTTTTGGTTTACTATTCTTTCCTAGCTTCCTGAGATGAAAATTTAGATAATTTTCAACCTTTCTTCTATTTTGATATGTACTTGTCTATTAATTTACCTCTAAGAACTGCTTAGCTGAATCCTATAAGATTTGATATACTGTGTCTTCATTATAATTTTGTTCAAAATATATTCCAATATTTTAAAACACAGTAGTGTTTTTTGTGTTTGTTTTTTGTTTTTTTAATCCAAGGATTATTGAGATATATTTCTTAGCTTCCAAGTTACTTTCTGACCTCAATTCCCTGACACCACCTGTCATCGTTGAATCCTCTTCAATTCTGACATGAACTACACAAAGTTACCCCAGACCCCACAAGTTAAGGGCTTAGTCCCACAAGACTGTCCTATTTCAGACACCAGCTGAAAGTCCTTGTGTTCCCAATCTATTTACATTTCTGCCTGGCTGGCTACAAATTCAGGGCTTGCCACCACACCCTCAGATTTGATAATTTGCTAGAACAACTCATAGAACTCATGACAGCACTATACTTACAATTACTGTTTTATTATAAAGGATACAAGTGAACAGCCAGATGAAAACATACATAGGTCAAGACTGGAAGGGTCCCCAATGCAGAAGCTTTTGTCCCCATGGAATCAGGGTGCAACCACCTTCTAGGTGCATAAATATGTTCACCAACCAGGAAGCTCCCTCAAGCCTTGTGCTCAGAGTTTTTAATCACATTTTCATTATACAGTCGTGATAGATTAAATCACTGGCCACATGATTGAGCTCAATCCCTAGCCCCCTCCACTCCCTGGAAGAAGGGGGATGGGCCTGAAAATTCTAACCCTCTAATCAGGTACTCAGTTTCTCTGCCATGAGCTGCTCTCTTGCCACTATTTAAGGGCTCACCATGAGTCACCTCACTAACATAAACTCATATATAGTCAAAGTGATTCATTATGAAAAACAAAACCCATCCTATCAGGAGATTCCAAGGGTTTTTGAAGTTCTCTCTGTAGCATAAACCAGGAACCAACAAAAAAGATCAGATATACTCTTTATTTTGTTACACAAGTAGTTGGGAACTTTCTAGTTATCTTTTCTCAACATCTTTCCTAGTTTATTTCCACTGTGTTCAGAGAACATACTGTAAATGAGTTCAATTATCTAAAATGTTTAGAAATGCCCTTTGACCCAGAATATGATTAATTTTGATTAATATTCCATATGCACATGAAAAGAATGTATACTCTGCAGTGGTTGGATATTAGTGAGGTCAACTTTGTTACCAACTGTTTGTTACTTTACCAAGTTTTTGTGGAAAGTGTATAGCTATTGGAAAAGATATTAATGACTCTCACTATGATTGTGGAATTATCTATTTGTCCTTCTGGTTCTCAGAATTTTTGCTATATATATATATATATATATATATATATATATATACACACACACATATGTGTATGTATATATATACATATATGTACATATATACACACATATATATGTATATATACATATAGAAGGTGCCCCAAAAATGTATACACTTTTGAGAAAGGAAAAAACTGTATTAAAATTATGCTGATGGGAACCACTTTGAGCACTTCTTGTAATTGCAGAAGTCAAATGTGATTTATATTCATCTTCTATTGTTGGTATATACTGAGTATTACAATTTTAATACAGTTTTTTCTTTTCTTAAAATGTATATACATTTTGGCACCCTCTGTATATATGTGTATGTAGTATGTGTGTGTGTGTGTGTGTGTGTGTGTGTGTGTGTGTGTGCATGGTGAAGCTATATTAGTCAAAGCACATAACTTTAGAATTCTTTTTTTTTTTTTCTTTTTTTTTTTTTTTAATTTATTGGGGTGACAATTGTTAGTAAAATTACATAGATTTCAGGTGTACAATTCTGTATTACATCATCTATAAATCCCATTGTTAACTTTAGAATTCTAACATTTCCTTGGCAGATTGATCCCTTCATCAGAATGAAAATGTCCTTTTCTTTTTTCTAGCACTGCATCTTGCTTTAAAGTACCCTTTGTTTGGTGTTAGTACAGTGACACCAGCTTCCTCCCATTTTTTTCCTTTCCATCAGCTTTACTGAGGAAGCAACATTGACCATCATAATACAAACCAATTCCATCGTCCTTAAAAGTTCCCTAGTGCCCATTTGGAGTCAATTTATTGCCATTCAATACTGTTCCCCCGGCAACAACTGATGTGCTTCTGTTACTATAGTTTTCCTTTTTCTAATATTTTATTCAAGTGGAATTACATCATATGTAGTCTTAGTGTCTCCTTTTGTCTTGTTAAGCATGATACATTTGAGATTCATCCATATTGTTATAAGTATCATAGTAGTTCATTCCTTTCTATTTCTGAGTAATATCCCATTGTGTTAATATGACACAAATTGTCCCAGATTTGACCAGGAGCTCCTTTTAAACTGGATCTCCGTCATTTTGATGTGTCCTCATCATTCTTTGATTCGCCCTTGCTTTCTGGTGCAAGGCATTCTAGGTTCTTTTTATACCTCCACTGACCCAGCTCTAGATTTTAATTTAAAATGTAACCCTAAATTTCAACTTAAAATTTTTGCTTTAGAGAGGTGTGTTTTTTATTGTGTTTTTTTTGAACCATGAAAAATGTATGCATTCAGGAGAGCCAAAGGTGGCCTTGAAATCTCAGAGGAGGTTTTATTGTTTTGTTTTGTTTTTCACCTCTATCCGGAGCTTAGAATAAGACAGACATCTCCCTTTGCTTTTTGGCTTCTCTGTGGAGATTTTTATTTAGTTTAAGTTATGTTTTCTATTGTAAAGTAGTCAGTGATGTACTAGTAAATGTTTTGCAAATGACTGTCTGGGGAAAAAAAGAGAGGCCCTGATTTATAGCCTATGTGAATTTCTGTGGTGTAAATACTCTTGCCATAGTGTATTTCAAGCCACCCATGTGAAGCCAACCAGCTTACAAAATTCCTGAAAATTTAACAATTGACTTTTGTATGCAAGTGCAAGCCTTCCTGTGCTTGGCTTTATGTGGGTAAAATGAAAGCTATCTACTCTGTACAACCTATGGCTTAGGTCACAGTTTTCTTCTTTTCTTTTTTTTTAATTTATTGGGGTGACAATTGTTAGTAAAATTACATAGATTTCAGGTGTACAATTCTGTATTACATCATCTATAAATCCCATTGTGTGTTCACCACCCAGAGTCAGTTCTCCTTCCATCACCATATATTTGATCCCCCTTACCCTCATCTCCCACCCCCCTTACCCTCTGGTAACCACTAAACTATTGTCTGTGTCTATGAGTTTTTGTTTCTCACTTGTTTGTCTTGTTCTTTTGTTGTTTTTGGTTCATATACCACATATCAGTGAAATCATATGGTTCTCTGTTTTTTCTATCTGACTTATTTCACTTAGCATTATAATCTCAAGATGCATCCATGTTATCACAAATGGTCCTATTTCATCTTTTCCTACCGCCGAATAGTATTCCATTGTGTATATATACCACAACTTCTTTATCCATTCATCTATCAAAGGACACTTTGGTTGTTTCCATGTCTTGGCCACCGTAAACAAAGCTGCAATGAACATTGGAGCACACGTGTCTTTATCTCTAAATGTTTTCAGATTTTTTGGGTAGATACCCAGGAGAGGGATTGCTGGGTCATATGGTAATTCTATTCGTAATTTTTTGAGGAACCTCCACTCTGCCTTCCATAATGGCTGCACCAGTCTGCATTCCCACCAACAGTGTATGAGGGTTCCTTTTTCTCCACAGCCTCTCCAACACTTGTTACTATTTGTCTTGTTGATGATAGCCATTCTGACTGGGGTGAGGTGATAACTCATTGTGGTTTTTATTTGCATTTCTCTGATGATTAGTGATGTTGAGCATTTTTTCATATGTCTATTTGCCATTTGTATGTCCTCTTTGGAGAAATGTCTCTTCGGGTCCTCTGCCCATTTTTCAACTGGGTTGTTTTTTTTTTGTTGTTGTTGAGTTTCATGAGTTCCTTGTATATTTTGGATACTAGCCCCTTATCGGAGGCACTGTTTGCAAAAATCTTCTCCCATTCAGTTGGTTGCCTCTTTATTTTGTCGATGGTTTCTTTTGCTGTGCAGAAGTTTTAAGTTTCATATAGTCCCATTCGTTTATTTTAGCTTTTACTTCCATTGCCTTTGGAGTCAAATTCATAAAATGCTCTTTGAACCCAAGGTCCATAAGTTTAGTACCTATGTTTTCTTCTATGCAGTTTATTGTGTCAGGTCTTATGCTTAAGTCTTTGATCCATTTTGAATTAATTTTGGTACATGGTGACAGATAGCAGTCCAGTTTCATTCTTTTGCACGTGGCTTTCCAATTCTCCCAGCACCATTTATTGAAGAAGCTGTCTTTGCTCCATTGTATGTTTTTAGCTTCTTTGTCAAAAATTATCTGTCCATATTTATGTGGTTTTATTGCTGGGTTCTCAATTCTATTCCGTTGGTCTATGTGTCTGTTTTTCTGCCAATACCGTGCTGTTTTGATTATTGTAGCCCTGTAGTACAAGCTAAAGTCAGGGAGTGTGATACCTCCAGTATTGTTATTTTTTTCTTAAGATTGCTTTGGCTATTTGGGGTATTTTGTGGTTCCAAACAAATCTGATGATTTTTTGTTCTATTTCTTTAAAAAATGCCATTGGGATTTTGATGGGGATTGCATTAAATCTGTATATTGCTTTGGGTAATACAGCCATTTTAACTATGTTGATTCTTCCAATCCATGAGCACGGAATGTCTTTCCATTTCTTTGTGTCTTCTTCAATTTCTTTCAAAAATGTCTTATAGTTTGATTATAAGGTCCTTCACATCCTTGTTTAAGTTTATTCCTAGGTATTTTATTCTTTTTGCTGCAATTGCAAAGGAATTGTCTTTTGTATTTTTTTTTCTGAGATTTCATTGTAAGTGTATAGGAATGCAATGGACTTTTGTACATTGATTTTGTAGCCAGCAACTTTACTGTATTCATTGATTGTTTCTAATCGCTTTTTGGTGGAGTCTTTAGGGTTTTCTATATATAACATCATGTCATCTGCAAAGAGTGATAATTTAAGTTCTTCATTCCCAATTTGGATGCCTTTTATTTCTTTCTCTTGTCTGATTGCTCTGGCTAGGACTTCCAACACTATGTTGGAAAGCAGAGGTGATAGGGGACAGCCCCGTCGTGTTCCTGAACGTAGAGCAAAGGGCTTTAGTTTTTCACCATTAATTATGAGATTAGCTGAGGGCTTGTCATATATGACCTTTATTATGTTAAGGTATTTTCCTTCTATACCTATTTTATTAAGTGTTTTAATCATAAATGGATGTTGTATCTTGTCACATGCTTTTATGCATCAATTGATATAATCATATGATTTTTGTCCTTTATTTTGTTTATGTGATGTATCACATTGATGGATTTGCAGATGTTGAACCATCCTTGTGCCCCAGGGATGAACCCCACTTGGTCGTGACACAGTTCTCTTCTTCATACTGATTTCCTCGTGTGGAAGCTCTCAGTCACACAGCTCTACAGGAGAACTTAGGGCGTGTGGCAGTTTCAGTGGTTTGTTCTCAGCCTCAGAGGATTCTTATCTGCATCCATTTTCTTCCATTGATTTAAAAGTGTGTGTGTTTGTGTGTGAGTGTTCGTCTCACTCTCTCTGTGTATTCTCATCCCCCACATCACTAGATGTTTTGTATCTGGAAGATCTCAGGATCATTTTACTTTCATATTAGCAGAAATGGTTACCTCCAAATGACTTTCTCATGAGATGTTAATCCATCAAAGTCATAATCACATCTTGGGCAATAATTTTAATAGATTTTACCAATGAACACATGGTAATACATATCAAATATGCTTTCTTCCATGAAGAAATAACAACTGATTATTTAAAGAATGCAAAATATTTGCATTTAGTGCCATGCTCAGAATAAAGGTGCTTCAAAATATCAACCATTATTATCCATGAATGATTTTTTTTATATACGTAATGAACTCTACATGTTGTCTCAATTATTGGTTATCCAACTTCCTCTATTGAGCCCTAATAGTCCCATTAATTTGTTTAAAGGATCCAACAAGAGACAAGGGGGTTTGAGTAAAGGATCTTTTCCAATTTTCAACTTATAAGATTTATGCTATTGAACTTCAGTGTAAGATTTTGATTGAGGACCAGTTCTACAGCTATTAAAAGTTTACAAACCCTTTTTTATCTCATGTGCCATCTCTAGTGGCTCAGAGCTATAGCTCCTAATAGAAATTAGGGCATACTGTGAAGAAATTGAGTTTCTTCACTTGGTCTGTGTTTATTCAGGCTGCATGTTCTCACTTGCATGAATCCCATCATACCAAACAGTATTCAGCCAGAAGAGCTGGTGAATATTGTGTAGTTCATGTAGTGAAAATATTCCTGGGTCCTTAGAATGCTTGAAACTTTTGTATGGCTGTTGCGGACAATTTGCTGCCCTACAAATCTTGTAAAAGTCAGCTGAGAAGCATTTTGAGCATCTCATTTTCTTTGTTGACCTTCTTTGGAGTCTCTATCAAGCAGAGAAATCATCAAAGGGAAGATAACATTAAAGAAAACCATTAGCAGGAGCGAAAGGGAGAAAAGAGAAATCCACGAATGACCTTACTTGATTCTAGAAAGTGAAGCGCTGACCAAGCTGCTATCAGCAGCATAAGTAGCCACTTCTTTCAAGTACCTATAGAATTTTTTTCTTTTTTCTTTTTTTTGCTGTTTTTCAAGACTTCAGCATTTGAACTTTAAAAGTAGTCAAGTGCACAATTAAAAAATGGGATTTGGAGGCTGTCAGTTAAACAAAAGCTCTAGTCATCTTGTCTCGCACAGCACATCCGGAAGGCCCTGATAGTCTCAGCATAATTGGGAAGTGATAAAACCTCATGAAGTTCTCTGTTTGCCCAACCTCTCAACACATTCATTCATACTGATATCAGCCTATCCAGGATTTTACAGTGTTGTTTTTTTTTCTCTCAAATGTTTGGTACAGTTAACATGCTATTTATACCAACACTTAACTCCTTTCAGTTATTTAGGTCTATCAGTTCAACATAGTGAGGGAAAGTATACAGCAGAGGCCAAACCCATTTGGAGAAAGAGAACTAAATATACACGCACGTGAGTTTGTAATAAGAGTAGCTTTGATGAATTTGTGCTTGGTAAAAAAGAGGGGGTGAATGGAAAACTAATATCATCATCTGAAAAGTAGAAAGTAATTTTTTTCCCCTTTGCATCACTGCCATTGGTCAACATCTCCAAGTGCCCAAATCATGAACTTGGGAGTCATCATTGCCTTCTCCCTCTCCCTTTCCACCAGCATTTGTATTAGTCAGGATTCTCCAGAAAAACAGATCCAGTAGAGGGTGTGTGTGTGTGTGTGTGTGTGTGTGTGTGTGTGTGTAGAAAGAGAGAGAGAGAGAGAGAGAGAGAGAGAGAGAATAAGGAAATGGCTTATACAATTATGGAGGCAGAGAAGTCCCATGATCTGTAGTTGGCAAGCAGGAGACCCAGCAGTTGGTGGTATAGTTTCAGTCTGAGTATAAAAGACCGAAGTGCCAGCTTGAAGACAGCTAGGCAAAAATAGGGAATTCTCCCTGCCTCCACCTTTTTGTTCTATTGTGGCCCTCAGTGGATTGGATAATGCTTTACTCAGGCTAGTAGATTCAAATGGCTAATCTTATTGAGAACACCCTCACAGACACATTCAGAAATAAAATAATATTTAACCAAATATCTGGGCATCCCATGGCCCAGTCAAGTTGACACAAAATTAACCTTCACAAGCATCTTATCAGGCACCATGTCCTGTGCACTCTGCTTTCAAATATCTGAAATGCATCTGCTCTTCTTGTTTCTTCTCCCTCATGGCTCCTCTCTCAGTTCAGTGCCTTATATTCTCTCTCTCTCTCTCTCTCTCTCTCTCTCTCTCTCTCTCTCTCTCAATAGCTTCCTAAATTATATCCTTTTGCTCCAGGCATCTCTCTCTGTAATCATTATACACATATCATTTTCTTTTCCTTTGAAGTGATTTTTATTTATCACTCCTTCCCCAAACCCACCAATGAGTTTTCAGGGACTTTACCTGAGGGTATTGTGCAAACCCCTCTGCATAATCTAGCTTCTGCTCATATGTCCAAAAGCACCTCCTGTCACTTTCTGGCATGACCTCCCCTGCACCAGCTCTATAGCATTACTAGCTATTCTCTCCTAAGACCCTGTATCCTCACGCAAACTGTTCCCTCTACTTGGAACCTCCTATTTTTATCCAATTCGAAAACTTTTATTCACTCAAATCTTGGCCCAAGGAGTCATCTCTGTGACTGTCTTCTATCTGCCCTTCTTCATTTTCAGTCAAAGACTCATATTACTCTCTCCCTCTGGTATCACATGAGTGTATTAAATTATCATTATATTTAAGTCCCTCTTCTCCATTAAATTTTCCTCTTTAAGGGCAGTAACCAAATTTTTTAATCACAGTATCTCTGATACTTAACGAGTTTTTAAAAATAGTGACTCTCATTTACTATTTAATGAATGAATAAATGAGTGAATAAATGATTTTTGCTGCTTTCCTACAGGGAGTCTTCTAGAATATAACATGGTGCAGTAGCAAGAGGGTTAGTTGTAGATTCATGAGCCTTATGAGTTGTTAGACTCTATGCATGTCACTCACCCCTTCCCAGTTCCCAGTTCTCATTAAATAAATCATTTATGTGAAAGTGTTTTGTAAAGTGTGGGAAACTATACAAGCATAAGAATTGTATAGTATTGATGCATGTAGGTTATTTTCTATACTTTGAAAATGGAAACTGAAAGCACCTAGGCACCTTTTTAGATTCAGGATTTGAATCTTCTCATGTCTTTTCAGAGGTAGGGACATGCACTGGACCATCTTGGGGAAGTCAGCCTGGTAACAGTTTAGATTTTATCTGTTCTTTGAAGAAGAAAATGTATATCAGAGATGCCAAACGTACTGATCGTAGTAGCCATTTTACTACAGCCATTATACTCCTGGGAAGTAGTGGTATATGGAATTTAAAAAGTGCTCTGGAGGAAGGCTTCTTAGCTTTGGTCCAGTACCTGGCTGTGTGATTTTCAGTTTAGTCCACTAACTTTTCCAAGTTTTAGTTTCTTCAGCTTTAAAATAGGAACAATATTTTCTTAGGATTGTTGTGAGGATTAAATGAGGTCAGATAAAGGCATCAGTTATGACTATCAACCCTCAAACTCAGGCATGTAAGAAATAGGACATTACTTTAATGACTTAATTTGTTTTTAAATTCTAACCCCAGGTGGTTATTTTGAACCTTAACTCCAGTCCTTTGAAGATTGCCCCTTTACTGTGTGAGTTGTTCCAGGTTCTAGAGAGAAATACCATGCAAGTTGTATATATAATTTAAAATTTTCTAGAAGCCATATTTTTTAAAGGTAGAAGAAACACATGAATTTAATATCAATAATGCATTTTATTTTAACTTATCGTATCCAAAATATTGTCATTTCAACATGTAATCAATGTGTAAGGAGATATTTTACATTAATTGTTTGGTACTAAGTCACTGGTGTGTATTTTACATTCATAGCTCATTTCAATTCAGACTAGTCACATTTCAAGAGCTCAGTAGCATTTGCAGCTCATGGCTAACCTACTCGATGCAGTTCTAGACTCCGATGCAATAGCACATTGTTCGAAAGTAACGGAAAGGACATGTGGGGTCATGCTGCTTATTGCTGAGGTAACCCCTGACCCCATTTATCCTTCTGCTTTGACTTTCTAATTAAATGAGGTGAAAGGAAAGCAGGACATACAGAGAAAAGCAAAGGTTATTATCTCAAAACATCGTTTTATCATATATACGCGTACTTACTTTGGTGCCTGGTGTTACTGTGCAAACATGAGCAACTAATCAATGTTAACTGTTATTATTGGTATAACTAAGACCTTTTCTCATGTTATCCTATCTCTCATTTGATAGTCATTTCCTCATTTATATATTCTTCTAGACCTATAATGCATGGCTTTCCAAAATAAAATAAAAAAGCTCTTAACCGAGTGTAATTCTGCCAGCATAAACCTTCTTTGTTCAAAGCAAACAACTGGAGAAAGAGACAATTTTGTTTATGAGTCACTTCATTAGAAAAGTAAAGACATTGAAAAATAGCATCCCTCACAAGTACGTCTCTAAATAACTTCCAAGACTCACTTTTAGAGGTTATTCTGTGCTATTTTAAAATGCTCAGGAGAATTGGAATAGAGAACTTACTTGACCTTAGAAATCCAGATCCCACATTGCTTTTATCTTTCACACCTTTGCATTTCTCATATTTCCTTTGTGCATCTCTAAGTGAAGCAGGATTAAGTGGATTAATTACACGGAAAGCCCTTAGAAGCTCTTAGCAGCATGCCTGGCACATGGCAAGTGACCAATATTCACCACGTGCTTCTCAGATGTCATCTTTTAAAATTATTTCAGTGATCCTATGGGGTAAGTATGAGTGAAATCCCCGCTTTGTAGACGAGAAAACCAAGGTTTAGGAAGAGTAAGTAAGTAGCCCAGGAGCACTGAGATAATAAATGGAAGAGGCAATTGTGTAACCCAGGCAGCCTGTCTCCAAAGCCCATGTTCCTCAGCATCGGCGCCACACTCTCCCTGGGCTCTGCAACCTTCAGGGTATGAGGAGAGAGCGCTCATCATCAGCGCAGGCTACTCAGAGGCTGTGAGCAGTGGTTACATATATTTTGATTAACACAAAGCCATGAAATTGTTACTTGAGAAATGCAACTTGTTTGTTAGGTATGCTCTTTTAAAGCATAGATTTATACACGCCATGTTGTATGGTATCTGTATATCTCATCTGTATCTATGTTCCTTCTTGCTGATGAAAAGGTCAGGAATTCAGTCTGACTTCCACTTCTAGTAATAACAATGTCATGAGATTAACCCTTTCATACAATGGAATAGCAAACAGTAAGAGAATAAATGAACACAGACCTTCACAGCAGCGCGGATGAATTGCTCAAAAACAGATTGAGTAAAAGAAGCCAGACCCAAAATAATACATGTTGTGTGATTCTATATATGTATAAACAAAACTAAACTATTGTGTTTAGGGATACATGTTTAAATGGGAAAACTAAAGAAAAACAAGGATTTGTGTACCAGAAAAGTCATGATTGTGAGTCTCTTCAGGGAAGAAAGAGGATGTAGTGATTGGAAGAAGAAGGCACAAGAAGGGCTTCTTCTAGAAAATACCAGTTCTCTATTTCTTGACTTGTGTAACGGTTATACAGCTGTTTACTTTATACTAATAATTTATCAAGCTAATGTTTAAATGTTCTCTATATACATGATATTTAACAATAAAAATAATATTTGAGAAAAATTCAGGAAAGTGTTACAAATATTAAGCACTGAAGAACCATACAATAGTGATGACATCGCTACTATCCAGTAGTGAATAGTTTGAAAGTATGAATTAGGGTTCCTCATTTGTGTTTGAGTGGGGGAACCTCCTATGGCAGAAACACCAAGGGAACATTTAAAGATGCAAAGTCTCATGACTCCTCCTCCCCAGACTCTCATTCATTCATTCATTCAACATTATTTGTTGAACACCGGCTATGTGCCAGGAACTGTAGGTGCTGAGGATACTATATTGAGCAAAAATGACAAACCTCTATTCTTCTGGAGCTTACAATCAAACAGGGCTTCAGAAAGACCCAGAAATTTGTGTCTTTACAAGATTCCTATGTGAATATTAATATGAAAACAACTGGGTATATGCCAGATTTACTTGAAATCTTTCCCAGTCCATACTTACAAGAAGACTCATATTAATGAAGTTAGAATGTAAAAAATAGTTAGTTCTTATCACATCACAGAAAATCTAAAGTATTTTTATATAGATTGAAGTTTTTAAGCTAACATGGGTCAAAAGAAGAAAAACATTCTAGTGAATATAATTCCTTTCCTAATTGTCCTTCAAACCTACAGGTACCACCCCCTTCTCTCACTCTCTTTTGATCTTTAAAATTACTCCACCCCCACCATTCTCATTCTGTTTTTGTTTTTTCTTTAACACAAATGGGATGTTTTAAACCAGCAATTCTTTAAAGACGTACTAAAGAAACTTCTCATTTTATTTTAATTCCTTCTCTATGATTCAGCTTGGACAGTTGAAATTTCATTTGGGGCATCTTGAATTCCAAGCAGTATTCCCAATCTCCAATGATGGAATCTAAGTGACATTAAAACAAATAAGACAACAACAATATCAACAAAATCCACAAAGATATAAAAGCACTTCACTTGAAAATCTTCTATTCACTATAGAGATCCTTCCTGATAAAAATGCTAGAACTGAATCTATAGATACCAGGCCCCAACTCCCATTAAAGAGAGAAAAGAACTGACAGAGAAGGGCCATATGATCTTGCCTGAAGTCATCCTGCTAAAATCAATGGGACAAAATCCCATTCATTCCTTCCTTCATTCATTTATTTATTCCTTCATTCAATGTGCCAGGTACTCTTATAAGCTCAGAGTATATTGCTATAAACAAAACAGACAAAAACCTCTGGCTTTATGATGCTTACATTCCGTACATTCTTGTGTGTGTGTGTGTGTGTGTGTGTGTGTGTGTGTGTGTGAGAGAGAGAGAGAGAGAGAGAGAGAGAGAGAGAGAGAGAGGATGGTAGGTAATCAAATGTAAAAGTAGGTTATTAAGAAAATTAGAATATAATGATTGCTAAAGTGAAAAATAAAGTGGGCTATGGGAAAGGAACTAGAGGGATAGAAATAAGATTTGAAATTGTACATAGGCTGGTTAGGGAAGCCGTCAAGGAGAAAGTGACATTTGAGTAAAAACTTGTAAGAGGTAAGAGAGTGAACTATTGAAGACATAGGAAAAAGACCATTCCAGACAGAGGTATACAGATTTGCAGAAGCCAAGGCCTGGAGTGAGAATATATATGCATACTTAGTCATTTCTCAGAACCTAAGTTGTAAAATGGACATATTAATTCCCTCCTATCAGAATGATTTCACAGGTTAGATGAGATAATGGGTTTAGTCATGGATACGAAATTTGGCACATAGAAATTCCAATCTTAAAATTACCATTCATTCATTTAGCATCTAATGTATACCAAATACCGAGTGTGTAACTATAAACAAGCACTGCTTCACGATATGAAGGAATTTATCATCTTATTCTAGAGAAAATGGTCATGGGATACTTTCAACAGGTGGCATCTTCTATAATACATGTAGGGTGCTAAGAGAAGTAGATAGAGATATTAATTGATACAGCAAAGGGTGGTGGATGTGAGTTTTGACTCCTGGCTTTCTGGCCATAGATGATGTGCTTGCATTAAAATACTCCAGTGTAGTCATCTCCCAGGTTGGCAGATGTGGACCAGTAGACCTAGAACCAAGCTCAGTGTTGTTTACAGCTTGTGTTACACTGCCCATCGCTCCAGCACCGTGAGGCTGCTCAGGGAAAACACAGAGCCAACTGCCTAGCTCTTGGGTCTGCAGAGGCTAGATAGAGCAGTCAGGATGTGTGAAGGAGGAATAACCCCAATTTTCACTTGTCCTTTCACATGTCTTTTCCCATTTGATTCTTACAATAGTCTTGCTAATTAAGCAGAAATTGTTAGTTACAGTTTACAAATAAGAAAAAAAAAGTAAAGAATTTAATCACTTTGCCCAAAGTCAGAAGGCTAGGAAATGCAAGAAACAAAAATGATGCTCAGAGTTCTGTGACAACTTCATTGTTTTGTCAGTAATCTTATTTAGATAAGATATTGGGGCTCCTGAGTCTTGGTTTCCTCAAAAGTAAAGTAGACAGAGAGGAAGGAAGTAGACTGATGTCTGTGCTTCAGTACACATGTGCCTTCTGCTAAAATGCCTTCCCTACTCTTCTTCCCTTGTCTGTACAAAAACCCCAGTGTGCTTTAAAAAAAAAGAAAGCAAGGAAAAAACTATATATTTTAGAACAGTTTTAGATTTACAGAATTATTGCATAGGCGGCACGGAGAGTTCCTATGTACTCCACACTCAATTCTCCCTGTTGTTAGCATCTTACCTTAGGATGGTACATTTGTCACAAATAATGAACCAGTCCTGATACATTACTATTAGCTAAAGTCCATATTTTATCTAGGTGTCCTCATTTTCTGTTTCACTTTCTGCTTCTCTTTTCTGTTTCACCTCTCTCTTCTCTGATGCCATTGGGAAAAGGAGGAAAAATGAAAATAAGATGAAAACTAATGGAAAAGTGAAATATTTCAAAAAGAAAATTTCTTTCTAGACTGCATCAGAAAATTGCAGAGATGTAATTTATGTAGATCTGTGCATATTGACTGACAGAATTATGACTGGGGAAAGTTTCTGTTAATTACCCATATTTACTTCGTATTTACTTTCTTTACCTCCCCTCCAGATTATGTACTATGTCAAACAACTAAAGATAGATTTAAAATTTTAAGAATTAAGAAGAAAATTACATTTTTAATGTTAAAACCTACAGAGTATTTAGGATAACTACAGGTCAATCAGTAAGATGAGGATGGAATTGATCCTCTCCTAGGAGTCAGCCAAGGCTTTTCCACTCAACCTGATAAATTTAGTCCAAAGTCAATTTGATGCACCTGTTTCCTTTTTCTATTAAAAATTTATTTCCAGGGAAACTTCAATTCAACGTTGATTTATTTATTTGTAATGAAATTTGACTGAGGCTTCTTAAATAAGAAAAAAGATGAAATTAAGCCTCTTTTGTACTAGTCATGTGACATTTATAATAGATTTGGGCATCAGAATTCTCCCCACAAATTAAAAACATCTATTTACAATCCACTGTGACTTTCTTAGATGGTCATAACCATAAAACAATTACTTTGGTGGGAGACAAAATAACTATATGGACATTAATTTAAGAACACAATCGTACCTGATTGAATTTAAGGTTGTAATAAACATTTATTCCATCCACACTATTCTTTACGATGTTAAAATCCCAAGAGTGTTTTACTTCTTTCAACACTTATAAACTTAATGGAGTTTGTTCAGAGTCATAGCATCCTAGAATGAAAAGGAATGTGGCCTAATGGAAACTGAAGAAAAGCCACACCTGCCTCTGCTCCTCATGAGTGGATAACCTGGAGTCACTCATCTGGGAGCTACGGAATCTCTGTCTATAAAATGAGAGATTGTACCAGGTGGTCTTCAAGGTCTCTTCCTGTTTCAACATTCCTTGATTCTAGAACATCATTTCTAACCACCCAACCTCCAAATCATGAGCCATCTACAAAACATCTCTCTATAAATATTTCTGAGCACATAATCTTAGAAATTCCCTGTCTTTAAATTATCTTCTTTTTATTGGGAAATTAATAGTTCCAGGATACTTTTATTATGGTCATGTTGCTAAAGCAAAGCTGAATTAAATTTGGCTTGTGCCTATAAAGGTATTTACCCATTCAGAATGGTGTTTTGGAAGGAAATGCCTTCATTAGCATATGATTATGCCCACTTAGAACAAAAATCAAATGAAAAAATCAATCTCCCTATTTCTTTTTGTGAACTAATTTGATTGTTTGCATTATTTGAAAAGTTGAGCACTCATGAGAAATTGCCTGAATGTACAATTTCACTTGTAGCTAATATAAATTCATAGACCATTCCAAGATAGGCATACTCATCGTTAGTCATTTGAGAGAATAGAGTTATGCATACCTGTGCATCATAGAAAAACACCCACACATACAAAGGCTGCATTTTTACCCAGACCTGAAAATAAAAGAACTCGAATGCTCTTACCACCTCCACCCTAACCACACCTTCCTGCCCTAAGCTTATTGCCCAAACCTGGCTATACCCCAATGTTTGCTTCTTTGAAACTTGAAAAGAGGTTGAGCGGAAAAGGTGAATGAAAGAATAAGGTCAGGAAGGGAAATTGGTGTAAAAAAGATGAAGAGCAGGAAATTCCGTTGGGTGTGGTTTTCTGGAGTGAATTCTGTCATTTGGAAATATAAGAAAGCAATTAAGGCTGTAAAAATTACAAGGATGTTGCTCATCCTCGTATTTCTTCTGCTATGCTCAAACACTGGATAAACATTGAACAATTCCATTGATTCAGACAAAAATAGGGGTTGTCTTAATGACTTCAAATAAATTTTTATCTCTTCAACAACCAATGGTAGTTCAAGTAATTCAATAAAATGCTTTGCTTTGATCGTTTGGGTTGGACCTCTTAGAATAGATCACTGATTCAACTTAATTTTCTTATACCTCCGAGATGGTGCTCGATCTCTACAGAAAAATCAATAGTTCACTTCCACAGTGGCCTCTCTTGGAACTATCTGAATTCTTCCTTCCTCCCCTCTGTCTCTTTGGACTTTGCGTTTTAGAGTATAAGTTAGCTGAGCCTTTTCAACAGCTTGCATCTGCTTTGAAGCCAAGCAGCCAGCTGAGTCCTTCAAAAAAGTGGGTAAGTTCAAAGACAGAACCTCAGAAAAACCAATAAAAAGGAAGGGAAGGTGGTGTCTAGAGAAAAGCACTTCTGTCAGGACGCAGCCAATCAGGACTCCAATCATCTGATAAGCCTGTGTAGATAGGACAGAGGGAGATGCTAATTGGGCAGCTGGGAGTTGGGGAAATGTGCTCATACTCTATAGTTCCTGAGGAGCTCAAGCTAGGTGAGAATTATATAGACCTAGAGCCAAGCCAGTTGCTGCTCTGATATTAAGGCCAAAATGGTCTGGATGGCTCAACCTATTTTGCATCTATAAAGAATATGTAAGGCGGAGATTTAAGACAATTATTTGGTTTTAGTCACTTTTAAGCAGATTGACCATAGCAATTAAATTGTCAAAATGATTACTGGCTCACTGCTGTAGCCTTTTATACAAATGTGGTTCATTTCTTCATTTTTCATTTTGAAAAGTAAAGAAAAGCTTAGACAAGGAAGAACTTGTAGTTTGCAAAAAGCACATAGTCCTAAGGCGTTTATAATTAATAATCAGGCTGCCATTTCTGCAAGAAAAAAGGGGGTCATCTATTACATTAGCATGTACAAACAGCTTGGTTTATTAAATCTAAGCTGAGCCAAGATGTTTGTCATACACCAGCAGCATTGTCAGCATTGCAGAAGTAAAAAAAGTGAAAATTTTACCGGCGTCAGCATTGATTCACTCACCCTTCATGCAGTAACTAAATTAATGAAGAGTATATCCCTGAGGAAGAATCAGAGTTAGAGATTACTACATTTGAAAACTATGTCAGTTGAAAGTAGCAGGAAAGGAATTTGATTCAATTTAATTACAGCAAACATTTATTGAGCACTTACATATGTAACACTGCAGTAGCAGCAGGCATCTTAGATAAATGATACCTTTCTTCAAGTTTATAGAAGATATAGTGATATATTATAATAGTGTGAGGTATTGAAATAAAGGTTAGATGGAAACACATCATAGTAAGTCAAGAGATAATTAGCCCTGAGCCACAAATAGATCTTTGTTTGAATCATATCTCCACCAGTTATTATCAGCGTGATACTGGGCAAGTTACTTAATTTCTCTGAACCTCAACTTCCTCATCTGTAAAATGGGGCTCATAAGAATTGCTTTATATGGTTATAAAGATTGAATTGGATAGTATACAAGCAGTGCAAACCTAGGATGTATTATATTCCTTTTGTTCTTCCCAGGATTAGGGAAGAATAAAATTAATTCCAGTGAGAAGAATCAGAGAAAGTATCACAGAGGAAGCTACAGAAACTTACTAGATGATGTGGTGAGGTGATTTCGTGTGCAGAACAGAATGAGTAGACGCACAGAGTTGTTGAAGTACATACATCTTTGGGCAGTGGTGAATGGTCCATTGTGACCAAACCAGAGAGAATAGGAAAAGGTTTGAAACCCAGAGCACAGAGGACTAATGAATGATAAAACTGAAAAAAAATAGGAAAGATCACTTTTACAAAGCAATGTTGGGAAAATGGAGTAACATGATTTGACATAATTTCAGAAAAATAACTTAGGTAGCTATATGAAGAATGACTACATGTGAACATTTAGAAGACTACTAAATAGCTTTTTTTAAGAGTCTGTTAAGAATTGTTTTATTAATACATACACACAATCTGTAAAGCACTAAGAAACCTAAACATCTAAGTCATAACAAACAGGTGGCAATTCAACATCCAGAGTTGACAGAATGCGTGAGGGAGACTGCAATGGATTGGACTCCCACGGTGGAGGGGGCATCTTCAGAGGTGAAGGGCGGCCTACGTGTAATGGCTTTTCAAATTCCCTGTCCTCATTGAGGAGTATGAGGGGCACTCCACTCAAGGGGAGCTGTGCAATCTGGTGCTCTTCAGGCAGGTCGAAACTCTCAAAATCTAGAGGCTTGAAGGGAAAGAATTTTTCTATTTCTGGATAGGTGTCATCTGAGGCAGGAACCAAGCTTTTTGCTTTAACAGTCTTCTCCGTCACCTTTTTGGCAGAGAAGGTTGTCTGTTTCTGTTTGATAGTTCCATTCATCTTTACCGACTTTTCTGTAGCTCTGTTGACAGTTCCCAAAGCCTTTCTGGCACCTTTAGGTAAGGCTGGTGGAGCACCAAACATTTTGCCAACACGTGATGTTGAATCCTGAGATCTCCCATCTAAAGCTTTGACTGAAGGCCCAGACCCCAGCTTCAGTCGGTCCTTACGAGCCACACGGGTGCCTGGTTCTCCATTTTCCTTATCAACAAAGATCACAGTAGCCATTCTGGATTAACATCATTAGGATCAACAGCCAAAATCATCCACTATTCAGCCTCCAGCGGTTGCGCCACGCTCGGCCCTAAATAGCTTTTATAAATGTTAATGATGACATAAATTCTGGCCATAATGGTAAGAACAGATACGAGAAATGGCTATAAAAAGGATTCTGTAGTAGAATTTGCAAAATAAAATAAAAGCCCCTTTCTTTGGGAACCAGACTTGTAAGATTTAGATTCATCACATCAAAATTGTTTTCTTTTCTAAGGATTAGAAATTATTAATAATATTGCCTATTATAACAGTTGACTTATTTTTTAACAAAAGAAGTCTAAGGTCAAGATAACCTTTCCAATACATATTTGCATGTCTACACTGGAGATTTGATAATAAACTTAAATCCAATGCTTCCATTTCTTTGGTCTAGGTAGGCAGTGGTCTCAGACTAGCATGCATCAAAATCATCTAAAGGGCTTGTTAAAGCAGGCTGCTGTATATATGCCCATCATTTCAGTCTGATTCAATAGGTCTAGAATAGCATCCAATATTTTGCTGATCTAGAGACTACACTTTGAGAATCACTGGAGAATATATATAAAAGATCACTGGAGAATATATATAAAGGTTTCTCTCTTTGATGAAGGCTAGTGGGTTGCATCTGGGTAAGGGCTAATTGGATTAGCCCATTGGGGAGAATGGAAAAACTATTTCAATCTCTACTCTAAAGAAAAATAATCATGCAACTAGCCCATCTTTTCCCTCCTGTTTGAGCAGGAGCCTAGAAATTCCCTTCAGAGTTTTAGTTTGTAGGTTTTGGTTACTGAGTTCTGTCATTTGCCCCAATCATGAATGAGTCATATTAATTTCAGGCTTAGGATCATTTGGGCAATTGGAAGTTTCCATACTGAAGCAGAGAGCTCAAAGCCATGTAGGTAATATCCAATCCTTTAGGATATTGCATTTGACAGGAAATAAAATTTCATGTGAGTTTTTTTTTTAATTGGACACTGTCTTTTGGTACATTGAAATTTCCATCTCATTGCAAAGAAAATAAGAGAATGGTTTGACCACACACACACACACACACACACACACACACACACACACACACAAGCAAATGGAGTCATTCCTAATTTGCCAGTTCTTAAAACAATTGATTGTGGTGTGTGAGGTAGAGATATGTGTAGAGATGACAACCAGGTTAACTTGGATGGCTGGTGGACAAGAGCCAACAACCAAGATAGGAAGCCCAGGAGGAGGAGCAGATTTTGGCAGGAAGATGAGGTTGAATTTAAATTGTTACACAGCCTTCCAAGTGGAGATTTTCCACAGACAAAATTGGTTTGATGTTCAGGTGTTTGTCTGTATAAAAATAATAGTTACACCTATAATAGTTAAGGGATTGGATGGACTTGCATAGGAGGAAATCATAGAAGTCATGGCAGTCTTGTTCTTAATTTGCTAAGAAAAGCGTATATTATTTAAGCTGTTTTCAGAAAATAAAGGGAAGAAGGGTTTCGGAAACTTGAAGTATAAAGAGCTATTGTTAAAGCCACATTATGGGCATTTAAGGGCTATCTCTAAGCTTTGGATTTCTTCAGTGTAAGTCAACATGGATGTTTCACCATAAAATCCCCCTTGAAGTTACTATCAGTGAAAGAAAAATTGGACAAACTAAACTGATCCTTATTATGTTTTTGCTTACCACATGTATTTTTTATGTTCTTCGTGAGTTAATAGAACATTCAACCTAAAATCATCCCCTTTCTGGCCAACTGAAGACTTTTAAAACATTTAAAGTTATTGAAGATCTCAAACTTTTGGATCAATTCTAGTGAAATCAAATCATGTTATTAGAAACAATGATTCTTTT
Organism: Rhinolophus sinicus; assembly: GCF_036562045.2. Classification (NCBI taxonomy): domain Eukaryota; kingdom Metazoa; phylum Chordata; class Mammalia; order Chiroptera; family Rhinolophidae; genus Rhinolophus; species Rhinolophus sinicus. Next base: position 124,152,790 of record NC_133754.1, read on the forward strand.
TATATCTGGGGCTTTTCTACATTTTCAACCTACATACTGTGAAAAAAATCATGGAATATTAAAGTTAGAGGAGACTCTAAAGATGATTCAATCCAACCCTCTCATTTTACAGGTTAGAGAACGTAGACCCTAAGTGGTTGACTAATGTGTTAGAGAAGATCTAAGTAAAGGCAGAGTCAGGGAAAGAATCCAGGTTCCCTGACCCCAACTCTGGTGCTCTTTGCCCTACGATATGCTGCCTAACTTCCCGAAACACCCCTTGCCACTCCCAAAATCATTTCACTACACACAGAGATCAGTCTTTAAGTGGGCACACTTCCTTTCCTATTTCTCTGTAAAGCTTAAACAAAAACTTTAATCCAGAAACAGAATATGAAAGAAACATCTCCTAGGAACCATTTACTGGGATTTGGGGGGACTTTTCCCAACATTCTAAGTTGAAAAATAAACAGAGCAAATTAAAACTAGGTGTGACCGAAAAAATATTTCTTTCTAGTCAGCACTTCCTTTTCCATCCTTAAAAAAAAAAATCAGCACTTCTTTCTTCCACCCTTAAAAAAAACCTTAGGCTTCTTCTATACATGCACCAATTTTACAAATAAGACCAATGAAGGATCATGTTGCCAATAGTGATGCCAAACTGATTTGACTGACTCATTTGGATTTCATGTAGATGCAACTTTAGACTATATCTATACCTATCTACTTTTCTATAGATATATGTGTATATACATATATTTGTATGTGTATATTTTCTGTTTCTTCTAGAATGAGTTTCTTAAGACAAAGGAAAACAAAAGAACCAAGTCATTGTGTTTCTAACACACCCTGAGTTAACTCACATGAGGAAAGAGAAATTAGTAGGTTTTAAAAACATATGAATTAAATGCCCCATTCAGTTGAAGAGTGCCAAGTGAGTCACCTTTAGAAGGAGGCCCTCTGGCATCATGGATAGGGGGTTGGCTTCCTGTGTTAGGTTTAAACTCTGCCAATAGAGATCACTGCTCTGACTGATTCAACAGCTCTGCTTGGTTTTTCAAAGCACAGCTGTACTTCTGTAGGGCCATGGTCCCACCAAGCCACTAGGAATGTGGTGGGTTTAATGGAGATTATGTTAGTCCACTGGGGGTCAGACAGCTCTTCCCTCCTCTTCCTATCATCAATTTTATCCTTAGTATCTTTTCATTTAATTGCAATGTCTTAAGGAGTTCAAAAAACATTTCCTCAAACAACTGTGTCCTTTCTTTTCCCCAAGAGGCCCTCTTTCATTTTTTAGTAATAACTGACCTTCAGTGTAGGTGATACCAGTAAATTCTTACATAATAAATATATTTGAAGATATTCTCCTTCCGGGGTTTTAATATGTAAACAAAACTAAGTAATTTTTTGAAAGAATGATTTTACAAGTTCTTGCGTCTGTTCTTTGAATCCAAGGATGGCATGTTTGAGGACATTTTCTCTGTGCTCCACTAACAGAAATCAAAACTGGATTTACTTTTTGCATAAAATTTAAATGCTGTGTTCCCCAGTCAAATTTTCCAAGGATGTCCTTTCCCGAGAACTAGTCCATCATACACCTATGGATCTTACTCTTTTGCACTCCCTGGACCAGCCTGTCTCTTCAGATGGTCTCTTCAGATTTACAAACATGGAAGGGAGAGAATTCTAAGGATTGGTCTTACACGACATTTCAAAAGCAGGTGATAAAACATAAATGAGTCATCTTGACATCCCTGCTTATTCAAGGAGGCATCAATGTCAAGCTGAGTAAAATGGAGAAAAGGCACGATCACCCCACATCTTTAATCCACTTTTCCAAGTGCTGAATCATTACCAGTTGCACCATCTCATATCCCATGCATTTGGCTCCTGACAAGTGCCCCATCATGCTTGCTCAGCTCTGGACCCATTTTGGTCCTCCGGAAGACTGCGCACAGTTTCCTGGAGGCTCACGTTTCAAGGGAGGCTCCACAAATGAGTCATTCTTTATAGGTGAACAGAGTATTTTATTTTTAAACAAGGGAAAACCCACACTGGGCTGCAGGCACACCCTCAGCTAACTCCTCACGCAACTTGCGTGTGAAAACTGGTGTGTCAGTGCTGGCCTGGAGTTTATGTGCAGACACACCCTTTGAACCATGTGCTAAAGGCGGGAGAAAATACCTTCTTCCTTTTTGTCCTCCCTGTCTCCTCAGTACATCTGGTCAAAAGCCAGTCAATTCATCTGAGTCAAGGACAAGGAGTTACCTGCTCCGTGTAAAATAATTTTCCCTGTGACTCATTGTTCTTGATGAGGTCTCATGTGTGCCTACCGTAAGGTTAGTGCAAGTCTGCTAATTGTCCTAGGACATGAGAGGCAAACACCTATGGAACTTTAAATAATGGAATAACTTCTGTGCTTGATAAATAATCTCTGGTTTAAAAACAATTCTAGAGGCATTGCAGGTAGCACTAGCTAACTAAAACTTAAAATGGTTTCCAGAGAACCCAAGAATGTCAATTCAACTGTAAGAGCAGAGCAAATTATATTTTTAGATTGAACAGATTTATTATTTGAGCCATCTATGTGGCTCATGTGATTTGTCATTTCTTCCAGCTTCACTGAACTTGTTTCCTATTATTTTCTTCACATAGTCTGTCATAAACAATTTTTATAGCTTATGTCCTACTACCTCTCATCTTATGCTTTTGGTATTTTGCATTTGCAAAGCACTTCAGTCTTTACAAAGGAACTTTACTCATGCATTCTTTTCATTTTTGATCCTACAACCTGTGAGGTTGGCAGCTCTACATCCTCATGGTCCTCTTGAGGAAACTGGAGGTTCAAGCGTTCCAATGATTTGTTATAGGTCACATTACCAGTAAAGCACAGGACTGTGGCTGAAACCTTGGATTTCAAATGCTAAGTTGCCTTTTAACCCCACCTGCTCACTGTTGCTACATACTTTTCTGTCTTGAAGGCTTTGCAGACACTAATATTACCCTTGCTTGTCTCTACCTCTCTCTCTCTCTCTCTCTCTCTCTCTCTCTCTATATATATATATATATATATATATATATATATATATATATATATATATATATAGCCTTTACTACCTATCCAGCTCACAGATTCTCCAAAGTTCTGCATGTGTGGGAGAGGATAGTGCTGGGTAATGAGGCTAGTTCATTCTCTCCAATTCTTTGTAAAGTAAAGCAGATGTGGGGGCTATATGGCTCCCAGGAGAGATGCGGAGGTGTAATCAGAATAGATTGACTTCAGTCCATGTAAAATGTCTCCACATGGTGCAATTTGAGATGGAAGGGTACTTCAAATTATCGCCTCTGCAATGTAGTCATGCTGCCTAATATGCCCAACAGTAGATGTACACGCCTTAAAGGCATGGCTTTTATGAAAATCTTTGTTTTCTTTTTTCTTTGTTTCTTTCTTTCTTTTTTCTTTTCCTTCTTCATTCCTTCCTTCCTTGCATCTCTCTCTCTCTCTCTCTCTCTCTCTCTCGCTCTCGCTCTCGCTCTCGCTCTCTTCTCTCTCTCTCTCTCTTCTTTTCCCAGTGTAGGGATGCCAGGTGTGATAGTTAATCTTTAGAGACGGCCCCAAACAATTCTGTTTCTCCATTGGTATGTACTGTCCCTCTCATCAAAAGGTGGAGTTCGTGATTCCTATCCATGAAGCTAGGCTGGGCCTACAAAGAAAGTAATGTGCTAAGACTTCTAAGCACAGGCATTGAGAAGGCCGGGAAGCTTCTGCTTCCTTCGTTTTGGAGCCATAAGCCACCATGTCAGAAATCCAGGTTGAAGAGACAGGCCATATGGAGAGGACTTGGAAGATGAGAGGCTTTTAGAAAGGGGTCTGTGGAAGCTCAAAAGGAGTCGACCACCAATTCCTATCTGTAGCCCAATGGCCATCTGACTGTCACCTCATAAGAAACCCCAAGTGAGATGGATAGAGGAACCCAACCAGGTCCTAGCGAATTCAGAGAATCATATAATACAATAAAAACAGTTGCATTTTAAGCCACTAAGTTTATAGATTTTTTTTTTTAATGCAGCATAACTGGTTACTTATCTCTAGTCTGAATATTCAGTAACCTTTAGCAAGTCCTTGAAAATCTAGAACCAAAATAGGCCAGTTTGGAACAGATTTGGGTGATGTACGGCAGTGTGATGGTAAATAGTATATGAGGTCGGACAATGAAGTTCACAAACTCATCCTAGAAAAAGTGTTACATGCCTCATTGTTGAACATCACTATGGTCACCTTCCAAGTACCCCCCTTGGGAAGCTATGCACTGACGCCAGCGCCTAGTCCACCCTTCAAAGCAATTTTGGAACTCTTTTTCTGGAATGACCATCAGAGCTGTTGTCATAGTACCCTTGATGTCCTGAGTGTTATCAAAATGTCTTCCTTTCAATATTTTCGTTATCTTCGGGTAAAGAAAGAAGTCACTGGGGGCCAGATTAGGTGAGTTGGGAAGGTGTTCCAATACAGTTATTGGTTTACTGGCTAAAAATTCCCTCACAGACAGTGCTGTGTGAGCTGGTGCATTGTCGTGATGCAAAAGCCATGAATTGTTGGCAAAAATTTCTGGTCGTTTTCACCTAACTTTTTTCACACAGCCTTTTCAGCACTTCCAAATAGTAAACTTGGTTAACTGTTTGTCCAGTTGATACAAATTCATAATGAATAATCCCTCTGATATCATCAGTGCAACAAGTTCGTGAACTTAATTGTCAAGCCTGGTATGGTGGATTGGGGAAAGAGAGTTTATGCCAAAGATGGAATAGGAACCCAGAACAGAGAAATGGTAAGAAAGAAAAAGCAATATTTCTTATAATTTTTAGTTCAGTTCTATGTAACTGTGACTCTCTTACTTATTTAACAGATTATATTTAAAATAGAGGAAAATGTTGCCAAAAGCACAGGTTTGCCTGCACGTGAGAGGACATCTATTTCTTTATTTGTGGCCATTCCTGGGTGCAAGAATTGAAAAGGATACTCAACGAAGAAAACTCACCCAGTCATGCTTTTTAGGAATTGGACCAAGCAAATAATGAACTTAACCCAGTGGATCTTTGTATTTCTAGAAAAAAAGCATGTTGTTTGGAACATGGGTGGCATTTGGAACTTTTTTCCCCTCAGTTGAATTGACCAGGGGCTCCTCCACCAGACCCTTGAGTGGCTAAGGTGCAGGTAAAGAGACTCTCAGATATACCCCTGGATTGCTTCTGGGCCCTAACTGTCTTCCATCCAAAGGAGAAAAAGTGGATCATCGCTTGTCCGTCTATTATTTGTCCTTGGATTGTCTGTCTACCTGGAATGGCCACAAAACCTTGGATAAAGCTAAGAAATTTGGAAGAAACCTGTAAGTTAAAACTAACTCAAAGTCACTTGCTTCTTCTATTTATTTATTTGGTCTGAGATGATTCCCACATTCACTTACCATATGGCATTAAATCATTCTGGTCCTTGAGTTATTATTACATGATTCAAAGAGTATAATTTACAGAATTGCCAGCCCAGGCTGCACTCTGTCCCACACCAAAAAAAGACCACAAGGAGGAGAGAAGAAAAATGACTGTTTCCTGGTAGCCCATATTTACGCAATTTTCTTTCACCACAGATTGTTTTGGCAGTCTAGACAGAGTCTTGTAAAATCCTTCCCTGATGTCATCCACATCCTTCCTCGATAAGTTCAAAATGAGTCCGGAGTGAGCATGGCTCCTCTAGCAAAGTCATACAAATAATTAGTGCAGTGCCACCCTGGAGAGGCCTTTGGACTCCAGTGGTTGCCACATGAAGGAACGGACTGATGAGCTGGCCACCAGATTATGTAAATATGTGGCGGAGAATGCAGCTGCTGAAGGGAAGAAAGAAACACACATATGGGCATTTCATGGTTTGAAAGAACTCTGTGGAAAACAAAACAGATTAGAGAGAGAAGGAGGCTAGAATCAGGGAAAGAAAGATTAAGGAAATTATTTTCTTACTTAAGCCAGGGACACATGCTGAAATTAACAATTCCTTAAGAGACAATTTAAAACTGTGTTTGTAGGTGAATATATTGGGTCTTAGTTCTATCGTTTTTGTGTAGGGGAAAAACGTTTCCAAGTTAGGATTTGAAAGTCAGGTTATGAGAGCTGGGATTTATTCTTTTATCATTTTATTTATTTTTGATCCATCAGTAGAATAATACATTACACACACCAAAACATATGAAATAGGATAGAGGATACAAAGCAATGTCCTTCTTCAAAATATACACAAAGATAACAAAATATACACGATAGTTTCAAACAGTTATTAGGGTGATAGCCTCATTAAGAATCAATTACAATTTGTTAGAAAAGAATTCTGGATCAGAAAACGTAAGGACAGAATATTCACCTATTAAAGTTTTGAAAATTTTCTTTGTGCTAAATTTTTATTTGGTTATATACTTCTGGTCTTCAGGGAGACTTCAAAGAAGGATGCTTTTCACACCACGCTTTTAATATTCTCTTCAATTTAGTTAAATCCTTTCAAAAATGAAGGTATATAGAAAGGAGTAAGAAATGTTTGATTCTGTTCTTACATTTTCTCTGCAGTTGGTTATTTCAGAAACAGGAAATACTTTGGCATATGCTTTTTTTCCTGAACCCTGATGTGTTTCTCAAATCCTCAGCCATTCCTCTCTAGTCACATGTCAAATGTCTTCTTTCATGCCCTCAATTTCTTTCTGGATTGTTCTAATACCTTTCTAAATATTCTTTTATACAGCCTCCACTAGGAACTCAAACACAAATCTAATCATGTTCTCTCCTAACTTAAAGCCATTTGATAACCTCTATATTCCTTACCATGCCCTGCGAGGGCCCCTAATTTGTCCTCTACTGAACCCCATTTTCCACCACTGCCTGGACCTTCAGGTCCTTTAAAGTGTCCAATGTTTTGGTCAAGTCCTGCCCCTCCTTTACTAATACACCCCACTTCATCTGCCTGACAGATTACCACTCATTCTTTTTGCTTGTTTCATTTTATTTTTCTCTGCTTTGTTATTTTGTTCTTTAGATTCCACATATAAGCAAAATCACATTGCATCTGTCTTTCTCTGTCTGACACACGTTCCTCCACAATACCTTCCAGGTCCATCCATGTCACCGCAGATGGCAAGAACCTATTCCCTCCCATGGCCAAGCAATCTTCCATTGTATATATGTACCACCTACTCTTTATCCAGTCATCCATCAGTGGACACCCAGGCTGCCTCCACTTCTTGGCCATTGTAAACAATGCTGCAATGAACATATGGATGCACATGTCCCCTCAAAGTAGCTTGGGTTTCTTTGAATAAATACCCTAAAGTGAAGCGATTACTGGGTACTTCACAGTCTCTTGTTATAGCTTTTGTTTTAAAGTCTATTTTGTCTGATATATGCATTGCTACCCCAGCTTTTTGTTTGTGTGTTTCCATTTTCATGAAATATCTTTTCCCATCCCCTTACTTTCAGTCTGTGTGTGTCTTTCTATCTGAAGAGAGTCTTTTGTAGGCAGAATATGTGAAGGTTTTGTTTTCTTATCTACTCAGACACCCTGTTTTTTATTGGAGCATTTAATCCATTTAAACTGAAAGTACTTGTTGATAGATATGTAATTATTGCCATTTTATTATTCATTATTTTGATCTTTTGTTTTCTCCCTAACAGTCCTTGTAATACTGGTTTGGTATTGATGAACTCCTTTAGCTTTTTCTTGTCTAGGAAGCTCTTTATCTCTCCTTCAAGTCTAACTGATAACTTTGCTGGAGAGTAATCTTGGTTGTAGAGTCTTTCTTTTTATTACTTTGCATATTTTATCACTTTGAATAATCCCTACTGGTCTGTAAAGTTTCTGTTGAGAAATCAGCTGACAGCCCCCTTTTAGGTAGCTAATTCCTTTTCTCCTGCTGTTTTTAAGGTTCTCTCTTTGTTTTTAACCTTTGGCATTTCAATTATGGTATGTCTTGGTGGAGCTATTTGGGTTTATCTTGTTTGGGATTCTCTGTACTTCCTGGGCTTGTATGTCTATATCCTTCACCAGGTTAGAGAAGTTTTCCATCATTATTTCTTCAAATACGTTCTCAATTCCTTGCTCTCTCTCTTCTCCTTCAGGGACCCTTATGATGCGAATGTTGGTACGCTTGATGTTGTCCCAGGAGCTCCTTAAACTCTCTTCATTTGGCGGGATTCTTTGCTTTTTTTTTTTGCTATTCTGATTGGGTGTTTTCTCATACCTTATCTTCTAAATTGCTGATTCAGTTCTCTTCTTCATCTACTCTATTGTTGATCCCCTCTAATGTATTCGTTTCACTTATTGTATTCTTTATTTCTGACTGCTTCTTTTTTATGTTATATATCTCCATTTTTGTGTTTCCTATCTCTGTTGAACTTCTCCCTGAGATCATTGAGCATCCTTGTATCCATTGTTTCAAACTCTGCATCTGGTAGATTGCTTGTCTCCATTTTGTTTAGTTCTTTTTCTGGAGCTTTGTTCTGTTCTTTCATTTGGGGCACATTTCTTTGTGTCCCGATTTTGGCTGTCTCCCTGTGTTTGTTTCTATGTATTAGGAATATTGCCTGAGAGGAGGCAAGCATAGCCTTTACTTCTCCACCATCTTGACTGGAAAATGCCACTCATTCTTTGAGAAACAAACTGCATAACACCCTATCAATCTGTGTGGTCCTACTGGGCTCCTTTAATTGACCAGTCATGGTTCCACGTCCCACAGCTGACACCACATGAAAACACATCTTGGTCACCTTTAAACTGGCTACAGCTTCTGCCTGAACTCACTACAATATGTATCGCAAGCTGACCGTCCCCAAATCTGTGCCCTCCCAGTCTCTAGCTCTGCTCTGTCACTCAGAGAGGTTTACCTCTCTGACTCTGACAATTTTTTAAATCTTTATTTTTATTGAGATATAATTGACATATAACATTGTATAAGTTTAAGGTGTACAATGTGTTGATTTGATACATTTATATGTTGCCGTATGATTCCCTCCAAGGTGTTAGCTAATACGTCTATCACATTATATAATTATCATTGTTTTATGTGGTGGGAACACTTAAGATGTCCCCATGTTTGTTGTGGCATTATTTATAATAGCCAAGATACAGAAACAATCTAAGTGTCCTTCAATAAATGAATGGATAAGGAAGTTCCGGGATATATATATATATATATATATATATATATATATATATATATATGCAAAGAGGAAATATATACATATGTATGTGTATATATATGTGTGTGTGTATATATATATATATATATATATATATATATATATATATATATAACAAAATATTATTGAGCTGTGAGAAAGAAGGAAATCCTGTCATTTGCAACAACATGGATGAACTCTGAGGGCATTATGCTAAGTAAAATAAGTCAAACAGAGAAAGACAAGTACTGTATGTCTTTGTCTGATCACTAGTATGCAGAATCTAAAAAAGCCAAACTCATAAAAACGGTGTAGAATGATGGTTATTGGGGAGAGAGGGCAGGGGGAGAAATATGTTTAAGGGTATACACTTGCGACAAGTAGATAAATAAGTCCTGGAGAGCTAATGAACAGTATAGTTATTACAGACAATGCTACTGTATTATAAACTTCAAAGTTGTTAAGAGACTAGATATGACTCAGGACTTTCATGTTAGTCTGCAACTACCATTTGTGTCATTTGCCTTGATTATCCCACTCTCAGTTGTGGGGCTTAATATTTTATCAGACTTTCTAGGTTGGCACACTGGCTTAAGTTTCCATCAGCTCAGCCGACAAAGAATTCCCCAGTTCCCTTAGGGATCCCATAAAAGGCATGCTCTATTCTTCTCCAGTAAAGACCAGCTTGTATTATCATAATGTTTTTACAGGCAGAAAGTTCTTAACAAGCAATCGTGGTCTCTTACTCATTTTGGTATCCTCAGGGCATGATTTAATACCTGGTACATAGCAATGTTGAAGAAGTAGGTGTGAATCTCCAATTTCCCACCTATTCATCTCATTTTGCCCAGCTGCTTTATCAGATTGCTTGGAATAGAGTGGGCCCTCAACAATTATTTTTGGATTAAATGAATACTGTTGTTAATTTCCCTCTATCTTGCTTGACTTGTTACACAAATAGTGTTTGTAATTTTAACTGAAAAAAGGGTGGAACATAAAGACACCTTGGAAAACAAAGAAATATTATGGTTATAGCCTTCTAAATTCAGCATTGTGAACTCAATTTAGAAATTAAATTGGGAATACTTCCTTAATTAAAAATTTGTGACTATGTGGGAAAGCATGCTGGTATATTATTGCCTATGACAAAAATAAAACAGGCTTTCAAACAGGTGCATCAGAGAAGTAACATTAAAAAGCAATTATTTTCAAACTCTTTTTAAAAATGTACTCACAAAGAAATGTATTCCAAAAGTATTTAATGATAGTTTGAAGAAAAATAACAATAACTTATTTTGAAAAGCTGTGGATCCCCAGTAATATTAGTCATGGATATATCATAAATATCAATGACAAATAACAAATCTAAAAGTCATTTAAGTAGATTTTTGAATGGTCCTTCTTCCATTTACTTATCATGTTTCCATCATTCATTCACTCAACTGCTATGTGCTAATGATTGTGCAGGTATGATGTTTATCATACTCTGAGAGGGGAAAAAAAAAGCCTATTTAAGGCATAAAAGGTTTGGCTATCCAACTTAACCTTCTCTAGTCACCCAAATCTTAAAATAATGAGGTACGGTCTGTATATAATTCAATTTCACTTATACTTTGGAAAATATAAATTAAAACTGCAATGAGGTAGTATTTTCACCTATTAGTTGCAATACGTAGCATGAGAATAGTAGGTGTTGGCGCTCATGTGAGGGAACTGATACACTCACACATGGCTGTACAGGTGTAAATTGCCAAAACCGCTCCAAAGAACAATTTGATAAACATACAGAAAAACTGCAAATGTGTTTGCTCTATGACCCAACAGTTCTACCTTTATACAGTTCTTCAAAAACAAAACAAAACAAAACAAAAAGAACCCCTCTCAATCTATACATGCAAAGAGACATAATCATTGCAACATATTTTTGTATCAGCAAAATGAATTACTCCTTTAATTTCTATTGGTAGGTAAGAAAATAAATAAATTGTGGTATATGTATAGGATGGTCTAAGCCAGTTAAAATCATGATGAATGTATCTAAAAATTATATTGATGAATGAAACATCTGCAAAATTATATATTGACTTATGTAAATTTAAAAGCACAAATAAAATGACAGCACATGGATACTACTATAGTCATGTAGAAGGACGAAAACTGATTTGGAAATGTACATTCAAAACTTATTTTGGTCACAGCCTCTGGGAAGAGGGGAGAAGAATGAGCCTTAGAGGAACATTTTTAAGAAATTAATCTGTAAATTTTTATTTCTTAACAAACACTGGCAGCAATCATGACAAAACATTAACAATTGTTAGTTCTGGGTGGTGGGAATATGAGTATTTGTTATATTACCCTCTGAACTTTTCTATATTTCTTCCATTTCTCCAATAACATACACAAATGAGGGCAAATTAACACTGACACCCAAACCACAATGGCTTGTAGCCTCATCTGCCAGCTCAGGACTTTGGTCCAAATGCAAAGGACACCATTGGGGGTCCTTGGGCATCTCTTTTGTCTGCAGGAGCAAGGCTACTCAGGTGCTTCCACTGCAGGCTTGCTGTTTTAGTCCACTCAGACTGCTATACCACAATACCATAGACTGGGGGGCTTATAAGCAACAGAAATATATTTTTCACAGTTTTAAAGGCTGGGAAGTCCAAGATCAAGGTGCCTACATATTTGGTGTCTAGTGAGGGCCTGCTCCTGGTTCCTAGACAGATGTTTTCTCATTGTGTCCTTATAGGGCAAAAGGGGCAAAGGAGCTCTCTGGGGTCTCTCTCTCTCTCTTTTTTTTTTTTTTTTTTTTTGTAATTAAAGTTTATTGAGGTGACAATTGTTAGCAAAGTTACATAGATTTCAGGTGTACAATTCTGTATTACATCATCTATGTATCACATTGTGTGTTCACCAACCAGTCAGTTCTCCTTCCATCACCATATATTTGATCCCTTTTACTCTCATCTACCACCCCTCGCCCCGCCTACCCTCTGGTAACCACTAAACTATTGTCTGTGTCTATGAGTTTTTGTTTCTTCATTTGTTTGTCTTGTTCCTTTGTTGTTTTCAGTTTTATATACCACATATCAGTGAAATCATACGGTTCTCGACTTTCTCTGTCTGACCTATTTCAGTCAGCATAATAATCTCAGGATCCATCCAGGTTGTCGTAAATGATTCTATTTCATCTTTTCTTATGGCAGAATAGTATTCCATTGTGTATATATACCACAACTTCTTTAAACAATCATCTATCAAAGGACATTTTGTTGTTTCCATGTCTTGGCCACCGTAAAAAAAAGCTGCAATGAACATTGGAGCACATATATCTTTATGGATAAATGTTTTCAGATTTTTTGGGTAGATACCCAGGAGAGGGATTGCTGGATCATATGGTAATTCTATTCTTAATTTTTTGAGGAACCTCCACACTGCCTTCCATTGCGGCTGCACCAATCTACATTCTCTCTGGGGTCTCTTCTTTAAGGGCACTGATCCATTTATTTATTTATTTATTTATTTATTTATTTATTTATGTATTTATGTATTTATTATTTTTTATTAGTTTCAGGTGTACAAAACAATGTAATAGACATTTATTATTTATATCCCTCATACAGTGATAAACCTCCTCCCCCCATCTACTACCCCTCTGACATCGCATACAGCCATTACTACATTTCCACTGTCTCTGTTCCTAATGCTATACTACACTTCTTGTAACTATATATGTGTATATATATATATATATATATATATATATATATATATATGTATATATAATTGTAGTTGACATTCATTATTGTTCAGCTTCAGCTTCAGGTGCACAGTGCAATGACACTCATCCATTTATGAGGGCTCCACTCTCATGGCCTAATCACCTCCCAAAGGCTACACTTCCTAATGCCATCACACTGGGGATTAGATTTCCGCATATGAATGTATGGGGGACACAAACCTCACTGGGGCCCAAGGAAGAGGCATTATCCTTGGGCACCAAAGTCCAGAATGGCAGTTAGGCATGAAAAGGAACAATTCCATGTGCTAAGAGCACAGTAGAGGTAAAACAAAATGATGTGGGAGCACAAGTTAGGGACACATAAACACTGCTTGGGGGAGTCTCCTTCCAGAAGCATAGACCTAGCTGGTTATATGGCTTACAGCTTGACTTACCCTCTGCTACCCGGCACAACTCTGGTGTCACACTGCAAAGGGATAATGCACATCCAATGTCAGTACAAGTGACACATCAGTGAAGAGCTAAGTTTCTTCCTGACTTCCTCTCAGACCCAACCTGCAGCCTGCTGCCACTGGCATTGTGATCGCTCTATGACACACGTTTCAACACATCACTCCTAAGGAGATCCTTTGTCCACAGGATCAGATCCAAGGTCCTCAGAATAGCAAATGAAATCCGTCTTGGTCTGGGTCCTCTTACCTGCCTGTTCTCTCTCCACCCTCCCATTTCCGTACATCACTCTCTGTAGCCACCTAAGCTCCTTTCCTGGCCCCTAAACATACCACCCTCTTTTTCTAGCCTCCATATCTTTACTTTGTACAAGTTCTTCCCCTGTCTGGGATGTCCCTTTCCCTCCTGCCCACTAAAGGGGACACTTACCTCATCCACAGAGCCTTCCATGACTCCTCAAGCAGAAATGATGCCAACATCCACCTTATAAAAACCATATTGTAAAAGATGGTTTGCAGGTTTGTTTTCACGCTAGACTGATTTTCCCAATGTCAAGTTTCTATATGACTAATTTCTGTACCCCTTTTTTAGCACAGTGCAAGACCCAAAATGAGCATTTAATAAATATTTGATGACTTGAAGTAAAGAATAATCTTCAAGGGGAATATCCCAGAAAGCACTTTTAAATGCCAAATAGGAACGATCTTCAGCATTCACTGCTGTTTTGTATTATCTATGTCATCACTATTCTTTATTACCATAGCTAATCAAGAGTTGTCATTAAACATAAGACTTTCACATGGAGGAATGCAGGGAAAAAGCTTTCCCAAGAGAAAATATGAAAAACACTCACAATAGCAGAAAGATGGTGGTGCTTACAAACTACTATAAGAAAACCTTCTAAAATACCTCACCTTAAAGAAAGAAAAATATAAGGGGGATCAAATATATGGTGATGGAAGGAGAACTGACTCTGGGTGGTGAACACACAATGAGATTTATAGATGATGTAATACAGAATTGTACACCTGAAATCTACGTAATTTTACTAACAATTGTCACCCCAATAAATTTAAAAAAAAAAAAAAAAGATCTTTAGGGCAGTAAACGACTCTGTAAGACACTATAATGATGGATACCTGTCATACATTTTTCCAAATCCACAGAATGTACAACACCTGCAGTGATCCCTGAGGAAACTATGGCCTTTGGATGATTATAAAGTACCAATATAAGTTCATCTATTGTAACAAGTTCATTCCTCTGGTGCCAGCATGTTGATAATGGGGGAGGCAGTTGGTTGGGGGGCAGGGGTGTACGGGAAATCTTTTCCTCCTGCTCAGTTTTTCTGTGAACCTAACACTATTCTAAGAAATAAAACCTAGTTTTTAAAGAAAAGAAAAAAAGAGAAAAAAAGGAAAGAAAAGTATGAAGTTACCCTCTAAAGACCTATAGGATCTTACAAAAATAGCGACAAATATTCTCCAAAGGGCTTTAGTTGGATTAGCTCTCTCACTATTCATTATAAGCATTTGATGTATTTTTATGGCACCCATTCCACAGAAGAGAAAACTGAAGCACAGAGGCTGAGCAATTTGTCAATATCGCATGACTAGCAAGCAGTAATTGGAATCCAGTCAGTTTGGCTCCAGAGACTTAAGCTCTCTATGTTATATTATTTTCATTACTTCCTGTCATTAGTTTATATTGCTAGGATTTGCTTTCTTTATTTTTCCATTAAATTTATCACTCGATATTCATTTGCTTTATACAAGTCTCATTTCTTAAAATATGAAAATATTTCCATGGTGGTTGGTAAGCAGACACTGTTCTGAGTACCACACACATACACACACACCACAAATAAAGCCTGGAGTGACCCTGACCCCTGCTCCAGATCTATGGCCCCAGTGATGGTGATGGGATGGTATCCATGTAATTCTGGTTAAATATAGTTAATACCAGCCATAAGCATAATAAAATCAATGTAGGAACCTCAGCCTATTGACAGTAGTAAGGTAGGGGAGAGGTTCACTGAGTTCTTCAACAAGGGTTGGGAAGGAACCACACATCTGTGCCCATCCTCAGGGCATTTACTGCCTGTGGACAGAACGTCAGCTTTGCATTAGATAGAAGGCAGTTTGCTGCTCAGCTCCACCATCCACTAAACATACAGCTTTACGCAAATGACTTAAACTTGTGGAACTTCACTTATGGATGTTGCTAACCTTTCATGGGTAAGATAAGAAGTAAATAATAAAAAGAACGTACAGTGCTTAAATTAGTGTTTGGCACATAGCCGTTGCTCAGAGATGTTAATTGCTAGGCATTATTGTTGTTATGTAAAATAGGCACAGTAATATTGTGCCCTTTATAAGGTGGTTATAACCATTGACTCCGTCAATACAAGCAAAGCTATCAGAAACATGCCTGACACAATTAAGTTCACGAACTCATCCTAGAAAAAGTGCTATATACCTCATTGCTGAGTATCACTATGGTCACTTTTGAAGTACTCCCCTTGGGAAGCTATGCACCGATGCCAGCACCTAGTTCATCCTTCAAAGCAATTTTGGAACTCTTTTTCTGGAATGGCCATCAGAGCTGTCGTTGTATTACCCTTGATGTCCTGAATGTCATCAAAATGTCTTCCTTTCAATATTTTCTTTTTCTTTGGGTAAAGAAAGAAGTCATTGGGGGCCAGATCGGGTGAGCAGGAAGAGTGTTCCAATACAGTTATGTGTTTACTGGTTAAAAACTCCCTCACAGACAGTGCTGTGGGAGCTGGTGCATCGTCGTGATGCAAGAGCCATGGATTGTTGGCGAAAAGTTCAGGTCGTCTAACTTTTTCATACAGCCTTTTCAGCACTTCCAAAGAGTAAACTTGGTTAACTATTTGTCCAGTTAGTACAAATTCATAATGAATAATCACTCTGATATCAGAAAAGGTTAGCAACAAGTTCGCGAACTTAATTGTCAGACCTTCATAATCTCAAAATATAAATGTTGATTATTATTTTGTTATAAGCCAATCTATGTAAACTTTGTAATTTGTATGCCATACTTTTTTGAGGATAGGTCTTCTATTTTAAACATTTTAGACTTCTTTCTCTTAAAAGAATTCTGTCTTGGCTGAAACTGTGAAAAAATTCTATAGAAATAGACATTTCTTTTGACACCTTTGTGAAAGGATTCAAATCCTAATATAACAGTTTAAATGATATTTGTGCCTTCAGTTTGTATGGTTGATAAAAACCGTTGTCAGCTTGGAAAAAGCCAACCAAAACATCTCACTTACAAGATCTGTCGCAAACATGTTTAAATATTTTGTTTTAATACTTTGAGGCAGTGGTGAGTGGACGCTAATTTTCAAGAAAATTATCCAAAAAGGAAAGGAAAAAACAACAGTAGTTTAAATTTTGTTTTCAGTTGATTTTGACAAAAATAAAATGAAAGTTCAAAGGGAAAATTAGAATGGGATCCTTGGGGAGAAATTTTATTTTCCTTTTGGAACATCGGAGGGAGAATTTTAAAGAGTGGGCTGGAGAGGAGATTAGGGAGCTAGTACTGTGGGTTCCCATAAACGAGATGAAATCCCACTGAAACCTTAGTTGCCACAAGCAACCAAAGAAACACTAACATTAGGAGAAAGGGTTTTCTGGCTTTAAAATGATGTTTTATTACATATCCTCTGAAAATACTGAATGAAGAGTCAGTTCTGCCTGTGCCATTGGTGAGAGCTGTGGCCTTAGGTAATTTATTTAAACGCTCTGCCTCTCAGAACCATTATGTGTAATGTCCGTTGGTTGGAGTTGGTGTTTTTTAACCTCCATTTTAAGGTCCTCTAAATTTAAGCTTCAAGTAAGCAAACGTAGGAGGTAGCAAGTGTCTAAAACATTTCTAACACTGCATGTGCTAGTCTTTATGGGGAGCAGATGGTTTAATTCAATTCGCTCACATTTATTAAACATCTAGTAAGTGCTATATAGAGATAAAAATGTAGATATAAAATGCAAAGATATAGATATAAAAGGCAATATAAATATGATAATGCAAAGAGAAATCCTGTTCTCTCCAGGAGCTCCCATTCTACTAGAAGAGACAGTATGTAAATAATGTAAAACACTGTGGGATTAAATACAGCAGAAGATACTGCTAGAGATGTGGTCAGGATCAGAGAGGATTCTGGATAGAGCCCCAAGTGAAATTTTAAGGATGAATGTTGAGTATTTAGACCATTCTACAGTCAATAAAATTCACCTGTAAATGAACTAGTTGTCTCTCTCAGCTGACGACCTCATATATGCCTGTGTGAAATGGCGCTTTTGGAAATAAGGCAACCCTTTGGGTGGGTATTGGACATTTAAGTATTGTTGCTACTGAGTAAGTAGTTTAGAGCTCTCTTTAGGCAATTCTTGCAGGGCCATATTTATAATATTTTGTAAACAAGAGGACAAACCGTGCCTGTACAGGACTCAGTTCCTGTCTGCTCCCACCAGGGCAGTCCCAATGCTATTTTCAGCCAGCAGCACCTCTTAGATGAGTTGCCAGGCCAGCCAGAGCATAGATTTCAATGGAACACAGTTAAGACAGCAAACAATTATTATGTGGTGTTCCATAAAAAAACCAACACAGCTTCAAGGACTACACCAATGTCATTAAAAATTTCCGGGGGTGTTGTTTCTTGCACCCCAGCAAGTTAACCCCTCTTATAGCAGCCAGCCTCTTCAACCCAAACTCTGGTCATTGGCTTTGGTCTCAAATAATTTTAAAAAACCAGATTCATTGAAAGATGGATTTTCTTTCAAGCAGTTGTTTGCCCTATTCTGGCAGAAAATTGGAACTCTAGAAGGATCTATTATAATGTGTCTCCTCCCAAATAGGAGACAGCTGATAATAATAATAATGACTACCACTTTTGGAGTCCTATTCTGAGTCAGGCCATTTCAGAGAATCAGGTAGCTAAATACTCTTGGTTATTTGCAACGGCAGGTACTATTATCTCAGGAGCCTGAAACCCAGTGACATTAAATGACTCAGAGGCAAGAATATGGTAGTAAGATATTAAAATGTTTATCTAGCCAGGATTCACCCTAAATGCTGGTGGAGTGTTTAGGTTTCTTAACATGCTATCCATGGGGATAGGGGCTGGGAATCCAAGTTCATCAACCAAAGACCTTTTCTTTCCTCTGCAGAGGAGTCTTCTGTGATCCAGTTACCCTCGAGCTGCAGTTGGGAGGAGATGTAGGCCAGATGAGATCGATATTTTGCTAAGACAGGAAAATCTTTGGACATTTGTCATGCATTTTGTTAATCTTATCTTTTTTTGTCACCGTTCATATTTACCTGTGAATCATATCCTTAGGAATATCCGCAATTATGAGCTAATATTCTAGCAAAGGTGGTTGTCAAGTCCATTTTCCCCGTTGCTCTCAATGTAAGTATGGAAATATAGTCTAACAGAGAAAAATAAGTTTGGATTCCAGACATAACCGAATGATACTTCAGGTTATAGCATACTTTTGAATGCCTCTTAAAAATTATTTTCTTGTTTAAAATAAAATACAAAATTGGAAGCCCGGAAAGATCTATTACAGTCTGTTATAAAAGATTTATGTTCTCTTTGTAGCACATTAGCTGCATAGGCCCCAGAAATGACAGGAGGTCAAGGGTGCTGTCAGTGAAACAAAGTAGTGGGGTCCATCAGCAAAGTCTTCAGCGAGTGTGGTGGCACCAGAGCCATGTCGCTGCTTGCCAGGCCCTAAGGCGTATTATTGGATCTTGCAAAGTGGAGTCTCTTTCATTTACCATGAATGGTCACAAGAGAACTCTGCTCAGGTGAGGACCTTATTCATTGATCTAATAATAAACACATTAGATCATGTGTTTAGTTAGCTATTGCTACATAAATCACCTCATGTCTTAAGAGTATAAAACAACACTCTGAGGTGGGAGCATCCGATTAGTCAAGCCTTGCTCACCTGCTCAAGCCTCCAGGTGGTTGTTTAGAATAGAAACATCTAGGCTGGTGTGCCTACCTCTCACCAAGGCACATACAGGGCCAGGGGAGGGGGTTCCTCAAAATTAAATGGGGTTTTGATTGCTGTCCAGCCAGAAATAACAGCAAGTGTCTGCTACACACTTTAAACTGCAGTGACCTCATTTTGTCATTCTATTTGAAGTTCCAGGTGAAGTACGCCATTTTCATGGGAAACACGTAATGGTTTGAGGCAAGGATGCTAGGAGATGAAAGTGAGAAGTTCCTGACCAAGCCCAGGATATTTCTTCATGCGGTCCCCATGCTGAGGCATCTTCTCTGTTCTCTGCAGTTGGTGAATGAAAGAAAGGGAAAGAGAGGAGGGAAAAGCTGACTGAAGGCTGGGACTTCTTCCTGTGCCCACCACAGCAATGCCTGTGTTTACCTGTCTATCAGTGGAAAACAATCAGCAAAGATGGTGGTGTGAAAGTCAGTGTTACATCAGCCCTCTTTGAGGCCAAGATTACAACTGGATGGTCTGAGTCAGAATTGCATTTTTCAGAGCAATGTGCAAAAAGGGATTTCAGCGAATTCCCTTCCTGGCATCCTCAGCAGAGCACGAAAGTCAGATGTGTGTATTCTAGCAAGTGATTCTCTGTAAACTATAGGAGAAGGCTTGGAATGGGCTGGGGGCAGAGAGCAGGACGATCGTTTTAGGGGCTTTGGGATTTAATCACAGGAAGGCAATAAACATATATTGACTTGTTTTATAAAACCAACAGGGAAATTCAAGAAGTGAGTCTATAAAAAAGAGAATTCCAGGGTCCAGATTAAGTTGAGAGGAGAATTACTCAAGAGATTATGAGTGAATTTGGCTAAAACAGAGATAAAAACAAACTCAGACAACAAGCCAAGATTTTGTTAGCAGACAGAAGTTAGACTTGGCATTGCACTAAAGAGATATGATGAAAAGAATGAATGACTACCGTGTTTCCCCGAAATTAAGACCTAGCCGGACAATCAGCTGTAATGCATCTTTTGGAGCAAAAATTAATATAGGACCCAGTCGTATAGTAAAATAAGACTGGGTCTTATCCAACATAACATAATATAAGACCGGGTCTTATATTAATTTTTGCTCCAAAAGACGCATTACAGCTGATTGTCTGGCTAGGTCTTATTTTCGGGGAAACATGATAGGTTCCTTATTGGGGAGGATAAACACTAGAAAATGGTGCCAATTATAGAATAAATATGGGAGGGTGAAGTGGGAAAATAAATTCTTCAATATTATGTAAGATCACCCAGCACATCCAGTCTGGGTGGGATCATGTCCTTAAAAAGGCAAAACAGGCTGAAACCAAGCACTTTATTGTCTCATGTCAGCCAAATGCTCCTCCTTATTTTACAGGTGGGCAGATTGAGGCTGAGAGATGTTAAATCATTTACACCCAAAACTTATATTTAGCAGTGGGCTGGCCAGGATTTCAGACCAAACCTGTGTGATTCAAAAGCCCAGGCTCTTTTCACTTTACAATGATGATGTTTGCATTCAGAAAATTTAATTTCAGAAGGGATCTAGTCTTGTATTTATCTCCAACTTAAGCCTTAAGTAGAAGAGAGAGGCTACTCTTGAGATTCTTAGTAAAGTTTAAAGGAAACAAAGAATATATAAGTGCCATGTTGGTGGGGAAAGAATGGAAACGAGGAAGACCAACAAGTACCCCCCTTCCAATTCCCTTTCCCTCCCCACATATGCGACCTATTCAGATTTTAAGACATTTTGTGATTATTCAACTAATGTTGACATGGGAGAGACAGATGGCTGCCCTCCAAAGATGCTCCTTTCCTTGCCATAGGGTTGTTGGATGAGGCTGCCTGCCAGGTACCACTCGTTCCAGCCCCTTTCCCTAACTAGAGCCATATAACTAGTTAATTCCAGACCCAGGTTGTTAGCAATGAGGTGTGCCTTCTCCACTGTTCCTCTTTCCCTTTTTTTCAACTAGACATTAGCATCTTTAGAAGCCGCTTTGTTGAAGACAGCCGAGCCGCTGTCAGCCTGGCTCTTGAATAGCTACCACCATCTCCACCCTCCCTCTCCCCAAAAGTGAAGATCAGTATTAAACTAATACTTGAGTAAAAATATAAAGTTTTATTTTGCGTTAAACCATTAATAGGGGGCTTATTTTTCATAGCAACTGGCATTACCTGAACTGACACAGTTGAATTTAATTCTCCAGACTCTTTAATGTCCTTACATCTTTTTTTTTCTGATTTCATTTGGATGATTTCTGTTCGAATTTGCTCAATTATTTGAACTTAATTTGTGAACCTCAGACTATGCAGCTCGTAGCTCACTGTTGCCTGGCAGTTAGTCCATTTGTTACTCACTGAGCAAGGATTTAATAAACATGTATCTTGTGCTACATGTTAAGTGCCATATGGGGCTATGAGTAAAACGTTTCAGATGTCCTTTCAGAAGTGACTAACACATTGATGTTAATTACATGGATATTAAGGCAACATTGTTCATTGTAGCAAAAGAAAGAAAAATCTATGTATATGTTCAAGAATAGAAAATGGATAAGTCTGTAGTGTATTTGTCTAATAAAACACTAAGAATTATTTTAAGAGGAACTAAGTTTGAACTTTATTCAGTAGGAAATTGGAGATCATTGAAACTTTTTGAGAAGATAAGTGAAATGATCAACTAGTACTTGAGCAAGAATAATCAGCCAGTAGTATGTAATGTCAATTGAATTAGTAAGAGAATTGTAGATAAGATCACCAGTTGCCCTCAGTATTTGTTCTCCCCTTCTTGTATTAGCAACAGAACTCCAGAGCATTAGTTGATCAAATAGCAGCTCAGCTAAAGTCAATATTCCCAGCCTCCCTTGAGATAGGTGTGAGTCTGCAACTAAGTTCTGGCCAGGGCAGGGATTGCTTTAACATGAGATAAGACAGGGGTGTCCCATCTATCTTTCTCAAGTACCTCCCATTAAGACATCTTGGCCAGACGGTGAGAGCCAACCCAGTGGCAGAGGGAGCTGCCTTCATATCCAAGCCTATTGTTTCGATGACCATAAGATAAGCGGATAAAGACAAGGAAGAATAAAGAGAACATAGAGGCAAATAATTGCCAGAGTTTTCAAGCACAAAATTTGTGATTGAGCTGTGACTCGGCTGCATGGACTTGACACTGCTGTGCCTTTTCTCTTTCTAGATGCCCTTGATCTTCCCTCAGTCAGTTTCAATGCCCTGCAGGCATTCGATCATGGATAAAATCCCTTTTTAAATGAACAGACAGCCAGGTCCCGCTGAAGTTTGTTAGACATTAAGAGTCCCAATGCTGAGAGTTTGGAGTCCTTGCAAAGAAATCCTCTCACAAATTCTCTCTCACTCTCTACTCTTTCAGCTCTTTTATAGCCTCAGGTGAGTCAGCGAGTTCAAAAGTTACGTCAATATTTACAGACATGATAAGTTCATCTCTCACCTAGCAATGACATATAGCATCTATTATCTTGCCTTCGCTGAAACTGAGACAGTACGAATTCCATTTTAACACACAGCCCCACAAATAACAGAAAGCCAAAAGCTAGAGAAAGCAAACAAACAAAGATATCAGGAACACTTCTTTAAAAGATTTAAGAATAAAAAACGGTGTCCTACAAGACCCAACAGCAGGAATACAGCCAGACTTCAGGAATAGAAAAGAACCTGGTGCTAGGATATCAGGAACCACGGATACTGGCTCTGAATTCTGAGCTGCTGGCTCCTGCTTCTCTCTGAATGACTGTTTTATTCTTTTCTCTTAGAATATGTTTTTCCCCCCCTGCTTTTTAGTCTATCTGGTTGACGGTGGAGATATCAGAACTCTATAGTTGTTACATATCCTATATACGAGGAATTAATCTAAAGTAAATGAGAATTTCTCAGTTCTCACTCCAAATTCCTAAAAGACAGAATGTGATTGGTCCAGCTTTAATCAGGTGTCCAATCAACTATAGACAGGGGGACAGGGGATAAACACAGCTTCCTGAAACCCATCCTGTCAATGCAGGATTGAAGGTCATGGGTCATTTTGAGCTATATAGATACCCCAAAAGTGCCTTCTTCATAGTGTGGCAAAAAATTGTGGGAAACTGGGAGGTACTGTGGAGACAGAAACAACAGGTCTTGGAAGCCAACTGAATGTAAAGGGAGAGGAGAAAGATTCAAATATCCTGAAGGTAGAGTCAGAAAAACTTGGAGGAGAACAGGGGCCAATGGTTTAAATAGGAAACAAAAATGCAGGATGATCGTTTTGTTAGGATACATTCTGAGTTTAAGATTCTGAGGTGACATCTGAGTGGCAGTTGGTAAAATGGGCTAGAATTCAGGAGAAAGGTAAGAATGGAGATATTAATTTTTTCATTTATTTAACTGAAGAATTGATTCTGACTACCTTCTTTGTAGTAGGTGCTCTTTTAGGCCTTAGAAATGTAGCAATGACCAAGACGGACAAGTGGTCTTAATTCGGGTAATTGTATCCTCCATGGTTTCATTAATAGGCTTAAGACACTCTATGAACCTCTTCAAATAACAAAATAAATTCCTGTGTGTTATGGACTGAATGTGTCCTCCCCAAGTTCATATGTTGAAATCCTAACCCCCAATGTGACCGTATTCAGAGTTGGGTCCTTTGAGAGGTGATTAGGTCCTGGGTGTGAAGCCCCCATGAATGGGATTAGTGCTCTTATAAAAAAGGCCCCAGATAGAACGTAATCAATAATGCAAAGATGTTGTAGGGTATCCGATGGACATGTGTCCCATTTGGGAGACCACCTCAGGGATGATGTAGATGCCTGACCTCTGCACTGTACACCTGAAGCTGAACAATACTGAATGCCAACTATAATTTTATATGAATATATATATATATATATATATATATATATATATATATATATTTATTATATATTATATTATATATTATATATTATATATATATATATATATATATATATATATATATATATATATATATATATATATTTGTATGTATATTGTTACAGGAAGCGGAGTACAGCATTAGGAATAGAGACAGTGGAAATGTAATGGCTCTGTGCGATGTCAGAGGGGTAGTGGATGGGGGTAGGGGGGTTCACACAGTGTGAGGAATATAAATGATAAACGTCTAAGTTTTGCTTTGTCTTGTGCACCTGAAACTCATAAAATTAATTTTTAAAAAAAGAGGCCCCAGATGGATCCCTGGCCTCTTCTGCCATGTGAGGACACGGTAAGAAGACAGTGGTCGATGGACCAGGAAGCAGGTTCCCATCAGACACTGAATATGCCAACACCTCGATCTTAAACTTCCTGGCCTCCAGAACTGTTGAGAAATAAAGGCTTGCTGTTTAAGCCACCCAATCTGTGGAGTTTATTTATTACTATTATTATTATTATTATTATTATTGCAGCCCAAGTGGGATAAGATAATATGTATAGGCCTAAGTGTGTTTTTCTGGGGAAAAAGTCCCCGGCTTTCAACAGAATTTCAAAAGGGTACCTGATTCCACAGAAGTGAAGAATTACAGGCATAAAACTATATTTAGGCATTAAAAGAAAATAGAAAGAACAGAAGCTGTTCACTGACAACGTCTTGATTAACACCAGTGTTGACATTGTGGGAGAATGAAGAGAAACCAGAAAAGAAGCAGTGAAAGGTAATCGAGCAGAATAAGATTTTGAAGCATTACCCAATGTATTGTATTTTTCCTTCTTGCCAACGCCTTCTTCTGCATAATTGACTATAAACCCTAAGGCTTAATGTATTAAGGAAACAAAGAATAAAGGGGGGAGGAATCTCAGTAAGAAAAGGAGATTAGTCTTTTTGAGTTCCAAAAGAGCCTCTTGAAAGCAAGTAATAGATACACTAACTTTGAAAGAGAAAGCTTTTTTAAAACACATTGCTCCCCCACCACACCACACCACACACACACACACACACACACACACACACACACACACACACAGCTCAGAGTCTGGTGGACTCTGAGCACTTTCTTCTTTCAACTAGAGAATCTATAGGAATATATGATCATTCAAGAGCAGATTTTGCACTGTAGAGAGAGAAGTAGGAATCCTTTCTGGGCTGAGGCACAGAGAAGCCTGGACAGGAATAGGAAAGGAGAGCAAGGGAGTTTGGATGCTAGTGAGCTCTTGTCTCGGGGCAAAAATATGTGTGTGGGCAATAAAGATGCCCAGATGGCTTTGGGGGTTAAAAAAACAAGGGGTCCTGTGCTTTTTCAAATTCTGGCAGGAGATAGATTTTCCAGTGGTCTTCTGTCAACATGGCACAGCCCGAGGAAAGTGGCAGTGTTTCCTGGGCAGCTCTAGGCAGAGCATAGATTGAGATACCCTCTCCCCACTCTGTCCACCCACCCCCCAGACTCTTTAGATTGCCTTCAGAAATACAAGAGATCCCAAAATGTTTGGCATGTGTCATGAAACATCAGAAATAGCTGACAGTTGAGAAGTAGTCTTCCCGCAAGGGGTTACCACAAAAGACGACAGGTCGGAATGATACTGCTAAAGAATAGAATGAGGCCAGGAGAGCCTTTTGCAGAAACATCAGTGTGGCCAGTGAAAGCTGTGAATGAAAGAAGGATGTGACTAAGTCTGACAGGATCACAGTGCCAACCATTGTGAGGTAGGGGTGAGTCAGCACCGGGAGACCGAGTTTCCAGAAGCAGAGCAAGAGAACAGGAGAGTCAGCACAGTATAACCCCATTTAGGACTCTTGTCACAGGACTTTTCCTCTACCCCCCTAAACAAACTCTCACCTGATTTCACTTAAATGGAAAAGATCTAAAGATTGAAGCTTAGTGGGGTGTGATATACGAAGTGTCAATCAGCAGTCATCAAAATGTTATTCTAGAATAACCCTACAATATTTATTAAAACAATAAAAACTATCATCTAAAAACACAAAAGCGAATTCCAGTCAGACGGTCTCTCCCATATGAGAAGCAAGGTTAGCCCCTCAGAGCTTAGATCAGTCTGGGGAGAAGAAAAAGAGAGCGCAGAAGGCGAGAATCAAGCGATTAGTGCTTTAATATAGAAAAGCTTCAGTGATCCTGATTTGATCAATTTAAGTTTTTCACCATTAATGGACATGAATGTCACTAGGAATAAAATAAAATTTCACCTTTATTGGCTTAAGCTGCATGATGTGTAAAATACATACCCGCTCCCGGACAAGTCAAATCAGGAAAGTCAGGGGTCAGAGAAGAACACCAACACCAAAGAAATAAAATAAAATAAATAAATAAATTGACATCTTGCTAAAGGCTGTGAGAGACTCACCCATAACAAAAATAAAGAAGTGGGCTGTAGCGTGAACCCAAACCATTCAAGGAATCCTTGACTTCATCAAAAATTTCCTTACATTTGTGGCCCTCGAACCGTTGTTTATTTATGTGAACCTGTCCTTTGTTTCTTCTCCCAACCAGGAAGTTGGTACCTTCTGTGAGTGTTTTGGTAGCGATGGTGAACTGGTCCTCCATGACTGCAAATCTCAGGCATGGGGATAAACTACAGCGAAAAAAGAATTGCTAACTTATAATGAATCTTCACAAAGGAAACAGCTCTGAAAAGTTTTGATATTGGTGGCAAGAGATTGTGGGTATGGTCCACTCAACATGTTATCTACTATGACCCATGTTAATGTATTAATTGTAAATTTTAAAAAAGAAAGAAAAAGCACGTAGTCAGCCAGCCCCAACAAATCCTAAAAAGATTGGACAAGAAGTTTTGTACCTTGGTGAGAGTAGATGGGAGACTGCAAGTGAGGACTGAGTAAGTGGTGAAAAAAGAAAGTGAATACATACAGTGTTTCAAAAAAGATTGGCAGTGAAAGGAAGTGAACAATAATAGCAACATCTTTCGGTCTCTGTTTTATTATCTATGAAGAAAAGGGAAAAAATACTTAAAAATATCCAGTTGGGATTAGAATTAATGAAATAATGTATGACACATGCTCAACAGTGCCTGACATATAACATATGCTTTATAAATATTCGTTTTCTACCCTTATATATTCCAGCCTCTTTTCTTTCCCTTCTGGGAATGGACGAAATCAGCATCCTCCTTACAATATTCCTACATCTGTTTGAGAATAATGGTCATCACTCTCAGTCTTATTTACTGGAAGAAATAATACATACTCAGACATGATACGGTAGGGCTCAGAGGGGTCTTCGATCATATCATTTTAACTTAAGAAATAGAGATTTATGTGAATGAAGTGAGGTCTCCACAGTAACATTCATAAGTAGAAGAGCCAGGATTAGAACCAAGATTATTGTTTTCCGGTCCAATGCTCTTCCATTTAGTGCTGCGCTGTTTTCTGAGTGGTTATGCTTGCTTTATCAATCTAATCTTCCACTTGTACAAGCACCAGCATGGTCTAGAGCCCATGTATCTTACACATCGTTTAAACTGTTGGATTTAATCAAAACTCAAGATACCAAAGTATGCCCCTCTCTTAAGTCACCCTTACGTGCACGGCACAGCAGTCTGTGTGGCGTGACTTGAACAGCTCTTCACTAAATATTGGTCACTACCTTGTGATCAGTTCAATGTGGCATCAGGAAACTCCTTCAGGTGTGAAAGAGGGAATACCAAAGACCATATCTTGTACACATAGGGTGTTTGGCACCACTAAAAACTAACGCAAACTGCGAAATAAGAAAAATACATCTTTGCCATACAACCACCCCATGGGTCTCTTCCACCTTTTTCAAAAAAAGACATTTGAAAATGGAGCAACAGGTAGAGTCTCCGGTTTCCACTGAGATGTCGTTTCCACAATTAGTCCTTGGCTCAGCCTAAATACTAATCATGATTTCTGGGCATTGAGCTATTGAGGAGACCAAATGCCTCATCCCTTTTGGGGAGAGGGCAATAGATTAGGCATGAATAACTCTAAAAATAAGATCGAGGGAAGCTGAGAAAGATCAGACTCCATTTCTTTTTCATCCTAATGAACATTCACAATTGTTATTATTTAAGAAGACTGCATCTTCTTAGAACTTTGGAATTTCCCCTCCGTTAATTATGTGACCTCCTAAATGATCAGGTAGTTAGTAGCAATAAAACCAATTGGGTTTAGCTACTGGGATGTGCTGGCAGCAGATTAGAAGGAGAAGAGAGAGATCAGGGTACTTCTTTCCTGTTCACCCTCTGTTTGGTGCTGCAGTTTTGGCGCTACTGCCATGCATGTGCTGTGCTGTCATCCACCCCGTTATCCACAGTTTCACTTTCCATGGTTTTCATTCCTGCAGTGAATTGTGGTCTGTAAATATTAAATGGAAAATACCAGAAATAAACAACTCGTAAGTTTAACATTGCTCACTGTCCTGTAAAGCGTGATAAAATCTTGTACCATCCTACGCTGTCCTGCCTGGGAAGTGCCGCATCCCTTTGTCCAGTGTCTCCACACTGTACACGCTACCTGCCCATTAGTCACTTCGTAGTCCTTTCAGTTATCAGATTGATTGTGTTGCCGTATTACAGGGCTAATAGTCAAGCAATTTTTATTTTACTTTCTAATGGCCCCAAAGTGCAAGAGTAGTGATGCTGGCAATTCGCATATGTCAAAGAGAAGTAGTAAAGTGTATGTATGTACAGGAAAAAACATAGTATAAACGGGGTTCAGTACTATCCACGATTTCAGCCGTGCACTGTGGGTCTTGGAAGATATTCCCCACAGAAAAGGGGCGAGTTCTGTAGTCTTCACTTTAGGTAGTTTGGTATTTTTTTAGTTTAATCACATCTCTTCAGAACTATTTCTACCCTTCTTTGCCCTGCTATGGGCCCTAGAAGACTGACCTCTATGAACTGTATCATTTGAATGCCCTTGCTTTTTTCTTCCACTTGGGTTTAGTCACTGGGAGGTACCAGGAGGAAACCAAAGCGAGGGTATTTCCTCCTTGTTCCCTCCCTTTGGAGCTATGGTTACAGCTTCCTTCCTCTATTGATTACAGCTCCAGTCAGACAGCCCCTCCTTTATGGTTCCAGTTGTTTTAGGCTCTCATAATGCTACTTCCTCTCCTACATGTCTAGGGATGGAACGGTTTCTCAGTGTTGCTTGTTGAATTCCTTGACTATGTCGACTCCTCTGTAAATAATCCTTTAATTAAAATTGCACAATTAAAACATCTGAGAGGAAGTCTGTTTCCTACCAGGATCCTGCCTGACGCATGTGGGAATGAAACACATGACCAAAAGTCAAAATACTACACCTCAGTCCACATGAGATTTGAGAGAAGAAAACATCAGATGGAGGAATGAAAGACACCATGTGGGAAAAGCGGGATAGTCAATCCCTAGGACAGGAAAAGGAGCTTGAAAGAAGAAAGTGATGACCTTGAACATATAAATCAACCAAGACCAAGAAATGTCTCTCACAATATTACACTGGCAGTTTTGGACATACTAGTCTTCTTCTTCTGGTTCCTGGAATACAAAGTTTTATTGAATCCTTGGAAGAGGACATTTCCACATCCTGTAACAAAGCTCACTCTTTTCCATCCTCCTGTAGTTATCGTCTTCTCAGCCTCAGGCCTGGGCTTTCATGTCTCCTACGACTCAGTACGGCTCTATCTCAGGTGGATAACGCTTCCTCGTTATTTTAGGTATCAGCTTGTTGTCTATGTCCTTCATAAAATGTATGACAACTTGTAATTATTTTATGCATGTTTGTTTACTCTAGTGTTTATTTTTCCCACTAGAATGTAAGTTTTATGAGGATATTAAGGACTATGTCTGACTTGTTCAACATTATATCCCTAGAGTCTGAATAGAGCCTGGAAGATGAAATATAATCAGTAAATAGTCATTGAATAAGTGAATGAATGAATGAATCAATCAATGAATGAGAGCGAGACTAATGGCATGGGTACTACATTTTTACCTTTACTCCAACTACTTGTAGCAGGCTATTTAAGACATTGCTCTCTGAAATTATCACCATGCTCCCAAAAAAAGTCATTCTACAAATACAGGGAATAATAGCTGGAAATGCTTGAGCTAAGGAGCTGGTTAAAAAAACAAGTCTGGGGTGTAATAAAAAATAAAAAAAACATAGGCTTTGGAATCAACAGTCACGGGGTAAGTCCCAGGTCCCTTAGTTGCTCTTTGGCTTTGGCCAGTCATTTATCATTTCTGAGCCTCAGTTCCTTCATCCATACATGGAGATAATAATTCTAACTTGTGGATTGCTAGGCAAGGCACTTTACAAAAATGTGTACTTAGTAGATGTTACTATCAATGGCAACACAATTATTCTTTAATAAAATGTTGTTTACATTTTCATTGGTCAACTATCTTATCTGTGTTATTCACAGTTATATTTATTGTGCCCATAATACTACCTGACACTTTTAGATGCTTTATATTTGTGAATAAATGTTGAATGAATGAATATGTGTGTTTTCTAAATAATAATTAAAATAAATAAGATTTATTCACACGTTCTGATAAAAACTACATATACAGCATCTCATTTTATACCTGCACGAAGTGGATACTTTTTTTCCCCCATTTCTAAGTAAAAGAACGTTAGAGAGAAAAATAAGTTACTAAGTAAAGAATCTAAATGCCTCTCTCACATCCCATCAACTCCAGCCCCTGATGAGAAGGATGGGTATCAGTAGCTTGGCACACCCCTTCCAGAAGGTTGCCAAATCATAAGCTTAGTGTTTCAAAAATGGATAATAACTTATTTGAGGATTTTTACAGGTCCTAAATATAATGTCTTACATTGCATTTCCAAGGCCATTTAGTGCAATTATGCACCTCCATTCCAAACCTGCATATTATAATATGTAAGAGCTTTGAACAATGATATAGCTGCTAAAAGACTACATCTGCAAAGTGAATAAATTATTAACTATTTATAATACATTAAAAATGTATCACAATGAGAAATCTCTGCTACCTAATTTTGGTGGCTCAGCTACAGCTCTGATACATAACCAGCATCGTTAAATAGGACGGGACTTGGAGTTAGATAAAACTGGATGTGTAGCCTGGCTCCTTCACATATTAAACAAGTGATCTCGTCCACATTTCTTAGGCTCTCTGAGCTCCCGTTTCTAGTCTGCAAAATAGAGTTAATAGTCTCAATGTCACCCAGTAGCTACAGATATTAAGTAGACATCTCCATGAAAGCCATTTGCTCAGAGTCGAGCAAATGGTGAAGGTCTATGGTAATGCTCAGTTATCTTCCCTTTCATTATTTTCCCTGCTGTCTTAACAATTACGTAAATATTCTGTACTCTGTATTTTTATTTTTTTCCAGTATCTTTACTTAGTCTTCAAGGTTAAGGTAAAATACTTTAATTCAGCAGTTTTGGAGAAAGTTCTACTGCCACTGTTTTTATCATGCCTTTTCTCAATAAACTACAAAACAGCCTCAAGATTTATACATCAGATTTTTGGGAACAAAGCGTTTACAAAAATGTAAATGTGAAATAATTAGAATCTTTGATATTTATCTTTCACATATTATGTGTACATAAAACCTCCTTGGATACGCTAAAATCTTTCTAGAATTTAGAGTGTTTTGGTTGATTGTTTCCCCCTCCTACCCCATCCTACCTTCCCCCTACCCCCCCCCCCACACACACACACACACCCCACCTCCTCAAGGCCAGACATGGAGAATTGCATTATCTAAAACCAACAGGAAATGATTCAGATTAGGGCAATCTGTAATACCTCAGGTTCAGGACCTTTTATCAGAAGGTGTCTCCTTTGTTTGTTGATTCATTGGTTCAAATATGTGTTAAGCATCAGTTATGTGTGGTGCTCAGTGCAAGGCACTGAGGTGAGCAGCGCATATCCTCAGGGAATCTCTAACCTAGAAAGGTGAGAAAGCTCAATGTATGTAAATAGCCATAGCACCATGTAAACTTTGGTTAAGTACCATAGGGATATTGATGTAGAGTATTGTGGGGTTTCAAAGGAAGGAGAAATTATTTCCCATTGAGAGGAGACAGAAGAGTTTTGTATGTTTGGTGAAGGATAAATAAAGGAAGAGCTCAGAAGATTTTCCCAAGCTCTGGCTCAGCAAATGCATTAGAGACCAGAATCTCAATCATGAGGAAAGAAGGCTTAGGTGACTGTGGTCCTGTGATCCAGGGAGCCTCAAGGGCTCCAAGGACACTGCCAATCACAGGTTGGTAGGGGAGAGTGCCTCTGTGCTCCATCCCCAGTTGTGGTGCGAGTCACATTGCATTCTAGCCATTCATTTTTCTGACTTCTTGGCTCGTGGAGGAACTCCTGGAGGACACAGACCATGTCCTTCTCTTCCAGTACATAGCCAGGCTCTAGAAAATTACAGACACTCCACACATGACTGTGTGAAAGACCTACCAAACCGGAGAGGCCAAGAAGGAAGAATGGATCTCGATGTTGCCTGTCGTTTACATTCCTCACAGACAGAAGTTTGGGGAATCTGGCAAATATAGTGCACTCAGGTCATGCAGGCCAAAGGCTGTGGTTGGGCCACTTCCAGAATACGCCGAGGCTGGCTGGGCTACATGGCCCATGGAGCCCCGGCGAAGGTGGGGCTGTGGTATGACTCAGCCTTGTTCAGTGAAGAAAGCTCCATTCTTCTCGGCTAGCTTCTGACTTGAGGTTAGTGGTAGTGACGTGAGGTTTGAATTCAGGCCTGTGGTTTGAAGATACCTAAATGAGTTTAAAAAAAAAAAAATCTGAAGTGAAGAATTGACTCAAGAATAATAGCTTAGACAATTAGTTTCTTTTTTTTTCCTCCCAAATCTTCTGACTGCATATTCTTCTAAAGTAGTAAGTGATAATTCTGAAATTAACTGAAATTCTAAAGGGGTAAACAGATAATTCTTTAAAAATAATAGAGGAGAGTAATTTAGGTAAAGTCCAGGCCTTTTTCTATCTTCTGAAAGGTAAGATATGGACAAAAGCATATCATTGCCCCCCTAATTTGCTATAAGAATTGTAAGAACTCACAGTCATCTCTGGGGAAAGTATTCAGAAATCTGCATTTTTAAACACCACCACCCCCAAATGATTCTGGTGGGCACTAAAATGTGTGAATCACCGCTACATTCTGCATCCTTTATGAACCAGGGAGAGTCTCTCTTTGTGTTCGAAGATAATCAATTTTTTGAGGCCTCTTTCTACTATGGGCCTGGAGCTAGGAGCTGGAGGAAGCGGAGGCAAAGCTGAAGGAGGAAAAACAGGCATAGAAGGTTGGTGCACAGAGAGGTGTTCAAGTCATCTTAGGAGTGGAATAAAAGGGACAGAACAAGCTGGGAATCATTGTTTTGGCAGATAGACAAAAAGGGGAGGATGCAGTTGCCAAACGGTTAATCAAGGTATGTGGTTAAAACTCTAAGTTAAAAATGAGGAACCAGAGCTGCAAAAACTAAAGAGGGCCAGGCAAGTCAGGGAATTGCTAGACCAGATCTGGAATGGTCACAACATGCAGGATCCAACTATACAAGGCTAACTTTTTCCTCCGCCAAAGGCCTTTAAATGTTTTCTGTAA
The DNA here is from genome assembly GCF_036562045.2 of Rhinolophus sinicus. Taxonomy (NCBI): domain Eukaryota; kingdom Metazoa; phylum Chordata; class Mammalia; order Chiroptera; family Rhinolophidae; genus Rhinolophus; species Rhinolophus sinicus. Next base: position 124,186,723 of record NC_133754.1, read on the forward strand.
GAATAGGAGCCAACAGAACATACAGTAATATGCAGCCCTCCCCCTGCAAGAAACAATGTCCGATTTGAGTTCCCTGGTGCTGTAGAATTACTTGATTAATAATAATAGTTAACATTATGTAACAGGCACAGTTTTAAACATCCTTTAATCCTCACAACAGACCTGTGAAATAGGTACTATTACTATGGCTATGCTACAGATGAGAAAAAGGTGAAACAACTTGCTCAAGGCCATGTAGCTCTCACAGACAGAGCCTGGATTTGAACCCAGGAAGTCTAGATCTGGAGTCTGAATTCTTAACCACTATTTTATGTCAGCAGCAGAATAGGTACATCTACGGCTTTTACACAGAAATCAACTCTCAGTTGCAATGAATTATTGACTCAGTCATTATTGTTTGTTTATGTTACAATGAATGTAAAATTAGGAAAGGGATTAGAAAGTTCTTTGCACAGAAGGACATACTGTTTATGTTTAAAATGCACACAATGTCCTAAGTACAACTGCTAACACTTGACATTACAAATATCAGATCTGTGGTATGATGTTGTTTTCACAAAAAACAATGCCAACATAATTTTCATGGTAAGCCGGTAACCAGAAAACCTCCAGAGACCCAACTGTGTGTGTGTGTGTGTGTGTGTGTGTGTGTGTGTGTGTGTGTGATTGAGTTCTACTTTTTTGTCCTACATATGTTCTTCTTTTATTTATTTCTGGCTCACATTTTGTCGACTTGTTCAAATATTTTTTTTAAATATGCTTGTACATGTACAGAGAAGAATATGTTCTTTTATCTCATATCTCTAGAGTTAGGTTTCCTGTTTGAGGCTCCAACGCACACCATGGCCACAGGGGGAGAGGGAAACCTAAAGAAAGGAAGATCAGGTTGATTAAGAAAGATTTATGATTATAAAACAAAATGGAGCGACCCTCAAAATGAATGAAAAACAAATGGAACAGAAGAACATTTCCTAAGGATTTTATGATGCTTTTATGACACTCACAGTTCTATTTACATTTACAGGTCACTTTTTCTTTTGAATGTCCAGCGTTCAAGGATGTCCCTGGTAAGGTCTAATCTTTCAAATGCACTGACAATGTTTGGTGATGCTCTATAGTTATCCTTAACTAAAAGAATAACTGTGCTCTCATTCCTCATGCATAGTCGAAACCCCTTTTAAGATAGTAGCAAATGAAACCACACACACACACACACACACACACACACACACACACTACCCCACATCAGAAGTCAGAGCAATCGAAACAGGGACAAAGTTGTAGAGAATCAGTGTGGACTTAGCATTTTCCTCCAGAATCTGGAGAATAAAGACCAAGTCAGTGTGTTTTTAAGTTTATGTGAACACATTTAATTTTACACTTTCCTCTAAGAAGCTGCAAATTATTGGTTTGGAAGGTCTCACTCTGGATCCATTTGGAAATATAGTTCAGAGCCTGGCAAATACAATAGAAATTAATGAATGTGAAAATTCAGTATAAACTAAATTATGGCAGCAAAGAAAAATGTATAAAACACATGTTCTCATATAATTCTATCATAAGGAGACCCCGCTTTTCTTTCACTTTTTGTTTTCTGCTTTGTAGTAAGTTGTTATGAACCCCCCTGTACCCAAAAAGCTGTTTCAGCAGCTTAATAGCAAAACTGTATTCAAGTGCAGTTTTTACCCTTTCTACGTATCACAGTACTACAAAAGCAGCCTTTTCTGATGATCTCTCTCTCTCTCTCTCTCTCTCTCTCTCTCTCTCTCTCTCTCTCTCTCTCTCTCTCTCTCTGTCTCCCTCCTTCTCCCCAGCCCACCCCCAAAATTAATGAAACATAATCCTGGTTTGCTTGGTTAATTGCAGAAAGTAAAATAACGTGGTAAGAAGGGACCAAAATATCATTCATTACACTGAAGATGTTCTTAGATAGCTCTTCCTATAAAAACAAACAAAACAAAGCAAAACAAAAAACAATGCTCTGTACACTATGGGAAGTTACTTCATAATGATACCAGGTAAAAATGTGGACTGATATAATTTTTTTACATTTAGTTCCAATATTTTTCAACTCTCCTAGTCTTCGCTTTACTTTTACTCTTAAAAAACACCTGTCAATACCGTGAATTCCAAATTGTCAGAGAGTGAAGATGTGAATTAAAGGAAGGAATACTTGGCACTCCTTTTTATACTTTTCAGAATAAGCTGAAAATGAAGGGAACAAAAGGAGAAAGGTCAAAATAAATGATTAATAAATTATAGCAAGCAAAAACATATATGGGAATCAAATTATAGTTTTACACTTTAGAACATGTTAAAATCAGTTTCGAATTTCATAGCGTTCTTTCTAGATCATTTGGAATAGTTTTGCCCCCAGACATAGCAACTGAATTGTATTCTGATTGTATCAGCAATTCTATTTACACATTATAAGGTTAAATCAAGTGTATATTCCTCCGGACATGTGTGTATATTGGAAGGCATATGACTGATTAGAAAGAATGAGGGTAGGAAATGGTAATGATTCCTGCCCCAATACACAATCTCAGGAATTGCTACTGCCTTAAAGATGTAACCAGTGCTGTTGCTAATATTATTTGTGCAAGTGTTTACTTTGGCTTTTACTTCTAAAACAACAATGACCCAGCAACGGCCTCATAACAGGCGTGGATTGCCTACGTGCCAAAGATGCCAGGGCAGAAGATTTCTGTCACTTTCCACATTTCATTCTTAAACTTCCTACCACTCGGCCTTGAGAGAAAACAAAGTTATCGGGGCAGTGATGGGCAGTGAAAGAAGATTCAGAAAATATCTGAATTAATTAAAATACATCTATATTACCCTAAGATATTTTCCTTTTTGTACCTTCCTTTCTCTTTTTCCTTTCTTTTCTTTTCTTCTTAATTTTCCTATTCTGCCTAACTTCCTAAATACTCAAGATTTGTGAACTGGACAGGAAACTTTTACCAATGATGGGCTACGTACCAGACTGTGCAAACAGTTCCCAGAAAGTCATGTACACAACTGAGAGAGAAGAGAGACCTGAGAGTATAAACCATGATGGTAACAAAAGAACTATACCTCAGTTCACGTAAGATGTAGTTTTTAATTGATTAGTGGTAGTATCATTTGGAAGCTCCAAACACTCGCCTGATATTTAAGTGGATGGTTTCTTCAGAAATAAAGAGACTCCAATTGAAATTATTTAATGTGTCTTGAGTCAGGTCTACTTTTAGAAATACTGAACAAAAATAATCTAAAATTTGTTTGCTCTGGGTTCTGGAGAAACATTAGGAATGCACAAGTTGAAAGAAATGAGAACCACCTCTCACGTTCTCTTAAAAGTACTCTGCAAATTAGAATTTTTTCTAGTTTAAGAAGATAATTAATTGCCTTTTTTATTAAAGATTCAGTGACTTCCATGTTATCAATTGGCATTTTGTACATCATAAAACAGAAGTTCCTATTCTGTCAAGCAAAATAAATCAGGTAGGTGAGAGATAATCTCTTTTGCCAGTCTTCTCTAAAATTAAATTTCTGTTTTGCAAAGGTTTAAGAATATACATCTTGAAAATGAAAAACTAATTTTATACAAGAAAAAATATGAATAATAAGAGCATTTATTAAAACAAAATTCATAAAAATTTATTTACTTACTACATATGAAAACAGTGTTGTTTCAAGAAGCGTGAGTATTTGACAGTAACTTAAGTGATCAGAATCTGCCCTGTGTGATAAAGGTGAATCAACAATTCCTCTGGGAGCAATTGGTTTACTCTTTTCATTTGAATTTTCTTTTTTGGAATATTTCATCAGCATCACATATAAACCATTTCTCTTGGCATTAAATGATACTGTAGCATGCTGTAACAAGCCCTGTCTCTATACTTAGTTGACGCAATAAATACATTATTTTCTAATTCTTCTGGATTATTTATTACATGGCACATTTGCAGAGTTGATGTCACCCAAACCTCAGTGCCCAGTGGTTAGTGTGATTATTCCGTTTCCAGGGAAATTTAGGTTTGGAGCAGCAGAACAGACAAGCTCAGCCTAGTGGTAAAATTATGTTGACAAGTATTTCTTCGTATTTACTCAAAAGGTTCCAATACTGTTTTATCAATGCGATAAGAGAGTTTTATTGTTCTCTGTATGACCAGTCCGTTACACAATACTAGCCACACATCTGATTGTCAAGAATGTTTGTTAAATAAATGAATAATATTCAAAATTCAGCCATCACTTATTTTTCCATTCATTTATCAGCCTGATAAGCTACTGAGTTTAATACCAAAGCAGGATACCTGCACTCAGAAACACCCATGCTCTCGCTCAGGAACTAGTGTGAAACAGGAATAGGAGACAGAGTAGAGACCGGTAGCGTTAACCCACCATCCCCTGGTGCGGGCTCCAGGCTCTGTACTTTACATACGCTGTGTTTGGTCCGACAGAAGTACTGTAAGAAGAGCTTTATCATCTCCATTTTACAGATGAAAAAATAGGTTCAGAACTGTTTGATCCCAAGTCCTTCCTGAGGAGATCCAAGTGAAGATTACAGTTTAAACAAAATTTATGACACATAAGTTAAAACCATTTGATGGTGGCTGAGAAGTTGCTGTCTTCCAGAGAAGAAAGAATTATATGAATCTTATTAATTTTCTGTTTAATGAAACACATACACAATAAAATATTTAGGCAAGTCTCAGAATTCAGTTTTTGCAGGCCCCAACACATACTCTCAACTACATTTTTAAGTCCTTAGTTTTATTACAGAAATAAGACTTCCTGTATTTTCTTGACTTATATAAGATTTATATAAGGTTTATTTAGGGTGAAGCCCATGAAGTCTTCTTTTTCATTTTTTTAAGGTCATGTCAAACTGAAAAAAAAGCAAATCAGGAGAGGAAACCTATTTTTTACTACAGTAGCACTCACGTGGTATGTGTGCAGATAGGGCTATAGTTTTTATTTATCCATATTTTTTAAAATCACAAACAAAATTAAAAGTTTCAAATAGATTGGGATAAATACTTATAAGAGTTATGACAAACTAAAGGTCAAAATCCTTATATATGAAAGGATTTTGTAAATTTATAAGAAAATCAGTAAGACCACGATGCATAGGAAAAACATAACTATAGTTGACACAAAAGGAAATAAGTGGCTTAATAAACATTTTAAGATCTTTAACATTGCTAGTAATTAAAAATAAAAACTAAAACAATAATGTAATTCTATGTTCTTGTATTAATCAGTATGCTAATTATTTTTTAGAATGTATGATACAGGTAGAAGTATAAATTTAGTCAATGGCTTTGTAAAGCAATTTGTAAAGAAGCTTTAAATGTGCTTCTAGGGTTCTACTCTGAGGAAATATTCTGAAATGTAAACAAATATTTAAATATAAAGATATTCTTTTATAAAGTAAAAATCCAGAGACCTTTAATGTCTTCGTACAAGAAGCACATATGAGACTTTAAACAATCTTGGAAATGTCTTATGACCTAATAATAATGGGAAAAAAACAGGCTACAATGTTACATTACAGTATGATCTCAAGTACAGAAAATGATACTTAGAGAAAGATGTAAGTAGAAGTAATAACAGTCATTACCTCTGTTCATTGGAATTATTTCTATTTGTTTTGCTGTATTTTTTGTATTTTACAAGTTTACTGTTATAATTAGAAAAAATATATAGAATAAAGGATGAAAACAGAATGAAAGCAAAACTCTCTAATCCTATAAGGCTGAGCAATATGCAGGAAGAGAAGAGGAATTTAATCCTGGACCTCTCAGTTTGATCTGAGATTTCTTTGCAATCCAGCTAAGGTCAACGATCCCAACCAAATCAGGTACTGTTTTAGTTGACCACAGGGTCTGTATGATACAAACCATGACATAGTCACTATCTAAGCAGATGCACCAGTAGGATGCATTAGTCCAATATCCAGAACAAAGGTGGTGGCCCAGCCCACGCTGTCCTCACCAGACCCTGTGGGGAGTGTGTGTTTAGTGCTGTGCACCACATCTAAGGCGGAATGGTAAATAACTAGAGTCTGTCCAAAAGAGGGTCGTCACAATGGTAAAATGTCTGAAAACCCTATGACTTCTCAGTTTAAAATTCCCTCCTTGTTTCTTATCACTCTCAGAATAAAGTCCAAAACCCTGTAAGCCCCTGCCTCATTTTGTAAGATTCTCCCCTTTGGTCACAAAGTTCTAGTCACATGTTTCAATCCCTTTAATGTATCAAGTTCCTCCCCACTTCAGAACTGCTGCAAGTACTGTTCCCCAGTCTACAATGCCTCTGCTCTCACCCTTCCTTCTCCCGACCCTGTCTTCTCCACATGCTTTTTGCCTGGCCAATTCCTACGTTTTTTCAAGTCTCAGATCAATCTCTTCCTTTCCTCGAGAATACTCTCTGACCACCCACCTGGAAAACAGTATTCCTATTATACACTCATTTTACCCTGTAGTTGCCTTTGGTTAATTATCTTTCTTATGTCTGTATTTCTTGCAAGATGGTAAACTCTGTGAGGACAGTGCTATGTGTCTTATTATGTGTCTTAGTCAATTCAGGCTGTTATAACAAAATACTATATATTGCATAGACTAGATGGCTTACAAACAACAGAACTTTATTTCTTTCAGCTATGGAGGCGGGGAAGTCCAAGGTCAAGTTGCAGGTAGATTCAGTGTCTAGTGAAAACCCTCTTCCTGGTTTGTAGATGGCTATTCTCTTTGCTATATTTTCACATGGCCAAAGGGGTGAGGGAGCTCTCTGGGGCCTCTATTATAAGGCTAATTCCATCATGAAGGCTCCACCCTTATGGCCTAATCACCCCCACAAGGAGTTAGGATTTCAACATGCAAATGTTGGAGTAACACAAACATTCAGTATATGGATAATGCATCCCTACACTGTAGTACAGTTCCTGGCCCACACTTTGGACTATTTGTTGAATGAATGAATGAATGAATGAACGAATGAATGAATGAAATGAATTATGGAAAGCCCATTTTTCTGTATGTTTTTATGACTACTCTCCACTTTCACACCTTAATTCACGCTTAATGCTTAGAAAATGGGATTCTTTGTTAAATTTTTATTAAATTTATTGGGGTGATATAGGTTTCAAGTGTACAATTCTATAATACATCATCTATATATTGCAATATGTGTTCACCGTCCAGAGTCCATTCTCCTTCCAGCACCATAAATTTGACCTCCTTCACTCTCTTCTACCACGCTTCCTCCCCGCTTAGCCTCTGGTAAGTACTAAACTGTTGTCTGTGTCTATGAGTTTTTATTTCTTTGTTTGCCTTGTTCGTTTGTTGCTTTCAGTTTTATATCCCACATATGAGTGAAGTCATATGGTTCTCGACTTTTTCTGTCTGACTTATTTTGCTTAGCATGATAATCTGAATCTGAAAAAGTGAGGACAAGTAGGAGAGGAGGGAATATGATAGCTTTCTGTCACATAAACATTCTGTGCAACTCCATTAGTTAGAATTAAGGCTAGTTAGAGTTCTAAAATCACAAGAACTTTCTAAAAATTAAATTAGCGCTCTGTGTGATAATGAATTCTCTTTTATGAAGTTTGTGCCAGTCATATTTGAATGTAAGCACATTGGAGTTGTTGTAAAAGAGATACCCATATTGAGTAGTTAGATTTGATGACTTTTAGGATCACTTCAAAGTATATGACTCTATGACCTACCAATCTTTTTGGCTATAGAGGCACACTATATAAGGAAGAGAAATTTTAAGACAAAACAGGGCATGGAGCTAAACAAAGAAAAACATGGAAGAAAAGGAAATGTAACACTGTCTCAGAACGTTTGATCTCAATCATTTTGAACCTTCTCTGAGGATGAGGTTGGCAGGCCTCCCAGACAAACCAAATCAAAGCAACCTCACGGGGCATCACAGAACGAAAGAGGACCTAAGCTGAGAGATCGAAGATGAAAGCCCTGCATTTAGATTACTGAAGAGAAAGAGAAAAGCATGAAAGACAGGCTTTCTCTTCAGGGTCCTTTTCAATGGACTTAAAGGCACACCTCTGAAATGAACATCCTCCATAGAGAGAGGGCAGTTCCCTGAATACAGAAGCCTGGGCATTAATGAACATGGCTAAAGGAATGGCTTGAAATGTCAATACAACTGCATTCTGTATCTTCACTATGCTTAACCCAAATTGTGTCATCATTCTGGAATGAGCAAGGCCTGCTCAACAAACCCAGCTTTTATCATCTCCTATGTATTTGCTTACTCACAGCTCAGAAATTGTCCAATAGCCTTCTTACTCTCTAATCAAAGGAATAAATGTTATGGAAAGAAAAACAACTTCCACTTGGTTTGAGAAAAAGACCCATATGATGTCTCTGTTTGAGGTGTAAAAGATGAAAACAGCTTACTGTGTACTTCACCTTATTAAGTGGTGATAGTTTTCCAACTACATGTGGAGCCTCCTCAAGAGGCAGAACACAGGTTTTTTATTTTGACTGCTGCTAAAAATATTTAATGCTTATTGGGTGCTGACTATGTTTCAGGCAACATGCTTAGTGATTTGTACACATTATCTCCTGAATCCTAACAACATTCTGGAAGTAGATGCAATTATAGTCCCTATATCTGAAAACGATGTGCTCTCTATTACTGTAAGAATTGGGAAAGTGTGCTAATATCTGAATTAGGAAATGTAGTATTACATTTCTTTTAACTTTAATATATAAAAATTTCAATATACTACAAAGTAGAGAGAATATTATAAAGTCCTACATGTCAATCACCTAGCCTTAATAATTATCATTTTACCATGTTTCCTTCAGTTATTTTCTCTTTGCTCAACTATTTTAAAGCCCAGATATCATGACCTTTAGCCTCTAAATGTTTCAGTGTACATCTCTAAAACTTACAGATATTTTCTTACATACCATTATCACTCCTAAAAAAATTGATGAGAGTTTTTTATCATATCATACCCAGTCAATATTCAGATTTCCCATATTGTCCCCAGTTTTACCTTTAGTTTTTCATAATTGTTCATCATGAGAATGACGGAAGGCTATAAGAAAATTTACTTCTACAGATACAGAAAATGTGGGGGGGATTTAGAAACACAGTGGGATCGGTACCTGCTTGTCCCAAGATTACCAGAGGCATTCTGGGAACTCAGCTTAAGTCACAAACACTACTCTTAGACCCCGCCTGGATCAGAGCTTACATTAAAAATCATAGCGTAAAGGTTAAGAGCATGGAGGCTGGAATCAGACTGTCCAAATTCATTACTTACTCGGTGGAAAACTTTAAACAAGTTCATTTCTTTGTACTTTAGTTTCATTTATTTAAAACAGAAATATGAATAGTATCTTCCTCATAGAGTTGTTGGAAGAATGAAAGGAAATAATATAAGCGTTAAATGCCATGACAAAGCACCAGACATATAAGAGCTCCATAAATGTGAACCATTGTTGTCATCACCAGCAGCAGCGGTGCAGTAGCAACATTATAGTTATATACAGGTGGAGGACTAGCTCCAGGTTAAAAACTGACGCTGCAGTTGATCAGGATACAGGAATAATAGGAATTGAGAATTAGGATAATGGTTGGATATCAGTGACTTTATATAATACTTTTTCCAAATTCCCTTTTTACGTTATTATATGATCTTTTCCATGAAAAGTTATTTTAAATCCACCAGCTTAGGGCTGGTGAAAACAAACACCAAACAACCTACTGTCTTGAGCTAGTTGTGTGGACCCCCTCCAGCCCAGCCTCCACCACTGGCCTCTGCAGGGGAGGAAACTTTGGCCCTTTCTAAGCCAAGGTCCTCACGTACTCTGTAACGCCCACCTTGCTCCTTCAGCTCTCCTAACTTGTCTAGACCAGGAGCCTTACATCCTATCACTTTTAGCCTGGCCTTTTCACCCATCCATCAATTCTCTCTCTTGCTTTGAACTTGGACCACCCTCCTTTTACTGTCTTATTTCCTTACTCTGACTCAGCAGAGGCAAGCATTCAACAACCCGTATACAATAATCTACTTTATGTGAGGCACTATGGTCAGTATTGGGAACACAGATATGGGCAACACAACCTCTCTACTCTAAGGAGCTCAGCATCTAATGGATCCCAGAGAAGCCCTCCACGACCTGCCAGCTTCCCATAATATACTGCATATGTGCTACCCTCTGGATAGTCACTTGCCTGGTCTATTCTTGCTTTATAGGTGTGTCACCAGCAATGAGACATGTGAGTCTGTATTATTGATCATCATTAGAAGAGTTACATTGTACTGAATTGTACGAGTATGTTTAGTCAGCCATTTTAAAAATATTTCCATTTAGTCTTCTAATATTTATGATTGTCATTAAAAACAATTTATTTTGGGGGAAAAAAGGCATCTGGGGATGGAGTTTATGTTATGTTTATGTTATGAGGAAAACCAAACTCAGTGTTGTAGACTATTAGGCTGAACTGGAAGCATAATAAATAATTCTAAATTAGAACTGTTCCATGCCTAGCAGTCACAAAGCAAGGGAAGCTTTCCAATTATAGATGTGGCCTCCAATTCTGCAGAATTCCTCTTAGAATCAATTGATTTATCTTTCTTTCCAACACCTATTTCTGAACAATTGTTGTTTGTGCTGTTGGAAAAGTACTTTGCCAAATTGGACTACTGTCCACATTTTCAGCAAATGCTTGAAGGCTGTTCCATAAAGAGAGGAACAGAGAACTAAACCTGTTGTGCAGACCTCAAAGATTTCCTAGAAATAAATAACCCAGCTCTTTGGATATAACGGGTCTCCTCCATCCCCACATGCCTTCACTAAATGTTTAGTCCAGCTACCCCTCTTTCCAGCTCAAGAAGTTGGTTCCATTTACCTCTACTATGCACTTTTTTATAAATATTTGAGAGTAAAATATGAAACACATTGATACTGTACATAAGAGGCCTTCATCAATTCCTGATTTTTTGAAGCACAAGCCCCAAAGGTAGAAAGAATGATTCATAGTCATTAAGCAGAGATTCAGCAGAGGTACCAAGAGCAAGAGCAAAACAATAAATGCAGAGCCTGACGTATCCTATAGTGGGGCAGGCAGGATGTGCAGGGAACAGGAGGCCAGCCACGTATATGGCACTAGCCCTCATGATGTCAATCAAAGGTTTTAGATCCCACAAATGGTCTGGTTGGAGTTGATGGTGTGAATTCTGTCCCCAGTACAGACATACCAGTCCAGGCAGAATATGTTGACTTAGAGCACTGGCCCTGGAACAGACTGCCTAAGTTTGTGTCCCTTTCTAGCCAGTGGCTTTCAATAAGCTGCTTAAATACCCATGTTTCAAGTTCCTCATCTGAAAATGGGCATAACGGTTACATCTATTGCACAGAGCTGTTGTGAGGCTTACTTGTTGTGAATGAGTACAGGTAAAGCTTTTAAATATGGCAAGGACTCACTAATTAGCTATTAAAATAGCTAGGAGAATAGAAGCCTGCTGTCTACAGCCATATTTTCCATCATGAGGAGAAAAGTCATTCTAGAGTAAGAAAGAATAAAGTAAACACCTGGACAGAGGTGGAAGGAGAGGGAAAGGAAAAGTCTCCATTTGAACATTTGAATCCCTGACTTCAGTTAGCTCTGCGGTCCCTGCTACTCCTGCCCATGCAATTTGCTTACATGAAACAAAATATTCTTCATTTTTCTTAAGACACCTCTACATGGGTTTCTGTAAATTGCAGCCAAAGAATTCTGACTTATAAAACCTACTTTGTGACAGACACAGGGCTAAGTTTTGAGTAAATATTCTCAAACGAGTCCAATATCGGTCAGAAAACTGCGATTGAGAGGTCTCTCTGCTGTATTGTTACCTATTAGAGAGGCCGCAGTGACCATCAAGCAGTGGTCAGGGGACACTCTGGAGACAAACTGGGTAAAACTCTGCTTATAGTATTTATTAGCTGGACAGCAATGGGCTAGTTACTTAACTTCTATGGGTTTTCCCTTCCTCGTCTGTAAAGGGGAGACACTAATGGGCCAACTTCATAGCAGGATGTGAGAGTTTAATGACTATTATATGTCAAGCACTCAGCACAGATGAGAACTCTGTAAATATTAGCTATTATTAGACCCTTCCTACCACTCTATAAAACTTCCTGTCATTCTCTGACCCCTCATCCAACTTTATTTTTCTTCTGTTTATCACACTTGACATCATAAAAGTTTATTTACCTGTTTATTGTTACCCTCCCTTAACAGGAATGTCAGCTTTTGTTTGCTTTTTATCCCCAGCACCTAAAAATGTAGCTGAGATGTATAGCGAATGCCAATAACCATCTGATGACTGAATAAATGAACTTGTCAAAGTCCTATAGCCAATTATAGCTGAGCTGAACAGGATTCCAGTTCAGGGTTGTTTGGCTCCAAGTCACTTTCTACTCTAACATAACCTGAAATTTCCAAATTTGTATGTTATTAATACGTGAAGTGTATCATTTTAAGTATGAAAATACTACAGCTAGAAACAACATGACGTAAAGATACAGATACTGAGCCTGAAGACATGGAGTCTTATGAGTTTTTAGCTATGTGACCATGGGTATCTCTTTGCATCTCACTGGACTTTATTTCCTCAACTATAAGATGAAAACTTTAAATAAAATTGTTTCTATGATTTCTCTCAGTTCAGTTTTTCTCTGATTCTATTCCAAAGAGTTAAATGAACCAAATTCATTTGAAAGCGTTCTATACCACAGTATATTTTTTGGGTTCAAAGCATTTCTCTCTCTGTTTTTTCCTTCTACAGAGGATAAAGAAGAAAGTTATAAAAGAAATTTCAAAGAGAATTTTGTAACAGCTAGCAATCTAATTGTGCTGTAAGCTACATTGATTTTTCTCTCTGAAATCAACCTCTAAAGTTTAAGTTATTCCAGAGAAATCACTTTTTGTGTATTTGACTGTGATGACAAGGGCCCAAATTTCAAATGAGTACTATCACTGGTGACAGAGAGAAGTGTCTGGGGACAAAGCCAAGTGGAACTCTAACCTGTTCCCAAAGGTCACCAGTCTTCCTTGATTGCTCAGTTCACTAAACTCCGCTAACTCTTAAGATCTTTAACATAGAAAACACTCAACCATTGTTTATACCTAGGTTACATGTGTGCCCCACCTAGAAGTAAAGTTATTGAGGGGTCCTAACTTGCATTTCTATATTCTTAACCAGAGTCTAGTGTAGGGAAGGATTCATATTTGATGACCACTGAGTAATTAATCACTAATGGATTGTTCTCATCTGTGGGGTTCCTTTTGGTCTTCCAATCGTGCACCTTTTCCCATTCTCCTCCAGTCTTTCCATGATGTTTTGTTCTGTTTCCTTTTTCTTTGGCTTTTACGTTATATACAGCACTAAGAAAAGTTCACTTCTCCAGTCCTGACCACTCTCTCTCATGCTCCTCAGGAATAATAATGCTCCTCTGTTGATGGCAGCACTGTGCTAGTTCCTGCTTTTGAATTCTGGTTTTCTGAAGGAGAACATTTTCTGTTCCAGATTTGGGGGGAAGAGGTGGCTTGAGTGTGTTGGTGGTAAAGAGGTAAATACTGAACAACATAAATGTGAAATGCAATATGATATAAGCAGATTTGCTATGAAGTCCTATTTCCCAGTCCATTACTTGGGTTTTCTTTCATTCTCTTACTTTGTCATTGAAAAGCTAGGCAATTCTCTCATTCCCTCTTTTCATATAAGCAAAAGCTTTATTTCTCCAGGAGACGGATGTATGCATGCAGTACAAATATAAAGTGGTATTTTGATTATATATGATAAAAATTACACCTGAACGTCAGAAAAAAAAAAAAGGAAAAAGATCCCAATTATGAGAGCTGTTAGATTTCGGGAAAATTTCTAAAAGATTTAAATAAATGAGGAAATAGGGGAAAATTATATTTTCTATGCAGCAAAATCCCATTTGGTAAGAATTTGACGTTAGATAGCCTGTTTGGACCCAGTCCTTCTCTAATTTTCCATTATTACAGGATTAGAGCTCTTTAACATTGAACTTGTACTATAATTGTGTCTTAAGAGATTTTATTTAAAATAAGCTGACAAGGCAAAGTATGAGAAAAATATATTTCCGAGAAGGCACTTAGCTTAGAAAACTAGGGTTTTCTGTATAACAGTAGAGAAAAAGAATGATGTCATACCAATTTAGCAAGCTATACTTTTCCCAAATGCCAAAGACAGCAATATCTTAACAAATAAAGAATGTATTAAGAGTTGGTTAACTAATATCAAGTCAGTGATTTAATCTAATTTGAGCAAAGCTTTAACATATTAATCCTAAGATTTTTCTAAAATTTTTTTTTATTGTGAAATATTGGGGAACAGTGTGTTTTTCCAGGACCCAGCAGCTCCAAGTCAAGTCGTTGTTTTCAATCAGTTGTGGAGGGCACAGTTCAACTGGCCCATGTGGGAATCGAACTGGTGACGTTGGTGTTATGAGCACTGTGCTTTAACCAACTGAGCCAACCGGCCGACCCAAGATATTTTTTAAAAGTACAAGAAAATCACTATTTGTATGAATATACAATATTCATTATGTATCAATAATTACTGTTCTTTTTTTATTTCTCAGATGCACTTAAGTGATACATTTAGAATGAATTTGGTTAGGAGGATTTCATTTCAGAAACTCGCTTCCTTTCTCTTCACAAGTTTTGACTGTGAGCCAACAAGACAGAAAATCGTTCCTTTAGAAAAGGCATATAATTTAATCAATATGTCTAGTTTTCTCCTTAAATTTTTTTGGAAGCCTGGTGGGTATTGGGGTATTCATACACAATCAGATAACCATAGATCAATTTCAAGAGCTCAAATATATGAAAATGAGAAATATTACAAGTTAGTGAATATTTTCAACCCAGTGCTTTGCCTCTCTTGGTGGTGTCCCTGTTGTTTTTCTTAAAACTGGAAAACTCCCCCACATAGCTCCAGGTTCCATTATAGCTCACTTTAAATTTATGAATCCAATTAAATCACTTTGAAACTCATTTTTCAGGGTACACCTACTCATGTTTTTAAAAGTTTAAAACCTTATGTACAAAGAATAACATCTTTCCGTCCATCTTAAAAACTACAATATAACTGGTTTATCTAGTATTCAGTAAAAGTGCATTTATTCAGTATTCTGTTAACTAGAATTAATTAAGAAGCACTTATGGCCATGCATGATACTAAAATATTCAGTTGTCAAAATAACACTCCTATGGCATTTAGCATTTGAAAGGCGATAGTAAATTATGCTTAACATAAACAAATCATTTTATTTCTTTGAAAACTGGTGTTCTACATATTCTAATTATTATTATCACACTTGTATATTTATTCCTGTCTTTATCCATAAATAGCTTTTTCTTTCTTTTCTCTTTTTCTTTTTCTTTTTTTGGTCCTTTCTCAAGTCTTATGGATTCTGGGATTCAGAGAACAAGTTCATACCCTTTATTGTTTTACAAATATCATTAATCTTGCTTTGCTACTCTTCCCTCCCTTGATTGTCTTAGATCTATCTTTTTACACCAGAGTGATAACTGTGGCTGCTATATTAGGTTGGTGCAAAAGCAATTGCAGTTTTTGCAAATATTTTTAACCGTTTAAACCACAATTGCTTTTCCACCAACCTAATACAAACTGTATGCATGCATATATATATACACACATACACAAATACACACACATATTTTTATCTTTATATTTTTCCATTCTCAGAAAAGTTTTCATTCTGTATTTTCTTCTGTATCTGCTTTTATTTCCCATTCTGTTTAAGGAAGTAATCTAAAGTGATCTGTAGGAGGAAAGGGTGAAAAACTAATTTGTTGGAGAGCACAGAGGATATCTACTACAAGGATAGTCCACTCTTTAACCTCAGAGCGAATACTTACATGTACCACACATCTGGAGATTTAGCACTAGTTCTTAAGGGACAGTAAAAGCAGACAAACAAGGTGGAGTCGTATGTTGGGTCTGCATACATCCATTTTGGGGTATACTGTTTTGGCCTAAATTAGAAAAGGCCTAAATTTCTTTGAATTCATATTAGACAATAAAAGTTTATTCTGATCTTAGAAATACAACATATGATAAATTACATTAGCTTTTTAAAAGAAGCTTTGCTTTATACATATTAGGATCTATTTCAATTTTAAAATTAATTTGGGTGAACAGTGTCTAATAACCTAACAGTCAAGTAGTGAATTCTGCGGAGTTTCATCTCAATTTTTTATGGTGATTTGTTCAACCAGTGGTGATATGATACTGGGTATTGATTTCAGAGATTTTAAGAAAATGTGAATAATTTGTTAGCAAAGGTGGACTGGTACTGTTTTAAATTTAGAGCCTTATGAGCTCGAATGCTGACTTAGCCCCTTTCCCTGTGTCATCTTAGTCAAGCTGCCTAACCTAGGTGAGTTGCATTTTCCCCGTTAAAATGGGAATTGTGATTCTACCTTGTAGCACTGTTGTGAGAGTCACTTGTGAATTAATCTTGAATACTGCTTGGAAGAGAGAGAGTGGAATAAAGTTTCAAGGTACATTCCAGATGATGAAAGCAAATTTTTAAAAGATTATGTTTTCTGTAAGCAATAACCATGTTTTCATAACTTTGGAGCAAACAGGATATCAAAAACAATTATTTTTTATACACCAATTAGGAAAGATACTCTTCTATATTATTTTTCTGTTTAAATTAAAGATGTTCGGAAAAGATTTTTTCTCACAATTTCCATGGTTTTATAAATTGAACAATGAAAAGATGCTATGAAAAAGTTTTTAGCAAAGAAGTTTCCCAAAGTGATGACGTGTCTTTAAGAGACAAAGAGAAGCCAAAGCATTCCATGATGTCACAGACTGGCCGCTCATCCTTTTAAATGCTTTTTTTACTCCCATGCCCAAGTTTAACCTCCTTTTCCCTTATTTTCTCTTTTTGCGCATTGGCTAAAATCTAATTATAGACTGAGGTTGGTGTTTAAATGGGATAAATAGAAATAATCATGAGTTCATTTTAATTTGCTTCTTGATAACTTTGTGCTCCATAAGTTAGGGAATTTGATAGTAAAATAAAAATCTTGCTCCTGACCCTAGCCTTAGGGCCGATAGCAAACTGCCTGGCCCATGTTAGGCACTCAGGAAAAAGTTAGTGAATGTGGGGCTCATATGCACCTGGCATGCACTGCTATGACCAGGTTTGTAAAAGATCGGTATAGTTCTGTTCTAGCGATAAACGGTTACTATCCTGCCGACCCTCCTCCAGTGTCCCATCCTACAGTCCCGGCCCCTTACCTGGGGAACATCCCTCTGCCCTTTGATTCAGCAGTTAATGGGTTAAGTCCTGACAGATTCAGATTTTCTAGCCTTCACCCAGAGCTCTGGCAGCCCTCAGCTCTGGCTGGCCAGTGCCCATGCCATACTAGTTGTGCTATATTTTAATGTTATCTTTGATTAAATCAACATTCTATGTGTTGGTTTAGCAATATTTACCAGCCCTGACGCAACAAAAGGCAGAAAAAGTACAGTGTTCTGAAGAGCGGAGGAGAGTGTAAGAGGAGAAGAGATGACAACCAAGGGAAGATTGGAGAGGCAGGGAGGGTGGAAAAGAAGCAGGAGGAAAACCTAGTACATCAGAAGGTCCCCACCTGCAGGGATCTGTTTCACACAATCACCTTTCTCATGTGCATTCCATCAATTCAAACTGTCTTCCCAGGATGGTGAGTGAAAGCTCTTTGAAAAGTACATGGTGCATATCCAGAACCAGAGCTGTAATTATTGTGTTTGCTACGCTGACACCATTGTCTGACAAAATATTGTGCCAAACATTTTCCTTCTTTCGTCCTTTGTGCTGGTTTACTCTGGGTAAAATAACATTAGTCAGATTCATATCCAACCCGGGTGAAATCCTATAACAATGCACTTCAAGGGGGGTGTCTAAATTGTTTCATTGTGCTGGGATTCCATTGTATTAAAAATTGTTGAGAATCTGGAACTTGTAAATCTTTTGGGGTTTGGTTGAAAGAGTATTACACACTGTAATTTAAAAGCATTAAAGAATCTTTGCTGAATGTGTGAATTGCTTTTGTTGGGATTAGAGCTAAATTTTGCAAACCATGCCCTGCTAAATTCCCAAAAAGTGAAAGTGTGTTTTATGGTCAAAAGTGTTTTGGGAAATACAATGCATAGTAGAGTATTAAAGGCTCTGAGAAGTCATGTATTTCCTTTAAAAAAATGTTTAAGTTTTTAAAGCCCAGGTTTTTCAAACTTCTTCCCTTCCCCCACCCTCATTTTTTTTTCATGGAATAACTAAAGTGGGATACCAAGTTTGCGAAACACAGATGCTGGATCAAGGTATTCATTCTTGCATTTATAGAGGATCTGCCATGTGTTTGGAAGTGAGCCAGGCTGACAAAACAAAAACAAATAAAGCATAATATCCCTAAAAGGCTAGCAGAGGAGATGCAATGCAAATTATATTAGAGTTGCTTTGTTTTGTTTTTTAGTTGTGGGAAAACAGGCAACAAAGCAACTAAGCAGGAAAGAAGGAAGGCTAGGACCATGTTTGGGAAAGCTTCCCTGATGATAAAACCTCGCTGTAAAAATATATTCTTGTAAATGTCAGGTACTAGAGATTTATAAAATAGCCAGCAGTGGAAAAAAGACCTTTTCACATGTCCTCTTCTAAAACCATTTAAGATATATCCTAGTAACATAAATGCCTCCTACTTCAGGATGTTGGGTCTGTGAACATGTCTCCCTTAAGACAGCCAGCTCTCATTTCAGATAGTTTCATGAAGAGTGAGTAGTGGCCAAAAAGGTAATCTGCATTTCTTAAAATTTAAAACACATACACATTCACAATTTGGGTCTCAGTTGGACATCTGCTTAGATCTTACCTCTCTTCCCATAGCTGGACAGGAGTTTAAGAAGTGTGCCAGGTTTTCCTGGCTGTGAACTTGTTTTTTCTTGTATCCAACATGAATACTGGCATGACCTTTATTACTAGTCATTCATTGGATGGGGAGTGGGAATGGATTGGAATCCTTGATGTGGTTCCAAACATTACCAGCTTTTTCAGCCTTAAAACCAACAGCCCAAAGACATCTGAAGGTCTTTGATGTGTACCATACAGCACCTAACACATTAGGTATGCAGCAGCGCCGTTATAGAGGACTGGAAAGGAAATGGAATCGGTGTTGTCTTCTCCTTCTCTTTCTCCTTCTCCTTCCCCTCTCCTTCTTTTCCTGCTACTTCTCCTTCTCTCTTTCTCTCTTTTTCTCTTTCCTTCTCTCTCTCTCTCTTTCTCTCTCTCTCATAAAGAAAGGTGGTGTGCCCTCCACTCTGCCGATCAATTCATTTACATTATTTTCTTTATTATTTACAAAAACCATATGAAATGGCTATGACAGTATTTTTGCCATGTTTACTGGTGTGAAAACTGAGGAATAAATATGTTGGGGATTTATCCAAGGTAACAGGCAGCGTGAGGAACAAAACAGGAGATTCACTTCATTCCAAAAACCTAAATACATTTTCCACTGCACCCACTACAAAGCCAGAATAAGGGGGTGACTAAGACATTTTTGTACCACTCTAAAATAATTCTTACTTAGTGTGCCAACCTGATGAAAAGAGTTCTTTAGACAGGATGTACTAGCACTTTCTTTTCCTGATGGAAGTAGCTTACCATTACATTCTTCAAATGTTTCAAAACAGAGTCCATCATTTCTTTACCTTTCTTTCTTTCTGTAGTAAATACATTCCCTGAAGGAATCAGTCCAATCCCTTTTGAATAAGGAAAGGATGGCCTAGAATTTAGGGTAGTACTCAGGACTCTTCAGCAGCTGCTACCCTGTTACTGTTGGGAGAGACACAAAGGGACAAGCTTTCCAGAATCTTTTGTTAGTTTAAGTTAATCTTTAAATGTTTCTAGCACTTTAGAAATAGTTTCATAATTGAAATGAAAATATTTTGTCCAGGATACTGACAACATGCTGCAGATAATTAAACAAAAGGAATGAGAGTTAAATTAAAATAGGCAATATATACAAACTTGACATGAGAGGAATGACACAATGAAATAGGATTTAGAGGGAAATAAGAAGTATCAGTCATTCTTAACCAGTTAGGGGCAGACCCTTTGAGAATATCATGAACACTAAGAACTCTCTTTTTAGAAAAATAGCGATATGCAATCATATTTTATATTCAGTGGGTTTTTCATTCTCTGAAACTCACCCATAGGCCCCATTAGAACGCTTTGATGAGGTCCTGAAGACCTTGAAAAAACAAAAACAGAAAATTGTCCAGAACGAAGAAGGGCAAAAACAGTATTTCTCAAGGTAACTTCGTATCTCTCTAAATTCTTGTCTCTATGAGTCCAACGGCCCATTTTTTAAATGTTGCTTTAAAATCTCTGCCCTAAGAATCTTGTTTCATATATGAGGATTTAATAAAAATTCCAGGAGCATTAATGACCTGAAGATTCCTGCCTTTCTCCAGCAAGAAAAGCCAGGCAACCAAAACCACAGGACAGGAAATGTTTATTTCAACTCTGACATTTCTGTAGCCGAATGTTTCCCAAATGTTAATGTGCACACATATCACCTGGAGGTTTCCTTAAAATGCAGATCCCGATTCAGTAAGTCTGGGGTGGGATTCAGGACTCTGCATCTCTAACAAGTTCCCAGGTGATGTTGATGCTGTTAGCCTGTGGAGCATGCTTACTGAGTACTAAGACTCTAGTAGGGGATTCAATTCCACATACTTCTACTGTAAAGCCCGTTACAGCCGCTCCAACCATCGTTCTCTCATATACATCCTTGAGCTTCTCCATTTCATTACTCAACTAGAGCCTAAACTTACACAAAGAGGAAGATACCATCAGAGTGTTCAGTAAGAGAGAATAAATTGATCTTTTCCCTTGGGATAAGACTAACAATGATGTGAGTTTTGTATTAAATAGTTCTCTATCAGCTTCTGTGGTACTTCATATTTTGGTGTGTCTACTAAGTTGTGAGGTGGATTATAGGTAATGTATATGAATGATTTATCTCTTTAAATTAGAGCACATTTAAAATTATCTTTTTAACAACATTGCATTCACTTGTTTCAAGAGAGGAACTAGAGGTGGAATCAGAGTTAGCAAGTACTGAGAATTACACTATCACAACATAATAAGTGATGCCAAGCCCATGCAGACATATCTGTATTATCCATGTGAACCACTGCCATCCCTTATAGGTCCCACTGCCATCCTTTGATTCTTCAAAATATGGATGAGTCAAAGATGAACAAAGCCACTGATCAGAAAGAGATTAGTTTATGAGCCACAAACTAACTTCCTGTATATTAGTAACTCATGAATACTCTTTTAGCAGCTGGTGTGATTGGTTACATTTTTAATTAAGAAAAGTTCCTCCCATCAGTTCCTAAAATGGGAGTTGAATGGGCGAAGTTGAAAAATTATGGAAACTAAGTTAGCATTTAATAAATGTATGCATACCTAATGGCAATTGTATAATCCAAGAGTATGTCATTTCACATTTAAGTGAATGAAAACCATGGCTTTCTATAAATATTTTTATTAAAAAACCATATAAGGAACAAACTTGGATATGGCTCATTTTTTCATATTCAGTTTATTTCAGAAATACAAATATTTCTTTCACTATTTCTACTTTATGAAAGTTAGATAATAAAATGTGTGTTTTTCACTAATTGTTTAAAGAAAATAACACTACCATGCAAAATAACATTCCAAATTCGGCATTGAATAAAAGATATAATATCATATAACATTTTCAGCTTGTTCCTACAATATTTACTTTGAAAAGCATGACACTGTTTCTTTTAGAAATAATCGTTTTCCCCTTTCTACATGCACCAAAAATTATTCCTTCCCACCTACCTCTATTCAGAACTCTTATTTAGAAAGTAGCAGGTATCATATTGCAGCCAGAGAAAAAGAGAGAGAGGTGTCTACAAATGGAAGATAACTAAAATGTTAAAGGTTGTATAAGGACAAATGGGGAATCACAATTTTTAAATTACTTCAACATTTTACTTACCATTGTTACATTTTCTTATTTCAATTTTTATTTGTAAATTATGAAACATTTAAAAATATTATCAGATATTCATATACCCACCATCTAGTTTTAACAGATGTTAATATTTTGCAGAGATATCTGTTGTTGCCTTTTTAGCAAGATTTTTTTCACTAAAAAGAAGACATTATAAACACTCACCAAGGTCATCAGAGAGGTGAATCTCTTAAACAAATTATCTGATAACTTACATATTAAAGTTCATCAGAATTTTAAAGGATGAGAGAAAGTCCTCTAACTAAGAAATTCTTTCCCATGCCTCTTGCATCACTTCAATGTTCAAAAATAATACTAGTAGTAATCACCAGGATTTGGATTTGCTTATGGGGGAAAAAACTAGAACTTCTAAATAAATTAATTAAAAACAAAACACAAGTATATTTTGTAGACTTTCTGTTAATGATTTGTTTCACAATTATTGTGAATACTTATTTTTGAAAACAATATTTTAATTCTTCTACTCCCATTTGTCCTGTATTTCATTTCTGTGGGGAGGTAGAGGGTGAGTGGGTATGAAATGTTTATGTGTGTGTGTGTGTGTTTGTGTGTGTGTGTGCGTGTGTGTGTATTTAAACTTTAAATTAAATAACAATTTCGGCTCTCTTCTGAAAGTCCTTGATTGTCAGAGAACATGTAAAGATGTAACACAGAACAGTTTTAAGGTACAGAAATTGTTAATAACTGAAGTAATAAATTAGCCTATGTAAGTCAAATATTTAAAAATTATTTAGATGCTGGGAGAAATTTTGGCTTATTTACTTTTAGGTACAGTTAGAAAGTAAGTAGCAGTTCATCTTTCCCTTGCAGGTAAAGATTGAGGAGGAAATTCTCAAATTTCAGACAGTGCTGCCATTATTATGGAGTAAAATGTGAATAGAGTTGTATGTGACAGCCATTTTGATAGTTTAGGTTGAAAATTCTTATGTGGTTTGCAGTGTGGATCATTTATGGCTGTTCTATTAACTTTGGGTTTACTGTGATATGTGTATTTGTCTCAGGGCAAACAGCTGCTTTGCCCCAAATAAAAGCCTAAAAGATAATTCTCTTTCTATGGGTTTAAAACAGTTTTTGTTTGGGTTGATATTTACTACTTGAGGTCAATTATCCCTTCTTTGGCTCTTTTCTATTCATCATAATGTGATCTATAATTTTGGTTAAGCAATTGTATAACATTTTTCTATAACCTTATTCTGGGCTTCTGTATAAAAGTTTAAAAATATGTTCCACAAATTAAATGCTTATGCCTGCTTATTTGATAGCTTTTCCTATTGGACTTTGGATAAAGTCTTGCATTAGGGAATTCACTTATAATAAAATAATATTTTCTTTTTACGTATTATGTTTAAAACAGCTATTTTAAGTTTGACAATACTATGCTTTCCATGATAAAGTTATAGTATTTTTTTCACTTCAAATAATACTTCTAATTTTGAGTTTTCTATGAATAGGTTTAAATATATATATTTAAAAGCACTTAACTCTTCTAGCTTTTTACATCTTAAGGCACCTATTTCATAATTTGCAAAATATTTGCTTTTTCCTTTATGCTGTGACTCTGAATTTTGAAAACTTATTTTTCAAAAGTATCGGGAATATTTTATTAGCAATAAGCTTGTTAATTTTTATCTTTATATCTTGTCAAGCTAGTCAAGATGGCTTGAGATTTCTCAGTTCTTTAAAAAAGAGTTCATGAATTCAACCTGTTTTAAGCTGAAGTGAAATGAGTTTGATTCCTTGTTGTTTACTTAATACCATTAACCATTAAATACTACTGACCTCTCAACTCAAAACAAGCACTTAGGTGTAAGAAATGATAAATGGTATATATGCATATTTTATTCAACTGTATTTTATACAGAAAAATTTAAACTTGAATCTTTCATACAGTCCTTGAGCTCAAGTGCTCATATAAATGTAATTTATGCAATATATCAACTGCATTTGACTTACCTTCTATAGTTGGCTAAGGAAAGGAGCCTTTAGAAAGCACCAATTGATTAGGGAACATCTGATGAAAATTTTTCATTTTGATTGAATAAATGATTTTTTATATGGATATATTTCTACCATCAATAAAATACCACTATGAAGCTTGCCTCGCCGCCCCCCCCCCCAAGGAATTTTTCTTTATGGGAATTAGACTAACCTTTGCCAAAAATCAATTGCATTCACACACACAAACAAAATCCCCCCAACCTCCTAAATCCAGGTTCAAGGAGCCATGCTGGGCTTTCAATAGCATATGGATAAGTGGAGCAGCCCGAATTTCCCCGGCTAGGTCATCTGGTGCGATCATCTTGCTATGTACCACACTCAGTATTTACTTGAAAATTTAAGAGACGAGTAATTTATAGCCTCTGACTTCAAGGAACTTAAACCTAAGTGGAAAGGATTAGGAAAGCATAAATCTCTCTGCTTGTATACTATAGTGCTGAATATGAATCCACACAACGTGTTGTGAGATTGCCCATTGCGTTTCATCCAAAGGAAGGGCCAGTGGAGAGGTTCAAATCTCCCTGGCTGTCCAAAAGAGGGCGAATCAAACCTGGGCGCAGGTGGGCACCTGGAAAAATGTAATAGTGGGGTTGGCATCTGACATAGGCCTCGATGCACCGACTGGGTTGCAGATACAGGAGAGGAAATCTAAATGGAAGGGCACCCCACCCCCCACCCCCAACCTCACCTCTCGTTGGCTCGCAAGCCAGTTATACCACGGGACCCATACTACCAACCACATTTTTAGAAGATCCCTATAAATGCAGAGGTACGACCGAGGAGGTACTAACGCTGTGCAGGTTGCTACATTTGGATTAGAGAGTGCACCCGGGAGGTCCGACTCACGCAGGTGGGCACCCTCTCCCTTCCTTAGCTCTGATTCTCCGTGAGACGCTCCCACCCGCAAAAGGCTGCGGCGGCCATGGGGACTACGGTGGCTGCTGCTTCCCCGACCAAATTCCGGCGCTCCGGAGTGGCGGGCGCTGCGATCGAGAGCCCTGGGTCCCGCCTGGGCCGGAGGGAGGAAGCACAGCGCCGGGTATCGCGCTCCCAGACCCGGCCGCCTTTTCCCTCCCCCTCCTGCCCGCAGCGGCGACGGCAGCCGGAGCAGGGGGCGGGCGAGGGGCGGAGCCGGGGAGGAGCCGCAGCCGCCGCGGCCCGGGCGGCTGCAGGTGTGGATGAGGCGGAGGTGCGGGGCGGTCCACTCCCGCCCTCGCATACCAAGGGCCGGGGCCAGAGCTGGGGGCCTGCGACGGCTTTTCCGGAGGAGCTTCGGGAGCGGCTTCGACCTGCGCACAACTTGGGGCGCGGACCTAGGCGGCAGGTTGCATGTCCGGCACCCGGAGGAGAAAGGCGAGCGTCCCGGAGCGGGGAGGCGGCGGCCGGAGAGCGGCAGGGGCTGGCGGGTGGGAGGGATGCGGCCACTGACTGGGGGAGGCTGACGACGCCTCCGCCCTCCGACCCGACCGCAGGTAAGCCGGGAGGCGCGGGAAGCCGGGCGGGGACACGTCCCCCGCGGAGTTGAGAAGGGGCTTCGGGGCCTGGGCACACGGCCGTCTGCGCCCGGGTCAGAGGGCCGCCCGCGCCCGCGGGCACTGAAGCGGGGATGCTGCGTCCGGGTCGGGCGCATCCCGGGACTCGGCGGCCCTGGCTCTGCGCAGAGCTGCCCCCTCCTGTAGCCCTAAGTCGCCGGTTGTTTTCCTGACTCGATCTCCGGAGGCACAGCTCCGCTCTCTTCCCCTAAACCGGGAAGAAGGAACTGTGTGTGTCCAGGAGCGGGCTGTGGCGAGCGCTTTCAACCACCGATATTTGAAGAGCCCATTTACTGCATAACATTACTGTCACTTTACAACTTACTCTGCTTTCCCCTCTTAGAGTGAAGAGAAGTTAGGCATGTGTCTTAAATCCCCACTTAGTAAGATTAGAGTTTGTTTTCGCCTTATGCCGGTGGGAAAATGATGCTCTGTAAAATCCTAGTTATTCCAGCAGTACTTCACTTAAAATTAGTGTCTCTAATCCTACGGCAAGACAATGGCAGTCGTTAGAAACGCGGCAGAAATGTTCACATGACGCCGCTTGGGCAGGGGAGAAGTTAAGGAAAACTTAAACGTCAGTGTCCCCTTAATCGTCTTCCTGCGGGACCGTCTTTGTCCCTGCACGAGTGGTATTAGGACTAAGAATGACGGACAGCTCAGGATCAGGACCTACACCTGGGTTGGAGCTGAGGCTATGGCCAGACACCCCTCACCGCCGGGGACCTCTAGTTTCTGGAATCGGGCCTTGCAGCTTCCTTCACTGACACCGTGGCAGTTTTGAAGTGAAATTAGGACTATGAACCTATTTTGTTTTCCTCTGGAGTTTATTACCCCTGCGTTAAAATGTTTCTCACATGGACAGAAATTTAAACAATATTCTATTTTATACTTTGTTTTAAAGAAATTTTGCTTGAATTGGTTTTAAAAGCAAAAGATTTAAAAATGACAGCCAAGTGTAGGTTTATTTGTTACGGAGTTTTGTGATTGGTTGAGGGAGGGACTGACTTTTAAGTTATTTTTCAAATCTAATCCTGGTTATTTCTCATTGTCTCCTTAAGTGAAGGCCTTTATCTTGATTTTAAGAGATAAATGTAAAAATAACAGTGGTTTAAGTCCACCCATAAGAACTATAGCTACCTTTTTTTCCTTAACTTGTGACAGCCTCATGAAAATTGGCCAACTTTCTTAATCTTAGGATGTAAAAAAATCATCTTAAGTTGAATTTTAGGCCCCAAAATGAAAAAAAGTTTTTATTGTACTTATCTTCATAGACTTATTAGACTTTATGGAATTACCAGCTTTATTTATGCCACATTGGAACTTTACTGTACGTGGGGATATTGCTTACGTGACAGGTAAATGTGGGGAGAAGTCAGGAAGCTCTTTTAAAAAGTACAGAGTTATTCTCTGGGTGAAATTTTATCGTTCTGGAAAAGTGTATATCAGACAGAGAAAGGGCTCTTGACTGATAAATGGACTGTTGGCTCTTTTTGAAATTTAAAATAGATGATTAAGAAAGGAAATATGAAATGCTTTGTACTTGAGCGTTGTTTTTTTAAAATGCAATGGAAAGAAAAGTTAAGGGTATGTCTGCACAATGTAATAACCGAATAGGTATTCTAGAAGTTATAAAATGCTTGAGGAAGTAAAATAAAAAGGTAGCATCAAATTATGTATCATACTTTTAGAATTTTAAGGAGAATGTACACTTGTAAATCTAAAATCCTCAAGTGAACAGTGTTAAACTAGATGAAATAGAATTTTTATGCATGTGATTTTTTTTTCTCAGATCAAAATATATTTATCTTGTTTTATCTTAAAATTGAAGTTATAGTAAATTTTGTTAGTAGCTATATGGAATAATTCAAAGTACTTTAAATCATTTACTTTCACAATTCTTTATTACTAGGTTTGTAAGATTTCTTTAGCTTGGAACATCCACATTTAATAACAGTAGGTGTCATTAAATTTTTCGTATAATTGCCACAATTCTTCATTTAGTGTATCTAGGTAGTTTTAACATACAAACATTATGGGGTCTTTTAATAAATTTAAACTAAAAAAGCTATAGATTAAATCCCTGATTATTAATATCTCAGGGATGAAATCTGCCTTTAAGGTAAAATATCCTTTGAGGACATTTTAGAATACATAGAATGGTATGATTCTTAAAGAGTAGTGTTTTTAATAGTTCTTTTCTAATTTGTGAAATCATAAAGTAAATTAACAAAAGGATCAATAATTATGTTTTAACAGGTTCTTGATGTATTTAACTAGGCATAATCTCCCAACTGTTTCAAAAATTTTTATAGGAGTGAAAAAGTTTATTTTCTGTTAAAACATATTAGTGTAGACTAGGAAAAAAAAACTTGTTGAATCTAGAATAGGTCGATCTTAAATAAGAAACAGTGAAATTTGATCTTTGTATTGTAAAATGTATTTTCACTGAGGCTTTTTGACTATGTCCTCTTTTTAAAAAACAGAAGTGTATAGAAACTAAATCATTATTTCATTGGTACAATGTAAGTGTCCTAAGGTGCTAGCTTTATTCATGGATATTGAGACTTTTCCCCTATATTTTATGTGAGGAAAGGAGTCAGAAAAATCATCAAAATAATTTTGAAGAGGATTGAGATGAAAGGGGAAAAAAATCTAAGCATGGTTATGGTGTAGACATGTTGGTTTGCATCAGGGAAAGGATGAAAAAGAAGAGTTTGGGATCAAAATTTATCCACGTTAATCAGATTCCCTAACACTTTCTACTTTATTGCATAATTGACTTTTTAGCCGGTATGTAGTTACTGAGTGTACTAAAATATAGCAGACACCAGAAAAAATAAATCTCACTTGAAAAAATTTTTAATTATGGCTTTATCAAACATACAGCCTACTCTATATTGTCTAAATACCATCTTCCAAGCTAGTCAACATTTGAGACCAATTTATAAATTAAATGTATTATAAAAGTTAATTCAATAAGTAATTTCCATTTTAAGAGAAATGCCTCTTTTGGGGGACTATTTTTTCACATCACAAATAGCACCAATCCTTTGAGTAAAATGAGAATGGTTTTGTTAAGTACAAATTATACTTTTAGCAAGGGGAAAATGCAATTTGTATTGGCCTTGGGGGCATTTATGCTAAGTAGTTAGGGACCCAGTTTCCATTTCAGTATCTGTGCTGCCTCTGACAAAGGATCGAGCACTGAGAGATGAAAGATTATGAGCAGAAAATTCATAAAACAAGCTACGTGGGTTGATCATAGTTCTGCCTGGTAAGCCTGTGTCCACAGGAATTCAGAACCAGAAGAGCAATTCTGAGAGTGATTCCCCACAGCCCTTTCACACTGGTTCCAGTGCATTAGCACAAGCAGAGAACGGAGTAGTGTCTCTGCCATTTGCAAAGCCGACTCCATGATGCACAGCAAATCAAACCCATGAAATCTTTTAGTCTTTTCCAATTCAGCTCCACTTCCTTGCCAGGGGCATAACAGCTAAAGTTAAAAGACTTATACCCAAATGGGAAAATTAGTGCCATTTGTGTATAGGCAGTAGCCTTATTTAAACTGCTTTCAACCTAATTGGGGAAAAAAAAGACAGAATATGATTTGATTATAAGTCCTACAGGGTGGCTGGCATGTAAGAGACTGTGACTCAAGAATTTAGGTTTTTCACTTACTTTGAATTACTTACAGTTTGCATTGTAGTTGTCTGGTGTGTGTGTGTGTGTGTGTGTGTGTGTGTGTACGTACGTGTGCAGTTTCCTTCAGCCTCTACAATTTGGAAGCGGCAAAAAGTACAATGAAGTGGTAAATTTTAAAGTGATCAAGATGGTTATTGCATTGGTCGTGTAAAAGTTCTATTATTTCTGAGGTAGTAGTAGTTGGATTTTCTTCCTTGTATTGTAAATCTAAGTTCTTTGCTTAGAATTAATCCTGATTCTGAGAAATGTAGCAGAAAAAGAAAAGAATTGTGTCTAAAACCATCCCATCTGACAACCAACATTTTAAGTTATCTCTGTCAAATTTCAGGTGGACTTTGGCCACATTAGTAAATTGGATATGTATAAAATAAGATAAAGAAATAAGCTCAGAAAGGCTTTCTCCAGAAATTTGCGGTACGCGTGCTTTTCTGACTGATCTAAATATGATTTAATGATCAATCAAGACCAATATTATTATACATTTGAAGTGCAATTATTTTGGAGTCCAAAGGTTGATGCAAGCAAAGGACTGGTCCCCTAAAAGTCAAACTAATAAGATCTTACTAAAATCATCTGAGATTTTTGAGTTTACAGTGTACTCTCAAGTGGAAATTCAAGTCATAAACTCATTATTGAATAACCCTATGGGACTCTGGTAATTTTTTCCTTCTTTAAACTTGATCTTTTATCTATTATCTCAACTTCATTAACATAATAATAATAATAATAATAATAATAAAGGTCTCATGAGAAACAGTAGACTAAAGCAATACAAGTTTGAGCTCTCTGTGGTAAAACATATACATAGTGAGTGAAGTCTCTTAAATTAGGACTTAACTGGCTTTTAACTGGAGTGGGTTTTCAAGTAAACTAACTGGTAATATTGTCCCTTGACATTGCCTTTCCATATTCTGTGCCAGAACTCAACACTAATTTCCATTTTATGAGTAAGAGTGGAGCTATATGAAATTTAAAAACAAAACAAACAATTTACAGTTTATAGCCTGTTTTTAATTGTTTTATAACGCTATTGCATGTTCGCCAGCACCTTAATAATGATAAGATTTTAGATTGCTTTATTATTTATTTTTGGTTTTGAAATTGGGATTAAGATGGTTTTGTTTTTTAACGAAAAGAGTAACCGTAATTTCCTTTTAAAGAGAATATCCATATGCATATTAACTGTTTGTCATGACAAGCAGTAGTTTGAATTGTAATTTGAAGTGAAAATATTACAAGTTAGTACCTGGACTGAGTTGTGGTAAGTAACATTCTAATTACTTCTAATAATTGAACAATGAAATTTTATCATAGCTTTTTAATAGCTGGAAACAATTTCTAGTTTCATATAAAGGGAAAAATATAATAAGACATCTTAATCTTATTAAATATTAAATCAAATTAACCAAAAGACTTTTTTTAGTATTTGTGGTTTTTCAACCAGAAGTACTGACAATATCATTGTAGACAAAAGAAGACTATATGGAAAGGTCATATAAAATAAAAGACTAACCAACTGGGTTTTTTAAAGAATTAATTCTTTAATGTAATTTTTATCTTTGGTGCCTATGGTTTTTCATATTCTGGAGAAATGGCAGTAATCATATGGAACGACAAAGACGTTCAAAAGATTTGACAAAATTCAGTTTCCTTTTAAAATAAATGTATTTAGTAGTTGGTAAAAACTAATGTTCTGTATTTCCTTTTTTTTAATTAACATATTTATCACAAAGAGACCAATGAAAATAAAAGGCTAATTATAAATCAGTTAAGAATAATTTTAAAAACAGATTTGCTGAAAAAGGAAATCTTCCTTCTGAAGGTGGAGTTCATTATACTAATCATAATTGTTGGTAGAATTTTTTTTGCAAAATGTGTTAAAGTAGAAATGATAAGGCAACTATGTATTTCAGAAAAATAGACAAGTTACTATGTGTTAGCTCCATTAGCTAACCTAAAAACACCATTTATACTGACAATATTAAAATATAAATGGAACAGTATAAATTATTGTCCACTTTTATTTCAGAATACATTCTCAAATTATTATCAAGAACTAACACAGAACTGTTTTCCAAAACTGGTAGGGTGTCAACTTCTTCTAGATCTTTTTTCAAAAGCAAATATTAAAATGTGTTCAACTCTTCTAATTGCCAGAACAATAATAATAACAATTATAGCTCTCTCTATTGATCATTTTCTGTGTGCCATGTTTTGTTCTATATGCTTTATCTGTATTACGTCCAATAATCTTCGCAGCAACTTTCTAATCTAAGTGCCATGATTGTTCTTGTTTTACAAACAAGAAGACTGTAGCCTGGTGAGATTAAAGGGACCTAACCGCTGGTAAATGGTATGGTTCGGTGATTCAAACCTAGGTCTTTCATATTCCCACCTCTCTATTCTTTATTACTTTGCTCTACTTCACAATAATTAAGCAGAATGTTTGTGGAACTCCTACAAAAACTACTTTTTATAGCATTTGTATAGCATTTTGAATGTCCTTTGTATAGCATTTTGAATGTCCTTAGTTGGAGTACATTTTTTTCCTTTGGAGTTAGTTCAAAGCTTTTCATGTCCAAGTCTGGCAAAAGACATAGATGATATAGGTAGTAAATATTTGTGACCAAAAGAAATAGGTAGTGTCTTTAAAGTAGTAAGCCTGATATTTCAGATGTTTTTTAAATTTTCTCTGAAGATCATTCCAAAAAAAATCATATAGACAATTTTGTGTGTGTGTATTTTGGAACCATGGCACTGGAATTGGAATACAGTTAAAGCTTTTGGGACCCCTAACCCATAATAGGTGTTCAATGAATATTTTTTAAAACAATGAGGGAATAAAGAAAGATAACATTTCTCTGCCTATTAAAATTCTAATACACTTTTGTGTGTTGAAATTTAGTAGCAACTGTGGGTAGCATGCCACTACTGCAACCTTGAAAAAGTTACTGCACGTTCTTTTTTTTTAAGTTTATTGGGGTGACAATTGTTAGTAAGTGCATCTTCTTGAACCTCAGTTTTCTCTTTTGCTGAAATGGGAATGATTATATCTTATTTTTGTGTGAAGGTTAAATAAATAATAGTTCCCTTT
Source organism: Rhinolophus sinicus (assembly GCF_036562045.2). Lineage (NCBI taxonomy): Eukaryota > Metazoa > Chordata > Mammalia > Chiroptera > Rhinolophidae > Rhinolophus > Rhinolophus sinicus. Next base: position 124,219,198 of record NC_133754.1, read on the forward strand.
CCTCTCTTATCACATTTGACCTTTTGTATGGGTATAGAGCCTGTTGGAGTTGTGAAATTGAAGGAGAGCTGTCAGAGCCAGCCATAATGAAGGTGTGAGTTGAGAAAGGAGTTCATGTAACTGAACCCACCAGAAAAAGAGTAAAAGGCCAAGGAATAAGGTGGAAATGGTGCTTTGCTGGTTCTCGAATAAGGGTATGAGCCCAGGCAGACAGGAGTAGAGGAAGAGACCTATATTCATTCAGTGCTGAATCTCTAGTGTTGACTTGTGGCATTAGACAAGTTGCCTGGGCTGCTGATGTGGAAACTGAGGGCACACTTCAGGGCTTTCTAAAAGTCTCTCAGGTGTGGCCCATCTTAAAGCTCTGCCTGCAAAGTTGCAAGCCCTGCTGTCACTGTACCTCTTCTGGGGTACTTAAGGGAGCTCCCCATGGGAGGGCACTGACATTCCATGTACACACACTCTCAACTCTCTGTCTCCTTCCTTCCCCCCTCCCTGCCTTCTTCCTTCTCTCTCTTCCTTCTTCCCTCCCCTTCCATATCCAGGTTAGCACTTCTTGGACCTAAACTTTCCTTTTAGCACTATTCTCTTTTCCCCCCAGCCTCTTTCACTGCTCCCTCTCTGATGGCAAAGGAGATAGGGAATGGTAGTTTTTGTTTTGTGGAGATTAAAGACCCTGCCCTCCTGTGCAGGATAATTGCAAAGGAACCTTTCGGGCTAACATTTTCCAGTGTCTGAAATTCAGCATAGGGACACAGTAAAAGAGCAAAACAAGGATTAAAATGTAGAGAAACAATAGGAATTTTAATAGCAAAAAACAAAAAATTATCAATGAATTCAAAAATTCAAAGTCCAAAGCAAAAAATGTTAAAGACAAAATTACACAAATTTAATTTACATGAGAAGAAAATAAAACTATAAAAAACAAATTTCAGCTGGCCCGGTGGCTCAGGCGGTTAGAGCTCCATGCTCCTAACTCCGAAGGCTGCCGGTTCAATTCCCACATGGGCCTGGAGCTGAGCTGCGCCCTCCACAACTAAGACTGAAAAAGGCAACAACTTGAAGCTGAATGGCACCCTCCACAACTAAGATTGAAAGGACAACAACTTGACTTGGAAAAAAGTTCTCGAAGTACACACTGTTCCCCAATAAAGTCCTGTTCCCCTTCCCCAATAAAATCTTTGAAAAAAAAAATTTCATAATGGAAAAATGACTGTTAAATAGTAAAAGCAATGAAAGCTTTAGGTTTTTTTTTTTCCATCAGAATTCCTCTTTTGAAGCCCATTGGAGCAGAGTGGTTATATTCCCGGAAAGCAGAGCTTTTATGTGTATGGAGAAAGAGAGGTTAAGAGGAGGATGATATAAATCAATATTCTGGAATACCACCAAAAGGCAAGCAAATCCAAGCATTTTGAAAGAGATTTTTAAAGAAAGAATATTCTGAAGTAGTTTAAAATTATGAAGCCACTCTCTCTTTTGTATCTGAAATAGAAAACAGAGACTACACAGACTAAAAGTTGCCTGAAATTTAAAGCATTTGGAGGAAAAGCCAAAACAGACAATTTTGTCATCAGAAATATGTTTTTAAAAAATCATTGGAATAAAAAAGCTAATAAAATAGAAACAATGCAACAAACACAGGAGAAACTTCCAGAATAATAGCAAATGCTGACTTCTATTTGGATCAGAGGGATCTGATATAGTTGCTGGAACCTGTGGCATTCTGGAAAATGACACTAGTTTATGGACAATTGTGTATGAGCGTGATCAAAAAGGAAAGGAGCAAATGTTGCTTATCAATTACCAGGGCCTGCTCAACCGAGTAGTAACTTAGATAAGTCAGTTGCTGTGGATAGAAGAGATTTAACATTTCCTTTTGTTGTCTCCCTCTCCCACCCCAGAATTATGGATCCTGCATGGGTGTTATGGACTGGATATGGGTGTTTGAGTCTAAGCTTCTGGCTGTGTGACTTGGACGGGTCTTCTAAATGCTCTCTGCCTCACTTTCTCCATTTGTGAAGTGGGGTTAATGCTAATCTCACAGGGGTGTTGTGAGAATCGAATGAGCTCATGTATGCAAAAGTATTTTGGAAGTGTACCTGGCTGTTTTCACTGCAACAGAGAGATATTTATTTCCAATGAAAAAAAGAAATTAACATGATGTGTCAATTTTTTGTTTTTTAAAATCAAAGTTCTTGAGGCTTTAGGGCATCACCTAGATGTAGAGCTTCATAACCTGGAGTCACAAGAGGGCCCGTGGGTAGAATGCAGGGCATTGTGAGCTTGGGTGCGAAAATTTTTTCTTTGTTTGTTTGCATTATATTTTCAGTAACCTCTAATTGAAATTTAGAATTTTCTGTCATTATAAATGGAGGCAGCAAGTTGCAGTAGCATTTTATCAGGATCTGTGACTTTGGCACCAATAGAAATCACACATACTTTTGTATCACATTACAGTTGTCAGTCTAGATGTCAATCTAGAAATATTGTTTATTTCTACCTTTGACACAGGTTTGACATAATGGTAGTTATTAGACAGTGCTAGATCTTTTTATTTAATATGTTAAAGAATCACATATATTACTATATTAACTGTGTATTTTAATATTTAGATATTCAATATAATTGGTTTCCTGTGTAATATGGTTACTTTATTTTATGCATTTCATCTGAAAAGAGGTCCATAGATGCAAAAACAGTGTTCTTGTTGTTGTTGTTTTTGAGGTTATTAACCTGGCAGAGGGCCTATGGGCTTCCCCAGATACTGGTATTAAAAGAAGGATTACCTATACACTGGTTACTCAGGTAACCGTGGCTGATAGTGCACCCCAGAGTGAGAAATTCCAATTAAAATTAAAATAGCTTCTAGTTATAATATAGTGAAACAGTGCCCTGGACAGTACAAGCAGAAATACCTTCACCCAGTGCCACCTCTGTCATGTATGGTGGATTCGGGCCAGACCACACAAATGTACTCAGATGATCACAGTGACTGACAAACAGCGTACATAGCCTCCGGTTTACGTGCCTTCCTGACACCTGTAGATGATGCCTGAACAGTGGGCAGTAAGAATGTTCACCTGGAAAGCCAAACAAGAAGATACATTTTTACATTTCATTTTTAAAATTTTATTTTGTGTTTTTGCCATTGTGCTTTTGACTTATAAAGAAATTGCCATAACTGAGATTACTCTGCACCCGTGGGTCTTTCTTTTAAACCTCTGTCAGAACACTCACCTGATCCCTGACATATGTGCATCTTTCTCTCCAAACAGTCTTAGTTCCTTGAGATAGCAATCCTGTCTTGTTATGTTCTCTGTGGATACTATTTCGTGCCTAACAAGAGATCATTGCACAGATGATACTGGTGAGCACTTTCAGTGGCTGAGTCCTATTTTTTATTGTGTTCATATTCTTCTCTGCTAGCCCTGCTGTCTGCTTAAAAAATGAGGCTGCATTTGCAGAAAAAGCAAGAACAAATAAGCTAGCATTTACTGTGTGCCTCATGTTCATCTTGATTTCCCAGCATTGGACATTTGAGCTCCTTCAATAACAGGAATTTGGCGGACATGAATGTCCCAGCTCTTGATTCTGCTTGACCGTGGTGTCCTTGTCATCTGGTAATGCCTGACTTTGAGGTCTGCTAGTGATACCCAACATGCAGGAGCATCAGAGAATCAGAGCCTTTCAGAACAGGAAGGCTCCAAATTCTCTTTTGTGTTGGTGATCGCAGAGGCCAAGAAAGGTCAGGGGACTTATTCAGGGTTCAGAGTGGGTAAGTGTTAGACTGGGAGCTGAAACCTTTCTGTAGATTCTCAATCCAGCCCCCCTTTCACTACACCAGGCTCTGCCTAAGGAGTGTTCAATCCTGTAAGATTCCGCATAGGGTTCTTTCGCCAGGTCAGTTGTGAAAATTCTGCATGCCGTATTTTTGCTTTATTAAAGATTCTGAGAAGTTCTGCAATATAGAAATTTGCCTAATTTTAGTCCACCATTTCCCAAGTTTATTTGACCACAGAATTCTTTTTCCCCCCCAGAATCCACCTAATAAGGAGTCAGACTTTGGGAAATACTGCCCTGTGCAGTGAGTGGTGTACTTTGATGGTGATGACGATGATGGTGGTGGTGGTGGTGATAACAAAGACAACAGTAACATTTACTGAGCACTTATTATGTCATAGGCACTGTGCTCAATGCTTTACGTAATAAGACTCATGTAATCCTCACAAGAACCCAACGAAGCAGGTACCATTATCATCTCCCTTTTATAGATGAGGGAACTGATTCCAGAGAGGCAGCTGAAGTATAGTAGCTGTGTCACTCCAGTGATAGCATCACACTATCAATCAGGCTTTCTCAGCCTTGGCACTATTGACATTTTGGCCATATAATTTGTTGTTGTGGGAAGCTGTCCTGTGTATTATAGAATATTTAGCAGCATGCTGGGCCTTTACCCAGTTGTGTCAACCAAAAATGTCACCAGACATTGACAAATGCCCCCTAAATTGTTCCTGGTTCAGAAGCACTCTTGTAAACTTACAGCAGAAATATACTATCTCAAACGACCTTCCTAGTAACTTTTACAGTGACTCATGATCATGATTGGGCAAATTACACATTGCAGGTTCTGTGACTATATCAAGCTATGTACACTTGTGTGGGGGTGGATGTGAGTTGAACTTGACCCATGCTGCTCTCTTCTACTCTTTCCTTACACTGCTTCTGGTGAGAGCCAAGAGGCAAAAATTGTTGATTCTGCCCACAACTTCTTTTAACTGCCCTGCACACACCCCCAGTTCATATATTGTTTCCGTTTTATACTTCCCTTTGGACTTGATCCACACACACACACACACACACACACACACACACACATCTTGGGGCTTTTTTCTGTGTAACAGAGGACTAACACATTTGAATTACTGTACAGTAAAAACTTATGCCTGAGCCAAGATTAACAGTGTGCAAGGAAAACATATCAGCAATGGATAACTCAGGTATTGAGTTTTATTTTTCCAGTGTGATAACCTGTTAAATTTACACACATCAAATGGATTCAAGGCTTCTGGTCATTGTTTTTTTGTAACTTAATAAGCTGTTTTCAGGAGCAGCTGAGGAATAATATTAAAAGAATTGAAATACCTAGGTTTCTATACTGGCTCTGCCAAATATTTACTAACTGTGTGACCTCACTTTCTTTTTCTAAGGGTTTGGTTCCCCACCAGTAAGATGGGGGTAATGATATGCAACCAATCATATTGTTGAAAGATTGAAGTGAGAAAATATATGTACCAATATCTAGCTCAGGTCCTGGCATGTCGGTTTTCTTCCTTCCAGGACCAGTTTATCAAGGAACTCTACCATGGATTTCAATTTCATAACCCTTTTTGGTAACTCTAAGTATAAACTAGTTTTCTTTGAAAGTAACAGAGATACTTTCATCAAGTAGTCTAGTGTAGAAAACTCTCATTATAAGATGGGGTTTGGAAAGAGGGATGGTATTAATACATACAATACTCAAAACCATTGACTCTTGAAAGCTTTACGTTTAAAGACAGCAATATAGCCAAGAGAGGGAGAGAAAGGATTCACAGAGGAACTTTAGGAGCCAAAGCTTCTCCTCTAATCTTAGTGGCCATTTACTGACTCAGCTTTCCAATGGATATTTAAGTGCCCCTGTGTGCCAGACGCTAAGCAAGTGCTAGGGACACAAAGCAGATAACAAAATTAACTACATCTGCGCCATGTACTCTTAGAACTTAGTGACAGTGTCTTGTCTTTGTCCCAATACCAACTGATATTTGCTGCATAGAATGCTAGTTTGAAGGGTCCTGAGGCTTGACTGAACTCATCGGAAAGAATGCCCTGATCCATTAATATTGTCTGCGTTGATCAACAGATATGGGCAGTGACAGCGTATGATTTGACAGTCCTCTGGCACAGGGGTTTTCAAAGTGTGGTCCTGACCCATTAGTGTATCATGAAATCAGTTTTGTTGATGCCCATAAGCATTATTTCATTAAGGAAATAGAGAAATAACAGAGTACATTGTACATAGTGATGATAAATATTGCTTTGTAAAACTTGTTTTAGATATATAGGTGTTGTGTGACAGGTCATGGTGTAAAATGCATTTCCTACAATGGGTCCTATAAAAGTGATTCTATGTTCATAGTGTTTTCATTTTTCTGAAATTATATGATGTTTTTGATAGTTTGTGCCCGATTAATCAAAAATGTAGAACAACTCACATTCTAGGAGTCTCTTCAATACATGGTATGTTTACCCTTTGACTCTACTTTCATTAGAGTCTTCATATTTTGTCTGAGATGGTTAATTTTATTTATAGTCAGTTCTGGTGGGAGGAAAAATAGCCAAGTATTTAGAAGCGTAGGCACTAGAGTAAAGCTTGCTTCATAATATAGACCATGTCACTTTAGAGTTTTATGACCTAGAGAAGCTACTTCAAACTTGGATTTTGTGACCATCCCACATATCACATTTATTTTTTCACACACTTGTGGGAAGATCTTATGTCAGAATTCTTTGGTTACTACTTAGAGTCACATAGATATATGCTCTCCTGTTGCATGGCCAGATCATCATATCACATAACAAGAATTTGTAGGAACAGTATCAGAGTAAATATGCTGCTGTATATCATGTGTTGGGAACATGGCCCCCAGGAATGATTAGGAACTACTAATACAATTTTAGTACTTGACCTGGCATCTGTTGGTTCTGTTTAACTCCAAAAATGTAGGGAAAGAACAGAAACTCTGTAATAAGAGTCAGAGAAGTGTCCTTGGAAGGAGGAGAGTATTTGGAAACCATGAGGAAAGAGGATTGGGAACAAGAGGGTAAGAATTAGAATAATAAGAAAGACCACACTTTGCCTCTATTCCAATTCTGGTTTCAGGCACAAAATTATCACCTAAAAGTCCCACAGTGGTGCTTTATAATTAAGGAAAACCCTGCTGCATGGCTTGCCTGACTGTTCCTTGGGTAAGAATTGGATAGTTTAAACATGTTATTAAGATTTGATAAACTGAAAGCATCTTGAGTTTAGAGCAAGACAGCCTGGGTTGGAATCCTGGGTCTGCCATTTCCCAGGTCTGTGGCCCTCAGCAAATCACTTCACCCCCTGAACCTCAATTCTCCCTCATGTGAAATCGATATAATAATATATTTCACGTAGCGATGATCAAGATAACTGAGAGCCGTATGTAAAATCCCTAGCACGTGATGCGTTGCCAAAAAAGTTCTCCCCAACCTCAACCTCCTACCCTATCGGAAAAAATCAGATTTGAAGTATATTTTTAAAACATGAGCAATTTCCATGTGGAAACATTATGGACAAGAACAATGTTTGTGAACATAAGGCAAAATTTTCCAAAACGACTTTTTAATTGCAAAGTAATTAAGTCCCTCACACCCTACCTCTGTACCTATGGCTGCTTTGCCTTGGTTCCAGGAATAGAGGGAAAAGAGCACACCAAGGCCCCTTCCACGGCTTGGCTTACTCTCCATTGTATTTCCTGCCACAGACCAGATAAGCAAATGGTGTATCATGCACATTTAATGTGAATTTGGTATTTCTTGTACAAGGGTTAAGAGGTCTCACGGACAACTTTTCACTTCTCTGAATTGGTTAAATACGGCAATTAGACTATCCAATCTTGTCCAATAAATCATTCATCCAAGCTTTCACATCCTAAGATTCTATGATTTTTCCCTTTAATTTGAACTGTGATCTACAATATCCCTATTAACTTTTCTTCTAGTTTATTATCTTGAAGACTTTTCAGCTTCCAGATGCTTTGGGTGGTAACTATACCTACAATTAGGACATTAACAAAAATAGCTGTTTGTCCCCCACTCTTGCAATTCCCACCTACTAAAAGCCCTTGTTTGTATACAGTAGTCACCCCTTATCCATGGGGATGTGGTCCAAGATGCATAGTGAATGCCTGAAACTGTGGATAGTACCACACCCTACATATACTATGTTTTTCCTATACATGCACACTTATGATAAAATTTAATTTATAAATTAGACACAGTAAGAGATGATTAATAACTAATAATAAAATAGAATGATTATATGACTTCTATTTGGCATATTCAAATTGCCAGCATCACTACACTTGGACTTTGGGACCATTATTAAGTAAAATAAGCACTGTGATACTAGGACAGTCAATCTGATAACCAGGATAGCTACTGACTAATGGACAGGTAGCATATACAGTGTGGATACACTAGACAAAGGGATGATTCAAATCCCAGGTGGAACAGAGCAGGATGGCACGAGATTTCATCACACTACTCATAATGGTGTGCAATGTTAAATTGCACAGGCCTGATACTGGTGCAAGATCTGAATCTGCATTAACTTTGTAAAAACCACCAGCCACGCCTTGTGACTCCATGGCATCCCGCCCCACCTAGCTAGGGCTGCATTGCCAAGGGCAGTCTCCACTCCAGGTCAACCAGCCCGGCCCGTGCACCTAAGGAGGCACTTTCAACAGCTGAGTCTTAACGGGCAGCCGGCAGGTAGCAATAGGCCTAGGGGGCCCTGGGCCTTTTGCTAAGCTGCCCCAGGCCCAACACTGGTGGCAGCTGGCCTTGGTTCACAGCAAGTCCAGCACCACATGCCTCCATGTGTAGCATGGGCAGCAGCCAACTGCATATAGCTTTATGGCCCTTGTCAGGTAGCTGTGGGCCGGTCACAGGCAAGGCTGAAATAGGCCTGCACAAAAGACCCTCTTAAGAGACACCAGAACACACCAGAAGCCAGCTTTGGACCACACCAGAGCACTGCCTGGTTAGCCCCACAAGCAGCACACCCAAAAGGGTGGTCTCAACAGGCACAAGAGCCCATGGGAGCAACACCCCCTCTGAGGGGTCAGTCCCAACACAACAGCTCATACACTGTGGGTGTAGCCAATCCTCACAGTCCATCAGCCTGTGAGGCAGTCCTACCCATTGGCACACCAAAAGCAATTAAGGCTCAACTACCACAGAAAAACACACTCAAGGGACACTCCTGGAACACACACAGAAAAGATCAGGGAGATTGCACCATTGGAACACGCAGGGCACATACTACATAAGGCCACCCAGCAAAGACTGAGAGACATAGGAGAGCTGCCTACATAGAAGAAACACAGAGAGGCAGCCAGAATGAGGAAACAAAGAAACACGTTCCAAATAAAAGAACAGGAGAAACCTTCAGAAATAGGACTAAATGAAATAGAGGTAACCAACCTACTACCAGAGACAGAGTTTAAAACGCTGGTTATAAGAATGCTTAAGGAACTTAGTGAAATTTTCAACAAAGAGATAGTAAGCATGAAGAAGTAAATAGAAACCATACAAAAGAACCAGTCAGAAATAAAGAATACAATAACTGAAATGAAGAATACACTAGAAGGAATCAACAGCAGATTAGATGAAGGAGAAGGTCAAATTAGCGACTTAGAAGGTAGCAGAAAATACCCAATTGGAATAACAAAAAACGAACAACAACAACAACAAAAATGAACATAGTTTAATGGACCTGAGGGACAACATCAAGAGTACCAGAAGGAGAAGAAAGGAAGCAAGGGACAGAGAACCTATTTGAAGAAATAATGACTGAAACTTTCCCTAAGCTAGTGAATAAAATAGACGTAAAAGCCCAGAAAGCACAGAGTCCCAAACAAGATGAATCCAAACAGGCCCACACCAAGACACATCATAATTAAAATGGCAAAGGTTATAGACAAACAGAAAATCCTAAAAGCAGGAAGAGAAAGACAACTACCTTGTTTCCCCGAAAATAAGACCTAGCCAAACAATCAGCTCTAATGCATCTTTTGGAGCAAAAATGCAAGACCCATTATTATATTATAATATATTATATTATACCTGGTATTATATTGTATTACATTACATTACCTTACATTACATTACATTATACTATATTAAAGACCTGGTCTTATTTTACTATAAGACCGGGACTTACAGTAAAATAAGACCGGGTCTTATATTAATTTTTGCTCCAAAAGATGCATTAGAGCTGGTTGTCCAGCTAGGTCTTATTTTGGGGGAAACATGGTAGTTACTTACAAGGGAACTCCTATAAGACTATCAGCTGATTTTTCAACAGAAACTTTGCAGGCCAGAATGTGGTGGCAGAAAATATTCAAAGTAATAAAAATAAGGGCCTACAACCAAGACTACTCTACCCAGCAAGGCTATTATTTAAAATTGAAAGAGAGATAAAGAGCTTCCCAGACAAGAAAAAGCTAAAGGAATTCATTACCACACCAAGCCAGTATTACAAGAAATGTTAAGAGGACCTCTTTAAGCAGAAGAAAGGAGAAAACAAATAAACAAATGAAGATCAAAAATATGAATAATAAAATGGCAATAACTATGTACCTATCAATAATCACTTTAAATATAAATGGATTAAATGCTCCAATGAAAAGACGTAGCATAACTGAATGGATAAGAAAACAAGACCCATGCATATGCTGTTTACAAGAGACCCACCTCAGATCAAAAGACAAACACAAAACACAGACTAAAAGTAAAGAGATGGAAAAAGATATTTCATGCAAATGGAAATGAGAAAAAAGCTGGGGTAACATAACTTATATCAAACAAAATAGACTTTAAAATGAAGACTATAATAAGAGACAAAGAAGGACATTAGATAATAATAAAGGGATCAATCCAACAAGAGGATATCACACTATTAAATATTTATGCACCCAACATAGGAGCACCTATATATAAGCAAATATTGACTGACATAAAGGAAGAGATCAACAGTGACACAATTATGGTAGGGGACTTTAACCACCCCACTGACATCAGTGGACAGATCTTTTGGACAGAAGATCAATGTAAACAGCAGCTTTAAATGACACACGAGTCCAGATGGATTTAACCGATATTTATAAAGTATTTCACCCCAAAGCAGAAGAATATACCTTCTTCCCAAGTACACATGGAACGTTTTCCAAGATAGATCACATGATACACCACAAAACAATTCTTAATAAATTTAAGAAGATTGAAATTATATTAAGCATCTTCTCTGACCACAGTGGTATGAAACTAGAAATCAATCACAAGAAAAAAAACTAAAAAACACACAAATACATAGAGGCTAAATAACATGCTACTAAATAATGAATGGGTCAACAGTGAGATCAAGGAAGAAATCAAAAGATACCTTGAGACAAACAAAAATGAAAACACAGTGACCCCAAATCTATGGGACACAGTGAAAGCAGTCCTAAGATGGAAATTCATAGCAATGCTGTACTACCTAAAGAAACAAGAAAAATCTCAAAGTCTAACTTTACACCTGGAACTGGAGAAAGAACATCAAGCAAAGCCCAAACTGAGTACAAGGAAGGAAATAATAAATATTGGAGCAGAAGTAAATAAAATAGCAACTAAAAAACAAAACAACATGAAAGATCATTGAAGGCAAGAGCTGTTTTTTTTAACAGGTAAAATTGACAAACCTCTAACCAGACTCATCAAGAAAAAAAGAGAGAATATATAAAATCAGGAATGAAAGAGGAGAATGACAATAGACAACACAGAAATACAAAACATTTTAAGAAAACACTACAAGCAACTATATATGCCAAGAAGTTTGACAGTCTGGAAGAAGTGGATAAATTCCTGGAAGCATACATTTTTCTAAAGCTGAATCAAAAAGAAACAGAAAATCTGAACATACTGATTACTAACAACGAAATCAAATCAGTAATCAACAAGCTCCCAACAAACAAAAGTCCTAGACCTGATGGCTTCACAGGTGAATTTTACTGAACATTCAAAAAATAATAAACGCTTATTCTTCTCAAACTGTTCCAAAAAAAATCCAAGAAGAGGGATTATTCCCAAGCTCATTTTACAAGGTCACCATTACCCAATTCCAAAACAGACAAAGATATTACCAAAAAAATAAAACTATCGGTCGAAATCCATAATGAACATAAATGCAAAAATCCTCAACAAAATATTAGCAAACCAAATTCAGCAATACATTATAATCACGATCAAGTGGGATTCATTCCTGGTATGGAAGGTTGGTTCAATATCTGCAAATCAATTAACGTGATACACCACATAAACAAAATGAAAAATAAAAATCATATAGGCATATCAACAGATGCAGAAAAAGCATTTGACAAAATCCATCAGCCATTTATGATAAAAACTCTCAGCAAAGTGTGAATAAAGAGAACATATCTCAACATAATAAAGGCCATATATGACAAACCCAGAGCTAATATACTCAATGGGGAAAAGCTAAAAGCATTCCTCTTAAGATTAGGAACAAGACAAGGGTATCCACTTTCTCCACTTTTATTTAGTACTGGAACTTCTAGCCACAGCAGTCAAACAAGAAAAAGAAATAAAAGGCATCCAAATAGGAAAGGAAGAAATAAAACTGTCATTATTTGCAGGTGACACGATACTTTATATAGAGAACACCAAAGATTCCACCGAAAAACTATTAGAACTGATAAATGAATTTAGTAAAGTAGCAGGATACAAAATTAATATTTAGAAATGAGTTGCATTTTTATACATCAAAAATGAACTATAAGAAAAAGAAATTAGGGAAACAATCCCATTTACAATTGCATCAAAAAAATAAAAATAAAATCTTCCTTAGAAATAAATTTAACCAAGGAAGAAAAAGACTTGTACTCAGAAATCTATAAAACATTGAAGAGAAAAATTAAGATATGAATAAATGGAAACCTATACCATGCTCATGGATAGGAAGAATTAATGTAGTTAAAATGTCCATAGTACCCAAAGCAATATATAGATTCACTACAATCCTTATCAAAATACCAATGGCATTTTTCACAGAACTAGTACAAATAATCCTAAAATTTATATAGAACTGTAAAAGACCCTGAATAGCCACAGCAATCCTGAGAAAGAAGAACAAAGCTGGAGGTATGCTACCTGATATCAAATTATACTACAAGGCCATAGTAATCAAAACAGATGGTACTGGCATAAAAACAGACACATCGATCAATGGAACAGACTAGAGAGCCCAGAAATAAATCCATGCCTATATGGTCATTTAATCTATGACAAAGGAAGCAAGAATTTACACTAGGGTAAAGACAGCCTATTCAATAAATGGTGCTGGGAAAACTGGACAGATACATGTAAGAAAAGAAAAGAAACTGGACCACATTATGCCATATTACAGGAATAAACTCAAAATGGATTAAAGACTTAAATGTAAGACCGGAAACCATAAAACTCCTAGAAAAAAATATGGGAGGTAAACTCTCAGACATTACCCTTAGTAATATTTTTACTGATATATCTCCTCAGGCAAGGGAAACAAAAGAAAAAATAAACAAATGGAACTGCATCAAACTAAAAACTTTTCACAGCAAAGGAAACCATCAACAAAATGAAAAGACATCCTACTGAATGGGAGAAGATATTTGCCAACGATACATCTGATAAGGGGTTAATATCCAAAATTTATCTTAAAAAAAAACTCATGCAACTCAACACCTGAAAAAACAAACAATCCAATTAAAAAATGGGCAGAGTACCTGGATAAATATTTCTCCAAAGAGGACATACAAATGGCCAGTAGACATATGAAAAAATGCTCAACGTCACTAATCAACGTCACTAATTTATATTTAAAATAAGATCCGGTCTTATTTTATTATAATATAAGACCGGGTCTTATAATATTATATGGTATAATATAATAATATAATATAATACTGGTTCTTATATTAATTTTTTGCTCCAAAAGATGCATTACAGCTGATTGTCCGGCTAGGTCTTATTTTTTGGGGGAAAATAAGACCTAGAGAGAGAAAAGTATACACATTTTAAGAAAGGAAAGCTGTCTTAAAATTGGAATATATATATTGCTAACAAGAGATGAATACAAGTCACGTTTGACTTCTGCAATTACAAGAGGTCCTCAAAGTGATTGCCATCAGCGTAATTTTAATACAGTTTTTTTCCTTTCTTAAAATATGTATACATTTTTTGGCACCGTGTGTGTGTGTGTGTGTGTGTGTGTGTGTGTGTGTGTGTGTGTGTAGTCACAGGATGTAAAGTACAGAGAGTATATAGAGAATATAACCAATGGTATTTTTATAGTTACCTACAGTGTCAGATGGGTAGACTTGTTGAGGTTATGACTTTGTGGGGTATAAATGTCTAATCATTATTGTTTTGTATACCTGAAACTAAAGAAAGGGAGAGAGAGAGGGAAGGAGGGAGGAAGGTAGGAAGACATATTTTTTAAAAAGTGAGCATTCGCTGGGTTTACTGGGCAGAACCAAACCAGAGCTGACCTTGCTTGCCCAGGCAAAATATGCTACACCTGATGTCCCCCACCATTCCAGGAGTTTTCTGCCCTCTATCCAAGAATGACTTTGGACTGTATTTTCTTTTCTGCTGGCTCCTCTGTAGATTGGCATTAGCATGTCCAACCATTCATTGCTTTGCTGGACTTTTTATATGAAAACATTCTTATGCTTGGTTAGTTAGGAGTTTAAAAGACATGGAAATTGTGACTTTATGAGAAGGTTTTGCAATTGCCACCCTGTATATCATAGAACACTTCATCACCACAGTTAAAATTGTAATAGCTACTAATTGAGGAAGAAAACAAATATTATTCCAATAACACAGAAGGTATTTTATCATCTTCCTGGATTTGGGGATATATTTATTAATTAATTTCAAATCTGGAATGCTCTAAATTATTGAAATTTGTGAATTAGTTTTACCTTTTAAAATTTACCAATTCAGAAGCGTGATCTTTATGAGTCCTAAAGGAGTAAATGCTTTTTAAAGTTGTATTCACTTAACCGACTGTGCTCTTCCTTTGTACTCTTAAAATTATTTCTCTCAAATGATTATAAGCAGTGTGGTTTTCATTGAGTTTTTGAACATTTGGTCATAATTTTAGGAAATGCCTGATAGATACAGACAAAAGCTAAAAAAATGCTAATATGCAAAAATGAACTTTAAAAAAGGTATCTAAGAATTTAAAATGCTGTCATTCACTTTAAAGCACTGGTCATTCTTCAAAATCTTTTTGAAAAAAATTTTGACTCGTTATTGAAGTGAGAGAAAATTTCAACAATTCAGTTTCTGGTTTCGCCAGTAGGCATTTTATGCTAATGAAGTTACTAAACTGAGAAAGGCTGTCGGGTTTGACAAGCTAACGCAGTAAGCCATTTTCTCCAGAAGCCAAGCCTCTAAGTGATTTTCTGGAGACAAGAACTTTCTAATGTGCACAGTCTCAACAGTGCTTCCCGCTTCTCTGCAAGTGTCTGGACCTCCATAAACAATTACCATGTACTCACTTGATAAGTGTAATATATGTGCTGTTTGGAAGGCCACACAGTGTGAAGGCTTAATATGCAGAGGTCCTGGCGGGTAGGCAGGCATCTAACCTCAGCCTCACCACAGTTTATAATTTCCTACAAGGAAATCACTGGGTTCTTCTAGATTCTTAGACTTAGGGTCTCACTTTTGGATCCACTGGGAGTTTGAGAGATAATCTTTTTTAAAAGTCTTTTAAAGTGTTGAGTTGTATGAGTTCTTTATAAATTTTGGACATTAACCCCTTATCAGACATATCATTCATGAATATCTTCTCCCATTGAGTAGGTTGTCTGTGAATAAATTGTATAATTAAATTTGCACAGCCAATCTGAATCATGATGTTTCACAATTTAATCCACAGTTAAATTGGTTTCCAGCGCTTGGTTGTTCGGGATAGCACAGATGCTGTGCTGAGCCTGACTGGACGGTGTCTGCATAGAAGATGTGACCCACCTCTCTTGCTTTGGGAGTTACGGGCACTGCGGCCGTGATCAGGAGGCCTAGAGAGTCTGAGTTGGAACTGAAAACTGGTTTTGATGCTGCTTCTCACTGCTTTTTGATGCAGTGCATCTTTCATGCTCAGAATAGTGCTTTTAAATGTGCTAGTGCCTTAAAGTTGTGGAGAGCAAAATGTGGTGTGAAAAGTGCACTTTTCTTTACCTGACTTTGCATATACTTGAAAGAAAATACAAACTACATGCTTATATCTTGCATGCCTCCTGACTGGGAGGATACTGAAGCATGGATTAAAAAAAATAATAAAGATGCACACAAAAAAATTATAGAATGGTAACTCCTGTGATGTTATTTTTAAAAATAATTATTACTCTTGACACTTCTATCTTCAAAGTGCTTGGTGAATATTAATTAACTTTTTAAAACTTTAAAGGAACTCAAATCAGCTTGTTTTTTCATAGAGAATATCCCATTGAAGTCAGGTAGTATAAGATAGAGCTATAATTGAGTATAATGGAATTATTAAAAGATTCTTAGTAAGATGCCTGGGCTTCAAAGAACAGAGATCTAAGGGGAGTAAAGCAACATACATCTAAGAAAGTAATTTGGTTTCTACTGAAGAAAAACTGAATTTATCGTTTTGGCCAAATAAATTCATGCCCAAATAAAGTCCTTTAATGGTAAGAAATGGACTGGGTTTAATCTGGTTTCTGCACTGTTCAGGAGGCTGTAAAGTGACACTTGGCATGATATCTACATTAAACATGTGTAGATTTGGGGCCACATAGGCATATCATTAAAGAATTACTTTTTCCATATGAGAGAAGTAGCAAAAAATAAGCCTGTATTAACCCATTTGAATAAAAATAAGTATCCTAAAATGGTTAACATTGAAAAATATTTTCAAAACAGTGAAGTTATCAATGGTTACGGTAAAGTCTACCAGATTCATAGCTCAGAACATCCTGTTGTTTTAAAATAATTTAATTCCTATTTTGAACTCCTTAAAGATTTGCTTTCATTGCAAGTTTTACCTTTAAAGTGATTATTCCAATATGGCACAAATTAGTTCCTGATTACTTACTCCCCAGACTGCTTACATTTATGATGTGTCCCATTTCTATCTGCCAACACACACACACACACACACACACACACACACACACACACGGACATGTGTGTGTGCGCATGAGCAGAGAGTTAATATTTAACTCTTATGATGCTGAAGTGCTCTGGTGGGTAAATCCAAAACCCGGGACCCTGGACACCAGTAATTCATCTTAATCCTTTCCATGTAATGAGGGAACTGATAGAATACAGTATTTTAAAAGATTAATACAAACATAAAAATAATACAAGCAAAGTAATTAACCACTAAAGAGGGTGTATGTAATGCCAGGGATGTCAAAAGTAACTCTTAACTCCCTGAGCCTGAGTTTTCTCATATGTAATATGATCTCAGTTTAAAATACAAAACAAAAACTACCGTGTTTTCCTGAAAATAAGACCTAGCTGGGCAATCAGCTCTAATACGTCTTTTGGAGCAAAAATTAATATAGGACCCAGTATTGTATTATATTATACTATTATTATTATATTATCTAAGACCCGGTCTTATATTATAGTAAAATAAGACCGGGTCTTATATTAATTTTTGATCCAAAAGACACATTAGAGCTGATTGTCCGGCGAGGTCTTATTTTCGGGGAAACTGCGTAGCTCAATCCTTGTCACTTAATATGTTTTTCATAAATGCTTACTCTTTGCCCTCAAAGTCCAGATCCTTGAAAGTTTTTATTTTAAGAGAAAAGAGAGCAGAGCTATTTCTCCTTAGTTCCTGGCTGTTTCATGCCTGAGATCATTTGCATGGACTGTTTCTTTCTTAGAAAAGTTTCATCCTGCCTTATCTGGTTTTTGGACTTTTGTTTAGTCTTCAAAATCCTGCTCAATTATTAGTTCCTCTGTGAAGCTTTCCATGACCTCATTCCAGACAAAATTAATCTATTCTTTTCCTGTATTTTTGAATCGTTAGACATTTCCATTCTTGCCTATATTAATGATGTGTTATTTTTTATTTTATTTTTATTTATTAAAATGTATTGGGCTGACAATGGTTAGTAAAATTAGGTTTCAAGTGTATAATTCTGTAATATACCATCTATATACCACATTGTGTGTTCACCACCCAGAGTCAGTTCTCCTTCCATCACCATATATTTGACCCCTTTACCCTCTTCCACCATCCCCCTTCCCCCTTACTCTCTGTTAACCACTAAACTGTTGTATGTGTCTATGAGTTATTGTTTCTTTATTTGTCTTGTTCCTTTATTGCTTTCAGTTTTATATCCCATATATCCTTGAAATCGTATGGTTCTCAACTTTTTCTGTCCAACTTATTTCTCTTAGCATAATAATCTCAAGATCCATCCATGTTGTCACAAATGGCACTATTTCATCTTTTTTATGGCAGAGTAGTATTCCATTGTGTATATATACCACATCTTCTTTATCCAGTCATCTATCAAACGATGCTTTGGTTGTTTCCATGTCTTGGCCACTGTAAATAAAGCTGCAATGAACATCAGAGCACATACATCTTTACAGATAAATATTTTCAAATTTTTAGAGTATATACCCAGGAGAGGGATTGCTGGGTCGTATGGTAATTCTATTTTTAATTTCTTTAGGAACCTCCACACTGCCTTCCGTGTGGAGATTGGCTGCACCAGTCTGCATTCCCACCAACAGTGTATGAGGGTTCCTTTTTCTCCACAGCCTCTCCAACACTTGTTACTATTTGTCTTGTTGATGATAGCCACTCTGACTGGGGTGAGGTGATATCTCATTGTGGTTTTTATTTGCATTTCTCTGATGATTCGTGATGTTGAGCATCTTTTCATATGTGTAATTTTTTATCTGTCAACCTTCTCCACTTGTTTGTTAGCTCATGAATATTGAGCTGCTTCTGGTTTATCTCTGTTCTTTATTCCCTGGTATATAAAGGTTAAGCAATAAATCTTTATTAAGATGAAATGAAGTGACCAGTGCTCACCGTACTCGCTGAAAAAGTCTTTAAAATTCATTTTAAAATATAGCAACTTTTATTTTTACTGTGCTCCGTCTTTTAATGGATTAGCCTCTCAGGGTAGAGAGTTAATTTAGAGGGGTAAACCCAGGAGAGAGCTGGCACACAGAGAGCCGCTTTATTCCATATTGAAAATTTGTCTCCTGAAAAAATGATGTTTCAGGACCTCAAACGTAGGCTATAATCTGAGTTTGAGTTGATTATATTTATTTTACAGATGATCTGAATTGAGTAATAAGTGAGTGCAGTCTGGGGCAATGGTGGGAGGGACTTCCACCTATTGCCTCCATCCTCTTGTATCTACAGATAGAGCCTTCTCCAGTCATCATGGAGCCTTCCCCTTGGAGCCTTCCCTTTGTTTTTTACCATGGAGCCTTCCCCCTGTTTATTCTCCATTCAACATTATTGGTTCACCAGGTTGTTAATAATAAGCTGACCCTGATGTAACCGTCCATCTATCTCAAAGCCTTATATATTCTCTACCCTGGCTGCATATTATAGCCGTCTGGGGAGCTTTTATAAACATACTGATACTTAGGCCCTGTATCTAGAGATTCTGATTTACTCACTGTGCTGTAGGAGCCTGGCATCAGTAGCTTTTAAAAGTTCAAAGGATTCTAGTGAACAGCAAGGGCTTAGACATACTCTGCTAGAGGTTCAACAAGCACTAGAAAGCCCACAAAAGAGTTTGCTTAGCTCCGGCCCCAGGCAGCAGCTTGTACTCAGCAGTTCCACATTATCCCCCATCAATGATCATGAAATTTGGAGAAATTGAAAAGGAAACTTATCTGGAAGAAGATTGGCATCTGATATGTGATGTGGAAAATGAGACTAAATTGCTCATAATTATGCTGTTCTTAAGACATTTGGTAAATCAGAAATAAACTGAGTAATAAAACTCTAATGAGAAACAAATATCTGTACTTACAAAACGTGATTGGAGACAGTGACATTCTCCCAAGATTTATCTATTGATGTCTCATCATATACTTTATAACACTACATATTATTTTGAATATATGAAAAATAAATGTCGTTCTCAACATTTTAGTTTATTGGGGAAAATATACATTTTAATTAAAGGTGATTACATTTTTAATGTTTGTGAAATGGCTTGGGAAAATTAAGTTACAGAGTAAATTTTTAGTAGGAATTCTAGGCATAATTTAAAGAGAATAGTATTTCTAAAAAATGCACATTTTTCCTTTGTAATAAATATTGTGAAGATTTAAATGGAAAACTGTAATTTATTATATGAAGACGTTTCCATTATCTGTTACCTAATGTTTTAAATGAGCAATGAGCTCTTTATTTTTTTGGTTTACATTTTTGTTTTACCAACATTTTTCTGAAATCTGTGCATCCTTCATTCTATTCTAACCATTCCATTCTGTTTGAAAAGTACCTTATCACCTATTTGCTTCTTCCAAGTACAATCCAGCTCAATTCTTTATTTCAGGTCTTTAGAAAGTCATTGTCCTTGCAGTAGCAGATTTTTTGCAATATAGTAAATGTAACACTTGCATTTTCTTCTGGATGTCAAACATGATAGAACCAAAGTTGAAATTGCCTAGTTAGAACATTCTCCATTTCTTTTTTCTTTTTTCTCTTTTTTTTTTTTTTTTTTTAGTTTCAGGTGTACAAAACAATCTAATAGTTAGACATTTACATCCCTCACAAAGTGATAACCCCCTTCCTCCAATCTACTACCCCTCTGACATCATATATAGCTGTCACCATTCCTTTTTAAGTATTTTTTTTTTTTTGCTAAATGTCCAACGCAAGTTATGTCTATAGAAAACTAATTGTAAATTAATTAGGAAAACATTCTTTCTATATTCCTGTCTTAAAAGCGTAACGTGGTTGGTCCTGTGTCAAGGAATCCACCCAGTCCCAGGCAGCCCTGGAGACCCACAAGCCGAAAGAATTACCAGAGGAATCCCGAGACCATCCCTATCGAATCACCAGAAATGGAAACCGGAAAACAAGTCCTGGTTCACCAGTTGAAAAAATGCTTGATGATGTCTCATATTGTATTCATCCCGCTTAATATTATACTAATCGTATTAGTTGTAAAATTTTCAAAATATCCCAAAACTATGCAATGTTCAGGAGAATGGATTGGAGTAAGAGAGAAGTGTTTCTATTTTTCTGATGATACCAGGAATTGGACAGCCAGTGAAAGAGTTTGCAGTTCACAGGGATCAGAACTTGCTCACATTGATGCACAAGAGGATATGGAATTTTTGAAGAAGCACACGGAGACAAAAATGTACTGGATTGGGTTGAGCAGAAAACCAGGAGAGTCTTGGAAATGGACAAATGGCACAACATTTAATGCTTGGTTTGAAATTAGCGGGGATGGATCCTTTGCTTTTCTGAATGCTGATGGAGTCTCTAGTTCCAGGGGGTTAGTTGATATCAAGTGGATTTGCAGCAAACCTAGATTTTAATAGAGCAAAAACCTGAAAAATGACAATCAAACTTCAAAGATCAAGCAAAGGAGTAAGTAGGAAAAAGTCGCTTTTCACTTCTCACAGTATGGAATGCAGAGTTTTAAAAGTATTTTAAAAAGGAACTAAAAATTGTTGAATGAATGATTATAGGCAAAACCACATCAATTCAAGATACCTAACTGCTTATTATGAGTACAAGTCAGGAAACTTCTATTAAATAGTTCTAAAGAAAGTAGCAATAAATCATTAGATGGCCTGTAACTGTAATGATGGTTATAACAAGCAAATTTAAATGGATCTATGTTGATAGGCAAGCCAAGACTTATAGCTTAAAAATTAGAGAAGTATATGTACTCTATATGTGTAAATATTATAAAATAGTAACCATAGTGACATTGACTTACAGTAATAAGAGAATTACTTATGAATAGGCATTTACTTCAACAATATCCTAAAAATAAGGGAAAGCCCACCAGGAGGACCCTAACTCTGTAAAAAATAGTCACTGATAAATGATCAGAATTATACATTAAAATTACTACCATATGACCCAGAAATTCCATTTCTGGGTATTTATCCGAAAAAATCCAAAACTCTAATTCAAAAAGATATATGTACCCCTATGTTCATTGTAGCATTATTTACAATAGCCAAGATATGAAACCAACCTAAGTGTCCATCAATAGATGAATTCATAAAGAAGAGTGGTACATATATTTAATAGAATATTACTTGGCCATTAAAAGGAATGAAATCTTACCACTTGGGACAATATGGATGGACCTAGACAATATTATTCTAAGTGAAATAAGTCAGACAGAGAAAGACATATCACATGAATTCACTTATATGTGGAATCTAAAAAACAAAATAAATGAATCAACAAAAAAGAAATTCATAGATACAGAGAACAAATTGATGGACACTGGATGGATGGGGAGTTGGGGGGACTGGTGAAAAAGGTGAAAGGGATAAAGTACAAATTGCCAGTTATAAATATAGTTATGGGGGTATAAAATACAGTGTCAGTAATAGTCACTAATATTGTAGTAACTATGTATGATGTCAGATGTGTGTATCCTAGACTTTTTGGGAGGGTGGGAATTTTGTAAGGTATAAAGATGTCTAGGGCCGGCCCGGTGGCTCAGGCAGTTGGAGCTCCATGCTCCTAACTCCGAACGCTGCTGGTTCGATTCCCACATGGGCCAGTGGGCTCTCAGCCACAAGGTTGCCGGTTCAACGCCTCAAGTCCCACAAGGGATGGTGCGCTCTGCCCCCTGCAACTAAGATTGAACACGGCACCTTGAGCTGAGCTGCCTCCCGGATGGCTTAGTTGGTTGGAGAGCATCCTCTCAATTACAAGGTTGCCAGTTCCACTCCCGCAAGGGATGGTGGGCTCCGCCCCCTGCAACTAAGATTGAACACTGCACCTTGAGCTGAGCTGCCTTCCAGATGGCTCAGTTGGTTGGAGTGTGTCCTCTCAACCACAAGGTTGCCAGTTGGACTTCTGCAAGGGATGGTGGGCTGCGCCCCCTGCAACTAGCAATGGCACCTGGAGCTGGAGCTGAGCTGCGCCCTCCACAACTAAGACTGAAAGGACAACAACTTGAAGCTGAACGGCACCCTCCACAACTAAGATTGAAAGGACAACAACTTGACTTGGGGAAAAGAAAAAGGCCTGGAAGTACACACTGTTCCCCAATAAAGTCCTGTTCCTCTTCCTCAATAAAATCTTAAAAAAAAAAAAAAAAAAGCGTAACGTGTTTATTTGCCTTAGAATACTGTATACTAATTAAATCCATTCACGGCTGTCATCAGGAAATGAAATTATTTTGATTTTGTGCTTCTTGCATTTCAGAGTGAACATTCTCAGTCTGACATCAGTAATCAAGACATAGGGCTTTTAGTAAAATTTAATTCCTCTCGCTACAAGCAGAAACATAATTAGGCATAGGTAAATGGATCTTCACTATAATAGAAAATAAACATATTTGTAGTGATATACTCAGTCCTATGAAAAACAAAAATCCCAAGGGCAGGGGCTTCCTTACCATCTGGGGGATAAGCACTTTTTCCTTGTGTTTGTATCAGGTTACCAAATGGTCGTAGAAAGAGTAGCATAAAGGGCTAGTGATGACAGTTTTAGTATGATGTTGCTACCGTGGCCCAGAGAGCAGCCCCTTTAATTAGGACAAGTTCATTACTGTTTGCACTTCCCTTCTCTTCACTGAAGTTGGGCTTGTGTCTTTGTTTGTCCAGGTTTTCTTCCTGTCTCCTTCTTTCTGCTCTTCTGTTTCTTCAGTTTATTTGAGATGTTTGAGCATTTACTGGGGAAATGATTTATATACTTTACGAAGTATTTCCAGAGAACCTCGAGTTGTTAGAGGAAACAACTAAAAATGTATACATTTGCTCTCATTCTTGTTTAACATCTATTAATATTTTTCCTTGGTGGGTATTAAAGTTAAAGAATTTGAGCCCTAGGTGGGACTTGGGAGGCACCTTTAGTGGAAGGGTAGAGCAACTGGAAAAGGTGCAAAGGAAACACATGGTATTATTTTGTTTTTTTTAAAAAGTAAATCTCCTTTCTATGAATCAGATTTGGGTTATAACGCAACAATTCTGCATATTCTTTTTAAAAAGAATGAAATTGTAATGAAGGTTTATACCTTGCAGGGCTTTTAGGAGAATTGGAAATAATTCAATAATGTATATAAAAGCCTGCAGAGAGTAGAAACCAGTGACGGCCATTGTTGTTGCTGTTTCTGTCACTGCTCTTCTCTCTGGCACACCGTCCTCTCATAGCTTCTTGTAGCCTGTGCACTGTGACCTTCACTCCAGTCTCCTTGGCGTGGACAGACCCTATCCCTTCCCGAAGCTCCCTCTGGTGTCTAGCTCTTCTTGGCGCCTTGGTAGTCTCTGGATTTGCAGCCTGCCCTGTCCTCATTAGTGGCTCAGGGTATTTGATTTTAATTAGGACAAAAGCCACCACAAAAGCACACAGAGATTGGGCCCTGTCTGCTCCTGTGTCTTCATCAGCAGCACCAAAATTACCTGCAAGGGAAAATTTTAAAATCAACTAATTAATAAAACTCAACCTCCAGCAAATATAACTTAGCATTCCTTAGTCTGTCCCTTTGTTAGAATAGGGCATTTATCATCATCATCATCATCATCATCATCATCATCATCATCGGGACACTATCTGAGCAGAGTCTTGAAGATCAATTCCAATTTGCCAGGTAGACCCAGGGACATATTAGCGAGGGTGCTGTAGATTTAGGGAACAACACTTGGAAAAAGGTGGAGACAGCATTCGAAGGGAAGGCCACATGGAGGTGATGGAAATACGTGGGACCCCTTGAGTTTTGGATTATTGTGGAGAGTCCCCAGCAATGTGTGCTGTATGTCTGACTTTGGTGGGAGTTGGCTCACAGGAAACCATCTAGCCTGATAACAAAAATGTTTTACATTTTAATTATGTGTTTAGACAGTATTCCAAAGATCACCGACAAATAGGAAAACTGAGTCATTTATGGTTTTGCTGTGAATCAACATGTTGGGTCATTCCTTTGCATTCAGAATGCATCCTCTTACATGGAACCTTTTGGAATCATTAAGCAGAATGATCATTTAGAGGAATGTTTCAGGAGCAGGAGAAATGGTGTGAAAAGAGTGGAACTGGGGATGTGTCTGGCATGCTAGGGAGATGTGAGGAGATGAATCTAGCCCCGCAGGGAGAGCCATGTTTGTGAGTAGAAGTTAAGGCTGGTGGGATTGGAAGTTAGTATGGGGTGCAGATAGATTGCCAACTCTGAAGGAAGACGTGCTGAACCCTGACTCTAACATTTACTGGCAGTGTGGTTGTAAACTAATCACGGAACCTTTCTGAGATTTAGTTTCCTCATGTATAAAATGGAGATAATTTTCCTCAGCAACTCTTCAATCTGGACTTAGGATTTAATTTTTAAAAATAGATATAAAGTGCTTGACATTTAATATATTCTAAATTCATCCTCCTTTTGGTTCAGGCTTTGGAGGATCTTGAATATGAATTGAGTGGGAAACTCAGCCATTATAAAGATTTTACTTTTTAAGACATGCACTGTGCCAGATCTTTAAGGGTGGTGGCTGCCCCGTGATGAAAGGGGTTCTCTTGTACTTGGTTGGGCTTTGGGAGGTACCATTTATTCCTGGTAAGTCACTCAGCTCCTCCTATGACTCACGATAGCCCCCAGAGTCTCTACATTTTCACATGTGAAAATATTGCTCACCCATCATCGAACGCTCTGGTCTTTTTCCAGAAGTGTTTATGGGTTTGCACAGATCTAGCCCCAGTGTCTTACACCCCTGGCCCCTCTGAAGCGAAGAGCACACATGTTTCAGGTGACTAGCTAGGATGGGGGTGGGCGTGGGGCAGTCCCTGGCCATGGAATCCAGAGAAAGTAGAATGACTCATACCTAAATAAGGTTATGACCCTGTTGTAAAAGAAACACTTTAATTTAATAAAGAACATCTTTTTAAGGGCTTGATTAAGGACTAAAATCTTGAGGGAAAAATGCCAGTTGTCAATCCGAGCCAATACTTTTATACTGACACACACTGCAGTGCGAAAGCTGTAGTGATCTTCAAAAGGATAAATGAATCATGACCTTAAACAATTGGATTTAAAAAAAATAACTGCCTTAGATGAAATTCTATGAGTGTGGAGTTTAAGATGAGTGTAAGGGAGTAAAGTATGAGTTCATGCTTTATGGGTATGGAATGTTCTAAAGTCAAGTTCAATTTTTAGGTCCATGGAAAATGTGTAAAGCAGGAAAGGATTCATCCTTAGTCTCTAAAACTGATTTTAAACATGGCATGTAACATTATTTTCCTTCTTATGCTTAATTTCCTTTAAAGGTTTAATATGGTTCAAGAAGTTTTCACTGCAGGGCTGTATTTTGCCCTCAGCACAGCCTTCCTGCAGAACACTTCAACCACATAAAGTACATGAACTTCTCCAGTGCAACAAGGTACAATTTAGTATTCAAGGAACATCAATCTTCAAGTAAAACGATGCCACAGATTCTTTAAATTGGAGTTCCAGATGGTGGCTTTAGACTAGGATTAACTGAAGATCTCTTTAATCAGGAGTCTACATTTTTTAAATATTTGCCTTCTTTCAAAGTTCCCTATCTCAAGGAAAGTTACCTCTGTCCATCCAGGAACACAAACCAGAAAACTAGTTTTTTTTTCTTGGTTCCTCCATTTCCTTAGGACCTTAAGTCCTCAAGCAAGTTTTCTCTGCCTCCCAAATTTATCTTGAATCCATGTATTTTTCTCTTCTAGTCTAAGCTGCCACCATCTTTGCCTGGACAGCCTTGGTGGCTCCTAGCTGGTCTCTGCATTCGTTATGGCCCCTCCTGTCCCTTTACCACTACAGAGCAGCCAGAGTGATCTTGTCAAATACAGGTCTTGTCATGTTGCTTCCTTATGGCCCTTTGGCAGTTTCCCACTGATCTTTGTTAAAAATAACCCAAATCCTTACTATTCTTTCATTCAGCAAATACAGATTGGCCTTTCTGCTGAAAGCCTTTTATCACATGTGTCCTGGGGATGCAGAAATAAATGAGATTTGCCTCCTACCTTCAAGGAGCCCCCAGTCTAACAAAACAGCGCTTGATCAAAGTTCACTCATTCATTCAGAAATATTCCCTGAAATCCTATCATTTACCAGCACACGGTGCCAGAATGAACTTGGGTGTCAGTTGACTTTGTTGTGCCTTTAGTGACATGAGTGGCTTGAACATACGTGGCCTGTTTGCTGCCTTAATGATCGTATCGATCTGGTCAGCAAAAATCCAGAGCACATTGTCTTAACCATTATGCTTATGTCAGTTGTCTTTCTACAGTAACATGGCACAGCAAACAATTAAAAAAAAACCCAAAGGAGTTCATCAGTAAGTGTTTATTTGCTTTCACATTGAAGTGGTCAGCTAAGCAGTTGTGTTAACTTGAATTGGGCTTGCTCGTCTGATGGGTTAGGCTGGCTATTGGCTGATCTAGGCCACCTTGGCTGAAAAGACGGGAGAGACTCTGCTCTGCTATATGTATTTTATTTTTCAGTAGAGTAGCTTGGGTGTGTTTTCACAGTGATGGCTAAGGCTTGAGAGAGAACAGGCAAGTCACAAAATTACAAGTGATTTTTAAGCTCTGCTTGTGTCATATCTTGCTAAGGTCACAAGATGACTAAAATGAATTACACAGGTAACTCCAGAGTCAGAATGGATACTGCAGAGTTACATAGCCAGCATGTGCATACAGGGGGAACTGAGGCCATAATTTTAATCCATCACAATGCTGTTTTCTCTTATTACAGTTTGTGTGTAACTTGATCCATGGGACTTACCAAATTAAGTGGAGATATGTAATGTGTTAAGGGTTTATCCCTACCCCAATGCCTAATTTGGGAAACCCAGTATGGACAGAGCCCCTGCTTTCAGCACAATGCTTGGTATGTAATAGATGCCCAACAAATGTTAAACTAGCAGAATTATTAGTAGATTGGTGACCTTGTGCTGTTTATTTGAGAAAATGAAACTTTCTCAGCTTCGGCTTAATCATTTATAAATACAGGATAACAATACCTACAACTTTTCTGAGGGTTAAACGGGGAGGGAGATGTAAAAGTACATACTATTTGCTCAAAAAAGAAAGTTGCTTCTTCTCTCTTCCCCTCACCTTCTTTTCTCACTGGGTTTATATGAATTTGAGAAAATAGTAAATGATTTGATCTTGGCCTGTTTTAGGCAAGAAATTGTAGGATAGAGATACCCTTAATAGGAATACTTCCATAATTTCTACTAACTAAAAACTAATTTTGTATAATGCTCATCTCCTAAAAAAATGTAGGTTCCCTTGAAAGCGTAAGTCTATTAACCATTTGCAGTTTGTCTTAAATTCCTATAACAAAGGGATAGATTTCCTCTTTCTCATTCCTAAAGAGAACATATGCAAAGAGGAAAAGGGAGATTAGAATGGGTAGAGGAGTGTGATTTGAGCAAATGGGCTCTTTGAGGGGAAACAAGCCTGTTAGGTACCACAATGTGTGTGTGTGTGTGTGTGTGTGTGTGTGTGTGTGTGTGTGTGTGTGTGTGAGAGAGAGAGAGATGAGGGGACTTTGGCCAGACAGACGGGAGTAGGTCTTCCAGTGGGAAGGACAGGGACTAGTGGGAAGGGCAAGGAAGAAAATCTTAACCCTTTTGGCCACTTCCTCTTTGCTTTAGTGGTTGCAGCCTGTATCAGATGCCTGATACAGATATTCAGTTGTGCTTGATTAATATTCCTAAACTAAAATAGAGTATATAATTTTTGTTTAGCTTTATACATATAGTTTTATTATATTTACTTTATTATATATTTATGTGTATAGTTACAGTTATGTATATAACTATAAATAAATATATAATTATATATATATAAATATATGTATATTTATATATATATATATATAATTTTACTCCTTCCTTTCTTGCGGCCCCCCAGATGTAGGGCAGACACACATCTGGCTTCTATCAGTTAGGGAGTAGCTTTAAGCACATCCTGTCAAATTGTCTGTTCCCAAAAGCAATACCAACACATTCAGTGAATGTTATTTTTTCCCCACAGTTATGTTCTTGATTGGACCACAAATTTTTCCACAATTCTGCACTTGAAAAATAAGACATTCTAGCTCTTTATACATAATGAGCCCCCTACCTTCAGCCTTTTTTAGAAGCCTTTTTTTTTTTTTTTAAATGAAGCGTTAAGTAGATTATATTCCAGCTCTGGAAAAACACGTTGAGTATTAGATACACCATTTTTTCAGTTGCTGTGATTGATTTTTTCTCATTCTTTATGTCTGTGTACTAATTGGGGTATAGCTAACTACCTCCTCTCCCCCGTGTGTCTGGGACATGCTGGATTTGCTGCCAGAATTATTTTAAATCAATTATTCACAGAATGAAATCATATTATTCAGCTAACATGAATTTAAAGTTAGTTAAAATAATATGAAAAATTCTAGACTTTGAACTTTCTTTTGTTAATTACACTACTAAAGATTTGAGATATAAAAAAAATTTTTTAGTTCTTCTTTTAGAAAAAAATTATAAATAGTCCTAGCATTTTCTCCAGGGCATTTTACTGACAGTATTTTTCAAATTTTCACATTTACTGCTAAAAGCTATATCACGTACCTGTAATATTTTTTCTGTTTTCCAGTTGTGACATAATTCATGGTTAGGCTGTATTTTTGCAAGAAATTTGTTCGAGTTGTTATGTGGTAACGAGGTGCATTTTACCAGTGACCTAATAGAAGCCATGACTCATTAGATACATCAGAGAAATTAAAGAAAAGACCCAAGTTTCAACAACCACAGCTTCTTTAATAGGGGAATGGTATGGTCTTCTTCTAGACTTTTAAATTACAAATTAAGAAATTATTTGATAACTTACAAAGTAAGTCTCTGTTTTTAAAATATGAAGAATGTAGGAAAAGGAAGTACTGAATTAGTTAATTGTATTATCTTTTCCCTACAAGTGATTCTTTTATAAAATAGTCCATATGACTTCGGGGATCTGCCGCATCTGGCTGGTAAATCAGATCATTGTTAGCATTCAGTTATCTTTTGCATGTGCAAAATAAATCTGAAGAAAAAAAATCACAAGACATTGTTTTCAAATATGTAGTGTGTGTCTTCTATATGATGCAACCTATATCTGCCTCAATTATAAAAGGAATATTGTAAAAATGAGCTTTTGAAAGAAATTTGATTCAATTAAATCTTCTTGATTCAATAATGTATTTTGTTATTTAATCTGTATTTTATTTGCCGTTAGTTTTGATCCAATGTTCTGTACTTGATTAATCAAAAATTTCTAAATAGCTTGACATTAATAGATCATGTCATCAAGTTGAATTATGTTCTAGGAAATCAGTGTAGTACCTGTTCCACCAGTCACCTCACCCCAGGACAAGATTTTACAGGATCTTGTGCAATAGAACCTGCATAACCTCCTGCCCTCCCACAGGAGACATATATCATATACTGCACATATGTAAGTGAATGACTGTGTGTGTATATACCTAGATCCAGATTTAGGAAATACTGAACTTTTGTTTCTGGCTTATGCAATTGATATTAGTCATGTTTAAGTGCGTACATTTCTTTCTTATCTGTACCTTGATAGCATTATGTAGCTAAATGTTTTATCTTCATAGGTATATCTTAAGTTCATTCTTTTGTAAAGAATATTTATTAGTATTTTTATTAGAAACAGTATAAAGAAGATGGGCCGGCCCGGTGCTCAGGCGGTTGGAGCGCTGTGCTCCTAACGCCGAGGTCGTCAGTTTGATTCCCACATGGGCCAGTGAGCTGCACTCTTTATAGCTAAGATTGTGAACAATAGTTCTTCCTGGAGCTGGGCTTCTGTGAGCAGCTGGAGGTTGGCGTGAGCTACTGTGTGCTACTGTGGGCACCGTGGGCTACCGTATGCTGCCATGGGTTACCCTGTGCTGCCATGAGTGTCTGGTGGCCAGCGTGAGTGGCCAGAAGCTAGCGTGAGCTGCTGTGAGTGGCCCACCAATGACCAGAGACCCACTGCCTCAAGGGGAGGGGGAACGCAAGGCTCATAACACCAGCATGGGCCAGGGAGCTGTGTCCTACACAACTAGACTGAGAAACAACGGCTTGAACTGGAGTGGGGGGGGAAGGCGGAAAAAAGGGAAACAAAAATAATGTATAATTTTATCATCTAATTATTTTAAAAATTATCAACTCATATATCCTTCAAGAAAAAATGTTCATGTATACCCCAGAATCTGTGTGTACTTGCACAATTTTTCACTTATACAAAAGTTCTTTTACAGTGTCATTATTCTTGTGCCTTAATCTTTTGTAAGGATGACAAAATACTTGGTTGTAAGACCGTATCATGATTTATAGCCATAGCTTAGCCAGTATCAATCACATTGATGGACATTCAGGTTGTTTCCAGTTCTTGGGCTATTCAAAGGAGTGTTGCGATGAACATCCTTGGACATATAACATAATGATGCTTTTACAAATGTACTCATGAAATAAGTTGATAGCTGGGAACTGTTGGCTCCAAAGAGCACTATTTTTAAGAGCATGTAAAGCAATGAACTACACACATGCTACAGGGTGACAATTTGTTGTTATTTAAGTACATCTGAGTGGCAGAAATTGACGGACAGTATTACTGCAGTAACACTAAACTACTTAGAATCACTGGGATGGATGTGTGGGGGACTGGAAATATGGTGGTAATAGCCTATAATTAACTGTCATCAACTTTAGATTTTAACTGACCTACATTTTTTGTCAGAATTTTTCCTCTGTCATGTCACAAGCAGTCAGTAAATGTTCTTGGGGTTCCTTTTAGCTCAAAGGCCGTGAAAGAAAGGAATGAGCCACAACCTTCCTGTGTATAACTACATCTTCAAAATTGGATGCTTTAAGAATACTGTGTTGTAATGCTCAGAAACAAGCTTCCATTTTCTATTAATGAGTGTGTTTTCCCTCCCTCAGGTGGAAGGGAAGATTTTGGAAAAGTAAAACACCGAAGAGGCGTGATATTGCTCCTGTAACTTGGAACTGGAGAGGAGGCAAGATGCTGGCATAGCTGTTGAACTGAGAACCTGCTATGCCAACATATTGCCATCTCTCTGGTCTGACCGCAGCCATGGCCAGCCATGGCCACCTGCAAGCCACTCCTCCATGGATTGCTATGGATGTGTGCCCTTCCTTGGATGTGGGTTTCCGTGACATTTTTGTCCTGCTCACCTCCCTGACCTCTCTCCCACCATGCTCTGAGTCACTCCATTTTAGCCACACTGGCCTTCTTGGCTCTTTCTTGAACACACCCACGGTGTTCCTACCTCTTAGCTTGCCTTCCTCTTTTTCCTCATTTGGGTCTCAGTAAGGACATCACCTCCTCAGAGAAGCCTTCCTTGACTACTCTATCTAAAATAGCCGCCACCACCCCCCCCACCGCACCCTTCACACCTATACTCTGCTTTATTTTTTTCAAAACATTAGTCATTACTTGAAACATTTTTGTTGACTTGTTCAGTCCCTTTATCTCCTACATTAGAATGTAAGCTCCTTGAGGGTTAGGGATCTTGTTTGTCTTGTTCAACCACTGTATCCACACAGCCTGACACATAGTAGGCCCTCAGTGTGTATTTTTGAAAATCCACCCTGGCTTTTGTTATGTAAGAGAGATATCAAATAATTACATTTTTCCCATTACAAATGGCTTTGATAAAATCCGACTCACAAGTAACAGTAAAGAAAGAAACAGACGTTAGTCCTAGGCCTGCAAACCTAACTCTTTAAAGCAGTCACAATACACATGCCATTGGGAAAAGCATGGGCTTCAGCACAAAACCTATGTTTGAATCTCATAGCTGGTGTTGCCTATCTGGATGATCTTAGATAAGTCATTTAACCTTTGAGCCATAGTTTTCTCAAGTTGTAAAATGAGGATAATAATAGTAACCCCTCAGGATTCTTGAGACAAAGAAATAAGATATTTTAGCCAGATGATTCTTACTTCATGTCTAAAAAGTTAGTGTCTATAAAATCCCTGCTCTGTGTGGGTAGTAGTAGACACCTAACAAATTTTCATTATTTTACTACCATGAATAAAAGTTAATTTTTCTTTAGTTAGAAACAAGTAATCTGACATAAAATGTGTAGAAACACTATGCCAGAACGATTATAGCACATGTGGAGTTCTGTGTTAAGATAAAGATCCTGAAATTGGCTTACACATCTAATCTTTCATTTAAAATAGCCCTGAGAGGAGTCAAGTCAACCCTCACGTCCATTCAACTAAACAATTGTTGAGCGCCCACTCCCTGCCAGGCTTGGTGCCAAGCATTGCAAAGGATGCAAAATGAAAAAGGCACTGTCCACCCTGGGGAACTTTAGTCTACTAAGGGGAAATGACACGTTCCAGAACAAATTTAAATAAATGGGTTATTTAAAGAAAAAGAAAAAAGAGAGAGAGAGAGAGATCTTGAGAGCCAAGGAGTTAATTATCCAGGGTCTCAAATTCTTCTTGTCTCCTAGTTAGTTCCCTTCCTCCACCTTCCTTTTTTTCTGTAGATCTCATTGTCTATAGATCTCTTTTAAAAGCAACTTTCATAGATTCACTTTACAGAGTGAGAATATTTAATAAGTACTATTTGATGTTCATGTTTTTGAGCATTGAAGCTTTAGGAAAATTTTTCACTTTAATAAACTAAATTTTATTTTAATATTGATGCTTTTCCAAAAAACAAAGTAACAGTCACTATTCATGGCTCATTATTTATCGTTACTCATAGGATTACAACTATAACATCCAGAAAGTGTTCATTATAGCTTATGATATGCCCCTTAGAGTATATTACTCTGAGCTGTTAATTTATTTAAAATATGTAGCACAAAAGTATGGCAATTTTAGCCTACAAGTTTTATAAACATTCTGTTTATACCCAAAGATGACTAGTTTAGAGACAGCATGTAAAACTCAATTATGATAATTAAGTACCTTAAGCAACATTATGCTGCTTTTCTAATCTGAAGTATCTACAGATATATTGTCTCGATCTTGATGGTTTGTATATTCATGACTTTGTTTGGTTCTTTCAATTCTTGAAGTTATCAGCCAGAAATAAATACACAAAACATGAGTCCTGAAGGGTCATTACATAAGTTAATATTGCTCACGAAGACTTTTAAGGATCCACACAATAGCTGTCGCTGAAAATTGAGATCCACATCCCTTTATTTGTTCTCTATCTGCTGGTAAAAATTACTGGTGCCGAATCAATAGGCCAGGACATAGAGCTTATTATAAGAACTGTTATTTAATACTTTTTTTTTTAACCTTTAACTTTGTTCTAAAAACTTGGTTCCTGAGCTTGTTTGGGCTTCTTATGCCTTTTCCAGAGTTCCATTTACCCTCATCTGCATCAACTGGCATATACTCACTGCTCCTTGGCCTCAATAAGGGTGATGAACTGGACCCATAATGGAAATGAATACTGAGCTCACTTACATTGGTCCTCCATGTCTCAATTAATGTGTTTTACTGTAATTTGCTACATACCTAAACCTTTTGTGATTCCAAGTGATCTTGGGGGGGAAAGCAAAACTTAGGGTATAGGAACATCAAAATGAGTGACTAAGAAAATATTTTAAAGTGTCCAGTAACTTCTCTAAGTCAGTGGTTTTCAAACGTAAGTGTTGCATTATCAGTCACTCAGAGAATTTGTTTAAACCAATGCAGATTCCCAAACCATCCCTTAGACGTTCTGACTTAATAGGTCTTGAGTGAGACTCAAGAATCTTCGCTTTTAACAAGCACCTATTTTAATGCAGTGTGACAATACCCTACACTGTGAGAACACTTGTCTTAACTAAGTCAGGGGGCAGGTTTTTAAAAATCTGTTCCAATTTCCAATATGGAACTTGGGTATGGTCTTGAAAGCAGCCTGCTTTCCCACTGCATCTGTGCTTGTGGAAAATTGGAACTGTTTTGTAATCGTGCTTTATACTCTGAGGTTTCCTATATAAACAGCCCCTTTAACTACACACAGGAGCATCATATGCTTCTGCAGAGTTGTTTTTTCACTTCAATCATCTTTTCTCCACTGGTTCACATTACAGTTCCCAAAATGTTTTATTTTCTTTTCTGATTGACTTGATAGTGATCCAGATCCTTTACTTCCAAATATACATTCTTTTCTAGGATTTCTGTCAAATTGTAAATGATATATGAGCTCCTTGAGGCTAGAAACTTGCTCTAATTATGCAGAAGGGGAATTTTCAACATTTAGAGGACTCCTATGGGGGTAAATCGTTCTGTAAACCAAGGGATCGCATTTTAATTGATCTATTTATTAAGTTTAGATTTCTGTGCATTTTTTTAAATTGGGGCATCTTTTCCTTTGTGAGACAGCATGGTGTAGTAGAAAGAGCTTCAGAACGAAATGCAAAAAGATCTAGGCTCTAGTCCCAGTTCTGCCATTTTATTACTCTGTACATGACTTTGGGCAGATCATTTCATCTGTTCCCTTATTTGTAAGCCAGGGATAATAGTAGGAGAAACTATATCATATATTAGAAAGAAGAGAGAGGAAAGCAAAATACAGTTGTGGAAACTAAGCATGTAAGCAAGCTAGAAGGTAATCCACAAAAAGAAAATAGTTGGAGATTTTTAGTAGTCATTTTCTTTAAAAAAATTTTTTCAATGTTTTGTTGCTTTGTGTTGTTACTGTATAATTTAAATTTGAGAAAAAATAATGAGGTCTAGTAGAGGCTGAACTTTGTTCTCATCCAGCCTGAACCACTTATTTGCTAACTAATTCCAGTCAAAAAAGAAGAAATGTGATATTTTAGTTAGTTTTATCTTGAGAAAAGGTCCATCTTCTCTTTTTCTGTTTAAAAGGTTAGAAATAGCTTCGAGGACTTCAAATAATGATGATAATGATTCTATGACTCATATACTTTTCTTTCTAGCTCATTGGCTTATGATGAGATTCAAGTCAGATAACATATATGAAACTGCTTTGAAAATGGTAAGAAGCTATAGGAAGTCCTAAGATAATTGTTTATAAACCCCTTCCAACCTTCCCTCTCTCCCTTCACCCCTACAAGTTTGCTTTTGAAATGATTTAATAAAATTAACATATTTTACTCTAAACCTGGCTATAAAGTTTTAACTCATTGGATTCTCATTGTTTGCCATTATATTTGTAGGCTGACAGGAGATTTTATGGTGGGCCCATCTTTTTTTCAGCTGCACTCATCTAGAAATGCAAAAGCAGAAAAGTGGCAAGCCCAGAGCGTCCACTACAATGGATGATATTGGTATTCCATCAACATGTGCCTCGAAACCACATTTAAACCCGAGTACTACTTTTAGTTTCACTGAAACTTTGATGGTGTTTTTATTCCCATGTAAATATTTTATGTATTTATTTAATGTGTATTAGAAAAATGCACATTAGAGTTTCCTTTTAACAGTAAATTTGTTTTAGTGCTTTAAAATTTAATTTAAGTATAATGTTAATAAACTGATGGTAAGTGAATATGACAAAAATTATGAAAGTGCTGCCTAAATAGAGTTTAGGAAACAGGAGTTTGGGTAAGATCCTTCTGTAGAGTAGCAGGGGAAAGCTTTGTGGAATATTTTCAATGTTTCCTAAAGTTTCTTCAGTACATGGTTCAAAATGAGAAGTTTGTACAGTATATTATACTTGGATGAAGAAGAAAGTTTTAGTTTTAAGTGAGGATTAATGGACTTTGTATATATAGGGACATTGTATATATGGTCATATATTTAATGGCTGTCAAGAATTCTTATTTTCCAGTGTCTTTACATCTTGTCTTTGAAAGCAAAGCCCAGTTGGTAAATGATCAGAAAGTCCATTTATAGGTTGATTAGCCGATCTGAGCAAGTACTTGAGGATAGCCGTGTGTCATTTTGTGGAGAAAAGAGGGTCCTCAGTGCCATACTGTGGAATTTCCTTTGACAGAGCAGGAATGTAATCTGTATATATGCAATAAAAGCAGATATTCTTTCTTATACAAGGTCGGACAATTAAGTTCGCGAACACATCCTAGAAAAAGTGCTACATGCCTTATTGCTAAATGTCACTACAGTCCCCTTCAAAGTACTCCCCTTGGAAAGCTATGCACTGATACCAGTGCCTAGTCCACCCTTCAAAGCCATTTTGGAACTCTTTTTCTGGAATGGCTATCAGAGCTTTCGTCGTATTATACTTGATGTCCTGAATGTCATCAAAATGTCTTCCTTTCAATATTTCCTTTATCTTCGGGTAAAAAAAGAAGTCATTGAGGGCCAGTCCAGGTGAGTAGTGAGGGTGTTCCAATACCGTTATTTGTTTACTGGCGAAAAACTCCCTCAAAGACAGTGCTTGTGTGAACTGGTGCATTGTTGTGATGCAAGAGCCATGAATTGTTGGCGAAAAGTTCAGGTCATCTGACTTTTTAATGCATCCTTTTCAGCACTTCCAAATAGTGAACTTGGTTAACTGTCCAGTTGGTGAAAATTTATAATGAATAATCCCTCTGATATCAAAAAAGGTTAGCAACATCATTGCGACAAGTTCGCAAACTTAATTGTCAGACCTCAGAGTCTAAAGAACTTTCGAAGTCTTAACTTATATCAAAAGGACAGCGGGAGGGCCGGCCCGGTGGCTCAGGCGGTTGGAGCTCCGTGCTCCTAACTCCGAAGGCTGCCGGTTCAATCCCCACATGGGCCAGTGGGCTCTCAACCACAAGGTTGCTAGTTCAACTCCTCGAGTCCCGCAAGGGATGTTGGGCTCCGCCCCCTGCAACTAAGATTGAACACGGCACCTTGAGCTGAGCTGCCTCCAGGATGGCTCAGTTGGTTGGAGTACGGGTTCTCTCAACCTCAAGGTTGCCAGTTCAATTCCTCGAGTCCCGCAAGGGATGGTGGGCAGCGCCCCCTGCAACTAAGATTGAACACGGCACCCTGAGCTGAGCTGCGCCCTCCACAACTAAGACTGAATGGACAACAACCTGACTTGGAAAAAAGGCCTAGAAGTACACACTGTTCCCCAATAAAATCTTAAAAAAAAAAAAAAAAAGGACAGCGGGAGCATTTGCTTTACAATGCTTATATAATACCATGAGTAAAGCAAATTCAAAAAATGTCATCAAAAATAATTTGCCAAATTTGGAATTCAAAATCTAGAAGCCCAAAAAGATCTGTACTGAGGAGAATCATAAGTATGCCTGAGGAAACAAAACTGGGATGGTGTTACAGGAACATGCTATAGTTACTGGGAAGCGGCCATCTTCACAGTTCGCATGCTTTAGAAATATGTTGTATTTAATTGCTTACCTTTGCAGAAAAATGAGTGATTTGACTTGCTGGTTCCAAATTAATTACCTGGGTGTTGAAAGAATTTACAGAAGAGTACTGATGGAATTTGTGTGGCCAAGAATCATCTCTGCCTAGGTTTTCTCGCATGCCTTTCTACTTGCAAATTTTTCCTGATTTCTAAAACTGTATGAGGGGCCCATATACTGGACTTTGGAGACTAGTCATGAAAAAAAGTTGAGTCTATTGGTGGATTTTGGGTGGAAGTGGGTAGAAAAAAAGAAGGTTATCTTGGGAAGGAGATCAAGGTCTAATCTACTTGAAAAAAGGATTAGCACTTGAGAATGAAAAAGGGGGAAAAATGAAGGAAGCAAATATAATTGGTGGCAAAGCCACAAACTGAAAAATAAGACAAAACCCACCTTTTAAAATTAAAATAATTAGAGTAGATGAACATTTCCCTAAATTTAATGCATTTAAAGTTATTATATAGTGCTTATAATTATTTTGAATTATATGACTTCTTTCACTGAATATAAAAACTCTATCAATTTTTTGAGAATTATGGAAATCTTTTACCCAACGTTCTATGTCATCGTCTAGATTTTTTCCAGTTATTTATTCATCATTCAATCTTTATTAAGTACATGCCATGTACCAGGTATATAATCAGTACCCTCCTATGGCTTGCAGTTTAAGAAGATAAGCCGTTGCAAGTTTGATTATGATAGGAAAGTACATTTTTGTGTGTGGAAACAGGAAACATAACAAGGGAGCCTAATTTAACAGGAAGTGGTGAAGGAGAACCTTTTAAGAGGTATTTTAAGTTTAATCAGATTCTCCAGTATGAGTGCTTTGTGAAGGGAGAATGCGTGTTTTAACTTCTTTGTATATCTTCACAGTAACTAGTACAAAATCTTGCATATATAATACATTTGATATATATAATATGTAATAATGAATATATGTCATGGTGATTATTAATTGTTCTGTTTGATGGTCAAAGTACTTCCAAGGGATCAGCTTTTATTAAGTTGTAATATCACACACACACACACACACACACACACACACAAAATGCTGCAGCTGCTACAGTCCCTTTTGCTAAGTGAGGGCTCATTTCCCTGCTCAGGCTTTCCAGAAGTGCTTTACTATATAAGCTGCTGTGCTTAAGTTCTATTGATTTTAAAGATCAGAGACTCCTTCAGTTCTCAAACAGAAGGTGCGCAGTGTAAGAATTCATGACTAGAAGTAGAGATATCCAGAACCAAAGCAGCTCTAACGGTATGCTCCTCTCTCAACCTGCCAGTTCCTACATCTCTATTGCTCATTGCTTCCCTTCGCCCTTCTGAGAGTCTACTTCATTTTCTTTTTTTTTTTTTTTTTTTTTTTTTCTCTTTGCCTTTGTCATTACCGAGAGGGTTTAACCCCACGTAAAGGCAGCAGTCAAAGAGGAAGTCAAAACGTAAACCAATTTCATATTATGAACTGTCCAGCTTTCTTTGTGTTTTTTTTTTTTTTTTTTTTTAATTAAATTTATTGGGGTGACAATTGTTAGTAAAATTACATAGATTTCAGGTGTACAATTCTGTATTACATCATCTATAAATCCCATTGTGTGTTCACCACCCAGAGTCAGTTCTCTTTCCATCACCATATATTCGATCCCCCTTACCCTCATCTCCCACCCCCCACCCCCCGCCGCCGTTTTCTTCTTCAGTTCACGTTTCTATTCTTACTCATTTTTCTCTTACTTATAGCCTTGGCTTAGAAAGGGATCTTGTTGGTACCACTACCTGCGTTACTAGACCGTGTCTCTGAACCTTTCAGCTTCACCTGCCACTATTAATTGTGGTAGACTCTCCATATATCCCAATTTTAATTCCCAAGAGTGAGAACCTGAGGGGCTCAGCTCCCCTTAAAAATTATAACCCCAATTCTTGTTTTTCCCTTCTTCAGTTTTTCCTCTTTTTCATAATGTATTTTGTCCTGCAAACCATTTACAGGACTTTCTCATAAGTTTTAAGTATGATGATGTTCCATAAAGTCTTAAACCTTAGAGATTCCTTGTCTCTCCTCTTCCCCAGCTTTTCATAACAGAGCCCATATAAATTCCCAATTTCTTGTGTTTGCCCTTTTTTATACCATCCCTTATCATTTTGCTTTTAAAATATTAGATAAACTCTGTTTGGAGAACATGTGAGGCTAGGTCTCTTCATTTCATGTTCTATTTTGGAGGAGGTTCTTTTAACATTTTCCCCACAAATGAATTTGATGTCAGTAATATGCTGAATGAATGAGTTAAAATAGGGAAAAAAATAAGGCCTGTCTAGATTAAAGGAATCAAATCTAATATTTTATAAAATGTCCAAGATTTTTCAACTTTAATTTCAACATTTCCCCCACAAATGAATTTGATGTCAGTAATATGCTGAATGAATGAGTTAAAATAGGAGAAAAAAAATAAGGCCTTTCTAGATTAAAGGAATCAAGTCTAATATTTTATAAAATTTCCAAGATTTTTCAACTTTAATTCCAAAGTTATGTAATACTATCTTAGTAATAGACGTTGAGCCCATAGTATAAATAGCCCAAGTTTCTAATATAATTTCATTCTATACTTACTTTTCTTTGTGTGCTCCAGAAAACATTCATTTATGGCTGTAGCCAGAATCAAGGTAAGCATTCCTTTACTTTGACCTTCTTTAGTTTTTAAGCATTAACTGACTGAGTCTTTTAAAATAGTTGTCAAGTGGTGCACTGATATGCAAAGTCTTCCATGGCATTTCTCTTCCCTTAGCTAATTGTAATTCCTTGTTAATGGGTTTTGGTATGTGGATTTAGTCTCCAGCTCTTCTTAAGAGATGGCAAAAATTCAAGAGAATCTAGAGCTAACAACATATTCTTTCTCTCAGGAAGGCCAAGAGGAGTGGCAATTTTGAAAAACAGTGTAATGTAACATTCAAAACCAATCTCTAAAGATTCAGATGAGAAATATCTAGATTTCACTGCTATAGTTGATAGGCACTCAGTAAATATTTGTTAAAATGACTGACAGAATTTTCATTGTTAAATAAAGTGTGTGGTAACAAGTACTTAAAAATCAAGTTTGCTTTGGGTGGAACATAAGGAGTAAACAATGACAGCACTGCCTGTCAGAAAAGTCTCAAAATTAACTGTGTACCGCTTGCTGAAACTTCACCCTTTTTTGACTGCCAAAGATATCCACGTTACCTTACATGCAGTGCCCTTCTTTTCCACAGACCACATCCAGTGTCCTCATTTTTGTTTGGGACCCAGAAGCATTCCTCGACTCCTTTCTCATTATTTATTTAAACTTCAATTTGCTTATCTGCCAGTAGATCAGTGGTCTTAGTCTATTGTTTTTTAACATCTTTAAGGGAAAGAACATCTAGGAGTCACGGTGTTATTAAAAGACATCATAAATTATTGCTATGACAACCTTAATTATATATTATAGGTCAATCAGATACCACCTTGAGAAATCAGGATAAGTCATTGCCCACACTAATGGTTTAAGACCACTTTACAAGGAAAACGCTTACAACTGAGAAAGCTCTATCCATTCACTTATGTGTATATACACTAGGAAATGCTTGCTCTTATTTGATTTTAGCAGATCATCTAGCTTCCACTTGCAAAATTTTTCTTCCATTGTGCCCGAGGACCAGTGGTCTTATTTGCCTCTTAATAATTAAAAAAATAACAAATCAGTGTAATATAAAGTCTAATGTAAAAATTTTAGACTTTTAGGAAATTTATCACTGCTTCTCTTATTAAAAAAAAAAAATGGTTGTGCCTGTACTTACATCTTGATAAATTTCGACAGGCCTTGTACTTAATGCCTGTCCTTTAATGCCTTCAGCTTCCTACCACCACCCTCCCCCACCACACATATATGCACTTTTTCTTTCACATCAGTGTGTGATTTTCTAATTATGGCTGAATAGACATGAATTAGAGATGGAAAAGGTCAATCTTGCTAAAAGCTAAAATTAAGCACTATAGCGCTCAGGCTCATACTGTCCTTTAAAAAAAAAAAACCACTGTCCTTAAACTGTCTGGGATGGTAATGTGAAGTACAAAAGATGTGTCCATGAGCTGTGATTTAAAATTGTGCATTTTTTTTAAAGTCCTCATGATGAATAGGAAATTATGTGTCTCCTTGGTCTCTTAAATTCCAACAAATAACCTCAAAGTTTTATACTACTACAATACTTTGTATTCAGCACTCAATCCCAAATCACAGCTGCCTGGCAACATTTCATAGTCTCTGTTTCCCTCCTACATTTTAAGTCGTTTGCTTTAAAAATGATATTTTTTTGCTTTGTACTTAAATAATATGCATGCTAATGGTTAAAAAAAAAAAAAGTAAGAACAATTCTGAGGGCTTCAGAAACTGATGTAACTAAACCATCTTGGAAGTATCAGTGCACCACCAGCCAGGGAGTCAATTCATTTCAGGGTGATCTTAATCTTGTTCTGACCTTCAGGATGGGTGAGATGAGTAGGAAGAGGCTCAGTTTATATTCCCAAGGCTAATGAATGGTTTCATTATATGACCTGACTATATCTGCTGCACAATCACAGTGACAAAGAGGACATTTGTTTCTGTGTCTAAAGTTTTTTTAAAAAACCTTTATTCCTGCCCCAGAGAGGAGAACTGTCACCACACAGGATGCTTATCAAAGACACTGTCATCGTTCCAGCTTGCTCCACCCATGTCCCAGTTGCTACCTGTTGTTGGGTGTGTGTTACCATTTCCAAGCCATCTTCTGTTGAATTTCAAGAGAGGCCACGCTGGGCAGCAACTCTCCCGTTTTACATCTTTAGAATGACCTCCCTCATCTTGCATTCACACATGACCCAAAGCAGCACAGATTAGGTTTCCTGGCTTCCTAGGTTAGGGCGAAGTTTGACAGTGATACATAGGGTCAAACTAAGTTGCCCTCAGGAAGT
The DNA here is from genome assembly GCF_036562045.2 of Rhinolophus sinicus. Lineage (NCBI taxonomy): Eukaryota > Metazoa > Chordata > Mammalia > Chiroptera > Rhinolophidae > Rhinolophus > Rhinolophus sinicus. The sequence continues at coordinate 124,262,504 of NC_133754.1, forward strand.
TGTGAAGCTAAATTGACCCAACGTTAATAAGTGTAATTAAGCTCAAAAAATTTCAAGTTGAATTTAAGTAAATCTGCTCAATAGTCCTCCCTTTTTTTGCTCCAGTCTTTATAAAGAACTTTACAGATCTACTCCTGCACCTTTAACGAGATTTTTCTAAAGCAGCAATATGTTGTCTTAGGTGTTAGGTTTATTTATTTAGAAGAGCAGCTTATTTATCTGAGACAAATATTACCCACAAGAGGCTTTTTACCTGGAATTCAGGTGAACTTAGGTTCCTGGCATGGCAGTCTATAGATCATTTATACATTCTCCCACCTCACTGGTCTTTTGCTAATACTCGCAGCAATCTGAGCATTTCCTGGAACGCTGTTAGGCTGTAGCCGCCTCACTAGTCATCCTTCCAGCCCTGGTTGTTGACTGTGCCAAGAGAAATGTGTGACCAAGTAATCAGACTACGTTACTCAGCAAACTCATTAATCTCTGGCCTGGGTCACACACTAGTCTTCATATCTGCTTTCTGGTGGTTACACAAGGTAGCAGTATTGATTTTAGACAATTCTGTCACTTGACAATTGCTTAGAGCCTTGAAAAATGTAGGCCAGATTAAGAAGGCAAAGGGCAGAGGTTCCAGCTCTTTAATATTTATAGTCTTCCAGTTTATTTTTCTCTGTTCTACTAAGGAGTGAAGTCCCCCACCCCCAAGTTCTCAAAATTCAGAGATGAATGAATCCCCAAGGTGACAAAGCCCCATAAGGCAACAATGACTTCTCTGGTGTTTGTCTCTCTTAATCCCTCAAATGTTTTCAGGAAAGGAAGAAATGATAAATCTAAACTGAGAGAGTTGACATCAGAGGCCAGTGGTATGGAATCTTAGTTCATTTTCCATGTGAGGAGGGTTTCAAAATATCAAATAAAATAAATATGAATTGGAGGAGGAAAAGGACTCCAAAAGGGCAGGAGACAAACTTTAAATTACCAATATTAGGCAATTTATCTTGCTTAATTCTTACAACTATTCTGCAAGATTATTATTAGCATACTTATTTTACAAAAACTGGACACAAAGTTAACTGACTCTCCAAGTACTGCCTACCTAGTATGCTGGGTTCCACAGCCAGTATTATCTCAGTGTAAAACACAGACTCTTTCAAATACATCATTTTGTCCCAAGGGTAAAAGAGAGCCTTCATTACAATGTGAAGTTGACTGTCACATTTCCTAAAATGTGTATTTTGGCAGCTCATTTTCTGTAATGATTTCCATCTAGGATTCCTGTTAACTTTTTAGGTCAAGAGAGAAGTATCCCTTAAGACTGTGTACTGTTCTGGGAGAATTGTGTTCTCTCACATCATCTAGCCGGTTAGCTGACCACTCAGTGGCACTGGACACTGCTGCTATCCTTCTTTCCTGAAAACTCCCTCCACTAAATTAAAACACTCTACCTCCCTTTCTGGTATCCTCTTCTACTCATTCCTTAAATACTGGTGTTTCTCAGAAGTTGATCTTGGGCTGCTTGTTCTTCTCACTTTGCATATGGAAGGTCTACAGCCATCAGTAAATAGTAAGGTCAGCAAATAGTAAGAAAAGATGCTCCCAACTGATCTTATTCTAATCTACTTTTATATTATGCTATATAATTTGCTAACATTTTACTATTTCTCCCTTTTCACCCTACCTAATCCAATTAAACTCCATTCCAGGGATGTTTATCTCTGGCTCACTGAGCAGGCCTAAAGCAGTGATAAGAAGATAATGAGTAATCAATCAAAATTTGTTGAATGAGTTAATATCATGAGGACCAGTACATGTTGTGTAAGTGCTTCCAGAGCATGTACGACTTGGTCTGTCTTTCTTTGGATTAATGGACATTTACTGAAAAACCATTGATGGAAGATAGGTTTCATCTTATTTGTAGCTGTGATTGATTAATAGGGGTCTGCTTGGAGATCTATGTTGAAAGTACTTAGCCAGTGAAAAAGAGTGCTGTAATCTATTAGCGCTGCCATGCTTAATACAAATAACATTATAATATCACTTATTGAGCATGGACCATTGGCCATACACTGTGATAGGCACATTAACTGGATTATCTCAATTAGATCTTCCAACAGCTCCCTGAGTTATCATTATTACCCTTGTCTTTACATTAATGTAACTGAGACAGACGTTGATAGCTTGTCCCAAGACCACATAGCAAACAAATGGTAGAGTTAGGATTTAAGTCTAATCTGTCATACTTTTGAGGCCGTGGGTTTGGGTTAAGCATTACGCTATTATACCCATAATAAGGAGTGGTGATCTTTTTTTTTTCCTGGTTTTTGTCATTCTTGGCCTAAATTAAACTATGAAGAGGGGAGGAAAGAATAGTATAGGTGGTGATAGTATGCTAGAAGAAGGATACTCTGTCCTATGAGGCCTCAGTTATCACATCTCAAAAAATGGGTTACTTAATTTTTTAAAAATTCACACACGCTTTTTTTTCCTTTTCAAACAGTCACAAAAGTTGCCAATATAGGAGAGAGACCCTCGTTTTTAGAATCATTTCACAGTAAATTAGCAATCTGATGCTCTAATTCTCTCAAATACTGTAATATGTGTGTCCTACAAACAGGGCCATTTCTCCCACGCAAATGCGACACCTTCATCAGAGCTGAGAAATTAACAGTTACATTAATATTAGGTTGGTGCAAAAGCAATTGCGTTTTTTGCAGTTTTTAACCTTTTAAACCGCTACTACTTTTGCACCAACCTAATACCATATAATATTCAGCCTCCATATTCCAATTTGTCCAGCTATACTAATAATATCCTTAATAGCCAATGGACACTGTTCAGAATCACACTATGTATTCAGTTGGCACATCCTTTAGTCTCAGCAATTCACCAATTAAGGTTACCTAACCCCGGCACTGGTTGCCACAGTGGTTTCTTCTCATGAGCTTCCAGGAAACTGTTATTCCTGTATTCTCCTATCTCTCTCTCCAATTTTGGGGGCAGTGGATTGCCCTGTGTCTTCCTTTTTATGGATCCAAAAACAGTTGTTGATTTTTCAGTCTTTTCAGTTTTTTACTTATTGTTAGGACAGAATGACAACCTCCAAGCTCTTTACATGCAGAACTGGAAACCAGAAATCCTTTAGTCTCTTAACCTGTAAGAGTTCCTTGGGTTTTCTTTGATTTTTCATGACCTTGAAATATTACAGGGCAATTGTTTTGTAGATTGTTGCTCAACTTGGGTTTAAGTAATGGTTCTTCATGATTAGATTCAATTTATTTACATTTTCCAGGAACAGCACAGAAAGAATGTTGTGTTTGTTGAGTTGCATCTTATCTGGTGGTCCATGATTTTAATTTGTCCCATAATTGATGAGATCTGCTTTGATCCTTTGAAGAAGGTTGTGGCTGCTGGACTTTTCCACTGTAACGTTACTCTTTCACTCCTTAAAACTAATACGTATGTAGGAAACTATGTGAGGTAATGGATACTTTAATTAGCTTGACTGAAGTAGGTATTTCACGATGTACATGTGTATCAAAATATACCGTTGTATACCTTAAATATATACAGCTTTTATAATTAATAACATTTTCAAGTATTTTATAGGACAGGACTTTGAAAGCTTTGTCCACAAGAAACTGCTCTCCTTACCCCATTCAGGCTACGACTCTTCACAGCAGCTGCCTCTGCCCCAGCATACCTACACACTCTCCTCAGCTCCAGTATCCCGTGACAAGTTATCTCTCTATATGGACATGCGCTTAATTCTCCTTGACTCTAGCCACTCTCAACCACTGTGGGTCCCTGCTTCTTCCAACACTGCTTACTTCTGCCCAACTATTGGCTTTAGAACTAAATTTTTCAGGAAGGAAAGGGGAACTAGAGATTAAATATCATTTAAAATCACTTCAAACTGCAACATTTTATGATTAATTAGTATGGTTAAATATTGCAAGTTTATGCTCAGAAAATGGGGGCAGAGGTGTGTTGACATCTTTGGGGAAATGATCATGCCTGAATAATAACCGAGGCCAGGGCAAAGTGAGGCAGTGAGTAGGTTGGACCTAGGGCTAAATGTATCACACTGGGGAGTCTAGCCAGAAGCACAAGATCCAAGAGTAGGCAGAGAAGTCAGGGTATGTTTACCCATAGCCCCCACAAAAGAGAGGGTTGATGACAGTGGGTGGTCAAAAAGCAACAAATGTCCATTAGAGTAGTCAAGGCAAAAAAGGAAAATATTTAACAACACTAACCAGCAAGTATCTTAATATGAGTTAGAGTGATTAAATCATAAGCATTTTGGGAACGCAAAAATTCATTGGGTCAAAGCAATAATGCATTGCTGACTGCACATTATTAGACCAATAGATTCCATGAACATTTTTATTTCTCATGCCAACAGTGTAAAGGCTGGTACCAGGCTCTAATTAATTGATGTTATGCTGCCCTCCTTTGGTTGAATTTAAAATGCTTCCTTACTAAAGAACTATTTTGGTATGTTTTTAACAGAGAGGTAATCAGAATTTTAATTATAGCATTACAGTTTTTAGATTGACATTAATGATAAATTGTGGGAAAAGTGAACAAATAGAATATGCAATATTCTATTTATGCAATGTTATTTATGCAATAAATGTAAAACTCACTGGCAAAGCCCATTTTTGTCACAACTACTCAACTCTCCTATGGTAGCATGAAAGTGCTGTATACTATACGTAAACCAATGGACACAGTTGTGTTCCAATAAAACTTTATTTACAGAAACAGACAGTGGGCTGGGTTTGGCTTATAGGCTATAGTTTACAAACTGCTACTTTAGATTATTGATGTTGAAGGAGCTTCCACTTCCAGCCATGATGGATGACTAAAGTCAACCTGCTACTTGAAATAAATAGAAAATAGAATAAAACACATGAAACAATAGTTTTCAGACACTGGGCAACAAGCAGTATAGGATAATGATCATTGAGAAAAGATAAATAAAGATAGTGAGCCCTACAATTGTTCCAGCTTACTGTGTGGAAAGAGTTTTTAGGCTACAATACAAGGAGGAGGACAAGGAAACCCAAACAGACCAGTGGTCTCACTGAGTTAGTAAGTCAGAGATTGGAGTTCAGAGAGGTAGCTAGATATTGCAGGGCAAAACATTGGAGAAGAGAGGACAGGAGAGACAGAAAGGGTAGGGAGAGAGAGAAAGAGATCTGTAGCAGGGACTGCTGGAGTCAGAAGCTGATTTCTGATCTTTAAATTATCCTAGACTGGGAAAGAATATATAAAAAGGAGCAGGCAAGCTATCCCCAGGGCTGACACAGGACTCGAAATATTTCATTTTCCACCAGTCAAAGTGCAAAAACTTCCTAATACAGGGAGCATTGAAGAGGGACCTCACAAGGGTATTCCCTTGGTAGTGGGACGATATTGCCCTAGACTGTAAAGTCTACTCCATCCATTCTAACAAAACTTAAAAGCAAGCATCAGAAGAACCACACAGATTCCAGGTAACTTAACTATGTCCTAAAACAAAGCCCAGTCAACTATAATTTAATATGTATAATCACGGGATATGGAGTATAGCATAGGGAATAGAGTCAATGGAATTGTAATAGATATATACAATGTCAGAGGGTCAATAGACTGGGGGAGAGGGGTTAACACTTTGTGAGGGGTGAAATATCTATTGCATTGTTTTGTACACCTGAAACTAATAAAAAAAATAGATGAACATAAAAAAATTAAAAAGGCCAACCATATACAAAGGACTTAACAAATCTAGGACCCAGTAAAGTAAAACTTACAATGTTCAGAATCTAATAGAAAGTTAGCAGGCATGCAAAGAAGCAGGAAAATAGGACCGTAAGCAGTAGCAAAAATAATCAAGAAACCAGACCCAGAAATGACAAATGATAGAACTGGCAGACAAGGAGGTTAAAACACATAAATACACCCCATAAGCTCAAGAAAATACAACAAAAGATGAACATGAAGAAAGAAATGAAATGTCAAAAAGGAACAAATTGAGCTTCTAGAAAATGAAGAATATAATACATAAAGTGATAAAAACATTGGCTGGGATTAACATTAGATAAGGTATTGTAGAAGAAAATATCAAAGAACTTGAAGACATAGCATCAGTGGCCTGTGTGATAATATTGAATGGTCTGACATTTCTATATTAGAGTCCCAGAAGATGAAAAATACTGAAAAAAATAAGATAAAATTTTTCAAATTTGATGGAAATTATAAAACTACAGGTTCAAGAAGCTCAAGAAACTCCTAGTAGAAGATACAAGAAGAAAATCCCACCAAGGCATATCACAATCAAATCACTGAAAAATAATGATAGAAAATCTTAAAAGCAGAGAAAAAGAAGACATATTATGCACAGAGGAATAAAATTTTAAATGATAGCAGTCTTTTCTTCAGAAATAATGCAAGCCAAAAGATAGTGGAGCAGTATCTTTACTGAAAGAAAAAATATATCAACTTAGAATTCTATACCCAGAGAAAATATATTTCAAAAACGAAAGCAAAATACTTTTGAGATAAACAAAAGCCAAGAGAATTCATTGCCAGCAGACTTGAGATACAAGAAACATTAAAGAAGTTACTCAAGAAAGAAAATGATACCAGATAGAAATTTAGATCTACAGAAAGGAATGAAGAGCACCAGAAAGGGTAACTATGTGAGTAAATATATGATAATGGTAAGTATGGTTGGTTAAATGGTAAATATGTGAATAAATATAGAAGAAAATTCCTCATTTAAAAAAATCTCTTAAAATATAATTGACTAAGACAAAATATCAACATATGTGAGGTTTAAGACATATAAAAATGTATGACAATAGCACAAAGGATGAGTGAGGAAAAGGCATATTGTCATAATATCCTTACACTATACGTGGTATATAATATCATTTAAAAGTAAACTATAATATGCTAAATAGAGATATGACTTAAATCCTAGAGAAACTCCTATAAAAATAAAATTAAGTAATATAGCTAATAAACTAATAGTGGAGCTAATGTGGAATAACTCTTTAAAAAGCAATGCAAAAAAAGGAAAAAGAAGACACAGGTAACTAGAAAACAAATAGCAAAATAGTAGATGCAAACCCAGCCATATTGATAATTCCATTAAATGTAAGTGACCCAACCACTCCAACACAAAGCAAAAATTGTCAGATTGGAGAAAAAAGCAAGATCCAACTATATGCCATATACAAGAAACTAACTTTCAATTAGAACAAAAATGTAAAACATGTATAGGTTAAAAGTAAAAGGATGCAATGAGATACATCATGCTAACACTAATGAAAAAGAAAGTATGAATATATAATATGAGACAAGTTTTCAGAATGAGGAATATTACCAGAGATAAAGAGGGACATTTCAAAGTAAAGGGATCAATTCATCAACAGGACATAATAATCCTAAGTGTGATGCGCCTAATAACAGAGTTTTAAAATACATGCAGCAAAAACTGATAGAACTGAAAAGGGAGATGGACAAATCCAAAATTATAGTTGGAGATTTCAGTGCTTCTCTCTTGGTGGTTGATAGAACAAATAGAAAACCAGAAAGAACATAGAAAATTTCAACAACGACTTGACCTAATTAACATTTATAGAACAGTCCAACCAACAAAAGCAAAATATAATTATTTTGAATTCACATGGAACGGTAACCAAGGTAGACCATATTCTGAGCCATAAAATAAGTCTCAATAAATTTCAACTATATTCTTTGACCCACAACAGATTCAAATTAGAAAACAATAACAGAAAGATATCTAGAAAATCCCCAATATTTGGAAATTAACACAATTTTACATTATTATTGCCAGTTGCATGAAAACGATGTGAAGGTCTTGACTGCAGATCAGAGATAATTCTTATTTATCCTTATGGTGTTTTCTGAAGCTCTGCATGAAAGGTTTACAGATTAATGTTGAGACCAGGTTAAAATTCTGTTGTCCAAATAGATTAAGCAGAGTGTTATAGGAAAAAAGTATTATTCTTTCATATATTAAAAATTACCATAGGTCTTTTCAAAGAGAGAGAAAGAGAGCGATTTCAAAAATATTATTGGAGTTGCTGCCACAATGAAAACTATTCAGATATAAAGAGATATACCCTTCCAGAAGCCCAGAGCAATTCGATGTATCCTTAGAAGAGCCGTAAGAAGATAAAAATGTCTAATTTTTAATTCAATCTTCTATCTATAAAAATATTTTATTGTAAACTATAAACCCCCAGGAAGAATGTGACTGATTTAGGCATTTGTTAGGGGGAGGGAACTAATATGCATTAGCTATTTACCATGGTTTAGGCAGCATAGATTTTTATTTATAATCTTTTTATCTGCTAATCCTCAAAAGTGTTTTATAAGTTAGAGTTTAGAGATGAAAAAACTGAAGCAGAAAGGGATAAAAAAGTAACTTGCACAAAGTCACACAACCAGTAGATGGTAGACAGAATACTCCAATCCAGATCTTTATGATTTCAATACCCAAATTCCATAATTTGGATGACAAAAGATAACAGATTTCCTTCTTTTTCTCTATCCTTTCATTAAACATTTAGTTTCTCTTTTATTTTATTTAAGGTGTACAAAGCAACATAATAGTTAGACTTTTACTTTGTGAGGGACGTAAAAGTCTAACTATTATGTTGCTTTTACACTCCTCCCCACCAATCTCTTACCCCTCTGACATCATATATAGCTGTTACAGTGCCATTGACTAGCAGCCAGTGGAAAAGAACAGAGCTCTTTCGTCACCAAATCACTTTGTAAAGATACTGGTTCCCTAGGTGGTATGAAAACATGAATGCGGTATTTAGATATTTGTCATCCTGACCAATACCATCATCTCAAGTAGAGGAATGCTATGTGCAAATGTCAAATAACTAGTAACTCTAGTAGAATTATTAGGTAATTTTTGATCAAGTGAAAAGTTTAAAAACTTTCAAAAATGATATGCTTTATAGCCCAATATCCAGTGCATAGCTTAGATGTTAAATTTGTAGTGTGGACATAAGATATAACCTACCTTTGCACAGAATCATCGCTCTGTTCAATTCAATATGAAGTTTTCTTTACAACTCCCACTTCCTGTTTAAAGTCTGTTTACCTCGTTAGCTCGGATAAGAGATTTCTGTAGTTTGACTCTCATGGATCTGAAAGTTCAAATTCCACAACATCCAAAGTGTTAGAAACCTGTTGATGAATGCAATTAAACTTTTGTATGGAAACAGACTACTCTGTGGAGCATGTTGACTCAGTTTATTTCAACTTATTAATACTAGACTAACTAAGTGACACCAATATAGAGCTGAACTTGTAGATAATGAGACTGTACACGTTTACAGAGTGTCAGCACAAGATTTCACTCACCAACTGCCTGCACAGAAATGGTCAAAGATGTAACATCATGTATAACGTTATGGTAGAGCGCATTGATTCACTCCAAGTCAACACATGTTTAGTAAGCTCCTACTATAGTTGTATAGACAGTTAAAAAGAAGAAGATGAGTGTTTACTCCACATCTTAAGACGTTTTAATGTTGGAAGGTTGTAAGACAAGTAATAGTTATATATAAGACAGAACAAGGAAGGTGTCTTAAAGGAGATACAAAGTGCTGTCAGGATCCAGGGGAGAAATTATAGCTCCTTGGGAGGAGATCTAGGCCCTAAAAGAGAAGTAGTCCTTGGTCCTTAGACAGACAGGTACTAAGAGTGAAGGAGGCACCAGGTGATGTTTCAGAGAGAGAAAGCATCATCAGTAAACACACATAGTACTAGCTATGTTAAGGAAATAGTGAATCATTAACTTTATCTGGAATTCAGGTTCTCTCACACTACATTCAGAGCAACAGTGGGAGACAAGATTGGAAAAGTAGATCAGGGTCTTATTCAGGAGGACTTAGAATATAGAACTGGGTATTTGTAATTCAAGAGGCATTATTGATGTAAATATAGTCACATTGATTTACCATAGTTATTGGTACCCTTGGGAATATAGACTAACCAACTGCCTCCAATATCTTCTCACATAATTTCATCATTTATAGTGGTTATAAAGCATTTCATTATGTGGGTTTGCCAACACTTATTTAACCATTACCCTATTGTTGGGTCTATAGGGTGTCTCTAATGTTCTGCAATTGCAATAATTTTTAATGATCTTTTGCTCATTTTTTTCTCTTTCGCATTACTTCCATAGGCTAGAATCTTAGATATTAAACTGCTTGGATAAGATATAAAACAATTTAAGATTCCTGGTGCATATTTTAAAATAAACTTGCTCAAGCATCTTTGCAAATTTACAGTTCCCCTTGAGGTTTTAAATTTAATAGTCTACGTGGATTTTAATTTTGGCTCCTGAGTAGCATTTAAATACTGCTAAGCCTCTGATAAATATTACTCTGTGAAAGACTTACCCCTTTAAAAATAATCTTATTCTCAATAAAAGAGCTTTAATAAGCTTGACTAAATATTTAGAAAGCATATTGCGTTTAGGGAAACTTCATATGGTAAATAACAAGTGTAATAGAAGATCTTACTGGATGACTAGTCTGTAATTGTCTCAAGGAAAGCATACAATGAAACAAATTCTTTTGGTTACTTACTCAAACAGCCAACACAATGGGAAAGTGGAGGAAATGGCCCATGAATACTATGAATAGGGAACCAAAAAGCCTAAGGTATAAATTTGGAGCTTTAGAAAACAAACCAACAAAAGAGAACACCTTCCAGAACAACCTGAGATGCATGAAAGGCAAACGTTCACTAGAGTTGGAGCTTTACTAAGGCTGCACAGGGATAAGTGGCATATTTGACCTTCACTATGATTAACAAGCACTTCTTTGAAATCATGTTGGTGCTGCTGGCCACTTCCACTGTATTTTCCCTAGAACTAAAAATGGTTCTTTTTCAACAAAGAAGAGTGAACAGAGAAAGTGTCAAACTTTTGAATAAGTTGCCAACCTCATCAATGCAGCAGTGTCTACTACACAGGAAAGACTTCCTGCTTCCCCAGAAGTCGGTGAATCCTCACCAGTACCAGAAAGAGCACACACTGGCCATTCTTCATGAGATACTTCAGCAGATCTTCAACCTCTTCAGGGCAAATACTTCTCTGGATGTTTGGGAGGAGAACCACATGGAGAAGTTCCTCACTGAACTTCATCAACAGCTGGAATACCTGGAAGTGCTCATGGGACTGCAAGCAGAGCAGAAAAGTGGCACCTTAGATAGTGAGAACCTTAGGTTGCAGGTTAAAATGTACTTCCGAAGGATCCACGATTACCTGGAAAACCAGGAATACAGCAGCTGTGCCTGGACCATTGTCCAAGTAGAAATTAACCGGTGTCTATTCTTTGTGTTCCGACTCACAGGAAAGCTGAGCAAACAAGAAATGGACCCTTGAACCATGTGAAGCAAGAGGCAACTGCGGGCTTTAAAAGCATAGGGTAGGTGGAGGGGTGGGAGGGCTTCTCCAGACACTATTATTTCTTTCTGTCATAAAATGGTAGTATTTTTTTGGTTTTGTGTGTACACACATATATTTATCTGTACTTGATGCATATTGACAACATTGGTTTTTATTTTGTAATGTTACTTTATATTTTCCATCCATCTTAAATTCTTGAGTTGAAATTGATTAGTTAATATTTCATAATTGGTTCTTCAAATGGGTATGTTTTCATACAAGTTGGCTAGGTAGATATAATGAAATATGTCCCCACTGTAATCATACTTTCCTAGATATAGAACATCCATTCCAATGATTTTCTTATTTGCCAGAAATTGGTAGAAACAATGAGAAATACTAGGAATAATTTGTATTGCAATATTTGAAAATATCATTATTGAAATATCACTGAATATTTGTTACAGGTGGCACAATAGAAATATAGCCAAAATATATGAACAAACAGTTCCCAGATGGAAAAACATGAGAAAAGGTTCACCCTCACTCAAATAATGAAAGTACAAATTAAAAGTGAATAATATGCCATTTATTACCTATCAGGTAAAAGCCCAAAGTTTGATTTAAAAAAGAGAAAAACATTCTTGCAGAGACATTGGTGAGGGATGCTCTTATAATTTTCCAGAGCACTGGAAATTGGTACGATCACTGTGGAGGCAATTTGGTGGTAGCTATCAAAATTACACAGGTGTAAGTCTGTGATCCATCAATTTGAGGTCTGGAAACGTACCCTATAAAAATACTGGTGCATGTGTGAAATGACTTATATAAAATATTATTCATTGCAGCATTATTTATAATATCAACAGACAGGATACACCCAAATTCTTCTACATAGAGACAGATAAGGTATATTCAAACGAAAGAACACTATTCAGCTGGGAGAAAAAACATGAGGGTTCTCTTCCTATAAAAAAGTAAAAAATTAAGTAAAAGAACAAAAAAATAGGCAAGATGCAGAACAGTGTGTTTAAAATGCTGTATTTGAGATTACAGCGTAAAATAAATTTGATATTTGACCTTACTTGTGCATGAATAAATAAAAAACGTAACACCATAAGAAATAAATTACAATGATTGCTTGTATGGGGGTGAGGAGGAGAGACTAAGGGAGAAAGACAGGGTGAGAGAGGTTTTATAGCATATTTTTATATTTTAATTTTTAATGTGAATTTTACCAACTAAAATAATGAATTCAAATGTATCTAGCAAGTCACAGTTATCAAAAATATGCATGGAGTCTTGTTGGAGAAAGGAAGTGCTTGCTAGGTGAAGGTTAGAAGAAGCAGGACTGAGCCAGCCTTACTTTGGTTGGGGTGGCTGGAAGGAGGAGGGCTGGTCAGAAGCGTACCCATACCAACGTACAGAGTTCCTCTTCCAGCTAGGAGCGCCCAGACATCATCATGGAACAAATGTGGGGCCGGAGAAATTGAAGTTCACTGAAGTTTGGTGACTTTCCCGTAGTCACAGTGACATTTGCCCAGTGTAAGAAGCAGAGCCATGGCCCAAAATTCTGGAGCTCGTTCTACTACTAGGCTGTGGTCTGCTACAGATTCATGGTATACTGATCAAAGTTATCAGTAAATGTAGACTTGCTGCGGAACAAAACATATTCCATTTCAGTTTAATTAGTGTAAGTGAGTAAGTGTATTAACTTGTGGCTGATACTTGCAGAATTGGCTGGAAAGGGAGGAGAAAGAACCAAATAGGATCCTGAGCGTGAGGTAGGGTGTGCTGCAATAGTGAGGGGACGAGGGAGCGGAGGCCGGGCGTCAGGAGGAAGTCTTTGACTTCATATTTCCTATTTACCTTCAAGTTCACACGGAGGTAGGGAAGTGGAAAGAACCGAAATATTTACCAACACTCAAATGCAAATACAGGTCATTTGCTTCCCATGGTCTGTAGAATTTCCGTTAAAACTAGGAAATTTTTCTTTAAACTAGGAAATTTTCAGAATCAAATACTTCATTTAACATGTTATTCAATTCTCAAATTAATTGTGCAAGGTAGTTTTATTACTATCTTCTTTTCTCAGGTGAAGAGAAGACTTTAAGTATTATGATTTGCTCAAAGTAACAGCAAGCCACAGAGCTAGCAAATGCCAGAGAAAGATTCCCTCCCAAGTCTGCCTGACTCGAAAGCGAGCACTATGTTCTAAACACCACAAACCTCAACGACATCATATGATATCACTGCAAAGTAATGATAGCACTAATGATAATAATTTTATCTTGATTTTTCTTATTCAAGTTAACACACTCTCTGCAGTCCTCAGTTAAAGAAAGGACATTTTCTCCTCCTGGATGTTGCTTTCCTAAGAACTAAGAACAGAATGAAGGAGCTGCCAAGGGGAAACTTACAGCAGATAATACTGCTAATTAGAAGCTAAAACCAATACTTTACATGCTAATGTGTCCCCAAACATTGAGTTTTATTAAGTTGACGTCCTGCTTGTATAATTGTCTTAACTGCTTAATACAAAATAAAAATTGCTTGCTTTTAAATATGTGTGCCCTTTTAAAACTTTAAAACCAGCATTCTAAACTTGGAAATATTGAAAAAGAGAAATATTTTAAAAGACTAGACTCTCTGCTAGTAATACATGGGTGGGTTCAGAATAAAGGCAAGTTCATTTGTACTCACAGACTGGGTCATCTGAGTTATCCTTGCTTCAGCTCCATGTAGTGAGCTAAATAGATTACTAAGTCAACAAATGGGTTATGAAATACATGTGATATCATATTTTCTATAAATAAATAATGCATGGAAAACACCTGAAAAGAAATGCACTAAAATGTTCACAGTAGTACTGTATGAGCGATAGAATTTCCATTCTCTCACACTGACTGTTTGGATTAAAGATTTCCCCCAGAAATATGAATTCATTTAGAACCAGAAAAGAACAAAATCATTATATTTTTGAAATTTAAGAAAACAACACATATGGCCCCTTGTCGAGATTTGGTTTTAGGATGCTTAGCACCAGCAGTAAATGAAGCCCGACCTCCAGCATGCAGTGGAATCATCTAGAAAGCTTGTTAAAATGTGGATGGAATGGCTTCACCCCCAGTATTTCTGATTCAACAGGTCTGTAGTGGGGCCTGAGAATTTGCATTTCTAACAATTTCTAAATGACGCTGATGCTGTTAGTCCTGTGACTAGACATTATAAACCACACCCCTATTTATTGATAGCCTTAGTAGACTTAACAGATGAAGACATGGTCTCCTTGAGGTTACTGATATTATATTTTCTCATGATAACTGGAGGGAAGTAAGCATCCTAGATAGGAGAGAGTTAGTAAATATAGTTTCTGTCACTGCCCTTTCACATCAGCAGATTCAATGGTTTTTTTCCTCCTTAAAGAAGCTATATGTAGAGACTCATATTCCATGTACACCCCATAATAATAAGGGCCTTTTAAGGAAAATCATCCAAACCAATTCTTTTTTTCTGTAAGGGTTTCTGATTCTCATGCCCCTGGTTGAGTGAAATCAAAACTGCAGCTATAGCAGTAACTGATTGGGCAAAGAATATATTGTAGACACAAAAAAACCAAACCTCTGAAAGACAGTATTCCAAGGTGAAAGACGGTAAACTAATCCAGTCATCTCTATTGAGAAGTTTAGGTATTTGATAAATAAAGAGATTTGGGGGTCATTCTTGGAATTGCTGAAATGAGTCATTTAGCCCAAGTTTTCTCCCACTTCCTGGGGTCCAGTGACTGGTAAGTATGGAAGTATAAAGGCTAAGACTCCTCGCTCCACCTCTGAAGGGTCATTCCAGCTTCAGAGCCCCTCTTCACCCCACTGTAATTGGCCAAGGCCACTTCCTGACTGTACTGCAGGTCACCTTCCCTTCTACTCAATCCTCCTGCCTTCCCTTCCCCTAAGTATTGATCCCATAGCACACCCTAGTAAACTCCTTGCATGGTAATTTTCATCTCAGAGTCTGCTTTCTTGGCAACTGACCTCCGATAGGATAGCATACAGACCTGCCATTTAAAGCCATAGAAAACCCCCACACACACATGCTATTTCCTTGACCGAGTACATATTCTCTTCCTAATATGTTAATAGATCATTCTTGGTATTCATGACTCACTTAAAATTTTTCCCTTCACAGGAAGACCTTATCAGCTATTTTGTCTGAATCTATTTGCCCCTCCAGAGCATAATTCTTATCATGTCACAAAACACATTGTACTGTAATGGATTACTTCTCTTTCTTCCAACTAGAGCATGACCTACTTTGTGGTAGGAAAGTGGCTTCTTAACTCTTTAACTAGCACATTCTTCAACACATAACAGGGACAATCTAGGTACTGAATGAATGGAGAAATTTTAAATGCAGTGTTGAAAAAGGGTTGTATCAGCACCTGACTGTCATGGTGTGTTATACATGTGAGGACATTTCTAGAGATGAGGAAGTCTGTTTACTACATGTGTCTGCTAAGAGGTTAAGTTCCTATTTTTAATTTTTGGTATCTCTACTCTTTCAGGATAGGCCATTTGGATAAGCTACTTCTTGCAGTAAAAAATAAGGTACCATTCTCTGATAAAAGGGTGTTTTTTATCCTTGTATTGTAAGGGCACAATCTAATAAGGCCATAGTATGTAGGGCTGAGATGCAGATGGGAACCTCTCTTCTGATTGTTCTGGTCATTTTAAAAACTCTTGGGGGCCGGCCCGGTGGCTCAGGCGGTTAGAGCTCCGTGCTCCTAACTCCGAAGGCTGCCGGTTCGATTCCCACATGGGCCTGTGGGCTCTCAACCACAAGGTTGCCAGTTCAATTCCTCGAGTCCCGCAAGGGATGGTGGGCTCTGCCCCCTGCAACTAAGATTGAACACGGCACCTTGAGCTGAGCTGCCTCCCGGATGGCTCAGTTGTTGGTTGGAGCGCGGGCTCTCAACCACAAGGTTGCCAATTCAATTCCTCGACTCCCGCAAGGGATGGTGGGCAGCGCCCCCTGCAACTAAAATTGAACACGGCACCTTGAGCTGAGCTGCCGCTGAGCTCCCAGATGGCTCAGTTGGTTGGAGCCTGTCCTCTCAACCACAAGGTTGCCGGTTTGACTCC
The DNA here is from genome assembly GCF_036562045.2 of Rhinolophus sinicus. Classification (NCBI taxonomy): domain Eukaryota; kingdom Metazoa; phylum Chordata; class Mammalia; order Chiroptera; family Rhinolophidae; genus Rhinolophus; species Rhinolophus sinicus. The sequence continues at coordinate 124,279,076 of NC_133754.1, forward strand.
CGCAAGGGTTGGTGGGCTGTGCCCCCTGCAACTAGCAACGGCAACTGGGACCTGGAGCTGAGCTGCGCCCTCCACAACTAAGACTGAAAGAACAACAACTTGAAGCTGAACATAACCCCCCACAACTAAGATTGAAAGGACAACAATTTGACCATTGTTCCCCAATAAAGTCCTGTTCACTCTTGGGCCTTTGGGTTTTGTCAAACTGATGATAGTCAGTTAAGCTGTCAACTGCCAAATTATATAGAAACCACTGGGGGATCTATTTTTGGTTCAAGTTTATAAAAAATTGAATATATTGGGTAAATTATGAAAACAATACATGCCAATAGTGTAAATGGCTCGATTGTACAAAGTGCAGTGCCTTCCCATTGTTCTATTTAAAAGACCACTTGTCTTATTGTCCAAAATGGTAGCCACTGGATTAGTTTTTCTGCCAGTGATTAGTAAGGACTTGATAGGAGCTTCCCTCATTTCTTGGCTTATATACTTGAAACATTATGGGTAGGCAGAAGACGGCCAGCAGGTAGTGAGGGTTTCATAGCCAGAGTCACACTGCAGGTATGCAGAGAAGGGATCATAACACAGAAACAGTCCCATGGGTTTACCTTCAATGCAAGAAGACTCCAGCTTCTTATAAGTGTGGAAACCTGTTCAACCAAGTCTTTGTCACTGAAGGTGAACATCTGTTCCTCTTGGGAAGAGTGAAGCAAGGTCTGATTGAAACAAAAGGCAGGGTTCTCTTGACCCATGAATCATGTAACTTTTTCTACATAAAAGAGCTAAATGTACATTGTTTTAGTGAAATTTATTCCAAGTTAAGTTTCAGTATATCCCTTATAGATCTTTGGGTATAGATATTTGGGGAGAAATTACTCATATTTCAAATAACAGAAATTCATTTGGGTTCATGTCAGACAAACAAGGTGGTTATCAATCTGATCAAAATAGTTAATTTGAGAGCATTAAGAATTGAATTCTTATCTGGTGTATTATTCAGTATAGCAGACATTTTTCTTAGTAACAGCTTCTAATTTATTCTTACTCCTTGGGAGAAGTTGTAGCTTTCTTGTATATCTTTTAAAATATGGATTTCAATATCAATGAGAAAGTGTCCAGTTAAAAATAGTAAAAAATTTGAACAGGCACTTCACAAAAGAGGATGTCCAAATGATCAATAAATCTTGGGGGGGGCGGGTAGGGTTCAACATCATTATTCCTCATGGGGTGCAAATTAAAACCAAAATGACATACCACAACACACACACCAGAATGGCTAAAACTAAAAAGATTAAGTTAAAAAAATAAAATGACTGACATGCAATTGTTGATAATGGGACTTCAAATTTTTTAAATTTTTGAAAAGTGTTTGGCAGTATCTATAAAGCTAAATCTGTAAACATATACCCTGTGACAAAACCAGTTCATTCTTAGGTATACATCCAACAAAAATTATTTCGTAGGTCCACCAAAAGAAATGTCCAAATATAGTCACAGAAGCTTTAATTATAGCCACGCATGCCAAAGAAACAAAGCAAAAGTACATTAATACTAGAATTGACAATATTTGAACTATTCAAACTACAATAGTACGTAGCAATGAAAGTAATGAACTACTGATACATGGAACAGTATGGATGGTTTTGCAGACATAACACTGAGTGAAAACACTAGATTAAAATTTTACCTGAAGAGTCTTTTCATTTATAGGAAGTTCAGAAATTACCAAAACTAATCTACAGTGGTAGAGGACACAAAAGTGGTTAGACTAATGGGGGGATGTTATTAAGAATGCATAAAGGGGGCCTTGCTTTTACCATAAGGAACCATGTTATCTACATATTATAACTTCTATTCCTCGTTTGTCTTACAACTTTTCAATTTACTGTTACCCCACCACAATATTACAAACTAGAGAGGAAATAAGCATTGTTGCCTTTTGCCTATGTTTTTAAAAAATATTCTGGTTTACAATTTCTCATTTAAAAGTGCTTGATATTATCCACATGTATCTGTTTATTTCTCATTAGTTTGAAGTCTTAAAAGTTATGATGTATATTATTTCCCTTTTTTCTTTTTTTACAAATATCACATCAAAATATTTGCAGTTTATTTTTCTCATGTTACATACTGATGGATTGCTTTGAATTGTCCCCAGTAGTTGGATCAAAAATCCGTGTTACACATCACATTATCCATTGTGGTAACTAGATTAGAAACAATTTGTACAAAAGTTTTCCAAGTGTCATTCTATTTAAACAGCAAATATATTTATGGAAATCTAGTATAAGTAAATAATGCAAAATAAAGGGCAAAAGGTAAGCTTTAAAATTGTGATGTCAGCCTAATAATAGTTCTATGTTGATATTTACTATCTGATATGACTGCATAGGACCATTCAATATAATTTTTTCTAAGGGAATTTTTGGAATTTATTTTTATATCTTGATTTTAATTACTTAGCTTTGTCCTCTGGTGTCTCTGCTGAGAAGCATATTTGAGTGGCTGAGTGCTGGCAAAAAACAAAAGCCTTAGCTGTGTTCATTAAGGATGAACATAACATGGCGTTATGTTAATTAACCAAATACACTAAGACATATGAATACCTAGTTATTTTATTTGCTTACTGTTGACACGCTGAGCAAACGCATTCTAGTAACTAATGTTATTCTGCCCTCTACTGGTACAAATTGAAATGTGTTTTGGTATGTCCCAGGAAAATAGTTTTAAGGTAGAATCTTTGTCAAGTGTTCCCCTTAAATAGAAAACAGGCCAAAAATAAATAAAACAATATGGAAAACTTGATATATATGTCATTAAATAATTAGAGCATAAATATTTTGATCCCGTTATATTTCATATTTGCATTGTTTAGCTCATTAGGTCATTCAAAAGCTTTCAAAACTTCAAGACTTCAAGGTGATTTTATACATTCACAATCAACAGTAGAGTTCAGCAATGACTTCCCATGCCATTTTCTGAACAAAGTTCCTTATCTTCAAACCATAAGAGAGTAACGTTTTTCAAGAGCAGAAAAAAAAATGGAACATGCAACATATCCAGATATAAATAATGCTGACAAAGTTTTAATATTCTAAGTGGTTTTTATACACTATTTCTTTGTAGACACTAGGATTTTTGCTGCTGCAGCCCAAAAGCTTCCACCTAGTTCAGGCAAAACACACACACACACACACACACACACACACACACACACAAGAACAAAGGCACAGAAACATGAACACACACACAGGCATCCATGTATGAATGATACAGAATGGTTTCTTGACCAACTAACCCAGCTTCTCCCAGTCCTCACACACATTTCAACTAAGGTTATTTGTTGACCATCTGAACACTCAGGTGGCACTGACGGCGTTCCCATTATCCAGTGCATTCTTTCTGCAGTATGTTCTCCTATACTAAGCATTTTCTCACTTAGGATGAATGTGGCTATAAACACATGTGCTATTTAATGGTGCTCCCTAAATTTCAGCTTGCTTGAACATTTTTCCATCTTTCTTTTGTAGCTGCAACCAAAGGAATAAGTTTAAATAAGAAGTAAGATCAAATCAGTATCAATAGACAACAGATGAGAGTTCCCCAGGTCTATGACTCAAGGAGTGCTGTTACATTACATAGTCTCCTTTCCTAGTTCTTTTCCATAAAAACATGTCCAGCTCTTTATTGATCCATGTCCCCAATCCTGTTACCATTAAAGTGGGTGCTTATCGTTCTCGGATTTATTTCAGCCAGTCAACAGCTTTGGAGGTATGGACAAAGAGGCTGAGAGAGGGGGATTCTAATTACTATTGAATGGTCTATATTGACACGTCAAATAGTCATTTTTCATTGGAGAAACATTAAGATGAGCCTCTTGTCTAGACTATGGCTTGAGTCACATCACAACTCAGAAAAAAATTGGGGCTGATGGATGGAAGTTCTTCAAATTCTTTAAATTTTTTTCGTGTAAAATATTTTGGGACAGATTTGACAGATTTGTACAGGCACTTTACCAAAAAAGATAAGTGAATGTGAAATAAAGACATGAAAAGATACTCAACATCATTAGTCATTAAGGAAATGCAAATTTAAAGCATAATTAAATACCACTTAATGTCTATGGGAATGGCTAAAATTCAAAAGATTGTCTATAACTAGTGATGGGGAAAAGTGTGGTGTAACTGGAACTTTCCTCCATTGCTGGTGGGGATGTCAAATGGTACAGCTCCTTGGGAAAATGGTTTGGCACCTCCCTGAAATGTAAATACATATGCCTTCAATATGATTTGGCCATTCCACTCTTAGATATTTACCTAGGAGAAATGAAAACATATGTCCTCATAAAGACTTATACACGAATGATCAAAGCGGCTTTATTTGTATTACAGAACCCTGGGGAAAAAACTGCCCATCAACAAGTGAAATGATAAATTGTCATGGATCCATAAAATGGAATGTTATTCAGCAATAAAAAGAATCAACTATTTAAACATGATAAATATGGATGAATCTTAAAACATTGAAGCTGAATGAAAGAAGAAAAAGAGTACATACTGTGTTTTCCCATTCACATAAAATTCTACGAAATGCAAACTCATATATCAGGACAGAAAAGACTGACTAGGAGTGTGGAAGTAAGGTTAGAGAGGGACAGAAGGTGCATGATGAAACTTGGGGGTGACAGCTATCTTCATTATCTTGATTTTTGTGATGATTGGAATAGATGGGAGAGGATGGGGGATGGGTGAGAAAGGTGAAGGGATTAGAAGTACAAATTGGTAGTCACAAAATTGTCATGGGGATGTGAAATACAATATGAGGAATATAATCAATGATGTAAAAACTATGGTGTCAGACTTATCGGGGAGATAACTTCTTAAATTATATGAATGCCTTACCACTGCACTGTACACCTGAAACTAATATAATATGAATGTCAAGTATAATTATATTATGTATATATGTGTATATGTTTACGAGATAAAAAGTACAGCATAGAGAGTATAGTCAATGGTATTGTAACAGCTGTAAATTGAGTTGTATAAATGGAGTATTGAAGAGCATTTTTGTTGCTTCCATATCATGACTATTGTGAATAATGCTGCAGTAAATATAGGGGCGCATATATTTTTTAGAATTAGTGTTTTGGATTTCTTTGGGTAAATACCCAGGAATGGAATTGCTGGGTCATAAGGTAGTTCTATTTTTAATTTTGTGAGGAACCTCCATACTGTTTTCCATAGTGGCTGCACCAATTTGCAATCTCACCAACAGTGCACTAAAGATCCCTTTTCTCCACATCCTTGCCAACACTTGTTGTTTGTTGATTTATTGATGATAGCCATTCTGACAGGAGTGAGATGGTATCTCATTGTGGTTTTTATTTACTTTTCTCTGATGACTAGTGGTGTTGAGCGTCTTTTCATATGTCTATTAGCCAATCTGTATGTCCTCTTTGGAGAAATGTCTATTCAGGTCCTCTGCCCATTTTTTTAATTGGATTGTTTGGATTTTTGGTATTGTATGAGTTTTTTAAATAAATTTTGGATAGTAACCCTCTATCAAATGTATCGTTGGCAAATATCTTCTCCCATTCAGTTGGAAACCTTTTCGTTTTGTTGGATGGTTTCCTTTGCTGTGAAAAAGCTCTTTGATGTAGTCCCATTTGTTTATTTTTCCTTTTGTTTCCCTTTCCCAAGGAGATATATCAGTAAAAATATTACTAGGAGTAATGTCTGAGAGTTTACTTCCCATATTTTCTTCTAGTAGTTTTATGGTTTTTGGTCTTATATTTAAGTCTTTGATCCATTTTGAGTTTATTCTTCTATATGGCATAAGAAGGTGGTCCAGTTTCTTTTCTTTTCTTTTCTTTTTTTTTTTTTATGTATCTGTCCAATTTTCCCAGCACCATTTATTGAATAGACTGTCTTTACCCCAATGTAAATTGTTGCTTCCTTTGTCATAGATTAAATGACCATATAGGCATGGATTTATTTCTGGGTTCTCATTTTGTTCCATTGATCGATGTGTCTGTTTTTATGCCAATACCATGCTGTTTTGATTATCGTAGCCTTGTAGTATAATTTGATATCAGGTAGCGTGATACCTCCAGCTTTGTTCTTCTTTCTTAGGAATTCCATGGCTATTCAGGGTCTTTCATGGTTCCATATAAATTTTAGGATTATTTGTACTTGTTTTGTGAAAAATGCCATTGATATTTTGATAGGGATTACACTGAATCTACAGATTGCTTTGGGTTGTATGGACCTGTTAACTATATTAATTCTTCCTATCCATGAGCATGGTATAGGTTTCCATTTATTTGTATCTTCTTTAATTTCTCTCTTCAATGTCTTATAATTTTCTGAGTACAGGTCTTTTACTTCCTTGGTTAAATTTATTCCTAAGTATTTTATTTTCCAGATGCAATTGAAAATGGGGTTGTTTTCTTCATTTCTTTTTCTGATAGTTCATTATTGATGTATAAAAATGCAACTGATTTCTGAATATTAATTTTGTATCCTGCTACTTTACTAAATTTATTTATCAGTTCTAATAGTTTTTTGGTGGAATCTTTGGGGTTCTCTATATAGTGTCATGTCACCTGCAAGCAATAACAGTTTTACTTCTTCCTTTCCAATTTGGATTCCTTTCATTTCTTTTTCTTGACTGATTACTGTTGCTAGGACTTCCAGTGGTGGAATAAAAGTGGTGAAAGTGGGCATCCTTGTCTTATTCCTGATCTTGAGGAGAATGCTTTTGGTTTTTCCCCATTGAGTATGATATTAGCTGGGGCTTGGCATATATGGCCTTTATTATATTGAGATATGTTTCCTTTATTCCCACTTTGCTGAGAGTTTTTTGATAAATGGATGCTGGATTTTAAAATGCTTTTTCTGCATCTACTGATAAGACCATATGATTTTTATTTTTCATTTTGTTTATTTGGAGTATCACATTAATTGATTTTCAAATATTGAACCAACTTTACATACTAGGAATGAATCCCACCTGATCGTGATGTATGATCTTTATAATGTATTGCTGAATTAAGTTTGCTAATATTTTGTTGAGGACTTTTGTTCACTATGTTCATTAGTGATTTCAGCCTGTAGTTTTCTTTTGTTTTTTCTTTTTTCTTCTCCTTTTTTTTTTTTTTTTTTTTTTTTTTTTTTTTTTGTAATGTCTTTATCTGGCTATGGAATCAGTGTAATTGTGGCCTCATAAAATGAGCTCGGGAGCCTTCCCTCCTCTTGGATTTTTTGGAGTAGTTTGGGGAGAATAAGTGTTAGTTCTTTTTTGAATGTTTGGTAAAATTCACCTGTGAAGTCATCTGGTCTTGGACTTTTGTTTGTTGGAAGCTTGTTGATTACTGATTTGAATTCGTTGTTAGTTATCAGTCTGTTTAGATTTTCTGTTTCTTTTTTATTCTTCTTTGGAAGATTGTATGCTTCTAGAAATTTATCCATTTCTTCCAGATGGTCCAATTTGTTGGCTTATAGTTGCTCATAGTATTTTCTTAAAATTTTTTGTATTTCTGTGGTGTATGTTGTCACTTCTCTCTTTCATTTCTGATTTTATTTGTTTGGGTGCTCTCTTTTTTTTCCTTGATGAGTCTGGTTAAAGGTTTGTCAATTTTGTTTATCTTTTCAAAAAACCAGCTCTTGGTTTCATTGATCTTTTGTATTGTTTATTTCATCTCTATTTTGTTTCTTTCTATTCCAATCTTTTTTATTTCCTCCCTTGTACTCCCTTTGCACTTTGTTTGCTGTTTGTTTTGGGTTTTTTCCAGGTCCCTTGGGTGTAAAGTTAGATTGTTTGAGATTTTTCTTGTTTCTTTAGATAGGCCTGCATTGCTATGAATTTCCTTCTTAGGACTGTTTTTGCTGTATCCCATAGATTTGGGATCATCATGTTTTCATTTTCATTTGTCTCAAGGTTACACTTGATGTTGTCGCACACATTCCTTAAACTATCTTCATTATTATTTCTTTTTGTTGTTATGATTGGGTATTTTATGCTATCTCATCTTCTAAATCATTGATTCATCTAAATCTCTGCTTCATCTAATCTGCTATTGATTCCGTCTAGTGTATTCTTCATTTCAATTATTATATTCTTTATTTCTGACTGGTTCTTTTGTATGGTTTCTATTTACTTCTTCATGCTGACTATCTCTTTGTTGAAATTCTCACTAAGTTTCTTAAGCATTCTTATAATCAGTGTTTTAAACTCTGTCTCTGTTAGGTTGGTTGCTTCCATTTCTTTTAGTTCTATTTCTGGAGGTTTCTCCTGTTCTTTTATTTGGGACATGTTTCTTTGTTTCCTCATCTTGGCTGCATCTCTGTGTTTGCTTCTATGTATGAGGTAGACCTCCTATGTCTCTCAGTCTTTGCTGGGTGGACTTATGAAGTATATGTGTCCTGTGTGGTCCAATGGCGCAGTCTCCCTGGTCTCCTGTGGGTGTCTTCCAGGAGTGTCCCTTGAGTGTTATAGTGTGTGTTCTTCTGCTATAGTTGAGCCTTGATTGCTTTTGGCTCATCAGAGAGTGAGATTGACTCCAAAGCTGACTGACTGTGAGTGTTGACTACACCCAAAATGTATGAGCTGCTGTGTGGGGGCTGATTCCTCAAAAAAGGGGTTCACCCCTACAGGCTCTTGTACCTGTTGAAACCACCCTTTGGGTATGGCGCTTGTGGGGCTAACCAGGTAGTGCTCTGGTGTGGTCTGAAGTTGGCCTCTTGGTGTGTTGTTTCTGGTGTCTCTTGGGAGGGGCTCCCATGCAGGTCAATTTCAGCCTTGCCTGTGACCAGCCCGGGGCTACATGGTAGGATCCACAAAGCTATATGTGGTTGGCTGCTGCCTTTGCTGGACCTGCAGGCATGTGGGAGTGGCCTCTCTGTGAACCCAGGTCGGCTGCCACCAGTTCTGGGCCTGGGGCAGCTTAGTAAAAGGCCCAGGGCCCCCTAGGCCTATTGCCACCCACTAGCTGCCTGTAAGGTTCTGCTCTTGAAAGTGCCTCCTTAGGTGCATCAGCAGAGCTGCTTGACCTGGGGTTGAGAGTGCCCTGGGTGATGTGGCCCTAGCTGGGAGGGATGGGAGGAGGGGGGCTCCCAGGGAGTCACGAGGTGTGGCCAGTGGTTTTTACAAGGTTAATGCAAATTCAGTTCTTTCACCTGTGCCTTGCCTGTGCCTATTGCACAAAATGTCCTGAAGACACTGCAGCCAGTCACCACTTACCTCGGGCTCACAGATCCCTGAGAGTCACTTAAGAGAGGCTGCGGCACAAGTTGTGCCTCATTGCCCAAAATTCCCCAGGCAGCCACAGGCCATCCATTTCTGTAAAAGGCTTCTGCAGCTTTTCTGGCAGTGCCGGCTCCCAGGCACCAAGAGTACCCCCGTTATTCAGCTCTAGCTCTGCAGGGCAGGGTTTAAGGGCATCACCAAAATGGTGCACACGCTCAGGTTTTACCAGACCAGTGCGGTCTCAGGTTTGACCTTTTGGGGGAGGGTTCAACGTAGAAAAGATGGTGCCCTCCTGTAGGTTACTCATGAGGAAGGCTCCACACAAAGATAACGGCTCCTATCCCTCCAGCACTCGCGCCAAAGCTACACAATTCAGTCTTTCCCCATATGTCTCTGGTGCCTCTTGAGTACTACTTCTCCACTGGAGACCAGGTGAGTATTTGCAAGTAAGTATATGTGCGGGCCTTTTAATAGGGCCTCTGGGTTTCCAGTCGCCTTCCGTCTCACTGGGATGGGCAGACAGAATCCTCGCTAATTTTCACTGCCAGATGTTGTGGGAACTCCTCTTCCCGGCATAGAACCCCTGGGCTGGGGAGCCCAGTGTGAGGCTGGAATCCATCCCTCTTCCAGGGAGACCTCTGCCACTGAGGTGTCCCTCTGGTGTGCAGCCACTATCTATGGGTATGGAGTCAGCCCATTTCGAATCTCCACCCCTCCTACCAGTCTTAATGTGGCCTCTTTATATCCTTAGTTACAGGTGTTCTGTTCAGTAGACTTCAGATTATTCTTGAAGTTGATTGTTCTATAATTTATTTGTAATTTTGGTGTGATCCTGGGATACATTAGGAATAGTATTTACCTGATCCACCATCTTGGACCCTCTTCCGTTTCATATTCTTGAGCTGCTGCTGGTTCTCACAAATTTTTAATGGTTCTCAATGCTTTCCTTTTTCCTTTTTTTAAAGATTTTTTTAAAAATTAGTTTATTGGGGAATATTGGGTTTCTCCAGGGCCCATCAGCTCCAACAGCTGTCCTTCAATCTAGTTGTGGAGGGCGCAGCTCAGCTCCAAGTCCAGTCCACGTTTTCAATCTTTAGTTGCAGGAGGCGCAGTCCACATTCCCATGAGGGAATTGAACTGGCAACCTTCTTGTTGAGAGCTTGCACTCTACCCAACTGAGCCAACCTGCTGCTTCTCCGGAAGCTCAGCGGCAGCTCGTTGTCTTCAGTCTAGCTGTGGAGGGTGCAGAGCATTGGCCCATGTGGGAATCGAACCGTCAACCCTGCTGTTCAGAGCTTGCGCTCTAACCAACTGAGCCATCAGGCGGCCCCTCAATGCTTTCTTTGTTGAGCAAAAGAGCATCATGAGACTGGTGCGGTCTCCTAGTAGAATCAAAACTTAAAAGCATGTAAACACCTGCACAATAAGCTCCTGGATTCTCTACCAGCTTGTGTGGTATACACACGGGGGCCGTGTTGGTGCTGCAGCTACCTCTATTTACTGCACTTCTGTGCCTGGCTGAACAGGGGTGCCTTGACCTCAGCAGAGGGCATGGCAGGTGGGGAGGGTCCAGGCGTGGCCATGTACAAACTGCTCATGTCCGGGCTGCTCCTGCAGCCCCCAAATATCAGCTGCCTCTCAGTGAAACTACACTGAGATCCCCTGCATAAGCTCATGGTCACCATAGCACGACCCTATCTCCCCTCATTCTCTCCCCCAGGTGACCACATGTGTGTCAGGCAGCTACAGTCCAGAGCCTGGGCAGGTCCTGTGCATGGAGGGCTAGCAGCTCAGAGCAGCGGCAGCTTATTCACCCCCAGCTCTGCTTTGCCAGCCCCACTTCTCCATTCTCCAATACAACATGTTAATAACTTCTAGATATTAAACAGTGCATGACTATAGAGATTTTCGGTCAAAGTGAAAGTAGAGAACTACCTAGAAGTTATCACATTAAATATAATAATATAACAAAATGAACAAAAGGTAAAATTATGCATATATATATATATATATATATATATATATATATATATATACCAGCTGGCCTAATGGGTAGGTCAATGCCAAATCTATATTGTGAGGTATGGATGACACCTAAAGTCTCCTATTATAGCTTGCTGTCAACATTTTTAAATTTTGAATTTATACAATCACTAAACTCCCTTTTGCTCCATGGTTGTTGTGTGTTTTTTTTTTATTTCATTTAATTTTTTTTTTTTTTTTTTTTTTTTTTTTTGCTAATGTAATTTTTCCTGCATGTTATTTAAATATTGTTCTTACCTTCAGTTTTGGAAGAAAAATTATCTGATCGAGTTTCATTCATTTTTGCTAGCTGTCTCATTCTTTGTTATAAATAACCACTTGGGGTTCCACAAGTGTTTATGATTTTCGTGAAGCTAGTGCTCTCAACCTTAGAACAATTCTAAAGTTAAGCAGGAAATAATGCAAGCAATGATACTAAAAATAGAAAGGAATTCTTAACCTTAGCTACCTCAACTATAATTGTTTTAAAATATCTGTATTAAAACAAGTATAAAAATGAATACAGTTTAGTAATCATATTAAGAAAGCAAACAATCTAAAAAATAGTTATATTATCAGAATTAGTTAGATTTAGAGTGAAGATATATCTTTCAATAAGGAAAGAATTGACAATCAGTATAACATTCTAGGAAATTTGGCACTCTAACAGGAAGCAATTTAGATTATCATCTCACACCATAGATTTTTAAAACTGCCAATGGAATAGCGAATTTAATATAAAAATGGATTAATAAGAAAGGGGTCTCAATATGTATAAAATCAAAAGAGGAATATGACTAGGAAGAGGCTTGCTCCTACATCCTAAGGAGCGCTTGGAGAAATGCACAAGGAACTGTCCAGCTCTTTGTATGCAGGTGAAATTAAAAGCAAGTGTCCATCAAAAGAATATGGCTATAATTTATAGAAAGTATTTATGTCGATCATTAGAAGTTGTAAAATTATAAATAATGTAAACGGCCAACAAAAAAAACTGGAATAAATGAAGTAACAGAAAGCAGAAAATGAATCTTGACTGTAAAATTTGTTGGAAAAAAGGACTACAATTAGCAAGCAAATGGGTTACCACTGAAATTAGCTACAAAGTGATATTAATTAGAACAATGATAAATTATTTTTTAGCCGAATAAGCAATGTATTAAATCAAATACCTAAGAAGGCAATAATTTAAGTCAAATAAGTCAAACATTGAAAACGTTCTTATGTTTTGTGCCAATTCATCTATTCTTTGAAAATTACTCTCAGAAAACATGAACGAAAATGTGCACGGGCACGTTAACCCACATTCTCCTCCAGGTACCACCTACTGCACTCCTCCACTTCGCAAACAAGCTTAGGAAGCTAATTTTCTATACACAGTATCTCTAATTCTGGTTCTTGTGTTTCCTTGTCAACCTACTCCCACCTGGTTTCTGTCCCATTAATTCTACGAAAGCAGATCATCCTGAGGTCACCAACGGTGTCTGTTTTCAGGTCTACCGGGATAGTTCTTCTGCACCTGCCCTCCAAGTACCACTCAGTCTTTTAAACACACTCCTTCCCTTTAGTAGCGTGTCCCCCCACTATTCCCTATTTATCCTTCTAGCTTCACTGCCCCTCTACCTCACTGTCCTTTGCAGACTCTCTTCTGCCCAACCCTTAAATGCTGCGGGTCTGCAAGACTAGGTTTAGGTCATCGTCTCATTGTCCACTCGATAAGTGACCGCATGCATTCAGATGCCCTCATTACCAGATACGCAGTAAGGAATCCCAAATTAATACCTCCCCATGGCATTTCTAGACCCATATTCCCAACTAACAATCAGACTTCTGCATGTAAATGTCTCCCAGGCACCTTAGAAAGGGCATCTGTATTATTTGTCCTTTCCAGACTCATTTGTAACTAAACTCCTCGTGTGAGAACATGATTGTCCTTTCCTTCTCTCTGCGGTGTTTAATATAATTGAAATAAAAGAATCATTAGTACCGGTGTTATGTCTCCTTTTCTGTAAGACAAAGTTACACCACAACAGGAACTGGATTTACTTTGCTCGCCTGTATTTCTTGACTGCAATTACACAATATATCATTAAGAGACTCAACTTATACATGTAATCTGAATGCAGTGAATGAGCAAATAAATTTTACTACTCATTCCTCAATATCTTTTACAAAACCAGGGTTTGGATTTTGAATTCATAATAAATAAATTCAAGAAGTTTTCTTTGATGAGAATTTAATAAATAAAACAAATTGCAAAGTTAATAACATAGAAAAGTAAACGTGCCTTTTAAATTATAATACAATGTAAACATGTATATGTAATTACATGTGATTTTAAATATAAATATCATAGATACTAGAAGAACTGGAATAAATAAATAAATACACAGACATAACGCAGTCACCTCTTAGGGACCGATGACACTAGAGCTGAATTTTTTAACATATTGTTGCTTAATGCTCTGACAAAAGAACTGCTGAATTAAATACAATCAATTCTGTGACTGAAGCAGAAAGAAGAGCCCTTTGAAATGACCAAACACATGTGCAAGGATGATGTGGCACAGTCATCGGTGAGAATCAGTTCAAGGTGAGCCCAGGTCTCCATCCTTCTTTCTTAACCCTTCTTGCAAGCTTGTTGATGAAGAGAAGGAACTCATGATTTCCTCTCTGACAACCTCCCAGGCACAGTCACTGTATTTCTTCTGTTTCAGGTAGAGACGAATGCCCAAGAAGTACCTCTTCACGGCCAGTGTAGGGTCCTTCCCAGCGGCAGATTCTGCCTGTCCCACGTCCTGCACCAAACAGGGTTCCAGGTCTTCCAGCTGCCGATGGAGTCCAGTGAGGAGCTGGTGCAGCAGGGTCGTGTTCCAGGCAGCAGAGTGCTCTGTGAAGAAGACTCTGGAGGTCTGCACGAGCATCTCGTAAAGAACAGAGATGGCCTGGGTCCTCTGGACCTGGCTGCCATTCACCGCCTGCTGGGGGAATCTGAAGTCTTTTCTGTCATCCAGGCACAGGGAAAGGGAGATTCTCCGCATTTGATCCAGGAGCACGACGTTCTCATTGCTGACCAGATCATGGTTCAGAGTCAGGTTGCAGCCCAGAGACCCACCGTGGCCATGGCTCAATACCACCAGGGCCGAAAGGAGAGAGAGCATGAGGGCCATGGAGAAACGTGGGTGCTGCTGGCCTGGCTCAGCTGAGCGTCGGATGAACCTTGGCCTCTAGGTCCTCTGATGACAATCTTTCGGAGCATGGCCATTATATAGGGAACACAATCATTTTCATTTTCTAAACATTTCACCACACTTTCACTTCCTTTATTTTGTTTTCATTCATGTCTTCTCCATTTACTCTAAGAAAATATCAGTCTACACTATTAATTTTGTCATAGAAGTTGAAGTTTCCCGGTAAAATCCAAATGTGCCCATGGAAATGGATACTGATCAATCAATTGAGAAACGTCTTGTCCAGAAGTCAGAACTGTGAGTAGCTATGCAAATGCACAAACATATGCACATATCATGTACATTTTTCATACATAAATATTGTCCTTCTCCTCATTAGAAACAAAATTTGGCCTTGAATCTGGGCAACATTTTTACCTCCTTACTTTATTTGCAGAGGGAGACAGGCTCCCTCAGCCCCGTGGCTTTGTGTATTTTGTTAGGTACTTACCACACTGTGTATAGGAAATAAGCTCTTCAGCACCCAGTACTGGGATTGGTTACTATTTTCTTCACAACCCAGGCTGGTGATCATTAGTGAATAAGTTTCTGGGATGTTTCTCTTCCTGCTAGAACACATTCATGCAGGTCCATGTGGTTACACTTCACTGGGGCAACAAGGTCACGACTAACAGAGCCATTGCCCTTTCTTTCCACCATTTTGTAATGGGTCCATAGGGCTCCTCAGGTCGTGCCAATACTTGCAGCAGGAATCCTGGTTCTTCCTGGTGCATGTAGATTGGTGATTCTAATACCAAGATAATTTTCTTTTCTCAGGAGCACCTCACTCACAAGGGAGGTATCACCTCTAGAAACTCTTTCCCTCTGAAGTGACAGAGTCCCCAACCCAAAATCTCCTGACTCACTCCCTGAGTGCAGGCTAAACATATCCTGAGGCGGTTAGGATTCCCCTGCTGTGGAGAGATTGTATCTTTGTTGGCAAAATAACGAATTTTCTAGGATCCCGGCCCTTTCTGCTGCATGTGCTGAGGACACTCGTTCTCACTGGTGACCTCCTGACCCATGGCCCCTGGTATCAGGAGTGAAACCAGTCCTCAGTGCTGATTCCAAAGTTTATTTTTTCTAAGTAAAGTGGAGGAAATAGTTATCCAATTGTAGTCATTTCACCTTTAGTAGGCAAATAATCTTTATTTTTCCAGGATGTCTTTTATTGTTCGATTCTGTTACTTGAATTATTAGACAATCGTTATGCTCAAAATCTGTGAGCTGGGAACACGAGATCAAATGATGGCGTCTCTCAGCAGAAAATAACGGAACAGAAATTAGTGAACTTCAGTTGTTCATTCAGTCCGCATATTTCTATTGGGCGTCTTTGTTCATCCTTCGCTGTCTCATGTTAGGAGGGCATGAGGCCCGTGCTATTATGTCAGGGAGACATCGCCTTCTTTCCTTTACTTATGCGAGCTATTTCATTTTAAATTTAAAAAACAACAGTAACAAGAATCTGAATATCTTATTTTTTTGCAGAGCAGTTTACCAGGCATGGTCTGTCTCGCTCCTATGGCATAATTTCGGTTTCTTTCTGCGGTTAATACAAACAAAGGAAAGTAAAAGGAGGGCAAAGGGGCTTCACTGTGTTTCTCCATAATTTTCGAGACTTCAGATTTTTTTTGTTTCTAATTTCAACGTTCCTAGAAAGCAAAACTTGACAGTTGTGTGTGAACAAAAAGAAAACATACGTAATTCAGAATGTCACGAAAGTGCAAGAAAGGAAGTGTCTCTTTGGGTGACAAAATGACAAAGTGTAAGTTAGCAAAAATTCAGTGTAGCCAAGTTGGGACCTATAGCAGCGGAAGGAGGGAAGCCAGTGTTGAATGACACAGAATCAGGACACGACTGCTTCTGCCAGAGGCTCACAGAACGGTACCTTCCGGGTCAATGACCAGCATTCGTGTTGCAAGACCAGCCACTTCATTTTTCTTTCATTGAATCCACATGTGATGAGCTCTGAGGAGAGAAAGGAGGAATCACACCAACCAATTCTCAAGAGACTGACCCCCTGAACCCCAGCTGCCAGAACACTAACCCTCTCTGGCAGGATTGTGAATATGAGCCCTAGCCTGAGTACTCTATCCACTTAAGAAATGCACTCAGGCAATTAAAAGTTTGCCTTGAGAAATCGAGAATTAAGAGAGGGAATTAAGAAAAGATTCTGCTCCTAATCTGCATAATAACAGTGGTATTTTAAATATTAACACCAAAATTTATTGCACACTAACTATGTACCAGTCCCTGTTCTAAACTCTTTGAGATTATTAACTCAATCTTCTCAACCCAATTTGGATTACACTTGTCGTGCAGGGTGTCCTACGTGGGGAGGCCTGCAGGGTTTCTGCTCCTGCTCCCCACATAAGAACGCAGGACATGGTGAGGCTAAAAAGGAACACCCACGGAGACATAGGTAGGGGAGTCATACCACTATACTCTCGCTGGCAGCTGGGTTGTAGACACAGGAAGCAGGAGCCACACAATTCTCAACCCTCACTGCGCCGCTTGCAGGCTCAGCCACCATCATCTTGCTAGCCCCATTTTTTTTTGCTAGCGTAGCCACAGCAGTTATATTAGTGGCCAATGGCTCACTGGTTACAGCTGACGGCCAACTAGCCACAGCTGATGGCCATCCAATCACAGTTGATGGCCATTTACTACCTGAGCCAGCACCTGTCTATGTGAGGCAGAGAGCCTGGAAACTACTTTCTGGGGCTCTGTCCCCACAACACTCATTTATGAATCTGTTTGGAGAGAAATATAAATTTGGAGGGGTTTATTTTTCTCAAAGTACCAAAGATTCAAGGTCAAAACCTCAAGGAGATTTGAAATAATGAGTTGTGTAGCAGGGCCTGTAAAAAGAAGTGAAGGACTGAAATGGGCATGAAATGTATGAACCATGGAGAGGCAAAGCCATGAAGTCACAAGAGCAGGGAAGGTGAAGTGATGAAGTATTTCCAGCTCCACTTCAAATGCCAAAGAATTGGTGTCTATTGTTTTGTGTGTCAACAGGGTTGTGGTTTGTATGAGTCTCTGAGCTGTCTGACTTCTAAGGAAAAGTAGACAAAATTCCTTTTAAGCAGTTGTAAGGGGGTAGATTTTTCTGTCAACTGAAACAGAAGTTTGCAGCTGGCACTAGAGTAACGCACTTCCTTTCCGATGCTCAGCAGGCTGCTGTGCCATCAGAGCTGAGGGTGCTGGGGACACTGCTATTGGCCATGTCTCCGTGGGAGAAATCTGTGCTCTTCTCCCCTCTGAATACGAATGACCTGGAGAAACAGCTGACTCAGTGCCGTCCATTCCATTGGATTGTTCCTCCTGCTGAGGACCTGCTTGCTGCTGTCCACCCTTCAAACGTCTCTGTTCTCCTTCCACGTGCTGGAGCTGCTGCTGATTTTCAACTCCTTCACGTTTCTACAGGTGCACTGTGGTTTGGGGAGCAAACGTGAGTCCCGCGCCTGGTGCAGCGCCCTCGTGGTGGAATCAGAGGTGGAACTGCCTACCAGAGACCCGAATGCTTGCCTAGATTCTTTCCCCAGTCGTAGGTGTAGACGGGTGGCCGAGCTCCGTGTCTTTACTGCGTTTCTGCGAACGACTGGCCGGACAACAGGGGGACCTGGACCTCTCCCTGCACGCGGGAACCAGCTGGCAGGGACGGTGGAGGCGGGGCCGTGTTCACAATCTCGCTTGGGAGGCTGAAACACCTCCAGGGCTGGGGCTGCACGGTGATCCCTCACACCCCATCCGTGGCACTGGGCGTCCCTTCTCATGCCTGGGGGTGTAAAGACCCGCTCAGCTTCTCGACCCTTACCGGCGTGCGGGCTGCGCAGCGCTCACTCCCCCTTCCCCAGCCCTCCAGCCCTGCGGCTTGGTTCTCCAACACTTTGGAATATTTAGTAAGTCTGGGGTGTGAAACAGGACAGGGCTAACAGATTTTCAGGGCACGGTGTCAGTATGAAACCAAATCGTCACCTTTTACACCTCAATAGCCCAATGGAAAAACAACAAAAAAAGTTGCAGTAACAAACAAACGGAAACAGCAACCAAGAGTGGAAGGAATCCTAAGTACAAACATTTGAAAGGTGTACGGCAATCACAAAGTCAGAGCCAGGTGAATCCAAAAAAATGTCCTTGTAGGCCTGCTTCTACAGGGTCCCCAACCAGAGGTGGAGGAATAAAGAAAAGCACGGACAAACATCGTTTAACATGGAAACTAGATCCCTTTAACCCATCAATTGGAGAGGAGCAATCTAGAGATTGAGTGTGTAAACTGAAGCAAAGATTTGAGAGACCCCTGATACCTGAGAAATTAATTTCCACTTCCCGATCAACTAGTTCATTTACAATTTTGGATAACCTTCATACCTCTCAGTTCTACCCAAATGGGTACTTGGCAGGCTGTTATTTGGCAACCACTGTATTCTCTGACATTTCCTTATTTAAGTTGTCTTCTCTCTTACCACTGAGTCACAGTGGAAGGGAAGCAAGTGGAGTCATTACTCAAAGTAACAATGAGAATTTTTTCCAGATTATATTATGCAGCTGGGGCATTCTCCCTCTGTAAGATACAACAGCTGAGGAAGTGGGCTTAGTCAAATATTGGGGTGGGACCTTTCCAGGACAGAGCCTCTTTGCAGCTCTGAAGAAGTAGGTGAGGATCAGACTCTTTCGCATGGAACAGAAAGAAGCCTGCTGTCTGCGGACTTTGGTGATTGTCGTTGTCCCTCTTGGCCAATAGGTGGCGCTCCTCCTCCTTAAATGCTTTAATCATCCCCAGGGTAAAATCCACCGGACTTTCTAGTTCCTTTGGGCTACAGCTACGATTACATCATGGTAGAAGCGACAAGCCGCAGTTCCAAAAATATTCATCCGAAGGAGAAAAATAGTCCGTGATGTAGGAGTTGTTTCTGAAACACCTAGAACTCTCGTTCAACTTTTGCTTTTAATTGGTGGCTTTATACTCTAAAGGGAAATGAATGACCAGAAACCACAAATGGGGAGGAAACAGCTGTATTGGTGGGCAGTGCAGCTGAAGAAGGAGTAAGTGAGGAGAGCACGCTGGGAATTTCTACACTGGAGAAAAAGGAAGTGATTCTGATATGGGAACAGAGCAAGGGAATTCAGAAAAGCAAGGAAGGAGGACAGAAGAGTGCCACGTATTATTACACGGACCATATAAGATTCGTTCCTCCTTAGAGACTAACTTCTCTTCCACCTATTAATGCAAGCCGCCATTTCCTTGCTGCATATTCTTATCCTCGATGCGAGTAGTGACTATACTTGAGTCTTCGTAACACTTCCCAGAATTCTGTTTTTCACACTGTCGTGTTTTTGCAGGTATTTATTGAGAGATGGGAGAGTTCACTATTCTGATACTCGAGTAGGACAATTGAGTCGCGAACTCATCCTGGATAAAGTGCTACATAGCTCGCTGCTGAATATCAGTAGGGTCACCTTCCAGGGACCCCTTGGGAAACTATGCACCGATTCCATCTCCTAGTCCACCCTTCAAAGCCATTTTGGAACTCTTGTTCTGGAATGGCCATCAGAGCTGTTGTCATATTACCCTTCATGTCCTGAGTGTTATCAAAATGTCTTCCTTTCAATATTTTCTTTATCTTTGGGTAAAGAAAGAAGTCACTGGGGGCCAGATGAAGTGGGTAGGGAGGGTGTTCCAATACAGTTATTTGTTGACTGGCTAAAAACTCCCTGACAGATAGTCCCATGTGAGCTGGTGCATTGTCCTTACTCAAGAGCCATGAATTGTTTGGGAAAAGCTCAAGTCGTCTAACTTTGTCACACAGCCTTTTCAGCACCTCTAAATAGTAAAGTTGGTTAACTGTTTGTCCAGTTGGTACACGTTCATAATGAATAGGCCACTGATGTCGAAGAAAGGTTAGCAACATTGTTGCAATAAATTTACATATTTAATTGTCTGACCTTCGCATAGCTGTATTTAAAAATCAGAAAACAGTTACCATATTTAAGCCTTAACACTGTAAACATGTTTGAAGATGTTTTAGTTTGTTTCATGTTCACAATAACTCTAGGAATATTTCCACCTTATTTTACATGTGAGGTAGGTGATGCTCAAAGAGTTCTAAATTCTCCAGGATCACACCTAATTGCTGGCAGAATATGGTTCAATACTGAATCCTATCTTGCGTATTTCACGCGATTGAAAAGTTCATCTTTTAAAATTCCTTTCAGAAAAAGGCCGACCTCCCAAGATAAGAAGGAATTCTGCCAACAGACTGCCTTATGACTCAGAAATCCAAGCCTTCCTAAGGTGTCCAACCTGTTGGTCCTCTTCTAGAAAACCCTGACGAATACTCTGGGAAGCCAAGTGTTCCCAATCGTTGTGCATCTTCTGAATCACTCCATCCTCCAGAGGGGAGAACAGAACCGCACAGGACAGAAATATGTTGAAATTTAACTACGGCCCTAGCCAATCCCCAGTTGGAAAGCAGCAAATCCGAACCTTGAGCGTGTTACCTCAGGAAAAGACGGCTGAGCCCTCCACAGTCGCAGGCGCTCCCTGTTCCCTTAGCAATGACACATACTTCCTGGTGAAATACCTCAGGGAAGATATTATGCTCATCATAGAAATTCCTCTCAACATATACCACATTGATATATTTGAATAAACAAAATGTCACTAGCTCGCAGGAACAATAACACTATTCTTCACAATCCTTAGCTTATATCGGGCTGCACCATTTTGCTACATATGCAGAGGTTTTCCCACTGAGTGAAAGAGATTTCAAGTTCGTTTTTCAAGATGACAATGAGAACATTTCTCTATTCCATGATAGTTGGAGTCTGATAATAGGAGTAAATCTGTGAAACTAATGTTGTGCTATTGACAGTTGTATGATCAATGTTTCAAGAGATTTTCCTGATTAGCACTGAGGTCCATTCCCGGATTGGCAGCTCTACCTGCCCCCAGAGTCCTGTAGTGTGTGGAAGGGGTGATTCACAGGGAAGCTCTGGTCTGCACAGTAGGTTGTAGGCAGGGAACACACCTTTCTCTGTCCCTTTAACTGCACAGTCCAAACAGTCCGCCAGCCTGGAACCAGAGACTCACACTCTTTCTCTTTGTAATAGACACAGGGTAAGGCAACAGGCAGATCATGATGGCATTAGAACGTATCGTTACCAAGAAGTAGTCGTGTTTCGTAGCATGAAGGGACGTCCCCAGGAAGTGGTAGCATCTGCCTAGATCAGAAGCCTGCCCCCCAGGCTGGGTCTCAGCACTTGTTCCACTGGGTCACCAGGGAGCTGTTTCTCCTGAGAGGAGTTTTCTTTGCCCTCCCACAGGCTGGATCCACTTTCTGTTTTCTGCTAGTTACAGCTACTATTACATCACACTCAACACATGAAGGAAAGCCTCTCATGAAGACGTTTCTGCAAAACCTCGCAATGTGATGCCCTTATGCTTTTTACTTGTAATGTTCTGCTCTTTAGGGAAATTTTTAAGCTGAAACCACAATGGAACAGAAAGCAGTTGTGTGAATGGGCTGAGAGGTAAAGGGTGAATGACAAAGGGCTGAGTGGCTTTCTACCCTGGAGAGGAAGGAAAGTGTTGTGCTATGGGGGTGTATCCTGGAATGTGCCAGACGCTAGAGGCATTACCTATCCTGCTGCTCTGCCCGTTAGCTAGATATTTATTTCCCTCTCTCAGATATGAGTACAAGCTACCATTTCATCCCTGAAAAAATAAGACACTTCTGTGAAATGAGGAATGACCATTTTTCAGCCTTCTCCAGAATTCATGACAGAATTCTGTTTTTTTCGGCTGCCTCTTTTTAGATCAGTTACTGAAAAGTAGGATACAGGTCCTAAGAATTTGATAGAAAGAGACACGTTATATAAGTATATGCTGGGGAGAGAATTCATTTTTTTCCCTTCTGCTCAATACAGCTTTGAACGTAACATGAATTTTGACCACTGCTTTTAGGTTCCTTTCCCCACAAGAATCAAAGAAACAAGAGAGCAGGAACCTTATTCGTTCTGTTCACCTCTGTATTCTGAGGGTAAAACTCAACCTGATATAGAGACAGTCAACAATTACCTAAAATTTGAATATAATGTGATGGGTAAATGATTTGTGCGATCCATTCTTTAAACCAAGTTGCACAGTCAGGCTTGGTGTTTCTTTTAAAAATAAACTAATACGAGAAGTTTACTATGGTAAAATTGTAATAAACAAAAAAGTCACAAATGTAAAGAACTAAATAGAAAGAACATATTGTATTTTATCACCACAGTGTAAAGATGCATGTGCGTGACACTGTATGAAAAAAATTATTACAAATAAATGAATATTAAAATAGATACACAGATCCATCAGCATGGGCATCTGTAAGTGACGAGTGCCTGTAAAGTTGAACATCATGTTACCTAAAACTCCTGAAAGTCTTTGACAAATTGATTGCACTTATGTCATGATTACAACACAAGATAACAGACAGTCTTTGCCATGACAAACACGAGGAAGTGTTATATTATTACTCCGTGAGAATCATCTCCATGGGGAACCAGGTGTCGTTCTCATTCCTTCATCTTCCCCACGAGTTCATTGGTAAGAGAAGGATCTCCTGATTTCTGCTCTGACAATCTCCCAGGCACAAGGGCTGTATTTCTTCTCTTGCAGAGAGAGGGTGATTCTCTGGAAGTATTTCCTCAGGGCCAGAAGGGAGTCCTCATTCACCATGGGCGTCCCTTCCACACCCACCTCCTGCATCAGACAGGCTTCCAGGTCATTCACATGCTGATAAAGCCCAGCCAGAACTTGTCCAGGAGGGTCTTGTCCCAAGCAGCGAAGGAGCCCTGTATTCTGAAGAGGTCAAAGGTCTGCTGGGTCATCTCCTGGATGACAGAGATGGCTTGAGCCTTCTGTAACTGGTTGCCACCAAACGCCTCCCGGGGGAATCCAAAGTCATGTCTGTCCTTCAGGCAGGAGAAAGAGGACATTCTCCTCATTTGTGCCATGAGCACCAAGGCCCTCCTGTTAAGCAGCCTGTGGTTGTGAGGCAGGTCACAGCTCAGAGAGCAGCGGGAGTGGCAGCTGAGCACCAGCAGGGCCATCAGGAAGGAGAAGGGCAGGGCCATTGGGGGCTGTCAGATGCTGCTGGCCTGGCTGAGCCCGGGGCCTGCACACCTTGTCTCCAGGCTCTGAAGCCCTTCCTTTGTTGCATGCGTCTCATGTAGGGGACATAACGAATTTCCAATTTCTGAATGTCCCCTTTCTACTTCTGCTTTTGTTTTCCTTGATGCACTTTCTACATGGCTTAGATCAGTGCCATGCAAACTTATATTTTCATATTACTCCTTGCCCAAAGAGTCTTCCAGATGTTTTCGTTAGTGGATCCCCCAGGAAAACTTAACACAGTTGTACGATATACATGTATGTACTGCATGTGTATCTGTGCTTCACATATATGAAAAGAAAGTGTAAAATTTAATCCAAATATTCTGTGAAGGATTAAGATTGAATAGTAAACATTTCAAGCTGCAAGTTAAATTTAAAAGCTATTGATGTTTCCTTTAACGTAATTCAAGTTAATTTAACTTTTTAACTAAGTTTCCAGACTGACTTTTAACGCAATATATTTACTCATATATATAGTAACATATCCCACCTCGTGTTCAAATAAAAATGTATGTCATACGTCAAACTAATATCAATGTGTAGGTGGAACTTAGAATCACTCAAAACGACTAAACACCATTGAAAACTTAAATTAGTTATCTAACATTTATTTTTTGGTACTTAACTTTAAATTTTACTCCATATCAGAAAGTAATTTTTAACTTCAGTGGTTGCTAAATATTCATCTATCTTGTCAACGTTTTTTGGTTTAGTTTTGACATAATTATTGATGATATGAATAACTTTAGTAGAACTAAGTAATAAAATATAAACTGTTTGCATTTGAGCGTCAAAAACCACGTCACCCTGAGGCTCAAACATGAGGAACATCCACAAGACAGCCAGTGGCAGCTGGTAAGTAAGCAGAGGCCACCTCTCACAATATGACTCTGAAATCAAGCCAATGATGGAAGGAAAGTCCTCCAAAGAGCCACCAAGTCACCAGAGGTTTGGAGCACTGATCTTGCATGCATTTTGCCTGTCTTCATTGAACCAAGGATTCTCATGTGATACACGAGAAAAACGGATACTAAGGAATAAGATTTTGTTGCATAGACTCGGGCTTTGCAGAGCAACAAGCCATTGTCATAGCTAAGATTTCTATAGTGACCTGCTATGGTCTCATGATTATGTTCCCATAAAATTTACATGTGGAAGTCTGAACCCCTGAAGTGATCATGTAATGTGATGAGGAAATTTGGAAATAATTAGGGCCTGAGGGAGGAGCCTCGTGAATGGTATTAGTGCCCTCATAAAAGAGGCCTGCGCTAGATCCCTCCCTCTCCTGCCATGTGAGGATACAGGAGAACTCGGCATTATGTCCCCAGGAAGCAGGCTGTCCTCCAAAGCCAACCATGATGACACCCTCATGTACATTTCAGCCTGTAGAACTGTGAGCAAGAAATGTCTGCCCTTCACAAGCTACGGACTCCATGCTCTTCTATTAAAGTAACCTGAATGGACTAAGACATACCCGACCTAATTTCTTCTAAGAAAACATCCCCGGGGTCTGTAAAATACCTCAAAAGAGAGAAATCATTTTACTCAACCTTGGCATTTAGTGCAGTCCCTATTATTTCAGGAGCACAGTCAATATTCATGAACAGAATAATGAAGGTAACAACGGGAGAAAGAATAATCCACTAGATAGACATGAATTGAGTGAACTAGAGAACTAAATACTTTGCAAATTCCTCATGGTTCTCTGAAGGACGTTGTATTAAATATTGTATGAGGCAGTAATTTAAAAGATTGTTGGGTCTGGGAGATATTTACTTCAGGTTTGTATCTTCAATATTTAGACTATCAGGATGAGAATCATAGGCCTCGTCATAAAAAGAAGACTCACGCTCTGCGTTTATTTCAGGGATCCTCGAGAACCTGCAAGGAGCTACCTGATCAGACTTTCCTCGTCTCCCCCGGGTAATAAGGAAACAACTTGCACTTTACACTGTGTTCTGAGACCTCGTCTACACACTTGTGGCCGTTCTTTAACTTTAGCTTGTGCCTTGAGAATCAACCTGAATGCTTCTTTCACAGGATCAGTGATGCTGTGAGCTGTAACTAGTGACCTCCATGCTATGTCCCCCAGAGTTTAATTTGTAGAATCAGACTTGCAGTTGTATTGATAATGTTCGTGCAGCACATTGGTAAAAATAACATCTGGGGTATTTTTTGACCTACAAGAGCATTAAGACAGATCGCATAAAAATGAACAGTGGTCGTATACACTGAACTTGTCTGCTCTCCCAGTTAGTCCCCAGAGTAGAGTCTGCTTCTGAACTTATTGCACCTAGACGTCCCATGAGAATAAATTCAGAACAACTGTGGTGAGTGTAACTCATATTGCCCTGTAGAGTCCTGGCCCTTGAAAACACCCCATGTGATCTGCCATAATTTTCCCTTTACAGCTGAGTGGTATAGACTTGAGTACCAGAGACAAATGTGGCATAACATGTTGAATATGGCAAAGTCACACAATAGAAAGTACCCATGACATTGAATCACTGCAGAACAACCAACCAGAGAGTCCTCTGTTGAGGAATGATTGCACTGTGTTCTTTTACAAAGGAAAGGTAAGTCTTTATAATGATCAATGTATGAATGGTTTTCTGTTTATCACTTAGAACAGCTACCATTAACTTAACTGACAAATGTGTTTAACAAAATACTATCCTGATGAACCTTCCCATAAAAAGAATGGACTTTACACTTTGGACAGCAAATGTTATCCTGAACCCCCGAGCCCCGAAAAAATCACCCTTAAACAGGTTATCCAAATTATATCATAAAATTATTTATTTGAAAAGGTAGTTCTTTTCCCTATCTATAATTTTGTAGCATCATGATGAAAACTGATTTTCTTAAATAAGGCCCTGGTTTTGGTTTCAGGAATTTCTCAGCCGGTGCCGAAAAGTGAATTGTGATTGTTCTGGGGCTTAGCAAACAGCGTCATCTAATAGAGATTTACAAATATAAGTTTCTTCTTTGTTTGTGGACTTTGCTTGAGGGTTGTTACACAAGAGAAAGGCGAACTTGAATTTCACTTCTGACAACCTCCCCAGCACAGGAGCTGTATTTCTTTTTCTTCAGATACTTCAGGATTACGCGGAAGTAATTCCGGATACGAATTCCCAAATGGTCGGGACAAACCAGAGTTTGTTCTTTAGTCTGCCCCAGCTCTTCCAGACTGTCATCAAGGCCAGAGAGCAGTTTGGCGAGGAGCGTGTGGTCCCAAGCTGCAGGGCTCTTGTCTGTATTGAACAGGTTGAAGGTCTGCTGAAGCATCCGGAGGCACAAACAAGTGATTTGTGTCTTCTGCATTTGGGTGATGTTCCCAGTTTCCCAAGGAAATCGGAAGTCGATTCTGTCGTTCAGGCATAAGTGAGGGGGGATGCTTTCCAGCTGTCCCATAAGACTGAGGATTTCCCATTTTTCTAGGCTGTGGCTCCAAGACAGGTCCCCGCCAAGAGAAAAAGCCCGGATGGAGCCCAGCATCACTCCCGCCACTAGCCACCAACAGATCTGGGCCATTGAGAATTGGACGCTTCGCTAGACGCCCTGCAGGGGGCGCGCGGGCACCGCTCCACAGCGCGAAGGTTCCTTCGAGGGTTTACTGAGAAGCGTGCTTCTCGAGCTGGCCGCAAGAGGGCGCGCGGACGCAGACTTGGCAGCCTCTCTGCGATTCGGGTAGCGGAGAGAAAAGTCCAGGGCCTCATTGAGGAACAAACTCGGCGCTGCTTTAATAGTGTAGGAAAGAAAATTGCCTTTCCGCGGCCCGGACGGCTGAAGACCGAGCTTTGCCGTGGCCGCGCCGGGGACACATTGCTTAGGGACGGAGAACAGAAACGCGCGTTTACTGCGCTTTCCCCCAGTTTTGTGCTTTCCTTTCGCACAGAAACCCTAGCGAGGCCACTTTCACAAAGAATCCGTTTACGGAGAGATTTGAGGCTCGGAATCGGAACATGTTGAGTCGTTTTTACGGCTTCGGGACAGTGTCTGTGCGAGATGCCGACAGATTCAGAGACAGAGGAACACGGAAACCATGGGATGTGACAGGACAGCGTTGGGGACGCCATCGGAGTGAGTCGGGGCGCGGCCACCCTGGGGGCCCGAGCCCGGGAAGAATGTGCGCCCCCGGGTCAGGCTTTGTGACTTTCCTGGTGACTTTTCAACGTTACAGCGTTACAGGTGCTGGGGTAAAGTACTGAAAAAATGAAAAGTTGGAACATTAAATCCGCGTTTTACCAAAATATTGAACTATTTTAACATTAAGTAAAAATATCAAAGGTAAAATGTGGAAAATATTTTTCACATTTCAGCTTAAAAGAGCATTTAATTAAACTTTTTAAAAGGTAAAGAACCTTTACTATTGAAAAAAAGACAAACGTAATATTTACAGAATATTTTTTAACACTAACACTATTGAGACAGCATTTTCCTTCACTTCATTGAAACTGTATTTTACCTACATAGAAAGAAGAATTGAAGATAATTTTACTTTCTTGGCTTTAGGGGAAGTGAACTCATTACTATTTTCAAGACTACTTCTTTACTTGTTTTCGTGTTTGACAATTTCTGGTGACTCCGTGACGATTTTAAATAATGTTTATTTAATATGACATTAGTGAATCGGCTTTCATAGGACTCCACCTTGACAACACTGTTCAAAAGGAAAGTTAAGAGTTGTGTGAAAGCAGTGGAGGACAGTTTAATTTTCTTTCGACAGAATGAAGAGAACTATGTGAATTAACGCTCGGTGCTCAGAATTTTAGCAACTGCATGGAACTTACCAAAATTTTACTTGTATGTGGCCCCCTTCCTCTGTAAGACTCTCAGGGCTTTGCAATACAAGGTCATTTCTTGTCTTTTAAATGTTGATATTTTGTTCGTCATGGACATTTCAGCATGAATTTTCATTTTTTAGCATTGAATGAAAATAATATTTATCTTCATTCCTTAGATTTGATGCCTTCTCAACTTCCGTGTCTGGGGAACGTAATCACTTTACGCCACTATTAATCCAGGAGATAGCTTTTGATTTAGAGTGTTGTGCTCTTCAGTGGCTGAAAATCTCAGAATGTCTCATTTCCCATCATCCTCTCCACCGCATCCCGTTTTAATTCTTTTACCATTTTCCTGGTCTTTGCAACCTTTTAATTTAATCTGTGCCTTAACATAATATCACCAGAGGTATTCTGAATCTGCGGATGAGGGAAGGGATTATTTAGCTCATTTATAGGATTCGTAGAACAGCCATTTGTTTTTTTGTTTGTCTTTGACAACTTTTCTCCATTCTGGTTTTCTGCAGAGGGTTTCAAGTGTGCTGTAAGATTTCCCTCAATTAATGTGCCAGGCACTGATCTAAGGGTGGAAACTAGGGCCTGTTCCTTCAAAGTCCTACATACAAGCCCCTCTCCTAGAGTTTCCATTGGGGAACCTCACCACGCACACCCCCGAGAATGTTAAAAGAACTGCAATCAAAGCTTCTCTTGGCTGGGCTGAACATGGACTATACGATTATCATATGTGACCTTAATACTAAAGGCAGCTATCACTCCCTATGATCAGATTCTCAGCCTGTAATTTGCACATATTTCGTTTAATCTTTACAATTTCCTATGTGACCACTAGTAAAGTTGTCTCGGTGTCCGAAGAGCGGAAATGACAATCTGATGTCATTTCAATTCAGGAGCCACAGATTTTGAAGAAAGTGAAGCTTTCAGCTGACTTCCAGTCCCTCGTCTTCATCAGTTCTCTTTGCTCTGAGCTGCACTGAGCATGCTCGGACTTCATTCATCCTAATTGAGCCTTTAATGTCTGTCCTCCCTGCTCCCTGGAGAACAGTCAGCATCCCTGTCTCACTTTCCCGGAATCCACATTGCCAAGCACATTTTCACCTCTGTGCAGTCAACACCTCATGGGTGACAGAACGAAGAGCACTGTATGAATTAACCCTTAGTGTTAACCCTTGATCTGTGCTGATCGCACAAAACTACCTTGGGGGAGGGAATCGTGGTATCCTTCAAGTCCACGCAATTTCACATACTATAGATTTCTTGCGTGATCTTAATTGTCAAAAAAAGTGTGTATAAACCTTGTGCTGCTTTCTCATTGTAACGGGGAAGGATATTTTTGACCAAAACAACACTTACTTTAAACGCTTTCATCACTCGCATGGTGTCCCAGAGAATATTGATCCATGGCTTTATGTCAGGTTGAAAGCATATAACCTAATTCAATCAAGCACGTGGGGTTAGGGAGATACAGGGTTTACCAATCCAGTAGGCTTCACAATATTTTAAACTCTTGTGATGGTGAATTTTCTGTGTCATTTTGATCGGACTACGGGGTGTCCAGATATTTGGTCAATCGGTCTCAGTGTGTGCGAGGGTGGTTTGAGATGAGATTAACCTTTCAGTAGATGGACTGAGGAAAGCGGATCACCCTTCCTGACCTGAGTGGCCCTCATCTAACCGTCTGAAGGCCTGAATAGGCCAAAGGGCTGACCCTCGAGTGTCAAAACGACAAAATATCATTCAGCTGCAATGGAACTGGAGTCTAAGGCTTATGGCAAAGGGAATGATGAAGGGCCAGTAGAAGGAAACAAGGAAAGATAGAGCCGATTACTCTGGCGGGGACTTAAAGGAGAGTGATTGTAGTCGGAGGCCAGCCGTCAACTGTGCAAAACCATCCACGTGATTTCTCTGTCATTTTTCCTCCCAGATGTAATCAGTTTGGGGACAGGAGGGGAAATCATGCCAACAGACTCACTGGAGACCGATTTGAAACAACACCACCAAATTACTCATTCCCTAATTCTATCTGCACAATAATGGATATTAGTCCTTTTCAATATTCAGCTTTTCACACTGGATATAATTAACGAAATGAATGAAAGTAAATAAAATTATACACATATGTATGTGTAGATGTTTATGTATACACATCTATGTCTACATATATATACGTATATTCTCATGGACATGATATATATACCATATGTGTATCTTCTTCAAAACCCCATTTAGAAAGGATCATAATATTTGAAAGATGTTTAGGAATCAAAGACAGACACAGAAGAAGTGCAGAATTGGTAAGACTTTCTCCTGCTGCTAAACTCGTCCACGCAGAAGAAGTAGTAGAGAAGAGGAAGATAAAGGACAAAAATGTATTAATATATCATTACGATCTTCCCCACCCACAATTTATAGAGAGCAAACTAAAGCATTGGCGAGGTCAACTGAGGCAAAGATTCAAGAAATCCTTCCGAATTGTCGTCTCTCCTCGCTACGTGAACAATTCACACACACACACACACACACACACACACACACACACACACACAGACACACACACACACACACACAATCCCTGGGGAACTATGTCAAGTCCAACACTGTGTAGGCTTCAGTAACACCTCCGGAATTCTACCACTATTCTTACACGTCAATGAAAAAGCCTCTGCTTGTCAGTCGGCAACATTAGAATTCTCTAACAGTTCAGAAAATATATCTGAACTCTGACTACTTGGAAGAACTGCCAATATCATCATTCCACTGATAATGATAATATTTTCCAATCAGTCAGACAGAATCACATATTTGGAATGACTTGATGAAACTGGAAATTCACTGTTCACACTGATACTTAAAACCATCAACTAGAACATTTCCTGTTAATGAAAACACCAAAGCAGTAGCACGCCCATTTTGCACAGCTCTAGCCCACAGTGTGGATAAGGCTAGTTAGTAGCAGGCTGGAGCAGGAAATGCAGTTTTATTCCTTCTCTCTTTAGAGCGGCCCACTGTGCAGAAAAGCCGTGCCCTGCCTGAAGCAGCACACTTTTTCTTTTTGTAATGATGTAAGCTACAACAGTGTGGTATTCAAGTATGATGTCACATCTTGACCCAGACAGCCTGTTGTTCATTTCGGAAGTGGATCTCCGGGAAGGACTAAGATTGGGGATTGGAAGAAAAGGCTGCCCTCCTACATTCGATCTGGCCATGTCCCAGGTGGCCAGCGGAGGGCGCAGTTCCTACGTGAGGACTTTATTAGCCCACGCAGTGAACTGAGCTCAGTTGATCCTTTGACTTTCAGCACCAAGTTCATCATTGTAACCATAGCATTGAGTCAGGACCCCCAAATAGTCATCAGAATGCTCATGGAAACAAAACTGTCTACAACGATTTTGAAAAACAGCTCCTTTTCAATTTTTGTCCTTTGTGGCTTTCTACTCTAAGGAGAAACCTTGAACCTAGAAACCACAAGGGAACCAGAGCACTTGTGAGGGAGGGTAGCAGGGTGGAGGGAGTGAAGTGGCTGTATAAGGGACTGACTGCATTCAGTAAAGCAGGACAGGGGGTGGGTGGGAGAAAGACACCAGGAGCAGGGACCGGCCAGTCAACACCACTCATCTTTCCCACCTCATTCTGGATGACTCCTCTCACGTGTTTCTACGCACCTCTCTTTACTGAGTGAGTGTAAATCAGTTGCACCTCTGACATGGGTACTGAACGTTTTCCATGTTTTCCAGAACTCTTCTCAATTCCACAGCATTCCGGCTTTGGCAGGCATTTTATGACAAGTGGTAGAACTGTTCCATAGGACTTCACAACAACTGTTCTATAGGACAAAATCTATTTTGAAATAGATTTACATACAAAAATAAGATTCACGATCTCAGAATTTTAAAAACTCAACAAGGTTTCTTTCATAAGTAATTAATACAAACTAAATGCAAAATAAACATGGAAATGTAAACATGTTTTGTAAATTTTAATACAATGTAAAAATGAGCATGTAATTACATATGGTTTTTAAATATTATAAATATGATAGACTCTGGAAAAAAGAGAATAAATACAGAAATAAATTAAATAAATAAGTAAACAAACAAACATACAAATAACCATAACAACAGTCCCCTCTTCCGGGCTGATGACACTGGAGCTGAATTTTTTAACACAGTCTAACTTAATGCTCTGACAAAATATTTGCTGAATTAAATACAATCAATTCTGTGACTGAAGCAGAAAGAAGAGCCCTTTGAAATGACCAAACACATGTGCAAGGATGATGTGGCACAGTCATCGGTGAGAATCAGTTCAAGGTGAGCCCAGGTCTCCATCCTTCTTTCTTAACCCTTCTTGCAAGCTTGTTGATGAAGCTTAGGAACTCATGATTTCGTCTCTGACAACCTCCCAGGCACAGTCACTGTATTTCTTCTGTTTCAGGTAGAGACGAATGCCCAAGAAGTACCTCTTCACGGCCAGTGTAGGGTCCTTCCCAGCAGCAGATTCTGCCTGTCCCACGTCCTGCACCAAACAGGGTTCCAGGTCTTCCAGCTGCCGATGGAGTCCAGTGAGGAGCTGGTGCAGCAGGGTCGTGTTCCAGGCAGCAGAGTGCTCTGTGAGGAAGACTCTGGAGGTCTGCACGAGCATCTCGTAAAGGACAGAGATGGCCTGGGTCCTCTGGACCTGGCTGCCATTCACCGCCTGCTGGGGGAATCTGAAGTCTTTTCTGTCATCCAGGCACAGGGAAAGGGAGATTCTCCGCATTTGATCCAGGAGCACGACGTTCTCATTGCTGACCAGATCATGGTTCAGAGTCAGGTTGCAGCCCAGAGACCCACCGTGGCCATGGCTCAATACCACCAGGGCCGAAAGGAGAGAGAGCATGAGGGCCATGGAGAAACGTGGGTGCTGCTGGCCTGGCTCAGCTGAGCGTCGGATGAACCTTGGCCTCTAGGTCCTCTGATGACAATCTTTCGGAGCATGGCCATTATATAGGGAACACAATAATTTTCATTTTCTAAACATTTCACCACACTTTCACTTCCTTTATTTTGTTTTCATTCATGTCTTCTCCATTTACTCTAAGAAAATATCAGTCTACACTATTAATTTTGTCATAGAAGTTGAAGTTTCCCGGTAAAATCCAAATGTGCCCATGGAAATGGATACTGATCAATCAATTGAGAAACGTCTTGTCCAGAAGTCAGAACTGTGAGTAGCTATGCAAATGCACAAACATATGCACATATCATGTACATTTTAATACATAAATATTGTCCTTCTCCTCATTAGAAACAAAATTTGGCCTTGAATCTGGGCAACATTTTTACCTCCTTACTTTATTTGCAGAGGGAGACAGGCTCCCTCAGCCCCGTGGCTTTGTGTATTTTGTTAGGTACTTACCACACCGTGTATAGGAAATAAGCTCTTCAGCACCCAGGACTGCGATTTGTTACTATTTTATTCACAGCAGAGGATGGTGATCATTAGTGAGTAAGTTTCTGGGATGTTTCTCTTCCTGTTAGAACACATTCATGCAGGTCCATGTGGTTACACTTCACTGGGGCCACAAGGTCACAACTAACAGAGACGTTGCCCTTTCTTTCTACCATTTTGTAACAGGTCCATAGGGCTCCTCAGGTCGTGCCAATACTTGCAGCATGAATCCTGGTTCTTCCTGGTGCATGTAGGTTGGCGATTCTAATACCAAGATAATTTTCTTTTCCCAGGAGCACCTCACTCACAAGGGAGGTATCACCTCTAGAAATCCTTTCCCTCTGAAGTGACAGAGAGTCCCCAACCCAAACTCTCCTGACTCACTTCCTAAAGGCAGGCTGACCACATCCTGAGGATTTTAGGATTCCCCTGCTGTGGAGAGATTGTGTCTTTGTTGGCAAAATAATGAATTTTCTAGGAAGCTGGCCCTTCCCACTGGATGTGCTAAGGACCCTTGTTCTCACTGGTGACCTCCTGACCCATGTCCCCAGGTATCAAGACTGAAACCAGTCCTCAGTGCTGATACCAAAGTTTATTTTTTTTCTAAGTAAGTGGAGGAAATAGTTATCCAATTGTAATCATTTCACCTTTAGTAGGGAAATAATTTTTTTTTTCCAGTACAGCTTGATTGTTCAACTTGTTTATTTAAATGATTGATCCCTTGTTATGCTCAAAATACCTCTTGATAAAAGATTTTATTACAAATTTTAGTACCTTTAATTATTCAGTCTGCATGAGTCTGTTGACCTTCTTTTTTTTCCCTTATTTCTGTCTCACGCTGAGACAACAGGGCAGTGAGGCCCAGGCGTTAAGTCAGGGAGAAACAACCTTCTTTTCTTTATTTTTTCATAATTTTTTCATTTAAAATTGTTTTAACTCTTTTTTCCCGTAGTGGTTTATGGGGTATGTTTTGTCATGCTGGTCCTCCATTACAATCTACTTCATCCTGAGGTTAATGCAAACAAAAAGAAATAGAAGAAAGGCAAAAGGCTGCACCATTTTTCTCTACAATTTTCAAGGCTTCAGAGTTTTTGTTTCTCATTTCAACTTTTGTAGAAAGCAAAACTCGACATGTGTGGGCATAAAGAAAACAAATAAGCTCTGAATGTCATGAAAATGAATTAAGGGAAGTGACTTTTCCACTATCAAAATGGAAAAGTGTAAATTAGCAAAATTTGATGCAACAAATTTGGTAGGGACTATCAAAGAGGGGAAGGATAAATGCCAATATTGAATTACACAGAAGCAGAAAAATGGCTGCTCTTGCCAGATGCTCAAACAAGAACAACTTCTATGCTCTTCTCCTGGGTCAATTGAACTGCCCTCACCTCGCAAGACCAAGTCATCTGATTGGTCTTCTATTTAATCCACAGGAGATAAACTTGGAGGAGGGAAGGCAGGAATCACACCAATCCGCTCAATAGAAACTGACAACCAGAACCCCAGTTGCTAGAACACTACCCCTTTCTGCCAGAATAGTTGATATTAGCCTTGCCTGAGCACTCTACCTAGTTGATAAATCCACTCAAAACAATGAGAAGATTACTCTGAGAAACACAGAATTAAAAGAAAGGAAAATGATGATTCCATAAGATTCTGCTGTTACTCTGGATAATAATAATAATAATCGTGATATTAAAAATGATAACATTTGGGGTTGGCCCGGTGGCTCAGGCGGTTGGAGCTCCGTGCTCCTAATGCCGAAGGCTGCCGGTTCGATTCCCACATGGGCCAGTGGGCTCTCAACCACAAGGTTGCCAGTTGGACTCCTCAACTCCTGCAACGGATGGTGGGCTCCACCCCCTACAACTAAGATTGAACACGGCACCTTGAGCTAAGTTGACGCTGAGCTCCCACATGACTCAGTTGGTTGGAGCACATCCTCTCAACCACAAGGTTGCCAGTTCGACTCCCACAAGGGATGGTGGGCTGTGCCCCCTGCAACTAACAATGGCAACTGGACCTGGAGCTGAACTGCACCATCCACAACTACAATTGAAAGGACAACTTGACTTGGAAAAAATCCTGGAAGTACACACTGTTCCCCAATAAAGTCCTGTTCCCCTTCCCCAATAAAATCTTTTTTAAAAAATGATAACATTAAATGTTTTTGAAGATCACAAACAATGACTCAATCTTTCTGACACACCTATTTATATTACTACTCATTCATAAAACTATTTGGAGAGAATTAGAAATTTGGAGAGATGAACTACAGGCATATCTCATTTTATTGTGCTTCACAGATGTATTTTTTTGCAAAGTTGAAGGCAAGGCCCTCCACCAGCAAAATGATTGACTCAATTTACTGAAATACTTGCTTTATTGAGGTGGTTTGGAACTGAACCTACAATATCTCCTAGGTCTGCCTGTTTTCGAAATGTACCAAAAACCTTAGGGATAGTTGAGATCATGGCTTGTCTAAGAGGGCCTATTAAAAGAAAGAAAAGATGGAAATGACACAGAACTTAAGACCAAAGAGAGGCTAGGAGATTAAATCAGTATAGCAGAGAGAGCGAAATGTTCAGGGATTCTGAAGTCCACCTCAAATGGCAAAGGATTGCTATTATTTT
The DNA here is from genome assembly GCF_036562045.2 of Rhinolophus sinicus. Classification (NCBI taxonomy): domain Eukaryota; kingdom Metazoa; phylum Chordata; class Mammalia; order Chiroptera; family Rhinolophidae; genus Rhinolophus; species Rhinolophus sinicus. The sequence goes on from NC_133754.1 coordinate 124,315,602, forward strand.
TTAGGATAATAGAGGGTTTGGTATAAGGAAATTGAACTGACTCACTTTAAGTACTAATGAAAAGTAGACAAATACCTTTTAAATAGTCATAAGGGAATACATTTTTCTGCCAACTGAAAAAAAAATCCAAAATTTCTTCAGTTAAATATATTGAAATAATTTTTTTAATCCATTAACTGCTGACTCTGGACATTATTATTTTGGACTCTTGGTTTTTCTTGTGAGTTTGTGAATAAACAAAAAGCACCAAAAACTTTCCATTCTAAAAGTAACCCAGCATATAGGCTCTGACTTTTCTTCTTCAGGACCTCTTTGGTTCTACAGTAGACCTCTGCAGGCCAGCCAGTGGTTCTCATTCCCAAAGACGATAATTGTTTCTCACCAGCCGCTTAAGACTTCCTGTTGTCTACAGATGGAGTCCAATGAAGACTTTCTTCTTCTCACTATCTTTGCAACCAACGGTTTTGATGTAAGCGCTGAAGAGACCTTACGTGTGAGCAAGATGGAGGAGCATTATGCACTTCCTAGACAGAAGCAGTGAATGCTTTTAAAGGGCTACTTACCAAGGAGAGTCTCGCTTGAATCCCAAACTCGGCCACATTGCTTAGTTTAGTTGTCTTTAATTTTCTAGCCTCATCTTATTTGAAAAATCAAAATAAAACTTCAGGCTGAAATAAGCATACCATTAAAATCCCCATTAATATAAAATGATAGAAGTATTATTTGTATTGGAAATAAAGATTAGGTAAATAACTTTAGGTCTACAAAGTTCAATCAGCCAGAGATGAGGTCTCCAAGAAAGTTCCTGGAAAGAGGAGAGGATCCAGATGGGAATCATGGAATAAAGGCAAACGAAAGATTCATCATCAAAAAAACCGACTAGAAATTCCACTTTAATGCAAATAACATCTCTGAAATATTTAAGAATACAGATGTCCTATGTAATAGAAGCATGAGGACAGGGAGAAAGACTTTGTTTGATAGGATAGCATTTCTTAAACTTTTGGATCACTTTACACTATGAACAATTATTGAGGACCTGGTAAGTTTTCATTTATGTGAATAGTATCTGTCAATATTTCCCACACAATACATGTAAACTGAGAAACTTTTTTAAAAAATTTTTTATTGGGGAATATTGGGGAATAGTGTGTTTCTCGAGGGCCCATCAGCTCCATGTCATTGTCCTTCAGTCTAGTTGTGGAGGGTGCAGCTCAGCTCCAAGTCCAGTCACTGTTTTCAATCTTAGTTGCAGGGGGCACAGCCCACCATCCCATGTGGGAACTGAACCAGCAACCTTGTTGTTAAGAGCTCTTGCTCTAACCAACTGAGACATCCGGCCACCCCCTGAGAAACTTTTAATACATAACATTATACACACATGCATTCTATGAACTGTTAGTGTGATGACATTATCACATATCAGTTGACATCTGGAAAAATACACCAGACAATTATGGGAGAATGAGAGGGAAAAAGACAACATCTTAATAATATAATAAAAATATTTTGACGTTGTGGACTCACAGAAAGTGTCTCAAGAGTCCCCAAACCACTTTGAGAAACACAACTATTGGAAAATGGAAGTAATGTTTACATTTAAATGAGTACTGAACTTACCTATGTAAATTGTGATGGTGTGTCTATTATTGATACCAAAAGAGTTCAAAGCAGGTAAAGTGTAATGATTTTAAAAATAAACTAAAAACATTACCATTGACCTTTTACCTAGTCCCAACCTCATTAATTTTGTGCATAGTAAAGAGCTAGGAGTGAGTTATTTTAATACTGTTAAGTAATACACTAACATAGATGATTTTCCCACATTTTGACCCATGTCATCTATTTTTCTTAGGGGTAAGCTTTAGCAAGATGTCGTTTATTTTATTTATTTATTTTTTTAGCTGTATAAACTCTTTATTAACAGACAAGGCCTATAGATTTATTTCTTCTTAGACACACCCACAGTGCAGCCTTGGTGGCTGGTGGTCTTGGTGTGTTGGCCTCGAACACAAAGTCCCCAGAAGTGGCTCAGCCCTCTGTGGGCCTGAATTTTCTTCAGTCACTGCAGGTCTTCATGGAACTTGTTGTCCAGACCATTGGCCAGGACCTGGCTGTATTTTCCATCCTTCACATCCTTCTGTCTGTTCAAGAACCAGTCTGGAATCTTGTACCAGCATGGATTCTGCATAATGGTGATCCCACGTTCCACCTCCTCCTCAGCGCGCTCTCCTGCTCTCTTGGTGAGATCGATGTCTGCGTGCTTCAACACCACATGAGCATACCTTTGCCCCACACCCTTAATTGCAGTGATGACAAAGGCTATTTTCCTCCACCCATCGATACTGGTGTTGAGTTCTCGTAAAACGTGCTGCTGGAACTTCTCAGGGATCACTAGAGACATGGCAGAGCTGTGAAAGCCTCCTGTGAAAGAGCAACAAGATGTCATTTTGATTTTGGAAACAATTACCAAAGTCTGAAATAAAAACTCTTGGCTCAGACATTGGCCTGCCCAACATCTATGACCCACACAGGGACACATAAAGCTTTTTCCGCTGGCACCAGACTCTGCACGCACAGTCTGAGTGGCAAAGGCCCTCATGCCTGGGCTGTCACCTCACTGTCCAGGAGTCTGGATAGCTGTCTAGGTTTGTTGTCCTAGAGCTATCAGTGCAGGATAAGGTTACCTTACTTCCAACAGAATCCACAGAAAGCTGAGCATGTGGTGACCATCTTAACACACTTCATGAGGTTTCCTGGTATGTATGACAAGAAATTAATTTTTTTTGTTTGTTTCTATGTTTCCTAATTTGGTTTTCATAGACTCTATCGTCCAGTCATGATTGATTGTCACAGGGTACACTATAATAGCTTTTTAAATATTCACTTTAATGACTAATGGTTCTAATTTTTTTATTTATATAGGTTTGATGATTTTTGTGTTTTGGACCCTAATCCACAGGAGGGTTCCAAGCTCCAACTTTAAATGCACCTGCTCAATGCAGTGTTCACCATCTGTTAAAAAAAAAAAAAAAGGATTGATTCACCAATGCCCTCTTTTCAACTGAATAAATTAAACACATTAATTTTCCCAAAGGTATTTGCTACTATTAGAAATTGTGATCTTTTGGGGGCCGGCTGGTTGCTTAGGTGGTTGAAGCATTGTGCTCCCAACGCCAAGGTCACCGTCTGGATTCCCACACGGTCCAGTGAGCTGCACCCTCCACAGCTAAGATTGTGAACAAGGGCTCTCCCTGGAGCTGGGCTGCTGTGAGTGACTGACTGACCTACAACCCGCTACCGATGCCTCAGCTGGGGGGAGCACAAGGCTTATAATACGAGCATGGGCCAGGAAGCTGTGTCCTACACAACTAGACTGAGAAACAATGGCTTGAAGGGGGGGATGGAAGAAGAGGGGAGAAAAGAAATTGTGATCTTCTAATATGCACATTACTAATATATGTTGGGCTGGGAAGGCTCTGCCCTACTTGTTGCTAAATATACTCAAATAACTGTGACCATTTTGTTCAACCATTGTTTTCACGTTGTTCGTTTTTAAAGGAGGCTGCATCATGACCTGAATTTAAGAGATTCCTTGGATTGGATTGGTCCCAGGAATAATTTTCCCTGCACTGTAACCCTCCTCCCTTCCCATGCTCAGCACGCTGCTGTGCCATCAGAGCAGAGGGTGCTGGGGACATTGCTATTGGCCATGTCTCCGTGGGAGAACTCTGTGCTCTTCTCCCCTCTGAATTGGAATGACCTGGAGAAACAGCTGACTCAGTGCCGTCCATTCCATTGGATTGTTCCTCCTGCTGAGGACCTGCCTGCTGCTGTCCACGCTTTAAACGTCTCTGTTCTCCTTCCACGGGCTGGAGCTGCTGCTGACTTTCAACTCCTTCACGTTTCTACATGTGCACTGTGGTTTTTGGAGCAAATGTGAGTCCCGTGCCTGGTGCAACCTCCTCCAAGTACGTAGAATCAGTGGTGGAACTGCCTAAACAGAGGCCCAGATGAGCTCCTGGATTCTTTCCCCAGTCGTGGGTGTAGACGTGTGGACCGATCTCTGTGCCTTTATTGCATTACTGTGTCTTTACTGGATGTCAGAGAGACCTTGAACGCTGCAACGCAGGAATCAGCGGGCAGGGACGGTGGAGGCGGGGCCATGTTCGCAATCTCGCTTTGGAGGCTGGAAAACCTCCAAAGGGCTTCCAGCTGGGGCTGTACGGTGATCCCTGACACTCCATCCCTGGTTACCTGGTGCGCATCCCTGCCTCCCGTGTGCCCGCCCCCACCCCCCCACCCCCAGGCAGACCAGAAGCACTTAAGGGTGTAAAGTCTGCCGCTGTCGCGGGACACGTGCAATTGATTTTGCATATTGACCTTGAACTAAACTTCTTCATCCATTCACATCAAAGCACAGGATAGTGGGCTCCATTTCAGTTTGAACTTCCAATATTACGGCATCTAATAGCTACTTCAGGTGTACTCTTTTTGCCTGCTAATGTGCTCTGTGTACAAACTAAGCATGTCTATGTTCTCGCAACCAGTGGCCATTGATATAACCTTTGAAGATATGTCCCATTTTCTCTTCAGAATAGCTCCCCAGGAGTCTATACAATACCTGTGGGGCAAGAAAGTACCTTATCAACCTTGATTCATTGGCACCTAGCCCGGTGGTTACCACTGGAGGAGTTCAGGAAATATTCGTGAAGAGAATAACCATGGTAATAATAAAAACAGAATAATACCAACACACACACACACACACATAGTTAATTTTGGAGAATGTAAAAATTGATCAGAAGACAAGTGTGAATTATTTATGGTTCAAAGGAAGCTATAAAAGATTTTTGAAGAGTATTTTTAAAAATTTGTTTTGATTTCAAGAACATTTTTGTCAACTTTGTATTTGCAAAATGTATAATATTGAAACGAGAAACAAATTTCTGGTTCTTATTGAAACATTCACTCTCTTCTTTTTGCCTTTTCTATAAGTACCTGGAAAGAACTATTGATTGCTTTTTCCAGCTTGGCAATCAATATAATTGATTAGAGACGATCCAGTATAACGTTCTTCTTTATTTCCTGATTTTTTCTATGGGGATTATTAAATAAGGGAGCAGTACACTTCAATTTCCTTTCTGACAACTTCCTACTCCTTCAAATAGGGAACGATGCCCTGGAAGACTCTTTGGACTGCAACACCCAAATAAGACAGATCTGAAGGATTTTCATTTTCGCCTTTTGCTCCAGTTGTTCCTGACTTTATGGTCAAGGCCAAAGGGTAATGTATCCAGGAGGATCTTAGTCTAAGCAGCGCTGTAGTCTTCTCTGCAGAACAGGTTGAAGATTTGCTGGAGAATGTGATGGTAGATACAGTGAGTTTATGTCTTCTGGATTTTGATGATATCTCCACTTTTCTCAGGAAAATTGAAGTGGATTATGCATTCCAGAGTAATTTAGAGGCATTCCTTTTTAGATGACTTAAAAGCATGATTTCCTTATTTTCCAGGCTCTGGATCCAAGGCATATCCCAACCAAAGGAACAGATACAGTTACAGCAGAGCATTACCATTGCCATTAACGGAGACCAGAAGTTGAGAATTTCAGTACTTTAGCTGGATCACAGTGAAACTGAGCGCGCAGCCACCCAACCGCTAGAAGGGGGCGCCCTAACTCCCTGTTAAAGGACCAACAGGCGCCGCAGACCCAGAGGGACCAGCATTCAGGTCCATCGCGACGGACTCTGGCGCCCCGTCCACCGGGACAACCAGGGCTTCAGCGTCGGCTGGAGCCCCGGCCCGGGCGAGGAGTCCCGGGGCCGCGGGAACAGCGCGTAAATTCTTTCTTTTGGGGCCTGACTGCGTCGGGGCAGCTCTGCCGGGCTTTGCACGGAGCCTTTCATTTTCTGGACCTGCCCCTGCGGGGATCCTCTCCTTTCTCGGAGAATATTTTAGCCAGACCGGTTTACATTCAGGGATTGATGGCTAGAAATCAGAGTGTGCAGTGGTGTGTTCGGATTCAAGATTGTTTCTGGGGAGAATGACCCGAATTCAGGGGAATGGTAAACGCATCTACAATCTGGAGATGAATCATATATACATATACATACACACACATGTATACAGATAAATATATATATATGATTTTATTAAAATTTAATGGTCCTGGGAGGAGCCTGCCTTGGAGGAGAATTTAATCCCAGTGATGGTAACTCAGAGCTGCAGGGGTGCACACACAGGGGGCTGAGCAAGCTTGCCCCAAGGCAAAGTGCTGAGTGTTGGAGGAAAGATGTAAATGAACTTGGAACTCAGGAAAGCTAAGAGTCCTCCCTTGATTTCCCTGTCTGGTTCCTAACCACAGCCCCATGGAATCCTGCTCCGCGCGTCTTTCTGCTTAAAAGTCAAGTAGGAGGTGATGGCAAACTGGCCCAGGACAAAACTGAGCATCTTCCTTTTTAATGCGTGATTTAATGGGAGGAGAATTTTTAACTCTAAGTAAGGCACTCGGGTTCCTTTCTTTCAGATTATAACAGGATTTAAAACGACTAGGGTCTGAAACAACGGTGGAGGTCATAGAGGGCTTGGACTGTCCTCGAGGCTGTTAGGCCATATAGAGGCCAGGAACATGAACCTTCTTATCTTAAAAGCCATCTTGTCTTGCTTTGTACCTTGTCCCTGCCGGCTTGTGTTTGCCTTAAGCCTGGAGAAGCCGCCTGGAATGTAGAAACCACCTTCTTCTGTCTTGCTTTGTACTTTGTCTCCTAGGGGCTTGTGATCAACCGGCCTGGGAGGGCCTGGGTGGTCCAGATGGAGGCCTGGGGGCCAGGGTGTGGAGCCAGAGGGCTTGGTCATGCCCCAAAACCCTTCGTTGCTAGAGACAATGCAACGAAAACCACCTGAAGCATTAAAGGGGGGGAACAACCTCGTTTACCCCCTCCTATAAAACTCCATACCTCTTTTTGCTCAGAGACATTATGGTCTTTTCTAGTCTGACCTTCCGCAGCTCAAACATGTCAAATAAATTCTAATAGATCAATTTTGATCTCCCGAGACTCATTCCTCCAGTTGTACCTGACAAGGGCCAGGGTGGTTCTGCCCTGAGGGGCAAGCAGATGGTGCTGGTAGGGGGGGAATCCCAGGAAACGGGGGTTACCCGGAGTGCTGAAGAGGGGGTTACCCGGAGTGCTGATGAGAGTGTGTTGGTGAATGTGATAGTAATGCTTCCACAAGCCTTTCGCACCTCTGAGGGTCTATCAAGTACAGAGTGTCCGCCCCTGAAAGGCCACTGTATTGATGGCCTCTCTGCCATATACATGTAAGTCGAGGCATAGATTTATGAGTCTTCTTCAAAAGTGGTGCTTTCTCTTGCCTCCCTCTTCTCCCTTAAGATCCACCCTCCTCCTATGCCCATACTCTTAATCATTATGCTGCTCACTTCCCTAGTGGACCCTCAATAAACATTTGCTGAATTGAACAGGTAATTTATATAGTGTTTATTTTATTTCATATAGCAGTTGCTTAATTATTTGGCTCACACTCATTCAAGCTGAAAAAGTTATGTATTGATTTAAGGGAGTCATCTCATAGATTCTAATATGAATAGGTGCAAGAAAACCTCAGTGTTACCTCCAGGTGAGCAAAATGGCTGCTTAATTAGTCTTCCACTGTTGATCTGCTGCTGTCAACTAGGCAATATATGCAAATCACATCTCTAACTTCAGACTTTGAAAGATGATGGGAGGGAGGGGGTTATAACAAATCTACAAGCCAGTTGCAAAATCAAAAGTTTCATTTCCTGTGCTTAAGTTGCCAAGAAAATTTTTCAGTAACCCGGTAGTGTTTTTATTTCTCAGCTGGTGGAACTTCAAGTTAGCAGAAGCTTCTGTCGTGGTTTCTTACAGACCTCCTTGGTTACAGACGAAAGGATTCCACTCTCACCCCTATATTGTGAGTGCTTTCACTTCTTTATTGCTAAGCTTGCACTTACATTCTTTTAACTTTCTCTTTGCACAATTTTTAAAATATTATAAATTAGCGCCTTCATTCCCTCATGGTTGGCATCTGTGGCATTTCAACTGTGAACGCGTTAAAACCCCCTTTCATGAGACTATTACAAAGAACGCTGACATACTAGCTCCTTCCTTCCTTTTTATGATTATATTTATGAAATATTTAATGCATATAATGAAATGTTATTTTTTAAATTATATAGCATACTCATAATATATGATACTGTTTGTGGGTACATAAGTACATAAATAGTAAAATTATTTAAACATGTTTGGAAAAGATAAATATCACCTTCAGTAATTAACTGAGGAGAACTTCGACCTAGGAGAATACTAGCCAGGTTATAGAGAAGTTCTCACACACACACACACACACACACACACACACACTTACATGATCACACATATTCTCTCTCAATTTTGTTGTATACTGCGTTTCCCCTAAAATAAGACCTAATCGGAAAATAAGCCCTAGCATGATTTTTCAGGATGACATCCCCTGAACATAAGCCCTAATGAGTCTTTTGGAGCAAACCTTAATATAAGACCCGGTCTTATTTTTGGGGAAACATGGTTTATGAATAAGGTGTTCTGGAATTTTACTATTAGCCTAGAGAATGTCTTAGAAGACTTCATTTTTCCTTTAAATGAAAGGAAGGCAGAGCACATGAGTTTGTTGAGGGTGGGGTGGCTACTGGGGGTCGGACTGCCTCGCAGTAGCTCCCTCCTGGGTTCATCTGAGGCAGGCTCAGGCTTGGCTCCAGGCCAGTGTGAAAATCAAGGCCTGAGAAGTCTCTTCTTCCAGAGGTTGTTTCTCAGGTTCTTTATTGATTGGTGGAAGGACCGGAGGAGAAGGGAAGAGGAAGGAGGGAATTATCAGGGATGTGTAACCTCCAGCAGAATGCTCTGTGGCTGTCCAGCCTGCCCATGCAGGATGCTTAAGTTAATCCAGGGAGTCTGGGCAGCTTTGGACCGATGCCTTTGAAAGGCACCCCTCCTGCTTGTAGTCCAGCCAAGGCAGCTTCGAAGAACAATGAACTCAGGGGGAAAGAGAAGAAGAAGAAATAAACTCTCAGGTTAAAACATGTGCTGTGAAACAGCTATGAGCCAGACATCAAAATGAGTCTGTATGAGCTTCCAAGGAGACAATTAAGGGAAGTGAGAACAAGTGAAGAATCAGATGATCATTTCAGCATTGGGAAAACCAGAAAGGAGGAAACAGTATCAGAGAGGGGCCTGGAAGCCAGAGTGATGGAGAAAGGAGACCAGATGGCCCTCACCCCCAGGCCAGCCAGAGGACCCGCCCAGCCCTACGCACTGCCCTCCTGTGAAATGCATGTGTGCAGCCCTCAGATCCAGCCAGATTTATACCCGCCTCTAGCAGCAACTCAGAGAGGGACACTGGCGCTGAACACCTTTGAAATTCTGCTTGGGCTACAAATGAAAAATCGTTCTGCCTTCAAAGCTAAATGGAAGTTTGGTAGAAGCATGTGCTTTCCCCTTAGGTTCAAAAGAGAAATTAATATCCCCACTGTCTCTCTGTGCATCCGTACTATTTTTCTTCAAGTGAAAAGGAGAAATTATGATGGGAGGCATTATATAAAAACAGAAGGTATTACAGAATAACAGCATTGCTTCTTATTGAAGCAAGTGTTTCTATATTTTCTTTAAAACAGAGAAATGTAATTTGCTTTAAAGTCTATCTAAACACAGTACAATTTATCTCTCTTATAAAAAAAAAAAATCTGTGGTTTTGATAGGGTGTCATCATGATTAGGTGCTCCTGTTCCATTTTCAAACATTTGTTTGTGTTAGTGTTTGCAAGGCAAATGTCTGAAATAATGTCCTTGGCAGGAGTTAGCACTGGGTGCAGAGATTATGGAGGATTTTCATATTCTAAATCATTTATTCCCATGGAGGGTTTTTGTTTTTTGTTTGTTTGTCTTTGTTTTTTTGTTTTTGTTATAAGAATGTTTTAATTTTATAATAGGAAAAATAGAAAAAAAATTATTGAACTGCAATCATGTATTAGACCGTAGTAACACAAAAATGGATAAAGAAAGATCTCATTGTTTACAGTTCCTGTCCTCAAGGGGGGGAAGTAAGGAAGGTAGAGTGGGGCAGGTACTCTAATAACTGCATTTAATACAAAATTATAGGCGCTGTCATCAAGTTAGGAATCAGGTTCTGTGGGGTATATGTGAAGGAGCAGTTATTTCTGTAGGACTCTAACTGCATCAAGGAAAACTACGTCTACATGACACTGATGAAACAAGAAAGATAAGGGAGTCCCACCCAGAGAGAGGTAAAGCCAAGAGGAGTGGTAGTCTGTGATATTTTCCAGAAGCAATAGGGAGTCCAGGGCAGCTAGAGTATGGAGACGGGGGAGGCAAGTGATGGCTGAAGATGAGCTGGGAATGTGGGTTTGGAGCCACAGAGCAGTTCATCAAAGGCTTGGGTTGCTGTGCTAAGGAAGGTGGACTCCCAAGCGATGGGGAGGGGCGTCGCCAGTTTAGAAAGAACATCCTGGTCTTCAGATGTTGTGTTGGAAGAGAAAGGGGATCAAGATTTGCAATAGGGACCACTTGAACTCTGGCAGTGTTAGGGTGGACAAAACCAAGGAGAGATGGAGTCAGATTAGCTCTGGGGAGAAAAAGGGAGGTGAGCTTGACAACACAGCTCCTAACGAAGTTCCTAAGCAGGTGCTTGGCTAAAATTGGAAATAATATTAGCTGACACTTAACTGTGTCTTACGTGCCAGATCCATGCTAACCGTTCAAAATTGGTCCTCACAACAACCATGTAACAACCATTATTATACCAATTTTACAGATGAGGAAAATGAGGCAAAGAGCGGTTTCAGGTTAGTAAATGAGGAAGCCATGATTCAAAAGAAGGCCGCCCAGTTTCCCTGGACACTCACCATATACATTGCTCACAGAGGAGATACGACATGTCAGGGTAAAAAATGAGGTCATGTGTGTAGGTAAATTTTGAGGTTGCTGTAGAATATCAAAACAGATATCCAATAAATAGTTAGAAAAATAGGTCTGGCACTTGGAGAAAGACTCATTCTTCAACAAATATTTTCTAAGCGCTTATTAACATGGGCCTGTGTCAGCGCTGGTGTTATGACATCATCAAAATATTTACTAAGCCCCCACAACACAAAGTATATGGGTATCAAATTTTAGTCAAGCAAATAATTTTCGTCACCTCGCTGAACACATTCTCTTTAAAATAACTCAGAGATAGCTCCTTGTATAAAACAAATACATTACCCTTTAAGTACCTGTTTTTGCAATTTTGGAATTACTCATATTGGCTTTTCTTAAAACAAAACACCCAATAAAAGTGTAAAAATTCAGTCAGGAATAAAGAGCTCATTTTAATTTTATGAACCACTCAGCACAGGTGTTGGGCTCAGGACATAATAAAATAAATGCATCTCAGTCAGTTGTGTTGATAGAATTTAACAGGAAGACGACAGGAATGAAAGGTTACCCACAAGTAAACAGAATGCAGATGCCCCTCAGGAAAAGAGAGAAGAAATTCAACCATAAAGTTCAAGATCACTGGGAGGAAGGGAACATCAGCCTATTTCTGGCCTGCCCTGGTCCCTGGGCCTCAGTGACACTATCTGCACACCCAGGTACGCCATTCACACACACACCTCAGACCTGGTGGCCTGGCAGGAGCGCCCATGATGGTTCCTTGCATTCATACGTCACCCAGCTACACCGGCCACCCCCAAACACAGCCGCTGAGTGACGTCTGCTGCAGCTCAGCCTTCTAAAGGGGAGGGCAGCCCCAGGATACTCACGTTTCCATAGAACACAGCTTTCTTGTATTGTCTTTCTGTGCCAAGTGACTGTTATACAGTGTGCTTCGTTATTATAAAATGAGATTCCTTTCACAGAAAAAACATTTGAAACAACTTGTATCTTCAACTTCAATAGCACTTTCTGCTAAGTAGCTCAGCTGACTTTATTATCTCATTAAATCTTTACAGAGTTCAATATTAAAAATATTTTTCAGCAGTGGCATAAACATCAAGGCATTTCTGTGAATATATGCCCTACATGAGAGCATTGATTGACATGTTCACCCACTGGAGAATCAACAGATCATTTTCTTTTCAAGCAGATCCCATGGTGGTGTCATTCTCACATCAGCAGCAACAGACCCTCATCAGAAACTCGGAGCACACAGAGCACAGTCTTGCCTCTCCCACCTACTCCATACTTCTCACCATCAAGTGTTTTCCAGATTCAGAGCCTGTTCATGTGACTGTCACAAAGAGCCAAGGGGCCACATATCATAACAGTTTAAGAGCAGGGGCTTGACGTCCAACTCATTTACTGTGTGAACTTGGAAAAGTTTTCCAAGTTCCGTGAGACTTAGTTCCCTCATCTGTAAAATGGGAATAACAACAGTGCCTCCCAATATGCTCATGGGAATTGAGTTATTACTCACACAGTGTTTGGATGGTGCTGGCACTTTGTAAGACCTCAAGAAATAGGGCTTGAGAAGTCTGTCCGCATGTGTGTGAAGCAAAGAGCATGAAAGTGGACGTCAGAAAATCTCGGTGCTAGACCCAGCTCACACCGGTTAGATGTATGTTCTTGATAAACTCAACCTCTCTGAGGCTCAGCTTCAGATTCCTGAGCTGGAATGGGTTATTCTACGTGGCTGCTTTGGGGATGTGGCTGCAGCTGGGACAAGTGGTGAATGCAATGGACCCTCGTGGATACTCCCGCCAGTCCACAGTGTGGATCTTACAGGTCAGGAATGTTTCCATCTTGCACAAAAATTTCCCCAAAGAAAGAGCATTTCTCTGGCTCTGCCTCACAAGCAGAATTCTGAGAATTCATTTCCTGTCTTATGAGGAGCGAAATGACTATCCAACTGCAATCTGATGTACAACTGTATTGGCGGCATTTACTTTTCTGAGGCCCGTACAAGGCAGAGCTCCTCTAGGACCTTCACAGACAAGAAAGGATCCTCTAAACAGTCGTTTCCTCCTGAGATCTGCTCATGGTTCTTCCTGCTTCTGGTGTCTCTCACTCTCCTCCTAGAAGATGCTGAGTGTAGAGCCACAGACTGCACAGGCCAGGGAGCCAAGTGGACATAGCATAGGCTCAGACTTAGCAGTCCTGTCTCAAGGCTGAGACAACAGAGTGTAGTGAACCCTGGAGTGAGCCTGCCTGCCTATGAGTCACACAAGCTGTGTGACCTTGGGCAAGTTAATTAACCTCTCTGAGCCTCAGTTTTCTAATGGGATAAAAACACAATAAATTATCTACCTAATCTGTCTGTCTCAGAGGTCATATGAAATAGTGCATGTCAACACTAGGATAGTGCTAGGCATACAGTGAGTGTTCAATAAATGCTAGCAGTTATTATAATTATCACAGCTCTGCCATTTTATTGCCATGAACTATGGACAGATTTCTTAAATTCCGAGCTTCAGTTTCCTCATCTGTAATCTGGGGAACAATAAGTTCCTTATAGGTTCATTGTAAGGATTAAATGAGATAATACATATGAAATGTTTTCTCTACTAGTGAGCACTGAGAAAATATCTGCTATTCTCATTATTACTATGATTGTTATTCTATCTAATAGGAAATGAGGAAGGGGTGGTCAGCACCTGAGCTGACTCCCAACACTGACTTCTTGGAATCAGGAAATAGACCTTACACAGACATAGACTGATCCATATGGATTCTCCCCCCAGTTCCACATTTGAATTAAAAAAAAAAAGTGTATTATAGAATTGCCTTAGTGACTGAGAAACCAAAACAAAGACGTTATATCTACAAGTTGTCTTGGGTTGAGGCCCATTTCCAAATTTTGTTAAATAATGAATATACTTGAGGAAGAATTTTAAATCAAATCAATACAAGAAAGCAATAATAACAACACTTGTTATGGTTATCCCAACCCTTCTATGCACAATGTCATACTTTTTTATTCCCATAGCAACCCTGAGATAGATCTAGGGAAATGATCACTAACCCCATTTTGCAGGTGAAGAAATTGGGAACTGGACTATCAGTCATCCTGCCCAGGTTAGGTAGTGGTAGAATCAGAATTAGAACTCAGGTAGCCTGGCCCAGTGTTTCCTCCAAACTATCTGGAAACGACTTTCTACCTGACTTAAGAAGTCCTACAGGTCTTTTCCACAAAATGTTTGGTGGTTGACCTTTAGACTACGGATGACAGTGAGCACCCATCTGGTGCCCCGGCAGACATCATCAATCAATCGTGGCTCTTTTCTAATGAGCTCCTTTTTCAATACAGCCGCTCAGGAGCCAATACCACTTGATCAAATCTGGCAAGTGAGGTGCCTAGACCTTACAGAATGAAAACTCAAATCCCTCCAACAGGGGCCAGGACGGTCATGGAAGTAAGTAAAGTCGGTGGGATGTCAGTATCTGCACACCTCACATGAATGTGCTGAATACACGAGCATATGTCCTGGATGAAGAAGCAGCCAAGTTGCCTCCAGCTAAAGTCTTCCTATGTTGAAGTACAAGCGCAACCTCGCCACAGCTTCATACTTAAAGAAAACGAAAGTGAAATCTGCACATGTATCTAAAATCTCCCAATTTTTCAATACTATGCAGTCTAACAAAATGCATGTTTGGGTCACACACAGCTCAGAGACTGTCACTTTGTAATCTCTGCCATAAACCAGTTCTTGCAATTCTTGCCTTTCTCTGAATTCTGAGCATCGTGTGGGTAGGTTTCACGGCCTGATTCCTGGAAGCACAGCTCTCACCCCCATTAATGTGATCACCGAGATGCATCTGGATGAGCTGATCAAAATATGCAAGGCGCCAGCTGGCTCCAGTGTTTGCCTCCTCCAGACAGAGGGGTCAGGATTGGTCTCTGCCAGGCTTAGCACACAGGGAAGGAGAAGATAGTGGAAAAGGAAAGACATGGCAAGGAAAGACATCCTTCCTTCACATGGAAAGGAAAACCAGAGAGAGGGCCATGACCAACCTTTGGGAAAATCTTGAAGGTGATATTTTGTCTCTGAGCATTTCCTCTCTCTTCCCAAAGTTCTTCCACTCTTTGGTATTTCCTTCCAGCAAGGCTTCCCAGATTTACAACTACTTTTATCCCTTTTTTGGCATTCCTTCTAGAAGGACACAGTCCAGCAAATTCTATTGTGAATTTCCTCCTCCCTCCAAACTTTTCAAACAAGTAAAATCAAGTTAAACTGAACACCAAGAAGAAATTGACCAAAATGTTAGCTGTGAGTTTTTCTAAGTTGGGAGGCCATTATGATTTATATTTTCTTCATTAAATATTTCCGTATTTGTCAAGCCTACTATCATTAACAATCATCACTTTTATGATAGGGAGGATGGGAGTTATTTTTCACGATGTTAAAATATTAATAAGGAAAAGTAAGTATCAAGACTTATGTAACTTTATTGGTCAAATTACAGGTTTTGTCAGTTAACATACCTTTGGCTGCAGCAATTTAAAAAACCTTCTTGAACTGACTCAACCAAAACAGAAGTGCATTATATTTGGAGATAAGAGGTCTAGAGGTAGGATGGCTCCAGGGATGGTTGATTCAACAGCTCAATGATTCTCAAGGGTCTAAGCGTCTTTCTAAGTCTTCCTCTGCCACCCACAATGCATCGGTTGTACTCTGAGGCACATTCGCTCCTGGACTCAAGATGCTGCTCTGGTCCAGGCATCGCAGCCATGGAGCAGTGTGCAGAGGCAGAAAGTGACTAACCTTCCTCTGTCTGCTGACTGAGAGCAAGGCCGTCTGTGCAGAGCCCTCTGGAGACTCCACCACAAGCCTCACTGACCAGGACTTGGACCACCCGCCGACTCCTACACCAGCCACTGGTGAGGAGAACAGATTGCTGTGTATAGTGTGGGCAAGTTATGTGGGAGGGAGCAGATACTGGTGATCCAGTCACCAGGACTTCAAGGTAATGCGTTCACATTGTAAATAAAAGCAGACCCCTATGGACAATGGTAAGATCATGACGAAGGGCGTTTTGAAGAGCTCCAAGTCCACAAATGAGGCAATATTCAATTGAAAGGGTGTGTCTGGACAGGCACATGGGCTGTAATCCTAACATTACTTTAGATTTAATAACAAGAGCTTGTATTGCACTTCCCCACAAGCTTCTCATTGGTATTCCACATCTCTAGGGATAGCTGCAACTATTATTACATTTTATAGAAAATAAAGCAATTGAGC
Source organism: Rhinolophus sinicus (assembly GCF_036562045.2). NCBI lineage: Eukaryota > Metazoa > Chordata > Mammalia > Chiroptera > Rhinolophidae > Rhinolophus > Rhinolophus sinicus. The sequence goes on from NC_133754.1 coordinate 124,331,855, forward strand.
ATTTTGTCTGGTGTCTAATGATTAGCAAGAGATAGAGGTGGGGCAGGACGCCAGGCCTTTTGACACCCACTTAACAGGTCTTTCTGCTACACCATCCTGCTCCCTCTAACAAATGCCTGATAGGGGCAGAGCATCCTGACTTTTCCAAAGTGTACACACACGTCTCTCTTGATTCCCAGAACATCACGAGGCATCCCAAAAAGGGGGAATTATCTTCATTTCACAGATAGGGATATTGAGGCTGAGGTGGGCTGATGGCAAAAAATCTCAGGTTCAGGTGAATGGAACCGTTTTTGTTGCTTTTTCCGATCAAGTGGTAGTTATTTCCTTCTTATAGACCGCTAGCTGCCTCTCAACACCTAGTCCTAAATCAGCAAGCATGTCTCCAAAAAACATGGGATCCCCATTCCAAATTTTCCCTCTAGAGCCCCTTCTGGCTCCACGCCATCAGCTTCCGTTCTGCCTAAGCAGCTGGTGCTTCTCTGTGAGCTCCTGACATCTCCCCTTTTATTGTGGCCTCAAGGCTCTCTGACCCTCCAAGGGATCATTAGTTCATCTTACAAACTCATTTGCTGAGGAAAGACGCCAGGTTCTGGGCCTTCTAGGGAAGAATAACAATGGCGTTCTAGAGACACGGCACTCACTTGTGTTTCTATCCCAAGGCAGTCATCCCCATAGTGGGCATTTAGGGCCGGCTAGAGGGAAGTCTTGACCCTTAGACCTTAGGTGAGTAAGCACCCTCCTGCTGTGATTGTCCAAGAGAAGGGCAAAGGGAATGAGTGATGCAGGAGAAGGAGCCCCGACCCGAGAGAAGACATGCCTACTGTGTGACCTTCGTATCTAAGCTCCTATTTACAAAATAAAGATATCGACTTCAATCCAGCCCAAGTTCCCAGAGTTTTTCATAAGACTTTATCAGATCATTTGTGAATGCCTTTGGAGCTAAACAGATTGGTCTAAGTAGTCACAGGGGCCCCTCAGGTTAAAAGGAGTAGAAAGAGGGTTAAAGAAGCTGTGGCCGCCTTTCACCCACCACACTGTTTTTCTATTTCAGAAGCAAGTTGAGCCCAAGCTTCAATTGTTGGCTAACTTTATAACGAAAGAGTGTGGTGAACCTCAAGACTAACGGCTTGGGGAAACTGAGTTAGAATGTGAGACATATCACTGCAATCAACTCTCCTCTGCTCTGAGGTGTCCTAGCTACTAAGCCTCTGCTCTCCTGTACACACTCAGGAGCTCCCGAGGCACAAAGTGAAGGCAGAGAGTCATGCCAAGCCTTTGGCAGTCATTCTAGAAAGTGGGGTGTCTGAACCTGTACTTTATAATTTTTTTGTTTCCTCTTTCTTCCTTAGCAACTGAAGCTTACACATTCTATGATTCCAAGACAGCTGTCACTTTGTTTTCTTCCTTAACCTTTTTATCCTATGAAGGGAGTGTAGAACCTGTGATTTAGATATTCAAGTGTTACATATAGCTTGAACGAAATGAATGAATGAAATTCAACTCCATCCTTCAACTGGGGTTGCAAAATCAGTCTTGGCATTGGTTAAAAATAAACATACCTAAAAAGATTTGAAGGGGTGGCGGGTTAGCTCAGTTGGTTAGAGCGTGGTGCAGGTAGCACCAAGGTTGCTGGTTTGATCCCTGCATGGGCAACTGTGAGCTGCACCCTCCTTAAAAAAATAACTAAAATAAAATTTCAAAAAAGATTTGAAAGTAAAACTTGAAATAATTAAGAGAATAATTTAAAAATATAAAGGTGAATGCTTTTTATGTAATTAGCACAATGTACAGGTGAACATGATATGGAAGCAAATATTGAAATACAATAAATATAGTAAAATAGATAGTTAAGTACATACGAGTAAGCACATTAAAAAGGCCATGTAGGATGGGCCCCCTAGGAACTGGATGCTTTAACTTACAGTGGCTTAATACTACTGAAACAATCAGTTAACAATTAACATGTTTAGGTAGATCAGAGACTCTAAAGATATAGGTATAGGCTTTAACTAAATGTTTCAATTGCTTTGGTTATCACACAGCTTATAGTCAAAGATTAAGGCCTGCCTGTAAAGCAAGTTCCAGGAGAAATGTTCAAAAGTACACTTTTATAGAAAATACAGCTAGTTAAGCACAAAACAATGATACCTTAAACAATGGTGATGGTCACAAGATGTCCAATTTTTGCTTTTTGCTTTAAAGATAATGTCACTGATGCACAGTTATGAGATGTTTTTGCAGAATCTTGGTTCTTCAACCCAGCACATCTTAAAATATAATTTTAAGTTGCTGACGTACTGTTTCTTTGTCAAGCAAGAGGAAATAACTCCAGGGTCACAAGAAGAATTTATGAGTTTATTTTACAGAAGGAATAAAAGTTACAACCAGCTGCTGACACCCAGAAGTCTGGTTGCACAAAATGTTTTCTCTGACTAAAGAAACACAGACTCTCCCTTTGGTTCCATGAAATACACCCTCCTATGCTCCCTAGCCACATAAAAACTCCCTACTTTTGCTTTTTGAGGAAGACAGAGTTGAGAGATCTTGCTCTCTCATCCTCTTGCTTTGGCCAAATGGAATAAACCTTTCTGTATCTCCAAGCACCAGTGTCTCAATGTTTGTTTACTAGCACATCAATGACATGGACCTGAATTTTGGGAGGTGGTTCAGTAACACTACCAATAAGTGTTGTGACAAATTTGATTCAACTTATTTCATGATGCAGGCAGAAAAAAACAGTCTTTTGAAGTGGCTAAACATTTGGGAGTATGATGAATTATATCTGTCCATAATAGTTTCGTGAAGAGCATGGGTCTGGTTCCTTAGCTCTTAGTCATTTTTGTTAAGCTTGATAATTAAGAGAAAGATAGCATAATTTCTTCCTCTCACAACTTCCCAGGTACAGCACCTCTATTTTCTCTTTTCCACACAGAGACTGATTCCTTGGAAGTACCTCTTCAGGGCCAGTATGGAGTCTTTATAGCTCAGGAGAGTGCTTCCATCCCCAACTCAGACATCGAGCAGGTCTCTAGGACTTCCTGATGCTGATAAAATCCAGTAAAGAATTTATCCAGTACAGTTTCATCCCAGCCAACCTCTTATGCTGAACAGATTGAAGATCTGCTGAAACATCTGGTGGAGGATAGCAGTGGTCTGAGCCTTTGGGATCTTGCTGCCATCCTTCAGAAACAACAGAAAACAACTGGAACAGCTAACTGTCCATGAGTAAATAATTTATGACACACCTATTCATGGGAAAAAAAGAACTGCTTAAAAAAGATTAAAAAGTTCTCTCACTTGTCACCCCAATAAACTTAAAAAAAAAAAGTTCTCTATTATATGGGAAGATCTTCAAGTGAAAAAAGATGGGTGCAGAACAGTGAGTATTGTATGTAAGTATCTTTTATATAAAAACTGGGAGAGTGTAAAAATAATACAGCTATACTCTGATTAGTTTGCATGTGCATAAAAGAAACTAGAAGAATTTAAAAGACAGTTGTAACTTCCAACTGTGGAAAATGTTGGAAGAATTTTGTCAAAGTATACATTTATTCATATGACAAATTTAAATTTACTAGTAATCAACGAAATTCAAGTTAATAAAATATCTATAAAAGGAAAGATAAATAGAAGGGAAAAGCACACTCAAAACATCGCCAGTGACAGTTTTGGAAAGAAATATTTATGTCTTAGATTTTATCTTAAAACGGGAAAGTTTTGTGCCCAATTTCTGTAAATTACAGATTCTATAAAACAATGGAGAACAAGAAGGTATATATTCAGGAACAAATAATGGGCAAAGGAAAGGACAGCACTGGTATGTATAGTTATTGGACAATTGTGTAGCCATTTTAAAATTTGAATGGAAAACAAAAGCATGAAGAATTACTGATGGTGGAATTCCACTGGAAGGCAAAAATACAGGCTATATTATTTACATAGCATAGTCACAATTTGGTATTTAAAGAGACAGATGATATGTGTTTTAAATGATTGAAAATACGAACCAGTTATAATTGAAGTGTCAATTAAATGGTGTGGGATATAAATGATAAAGTCTTTTAAGAGGAAAACTTTTAAGCATCTCCACCCCACCCCACCCCTGCCCTCCTCTGCTATGTTTTGCTTCAATTTATATAAAAGCCGTAATTCATTGTTATTCAAAGGGCAGAAGCCAGGAAATGTAAACCTTAAACAAAACGTATGCCTTGGGGGTGGTGAGGGGTGGAGAGCTCAGAAACTGTGAAGAGTTTATACCAAACGTGCAGCATAACATACATGCTGGCCTATTTAGTCCCACCTAGAATGTGACCCAAAGAGGTCCCGCCCGCGCCCACCCGACTCAGCTCCGCGCCCCCACCCCTTACCCTTGCAGTCGCCGGCGCACTTCCTCCCCTTCCCCACACCCCCGCCCATTGGCGAGTGAGGCGGCCGCGCAGCCGCGCAGCCGCAGTAAGTGCTGCGGCCGCTCCTAGCCCGGGGGATCCTGGGACTTGGCCTTTCCGGAAAGGACCGGCTGGGCGTCTGGGGCAAAGGCCCGTGTTCCAGACCCGTGTTCCAGGCCCTTGCTCCAAGAAAGCCCGAGCCACGACGAAGCTCTAGTGACAGCGGAGGACGCAGCAGGCTGCTCGCTGAGGTGCCCGGCCTCGCCGCCGAGCGAGCCGCGGAGCCGCAGTACGTGGCGGTGCCTCCCCCTTGGCCTGGAGCGGAACTGCTGGAGGAGCGGCAGCGCAGGCCAGACAAGGTGAACCGGGTCAATTAACTGCCTTCAGATGATGAATCATCTACATAACAAGCAGATTTGATGTCCGCAGCCCTTTGTGGTCCTGCTACAGAACACTTTTAAGTGGATGACTGATTGGTGTGTTCAGAGGGGTGCCACGGTGACTGCTTGCCCTTGACAAGGAAAGCGGATCTCCTGCGCTTTGGACATCCTCGTTTCCTTGAAAGCATACCGGTTTTAACCTTTTTCTCTGGCATCTTTGTGCAAGAGGCTTTCCCATGAAAGTGTCTCTTGGTAACGGCGAAATGGGCGTTTCCGCCCATTTACAGCCTTGCAAGGCAGGAACCACACGATTTTTTACCAGCAATACTCACAGTTCGGTAGTATTGCAAGGCTTTGATCAGCTTAGAATAGAAGGATTGCTTTGTGATGTGACTCTGGTACCAGGTGATGGAGATGAAATTTTCCCTGTTCACAGAGCGATGATGGCGTCTGCTAGTGATTATTTCAAAGCTATGTTTACAGGTGGAATGAAAGAACAAGATTTAATGTGCATTAAGCTTCATGGGGTGAACAAGGTTGGTCTGAAGAAAATAATTGATTTTATTTATACTGCAAAACTTTCTCTTAATATGGACAATCTTCAGGACACACTTGAAGCTGCCAGCTTTTTACAAATTTTACCTGTTTTGGACTTCTGTAAAGTGTTTCTCATTTCAGGAGTCTCTTTAGATAACTGTGTTGAAGTTGGGCGAATAGCTAACACCTATAATCTTATAGAAGTGGATAAATATGTCAATAATTTTATCCTGAAGAATTTTCCTGCATTATTGAGTACTGGGGAGTTTCTAAAACTCCCTTTTGAACGGCTTGCCTTTGTGCTTTCCAGTAATAGTCTTAAGCACTGTACGGAACTTGAGCTCTTCAAGGCTGCCTGTCGCTGGCTAAGGTTGGAAGACCCTCGAATGGATTATGCTGCAAAATTAATGAAGAATATTCGATTTCCACTGATGACACCACAGGACCTCATCAATTATGTGCAGACAGTAGATTTCATGAGAACGGACAATACCTGTGTGAATTTGCTTTTGGAAGCTAGCAATTACCAAATGATGCCATACATGCAGCCAGTGATGCAGTCAGATAGAACTGCCATTCGATCGGACTCAACGCATTTGGTTACATTAGGAGGAGTTCTGAGGCAGCAGCTGGTTGTGAGTAAAGAATTAAGGATGTATGATGAAAGGGCACAAGAGTGGAGATCTTTAGCCCCTATGGATGCTCCACGTTACCAGCATGGCATTGCTGTCATTGGAAACTTTCTTTATGTAGTTGGTGGTCAAAGTAATTATGATACGAAAGGAAAAACTGCTGTTGATACAGTTTTCAGATTTGATCCACGGTATAATAAATGGATGCAGGTTGCCTCATTAAATGAAAAGCGCACATTCTTCCACTTGAGTGCCCTCAAAGGACATCTGTATGCTGTTGGTGGGCGAAGTGCAGCTGGTGAACTGGCCACAGTAGAATGTTACAACCCAAGAATGAATGAGTGGAGCTATGTTGCAAAAATGAGTGAACCCCACTATGGCCATGCTGGAACAGTGTATGGAGGCTTAATGTATATTTCAGGAGGAATTACTCATGACACTTTCCAAAACGAGCTCATGTGTTTTGACCCAGACACAGACAAATGGACACAGAAGGCTCCAATGACTACAGTCAGAGGTCTGCATTGCATGTGTACAGTTGGAGACAAGCTCTATGTCATTGGTGGCAATCACTTCAGAGGAACAAGTGATTATGATGATGTACTAAGCTGTGAATACTATTCACCAACCCTTGACCAGTGGACACCAATTGCTGCTATGTTAAGGGGTCAAAGTGATGTTGGAGTTGCTGTCTTTGAAAATAAAATCTATGTTGTAGGTGGATATTCTTGGAATAATCGTTGTATGGTAGAAATTGTCCAGAAATATGACCCAGAAAAGGATGAGTGGCATAAAGTTTTTGACCTTCCAGAGTCACTTGGTGGCATTCGAGCTTGTACTCTCACAGTTTTTCCACCTGAAGAAAACCCTGGGTCACCTTCTAGAGAATCACCTCTTTCAGCACCATCAGATCATTCTTAGGACTAAGGTCTTAATGTTTTTGCTGTGCATATGGATGATCTCATAATTCCCCTTCAGTTGTACCTTCTTTCAGTGATTAGTACAGTTATTAGATAAAAAGGTAACTGATGTTATTTGTATTGTTTAACTTAGTATGTTTATCAAATGGTTAAATGCATTCTGAAAATGTATTCAACACAGCCAGCTGTTTTAAAAAATGTAAAAAGATCTGTGAAAAAAAATGGTTAGATGTCTTTTTGTGGTGTTGTGTAAGTCAAATTGTAGGTGATTGTAGTAAATGTATAATTATGTTCATTATGTTTCAAAGTTGATAGTTTTCATCTTTGACTGCAAAACATCAAAGGGAGGCTGCCAGCTCTAACCTAAAATATTAAACAAAAAGTCGCCAAGTATTATTAGCTACCTCCCTTTTTTCATAGTTTTTGGCATAGCTGCCAACTCACCAGATTGTGTTGGTGCACTCAGAATGTGTGAAATTTCTTAGGCAGAAAGGAGAAATAGTAAATTTAAAAATACTAACTTGAAAAAACAGTATAGCCCTAAGTCTGTATCGCTGGAGAGAGGGAGGAGAGAGAAGATACACGCACACACATACATACATATGTATATACATACATACAAATATGTAATTTTTAAATTGGAATTTCAGGCATAGTGAAATTATTTCTAAAGTTAAATTATTTTCTTTTACCTAGCTGCGATTTCTATTCAAATGGGAATTCAATAGCACAGAATAAATGTCTGTATAGTCATACTGAATTGAGATAGAAGCACTACATATTAAATTGACAGACCAAGTTTGTCATTTGACTAAATTGTTACTTCAGATGAAACATACGACTTTTTCTGCCTGTATATTATTTTCCGTAGAGTTGCTTTTATACATCTTATTTAGCAAAGTTCAGGTTTCAGAGACTTGGCTTTTGCTCTAAATTTAGGCTCTGCTATTTTCTACCTTTGTGTTCAGTAAAACTTATGATACTGTAAAAGCAAAGAAGTATGCTGAACAGAGCTATAGGATTTTAAGTTCAGTCTCCCAACTTAAGTCATTCTAACAAGATTATTTGATTTGAGGTGGTTGCTCTGGTGCTGCTCAAGCCCATGTGCATCCTGAACTTTGTGTGATCTGCCTCAAGGCTATGATCTGAGCAACCAGTAAATGTACTCTTTTCTGCATCAAATCAGAAAAATGTCTTTTTGGCTATTTCTAAAGAACAGGACCAACTTCAGATTCCCTAAGGAGCCAGCTACAGAAAACCTAGGACATTGCTGTCTTGCAGGCAATACTAAACTGTAGATCTTCAGCCTCTTCAATACCAAGGGCATCCTGGCATCCCTACTGGTTGAGAACCAGAGGAATCCTCTATAGTGAGTGATTTTCAAGAAGTACTTTCCTGGAATGTCTACCTGAAGAGAAAATTTACAGACATACTTTTATCATATATCTGTATATGTATATCTCTATACTTGGGAGATTGTCATAGTGTAAATCAGGAACAACCTTCTCTTTATTGATGATCTCATAATAAAACTCAGGAACCAAGACAAATGCAGTTGGCTTCCAGGGATCTGAATCTTACTGCCCATACAAGTGTTGATTCATTTTAATGCTTTTTATGATTTCTGCACTGGCAGAATTTTTCATACTTTCTGTGGGTTTTTTTTTTTTTTTTTAATGATTCAATTTTTTACTAAAATCATTTGAGTACATTTAGAAAATATAAAAAGTAGAAATTGCTGTTAACCTTGTGCATTGAATGAGAAATGGCATCCCAATCATTTCATTATTAGTGAGTTTGTTTTTTGAATAGCTGTGTTTCCTTATTGAGCAAATGTTCATGTTCTTTGCCATTGTAATAATACCTATTGGAGTTGCGTTGTTTTTCATACCAACTTATAGGGTCTCTTTATATAATAAATATAATTTAACTGGCATTTGCTTGCATTTCTTCTTTTTTCTCACAGTTTTACAAAGGCAGGGCCAATTCAGTTAATTTTTGAGATCAAATTTGTCTTTTTTGCATTTTGACCTTTTAGGGATAACTTTGCTGTTTTTTTATGTAGTACTGATACCACATTCCTTGTCCTTTATCTTATCGCTTTGTCAGTGCTAATTCTTAACATGCTATGGTGGCATTTGCTATTTGTCTCCTGTAAGTAGCTTTTCTTTCTAGTTGAAATGGAGATGAATTTTCTTACAAATTTATAAAAATTACTTTTATATTAACAATATTAATCTTTGTTTTAGTAAGAATATTAACCTTTATTTACAGCAAATATTTTATCATTTTTTCTTTGATTATGTCTTAACATACACGTTTTTTGGTAATATAGTGAAATTAGTTTTTCCTTTGTCATTTTTTTTGCTTTCTTGGCTTATTTTTTTCCCATCATGAGATGGTATAATTATCCCAGTATTTTGTTATTATTATGGAGATGATTTTTTACTAGACTTCTGGTATAAAATTTAATATATGTTTTCAAATTATCTTGTTCAATCACTTTTTAAATAATCTTCACTTTCTCACTGAATTCTTAGGCTTTTTGAAATAATAAAATTGTATTTATAATATGGGCAATTTAGGGTATTTTTCTTCAGTTTCAATGATCTTTTATTCAAGTTGTCTTGATTAGATTGCTGTTTCAAATTGGATTTTGTTTTCATATACTCCAAACTTTATTGCAATAGTAAGAAATACATGGTTTTAGCATTTTGGTTTTCTGTCATTACTCTCCTTGATTCTTAGTTTTTTTAGTGGATTCTTTTGTATTTTTCACCTTAAAGAATCATTACCTGTAAAGAATCATTACCTGCATAGTATAAAAACCTTGTTTCTTATTATTTATTTTATATCTTTTCCCCCTTTCTTCTGCCTGTCCTCCTCTCCCCCCTTAAGCCGTTGTTTCTCAGTCTAGTTGTGTAGGACACAGCTCCCTGACCCATGCTGGTGTTATGAGTCTTGCACTGCCCCACCCCCCCTGCCCAAGGCAGTTAGTCAGCGGTCCTCGGTCAACAGTTCACGGCAGCTTTTGCGGCTGCCGGCTGCTTGCGATGGCTGCCAACCACTCATGCTGGCCACCAGCTGCTCCTGGCAGCACATGGTAGCCCATGGCAGCTCATACCGACCTGACCTCCATCTGCTCATGGCAGCCCAGCTCCAGGGAGAGCTGCTGTTCACAATCTTAGCTGTAGAGGGCTCAGCTCACTGGCTGGGAATTGAACTGGCAACCTTTGCGTTAGGAGCATGGCGCTCCTACCACCTGAGCTACCGGCGGGCCCTCTTTACTCTTTAAGGCCTGTCTTCTCTGCCAGAGTGCTCCATTCAAGAAAGTAATGTCTTTTTATATTTACCAATATATTCACAAACACAGGTAAATTACCCACAGCAGAATACTTCAAAATATTTTATAAATCAATGAAAGGAATAAAACTATGTTCCTTTTGGATTTGAAGGCAGATCATAGGTTAAGGGCTTTAACCTGTGTATCTCTTTAATAAGAGTATGAGTAAGAGCTCACATTTAAGGTATAGATTTTACACCTCCAAAGCAAATGAAAACAGAAGACCAAGTTGACCATAAAATAATATAAAGAATCAATTTGGTAAATACAACAATCATCCTAGATAAGTAGATAAATTCTAATTATTACAAAGTAGAAATGCATTTTCTCGTGATTCAAAAGGAGTTTCCTCTTTTTATAGAAAAACAATGGCCAAAAATGACGATGCATTTTACAACTGAAGTAGAAAATAAGTCTTTGAATTGACTATTTACAACCTTCAGGCTTATATGTAGATAAGGCTTAATCAACAAGACTCAACTAGGGAAGACTGGGCCTACGTCTCCTATGTCTCCTTTCCAACTCTGGGTTTTCTGTGAGCTTGATGATACACAGAAAGCACTTAACCATTTTCATTTCTTAATGTCCAGCTGATAATAATAGGCACCGCAGCTGTACACTTCCTTTTTCAGATAGAGACCGGTTCTTTGGAGATAGCACTTGACAGCCTGGCTGGAGTCCTCACTGCCTGGCATGGTCTTTTCCTCCCTCATCTCCTGCACCAAATTGGTCTCTACATCTCCCAGCTGCTGCTCAGACCCAGTGAGGAATTTCAGCTGTTTGTGCTGAAGAGGCTGAAGATCTTCTGGTCCGTCATCACATAGAGAAAGGGGTAGCCTCACATTTTTCAAACTGGCTGCCATCTCGCTGCCTCTATAGGAACCTGAAAACATTCTTGTCCTTTAGGCAGACACACAAGGAAGATTCTCCCATCTGGTGCAGAACGGAGCTGGAGAACATTCTCTGTGTCATCATCAGTAAAGAGGCTGGTGGGCCCCTAAGAAATTGGTGATGCAGTGGTCTGGCCTTAGGAGCCTTTGCCCAGCTGCCCTGAGTACCTTCTGGCAAATGAGATTCTTAAATGGGCCTGGGTTATCGTTTTCTGTACTTGTCCCAATTCTGTTTCCACTTGTTTCCAATTTCTCTTCTACTTATGGGCCTCACATAATGACCTAACTTCAATATTTCTTTAGTATCATTATAATGGAATTTCAACTCATTAATGGAAAAATGACACAAGTCTCAATCCAATAAGACATGTTCACCTAAATGAACCCATTTAAATAAAACAAATACTTGAGTCTCAATCTCTGTTTTTAATTCTAATAAGAGTACTTAGAGGTTGGATCCTGGACTCCACTGAACATTTCTGAAATTGCACTGCTAGAAGTTGTCTCCCCTCTCTGAACTCTCCTCTTAAGGGGCTAATAGACTCGGTTTCAATTCTTCCACATTGCTTTGCAGGTACCATAGCTCATGTTCTCTGACACAGTCTGCAGATATAACTGCCTAGTACAACTGAACACTAAGGGTTAATTCACACAGGTCTCTTTATTGTGTCACCCAAGAGGTATGGACTGCACTTAGGTGGTTTAATGTGCTTGGCAATGTGCATTCAGAGAGAGTAAGACAGGGATGGTGACTGGCCTCCAGGGAGCAGGGAGGGCAGACATTAAAGGCACGATTAGTTTTAATGAAATCCCAGCATGCTCAGTGCAGCAGTTGACAAAATCTGTGGCTCCTGAATTGAAATGACATCAGATTTTCATTTCCGCTTCTGAAACACAACTTTACTCGTGGTCACACAGGAAATTGTAAAGATTAAACAAAAATTTGCAAATTACAAGCTGAGAATCTGAACACATTCTGCTTTTTGTATTAACGTAACGTGATAATCTGTAAAGTCCATGTTCAGCCAAGCCAAGAGAAGCTTTGATTGCAGCTCTTTTAACACTCTCGGGTGTGCCTGTTGAGGTCCCCCAATGGAAACTCTAGAAGAGGGGCTTGTATGGGCTTGTATGTATGACTGTGAAGGAACAGGCCCCAGTTTCCATTCTTAGCTCAGAGCCAGGCACATTAATGAGGGAAATCTTATTGGGAAAGGGGAACAGGACTTTATTGAGGAACAGTGTGCACTTTCAGGACTTTTCTCCAAGTCAAGTTGTTCTTTCAATCTTAGGAGGGTTCTGTTCAGCTTCAAGTTGTTGTTCTTTCAGTCTTAGTTGTGGAGGGCACAGCTCAGTTCCAGGTCCAGTTGCCGTTGCTAGTGGCAGGGGGCGCACAGCCCACCATCCCTTGCGGGACTCGAGGAATTGAACTTGCAACCTTGTGGTGGGAGCCCACTGGCCCATGTGGGAATCCAACCGGCAGCCTTTGGAGTTAGGAGCACGGAGCTCTAACCGCCTGAGCCACCGGGCCGGCCCCAATGAGGGAAATCTTACAGCACACTTGAAGCTCTCTGCAGAAAACCAGCATGAGGGCAAGTTGTCAGGAGACAAACAAACAAATAAACAGCTGTTCTATGAATCCTATAAATGAGCTAAATATCCCTTCCCTCATCCTGAGATTCAAACTATCCCTGATGATATTATGTTAAGGCACAGATTAAATTAAAAAGTTCTAAAGACCAGGAAAACAGTAAAACAATAAAGGGGGTGGGGAGAAATGATGGGTAATGAGACATTCCTAGATATTCAGCCAGTGACGATCACAACATTCTAATTCAAAAGCTATTTCCTGGGTTAATGGGGTTGTAAAGTTATTACTGCCCTCAGGTACTGAATTGAGAAGGCACCAATCTAAGCAATCAAGATAAATAATATTTTAAGCAACACTAAAATTGAAAATTAATGCCAACACATCCATGATGAAAAAAATATAAAAAATTAAAAGACATGAAATGACCTGGCATTGCAAGTAACTGAGTGTCTTACACAGAAGGGGGGCCCCGTATAAGCAAAATTCTGACAAATTCCATTCAGTTACTAAAATTCTGAACACCAAGGGTTAATTCATATATTGTCTCCGTTTTGTCAAAAGAAAATTAAACTGTCCTCAACTGCTTGTACACAACTACCTTTTCTTTTTAACAATATAGTCAAGTTGGAGTCCTGTGAAAGGTGTTTCAGTAACGACAAATTAAATAAAAATTATTGAAGATTGTAAGGGAATGACAAGAAATTATCAAACATGTAAACAAGTAAAGAAGCAGTCTTAAAAATATTAATGAGTTCGCTTCCCTGAAAGCCAAAAAAGGAAAATTATCTTAAATTCTTGTATTGGCATACGTAAAATACAGTTTAAACAAAGTTAAATAAAATGCCGATTTAATAGTCTCTCACTTAAAGATATTTCTAAATGTTATGTTAATATTTATATTGACTATTAAAAAATCTTAATCTTTTAAAAAGTTTAAATTACATTTTGACTTTTACTGTGAAAAAATTTTTAGCATATTACCTTTGATATTTTTATTTAGTATTAAAACATTTTAACATTTTGAAAGCTTACTAGTAAAATGCTCATTTAATGTTCCCACTTTTCGTTTTTCAATACTTTACCCCATCACCTTGTAAAGCTGTAAAGTTGAAAAGTCACCAGGAAAGTCACAAAGCCTGACCCGGGGACGCACATTCTTCCCGGGCTCGGGCCCCCAGGGTGGCCGCGCCCACTCACTCCGATGGCGTCCCCAACGCTGTCCTGTCACATCCCATGGTTTCCGTGTTCCTCCGTCTCTGAATCTGTCGGCATCTCGCACAGACACTGTCCCAAAGCCGTAAAAACGACTCAACATGTTCCGATTCCGAGCCTCAAATCTCTCCGTAAACGGATTCTTTGTGAAAGTGGCCTCGCTAGGGTTTCTGTGCGAAAGGAAAGCACAAAACTGGGGGAAAGTGCAGTAAACGCGCGTTTCTGTTCTCCGTCCCTAAGAAATATGTCCCCGGCGCGGCCACGGCAAAGCTCGGTCTTCAGCCGTCCGGGCCGCGGAAAGGCAATTTTCTTTCCTACACTATTAAAGCAGCGCCGAGTTTGTTCCTCAATGAGGCCCTGGACTTTTCTCTCTGCTACCCGAATCGCAGAAAGGCTGCCAAGTCTGCGTCCGCGCGCCCTCTTGCGGCCAGCTCGAGAAGCACGCTTCTCAGTAAACCCTCGAAGGAACCTTCGCGCTGTGGAGCGGTGCCCGCGCGCCCCCTGCAGGGCGTCTAGCGAAGCGTCCAATTCTCAATGGCCCAGATCTGTTGGTGGCTAGTGGCGGGAGTGATGCTGGGCTCCATCCCGGCTTTTTCTCTTGGCGGGGACCTGTCTTGGAGCCACAGCCTAGAAAAATGGGAAATCCTCAGTCTTATGGGACAGCTGGAAAGCATCCCCCCTCACTTATGCCTGAACGACAGAATCGACTTCCGATTTCCTTGGGAAACTGGGAACATCACCCAAATGCAGAAGACACAACGCACCTGTTTGTGCCTCCTGATGCTCCAGCAGACCTTCAAGCTGTTCAATACAGACAAGAGCCCTGCAGCTTGGGACCACACGCTCCTCGCCAAACTGCTCTCTGGCCTAGATCACAGTCTGGAAGAGCTGGGGCAGACTAAAGAACAAACTCTGCTTTGTCCCGACCATTTGGGAATTCGTATCCGGAATTACTTCCGCATAATCCTGAAGTATCTGAAGAAAAAGAAATACAGCTCCTGTGCTTGGGAGGTTGTCAGAAGTGAAATTCAAGTGCGCCTTTCTCTTGTGTAACAACCCTCAAGCAAAGTCCACAAACAAAGAAGAAACTTATATTCGTGACTCTCTGTTAGATGGCACTGTTTGCTAAACCCCCAAACAATCACAATTCACTTTTCGGCACCGGCTGAGAAATTCCTGAAACCAAAACCAGGGCCTTATTTAAGAAAATCAGTTTTCATCATAATGCTACAAAATTATAGATAGGGAAAAGAACTACCTTTTCAAATAAATAATTTTAAAATATAATTTCGATAACCTGTTTAAGGGTGTTTTTTGGGGGGCTTGGGGGTTCAGGAAAACACTTGTTGTACAAAGTGTAAAGTCCATTCTTTTTATGGGAAGGTTCATCAGGATAGTATTTTGTTAGACACATTTGTCAGTTAAGTTAATGGTAGCTGTTCTAAGTGATAAACAGAAAACCATTCATACATTGATCATTATAAAGACTTACCTTTCCTTTGTAAAAGAACACAGTGCAATCATTCCTCAACAGAGGACTCTCTGGTTGGTTGTTCTGCAGTGATTCAATGTCATGGGTACTTTCTATTGTGTGACTTTGCCATATTCAACATGTTATGCCACATTTGTCTCTGGTACTCAAGTCTATACCACTCAGCTGTAAAGGGAAAATTATGGCAGATCACATGGGGTGTTTTCAAGGGCCAGGACTCTACAGGGCAATATGAGTTACACTCACCACAGTTGTTCTGAATTTATTCTCATGGGACGTCTAGGTGCAATAAGTTCAGAAGCAGACTCTACTCTGGGGACTAACTGGGAGAGCAGACAAGTTCAGTGTATACGACCACTGTTCATTTTTATGCTATCTGTCCTAATGCTCTTGTAGGTCAAAAAATACCCCAGGTGTTATTTTTACCAATGTGCTGCACTAACATTATCAATACAACTGCAAGTCTGATTCTACAAATTAAACTCTGGGGGACATAGCATGGAGGTCACTAGTTACAGCTCACAGCATCACTGATCCTGTGAAAGAAGCATTCAGGTTGATTCTCAAAGCACAAGCTAAAGTTAAAGAACGGCCACAAGTGTGTAGACGAGGTCTCAGAACACAGTGTAAAGTGCAAGTTGTTTCCTCGTTACCCGGGGGAGACGAGGAAAGTCTGATCAGGTAGCTCCTTGCAGGTTCTCGAGGATCCCTGAAATAAACGCAGAGCGTGAGTCTTCTTTTTATGACGAGGCCTATGATTCTCATCCTGATAGTCTAAATATTGAAGATACAAACCTGAAGTAAATATCTCCCAGACCCAACAATCTTTTAAATTACTGCCTCATACAATATTTAATTACAACCTCCTTCAGAGAACCATGATCAATTTGCAAAGTATTTAGTTCTCTAGTTCACTCAATTCATGTCTATCTAGTGTATATTGGTATTATTCTTTCTCCCGTTGTTACCTTCATTATTCTCTTCATGAATATTGACTGTGCTCCTGAAATAATAGGGACTGCACTAGATGCCAAGGTTGAGTAAAATGATTTCTCTCCTTTGAGGTATTTTACAGACCCCGGGGATGTTTTCTGAGAAGAAATTAGGTCGGGTATGTCTTAGTCCATTCAGGTTATTTTAATAGAAGAGCATGGAGTCCGTAGCTTGTGAAGAGCAGACATTTCTTGCTCACAGTTCTACAGGCTGAAATGTACATGAGGGTGTCAGCATGGTTGGCTTAGGAGGAGAGCCTGCTTCCTGGGGACATAATGCCGAGTTCTCCTGTATCCTCACATGGCAGGAGAGGGAGGGATCTAGCGCAGGCCTCTTTTATGAGGGCACCAATACCATTCACGAGGCTCCTCCCTCAGGCCCTAATTATTTCCAAATTTCCTCATCACATTACATGATCACTTCAGGGATTCAGACTTCCACATGTAAATTTTATGGGAACATAATCATGAAACCATAGCAGGTCACTAAAAAATCTTAGCTATGACAACGGTTTGTTGCTCTCCAAAGCCCGAGCCTATGCAACAAAATCTTATTCCTTAGTATCCGTTTTTCTCGTGTATCACATGAGAATCCTTGGTTCAATGAAGACAGGCAAAATGCATGCAAGATCAGTGCTCCAAACCTCCGTTGACTTGGTGGCTCATTGGAGGACTTTCCCTCCATCATTAGCTTGATTTCAGAGTCATATTGTGAGAGGGCGCGTTTGTTTACTTACCAGCTGCCATTGGCTGTTTTGTGGATGTTCCTCACGTTTGAGCCTCAGGGTGACGTGGTTTTTGACGCTCAAATGCAAACAGTTTATATTTTATTACTTAGTTCTACAAAAGTTATTCATGTCATCAATAATTATGTCAAAACTAAAACAAAAAACGTTGACAAGATAGATGAATATTTAGCAACTACTGAAGTTAATAATTACTTTCTGATATGGAGCAAAATTAAAAGTTAAGTACCAAAAAATAAATGTTAGATAACTAATTTAAGTGCTCAATGGTGTTTAGTCGTTTCGAATGATTTTAAGTTCCACCTACACATTGATATTATTTTGACATACGACATACATTTTTATTTGAACACGAGATATGTTACTATATATATGAGTAAATATATTGCGTTAAAAGTCATTCTGGAAACTTAGTTAAAAAGTTAAATTAACTTGAATTACGTTAAAGGAAACATCAATAGCTTTTAAATTTACCTTACAGCTTGAAATGTTTACTATTCAATCTTAATCCTTCACAGAATATTTGGATTAAATTTTACACTTTCTTTTCATATATGTGAAGCACAGATACACATGCAGTACATACATGTATATCGTACAACTGTGTGAAGTTTTCCTGGGGGATCCACTAACGAAAACATCTGAGAGACTCTGTGGGCAAGGAGTAATATGAAAATGTAAGTTTGCATGGCACTGATCTAAACCATGTAGAAAGTGCATCAAGGAAAACAAAAGCAGAAGTAGAAAGGGGACATTCAGAAATTGGAAATTCGTTATGTCCCCTACATGAGACGCATGCAACAAAGGAAGGGCTTCAGAGCCTGGAGACAAGGTGTGCAGGCCCCGGGCTCAGCCAGGCCAGCAGCATCTGACAGCCCCCAATGGCCCTGCCCTTCTCCTTCCTGATGGCCCTGCTGGTGCTCAGCTGCCACTCCCGCTGCTCTCAGGGCTGTGACCTGCCTCACAACCACAGGCTGCTTAACAGGAGGGCCTTGGTGCTCATGGCACAAATGAGGAGAATGTCCTCTTTCTCCTGCCTGAAGGACAGACATGACTTTGGATTCCCCCGGGAGGCGTTTGGTGGCAACCAGTTACAGAAGGCTCAAGCCATCTCTGTCATCCAGGCGATGACCCAGCAGACCTTCGACCTCTTCAGAATACAGGGCTCCTTCGCTGCTTGGGACAAGACCCTCCTGGACAAGTTCTGGCTGGGCTTTATCAGCATGTGAATGACCTGGAAGCCTGTCTGATGCAGGAGGTGGGTGTGGAAGGGACGCCCCTGGTGAATGAGGACTCCCTTCTGGCCCTGAGGAAATACTTCCAGAGAATCACCCTCTCTCTGCAAGGGAAGAAATACAGCCCTTGTGCCTGGGAGATTGTCAGAGCAGAAATCAGGAGATCCTTCTCTTACCAATGAACTCGTGGGGAAGATGAAGGAATGAGAACGACACCTGGTTCCCCATGGAGATGATTCTCACGGAGTAATAATATAACACTTCCTCGTGTTTGTCATGGCAAAGACTGTCTGTTATCTTGTGTTGTAATCATGACATAAGTGCAATCAATTTGTCAAAGACTTTCAGGAGTTTTAGGTAACATGATGTTCAACTTTACAGGCACTCGTCACTTACAGATGCCCATGCCGATGGATCTGTGTATCTATTTTAATATTCATTTATTTGTAATAATTTTTTTCATATAGTGTCACTCACATGCATCTTTACACTGTGGTGATAAAATACAATATGTTCTTTCTATTTAGTTCTTTACATTTGTGACTTTTTTGTTTATTACAATTTTACCATAGTAAACTTCTCGTATTAGTTTATTTTTAAAAGAAACACCAAGCCTGACTGTGCAACTTGGTTTAAAGAATGGATCTCACAAATCATTTACCCATCATATTATATTCAAATTTTAGGTAATTGTTGACTTTCTCTATATCAGGTTGTGTTTTACCCTCAGGATACAGAGGTGAACAGAACGAATAAGGTTCCTGCTCTCTTGTTTCTTTGATTCTTGTGGGGAAAGGAACCTAAAAGCAATGGTCAAAATTAATGTTACGTTCAACGCTGTATTGAGCAGAAGGAAAAAAAATGAATTCTCTCACCAGCATATACTTATATAACGTGTCTCTTTCTATCAAATTCTTAGGACCTGTATCCAACCTTTCAGTAGCTGACCTAAAAAGAGGCAGCCAAAAAAAACAGAATTCTGTCATGAATTCTGGAGAAGGCTGAAAAATGGTGGTTCCTCATGTCACAGAAGTGTCTTATTTTTTCAGGGATGAAATGGTGGCTTGTACTCATATCTGAGAGAGGGAAATAAATATCTAGGTAACGGGCAGAGCAGCAGGATAGGTAATGGCTCCAGCGTCTGGCACATTCCAGGATACACCCCCATAGCACAACACTTTCCTTCCTCTCCAGGGTAGAAAGCCCCACAGCCCTTTGTCATTTACTCTTTATCTCTCAGCCCATTCACACAACTGCTTTCTGTTCCATTGTGGTTTCAGCTTAAAAATTTCCCTAAAGAGCAGAACATTACAAGTAAAAAGCAAAAGTGCATCACATTGCGAGGTTTTGCAGAAACGTCTTCATGAGAGGCTTTCCTTAATGCGTTGAGTGTGATGCAATAGTAGCTGTAGCTAGCAGAAAACAGAAAGTGGATTCAGCCTGTGGGAGGGCAAAGGAAACTTCTCTCAGGAGAAACAGCTCCCTGGTGACCCAGTGGAACAAATGCAGAGACCCAGCCTGGGGGGCAGGCCTCTGATCTAGGCAGATGCTACCACTTCCTGGGGACGTCACTTCATGCTACAAAACACGGCTACTTCTTGGTAACGATACGTTCTAATGCCATCATGATCTGCCTGTTGCCTTACCCTGTGTCTATTACAAAGAGAAAGAGTGTGAGTCTCTGGTTCCAGGCTGGCTGGACTGTTTGGACTGGGCAGTTAAAGGGACAGAGAAAGGTGTGTTCCCTGCCTACAACCTACTGTGCAGACCAGAGCTTCCCTGTGAATCACCCCTTCCACACACTACAGGACTCTGGGGGCAGGTAGAGCTGCCAATCCGGGAATGGCACTCAGTGCTAATCAGGAAAATCTCTTGAAACATTGATCATACAACTGTCAATAGCATAACATTAGTTTCACAGATTTACTCCTACTATCAGACTCCAACTATCATGGAATAGAGAAATGTTCTCATTGTCATCTTGAAAAACGATCTTGAAATCTCTTTCACTCAGTGGGAAAACCTCTGCATAGGTAGCAAAATGGAGCAGCCCGATATAAGCTAAGGATTGTGAATGAATAGTGTCATTGTTCCTGCGAGCTACTGACATTTTGCTTATTCCAATATATCAATTGTGGTAAATGTTGAGAGGAATTTCTATGACGAGCATAATATCTTCCCTGAGGTATTTCACCAGGAAGTAGGTGTCATTGCTTAGGGAGCAGGGAGCGCCTGCGACTGTGGAGGGCTCAGCCGTCTTTTCCTGAGGTAACACGCTCAAGGTTCGGATTTGCTGCTTTCCAACTAGGGATTGGCTAGGGCCGTAGTTAAATTTCAACATATTTCTGTCCTGTGCGGTTCCGTTCTCCCCTCTGGAGGATGCAGTAATTCAGAAGATGCACAAGAATCGGGAACACTTGGCTTCCCAGAGTATTCGTCAGGGTTTTCTAGAAGAGGACCAACAGGTTGGACACCTTAGGAAGGCTTGGATTTCTGAGTCATAAGGCAGTCTGTTGGCAGAATTCCTTCTTATCTTGGGAGGTCGGCCTTTTTCTGAAAGGAATTTTAAAAGATGAACTTTTCAATTGCGTGAAATACGCAAGATAGGATTCAGTATTGAACCATATTCTGCCAGCTATTAGGTGTGATCCTGGGGAATTTAGAACTCTTTGAGCATCACCTACCTCACATGTAAAATAAGGTGAAAATATTCCTAGAGTTATTGTGAACATGAAACAAACTAAAACATCTTCAAACATGTTCACAGTGTTAAGGCTTAAATATGGTAACTGTTTTCTCATTTTTAAATACAGCTATGCAAAGGTCTGACAATTAAATATGCAAATTTATTGCAACAATGTTGCTAACCTTTCTTCCACATCAGTGGCCTATTCATTATGAACGTGTACCAACTGGACAAACAGTTAACCAACTTTACTATTTAGAGGTGCTGAAAAGGCTGTGTGACAAAGTTAGACGACTTGAGCTTTTCCCAAACAATTCATGGCTCTTGAGTAAGGACAATGCACCAGCTCACATGGGACTACCTGTCAGGGAGTTTTTAGCCAGTCAGCAAATAACTGTATTGGAACACCCTCCCTACCCACTTCATCTGGCCCCCAGTGACTTCTTTCTTTACCCAAAGATAAAGAAAATATTGAAAGGAAGACATTTTGATAACACTCAGGACATCAAGGGTGATATGACAACAGCTCTGATGGCCATTCCAGAACAAGAGTTCCAAAATGGCTTTGAAGGGTGGACTAGGAGATGGAATCGGTGCATAGCTTCCCAAGGGGTACTTGTAAGGTGACCCTACTGATATTCAGCAGCGAGCTATGTAGCACTTTATCCAGGATGAGTTCGCGACTCAATTGTCCTATTCGAGTATCAGAATAGTGAACTCTCCCATCTCTCAATAAATACCTGCAAAAACACGACAGTGTGAAAAACAGAATTCTGGGAAGTGTTACGAAGACTAAAGTATAGTCACTACTCGCATCGAGGATAAGAATATGCAGCAAGGAAATGGCGGCTTGCATTAATAGGTGGAAGAGAGAAGTTAGTCTCTAAGGAGGAATGAATCTTATATGGTCCGTGTAATAATACGTGGCACTCTTCTGTCCTCCTTCCTTGCTTTTCTGAATTCCCTTGCTCTGTTCCCATATCAGAATCACTTCCTTTTTCTCCAATGTAGAAATTCCCAGCGTGCTCTCCTCACTTACTCCTTCTTCAGCTGCACTGCCCACCAATACAGCTGTTTCCTCCCCATTTGTGGTTTCTGGTCATTCATTTCCCTTTAGAGTATAAAGCCACCAATTAAAAGCAAAAGTTGAACGAGCGTTCTAGGTGTTTCAGAAACAACTCCTACATCACGGACTATTTTTCTCCTTCGGATGAATATTTTTGGAACTGCGGCTTGTCGCTTCTACCATGATCTAATCGTAGCTGTAGCCCAAAGGAACTAGAAAGTCCGGTGGATTTTACCCTGGGGATGATTAAAGCATTTAAGGAGGAGGAGCGCCACCTATTGGCCAAGAGGGACAACGACAATCACCAAAGTCTGCAGACAGCAGGCTTCTTTCTGTTCCATGCGAAAGAGTCTGATCCTCACCTACTTCTTCAGAGCTACAAAGAGGCTCTGTCCTGGAAAGGTCCCACCCCAATATTTGACTAAGCCCACTTCCTCAGCTGTTGTATCTTACAGAGGGAGAATGCCCCAGCTGCATAATATAATCTGGAAAAAATTCTCATTCTTACTTTGAGTAATGACTCCACTTGCTTCCCTTCCTCTGTGACTCAGTGGTAAGAGAGAAGACAACTTAAATAAGGAAATGTCAGAGAATACAGTGGTTGACAAATAACAGCCTGCCAAGTACCCATTTGGGTAGAATTGAGAGGTATGAAGGTTATCCAAAATTGTAAATGAACTAGTTGATCGGGAAGTGGAAATTAATTTCTCAGGTATCAGGGGTCTCTCAAATCTTTGCTTCAGTTTACACACTGTGGGGGCAGAGCCCCAGAAAGTAGTTTCCAGGCTCTCGGCCTCACATAGAAAGGTGTTGGCTCAGGTAGTAAATGGCCAACTGTGATTGCATGGCCATCAGCTGTGGCTAGTTGGCCGTCAGCTGTAACCAGTGAGCCATTGGCCACTAATATAACTGCTGTGGCTACGCTAGCAGAGAGAGAAGAGAGAGGAGGAAGAATGGGGGCTAGCAAGAAGATGGCAGCTGGGCTGGCAAGTGTGGATGGCGGTTTGCGGACAGTGTGGATCCAGCCTCCAGTGAGAGTATAGTGCCACCAGAGAGAATATAGTGGTATGACTCCCCTACCTATGTCTCCGTGGGTGTTCCTTTTTGGCCTCACCATGTCCTGCGTTCTTGTATGGGGAGCGGGACCAGAGACCCCGCGGGTCTCCCTGCATGACACACACTCAATCTCTATATTGCTCCTCTCCAATTGATGGGTTAAAGGGATCTAGTTACCATGTTAAACGATGTTTGTCCGTGCTTTTCTTTATTCCTCCACCTCTGGTTGGGAACCCTGTAGAAGCAGGCCAACAAGGACATTTTTTTGGATTCACCTGGCTCTGACTTTGTGATTGCCCTACACCTTTCAAATGTTTGTACTTAGGATTCCTTCCACTCTTGGTTGCTGTTTCTGTTTGTTTGTTACTGCAACTTTTTTTGTTGTTTTTCCTATTTGCGATTGGGTGTAAAAGGTGACGATTTGGTTTCATACTGACACTGTGCCCTGAAAATCTGTTAGCCCTGTCCTGTTTCACACCCCAGACTTACTAAATATTCGACAGTGTTGGAGGACCAAGCCGCAGGGCTGGAGGGCTGGGGAAGGGGGAGTGAGCGCTGCGCAGCCCGCACGCCGGTACGGTTCCAGAAGCTGAGCAGGTCTTTACACCCCCAGGCATGAGAAGCGACGCCCAGTGCCACGCATGGGGTGTGAGGGATCACCGTGCAGCCCCAGCTGGAAGCCCTGGAGGTGTTTCAGCCTCTCAAGCAGGATTCTGAACACGGCCCCGCCTCCACCGTCCCTGCCAGCTGGTTCCCGCGTGCAGGGAGAGGTCCAGGTCCCCCTGATGTCCGGCCAGTCGTTCGCAGAAACGCAGTAAAGACACGGAGCTCGGCCACCCGTCTACACCCACGACTGGGGAAAGAATCCAGGCAAGCATTCAGGTCTCTGGTAGGCAGTTCCACCTCTGATTCCACCACAAGGACGCTGCACTAGGCGCGGGACTCACCTTTGCTCCCAAAACCACAGTGCACCTGTAGAAACGCGAAGAAGTTGAAAGTCAGCAGCAGCTCCAGCCCGTGGAAGGAGAACAGAGACGTTTGAAGCGTGGACTGCAGCAGGGAGGTCCTCAGCAGGAGGAACAATCCAATGGAATGGACAGCACTGAGTCAGCTGTTTCTCCAGGTCATTCCAATTCAGAGGGGAGGGGAGAAGAGCACCGAGTTCTCCCACGGAGACATGGCCAATAGCAGTGTCCGCAGCACCCTCTGCTCTGATGGCACAGCAGCCTGCTGAGCATCGGAAGGGACGCGCGTTACTCCGGTGCCAGCTGCAAACTTCTGTTTCAGTTGACAGAAAAATCTACCCCCTTACAACTGCTTAAAAGGAATTTGTCTACTTTTCCTTAGAAGTCAGACAGCTCAGATCCTTATACAAACCACAACCCCGTTGACACACAAAACAATAGACAACAATTCTTTGGCACTTGAAGTGGAGCTGGAAATACATCATTTCACCTTCCCTGCTCTTGTGACTTCATGGCTTTGCCTCTCCGTGGTTCATACAGTTCATGCCCATTTCAGTCTTTCACTTTATTTAACAGGTCCTTCTACACAAGTCATTATTTCAAATCTACTTAAGGTTTTGACCTTGAATCTTCGCTACCTTCAGAAAAACGTATCCCTCCAGATTTATATTTCTCTCCAAACAGATTCATAAATGAGTGTAATCCAAACAGGGTTATTAAGAAGATTGTGTTAACAATCTCTAAGGTCTTAGAATAGTGGCTGGACCATAGTTAGCCTGAGAGAACTTTGGGTGTTATCATTTAAAGTACCATCGTCATTCTTGTGCAGATGAAGAGCTGAACGTTTTCTTCATTCCCTCTCTTATTTCTAGATTTCTCAAGGCAAACTTTTAATTGCCTGAGTGCATTTCTTAAGTGGATAGAGTGCTCAGGCTAGGGCTCATATTCACAATCCTGCCAGAGAGGGTTAGTGTTCTGGCAACTGGGGCTCAGGGGGATCAGTCTCTTGAGAGTTGGTGGTGTGATTCCTCTTTTCTCTCCTCAGAGCTCATCACATGTGGATTCAATGAAAGAAAAATGAAGTGGCTGGTCTTGCAACACGAATGCTGGTCATTGACCCGGGAGGTACTGTTCTGTGAGCCTCTGGCAGAAGCAGTTGTGTCCTGATTCTGTGTCATTCAACACTGGCTTCCCTCCTTCCGCTGCCATAGGTCCCAACTTGGCTACACTGAATTTTTGCTAACTTACACTTTGTCATGTTGTCACCCAAAGAGTCACTTCCTTTCTTGCACTTTCGTGACATTCTGAATTACGTATGTTTTATTTTTGTTCACACACAACTGTCAGGTTTTGCTTTCTAGGAACGTTGAAATTAGAAACAAAAAAATCTGAAGTCTTGAAAATTATGGGGAAACACAGTGAAGCCCCTTTGCCCTCCTTTTACTTTCCTTTGTTTGTATTAACCGCAGAAAGAAACCGAAATTATGCCATAGGAGCGAGACAGACCATGCCTGGTACACTGCTCTGCAAAAAAAATATGATATTCAGATTCTTGTTACTGTTGTTTTTTAAATTTAAAATGAAATAGCTCGCATAAGTAAAGGAAAGAAGGCTATGTCTCCCTGACATAATAGCCCGGGCCTCATGCCCTCCTAACATGAGACAGCGAAGGATGAAGAGAGACGCCCAATAGAAATATGCGGACTGAATGAACAACTGAAGTTCACTAATTTCTGTCCCGTAAGTTTCTGCTGAGAGACGCCATCATTTGATCTCGTGTTCCCAGCTCACAGATTTGGAGCATAACGATTGTCCAATAAATTGAGGTAAAAGAATCAAACAATAAAAGCCATCCTGGAAAAATAAAAATTATTTGCCTACTAAAGGCGAAATGATTACAATTGGATAACTATTTCCTCCACTTACTTAGAAAAAATAAACTTTGGAATCAGCACTGAGGACTGGTTTCACTCCTGATACCAGGGGACATGGGTCAGGAGGTCACGAGTGAGAATGAGGGTCCTCAGCACATAGAGCGGGAAGGGCCGGGATCCTAGAAAATCAGTTATTTTGCCAACAAAGACACAATCTCTCCACAACAGGGGAATCCTAACCGCCTCAGGATGTGCTCAGCCTGCCCTTAGGAAGTGAGTCAGGAGAGTTTGGGTTGGGGACTCTGTCACTTCACAGGGAAAGGGTTTCTAGAGGTGATACCTCCCTTGTGAGTGAGGTGCTCCTGGGAAAAGAAAATTATCTTGGTGTTAGAATCGCCAACCTACATGCACCAGAAAGAACCAGGATTCGTGCTGCAAGTATTGGCACGACCTGAGGAGCCCTATGGACCTGTTAAAATGGTAGAAAGAAAGGGCAATGTGTCTGTTAGTTGTGACCTTGTTGCCCCAGTGAAGTGTAACCACATGGACCTGCATGAATGTGTTCTAGCAGGAAGAGAAACATCCCAGAAACTTACTCACTAATGATCACCAGCCTCGGCTGTGAAGAAAATAGTAACAAATCCTAGTCCTGCGTTCTGAAGAGCTTATTTCCTATCCACGGTGTGGTAAGTACCTAACAAAATACACAAAGCCACGGGGCTGAGGGAGCCT
Organism: Rhinolophus sinicus; assembly: GCF_036562045.2. Classification (NCBI taxonomy): domain Eukaryota; kingdom Metazoa; phylum Chordata; class Mammalia; order Chiroptera; family Rhinolophidae; genus Rhinolophus; species Rhinolophus sinicus. Next base: position 124,358,589 of record NC_133754.1, read on the forward strand.
GTCTCCCTCTGCAAATAAAGCAAGGAGGTAAAAATGTTGCCCAGATTCAAGGCCAAATTTTGTTTCTAATGAGGAGAAGAGCAATATTTATGTATGAAAAATGTACATGATATGTGCATATGTTTGTGCATTTGCATAGCTACTCACAGTTCTGACTTCTGGACAAGACGTTTCTCAATTGATTGATCAGTATCCATTTCCATGGGCACATTTGGATTTTACCGGGAAACTTCAACTTCTATGACAAAATTAATAGTGTAGACTGATATTTTCTTAGAGTAAATGGAGAAGACATGAATGAAAACAAAATAAAGGAAGTGGAAGTGTGGTGATATGTTTAGAAAATGAAAATGATTGTGTTCCCTATATAATGGCCATGCTCAGAAAGATTGTCATCAGAGGACCTAGAGGCCAAGGTTCATCCGACGCTCAGCTGAGCCAGGCCAGCAGCACCCACGTTTCTCCATGGCCCTCATGCTCTCTCTCCTTTCGGCCCTGGTGGTATTGAGCCATGGCCACGGTGGGTCTCTGGGCTGCAACCTGACTCTGAACCATGATCTGGTCAGCAATGAGAACCTCGTGCTCCTGGATCAAATGCGGAGAATCTCCCTTTCCCTGTGCCTGGATGACAGAAAAGACTTCAGATTCCCCCAGCAGGCGGTGAATGGCAGCCAGGTCCAGAGGACCCAGGCCATCTCTGTCCTTTACGAGATGCTCGTGCAGACCTCCAGAGTCTTCCTCACAGAGCACTCTGCTGCCTGGAACACGACCCTGCTGCACCAGCTCCTCACTGGACTCCATCGGCAGCTGGAAGACCTGGAACCCTGTTTGGTGCAGGACGTGGGACAGGCAGAATCTGCCGCTGGGAAGGACCCTACACTGGCCGTGAAGAGGTACTTCTTGGGCATTCGTCTCTACCTGAAACAGAAGAAATACAGTGACTGTGCCTGGGAGGTTGTCAGAGAGGAAATCATGAGTTCCTTCTCTTCATCAACAAGCTTGCAAGAAGGGTTAAGAAAGAAGGATGGAGACCTGGGCTCACCTTGAACTGATTCTCACCGATGACTGTGCCACATCATCCTTGCACATGTGTTTGGTCATTTCAAAGGGCTCTTCTTTCTGCTTCAGTCACAGAATTGATTGTATTTAATTCAGCAAATATTTTGTCAGCATTAAGTTAGACTGTGTTAAAAAATTCAGCTCCAGTGTCATCAGCCCGGAAGAGGTGACTGTTGTTATGCTTAGTTGTATGTTTGTTTGTTTACTTATTTATATAATTTATTTCTGTATTTATTTCCTTTTTTCCAGAGTCTATCATATTTATAATATTTAAAAACCATATGTAATTACATGCTCATTTTTACATTGTATTAAAATTTACAAAACATGTTTACATTTCCATGTTTATTTTGCATTTAGTTTGTATTAATTACTTATGAAAGAAACCTTGTTGAGTTTTTAAAATTCTGAGATCGTGAATCTTATTTTTGTATGCAAATCTATTTCAAAATAGATTTTGTCCTATAGAACAGTTATTGTGAAGTCCTATGGAACAGTTCTACCACTTGTCATAAAATGCCTGCCAAAGCCGGAATGCTGTGGAATTGAGAAGAGTTCTGGAAAACATGGAAAACGTTCAGTACCCATGTCAGAGGTGCAACTGATTTACACTCACTCAGTAAAGAGAGGTGCGTAGAAACACGTGAGAGGAGTCATCCAGAATGAGGTGGAAAGATGAGTGGTGTTGACTGGCCGGTCCCTGCACCTGGTGTCTTCCTCCCTCCCTCCCCCTGTCCTGCTTTACTGAATGCAGTCAGTCCCTTATACAGTCGCTTCACTCCCTCCTCCCTGCTACCCTCCCTCACAAGTGCTCTGGTTCCCTTGTGGTTTCTAGGTTCAAGGTTTCTCCTTAGAGTAGAAAGCCACAAAGGACAAAAATTGAAAAGGAGCTGTTTTTCAAAATCGTTGTAGACAGTTTTGTTTCCATGAGCGTTCTGATGACTATTTGGGGGTCCTGACTCAATGCTATGGTTACAATGATGAACTTGGTGCTGAAAGTCAAAGGATCAACTGAGCTCAGTTCACTGCGTGGGCTAATAAAGTCCTCACGTAGGAACTGCGCCCTCCGCTGGCCACCTGGGACATGGCCAGATCGAATGTAGGAGGGCAGCCTTTTCTGCCAATCCCCAATCTTAGTCCTTCCCGGAGATCCACTTCCGAAATGAACAACAGGCTGTCTGGGTCAAGATGTGACATCATACTTGAATACCACACTGTTGTAGCTTACATCATTACAAAAAGAAAAAGTGTGCTGCTTCAGGCAGGGCAAGGCTTTTCTGCACATTGGGCCGCTCTAAAGAGAGAAGGAATAAAACTGCATTTCCTGCTCCAGCCTGCTACTAACTAGCCTTATCCACACTGTGGGCTAGAGCTGTGCAAAATGGGCGTGCTACTGCTTTGGTGTTTTCATTAACAGGAAATGTTCTAGTTGATGGTTTAAATATCAGTGTGAACAGTAAACTTCCAGCTTCATCAATTCATTCCAAATATGTGATTCTGTCTGACTGATTGGAAAATATTGTCATTATCAATGGAATGATGATATTGGCAGTTCTTCCAAGTAGTCAGAGTTCAGATATATTTTCTGAACTGTTAGAGAATTCTAATGTTGCCGACTGACAAGCAGAGGCTTTTTCACTGACGTGTAAGAATAGTGGTAGAATTCCGGAGGTGTTACTGAAGCCTACACAGTGTTGGACTTGACATAGTTCCCCAGGGATTGTGTGTGTGTGTGTGTGTGTGTGTGTGTGTGTTTGTCTGTGTCTGTGTGTGTGTGAATTGTTCACGTAGCGAGGAGAGATGTCAATTTGGGAGGATTTCTTGAATCTTTGCCTCAGTTGACCTCGCCAATGCTTTAGTTTGCTCTTTATAAATTGTGGGTGGGGAAGATCGTGGTGATATGTTAATACATTTTTGTCCTTTATCTTCCTCTTCTCTACTACTTCTTCTGCGTGGACGAGTTTAGCAGCAGGAGAAAGGCTTACCAATTCTGCACTTCTTCTGTGTCTGTCTTTGATTCCTAAACATCTTTCAAATATTATGATCCTTTCTAAATGGGGTTTTGAAAAAGATACACATATGGTATATATATCATATCCATGAGAATATACGTATGTATATGTAGACATAGATGTGTATACATAAACATCTACGCATACATACATATGTGTGTAATTTTATTTACTTTCATTCATTTTGATAAATTATTATGTTCAGTGTGAAAAGCTCCCCTAGCCAGCCGTGTACTGTCACTTTGTCCTGAAAATCTTCATAGTAGCTATATCGTGTTCACTGTCTGGCAGTTACTAACATACTTTTATGATAATATGTTAGAAGTTTACATATGTTGGAAAGTGTTGGAGACCCGAGAGGCAGAGCTGGCTGTGGCAGAGGCGGGGTTGAGAGCCGAGCCGCGCTGCCCTGAGCTACCTGCCCAGCGCTCACAGGTCCTGCCCTGACGCTGGACTTCAGCTGCCCCACATACGTGTGGCTGGGGAAGGGGACCAGGGAGACCCAGGTCACAACCGTGGGGACTGTGGATGTCTGTGTAGTATCCCTGAGCAGTGTCAGCTAGAGGCAGCCGAGTGTGAATGTATCCACGCCTGATCCTCCCTGCCCATCTAGGGCAAGAGCACACGTGTGTGAGTGTGTGTGTTTGAGTGTATGTGTGTGTGTGTGTTTGGGCACGCGGGCGCTTGCGCGCCCAGCCAGGCACAGAAACAGTAACTGAAGGTAGCTGCAGCACCAACACGGCCCACACGTCTACACCACACGAGCTGGTACAGAATCCCGGAGCACATTCCACAGACGTTTAGGTGGTTTTAAGTTCCGATTCCAACTAGGAGGAGACTGTACCAGTCACATGAGCTCATTGGCTCAGTGAACCAAAGCAAGCATCAAGATCTGTGAAGTGTAAGAGCCAGCAGCAGCTGGCGAACTTGGAATGTAACAAACTGGGCACACTTTGGCGCACAGGGCTCTTAATTTGCAGGTTAACAGAAGATGTCAAGTGTGTTAGTTACAAGAAGTTACAGACGTGTTGTTTTTTGACGCTGGTCGTCGGCTGGTGTAAACTGTGATCCTGGTGGGTGGTTCCCCTTATGGTTGTTTCCCTCCAGCTACACTTTAAGGCCAGTTGCAGGGTGGCTGCCTGTGGACCTAGCCAAGTTGCTCGGTGAAAGTCACCACCATAGAGACTGTCCTGGAGAAAGGATGTTCAGAAACTCAGCAGCCTCTTTGGTTCTTAGGAACAGTGAAATCCCTAGAAAGTTCTTTAGGGCTTGGACTGGAGTCAGAAGGCCTAATTGCTAATCTGTTGCTATGATTGGGGAAGGTTATTTAATCTCCCTGTGGCTCTGTTTCCTTCTTCATAAAATGGGGTTAATGAAAGGACCTATATCTGCCCATTCCGTTAACTGGTATGCACTGAAGGGAGTACAACAAGACTGACACCTGAAGGTGCTTGAGAAACACCTGTTTTACAAACGCAAGTGCATTCAAAGGAGTGTTCAGAGCCATGAATCGCAAGTGCTTAGGACAGACCCTAGTCCATAGTAGGTGCTCAGTAATGTCATACTGATTTTAGTAGTCAGATAACTTTCCAGCTATATCCTCTTCTTGTGTATTAATGATATTGAGATGATCCACGTTTCTGATTGGATCCACTAATCATGTGAAATGCACATTGAAAAGGACTAATATCCATTATTGTGCAGATAGAATTAGGGAATGAGGAATTTGGTGGTGTTGTTTCAAATCGGTCTCCAGTGAGTCTGTTGGCATGATTTCCCCTCCTGTCCCCAAACTGATTACATCTGGGAGGAAAATAGACAGAGGAATCACGTGGCTGGTTTTGGACAGCTGACGGCTGGCCTCCGACTACAATCACTCTCCTTTAAGTCCCCGCCAGAGTAATCGGCTCTATCTTTCCTTGTTTCCTTCTACTGGCCCTTCATCATTCCCTTTGCCATAAGCCTTAGACTCCAGTTCCATTGCAGCTGAATGATATTTTGTCGTTTTGACACTCGAGGGTCAGCCCTTTGGCCTACTCAGGCCTTCAGACGGTTAGATGAGGGCCACTCAGGTCAGGAAGGGTGATCCGCTTTCCTCAGTCCATCTACTGAAAGGTTAATCTCATCTCAAACCACCCTCCAACACACTCAGACCGATTGACCAAATATCTGGACACCCCGTAGTCCGATCAAAATGACACAGAAAATTCACCATCACAAGAGTTTAAAATATTGTGAAGCCTACTGGATTGGTAAACCCTGTATCTCCCTAACCCCACGTGCTTGATTGAATTAGGTTATATGCTTTCAACCTGACATAAAGCCATGGATCAATATTCTCTGGGACACCATGCGAGTGACGAAAGCGTTTAAAGTAAGTGTTATTTTGGTCAAAAATATCCTTCCCCGTTACAATGAGAAAGCAGCACAAGGTTTATACACACTTTTTTTGACAATTAAGATCACGCAAGAAATCTATAGTATGTGAAATTGCGTGGACTTGATGGATACCACGATTCCCTCCCCCAAGGTAGTTTTGTGCGATCAGCACAGATCAAGGGTTAACACTAAGGGTTAATTCATACAGTGCTCTTCATTCTGTCACCCACGAGGTGTTGACTGCACAGAGGCGACAATGTGCTTGGCAATGTGGATTCAGGGAAAGTGAGACAGGGATGCTGACTGTTCTCCAGGGAGCAGGGAGGACAGACATTAAAGGCTCAATTAGGATGAATGAAGTCCGAGCATGCTCAGTGCAGCTCAGAGCAAAGAGAACTGATGAAGAGGAGGGAGTGGAGGTCAGCTGAAAGCTTCACTTTCTTCAAAATCTGTGGCTCCTGAATTGAAATGACATCAGATTGTCATTTCCGCTCTTCGGACACCGAGACAACTTTACTAGTGGTCACATAGGAAATTGTAAAGATTAAACAAAATATGTGCAAATTACAGGCTGAGAATCTGATCATAGGGAGTGATAGCTGCCTTTAGTATTAAGGTAACATATGATAATCGTATAGTCCATGTTCAGCCCAGCCAAGAGAAGCTTTGATTGCAGTTCTTTTAACATTCTCGGGGGTGTGCGTGGTGAGGTTCCCCAATGGAAACTCTAGGAGAGGGGCTTTTATGTAGGACTTTGAAGGAACAGACCCTAGTTTCCACCCTTAGATCAGTGCCTGGCACATTAATTGAGGGAAATCTTACAGCACACTTGAAACTCTCTGCAGAAAACCAGAATGGAGAAAAGTTGTCAAAGACAAACAGGAAAACAAATGGCTGTGCTACGAATCCTATAAATGAGCTAAATAATCCCTTCCCTCATCCGCAGATTCAGAATACCTCTGGTGATATTGTGTTAAGGCACAGATTAAATTAAAAGGTTGTAAAGACCAGGAAAATGGTGAAAGAATTAAAAAAGGGTGCGGTGGCGAGGATGATGGGAAATGAGACATTCTGAGATTTTCAGCCACTGAAGAGCACAACACTCTAAATCAAAAGCTATCTCCTGGATTAATAGTGGGGTAAAGTGATTCCGTTCCCCAAACACGGAAGTTGAGAAGGCACCAAATCTAAGGAATGAAGATAAATATTATTTTCATTCAATGCTAAAAAATGAAAATTCATGCTGAAATGTCCATGACGAAGAAAATACCAAAATTTAAAAGACAAGAAATGACCTTGTATTGCAAAGCCCTGAGAGTCTTACAGAGGAAGTGGGCCCCACACAAGTAAAATTTTGGTAAGTTTCAGGCAGTTGCTAAAATTCTGAACGCCGAGCGTTAATTCACATAGTTCTATTCATTCTGTCGAAAGAAAATTAAACTGTCCTCCACTGCTTTCACACAACTCTTAACTTTCCTTTTGAACAGTGTTGTCAAGGTGGAGTCCTATGAAAGCCGATTCACTAATGTCATATTAAATAAACATTATTTAAAATCGTCACGGAGTCACCAGAAATTGTCAAACACGAAAACAAGTAAAGAAGTCGTCTTGAAAATAGCAATGAGTTCACTTCCCCTAAAGCCAAGAAAGTAAAATTATCTTCAATTCTTCTTTCTATGTACGTAAAATACAGTTTCAATGAAGTGAAGGAAAACGCTGTCTCAATAGTGTTAGTGTTAAAAAATATTCTGTAAATATTACGTTTGTCTTTTTTTTCAATAGTAAAGGTTCTTTACCTTTTAAAAAGTTTAATTAAATGCTCTTTTAAGCTGAAATGTGAAAAATATTTTCCACATTTTACCTTTGATATTTTTACTTAATGTTAAAATAGTTCAATATTTTGGTAAAACGCGGATTTAATGTTCCAACTTTTCATTTTTTCAGTACTTTACCCCAGCACCTGTAACGCTGTAACGTTGAAAAGTCACCAGGAAAGTCACAAAGCCTGACCCGGGGACGCACATTCTTCCCGGGCTCGGGCCCCCGGGGCGGCCGCGCCCCGACTCACTCCGATGGCGTCCCCAACGCTGTCCTGTCACATCCCATGGTTTCCGTGTTCCTCTGTCTCTGAATCTGTCGGCATCTCGCACAGACACTGTCCCGAAGCCGTAAAAACGACTCAACATGTTCCGATTCCGAGCCTCAAATCTCTCCGTAAACGGATTCTTTGTGAAAGTGGCCTCGCTAGGGTTTCTGTGCGAAAGGAAAGCACAAAACTGGGGGAAAGCGCAGTAAACGCGCGTTTCTGTTCTCCGTCCCTAAGCAATATGTCCCCGGCGCGGCCACGGCAAAGCTCGGTCTTCAGCCGTCCCGGCCGCGGAAAGGAAGTTTTCTTTCCTACACTATTAAAGCAGCGCCGAGTTTGTTCCTCAATGAGGCCCCGGACTTTTCTCTCCGCTACCCGAATCGCAGAAAGGCTGCCAAGTCTGCGTCCGCGCGCCCTCTTGCGGCCAGCTCGAGAAGCACGCTTCTCAGTAAACCCTCGAAGGAACCTTCGCGCTGTGGAGCGGTGCCCGCGCGCCCCCTGCAGGGCGTCTAGCGAAGCGTCCAATTCTCAATGGCCCAGATCTGTTGGTGGCTAGTGGCGGGAGTGATGCTGGGCTCCATCCCGGCTTTTTCTCTTGGCGGGGACCTGTCTTGGAGCGACAGCCTAAAAAAAAGGGAAATCCTCAGTCTTATGGGACAGCTGGAAAGCATCCCCCCTCACTTATGCCTGAACGACAGAATCGACTTCCGATTTCCTTGGGAAAGTGGGAACATCACCCAAATGCAGAAGACACAACGCACCTGTTTGTGCCTCCTGATGCTCCAGCAGACCTTCAAGCTGTTCAATACAGACAAGAGCCCTGCAGCTTGGGACCACACGCTCCTCGCCAAACTGCTCTCCGGCCTTGATGACAGTCTGGAAGAGCTGGGGCAGACTAAAGAACAAACTCTGGTTTGTCCCGACCATTTGGGAATTCGTATCCGGAATTACTTCCGCGTAATCCTGAAGTATCTGAAGAAAAAGAAATACAGCTCCTGTGCTTGGGAGGTTGTCAGAAGTGAAATTCAAGTGCGCCTTTCTCTTGTGTAACAACCCTCAAGCAAAGTCCACAAACAAAGAAGAAACGTATATTCGTAAATCTCTATTAGATGACACTGTTTGCTAAACCCCCAAACAATCACAATTCACTTTTCGGCACCGGCTGAAAATTCCTGAAACCAAAATCAGGGCCTTATTTAAGAAAATCAATTTTCATCATGATGCTACAAAATTATAGATAGGAAAAAGAACTACCTTTTCAAATAAATAATTTTATAATATAATTTCGGTAACCTGTTTAAGGGTGTTTTTTTGGGGTTCAGGGGTTCAGGAAAACATTTGCTGTCCGAAGTGTAAAGTCCATTCTTTTTATGGGAAGGTTCATCAGGATAGTGTTTTGTTAAACATATTTGTCAGTTAAGTCAATGGTAGCTGTTCTAAGTGATAAACAGAAAACCATTCATACATTGATCATTATAAAGACTTACCTTTCCTTTGTAAAAGAACACAATGCAATCATTCCTCATCAGAGGACTCTCTGGTTGGTTGTTCTGCAGTGATTCAATATCATGGGTACTTTCTATTGTGTGACTTTGCCATATTCAACATGTTATGCCACATTTGTCTCTGGTACTCAAGTCTATACCACTCAGCTGTAAAGGGAAAATAATGGCAGATCACATGGGGTGTTTTCAAGGGCCAGGACTCTACAGGGCAATATGAGTTACACTCACAATAGTTGTTCTGAATTTATTCTCATGGGACGTCTAAGTGCAATAAGTTCAGAAACAGACTCTACTCTGGGGACTAATTAGGAGAGCAGACAAGTTCAGTGTATACGACCACTGTTCATTTTTATGCTATTTGTCCTAATGCTCTTGTAGGTGAAAAAACAACCCATGTGTTATTTTTACCAATTTGCTGCACTAACTTTATCAATACAACTGCAAGTCTGATTCTACAAATTGAACTCTGGGGGGACATAGCATGGAGGTCACTAGTTACAGCTCACAGCATCACTGATCCTGTGAAAGAAGCATTCAGGTTGATTCTCAAGGCACAAGCTAAAGTTAAAGAACGGCCACAAGTGTGTAGACGAGGTCTCAGAACACAGTGTAAAGTGCAAGTTGTTTCCCTATTACCCGGGGGAGAAGAGGAAAGTCTGATCAGGTAGCTCCTTCCAGGTTCTCGAGGATCCCTGAAATAAACGCAGAGCGTGAGTCTTCTATTTATGACGAGGCCTATGATTCTCATCCTGATAGTCTAAATATTGAAGATACAAACCTGAAGTAAATATCTCCTAGTCCCAACAATCTTTTAAATTGCTGCCTCATGCAATATTTAATTACAACCTCCTTCAGAGAACCATGAGGAATTTACAAAGTATTTAGTTCTCTAGTTCACTCAATTCATGTCTATCTAGTGTATATTGGTATTATTCTTTCTCCCGTTGTTACCTTCATTATTCTCTTCGTGAATATTGACAGTGCTCCTGAAATAATAGGGACTGCACTAAATGCCAAGGTTGAGTAAAATGATTTCTCTCTTTTGAGGTATTTTACAGACCCCGGGGATGTAGTCTGAGAAGAAATTAGGTCAGGTATGTCTTAGTCCATTCAGGTTACTTTAACAGAAGAGCATGGAGTCCGTAGCTTGTGAAGAGCAGACATTTCTTGCTCAGAGTTCTACAGGCTGAAATTAACATCTAGGTGTCAGCATGGTTGGCTTAGGAGGAGAGTCTGCTTCCTGGGGACATAATGCCGAGTTCTCCTGTATCCTCACATGGCAGGAGAGGGAGGGATCTAGCGCAGGCCTCTTTTATGAGGGCACTAATACTATTCACGAGGCTCATCCCTCAGGCCCTAATTATTTCCAAATTTCCTCATCACATTACATGATCACTTCAGGGGTTCAGACTTCCACATGTAAATTTTATGGGAACATAATCATGAGACCATAGCAGGTCACCATAGCTACACGCCTGGCATCCAGAAGAGAGAATACAGCCATGCTTAGAAAGGAAAGAAGAATGAACTGGTCAGTAGGCAAAAAACAGTGACTAAGGATTCAGAATCCAAATCTTGCTTTTGACCTGAAGTATTGCTCTAATTATGCATGGCTAAGTTTTGGAATTCAAATGGAAATGGAGCTCAATAACCCACGGAATGAATAGAGATCACACAAAGCATCTTTCATCATCCTTGGTGTGGGGTTTCCCAAGAGTCTGTCTCAGGATCAAGGTAGGTAATTGCCACTTCAGGAAATTCCCACCAAAGAGTAATGTGGCAAATTGTCTGGTTCTGTGAGCTGCGTGAATCAGGAGAGTTTGTGTTTAGATATGTGGCTCTGTATATGGCACCAGGCCAGTTATTTTTCTCTTATGATAAAGTAGAAAGCGGTTTGGAGATGAGGTCATACTTGCTAGGCAAAGGGTGAAAATTAGGTGCTGCACTTACAGCTTGCCTGCCAGAGCCACATGCACCTTGTAGGAAATAGAATTCTAGTGGTTTGAGCAATAAACTCAGGAGACATTAGTGATACCAGTATGAGTACAGTGGACATATTTGCCATTGTCTGTTATAATGCTACGAAATTATGGCCACGAAGAAGCAACATAACTTGGTCATTCGTGAGTACCTCCCAGTAGGAAGGGGAAATCTGAAAAACTTTTTAGTAAAAATCACTTAATGGGTGACCACACTGGGCCAGGAGCCGAGCACAGCACGGTGAATAAGACAGAGTCCAGTTACTAAAGAGCTGATTGACTAAAGAAGGTCTCATACCTGCCATTTAAAGGGTAGGAATCTGGACGGCTGAGGCAATATAACTTCTTAAGCAAAATATAAAGAGTTTAGGATCAAAGCTGAAAGTTAATCCTCTCCACGATAATAATCAATATTTATGCAGTTCAATTATTTACGAAGATGGTTTCCTTTATGTTTGAGAAAAGCGACTTGATTGGAAACACCGAAAGTCCTTTAGGACGTTTGAAATTGAATGCAAAAATACAAAGAAAGATTCTAGCTGATGATGTCTAATCACGTACTCTCATTGGGGATAATATTGCTCCCAAGGGTGCAAAAATTAGTTCTTGTGACTGTGAACAAATCTTAGCTATGACAATGGTTTGTTGCTCTCCAAAGCCCAAGCCTATCGAACAAAATCTTATTCCTTAGTATTCATTTTTCTCTTTGGGTTTTCTCGTGTATCACATGAGAATCCTTGGTTCAATGAAGATATACAAAATGCATGCAAGATCAGTGCTCCACACCTCCGGTGACTTGGTGTTTCATTGGAGGACTTTCCCTCCATCATTGGCTTGATCTCAGCATCATATTGTGAGAGGGTACCTTTGCTTACTTACCAGCTGGCACTGGCTGTCTTGTGAACGCATCAGTTTAAATATCCTCATGTTTACTCATCAGTATGATGTTGATTTAGAAACAAATTCAAACAGTTTATATTTTATTATTTAGTTCTACTAAAATTATTCAGCACATCAATAATTATGTCAATGCTAATAAAAAAGTTTGCAATATCTATATGAACATTTAGCAGCTACTGAAGTGAAAATTACTTTCTGATGTGAAGCAAAATTAAAAGTTAATTACCAAAAAATAAATGTTAAGACAATAATTTAGGTTTCAATGGTGTTTAGCAGTTTTGAATGATTTTACATTACATCTACATATTAGTATTATTTTGAGGTATTGTAGAAATTTTTTTTAAACAGGTAATGGGATACCTTACTATTTGTATGAGTAAATTTATTGCCTTAAAAGTCACTCTGCAAACTTAGTTATAAAGTTACATTAATTTGAATTATGTGAAAGGAAATGTAAATATCTTTTAAATTTAACTTGCAGCTTAAAATTTTATTTAGTCATTCTTAATCTTTCACTGAATAAAAAGAGTAAACTTTAAACTGTCTTTTTTTTATATAGAAAGCATAGATACACATGCAGTACATACATATATATTGTACATCTGTGTTAAGTTTCCTTGGGGGATTCACTTACAAAAACATCTGGACGACTCTGTGGGCAAGGAGTAATATGAAAAATAAAAGTTTGAATGGCACTGATCTAAACCATGTAGAAAGTGCATCAAGGAAAACAAAAGCAGAAGTAGAAAGGGGACATTCAGAAACTGGAAATTCGTTATGTCCCCTACATGAGACGCATGCACAAAGGAAGGGCTTCAGAGCCTAGAGACAAGGTGTGCAGGTCCCGGGCTCAGCCAGGCCAGCAGCATCTGACAGCCCCCAATGGCCCTGCCCTTCTCCTTCCTGATGGCCCTGCTGGTGCTCAGCTGCCATTCCAGCTGCTCTCTGGGCTGTGACCTGCCTCACAACCACAGGCTGCTTAACAGGAGGGCCTTAATGCTCTTCGCACAAATGAGGAGAATGTCCCCTTTCTCCTGCCTGAAGGACAGACATGACTTGGATTCCCCCGGGAGGCGTTTGGTGACAACCAGTTACAGAAGGCTCAAGCCATCTCTATCATCCAGGAGATGACCCAGCAGACCTTCGACCTCTTCAGAATAGAGGGCTCCTTCCCTGCTTGGGACCAGACCCTCCTAGACAAATTCTGCCCTGGGCTTTATCAGCATTTGAATTACCTGGAAGCCTGTCTGATGCAGGAGGTGGGTGTGGAAGGGACGCCCCTGGTGAATGAGGACTCCCTTCTGGCCCTGAGGAAATACTTCCAGAGAATCACCCTCTCTCTGCAAGGGAAGAAATACAGCCCTTGTGCCTGGGAGATTGTCAGAGCAGAAATCAGGAGATCCTTCTCTTACCAATGAACTCGTGGGGAAGATGAAGGAATGAGAACGACACCTGGTTCCCCATGGAGATGATTCTCACGGAGTAATAATATAACACTTCCTCGTATTTGTCACGGCAAAGACTGTCTGTTATCTTGTGTTGTAATCATGACATAAGTGCAATCAATTTGTCAAAGACTTTCAGGAGTTTTAGGTAACATGATGTTCAACTTTACAGGCACTGGTCACTTACAGATGCCCATGCTGATGGATCTGTGTATCTATTTTAATATTTACTCACTTATTTATAAGAATTTTTTCATATAGTATCTCACACATGCACTTGTACATTATGGTGATACAATAAAATATGTTCTATTTAACTGTTTACATGTATGATATTTTTGTTTATTAAAACTTTACCATGGTAAACTTCATGTATTAGTTTATTTTAAAAAGAAACACCAAACCTCATTGTGCAACTTCGTTTAAAAAATGGATCACACAATTCATTTACCCATCACATTATATTCAAATTTCAGGTAGCTATTGACTTTTTCAGCTATTGACTTGACATGCTACAGACATGAACATAACAAATACAGTTCCTACTTTATTCTATCTTTGATTTTTGTGGGGAAAGAAACCTAAAAGCAATGATAAAAATTAATATCAATTATGTTAAATGCTCTATTGAGAAGAAGGAAAAACAAATGAATTCTCTCACCAGTAGCTAGAGTGAAGAATGCTAGGAAATAAAAATAAAAACAGTAGATATCTGGTACACTTGACTAGCAGACATCAAACTACACAGGTCCATTGTCGGTTGGATATGTGAGTTTGCCATGTACAATCAATGCCTTGGCTGGAGGTCCACATGCGGCAAGGGAAAGTCAGAAATGTAGTTCATCATGTGGGGAGACATTGCAGAGTGAGAAAAAGACTTCACCTTGATTCTGAGGTCCTTTAATGGGAGGGAAGAGAAGCACTCCAAACATAACAAAGTAGATTGACTACACGAAGTCTGACAATTAAATTCACGAACCCATACTAGAAAAAGTGCTACAAATCTCATTGTTGAATATCACTGCAGTCACCTTAAAAGTACTCCCTTTGGGAAGCTATGCACCAATGTCAGTGCCTAGTCCACCCTTCAAAGCAATTTTGGAACTCTTTTTCTGGAATGGCCATCAGAGCTGTCGTCGTACTACGCTTGATGTCCTGAACGTCATCAAAATGTCTTCCTTTCAACATTTTCTTTATTTCCAGGTAAAGAAAGAAGTCATTGGGGGCCAGATCAGGTGAGTAGGGAGGGTGTTTCAATACAGTTATTTACTGGCTAAATCTCCCTCACAGACAGTGCCATGTGAGCTGGTGCATTGTGGCGATGCAAGAGCTCCTTCGGGACTACTGTTGCACACACCTTTCTCATGCCAAGATTTTCGGTTTAGATTTTCCTATCTGTTTCTCTATCAATGTTTACTTGGTCTGCTATGCTACATAATCAGCAGACAATTGTGACCCACGATTCGATGAATTTTTGCAATGTTTTTGTCAGTTCTGTCGTCACTGGCCGCCCTGACCTCTCTTCTTCAGTGTTGCGTTCTCTCCCCTCAGAGAAACGTTTAATCCATTTGTTCACTGCCATTTTCTTGATGGCATTATCCCCATACATTTGGACTAACATGTCCCTGATTTCACTTCCACTCTTGCCAAGTTTAACAAGAAATTTAATATTTGTTCATTGCACTAATTCGAGCTCAGACATTCTCGTGATGGCACACAAAAACACACAACATTAATGAATGTCACTCAGAAAGACACCACCACATGTCGACATGAACACACCTGTGAGACACTGATATACAAAGGTTACGAAACCTTACTGAGCTGCCAGTGTAAGCTCATGGTGGCAAGTCTGCGAACTTAAATGTCAGAACTTGTACATTAGAAGGACAAGAGGGAAAGATGGTAAGATTGTATTTAAGAAAATAAATGTGCTTAGATGAAAATTGGGATTCATGGAAATATGGATTGAAACTGCCCACTACATCTGGAAAATAAATGGCATTGGTGACCATATTAAAGTAGATGGAAGTGTAAATAAGAGAAGAGAAGTCAGTGACTCTGAAGTGGAGAAGGAAATATTGTGGGATCTGGAAAAGAATGTGGGTTAGTTTTTCTGTGAATAGTTTTCCCTTTTGTGCAGTATATTTCTTTTTCTGGATGATTTCATGTAATCAATGTACTAGTAATTCATATTATTTTGTTTAATATTGTTTTTATTTAAATGAGTTATTTAATTACCTACAAGGATAATTTACCATGTCTTGGTAATACTACTTTGTAAATAAGTTAGCTGCTCAGTTTTTGTGAACTTGTTAGGCAGGAATAGATAACTAACTCAATTTTTCATCAGAATAACTAATTACTACTGATACTGCAATGATCCCTGAAATCATTGGCTTTACTAATTAAGTTGCTTAACATCCATCATTGTGACACTGGTTTAGTATAGCAGTTTATAACACATCTGATTTTCTGGTAGAGCTAGACATAATAAGTATTTTATAATACCTTTGGTGATTTTTCCTAATTTTATGAATATCACAATTGCATGTGAATCCTAAGATTACCAAATTAGCAAGGACAGAAAGACTGAAAGACTTTCTTTAAAAATGAAAGTGGGAAAGTGAATCACACAATCTTTTTCTTAATAATTAAAGTTAAAAAAACTGTTCAAAAACAGCTGGAAATATAAAATGAAAATGGAAATCCATAGAGCATTATAATTCAGGAGTATAAAAGATTTAACAATTATAGCAGAAATCCAGAATACGAAATTCACAAAATCACCTATAACACACAATAAAGAAATTTTCATTGAAATTCCATTCTGCTTGGACATATGTGTAATGTTGAGTAATGCACTTTCTCTGTCTAAGACTCAGTTTTCCCATCAATAAAATTAGTTCAAAATATTTATATGTTTTGTGAATATTAAATGCACTCATGCATTTAAGGCACGTATTTAGCATCACATCTTACATAGAAAAAGAAGTTACAATATGGTAAGTATTTTCATGTTTTTTTCCCCAGACAGCAATATATAAGAATATAAACGCTGTCTCTTTCTATCAAATTCTTAGGACCTGTATCCTACTTTTCAGTAACTGACCTAAAAAGAGGCAGCGGAAAAAAACAGAATTCTGTCATGAATTCTGGAGAAGGCTGAAAAATGGTCGTTCTTCATTTCACAGAAGTGTACTATTTTTTCAGTGATGAAATGGTGGCTTGTACTCATATCTGAGAGAGGGAATTAAATATCTAGCTAAAGGACAGAGCAGCAGGATAGTTAATGGCTCCAGCGTCTGGCACATTCCAGGATACACCCCCATGGCACAACACTGTCCTTCCTCTCCAGGGTAGAAAGCCCCACAGCCCTTTGTCATTCACTCTTTACCTCTCAACCCATCCACACAACTGCTTTCTGTTCCATTGTGGTTTCAGCTTAGAAGTTTCCCTAAAGAGCAGAACATTACAAATAGAAAGCAAAAGTGCATCACATTTCGAGGTTTTGCAGAAACGTCTGCATGAGAGGCTTTCCTTAATGTCTATTGAGTGTGATGTAATAGTAGCTGTAGCTAGCAGAAAACAGAAAGTGGATCTAGCCTGTGGGTGGGCTAAGGAAACTCCTCTCAGGAGAAACAGCTCCCTGGTGAGACCAAGACTGGGGGGCAGGCTTCTGATGTAGGCCGGTCCTACCACTTCCTGGGGATGTCCCTTCATGCTACACAACATGACTACTTCTTGGTAACGATACGTTCTAATGCCGTCATGACCTGCCTGTTGCCTTACCCTGTGTCTATTACAAAGAGAAAGAGTGTGAGTCTCTGATTCCAGACTGGCTGGACTGTTTGGACTGGGCAGTTAAAGGGACAGAGAAAGGTGTGTTCCCTGCCTACAACCTACTGTGCAGACCAGAGCTTCCCTGTGAATCACCCATTCCACACACTACAGGACTCTGGGGGCAGATAGAGCGGCCAATCCGGGAATGGAACTCACTGCTAATCAGGAAAATCTCTTGAAACATTGATCATACAACTCTCAATAGTACAACATTAGTTTCACAGATTTACTCCTAATATCAGACTTCAACTATTATGAAATAGAGAAATATTCTCATTGTCATTTTGAAGAATGATCTTGAAATCTCTTTCACTTAGTAAAATGGAGAAGCCTGATATAAGCTAAGGATTGTTAATGAATAGTGTCATTGTTCCTTGTGAACTAGTGATATTTTATTTATTCAAATGTATCAATTGTGGTATATGTTAAGAGGAATTTCTATCATCAGTACGATATCTTCCCTGAGGTATTTCACCATGAAGTATGTGTGATTGATAAGGTAACAGGGAGCGCCTGCGATGGTGGAGGGGTCAGCCATCTTTTCCTGAGGTAACATGCTTCACATTTGGATTCGCTGCTCTCCAACTTGGGGTTGGCCAGGACCTTAGTTAAATCTTAATAGATTTTTATCCTTCCCTCTGGAGGATGGGAGGATGGAAAATTTTTGGTAATGCACAATGCTTGGCAACATTTGGCTTCGCACAGTATTTGTCAGGGTTTTCCAGAAAGAGGACCAACAGGTTGGATACCCTAGGAAGACTTGCATTTCCAGACCAACGGCAGTCTGTTGGCAGAATTCCTTTTCATCCTGGGAGGTCAGCTTTTTTCTATTAAGACTTTCAACTGATTGAATGAGGCCCACCCACAGTATGGAGGGGAATCTGTTTACTCAAAGTCTACTAATACAAATGTTAAATGCCTGTAATGTCACGTTAAGCACACCTTCACAGAAACATCTAGAATAATGTTTGACCAAATATATGGGAACCGTGGCCTAGATAAGTTGACACATAAAATTAACTATCACACGGCTCTTCCCTAATTGGTATCCTAACACTTTTCAAATATTATTTGTGTACTGTTCTTTAACAGCTGCATATGTATTTTGTATATTTTACTTAATTTTCCTTATTTTGTTGGATTGTGCATGAGGACATGCTGAAATCAGGCTCCATTCAGTGACCTTGCCAGGAAAGTCTCTGTAGTCATGTCCTGTTTTGTATGAAGAAGTTAGAAATTTGTATATATTTAAAAGGAATGAACATTTATTTTGTAGGTTAGCTATTCACATGAGCTTACCACGGTACCCCTGGCTTTCTCTCTTTTTAAAAATCTAATCTTACTGTCAGTTCTCCATCCCATCAAGATTTTATTATTGCCTATGGAATGACATGAGATTTGACATTGATATCTTCTTAGAATGCCAAGTAATCATCCTAGAAGTACTTATTGAAAACATCTTTCCACAATAGTAATATCAGCTACATCCCAAATCTTAAATCTAATTAATATGGATAATAGAGTTTCAGAGATCATGTGCTTTAGTAATACATTTACCTAATTTCTCCCTTTATCACACTGCTTTTAGTGCTACTACTATTATCTCACTTTGTTTTCTATACCAGATAGATACGTTAAGAATTCTCATGTTCTTTAACATTATTTCTATTCTTCCTGATTAAATTTATGAGGCCTAACAATTAGGTTTGCGAACTTACCACTGTGCGCTTACATTGTCAGCACTGTACCAACAGCTCGGTAAGGTTTCATAACCTTGGTATATCAGTGTCTCAACTGTGTTCATGTCGAAGTGTGGCGGTGTCTTGCTGAGTGGTGTTCATTATTGTTTTGTCTTTTTGTGTGTAGTCGTGAGAATGTCTACCCTTGAATTAGAGTATCGAACAAACATTAAATTTCTTGTTAAACTTGGCAAGAGTGGAAGTGAAATCAGGAATTTGTTAGTCCAAGTTTATGGGGACAATGTCATAAAGAAAACTGCAGTATAAAATTGATTAAACAGGGGCCGGCCTGGTGGCTCAGGCGGTTAGAGCTCCATGCTCCTAACTCTGAAGGCTGCCGGTTCAATTCCCACATGTGCCAGTGGGTTCTCAACCACAAGGTTGCCGGTTCGACTCCCGCAAGGGATGGTGGGCTGTGCCCGCTGCAACTAGAAAATGGCAACTGGACCTGGAGCTGAACTGCGCTCTCCACAACTAAGACTGAAAGGACAACAACTTGACTTGGAAAAAAAAAAAAAGTCCTGGAAGTACACACTGTTCCCCAATAAAGTCCTGATCCCCTTACCCAATAAAATCTTTAAAAAAAAAACATTGATTGAACATTTTTCTGAGGCGAGAGAACTCAACAGTGATGAAGAAAGTTCAGGGTGGCCAGTAATGAGCAAACTGATGAAAATATTGCAAATATTTGTTGAATTGTGTGTCAAAATCATTGGCTGACTGTGAGAAGCATAACAGACTAAGTAAACATTGACAGAAAAACATTAGGAAAATCTAAAGTGAAAATCTTGGCATGAGAAAGGTGTGTGTAACAATGGTCCTGAAGGATCTCATTGATGAACAAAAGCAAATGAGAGTCTAAGTTTGCCAAGACCTTCTGGAGATGCAAGATGATGTTTTGGGCTGTGTTATCACCAGTGATGAAACCTGGGTGTACACATATGACCCTGAAGCAAAGCATCAAAGTACACAATGGAAGTCAGCCAATTCTTCAGGACCAAAAAAATTCCGTCAGTCCAAATCAAGAGTCCAAATGGTGATCCTAACTTTTTGATATGAGAGAGATTATTCATTAAGAATTTGTACCAACTGGACAAACAGTTAACCAAGTTTACTATGAGTATTTGGAAGCGCATGAAAAGGCTGGGTGAAAAAGTTAAACAAAAATGATCTGAACTTTTCTCAACAAATCATGGCTCTTGCATCATGACAATGTACCAGGTCATACGGCATGGTCTGTGAGGGAGATTTTTGCCAGCATTCAAATAACTGTATTGGAACACCCTCCCTACTCACCTGATCTGGCCCCCAATGACTTCTTTCTTCACCAGAAGGTAAAGGAAATATTGAAAGGAAGAAATTTTGATGACATTCAGGACATTAAGGGTAACACAACCTAGCTCTGATGGCCATTCCAGAAAAAGAGATCCAAAATAGCTTTTAAGGGTGGACTAGACACTGACATTGGTGCATAGCTTCCCAACAGGAGTACTTTGAAGGTGACCATAGTGATATTCAGCAGTGAGGTATGTAGCACTTTTTCTAGGGTGTGTTCATGAACTTAATTGTCCTATCTTATTTAGCAGAACAGTGAACTCTACCATCTCTCAGTAAATACACAGCTGCAAAAACATGACAGTCTAAAAAATGGAATTCTGGGGCGGCCTGATGGCTCAAGCGGCTGGAGCACCATGCTCCTAACGCCAAAGCCTGCCAGTTCGATTTCCACATGGGCCAGTGAGCTGTGCCCTCCACAACTAAGACTGTGAACAAGGGCTCTCCCTGGAGCTGGGCTGCCATGAACAGCTGGGACAGTGTGATCTGCTGTGTGCTGCCATGGACTGCTGTGAGCTGCAGTGGGCTGTTGCGTGCTGACATGTGCTACCGTGATTGGCCAGTGCCCACGTTGGCCGACAGCTGTGAGTGGCTGACAGCAAGCGAGAGCTGCTGTGAATTGCTGTGAGCAGCCAACTGATGACTAGCAAATGCCTGCCTCAGCAGGGGGGAGCGCAAGGCTCACTAATACCACCATGGGCCAGGGAGCTGTGCCCTACAACTAGACTGTGAAACAAAGGCTTAAAAATAGAGGGTGTGGGGGGGAGACAAAAAAAAATGGAATTCTGGAAAGTGTTATGAGTCCCTACTCACATCAAAGATAAGTCTGATTTTTATGTACAGTAAGGAAATGGCGGCTTGCATAAATAGGTGAAAGAGAAGTTAGTCTCTAAGCAGAAATGAATACTATACGGTATGAATAATAATACGTGGCACTCTTTTGCCTTCCCGCCTTGCTTTTCTGAATCCCCTTCTTTTGTCCCCATATCACAATCACTTCCTCTTTCTTCAGTGTGGAAACTCCCAGCGTGCTCTCCTCACTCACTCCTCCTTCACCTGCACTGCCCATCCACACAGCGGTTTCCTGCCCCTTTATGGTTTCTGGTCACCAATTTCCCTTTAGGAGTACAAAGCCACCAATTAAAAGCAAAAGTTGAATGAGAGTTCTAGGTGTTTCAGAAACAACTCCTATATAATAGACTATTTTTTTCCTTCAGATGAATATTTTTGGGACTGTGGAATGTCCCTGTTGCCATGATGTAAAAGTAGCTATAACTAAAAGGAACTAGAAAACGGGGTCAATTTTACCCTGGGGATGATTAAAACTTTTAGAGGAAGACTGCCATTTATTGGCCAAGAGGGACAACGACAATCACCAAAGTCTGCAGACCGCAGGCTTCTTTCTGTTCCATGTGAAAGAGTCTGATCTTCACCTATTTCTTCAGAGCTACAAAGAGGCTCTGTCCTGGAAAGGTCCCACCCCAATATTTGGCTAAGCCCACTTCCTCAGCTGTTGTAGCTTAGAGAGGGAGAATGCCCCAGCTGCATAATATAATCTGGAAAAAATTCTCATTGTTACTTTGAGTAATGACTCCACTTGCTTCCCTTCCACTGTGACTCAAGTAAGAGAGAAGACAACTTAAATAAGGGAATTTCAGAGAATACAGTTGTTGCCAAATAACAGCCTGCCAAGGACCCATTTGGGTAGAATTGAGAGGTATGAAGGTTATCCAAAATTGTAAATGAACTAGTTGATCAGGAAGTGGAAATTAATTGCTCAGGTATCAGGGGTCTCTCAAATCTTTGCTTCAGTTTACACACTCAATCTCTAGATTGCTCCTCTCCAATTGATGGGTTAAAGGGCTCTAATTCACATGTTAAACGATGTTTGTCCTTGCTTTTCTTTATTCCTCCACCTCTGGTTGGGGACCCTGTAGAAGCAGGCCTACAAGGACATTTTTTTGGATTCACCTGGCTCTGACTTTGTGATTGCCGTACACCTTTCAAATGTTCGTACTTAGGTTTCCTTCCACTCTTGGTTGCTGTTTTTGTTTGTTTGTTTGTTACTGCAACTTTTTGTTTTTGTTTTTCCATTGTGTTATTGAGGTGTAAAAGGTGACGATTTGGTTTCATACTGACACCGTGCCCTGAAAATCTCTTAGCCCTGTCCTGTTTCACACCCCAGACTTACTAAATATTCGACAGTGTTGGAGGACCAAGCCGCAGGGCTGGAGGGCTGGGGAAGGGGGAGTGAGCGCTGCGCAGCCCGCACGCCGGGTACCGGTCCAGAAGCTGAGCGGGTCTTTACACCCCCAGGCATGAGAAGGGACGCCCAGTGCCACGGATGGGGTGTGAGGGATCACCGTGCAGCCCCAGCCCTGGAGGTGTTCCAGCCTCCCAAGCGAGATTGTGAACACGGCCCCGCCTCCACCGTCCCTGCCAGCTGGTTCCCGCGCTGCAGCGAGAGGTCCAGGTCCCCCTGATGTCCGGCCAGTCGTTCGCAGAAACGCAGTAAAGACACGGAGCTCGGCCACCCGTCTACACCCACGACTGGGGAAAGAATCCAGGCAAGCATTCGGGTCTCTAGCAGGCAGTTCCACCTCTGATTCCACCACGAGGGCGCTGCACCAGGCGCGGGACTCACCTTTGCTCCCAAAACCACAGCGCACCTGTAGAAACGTGAAGGAGTTGAAAGTCAGCAGCAGCTCCAGCACGTGGAAGGAGAACAGAGACGTTTAAAGCGTGGACTGCAGCAGGCAGGTCCTCAGCAGGAGGAACAATCCAATGGAATGGACGGCACTGAGTCAGCTGTTTCTCCAGGTCATTCCAATTCAGAGGGGAGGGGAGAAGAGCACCGAGTTCTCCCACGGAGACATGGCCAATAGCAGTGTCCCCAGCACCCTCTGCTCTGATGGCACAGCAGCCTGCTGAGCATCGGAAGGGACGCTCGTTACTCCGGTGCCAGCTGCAAACTTCTGTTTCAGTTGACAGAAAAATCTACCCCCTTACAACTGCTTAAAAGGAATTTTGTCTACTTTTCCTTAGAAGTCAGACAGCTCAGATCCTTATACAAACCACAACCCTGTTGACACACAAACAATAGACACCAATTCTTTGGCATTTGAAGGGGAGCTGGAAATGCTTCATCACTTCACCTTCCCTGCTCTTGTGACTTCATGGCTTTGCCTCTCCGTGGTTCATACAGTTCATGCCTATTTCAGTCTTTCACTTTATTTAACAGGTCCTTCTACACAAGTCATTATTTCAAATCTACTTAAGGTTTTGACCTTGAATCTTCGCTACCTTCAGAAAAACGTATCCCTACAGATTTATATTTCTCTCCAAACAGATTCATAAATGAGTGTAATCCAAACAGGGTTATTGAGAAGATTGTGTTAACAATCTCTAAGGTCTTAGAATAGTGGCTGGTCCATAGTTAGCCTGAGAGAACTTTGGGTGTTATCATTTAAAGTACCATCGTCATTCTTGTGCAGATGAAGAGCTGAACGTTTTGTTCATTACCTCTCTTAATTCTAGATTTCTCAAGGCAAACTTTTAATTGCCTGAGTGCATTTCTTAAGTGGATAGAGTACTCAGGCTAGGGCTCATATTCACAATCCTGCCAGAGAGGGTTAGTGTTCTGGCAACTGGGGCTCAGGGGGGTCAGTCTCTTGAGAGTTGGTGGTGTGATTCCTCCTTTCTCTCCTCAGAGCTCATCACATGTGGATTCAATGAAAGAAAAATGAAGTGGCTGGTCTTGCAACACGAATGCTGGTCATTGACCCGGGAGGTACTGTTCTGTGAGCCTCTGGCAGAAGCAGTCGTGTCCTGATTCTGTGTCATTCAACACTGGCTTCCCTCCTTCCACTGCCACAGATCAGGTCCCAACTTGGCTACACTGAATTTTGCAAACTTACATTTTGTCATTTTGTCTTCAGAAAAGTCACTTCCCTTCTTTCACTTTTTTTTTTTTTTTAAATTTATTGGGGTGACAATTGTTAGTAAAATTACATAGACTTCAGGTGTACAATTCTGTATTACATCATCTATAAATCCCATTGTGTGTTCACCACCCAGAGTCAGTTCTCCTTCCATCTTCTTTCACTTTTATGACATTCAGAATTATATTTGTTTTATTTTTGCCCACAAGTAACTGTCAAGTTTTCCTTTCTGGGCAAGTTGAAATGAGAAACAAAAAAATCTGAAGTCTTGAAAATTATAGAGAAACACAGTGAAGCCCCTTTGTCCTTGTTTTACTTTCCTTTGTTTATATTAACCACAGGCTAAAACAGAAATTATGCCAGAGGAGCAAGACAGACTGCACCCTGTAAAGTGCTATGCCAAGAAATAAGATATTAAGATTCTTGTTATTGTTTTTTGAATTCAAAATGAAATAGTACAAATAAGTAAAGGAAAGAAGGCTATGTCTCCCTGACATAATAGCCTGGGCCTCATGCCCTCCTGACATGAGACAGACAAGGATGAAGAAAGACGCCCAATAGAAATACGCAGACTGAATGAACAACTAAAGTTCACTAATTTCTGTCCCGTAAGTTTCTGCTGAGAGACGTCATCATTTGATCTCCTGTGCCCAGCTCACAGATTTTGAGCATAACGATTGTCCAATAATTGAAGTAAAAGAATCGAACAATAAAAGCCATCCTGGAAAAATAAAAATTATTTGCCTACTAAAGGTGAAATGACTACAATTGGATAACTATTTCCTCCACTTAGAAAAAATAACTTTGGTGTCAGCTCTGAGGACTGGTTTCACTCCTGATACTTGGGGACATAGGTCAGGAAATCACCAGTGAGAACGTGAGAACGAGGGTCCTCAGCACATCCAGTGGGAAGGGCCAGGATCCTAGAAAATTCGTTATTTTGCCAACAAAGACACAATCTCTCCACAGCAGGGGAATCCTAAAATCCTCAGGATGTGGTCAGCCTGCACTCAGGGAGTGACTCAGGAGAGTTTGGGTTGGGGACTCTCTGTCACTTCAGAGGGAAAGGATTTCTAGAGGTGATACCTCCCTTGTGAGTGAGGTGCTGCTGGGAAAATAAAATTATCTTGGTGTTAGAATCGCCAACCTACATGCACCAGAAAAGAACTGGGATTCCTGCTGCAAGTATCTGCAGACCTAAGAAGCCCTATAGACCCATTACAAAATGGTGGAAAGAAAGGGCAATGTCTCTGTTAGTCGTGACCTTGTGGCCCCAGTGAAGCGCAACCACATGGACCTGCATGAATGTGTTCTAGCAGGAAGAGAAACATCCCAGAAACTTACTAATGATCACCAGCCTCAGCTGTGAAGAAAATAGGAAACAAATCCCAGTCCTGGGTGCTGAAGAGCTTATTTCCTATACATGCTGTGGTAAGTACCTAACAAAATACAAAAATCCACGTGGCTGAGAGAGCCTGTCTCCCTCTGTAAATAAAGGAAGGAGGTAAAAATGTTGCCCAGATTCCTGGCCATATTTTGTTTCTAATGCTGAGAAGGCAGTATTTATATATTAAAAATGTACATGAGTGTGTGCATGTGTTCCAGTATTTACATACGAACACACAGTTCTGACTTTTGGACAAAGATGGTTCTCATTTTACTGGTAAGTATCCATTTCGATGGGCACATTTAAAGTTTACAAGGAAACTTAAACTTCCATTGCAAAATTAAGTGTAGACTGATATCTTCTTAGACCACATGGAGAAGACATGAATGAAAACAAAACAAGCAAGTGAAAGTACAGGGCAATGTTTAGAAAATGAAAATGATTGTATTCCCTATATAATGGCCATGCTCAGAAAGAATGTCATCAGAGGACCTAGAGGCCAAGGTTCATCCGACGCTCAGCTGAGCCAGGCCAGCAGCACCCACGTTTCTCCATGGCCCTCATGCTCTCTCTCCTTTCGGCCCTGGTGGTATTGAGCCATGGCCACGGTGGGTCTCTGGGCTGCAACCTGACTCTGAACCATGATCTGGTCAGCAATGAGAACGTCGTGCTCCTGGATCAAATGCGGAGAATCTCCCTTTCCCTCTGCCTGGATGACAGAAAAGACTTCAGATTCCCCCAGCAGGCGGTGAATGGCAGCCAGGTCCAGAGGACCCAGGCCATCTCTGTCCTTTACGAGATGCTCGTGCAGACCTCCAGAGTCTTCTTCACAGAGCAGTCCTCTGCTGCCTGGAACACGACCCTGCTGCACCAGCTCCTCACTGGACTCCATCGGCAGCTGGAAGACCTGGAACCCTGTTTGGTGCAGGACGTGGGACAGGCAGAATCTGCCGCTGGGAAGGACCCTACACTGGCCGTGAAGAGGTACTTCTTGGGCATTCGTCTCTACCTGAAACAGAAGAAATACAGTGACTGTGCCTGGGAGGTTGTCAGAGAGGAAATCATGAGTTCCTTCTCTTCATCAACAAGCTTGCAAGAAGGGTTAAGAAAGAAGGATGGAGACCTACCTGGGCTCACCTTGAACTGATTCTCACCGGTGACTGTGCCACATCATCCTTGCACATGTGTTTGGTCATTTCAAAGGGCTCTTCTTTCTGCTTCAGTCACAGAATTGATTGTATTTAATTCAGCAAATATTTTGTCAGAGCATTAAGTTAAACTGTGTTAAAAAATTCAGCTCCAGTGTCATCAGCCGCAAAGAGGTGACTGCTGTTATGCTTATTTGTTTGTTTACTTGTTTATTTAATTTATTTCTTTATTTATTCCCTTTCTTCTAGAGTCTATCATATTTATAATATTTAAAAACCATATGTAATTACATGCTCATTTTTACATTGTATTAAAATTTACAAAACATGTTTACATTTCCATGTTTATTTTGCATTTTGTTTGTATTACTTATCAAAGAAACCTTGTTGAGTTTTTAAAATTCTGAGATCGTGAATCTTATTTTTGTATGTAAATCTATTTCAAAATAGATTTTGTCCTATAGAACAGTTATTGTGAAGTCCTATGGAACAGTTCTACCACTTGTCATAAAATGCCTGCCAAAGCCGGAATGCTGTGGAATTGAGAAGAGTTCTGGAAAACATGGAGAACGTTCAGTACCCATGTCAGAGGTGCAACTGATTTACACTCACTCAGTAAAGAGAGGTGCGTAGAAACACGTGAGAGGAGTCATCCAGAATGAGGTGGGAAAGATGAGTGGTGTTGACTGGCCGGTCCCTGCACCTGGTGTCTTCCTCCCACCCTCCCCCTGTCCTGCTTTACTGAATGCAGTCAGTCCCTTATACAGTCGCTTCACTCCCTCCTCCCTGCTACCCTCCCTCACAAGTGCTCTGGTTCCCTTGTGGTTTCTAGGTTCAGGGTTTCTTCTTAGAGTAGAAAGCCACAAAGAACAAAAATTGTAAAGGAGCTGTTTTTCAAAATCGTTGTAGGCAGTTTCGTTTCCATGAGCGTTCTGATGACTATTTGGGGGTCCTGACTGAATGCTATGGTTACAATGATGAACTTGGTGCTGAAAGTCAAAGGATCAACTGAGCTCAGTTCACTGCGTGGGCTAATAAAGTCCTCACGTAGGAACTGCGCCCTCCGCTGGCCACCTGGGACATGGCCAGATCGAATGTAGGAGGGCAGCCTTTTCTTCCAATCCCCAATCTTAGTCCTTCCCGGAGATCCACTTCCGAAATGAACAACAGGCTGTCTGGGTCAAGAAGTGACATCATACTTGAATATAACAGATTATTTTTTTTTAGCTCATATCATTACAAAAAGAACAAGTGTGCCAAGTGTGCAGCGTCTCTCTGCAATGGGCAGCTATAAAGAGAGAAAAGGATAAAAATGCATTTCCTGCTCCAGTGTGCTGCTAACCATCCTTATGAACACTGTGGGCTAGAGCTGGGCTAGCTGGGTGTGGAACTGCTTTGGCGTGTTAATTAACAGGAAATGTTCTAGTTGATGCTTAAATATCAGTGTGAACACTAAATTTCCAGTTTCACAAACTCATTCCAAATATCTGATCCTGTGTGACCGTATAACTAGAAAATGTACTCATCATTATGTGGAATGATGATATTGGCAGCTCTTCTAAGTAGTCAGAGTTCAGATATATTTTCTGAACTGATAGATAATTGTACCATGTTTTCCCTAAAATAAGACCTAGCTGGACCATCAGCTCTAATGAATCTTTTGGAGCAAAAATTAACATAAGACCCAGTCTTACTTTAATATAAGATCGGTATAATATAATATAGTATAATATAATACCTGGTTTTATATTAATTTTTGCTCCAAAAGATGCATTAGAGCTGATGGTCCAACTATGTCTTATTTTCGGGGAAACTCGGCTAATATTGCCAATTGACAAGCAGAGGCTTTTTCATTGAAGTGTAAGAATAGTGGTAGAATTCCGGAGATGTTACTAAAGCCTACACAATGTTGTACTTGACATAGTTCCCAGGGATTGTGTGTGTGTGTGTGTCTGTGTATGTGTGTGTGTGTGTGTGTGAATTGTTCACGTAGCGAGGAGAGACAACAATTCGGAAGGATTTCTTGAATCTTTGCCTCAGTTGACCTCGCCAATGCTTTAGTTTGCTCTCTATAAATTGTGGGTGGTGAAGATCGTGGTGATATGTTAATACATTTTTGTCCTTTATCTTCCTCTTCTCTACTACTTCTTCTGCGTGGACGAGTTTAGCAGCAGGAGAAAGTCTTACCAATTCTGCACTCTTCTGTGTCTGTCTTTGATTTCTAATCTTCTTTAATATATTATAATCTTAAGCGCTTATAACTGACTCTAGTCCATAGTAGGTGCTCAATAATGTCATCCTGATTTTTAATAGTCAGATAACTTTACAGCTATATCATCTTCTTGAGTATTAATGATATTGAGATGACCCACATTTTGAATTGATCCACAAATGCACATTGAAAAGGACTAATATCCATTATTCTGCCAGATAGAATTAGGGAATGAGTAATTTGGTGGTGTTGTTTAAGATGAGTCTGCAATGAGTTTGTTGGCATGATTTCCCCTCCTGTCCCCAAACTGTTCACATCTGGGGAGAAAAATGACAAAGGAATCATGTGGCTGGTTTTGCACAGCTGACGGCTGGCCTCCGCCTAGAATCACTCTCCTTTAAGTCCCCGCCAGAGTAATCGGCTTTTCTTTCCTTGTTTCCTTCTACTGGCCCTTCATCATTCCCTTTGCCATAAGCCTTAGACTCCAGTTCTGTTGCAGTGAATTTAGCTCAATCATATATATATTTACATAAGACACAGTATATATATATATATATATATATATATATATATATATATATATATATAAAATTTTATTGGGGTGACAATTGTTAGTAAAATTACATAGATTTCAGGTGCACAATTCTGTATTACATCATCTATAAATCCCATTGTGTGTTCACCACCCAGAGTCAGTTCTCCTTCCATCACCATATATTTATTTGATCTCCTTTACCCTCATCTCCCACCCCCCACGCCCCTTACCCTCTGGTAACCACTAAACTGTTGTCTGTGTCTATGAGTTTTTGTTTCCCATTTGTTTGTCTTCTTTTGTTGTTTTTGGTTTATATACCACATATCAGTGAAATCATATGGTTCTATTATATTTTGTTATTTTGATACTCAAGGGTCAGCCTTTTGGTCTATTCAGGCCTTCAGATGCTTAGATGAGGGCCACTCAGGTCAGGAAGGGGGATCCGCTTTCCTCAGTCCATCTACTGAAATGTTAATCTCATCTCAAACCACCCTTGCACACACTTTGACTGTTTGACCAAATATCTGGACACCCCGTAGTCCGATCAAAATAACGCAGAAAATTCACCATCACAAGAGTTTAAAATATTGTGAAGCCTACTGGATTGGTAAACCCTGTATCGCCCTAACCCCACGTGCTTGATTGAATTAGGTTATATGATTTCAACCTGACATAAAGCCATGTATCAATATTCTCTGGGACACCATACGAGTGATGAAAGCGTTTAAAGTAAGTTTTGTTTTGGTCAAAACTATCCTTCCCCGTTACAATGAGAAAGTAGTAGAAGGTTTATATACAATTTTTTTTTGACAATTAAGATCATCCAAGAGATCTATATTGTGTGAAAATGCGTGGACTTGATGGATACCATGATTCTCTTCCCCAAGGTTGTTATGTACTGTCAAGACAGATCAAGTGCCAAGGCACTCCTACTGGATCCCCAAATTCATAGATAGCCTCTGCCCTGTTCACCCTGTGTCTGTCTCACTCCTCCACCTAATTCTCCTCCCATCCTTCTAGAAGTGAGGTCATAAGCAAATCTGCTGCGCAAGGGCTGTTCAGACCTGTCTCCCCCAGGGAATCTGAGAGTTCAAGGAGCATCTAAAACAAGTCCAGAAAACATGGAGCGACTGAGCTTCATGTAAGTTTAGCCCCAGTCACGTGCAGTGCACTGAGACAGGCCTGCAGGAAAGAGGAGACTACAAGTTGTTCAACCCTCCTTGGCCTCAGGTTCCCCGTGTCCTGTGATGAGGAGGAAAAAATAATGGTTCCTAGTGCATCCTGTATGCAAATCTGACTATTCCTTACCAGCTCTGGCCTTTGGGTAAGTCCCTTCTCTTCTCTGAGCCTCAGGCCTCCCCATTGCCTTTTGAGACACAACTTTGAAAATAGGAACTGTAAGAACACATGTGAAACCATCTGAAAAGTGCTATGTGAAGGTTAGTGGTTATTCTTCAACACACCTAACTGTATGGAATTGGCTTGTGCTCCCAGTTCGTCATGTTTTTCACAGCATTGTTTGTTGGTTAAAGAATGTGACTCTGCAGCCAGAGTTCCTGGGCTGGATCCCAGCTCTGCTATTTAATAGCAGCGTGACCCTGACAAATTAATATAAATGCTTATGATCCTGAGTTTCCTGTCTTCAATATGGGAACAATAAGAGTATTTTTTTCATAGGATTTTTGTCAGGATGAAATGAGTCAATACACACAAAAGGCATGAAAGTGTGCCTGGCAAAACTAATCAGAACTGTTAGAAGTCAGAGTGGCTGTCCTGAGAGAGGAGCCAGGAGAGCTGGGCTGAGGCAGTGGCTGGAAAGCAATACTGGGGAGGCTTCTAGGTCTTGGGTACATTTATTTTTATGTTTTTAAATATAGGTGCTTGTTTCACAGTGTCTGCAGTGCGTGAAAATTCCTTGTGCTGTTTGCTGAGGATAGTTCCAATTTCTGTGTATTACACTTCTGAAAGTGTTCCTGGGGTATAGTGAAAAGTATTGAGAGATTTTCAGACCTCTAAAAGCTGATGATGTGATGGGGTCCAAGTTTATTCCTGTAAGGAAAAAAGCTAGTATATGGGGAAAAACTGGAATGGAAAAACTTCACTAAAGGAATATAAACATCCGTCCACTCTTTGATGGTCTGTCCTACTTTCCACATATAATCTTTGAAAACACACACACGTACCTATAAACATCCCATGGATATCTTAGGTACATATGTATTATGTTTACCACATATATATATGAGATGCTCAAGGCTTATTGTTGGATAGTAAGGACCAGTGAACGCATTCCAATGGCCATGAAAAATGGTGGCATCTGCTAGGCTGGATGGGGAGGGGGGGTTGGATTCACCTTCCTGTTATTATTCCCACACTCATGAACTTTGTGTGTGTCCCGTAACTGTGACATGTGGCTGGAATTCTGTTTTCAAATGCATTGGGCAGCAGTGTGCTTTACTTTTTAAAATTTATTTAATTTATTATTTTTTTAAGTGTGTTTTTCCAGGACACATCAGCTCCAAGTCAAGTTGTTGTTTCAATCTTGTTCTGGAGGGCGCAGCTCACAGTGGCCCATGTGGAGATCGAACCAGCAACCTTGGTGTTATGAGCACTGCGCTCTAACCAACTGAATTAACTGGCTGCCCCAGCAGTGTGCTTTAGATGGAGAACTTTGCCTAGTTTCTTGTGCATTTTAGTAAACCGTAGGTCTTTGTCTCCATTGGCCTCCCACCTCCCATTTCTATACAGGTGGGGTCGTCTTTGTCATGTTACTGCATTCCATGATGTCCAGATATAACAATGTTTCAAAAAAAACACAGACAATAGTGAAGTAAGGGAACCCGAGACACAGCCCAGCAAAGAGACTGAATCTTGCTTTTCCTTCCCTTCTTCCCACTGCTCTAAACCAATTATTAGAATGGAGAAACATCAGGAATGGGAATTCTCTGGAAAGATGAGAACATCATCCATCTATGAGAACTGGAAGGTCAGGGCATGGGGTAGAGTGGAGACTAGGGCTTCTATCCAAAACTCACAGACCATATACTTAGGTGTGGTAGAAGATTCCAGGGCAAAATCCCCAAAGCTTGGATTCAGGGCCACAGAATGGCTTAAGAGCATTCAGGCCACCCGAGGGTCAGAGTCCTTCAACCCTGTCCATCAGCCACCTTCCCATCTCAGGGGTCTCAGGGCCACGTCTCTCCCTTGTGTTGGATCTGACATATGGAGAGTAATGCTGAGTCTCTGAAATACTCTGATCAGATACAACCTGATTTGTTGTCAGGGAGCAGAATCCTCTGGGATGGAGCAGCAGATGGGTTGTAGAAGATCTGAGAGTCTGTGTCCCTTTTCAACAGGATCCCTGTCTGAGATATCAGTAAAGGACCACAGGCACAAAACCTGTCTGTTTTTTATTTTATTTTATTTGAGTTTGACAAAGAAGGATCAGCAGATAATATGTTGATCAACTTTAAACATGAATAATATGGAACTGATAGAGACGTCCATTAAATCAATGTAGAAAATCACACACGTTCATTAATAACGTTTGTTGCTCTTCTTGAATGAGAAGGGTAAAACGTAGCTTCTGAACTCTTTTTGTCATATAGTCTTTCCGCAGCAATGCAGAGGCAGGAAGAAAACAGAGGGAGGCCTGAAAGGTAAGGTTCTGCTATTCAACCCTGGGCTCCCCCCGGTTTAATCTTATTTCTCTTTTCTATAAAGTCCCAGGTCCATAACTGCTGACAATTTCACCTACTGCAGCAGGTGGGCTCTCAGAGGAGAGACTCATAGCAAGAAAGCAAAGAAATCAGAACACGAGACACCTCCTAATCCATTATCTGCTCCTCCATGTGAAAGAAACAGTGATGGAGCCGGGCCATGGGTATTACTCACTAGGTGGCAGTGTGAGATGTAGGGGAAGAATCATTATTGTGATGGCAAAATTTGGGGATTAGAACTTTGGACAAATGAACTTCCCTAAATTCCAGACTCCTTGAGAGAGAACGTGACCCACAAAGCTTGTGGGGCTGTTGTGATGATCACCTGGGACAAATGTGTGTGAAAACACTTTAAAATGAAATAGCCTATACATAAGTGATCTCACTGTTGCTGTCATTGAAACTTTGACCCTAAATCCTAATCCCTGGGCATTAGTCTTGAGTCTATTCCCAATGGAACATTCTACTTAGCCTCCTACATAGGCTCTTTGCTCCAACTTTCACTACACACCCAGGCTCCTATTTTCCCAGTTTGGAGAGCTCACCAGAAAGGCACTAACCAGACCTACTTTCTCTTCAGAAAAGGTGACTTCAGGCATCCCTCTTGCTAGTTTGTCCTCTGCAATTCCAGGACCCCAGAGCAATAGGAAGTGGACATAAAGGAGAACCATAAGGAAGAGAATATGAAAGGGAGCCTTGGGGTGAAGGATGAAAAAAGTATCATAAAGTTGGGGACATGAAGCATGTGACCTCCCATGGCTGCCTGGCCAGGCTGTCCCCATTCTCCTCCTGGATGCACTTTTTAAACTCTTGTCTTTCACCAGCACCTGTGTAAATTCCCTTGTGAGGGTAGCTTTGTGTGGGGAGGCTCTGAGAAAGAGACAGATGTGGCTTGGTGAGTCACTCACAGAATGAACTACCAAGAGACCCAAAGGAGAAGCTGGACTAGACGGGTCCTGGGTGTTTGTCCAGGACACACGCTGGGCAAGAAGATGAAAAGGTTCAATACTGTGAGGAGCACCCCCACTCTGCCTTGCTCTGTCCCGGGAAGCGCCTCATCCACGCACAAAACAAAAATGCGCTCCCTTACTGTGTCAAGGTATTACAAGAATTCCTCTTGGAGACTTTCTTTCCTTCATCCAGATTTTTGACAGATTTTAGAAGCCCATGTTAGGCAGTTTTGGGGCATCGGGGGTGGGGCCCACTCTTGGAGAATCATGAATATAAAACACTTTTAACATGAAGAAGACCCAATTCTGACTTTTTCTTCTCATCCAGCCATGAGGAGGGCTTACTCTAGAGCCATGCCCACAAAGCTCTTTGGAAAAAACCCTCAAGCAGGTCAGGGAGAAGGGGCAACCACAAAAGATCCAGTCCCTGACCTTGCCCTCCACCCCCACCTGTGGGTAAGAGAATGTTAGATGGCCATGAGACGGACCAATTTTGCTCAGAGGCTGGGGAAGGCCCTTGACCGGAGAGGACAGCAAACAGGACCAAAATCCATCAACAATGAGAATAAGGATTCTAGGAGACTCGTAGCAGGAGAAAATGAAATAGAGGATATAAGACTGTAGACCACCCATCTCAAGGAGAGACCCCTGCTCAGGGTAGGAGATTAGTAAGGGCTCCTGGGCACAAAGCCCCAGTTCCATCAAAGCATAACATCAGGAAGAGAATGAGGCATTTCTTTCCATGCTTTCGGGTACTTAAAAGGAGGGAACAAAAATATCCCACTTTCATGCTCCCTAGAGAACCAGTGTCCGCAGCCAGGACACAACAATCTGGTCCACGTATGACTTGTCCATCAGGCCATCTTCACACCAGCCCCAGGCTCTGTCTCTCAGGAGTGGGTTTCCTCAGATTCACTGACAAAGTCCTTTACCCTCTACTCCTAAGAAAATTCCCTCAAAGAAATGTTTCCATAAAATTAGAGAAACTTCATTGTTTCTCACAGTATTCATCCCCTACAAAGGATGGTCTCGTTTCTCAAAAACAGTGAAACTTATTCTTCACAAACATATATATTTTTTCTAAACAGAGTGCTTTCTTTTGTTTCTGCTGCATTTGGGAGAAGGTTAGAGTATTCAGTAATGGGGGCTTAGAGAAAAGACATTGGCTCCAGCTCTTACTGAGAGCTACCTTTGAGCTTCAGAGGCTGAGGGAGGGAGTTTGACAGTGGCATTGCACACCCACTACCATCTCAGGTGACTTCATGTGTCATTCTGAATATCGCTCTTCCAAAAACAAATACAAAAGCATAACAACTTGACATTTGTTTAGAGGCTCAAAAAATATGAGAAACTCCATTACAGACTGTGCCTCAGGACCTGGATTGATCAGTCCCTGCGCGAGCTCCATCGTGATTCTGAACTGTAAACAGCCATGGGTTGGACAGCTTGAGGTCACACGGGCCACAGTGTCAAAAATGTCCCCCTCAGTCTGTAGGAAGAGTAAGACAAGAAAATTCACATATCTGAAGAACAAAACTAGACTTTCTCAGTCTTTTTTTTTTTTTTTTTTTTTAAAGATTTTTTTTATTGGGTAAGGGGAACAGGACTTTATTGGGGAACAGTGTGTACTTCCAGGCCTTTTTTTTTTTTCCAAGTCAAGTTGTTGTCCTTTCAATCTTAGTTGTGGAGGGTGCCGTTCAGCTTCAAGTTGTTGTCCTTTCAGTCTTAGTTGTGGAGGGCGCAGCTCAGCTCCAGGTCCAATTGCCATTTTCTAGTTGCAGGGGGCACAGCCCACCATCCCTTGCGGGAGTTGAACCGGCAACCTCGTGGTTGAGAGGATGCACTCCAACCAACTGAGCCATCTAGGAGCTCAGCTGCAGCTCAGCTCAACGTGCCATGTTCAATTTTAGTTGCAGGGGGCGCTGCCCACCATCCCTTGCGGGAGTCAAGGAATCGAACTGGCAGCCTTGTGGTTGAGAGCCCACTGGCCCAGGTGGGAATCGAACCGGCAGCCTTCCGAGTTAGGAGCATGGAGCTCTAACCGCCTGAGCCACCGGGCCGGCCCCGACTTTCTCAGTCTTGAGGCCCTGAGTTCAAAAGGAGCACACCCCACAACCTGAATATTTTGATGGAGAACACCTTCCATCTGATCCAAGGCCGCCTTCCACTCCTGACGAAGGCTAGATAGCTCAGCTCAGCTCAGCTCCCAATTCACAGTTTAGCTTCAATGGAAGCTTACAATTGAGCACTTTCCCCCTCTCCTCTCCTTGTGTGACAGGCTCTGGAGCAGCAGTGACACAGAACTCCTGGCTGTGTTTTTAGTTGAGCAGGCAGGGGCCGGAGGAGGCCAAAGTGAAGGCAGAGCAGGTAGAAGGTCTTAACAAACCTGGGAGTGGAAGAAAACGGTTTATCAGGCTTGGGAAAGAAATTCCCTTCTACATCGGGTAGCACTCAGCTCACTCTCCAGCTACTTCAAGACAGTTGATTCCAAGCTGAGGATATGACAGCTTGGGTCACCTTGCTCATGACAGCTCAGCTCTGAAAATGTTCAGGGATAAGAGCATTGTCCAGAAAACAGTGACTTTTTGAATGTCAGAAAAAGTCCCACCGCCTAGTGGACAAAATTGGGTGAGCTTTAGAAGGGAGATGTTTGGGAGGATATGGTTGAGGTGGATTATCAGAGGGACATGGCAAGGCCAAGGAACAAGGTAAGTGCGACTTAAGGATCTTCCCTGTCTATGGTGTTCATTGGCCTCGAAACAAAATTTGAATTCAACAAGGAATTCTTCCCACCGAGTAAGTACCCTAAGAAAGAGAAGTCACTCCCTATAGAGAGCCCACATGGTGCCTGGCTTGATGACATCATGGCAGGGAAAGGATCACACAGCCTTCAGTGACAGGAGGTGTCACTGGGCAGTCACACCGTGCCTGTGGGAAATGAGGCTGACAGTGAGTAAAAGTTTGGAGGACAAGGAGGAAAGCCAGTGAAGACGGAAAAAGTAATCTAGCTATTGGGACGGAACGGGAATATTTGCATCGTCAGTAATGAAGGCAATTAGCAGTCTCCATGTAAACGTCCATGTACACACCTGCTCCAGGTCCCGCCCAAGGGCACTGCAGCACACACAGGTGCCGTGTCATCGTAGCGCAGGCTGGGGCATGTCTTTGAGCACAAACACAATGTCTTCAAAGATATTTTCAGGCCTGGAAAATCCCTTTATGGGTAAGTGCCCTCCTTACAGTCACGGTTTAGGACATCGTGCCCAATCTTGTCCTTGGTACAAGGAGCTGGCCTCTCAGTGCTGAGTCCTCTGTGGTCTCTGCGTGCTTGATAGAGCGATGGTGTAGCTCCTTCAGGGATGTACACACT
This sequence comes from Rhinolophus sinicus, assembly GCF_036562045.2. Taxonomy (NCBI): domain Eukaryota; kingdom Metazoa; phylum Chordata; class Mammalia; order Chiroptera; family Rhinolophidae; genus Rhinolophus; species Rhinolophus sinicus. Next base: position 124,396,133 of record NC_133754.1, read on the forward strand.
AATGCCGCAGGAGCAGGTCCTGCAATTTGTGATAAGAGTAGTTAGTTGCTTGGCTCACCTTGGATCCCTACTCAGCTCACTGATGTCAGCACGGCCAGGTGTTCTCAATCATTCTCCATCTTCCTTACATCCATGAGGTATCTGGGTCACCATCAATAAAGGGCTGAGTGCTGTGACTGCCAAAAAAGAAGAACCATGAAATGGAGTCACCAATAGGTGCAGAGTCCTCATGATATTAAGAAAAGAGTCACTGGAGCCACGTGTTGTACCATTTCCACCTGGAGGAGAGAAGACATGAGGGTTAACGTAGCTCATCCTGGCTCCGCTCTAGTCTCCTCATCTGCCTTGACTTCCATACTCAGGGCCTAGAGAAGCAACTTTCCCTCCTACTGAGAGGTTCACATTTACACAGCAAAGCTTGGGAAGATTAATGTCTGCTTTGTATTACAAAATTAATGGATAAGTTGCACATTCATCTTTTCACTTGAGTCTCTCAGCTTGAAGAGAGGATGAATAACCGAATAGGCAGAAAAGCCAGCACTAGAGAACTCAGAGGACGTGACCCTCAGGACAGCGACCTTTCTTATGTCCCATGGTCAAAGACTACTCATTCACAGAGAGGATGAATGACTGGCCATGGGTCACACAAGTCACATCTTGCTCCCAGATCTGTACTTTTCTTCAGAAACACACGAGGGGTGAGGCAATCAGACAACATGTGTATACACAGAGGGGCTACTAAGAGATGTGCCCAGATTAGGTGGGGCACATCACAGGATGGATCCCTCACACTAGCTCTGCTTCTAGCTGTTTCCTTTTCTCTTTACCTAACTCTTGCCCACATTGACTATTTGGCAGTTTCTTGGGTTTTTTTAAGTTTAAACACTGTGTCAACGTGTCATCCAAGTGTCCTATACCAAGTGGAAATCTTTAAAGAATATGCCCTGAAGTAAAATTAATTGGTCAAATATATGCACATTACAAATACGTACTGCCAATTGTCCACGAATAAAAATGGCTATATTAATCTACATTCAAGACTGTATACGTTTATAGATATGTTCCCACACATTGGCCAACACAGGATATTATCATTTTTAGCTTTTCCCCATCTTATAGGCGACCAGTAACATTCAGCAGCAACCATTAGTTCTGCTTTTCCTAATTGGTGGTAATTATCAGTCACAGTCCAGTCAGGGAAACAGAAAGTGTACTGCGGCCTTCTAGTTCCTCTCCTGTAACAGGTATAAAAGAAGTCAAAATGCAGAAAATAATCCGCTGACAAAGGAGAAATGTAATGGACTGAGTTGGAGCTCCAGCATCATGAAGCAAAGTTGAGAAGGACAAATTTGAAGGTGAGACTTCAGCTTCAAAACCAGCACACTAGTCTAGTTGAGAGCTTTTCCCATATTTATTAGAAATTCATATTTTTTTCTGTGAATTTACTATCCACGGACAGTGTACCTACGGCTTGTGTATCGCCTTTTTCTTATTTAACAAAATCCGTTATTCATTTTTTTATACAAACTCTGTTTTACGCAAGTAGTACATAGACACACACACACACACACACACACACACACACACACACACACGGTGTCAGGTCTTCAGTTAGATCCCAGATCCCACACTCACACTGAGTCCCTCCCCTCTCTCTGGCCTGCCCAGTCTGAGTTTCATTTGTGACATTTAAATTTGTGGTTTTCCTGTGTTCAGTGCCTAAAATGCTTTACAATTTAAATCTATAGACTTGGCCCTGACTTAATCTAGTTTTCAGGGCTTTAGAAACAACTTTAATGCTGATGTATTCCAAAGATAAATTCTGGATTCATATATCCAATTGCCTACTTAACGGTTGGTATCTAACAAGCATCTCAAATTTAGGTTATTCATAAGTGAAATCTGCTTAAAACACACACACACCAAAAAACACAAAAAACAAATAACCCTATCATATTTTTTCCCATTTAGTTAATGGCAACTCCATATTTCTAGGTTCTCAGGTTAAAACACATGAAATCATTCTCACCTCCTCTCTTTCTCTCTCATCATACACCCATCTGAGTATAATTGAGGTTTTTCATCATTGAGGGTTGTCATCTCGGTGCATGGTAAAGCATCTGAGCACACTTCTAAAATCTACTTAATTATATTAACATCTATGGTGTAAGTATCCTTCAATTACTAGATCAACTCTACTTGATTATGAACTATGAATTATTAACATGCCTTCTGAATTATTTTACTAGTAATTTACTTGTTATACACCCAGGATTTTTTATAATCTGAGTATCTTTTTTAAATTAGTTTCAGGGGTACAAAACAATGTAATAATTACACATTTACACCCATCACAAAGTGATAACTGCTCTGGGGGGTCCATTACTACTTCTTTAAGGTACTTCCCTAGAGAATTTGTCTGTTAATTGTAAAATTACATGCTGAAAGTGACCCTAGGAAAGAGCAGGAAGGCCCATAATTGTTATGAAAACACTTTTTCTAAACACCTTTTCAGCTTATCTATGTAAATCTTACCTTTAAATCCAGCCTATATTCCTGTTTCCTTGTCTATCAAGACACTTATGTAGATGCCGCTCAAATATTTTGAAGATCAAACATAATAAATGAAATGTCAAAGTATAGTTATAAGCCCAAACCTTGATAATTGATTATCTGGAATATGTCAAAGCTTGTCATCTGTAGCCAGCACAGCACTTGTTCACCACCATGGACTGAGCTTTGGCTGAGATTTGAGCATCAGGTTAATTACTGAAAATAAGATGTGTTCCCTGTCCTCAAAAGTATGGTATTCTAGGAGAGATTTTTAAAAATCAATATGTCAAACTACTGCACAGAAAATATTGTTATTGAGATATATCCAAGTTCCTACAGTAATGAGTCAGGGTTCATTTAATGACAAAAATCCTACCGAAGGTTTATATATTTAATATATTCCAACTTTATTCCAATTATTTCCTATGGTCTTGTACTTTTCAAGGGCAAGATGTTGCCCTTTACTTTTATCTCCCCCCGCCCCCACTCACTCAGGGCCTTATAACAGAGCCACTTAAATGCTTGCGATTAATGGACCCCCCAGAGCAGTAGCACCTCTACATTTCTTATACCCACCCAGTAACCTGAACAGTGTTAGGGATATTATGGCTCCTCAGGGTTGTTAATAAAAGTGATAAATGTACTAAGCTTAACACTGTTGTGCCAGGCAAACTGTTTGAAAACGACTGTCTTGCTGCATTTTCTCTCATGGGTTACTCATGTCTTCTCAGGTGGCCTGTAAACTTGCTAACCAGGCATCTGCTTAGTCTTTCCCTCAACTGGCTCTATGTTTAGGGCAATTTCATCAGCTTTAAAATAGGGATAATTAGAATACTATATTCTATGCAAGATACCATCTCATATTATGGTCTCTATAACAACTCAAAGTTATCATAATTTATTAAATTATATAAAGCATTAGGGACATATTAAATATAGTTATGGTCGTTGCTATCGTGACAAGTGTATACAAAGGTGTAAAAGCCATTATTTCATGCCATTCAAAAAGGTGATTAAGGCATAGTTGTGCCTTGCTCAGCTCATAATTTTATTATGCAAAAATTCTACCTCTGAATTAAAATAGGACCATCTTTTTTAGTGTTGTACAAAGGGTATTCACAAATTTTTAATTCAACCAGCAAGTGAAATATTCTCATGTCCATACTAAACAATGCTTTAACAACACCTAAGGATATCCAGTAGGCATCAAAATAAAATGCTAACAGTGCATTTGGCACATATTTATTAACGATATATTAAGTGCAGACCTACATTACGCTGAAATGGAAAGTATCTTGATGCAAATATATTATGAAGTTTTATGCAACTTATCCATATAGGATGACATTTTGAAAAAGTTGATAAAACTTTCCAATGGAAAAACCAGGACTACAAGTATATACCGGGAGTGCCAAAAAAATGTATACAAATTTTAGAAGGAAAAAACGGTGTTAAAATTGTAATACAATGAATAATGCTAGCATTCATTTGATAAATGCCATCTTTTGAGCGAACACATACTACACATTGCTACTGTAACTCAATTCAACTTTAAAAGTAATACATAGATAACCTCTCTTAAAACGTGTACCTTTTTTTGGCACCCCCAGTATTATTACAATTTTAATACAGCTTTTTTGTTTCTTAAAATGTGTATACTTTTTTTTGGCACCTTCTGTATAAAGCCAAATGCTTAATAGAAGACCCTTACTTAAAACAAATGAGGGGAAAAAAGATTTTTTTAAAGTTGAAATTAACTATTTAAAATAGTTACTGGGTCATCAGATATTGTCATATATGGCAATTCTCTTGACTGAAAATGAGATAAGCAGAGAAGTAATTTTGAAAATATTACTGATAAACTTCCTTCCTTCCATTAAAGCCAGGAATTTATAATGAAGTCTGGTTTTGGCATAAACAAAACATTTAAACTTAATGTGAGTTCTATTATTTACTTTTAAATATTAAAACATTTTTTGATAACTAACCTTATAGGAGAAATTAACCATTAAATTTGAATGACATCATATATATTTTATCATATGTATATATCCTTATATATATATGGATATATATATATATGTGTATATATATCCATATATATATATATATCCTAATGTATACATACAGGCACACATTTTTCCTTTCCCTGGGGCTTCTTTAAGTCTCAGCCTTTTCCCCTAAAATCATTCCACTGGAGGGTCCTAATATTTCTTAGTTTTTTGCCATATTGTATAATAGATGCATTTACGCTTCCCTTGAATTCTTGTCTTGCTTCCCAGAAATAATTCTGAATCCGAACACATACCACTACACGCTCTGATTTCCAGCCGGCAATCCCTGAATGAATGGGCACTTTTGTAAAGCGGTCTGGCTAAAATATTCTCCGAGAAAGGAGAGGATCCCCGCAGGGGCAGGTCCAGAAAATGAAAGGCTCCGTGCAAAGCCCGGCAGAGCTGCCCCGACGCAGTCAGGCCCCAAAAGGAAGAATTTATTCGCTGTTCCCGCGGCCCCGGGGCTCCTCGCCCAGGCAGAGGCTCCAGCGGACAGCCAAGCCCAGGTTGCCCCGGTGGATGCGGCGCCGAAGTCCGCCGCGCTGGACCCGGAGGCGGGTCCCTCTGGGTCGGCGGCGTCAGTTGGTCCGTTACGGCGAGTTCTGGCGCCCCCTTCCGGCCGTTTAGGGCGCAGCGAAGGGAGCTTTGCGCGCGCCGCTGAGCGGTGTCTGCGCGCTCAGTTTCACTGAGGTCTGGGTGAAGGACTGAATTTCTGAATTCCTGGGTCTGTTTGCTGAGGCCAGTGGTGACGATCTGCTCCATCCCTCACATTTTGCCCGTTTTGTATATGCTGTCTTATATTTTACCAATCCTTTCCATATTCATGTACGTTGGTAGCATATGCATTTTTTCTTTTTAATCAACAAGAGCCACTAGCTCAGTGTTTTCTGCACAGGAATAACTGAAATGTGTGTCATTCAGTCACTCTCTGGTGAAGGGGCCATGACTCTCACGGGTCTTGTCTTCCACGCATCTTATAAATTTATGGTGAGAATTAACTGAGCAACCTATGTGAACGGTCTGGAGGCATGTTAAATATAGTTATTTTTATAATTCTTATTAGAATTAATTTTGTTGATCACATTTTAGGCGTTCAGAAATAATTGCCACTGGGTAATTTCATTTTGTGTATTGTATAATCAAAATACTGGAGGACAGACAAGACTTTGGATCCCCCTGGGAGGAGTTTGGTGGCAACCAGCTCCAGAAGGCTCAAGCCATCTCTGTCATCCAGGAGATGACCCAGCAGACCTTCGACCTCTTCAGAATAGAGGGCTTCTTCGCTGCTTGGGACAAGACCCTCCTAGTCAAATTCTGCGCTGGGCTTTATCAGCAGCTGAATGACCTGGAAGCCTGTCTGATGCAGGAGGTGGGTGTGGAAGGGACGCCCCGGGTGAATGAGGACTCCCTTCTGGCCCTGAAGAAATACTCCCAGAGAATCACCCTCTATCTGCCTGGGAGATTGTCAGAGCAGAAATCACGAGGTCCTTCTCTTTACCAACGAACTTGTAGGAAAGATTAAGGAATGAGGAATGACACCTGGTTCAACATGGAGATGATTCTCATTGACTAATAATATTACATTTCCTCGTGTTTGTCATGTCAAAGACTGTCTTTCGTCTTGTTTCTGCTGTGTCCTGACATGAGTGTAATCAATTTGTCAAAAGTTTTCAAGAGTATTATATAACATCACATTCAACTTTACAGGCACTTGTCACTTATAGATGCCCATGCTGATGGATATGTTTATCTATTTTAATATTTATTTATTTACTTATTTATAAAATTTTGTATATTGTATCTCATACATGCACCATTAACATTGTGGGGAAGCAATAAAATGTGTTCTTTGTATTTAGTTCTTTATATTTGTGATATTTCTTATTAAAATTTTATCATAGTAAACTTCTTGTATCAGTTTATTTTAAAAAGAAACACCAAGCCTCATTGTGCAATTTGGTTTAAAGAATGGATTGCACAATTCATTTACATATCATATTACATTCAAATTTTAGGTAACTATTGACGTTCTCTAAGCCAGGTTGTGTGTTGCCCTCATGATACAGAGGTGAACATAATGAATAAGGTTCCTGTTCTCTTGTATCTTTGATTTTTGTGGGGGAAGAACCTAAAATCAATAATCAAAATTAATATAAGTTATGGTATCGAGAAGAAGAAAAAAACAAACGAATTCTCTCACCAGCAGGTAGAGTGAAGAATGCCAGGAAATAAAAATAAAAGCAGTAGATATTTTGTACAGTTGACTGGTAGACATCTAAGTACAAGTATCCATTGTTAGTTGGATATGTGAGTTTGCAATTTCTATGACTGGAGGTTCATATGCGGCAAGGGAAAGCCAGAAATGTAGGTGGTCATGTGGGGAGACAGTACAGAGTGAGAAAAAGACTTCACCTTGATTCTGAGGCTCTTCAATGGGAAGGGAGAGAAGAGCTCCAAAAGAAACTGAGGGAGATTGGCCATACATTCGAAGGAAAACAAGAGGGAAAAGTGGTAAGAGTGTATTTAAGAAAATAAATATGCTTAGATGAAAATCAGCAGATTCATGAAAGATGTGGATTGCAACTGCCCACAACATCTGAAAAATAAATGGCATTGATAACCATATTAAAGTAGATGGAAGTGTAAATAAGAGAAGTCAGTGACTCTGAAGTGGAGAAGGAAATATTGTGGGATCTGGAAAAGAATGTGGGTTAGTTTTTCTGTGAATAGTTTTCCCTTTTATGCAGTATATTTCTTTTTCTGGATGATTTCATGTAATCAATGTACTAGTAATTCATATTATTTTGTTTAATATTGTTTTTATTTAAATGAGTTATTTAATTACCTACAAAGATAATTTACCATGTCTTGGTAATACTACTTTGTAAATAAGTTAGCTGCTCAGTTTTTGTGAACTTGTTAGGCAGGAATAGATAACTAACTCAATTTTTCATCAAAATAGCTAATTACTACTGATACTATAATGAACCCTGCAATCATTGGCTTTATTAATTAAGTTGCTTAACATCATTGTGACATTGGTTTACTACAGCAGTTTATAACACATCTGATTTCCTGGTAGAGCTAGACATGATAAGGATATTTTTAATATGACCTTTGGTAATTTTTCCTAATTTTATGAATATCACAGTTGCATGCGAATCCCAAAATAACCAAATTATCAAGGACATAAACTAATAGACTTTCTTAAAAACTGAAACTTGGGGCTCAAGATGGAGAGAAGAGAGGGTCTTGGGCGCAGCTGCCTGATCCCCCAGGTCAGATCGCCCACCCACCGGCGCTGCCGGACTTCCTGGATTCTCCAGGGGTTCGGATATGTGTGCCGTGTGAACAGGCACCTTGGGGAGCCCAGGATCTGAGACTTAAGAGGGAATGCTGGCTCGGTTTTGAGTGACTTGGGGAGAGTGAGGAAACCCCAAAACGGAGGACTTCTCTACCAGGATCTACGGCACCAGTGGTCTGGACAACAGACCTGTGTTCCGAGAGACGTCGGCCAAGGATCCAATCATCAAATTAGTTGTTGGCAGCTTAACTTCCTTATTGATTTTAGTAACGCTGATCAGTGCTTTTGTTTTCCCTCAACTACCTCCAAAACCGTTGAATATATTTTTTGCTCTCTGCATCTCTTTGAGTAGTATTACTGTCTGCATACTTACCCACTGGTATCGACAAGGAGACTTAGAACCGAAATTTAGAAATCTAACTTACTGTATTTTATTTTCTATCATCATGTTATGTATATGTGCGAACCTGTACTTCCATGATGTGGGAAAGTGAGGCTGCCAGAGAAAATACTTACCAGGTCTCTTCAAAGCTATAAGGACTGTGAATAAGAGCTGGGTAAGGTCTGCTGAAGAATCTCCTGCACAAGTCTGACACATGATTTTCATGTTACTTGTAAATCTAAATTCCCTCTTGCAGGGGATATATATCATAGATCACTTTGCTTTTTCTTTAAGGAGCTGATGTTGCACTTAAACATTCCAGCCCTCACACAGCACAAGTAATTTTCACTTTTGAAATTAAAAATTTTTATAATGTCACTGCATGGCGAAAGGCTATGTAACAAATAATCTTACATTTTAAGACAAATATTCTTTTATTTCTGTTAAACTGAATATACAGTTGTTCCCTAGGCAACAAACTTTTGCTTATAACTACAATTTAATATCACGTTAACAAAACACAGACGGTGAAAAGACAACTTTGATTGTGAAGGTCTAATTACAATAATAAATAAAATAATTTATACAAGGTTAAAAAAAAAGAAAGTTGGAAAGTGAACCACACAATCTCTTACTCAGTACTTTTAAAAAATGGTGAAAATCAGCTGGAAATATGAAATGGAGCAAGAGAGAGTTGAATATAATTCAGGAGTATAAAATATTTAACAATTATAGCAGAAATCCAGAATACAAAATTTACAAAATCACCTTAACTCACAATAAAGAAATTTTCATTGAAATTCCATTCTGCCTGGATATATGTGTAACCTTGAGTAACCCACTTTGTCTTTATAAGCTTCAGTTTTGCCATAAATAAAATTAGTTCAAAATATTTATATGTTTTTGTGAATATTAAATGCACTCATGCATTTTAAGGCACTTATTTAGCATCCTATCTTCCATAGAGAAAGAACTTAAAGGATGGTAGGTATTTTCCTGTTGTTTTGTTTTGTTTTGTTTTGTTTTGTGTTTCCCAGACAGCTATATATAAGAATATAAATGCTGTCTGTTTCCATAAAATTCTTAGGACCTGTATCCTACCTTTCAGTAACTGACCTCCAAAGGAGGCAGCTGAAAAAAAACAAATTCTGTCATGAATTCTGGAGAAGGCTGGAAAATGATCATTCCTCATTTTAAAGAAGTGTCTTATTTTTTCAGTGATGAAATGGTGGCTTGTACTAATATCTGAGAGAGGGAAATAAATATCTAGGTAACGGGCAGAGCAGCAGGATAGGTAATGGCTCCAGCATCTGGCACATTCCAGGATACACCCCCACAGCACAACACTTTCCTTCCTCTCCAGGGTAGAAAGCCCCACAGCCCTTTGTCATTCACCCTTTACCTCTCAGCCCATTCACACTACTGCTTTCTGTTCCATTGTGGTTTCAGCTTAGAAGTTTCCCTAAAGAGCAGAACATTACAAGTAAAAAGCAAAAGTGCATCACATTTCGAGGTTTTGCAGAAACATCGCTTTCCTTAATGTGTTGAGTATGATGTAATAGTAGCTGTAGCTAGCAGAAAACAGAAAGTGGATCCAGCCTGTGGGTGGGCAAAGGAAACTCCTCTCAGGAGAAACAGCTCCCTGGTGACCCAGTGGAACAAGTGCAGAGACCACGACTCCCGGGGGGCAGGCTTCTGATCTAGGCAGATGCTACCACTTCCAGGGGACGTCCCTTCATGCTACAAAACACGGCTACTTCTTGGTAACGATACGTTCTAATGCCGTCATGAGCCTGCCTGTTGCCTTACCCTGTGTCTATTACAAAGAGAAAGAGTGGGAGTCTCTGATTCCAGGCTGGCTGGACTGTTTGGACTGGGCAGTTAAAGGGACAGAGAAAGGTGTGTTCCCTGCCTACAACCTACTGTGCAGACCAGAGCCTCACTATGAATCACCCCTTCCACACACTACAGGACTCTGGGGGCAGGTAGAGCTGCCAATCCGGGAATGGCACTCAGTGCTAATCAGGAAAATCTCTTGAAACATTGATCATACAACTGTCAATAGTACAACATTAGTTTCACAGATTTACTCCTACTATCAGACTCCAACTATCATGGAATAGAGAAATGTTCTCATTGTCATCTTGAAAAACGATCTTGAAATTCGTTCACTCAGTGGGAAAACCTCTGCATAGGTAGCAAAATGGAGCAGCCCGATATAAGCTAAGGATTGTGAATGAATAGTGTCATTGTTCCTGCGAGCTAGTGACATTTTGCTTATTCAAATATATCAATGTGGTATATGTTGAGAGGAATTTCTATGATGAGCATAATATCTTCCCTGAGGTATTTCACCAGGAAGTATGTGTCATTGCTAAGGTAGCAGGGAGCGCCTGCGATTGTGGAGGGCTCAGCCGTCTTTTCCTGAGGTAACACGCTCAAGGTTCAGATTTGCTGCTTTCCAACTTGGGATTTGCTAGGACTGTAGTTAAATTTCAACATATTTCTGTCCTGTGCGGTTTTGTTCTCCTCTCTGGAGGATGCAGTAATTCAGAAGATGCACAATGATTGGGAACACTTGGCTTCCCAGAGTATTTCTCAGGGGTTTCCAGAAAGAGGACCAACAGGTTGGATACCCTAGGAAGACTTGCATTTCCAGACCAAAGTCTGTTGGCAGAATTCCTTCTTATCCTGGGAGGTCAGCCTTTTTTTATTAAAGCCTTCAACTGATTGGATAGGGGCCACCCACAATATGGAGGGAAATCTACTTTCCTCAAAGTCTACTAATGTAAATGTTAAATACCTATAATCTCATGTTAAGCATGCCTTCACAGAAACATCTAGAATAATGTTTAAACAAATATATGGGAATCGTGGCCTAGCTAAATTGACACATAAAAGTAACTATCACATGGCTCCTCCCTAATTGATATCCTAACACTTTTCAAATATTATTCCTTTTTCATTATTTGATGGCCACTTACGTATTTTATATGTTTTACTTAATAGTCCTTATTTTGTTGGTTTGTGCGTGAGGAAATCCTGAGATCAGGCTCCATTCAGTGACCTTGTCAGGAAAGTCTCTGTAGTCATGTCCTGTTTTGTATGAAGAAGTTAGCAATTTGTATATATTTAAAAGGATGACCATTTCTTTTGTAAGTTAGCTATTCTCATGAGCTACAATGGTACCCCTGGCTTTTTCTCTTTTTAAAAATCTAATCTTCCCGTCAATTTTCCATTCCATCAAGATTTTATTCTTGCCTATGGAATGAGATGAGATTTGACATTGATTTCTTCTTAGATTGCCAACTAATCATCCTAGAAATATTTATTGAAAACTTCTTTCCACAGCATTAATATCAGTATCATATATATCATAAATCTTAAATGTAATTAATGCAGTTAATACAATTTTAGAGATTATGTGCTTTAACAATTTGTTTACCTAATTTGTCCCTTTATCACACTGTTTTTAGTATTACTACTATTATCTCACTTTGTTTTCTAGACCAGATAGTTATGCTGAGAATTCTTCTGTTCTTTAGTATTATTTGTATTTTCCTGATTAAATTGGATCAAGGAATTTCTCTTCCACAATATCTAAAGCAAAGAATAGGTGAAAATTAGCCAAACAAAACAAAAACAATAGTAGGCACCAATAAAAAGACAACGGAATTTAATTTGTGGATCAAAGCATATTTCAAAACTTAATGGAATTCTGAAATATGAAACCTTTCCACTGCCAGAAATATGCAGTATAGGATTCTGTATTGAATCATGATTCTGCCAGCAATTATGTGTGATCCTGGGGAATTTACAACTTCTTCAAGCATCAGTTTTCTCAAATGTAAAATAAGGTGGAGATATTCCTAGAGTTATTGCGAGTATTAAACAAGCTAAAACATCTTCAAACACATTTACAGAGTTACGGCTAAAATATGGTAACTATTTCTTATTTTTTAAATATATATATATTTATATTCACAGAATAGTGAACTCTCCAATGTCTCAGTAACTACCTGCAAAAACTGACAGTCTGAAAAAAGGAATTCTGGAAAGTGTTGTGAAGACTAAAGTATAGTCACTATTCCCATCAAAGATAAGTCTGATTTGTATGTACAGTAAGGAAGTGGCGGCTTGTATAAATAGGTGGAAGAGAAGTTAGTTTTCTAAACAGAAATGAATCTTATATGGTACGTGTACTAATATGTGGCACTCTTCTGCCTTCCCTTCTTGCTTTTCTGAATCCCCGTCTTTTGTTCCCATATCAGAATCACTTCCTTTTTCTCCAGTGTAGAAATTCCCAGCGTGCTCTCCTCACTCACTCCTCCTTCACCTGCACTGCCCACTCATACAGCGGTTTCCCGCCCCTTTATGGTTTCTGGTCACCTACTTCCCTTTAAGAGTACAAGGCCACCAATTAAAAACAAAAGTTGAATGAGAGTTCTAGGTGTTTCAGAAACAACTCCTATATATTTTTTTTCCTTCTGATGAATATTCTTGGAACTGTTTTTTTTTTCCTTCGGATGAATATTTTTGGAACTGTAAATGATGTAACAGCAGCTGTAGCTAAAAGGAACTAGAAAATCCGGTCGATTTTACCCTGGGGATGATTAAAACATTTACAGAGGTAGAGCGCCGCCTATTGGCCAAGAGGGACAACGACAATCAACCAAGTCAGTAGACAGCAGGCTTCTTTCTGTTCCATGTAAAAGAGTCTGACCCTCCACCTATTTCTTCAGAGCTGCAAAGAGGCTCTGTCCTGGAAAGATCCCACCCCAATATTTGACTAAGCCCACTTCCTCAGCTGTTGTATCTTGAAGAGGGAGAATCCCCCCAGCTGCCGGCAGGGCACGCCCTCTTTGGACAATGGGCAGCTACCTGCACAGAACTGGTCAGAACATGTTTCTGGCCTCCAGGCTTCAGCTGGCAGCGCCTCCTGAATCATCACTCCTTTGCTGTCCTTTCAGGCCACTTGGCCCTAAGAGCCTGCCAGTGTGGGTGTGCAGCAGAGAGGAAAGTGGGAAACATCTCCTTTTCGAAGGGGCATGATCTCTTTCTTAAAAGTAAGTTGGCAGTTTTTCAAATTCATTCCCACTATCAGATCATGTCGTTTGACTTTATTATAATCAGGAGAAAATTCTCATTGTCACTTTGAATAATGACTCCACTTGCTTCCCTTCCACCTTGACTCAGTAGTAAGAGAGAGCACAACTTAAAGAGTTTCAGAGAGTATAATTGTTGCCAAACGACAGCCCGCCGAGTACCCATTTGGGTAGAATGCAAAGGTATTCAGGGTATACACACCTGTAAATGAACAAGGTCAGCAGGAAGTGGGTATGAATTGCTCAGGTAGCAGGGGTCTCTCAAATCTTTGCTTGTTTATAGACTCAATGTCTAGGTTGCTGCTCTACAATTGATGGGTTTAAAGGGCTCTAATTCACATGGTAAACGATGTGTGTCCGTGCTTTTCTTTATTCCTCCACCTTTTGTTGGGGACCTTGCAGGAGGAGGACTAGGAGGTCATTGTTTGCATTCACCTGGCTCTGACTTTGTGATTGCCTTACACCTTTCGAATGATATGTATGATTCCTTCCACTCTTGGTTGCTGATTATTTTTCTTTTCCTGAAACTTTACCCTTTTTTTGTTGCTTTTTATTTGTACTTTAGTGGTGTAAAAGTTTATGATTTGTTTTCATACTGTCACCGTGCCGTGAAAATCTCTATAGCCCTGAGCTGTTTCACATCCCAGACTTACTAAATATTTTAAAGTGCTGCAGGAACAAGCTGCAGGGCTGGAGGGCTGGGGAAGGGGGAGTGAGCGCTGCGCAGCCCGCAGCCGGGTCACAGTTCGGGAAGCTGAGCGGGTCATTACACCCCCTGGCATGAGGAGGGAAGCCCAGTGACAAGGATGGAGTGTGAGGGATCACCGTGCAGCCCCAGCTGGAAGCCCTGGAGGTGGCCCAGCCTCCCAAGCGAGATTGTGAACACGGCTCCCCCTACACCGTCCCTACCCACTGATTTCTGCGCTGCAGCGGTCCAGGTCCCCTAATGTCCAGTCCCTCACAGAAACGCAGTAAAGACACGGAGCTCGGCCCACCCGTCTACACCCACGACTTGGGAAAGAATCCAGGCAATCATTCATTCCGGTATCTGGTAGGCAGTTCCACCTCTGATTCTAATAGAAGAAGGCTTCACCAGGCGCGGGACTCACATTTGCTCCAAAACCCAGAGCGCACCTGTAGAAACGTGAAGGAGTTGAAAGTCAGCAGCAGCTCCAGCCCGTGGAAGGAGAACAGAGACGTTTAAAGCGTGGACTGCAGCAGGCAGGTCCTCAGCAGGAGGAACAATCCAATGGAATGGACGGCACTGAGTCAGCTGTTTCTCCAGGTCATTCCAATTCAGAGGGGAGGGGAGATGAGCACAGAGTTCTCCCACGGAGACATGGCCAATAGCAGTGTCCCCAGCACCCTCTGCTCTGAATGCACAGCAGCCTGCTGAGCATCGGAAGGGACGCGCGTTACTCCGGTGCCAGCTGCAAACTTCTGTTTCAGTTGACAGAAAAATCTACCCCCTTACAACTGCTTAAAAAGGAATTTTGTCTACTTTTCCTTAGAATGTAAAGTCAGACAGTTCAGTTGACTCATATACCACACTCGTTGACATACAAAAGACACCAATTCTTTGGCATTTGAAGTGGAGCTGGAAATCCTTTATCACTTCACCTTCCCTGCTCTTCTGATTTCATGCCATGGCCTCTCCTTGGTTCACAAATCCCATGCCCATTTCTGTCTATCAATTCTTTTAATAGATCCTTCTAGACAAGCCATTATTTCAAATCTCCTTAAGGCTTTGACCTTGAATCTTCGGTACCTTCAGAAAAATTCATCCCTCCAGATTTAAATTTCTCTCCAAACAGTGTAATTCAAACAGGGTTATTGAGAAGATTGAGTTAATCTCAAAGTTCTTAGAACAGGGCCCAGTCCATAGTTAGCCTGCGATAACTTTCGGTGTTATCATTTAAAATACCATCATTATTATTGTTATCCAGATTAAGAGCTGAATCATTTTTTTTTTTAATTGGGGAAGGGGAACAGGACTTTATTGGGGAACAGTGTGCACTTTCAGGACTTTTCTCCACGTCAAGTTGTTGTCCTTTCGATCGTAGTTGTGGAGGGTTCTGTTCAGCTTCAAGTTGTTGTTCTTTCAGTCTTAGTTGTGGAGGGCGCAGCTCAGCTCCAGGTCCAGTTGCCGTTGCTAGTTGCAGGGGGCACAGCCCACCATCCCTTGGGGGAGTCAAACCGGCAACCTTTTGGTTGAGAGGACGTACTCCAACAAACTGAGCCATCTAGGAGCTCAGCGGCAGCTCAGCTCAAGGTGCCATGTTCAATTTTAGTTGCAGGGGGCGCTGCCCACCATCCCTTGCGGGACTCGAGGAATTGAACTGGCAACCTTGCGGTTGAGAGCCCGTGCTCCAACCAACAACTGAGCCATCTGGGAGGCAGCTCAGCTCAAGGTGCCGTGTTCAATCTTAGTTGCAGGGGGCGAAGCCCACCATCCCTTGCGGGACTCGAGGAATTGAACTGGCAACCTTGTGGTTGGGAGCCCTCTGGCCCATGTGGGAATCAAACCGGCAGTCTTCGGAGTTAGGAGCACGGAGCTCTAACCGCCTGATCCACGGGCCGGCTCGAGCTGAATCATTTCTTTATTCCCTCTTTCTTTTCTTTTTTTTTTTTTTAGATTTATTATTTATTTATTTATTTACTTATTTATTTTTTTAGGTTTTTTTTTTTTTTTTTTTTTTTCAATTGGGGAAGGGGAAACAGGACTTTAACGGGGAACAGTGTGTACTCCCAGGCCTTTTTTCCAAGTCAAGTTGTTGTCCTTTCAATCTTAGTTGTGGAGGGTGCCATTAAGCTTCAAGTTGTTGTCCTTTCAGTCTTAGTTATGGAGGGCGCAGCTCAGCTCCAGGTCCAGTTGCCATTTTCTAGTTGCAGTGGGCACAGCCCACCATCCCTTGTGGGACTTGAACTGGCAACCTTGTGGTTGAGAGGACGCTCTCC
The DNA here is from genome assembly GCF_036562045.2 of Rhinolophus sinicus. Taxonomy (NCBI): domain Eukaryota; kingdom Metazoa; phylum Chordata; class Mammalia; order Chiroptera; family Rhinolophidae; genus Rhinolophus; species Rhinolophus sinicus. Next base: position 124,412,489 of record NC_133754.1, read on the forward strand.
AACCAACTGAGCCATCTGGGAGCTCAGTGGCAGCTCAGCTCAAGGTGCCATGTTCAATCATAGTTGCAGGGGGCGGAGCCCACCATCCCTTGCGGGACTCGAGGAATCGAACTGGCAACCTTGTGGTTGAGAGCCCACTGGCCCATGTGGGAATCAAACCGGCAGCCTTCGGAGTTAGGAGCATGGAGCTCTAACCACCTGAGCCACCGGGCCAGCCCCTATTCCCTCTCTCTTAATTCTAGATTTCTCGAGTCAACATTTTAATTTCCTGAGTGAATATCTTAGGCAGATAAGTGCTCAGGCAAGGGTTCATATCCACAACCCTGCCCGAGAGGGTTAGTTTTCTAGCAATTGAAGTTCAGGGGGTCAGTCCCTTGAGAGTTGGTTGGTGTGATTCCTCCTTTCTCTCCTCAGAGCTCATTACTTGTGGACTTAATTGAAGAAAAATGAAATGGTTGGTCTTGCAACCCAAAGGCTGGTCAATGACCCAAGAGGTACTGTTCTGTGAGCCTCTGGCAGGAGCAGCCATGTCCTGATTCTGTGTCATTCAACACTGGCTTCCCTCCTTCCGCTGCCACAGATCAGGTCCCAACTTGGCTACACTGAATTTTGCTAACTTGCACTTTGTCATTTTCTCACCCAAAGAGTCACTTCCCTTCTTGCACTTTTATGACATTCAGAATTATATTTGTTTTATTTTTGCTCACAAGCAACTGTCAAGTTTTCCTTTCTGGGAAAGTTGAAATGAGAAACAAAAACTCTGAAGTCTTGAACGTTATAGAGAAACACAGTGAAGCCCCATTGCCCTTCTTTTACTTTCCTTTGTTTGTATTAACCACAGGATGAAACAGAAATTATGCCAGAGGAGCGAGACAGACTATACCCTATAAACCGCTATGCAAAAAAAATAAGATACTAAGATTCTTGTTATTGTTGTCTTTTGAATTTAAAATGAAATAGCACGGATAAGTAAAGGAAAGAAAGCTTTGTCTCCTCGACATAATAGCCTGGGCTCATTGCCCTCCTCACATGAGACAAAGAAGGATGAACAAAGAAGCCCAACTGAAATATGCAGACTGAATGAACAATTGAAGTTCACTAGTTTCTGGCCATAAGTTTCTACTGAGAGTTGTCATCATCCATTCTCCTGGGCGCAGCTCACAAATTTTGAACATAATGGGTGTCCAATAATCAAAGTAAAAGAATCGAACACTAAAAGTCATACTGGAAATATAAAAATTATTTGCCTACTAAGGGTGAAATGATTACAATTGGATAACTGGTTTTTCCACTTACTAGAAAAAATAAACTTTGGTATCAGCACTGAGGTCTGGTTTCACTCTTGATACCTGGGGACATAGGTCAGGAGGAGGTCACCAATGAGAACTAGGGTCCTCAATACACATCCAGTGGGATGGGCCAGGATGCTAGAAAATTCGTTATTTTGCCAACAAAGACACAATCTCTCCACAGCAGGGGAATCCTAAAATCCTCAGGATGTGGTCAGCCTGCCCTTAGGGAGTGAGTCAGGAGAGTTTAGGTTAGGGACACTCTGTCCCTTTAGAGGGAAAGGGTTTCTAGAGGTGATACCTCCCTTATGAGTGAGGTGCTGCTGGGAAAACAAAATTGTCTTGGTATTAGAATTGCCAACCTACATGCACCAGAAAAGAACTGGGATTCATGCTGCAAGTATTGGCACGACCTGAGGAGCCCTATATACCCATTACAAAATGGTGGAAAGAAAGGGCAATGTCTCTGTTAGTCGTGACCTTGTGGCCCCAGTGAAGTGTAACCACATGGACCTGCAGGAATGTGTCCTAGCAGGAAGAGAAACATCCCAGAAACTTACTAATGATCACCAGCCTCGGCTGTGAAGAAAATAGAAAACAAATCCCAGTCCTGGGTGCTGAAGAGCTTATTTCCTATACACGGTTTGGTAAGTACCTAACAAAATACACAAATCTACGGGGCTGAGGGAGCCTGACTCCCTCTGTAAATAAAGTAAGGAGGTAAAAATGTTGTCCAGATTCAAGGCCATATTTTGTTTCTAACGCTGAGAAAGCAGTATTTATATATTAAAAATGTACATGAGTATGTGCATGTGATCGAGTAGTATATGCCTACATAGAGTTCTGACTTTTGGACAAAAATATTTCTCATTTGATTGATCAATATCTATTTTGATTGGCACATTTGAAGTTTACTGGGAAGCCTAAATTTCCACTGCAAAATTAATAGTGTAGACTGATATCTTGTTAGACCACATGGAGAAGACATGAATGAAAACAAAAAAGGCAAGTGAATGTGCAAGGAAATGTTTAGAAAATGAAAATGATTGTGTTCCCTATTTAATGGTGATGCTCAGAAAGAATGTCATCAGAGGACCTAGAGGCCAAGGTTCATCCGACGCTCAGCTGAGCCAGGCCAGCAGCACCCACATTTCTAGATGGCCCTCATGCTCTCTCTTCTTTCGGCCCTTGTGGTGTTCAGCCATGGTCATGGTGGGTCTCTGGGCTGCAATCTGACTCTGAACCACGATTTGGTCAGCAGGGAGAACCTCGTGCTCCTGGAACAAATGAGGAGAATCTCCCCTTCCTTGTGTCTGGATGACAGAAAAGAGTTCAGATTCCCCCAGCAGGCGGTGAATGGCAGCCAGGTCCAGAGGACCCAGGCCATCTCTGTCCTTTACGAGATGCTCGTGCAGACCTCCAGAGTCTTCCTCACAGAGCACTCTGCTGCCTGGAACATGACCCTGCTGCACCAGCTCCTCACTGGTCTCCATCGGCAGCTGGAAGACCTGGAACCCTGTTTGGTGCAGGACGTGGGACAGGCAGAATCTGCCTCTGGGAAGGACCCTACACTGGCCGTGAAGAGGTACTTCTTGGGCATTCGTCTCTACCTGAAACAGAAGAAATACAGTGACTGTGCCTGGGAGGTTGTCAGAGAGGAAATCATGAGTTCCTTCTCTTCATCAACAAGCTTGCAAGAAGGGTTAAGAAAGAAGGATGGAGACCTGGGCTCACCTTGAACTGATTCTCACCGGTGACTGTGCCACATCATCCTTGCACATGTGTTTGGTCATTTCAAAGGGCTCTTCTTTCTGCTTCAGTCACAGCATTGATTGTATTTAATTCAGCAGTTCTTTTGTCAGAGCATTAAGCAACAATATGTTAAAAAATTCAGCTCCGGTGTCATCGGTCCCTATGAGGTGACTGCATTATGCCTGTTTGTTTATTTATTTATTCCAGTTCTTCTAGTATCTATGATATTTATATTTAAAATCACATGTAATTACATATACATGTTTACATTGTATTATAATTTAAAAGCCACGTTTACTCTTCTATGTTATTAACTTTGCAATTTGTTTTATTTATTAAATTCTCATCAAAGAAAACTTCTTGAATTTATTTATTTTGAAATCAAAATCCAAACCCTGGTTTTGTAAAAGATATTGAGGAATGAGTAGTAAAATTTATTTGCTCATTCACTGCATTCAGATTACATGTATAAGTTGAGTCTCTTAATGATATATTGTGTAATTGCAGTCAAGAAATACAGGCGAGCAAAGTAAATCCAGTTCCTGTTGTGGTGTAACTTTGTCGTACAGAAAAGGAGACATAACACCGGTACTAATGATTCTTTTATTTCAATTATATTAAACACCGCAGAGAGAAGGAAAGGACAATCATGTTCTCACACGAGGAGTTTAGTTACAAATGAGTCTGGAAAGGACAAATAATACAGATGCCCTTTCTAAGGTGCCTGGGAGACATTTACATGCAGAAGTCTTATTGTCAGTTGGGAATATGGGTCTAGAAATGCCATGGGGAGGTATTAATTTGGGATTCCTTACTGCGTATCTGGTAATGAGGGCATCTGAATGCATGCGGTCACTTATCGAGTGGACAATGAGACGATGACCTAAACCTAGTCTTGCAGACCCGCAGCATTTAAGGGTTGGGCAGAAGAGAGTCTGCAAAGGACAGTGAGGTAGAGGGGCAGTGAAGCTAGAAGGATAAATAGGGAATAGGGGGGGGACACGCTAATGAAGGGAAGGAGTGTGTTTAAAAGACTGAGTGGTACTTGGAGGGCAGGTGCAGAAGAACTATCCCGGTGGACCTGAAAACAGACACCGTTGGTGACCTCAGGATGATCTGCTTTCGTAGAATTAATAGGACAGAAACCAGGTGGGAGTAGGTTGACAAGGAAACACAAGAACGAGAATTAGAGATACTGTGTATAGAAAATTAGCTTCCTAAGCTTGTTTGCGAAGTGGAGGAGTGCAGTAGATGGTACCTGGAGGAGAATGTGGGTTAACATGTCCGTGCACATTTTCGTTCATGTTTTCTGAGAATAATTTTCAAAGAATAGATGAATTGGCATAAAATATATGAACATTTTCAATGGCTGACTTATTTGACTTAAACTATTGCCTTCTTAGGTATTTGATTTAATACATTGCTTATTCGGCTAAAAAATAATTTATCGTTGTTCTAATTAATATCACTTTGTAGCGAATTTCAATGGTAACCCATTTGCTTTTATTTGCAGTCCTTTTTTCCAACAAATTTTACAGTCAAGATTCATTTTCTGCTTTCTGTTACTTCATTTATTCCAGTTTTTTGTGTTGGTTGTTTACATTATTCATAATTTTATAACTTCTAATGATCGACATAAATACTTTCTATAAATTATAGCCATATTCTTTTGATGGACACTTGCTTTTAATTTTGCCTGCATACAAAGAGCTGGACAGTTCCTTGTGCATTTCTCCAAGCGCTCCTTAGGATGTAGGACCAAGCCTCTTCCTAGTCATATTCCTCTTTTGATTTTATACATATTGAGATCCCTTTCTTATTAATCCATTTTTACACTAAATTCGCTATTCCATTGGCAGTTTTAAAAATCTATGGTGTGAGATGATAATCTAAATTGCTTCCTGTTAGAGTGCCAAATTTCCTAGAATGTTATACTGATTGTTAATTCTTTCCTTATTGACAGATACATCTTCACTCTAAATCTAACTAATTCTGATAATATAACTATTTTTGAGATTGTTTGCTTTATTAAAGTGATTACTAAACTTTAATCATTGTTATAGTTGTTTTACTACAGATACTTTTAAACTCATTTATAGGTGAAGTAGCTAAGAACTATTGGGTGTGGAAGAATTCCTTTTTATTTTTAGTATTATTGCTTGCATTATGCCCTGTTTAACTTTAGAATTGTTCTCAGGTGAGAGCACTGGTTTCATGCAAATCATAAACACTTGTGGAACCCCAAGTGGTTATTTATTACAAAGAATGGGACATCTAATAAAAATGAATGAAACTGAATCAGTCAATTTTTCTCCCAAAACCTAAGGTAAAGAACAATTTTTAAGTAATGTGCAGGAAACATCACATTGGTCAAAACAAAACCAACCATGGAGCAAGGGGGAGTTTAGTGATTGTATAAATTCAAATTTTAAAAATGTTGACAGCAAGCTATAATAGGAGACTTTAGGTGTCATCCATACCTCACAATATAGGATTTGGCATTGACCTATCCATTGGGCCAGCTGGCATACATATATATGCATAATTTTACCTTTTGTTCATTTTGTTATATTATTATATTTAATGTGATAACTTCTAGGTAGTTCTCTACTTTCACCTCGACCTGAAAATCTCTGTAGTCAAGCCCTGTTTAATATCTAGAAGTTATTAATGTGTATGTTCTAAAGTATTGGAGAACGGAGAAGTGGGGCTGGCAAAGCAGAGCTGGGGGTGAATAAGCTGCCGCTGCTCTGAGCTGCTAGCCCGCCATGCACAGGACCTGCCCAGGCTCTGGACTGTAGCTGCCTGACACACATGTGGTCACCTGGGGAAGAGAATGAGGGGAGATAGGGTCGTGCTATGGTGACCATGAGCTTATGCAGGGGATCTCAGTGTAGTTTCACTGAGAGGCAGCTGATTTTTGGGGGCTGCAGGAGCAGCCCGAACATGAGCAGTTTGTACATGGCCACGCCTGGACCCTACCCACCTGCCATGCCCTCTGCTGAGGTCAAGGCACCCCTGTTCAGCCAGGCACGGAAGTGCAGTAAATAGAGGTAGCTGCAGCACCAACATGGCCCCCGTGTGTATACCACACAAGCTGGTAGAGAATCCAGGAGCTTATTGTGCAGGTGTTTACGTGCTTTTAAGTTCTGATTCCACTAGGAGACAGCACCAGTCTCATGATGCTCTTTTTCTCCATAAAGACAGTATCGCGAACTATGAAAAATTTGTGAGTGCCAGCAGCAGCTCAATAATTTGAAATGTAAGAAACTCCGCAAATTCTAGTACATCAGGGCTCTTGATTGCAGATTAAATAGAAGATGTCAAGTTTGTTACATTTAAGTTACAAATGTGTTGATTGGCCTGTTATATTTATGGTTCTCTACCTCCAGGTATATTTTGAGGCAAGCTGCAGGTTGGCTGGCTATTGGAGAAGGCAATCAGAACCTGAGATGGGAAATTCTATAAAGACGGAAAATAAACACTTGATGTAACACCACATGTATATACCACCCAAGTTCAATTTTTAGAAAACACTGATGGCCAAACTTAGAAAGAAACATCCTCAGGATGACAAAACTGGTTTGTAACAGGTATAAGGAAAGTGATGACCAAATTAATTGTGCTGTAAAATGTCTTTCATAAGGGCATGGAGCCTGTTATTACTGGGACAAATGGCAGTTGGGGAGAAAAAATTTATTATTTATTTATTAAGACTGTCCTGGGAGAAAGGATGCTCAGATTCTTAGCAATCTCTCTGGTTCTTGTTGGTAGTAATATTCCCAGAATTGGTAAAAGCTCTGGAGTCAGAAGGTCTGGGTTCGATTTCAGGCCATGACCTTGGAAAAGTTATTTAATCTCTCTGTGGCTTCGTTTCCTTTCCTTTAAAATAAGTACAATGAAAGAAGCTAAATCAGCCTGTTTGGTTAACAGATGTAAAGATGGGAGAAATTGAGATTTAAAGACCATAAAGGAAGAGAACTACACATATTAACACATTAATTTTCAAAGTCTGTCCAGGAAAAATTCATAAGATGTAAATCACATGAGGTTAAAAGAACTTATAACATATAATAGAGTATGAACATTTTCAATAGAGAAAAGAGCTCAAAAAAGTTTAATAATCCAATGAAAATCTGGGCAGAAGAATATAAAGAGGTAATTTACAGAATCAGGCATAACCGAGTAGATATTATACATGTGCCAAATAATCAGCCTTCCTTGTGATCACGGATTTTGCAAAGAAATGGAATTTCAAATGAGAAAGCTGGTAAACAACAACAAAAGGATTGCTTGGTGATAGTTGGGTAAGAGTGCACACTTGTACAGAGTTGGTAGAAGTGTAAAACTTTTGAACATTATTGGTGATTAGTTTAGCAACATCTATCAAAAATTCTAATCCATCATACCCAACAAATGTAAAAGTAGGTGTCTATCTTACAGAAATACTAAATGAATCCCACTGAGTAGTAATATCACACTTCCTCATGTTCTGTCATTTCAAGGACTCTCATTTCTGCTATAATCATGACCTGAATTCAATCAAATTTGTCAAATGTTTCAAGAATATTAACTAATATTGTGTTTCACTCTGAGGACAGTAGTCTCAGACATATGACCATGCTGATGGTCTATTTATCTATGTAAATATTTATTTATTAAATTATTTATAAGGTTTAAATTATTTTTGTTCAGATAAATATTATGTGCACCTTTACATTGTGGTTAATATGGCAAAGTACTTATATCCTTTATATTTAATCAATTTATTATTTTGCTTTGTTCATTGAATTTTTACTATAGAAATCATCTTGTATTTATTATTGAAAAAAAAAAAAGCCAAACCTAAATGTGCAACCTGATTTAAGAGTGGGTGGTACAATTTATTTACCCATTATTGTTATTATATTTGTGTTATAAGCAAAAATAGACTTCCTCTAAGCCAGAGTTTACATTGCCCTCTGGATATGGCAGTGAACCTAACAAATGCAGTTTCTGTTTTCTTGTGTCTTTGATTTTTGTAGGGAAAGTACTATAAACACAATAATCAATTGATTTTAATTGAATATTAATTATTTTAAAAATTAATACTTGTTAATATTAGAAATTAATATTAGTTAGGTTTAATGCTAAAATGAGAAGAAGGAAACTGGAAGGCCTTACACTGGCCATCAAGAGGTACTTCCAGGTACTCCATCTCTACCTGAAAGAGAAGAAATAGAGTAAATGTGCCTCTAGGAATTTGTCAGAATGGAAATCCTCTGATCATTCTCTTCATCATCAAATTCGCAAGAAAGATGAAGGAAGGGAACCTGGAAATGATTCTTTAATTAATACAGTTATTGAAATGATTGTCTTTACCTAACAGATTAAGTTACATTGCCCACACGTTGTCATTTTAAGAACTCTTATTTCTGCTTTAGTCACAGATGCAGTGAGTTAAATTGTTCAAAATTGTTAAAATTGTCTTCTGTTAAGATGAATATCTCTAGGGGCATCATTCCTTAAGGGATAGTTATACTGATGTTGTGTACATATTCATATACTGGGGAACTTCTGGTTTCTCATTCAACACGTAACGATCTTGGAAGTTGTCATTCCCGACTTCACAACAACAACAACAACAACAAAAGCAGAATGAGTTGAAAAACAACAACTCTGCCTAGATCCATCAAGAACTGAGGTCCCTAAGCACTGCCCTGATAACTGGAGAGGAAGAGGAATGCAGAGAACCACAGCTGAGCTGGAACAAAAGCTGGTGGCTGGAGCTAGTATTGGTAGGAACATTTAATCTGTAATTGTAGGACTTTTGCAGATTCCGTAGATGAGTTTGAAAGTGAAAAACTCCAGGGACCCAGATTTAGAGGAATCCCACATTTTTGTTGAGTTTTACCTCCAGGAACCCATCAGGTTCTCACTTTGAGGATCAGTGAAATATCTCCCGGTTTTTCCAGCAGAGGTGGGGAAAAAGTAATCATTCAGGAATGTTCTGTTCTGAGCATTCTGTTCTCCTTAACAGAGGCTTGCCCACAAAGGAAACTATTTTAACAGAGCCTCTCCCACCTGGGGGAAGGGAAATGTCTAACTCCAACCCCCTCCAGACTTCCTGTCTCACCTAATAAGGTGGTAAAAAAAAAAAAAAAAAAAGAAAAGAAAAAGGCCGAGAAGCACTCGTGAAGGCCATATCCCAGGAATATAGTCTCACTAAAAGACAGAGTAATGTATAGGATTATAGAACACCTCCCCTCCCCCATACCTACCACCATATCAGTAGGGTTCCTGTATAATAACAGGGGATTGCAACTGAAAAGAGCTGCAAGAATCAGACTTTATTTAAGAACGAGTCTCTAAGGAAACCAAAGACTACAGGGTTTGAGAAAAAAGCAAGGCCACAAGAGGAAATTTTAGACTCTGACACCAGTAGCTACAGCAAGCAGTAAACACAACCCAACTTTTAGCGAGGTAAATGCAAAACTTCACACAAAAAACCAATGGACTTCATTTCCATTTACCCAGTACATCATGGTCAGCTTTCAACAATATTTTTCAAGACATACTAAAAGGTAAAAAGCACAGTTTGAAGAAACAGAACAAGCACCAGAACTAGACTCAGGTAGGCAGAGATTTTGAAATTATCAGATCAGGGACTTACTAACTATAATTAATATGCCAAAGGCTCTAATGTATTCATTTATCTACTTTATCTACATCATACTGTGTATTTAAAATAGTTCTGTTCATATAGTATCAAGCTCATCTTCATATATTCAAGTATAACAAAAAACTGTTTACCTTTATCTTTTATCAAAGATTTTCTTGTTTATGAAAATTTCCCCCAGAGACACTGTGGATTTGTTTATTCTGGAAAAAGTAAATAACCTGAATTTGGAACCCATATTGAAAAATGGAGGATGAATTCAACTCACTCATTCCTTTTCCACAGTCAGTTATGTTTTAAAACTGTATATTTCTATGCCAGATTATGTGATAATTCTGAGGATATAGAGATGAAAAAAGCAAATGCAAAACTTATCCTCTTAGAGCTTTAACTTGGAAGAGAAAGAGATATAAAAACAGTAATCCTGCTTAACGAATTTCAATTATGTTTCATGTGACAATGAGAGGTAAAGGACAAGGAATTCTCACCAGAAGCTTGAATGAATGATGTGTTGAAGAAAGAGTGTCCAGCCTATAGAAAAGTTTTATAAGAGTTTATTTGAGCCAAAGTTTTGAGGATATGCCTGGAAGCCAAATCTCAACCGATTTGAAAATGCTCTGGAAAATGGCCGTTTTGCAGTTCCTTATATGCATTTAGAATCAAAGGAAAAAACGTAAGGAAGTTTATATGAAATCTATTGGTGGTAGATTAAGGAGGTGGGAGAAAGCAAAGCGTGGAAATCTCTAGGACCGGATAAAAAGCAAAATGGAGAAACACATACGACTTTTACATTGGTGGGTACAGGATAGTTCATAATTAACATTTACAGTTATAAACCTGGTATGTGGGGAACACGATAACAATGAGGGGTTCTGTGGTCTTGTGCTCTGGTGCCTGCAATTGTACCTTTGAAGGGCCTGGAAAAGAAAAATACTCTCACGTTTCAAAGGTATGTTATCCTGGATGCATAAGAACAATGGACAGGCCTCACTTAAGGTAAGGATTGTCCTTTTCTAACTAAGGAAGCTATAGCACTGGCATGTGACTACCTGCAACCATCTGCCCTGTTCGAAATTTATGATCAGACCATCCTGTGTGGTTACTTTTGGTCACTGAGCTTGTCAGGCCTACCATATGACCCACCTGAGCTTGTCAGTTTTATTACATAAACCCCTTTTTTATCCACAGATGTCAGGAAGAAAAAGAAAGAAGACATACTCTGTAAAGTGTCTGTGAAACATCTAAAGACAGAATTCCACTGGTACGTGCATATGTAGATCTGGGATCTCCAATAATGTACATCCTGGAGATATTAATTTGCACTTGAACTGTACAAGCCAGGAGGGAGTGGAATCAAATATTCAAACTATTGTAAGAGAGAAATTATGAGCCAAGAATAATATAGCCAGCAAAGATATCCTTTAGATATGAAGGAGGAATAAAGTCTTTTCCAGACATACAGAAGCTGAGGGAATTTTCTAACACACGACCTGCACTACAAGAAATACTAAAGGAAGCTATTCGACCACCATCAACAGGGACAATTTGTGGCAACCAAAACATAAAAAGGGGAAGAGTAAAGGCCTGAACCGGAAGATTGGAATGGAGCAAGTAAGCATGCTGAAGAAAATGGAATACTCTAAATATCAAACTTTCTTTTACATAAACTTAATGATAACCACTGAAAAAAAATCCAGAACTGAAATATATACTGTAATAAAAGAAGAAACAGAGGGGAAAATTATAGAATACCACCACACAAAAATAATAGACAACAACAAAAAGGCAAAGAAACAATGGAGACACAGTCTTACCAGACAACTAAAGACAGAATGATAAGAAATCCTCATATATCAATAATCACCCTAAATGTAAATGGACTGAACTCACCAATAAAAAAGCACACAAAAAAATTGCACTTGTTTATTGCATTTTTGGAAATTGGCGTATGGTAATACATGTCATTACTTATGAGAAGGTGACCTACAGCTTATGAAGATGTTCAAGTTTTGAGGTGAAAAGGAGAGCCTACAAAAGGCACAGAGAGGGAGTAGTCAGCACAATTAGGAGACAACGAAGGAAGAATGATCTTCAAAAAGTACTGAAAAAGAAAAGAGTTTGAGAATTTCACAAGATAAAAGTTATTATTTATAACATGTGATATAAGATTCTGCATTGAATTTAGATTCTGTCAGGACATATGTGTGATACTGAGGAATTCACTTAACTTCCTGAATCTCAGTGTTTTCAAATGTAAGGTAAGGTGGAAACAATCCTAGAGTCGTTGTAATTAAACAGACTGGAACATTTAAAAGCACTTAGCAGAGTATCTTCCACTGAGTGAGGGCTTACCACATTGTGGCTATTTTTTTCGCCGTGTAGACCTGTATGAGAATAGTGAATTCTCCCATCCCTCTCTCTGTAACTGACTGCAAAACCCTGACATTCTGAAAAACAGAATTGGGATAAAGTGGCTCATCAATTTTGTGTAATTATATACATAATAATATATACATACATATGTACTATAAAATGTATATACTCTATATACCATAAAATATACATTTTATTATATATGTATGTATATATGTATATATGTGTGTGTATGTATGTATACACACACACACACACACACACACACACATATATATATATATATATATATATATATATATATATATATAAATATATATCCATATCTGTGTATAGTATTCATTTGTTGATTCTGATACCTGGCACACTTCCTCCTTCACTGGCATATCTTTTCCTTCCTCCCAAGTGTAGAAATCCCCAGCGAGCTCTCCTCATTCACTCCTCATTAAACTGAAACTGCCCATTCATACAGCTGCTTCCTTTTCCATTAAGGTTTCTGGCTGTCAATTTCCCCTTAAGCGTACAAAGCCACCAATTGAAAGCAAAAGTTGAGTGAAATTTCTAGGTTTTTCAGAAACTCTCATGAGAGGCATTTCCCCCCTCCCTGTGAATATGTTTGGGAAGAGGGAATGTCCCTGCTGCAATGATGTAACAGTAGCTGTAGCAAAAAGGAAGTAGAAAATAGGACCCATTTTACTCCGTGGACTATTAAAAAAGTTATACAGGAAGAGTGCCACCTACTGGCCAAAATGAATACAAACAGCGACCAAGTCTAGAGACCTGGCTTCTCCTGCTCTATGCATGTCCATCTTGCAGATTTATCTCAAGTTTTAAAAAAGGTTCTTTCTAACCACTGCGCTATACATCTGAAGCTGCGCTATACATTATATATATATATATAATTCACGGGATGTGGAGTACAGTATAGGGAATGGTACAGTCAATGGTATTGTAACAGCTATATAAGATGTCAGAGGGGTAGTAGATGGGGAGAGTTATTACTTTGTGAGGGGTGTAAATGTCTATTACATTGTTTTGTACACCTGAAACTAATAAAAAAGAAGCTTCTTTCTTGGAAAGAAGGGACTCTAATATAAAGAAGAAGCTCTTTTCCTTATACTTTGTATATTTAAAAAATACTTTATTTTTTAGATCAGTTTTAGGTTCACAGCAAGTGAGAAGATATAGCAATTTCCTACATACTACATACCCCTGTTTACTCATAGCTTTCCCCATTATCAACATCTTCCACCAGAATTAACATTTGTTTCAACTGAAAAACCAACATTTACACGTTATCATCACCCAGAGCCCATAGTTTACATTTAGGTTCACAGTTGGTGTGTATTTTACGGTTTGTACAAATGTATAGTGACATGTATCTATCATTGTATCACTGCCCCAAAAAATCCTCTGTGCTCCACCTGTTCATCCGCCTAACACGTAGCAACCATTGATCTTTTTACTGCTTGTGGGGACAGAGCCCCAGAAAGTAGTTTACAGGCTCTCGGCCTCATGTGGAAGGGTGCTGGCTCGGGTGGTGAATGGCCGTCGGCTGTGGGTGAATGGCCATCGGCTGTGGCCGGTTAGCCGATTGGCCGCTGGAATAACTGCTGCGGCTACGAAGGGTTGCCGAGCAGAGCCGAGCAGGGCCGAGGAGAGCGAAGAGGAGAGCCGAGAGAGAGGAACAGAGGAGAGAGTGGAGAAGAGTCGTCGGTCGGTCAGTTGGCGGAAAAGCAGACGGCAGGTCGGGGTCCGGTGGGCCCAGCCTCCAGTGAGACCGTGGTGGTATGGCTCCCCTACCTGTGGCTCTGTGGGTGTTCCTTTTCGGCCTCACCATATCCTGCGTTCTTGTGTGGGGAGCGGGAGCAGAGACCCCGCAGGCTGCCCCGCTTGAAAGATGGCGGGGCGAGAAGGCCTCCGCGCGACAAATGGCGCAGCGAGCAGGGTCTCCCGCACGACACTGCTTCCATAGTTTTGCCATTTCCAGAATGTCATATAATTGGAATCATATAGTTTGTTGCCTTTTCAAATTGGCTTCTTTCATTTAGCAATGTGAATTTGTTTCCTTCATATCTTTTATGTTCTGTGGGCAAAAACTATGATTTGGCTCCACATTCTCACCTTACCATGAAAAATCTCGGTAGCCATATCCCAATCAGATCCAGAAGTTATTGTTATATGTTCAAAAGTACTAGAGAACCCAGCAGGAAGGAGGGCTGGTGTGGAGGGATGCTGAGGTGGCAGCAGAGGGGCACAACCCACAGGCTTGCCCAACACAGGCAGGTCCCTGAGCAGCGTGACTGGAGAGGTGGCACTGGGATGCTAGGCCCTTACGCTGGTTCTCTTGCAGCTGTGATAGATCATGGGTCTTCAAACAGCTGGGTCTTATGAGCACAAGGAGTGAGAGCGTGAAGGTGGCCATGCCTCCACCCTCTCTACCTGTGAAGCCCTACTCACTGAAGGTCAAGACTGCCCAGCCCAGCTCAGAAACAGTGAATAGAGGGAACCCTGACCACTGTCTGTACTCAACGAGGTGGTAAAGATTCTAGGAGCTCCTCTGGGCCTCTGTTTAGCAGCTTGCACATTCTGATTCCACGAGGAGGAGGCTGCACCAGGAGGAGGGTTCTCGTATGCTCAAAATAGGGTTTTCATATCACCCATCCCTGTTTTTCCGTATTATTAACATCTTATATTTAGTAAGGGATATTTGTCACAATTAATGAACCTATATTGATAATTATTGCATGGAGTCTACACTTTATTCAGGTTCTCTTAGGTTTTACCTACTGTTCTTTTTCTCTTCCATGATCTTTACCAGAATCCCACATTTCATGTAGTTGTCAAAACTCCTTAGTCTCCTCTGGGATGGGGCAGTCTCTCAGAATTCCCTTGTTTTCCATGTGCTTGACAGTTGTGAGGAATGCTGGTCAGGTACATTAGACTGTCCTGCAATTGGGATTTGTCTGATGGTATTCTGATGATTATGGTGGGGTTACAGGTTTTTGAGAAGACCACTTATAAAGTGCCATTTTATTTATACTGTATTGAGGGTACATTTTATTGACATGATGTCATGCAGGGTGTCAGGAGGGGTCTCTAGTCCCGCTCCCCACATAAGAACGCAGGATATAGTGAGGCCAAAAAGGAACACCCATGGAGCCATAGATAGGGGAGTCATACCACTATAGTATCGCTGGCGGCTGGGTTGGAGACACAGGAGGCAGGAGCCACACGATCCACAACCCACTATCCACTTGTCTCTGCCAACCAACCTCACTTGCTAGCTGCAATTCTCGCTGCAATCCGCAATCCACACTCCACCATGCCACTACACCACACTTTGCTAGCTTAGCCACGGCAGTTATATCAGTGGCTAATGGCTAACCAGTAACAGCCGATGGCCAACTAATCACAGCTGATGACCATCTACTACCTGAGCCAGTACCTTTCTATGTGAGGCCGAGAGCCTGGAAATTGCTCTCTGGGGCTCTGTCCCCACACATGACTTGTCACTGCTGACGTTCAGCTCCATCACCTGGCTGTGGTTGTGGGTTTTTTTTGTTTGTTTTGTTTTTACTGTGAAGTTCCCCTGTTTCTCTGTCCAAGCTGTCAAGCTGTGCTCCACGGGGAGAACCCACAGTTGGATTCAATGCTTACTTCTAGATAAACCCCACAGACATGGCAGATCTTTAAGCAGCACTTACCTTGTTCACTGACCTTGCCACTTTAACCCCAAGATCCCCCAAACACCCAACTTCCCTAAAGCCCAGTCAGTTCTTCATCCATGATGGATAGTTTTCCTAACATTCAAAGCCACTATTTTCAGAAAAAGATTATCTCTGAACTCTTTCAGAGATGGATTGTCTTGTGGAGTTTGAGGTGGGGCAAGGTGACCCAATTTTCACATTCTTAGCTTTGGACCCAGTTCTCTTCCAGTGGCTAGAAGTGACCTGAGGGGCACTTGAAGGTAGGTGGAGGTTTCTTTCCCAAGTCTGATCATGTGTCTTCCCTATACTCCTAGGTTTGTAAGCCCTTATATTTGCTCTGCCTCCCCTTGGGTTGCCTCTCTTTCCCCTGCCCCTTCTAAGCACACAGAGAGCCAGGAATTCTGGGTTTTTTGTTCTCAAACCTGTTACATTAGGAGAGGAAATGGGAGTTTATGGTCAGCTGTACATTTGCATTGAGGCTAAGTTTAGAATTGGTGGAAGCAGTGCTCATCTCCTCAGCCTGCATTAAGAATAGAGGGGAGATCTGGGGGCAAATGGAAGCTATTCCCCACCAAAAGATTCAAGGTCATGGGGATTCTCCTTACCTATGTGAATTTAGGGTCTGAAGAGTCCAGTCCATTTTTGGGATATGTGAAGTTTCTTGTCTTTTACTGTTCCTAGATGCTGAGTGGTAAACTTCTGGTCCCATAATGCCTATGCAACCCCAATTACTCCACCCCATGACCATGCATGTTCTAGATACTGAGGGAGCAGAGGGAAGGATGAAATCTAGGTCCTGAGACATGGTCTTTGGTTTTCCCCCTTCTAAAGCCTCTGAGCATTTGTATGTTTTGTTGTTGTATTCTTGTGGTAGGATTATATTAACAAGAATTTAAAAATAGAGATACATTCAGAAATACAACTAAAGGAACCCGAGATGCCAGGGAGTTACAATGCCACTGCTAACATCCCTCCCTAACTCTAATCACCTTCAGAAAGTCAAAGCTGGCTCTCAGTGAGAGCTAAGCTGACCATTTGTTACTCTAAGCCTGAGCTCCTGACTAGCCCTGAACTTCCTTTAAATGTGGCTGAGGCAGAAGACACAAGTCTCCTTTTTAGAGAACAGCAAGCACATTTTGGAAATAGATCTCTCCATATAACAGACACAATCTACTTCAGAGATGTGGTAATTGAGAACCAAATGATTTTCTCTGATTTTATGGAAACATTTTGGGAGGGGGGTGGTAGATGAGGGTAAAGGGGATCAAATATATGGTGATGGAAAGAGAACTGACTCTGGGTGAACACACAATGTGATTTATAGATGATGTAATACAGAATTGTACACCTGAAATCTATGTAACTTTACTAACAATTGTCACCCCAATAAACTTAAAAAAAAAGAAACATTTCTTTGAGAGAAATTTCGCAGGTAGTAGGGAATGCGGGAGGACGTTCTGGCTGACCTCAGGTAACACGCTCCCAGAGGCAGACTGTGGGGCAGGATTATGGGCAGCGTGACTGATCCACGGCTGTGCTGCGGGGAAACCCCTAAAGACATGCTGGAGGCCATTGTCCAAGGCTTCGCACAACTGAGACTTTTTGAGTCCTCACTTGGAACCTTCGAAAACCTGTGAGACCACTGGAATCTATAGGGTGTTTCACATTATGGAAATCAAGGAGATCCTGAGAGAGAACGGGATCAGGGGATGAGGTGGGGTCCAAAGACAGGGTGGGGTCCAAAGACAGAGTAGGGTCTGGATTGGAATAGGGTCCTGTATCTGAGTGCGTTCTTGATGTAGAAGGAAAAAGGTTAAATGGTGGGATGAAAGATTGTCTTCGACAATGTGGGATCCAGTGACAAAGGGGGTTCTGATCAAAGAGACATACAATGGTTATATGGTGAAAGAAAGGAAAGTGGGTGGTATAGTCCAATCAGAAGGTGGAGGCCAGAGTGAGCTTCCATTTAATGGATATCAACGGTGACCCTGAGAACCATCTTCCTGATTCTGAAAACAACAGATGTCTTCTTCCTTGGTTGCTCTAACCCATCCCTCAGAGGAAGGATCTTGCTGTAACTGGTCCAGAAAGCTACCCACCAAAGGAAGCTTGTGCAGGTACCTGCGAGAGATGGGAGGTACAATGTGCATTTAAAATCAGGATGGGGACAGGCAAGCCTGGCAGGGTCACATTTGCCCACCTATCTGACTTCATGATATTCTTTTTATCCCCATGCCAATGCTTGATTTCACATCCCTCTTCCTATGGTTCTCCCTCTCATGTCAACTCTAGGTTGCATTGGGGCCCTGGAATTTCACAGGTAACCTAGGGAGAGGGATGCCTGAAATAACAGATGAGATGAATCACCTTTTCTGAAGAGAAAGTAGGTCCGATGCCACATTAGCACCTTTGCAGTGAGGGCTCCGAACAGAGAAAAGAGGAGCCTGGTCACATCAAGTGAAGGAGGATCTTGTAGGAAGCTGAGTAGAATGTTCCATTAGGAATGGACCCTTTCAAGATTATATTCTGAATGCTCGGGGATTAGGATTCAAGGTCAAAAGTTCAATGGCAATAATAGTCAGGTTCACCTACATTTTGCACTATGTCACTTTAAAGTTCTTTCATGCACATCGTGCCAAGTAATCATCACAATGACCCTGTACTTTCTCAAATGAGGAATCTGAAGCTTACGGAAGTTAACAACTTGGAGGATGTCCAAAAGCAGGACACGGAAATTTTGCCTCCAAAACCAATAGTCCTTCCACTACATCTCACAGCACCACCTGGTGGGCAAGATCCGTGGCCCCAAATCAATCACTGTTTGGTTCCCACGGGTGGGCAGAATAGGCATTAGGAGAAGTGTTCCAGGCCTCACAGTCCTCGGAAGAAGCTCCCCTCTGAAGTCATTCTTTTCTGAGAAGGCCCGGTTCTGGGAACTGACCTCCTCTGTGATTGTAGACCTGAGCCTCACTGAACAGCAATATTTAGGTTAATCCAGGGAGTGCCTGGCATTCGGCAGGAGAACATTATCCTTTCAGGCTCCAGCTGTTCCTTCCTGCTTCTGTGCTGATGCTGAAAGACAAGGAAAATGATATGGGAGGACAATTTCATTCTCCTCCTCCCAAGAGAGTAGAAGACATTCATTATTCGTGAATTGTGTGAACATCTACATTGATTTCAGATCTGTATTCTTGCTGGGTTATTCAGCTTTAACGTGTGTAAAAGGGTTTTCTACTGATCCTTCTCTGAAAAACTCAAAGAATGGTTTACTGCACCTGCCCTTTTGAAATATTTCATGCACTAGTCCTCTGCTGAAGAGGACACAGCATCTCAGATCTTCAGGATCACTCATGCTCCATCTGATAGGACTCCAGCCCTGAGGACATATCAAGTAGATATGATTAGAGACTTTCAGAGCCTCAGCGTAGCTCTCTGTGTTGGCTTTGACATGTAGAGAGTCCTGGCCAGAGATACCCAAGCTGGGAAGGTGACTGATGAACAAAGGGTAAGGACCTGTTCTCCTTGGGTGTCTTAACAATCCAGTACATGGACCTTGAATCAGCGGCTTGACACTATCCTGGAGCCCTCTACCTCACCTATTCATTGAAAACATCTCCCCTTCCTTATTACATTTGGATCCACATTATCTAAAACTGAATTACTCCGGATAATACAATTTTCTTACACAAATTCCTTTTTTTTATTAGTTAATTATTGTTTTAACCACTCCATACCCCTTGAATCACTCTTTCTTTTGCTTTTTGCCCTTTCTTATTATTGTTGTATTTTTTGCTAGTTTTGATCTAAATGGTTAAAGAATCTTTGAATTTTTATAATTACACAAGAACTACCTAAAATATTTACTTTGATGTGTGTATATATATTTTAAAATTCAATCAATTCCACTAAATAAGAACTCTTGATCGCAGGGGATCACTTCCCATTTCCAGTCCCTTCAAAGGGATGGGTAATCTTTTAGAATGTGTGTGTGTGTGTGTGTGTGTGGTATTATACCAAAACATCATTGAATAGTTTTTTTTAACCTGATATTTTCTGAAAATATTTCAACTTCAGTCTCAGTACATATAACCTGACCTAATTTCATATAACCAATGGATGTACCATAGTTTAATTACTATTTGATGGCTATCCTCTTCTGGATACTTACGTACAAACAATACTGCAATAAATAGGCAAGTGTGCCTTTACACCTATGACAGAATATGGCACTAAATTAGGCACCTAGAAGTAAAACAGCTTGGTTTTTTTAATGCTAATATCAGCCAAATGTTATTAGCCAATATGTCCTGCACAAAGACTATACTCATTTCAAAGCATTGCATATATATTTCCACAACATCACACCAATTCTATATATAAAAGATGTTTTAAAATTTGAATTTGTCTTTCTCTAATTAGCTGTATTAGTCATTTTCTAGTCAGGAAAAAAGAAAACTATACCACTTGTTTTAACATAGAGAACTGAATATAGGAAATAGAAAAAAAATATGTTGGAGACCAGTGAAAGGTACAACGTGGAGGCTTGGGAAGTGAAGGGGAGAGTCTGAGGTTCTTAGAACCTACAAACTTGAAGAAGGGGACACATGGAACTGGCATCAGACTTCTGAGGAAGAATGCTAATCTTGCTGATGCTGATATCTTGGGAATTTGGAGAAGGGCTACATACTCAGAGGTAGGACTCACCTATGGTACCTTGGTGAATGAAAGGAGGATGCATCAGAAAAGGCGAATGCAGAAACATGCTGCAAATGGCAACCAATGTTTGTTGCTGGAGTGATTGACAGATTACAACAGAGTAAGATAAGAGTATGGCCCGCCCTCCTCTTTCAACCTGACAGGAAACAAGCTGGGAAGGGTAAAATGGGGTTTACAGAATCCAGGCACCATCAGTACAAAGCAGGATAGAAAAGACTGTATTTGGAGCTGAGACACAGTAAAGAAGCCAGCACAATAGTGAAGTTGAGAATCTTTCCCTGTTTGCTGTTGTGATTTATAATAATAAATATATCTTTGGTCTTTGTCCCATTTCTGGGACAGAGCTCCTAAAACCTTTGTACAGAGAGTCTTTTATAGAAGTCTCTGTAAAACCTTGATCTAACTTTGGCTCCCAACCTGTAGATTTCTCTCTATTCTTTGGAAAAATCTTACAGCCAGCAAGCAAAAGAATGGGAAGTAGTTGCATGAATGGGTAGTGAAGATAAAGGGAATGGATGAGCAGGACACTGTAGAGATTTTTACCCTGGAGTGGAAGGAAACTGCTACAGTATGGGAGTGAATGAATCAATCAAGGGAAGATGAGTCTAAATTGGATATGGAAATGCCAAGGACTTAGAATAACCAAGGTAATTTAAAAGAAGAATAAACATAAAAAACATATTTCCAGATAACAAGAATTATTTTAAAGCTACAGTGTAGTGGTACTGATGTGAGAATAACAAAGAGAAAAATGGTGGAGGATAGAGCGTGCAGAAACAGACCCATCCAAATATTATTAACTGAGTCACAATTATTGTATCATTTAAGTGGAAGAAGAAATAGCCTTTCCAATAAATGGAGCTTGGACAACTGGCTGTCTATATGGAAAAACAAAGAACTTTGACTCATACCTCAAACCTTATCTAAAAATTAATTAGAGAGAAATCATAGATCTAAATGTAAATACTGAGACTATTTCTCTGTATTCTTCTAGAGTATTTGTAGCCTTAGCTTTTGTATTTACAATGAATTAACGATAACATATGCAAGGAGTTACCTAATGTATGATGCCATTTATATGAAATTCAAAAACAGGCAAAGTAAATATATGGTAATTGTGGCCACAGACTTGGTTACCTTTGGCCTGGGGTTATTCAGTGGGAGAGGGTCCAACCAAGATTTCTAAGATTCTGAAAATATTCTATCTGGGTACCATACATATGTAAAAATACAACAAGATATATAATTAATATTAGTGCATTTTACTACAGATAAGTTATACATCAAAGCAAAAGTTTAAAATTAAATTAAAAAACCAACCTTCATACTAGGACTGTTTCTGCACAAGTCTCAGAGGTAATAGCTACTGCCCACCACTTATGGTTTTAAGTATGTTCACTGCTTTACATACAGTATCTTATTTCTTCCTCTCAATTGTATTTGCAACCTGTAGGTATTTTCAGTATTATTAGTACTATTACTATTACTAAATAGGTTACATAATTTTCCTAAGAAGACTGTAATAAAATTCAAAAGAAATTTATAATGCTACTAGGAAACTATGTTAGATCTGAAATACTATGAAGAATATAAGAAAAATACTTGAACTTATTTTTTGATTATTCACCATTTGTAACCCATCATGAACAAATATGTCAGATTTAGGTATGTTCTCTTTAAGAATAGTGACAAAACAATAGAAAAAAGATTGAATGACTATTGAAATAAAATAAAAAACTGGATATACTGCTTATGAAATTAATAAATTGGAAAAATCTGGTATTTACATAAAAATACTCTTGGCCAAAGATATGAAAACAGAGGAAAGATGGCAAGTGCATACAAGGATGAACAAGCAATTATGACCCTCAAAAATGATTATGCTAAACTTGTGCCTTATTCAACTCAATGTTGATTTAATCGGTAACAATGTTGCTTTTGTAACTTAAAATATGATAACCATTTTTAGTATTGTACAAAGGATAAATGAGTTTTTTTCATTTTGCCTGTCCTAAAAACCACATTAAAAACATATATAGATACTTGATGGGTATCAAGGTCAAATACAATCATGGCAAAATGCAATCATGGCACTTCACACACAAACTAAAGATGTCTACCAAATATTTAAAGATATACTATCAACTGACAAAGTACTGTATGCTGAACTCTAAAACATCTCGGCACAACTAGATTGCACATTTTTATCCATTTAATTTGGTGGTATGATATTGTGAACCAAATGAGAAAAGTTAATAGCTTTACAATTAAAAGCTAATTAAATTAAATTAAAATAAAAAAGCTGGCTTCATAGAAGGCCTACCATTTTCTTATGACAGGGAGAGAAAGTATCCAAATTTGGAAATGGCCTTGAAATTTTTATAGAGAATACCAGTGATGTATTCAGTATAAATTTCAGTGGGCGGAAGTTAGTTACAAATTATTTAAGATCACAAAACATTTCAAAAACAGTAAACAGTGAAAAGATTATCAAAAAAGTATATTTTGAAAAGACTATTGATTAGTTTCCTTCTATTTGAATGAAGAAAGTAAAATGATAATGAATTCCGGTTTTGTTATAAATAAAACATTTAACCTTAAAATAGTGTGAATTTTAATACCCCTATTTTTCAACTACTTTAACGCTGTAAGAAAAAATAACCATTAAAAACGATAAGAGTATATAGGGGTACAGTTTGTATCAGGGTCCAATAAGTCTCAGCTCAACTGGTCTTGTTCCCAAGTCATTCCACCGGAGGGTCCCAATATTTTGTAGATTCATGTCCAGATTTCAGATGCGTTTACCCTTCCCCTGAATTCGGGTCATTCTGCCCAGAAACAATCCTGAATCCGGACACATACCACTGCACGCTCTGATTTCCAGCCGGCAATCCCTGAATGAATGGGCACTTTTGTAAACCGGTCTGGGTAAAACAGTCTCCGAGAAAGGAGAGGATCCCCGCAGGAGCAGGTCTAGAAAATGAAAGGCTCCCGGCAGAGCTGCCCCGACGCAGTCAGGCGCCAAAACGAAGAGTTTACTCGCTGTTCCCGCGGCCCCGGGGCTCCTCGCCCGGGCCGGGGCTCCAGACGACAGCCAAGCCTAGGTTGCCCGGGTGGATGCGGCGCCGAAGTCCGCCGCGCTGGACCGGGAGGCGGTTCCCTCTGGGTCGGCGGTGCCAGTTGGTCCGTTACGGCGAGTTCTGGCGCCCCCTTCCGGCCGTTTAGGGCGCAGCGAAGGAGCTTTGCGCGCGCTGCTGAGCAATGGCCGCGCGCTGTGTCTGCTGAATCCCTTAACTCAATGGAATAAATCTATTCAGTAATAATATTGCTGATTCTTTGCTCCAGTTCCTCCTGGTCTCATGGCCGTGAAAAGCAGGGAATCTTCATGCTTTTGAGACATTTGAAAGACATAGCTTCTCAGTCATGCCAGAATGACAGGATCTGCTTTAATTTTTTTCCCCACTACAAAATAGGAGATATCAGCATCCAGAAGACACAAGCCACTTGTTTTTACTATCAGATCCTCAACCTGTTCCACACAGAAGACTACTGTACAGCTTGGAGTAAGATCTGCTGGTTAAATTACTCTTTAGCCAGTCTGGAACAACTGGAGCAGAAAATGAAAGCAGAAAATCTTCTGGCTTGTCCTTTCTTAGTAATGTGGTCTGAAATTACTTCCAAGGAATCAGCAGCTATCTAAAGGAGAAGAATATAGCTGCTGTGCTTTGGAGGTTGTCAGAGGGATGAGTGAAGTGTGCTTTTCCCCCATTTTATAAATTCCAAAGAAAAATTAGGAAATAAGAAAATTATTCTCATGACACTCTAATCAATTGTATTATTGACAAATCCAAGAAAGCAATCTGTACTGTATTATCAATGCTTGCTGTAAAATATCTAAAATCAAAATTAAGGCTTTATATTTAAGATATATTGAGTTTCTAAAATATATTCAGAAAAGTAAACGATCTATGTTTCTTAAAGAAGTAAACTTATGATAATACATATTTTATTTATATTTTCAATTTTTTGGAAGGTATTTGCTGTCCTTAGACTCTAAAATATAACTTCTCATGGAAAACCTTCTTTATATTCTTTTGTTACAGACTTCTGTCTGTAAAGGTAATGTTAGCTAGACACACAGATACATATGAAAATATCAGTATTTTGAATATAACCAAATTTATCTTTCCTTCATGTAACACTTCAATGCAAGCATTCCTGATCAGATGACTGTTGGTTGGCTCTCCCCCAAACAGTGATTCAGGGACCCAGGTACCTTCTATTTAGTGCCTTTGCTATTATCATCAACGTGTGACTTTAAATGTGGCTGTGGTGCTTGGGTTTATTCCACTCAGTTGTAAAAGGAAAAAGCATGGTAGGTCACATGGGCATCCTTTCATGGGCCAGACCTGTGCAGAAAAAACATAACTTCGAACCACAATCAATTGACCAAGTTTCCTTTACATGGCCACACCTAACTGTAAAGAGATTGGGGAAGGGAATCTGATTTTGTGACCAGTAAGAAGAAGATACAAGTTTAATGAATAAGACCATATATTGCTATTGACCACAAATCTGATTCCACAAATTAAAGCCAAGGAAGGAATGTGAGAGGAGAGGGCATGGCCCTTTAAAAAGGAGAGTATCATGGATTCCCTATGGCATAGTTGAAGCACATCCACTTCTGGATAGGAAGTACATGCTTACAAACCAATCTCTGTTCAAGCTCTGCTGGTTGAGGCCGTGCTGGTTACCTCACAGCCCTCCTACACCATTCCACCTCTCCGTAAGCCCCCGACAGAATGCTTCTGGCTGTTGTTAATTACATGGAAGCTTTAGGCTGAGAAATCTTGTCCATTTATCTCTGCAACCTGGGCAATGTGTGTAGGGCAGAAGAGGTTAGTCGAGATTCACTAGCCCCTCTTACTACCTATGTGCTTCAACTTGAAAATATCCTCTTTAGGCAGCTACAGCAACACATATTGCAGAGATCTCCCATATTCCCAGAAATCTGGGTGCATATTTAGCAATGTTCTGGGAAAAGCTGGACCACGTGAACAGAGAGTCATACTCTAAGAAATGTACTGAGTAGGAGTAACTGTGTAGAGAACTAATGGTAACATGCCTGCTTCTCTTTACTTTTTAGAAACTCTGCTCATTGTCAATGATGTAGCATAACATAATTAGAGTGATTGGAGTTTGCAGTTAGACTGTTTCGGGTTTGAATCTTGACTTCGTCACTTGGTAACTGTGTGGTCTTGGATACATCAATGTTTCTAAAGTTCATTGTCCTTAACTAGAAGTGTGAACAATAAAAATTATACATCTACATTATAGAATTGTTGACATCATACACTTTACAATAAATTATACACTTTATAATCAGATGAAATATGAAAAGAGGAATTTGGACTTTTTGAGGAGCTCTGCAGTGTTGGTGTCATCAGTGTTCCTGCTATGGTTCTCCAAAGGATGGGGCTTTAGGACCTGGATAAAGTTGATGGCGATTGTTGCTCAGTGAAAGTAACTCTTCACAGCCAATCTTGGGATCTCACTTCCACGTCAAAGATCAAAATAAGTGCTCAAAGATTGTCATACAAAGCTCCAGTCTACTATACAGTATAATTCCTTGTTTCTTTACCAACACATGTTACTCTGTCTATGATCAATAAAGACTACCTCTTACACATGTTGTCATATCTGCATTACTTAAGATGTTTTGAGAATTCACACCTGGCTCTCCTTTCTCTTAGTGCTAGGGAGACTATTTTGAATTTATAGATTCAACCTCTAAATGGATACACTGAGAGATAAGAGATAGAGCTGGGGTTTCAGCTAGTTCTTTGCAGTCTAATTGTTGGTCATATACCTTTCCTATAGGGGAAGAGAGAAAAAATTTACTTAGTGAAAAGAAAATTTGCATGTGGTGTAGTGTAAAGAAAATTGCCCTGGCAGACCTGGGTTATTAGATTTCCAAGATAAACCTTTAACTTCTGTGGGTCTCCGGTGATTTATCTACGTGATATTGGCCAGGTATGAGAAGATAGGAGGCTTGGTCCAGTTGTTTTCTGAAGTCATTTTCCTATCAGGGTACTATGGGAAAGGTCTAGAGGAAATATGTCTTAGGGTGGACCATGGGTACTCCTCTGTTACTATTTGCTCTTCAGCTCCCCTGAAAAGGAAAATCCTACTATAGTAAGACCAACCAAGGGATAGTTATAGGATACCTGCAAGGTAGTTTCTTAAAAAGCTCTGGATCCTTCCAAAGCTTATTTCCTTCACGTGGGAGGTCTGGAGCTCTAATGGATTCACCTAGAATCTCAGTCCCATCTTCTCATACCTTATGTTGATCCCCTGCTTTGAATTATTTCCATGTTTGTCTGATTTCTGTCCCACTGCTTCCTACCTGACTGCTTTCTTTCTACTTTCTCCCTTGAACCTGATGGGTAGCTGGAAGGTCACTTCTCAGTAATTCCAGAGGTTCCAGCTCATGTTCTTTCTTCTTCAACATTTTACAGTGAGACTTAGGGATTTGTCACCATCAGCCATCTTGGTCCTGGACCAGAATCCCAAGTCCAACTTATTTGAAAGGGTTATCAGAAACTTAGCTCCAACAGATGGAAATAAAATTCAGTTTTCTAAGAATGATTCTTTGATTATTACCGAAAGGTTTTTGAACCTGGCTGGAAAAAAATTACATTTCTAACCTCGTCATGAGCTACTGATCTCACTGAACCTTCCTCCATGGTGAATTTTCTTCTGACTCTAAAAGCTTTGATGCTTGTTCCCTTGTAAACACTCTGGCTGCCACTCTGAATCCTGCAAATTTGTCTTTATCACTTCAGCTCACACAGGCAGTGCTCATCATTACGTGATCATGATATAGCTTATGTGATTCTACCTGGAGAAAATGTCCAGTGAGCACATACTTTCAACAAATGCATTCTGTGAAAGAAATTGATATGTAGAACTTGAAGGTTATTGATGGGGAAGGTGGGTCAGCAAACAGCAGAACTCAAGAATCCTTGGAGAAAACAGGAACCAAAAGCCCAACCCCTTCATTCCAAAGTTCAATTATTAAAACTTGACTGATTGTCTTAGTGCAGTTCTTGATATTGTAAGTCAGCTCAGGGATAACAACAACATTTACAAATAATATTTTAAATTAAGTACAAATGTCTCTTTTTGGTTTAAATTAGGCTGTTTATACAAATATCTCAATTATATACATTAACTTACTGTGGAGTAAGAATATGATAAATACGTGAATCTAATAATATAAATTTGACTCTTAGAATTACTATTATTAATTAGAACTTTTCTACTTCACTTGTACATTTGTTTCTTTGTTTTTAAAGGGGCAGGGCATCAAAATGTTCTTTTATTTCTTTTTTGTTATTTGAAATGGATTTTTTAAAATTAAATTTATTGGAGCAACAATAGTTAGTATTTCTAACTTCCTGCCTTTTTCCCAGCAGGAAGTCATGGAAGGGAGACCAATACACCCAGCCTCTAAGCCAGTACTTGACTTATATCCAGTAGATGGCAGTATAACACCAAGCTTACATATCTTTGGTTAAGGAAGGAATTCATCACTCACTACCTAGAGCAAGACTCCAAAGCTGAGGGCCTGAAGCACAGAAAAAGAATGTTGCTCAAAATCTTTATTCTCACATTGCTTTAGTTTGATCCAGTTCATCACTAGATAATGAATCACTACTGAAGAAAGGCTACTGAAGGCCTTGAAGTAACCCCTGCTGCTCAGAGCTAACCTGATTTACCTACCTTCTTGGTTAAAGGTTGAAGGTGTGGGGAGGAACTGGTGTCCAAAAGGGATAATATACGTGACACTCACAGAGAGTTTTCTTTGTTTTCTTAATTGTAAGAGTACCTTGATGCAGTTTCAATATAAGTCTTGGAAAACATGTCGGAAGCTATAATGATTAATGATGGCAACAGTATTATCATCCTTCAAAAAGGTTTTGCATTCCAGGATGAGAACTGTCTTCAGAGCCAGTTTACAAGCTAGATAAGAATATTAAACTCATTGCTTTATAGTCATGTGCTTTATCTTAAAACGAGAATTGTTTAATTCAAGTTGATTATCTTATTGACCATGTAACTCCTAAAATTACCTGATGATTAGATTTAGAATATGTAGCACTAATTTATCATACTGCATCCAACTTACTGTCATTCTAAGAGCATTCAAAATTAATATAGTTTTATTTTCTACAATAGTCACTAAATCTAGACTTTTTCATCTGTTTACATATGAACATAAACTCACATGCATATCTATTTATATTATGTCTCTTATACACACTATGCTGCCTAATAGCCATAATCCTAGTAAGAACTGGTAGTGAATAGGAAAATCAGTTAAAATTAGTTTAAAAATTTTTAAAGCATTATGCAATTTTTTATTCCAAACTTAAGAGAAAATTTAAATTGCTTTTTAAAATATAGTCTTTAATGACAAATGGAGAGTTAGAGGGAGTATGACAAGTTTCAAAAACATAAAAGTAATACAAGAAGTAAAGCATAAATCAATAAATTTGCGACCCAAACACATAATGGTTAAGATAAGAAATATAAATTGCTTAAACTTACCTATTAAAAAAAATACCTTTGATTGATTTTAAACACAAATCCCATTATTTTTTTGCACAAGGAGAAAAGTCAAAATTCAAATAGTACTAAATATCTAATACCAAAACAGTGAAAAAAAAGATGGACAAAGACAGAGCAAAAATGTACAACAAAGGAAAGTAATTAGAGGTGGAAATATTAATATCAGTGAGATATTGACAATGATTAATATTAATGGCTATGAGAATTCAATGAAAATGTGTTAAATTTGAGAAAGAGGGTAAATATGCTACATAGGAAACAAGTCTGATCTACTCTTGTGTGTGTGTTTGTGTGTGTGTGTGTGTTTATGTTTGTGTGTGTATTTTAATTTATATAACCAAGCAATTCATTTGTTAGTGTCACATTGTTGTCATCCCAAAACTTTTTAAGTATTGGGAAATAAATTGTCAGGTTAACAGTGGTAGATTTTCCAAAATTCTAATATTCTATTGAAAGCTCAACTATTAAAATTGGCAATAAATGTTTTCCTTGAAGTGACAGTTTCATTGTATAAATACCTTGAGAAAATAAATGCCCAACTCTTAATACCATAGTTTGTCTGTTTGTCGTTCTTTCAAGTAAAAATGGATCAGTGAAAGAGTGGCTAGTTTAGGTCACGACTCAAATAACCATATGAGTGCTTCCCCTCAAAACAATCATCATGCATGCATGTAGAAGTGCTTGTCACAGAGAATATTAAAAAGACATGTACTGAAAAGTCAAGATTTAATAACAATAATCTTACTGTTTCATTAAGGGTATTCTTAAATGAAACTGATTTTTTTGTTGTTTTTTTTTACTTCAAGTATATTATAGTGAAAAATATAATAATTACTAGTACATTTTGGTGTTACTGCCTTGATTGACATTTAGGCATGGAACTAAAACAGTGGTTTTACCCACTATTGTTTTTGCATTATAAGAGCAAGTTGTTAATGTGGTGAAAAAGGCATATGATGTCTTGACATTATTACAAAATAACTTTGACCTTGTGGATCCCCTTAAAGTCTCTAGTGGGACCCCCAGAAGCCCACAGACTACACTTTGAGGACTGTTGATCTAATGAATTTCCTTGCACCTGCTCTGGTCAACCAGTCTCTAGCTTTAAATCTTTGTCTCTTAGGATAAAAATCTAACATCTTTAACATAGTCTGTCTTGGGCCCCTTTCCATTTCTGCAGCCTCATTACAAGCCATAGTCTCTATCCATCAGCACAGTCCATCCACTCTGGCCTTTTTCACTTCTTTAATGTACCAGGCCCTTTCCTGCTACAGGGCCATTCTCTATGAAGTTTTGATTTTTAACCCTGTGAACTTTTGCCCCCCATGCAATAGTTAAACTTTTACTAATCCTTCAAGGCTCACATTTTGTATTACTTCCCTGGGGAAAACTGAAGGTAGCCATGTTACTCACTGCCATAGCGTCTTTCACTTTTCTTGTGCAACCCAGATCCCAAATGTAAACAATTATACTGTAACTACTTCTTTAATGGTTACGTTTTTTAGTATAATGTAAGTTCCATACTCAAGGCTCTATCCCCAAGGCTTATGAATGAATGAATGAACTGTATCACATACATTTACATTTAGTTTGCAGAATTAGGACTCTGGGGAGAGGTTTTGTTTTGTTTTGTTTTTTGTTTTTTTTTAAGGAAGAGATATTTCCTAATATAAATGTATAAGTAAAAAAGTAAAATTTTTTACTAAAAAAGAAAATGTGAGCATATTCTTATATAAAAATAAAATACAAATGCAAATGCCATAAAATGAATAGATAAGTTTATATTAATAAATAAATACATATATACGTACACACATACATACATATTTTTAAACATGAGGTTCAGCCACAGGGTACCAGTTACATTCCTCCAATTCTGAAATAGTTTGACATAGGTAAGCTTAATATTACTGATAAAAATATGCCAAATATGATTCAAATTATTTTATAGCTGAAGCAAAAAATAACAGTTTTAGAAAAGACTGACCAATTAAGAGTCTGAGCTGAGAATCAGGTTCTTTCTTATTTCCTGAGTTTTCTTATGAGGTTGTTAACAAAGAAAAAACACTTCCTGGTTTCCCCTCTGACAACCTCCCAGGCACAGTCACTGTATTTCTTCTCTTTCAGGTAGAGACGGATGCCCTGGAAGTATGTCTTCACGGCCAGTGTAGGGTCCTTCTTACCCCCAGCAGATTCTGCCTGTCCTGTCTCCTGCACCAAACAGGGTTCCAGGTCTTCTAGCTGCCGATGGAGTCCAGTGAGGAGCTTGTCCAGCAGGGTCGTGTTCCAGGCAACAGAGGAGTGCTTTGTGAGGAAGAGGTTCAAGATCTGCTGGAGCATCTCGTAAAGGACAGAGATAGCCTGGGCGTTCTGGACCTCACTGCTATCTACTGTCTCCTGGGGGAATCTGAAGTCATTTCTGTCCTCCAGACAGAGGGAAAAGGAGATTTTCCTCATTTGGCTCAGAATCATGAAGTTCTCCCTGCTGACCAGGACATGGTTCAGATGCAGGTCACAGCTAGTAGAGAAGATGGAGCTGGAGAAAATCATCACCAACGCCATCAGTGAAGAGACTGAAAAAGCCATTGGCAAATTATAGGAAGACGCTATTCTGGTTGAGATGGAAGATTGTGAACTTTTTTCCAGCTTCTCTGAGTATCTTTTCCATCTTCATGTCTTTTAAATACCGAGCAGTATGGTTTTCATATTTTGACCTTTCACCAAATCTTTGTACTTCCCCATTTTGGGCTTTCGTTTTTCTTCAAGGGCCTGGAAAATTGTCATTAGTTTCAACACTTTCTGTATTCTTATAATTGAAGTGTAGTTTATTCATGAAAAAAATTAGAAGTCCTAATTCAATGGAATGCTTATCATATTAATAAAAATATGAATTTGGGTGGGTTCTGGTCAAGATGGTAGAGTAAGTGGATACTGTGTTTGCATCCTCCTATGAGCACATCAAAATTACAACTAAATTATAGAACCATCAACCTGGAGAACCATCTGAAGATTAGCTGAACCGAAGTCCTACAACTAAGGATATAAAAAGAAGCCATCTTGAGACTGGTAGGAGGAGTGGAGACATGGAATGAGCTGGTCCCCATACTCATGTGTGGCAGTTGACAATTTGGAGGGATATCTCAGCTGTAGAGCCCCCCCCCCCAAGGAACGAGGGACCCCAGCCCCACACTGGGGTCCCCATCCCAGAGTGCCAGTGCTGAGAAGAAGAGCCCCCACAACATCTGGCTGTGACAATCAATGGAGATTCTGCCCATCTGTGTGAGATAGAAGGCTGCTAGAAACCCAGGTGTCCTCTTAAAGGGCTCACGCACAGACCCACTCTCTCACAGGCACTCACCCTGGGCTCCAGCAGAGGGACAGTAGCTTCGGGGGTGCTGAAAACAGGGAGAAGCTGAGTTGTGGGCTGCAGGACAAGGGCTGGAGGGACAACCACCATTGTTCCTGTACTGAGCCTTCCTCCCATGTGGCTGAGGGGCTGGCGCCATATTTCCTGTGTTGAGCCCTCCCCCACATGGCCAATTCTGAATCTGCATTGGCTTGGTGAACGGCACTTGCCCCACACTGGTGACTCCCTGAGACCTAACTCGTGTATCGCCCAAGGCTCTTTCAATGATTGAGCTTTATGAGCAGCCAGCAGGTGGCAGCAGACCCTTTTACTGAGTGGTCCCAGGCCTGGTACTGGTGGCAGCCAGCCTCGGTTTGCAGTATAATCTCTCCAACACACCTCCAGGCTTAGCACAGGCAGCTGTCAACTGCGGATTGCTTTGTAGCTCTTACCAGGTAGCCCCAGGCCGGTCATACACAGTGGCTGACATTGCTGTACCGGAGCCACTCCCCAGAGCCACCAGAACTGACACACCTGGTGGCTGGCATCAGACCACAACAGAGCACAACCCAGTTGACTCACAGGCAGCACACTCAAAGGGTGGTCTTGGCAGGCAGAAGATCCCACTGGGGGAAATTCTGCTATGTGGAGTCAACCCCTGCACAGCAGTTTGTATGGTGTGGTCGTGGCCAATGCACATAGCCAGTCAGCTTGAGGGTCAACGCCATTCACTGATGTGCCAACAGCAATCCAAGCTCAACTACAACAGGAAGGCATACACAACTCACACAAAGGACACTACTGGAGTGCCCAGCTCAGGTGACCAGGGAGACTGCATCATGGGCACCATAAGACAATTACTACATAAGTCCACCCTGCCAAGACTGGGAGACATAGCAAATCTACCTAATACATAGAAACAAACACAGAGAGGTAGCTGAAATGAGGAGACAATATATATATATATATATATATATATATATATATATATATATATATATATATATATATTCCAAATGAAAGAACAAGAGAAACCTTCAGAAAAAGAACTAAATGAAATGGAGGTAAGCAATCTACCAGATACAGAGTTCAAAACACTGGTTATAAGGATGCTCAAGGAAATTAGGGAAAACTCAACTAAGAGATAGGAAACATAAAAATAGAGATCGAAATCATAAAAAAGAACCACTCAGAAGTAAAGAATACAATAAGTGAAATGAAGAATACACTAGAAGGAATCAACAGCAGCTTAGATGAAGAAGCAGAAGATCAAGTCAGTGATTTACAATACAAGGTAACAGAAAACACCCTATCAGAACAGAAAAAAACAATACAAAAAAATGAGGATAGTTTAAGGGATCTATGGGACAACATCAAGCCTACCAACATCCGCATCATAGGGGTACCAGAAGAAGGAGAGAGAAGAAGGAATTGAAAACTTGTTTGAAGATATAATGATGGAAAAGTCCCTAACCTGGTGAAGGAAATAGATATGCAAGAACAGGAAGTGTAGAGAGTCCCAAAGATGAATCCAAAGAGGCCCACACTAAGACACATCATAATTAAAATGGCAAAGGTTAAAGACAAAGAGAGAATCCTAAAAGCAGCAAGAGAAAAGCAGTTAGTTACCTACAAGGGAGCTCCATAAGACTGTCAGCTGATTTCTCAGCAGAAACTTTTCAGGCCAGAAGGGTTTGGCACGAAGTACTCAAAGTGACGGAAAAGCAAGGACCTACAACCAGGATTAGTCTACCCAGTAAAGCTATCATTTAGAGTCAAAGGATAGAGAAAGAGTTTCCCAGACAAGAGAAAGCTAAAGGAATTCATCAACACCAAACCAGAATTACAATGAATCACAGAGGGACTTCTTTAAGATGAAAAAAAGATTTAAAAATATGAATAATAAAATGGCAATAACTACATGTCTATCAACAATTACTTTCAATGTAAATGAATTAAGTGTTCCAAGAAAAAGATAAGGTGGCTGGATGGATAAGGAAACAAGACCCTTACATATGCTGCCTATAAGAGACGCACTTCAGATTGAAAGACATACACAGATGGAAAGTAAAGGGATGAGAAAAAATATTTCATGAAAATGAAAATGAAAAGAAGAAAAGTTGGGGCAGCAATACTTATACCAGACAAAATAAAGTTTAAAACAAAGGCTATAAGAAGAGATAAAGAAAGACCCAGTAATCCTACTTCTGGGTATTTATCTGAAGAAACCCAAAACACTACTTTGAGGGGATGTGTACATCCATATTTTCATTGCAGCATTGTAGATGTGGAGGCAGCCTGAGTTTCCATCAATGGTTTAATGAATAAATAGTAGGTGGCACATACATACAATGGAATATTGCTTGGCCGTGGGAGGGAATGTGTTCTTGCCATCTGCAGTGTCATGGATGCACCTGGAAGGTATTATGCTGAGTAGAGTATATCAGACAGAGAAAGACAGGTGCAATGTGATTTCGCTCATATGTGGAATCTAATGAGAAAAATAAACAAATGAACAACACAGAAACAAACTTATAGGTACAGAGAACATTTTGATGGTTGCCAGACAGGAGGAGAGTTGGGGGTTGGGGAAAAAGGTGAAGGCATTAAGAAGTACAGATTAGTAGTTACGAAATCGTCATGGGGATGTAAAGTAGACCATAAGGAACATAGCCAATAATATAGTCATAACTACGTATAGTGCCAAGTCACTTCTTAAATTATATAAATGTCTAACCACTGTGCTGTACACCTGAAATTAACATAAAATAATATTGAATGTCAACTGTAATTGAAAAATTAAAAAGGGGGGGAAGGTGAAGGGGAATAAGAGTTTTAAATTTCCAGGTATAACAAATAAGTCATGGGGATGTAATGTACAGCATGGGGAATATAGTCAATAATATTATGAGAGCATCGTACAGTGTCAGATGGTTGCTGGACTTAAAGTGATCACTTGTTAAGGTATATAAGTGTTGAATAACTATTGTGTACACCTGAAACTAATATAATATTGTATGTTAACTACATTTTAATAAAAATCTTTAAAAAAATAAAATCAAATGAGATATCACCTCACACCTGTCAGAGTGGCTTATCATCAACAGATGAATAAACAACAAGTGTTGGTGAAGATGTGGAGAAAAGGGAACCCTTGTACATTGTTGGTGGGATTGCAAATTGGTGCAGCCACTATGGAAAACAGTGTGAAGGTTCCTCAAAAAATTAAAAATAGAACTACCTTCTGACCCAGCAATTCCAATTCTAGATATTTATCTGAAGAAACCCAAAACACTAATTCGAACAGATATTTGCACCCCTATGCTCACTGCAGCATTATTTACAATAGCCGAGATATGGAAGCAACATAAATACCCATCAATGGATAATTGGCTAAATAAGAGGTGATATATATATATATATATATATATATATATATATATATATATATACACAATGGAATATTACTCAGCCAAAAAAATTAAATCTTACCATTTGTGACAACATAGATGAACCCAGAAGGTGTTATGCTAAGTGAAATAAGTCAAACAGAGAAAGACAAATACCATATGATTTCACTTATATGTGGAATCTAAAGAATAAAATTAATGAACAAACAAAACAGAAACAGACTTATAGTGCAGAGAACACATTGATGGTTGGGGGGCTGGGTGAAAAAGGTGAAGGGATTAAGAAGTACAAATTGGTAGTTACAAAGTAGTCATGGGGATGTAAGGTACAGCATAGAGAATACAGTCAATAATGTAATACCTGTGACCCATGGAACATTGAGGGATCACTTTGTAAATTATATAATTGTCTAATGACTATGCTGTACACCTGAAACTACTATAAAATAATATTGAATGTCAACTGTAATTGAAAAAAAAAGGCTTTGAGCTAGTGATAGAGCTATCTGAATCTTTCTTCCTGATGTGAAGAACAACTTTTAAGGAGTTTACTAGGCTTCTTTGTGAGGTCTTTTTCCTGCCTCTGGATATCTCTCTTGGAAGTGTTGATCAGGTGTGCAAGATACTTGTCCTTTATATGCATGGATCTTACCTTATTTTCTGCTGCAAAACATTTAGTTATATTTGGTTTTATTTACTCTATTTAACTGAGAAAATTATTGAATATTTACTATGTGCCAATCATTACACAAAACTCAGGCTATTCCAAGATAGTCAAACCTCTGTTCTTGCTCTCAAGAGCAGTAAAATGTAATCACTACTACTGTCCAGGCACTCAAGCAGTTGGAATATGTCTTTCTGCTTTGTGACAGCCTCCTTGTCCTAGCCCAGGACATTGTCCTGTCTCTGCTGAAGTCATGGTTAAACAACTCATTTTTTCTTTACTATTTTTGTATAATTTTTAAATTGTTACCTCTTCTTTTGTATTTCTCTTTTCACTTCAAAAAAAGTTGTCCTAATGCTCCTGAAATCTTTTCTATTTTTACTTCGAGGTTTACTGCAGAAAAGGAAGGAGCAGGAGGAGGAGGAGAGAAAATATAAGGGAAAGAAGAGGCGATACATTTCGTGTATGATTTTTCAAGACATCTTGACTTTACTCTCTCTTTTAACATTCCTAGAAAGTGAAAGTAAGCAGTTATGAAAAAGTAATGCACAAAGGCAAATGGAAAGTAAATGCTGAAAATTAAGGAAAAATGAAGTGACATCTTCTCTATCCAAATGACAAAATGTCACTTTACACAAGTCAGGGATTGAGGACTCTACAGAGTGACAGGCTTCAAACCAGCCCTCGTGAAATTGTAGCTACAGACAGGTACAGAAGGAGGGCAGCTGGCTCTTTAAGGCAGGCTATGACTTAAAGGATTAGTCAGAGAATCTATCTATCTATCTATCTATCTATCTATCTATCTATCTATCTATCTATCTATCTATCATCTATCTATCATCTGTCTATATCTATTTTTGTCACTGTCCAAGGAGATTATCAGATTCCGGGGATTTAGCCACAACAAATCACTCAAAAGAGACCAGTTGTAGACTGGTCAGCCATTTTATTAATGTATGAGTGGTCAGCTATTACCTGGAAGCTAATAGATGTTAGTCATTTGGACAGGGCATTTCCTGCCACGTGAACTCAAGATTATGTTCACATAAGAGATGCGATTGAAAATAAGTGTTTATTAGTGAGGAGGGAAAGCTGATCATTACGGAAACTTCCATTCAATTCCTGTAGTTGGATGTTACTTAAGCAATTTCTATTAATCTATCAAACTTAAATAAAATACAGTAAACCAGGTTATCTTAAACATTTAAATAGTTTTTACAAACTTAATAAAGGTCAAAATGTTCTCTGTATCTATGAGCTTGTTTCTGATTTGTTTGTTTGTTTATTTTGTTCTTTAGATTTCACATATAAACAAAATCACATTGCATCTGTCTTTCGCTATCTGACATACTTCACTCAGCACAATACCCTCTAGGTCCATCCATTACACCACAGATGATGGGAATACATTCGTGGCATGCAGGGTGTCATGCGGGGTCTCAGCTCCGCATGACATAAGAACGCAGGATGTGGTGAGGCCAAAAAGGAACACCCACAGAGCCATAGACAGGGGAATTATACCACTATATTCTGCTGGCAGCTGGGTTGGAGACACAGGAAGCAGGAGCCACACTGTCCACAACCCGCCGTCCTAACTGCAATCCGTGCTTGCCAGCCACCATCTTCTTGCTAGCCCCCCTTTTGCTGCTAGCATAGCCACGGCAGTTATATTAGTGGCCAATGGCTCACTGGTTACAGCTGACGGCCAACTAGCCACAGCTGATGGCCATCCAATCACAGTTGATGGCCATTTACTACCCGAGTGAGCACCTTTCCATGTGAGGCCAAGAGCCTGGAAACTGCACTCCTGGCTCTGTCCCCACAATTCCTTTCCATGACCAAGCAATATTCCACTGTATATATGTACCACC
The DNA here is from genome assembly GCF_036562045.2 of Rhinolophus sinicus. NCBI lineage: Eukaryota > Metazoa > Chordata > Mammalia > Chiroptera > Rhinolophidae > Rhinolophus > Rhinolophus sinicus. Next base: position 124,450,912 of record NC_133754.1, read on the forward strand.
TCCTCTTTATCCATTCTTCCATTGACGCACACCAAGGCTGCCTCCACATCTTGGCCATTGGAAACAATGCTGTAATGAACATATGGATGCACATATCTCCTCGAAGTAGCATTTTGGGTTTGTTTCTTCAAATAATAACCCAGAAGTGGGATTACTGGGTCCTTCTTTGTCATTTGTTATAGCCTTTGTTTTAAACTCTTTTTTGTCCGGTATAAGCATTGGTATTTTTGTTTGTCTGTTTCCATTTTAATGAACTATTTTTTTGTATCCCTTTACTTTTAGTCTCTGTGTGTCTTTTGATCTGAAGTGAGTCTCTTGTAGGTAACATATGTAAGGGTCTTATCCATTCAGCCACCCTATGTGTTTTGATTGAAATATTTGACCCTTTACATTTAAAGTAATTGTTGAAAGTTATTGTTTAAAGTTATTGCCATTTTATTATTCATATTTTTAATCTTTTTTTCTTCTTAAAGAAGTTACTTTATCATTTCTTATAATGCTTGTTTCCTGGTGATGAACTCGTTTAACTTTTTCTTGCTGGGAGGCTCTTTCTCTACCCTTTGATTCTAAATGTAGCTTTGCTTGGTAGATTAATCTTGGTTGTAGGTCCTTCCTTTTTTATCACTTTGAGTACTCCATGCCAATCCCTTCTGGCCTGCAAAGTTTCTGTTGAGAAATCAGCTGATAGAGTTATGTAAGCTCCCTTGTAGGTAGCTAACTGCTTTTCTCTTGCTGCTCTCTCTCTTTGTCTTTAACGTTTGCCATTTTAGTTATGATGTGTCTTGGTGTGTGTCTCTTGGGTTCATATTGTTTGGGACTTTCTGCACTTCCTGGGTTTGTATATTTATATCCTTCACCAGGTTAGGGATGTTTTCCATCATTATTTCTTCAAATAGGTTTTCAATTCCTTGCTTTCTTTTCCTTCTTATACCCTTATAATGTTGGGAGGCTTGATGTTGTCCCACAGGCCCCTTAAACTATCCTTAATTTTTTGGATTCTTTTTTTTTTTTGCTGTTCTGACTGGGTGTTTTCTGCTACTTTATCTTCTAACTCAATCTTCTACTTCATGTAACCTACTGTTAATTCCCTCTAATGTGTTCTTTATTTCAGTCAATTACTGATATAAAGAATGCATTATTATTCATTTCTGACTGGTTCTTCTTTATGGTTTATATCTCCATGTTTATGCTTCCTATCTCTTTGTTGAAGTTCTCCCTGAGATAATTGAGCATCCTTATAACCAGTTTATAATCCTTATAACCAGTTTTGAATGCTGAGTCTGGTAGATTGATTGTCTCCATTTTGCTTAGTTCTTTTTCTGGAGCTTTGTTCTGTTCTTTCAATTGGGACATATATCTTTGACTCCCCATTTTGGCTGCCACCCTATGCTTGTTTCTATGTATTAGGTAGAGCTGCTATGTCTCCTGGTCTTAGAAGAGTGGCCTTATGTAGTAGGTGTCCTGTGGGGCCCAGTGGTGCAGTCTCCCTCGTCACCTGAGCCAGGTGCTGCAGGTGTGTCCCTTGTGTGGGTTGTGTGTGTCCTCCTGTTGTAGTTGAGACTTGGTTACTGTTTGCACATCAATGAGAGGGACTGACCCTTAGGCTGAGTGGTTGTGAGGACTGGCTTTTATGACAGTGGAGGAGCTGTTGTGCAGGGCCTGATCCTACAGAGCAAGATTTGCTTTAGCAGGACTCTGGTGCCTGCCCATTCTGACTTTTGAATGCATCCTTGGAAGCTGCCAGGTGATGCTCAGCTCGGTTAGAAGCCAGCCACTGAGTGTGCCAATTCTGGTCCTGGGAGGGGCCCTGCCACAGGCCAAGTTCAGCTGTAGCCTGTACCTTACCTGAGGCCACCTGGAATGAGCCATAAAGCAATCTACAGATGGCTGCCACCTGGACTGGGCTTGGAGAGGCCAAGTCTTGAACCAGGGCCCTTTATGAGGAATGCTTGGGTCACTGGCAATCCTCTGTCTCTCACTCAGCTACAATCTCCACTGGTTTTCACAGTCAGGAGTTATGGGGACTTCTCTTGCTGGCCCTGGAACCCTGGGCTGGGAAACCAGATATGGGTCCTTTCTCAGGGGGAACTTTCTAGCCAAGATATCCCTCCTGATTTTTAACTGCCACACATGGGTATGGAGATCCATGTAGTTTAGTTGTAATTTTGATGTGGTTGTGAGAGGACGCAAGCTAAGCATTTATGTACTCCACCATCTTGACTATAAATCTATAAGATTATCATTTTCTGATACACTTCCCAAATTCTAGGTCTGCTCACTCTTTTGAAGATGTGGTTCCTTTTTTACTAGATATGGGACAGTGAACCCTCTGTGCATCTCCTCAGTGACAGGTATCTTGCTGGACACTCAAATATGGGCATTACTGCCCTCAGAGTGCTTTATAGTCTAGCAGGTAGTCAGATGTTAAATAATTAGGTTGATTAATTAATTATAAACATACAGAGTGTAGTTAAAGAAGAATGCTTAAGGTTAATGAGGAATAATGTGGAGGCAGAATAGTATAGCAGTAAAATACCACTTATATAATAAATTGTGGCTTTTAGCAAGTTAAATAGCATCCCTGAACTTTCAATTTCCTTATTTTCAAAATGTAAATAATTATAGTAATTATCTCATAGGGAAGCTGAGCAGATTAAATCAAATAATGTTTGTAAAACACTTTGCTGAGAGTCTATATATAATTAAAGATTGCTGCCATTGATATTATTAAAAATAATCGGTGTATTACAGATTCAATGAAGACATGTCATGATAAGCTATGAATATCATTGCAGCCCCATTATCCCTGAACATGTGGTAGGCTATCACTTGTCAACGGAATATCTAAGGAGATGAGATTACCTATATTACCATACAATGACTGAGGCAGAGTTTTTATTGTGAAAGGTTGTACTTGGTAGAGAACAGGGAGAATCACACACTGGCAAACTTGAAACTTTTAGGAAACAAGCACCTAACAAAGTGTCTGGCAGATCATAGGTATACTATAATTTATTTTTAACAAATGATATTTGTGATATTGTTTCTCCCAAAATATCTTCAGTGAGTTTAAGATCAACTCAGGTGATATCTTTAAGGTACATATACAGTTGAACTTTTTAAAAAAGAGGAAAAGTGGAAATAAGAAGAAAATAAGAAAAATTATAATCTTCTCTTTTATAAGCTCTTGTATATTTCCTGCTGTCCTGAAAATGCCACCGTTTATTGCGTGAGTGTTTCTTTCTTCTCTGACTTTGTCCAGGCTTTTCTCCCCTAGAACAACCTAAGAATTGTGAAAAATATGTTATAATGCTATGGCAGATACTGCATTGGTACATGTAGTTTGGAGTTCCCCATCTAGGCCCTCATGTCAATAAACATATATTTTTAATTGGCTTCTTGAAAAACCAAAAGTAGGAAGGGAAATGAAAGAGAAATAAATTGAAAATAAAAAACAAAACAAAAAATCCCAGAAAATGAAAGTTCCTATCCTCACTATTTAGAAGGCACTCATCACCCAAAGTCCTCAGAACTTGCTTAGACTTCCCCTTCAGGAAATCCTGCAGAATCTCCCAGCTTTTCCATGGCCCTCTCTATCTCTGTGCTGCTGGCCCTGTGGATGCTGTGCTCCAGCCCTGCTGGCTCTCTGGACTGTGACCTGCCTCTGAGCTCTGGCAACTTCACACTTTTGAGTCAAATGGAGAGAATCTCCATTCTGTCCTGTCTGACAGACAGGACTGACTTTAGATTTCCTCAGACACTTGTGGACGGGAGCCAGTTTGAGAAGACGCAAGCTATGGCTGTCATGCATGAGGTGTTCCAGCAGATCCTCAACCTCTTCGGCACAAGTGGCTCTCTTACGACTTGGGATGAGACCCTCCTGGGTAAATTCCTCAGTGGACTTTATCGGCAGCTGAGTGACCTGGAGATGTGTTTAAGGAAGGAAAAGGGGGTGGCAGAGTCACCTCTGGCAAGTGAGAACTCCAGACTGGCTGTGAAGAGGTACTTCCGAGGAATCAGTATGTATCTGAAAGAGAGAGAATACAGCCATTGTGCTTGGGAGATTGTCAGGGTGGAAATCAGCAGGTGCTTGTTCTTTGTTAACAAGCTCACAGAAAAATTCAGGAAATAAAGAAGACATTGAGCCTGAAGACAGTTCATCTGGTCAACCAAATGGCTATTTTCTAAGACTCAACGTGCAATCTTCATCTCTATTTTTATAACAGATGATAAATAAGTAATAGCAAATGTAAAGGATTATTGTAAAACTATATTAAATGTTGTAAGTTACAATAACTTGTTTAGAACAATCCATTTGCTATAGCTGAAAAAAACATGTAATTTTTATTTAAATTATTTAAATATTTATGCTGTTCATAGTATTTAAATATTTATTGTTCATAAAACACTTGTTTAGTATTATATTTTGTATGAGACTACTGTTTATTTTTAAGTTATGGTAAAAACAAGCAATTTTTAAAAACCATTTTTATTTGCACATACATTTTGAATAAAAACCTAAAGCCGGATCCCACAAAATAAACCTAAGCAAGATTCCTGAATAAAGAGGGGATAGGGGTAGCCCGGCATGAATCATAGCACAATGGACATGTTGAGGAAGGACTGGATGTGGTTCCTCACGGTGTAGCTTAGAGGCGGAAGGGGCATCTGTGGAGGAAAGCCCAGGGCATGGCCACAACTGCCTGCTTGGTGCCTATAACAACTGGACATACTTCAGGGTTTAATGGAGAACCATCAGGTAGAGATACTTGTTATTGCTGTTATTGTCATTAACTATGCACATAGTAGTTAGCCAGTAAATAATTATTCACCTCTGAGTCTTTTGTACTAATTATTAGGTTGGTGCAAAAGTAATTGCGGTTTTTGCAAATATTTTTAACCTTTTAAACTGCAATTACTTGTGCACCAACCTAATATAGAGATAAATTCAGATACCTCTCGATCTTTGGTCAGTGTCTATATTTCAAGAGCCGGGGAGAAAGAACTGGTTAAACATGCAGAGAAGCTGACTGGGAATTTACAGGGTCTCAAAGACCACAGGACAAGATTTTTGGGGGATAAAATCTTGCATAGATAATAACAACAAAACCCCAACTTAATTAAAAAACGGGCAAAGGACTTGAACAGACATTTCTTTAAAGGAATATATGGTCAACGAGGACATGAAAAGATATTTCAACATCACTAATCATTAGGGAAATGCAAATCCAAACCGTAATGAGATCCTACCTCACACTCAGAATGGCTACTATTAAAAAAAAAAGTATTGATTAGGATGTGGAGAAATTGGAACCCTGTGCACTGTTGGTGAGAAGGTAAAATAGTGCAGCTATTGTGGAAAAAAGTATGGTGGTTCCTGAAAAAATTTAAAATACAATTACCATATGATCCAGCAATTCCACTTCTGGGTATGTACCCCAAAAAGTGAAAGCAATGTCTCAAAGAGATATTTATACACTTATGTTCATAGCAGCATTACAATAGCCAAAAGGTAGAAGCAACCCAAGTATCTACTAATAGATAAATGGATAAATAAAATGTGGCATAGCCATACAATAGAATATTATTCAGTGTTAAAAAGGAAGGAAATTTGGGGATGCAAAGTACAGCATGAGGGAATTTCGTCAATAATGTTGTGATAACTATTTATGGTGTCAGATGGGTATTAGACTTATCAGAGTGATCACTTCATAAGTTATGTAAATGTCTAGTCACTATGTTGTATACCTGAAATTAACATAATTTTGTATGTGAATTGTAATTGAAAAAAAAAATATTTTTTTAAATAATAAAAAATAAAATTGAAAAAAAAAAAGGAAATTTGACACATAATTGAACCTTGAGGACATTATGTTAAATGAAATAAGCCAGTCACAAACAGACAAATACTGTATGATTTCAATTAAATGAGGTACCTAGAATAATAAAATTTACATATGCAGAATGTGGAATGATGATTGCCACAGACTTGGGAGAAGAGAGAATGGGGAGTTGTTTAATGGGTACAGAGTTTCAGTTTTGCAAGATGAAAAGAGCTCCCATATTCACATTGTACAACGTGAATATACTTAACATTATTGAACTATATACTTAAAAATAGTTAAGATGCTAAATTTTATGCAGAGTATTTTATCACAATTAAAATTTTAAAAAAATTTTAAGTCTTGCATGGACACCAAAGAATCATATCATTTTGGGTAAGGGCATGGGATTAGTTCAGAGTCTGAACAAATGTTTAAATTCTGGCTTCCCACTGATTAACTGTATGACCTTGGGAAATATTCTTAACCTTTTTGAGCAGCTTCAGTTTTCTTCTCTGCAAAATAGGAATGATAATACTTTCTTTGCAGGATTGTTAATTGATTAAAGGACATAATGTATGCAATACAGAACAAAACTTGGCCTTTAAAATGGATTGTTATTAATTGTTGCTATTAAACTGAGAAGTCTATTGAATTTGCCAGTCAGGTCCTTGGTGATCATGGAGAGGTTATGTCAGAAATGAGTTAGTGACAGACTGAGCCCTATTCAGCAGTGAGAAAATTGAAGGCAATATTAAGGAAGTTATTTCATCACAGATAAATACAGGAAAAATAGCTAAACAAGGGTCTCGTGGAAACGTCTCAGATTATGAGCTCCCGTCATTCTCTCCTTGCTCTAACTTATTGCTTTTCTTGCATGTAACACATGCTCATCCTCTAGCTTCTTGCATATAACACTTATTAAGCATTGCCTTACACTGTTAACAAATATTTCATTTTCAAAATCTACCATGTTTCCCCCAAAATAAGACCTAGCCGGACCCTCAGCTCTAATGTGTCTTTTGGAGGAAAAATTAATATAAGAACTGGTATTATTTTAATATAATATAAGACTGGGTCTTATACAACACAATATAATATAATATAATATAATATAATATAATATAATATAATATAATGCAATATAATACAATATAATACCAGGTCTTATATTAATTTTCACTCCAAAAGACACATTAGAGCAGATGGTCCGGCTAGGTCTTATTTTCGGGGAAACATGGAACATAACAGGGAGAAAAGCAGTTAAGTGTAAATGTTCTCAGCTCCTTCTTTAACCCCGGTTTGTGTCTCTCAGCAATTAGTGTTGGGTTCATTGGAGTTAAGGATGGAGATGTACAACTGAAGTTCCTTCCAGGAGAAACAAAATCTGAATAGTTTGGAGGGCTGCAGGAAGAGCAAGGTGGGCTGGGGTGTGCAGAGAGACAGGGAGAGATGTGAGGACGAGTAGCTGCCATCATACATGTGCCTTTAAGAACTAAAGAGGGTTTCTTAAATTTATTTATTTATACAAAATACACTTGAATGTACCGTCATTGTTAAATTTGCAAACAATTCATAGAAGTAAAAAGCCCACCCTTGACCTCTTGGAGGATCCACCCCAATCCCACACTGATAATATTTTAATGTGTATCCTTCTAGACATTTCTCCTTGTATTTAGTAAATCTACACATACATAAATATTTAGTTTATATTACATAAATATTATTATTCCATATATATCAATATCTAATTTGTTTTACTTAATAGATCCTAGAGATTTACCTCTATTAGTACATAAAATTTACTGTGTTCTTTTTAATTGCTGCATTGTGTATTAATGTGTAAATTCAATGCATTGCTAATCCATATTTCAACAAGATTTTTAGATGGAACTTGACATGCTGACTGTAATATGTATCAGGAAGAAATATTTGCAAGAAAACCTAAGAAAATCTGAGAACGGAAGAAATGTACAGATAAACTTGACTTATGAAATATCAAATGATCCCTCTAAGGCTATAGAGATAAAAACCAAGTGACATTATTTAAGAATAGACAACTAGATCAAGAAAACAGAAAAGAGATAGAGGATAAGACAATTGAATTAGTGGACCTTTGCATATAATAAAGGTGGCATTTCAAATCAGTGGGAAAGTGACTGTTGGGGCAATTATCTGAGCCATTTGAAAAATAGTACAATCCCTCTGTCACATTGCCATAGGTTCTCCTTGTTGCTTTAGGACTAACTCTATAATCAAAAGTGGGTAAGGGATACCTGACATCAAATTATACTACAAGGCTACAGTAATCAAGACAGCATGGTACTGGCATAAAAACAGACACATAGATCAATGGAACAGAATAGAGAACCCAGAAATAAATCCATGCCTTTACGTTCATTTAATCTATGGCAATGGAAGCAAGAATTTATGGTGGGGTAAAGACAGTCTATGCAATAAATAGTGCTGGGAAACCTGGACAGACACATGCAAAAAAATGAAGCTGGACCACCTCCTTACACCACATACAAAAATAAATTCAAAATAGCCTAAAGATTTAAATGTAAGATCTGAAACCATAAAATTCCTAGAAGAAAATATAGGAAGAAACTTTACAGACATTACCTGGAGTAAGATTTTTACTGATATATCCCCTCAGGAAAGGGAAGTAAGAGAAAAAATAAACGTGAGATTACGGCAAACTAAAAAATTTTTTTCACAGCAAAGGAAACCATCAATAAAACGAAAAGGGATCCTACTGAATGGGAAAAGGTATTTGCCAATGATATATCCGATAAGGGGTTAATATCACAAATTTATAAAAAACTCACTCAACTCAACTCCAAAAAAACAAACAACCCAATTAAAAAATGGGCAGAGGACATGAAGAGACATTTTTCTGAAAAGGACATACAGATGGCAAACAGACATATAAAAAAATGCTCAACCTCACTAACCACCAGAGAAACGCAAATAAAAACCACAATGAGATACCACCTCACCCCAGTCAAAATGGCTATCATCAATAAATCAACAAACAACAAGTGCTGGCGAGGATGTGGAGAAAAGGGAACGCTTGTGCACTGTTGGTGGGAATGCAGATTGGTGCAGCCACTATGGAAAACAGTATGGAAGTATCTCAAAAATCTGAAAATGGAACTACCTTATGATCCAGCAATCCCACTCCTAGGTATCTATCCGGAGAAATCCAAAACTCTAATCCAAAAAAATTTATGCACTCTGTTTATTGCAGCACTATGCACAATAGCCAAGATATGGAAACAACCAAAATGCCCATCGGTAGATGACTTCATTAAGAAACTGAGGTTCATTTATACAATGGAGTATTACACAGCCATAAAGAAGAAAGAAATCTTAGCATTTGCAAAAACATGGATGGACCTAGAGAACATTATGTTAAGTGAAATAAGTCAGACAGAGAAAGACAAATACCATATGATCTCACTTATATGTGGAATCTAAAGAAAAGAATAAATGAATGAACTAATCAGGAACAGTTTCAGAGACATAGAGGAAAAACTGAGGGTTGCTAGATGGGGGGCGTGGGGGTAAGGGGGAAGGTGAGGGGATTAGAAAGCACACTCAGTAACCACAAGATTGCCACGGGGTTACGAAAGTTAATTTGGGGAATGTAATCAATAATGTTGTAAAGATTTTGTAGGGTATCCGATGGACACTTGTCTCATTAAGGAGACCACCTCAGGGATGATGTAAATGCCTGATCACTGCACTGTACACCTGAAGCTGAAGCTGAACAATAATGAATGTCAACTACAAGTTTATATGTATGTGTATATATATATATATATATATATATATATATATATATATATTTACAAGAAGCGGAGTACAGCATTAGGAATAGAGACAGTGGAAATGTAATGGCTCTGTGCGATGTCAGAGGGATAGTGGATTAGTGCATGGGGGGAGGGGGGTTGACACAGTGTGAGGGATATAAATGATAAATGTCTAACTAGTACTTTGTTTTGTGCACCTGAAACTAATTTTTAAAAAAAGTGGGTAGGGAGAGAAAAAATAAGCCAGATATAGTCACGTGACATAGTCTTACCCAATTAAAGTTTACTGGGGACTTCTAGAAACAATTCATCTCTTCCTGTTAGGGATGCTCTTGTAAGGGTTAGATGCTTGGGGTTGGTGTACCTGCCCTGTTACCATGAGTAAAAGATGAAGAGAGTCACAGAAATGCAAGTTCAGCACATTCATAGCTTTGAGCTGCTGATCTAACCCTGCAACCATCATCCTACAGACTTCCAAATTGGGGTAACCATCTGCCTTCATTATTTTGGCCTCTATTAACTGAGTTGTTTGTTACAACAGAAAGCATTCCTAATTGATACAATAACGTCAGTCAGATTTAAACTCTTTCTTCAAGCCTCAATAGGCTAAAGCGTAACTTTTTAATTAATGCAGGGGTTTGGGGTACCTATTGAGCTTAGTGTTCAGTTTTTCTCCTCGTTAGTTACTAATGTAGTGAATTACATGAACAGATTTTTTAAATTTTGATTTATCATTAATATCCTGGATAAATTCCCATTGTTTATTTGTAATACATCTTTGAGTTTGATTTCCTAATATTTAACATGGTATTTTTATCTTCATGTTTATAAGTGAGAATGTCCCATGATTTTTCTCTTCTGATTTTGTTAACCAGGTTATAACAGCCTTGCAAAATGAATTGATTAGTCTCATATTTTTCCATGTCCTGTTAAAACAGGAACCAGATATATTTTACTGAATAGTTTATGATATTATTTCCCACTTTACTATCTCTATGACACTTCAGTGAAGACTTTATTGCTCTTTCAAAGACTTTTGATGATGGATTTCTATTTGTTTTGGATGCAACACCACACTGAAAAGAGTCTAAGAAGTTGCAGGAAGACCCTCATACAATGGGACTAAATTTGTCTAAAACAATATTTAAGTTTTATTAAAATAAATTATATTCTGTTTTGAATTTTATTTTTCTTCCTTTGTTCACTTTGCCTTGCAATGTGCTCATGGATATAGCAAGTGCTCAAACTCTTGTCAAGAGAACTTATTAAATTAACTCTCAGCAAACAGTGCTGAGGCAACTCCTTGCAATTTGACAGTCAGAAGCTCATTAAAGCACATATTCCTAGTATATTATTTATTCAGTAAACTTACTTAAGTTCTACCATGGGCTCAACACTGTGCTAATGACTGGAGATACAAAGTCAGACTCAAAAAATCTAATTTCCAGGACGAGACATAATAAATAAACCATCAATTACAGAATCATCAATTACAGAACAGAATGATAAGTCTTCTAATAGACGTGCTCTATTTGCAAAGAGCCATAGGCGTGGTGCAGTGGAGGGGAAGGGGTTGTAGAATGATGAGACATCATCAAACAACTAGTATTTTAAGACTGGTAGATGGGTATGGAAAGACGTTTAAAGAATTGGACAATGAGAGAAGGATCAGAGAGGTGCAGGCCACTTGGAAGCAAGAGCTAAATCAAAGGGTCAAAAAAATTGGACATTTTATAAAAATAAGAAATAAATAATAAGTAAGAACTAAGAGCAAGATCAAGTTTCCTTCCCATAATGGGTCAAGAAATGAGAAATGGTAAAGCTATACCAGGCCTTAAATGTTCCACTAAAACTTAAAGATCAGGCTGTTACTGTTAAATTTCTTAACCTAGGAATGGAAAAGAGACCTCACTGTGCCCAGTTTCCCTGTTAAATTAAGATAGTTGTAGTACCACATCATAAAACTGTGGTGAGGATTAATTGCTTTAATTTATGGAATGTGCTCAGAATGGTACTTGGCACTTAGTGCTCCTTACACGTTGGCTCTTCTATTTGAATCTAGTTAAAAGGTTATTCCCTAAAGTTCTGGGTCTGTGGACAGGAAGATGAGGCAGTTCTAAGAGAGCTGTCCAGGAGACGTTTAAGTGCCAGCTCAATCACTGCATAAGGGAGAGGACAAACAGCCGTTCACTGGTATGACTGGGCCAAGTGTGTTATAGTAAACATCCCAGAGGTCTAGACAGAGCCGTTCCTACTTGGCACACACACCAGCTGTCTGCAAGGTCATGCCTTCTGCCGCTCGTTTCTTGGTTTTCCCTCACGTTCAGGAACGAAAACTTTCCACCAGAATGACACAGGCTCTTGCAGGCAGCCAGAAGAATCCTCTGCTCTGAAGATTCGGTGCCAGAGGGGTAATCCTAGCCTCATTCTTCAAATCTAGTTTGACAACTTACTTTTAGTTTCCTTTTCACTTGTTGCATCAGCTCATTGCTATTTTCACATCCAGCAGTTCATCACAATCCCTGATGACGAAATAAAACTAAATAGTTGTACGTTTTAATTATGTAGAGGGTTTGTTTTGACCAGTTTCACTTTAAAGATTCAGAAACTGCTTCGGAGACAGGAAATTCACACAGAAAGCAGACAATAAGACATGCCTCTGTGTTAGCAGAGGGAAGGGAGCTCAAGCTTAGTCAGCAGCTGCTGGAAATGTATTGCTCCTTTAATTCTTCTCAACCTTAGGACTGGCTCTATCCACCGCTAAGAGTGGTTGTGAGAATTAAATATGTCCAGCTCAGAGAACTGCTTGGTATCTGAAGGAAAAAGTAAATCCAGGCTTGGTGCAGACTAACATCTATATCTGAGAGGGCCAAACTGGAGTTACTAGTAGCAGTGGGAGTCCTGGCAGAAAATAGTGGGAGACAGTGGATAGGCAGCCCCTATGTGTCCCTGGGCCATTAACCTGTTGACAGGAGTGTGGCAGGGGATGCAGAGCGTAGCACCTTCTGGTTGTGTATGCGTGTTGGAGGAGGGGTGCAGTTAGCAAGAGTTAGGCAGGGCCCCCAGTGAAGTGGCCTAGTCCCAACTGAGGTAACCAGGAGGGAAACTGAGGTGTGAGTCTAGTCAAAGAGGCCTGTGGCTAGATATCCAGGGAAAGGGAAAAGGAAGAAAGAAGAGTATGAAACTAGTGGCACTTAGATCTAAGCTGCATATTCTGCCTCATCACACCAGGTAGGAGGCCTGAAGGTGGAGTCTCTGCCTCACCAGCTGTTGGCTTGTGGTTCCAGGGAACCCCCAGGCTGTGCAGAATCAGTTCAGGCACCGAGTGAGGGTGAGAGTGAGGCAGCAGGTGGAAAACTGAGGAGACAGACTTTCCCTTACCCTGAACATAAGCTTTTCCATTGTGGTTCTGAAGTTTCATAGGAACCCTCTATGTTGCTGAGCAAAATTTCTGTGGTGACATTAGGACTTTTAGTAAGATCACCACTCATTTTATTGTTGGGGAAGAGTATTGTTTTTGTACAATGCTCTTCTTCATTTCCTGTGTCCTCATTACTTTGCATCTTCCTCCTTTTTCAACGGACTTTTCTCCAAGTGGCATCTCACACCACAGTTGATAGCCAAGGTCAGGAAAAATACCACTTTTGTTATTCTGTGATTTAAATAGAATAAGCAATAAAGAAAAAAATTAATGTTATTATAAATCTATAATACTCATCCTCAATTAAACCACCCAAATGATACTTGTAAATACTATCAATAGCAGCAGTTCTCAAATGTTTTGATCTCAGGATCCACTGATACTTTCAAAAATGATTGAGACCCCAAAAGGATTGTATTTATGTGGGCTATATTTATTGATATTTACTGTGTTATAAATTAAAATGGAAAATGTTTTAAATAGTTGTTCTTTAAAAAAAATACCACTTTATGTTAACATAAAAGCATATCTGTATGAAAAATAGCACTATATTTTCCAACACAAAAAAATGGTAATGGAAGCATTTTACAGTTTTGCAAATCTCTTTAATGTCTGGCTATTAATAGGAGAAAACTGGGTTCTCATACTTGCTCTGAATTCTATCTATTATGATATGTTGTTTTGTTTTAATTTTTTTAAAGGAAATATCTCACATAGATATGTAGTTGGAAAATAGAAGAACTTGAAGATCCCCTAAAAGAGTGTCTGGGAATCCCAGGGTCCTCAGACCACAGTTTGAGAATCACTCATATACATCATCATCATAAAAGGTTGAAGGGATGCTTGCTACCCACAATAGGCTTGAATTTCTGTTCATCTTCTGCCTGTTTTCCAGTTCTACTTGTTTTCATTATAATTTAGAAAAATAAGAAGTATGGGGAAATATTAGACTCTTGTGGTTGATACTGTTCAGAATGATCAGCTAAGAGATTTAGATAATAGTAAGAATCCATGTTTCAGCACAGCTTTGACTCTTGTTTACTAACCTTTTACTATACACAAAAGTGCACAAAACATAAGTATAAATGTTAATGAATAATTAAAGCAATACTCATGTTATCACCAACCAATAAAAACAATCAAATTTTGCAAGATTCTGGAAGCCTCACCACCAATCACCATCCTGTGTGCCCCTTCTTAGACATAACTCCATCCCTCCTAACTAGAAGTAAACTCTATCCTGAATTTTATGGTGATCACTTCCTCACTTTTTAAAATAATTTTAAACTAAATCATACAGTCTAGTTTTGGCCTGTTTTTCAACTTTATGTAAATGAAATATGTATTCTTTTGAGTTTAGTTGCTTTCACTCAGCATCATGTTTGTGAGATTTTCCCATTTGTGCATATAGTTGTAGTTCTTCATTTCTATTGTAATTTATGATCCTATTACATGCATAAACTACAGTACTTATCTATACAACATTTAAGACATATTTGGGCTTTTTCTAGTTTGGACTGTTATGAATAGTGCTGCTATAAATATTCTTGTACATTGTTGCGTCCTGCACAACACAAGCAGTGGGAAGGCGAGGGAGGCGGCGAGGGTTAAACTATAATAAAGAGACAGAGATTCAAATACAGTTAAATCACAGAGGACCAAGGGACTCACAGCCTCAAGAGACTGGAGCCCCGAATCGGGTCGCCGTCAATATTTATTGATTTCTTACAATAAGCATCACATGATTAGGGGCAGGGTCTGCGAAACTCTTACACCACACTATAATAAAAATTTTTCCAATTCCCACATAATTGTCCCAAAGCAACCGATGCACATCGTCCCCAGGTGACTAAGGTGGGTGTGTACAACCCCTGGGGGAGCAAGTCTCATACGGTAAAACTATCCCATGAGCTAAGCAGAAAGAGCGAGATCTTATCGCTCTAATGGGTCCTTTGCACAACAGGGTGCAGGACAACAACTGGGACATGCATCAGCAGCTTCCCGTAATAATGAGGAGGAGGGGAATGGCTTCCTCCTGACTTTTACTAGCTCATGGTGGTCCCAAAGGGGTCCCGTCTGGCTTAAGTTGTCCCTCCCATGAGGAATCTTACTCGTCTTTGACCGCAGACCCTTCTCCTGAGGACCAGATGAAGAGACTCAGGATATTATAAACTCAACCCCAAAGAGGCACAGTCCCACAGAATCTTCTTTCCTTAAGGAAAGGTTGGAGGGGACAGACGGCTAGGCTGCTGTGTGACCACAGTACATATATCCTGATGCATATCTACATGGGTTTTTTTTTTCCAGGGTAATTGCTAAGAATGGGCTTACTGGGTCATAGGCTATGCATATTTTCAGCTTTGCTAAATAATGCCATAATGTATTCCAAATAGTTGTTCAAATTTACACACCCAACAGTAGTGGATGAGAGTCCTTGTCACTCCATGTTGTCATCACACTTGGTATTTTCAGTCCTTTGATTTTTTTCACTTGCATGCAAGTATTTGTTTATCTAAAGATCTGACAAATTTACCAAAAACTTTTAGATATAGTATTTGCAAAGTTGGCCAGATACAAAACCCAAATTAGTAACTTTCATATATGTGTGTGGATATATATATATATATATATATACACATATATATACATATATATGTATATATATGTATATATATGAAAATATAATGAAAAGTTAGTCCCATTCAAAATTAGAAAATGTAATGAAAAATATTATTTCATTCATAATTGCAACAAAAACAATAAACCATAAAACACGTTGGAATAAACCTCAGAAAGAATAAACAAGACATACAATCAAGCCAATGTCTTTTATTTTGTTTTATTAGTTTCATGTGCACAAAACAAAATAATAGACATTTATCATTTATATCCCTCACACTGTGTAAACACCCCTCCCCCATCCACTATCCCTCTGACATCGCACAGAGCCATTACATTTCCACTGTCTCTATTCCTAATGCTGTACTCCGCTTCTTGTAAGTATATATATATATATATTCATATATATATATATATACACTTGTAGTTGACATTCAATATTGTTAAGCCAATGTCTTTCGAAAGATATTTTAAAAATAGCCCAATAAAATGGCAAGATTCACCATTTTTCTTTGTCATGTGATTAATAAATATTTGCTAAATAACTATTTATTCACTACATGAATGTGTGTTTCTCAGAAGAAGGCTGGCCTTGGAAGCCTCCTATTGTAGAGTCTGATTCTCCTTTTTATTAATGCTTTTTATACCCCACCACTCGCTCACTTATAAAAAAGAACAAGTGGGAAAAGTTGCTTAATCCTCATTGGTGATCAAGGTGAAAAAAATCATTTTCCTTTTAAGAAAAAAAAAAAACTGTTACATTTTTCATTGGTTTATGGCCATGTTATTTGAATCAAAAATTTAATTATAACTTGTATCTGGAGGCCAAGAAAAAGATGGAGAAGGCCGCCTTATATTTAATTGTCATGTCTCCTTAAGCTTCTCTTGGCTGTGACAATTTCTGAGTAGTAGATTTTTTATGTCATTGTCAATGATACCATATTTTAAACGTCATTTTCCAATTTTTTGTTGCCAGTTTAAAAAGAGGTGATTAATTTTTAATATTGATCTTGTGTTTCATGCTCTTATTGTTTACTTTTTAATTCTAATTGTTTATCTATAGATTTTTTGTATTTTGTGTGTACACAATTATATCATCTATAGATAATGAAAAAAATCTGAGACAGCAAGAGATTGGAACAGCCTCCTCACAAGTAAAATATCTAAATGGCCAATAAACATATGAAAATGTGCTGAACTTATGAATAATAAGGGAATACAAATTAAAACTATATTGAGATATCACTATACGTCGCTAAAATGGCTAAAATTAAAAAAGACTGGCAATACCAGTGTTAACAAGAATGTGAGGCAACTGTAACTCATATACACTAATGATGAAAATGTAAATTGGTACAAATTTTGGGAAATTTGTTTGCTATTATCTACTAAAATTGAACATATGCATATTCTCTGAACCATTTACTTAATGCTAGGCATATATCCAACAGAAGGATGTACAAATGTGTGCCAAGATACATACAAGGGTTTTCATAGCAGGATTAATTATGACCAAAAAATCAGGAGAAAAATGCCCAAATGTTCATCGGCAGTGGAAAGGATAAAACATTGTGGCATTTCCAAATGGATAGGAAACATTCATACAAATTAATGAACTATAACGGCACAAACAACATAGATGAATCTCACAGACATACTATTGCATGCAGGAAGCCGTTTAGATAAAGTACCAAAACAGGCAGAATATAGGGTGTTAAGGCAGTAGTGGTGTGGGGGAGGAGAGTTCTGATGGGGAAGGAGAGAGGGACAGTGTTTGGGAGAGGACAGAGAGAGGTTTCTGTTTTGTTGGTCGTGTTTGTGTCTCCACTTAGTTTGTGCGTTCAAAGGTGTGCAGAAGTTTTGATTTTATAATAATTTGTGGAGCTGTATAGTACTGAAGATTTGTGCATGATTTTCTATGTGTATTATATAAACTTTGCTTTTTTCAAAAGGTGGAATGGGGAATTCTCCCTTTTATATATCAAAATACTCTCTTAATTCAGGCTTTACTGCTCCTTCCAAGATATATCCGAGAAATTGTTTTTTGGCTTAATTTCTGTTTTGCCACAGTTTATGAACTTCTCGATAACTCTTGATCTTATCTAATGTGTCATTTTTATAGGGCCCAGTTCCTTGAGAGAAATAGTTGAAGAGTTGAGAAGGAGAAAACTGTAATTTTGATTCCTAGATACATGATTGTCTTGCATAGATAATCACATTAAAAATAGGAGAAGGCACTTCTTTCTGTCTGTGAGATATATAGCAAACCAACTCCAAATTCAAATAATGATTTCAAATGGCTGGAAACGTCATTCCAGTTTTACTTTCTAAATGTCACTCGGCCTGTCTGAAAAGACCTCATTAACCAGAAGAAACTGGAACAGGGACTGGAAGTAGTTCCCTGTACCACAGAAAGTTAGTAGGAGAGAATGTGTGAAGAAACACTCTAGAGAGGGTGAAGTGAAAAACAGCTTCAAATAACAATGGAAAAGATGACAGGAAAGGGCCGGGGAATTACCCCCACCCATGCAGGTTATACATTAGGCTGGGCTAAGAAACAGATTTTCCTGCTAGAGACAAGGTTATATGAATTTTCCTGGTTGCTGTGATAAACTCTATTAAATTAGGGGAAATGAAACAAAATAAAGATGGTGTCTTACAAAGGAAGAGGTGTTAACCCATTCATAGGTGGACTTCTGCTGTGATTATCACCAGATCCTCAGGAGAAAGGGTTGAGGAGAAACTGAATAAAGGCACTGCAAGAGAAGTATTAGGAAACCCCTCATGAACACACTAGCAGGAATTAGGAAGAGGACAAAGGGAAGAAACCCGAAAAAAGAATTTCCCTTTGTTTTATTCTGCATCCATCCCCTTTCTTCACATTCCCCAGCTACGGCCTTTGTTTCCAACCTCCATGGGATTCTCTAGGCAGGACTTCTCCCGGCCTTTCCCTGCTCCAGTTCAGCTCCAACATTTCTGCCTATTTTGTCCTCTGCCTGGGGCAAAACGCCAGTCCCTTCTCTGCTCAAAGACCTCTTGAATTAAGTACAAACACTGCACTCTGGCATTCAGGAGCCTCCACAATACATCTGAACTGATTTTTTTTCACCCTCCATCCCCGGATTCCTAACACTTATTCTGTCCACACTTTGAGGTTCCTTTTATTTGTTCCTTGTAAACTTGTTTGTTCTCCTGGCTCCATTCGTGCCCACCCTCGATCTAGAGCTGTACTGGCCATCATGGTAGCCATTAACCTCCTGTGGCCTGCTGAGCACGTGACTAGTACAAACTGAGCTGTACTATGAATGTAAAAATAGGTGTCATAGTTTGAAGACAGTATGAAAAGGAATGTAACTACCTCATGCATCATTTTATAATGATTACATGTTGAAATGATAATATTTGGATATGTTATGTTAAAGATATACTGCTAAAATTAACTTCACTTGTTTCTTTTTACTTTTTTAATGTGGCTACTAGAAAAGTTTAAATTGCCTATGTGACTCGCATTGCATTGGAAAGCGCCGGTCAAGAGTGCCCTCTACCATGTACCTCTACCACAGCCACCTCCACCTGTGGTGATCACACCACCCCTTTAGGCACACTACCTGCGTTAAGTGTACTGAGTGTCTCCTTATCCTCCCAGTCAGCTGTAATTCCTTCTTCCTTTGAGAGTCACCATCACCACCATGGTTGGCGCCATGTACTTATTTGAAGGCACTGGTCATGGTCTCCTTTGTACTCAACTGTAGTGTATAGGAAAGAACACAGGTTTGATGCAATCCACTCTTCATATTAGCTGTGTATCTTGGGCACATTACTTATCCCCTCTGAGCCTCAGTCACCTCCTCTGTAAAATGGGGATGATAATAACCCATTTTAAATGTTTACTATCAGGATTATTCAGAGAATGGCACATAGTGAGTACTCAATATATGGGAACAAATATTACTGCTACTAAAACTACCACTATTATTTTTATTTCATTAGATTATGAACATGCTCAGCACGGAGGATCAATGGTCACTAGATGTGGGCATGATGAGCAGGCCCTTTGTCACACCTGGGGAGGTCAGCTCTACATGAGTGTGCAAGTCACCCTGGAAGGGTAGGCCCCAGAGACCACACTCCTTGGACCATCTCCCTTCCCTGAGTGTGATGGACCATCTCTAGGTTGATTGACCTCTGTGACTCCTGGTATGGGCCTCTGTACTGTGAACCATGGATGATCCTAGACTAATCCAAGGATCCTTTTCAAAAAGAAGAAACCATTAGGAATTACTCGGTGACTGACATAGCTGGGCATTTGAAAGTGGAACAGCTGAGAGATGATTTTACTTCCTCCAAAACCCATTGCATGGAACCCATGAAATGGCTGAGGTTCTGTTCAGAGCTGGCATGAAAAGGTCAAGAGGCAGAGAGAGTGAAGCCCACATAAGAGGCAGAATAACCAGAAAGGCTGGGGCTTCTTGGTTTCATTACAGATTATACTGTAATTAAA
This sequence comes from Rhinolophus sinicus, assembly GCF_036562045.2. Lineage (NCBI taxonomy): Eukaryota > Metazoa > Chordata > Mammalia > Chiroptera > Rhinolophidae > Rhinolophus > Rhinolophus sinicus. The sequence goes on from NC_133754.1 coordinate 124,471,093, forward strand.
GAACACATTCACTAGTGGAAAACTGGAAAACCACACAAAGAAAAAAGAGAATAAGTTTCACAAGTCAAATATAACCAGTAAGAAAATGTTGGTATATTTCTTTTTGTTAATTTTTCCTCTACATACCTTTTTACCAAGTTGTATTGTAGGATCAAATTTTTGCCCTGCTTTTGAATATAACTGGGCACTTTTTATTTTCTAATGACACAGGTAACATATGATCACTATAGAACAGAATTAAATGTGAATAAAACAAAAGAAAGATTAAAAATTTAGTAACATTTATTATATTTTTTCAAACAAATAAAGTGCAGTAAATTATGAAAATACTTGATGATTCTATCTCCCAGGTATCTTCTTACCATGGGGAAAAAACCCCGTGTACAAACACTTCTAAAGGTACACAGTGAAAAGGGAAAGATTTGTCTTCCTTAATGCATCCTCACCCCTGTTAGTATTTTCCCCTAGAGTAACTACTGTTATTAGGTGAGTAAATATACTCAGAGAAAAAACTTGTATGCAGGTATAAGCATACATATGTATATCTTTCTATTAATTTATAAAACAAATGATAATACTATATCCATTATTATATGTATTGCTCTTTTCATTCAATATAAGTTAGATATAGGTCCATATCAGCTGACTTCCTTTTTAATGACAATATAATATTCCATTTTGGTGTGTGCCATAATATTATGTATTCAATTTCCTATTGATGGATATTTAATTTGTCTTTTTTTACCATGAGATAACTGCAGTGAACATTCATATATGTTTGTATGATATATAATGTATTTTACATAAATATATTTTATAATGTATTTATGTAATATTGATGTAATATATTTGTATCAATATATTAAAAATATTTATATAAAATATATGTTTTATACATATGAGGTTGGACAATTAAGTTCACAAACTCATATTAGAAAAAGTGCAACATACCGTATTCATTGCTGAATATCACTATGGTCACCTTCGAAGTACTCCCCTTGGGAAGCTATGCACTGATGCCAGCACCTAGTCCACCCTTCAAAGTAATTTTGGAACTCATTCTGGAATAGCCATCAGAGCTGTCGTCATATTACCTTGATGTCTTGAATGTCATCAAAATGTCTTCCTTTCAATATTTCTTTTATCTTCAGGTAAAGAAAGAAGTCATGAGGAGCCAGATCTGGTGAGCAGGGAGGGTGTTCCAATACAGTTATTTGTTGACTGTCTAAAAACTCCCTCACAGACAGTGCCGTGAGAGCTGGTGCATTGTTGTGATGCTGCAAAAGCCATGACTTGTTGGCGAAAAGTTCAGGTCGTCTTAACTTTTTCACACAGACTTTCCAGCACTTCCCAATAGTAAACTTGGTTAACTGTTTGCCCAGTTGGTCCAAATTCATAATGAATAATCCCTCTGATATCAAAACAAGGTTAGCAACATTGTTGCAACAAGTTTGCAAATTTAATTGTCAGAACTTACACACGTGTGTGTGTGTGTGTGTGTGTGTGTGTGTGTCGGGGGTTGCCAAAACAATGTATACAAGTGCACACTTTGGTCAATGTTGGTCGAGCAGTAGTTTGCCATAATCAGAAGTGCCTGGATGCTGCTGGTAACCACTTTGAGCACCTCTTGTAACTGCAGAAGTCAAACATGACTTGTATTCATCTTTTGTTATCGGTATATATTGAGTATTACAATGTTAATACAATTTTCCTTTCTTAAAATGTGTACAGGTTTTTTTTGAAACCCTCCATATGTATACATTTCTGCAGGACTATCTACAGGTAAATTCCTAGCAGTGGTTTTGCAAAGTTAAAGGGACAATTCTGTTGCTTGAAATTTTAAATTTTGTAACATATAGCCAATTTCCATGTGGTCTCTCCTTGTGAGCCAGTTTGGGCTTTCTCACAGTATGGTAGGTTCAAGGCAGTCAGACTGCTTATATGGTGGCCGATGGCTTCAACAGCGAGAATTCCAGCTAACAAGATAAATGCTGCATTATCTTTCCTGACCCAGTTGCAAAAATTATACACCATTGCTTCTACCACAGAATTCTGCCCAGATTCCAGAGGAGGCACACAGACCCCAACTTTCAATGGGTCTAGTCTAAGTCACACTGGAATTATCATGTGAGATGAGCGATATTGTTCTGACTATATCTGATATTTCCTACTCTCCAAAATGTTTGCATACATTTATACTTTTATTAAGCGTATATTAGAATACCATTTTCCCATGCCCTTTGCAAATCTTATTGGTGAAAAGTGGCTACCATGTTACTAGTTTGATTTACATTTCTAAGTAACATTGAGCTGATTTTCATATCTTTATTGGCTCTTTATATTTCTTTTCCTGATATCTGGCTATTTATAAACTTTTCTATTGGATAGTTTTCTAATAATCTTAGGAGCTCTTTGTAAAAGAAGAAAAGTATCCTTTTCTGACTGTGTGCTCTAACTATATTTTTGATATTGTTCTTCCTCTTTGACTTTATGTTTTTGCCATGCTGAAATCTTTAACTTGTTTATAGTCATAATCATCAATATTTTCTATTACTGTTCCTGGGTTTTATATCTTGCTGAGAAAGGTCTTCCTTACTCCAGTATTATTTTTAAAATATCCAAGTTTTCTTCATTTTACCTTATAATCTGTTCCTTATAATGTTATATGGACCATACAATATTGAACCATCCTCAGTTTTCTGAAAATAACTCCCGTTGGTCAATATATACTATTTTTTATGTAGTTTTGGATTCTATTTGCTAATATCTTTCCCTCTAGATCGAAGCTTTTCTCCAGTGCCAGTTTCCCAAAACTTCTAATTTCTTGTGATTGTATCTTATTCAACAAAATTTAGAGTTTTTTTCTTTTATTTCTAATTATTTCCTACATATATTACTTCATTTCTGAGTTTGTATAAGTCTGATTTATGTTGTTTTATATATTTTTAAATATTTTTAAACTCCTTTGGTAAGCACTATGTTAAAATTTCGATCTGTTTTGTAAGCATGTATTCCTGGTATTTTTTCATTATCCCTGGAGCTACTATTCTGCTCCTTATTCTCCTTCTTCTAAAAATAACTTGGTATGAGACTCAATCTTTACACTATTCTGTTGCTAAATTTACGTAATAGGAGCACATTTTTTCCTGAAGTTCTAGAAGTGGTTCTGAGTGGCTTTTCTAACTTCACAGAGCTCCCTCTTCTGTTGCTTTTGTAAATTGTTCAAACACATGGCTGCTGGCTTTCTGAGTTATCCACCCCTACACTCGTATGATCTTCTCTTTCCTTGTCTCTGTTATTTCTATCCTGCTCAAATTTGATTCCACCTCTAGCAGTTTCTCCTCAGTATAGGGTCCTTTCCCGAAAGGAAGCTGTGCCTTGTTGGTTTGAAGATAACTCATATCCTAGACTATTCCAGTGCCTTTCACAACTTACCAAGGCCCTTCACATTCGCCTGCTATTGCATTGGGCAAAACCCCTTCCATTTATCTCAGATTGGCCTGGATAGCTTTCCAGTAAGTACCTTTCAGGTATTTTGTAGTTCTCAGGTCCATTGCTTTCCTCTGCTTTCTCCCACATGGACAGCGTTACCAGGCACATCTTCATGGCAATAGGTGGTTTGTCCTCATCTGCTTGCGTTTTGTGGTTCATGTCATTCAGTTTTAGGTTAAATGGAGTTTTGGTTTCTATCTAGTTGCAGTGTCTGGTTTTGTGTGGGGACTCAGGGAAATTCAAAACTATACTGCCACCACTGCCATTGTCCCAGAACCTCGTCCTTGTATATTTGGATTGTTGGCTGCATCTTTCCAATGCTCAATACTCTTCACTAATTTGAATGAATGACACTAGCATCTTTTCCACTCTCCCAATTTTGAAGGAAAAATAGATTGCTTCCTCTGCACCCTATGTAGGAGGCATTGCTTCAGCATCATTCAAGCACAAATAGTTTTTTAGGAATACCTCACACATCACCAATAGATAGTTCCTCCTGGGGAAGAGCTGATTATATACAGCCAACTAAGAAGGAGGAATAGAAATGGAAGACTATTTGGGAGATATGTTGAGTATATTCTAAAGATCAGAAGACAGGAAATCTATTAATGATGGAAAACCTGGCGCTAAGGGTTGCTCCAGGTTTATAAATCCACATTTACCCAGATACTTCCAGCCTCTACTGCAATTTGGTACACTAGAATTAATGTCCCTGTACTTTAAACATATTGAAATCATTATAACCAATAGAACTGATGCATCTATCTGTAAAATAATGAGGAATTTCTTCAAGCATTTGAATCTGGTATTATTTGAAGTGAGAGATTCAAATAAATGAATTCACCCTTCTCTACCACTAGCTCCCTGGTCTAAAATATTGGTAAATCCCCTAACTGTCCTGTCTGCACCCATTCTGCTCTCCCTCCATTACTTATTGCTTACTTTAGAGAATTTTTTTCCTCCAAACCAAATCAAGTTGAACCACCCCACCTAAAACTGACTTCTACTGCTCTTATAAAGAAAAATTTCTTAACATGGCTTCAAAATCCCTGTGCTATCTGGCTCCCACCTGCCCTCTGGCCTCATTGTTGTCCATTCTCTGACCACTCTCTGGCCAGGGATGGCAAATACGTGGCAGGAAGGTTGGCACTGCCCTCTGCACCCCAGTACCTATGCAAATATTACTAATTATTCTATCCTACCAAGGCTGGATTTGGGCTCACTTTAAAACTCTCTCAATACTGTGCTCCAAGCTCCCCCTATGAATATGTGAGGGATCCAGTGTCCACTTCTGGTCCTCACCTTTCAAGGGCAGCACTGCTTGCCTCCTCCTAAGTTATGTGCTTGAGTGCTGTTACTCAGTATTTTAGCTTTGGCTTAGTGAGAGAGATACTTTACTTTACTTTACTTGAGTTGTGAATTCCAAGCCTTAGGTTCAGTCCTTTGCCCTTACCATGAATTCTCTCACCACAGAGCCTTTGCACATGCAGTTACATCTACTTTCCTTTTGATTTCACCTCCAGTGTCACTACCTCAGGGCAGTCTTCTCTGACCTCTCCTACGACATCATGTTACCATATCATAGGAACCACGGTACCACGAACCTCTCCTCTGCAACACTTGTCACCATTGCATTTTACTTTTGTGGATTCCTCTGATTAATATTATTCTCCTTTACGTAACTGTATGATCCATGAGAGTGATGTTTACAATCTGCAGCAGCTCATTCTACAGTTTCTTGCACACAGTGGGGGTTTAGTAAATTCAGGTTGAAAGATAACGCAAGGTTTTCTGAAAACTGACAATTATCACTTTATATCATAATTGTTATAACTTTATTTTGGAGTGAGACCTTTAAAAATGTATGTCCCCCTGCCAATATAAGCATGATACAAAAATTATAATTATATTTTTACTGATACCTCTCTTATGAAAATCAGTTACTACATTCTAACAAAAACTAGTCTCAGATATATTGAGATAGGCTCATTTACAGATGGCCAACACGCATATGAAAAGATGCTCAATATCACTAACCATCAGAGAAAGGTAAATTAAAACTACAATGAGATATCATCTAAAACCTGTTGGAATGGCTATCATCAATAAATCAGCAAGCAAAAAGTGTTGGCAAGGATTTGGAGTAAAGGGAATGCTTGTGTGTTGTTGGTGAAATTGTAAATCGGTGCAGCCATTATGGAAAACAGTATGGAAGTTCCTCAAAAAATTAAAAATAGAACTACCTTATGAACTAGCAATTCCAATTATGGATTTTTATCTGAAATAATCCAAAAGACTAATTTGAAGATATATGCACCCTTATGTTCATTGAAGCATTATGGCCAAGATATGAAAGCAACCTACGTGTCCATGGATAGACGAATGGATAAAGAAGATATAGTACATATGTACAATGGAATATTACCCAGCCATAAAAAAGAATGAAATCGTACCATTTATGACAACATGGATGGACCTAGATAGAGGGTACTATGCGAAGTGAAATAAGTCAGACAGAGAAAGACAAATACCATATGATCTCAGTTATATGTGGAATCTGAAAAAACAAAATAAATGAACAAACAAAACAGAAACAAACTCATAGATACAGAGAACAAATTTATGGTTGTCAGATGGGAGGGAGGTTTGGAGAGATGGGTGAAAAAGGTGAAAGGGATGAAGAAGTATAAACTGTTAGTTATAACAATAGTCACAGGGATGTAAAGTACAGCCTAGAGAATATGGTCAATATGATGTAATAACTATGTATGGTGCCAGGTGGGTACTAGACTTTTCAGGGTGATCACTTTGTAAGGTATGTAAATGTCTGGTCACTATGTTGTACACCTGAAACTAACATAATATTGTATGTAAACTATAGTTGAAAAATTACTTTGAAAGAAATAAAAATGACAAAAGAAAAGTGAAAAGGAGAACTGAAAGTGGGGGAATTCCTCTGAGATTGAGGGTAGATGACCATATAAAAAGCCCATGCTTATGGAGCAAAAGCATTCACACTTCAAACCTCTGAAGCACTTGCTCTGGTGCCTAGGTGGTTACACACAACACGGTTCCCGTTTTCATCATGACCAGCCAGTCCATCCTTCAGCTCGCTCTCCTGTTCTGTTTCTCCACCACAGCTCTTTGCATCAACTACAACTTACTTCGACTCCAACAAAGAAACTGCAATTTGGCTTGTCAGAACCTCCTGTGGCAGTTGAATGGAACCTCTCAAAATTGCCTCAAGGACAGGATGGACTTTAAGCTCCCTGAGGAGATTAGACAACCACAGCAGTTCCAGAAGGAGGAGGCCATTTTGGTCATCCATGTGATGGTCCAGCAGATCTTTGCTCTTTTCAGAAGAAATTTCTCTAGCACTGGCTGGAATGACACCATCATTGAGAAGCTCTATGTGGAACTCAGTCAGCAGAGGGATCGTCTGGAGACAGCCTTGGAGGAAACAATGCAGGAGGAAAACTTCACCTGGCAAAACATGACCACGCTGCACCTGAAGAATTACTACTTCAGGATCAGGCGGCACTTGAAAGCCAAATCATACAGCAGCTGTGCCTGGACAGTAGTCCGAGCGGAAATCCTCCGGAACTTTTCCTTCCTTACCAGACTCACAGACTACCTTCGAAACTGAGGACCCCCAGCCGGTGCCTCTGGGAATGAAGAACGACTACAGCCATTCTTCAACCAGCAGAGGCTCTTTATTTGACTGATAGCTGATGCACTGCTTTTGAAAGGACAATCAAAGACTTTACATTTTTTAAACTAAATTATGCATTAAGTTATTTTTTTAATTTATTTATACTTTTGCTTTGGAAAATAAAATTTTTTGAAAGAAAAGTCACCATGGCGGTTTTGATTTTAACTTGATTTATATAACCACCCGTATTAAAAATTGCAGAGTACCTATCAGATGTTCTTTCTAAAATATACCTGCAAAGCAGTACAGGACCCGGCCTTCCAGGAATTTAAGCTTCAAGGGAGTCACTCGGAATATACAAGGTAAGAGACAATAAGGGGAGCTGTATCTTATTTGAGAATAAACGTGGCCTGAGCCTTTCTAGAATTAAAATGGCAGTGGCAGGCAGGTGACTCCGGAACTAGAATTAGGCTGCCTACTGTTTATATTCTGTACCCCAGTCTCTCTGGCTCTAAAGTTAGAATTTGACCGGCTCTCAGGGTAACCGGAGGAATATTTCAGTGCTTGTGCTCACCCTAAACTCATCTCTGTTATATGTGGGATGCTCTGCTCCCCACTCCAACTCCCCCACCTTGGGATTTAAAAAAATTTATGTGCCCCTCAGAAGCCTAATGCGAGACTTCTCAGACACTTCTGTAACACTGTTAAATAGCAGTCCCTTTATTTTACTCTTCATGGAACAGCCAAGATGTATGGGTGTCTTAGGGGGAGCTGTAGTCTCTGTCTGCTTCTAGGGCACAGACGCCAGAGGGAGAAAGAACTCTGTTTTATTCCCCTGCTACCTGGCTATGTTTTTACCCTATTCCCCCCCCCCCCCCCCCCGCCCTGTTCATACAGAATTCAAGGAAAATCCTACCTGATTATCCTGTTGCTCTGCATATGTGAAGCCACATACTCTCTACAGCCAAATCCTAGTTAGGAGCAGCAGATTAAGTCATTTCAGGTCAAATGGAAAACCAGGAAGTGTGGGAGAAAGGGACATTCAGGTGGGGTAGAGGGGCACTACCTTTCCCCAGGGCTGTTTCCTAGTTGCTCGTGGGTCCCTGGCCAGCATAGCCTTGAGTCAGAAGGGGGAGCCCTGAGTGTACTGTCTATACAAGTGTCTTTTTCTGACACTTCCTCACCGCAGAATCTCTTAAGGGAAATCAGACTTCGGTACTGCTGCTGCAGGAGAAAATGCTTCGATAAAAATCAAGTCTTCTAAGTTCCTTCCCTTTTCCCCCCACTCACTAGCTATGTGACCTTGGGGCAGTTACTAAACCTCTATGAGACTTAGTTTCCTAACTTGTAAAATAGGAATAATGTAATTGTGCCTATCTAAGGGATACTTATGAAGAGAACCAAATCCAACTACATACAGAAGAGCTCAGCACAGTGCCTGGATGGCAGCTGCTAATGACAGGCACATTCATAATAATCCGAGATCCCAAAGGGTTCAGTATCCCAAAGACAGAAACTCAGCCATGTGATGAAACCCTCTCCTGTATCTCTTCCAAACCCTCGGCAGACATAGCTCCCCACAGAGTCCCTATGTATGTAGAAATCATGAGTGTCCAGGTCCATGTTTGAAATGGTGTAAGGAAACAAGCATAGGATGGCTAGACATCTATAAATGAACCAAGGTAGTGGGGACAGAAGGCAGAGTCATGACAACAGAACCATTTTTCCACCTTCTACCTTAGGAATCCAAGGAAATCATGGAGAGGATATGGGTGCTTCCATGGACACGGACTGGAGGAGTTTTATTTAGCTCTGAAGCAGTTAGAGGCCATGGCAAATGCCTGGGTTGCATTTAATACATTAATATTGCCTAACCATTTAGACAGGGTAATGTCAGTGTATGTTTGTATGGTATTTTTTGCAGTTAACAAAGGCATTTGGGGTGTCCTTAGGTACCGTTAGGTATTTAGATACATTTGATGCAAGGACTTTAAAAAATGCAAAAAATATTCATCGACTGGAAGAAAATATTTGCAAATCATATATCTGATATGGGACTATATTCAAAATACATTTTTAAAAATACTCTCGGGCCAGCCCGGTGGCTCAGGTGATTGGAGCGCCATGCTCCTAACGCAGAAGGCTGCCAATTGGATTACCACATGGGCCAGTGACAGACGGCTCAGTTGGTTGGAGCGTGGGCTTTCAACCACAAGGTTGCTGGTTGGACTCCTCGACTCCTGCAAGAGATGGTGGGCCCTGCCCCCTGCAACTAAGATTGAACACAGTACCTTGAGCTGAGCTGCCGCTGAGCTCCTGGATGGCTCAGTTGGTTGGAGCATGGGTTCTCAACCACAAGGTTGCTGGTTCAACTCCTCGACTCCCACAAAGGATGGTGGGCTGCGCCCCTGGCAAATAACAATGGCAACTGGACCTGGAACTGAGCTGCGCCCTCCACAACTAAGGTTGAAAGGACAACAACTTGACTTGGAAAAAGTCCTGGAAGTACACACTGTTCCCCAATAAAGTCCTGTTCCCCTTCCCCCAAAAAATAATTTTAAAAAACAACAACTCTCAAAACTCAACAATAAGAAAATAATCAAGCCCCCCCCCAAAGACAACAAAAAAACTGGGAAATACATTTGAATTGATAGTACACCAAAGAGACACATGAACAGCAAATAAATACATGGAGATACTAAAGGTTTCTTTGTGGATTTCTTTGCGGCTTAGATCAGATAATGAATGTGAAATGGGTTTTGATTACAGCTACACCACGAGGATGTAGCATAGCCACTGCCATTTCTGAAGAAAGTCCACCAGCCATCCTGGTCGAGTTCTATATGTGATACACTTGAGGTCTGGCCCGCAGAAAAGGGCCCTAATCAATACGAACTTCTGTCTTGGCTAGTCTGGCTGTGAGACATACAGAGAGCCAGCAGGTGGCAGTGGAGTCAGAAGGTAAGTGGCACCCAGAGTCAGACCTGGACAATGGCAGGTATTTTCTCTAAATCTGTTGTGCCAATGCTTATTGAGCCTAAAAAAACAAACTGTTTTATAATTTATTATTTTGTCTTCAATGTTAACTGTTGCTTTTTAAACATCAGATTGTCTAAGATCTCCTAGAATAGTTTAAAACAATTGAACTCTGAGATTGGACTAGAATTGCCAGTACAGAAGCATACTCTCCTAATTTAGTAGGACCAAATTAATCCCTTAACTTGCTATTTGACTTGATGGTGAGTACTCCAGAAACTTGTTCACATCAAACAATGACCACCAAATCAGTAAATTCTGCTTCAGTTGGCATTCTTTTCTAAAATTCCTGCTTTGCTTTATAATTCCCTGAGTAGGATATATTTAGGAAACTCAAAATGAATTATTTAAATTATATCCCCCAATAAATAACCTAGGAATAAGAAAAAATGGAGCTACTTCAAAAAAACCCTCTTAAGAAAATGAAAAGAATATGTGTGCAAGTCACATATCTGGTAAAGGATTTATATCAATACATAAAGAACTCTGACAAATAGACTGAAAGTAAAGGGATGGGAAAAAGATATTTCATAAAAATGGAAACACAAAAAAACACACCCCGCAATAAAAGCTAGGGTAGCAATGCTTATATCAGACAAAATAGACTTTAAAACAAAGGCTATAACAGGAGACAAGGAAGGACCCAGTAATCCCATTTCTGGGTATTTATCCGAAGAAACCCAAACGCTACTTAGAGGGAACCTGTGGGTCCATATGTTCATTGCAACATTGTTTACAATGGCCAAGATGTGGAGGCAGCCTGGGTGTCCGTTGATGGATGAATAGGTAGAGTGTGCTCAACATGGTCAGTCTTTTTAATTTTAGCATCCTAATAAGCACAGAGTGATATCTCACTGTGGATTTAATTTAATTTCCTGAATGTATAATGATGTTGATCATCTGTCTTATGAGCCATCTGTGTATCTTCTTTGGTGAAGTGTGTGTTCAAATCTTTTGTCCACCTTTTATTGGGTTGTTTTCTTATGATTGAGTTTTGAGAGTTCTTTTTTATCCCCCTTCATCTACCCTCCCCCTTTTAAAATTTTTCAGTTACAGTTTACATTCAATATTATTTTATATTAATTTAAGGTGTACAGCATAGTGGTTTGACATGTATATAATTTAAGAAGTGGTCCCGCCTGACTAGTCTAGTACCCATCTGGCTCTATACATACTTGTGACCATATTATTGACTATATTACCTATGCTTTACTTTATATTCCCATGACTATTTTGTAACTACCAATTTGTATTTCTTAATAGCTTCACGTTTTTCACCCTACCCTCAACTTCCCTCTCATCTATTACCCCAACTAATCTAGTACCCGTCTGAAACCATCCATAGTTATTACAATATTATTGACTATATTCCTTATGCTATGCCCTACATCCCCATGACTACTGTGAAACAACCAGTTTGTACTTCTTAACTTCTCCCCCTTTTTCACCCACCCCGAGCCACCCGCCTGTCTGGCAACCATCAAAATATTCTCTGTATCTATGAGTTTGGTTCTGTTTTATTTATTTATTTTGTACTTTAGATTCCACATAAAAGTGAAATCACATTGCATCTGTCTTTCTCTGTCTGACATAGTTCACTCAACACAATATTCTCTAGGTCCATCCATGCTGCCACATATGGCAAGAACCCATTCCCTTCTAAGCACAATTTCATTGTATATATGTACCACCGAAAGGATGTCGAGCAACTGAAACTCTCACAAACTGCTGGTAGAAATGAAACATGATACAACCACTTTGGAAAACCATTTTGTAATTTTTTAAAAAGGTAACATACACCTACCATATGATCCAGCCATTCCACTTGGTTATTTACCTAAGAGAAAAGAAAGCAGGTTTCCATGCACAGACTTATATATGAATATTTGTAGGAGCTTTATTTGTAATATCCCCAAGTTGGAAACAACTCAAATGTCCATCACAGGAGAATGACTAAGGAAATTGTAGTATATCCATGTAATGGAATACTATTCAGTAATAAAAAGGAATGAATCCCTGATACACACAACAGCATGGATGAATCTCGAAATAATTATGCTGAGTACAAAAGGAGTACATTCAAAAAGGGAAGTACGTTCTGTATTTTACCTTTTTACAAAATTCTAGAAAGAAAAACTAGTCTATAATAACAGATAGTGATTAGTAGTTACCTGGGGGTGAAGGCAATGGCAGTGAGGAAAGAGATGGAGAAATTACAAGGGAACACAACAAAGCTTTTGAGAGAACGTGGATATCTTCACTATCTTGATTATGCTGATGGTGTCAGGGATGTACACATATGTCAAAACTTATCAAAGTGTCACTTTAAATATGTGCAGTTTATTGAATGTCAATTATACTTCATTAAAGCTCTTAAGAAATATATATGTAAAATGGAGCCAAAACATCTTGTGTCCCTTTGTCAGAATCAACATACATCATTTGACATCCTAAGGTTTCTTAATAAGATTCCAAGACAAAATTAAGTCAATAGACCCTTAGAAAGGAAAAATTACTTTATGATCTAAGTCCATCATTGTCAACAGTTAGATTGAGGTTTTTACATCACATTTACAATAGTTTTTTATATTTTAAAAGGTTGCTGAAGAAATTGATCAACATCGCCACATGCTAACACTATGAAAAAAAAGCCCAGAGCACTTTGTACATTGTATAAATGCACCAATTTTATTTCAAGTTGCAAAACCCAGTGCGAAAGGAAACTTTTTTATTGTAGTAAAATATGTATAACATCAAACTTACCACTTTAATCATTTTTAGGTATACAGTTTCATGGCATTAACTACATTCATATATTTGTGCAACCATTACCACAACCCATCTCCAGAACTTTATCTTTCCCAACTGAAATTTTGTACCCATTAAACACTAATTTCCCATTTCCTTCTCCCTCCAACCCCTGACAACCACCATTCTACTTTCTGTCTCTATGACTTTAACTACTCTAGTTACCTCATGTAAGTGGAATCATACAGTATTTGTCCTTCTGTGACTGACTTATTTCATTTGCCATAATGTCTTCAAGTGCTGTCCATGCTGTGGCATGTGTCAGAATTTCCTTCTTTTTTTTAGTCTGAACAATCCATTGTATGTATATATCACATTTTGTGTATCCATTTATCCATCAATAGACACTTGAGTTGCTTCCATCTTTTGGCTGTTGTAAATAATGCTATTATAACCCTAGGTGCACAAATACCTGTTTGAGTCCCAGCTTTCTCTTCTTTCTCTTCTTTTGGATCATATGGTAATTCCATATTTAAATTTTTGAGGAATCATCAAAGCAACTATTTTTACATTATGCTTTCATAATGCAAATGTTTGTGATCATAGCATGATGCAAACACAACAATAACAGCTGTATTTCTTAAGGACATACGTTCTGCAAGGGACTCTGCTAAGTGTGTTATAAACATATACCATCTTATTTAATCTTCCTGAGAACCCCTAGGAGGAAAGTGTTATTTATTATTGCCTAAGGAAAATGAGGCTCAGTAAGGTTAAGTAACTTTCCTCAGTCTACACTTGATAAAGAACAGAGACATATTTGGAATGAGAGATGATACTCTTAACTACCTGGAATGATCTGCTACCTCTCAAATGTTATTTTTATACAACTACATAGCACTGACGTTGTGATTTAGAGTGGGAACCAGAAGCTCTACAGTCTCCCCCCCCCCCCCCGCAGCTCCTGACGTTGCTGCAAGTTTCCCTGAGTACCTTCTCCAGGAGCTGCTGCTCTCTTCACTCAAGCAGTTTGTTTCCCTTCCACCCCCATCCAGAAAAGGACTCTCTCCATTTCTCTAGAGAGATTAGGAAATTCCCATCTGCTCTCTCAACAGACTCCACAGTGAATATTTTCTCTTAAGGGTTTTAGAAGCGACTGCCTGAACCGTGAGTCACCGTTTTCCCTGGCAAGGCTGCACTTCCTTCTCTCGACCACTATGCTTTTATCCCGTACTGGTTCTAATGCAGTTTCCTTTCAGTCTGGCACCAGCTGCTTTCGTTATCTCATAGAAATGTTTAAGAACTAAATGGCTTGCATTGTTTAATGAAAACACAAAAATTTTTCTTTCCATTCACTATTAAATTTCTTGGATTTTCCTTTTTTTTGTAAAATTCCAAAGATAAAATAAATAGTCTTCAAAGCCAAAAATGACTTACTAATCCAGAAATGCCTGAGTTCGAAATCTGTGAATTTAAAAGTCCAGATTTTTTTTTAAATTTTATTATATTCTAGTGAAAAAAGGACAGGACGTGGAGTTAAGCGCTAATGTGGGTTCTGCTATTTTCTAAGTGTATGATCTCAGCATGTTATGTAAATTGACATAAACATACCTCCAACTCTTGAAGAATAAATGGAATGTGTGACATGGTCCAGTACAGAACCTTCCCTATAGAACATACCCAATGTTTAACTTAGTTAAAAGTGAATAAAATTTTTAGAAATGTCTCACACAAAATTAGGTAGGCTTCTGGAGCACTCTTTTCAAAATCTCATACACAAAGCAATTCCTAAATAAGTAGATAGTTGATAACAGTTTTGCTCTCATAATAGAATATAAATCAATGTACTTTTCACCAGTCATATTTATAAATATTGGGAAAGAATATTCAGCATCTATGATTACCAAGTATAAGTAAGACATTTCTAAAATTTCAATCTCAACATTTCTATAAGTGGACTCCAGAAAGTTATTTAAGAAGCAAGACCGATCGTTTCACAGATCTTTGAAATGTCAAGGAAAAAGATGGGTAAAAGAAACAGACTGTGGGAAAGGGGGAACAGGAAGAAGAATTAGTCTTTATTGATCTCCTATGTTGTGTCTGAACTCTGTTCAGCTCTTTACATATTCCATCTATTGTTGCCCGCCTGGTACCAGGGCCACCACCTACAGCTGTGGGAATGGGCATCTGACTCAGGCTGGGCAGCTGAGAGCACTTGTATCTCCATGGCCACAGTTACTGGTCAGGAGGAGATAAGTGACTCAAGCAGAGGCCATGAGAGTAACAAGCAGGACTTTTGCTGAATGCTGGGGAAAAGGAGGGTCTTTGTGTGCGGTAGTGGGTTCCTGGATCAGTGTAAGCCAAGATGGCCACATCCAGCTGCACAGCTTATGCTCTGAACACCTTTAGGCAGCACCTTTCTCTGGTCAGCCTGGCATGTCCCCACATGGGCAGAAATGCTTATGAGTAAAGCCAACTCAAAGGAGAGCAGAAGGGAAAGATAGACAACACATTCCTGAAAATAATATTTCGGCCATGACTGAAGCCAGGTGAAACCCCTAAAGTGTTTAAGTTATCTGAGCCTTGAAACAGGGTTAGCAGGGACTGGAAAATAAACTAAAAACCCACCCACACTGACCTCTCCTGCCTTTTGAAGCAACCCATCTGTACTTCCTTCACCTTAAATTTTGTGAAGGATGGTCGGCCCGTCCTTAGAAATATGGGGAGGTACTCGCAGCTCATGCCTGACTGGCTCTTTCCTTGCCCTTATGGTGAGACATGATGTTTGTGTACTGATCAAAGTTAGTGATTTATGAAACTGCCTACAATCTCATCAGTCAATGCTTTAGACTGGGGTTCAGCTCAATCTGTTTAGGAAGATAGCCAGGGCTTCAGAGTTAAACTGCCCTCACATTTCTATTTAAAATCTACGTCTTTGCAGAGGCACATAGTTTTACCCTTGGATGCAATTCAACAAACATTTCCTAAATGTGCAATGCATACCAGACACTGTGCTAAGCCTGGGGCTTATGCGGACAAACAAGATACAGACATTATCCTCAAGAAGCTCATTTTCAAGGGAAAGAAACAGATAAGTATGCGACTAAAAATGATAGCATGATGGTAAATGTCATTCTAACATAATGAACAATTTCAGATAGAAGTCCAGGTTTGTTCTGTCTGACAGGATTTGAGCAGCCTTCTCAAAGAAGATATTTGAACTCGGATTTGAAGAGATAGTGACATTTTAAAATGAAAAGAATGGGAGAGAGGGCTTCTCAGAAAAAGAGCAATCTGAACAAAAAAAACAGTCATAAAAACATAGAGACTGTCATGAAGTTCAGTGCGACTAAACAACAGAATTGAGTAAGAATGAGAAGAAAATGAAGCTGGAATTTTGGTTGGGAGAGATGACGAGAGCCTGGAGAAATGGGATTTTAAGGCGAGAGATGGCATGTTCAGATCTCTTTAAGACAGGAGTCTCTGGTCACAGCTTGAAGGGATAGATCGGAGAGGAGTGGGATTGAAAGGCTGCTGACGTCTGAGTCCCTGATCTAGGACTGAGCAGGGAATGACATACTATGGGAATTCATTCTGCATAAATCTCTCAGCCTTAACAGGCTCTTTTCTCTTCATAGTCACAATTTAACTCTTATGTTGCCATTGCCACAGAGATAAATTTTTGAAAGGACTGAAATTACAATTCTCGATCAGACTGAGAGGCAACACTTGTTGTTATTAATGAACCGCCTCTAAAGCCCCAGAACCTCTTCTCAGCTCACAATAAGGCTAATGAGGTGTCTCTAAAACAGGAACCATGTATAACTGGCTAGGCACAAGAAATCACTTGATGAGATTAACATCCTCTATGTACGTGCCAGGTATGAATCTATTTCTGCACAAGACAGACTACAGTTCTTGTTTGATAGCATTTCAACTGCTGTTCCTGGGAGCACTTACAGGGCTTTCCCATACAGTGGTAGGTATTGCCAATCTTTCAATTGACTGAGTAGGGTGTATATCCCTGCTCTCAGGCTAATTCAGCAAAGCTATGACAGTTAAACCCAATGTCCCCTCTCTCACTTGCAGATGAGTCTTTTAACACTGGTGAAATTCAGACTTTGGTGGCAGGGTATATTCATTTACTAGGGCTGACGTAACAAAGTGCCACAAACTGGGTGGCTTACACAACAGAAATTTACTGTCTTACAGTCTGAAGGCTACAAGTCAAGATCAAGTTGTCAGCAGGGTTGGTTCCTCCTGAGAGCTTTGAGGGAGACTATGTCCCAGGCCTTTCTCCTGGCTTTTGGTGGTTTGTAGGAATCTTTGGCATTCCTCAGCTTTTGCTGCATCACCCTGATTTCCGCCTTCATCTACACATGGCACTCTCCGTGTGTGTGTGTGTGTCTAAATTTCCACTTTTAATATGGACACCAGTCATATGGATTAGGGGAGCCACCCTACTCCAGTATGACTTCATCCTAACTTAACTAATTACATCTGCAACAACTCTATTTCCAAGTAAGGTTACATTTTGAGGTATTGGGGGTTAGGGCTTCAACATATGGATTTGGTAGAGGAGGGGACACAGTTCAACAAATAACACAGGGGAAGATGAAATACCCCTTTCTCTTCTATCCTAGGTACTAGTTTGTGTAGGGTGGGGGAAGTTTATCAACTCTTCTGTTGGGGTTTGCCTTGAAAGAGGGTCCCCGCTCTCTACCTCAGCTTCCACAAGCTGTAGTAAACAGTGGCACAGACAACTTGAACTTTCTCTGATATGCTGCTATGAAGCCAAAATGAAAACCAGTCAACTAAAATGCCATAGAAACCTTTAAAGGTGATTCAAATCATCCCTTCCACTGTATTTGCTGTAAACTTTATAAATAGTTTAAAGGACAAGAATATATTTGTTGAATTTGCTTTAGACCAATTGGCTCTGTTGGGCATGTGTGGATCTTAGCATCTGTTGAGGAAGGGAAGCCACATAAAGGGAGGAAGACAACATTTAATACCGACTTCTTCCCCTCCAGGCTGCAACTTGAGCTCTCCTAAAACCCAACATGGCTGAATTCCACGGATTAATTTTCTATCATACACCCCATCCCTGAAACAATAAATGTGGTCGGCATGAGAGATTAATTTTCTTTCTATTTACTTAACTTTGTTCTTATTTCTTACGGCCTAATAACATTGGATTTATTAAGCTGAGAATGCTCAGGCTGTCTGGGCTACACTCTATAATAGTTCCCATGTTGATCAAAAAAGAAAGTTTCTTTTTTCAAATTGCTTCATCCTAAACCCTTGGTTTCACCCCAGGCTGTGTAGGCTTGGGGAGGTCTGTGTGAAGAGGATGTGTCCAGCATTCCATCCTGTATCCACTCTCTGTGGAGGACTTCACGAGCACGATGCCTGGCATACAGTAAGAGCTTAATAAATGGTGCTGTTTTTCCTTTACAGACAATTTCTATCTATTATTCTCTTGCTGAAATATAGGAGCTTCTATTACAAAGTACCGCCTTCTCTAGGCCAAAGTAGAATTTCATAATATCTGCATAAAATCTCAGATGGCTCAGACAATTATTCTCTTCTATGTGGTTAGAAACAACAACATGGCTATGTCGTAGGCTGGCCAATAAGACAGAACTTAGCATGAAGCCCATGGCTATTTCAAACATATTTTTAGAAAGAAAAAAACTGGATTGGATTATTATCTTATGCTGATTCCATGTGCAATAAAGTTTCTGTCTCTCATTCATTGTACAATTACACAGGCATTATTGCCTGAACCCAGCCTCCCACTGGAAATCTCTTTAGGTTTGGTGCCTCACACTGGACTAGTAGGCTGATTCTTACTCCCCATTCCCTGGCAGCCTAGCCATAAAAACGCCAAAGTGAAAAAGATGACAGGGACAAGTTTCCGTCGTTAGATGTCACAGGGAGCTCTTACTAGTCCCTAATGAGCCTCTGTCCCCTTTTTAAAATCTTGTTTCCCCCTCTGATCATCACTTGAGAATGGAGAAATACAGGCAATGCACAGGCTGAGTAACTGGGGACCCTCATACAGTGCCAAAGAGTCTTCCGAAAGTTCTGAGCAAGGATAGTGGACCATTAAGATGTGATAACGTCCAAGCAGACATCAATGCACTCATCAATAACAAGTTCTCACCAGCAAGTCTAAAAACTTTCCTGATTGTTTTCTCTTCTTTTATTCTTTTTATTTGTTGGAAGTGATAAATGTGAACTCAAAGAGAAAATAGTAGTAGAGGGAAGCAGTGGGAGAACAATTTACAATTCAGATTTATTGACCTTAAATGAACTGTTGTTATTGATCAACTTGGTAAAAACTGCCCCTGTGGAATCCATTGTCTGACTGCACTTTGCTGTGACACTAAGTGGTCACCTACCTGGCTGTGTGTGAAACACATTTTGCCTCCAGCAGAGAATGGCCCATCAGTGACCTTGCCCTCTTTTAACTGGCCAAAATAGGAGGAAATATATTTTCATAGACTTTTGACCACACAGTAATAAGGTTTGTAGGAGCTCTAAGTGCAATGTCAAACACCATTGAGTTCCCCCACTAGTCCTAATATTCTTTCCCTCTTGACCAAAATAACTAAGCTAAGGGCACACCATGCAGTCACAGCACCCTCGGCATGTATCATATCTTCCTCAACACAGCACTTTAATTCCAAAAACTAGACTTGCAAAGAGCAGATTAGAGCTCCTCCCTCCCCTGGCCTTCATTATTCCCACTCAACAACCCACATGCCCTCAAGAACAGATAAGGATTTCAGTAGCCAGCCTCAGGACCTGTAAGCAGAAGTGAGTACCCTAGGGGAAAGGAAAGAACATTCCAGGTCACATGAAGTTTGAGTAAATTAACTTAAATTTCAAAAAGAAATGTGAAGTTCCTGGCTCAAGATGGCAGATAACCATCTTTTACCTCTTGCTCTTCCCAATATCTCTTTGAAAATAACTGTAAACAAGTGATGAGAGGGTGGAGTCATGGGATATTGTCAATGTGCAAGAAAAAATACATCATGATTTAAGTATGTCATTTACACTCATGTTTATTCTAAAAAGTATATGCTTACGAAGTGACCCATGAAGAATGAAAATAATATAAGTATTTCTGTTAGGAATGCTTTCACTTACAAGTAAGGAACAGCCTTATTAGCAGTTGCTTGAACAGAAAGGGGTTAGTTTTCTCACCTCTAATAGATTCAGAACTAGGAAGTCAGAGCAGGATAGATTTGCAACAGTAATGCCTGGGACTCAGGTGCTCTCTTTCTACTCCATTGTTTTTATTGTCACTGATACACTTGTCACCTCATGGCCTGTCACCTTGTGGCTGTTGCACCTGCAGGCATTGTCTCTACATTTCAGCAAGAAGGAAAGGTTGTAACATGAATCAGGAAAGCAGAAGCTTTCCCAGAATTCTTCATCTTCCAAATGGAGTCTGGGACGTGGGTGTTTTAGCTAGACATATTGTCTCTGTTAATATGATAAAAGAAAGAATGGAAAATGGGTAACATGTTTTTTAAAAAAATATAACTGCAACTATATCCAACACAATCTAGAGAAAAGAAGTGGCAGTGATATAAACAAACAAAATTTACTATATTTTAGGACATGAGGTGAAAAGTTAGAATCTAAATTAATAAATCAATAAATAAAGATTGTAGTACATCATTCAGAATTGTGAGCTAATAATAAATTGTAAAAGGAAAGAAATAGAAAACAGGTCAGAAGTGGTGATGATGCCATGGGAGAGGATATTTTTTTATTTAATTCTATTCTGTTTGAATTTTTTTTTAATACTCTGTGCATGCTATACAGTTCTAAGAACTGTCAGGAGAGAGAGAAACATGTGAGCTGATTTTATATTTCAAGCAACTGAAACAGGATAGATTTGTTATAAATATGCCCAACACCTAGTAGAGTGTCTAGCACATAGTATATGCTCAACAAATATTTTGAATGAAAAAGTTAATTTTTATAATAAAAAGTAAAATTAAATATTTATACACTCCAAAAAATATCATGAGAGAATGACAAAAGTTAGAATATATGATGCTCTTCAATTTGATGAGACAATGTCATTCTTTGTCTCAAACTTTTGTGGATTGGCTTAAATGCCCACAGCAAGCAAATATTTTAAGCGGGTGTATCTCAGTGTGCATGCCTCTGGCCTTTCTAAAAGCAGCCTTTGATAAGTCCTAGGGACAGTGACGATGGAGGCACATAAAGGATAGCAGAAGGGATCACAACCAAAGTGAACAAAGAAGAGTCATGGAATTGAAGAGGGGTACAAGCTTCATCTGCTTCATAATTTTGCCAGCAGCAAAGAGGAGAGTCAGGAAATGAGGAAATCTAAACTCACTTTCTTCTCCACCTGTCAAATGAGAATAAGAATACCTACTTGAAATTTATTTTAGAAGGATATTTTTTAAAGAAAGATGTGAGAAATTATTTGTGCTGTGAATGTCAAACATGGCCCATTAGCCTTGAAAAGGAACAACTCCATGTTTTAAAAATCACAAATACTCAACATTACTAAAAGAAATAGGCATTGAATACAAAATAATATAACTTTCAGGTTATAATTCAGGATATTCAAATATTCAGCAACTGGTATGATAGTGGAGGGCAACAGAAAGTAATTGTCAAAAATCTTAAAAGTGTGTATTTTCTTTGATTTAGCAGTTCTGTTTCTAGAAATTTATCCTAAGGAAATAAGATAAAATTTGAAAAAGTGCTTATATGTCTATTGTTGCAGACTTTGTAACACCTAAAATTTGAGAGTAAGTATAAATTTCTAACCATAAAATATTAATTAAATAAATTATGCTACCATCTCAAAATGGAATACTATATAGCCATTAAAACGATTATGCTAGATCGCTATGTATTGACTTAGAAAATATTACATAGCCAATACACTGTTAAATGACAAAGATACATTTTAAAACAATATACAAAGTATAATTCAATTTTGTGAGAAAATGTATATGTATAGACTAAAGCTTAAATTATGTAAATAGTAAATTATGAATGAAATAATGAAGTAAGCATCTCTGAGTGTATTTTTTCTTTGTACATTTTCTGAATGTTTAACACATTTAAAACATAGCAGGTAATGGCTTTTATAATTATTTAATAATAAAGTGATCTCAATTTTGAAGAGAAAGTATGTTGTCTCCAGTCTTATCACAACCCTAATGAATCATTTGCTTTTATTGTATTTTGACATTTCATATACTCCACTGTATCCCTGACCACAAAGTAACTGATACCATGAAAATAATCTCTGCTTGATGCGGTTATTGGGGCTGTTATAAGCCCCAATTTAATATTTGAGAATAACATAATGGCATTATTTTGTACCTTGAGGTAATTTTAAAACATAATTACCCAGTTGTAAACTTTTATCATTAGTAGAAAATGCATGAGATTGGCATTTAGGAGGCTTGAATACTTTTCTCTCCTCAGGTACTTGTTAGTGGGCAAATCTCTCTACAGGACTTCTTAGCGACCCAGTGAAGATTTCAGAGGCTTGCATTTATAAGAATTTTAGTTCTATCACTCAAAGATTTTCTGTTTTATCCAGTTTCCATCTCTCTTTAAGATTATAATTGAATGTAAAGACTTTTTCTGCTGGTTTTCAATATGCCTAAAGCAAATGGTCTGAATGAAAATATATCTATATTTGAGTCCTTGTATTTCTAAGTCAACACTTACAAATTGTGTGACCTTGGACAAATTTCCTAACCTTTCTGAGGTTCAGCTTCGTCAGTTTAAAAGTGGGCTAATAAAATGATCTATCTCTTAAAATTTGAGGTATGAGATATTATACCCAACTATCTGGCACAAGTCCTGATATATAGGTAGTGCAAGACAAATGTTCGCTCTTGTTATCAATGGCTACATTGGTTACTTACCTTTACTCAACTACAGATTAAGCTCTAGTAATAAGAAAATATATAGAGGAGAGATCCAAGATGGCAGACTAGATAAACACTCCCTGCATCCTCCCGGGAACACATCAAAACTACAACTAAATTATAGAACAATCAACCTGGAGAACCATCTGAAGTCTAGCTGAACAGAAGTCCTATAACTGAAAATATAAAAAGAATCTACGTCGAGACTGGTAGGAGGGGTTGAGACACGGAATGGGCCCCAAACCTCTGCACAGCGGTTGAAAATCATGAGGGAAATCTCATCCACAGAGGTTCCCCCAGAGGAGTGAGGGTCCCCAGCCCCACACCAGACTCCCCAACCCAGGAAGAAAAGTCCTCACAACATCTGTCTGTAAAAAATAGTAGGGATTCCAACCATCCAGGTGGGAGAGAAGACTATGGGAAACTCAGTTGTCCTCTTAAAAGGCCCGCACACAGACTCACTCACTTGCAGGCACTCACCTTGGGTTCCAGCAGGGCAATAGTGACTTGGGGGCATCAGAAGCATACAGGGGGGCAGACAGGTGTGTGGCTTCACAGTGAAGGCTGGAGAATAGTCGCCATTTTTCCTGTGAGCAGTCCTCCTGTGTAGCTGGCAGGCGGATGCCATCTTTCCTATGTTAAGCCCGCCCCCTATGCTTACAGCCAAATCTGAATCTGATTGGCCTGGTGAGCTTCACTGGGACCCTGGCCCACCCAACTAGTCCACACCAGAGCACTTTCTCATGAGGAGCCAGACCCTCTCACATTGTACTCTTTCTTGGAAAACTGTCAGAGTCTGGTAGGCTCCTAGCAGGTGGCAACCAGCCTTGGTGTGCTCCGAGACTTTTGCTGAGTCATTATTCCAGGCTCAGCATTGGCACTAAACCAGAACTTAACCTGGTGACCACAACTCTTCCCACTATAGTGACTCCCTGAGTCCCTGCCTCACTCAACTTGTATACCGCATGAGGCTCTATCAGCAGCTGAACCTGAAGGGAGTTGGCAGGTGGCAGCAGGAGTCAGGTGTCCTGGTTTTTTGTGCAGCTACCCCAGGCCCTGTACTGGTGGCCGACACCCTCAGTTTGAAGCATGACCTCTCCCACGCACCTCTAGGTTTAGTACAGGCAGCGAACAACTGTGGAGCACTTTGTAGCTCCTACCAGGTAGTCCCTGGCCAGTAATAGGCAGTGATCTGGACCTGCACCAGAGCCCATCCCAAAAGGCCCCAGAACCAGCATACTTGGAGGTTGTCTTCAGATGACAGCAGAGCTTTGCCCAAGCCCCTCAAGTGGCACACACAAAAGACGGTCTCAACAGGCACCAGAGCCCGCCAGGGCGAATCCCACTCAGAGGGGTAAGGCCCTCACACAGCAGCCCATAAACTGTAGACGTGGCAAAATTCCACAGCCAATCAGCTGAGGGTCAATCTCACTCCCGACATGCCAATAGCAATCAAGGTTCAACTACAACAGGAGGGCACACACAGCTCACACAAGGGACACTCCTGGAGCACCTGGAGCAGGTGAACAGGGAGACATTGCTAGGGCCCCACAGGGCACCTACTACATAAGGCCACCCAGCCAAGACTGGAAATCATAGCAGGTCTACCTGATACATAAAAACAAACACAGAGATGTAGCCAAAATGAGGAAACAAAGAAATATGTCCCAAATGAAAGAACAGGAGAAAACTCCAGAAAAAGAACTAAACAAAATGGAGGCAAGCAATCTACCAGAGACAGAGTTTAAAACAATGGTTATAAGGATGCTTGAGGAACTTAGTGAGAACTTCAACAAAGAAATAGCAAGCATAAAAACGGACATAGAAACCATTAAAAAAAAAAAGTCAGAAGTGAAGAATACAATAAGTGAGATGAAGAATGCACTAGAAGGAATCACCAGCAGAAAACACTCTATCAGAACAGCTAAAGGAAAAAAGAATCCCAAAAAATGAGGAACGTTTAAGAGACCTCTTGGACAACATCAAGGGTAACAATATTCACATCATAGGGGTGCCAGAAGGAGAAGAGAGAAAGCAAAGGATTGAGAACCTATTTGAAGAAATAATGACTGAAAACTTTCCTAACCTGGTGAAGGAAATAGACATACAAGTCCAGGAAGTGCAGAGAGTCCCAAACAAGATGAACCCAAACATCCCCAAACCAAGGCACATTATAATTAAAATGCCAAAGATTAAAGACAAAGAGAGAATCTTAAAAGCAGTAAAAGAGAGGCAGTTACCTACAAGGGAGCTTCCATAAGACTGTCAACTGATTTCTCAACAGAAATTTTGCAGGCCAGAGGGATTGGCAGGAAATATTCAAAGTGATGAAAAGCAAGGACCTACAACTAAAATTACTCAATCTAGCAAAGCTATCATTTAGAATCGAAGAACACATAAAGAGCTTCCCAGACAAAAAAGAGCTAAAGGAGTTCCTCAACACCAAAGCAGTATTACAAGGAATCTTAGAGGGACTTCTTAAAGACGGAAAAAAATAAAAAAATCAAAGTCATGAATAATAAAATGGCAATAGCTATATATCTATCAACAATTACTTCCAATGTAAATGGATTAAATGCTCCAATTAAAACACAAAGGAGGGCTTAATGGATAAGAAAACAAAACTCTTACATATGCTGCCTACAAGAGACTCAGTTCAGATTGAAAAACACACACAGACAGTAAGTAAAGGGATAGAAAAAGATATTTCATTAAAATGGAAACAAACAAACAAAACAGAAAAGGCTGGGGTAGCAATACTTATACCAGACAAAATAGACTTTAAAACAAAAGCTACAAGAAGAGACAATGAAGGAGCCAGAGATCCCACATCAGGGTATTTATCCAAAGAAACCCAAAAAGCTACTATGAAGAGACATGTGCATCCATATGTTCATTGCAGCATTGTTTACATGGCCAAGATGTGGAGGCAGCCTGGGTGTCCGTCAATGGAAGAATGGATAGAGAGGAGGTGGTACACATATACAATGGAAGATTGCTTGGCCATGGAAAGGAATGGGTTCTTGCCATCTGTGGCAGCATGGATGGACCTGGAGGTTATTGTGCTGAGTGGCATGTTACACAGAGAAAGACAGGTGCAATGTGATTTCATTTATATGTGGAATCTGAAGAATAAAATTAACAAACAAAACAGAAACAAACTCACAGATACAGAAAACATTTTGATAGTTGCCAGATGGGAGGGGGGTTGGGAGTGTGGGTGAAAAAAAGGGAAGGGATTAAGAAGTATACATTTGTTGTTATAAAGTAGTTATGGGGATTTAGGAAATAGCATAAGGAATATGGTCAATAATAAAGTAATTACTGTATGGTGTATGGTGTATGGTAACTGTAATATGTATGGTGTCAGATGGGTACTAGATTTATTGGGGTGATAGATTGGAGGGGTTTGGGGGCAGGGTGAAAAAGGGGAAGGGATTAAGAAGTACAAATTGGTAGTTACAAAACAATCATGAGGATGTAAAGTGAAGTATAGGGGATATAGTCAATGTGCTAGGTGGGTACTAGACTAGTCAGTGGAATGACTTTTTAAATGATATAAGTGTCTATCCACTATGTTGTACACCTGAAATTAGAATAAAATAATATTGAATGTTGTGTCATTGGAATTAACTCCTGGTCATTTGCAAAAGGTGAATGAATTCCAGCCTCAAAAAGTAAGAACACAAGGAAAGTTTTATTGAAGGTCAGGCAGAAAGAGAATGTCCGTGTTTAAAGAAGACGGCTGCCCCTGGAAGTAAGGACAGAAACACTGGCAGGGGGATTGCTGGGGTAGAGTCTTAGAATAGACAATTGCCCCTAAATTTAGGTTAGCTTTTTCTTATACACGAAAGGGTAGGTACATTCCCTTACAGCAGGAGATGTGATGTATAGACTGAGGTCATTTGATTGACATATGTTAGTTATATAACTAGTTTCTTTCTGCACATGCTCTTACCCATAATGCATACAGAAAAACCTAGGGGAAGGGCCAAGCCCTAATGTTCATTTTATTTTAATCGTATTTTATAATGAGACTAGAGTTCAAATAACGGACAGGTTCCAGCAGTTTGTGCAGGCGTCAAAACCAGATTACTCTGGTTGGGCCTTATCTCCTTTTTCTAAGGGTGTTTGGATATCTTGATTTATTTCTAGGGGATGCAGGCCTGGGCAGTTCCCCTTCAGGCCCACTTTTATTAACCCTTTTTCTGCCTCATCAAATGTCAACTGTAATTGAAAAATTGAAAAAGAGGGGAAAGGTGAAGGGGAATAAGAGGTACAAATTTCCAGGTATAAAACAAATATACAGCATAGAGAATATAGTCAATAATATTGTGATAACGTGATATGCTGTCAGATGGTTGCTGGACTTCTGGTGATTACATCTTTAGGTATATAAATGTTGAATAACTATTGGGTACCCTTCAACTAATATATTATTATATATATATTAATATATATAAAATTTAAAAATATTTTTTAAAAAGTTAAAAGAATACACAGGACTGAGAAGAAGAAAAGTGAAGTTTTCATTAGCATACATCTACATGTCTTCATTATGTTAAATGCAAATAGACTTTCATGTTGATGAGAAGCAGGAATGAAGGAATTAATAGAAAAAAGAAGATACGATTCTACAATCATAATTTCCTGGGTTCCATCAAAAGAATTCTTACTATATAAGAACTTGAGAGTCATCTTATCATTAGTAAAAATAATTTGTTTTAAAATGTTTAATAGCAGCCACAACTTACAATGTTCTACTGAAATCGGCTCATTTCATAATAGTAGTTAAACAATGATTTAATTAAAGTGTTTATTTCAGTACATTTTTTCACCTATTTTCATTCGAAAGTCTTCCTCAATAAATTGCATTTAAACAGTTTTAATACTTAGGCTTGTACACAGATTGCCTGTGACTTTAGAAAGTCACATTTTAAAAAAATAGCACTTGAAAGTGCTCTTGTAATTCAACCTCCAAATTCTGAATTTCAAATAGAGAGCAGGGGATTTACCAAATATGTGATGAAGAATCATGTTTTCATGTTCTTTCATTTTGGCAGGAACTCTTGTTTCAATTGAAAACATTCCCTCACCATTAAAGAAACCCAGAGGGCAATCATGAGTTAAGACCTGAAAAATAAAACTGAGAGGAAAGACTGGAACAACATGTGGTTGTCATTTTCAAGGCAACAGAGAGGGGAAGTGGTTTTCTACTGCTAGCTAAGCAAAGGCAAGCACACATAGCATATTAACGTGGAGGGGACAAAGTGAAAATATAAGGAGACAGTGGTTCCTTTTTTTTTTTTTCATTCATGGTGAAGCAGGTGCTGCCTTGCCCTGCAGTTAGAACTGCTTAGCTTAGGGTCTTGATGTCATTCATATTTGAGGTAAGCGTTTTCTGTTTACATGTGTGGTCTCTCATGACCACTGTGACAGATATGGCCATTTCACTCACTCAGGCTCCTCTCCCATAAAGAAGAGTCTTGGTAAGTTGTGGGACTTCCCCATGATCACAGTTAGAAGTTGAATAGGAAATGACTATCACTGAATTTTCAGTCTTACCAATTATTCTCTTTGTCCATGCCTAGAAAGAAATATGAGAGAGAGAGAGAGAGAGACAGAGAGAGAGAGAGAGAGAGAGAGAGAGAGACAGAGACAGAGAGACAGAGACAGAGAGACAGAGGGAGGGAGGGGGAGGGAGGGGGAGGCAGGGAGCAATGGAGGAAGGGAAGGAAAGAAGGGAGGAAGGGAAGGAAGGAGGGAAGGAAGGAAGGAAGGAAGGAAGGAAGGAAGGAAGGAAGGAAGGAAGGAAGGAAAGGGAAAAAAGTGGTATTTTTTTGTTTCAAAAATATATTTATGATACCAGGTTGTAAAAATAGTCTTAACTTGTAGAAATCACTATAGCATTCTTCCAGCCTTTTTTTAAAGCTTTCCATCAGCTTTCTTGTTTAATCTCTCTCATCTACTCCAGACTTAAAGCCTGCTTCATGCATACTCAAGCAAGCATGACACATACCTAAGATATCATAATATTTACATGGGGAGGCAACTGTCCTTCCCCCTGTCTCATGGCAGTCATTGTTAGCTGATTTAGTACTCTTTCCACCCTGCCCAGAAGAAGCCTCAGGATCCTTCTCATTCCAGAAGACTACCACCAATTGATTTGGGATGAAACCTTTGTCATCTCTGACTGAGACCACATTTTCTCTAATCTTGTAGGTCCTTCACCTAATAACATTGCCTCTGCCAGTTACATGCTCTTTGGTACATTGAATCTTCCCGAGAGTCACTTTCCTTACCCACAAAAGGAGGATCATATAATTATCCCACATTGAGTCTGTAATATGATAATGTATATAAAAACACTATGCAAACATATAGAATAACGGTTATTACCTTTAACTTTATACAATGATTTGCTTTATTCCATTCCTTTTACTGGTTCCCATCATAATTAGCTTTCTCCTTCAGAAAAGTCTGGCCTCCGTCACACACAGTAGTGCATCAGCTGGCACAGCGCCTGCACATAAACGGTCCTCCGTAAATGTTAGCCTCGCCACTGCCCATTCCTGCCTCTCTCCTAGTAATGTTACTCATTCATCAACCGTTGGTCTTCACAGGGTTTTCACACTATAATCAGCCCCAGAGAAATAAATTACAAAGTATAATGTCTTAAAGAAGGACTTAAAAACAATATCATGACAAGTTTCATGATTTGTTCAACCACAGGTCTCTGAAACATTCTTTACCTCACAGAGGGAAAACCCTAGAAAGACGTATGTCAGCAGCAGGGGCAACCAGGCCTTTCCCTGCCTAACAGGATGATCTAGTGATGCCACTGCTGCTGGTGACAGTAGTTAACATTGATTGAACATTTCCTATGGACCATCTGATCACTGATCTTTATAACAACCATATGTGATAATATTATTATCATGTTAAAGATCAGGAGATTGGCAAAGAGAGATGAACAACTTGCCAAGTTCATGCAACTAGTAAGCTGGTGTATTAGTCAGGGTTCTCCAGAGAAACAGTACCAATAGGGGATAGATACAGATAGCTGCAGATCAAAGGGAAGATTTATTACAGAAATTGACACACACAATTATGGTGGCCAAAAAGTGCCACTGTCTGCCGTCTGCAAGCTGGAGAACCAGGAAAGGTGGGGATATAATTCAGTCTGAGTCGAAGGCTTGTGAATGGGGGTGGAAGGAAGGGGGGATGCTGGTGGTGTAAGTCCTGCTCTGTATCCAAAACCTTGAGAATTAGAAGCACCAGCTGATGTCCAAGGGCAGGAGAAGATGGATGTCTCAGCTCAAGCAGAGAGAGAGAATTTGCCATTCCTCTACTTTCTTGTTCTGCTCAGGCCCTCAATGGATTGGATGAGGTCCACTCCCATCGATGAAGGCAATCTTCTTTACCCAATCTACTGATTAAAATATTAATCTCTTCTGAAGACACTTTAACAGACACACCCAGAAATAATGTTTACCAGTTATCTGGGCATCTCTTAGTCCAGTCAAAATGACACAAAATTAACCATCACAGTAGGTCATGCAGCTATTACGCAGGGATTCAAACCCAAGCAGTTTGGTTCTGGAGCCTAATGCTCACTTCAACACATTTCTGCCTCCCTTTTCTCTGCCCTTCTCTAGGAATTTGTGGAGTTTTTGTCAAACAGAATGGACTCTCCCAGGAGGGTATGCTGATAGCAGCATGGAGCCAGAGCCTATCTTCCTTCCTTGAGCCCCTTTCCTTCATCTGCAGGACTGGATGGGCACTGTCCAGCCACTGCTTGCTTTCCTTGCCTGGGAATCTACACATCAAAGCATGCTTTGGGATTTTAAATACCTCATGGAAAATTTTTGATAGCTGTAGAAATATAAGGGTGTATTTAAAAGTATTAATATATTAACTAGGCATGAAAAAGTTGAATGCAAACGCAGATAGAGGCAGCAAAACAAACAGACACATGATAAAGGGAGGTTTTGGCTGATTGGGTAAAAAGCCAGACAACTATTCTAAACTGCCAACTAATCCATTCAAAAATTATCTCAGGGGAAGACCAATATTAAATCTACATAATTCTTCCACAATGTATACATATATCACATTGTCATGTTGTACACTAAATATCTTACAATTTTATTTGTCAGTTATACCTCAGTAAAGCAGAAAGAAACCCAATAGATGTGGGCTAACCAATATTTTATGTAGTCCTTTGTGCTTCACCTACATTTCCCCCCTTAGGTTATAAAGTGCTTTTTTTTTTGGTGGGGGGGGAAGGGGAACAGGATTTTATCGGGGAACAGTACGTACTTCCAGGACTTTTTTCCAAGTCAAGTTGTTGTGCTTTCAATCTCAGTTGTGGAGGGTGCCATTCAGCTTCAAGTTGTTGTCCTTTCAGTCTTAGTTGTGGAGGGCACAGCTCAGCTCCAGGTCCACTTGCCGTTGCTAGTTGCAGGGGGCGCTGCCCACCATCCCTTGCGGGTCTCGAGGAATTGAACTGGCAACCTTGTGGTTGAGAGTCCACTGGTCCATGTGGGAATCGAACCGGCAGCCTTCGGAGTTAGGAGCACAGAGCTCTAACAGCCTGAACCACCGGGCCAGCCCTACAAAGTGCTTTTTAAAAGTAATTAAAATCTTGTAATATGGCTTACAATAAAAGGAAGAGAAAGAAAAGTAAATAAAAAGTAGGCCAAGGAAATACAAATTATTTAACTCAGTTATTGGGCTAATACAATAACAGCATTTTTAAGCTCATTTGCTAGGAAAATTCAAAATTGGTTGATCTTTAAAAGGATCAGTAGACATTAAGGGGGTAAAAAGCCTGGTTGTTTAACTCAAGTCATTACTCAACTATTTCAACAAATATTTGTTGATATGCTTTGTAGAAATAGAGACATTTTAAGACAAATATAAACTAAGGTTTTGCCACCAACAAACCCTAACTAGAATAAATGCTAAATAATGTGACTAAGTTGAATATAAAGTGGTCCTCAGATGGAAGGTCTGTTTTTCATCAATAAATGAAGACAGAAAAATATTTAAATCCATACAAACCAGATAACCCAGCAATTATACTTTTATAAAAGTTATGTGAAAACAGTCTGTGTGAAGCTTAGGGCCACATTCTGCCTTCCAGCAATTATTTCTGGACTTATCTCCAGGCACTGAGCACTGTTCATCCTCACTTTCACCTGTGGACCTCTCCATGCCTTTCCAGTGTGGATTATTCCCTGCCTTTGCCAATACTATTCTCCCCACCTGGACCACGTTCTCCATCTCATCTCCTGTAAGACCAACTCTCCAAGGATGCACATGGCTCTTCAATCCCTTCCCCACTCCTGGAGGGATAATTCACTCTTTCTAAACATTTCTGCAGACATTTATTATAACTCATCAGCCTGTATGTCTCTCAGTCTTCTTAGAATGAAAGCAATTTAGAGAGACTCCTAAGTGGACTTTGTCAGCAAATGGAGAAGACAGGGGTG
Organism: Rhinolophus sinicus; assembly: GCF_036562045.2. NCBI lineage: Eukaryota > Metazoa > Chordata > Mammalia > Chiroptera > Rhinolophidae > Rhinolophus > Rhinolophus sinicus. The sequence goes on from NC_133754.1 coordinate 124,503,465, forward strand.
TGTCTGGAGCAGGAAATTGGGCGGGAAGGCCATTCATTCTCACAAAGGGAGGATATCAGACTTGGAATAAAGAGTTATTTCCAAGGGATCCATGACTATTTGCAAGACCAAAAGTATAGCAACTGTGTGTGGGAGGCCATTCATGTAGAAATCTGTTCATTGAGCAGCTCACAAGGAGACTTCAGGACAAAGAAATAGTCACTTGCATAGCAAACTAATATGGAGTTGATTACTAGTATCATTTAAGCTGTCTCCTCAAATTGTATGCTGTTTCTAAGTATTTTTTTACTCATTCATTTTGTGACAGGTAACATTTTCAGTAAATTTTTTGGACTAATAAAACCATTTTTATCATATGCAATATTGATTTATTAAAATTAATTAAACATTTATTTATAATTAAAATATTAACATTATATTTGGTGATTTATATATAAAATATTTTAAAATTAAATACACTCTGTCTTTTATTTCATTTTTACAATGAATATCTTCTAAATTCAGTATTCTTATAACTTTGCTCAAAGGCTAATCTTCAGACGGCTTCATCTGACAGAGAAGATAATTATCTTAAACTGTCTTTAGGATCATCTCACAATGCATAAGGAAAGAGTATCTTGATAGAAGGACTATCAGCTGATAAATAAGATTGTGGCAGTGATGAAAAATTTGGCAATTTCTGTTCTCAGTCTGTCCGCAACTTCCGCTGTAACAGGAACATGTCTTTTGCCCTCGTCTTTACTGCAATCCTGAGCATATCAATCTTCTATTTTGGACGTTATATGTGATTTCATAAGAGAGTCAGAACAAAGAGAAGTGTGGGGATAAAGACGATGGTGGATAAGGAGAAGTGAGGAAAAGGGAGGAAGGTAGGGTAGGAATTCCTGAGACACTCCTACCAGATCTTGCACACTGACAAGTGCAAAAAGCACTGAAAGATGGTTACGCTCCCTTCTTAGACCTCCTGTTCCCCACCTAAGCTCATCAGTGATAAATCATAAATCATCAGTGCGTATTCATTAGTGTTGTCTTCAAGTCTAGGTGAGGCTTGGGGCCACATTCTCAATATCACAATTTATTCAGGGAAATTTGGACACAGAAGAAAAGATTATATGAAGACAGCGCAGAAATTAGAGCAATGCATCTACAAGTCAAAGAAAGAATGCCAAGGATTGACAAGAGCTACCAGAAGCTGGGAAGAGGCAAGGAAGGATCTCCTCTACCATCTTCAGAGAGAAAGTAGTCCTGCCAACACCTTGGTTATGGATTTCTATCCCCCAGAACAGACAGAATAAATTTCTTTTGTGTTAAGCCACCTAGTTTGTGGTTCTTTGTTACAGCAGCCTTAGGAACTAATATAGTTTACCTTGATTCACACAGCTCAGTGGCCACACAATGACCCAACTCACCTCCTGGCCAGTGGTGGCCTCACATTGATCATGAACTTCTCCCACAGTCCCATGCTCTCCCATGTTCCAGCAGTCAGTTTTCTGTTTGCTGATCTCTGTCACTCCCCTGAGAGAGAAGATGCATCTTCCTGACCTCATTTTTGAGTGGAGAGAAAAAAACAGATGTTCTCTGAGATGGTACCCCTGGAAGTCATCAGCTGGTTTTTCCACCTTTCAAATATTCCTGTTGGCTAAATTAAGAGTTAGCACCTCTTCTGTGTACACATCAAAATTTGTGTGCGGCCTCAGAAACATCTCGTGGAACTTTTTGAAGCTTCTGAAAGTTTTGGCTTATTTGCCAGTGAGTTTAATAGAGAATATATGCCATCTATGAATTTATAAGACTTAAGAATTAGATTATAACAAAATACAGCAGTAAAATAAAAACAATGATAATTTCAAATAACATTAAATACAATTTTATGAGTAGCTGCTGCTCACCTGGCATCCTGCTAGGTTGGGGGTGGAGAGGAGGTGAATGCAAATATCTCTGTGCCCAGAAAGCTTGAAGGGTGATCAACAGTCAGACATACAATCACTATAGATTATGATAAAGGTAAAGCCTGAGATGAGAAAGAAGACCCAAAAAGGGAGGAAGTGATAGAACAGAGGCAGAGGACAATAGTAGGGCACAGAGGGTTTAAAGAAGCAGGAAGTGGTTACCAATGTCAACTGAAACAGAAAATCAAGGAAGATGGGGTCTGAGGAGCCTGCCAACAGGCCTATGAATGGAAGGAGAGAGACAAGGCAACAGCTGGAGTGCAAAGCACAGTCAAAGGAGAGTGATCTGTTAGTTGTGTCTTAACATGCCTCTTAACATGCCTCGAGGGTGATAGATTCAATTAACTGGAATATGACAGTTGCCTCAAAAAATGTAACGGTGGTGGATGGATAGCTGAACAGCTTCAGATGTAATTAAATTAAGTTGGAGGGGAAAGCATATCCTCTGAAACACAGGTTAGAGTTTTAGATTAGTGTAAAGACTAGCCAATGCTCTGTTTAGTAAATACCACCTTCTAGAGTTCGGAGGCAAAATTTTTAATTCAGTATTTAGAAAACAATTATGTGGGTAAAGGCAAGTTTCAATCATGTGAGTTGTCCTGAGTTCAAATCCTAGCTTCACTGCTTGCTAGCAGTATTCACCCTGGATAACTCGCTTAAATTATCTGAATTCTAGTTTATTCACCTGTAAAGTGGAGAGATAACAATAGTATAACAATTCCAGCTTTGTGGGAGAAGTAAATGAGTTAATTCATATAAGATATTTAGAATAGAGACTAGCAACAGTCAACCCTCAATATATTTAGCTATCATCATCATTGTTATAATTATTAATACCTTTATTAGGTAGTTTGTTTCTTCCAACTTTATCCTTTTTTTAATAACTTTCCCTATTTAAAAAATGTTTATAAAACATGCTGCAATTTTGCTTCTTGACTCTGTGTATAACATACAGCCATAAAATCTTAAATTCTCAAAGCCTAATTCATTTTTTAAAATCTCTTCCCTAAGAACCTGAAAAAGCAACCCTGGCTTTACAAGTGATTTAAATATAACACAAACAATTTTATCTAACAAGATCAATATAAAAATTACCTTTTTGAAACAATGTGTATATGCAGTCCAAGTAATGTTTCCATCATTACAAAATTAAACCTTTTCTCTAAAATTACCATATTAATGAGGGTGGCTCCCCTAAGTAGTTTATGAAGATAATTAATCTAAGAAAAGCCATTTTCAATAATCATAGACAATGGCATGGAACAAGAATATATAAAAATGAAAACTGGATGTGAATTTAAATAAAACCTTAACTCCATGTAACAGGGATAGTTTTGAAATACACTAATACGATTTTCTCTTTTGTGTTTCTTTTTATGTGACCTTCTTCCTGGCCTGCTAGAGGCATCTTTTTACCTCAGGAGATTTGGACTGGTTGCAGTAAGACTGCAAAGGAATGGAAGAGCTCCCTCTCAGCCTCTGCCTATCAAAGTGGCCTTTTCAGTCCCTAGTAAAGCAACCGTTTTGAGAGTCAAACTTTGTTTCGGAAGTAAAAGTCTCCTAAATTCCCCCAAAGTCTCCTTTAATGATAGTAAAACTTGGAGAGCTATGGATTGAGTTTTAGAATAAGCCACAGGGAAATAAAACTTATTTTATGACAATCAAGGAAGACACACCACCCTGGGGAATTAGTTGGGGAGGTTTCTAGGGTAGGATGAAAGAGAGATTCTAAAAAAAAAAAAGAAAAGAGAGAAAGTTATAGAATGAAAAGATCTACAGCAAAAGTCCCCGTTCTCTCTCCCTCACTCCCTCTCAATGTCGCCAGCCTAAAACAGAGCATCTCCTTAAATTTCGCACCCTAGGTGCCTGCTAGCCTCATGTAGTCCCAGCTCTGTTACAAGCATGCTAATAGAAACATCCTGCGCAACATGGAGGAATCAGATGCCCTAGGTGTAGTGTCCTACTTTCTCAGGTGGATGCTGGAAAACCTGTGGGCTCTTACAGGAGCATCATATTTAGCATGTGATGCCATGAGGAAGTGCCATGTCCAACATGATGTGGGAAAGACAGGGAGGTGCCTACGTGGATAGTCTTAAACCATGTGACTGATTCCCCCCACAGCTTGCTCTAGATGTTTCCACATGACCTCCAGGAGGATGAGGAGATGAAGAGAGGATGGGAGGAATAACAAAGGCCTTGGGGATGGAAAAGAAGGCTATCAAGCAAGGCAAGGACAGAAGATAGAAGGGAATCTAATGAATGGTGGTCTGTAATCAGTAGCAGGTGGGACCAGTTTAGTATCAACAGATTTATTGAGGATACATCAAGTATACAGATATCAGCGGGACACAGCTTCTCCACAAGAGGCTACAGGTACTAAATGACAACCCAAGGGCCTATGTGTACATGTGAGACTCAGTATTCACGACCTAAGGGTTGTGTGACTGTCCTTATACACCAAGGTGCCTTGGGGAGGAGGGCACTGACTCAAAGAGACTGAAAGAAGGAAATTGAGTTCCTTTTAATTGGCAGATTTTATTTTGTATTGTTTTCCTTTGATAATCAATGAGGTGTGGGTTCATAAACAAGAATAAATCAGTTGTTTCAAAGCAAACAAATAATAAAAAACTACACTTCTTTTTCTAAATATTAGTGTGCTATATTTTAGCATCATTATTGAAGTGCAACTGACATGTAATGAACTGCACAGATGTAAATTTGGTAAGTTTGAAGATAAGTATACACCTGTCATCATCACCATCAAGACAATGAATATATCCATTGCTCATGCCTCTTGGCAATCCTTCCCTTCTGTCACTCCCCCCGCCCCCATCCATCCATTCTCAGGCAGCCACTGCTCTGCTTTCTGTCACCATAGATTAGTTTCCATTTTCTAGAATTTTATGTAAATGGAATCATAAAGTATGTACTGTTTTTTTATCTAGTGCCTACACTCAACATTATTATTTTGAGTTCCATTCCATGTTATTGCTTACATCAGTAGTTGATTCCTTTTTATTGCTGAATAGTATTGTACTGTATGAATATGCCACAATTTGTTTATCAGTTCATATGTTGATGGCCATTTAGGTTGTTTTTAGGTTCTGGTTATTACAAATAAAGCTGTGTGTGAGAGTTCCAGTTATACCACATCTTCGTCAACACTTGATATGGTGAGTCTTTTTAACTTTAGCCATTCTCATAGGTGTGTAGTAATATCTTATTGTGGTTTTAGTTAGCATTTCCCTAATGACTAATGGTGTTGTGTTGAGTATCTATTCAAGTACTTGCCATCTGTATATATTCTTGGATGAAGTGCGTGTTCAAATCATTTGACGTTTTTTAGATTGGGTTGTTTGTTCTATCACGGAGTTTTGAGAGTTCTTTATACATTTGCATATAAGTCCTTTGTTACTTACATACTTCATAATTTTCTCCTAATCTATAGCTTGTCTTTTCATTCTCTTATAAGTGACTTTTGAAGATCAGAAGCATCTAAGAAATACTTACTTAGATAGCTATGAGATATTTATGAGATATCTAGGGTCATAGCCAAGAAATCGCTGTTTCACCTAAGGCCACCAAGATTTTCTCCTCTGTTTTCTTCTAGAATTTTTATAGTTTTAGGTTTTACACAGAGTGTTACATTTTGACTCTGTTATATATAACAAAATGAAAACCAGCACTTGCAAATAAATACTGAACAATCACATGAAACAAGTTAATATTACATAATGGTTAAGAATTCAACATCTGGAGACAGACGGAAGTTCTGATTTCAGTTCCACCGTTTACTAGCTTTGTGGGTCTTGGTCAAAATACTTACCTTTTCTTCTCGTCTATGAAATTGGGTAAGAACAGTTCCCATCTCATAGGGTACCTATGAGGATTGAGATAACTCATAGAAAGCACTGTAAAACACACATAGCTAAAAGTCAATAATATAATCACGTGAACTGGAGGAGGAGAGTGTCCATGGCATAGAAAACAGATTTTAAAATGGTTCCTGCATAGTTGAATGAACCAATTAAACACTTGAACCCAATTGCTTAGAATAGGACAGAGGATAGATTGGGAATGATGATGTAATAAGACAAGTATCCAAGTCCAGGGTTTGATCTTCTGAATGGAATAGTAAATGGGGAAGCCATTTAAAGGAAGGATGGTTAAAGTTCTAGCAGAGAAGTAGAAACAATGGTTTGGATTAGCTGGAAAAGAGTGATAATAGAGGCTGAGACTATATCCAGGCAAAGATTAGATGACTATTTATCTAATCTTGAGTAAGTAATCTTGTATCTGTGCCTGAGTAAGTTAAGATAATGGGGCAAATATAGATAAAATTTTTGCTTCAACTCGCTTTTCAGTGCCTGTGAAATAAAGAGATTAAACCACATAATTTCTAGAGTCTTGTATGGATCTAGCAGCCTGTGAAATTTCCAATCTGCGCTATGGAATTGGGAATGGGAAGAGCAGGAAGTTGTGATCCCTGAAAATTCCAGTAGTTGAAACAGAAAAGAAATCTAGAATTAAAAGTTATCAGAGTATAACCAGTTATTTATAGAGCCATTTGTGGCTAATGGAAGAAAAAGGGGGCAATGGGGCACTTTCCAGAATCTCTGCTCTCAGTGAATATCACATGAAGTATTGACATTCAAAAATAAGATTGACAAGCAATGGGAGGGAAAGAAATACAGAAACAGGGCAATGGAGAGATAGATGAATAAGTGTCCAAAGTTGGTATATGCAACCACTGAATTTAATTTCTCTGAAGATCATTGTGAAACAGTATACTTTATCACTTTATATTTTGTGTATGGTTTTAAAAGAATCTGGAGCCATCTATTATTGCCATGAAATATTTCAAGGCTTTAGTCTCCCAGTTGGTCTTCACAGGGGCGAAAACAAATTTAAACATTTGCCTAAGGAAAACAGAACTCAAAACTCACATGTTCAAATAAAATTAAAACTTCTTCCAAAAACAATAATTTATTAATTTTGAGTTATTTGAACTCTCTCAGCCTCCAACTTCTTATGTACAAATAGATATAATAGAAAGTCCACTATACATATTACAGTAATACAACCATAACTAAAATTTTGTTTGATTTTGGTTAAAATTTTGGGAGAGGAAAAGTCATACCAGGTTTCACCAATTCACTCACCACTTATAGACACCTATCAATGCCAAGCATTGTACTTGGTGCTTTTATACATTTTCACCTGTACATTTTTTAAATTTAACCCAACAATTGCATAGTTTTAGCAAAAGAAAGTTTGTTTAGAGAAGTGAAAATTTGTTGAATTCTTACTGTTAGTATAAGGTAGAGTCCTCTGGGAATCTGTAACCTAGCTGAGTAAGCAGGAATTTCAATAAAAAGCCCAGTGAAAGCCTAAGAAGGGCTTTAAAAAATGAGTAGCACTCTGACAGGGAAATATTGGGCTGTGAGAAGGGGAGGAGGTGGAAGAGAAATTTAAAGTAGAAGAGAAAAGTTTCACAGAGACACGATGGCCAGAGAATGCCTCTGGTGGTCATGGAATGGCAAGTTGCTGTCATTGGTGGAATAGGGTGGCTTGAGATGTCAGCGTGTGACAGACATGAAGGCAAGATGAGACATCCCTGTAGCAGGCAATAGGGAACCAGCAAAGGATCTTGCCCAGAATGGCTGGATCAGGAGGATGTACGGTAGTCTGGGTAGAGGGAGGGGAGATTGGAGGCAGGGAGGCTGGTGGAGGCTGTCTTGGACCTGAAGAGGACCTGCCCTGGGGTGCTGCCAGAGGAAAGGGAGAATTTCACTTCCCACCCAGAATGTTTTCTCATGAGCTCCCTTCTGTACTTATTTATTGAAAACAAAACGGTAGAAGTCTCTGCTTGATTTGAAAGGGATTTTTGTTTGTAGTTTGTTCTTTGTCTAGCAAGTAAAAAGGAACTTTTTTGGTGCTCTTTTTACCCAGATTCTGGGTAATAAGGAATGGAAGAGGAGTGCTAGTGATCAGGAGGGGATCATGAAAGGATGGGCTCAATAGAATTTGATTGGATGGGGAGACTTAATGACGACTCCCAAGTTTTAAACCTGAATGATTAGGAAAATGGTTGTCTTCCCGTGGGAAATAAAACGATTTGCGGAGAAAGACAACATGCTTATTTTAAATAGGTTCAATTGGAAGTTACAATAGGATCTTCATGCAGAAATATCCCAAAGCTGTTGAAAGGCCAGGGATGGTGTTCACAAAACATTGGGGCTGGAGATAATACTATAGTCAGCCATTGTATGCATGGAAATAAAGCCTTGAGTGGTGTGTATCTGTGCCAGGGATAACATGTTGGCAAATGAAAAAGATTGCCCAAGGCAGACCTTTGAGAAACAGAGCAGGAGAGAGAGAGAGACAGAGGAGGTGGTGAAGGGAGGGAAGGGGAGGGAAGGAAAGGGGAAAGGAGGGGGGGAAGGGAATGGAGGGGAGAGGAGGGAAGAGGAGAGGAGAGGAGAGAAGAGGAGAGCAGAGGAGAGGAGAGCAGAGGAGAGGAGAGGAGTAGAACATGCAGAGTTGCTGAGGTAAATGGAGGAGAGGTGAAGTTGGTAAATGCAGCCGACTTGTGCAGGGGAATGAGGCTGCAGCTGCAGGGGCTGTGTGGTGATAAAGGGTCACTTCCTCTGGGCAGACTTTCACCCTCTCCTTCCTGCCCTTCCAGGCCATCTAGGTGAGTCTTTCATCTTCTTATTGCTTGGCCTGAGTACAGATGATGTTGAGGACAGGTTAACCAATAGTGTTTGCTTGTGTATCAGTTTCTCCTTTAGATGAAATGACTCAGAGCAAGGACTATGTGAAGTCATCTACACAGTGAGTATAGCATGGATGGGGACTCGGAAGAAATTAAAGCAACTCCCTGAGAGAGCAGTTTCACGAGTGTTGGGAAGGCAAGTGAAACTGTAAGGTGTTACGGAATGGAAGATGGTAAGAAGTAAAAGAAGCATCTGATTATGAGGAAGGGTAGGAGTTATGAAAAAAAGGAGAAAGAAAATTATATCAAGAAAGAAGCAGAAAGAATAAAATGTTTAATTCTAGGGTAGGAGAGATTTGAATGTGTTCCTAAACTGTGGTGAAAGCCAGTGCAAAAGCTTAAAGAGGCAGAAAGAGGCAGTGGGTCATAACTGAAGTGACTTTGAGAAGGGACTGGTACATGCAGGGCAGGTGGTGGGAGACGGTGCAGAGAAATGTAGAGGTGAGAGATGGGTTATGAGGTCAGAGGTCAGAATGGACTATGAGGAAGGAATCTGTGGCCTAATTTGGGGGGTGGGGGGGCGCAAACGCAGACCTTGAAGTTCTAACACTGCCACTTATTAGTTCTGTGACCTGTGGCAAGTGACTTAACATTTTTTTCAAAGCCTTAACTTCCCTTTAGGTAAAATGGGGGTACTACTTTCCAACTCCAAAAATCAGACGTTATTGGCCCACTTACTTACAAGTGCTTTGTTGGCTATTTGTTTTAAAAAAAATTTTGTTTTTGGAATGTTTCCCTTAGAGGGCAGAGACGCTAAAAGATGGTCTCGATCTTATCAGCAAAGTAGGAAGTGGGTCATCTGAACATGAAGAAGATAGTGATACCATAGGCCTGAGTGATCAGAGTGCTGGGCATAGGATAAGATGAATGCAACTGTCCTGCAGAGTCTCAGCTCCCGCTCCCTGCACTAGAACGCAGGATATGGTGAGGCCAAAAAGTAACAAGGGAGCCATACACAGGGGGTTCATACCACTATATTCTCAATGGTCGCTGATGGAGACGCAAAAGCAAACATCCGCCAGTACCCCAACCAGGGGTCTTCCTGCACCCTTGTCAGGCTGGAGGCTGGGCGAGACACAGGAAGTAGGATCAACACAATCTGCAATCCACAATCTGCTTGCTAACCGCACTTGCTAGCCGCAATCAGCCATCTGCTTCTCTGCCAACCAACCCACCACCTAGCATAGCCACCAGTTATATACAAAACAATAGTGGCTAATGGCTAACTGGTTACAGCTGATGTCCACCCAGCCACAGCTGAGGGCCATCTAATAACGGAGCCAGCACCTTTCCACGTGAGGCCGAGAGCCTGGAAACTGCTCTCTGGGACTCTGTCCCCACAGCAACACCAATACCTACAAGTATTTGCAAGCATCAATGAGGACCCAGGGAAGATTAGAGTGCAAGGATGCCTGATCCTGGAGGAATCAGGCCCATTAGCAGAAAGGGTATTAGGGGAAGTGTGGCCACAAGCTCCCTCGCGGAACTGCTCTTACAGGTGGGGGTAATGAGGTGCCCACCTGGGGCCCACGCATCCGGAGAGGCTTTGGGATGACGCGATTGTCCGCTTTTCAAGGCCTGGTGGGAGGGCCCATTTATTTTCACCAGGCTGCAACGGAGTCCCAACCCCGAGATTAGGACGTCGGGTAAGGAGATGCATTTGAACCCGCTGGGAAGGCGGGCGTGTGTGGCTGTGTTCCCGCCGCCGCTGGGGCCAGGTCAGCTTGACGCACGTGCAGAGCCCCAGTGAGCCGTTCGTAGTGCAACGCGCTGCCGCCGCTGGAGGAACTTGAGGAACTTGGTTTGCAGCTCGTGTCCATTGCACGACCTTGAGGTTTTTTGTTTTGTTTTGTTTTTTTAAATTGCTGAGTGTGGACAGGCCCCGCCCTTCCGCGCCGGGCCGCTGGGCTGCCCCTCCCCAGCCATCCCGCGGTGCTCCTTCCTGAACGGCGCTGGAGGGCCTGGCGGCTGCGGCCCATGGGGCCGATGGCACTGCCCGCCTGGTTGCAGCCCAGGTAGGGCGCTCGACGGAGGCCGGCGGGGTGGGGGTGCGGGAGGAGGGGAGCGGGGTCCCCCAACCTCATCATCGGTGGGGCGGGCACTGGTGAGCGCCGAGCCCCGCAACCCTGCGCCCAGCATACCCTTGAGCTCTTAACGGGTATTAGTTACTTCAGTGCTTTCCACAACCTGGGAAGAAGAAGGCTCTGCTATTTCCCGCATTTTACAGATGAGGAAATGGGAAGGACAGGCTTCGCGGCCACCCTTTGATTTTGTGCGCGCTCTGCCAGTCCTTCTTACTTTCTTCCTTACCCCTCCCCACACCCGGAGCCGTTCCCTTGACTTTCTTGGACGCAGTGTTTTTAGACGCGGGGTGAATTTTAGATTTACCTGCTGCCGACACACCTATTGCATGTGCATATTTGAGGGCCCAGTTCAGAGAAACTGATTCGGCGGTCTGATCAGGGACTGTATGTTTAACCAACACTCCGAGTGATTCTGATGCTGGGAGGAATTCGTCTTCCCAACCCCTTCAGTAGCTTGTGTCATCTGTAGAGTAAAATCAAGCCGCACTGTAACAGCTTCCCAACCTTTTTGCCTTCCTTCTCAGAGGTTTCACATCTCCAATTAGGAGAAAACCTTGTCTACACTGGCAGAGCCACTCCCACTATCCTTCTGAACGCCCAGGGAACACTTCATGCAATGCTAGTTTTTTAACTCCCTCAAAGGCTTCTGTCAATCTTCTCTTAGTCATCTCTCCAGCAACCCATTTTTAAACTCAGCTTGACTTCCCTTTTCTGGCCTGAGTCACTAAACTGCCTTCTATGTGTGTCTGATGAAGGAAACATCTGCCCTTGCAAAATAGGAGGCAGTGGCAAGATACTGACCCCAATTGCATAATGCATTCAAACGTCAGATATGTCCAGTTGCTGAATTATCCACCATTCAGGAATGCCACCATAACTCCTCTCCTCTTGTAACTACACCAGTTAGTTCTCTCTCAAGTTCTGCACTTAGAACACATATTGACCACATCCACCATCCATTTTTTTCCCCAAAAAAATATTTCTTTTTTTTTTTTTTACCAAAATATTCAAAGCAGTCTTTGCAATGCTTACTTTTATCCCTTGGTGAGCAACAAGGTTAGAACTTTATCAAAGATGAAGTGGATTTTGAAATATAACCAGATTTGGCTTTAAGCAAATTCAGGATATTCATTAGTGGATCGTGTGTGCTGTGGGTCCTTTCCAAATCTGATATGCTTGGTTAGATGGGTAACCAAGTAAAAGACACTGATATGGAATAGTTTTCTCTTGCTTGCTCAGGTTGGCCCATAGGTTAGTTAAAAGACCTGTACAATGCTGAAAGGATGATTATAAAGGAAGTGTTTAATGGTATTTTTCTGTATTTATAGGTATAGGAAGAACGCCTATCTTTTCGTCTACTACTTAATCCAGTTCTGTGGCCACTCATGGATATTTACAAATATGATAGTCAGATTCTTTTCATTTGGAAAAGGTAAAACTCCAAACACTTTTTGATTTTTACCTTTTCATTCTTGTTTTCACCTAGTCTTGCTTATGTTAACTTTTTAATTTCTATGAACTTCACCTAAAATCCTTCACTCCTGTAAAATTTAGTGACCACAGTTTTCAGTAACCATACTTCTTGCTTAGTGCAAAAACCAAAACCTTTTTGGAGAAGGGGGGAGGTAAGATGAAGGAAAGGGATTTGGCTTCCCCGAGTAGGCAATTTGCCCTGAAAATGTACACATGGCATTGGGGTGGTGCCATTTCTCTCTTCCTTCTTGGTTCTGCACCAAACCTTAGCAGATTTGGTGTTTTGAGGAGATCTGTAAATTCCAGTATAACATTTTGTGCAGAGAAATCAGGAATTAACCAAATTCTTCCCTTATTCTTTATTCCCAAGGTTTAAGGTAGCTGGAGACTACTAATAAGTGAAAGATAACCTTTATATTCCCCAGGCCGTTTGTTCCCCTAAAGGAGTAATATATCCCTAAGGAAATGATACACTTTGCAGATGACTCATCACTTAAATGGAAGTTGGCATTAATGGTCTAAGTTGTAAGCTTCCTCCAGTTTCCTAAAAAGTAAAGATTTTAAATAGCATTTTGATTTTCAAACATGAATCACTAAATGACTGTCAAAATAACATTCTTTTCATGTTCCATCCCCACATGGGTAAGTGTCATCACAGTTTACAACTGTTGGGTGACTTGGTAATTTGAGCAACTGCTGGTTTCAGCTAAAAACAAACATGTAGAATATATCTGGGAAAAGTCATGCTGTGCTCGTCAGTTCAGACTTCTGTGTCATCAGGAAATTAATCGACTTGTGAGGTACCATAAACTATTTTATGTTGCTTTTTTCTTACTGCAAATTTACCAGAAAATTCTTGTCTTTGTTTAAGAACCTCTAAAGATACAACTGAAGGCTTGAATTTCAACTGAGTATTGGGGGTCTTTAAGCAGAGGAAAATACAAGCGGTGGGCAAACTTCCTTTATGTTAAAAAACTGTCATCATTTGTAGGCCTTGGAAGTGAGCTGTGGCTTTGTGGGCATATTACACACAGGTCGAGTCACAGACGATGAACTTTCTTATGCTGCCTGGCCTTTCCAGTGGGAAAAATTGCTTTAGTCAGCAGTGTATTTATTTCTTAATTTTTATCCTGCCTTTATAGTGATAGAAGCTACTTATTAAAGAAACACAACCTATTCATATGGAAGGCAGACTGCAAACAACTAAGGGGTGGGTTCACTACAGTTCTTGAATCAATGCATGAATTAAATAAGCAGCTCAACTGCAGTCTACTCATCTGAATTAGCAACACGGACTCCCTCCTTCGCACAGCTGTGTACTTGACACAAATGCTCTGTTATAACACGTGCTGGGCAGTGGACAAGAGCGCAGACTGTCTAGGCCTCAGGCCTCATCTGTGAAATGGGGACAATGATAATAGTGCCCAACCTCTCGTGCCCCATAAACTATCATCATGTGAATGATTGCTAACCAGCAAAGATAGCAAAGTCTCCCCTAGAAGTTTCTTCACACGGCAAGATTTCATTTTGAAATTTAAACCAATACACTTACCCTATTTAGAGGAACATTTGCACCCATTTCAGCGCTTTCTCAATGCGCTTTTTCATTTGGGCGCTCTGCAATGCAAACCCCGAAAGTCCCCATTAGAGGCCCAAGTTTTAGTGTGTAAAGTTCAAGAAATCCAGGGTGTTGAGGGGAGAACAAAGAAGATAAAGGGGGTGATTGCAGGAGACCACACTTCAGGCAGTGAGCACACAGTAGAGTACACAGGTATATCAGAAAGGTGGACACCTGAAATGGATATAATGTTATTATGAATCAGTCACCTCAATAAATTTAATAAAATAACAAAAATCCAGAGAGCATTAAGTAAGTATGCATAGGACACAAATACTAGATACCCATAAGGTGTTTGATATTATGGCATCATTAATGTCATTTCCATAAAGCTCTGAAATCATATTTCTCTCATCTCTCATTTTGTCATTGGAAAAGCTGTGAGCACAGCAGCTTCTTTAATAAGCTCACCTCCAACCTGTTTTACATGTGCTGTAGTCTAGATTCTATCTAGTTACTTTTATGTGGAATTGCTTTATAATCTCATAAATGGGGAATAAATGCTATAGCTTTGGCCATGGAGCCTTCTTTTTCAAGTTTTTACTTCCTTTTGGAAGAGGAGCAATTAAAATGTACTATAATATGAAGTGCTTTCTTTGGTTTCATAGTCTGAATTTAGTAATCTAGGAAATTTCTCATACGTACAATGTAAAAGGAGGTAAATAATCTCAATTTTATTTAAAAGTGCTGCAGAGATTTGGGTTGTAGTCTAGTTTTTACTTACTGTATTTGTATTTTTAATCACTGGACACAGATTCAATGGTTGACACTTTTTATGCTATTGGACTTGTGATGCGACTTTGCCAATCCATTTCCATCTTGGAGTTGCTGCACATATATATCGGCATTGAATCAAGCCATCTTCTGCCTAGGTTTCTGCAGGTAGGTTTTAATCATGTTTTATTATTATTGAATCTGTTTCATACTTAACATGTCTTTTTTAAGACTCTCATGACTTTATGGCAGTTAAAAAGCCAATCCTTGCTAACTTGCAACCCAAGTCATTAATAAGGAGAATTCCATGAAAAAAATCACCTCATCCTCAAACACTGCATAGTTGGAAGGGCCAATTGGAAACATTTGGGGGCAATGAGGCGTGTTGGTCTGTGCAACCCAGCAGTGCTCTGCTTCTCTCTTGTGAGGAGGTTTCACTGACTCTTCCCACTCTCACTCTGCCAGCGCCCTGACAGCATAGGACAGGGCAGAGGCATAGGGTTGGAGCCATTCAGAGTTGGGTTTGATGC
Source organism: Rhinolophus sinicus (assembly GCF_036562045.2). NCBI lineage: Eukaryota > Metazoa > Chordata > Mammalia > Chiroptera > Rhinolophidae > Rhinolophus > Rhinolophus sinicus. The sequence goes on from NC_133754.1 coordinate 124,518,611, forward strand.
CTGGTTCCTCTACCTACCACTGTGGGATTGAATCACCCACAGTCATTGGGCTGTTTTGGGCGGAAAGGACACCCACACATAATACCTGGCAAAGAGTAGATGATAAAAACAAAAACAAAAACTATCCTTAACTTTTTGAGAAACCTCTATACCGTTTTCATAGGGGCTGCACTAATTTACATTCCCACCAGCAGTTCCCTTTTTGTCCACAACCTCTTCAACGCCCCTTTCTTGTCTTTTTGATAATAGCCATTCTGAAGGTGTGAGGTGGTCTCTCATTGTGGCTTTGATTTCCATTTCCCTTATAACTAGTGATGTTGAACATCTTTTCATATGTCTGTTGGCTATCTGTATGTTGTCCTTGGAAAAGTGTAATAATTCAGTTCCTCTACTCAATTTTAAATCAGATTATTTGTTTTCTATGTTGTTGAGTTGTGTGAGTTCTTTATATATTTTGGATATTAGCCCCAGATGTCAAATTATAAACTTGTACATCTGAAAATTATACAATGCTATTAACCAATGTTACTCCAATACATTTAATTTTTTAAAAAAGTTCCTTTCACCCCTGTTTAGAGAATAGACTACTCCCGAGCCATTTCTTGTTCATGCTGCCACTTTTACTGAGTACAAAGGGGAAGGAGAGATCATTCATGGTTGTCTAGTGTAGTGTCTAATCATAGACTTAGGGATCGATCAGACTGGGATTCAAATCCCAGTTTTAAACAAATCATGCAATTTTTCTGAACTTCATTTTCTCATGTGATATGAAAATAACATGTATCTCATGGAGTAACTGAGAAAATGGGTGGGCTAAGTTCCCAGCACTTAAAGAATACAATACCTGGTAGCTATTGCTATTATTTTACTTATTATTTGTTCCCTCTACTATGTCTCTCTCTAGCCCTAGATGACCATGTTCCTTTCACAGGCAGGTTGAAGGAAGATGGGAAATCCATAGACAGAGATTCAATATCAGAAATTCTTGCTGGATTAAGGCAAGAAAAATTTAAAAAGTGGTATTTTCCATAAAAAAAGAGAGAGAAGAGTTTGGTGACTATATGAACATATATTTAAGATCTACAGAAAAAGGCATTTACATGAATATGTAAATAACTGCACAAAATAAATTAGAAAAATGAATAAATAACTAAATTTGACAAATTTGCATTGTAAAAATAATTAAAATGTGAAAATCTGATGGTATTGCTAGCACTTAGTAAAGTGCTTAGAACATAAACATGCACCTTCCAGTTTTGTTGAATAAAGGAGTGACATAGACCCTTGTATTAAAATTTGCTTGAAATACCATGAAAGTTTAAAAGACAGAAATAATACAAGCGTAAGGAGCCTAATAAGAACTCAGTATTAGAAGTTCGTGGGAGCTTTCAATTTTACTTATTAACTAAAAGTAGAGAAATCGTATTCATTAGGATGAAGACATTGTAAGTGTTGAAATATCAAATGTAAAATAAAAATCAGGGCAATACTTAGAATATGAACTATTAATAACAAAGCAGTCAGTTAGCTAGCCAAGACCTAGATGAAATTCCCTTAAATGTATTTTCTTACAAAATAAAAGGGGTACATATTTGTCCCAGAAGAAGCATATTATTTGGGAATAAGATTTATTGGTGTTTATTACTTGTTAACAACCAGAATGCATATAGTACCAGTATCCCACAATGCTAATTTTAGAGAAAAGAATTAACAACCCAGGTTTAAATGAAAGTTGTATTTTTCACATGGAATTAATTTTCTTGGAGCATGATCAAATTCATCTAAAATTTAAGTCATGTTTTCTTTTGGTTTACTTTTTTAGACTTTTTACTTTTGTAGGCTAAATTGGCTAATATTAATTTCAGCATTTTCAAAATTAAGAGTGGTGTTATTTTTTTTTTTTTTTTTTTTTACTGCCAATGTAGGGAATGCAAGTGACAAACAGTACAGGTAAATTTTTAAGAAAGAAAGTAGAGCACCTTGAATAGGCCTAGAAAATCTGCACATTTTTTATGCTTTCCAAAATGATGTAGGTTTGCCTAATAATAGACATTATTGTACAAACTAGAAATTTTATTTCTTGAAGTTCCAGATATTCCAGAATATTCAATTGTGATTTTAATCCTATTAATTAAAACTGAAATGACTTACAGAAATATGATGATTGTAAGCAAACTATATCCTGGTTTGGTAATTAAAGAACATTGGCAAGTATGCACTGAAGCTTTTTATTCAAAGGCGAGATTGCAAAGTTTGCTGTTAATAAGGTTCAAATGATTTTTAAGTTTTTATTGTTGAGCGGGCTAACAAGTCAGGGATCACCACAGCAGGGAGGACACTTACCATTTTTGTCGTAGGCTGATTATTAACAATTTTTGTTGATTGTTTGGCTTCTTTTTATCTCTTTGACATTTTATCTGTCTTCTCTTTTACTCATTTATTATCTTGTCTATGGTTTTCAGAATGGATGTGGTATTGGAGAAAACTTCAAGAACACACGTCATCATATCCAAAGTTTCATTTTCTCCCCCTTCCTTCGTTAGCATTCTGCAGACAATTAGAATTCACTCATTAGGAGATGACTCTGAGGCCCCTACTTTAAAACAGTCAAGGAAAACTCTAATCTTTCCAAACGAAACTTGTGTAATCTTTCTTGGTTTTCTCGTTTCCTCATTTTTTAAGACACAGTAGTTAAGAATGTGGCTAAGCTACTTACACAGTAATTCTAGCTGATTGCATACTGTATCTTGAAAAATGCATGGTGCACATGGATTCAAGTAGGCTGAAAAATTTGTCTGCACATTTGGGATGTTATTTTGCCGTTACCTTCGTGAGATTGCTAAGTCTCACAACTGAAGTCTCTTTCTGGGAGCTGGGCTTCCAAAATATCAAGATAAGTAATTCCAAAAAGTAGTAAGCATGATAAGCCTGCTGAGCAGTTAGAATTACATATATCAAATGGTGGTGGTATGTGTGTAGGGGCTGTTTGTTTTCTGCGTTTTGTTCTGTTCATTTTTTAAATGTTTTATACACACATTTTTCTTTTGACACTTAAAGAAAAGCCATTATAAATTTCTAGAATTACACACAACTGCCAAATAATGAAGAGGGGTAAACCCACTGATAATAAGACTATACTAATTTAACACACAGATGTATATTTTTGTGTTCAATAAATACACGTTAGGGGGAAAGAGCAAAACTAAAACATAGTTGTTTATAGACATCTGTTTTTGGAAATAATTACATACCAATTAAAATTATATAAGGAAATATAGTTAACTTTTGATATTTTAAATTTATAAAACGAGAAAGTAAAAAGGTCCAAAAGATGCATATAACTATTATAAGAAATGATAATATAAGTAGGCATCTCACCTCTCCAATCCCTTCCTCCCAAATGAGCTTGCATATTTTATTAGCTTGGTGAAAAAGAAATAGTTGAATTGAGAAATTAGTTTATTTCCGTAGGTTTAATCACAACAATTTGGCTTTTACAGCGCAGTAATACTACCAACCCGGAAGTATTGATTTTGTTCTGACTTTGCTTGAATGGAAGCCTGAGAAAGGTTTTTATTGATATAGTTTGAGGTTGCTTCAACTCAAGGAGAGGGGGAAATATCCACAAAATGAAACTTTATATCCACAATCTAAATACCTTAGATTGATGTGCCTTTAGGAAACCCTCAGAGTAATCCAGTTTACTATTTACCTTTTGAGAAATGCTTGAAATGCAAAGGCTTCATACATAACTGAATTAAAATGGCTAAATTCTGTCTGCATCCTTCACTTTGTATCACAATAAACACTGCTGCACATATATTAAGTTTACACAATTTTTAAAATCTATAAATAAAAACAATAGGAATTATTACCCCAAAATCATACATACAGAAATTCCATTTGTGAGCCCCGATTTCAAGAACCATTTTTATATGTACCAATATCACTTCCTATTTCTGATAGGGCAAGTAGGTGTCCGCTTGCCCAAAACCACTCTAAAAATTTCAGTCACAGATTCTTATGACAACAAATATAAAGGAATTCCCAAAGGAGAGTATCTTAAAATAAACCCTTTTATGAAAACAGTGAAGTTTCACCCTTATTTCTTTTTAGCTGTGAAGCAGCTACTTCTTTATGTTGCTAGATTAAACAGTCTACTGATTTTCCATAAAATCATATAGATTTTCTCCAGTTTTGAGTTGGGAACAGTATTATGTTGTTAGAGATAAAACTGAAGATAGTGTCAAGCTGTGAGATTCTCAAAACTGCAAAGCCTCCTGGGAATAAATTACACACTCAAGTCATTCTGTAGGTAGGATTTTAGATTTTTCCTCGGTATTTTGCATTTGATTCATGGAGTTCTTCAGTGTGATGATTATAAAGCTACATTCACAGTATAATTTTAAATATGCTGAGATTAACTTTTTATTCACTGATAGTCTTGATTATCTGTATAGAAAAAGTGTATTTTCCTGTAAATATACTAATCACTACAATAAATTGTATTTATTTTCTTAATAATTGCTTATATTTACTTAGGGCTTTCTATGTGCCAAACACTGTTCTAAATTCTTCCCTTGTATTAACTCATTTAATCTTCATAACCTTATCCTATATAATAATTATTATCTCTAGTATAATTACTTAACACAAAAGTCACATAAGTTACTCGGTCACATAAATTGTGAATGGTGGAAGAAAACAATTTGGATTTAGGCTATTTGTCCTGAACTCTTAACTATTATGCTATATTTGTTTACTGCCTATGTCACCGAGTAGGATGTAAATACCATGAGGACCGGTCCTGGTCTTGTTCACAGCTGTATTTCCTGGGACCCAGAACAGTGCACTCAATAAATATCTATTGAATGATGAATAAACCAAAAATTTAAAACTAGAATTGCTTAAATGCCTTTGTCTTCTAGAAGAAAGTAATTGGTGGTTTTTGAACATATAAACGTTATATTTCTGAAGTTCTCAACAAAAGTTCACAGGATTGAACTTCAACCTGTGAAATAGTAAAATAGTAGTCTTTGAGGCTAAAATTAACTAATTTTTAAGATTCTAGAAGTTCTCCCTATAGCTGATGAATCATTTTACCCCTACAATAGTTGGTAACTAAAGTGCTAGCTGCCATGTAGAAAGTTAACAACTTGGTTTTAGTCATTGCTTAACCTAGAGTTGAAGATTCCCAAATAGAACATAAAAATGCAAAGTGTTTTTATTTTATAGTTACCATACTTTTGAGCAGCCCCACGTTACCACCATGTTTAATTTGGCCTAAGCTGTAGAGTGTTTTTCTAATTGTACTTTTTATTCCACCTGTTTGAGTTGCACTAAACATTGTAAGACCATTCATTAGTAATTAGTCATGTACTCATAGGATTTGTTTAAAATGACAAAGTGCTAAGTTCTCCCAAATGTGAAGCTCCAAATAACTGGTGAAATTATGATATTAAGGAAAAGTGAAAAATTTTAAGTCTATCCTTATGATTGTTTTGGTATTGATTTAGAAAAGCAAGGAGGTTCTTATTTTAAGGTTTAACTTTTGAGGAGGGGCTTTTTAAAAGAATAGACTATAACCTGGATAATAGTCTATTATAGAATAACAAAGGTGCCAAAAACTTTTCTAAATTCTTCACTTGCATTAACTCATTTAATAACAAAGGTGAATGTGTCTTAGTGTTTCAGAATAAGGGATTTAGAATCACGTTGTCTAGATTTTAATTCCACATCTGTAGGCAGTTCATTGTCACTTTGTAAAATGCAGAAGCAGATAATAACAACACTTCTTAAGGTTGTTTAAATGATGTTTGGAACCTGACAGAAAGTAACCGATAAATATTGGTTTTTATCAGTTTAAGAATATCTCCACCCATTGTATTGCCATTGGTGGTCAAGTTAGAGTCAGATAACCATCAGATAATTGGTTAATTAGACAGACATTATATGGGTAGGACTTCACATACTCACATGTATGTACATGGTTGTGTGGTTTTGGGGGCATGTTGATTGCTGATTTCTGTGCAGTTGGGACCCTATCATTAACATGCCACAGACCATCAAGTGACGCTTTTCAACAGGGGTACTTTCATTGTGCAGCTCGTTTCTCTTTTAGGAGATTTCCCTTTCTGTATTCATCAGTTAAGGGGCAGCCTGACCACATGGATAGTTTACAACTCTGGAAACCAGGAAACTTGGGCTATATATGTTTCCAGGTCTGCCACTAGTTTGAGCAAGTCACTTAAGTTCTCTGCTTCTCAAATTCCTTATTTGTAAAAAGGTGGGGTTGGGCTGGTATCTGGAGGGGACCACAGAAAGCTATCTTATCAAGAGGTAAGTTTTTTCTTGCAGTAGTCAGCCATGTAATTAGAAATGTGTTTTGTGAATGCCTTCATGTGTGTATATCTCCTGAGATGTTTATCAAAAAGTTGATGATTTTCCTAATTAGCAGGCACTGATCAAATGTAAGATTAGGCAGTTCCTAAGTATTTATTTGTGGCTAAGATCTTGTATCTGAAGGCTGCCAGGTATCATGGACAGCAAGCTTGGATCATCCAGTAATGATTGTTGCAGTTAAGTGTAATTCATTATATAACTGTAATTAAATTAAATCAAGAAACTAGGGCATTGTAATGAAAGAAGAAAAACAGCTATGTGGATAGCTTCAAAAGATTGACTAAGGTTTGAATCATATCTAATTCCCGTAGCTAAGCAAGGGCACTCTTGACTCACTGCTGTAGTCATAAACATGCTGATGGAGGTTCTGCATGTGGATTTCTGATCATGTGTCACATTGTTGGCACATCTTGGATTTCTCTGCACTAAGTGATTTTCCAGGTCTAACAACCTATGAGTCTAAGTCATAGATTATCCCTGTCTTTTCGCCTTGATCTGCTTTAAAAATAAAGACAGCTATTGAAAAATATAAAGTAATCCTCCCCTTTCCTTTAACACGAATATGCTCCCTCAATCTCCAGTATATTTTCCTTTGAAGATTGAGAGCAAATAAATGTTCTATTAAAAAAACACACATAAAAATGCACACTGTACAGGGGATATTAATACAACATAAGAAGGCACATTATATTTAGATTGGGAAAAAGGAATGTCTTCCTTGAGGTCAATTATTGGAGCTAAGCCACAAGTGTGTGAATTCTCAATGATTTGTGAATGTTGACTTGAAAAAAATGAATATGTTGAATTCTTTTTCACTAGCTTATAAGGGCTAGGATTATATTGCCCCTCTTCCCCTTCTCCCTGTGCCCCCCCACTTAAAAAGAAAAAGCAATGACGGCTTCTCTGTTGGGTGAAATTAAAATTTTTCGGCCTGTCACTCAAGGCCCTTCACAACCTAGCCCCCAACACATTTTCAATTTTATATCTTTCCATGTTTCCCCGAAAATAAGACTGGTCTTCTATTAACTTTTGCTCCAAAAGACACATTAGAGCTTATATTCAGCGGATGTCATCCTGAAAAATCATGCTAGGGCTTATTTTCCCGTTAGGTCTTATTTTCGGGGAAACACGGTATTATTCCTTTCTAAGCACCCCCACTCCACCCCCCAGGGGCTCTCAATCCTCACTGGTGCACCCTGCATTTTCACATCTCTGTCTGTCTGCTCAGCCGGCTCCCTTAGCCCGGCATGCCTCTTCTATCCAGTCTACCTCACAAACTCCTTTAAGATCCAACTGAAATGTTGCCTGTCTTCATAAATCTCTGTGTACTTTTCTGCAGACAGGTATTTGCCTCACCTGTGCTCCCGTACGTCACATGTTAAGTGGCAGCGTTATTCACAGTGTTAGAGTTACCGCCTCATGTTCTCTATCCTCTGGAGCAAGGGCCATGCTTTCATTATATATGTAATCTTAGCATCTAATACATAGCAGACACTCAACGAAAGCTTGCCTAAGTGAATAAAAACATGTGTGCATGTACTACAAGACGGGAAATATCCTGATTCAGATAAAATATGTTATCTTTTCATTCATTATATATGATTTGGAGGAGACACCAAAAAACCAACACAAAGGAGGAAATGAAATTCACCCAGAACCCTACTCCCTCAGAGGTCATGTTAACAGTTTAGGATACATAGTTCCAGTTAAAGCATACTTTTAAGAGGAATTCTGGTTTTTAACATTGGAAAATTACCTAGATGCTTAACAGATGATCCGAATTCTTGACTTTGCTGTTTTTTTGTTGTTTTTCGTTAGCTCACAGAGAGAATCATCCTCCTCTTTGTGGTGATCACCAGCCAAGAGGAAGTCCAAGAGAAATACGTGGTGTGTGTTTTATTCATCTTTTGGAATCTATTGGATATGGTTAGGTAAGGAGACAAAATAATCTCTTAAAACAAAGCCAGATTGCTTTCTGCACTGCAGTGAAAGCAGTAATAGCTGCTTACATTTGGTTTCTTGGAATGAGAGAAAAACATAACCCCTTTTCAAATGATTTTATCTTGACATGGAAATGTATTTTTAGTGCTTTCCATAAGGGGCATATCAAAGATAATGAAAACCTATCGTAGTATTACAAGAGCAAATCAGTGCAGGTTTGTAGCAGAAGACTTGGCATGCACCAGTTTGGAAAAAACCTCACAGCTGTTTGCTAATGAAAGGCATTCCTTGCAATTGCTCTGGTACATGTTACTGTAATAAGCAAAGCACAACTTTTATTATATCATAGTCAGAACTCACAAAGTTGGTTTCTGTGAATTCAAGAATGTTTAAAATAGAGGGCCCTCATCTCTCTGGGGAAAACTGTACCTCCACATGCATTTTTGTACGCAATTCCAGGGGGTTCAAACGACTGACGTTTTTTCGTGGACTTCTTGGGAATCCATGGGCCGGAGGTTAAAAACCTTTGTTTGCTCTAGATTGTCTTCAGTTTCCTTCTAATTCTAAAACTTTGCAACTAGATGAGCCTAGTCTCATTTCTACCGGCAGTGGTGTCAAACCCCTGTTTTGCTCTGTGGCACACTTTGGGGACGTGTCCTAACTGCCACTTCAGCTTTCACAAATGAGAACTGCCATTCCTGCTCGAAAGATGTAGATGTGGATTGGTAACAAAAGAACCCTAGCATTTTAGCTGAGGTTATGTAAATTCTTTATTGTATTTGTCAATAACTTAGCTGAGTTAAAATACCAGGGGTGTCAAAAAAATGTATAGAAGTGGACACTTTGGTCAACGTTGCTCAAACAGTAATTCACTGGAATCAGAAGTGTCTGGATGCTGATGGCAACCACTTTGAGCACCTCTTGTAATTGCAGAAGTCAAACATGACTTGTATTCATCTTTTGTTATCAGTATATATTTAGTAATACAATTTTAATAGTGTTTTCCTTTCTTAAAATGTGTATACTTTTTGGTACCCTCTGTATTTCTAAATAATGGATTTGAACCCTACAGTGAATTCGAATGAACTATTTTGTTGAATGAAAATGACCATAATTTTTGTATATTTCTTAGTAAGTTATTTCTCCTTTTCAACTGATAGTTTTATAGATTTGGAACAAACTTCATAGATGTTTGTAGCCCATGATTCTTGTTCATGAGACCTGGAGCCTCATTGGGGATGGTGGCTTTCTAATGTATTGTTTTCTGGTATGCCCAACTCTTTCAGAGTCGAGTCAGGTTCAGATAAGCTCAGTAGACCCATTAGAGCATAAAGTAACTTGTGGATTGAGAGCAGTGTCATGTCATAGACACATAGACATGTCATAGGAGATAGAAGTAGATCTCAGAGTAAACTCCACCTTCACTACTTACTTGCTCTATGATCTTGGGCAAATCACATAATCTTTTTTTTTTTTTTAATTAATAGCATTTAGATAATTCACATACCTTAAAATTCACCCTTTTAAAGTATAAAATTTGGTTTTCAATATATTCAAAGAAAGGTGCAACCATTGCCACTTTCTTTGAGGACATTTTCATCACCCTCAAAAGAAACCCCAAACCTGTTAGCAGTCACTTCCTATTCCTTCCTCCTCCCAGCTCTTGGCAACCAATGTATTGTCTCTATGAATGTACCTATTCTGGACATTTCATATAAATGGAGTCATATAATATGTGATCTTTTGTGACTGGCTTCTTTCACTTAGCATAATGTTTTCAAGGTTCATCCATGTTGTAACATCTGTCAGTACTTCATTCCTTTTTATGGCTGAATACTATCCCCTTATATTGCTATATCACATTTATCCATTCATTGATCGACATTTGGGTTGTTTCTACTTTCTGGTCATGAGAAATACTCATGTGCAAGCTTTTGTGTGCACATTTTCATTTCTCTTAATGTAGGAGTGAAATTCCTGAGCATCTAACCTTTCTGAAACTCATATTTTTCTCTGTAAAATGGGGGTACAGTTATCATCCCAACTTACCCCAGAATGACTTTTAAAAGTGAGGACCAGGGAACTTCCTCTTCCTGGTAAAGGCATTTATAAAAAATTCACAGCTAACATGATGGTTCTTGATGAAAGACTGATGTTTTCCTCCTAAGATGAGGAACAAGACAAGCACGTTCACTCCAGCCATTTCTATTCACCATGGTACCGGAACTTCTAGTCATGGCAATGAAGCAAGAAAATTATGTAAGGCATCCTTATTATAAAGGAAGGAGTAAAACTGTCTTTATTGACAGATGACATGATCTTATATATAACAAATCATAAGGAATCCGTTAAATCTTTGAACTAATAAACTAGTTCAGCAAGGTGTTAGAATATAATATCAATATGCAAAAATCAGTTGTATTCTATACACTTGTCATGACCTAAAGTAAAATTAAGAAAATAATTCCATTTACAAATGGAAAATAATTCCATTTACAATGAAAAAATATAGTAGAAATATGTGCAGAACATGTATGCTGAAAACTATAAAATAGTGTTGAAAGAAATTAAAGAGGATCAAAATAAATGAAAGATATACCATGTGTTGAAATATGTACCATGGGTTGAAAACGTAGTATTGTTAAGTCAGCAAAACTCCCCACATTGATTGACAGATTCAGTGCCATCCCTCTCAGAATCCAAGCTGGCATCTTTGCAGGAATTGAGAAGCTGATCCTAAAACTCATATAGAAACTCAAGGAACCCAGAATAGCCAAAACAATATTGAAAAAGAAGAACATAGTTGAAGACTCACACTTCCCAATTTCAAAACTCACTACAAAGCAACCATGATCAAGAGTGTGATACTGGCATGTCATGGAATAGAATTGATAGTCCAGAGATAAACTCTCATTTATGGCCAGTTGATTTTTGACAAGGGTGCCACGACCATTCAGTAGTTTTTTCAACAAGATGCAGGGACAACTGGATATCCACACGCAAAACAATGAAATCTTACCTCATACCATATAAATAATGAACTCAAAATAGATTTAAAAACCTAAATGTATGAGCTAAAACTGTAAAATTCTTAGAAGAAAACATAGGGGTAAATCTTTGTGATCTTGGATTTGACAATGGATTCTTAAATACGACACCAAAAACACAAGCCAACAAAAGAAAAAAGATACATTGGACTTCATCAACAGTGGCTTTTAAACATACCTGCTCTTATAGAAGAGAAAAAAAAGGCAGATAGTGAGATACCATTTTTCACTTTGATAAAGATCAAAAAGTTTGATAACAGGACATGTTTAGTGCGGACTTGCACTGTTGGTATATAGTATATATAACATATATACACATAGATAAGCATATGCAAAAATATCTGTGAAACACATAAGAAATTGGCATTGGTCATAACATTTGAGGGAGTGGCATTAGGGTCCTGGAATGAGAGAGAAAGATTTGCTTTTCATCATTCATATTTTCAAGGTTTGGCATTTTTATCTTGCCATATGTATTCATTATCTATTCCAGTCATTGTCAAAGTATGGCCCCTGGACCAGTGGCATCATCACCACCTGGAAATTGTTTGTTACAAATTCTCAGGCTCCAGTTCCATGTCAGACCCATTAAATTGGACATTTGGGGATAGGGTCTAGTAGTGTGTGCCTTAGGAAGCCCTCGGGATGAGTGTGATGCATGCTTAAGCTTGAGAACCATGGCCCATTCAGAGAACAGAGAAACAAAAAATGACTATCTCATTTATTACACTACAGAGGCAGGTTTTCAACTACTTACTGTAACCCAAACAAGCTCCTCAGGACAGTTCTTCAATTGATCACATATGATGGCAGAACTCCATAACAGAGGGATGCCAAATAGGGATTTAGAAGTCATGTTTTTATTTTTAAAATTCATTCCCTAGATATTTACAAATTTTGTCTGTCTTAAAAATACTAGCTGCTTATTGCATAAAATGGGCTTGGCTTCTGAGTGAAATTGAAGTTGCTAAGCAAGGAAACTTATAATTGGCTGTGGGAGGGATATGAGTTACATTTTTTTCTGTCCACTTCTGTAATTATCCATGATCCACTCCGTGAGGCAAGTCAGACCAACATGACTCCCCTCTCCTCATTTTTAAAACCTCTTCTCCAGCTTAAATTATAGGAAATGAAGGTATGGAATCTGCACACATTCTAGTTTTATCTGTGTATTTAATTACCTAGTAGAGGATTTCATTCTCTTGTTATTTCCCAGACATCAGCAGCAAATGGTGCTTATGAGCTCCTTGTCTCTTTCAGGTACACTTACAGCATGTTATCAGTCATAGGAATATCATACGCCGTCCTGACGTGGCTCAGTCAAACACTATGGATGCCGGTTTACCCTTTGTGTGTTCTCGCTGAAGGTAAGAAAAGAGTGACTTGCTGTATTGCTTACTGACAAAAGCAATCTAGTTATCATGACTCACTAAACTTTTTGATGATTAAATGACTATTTTGGGTACCACTTAGCTGACTCAGTGTATCTTTCTTGGCATTCTTCCCTCGATGCAAAGAAGCCAAACATGAAGAAGCAAAATTAGAGGGGGAAGCAGCTCTGCACAGTTGACAAAATATTGGATGAGAAATGAGGACATCTGAGTCTAGGCCCTGAATTTCATTAAATCACTGCAGGAGTTTTAGATAAATCCTCTAACCTAAGTCTATTTACCTACCCAAAAGAGGTTTAACATTGTGATTCAGTGATTAGTTTTTTCCCATTTAAAAAAATATTTTAAATTATAGTTGACATACAGTATTATATTAGTTTCAGGCATATAACATAGTGATTTAACATTTAAATAATTTAAAAAGTGATTGTCACCTTAAGTCTAGTAACCGTTTGTCACCATACATAGTTCTTACGATGTTATTGACTATATTCCCTATGTTGTGCATTACATCCCTGTGACTTATAACTGGAAGTTTGTATGTCTTAATCCCTTCCCATTTTCCACCCACCCCCTACGCTCGTCACCCTGGCAACTATCAGTTTGTTTTCTGTATCAATGAGTTTAAGTTTTGTTTTGTTTTTTCATATTCCACATATTATTGAAATCATATGGTATTTGTCTTTCTCTGTCCAACTTATTTCACTTAACACAATACTCTCGACATCCATCCACGTTGTCTCAGATGGCAAGATTTCATTTTTTTTTTTTTAAATGGCTGAGTCCTGGTCTCCAATTTTTGAGGTTCATTGACATTCTTGGAAAAGAGAGACGACAAAAGCCACCCCTCCCCACCTCACTTCCACTCTGCACAGATGTCCTTTGGTTATTTCACATGTGTATCCTTTGTTCCCAAATAGGCAGTCAACTCTTTGAGAGCAATAATTTTGGCTCCTAAGTCTTGGGCATTCCTCATAACTTCAGTTTGGTGCCCTCCTCCCCTCTACCCTGTGCTAAGTTCTTCTTGAATGGTGTCTAGAATTCTGTAGGTGGATGTAGGTTTTCTCAGACCATTTTAAACCTTCTTGTCTTGGTTATCATTACAACTTAGCTTCTGGTCCAAGATTGCTATTATAGTTGGATTTTATTCACATTTTAATTCCACTTTTCATCTCAAGAGGTAGATTAAACTATTATCTTTGGTTATATATATTTCCTTTCTTTAACCAAGTGAAATTCTAGGTATCTTAAGACAAACTCTAAATCTGAACAGAATATTTGTGATGACATAATTTTATATAATAGGAAGCAATCTTGAATCGCTGAATTGCAAGCTCAGAAGAGCCATTGAATCATTATTAGTTCATCTAGAACTTGGTGAATGCCTAGATCTCTTTTCCTTATGTTTTTTAATTGTGCAATTATTATTTGATTAAGTTACATTAGATTTATTAAAGTTTCTATTGAAAAGGAATTTTAAAGTGTTTAGCTATTTACTTATCTGAGGAAAGATGAGGCATATGTTATTTGCATCCCTTTAAAGATGGAAAGTGGGAAGCAGTATTTTAAAGGCTTAATAGACTTGACATTTGTAATTGATTTTTACCTGGAAACTAGAGAAAACTCCAGTATTCCTAGTTCAGCACATTATGTATTCAGACTTTACCCATGAAGTTTTCACTCTATTTTGTGCTAGATGCACTGATCAAAATTTATCTGATTATGCATTATTACATCTGTTTTTACATTTATTTTTCAATTATAGTTGACATACAATATTAGTTTCAAGTAGACAACATAGTGATTAGACATTTATGTGCCTTATGCAGTGATCACCACAGTAAGTCTAGGACTCATCTGACACCATATATACTTACTACATTAGTGTCTATATTCCCTATGCTGTACTTCAGATCTCCACGACTATTTTTATAACTGGCAATTCATACTTTATAAGCCCTTTCACCTTTTCACCCATCCTCCCAACCCCCCTCCCATCTGGCAACTATCAGTTTGTTCTCTTGAGTTTGTTTCTGTTTTGTTTGTTCATTTATTTTGTTTTTTAGATTCCACATATAGGTGAAATATAGTATTTGTCTTTTCTGACTTATTTCACTTAGCATAATACCCTCTAGTTCCCATACACGTTGTTGCAAATGGCAAATATCATTCTCTTTTTTATGGCTAAGTAGTACTCCATTGTGTATATGTACCACTTCTTTATCCATTTGTCTATCGATGGACAACTAAATTGCTTCTGTATCTTGGCTATTGTAAATAATGCTGCAATGAACAGGGGTTGCATTTATCTTTTCAAAATAGTGTTTTAGATTTCTTTGGATAAATGCTCAGAAGTGGAGTGTTAGGTCATATGGGAGTTCTATTTTCAATTTTTTGAGGAGTATCTATACTGTTTTCCATAGTGGCTGCACCAATTTGCAATCCCACTAGCAGTGCACAAGGGTTCCCTTTTCTTCACATCCTGCCAACACTTGTCTGTTGGTTTATTGATAATAGACATTCTGACAGGTGTGAGGTGATATCTCATTGTGGTTTTCTTTTTTTTAAAAATTTATTGGGGTGACAATTGTTAGTAAAATTACATAGATTTCAGGTGTACAATTCTGTATTACATCATCTATAAATCCCATTGTGTGTTCACCACCCAGAGTCAGTTCTCCTTCCATCACCACATATTTAATCTCATTGTGGTTTTGATTTGTATTTCCCTTAGGATTAATGATGTTGAACATCATTTCATGTGTCTGTGGGCCATCTGTATGTCCTCTTTGGAGGAATGTTTATTCATGTCCTCTGCCCATTTTTTTAAAATGGAATTATTACTTTTTTTTTTGATGTTGAGCTAAATGAGTTCTTTATGTATTTTGGATATTAACCCCTTATCAGATATATAATTTGAAAATATCTTCTCCCATTCAGTAGATTGACTTTCTGTTTTCTTGATTGTTTCCTTTGCGGTACAGAGGCTTATTAGTTTGATGTAGTCCCATGTGTTTATTTTTGCTTTTGTTGTCTTTGCCCTAGGAGACATATCCAAAAAATATTGTTTAGTGTCAAAGAGTTTATTGCCTATGTTTTCTTCTAGGAGTTTTATGGTTTCAGGCTTTACATTTGTCTTTAATCCACTTTGAGTTTAGTTTTGTATATAGTGTAAGAGAGTGGTCTAGTTTCATTTTATTTTTAAATGTATCCAGTTTTTCCCACACTATTTATTGAAGAGACTATCTTGATCCCATTGTATATTCTTGCCTCCTTTGTTGTATGTTAACTGACCATGTTAAGTGTGGATTTACTTCTGGGCTCGCTATTCTGTTCCATTGATCGATATGTCTATTTTTATCTTGCTGTTTTGATTACTATGGCCTTGTAGTATAGTTTGATATCAGGTAGTGTGATATCTTCAACTTTGTTCTCCCCCCTACCCCCTCAATATTATTTTGGCTATTTAGCATCTTTTGTGTTCCATATAAATTTTAGAACTATTTCTTCTAGTTCTGGGAAAAATGTTATTGGTATTTTGATAAAAGATTGCATGAAATCTGTAGATTGGTTTTGGGTAATAAAAACATTTTAACGATGTTAATTCTTCCAACCCATGAGTACAGTATATCCTTCCATTTGTTTATGTCTTCTTCAATTGGAACAGTGTCTTATAGTTTTCTGGGTACAGTCTTATTTACCTCCTTGGTTAAATTTATTCCTAGGTATTTTATTCTTTTTGATGCAATTGTATATGGGATTATTTTCTTAATTTCTCTTTCTGATAGTTTGTTATTGTTGTATTAGAATGCAACCACTTTGAGTATTAATTTTGTACCCTGCAGCATTACTTCATTCATTTATTAGTTTTAGTAGTTTAATAATTTTAAACTAATTATTAGTTTAATTTGTTTTTTGGTGGAATCTTTAGGGTTCTTTCTATATAGTATCATGTTCTCCGCAAAAAATTGCCAGTTTTACTTCTTCCTTTCCGATTTGGATGCTTCTTTCTTTTTCTTGTCTGATTGTGTGGCTAGGACTTCCAATATTATGTCAAATAAAAGTGGTGAAAGTGGACATCCTTTTCTTGTCCTGTCTTAAAGAAAAAGCTTTCAGTTGGATATAATTTCAATCTTCTTGAATTTCTTGAGGTTTGTTTTGTGGCCTAATATGTAGTCTATCCTGGAAAATGTTCCATGTGCACTTAAGAAAAATGTATATTCTGCAGTATTGGGATGAAATGTTCTGTAACTGTGTATTAAGACAATTTGGTCTAATGTGATATTTAGGGCCATTATTATTAATTTTATGTTTGGATGCTCTATTGAGGTAAATAGTAAAGTCCCCAACTATTATTGTATTACTGTTAATTTCTGCCTTTATGTCCATTATTTGCTTTATACACTTAGGTGCTCCAATGTTGCATGTGTATTTACAATTGTTATTATCTTCTTCTAGGATTGACCCCTTTATTGTTATGTGATATCCTTCTTTGTCTCTTTTTACATTTTTTAAAAAGTCTATTTTGTCTGATATGAGTATGGCTACACAGCTTCCTTTTGGTTTTTATTTGCATGGAATATCTTTTTCCATCCCTTCACTTTCAGTCTCTCTGTGTCTTTCAATCTAAAGTGAGTCTCTTGTAGGCAGCATATAGATGGATCTTGTATTTTTTTTTTATTATCCATTCAGCCACCCCTATGTCTTTTGATTATAGCATTTAGTCCATGTACGTTTAAAGTAACTATTGACAGCTGTGTGCTTTTTGCCATTTTGTTAATTGTTAATTGTTCTTTGGTTGTTTTTTCTCTGTTCCTTCTTCTCTTTCCTTTTTATTGGCTGGTTTTCTTTAGGTTCCTTGCTCTTAATTTTTGTGTGTATATTTTTTTCTTATAGATTTTTGGTTTGTGGTTACCATGAGGTTCATATATATCCATCTATATCAGTCTATTTTAAGCTGGTAAGCATTTAAATTCAAACACTCTTTAAAAGTGCTACATTTTTACTCCCTCCTCCATGCTTTGTTTTTACTGTCATACTATGTATCTTTTTGTTTTGCATATCCCCTATTATAGTTATAATTTTGCTAGTTTTGTCTTTTAACCTTTATATTAACCTTTTAAGTGGTTGATTCACTGTTTTTATTATATATTTACCTTTACCAGTGAGAGTTTTTTCCTTTCCTGTATTTTCTTATGTCTGGTGATGACCTTTTCTATATAAAAAATATCCTTTAACATTTCTTGTAAAGCTTGTATAGTGGTGATGAACTCCTTTAGTTTTTACTTGTCTGGGAAACTCTCTCCTTCAATTATAAATGATAACTTTGCTGGCTATAATATTCTAGGTTGTAGGTTCCTTTCCTTCAGCACTTTAAACATTTCTTGCCATTTCCTTCTGCCCTATAAAGTTGCTGCTCAGAAATTAGCTGATTGCTTTATAGGGTTTCCCTAGTATGTGATTTGTATTCTTCTTGCTATCGTCAATATTATCTCTTTATCCTCAACTTTTGCCATTTTAATTACAGTGTGTCTTGTTATGAGGCTTGTTGGGTTCATCCTGTTTGGAACTCTGTGTGCTTTCTGGACCTGGATGTTGCTTCCTTCTCCAGATTAGGAAAGTTTTCAGCCATTATTTCTTCAAACATACATTCTGCACTCCCCCCCGCCCCCCCTTGCTTTTTGGAATCTCTATAATGTGAATGTTAGAGCACTTGCTGTTGTCTCAGAGGTTACTTATACCATACTCATTTTAAAAAATTTCTTTTTCTTGTTTTTTTCTTCTGATAGATTGATTTTCAGTATTCTGTCTTCCAGGAGGCCACTAATCTATCCTTCTGTGTTAACTAATCTGTCAATTCCTTCTAATGCATTTTTCATTTCAGTTACTCTTCACCTCTGTTTGGTTCTCTATTATGTCTCCTTTTGTTGACGTTCTGAGTTTCTGTATTCTACTCCAAGTTCCACTATTCCACTCTCAAGTTAGTAGAGCATCCTTAGGACTGTTTCTTTGAATTCTTTATCAGGCAAATTACTTCTCTCTGCTTCATTCGAGTTTTTCTCCACAGTTTTTTCTCGTTCCTTCATTTGGGGCATATTCTTCTATCTCCCCATTGTATTTGAGTTTCTGTGTTTTGTTCCTATTGAGTTAGATGAAATAGCTCTCTCTTCCAATCTTGAAAAAGTGGCGTCTGTAGCGTATGTGCCCAATGGTTCTGGCAGGCTGGTTGTAGTTGGGGCAGGTACGTGTGGTGTCTGGTGTGCCACCCAGCCAGGAGTGGCTTCCTGGTGGGGCAGCCTGGTGTACACGCGTGTGTGGTAGGTCCTTGTTATTCTGGCTGTCTAAGGCCACAACGGAGTTGGAGAGGGGAAGTCTGAATGTGCATGCTTTCCTGCCCTTCTGCTCCAGGTGGGGCTGCTCAGTGAGCACGCATGGCAGTGCCCTGCTCGCTCTGCAGCTGTGTGTGCCTACCTCAGTACCCTGCTAGTTCCACACTTTCCAAGGCAGGCCAGCAGTGCCCCCTCTGTCTCGGGACAGGGCAGTGTCGTGTGCAGGCACCACAATGCTTTGCTAGTTCAGCACTCTTTGGGTGGGGGAGCCTCACAGGCACGTGCAGCCCCGTGGGTGCGTGCAGCAGCACCCCACAGGAGCCACTGGATTAATCTCCAGGAGGAGGGGCACTGTGGCATCCTCCTCTTCCTGCTGGAGTGACCTCTGGGGGGGGGGCGTATCTGGGGACCCACTACAGCAGCCCTGCAGGTGGGCCAGAGAACCTGGATAGGGTGCCTACCTGCTCGCTGTCCAGGTTCAGGGGAAATGTAAACAATGGGGCTCACCAGTCCCTCAGCTCCTGGGGAGCTCTCACGGTTCCCCAACCTTCTCTAGGTGGTCACTTTCTCGTTTGTTGTGCAGAAGCTGTGCAATTGGCCCTCAGTTGTCTCTCAGGAGGAGTTGCTCTAAATATAGGCGTACATTCCATGTGTTCTTGGGAGGGGACAAGCTCAGTGTCCTCTTATGCCGTCATCTTGGACCCACTACTGAAACCAGTTACTTTAGTGCAGTACTTTTCAGAATCTCTGCTATACTAATGCATGTTGTGAAACTCCAAGAGGAAAATATATGCAGCATTTTCCAAATTCATTCATCTATCACTCCTGTTTGTGGCAAACAGGATGAATATTTTGAGATACCATAAAGAAACATTGTAAACTGATTCTCTACAGGCATACTAAGTATAAAATGGACAAAAATTCAACAAGTCAACACTGTTGTAATGGCCTTGCCAATTTAGTCATTCAGCAGATTTCTGTATCAAACTGTAGCTTTAGCTAAAAGATTCAGCAATTGTCACAAAAGCATAATCAAATTCAAAATATTCTTCCACTATACAGACATATATAGACATCCCCTTAGCAAGTGAAGGAGAGAAACCTCCATGATTCTTTCTTTTTTTCTTTAAACAGCATTTGCCGTCTATCAGTCACTGCCTTATTTTGAATCATTTGGCACTTACTCCACAAAGCTGCCCTTTGACTTATCCATCTATTTCCCATATGTGCTGAAAATATATCTCATGATGCTCTTTATAGGTAAGTGGCTTTTCTGTTTTGTTTTACATTCTTCCTGTGCTTTTTGGTTTGTGCTGCCGTCTATCTTAACAGAAAAGTCTGTATCCATGGGCAAGACCAAAGAGGACGCCTGATACAATGAAAGCACCTAGAAATTATAACGTGGTTTTCAGGACATCACAAGAGCAAATGAACAAGAGATGAACCATTTTACTAGCAGAAAATGTAACTGCATTATGTATGAAATATAAAAGTTTTGACCATCGGCACAGGTTCATACAAACGAAATCTAGATGTCAAACTAAGAAGGATTGACTATTTCTGGTTTTTCTATTATTGTCTATTTTTTTGTTTGTTTGACCCTATGTACTAGCATTTCCTAGCAGGCAAGTGGGTATAGGTGCTAAAGACTCAAGAAAATGCATGGAACAAAAACTTACAGTTGAAAGTTTTACCAATTTTTTTCCCCAGGAAATTTGGAAAAAGATTTCTATTAAATTTTAGTTTCCACAGCTCTAACCTTCACAAATCCCCAAGCTAATGATTACCTTTAGAAGGTAACAACTATCAGATCTATAACAACCACACATACAAGAGAGGACAAATGTGAAGCACTACGGGAAGTAGAGAGCTACCCTAGAGAAAGGGAAAAAGGAATTCCTTGCAATGAACAAAATAGTAAGATGGAAGGGTTTGTTTTACTTTCCCTTCTGCAGAAAATATGAACACTTCTTTAAGCGTTCCTTCCTTCTTTGATCTCCCTTGCAAGTGTCTCATCCCTGGACTCCAGGCAGCACTCTAACTGTATTTTAAAACTATGGTTCTTTCTAATGACATGGTTGATCAACCTTACTTTTGCCATTTCCTTCTTCACATTAGGTATGTATTTTACCTGCAGTCATCTTTGCTCAGAAAGAAGAGACGTCCTCAGAGTCTTTCCCATTAAAAAGAAGAAAATGTGAAGCACAGCATTCTGATGTGACATAAGAAAAAACAGGCTGTAGATTCTGCTGAAGAAAGCACAATACAGGAAGCATGCTGGTGGAAAAATACCTAGTATGTGACAAAAATGCATGACATGAAATAATTGCATTTCTTCACAAACTCTAGACATATCACAGCAGTCACACATTACATTTTCAAAACACATATCTGAACAACCTATTTCACCAAAGCTTTGGATTTTATACAAGTTAAATTTATATTAGGTGAAGCCTGATTATTTCCCTGTGAGGGTATTGAGAAATCAGAGATTAACTGGAGTAGACTGAGTTAAATTGAGAAACCAAAGTTGTTAACCTAAATTACATTTCTTTCTTTTCACTTCTGAGTTCCTAAATAGCATCAGCCCCACAGGAGGGGAGCCTGTAAAATATGCTTTGCAGTTAGCTAGAATAACATTTTATGGGCAGATGTCACTGTTCCCAGAGTTAATGCCCACCTTAAACATCTGACCCACTTAGAAAATTAAACAAACATTTTCCCAAACCCTGAAAGTATATTCATTAATATTACACACGTTATTTGGGTTTTGATGCCTTAAAAGAAGACGCTGATGAGAACAGAATACCTTTGGTAAATACACAAATAATGTTCCATATTCCTTTTTAAAAACTCAGGCCATATATACCTTACAGGGAGATAAAAGATATGAAAGAATAGTAAATCATTTAAAAGAGGTAAGAAAATTAAGAATTAGTCATATTTCAGATCATTTATTACTGAATTACTATTACTAATTACTATACCATGTCATATATAAGTCATCACTTACCGTTTTGATAACTCCTTGCTTTGAAGATCTAAGATACATGTGAATAATTGATTAATATAATCACTTTGGGACCATGGGTCTATATCATTCACTTTTCTTGAAATAAATATAGAATCTTATTATCCAGCAACTATATAAAAGGTACTAAATTATGCTGTTACATAAAAACAAGGTAGGAAAATGTAATTATAAAAAAAACAGTAATCTTATGCCACCAAATGAAACACTTGAAAAGAAACCACTGAGCATTAATAAAGATAATTGATAAATTCATAAATGAAATGTTGTATTTGTATTTAAAGTAAGTATTAAGATTGTCCTTTTAAAAAGCTACATTTCAGTTTGCTTTGAAAGTTGTCTTCTAAGTTTAAAAAATTACTGAAAGCTTCAGTGTGCAAAGAGAACAGAATCTGTTTACAAACTGTAGGTGACTTAGTTTAGCTTCCTCTCAAGAAAGATGGCTGCATATATTGCTGAAATATACATCTAGAATCACTAAAATGAAAAAGAACTAGAGAAACTATATTGGGTCATTATAAGAAATTAAAATTGCATTGCTAAATAATACTTCAATTTTTTAAAGCAAATTACCTGGAGTACCTTCAGTAGCTACTTCTTAGAAGACCAAAAAGAAACACAGGAAAATTTATAACTGGTAATTTAGAACCAGAGATGAGCATTGACAATAATTTGAGATATCTGCAACAATTGTAACATAAAAAGATCTGTGGTTTCCTATTGTGACAGAGTCACAATTGTCAGTATTACTGTGCTTGATTGCCTATATTCACAATGGAAAGCAACACTAGATTTATTAGAGATTAGTGAAAATAAGGATATAATTTCTTCTCCCACTCAAGTTCACATTCCCAGGTTAAGAAACTCAAAGAGTAAGCATCTAGTTGTTCATTGGCTGTTACCCATATTGCAAAGTTGATTTCTTTGGCTGTTTTAACTTGTAGGTCTATCAAATCTCCATTTTATTTTGTTCAGTGAGGTCAAAAGCTTAGTTTCTCAAATCTAATTAATATAGATGAAATAGGAAATGTTAGATATTTTAAAAGCATAAGACATAACTTTTTAAATGATCTTTCTTGAAGTCCCAAGTAAGTGAAGTGAAGGAATAGTAAGTAACCACAGCAGCAGTGCCTCTGGTGGTGAGAAAAAACAAACAAAAAACCCTGCACCAGATCAAAACTTCTTTGGAGAATTTACTTCATTACTCAGCACAAGTTTACCTAAAATAGACAAGTAAAACATCCACATGTGCACACACACACGTAATATAAGAGTCCCTGAGCTTTTTCTTGATCAAACTAGTTAAATGAAGAGCAATAATTAACATTTCTTCCAAATATATTCGTTCAGTATAGATGTTTTATTTTACTCTAGTGTGCTTTTCAAGAAACACTCTTATCCCTGTCTTAGCTCTTGATTCCATAAATAGGTTAACAAGCTGATCTGTAGTCAGCTGCATACACACGCTTATGTTCACTCAAGAAGCACTTGTTTTGAGCCTACAGTGTGCGGGGCACAGGTCAACATCATATAACCTCTACCAGGCTTCCTGCAAACAAGTTTGTTACTAAAGGATGTACCACATCTTACTGAACTCCCTAAGAGAGTTAACTTTTTTTTTTTCCACTAGACCTTACTCTGCCTATTTTGAACAAATTGTCACATTTAAGAATCTGTTTCTTTCAAAAGTTGAAGTAGCTATAACATCAATATCTAAATGTTTATCTGGAGGAAGAATCTTATATTTATTTAAATTTATGAACAAGGAAAACGCAGTTTATTTGACTGTGCTGAAGAATTAAAGTGATTTAAAATAAAAAAAGTCTGTCCTTTCCCCAACATCTTTCTCTCCTTTGTTTATTTTTGCTTTGAAACATTATTTTGTTTTCCTGTGCTCAGATAATTTTTACTTTCTTCTTTTGGGTCTAAGTGCTAATTTTGATACGGCACATTTCTCTGGGGCAGTTTCTCAAAGTAATTTCAGGGAGCTGCGGTCAAAGAATTAACCAGAGTGCCTGTTTAGGATGCGGATTCCCAGGCTTCACTAAAGACCTGTTAAAAGCTTTGGTAATGGGCTCAGGAACCTGCATTTTGCTAGGCTCCTCAAATGAGCCTCTGCACACTGAAGTTGGAGAACCACTGCTTTTGAGTCTGAAGTATTTCAGCTTTGGACAGAAAATTGCTAATGAGAAGTATTTAAATAAAGACCACCATACGATGTAGTTCTCTGTTTTTAGAAAAGTGGCATTTACTTTTTCTTATGCTTCTCTAGTTTTTAAACATACTAAATAGGAATTATTAACTATAATTAGTCTACCTTTGCTAAGGGTCGCTGGCATTTAAAATCCTATCTTAACAAAGGTTACAGTCAATTTCATATGAAAATCAATTAGTAAAAATATGCTTTAATTCATTAGATACGTGTATACGAGTATGTCCACTCTGTACTTACTTTGTGGTATTCAGCTGAACCATGGGGTCCTGTAAAAAAGGATGTGGCCTGGAGGTAAAACCACTGGTTTGATTGGAAATCCAGCTCCAATATTACTTACTGAGTGACTCTCCAAGTTCCAGTTTCCTTTACTGCCCAAGGTTGTTGTGAAGAACAAATGGAGTAAGGAAAATTAAACCTTTGTAAATTATAAAGGGCTATACAGAAGTAGGAAAGTGATAGCATGGATGTTTCCTGGATGCTTTTCTTTATTACACGACGGTTTACTGATTCACATTTTCTGAATGGAAGCTCCACAAGGACAGGAATGTTGTATCTTACTCACTTGTACCCCAGAACCTTGTATGGTGGCACGTAGTACACACTCATTGTTTGTGCAACTCTTCTTACTTTATAGATTACTACTTGTACATCCAGAAAAAACATATTTTAATAAATCTATCCGATTAATTAGGTGATGTTTCAGTTATAGTTGATTAGTCTCAGAGTACCTCATGTTCAAAAGACAGTTTTTTTTTTTTTACTTATATAAACACCTTTTCTTAATGTGCTAATTGCTTCTAGAATGTTTTCATTATTAAGGAGAACAATTTCTTAATTAAGAAATTTCCATTATCTTCTCTCGGCTCTATTTATATAGTGTCAAGACTGTATTCAAGCATTATAGCTACTATTTATTTTCAGTGAAACATACTAAAGTGGTAGCACTTCTATTACATTTTAGAATTTATAAAGCATATTTTGTATTCTTTCTTTCAACCCTCAAACTACTGTGTGAGGTAAGTAATCCCTTTTACCTAAGAAATAAAACCAAAATCAGGAAGTCATCACTGTCATTTTAATTCAGTTTTATATCCAATAATTTAGCTGGATATTATTCCACACGTTCTCTATGTTTGACAAGAATTGATCTTTCTAAATTTCAATTAAAATTTTTTTTTACTGTTTATGAAGATTAACAGATAACATATACACTCACTAATTCATAAAGACTATATATGCGTATATCAGACATTAAAAAAAAGAATTTAGAATTTCCAGAATCAGAACAAAGTATTTTCCTTCCAGAAAATATAAAAGCATTACCTTATCCAAGACCAGAGCATTGATAATGCTGGGAGATGTTTTTCCACAAGATTGATGAAGGCTGTGAACTGTTCCAGCCGCATTCTGTCCCCTGGTTCCATTTGCATGGCCTGCCTGCAGCTAAGAGTAGGCTGGTTGGGGTCAGAGCTACAAACTGACCAGAGACCTAGCCTACAACTCAGGCTTTAAGGAAGGCCCCATCCTCTTAACCAAATAATGTTTACCAAAAGTCTCAAACTCCTGCTGTCAAAGCGACTACGTTATTTCAAGACACTAGCTGTGTCCTTAACAAAGCCTTACTCCTTATATAATTATAACATCAATATCTTTGGTTAAAATCACTTGGAGAAGTAACTGGCAATTAACTTAAAAAAAAAAAAAAGGTTATTAACAGCCTATTAGTTACCATGGAGCCATTACATTACAAATAAAATACAAAGAAGATTTTAGGCACTTAAATGGATCCCAACATCTGTTCCCAATGTACATTTTTCAAATCAAGAATGAGAGTGTTTGGATACTTCTGAGACTCATAACATTGCTTTAACCCCACACATTAATTTGTTAGTATATCCCAGCATGCTATTAATATTTGTCTTGGCAACTTACGATTTCAAAAACTAACAGAAGATGACTTGTAAGGAAACTTCCTTTTGTATATAGTTTAGAACATCTGGTCTAAAAAAAAGCAGAGACTTCTGGTTTCTAGAGAACAAAGTAAATATCCTACGGGAATTAGTTAATTCTTACCTGAGGTCATACAGGTAACAAAAAGAAAGGGTGTTATTATTTCATTGACCTATATCTTAGAATGTTGAGATGTAGAACTTTTAGATTGTCAAATTTAGAATCTTACATTTTAGACCCTTTAGAGGCTCCCATGAATAGGAAAATCCTATGAATTTTATGCAGGAGTAGGGACGTAGTTTGAATGGGAAGCAACTGAATCCAAAAAGGCAGTCTGGGTTGATTTTTTTCATCCTTTCCTTGAGAATTAGTAAGCTCTCTGCCTGCTGATTCGGTGCAGGTGGGGGAGTGGGGGTGTGGGGGGTGTGTGTATGCGCGTGTGGAAATTCAGGGGTTCTTCAGTGCCCACTTCCTTTTCACACTGTCCCTTCTTGCCGTCCATGTTTGCAAGCTGGCCCAGGAACCTAAAGTCCTTCAACCCACGGACCTGTTCCTTTAACTGTAGCTCCTAAGCGTCCCAATTCCAGAAGTTTATTAACATGAGGCAGGTTTATTTCTTTGATCTGATTACAGCAATCTATCTTAAGCATATTAAGCTGTAGGTTTAATAAAGCATCTTAAATCATAAGCATATTAAAACCAAGGTTTAATCCTTGATGGGAGTTTTTATCTTAAAGTGGGTGTTGATGAGCCTGATGTACCGTGTTTCCCTGAAAATAAGACCGGGTCTTACATTAATTTTTGTTTCCAAAGACGTAAAGGACTTATGTTCAGGGGATGTCATCCTGAAAAATCATGCTAGGGCTTATTTTCCAGTTAGGTCTTATTTTCAGGGAAACATGGTAGAAAGAACACTTGGTTTGGGGTTCTAGGAGGTTGGTTCTAGGCATAGCTCTGCCACTTATTAGATGTGTTTTCTCCATTTGAAAATGGAGATAAATTAGATGAATTTCAACCTCTAATTGGAAGATGTATAAGAAAGTGTATGTGGGTGGGAAAAATGTAAACTTTCTACTTCCTTCAAATTCATTTCCCTCTAGCCCAACCTTAAGGAAGAATATATATGAAATACTGGCAATGCAGGTAAATATTACCTGAGAGTTTGCCTTCCCTTTCTTCCCTTCCCTTTTTGTTCTGTAGGCTTCTCAGCACCCTGTGGAGTTCAGCAAAAGAAGGAACTGTGACTTGGGAATAGAGTTTGAGTTACACAATGAAACACAACTATTTGAAACCTGGAAACATAAATCCAGATATTTGGCAAGTAAAACTAGTAGAGCTATTTTTGAATCTATGTGGTAGGGAGGAACACTTGGTGACAACATGAACGTAATGTCACATGGGAATACTGAAAGTTGCATGGTGCTCGTCAGTACCAGGCACTGTGCTATAGTGTGACAGACACAAAAGTACATTATTCCAATGGCACAAATGTTCTCCCCAGTGATCCCAGCTATGTATTGACTAAAGACTATACTGATTAATGACTGCATGATGGAAAGACAATTAGCAAACATCAAAATTAAAATGCTGGCTGATTCTCAAGCCCTTGAGTAAAACGCAACACTTGAGGATTCTGTCACATACCTTCATTTACTTGTCATTAGGCCACTAGTTATTCTGATTAAGATAGAGATGTGTGCTTACAAAAAAGATTAATCTTTCAAGGAGGTATTTGTCATTTTTTTGCTTGCTCAGCAGCCCATAATGTCTCCTCTGGGGGAACCCAGTTCAGATGACATATGACCCAGGCCTGGTCGATGACAGTACCTTGCTTCCCAGGAACTCACATGTGACTCAAGCTGAATCAGCATCCTCCCCATGTTGCTTCTGCCATACCTGGGAGCAAAGAAACTTTGCCTTCCTTTGAACTTGCTGGCTGCCATCTTGCCAACTATGTGGCGTGATCCTGAGAGAAACAAAGCCTGATGGCACTGTTTGACTCACTGGATGCAACTGTGTCTGATCAGACAGATCTACTCTTTAACTTCTTGGTTTTTGAACTAATATGTACTCCTTTTTAGCTAAAGTTACTTTGAATTGGATAGATTCCATTTGCATTCAAGAGATCCAAGCGTAAGAAAATTATAGCCACCACTAATGAATCTGATTTAACTAATGTTTAACATCATGCTCATTATTTAAAAGTGTATAGCAGTTTCAAGAGGCTGTTTCATCAATAAGAAAACATGTCTAACTCATTGAGTCAATAAATATCCTCTAGAGAATTCATGGGAAATAGATCATGATGCCACGGTCACCACTATAGTTTGGTTTTGCTAACAAAACCTTCCCTGTGCCTTAAAACAAAAGTCACATGCCCAAAATTCATGAGATTATTTTACTAGAATTTAGCGGGGAGGAGATGATATAGTCAGTTTTTACAAAGAAAATATTCAGATCAAACTGTAGCCAAATAAAAGAAAGTTCAAGTTCTTGTTTCCGTCTCCACTGGCCTCGGTACCGAAGCAATGCCCCATCTCCTGGCATTCACAGTTGAGGCTGTCACTTATGTGGCCACCATTTCATGACCCTTAACCCTCTGTGTCACGTCTCAGTGATCCCACACACAAATTCTAAAAAATTTCTTCCATTTGTATGGTTTTCCTCTTCCAGCTGAGAATGTGGCTGGCTATGGCAAAACTTCACCAACCGTACGCTCTGGTCCATATGGCTTTCTTCTTAAACTCTGGGAGAACTCTCAAGGACAGCAGGGTGGCTAAGGGGACAAAACATAAAGTGTACTATTGCATTTGGTGGAGATGCATTGGAAAAGGTCACTTAGATAAAAAAGGTGTCAGAACAGAACTTGGCTTTTTCTCACTTCACTAATCTTCAAGAGACTAAAAATTCCCATCAAGCCTTCAGCAGAATTATAATGGAAAAAAAACAAAAAACATTAATAAAGGCTGGGGAAAGGGTTTTATAAACATATTTTTAAAAATGTTATCCTGCAACCAGTTAATGAGAAATACTGCAGAATTAAAACAAAAACTGACATCAGGGATACCAGTGATTTTTTTTTCTTAATCTGGGTGTTGATTACATAGATGTGTTCCCTTTGTAAAAATCTACTTATGACTTGTGCACTTTCCTACATGAAAACAATTTTTCCATTACATAAATGTTTAATTAAAAGGTAAAAAACAAACAAACCAAAAATCCCAAAAAACTGATCCTGTAATGAACTGATCCATTCATGGGCTCAATGGGGCAAGCATAAATAACTACTAAACTGTATTTGAACATGTATGCACAAGTCCACAGCTTTTCTTATCTGCCATGGGTCCCTCAGAGATCAATTTAAAATAAGGAAGTTCTGTGTAATGCTGCTAGGTAACATATCTAATTTTAGAATACTAATATACATATATTGAGACGTTATTTAAAATATAGTGCAAAGGAATGTCGGTAAGCCAAAGTTACACTGTTATTGTTTGTGACTAATAAGCCCTTCAATATATAACCAAGTGAACATGTACCTCCTTGACCCAAAAAACTATTTTCCTCATCAGTATCAATTGTTTGTTATCGTCATGACCTAAGGCACTTGCAGCATATATTTGGAGCAACCAATGGTATTATGGACGCATGGCCATTAAAAATGAGTCCAGACTCCCTGACACATACAAGTGGGGGAAATCCTAGCAGCAAGTGTCTAGGGATGGATCAGTGGAAACATGTCAGACCCCGGCCCTTATTCTCAGTGAAGTATTGTGGTTGAGCAGAATCACCTTCGTACACATGCCCTCTACCCTCTTTGGGGATAGGGAGAAGGGTCAGAACTAATACATTGAAGAATTATTGCTTATTTGGCAAATAATAAGTTATATCATACTTAAAGTAAAATATGGTCATAGTATGACTCCAGGCTGGAGATAGGCCTGATAGATTATCACAAGAGCAGGCCAAAGGGCAAGTTTCCAAGGTGAGACTTTTCAGGGCAGAATCTTACAGCACATTCACGGAAGCCACTGATAGGATCCAGAATCCACCCCCACCCCCAAGTCCCACGACACAGATGACAGTACTAGTGGTCTTGGGCCACAGAGTCAACGCCTAAAAGACTTTTCAGATTTGAGTAAAAAGATCTACTACATAATTTTCACAGAAAGATCTTCTATGTTTGTGGATCCTACAGTCATAGTTTAACAAATTGAGAGTACTATTAAAAAACACACCAAAAATCGAAACACCTGAAGGCATGGGAAATACCCAACTCCACTGGCAAAATACTACGTAGCCATTAAAAATATTATTATGAAGCCAGTGTTAGAACAGCTTTAAATGCTTTAAAAATAATTTTAAAATAAAAAAAGGCAGTACTCAAAGTATCTATGTGTACTTTTTCAATTATTTATGATTATAAATATATTAAAACAACACTCATACACAGAGGGGACAAAAATTTCTTAGGAAAAATATCCAAGCTGTCATTGGCCAGTAGGACTCTGGAGTCCTCTTTTGTCTTTTTCTTTAATGAATTTTCTAAATTTTAATTAAAGTCACCATATGATTTCTCTGATATGTGGTATATAAACCAAAAACAACAAAAGAACAAGACAAACAAATGAGAAACAAAAACTCATAGACACAGACAATAGTTTAATGATTACCAGAG
This sequence comes from Rhinolophus sinicus, assembly GCF_036562045.2. Classification (NCBI taxonomy): domain Eukaryota; kingdom Metazoa; phylum Chordata; class Mammalia; order Chiroptera; family Rhinolophidae; genus Rhinolophus; species Rhinolophus sinicus. Next base: position 124,549,595 of record NC_133754.1, read on the forward strand.
GGTAAAGGGGAAGGGGGTGGGAGATGAGGGTAAGGGGGATAAAATATATGGTGATGGAAGAACTGACTCTGGGTGGTGAACACACAATGGGATTTATAGATGATGTAATACAGAATTGTGTACCTGAAATCTACGTAACTTTACTAACAATTGTCACCCCAATAAACTTTAATTTAAAAAAATTAAAGTCATATTTTACAATTATAATAAAACATTTTCAAACCATTTAAATAATTAAAGGCCCTGGAATTCTTTTTGAATCCACTTTCTAATTCCAAATGCCACATTGGTGACAGCTCCAGATTCCTGCTCTAAACTGAACCTAGATGAGCCCTTTCAGGAACCAGCATATGCTAGACTGCTGTTCTGCAGCACCGACGATATTGGAAGGTTTTCGCTCATCTTGGGCATAAATCTGAGAAATATTACCTTTTAAAAGATCCCTGGACTTTGCAGAGAGGGCTCCTTTAGGGCTTTCCATGAGATTGAACAGCCAGTCAATGAACTAGGATGAAAATGAAGAACAGTATCAGTGAAGACAGCCCCACTCTCAGCACAAGGTCAGACCCTTGGGGCCACATACGTGCGTATCAGTGTAACAATTGTTAGGTAATACCTGCCTGGGCTAGGGCAGTGAAGATGAGAACAGACTGGGCACAAGGGATGTTAAAGCCAGACACAGCTCGCATTTAGTCAAGGGACCCAGCAAACTCAAACCTCCTTCCCTTGCTGAAGACCCTGAGTCCTGCTACAGGTTTTAAGAGTGAGGTAGACATGGGCCCTGAGGGCCTCCTGTGTGCCATGAACATTCTCTCTCGTTACTCTGAGAGGCCCGCGCACAGCAAGAACCTTGCTCACTTCCACTCCCAATGAATAGCAGAGTCAAAATTGGAACCCAAGTACACCTGCCTTCAAAGCCTCACACTCTTTCTTTGCATCATGCTGCCTGCCACCTGGGTCTGTGTGCATCCAGGCCTAGGCTCCTAGGCCGGGCAGTAAATAGAGAAATGCATCAGATGTAAGCCCTTGTTTTTAAAATACGTTTCTGTAGATAAGAACAGTTTATGCCCAAACGAATATTAAACAGGTCGGTGAAATGCAAGAGACAAAGCACAGAATAATTTACTAGGTAGAGCCAAGTGAGTTAACTGCAAATACATTTTGGAAATGAGGTAGAAATTCCTGGTACTCAGGGGTTTGACTGATCTTATAGGGTGTGGCCAAAATTGTGGGGAGCCATGGTTTCTTGCAACCCTGAACCTTGCAGACTGGCTTGGTTTCTGCCCCCATAACATTGCCTCTGCCTTATCTGAGAGGCGCCTAACGGCTGCTGAGGAATGTGGTGAAAACGGCCAGTTCCCGGACACAGAAGACTAAGGGCTTTCTGGACAATTGGTAGGTTCTGTCTCCTTGAGATATTTACTTTTGTGAGTTTCAGTGACCTTGTATCTTCTATGTCAAAGTAACGTTGAGGCTGGAAAGATTTACTTTCGCTGAGATAATGCATATCTTCTTCGTTTAACTGCACGTACTCAAACTGTATATATTGGTTAGAGATAATAAACTCAGGGCTTCAGCATGACTGAAGACCGGCCGCATTAGAATTTGTGTGTGTCTTTTATTTCATTCCCACTCCCCCATTCAGGTACTGATCGACTCGTGGCGGCTGGCCCGTCACACAAAATTGTTTTGGAATCAGAGAGAGTAATTTCATTGATGCCTGAACGTTGCCGGTCTTGACTAATTCTAACTTTGGACAGAGAAGCTGAGTTGAAAAAAGTGTAAAATAGAGAGAAAAAGAAAATATTCCTAATTCCCTGCTTTAATTAAAATATTTTTTCCTTCATTTATTTCCTTTTTTGCAATTTTGCTTACAAATATCCTATTGGTAAAGTAAATAAATCAAACACTACAAATACATAATAGATGCAGGATATCTACTCGTACATGATAGTCCAAAGTGAGTGATCATGGTGTCCCAGGCCAGGAATAACATGAGGGAATATGACATTGACATTTACTTTGATTAAAAATGAAACAGAAAACAAAATTTGGGGCAGCACTACTAATGCTGATCAGGTTTACGGAAACAAAGGCATTTTAACGAGATGCTCAGTGGAGTTGTGCAAAGCTATACTGTGGGTCTACGGGTCAGAAATGTTTTTGAAGGTTAGTGTTCACGTTTGAAGAATAAGCCACATAAAGTTAGCTTTAAGCTTTCAACCTCATAAAAATCCAATTTTGATGAAATGGGATTCAGAAAAAGAGTCTTTCAAACAACTATATTAAAATAAAGGTAGGTCAGAGCCATGTAATGAGAATTACAGGAAACACAGTTATTTTCATATGCTCTGCGTGACAGCTAGTAGCCTGGGGAATGTTAGTATCAAAAAACCAAAAGACGCTTTCTACAGTTTGGATTTTCCTGAGGGCAAAGGTGACGACATTAGACCTTTGCAAACCTCCCCACAGTATTTAGTACAGGCCGAGAACATGACAGGTACCTAGAACATGGTTGTAGGATGGAATGAGCTGTGGGGAACCTAACGATGCTAGAAGATGGATGCTCCAGCCTCACACTTTTCCCTCAGGAGACTTCCTTGCCCCATCCCCAGGGACTGTTGATCACCTCCCTCCCTTACTCATCGCCACTGTAACCTCCTTTATCATACCACCTTGCAATCTTGAACTTGCTTCCCTGTCTGTCCTCACTGTGAGATTCTAAGCTCTCAGAGACTTTCTCTTCATTTCATCTCCAGGATCAAGAACACATGTGCCTTCAATAAATGAACGCAAGGATAAGTTTTCTTCCCATCTCACTCCCAACTGTAAACAAGCTACTACTGTTGTCACTGTTGTTTCAGTCAGCAGTTAACCTGAGCCCGGGCTAGCCTCCATCTCTGAGGCTCAGCGTCTGGCTGAGAGTCGGGGCTGAGTCTGAAAGCCTGCGGTGTGATTCAAGTTTCACTTAATTCCCACGTCAATTCTACAGCAGCAATTGCTGAGGAGAAAATGGCCGCCTGCCCTGATAAAGCAGGTGGCTGACAACGGTACCTTCTGGGTCTGTTCCTTCCATGGCTCTTTCTGCAGCAGAAGAAGCATGCTACTAGGAAGGACAGTGACAGTCTCCTGCAGAGTGACCCTGTGCATTGGACTTCTGCCAAGGAAGCCTGAGGCTGGCCCAGCCGGGCCATTTTCCTGATGCCATGGCAACCAACTGGCACTGAGGCCAAGGAGGAGAGGGGCAGCATGGTCTGCCCATGCCACGACTGCATTTGCAAATATCAGCAACAGGAAGTCCAAAGCCTACAATGAAAATAGAAACAAGGCAAGGTCACATGTTTTAACAATTCAAAGTATTACATGTTCACATACACAGCCCCCATCATGATGCAATGTCATCTTCCCCTTCACCCAACCCCTCCTCCTGCCCCACCACTACCCCAGAAGAGGAACTGCGCTGAAGAACAAACTCCGCTTCCATACTTAATAAAGAGAAATTTTAGGGCTTTGTTAGGGTTTTGGGGATCCTCTCTGGTGAAGACAGAAGGCCCGACACTTTCATTATTATTGCTGTAACATTTGAGGAGAAATATAATTTATTTAATTTCTAATCATACTGAGATCCAAATAATCCTGTTTTGGTGTTTTCAAAGAGTTAAAAAATTAAGAGTGATACAGAGAGGGATATTTAGATTTATTGTTATGTGGCTAAAATTGATTTTAAAAATACTTACAGTCTGATTCTATTTTTAAACAACAAATGACTCTCCTCATGCATTTTAACAATTTGTCTGGAACCCATTTAGATTCCAGACTAATCTAGCTAATTGTAGAAATGGTGGTAACAGGGGCGACCTCTGAGTTGTTGGATTACTATAATTTAAATTACGCTTCTTTCTGCTTATCTGTATTTTCTAGGTCTTAAAAGATTTTTGTAAGAAAACAGAGAAGGCTAATAAAAAACTTAGGAGATCAGAAGAAAAAGAGGACAGATATGCTAGTTTAAAAAAAAGTTTAAAAAATATTCCCCAATCTCTTAAAATTCCTAACCTCACTAACTAAAATTTCACACACACACACAAATCTTCAGAAAAGCAGGGCAGAATTTCAAACAACATCCCAGGTCGCACACATTTTTACTTGACAAAGGAAACACGTGAAACATTCCTACACAAAAAAAGTCTACCCCTGAAAAATGCACAATGGGCCCTAAGTCAAGAATATGAGGAGAGTGGGAAAGTGCTATCATCATTTATTAATCTTTTTCTTTTTTAATTCACCCAATACCGGTGGTTGTTAACCTTTTTTGGGTCATAGGTGATTTTGAAGGTGTGCTGAAAACTCCTCTCTAATATGTGCACACATGCTCATAAGTATTGGCGCACACACAGATTACTCGCATACACTCCAGGAAATCTCTTCAAACCAAGCGTGTGAAGCCATACTCTGGGCCGGTGGGGAGGCCAGGACCCTGAACCCCACCTCCTTTGTGGGATCAAGCCCAAGTGTACAGGACCCTGGGTTCCCTCTCCAGTGTCCTTTGTGTGCTGCTTGTCAAGTAACGTAACCCGTTGGAAATATTTTTCAACGAGTACCCTGGGGGTCTCCAAGAGGCTGGTAAAAACATTTATTTCCTAGTGACATCAGAGTGATTTCCCAAAGTTAACAGGAAGGAAGGAAAGAAAGCTACAAGCAGCAACATTTTCCACTTTTGGGAGAACAAATATAAATTCTATATTTTAAGAAGGCTACAAATTACTGCTCTAGATTGTACCTCATCGAGAGCCACGTTCTGAACAGATGTTGACTGGTAAGCAATATTCCTGATATAACCCATCAGTTCCAAGAGCCACTCCATTCTCTTCAACACACCTGAAACAAAACGGACATTTTCTTATCAGACGATGCTTTTTCCTTTGAAATGCAAAGCAGAGCAGTAATAACCATCATAACTCAAGCCGAACACCTGGTGAGGATTTCACACAATAGTTTCAAGTCCTCTCACGATATTTCAGACTTCTGATTGCCTGTGAGGGTTCTTTGACACTATTCATATCAGATGACCACATTTTGCTCTTTATTTTTGAAAACTAATTTATTCTTCATACCTACCCACCCACTAGTGATAAAACACATTTATTGGAGTTTCTCTCTCAACATTAAATGGACGAGGAGAAATCTGGCACACCAACTAGCCAGTAATGTTGAATCTTGGATTAAGTGTTTTTATAATCCTTTGCTTAAATGTTCCCACCTCATGTCATAATCACAGAGAAAACCTATCCCAAAGACATAAAAAGAAAAATAAAAACCAGCTTTTTTATGGTAACTGGAGAATAAACATCAACATACTGTTTTTCTTTTCTTTTTAAAACATGAGGCTTCCCATTACAGTATAAATTACTTGGGAAAGTTCTCAAAATTTAGTGAATGAGAGCAAAATGAGAACTAAATTTGAAGGCCAACTAGTTAAAACCAAAGGCAGTATCAAATTTATTTCAATTTGCTTCATGTATCTTCATGCCTAATTGGGAACTGGGTTTTCTTCCTGGTAAACACACTTTTGATTTAGAGTGAAAAATCTAGTTTCTCATCACAGGTTCATTTTTCATCGGGCAGACACTCACACAGATATGAGACAACTATCTCAGTTGCCAAAGAGGAGGAATCAAAATTTCCTGTACAGTCTCAAAAAGAGTATTACAATTACGTTTGTCAGTTTTCTCTCAAAATTTTATCGAGAGAGAGGGGAAAATGGAGCACAGAAATATAAGGAACTTGCTAGGGTCAGAAGGGCTTCCCAGCCACATGTCCGCCTTAAGCCAAGTGCAATTCAGAACCCGAAACTAGACTCAAGAAATTCTAAGCATGTGACTGAAGGCATGGGAGGAGAAATGAAGCAACTCCCTTTTCAGAGGATTATTAGGGCACCAATGTCTAAAATGGTCTAAACGTTGCAATAGATGATTCATTAGCAGATCTTTAGGCCTGGAACTTCTTGAAGATGCAGTCAGGTTGTCCAGATTTTATTCTTCTCACCTCTGAGAAGTTCCTCTATAGAATAACTACTTAATTTTGTTGTTGCTGTTTTCTTTTTTTGTGTGTTTGTTAAATGACTGCCCAAAAGCCATTTTCATGACAACATCAGGCGCAGAATCAATGGGCATCCTGTCTGTCTGAGAAACGGAAGCAGGAAGAATCAACCTGATAGACGTGTTTATATCCTTGAGGGCCAAGTACAATCTAAAGATCCTTAAAAGAATTCATTTCCATCTCCACCGAGTGGATGATGTGAGCTGTAACTGCTCATGTCTGTCCATGGGGCTTCTCATTTGGGGTACCAAGGCCTCACCTGAGTCAAGAAGCACTAAACCAGTTTTGAAGTTGAGGAAACAATTACAACGTAAATGACATGGTGGGCAGATCTGCGTGCCGTGGTGTCCGCCCCAGGCTGGCCTCACCTATGTCGGCATGGCTGGCAATCCGTGCCTGGTATAAGCTGTGCAGTATCATCCAGGCCAGCACGTCCTTTTCCTGGTGCTGAGCAGCCACGCTGAGCATGTCAGTCAAGCCCATCAAGGGGAAACATCCTTGGGAGACCAAGTACAGTCTGACAAAGGCAGCCTTTTCTATGCTGCTCTGCAAAAAAGCAAATTGTTCCGTTACTATGAAATTAACTGAAGTCATTAGAGAACCTCAGGGCAAGGGCAACATAGAGAGGGTGAGTTTGGAGTTGATTATTATTCCAAACGCTAAAGCTGTTCGTTTCCTGCAGCGTGTGACCTGTCTGCCTGCATGCTCTGTTAAAATGTACAGGCAGACAGAAGGTTGTAATGTCACCTCCTGTTTTCTCATAAAAACCATAAGTGATTTCAGAGGTTAATTGGTGATGACATTTAGTAAGGATACACAAATAATAACAATGATAACTAACAAATACAGTACTTATCATGTGCCAGGCACCATTCTCAGCACTTAACATGTATTAATTTGGCAGTTTACAAAGTGTTCCACACAGACCTCTAGGCAACCCCGAGACCCTTTTAGAGGGTCTATGAGGTCAAACTCTATTCATAACAGCACCAAACGCTAGTAATATGCAATGTAGTTTTCATTGCCACTTACATTTTTTTTAAAAGCTAGTTTCCCTTGCAGTATCCTTGTAAACAATAAAAATTATTAGTTTCATTAAACCTTTGCCCTTGAGTACATATCTTTTTAATATTCTGTGTGACAAATGGGGAGTATGCATAAAAGACTTGTGCTGCGTACCCAAGTATGATGGTTGTCTCAAGGAAAAGCACTTGTAAGACTGAATTGTGGGCTGAAGCAGCCTCTCTTCTCATAGAACACCATTTACTTGACTCATTAATGCTTATTCAACTGAGTATCTGATAGATTATTTTCTTAAAATTGAAGGAATTGAGACGGTCACTTCATGGAAAATACTTGACAGTATTTGCTGCCAATAGTAAAATCTGAATTTTCAAGTGAAAAGTGGGCATTTGGAAAATTTGTATCTGCTACTATGAGTTTGGTAGCTTCCCAATACATAAAAGACTATTCTGATGAGATTGCTGGTAATATTAACAAATATGTGTTTTGATATTATGTAATGAAATGTATCAACATTTGGAAGATTTTCAAAACTTAGTGATTCAAAATTTTCTACATGGGCAATGTATGTTGCAAAATCATCCACTGCTAAAAGACCCAGAGTACAAGATAGACTAATAGATTTTGATGTAACAAAGTATGCGAAGTTCACTGTTGTGGTTTCACACTGTAACTAACCTACAAGAAACTAGCACTGGTTGCGTTTTAGTGCAATATCAAAGAAAGATATCCACAATTATCTGAAAAGTCTATTAACATACTCTTCCTCTTTCTACCTACATATCTATAAGAGGCTGGATTTTCTTCACATACTTTTCACTCAAATAACATCACAACAGATTGAATGAAGCAGCAGCTATGAGAATCTAGCTGTCTTCTAGTAAGCCAGACATTAAAGAGATTTGCAAAAATGTGAAACAATGCCACTTTACCCACAATTTTCTTTTATTTGCTGGAAAATATTTTTTCTTATTTATGTTAAGATGCAGTGAGTTTTTTTTTTGTTTTTTTAATTGGGGAAGGTGAACAGGACTTTATTGGGGAACAGTGTGTACTTCCAGGACTTTTTTCCAAGTCAAGTTATTGTCCTTTCAATCTTAGTTGTGGAGGGTGCCGTTCAGCTTCAAATTGTTGTCTTTTCAGTCTTAGTTGTGGAGGGCGCAGCTCAGCTCCAGGGCCAGTTGCCGTTACTAGTTGCAGGGGGCGCAGCCCACCATCCCTTGCAGGAGTCGAACCAGCAACCTTGTGGTTGAGTGCACGCATTCCAAGCAATTGAGCCATCTGGGAGCTCAGCTCAAGGTGCTGTGTTCAATCTTAGTTGCAGGGGACGGAGCCCACCATCCCTTGCGGGAGTCGAAGAATCAAACTGGCAACCTTGTGGTTGAGAGCCCACTGGCCCATGTAGGAATCGAACTGGCAGCCTTTGGAGTTTGGAGCACGAAGCTCCAACATCCTGAGCCACCGGGCCGGCCCACAATGAGTTTTTTATTATTACTTTTAAGTAAATATTTTTAAAATGTCCTAGTTTTAATTTCTAATATAGGAAATATTGACAAATATGACCCATATAAATAAAAGCTCTTTGGAGACCTCAATAATTTTTAAGACACTGACATGGCCCTGAAACCAAAAAGTTTGAGGACCACTGTATTAACTATTGAATTCTCACACGAACCCTATGCAATAGATTACTATTTTCATCCCTGCTTTGCAGATAAAGAGACTGAAGCAGAGAGGTTAGGACACTTGCTTAAGGTCACACAGCCATAGGTGTCAGAATAGAAGTGGAACCCAGGGAGTCTGAGCTTTTCACCACCACCTTTTCTTATCCCTGTTCTTTCCAGAAATGAAAACACTGACCTCAGTGGACACACTAATTCTTTTTGGGAACATCAGGACACTATTTAGTATGTCCTAGTGACAGTGTTCTGAGTGGTACTTTAGGAACCCAAGTGAACAACACAACCTTTAGCTCTGGGTACCATGAAGCAAATTATATACATTACTTCTGATTGTATTATATGAATATAATAATAGGATATAATTAATTACACGAATGTAATAACTATGATAATAAATAATTACTGAGTATCACCTCGGGTCCAGTACTTTCCCAAGAATTTAATGTGGATTAAGTCATTTAACTCGTAAATAACCCGAGGAGGTAGGTGCTATCAGCTCCTTTTTGTAGATGAGAGAACTGGGGCAGAGAGAGGTTATGAAACAAAACCAAGGTTCACATTGCTAGTAAATTACAGAGCTGTATTTCAAACCCTGGCAGTGAGGCTCCTGAGAACATTTTCTTAAGCATTTCCTTATACGGCTTCTTCTTGCTTAAAATAAACTCATCTTCAAAATGCTAATATTCCAAATACTTTAACTAACAGTGATTCTAAAGCCTTATGATGCACACAATCACCTGGAAGGATTGTTAAAACACAGATTCCTGGGCCCCACCTGCAGGTTCTCATTGAGTAGGTCTGGGCTGGGACTAGACAATTTGCCTTTCTAATCAGTTCCCAGGCCATGCTGCTGCTGCGGGTCCAGGGAGCACATTTAGAAAATCACTGCTACGTGATACGGAAATTCCAGGATTCCACTGAAACCTTCCATAAAGTGGAATAAAAACGATGGCCACCAGCTATGCAAGGGCTCACAGTTCTATAGAACCTTGGTGATACCAGGCATGCAGGTTGCCACTTGAATAAGTATGTCCGTTGGGATGTACTGGCACTAGAAAAGTATTCAATCTTTATCTGCAATTCAAATTTAACAAGACATATTATATTTGCTAAATCTGGCAAACTGACTGGTGTGCTACTTTTTGCTCATTCATCACTGACTTGGAGTGAGTGTGAGGGGTACTTGTTAATTATCTTATGTCAGGGCTAGTAATGCTTGTTTTTCAATCAGACACCTTTCTTTATTCTACAGGGATAAGTATCAGGTGAAGAAAAATAAATGTGAAAACAGACCTATTTATTTATGGCTTCCATGCACCAGAAAGCTTTTTGGTTAGAATATTCCCATTCTTGTGGATTTTGTGTTGAAGACATTGTCCTGTACTTATTTTTGCCCAGAGGTGACACTAAAATGTTTGACAAAGTGGGATTAATTAGGTCAAAGTGTTACTGTTCCATGTATCCATCCATACAACATTTGTTAAGAACAAACCATTGTACTAGGCTGGACACAAGACCCTAGGAGTGAAACAGAGATAGTGTCCTCAAATTAACCAGTAATAGAAAGAAAAACTGGCCTCAGCTAAAAGGGTACTGTAACCACCTCGTCAATTGTAATTCCTACCTTAATAATGAAAAAATATATAGATACGTTATTACCTCAGTGATCTGGGCGACCCGATTGGCTTCATCATACGTCATTTCCGAGAGGCATTTTGCTACACTGATATACAACTCCAGATCATTTCTCTGGTAAAGAAAAAACCCAAGCATGTCAATATACAATATATTCTTAATGTTCTGGCAAATTATTGGATTTGTTTATCTCTATGAACGGCAACTGGTGAGATTTTAATTTTAACCAAACCAAAACATGCGGCCAATTTTTATCATTTAAACACCACCTATCCTTTTATTTTGTATATTTGTTTGGCTGTACTTTTTTTCCTCCTATTCAGAATCTATCATCACTCCAAACGGATTTTTAACTTCTTTGTGAAACTGCAATTCAGAGGTCTGTTGGGTGAGGGGAAAGACTAGTGTTAAGTCACTTGCTGTGAACATTATACTGGACAACATGCCCAGTGATTCTCCTGGTGCAAAGTGTGAGGGTTTCCGAGCTTGCTCACCTTCTACAGGCATTTGGTAAAAGGCCCAAGAGCAAACTTCCTGGTGCAGCACTGGTTAACCTGCTTCTGAGCTTGCTCAAGACTTCGGTTCTAAATATTCAACCTCAATTTAGATCTTGGAAGCAAACACATTCTTCGTGAAGAATGTGATTATTTCTTGCTAGCCTCCCCACCAGATTCTTAAAACATACACCTCTCTGCTTTGCCAAAAAGGCTTTAGAAAATCCCAAACATAAATTGTCAGGAATGTAAATATTTTTGTTCCTCACCCGAATCTTATTTGGCAGAAGGTCAAAAATTTTCCCAGTAGCTCCGCAGAGCAGACTCCAGAGGTGGTAGGCAGGGCTGGGCAGCTTCATGGCCTGGCTCAGACCCTGCAAGGAACTCAGGCATAACTCAGGATCGGAAACGGGGGGAGCTGCTTTGAAAACTGCTACCATTAAGTTTTCAACAAAACCCAGGATCTGTTCGTCAGAGACGTGTTTGATCCACAGAGGCACAGAGACCAGGAGGCACTTCTTGGTACTCATCTGGAAGCAAAAGAGAAGAGGTCAGATGTAAACAGGCAAGTCTGGTTTGCAATGCTCAAAACTGCTAGGTCATCACTGTGTTGGAGTGTAGACTGAGACTGAGAGATAAAGGGTTCAGGTTACCTTTCCCCTCAGTTCCCCACAGCTTCGTGGTCCAGTGGGCCACGGGTGCCTGTCATTTTGGCTGCAGCAGTAACTTTTGATCCAGGGTGACTCATGTGTATATATGGGACCTGTCAATCCATCTGTGAGCCAGTCAGCTTAAACCTTGATTCTTTTCAGCGAGGGGAATAAAATGCTACTTCTAAAAGTACACGACAGTTGCTATTCAGTCTTAAAAAGTCACATTCTCTGGAAAGAAAAACTGAAGATGAAAGGCTCATCTGCTGGAAATCAACTCAACAGAATATCTGATATTATTAATTTCTTCTTCTGAGGAAGCACAGGGAGATCATAAGGGGAACTGGCATGCTGAGACCATTTCTGACCAAAGAAAACCCCGCTGAGCATGTGAAACTGACCATGGCATCTTAGAGTTGATGAGAGCTAGGCAGGAGCACAGCTGGTAACAGCTCTGGGTCACAGGCTTTAAGACAGCAGGCTTCAAAAATTGTTAGACATATAGCGTGATACTAAAGGAGCAGAAAGTCTAAAAGAAGTAGTATAAAAAAGTAAAATCTGACAAAAATCAGCAAATTTCAAAAAAGATCAATGTTGTTGCATGAGTTATCTGAAGAGCTTACTTTAAAGAATAGGACATTTCAGATCATTTTTTAAAGGAGAAGGTATATAATTCAGAAAATGAATTCACAAAATTTATTAATTAACAAAGATAATGTGAAGGGTCCTTAATCAAGGACAAATGCAAAAGGGCAGCACAGATCTGAAAGAAAAGTAGAAGGATAACTAAACCTAGAAAATTTTCTGAGGTCAACACAACAGGCTGCTAGTTATACCTGACTCACAAGGAAGGAGTTCATAATGCAGTGTTTAAGACATGTGCTTTGGAGTTACCCACACTCTCTCCCATTTATTAGGTATGAGAACTTTGCTTACTCTCCATTTGCCTCAGTTTATCAACCTGTGAAATGGAAATAATAAAATCTACTGCTCAGAAGTGAAATAAGCCAGACACGAAAAATTCCACATTGTATGATCCCATTCTAAAGAATTTCTAAATGTTATATGATGCATTTAAATGTATATGGAAGTTCTTTTAAAAAGACAAAATTATGGAGACAAAGAGCAGATCAGTGGTAGCCTGGGTCTGAGACTGGGAGAGGGAATCAACCACAAGTAGGCATAATGGAACTTTTTGGGGTGATGAAAATATTCTTGGTAATGGATGAAAATGTATAAATGTGCTAAAACTCCAATGACACTTAAAGTGGCAATATTTTATGGAATATAAATTATAACTAAATAAAGCTGTAAAAAAATAATCAGCCTGTTAGGGTTGAAGAGATTAAATCGGATCTCTGAAAGTAGTCACTGAGTGCTTACAAGTAGCAGGCACATAGCAAGTGCTCATTAAGTGGCCGCCGACAGGTGATAATAACTGACAGAAAGGATGCAGATCTCAATGACATCAACCTTCAATTAAAAAATATTAGGAGATGTAGGAAAGCTTAAAAGAAAAAAGTGCAGAGTATGGACTGAAGCCAAAAGTCTGAGGAAATAATAAGATGGTTTTGCAGTATGCTCAAAGAATTAAAGCCTCCTAGAACAGAAGAATAACAAAGCTGAGATCATTTAATGTATAATCAATTGGTAAATATCTCAGGAATCACGGAACGTGTTTTTTTTGGTCCAAGCTTGAAATGTACTCAAAATTATACATCTTTACTTATTTCACATCTTTCAATAATCTTGCCCCATTCTTCTTATTCACGCTTAGCCTATATTCTGTGAAGGGTGCTGGCCCTTCTCTCTGTAACAAAAATACCAGGTAGATTGTTTCTTCCTGAGCACTTTGCTCAAGCTGAACATGCTAGCAGAGATATCTCCTCTCTCCACCTACAGCCCCTGGTGCCTCTGACTTGATGCCTAACCAGATCGTACCAAGCCTTCGAGACTCACCAAATTGCTGCCTTTTCTGTGAAAAGGAGGGATCATTTACCTAGTATGTGTGGATTTGCCTTTCTCTTTATACCTACTGAAAAGTTAGGTATATTATATAAAACAAATAAACCTAGCTTCAAATAACTCTACAACTTTCTAGCCGTGTGATCTTGAGAAAGGAACTTTAAAATCTCTGATCATTTTCCCTTTTCTGTAATAAACGGTATCTGAAAGCATGAATGGTGATGGCTATGGCAGAGTTCTGAATCACACAATTTTCCACTCTGGTGGCCAGCTACTACTGTCAAACTCTTGACTTTTGTAAAATCCCACTTGTCCACTCTTGACTTTGAGAACACCCCCCCAAATGAATGTTAATTCCCTCCCCCCCCAAATAAAAGTATCCTCCTCTTGCCCAACACCTTAGCTGCTACATACACTCAGCCCATGGATCAGTGGTGGCGTCACCCACAATCCCAACAGTGCAGCTGCATTCTGGGATGACTGTGCCTGGGTCACCAAGATTTCAAGGCACAGCTGTTGTATCTCGTCACCTGAAACAGAAGAAAAGAGTATCTAATGCAGCTGCTTCTTTCACTCATTTTCAGCTTTCAGTGTCTCAAATTAAAGCATCTGCTTATGTGACTTCTACAGGTAATAGAACTTTAGTAAACCCAAAGGTATTTCAAGAGGTCTTTCAGTTACAAGGCCAAAGAATGTATCCACTGGCATCAGTGTCCTAGGTCTTAGAATTGGCAAGGGCCTTGACCTAGCGAGGGAAATTTCTCTTATGAAATCCAGAGAAACCTAAACACTCAAATACTATCATAATTTTAAAATAATTTTAGCTAAAAATGTCTTTCTTTCTGTTTTTCCCCTCCTCTTAACCTTGTATTCAGCACATAGAGAAATCTGTCTAGGTCTGGAAGGACTCAAAGATGTGGGCACATTCTCTAGTGATCGAGTATATTTAACAGTCTGATCCCCATAAGCAGACATATCTTCCCAACCAGATCTTTCTTCTGTCTTCTAAGGAGTTTTGCCAAAACAAAAACATTTTCAATACAGCACGCAAAGGGGGGCAGGGGTATGGGGGGCAGGAGGACATATTTTCAAATGAATCTCTGAAAACACGGTATAGTAACACTGTATCTTATACAGGGATAAGGTTAAAATGAAAGCATTTAAGTGAAAAATTGTGTAGAGTCAAAATTACCTTTGATTATCCCTTAAACTGCACATAAATTATACTATATAAATCTTTCTGTATAGCATATGTAAATAAGCACCCTACTGTAAAAATAGAGCACGCATGGCAAATACACAAACACCACAATTATAGCATTGTTAAAATTATTCTCCCTCCCTCTCTTATTTTTGGAGGTGGAGGCACGTACATGAAATTAAATTTGCTAATTCCATAAAAGAGGGGGCTGTGGGGGAATTAGTGTGTGAAGGCATGCATTCCCTCTGCCTCGCACCACCTCGTATCTGTGGTAGACAGAATAATGGTCCCCAAAGACGTCCACATCCTAATCTCTGGAATCTGTGAACATATTACCTTGCACAGCAAAGGCACTTTGCAGATGTGGCTAAGGCAAAGGACCTTAAAATGGGGAGATTATCCTGGATTCATTAATCACAGGAATCCTTCAACGTGGATAACCTTTCCCAGTGGCAGAGAACCAGAAAAATGAGTCCTCAGCCGTCTGTCGTTTCCTTTGAAGATGGAGAAAGGAGGCCACAAATCAAGGACTGTGGGCAGCCTCTAGAAGCTGCAAAAGGGAAGAAAATGGATTCTCCCTTTCTTAGTCTCTTTGGGCTGCTATAATAAAATACCACAGGCTGGGTGGCTTATAAACAACAGAAACTTATTTCTCACAGTTCTGGAGGATGGAAGTCCAAGAGCAGGGTGCCAGCCGGGTCAGGTCCTGGTGAGAGCCCTTTTCTGGGATGTAGCCTGCCAACTTCTCCCCGTGTCCTCACATGGCAGAAGGGACAAGGAAGTTCTGTGGGACCTCTTTTCTAAGGGAACTACATAGGCTCCACCCTCATGACCAATCACCTCCCAAAGGCCCCACCTCCTAATGCCATCACACAGAAGGTTCCACATATAATCGTGGGGGGACACAAACATTCAGACCATGGCACTCCCTTAAAGCATCTAGGAAATAACACTGCTCTGCTGGTACGTTGATGTCAGCGCAGTGAAGACTATGTTGGACTTGTGACCTCCAGAATTATAAGAAAATAAACTGCTGCTTCAAGCCACTGTGTCTGTGGTAATTTGTTACAGTAGCAATAGAAAACGGTTACAACACCCCTTTGGCTACTTTCTTGAAACACAGGGCTCTGGAAATGCAGTTTGATAACCATCAGACCTGGCTTTCTGGGGCCTGCCACAGATGCTGAGCAACATGCAAATCAGTCAAATATCGTCTTGATGAGTGCCACCTGGTCTGTGTCTTCAGCCCTCCTCCTTCTTACCCTCGGCTATTTGTAAAGGACCAGTGGAAGTAACCCAGCAGTCCCATCCAAGAAGTCAAACATCAAAATCCCAAAAGTCTATCCAATCACTACCAATTGTGACACACACTCTATTTTTCTACCCAGGTCACCCGCTAAAAGCAGAGTCTGAAGACCTAAAGACTCTTGATATTCACCAAAGTTTAGCCTCATAAGTGGAGAGAGAAGTGCAGCCCAGTTCACAGGAGGGTACTGGTAGCTTTTGCCAACAGTTGCTATGGGTTTCATCACGACCTTGAGAAGGGAAGGAGGCACAGACTCAGGACCTGCAACAGAAAGGAAAAAAATAATAAAACATCTTGATACCATCATGAAAATGGAAAAGGCCAACTTTCCCTTCTGGTTCTTCCAGTTTCAAAGGATTTGGTATCACATCTTCCACTCTTGTCCATCCTTCAATCCTGTGCTCTTAAACCTCAAGCCAATTTCCTACGAAACCCTGTTCTCTCTATTTTTCTCTCTCTTGCTTGTCTCCAGTCTTCCCCTCTTATCTGGACAGGAATACTCCACATAGCTACTTAGCTATCTTCCATACGTTTCCTCATTTCTTTTCACCCTGCTTTCTAAAAAGAATAACTTTCTCTACATTATTATTGCCTCACCGCTCGCTGACTCTTCAATCCACTTCCACAAGAGTGACAGTTACTGCCTACTTGGGTCCATTCTCTCCTAAGGATTATGGATTACCTTCAGTCCTCATAGCCCAAAATGGGCATGTTCTGTACCATGTGACTCACCATTCTATTCCTCAGCCTGTGCCATGGCTGGCTGATAGCCCCAGAGGTGATCATGTAAGGTAACAGCTAATCCATAGGTTAACCAGCTATCTGTGACACAGTATACCATAACTTTAATATTCTATTCTTTTTATTCAGGTGGGATGGGTAATTTGAAACAGAACATAATGAGAAGTGGAGCAGTTCTGAGTGCAGCCATTAAAGTACCATTAAGTCAAGGCTGGAGTAGCCATTAAGGGTCATGTAAAGGTAAAGTTACAAGGAGGTCAGAAATGACGGATATAAAAGTAGAAGACCAAGAAGGAGAGCAAAAGTAGCAGGAGTGACTTAAGCAGCAGAAAGGAAATCAGCATCAGAGAAAGAGAAGCAGAATCAATAAAAGAAAAAGCATTAGCAGGAAAAGGAAAAGCAAGGTAGGAATCAGTAGAAAAGGCTGCAGAATCTGCAGACACTGAAAAAGGGAAAAGCAGAAGCAGGGACAGAGTCAGCAAAAGGAAAATCAGCCACAGAAAGAACAAGCACAGCAAAAGGAGAAGCAGGGGCTGAAAAACCCACAGAATCAGCAGCTACTGAAGAAAGGGAAAGCACAAGTGGGTAGAGTCGGCAAAAGGAAACCAGCTGCAGAAAGAAGCAGAGGCTGAAAAACCCACAGAATCAGCAGCTACTGAAGAAAAGGAAAGCAGAAGTGGGGAGAGTCAGCAAAAGGAAACCAGCTGCAGAAAGGAGAAGCACCAGAAAAAGGAGAAGCAGAGGTTGAAAAACCCACAGAATCAGCAGCTACTGAAGAACGGGAAAGCAGAAGTGGGGAGAGTTGGCAAAAGGAAACCAGCTGCAGAAAGGAGAAATCCAGGAAAAGGAGAAACAGAGGCTAAAAACCCCACAGACTCAGCAGCTACTGAAGAACGGGAAAGCAGAAGTGGGGAGAGTCGGCAAAAGGAAACCAGCTGCAGAAAGGAGAAGCAGAGGCTGAGAAAGCTCAAAGAAGCAGCAGCTACTGAAGAAAGGGAAAGCAGAAGTGGGGAGAGTCAGCAAAAGGAAACCAGCTGCAGAAAGGAGAAGCACCAGAAAAGGAGAAGCAGAGGTTGAAAAACCCACAGAATCAGCAGCTACTGAAGAAAAGGAAAGCAGAAGTGGGGAGAGTTGGCAAAAGGAAACCAGCTGCAGAAAGGAGAAATCCAGGAAAAGGAGAAACAGAGGCTAAAAAACCCACAGACTCAGCAGCTACTGAAGAACGGGAAAGCAGAAGTGGGGAGAGTCGGCAAAAGGAAACCAGCTGCAGAAAGGAGAAGCAGAGGCTGAGAAAGCCCAAAGAAGCAGCAGCTACTGAAGAAAGGGAAAGCAGAAGTGGGGAGAGTCAGCAAAAGGAAACCAGCTGCAGAAAGGAGAAGCACCAGAAAAGGAGAAGCAGAGGTTGAAAAACCCACAGAATCAGCAGCTACTGAAGAAAAGGAAAGCAGAAGTGGGGAGAGTTGGCAAAAGGAAACCAGCTGCAGAAAGGAGAAATCCAGGAAAAGGAGAAACAGAGGCTAAAAAACCCACAGACTCAGCAGCTACTGAAGAACGGGAAAGCAGAAGTGGGGAGAGTCAGCAAAAGGAAAACCAGCTACAGAAAGGACAAGCACCAGAAAAGGAGAAGCAGAGGCTGAAAAAGCCAAAGCAGCAGCCAGCTACTGAAGAAAAGAAAAGCAGAAGTGGGGAGAGTCAGCAAAAGGAAACCAGCTGCAGAAAGGAGAAGTCCAGGAAAAGGAGAAACAGAGGCTAAAAAACCCACAGACTCAGCAGCTACTGAAGAAAGGGAAAGCAGAAGTGGGGAGAGTCAGCAAAAGGAAAACCAGCTACAGAAAGGACAAGCACCAGAAAAAGGAGAAGCAGAGGCTGAAAAAGCCAAAGAAGCAGCAGCTACTGAAGAAAAGGAAAGCAGAAGTGGGGAGAGTCGGGAAAAGGAAACTAGTTGCAGAAAGGAGAAGCCCAGGAAAAGGAGAAGCAGAGGCGGAAAAAGCCACAGAATCAGCAGCTACTGAAGAAAGGGAAAAAAGAAGTGGGGAGAGTCAGCAAAAGCATATCAGCTGCAGAAAGGACAAGCAGAGGCCAAAAAAGCCACAGAATCAGCAGCTACTGAAGAAAGAGACAGCAGAAGTAGGGAGAGTCGGCAAACGGGAAAACAGCTACAGAAAGGAGGAGCCCAGGAAAAAGAAGCAGAAACAGAAACAGCAGGAAAAGTAGGAGAATTAATAAAGGTTGAAAAACAGGGCCAAAGTGAAGGCAGAGTCAACAAAAGTAAAAACAATCAAAGAAAGGAGAAGTCTAGGGAAAAGGAGAAACACATAAAAACGGGCAAAGAACTTAAACATTTCTCTAAAGATGATACAAATAGCCAACCAGGGTATGAAAACATGTTCAACATCACTAATTATCAGAGAAATGCAAATGAAAATGACAATGAGATATCACCTCAGCCACTAGAATGGCTACTATAAAAAAAAAGACAGAAAATGAAAATAAATAACAAGTGTTGGCAAAGATGTGGAGAAATTGGAACCCTTTTGTACTGTTGGTGGTATTGTAAAATGGTGGAACTGCTATGGAAAACAGTATGATGGTTATTCAAAAAATTAAAAATAGAACTACTATATGATCCAGTAATCCCACTTTGGGTATATATCCAAAATAATTACAAGCAAAGTCTTGAAGAGGTATTTGTTCACCCATGTGCACAGCAGTACTATTTACAATAGCAAAGAATAGAAACAACCCAAATATTCATCGACAGGTGAATGAATAAACAAAATTGATATAGACACAAAATGAAATAGCATTTAACCTTAAAAAGAAAAGAAATCCTGTCATATGCCACATGGGTAAACCTTGAGGACACTGCACTAAGTGAAATAAGCCAGTGACAACAAGATACATTCTGTATGATTCCACTTCTATCAGGTAAAGTAATCACGTTAATAGAAACAGAAAGATGGTGATTACCAGGGGTCAGGGAAAGGGAGAAAAGGTAGGCATTGTTTAATGGGTTTAGAGTTTCAGTTTTGCAAGACGAAAAATTTCTGGAGATTGGTTTCACAACCATGTGGGTATACAACAATGTAGATATACTTAACACTACTGAAATGTCTATTAAAAAATGGCCAAGATGTTGAATTTTATGTTATATGCTTTTCGTAATTAAAAAAAAAAAAGGAGGGACTTTTGGCTTCCAGTTCTGCATGTAAGGAACTTAAAAGTCGCCACTCTGTCCTGACAACCATTAAACAGCTGAACAGACTGAAAAGTCAACTCTTCTTGGATCCCTAAGAGAGGGAAGGACACAGGGCAAACTGCTGCCCCGAGATTGGAAAAGCAGACAGACGAATACAGGTATACCTCATTTTACTGTGCTCTGCTTTATGGAACTTTACAGATAGTGTGCTTTCATCAACACCGAGGCAGGACCCTTCACTGGGAAAAAGATTACGACTTGCTGAAGGTTTCGATGATAGTTAGCATTTTTAAAGAAATAAAGTTCTTTTTAATTAGGGTATGTACTTTTTTTTTTTTTTAATAATGCTATCACACACTTCAGGGACTACAGCATAGTGTAAACATAACTTTCATATGCACTGGGAAACCAAAAAATTCATGTGACTTGCTTTCCTGCAATATTTGCTTTACTGTGATGGTCTGGAACTGAACCCACAATATCTCCAAGGTATGTCAGTACAGGGAGTCATAGCTTACCAGAGCAGAGACTGATGAGCAGAAAACACTGCAGGAACCAGTGCTGGGGAGGAAAACCTAAACTGTAATTGATGAAATGCTGAAGGCTCTGTGTGGATAACTCTTACGCGCCCACAAATTTGATAACCTAAATGAAATAGGCCAATTCTTTGAAAGATACAGTCTGTCAAAGCTCACACAAGAAGAAACAGATAATCTGTATTGTCCTATATTGATTTAAAAATTGAGTCAATAATTAATAACCCTCTAAAACAGAAAGCAGTATACCCAGATGGGTTCACTGGGAAATTCTCCCAAATATTTCAGGAAGAAATTGTACCAATTTTCCATAATCTCTTTCAGAAGACATAAGCAAAGGGAATATTTCCTAGCTCATTCTACAAGGTCAGCATTACCCTAATACCAAAAACCAGACAAAGATATAACAAGAAAACTATAAACCAGTATCTCTCAGGAACAGACACAAAAATCCTCAACATAATTAGCATACTAAATCCAATAATGTGTAAAAAGAATTACACACCATGATCAAGTGGCATTTATCCCAGGTATGCAAGGCTGGTTCAACATCTAAAAATCAATTAATGCAATCCATCACATCAGTAGGCTAAAGAAAAAAAAATCACATGAACATGTCAACAGATACAGAAAAAGCATTTAACAAAGTCCAACACCCATTCATGATTAAAAAAAGAAAAACTTTCAGTAAACTAGAAATAGAGAGGAACTTCCTCAACTTGATAAAGAACACCTACAAAATAAAACAACAGCTAACATCACACTTAATGGTAAGAAATTAGAAGCTTTCTCACTAAGATCAGGAACAAGGCAAGGATGTCTCCACTCACTACTCCTTTTCAATATTATAATGGAAGTTTTAGCTTATAAAATAGGACAAGAAAAGGAAATAAAAGGTATATTGATTGGGAAGGAAGATGCAATTAACTGAAATGAAAGGAAAATGGAGGTTATTTCTACTGACCTTACAGAAATAAAAAGGACTATAAAAGAAAACTAGGAAATATTGTATGCCAACTAGTTAGATAATTGAGATAAAATGAGCAAACTCCTAGAAGCACACAAATCACCTAAACTGACTCAAGAATAAATAGAAAGTATAAACAGACCTATAACAAATCAAGAGATTGAATCAGAAATCAAAAACCTCCCAACCAAGAAAAGCCCAAGACCAGATGGTTTCACTGGTAAATTCTACCAAACACTTAAAGAAGAATTGACACCAATCCTTCTGAATTTCTTCCAAAAAAAAAAAAAAGAGAGAGAGAGAGAAGAGGAAGGAATACTTCTTAACTCATTCTGTGAGACTAGCATTATCGTGATACCAAAGCCAGACAAAGACACCACAATAAACACAATAAAACTACAGACCAATATTGGTTATGAGTATAGATGTGAAAACTTTCAACAAAATACTAGTAAAATGAATCCAATGGCATACTAAAAGGATTATACATGATGAGCATGCAGGATTTACTCTAGGAGTGCAAGTGTCATTCAATATAAGAAAATCAATCAATGAAATATACCACATTAATAGAATGAAGGGAGAACATGATCATCTCAATTTATACAGAAAGCTTTTGATAAAATCCAATACCTTTTTATGATAAAAAAAGTACTCAGAAAATTATAAATAGAATGGAATTATCTTAACACGATAAAGGACACTTGTGAAACACCCACAGTGAACATCATACTCAATGGTGAAAGACTGAAAGCTTTCCCTCTACAATCAGGAACAAGACGAGGAAGGCCACTTTCACCACTTTGTATTGGATGTTCTCGCCAGAGCCATTAGGCAAGAAAAAAAAAAAATATCTAGATTGGACAGGAAGAAGTAAAACTATCTCATTAGCAGATGACATGAACCTATATATAGAAAACCAGAATCAGTAAAGTTGCAGGGTATAAGATCAACATACAAAAATTGTATTTCTATATCCGAGCAATGAATAATCTGAAAAGAAAATTATGAGACAATGCCACTTGCAATAGTACTCATAGACACAGACAATAGTGCAGTGTTTCCCAGAGGGTAGGAGGGGAGGAGGGTGGTACATGAGAGTAAACGGGGTCAAATATATGGTGATGGAAGGAGAACTGACTCTGGGTGGTGAGCACACAATGTGATATATAGATGATGCATTACAGAATTGTACACCTGAAACCTATGTAATTTTACTAACCATTCTCACCCCAATAAATTTTAATAAAAAAATAAATTTAATCAAGGTGAAAGACACGTACAGTGAAAAGTACAAAATATTGCTGAAAGAAATTAAAGAACATGCAAATAAATGGAAAGACATCTTGTGTTTATGGATTGGAAATATTGTTAAGATGACAATACTACCCAAAGCTATCTACAGATTCAACACAATCCCTATCAAAATTCCAACAGCCTTTTTTATTTTTCATTCCCCTCAGAAATGGAAAGGCTTATTCTCAAATTTATATAGAATTGCAAGGAGCCCCAAATAGCCAAAACAGTCTTGAAAAAGAAAAGTATGAAGGACTCACACATACCAATTTCAAAATTTACTACAGAGCTACAGTAATCAAAACAGTGTGATACAGCAAATGTAAGGACAGATATATAAACAAAAGGACTAGAATTGAGAGGCCAGAAGTAAACCCATACTTTATGGTCAATTAACCTTTGACAAAGGTGCTTAGACTATCCAATGGGGTAAAGAACCATCTGAATAAATGGTGCTGGAACAGTAAGACATATGCATAAACAAAGTTGGATCCCTACCTAATACCATTTACAAAAATTAACTTAAAATGGATCAATAACCTAAATACAATAATTAAACCATAAAACTCTTTGAAGAAAACATAGGAGTAAATCTTCATGATCTTTGATTTGGCAATGGACTTTTTAGATAGGACACCAAAAACATAAGCAGCAAAAGGAAAAATAGGTAAACTGGACTTTGTCAAAGCTAAAAACTTGTGCATGAAAGGATATTACCAAAAAAGTGAAAAGACAACCTATAGAATGCAAGAAAATATTTGCAAATTGTATAACTGATAAGGGTCCAGAATATACAAAGAAGTCTTACAACTCAACAATAGAAAGTCTAATTTTTAAAAATAATCAAAGGACTTGAATAAGTGATTCTCCAAAGACGATATACTACAAATGGCTAATAAGTATTTGAAAAGATGGTCAACATCACTGATCATTAGGAAAATGAATATCAATACCAAATAATATCACTTCACACTCAATGGGATGGCAATAATAATAATAATAATAATAATAGAAAAAATAAGTGTTGGCTTGTTCTCTACAAGGATGTGGAGAAACTGGAGCCCTCATCTGTTGCTGGTAGGAATAAAAAATGGCACAACCACTGTGGAAAAATAGTTTGGCAGCTCCTCAAAAATGACACAGAATTTATATATTATCCAGTAATTCCACCATTCCTAGATATAAACCCCAAAGAACTGAAAACAAGAGTTCAAACAAAAACTGGTACACAAATCTTCATAGCAGGACCACTCATAATAGTGAAAAAAGTAGAAACAACCTAAATGTCCATCAACTGACTATCAACCGACGAATGGATAAATAAAATGGAATACAATGGAATATTATTTGGCCAGAAAAAGGAATGAAATACTGATACATGCTACAATATGGATGAACCTTGAAAATATTATGCTAAGTGAAAGAAGGTATTCACAAAAGGCCATACAGTGTATGATTCCACTTAAATTAAATATATAGAACAGGCGAATCCGTAGAAATAGAAAGCAGATTATTAGTTGCTAGGGGCAGAGAGAAATAGGGGATGGGGAGCAAATGCTCATCAATGGGTGCAAGGATTTCTTTCTTTTGGGGTGATGAAAATGTTATGAAACTAAATAGTGATGGTTGCGCCACACTGTGAATGTAGTAAATGTAGTAAATGCCACTGAATTGTACACTTTAAAGTGGATAAAATGGTCAACTTTACATTATGTGTATTTTACTACATACAAACAAAGAAGCACAAGAGGCTTAGAAAGGGATGAAGCAGTCACTGGAGAGAGAAGCAGAATCCATGACAGAAACTGGTTCTACACAGGCCCTGAAAGATAGAGGGAAAGACAGAGAACATCTTGGTTGCGTGGTATCTTTGCTCCTGGTACTCTTGAGGGCTGGGGGTAGAGTTTCTGCCCTTAGCTTTCTGGGAAAGCTAGGAATCCTTGCAATAAAAATCTTTACTTTTGAGTCAGTTGAAGTGAGTTACTGTTTTCTGTAATAAAAAGCACCCGAACATAATTGCTATCTAGTTATTGTCTCCACTATTCCACTTGAACTGCACTTGCTAAGATTTCTAATTGCTACCTAAATGCCAAATTCAAGGACATATTTTTTCAATCTTTCTTTCCAGACTTTTCCATCTAAAACTGGCCTCACTCTTGAAATAAATACTTCCCTAAACTTCCTTATTGTTCCTCAGCTGAGTCTTGCTGCCTGAGCTCATTCACTCCCACAGTTTCAGGTACTACTTGAATATGCTGATAACTAGTAAATCCATACTTCTAACCCAGGCCTTTCTCTGACGTTTTAGACTCATATTTCCAACTGGAGCATGTTTTCTTAGGCTAGCCACCAATGACGCTACCTCCTTACCTTTGCCCCAGCCAACTTGGGAAGGTAAAACTAGCTGTGTGCCTTCCAGTGACGTTTCTCTCCCCCGCAACACTTTGCTTTTTGAAAATGTTAAAAGCTCAACACACTTGCCATTTGTCTATGCTGTGCTATCAGTAACTGAAGCTAGTCTATCTTGAGATGTACTACTACGAGTGCAGAAAATATTATCAGGGAGTCAACGACTGCTAGTACAAGGAGAAGAATTGCTGAGAAAAAAAGTAAATATCTTCATAAACACATTTCATTCATTCATTCAACCATCAATTGAGTAGCTGTTAGGTACCAGGCACTGTTCTAAACAGTGGCGTCGGTGTTGAACAAGACAGAATAGGTCTCCTTCCATCATCATATATTTGATCCCCCTTACCCTCATCTTCCACCCTCCTCCCCCCTTACGCACTGGTAACCACTAAACTATTGTCTGTGTCTATGAGTTTTTGTTTCTCATTTGTTTGTCTTGTTCTTTTGTTGTTTTTGGTTTATATACCACATATCAGTGAAATCATATGGTTCTCTGCTTTTTCTGTCTGACTTACTTCGCTTAGCATCATACTCTCAAAATCCATCCATGACTCTGGGTGGTGAAAACACAATGTGATATATAGATGATGTATTACATACAGAATTGTACACCTGAAACCTATGTAACTTTACTAACAATTGTCACCCCAATAAAAACTTTAATTAAAAAAAAAGAACTTTCCACCTAAAAAAAAAAAAGACAGAATAGGTCAGTCACTACGCTCATGGAGCTGATATTCTAGTGAGAGGACAGACAAGGTCAAATCAGGTGTGAGAAAACAAAAACACAGTGACAGGAATTCACTGGTTGGCTATTCACATAACTACACTGATTACACACATGTGGCAACTGTCCCTATACAATGTTGGCTGCACATTGGAGTCTGATTTCATAAACAAAACAAACCAAAATTAAGCTGTGTTTTGGAGGTCCTTTTGGTTCACGATTCATAAAAATGGCCTGATGAACTAGCAGACAGTATAGTATGGTAAATATCTGTGCATAGAATTACTATTCTCTCCTGTTAAGGACATGAATCCAATCCTACATTGGAAGTCATTAATTAAAAAACAGATTTCTATTATTTTTTTTAGATCAAGTGTTTTCAAAATTACATAAAATTTTATTCCAGGTCCTTCTGCAGAATTCACTATAGAAATTTTGCAGTTTCCAGAGGATCTAGGGAATAAGGAAAGACATTCAACTTACCCTCTAATACCAGGATCCAGTGTGAAATATGACCATTTTCCAAATGTTTTATTGCTTAGACAACGAGCTCTCCCTTGACAGGACAACAGAACTTTCACCAATAACTGCATTTTATTGTACACTATTGATGTGGCTTCTATGCTCTTTAGAATTGATCTGATATATAACCAAGAGTCAGAAACAAGAAGAACTTGTGAAATGGAGCATAGGGTTGAAAATCAAGAAAGTGCTAAGACACAATAAATCTTCCACCTTTAAAGGGCAGAGAATCAGTACTGAATAACATAACCAGAATCACAGAAAATTTTCCACTCTACTTGTGGGGAACTAATTCTGACACTAACTGGAATGAAGTAAATGCTTGGCAGTTCCATGAATTTGGGGGTATGTATGGGAAGAGAGGGAGTCCCAAAGCCTGCGGAGAATGGCATCACAGGGTTCCTTCCCCAGAGATCTGAACACAAGAACCCAAATCTCAGCCACAGGGATGGTCAGCTCCCTCATCACAGTGCTTTGTCTTTCAAACAAGTACCTTAGATAAAAAGGAAATACTGACATGCTTTATAGACAATGGGTATGGAACTGAGAAGACTTAACAGCACTTGTTAAAAGGATCCAGATGTTTTAAAATCTAGATACAACGTTGCATTAAAGCTCTCATCCAGCTGACAGCCTCAAAGAACCCTGATGTAAATGGCATATCCGAACATAATGCATTACAACAGGACCCATTATCACACATACTTTGGCTACACAGAGGGTCAGCTCTCAGTGCCACAAGGCACACGTCTAAGCCCTATGGTGACAGTCTGCTCACAAGCAGGCTGCCAGCCAGTGATATGTATATTCCCATCACCAGCAGTCGCTTGTGTAATGTGTGGCATGTCTTCACTCTCCATCTTCAACGTTGTTTAGAAGCGACTTAGCTCAGAATTATCCATTCATACACACACACACACACACACACACACACACACACACACACACATATATGTACATGCTTAAGGCTGTAGATCAACAAATGTTTGAAAACCATTACATGCCAAGTACTCTGCTCTAAGCATTTAGGATAAAACACAGATGTTCTTCCTGCTCTTGAGGAAATTATAGTCTAATGGGAAAGACAGATATTAAAGAACCATAAATAATTAAGCAAATAATCACACACAAGTACTATGAAAAACATATAGGAGAGTATCATATAAGAAAGCTAAACTAATCTGGGACCATTGGGGAATCCTCTCTCTTCAGCCACTGAGGAGAGAATGTTATAACCAAGATGGAAACGATGGGTAAGAATTTTCCAAAGTCCTCAGAAAAACACAGGTAGAGATAATTACAGCATGGCATATTTGTGGGGACTAGGAGATACTTAGCCCCTTGACAGAAACTGCTCTACGATTATGACAGTCATTGAAAACAGTTGATGACTCTGTCAGTCAGATACTAAGAGTTGGTGGGATGTTTTGTCTTAAGACCAAGAACTTCAACAACAATCAGAGTTATCAGAACAAAAACACCCCTGGGCCCCTGAGCACCAGGAAGGCTGTCAAGGCTGCCCAGTGGAGATCAGGACCGGAGAGAAAAAGGCAGCTTTAGCAGGGCTGTCACCCAGTGGGGACAGGAGAGGATTACATTTAGGGGGACTCAGAAAATGAGCAAATATATTGAGAATAATGGGAGCCAGTTTTCTTACTGTCAGAGAGGAAATTTGCAAATATGAAGAGGGAAACGTAAAATGAACCCTGTGGTGTTAAATTGGAATTGGAGATATTGGTATGAACTTGTGGTTTTCAATATAGATAGCTAGATGTAGAAATAAATATAGACATGAGAGAGACTGGGAGGAGGGTGGGGAGGAGAGGGAGAGAGGGAGAGAGAGAATTTCCTAACTCTGTTTCCTGAAAGGGCCTGGGAGCAGTGATTTTCCCAGTAGCAATGAGATAATTTGTAGCCAGATTTTAGCTTCTAAATATTATCTTCCTCCCAAAGGAACCTGATCTATCTGGCAATTACAGGGCTAAGGATAATAATACAAGATGAGCCCAGAACACCTTATGCCACAAAGAAAAAAAGTACTCAAAGAGTGATAGGGTCACATCAAAAGGACACAAGAGTCAACTTAAAGAGACTCTTACTGATCTAATCTGGAATAATCTGAGGATCAAAATAATGAATCATACGAAGAAAGAAAGAAAAAAGGGTGGGGTAGAGAGGGAAGGAGAGAGGAAGCAACTCTTCCTTAGTAGAATGCCTACTAAAACATATATAAATTTTATGAATTTTAGCAATCACCTTTCGGCCATCATCATAGTAATAGTTAATTCAAGCAAGAAAACATTAATTAATACTAAAACTAATGGGTGAAAGTAGGATGACCAATGGGATATTCATAAAAGTCTCAAAATATCTCCATACATACAAAGTATTGATTGACGATAAAGGAAAAAGAGAAAATTACTAGTAGAGAAAACTAGTGGAGAAACCTGGAAGATATCACCTAATGCAAGTGATCAAAACTAATGTCACCGGTCACCGGTGTAGGGAGACAAACAACCTGTACCACTTATGGGATGCCCTGAGAAGAACAGGGCTCTATGTCCCTGATATTCCTGCCAAAGATGATTGACCTGACTATCCTGTGAGGAGCAACAGGCAAATCCAAACAGAAGAATGTTGCACGAAATACATCGCTTCTAATCTCAAAACATGTGAAAGTCATGAAAGACAAAGAACAACTGAGGAACTGTTCCAGATTGAAGGAGACTAAAAAGATATGATAAATACTGTGTTTCCCTGAAAATAAGACCAAGCCGGACAATCAGCTCTAATGCATCTTTTGGAGCAAAAATTAATGTAAGACCAGGTCTTATATTATATGAGACCCTGTCTTATAGTAAAATAAGACCCGGTCTTATATAATATTATATAAGGCCGGTTTTATATTATAGTAAAATAAGACCAGGTCTTCTATTAATTTTTGCTCCAAAAACATGTTAGAGCTGATGGTCTAGCTAGGTTTTATTTTCGGGGAAACACGGTAAGTACAGCGTGACAGGATTAAATTTTTCCTGCTAAAGACACCATTTGGACTGTCAGTGCAATGTGAATAGGGTCTCTGGGTGAAAGGAATATCGGAGTTCTCTGGCTGTTTTCACTGTTTTGTAAGTTTGAAATTATTTCAAAATAAAAAGTAAAAGAAAAAAGGTGTATATTTTTTAAAAAGTAACTTTCTAAAGTTTAATTAAAAGAAACAAACAACATTTTGAATACGGTAAATACATACAAAAAATGTTCATTCCTTCTGGCAACAAAATGCATCATTTTATACCTGCCTGGCTTTCACTGTAGTCATCTGTATGTTGACTATATGGGATATATGGGATATAATATACATATACCTATATATAGGTATATGGGATAGTCAGGTCAATCATCTTGTATATAGTCATCTACATGTTGGGTTGCTTTGTAATATGATAACTAGAAAGGGTTTATTTCTTAGTTTGCTTTCTAAGCACTGTTACATAGAGTGACTCATAAACTCATAATCCTCACAAAAACTCTATAAAGAAGAAGCCATTATTTTCTCCACTTTACAGAAGCAATTGAGGCTTAGAGACTTAAGCAGCTTGCCTGAAGTTACAAAGCCGGCAAGTGGTAGAAGTGGGGCATGACCCAGGCAGTCTGACCCCCATGCTCTGAACCTCTATGGTCTACTGCTTTGTACATTCATACATGGCTGAAGGAATAATATTCGGTACAATCCTTCTGAAGAGCAATGAGGCCATGCCATCCTACAGTCACCAAATCCTCACTCTTCTTGCCCATTAATAAACTGCTGAGAATTTATCCTAAGGAAAGGTACATGCAGGAGGGAGCTACATGTATAAAGATGTTCTCTGTAATAGAAATATAAAAAATGACCAATAGGGAAATGGTTAAGTTAATTATGATTAACTTGATGGAACAGTCTACAGTCATTTAAAAATGATAATTATGGAGATATATGGAAATTAGGTAAATGTTTATAACATAATATTAAGTTAAAAAATACAAAGTATATGTATGCTTGGAAATACGTAAAAATGGTGAGTGCATAAAAGCTATAGTAGTTGCTACAGAGTTTTGGGATAATTGGTGGTTTTTTTCGTTTCACACATTTTCATGCTGTTTACAACAAAAAATAGAAATCAAGCACCCCAAAAACATATTAAGAAATATCTAGACAGTGATGCAAGGATTCTTTTCATACTTCCCCCCCTCCCCCCCGAGCCTCCTTTTGGAGGAGATGGCTGGTACTTATGTCCATTTA
Source organism: Rhinolophus sinicus (assembly GCF_036562045.2). Classification (NCBI taxonomy): domain Eukaryota; kingdom Metazoa; phylum Chordata; class Mammalia; order Chiroptera; family Rhinolophidae; genus Rhinolophus; species Rhinolophus sinicus. The sequence continues at coordinate 124,580,323 of NC_133754.1, forward strand.
CATGGAAACTTGTCCAATTTCTAAAAATCAGGCAACAAAATCATATAAATTTTATGACTCAACACAACGCACGCACATCTAGAAGGACATGTACTGGAGTATCTATTGTGGCTATCTCTTAGTTGGTGAGATTATAGGGGATTCTTTTTTCTTTATACCATTTTAAAACTTAATGCTGTACACATGTATCCATTTAGAATACTATTTTTAAAAGAACTGTATATATAAATTATCACTAATTAAAATACTTTAAAATAATACAATCTTGGCAACTGATTCCATAATTTCATGAGAAAAATAGGACAGCTTTCTCATATTCTTTATTCTACACAGAGAATTCACTAATTCTGCTCCTCTGGCTAGAGGTGTCAACAATTATATCTCATATTAAAAGTCTATAAAAAATAGAGAATACCCATCTATAGTTTATGTACAACCCAATTCTTATATACACAGATCACTAACCAATGACTTCATATCAAGAAAAATACCGTTCAGAATGACTTTATTACAAGGATTTAAATATACTTTCCTCAGATAATACTTCTTACTGTGAACTTTAAAGCCTAACAGAAAAATACAAGCTTAAAAAATTAGTCACATTTCCCAGCAACAGAGTAAGAAAAATAATCTTAAATTCTTACGTAGAAATACCTAATGTTGACATATAAAAGAAATGATTCCTTTTATTAAGTAATTCTAATATATTTCAAATGTTTCATAAACAGGCAGATAAGATCTTCATGAAATCTGAATATGTTATGAGGTTGAGGTAAAAAACAGATCAGAAGTCAGAAAATAAGAAAAAAATAAACAGAAAAGAAGCAAAAGAGTCAAATATTAAAGGCCCTCAAGGGGAAAAATAATTCCATGAAGGAGGAATTAGATTATGAGCCAATTTTAAGCCTAGCATAGTCAAGCAATGTCTACAGGAATATATAATGACAAAGGTTAAGGAATAACACATCTGCTAGAAGAAGGCCAAGACTATTAGGGAACAGAGAATGTTACAGGGTATAGCAAAACATAGTTACATTCAAAGCTATTAATTGAAGTCTTTAAAAGCTAGAAGGAATTTCATCGATTTGGTATGGTTTTACAATGTAGACCTGCTATGAACATATAGGATGCTATGATTATCTCATATATTCTATCACACGAATATTAAAGTGAGAAAAGCCCTAAGTATTAGAAAGCAGACGAATAGATTCACTACCACAAATTTGATTGGCTAAAATTGAGATCATGATGCCCAATCTTCTCCTGGCATTAAGTGTGGCTAAGGGATAACTCATCACAGTTGTCTTCCCCCTGTGAGTTATTAAATAGCACGCAGAGGCAATGAAGCCATGCTCTCCCTAAAATCTGCTCTCTTCTGCCTATGCCAAGCGTGATTTTTATTCTCTAAAGCCATTTCTTCCTCAAAAGAGCTCGCCAAAGTTGTCATCCTTCCTATCAGCAGCCCCCCTGGGCTCTGGTGAGTGACATCCAGACATTTCAACTCAAAAGCTGCTTCAGAAGGGAGTTATTAAAATTCAAATGAGCTGGGCATATTGAAGAAGAAAACACTCGTTTGCATGCACACCTCCGCATTTGGCCATCCCATGTAGCCCCATAGAGCAGGGTCTGGTTTTGTTTTTGTAAATGGGCTTTCGAGGCGGAGGTCAGCCTCCCACGGCCCCCACTCCTCTGGGGTCATCATTAGTAATGTGTAAGGCTGAATAGATTTCCCTCCGAATCTAGTCAGCAAACCTGACAAGAAGGCAGACCTCTCCCACAACCTGAAAATACTGAACATCTGATTGGTAATATGGCAGTTTTTAATACTTCATTCTTCTGTTCTAAAATAGCTTTCAGCAAGATTGCACATAACGTCACTGACGCCAGTTCTACCTGATTTTTCAGTTTTCGAGCAGAATATTGCCTGTCGTGCCATAACTGTGTAGTCATAAAAAAGTTACACTTAATTAAAAATTTCCCACAGGATTCAGAGAAAATTTCTGCCAAGAAATATGGATCTGGGGAGCCAAATGTCATTTTATTCACTAGAAAAGAGTTTATCTTTCATTTGACATTAAGAATTTTTATTTTATTTATCATGGAAATTATCTCACATTATCATCATTTAAAAATTCTATAAGATATCAGTGAGCAAACTCCAAAAAAAATTTGAGCAAAAATATATATATTCCTAGAATTATTCAGGCCATGGAAATTTTAGATGCTCCTTTAGTAAGAATTCAATTTTTTACAATGAAGACATTATGATATTTTTTAAATAGACTTAATTTAAGGTACTATAAACAATTAACTCCATGTTATAACTAATATATGACATGTTTATAGATAAATATATTATGTACAACAATGACATAACCTTGTATCAGTTTGCACTGAGGATGTATAATATCCTAGGATAATAGCACAATTTCTAGAACTCCCGAAACTAAAGGAATTCATCTCCAAGCAATGAGAGTAATTTATAATCTGGAAGCTCCAGGGATTATTATACCCAGTGGGAAATTAGACCATGTGACCTTTAATGTCTCTTTCAATGGTAAGATTTTATTCTTCCACAACCTTCACTAATCAAACTTCCTTCCTCCAGATTTTTTCATTTTAATTTGCTTAAAAACATTTTCCCCCCGCTAATATTGGTATGGTCCTGTAATACAGGCACTGGTTTTGCCCAGACTGACCTAACCAGCCCAAGGAAGAATGAAACTAGCAAATATCAGTGAACGCTTATTACATGAATGAAACTGGTTCCTGAGCTGTGTGACATGTTTAGTTCTAATCCATTTTTTCCTCACAGCACTGCACAGTATATATGTATCATTAAAGGATATTTGATTAATAACTGATAGGGCATTCTTCTGGCTCTAGTAAAAACGAAAGGCACCCAATCTCTGTCTTCAGGTTGCTTGTGCTCTAATGTGGGTCACAGCAACACAGAATCACAAAGGGACAAATGTTTGTAGAGAAACAGAACATAAGCTAAAACTAAGACCTGGAGCCAGTGATTCCAACAACATAGTGATCATATAAGGCTTAGGGAGAAGACCTACGCCCAGGTCAGGTCCTGAAATACAAACTGTACTCAGGTTGTTTTCTCTTTTTCCGTCACACTCACTTGAAATTAACAAGAAAAGTAATGTGCGCTTACACTTTTGAAATAACCAAACGGAAGATTAAGGTCTTCACAGGGGCTGCCCCCGGCCCCAAGGTCAGATACAGTGATTCCATGAGACTACACAGTGTGTACGTTTACTGAAGTTGGCTTCCTGGTCATCTCTATTGCAAAGAAGGTCTAGCAGAAGAAAATATTCACCCTTTCAGATTTGTATTGTTTAATTCTACAGAAGCAAGCTGAAGGCACACAAATTCTCTTAACTTGTAGAAGGAATAATAAAATTCAAGAAATATGTTTACTTGCCTTTTTTTCCTCCTGTAATGAAGAAGTCAATGGCTGCTCTAATAAAACTGCTTTCAGGCAAATAGCTATAGTCAGGGGGAACTGTGGAGACAGAAAATGATCCGATTAACCAGTGAACTTGGCAGGACTAATGAAGGCAAGATAATGATCTCATGTTGCCACATCAACCTAGAGACAAAAGCGGAGATATTTATGCCATTAATCTCAGCACAGTATTCTGTGGCCGCAACTGATTCTATTAGATTAAGTGCCCTGAAGTAATCGCTTAGGCTGTGCAAGCAACCCAAAATGGTGGTAACCTACTAGAGGCTGAAAAACCAAAGGACGAAAATTTTACTGAAGTGGTTCAAAAAAAATCCTTTCCACATTGTAGCATCAATGAGCCCCAATGCTGTCACCTCCTTAGTAGCAGCCAGGACTCTGCTCGGCTTTCAGGCTGAAAACACCATTCTAGGAGCTTCTTCAGAACATCTTGAGTCAGATATATCTGAACCATGGAAACACAACAATCAGTATTCATAGCAGCCTGTCTCTTACTTCATACGGCAGAGTCCCCTGAGTGACCAACATGTACAAATAATCAGATTTAGCTGACCTGGAACAGTGAAGCAGTGACATTTATGCTAGTTGAGTACTGGGAGTTTCCTAGATTCTTTTCCTCCCAGTCCCGCATAATTGTTTCATGAGGTGGTTTTACTGCAATAAAAGGCTCAATAGGAAAATCCCATCAGAAACAATAGCTGTACTTTTCCAGACATATAATCATTTTGTTCTGAAAAACCCAGGTGTAGGATGATTCTCTATGACCTGACTTGCGTATATGTAACCCATAACACAACAATCAAAAAGCCTATGTGACAAAGCAAAAGCCTGACATAAACATGTTACTTCACCAGGATACTAGGAGAGTGCTGACCTTCAAAACTATTAGGTTGGTGCAAAAGTAATGGCGGTTTTTGCAATTATTTTTAACCTTTTAAACCGCCATTACTTTTGCACCAACCTAATAGTATTACAGAGGGTTTCCAATAGTAACTAAGCTTTTTTTTCCCCTCTCATTTCAATATGACAGCGTCCAGCTGTCTAAAGTTCGTTATGCTGGGATGTTGTGGAATAACATCCTAGTTCTGCAGCTAAGGACTGATTGGAAGTGAGGGAGGCAGTCATCACAGGGGCCCGTGTTCATTGTGATGCTGCCCATAGACTACCTGTAGGGGGACATGTGAAATTAGGTTTTAATAAGGAATCTTTGGTATCTAGACTTCTCCCTCCGGTCTGGGTCCGAGAGAGCCAGTGGGTCAAAATTCTATAAACAGAAAGGAGCAGGTATAGGTCCAGTACATTACAGTGATGCCTCCCCAGAAAAATCTCCACATACAAACACAAGCATGTGGGAACTGCAATTATTTCTTATTGCTTTTATTAAAAAGTTGCCAACAGAAAAAGCTTTATTATATCGAGATCTAGGATTTCAGTTCCAAGGACCAGGAGATGCACAACTATAATGTATTTACCCTATTATTTCGTCCAAAGCAGGAGCCAGAAGAACTCCAGCCATATATGAAGAGACTTCTAATGAACTACGAGTAGTATACAAGCTATTGATTCCGTCTAGCAAAATAAAAAGAACTCGGGTCCAAGCTTCCAGGACATGGTTTCTTTTTTTCTGGATTTGTCACTAAACCAACTCTGTATGTAAGTTATGTAATCATTCTGATCGTCAAGTTCTTCATCTGTAAAATATGGGGTTAGACTCAATGTCTCAACTGTTCTCTAAGAGAGGCAGGGAGGAAGAGTGAAAAGAGCATGGGCTTTGGAGGCCGATAGATATGAGTTCAAACTTCATGTCCACCACTGACTGCCACACGACCATGTTAGGTCAGGAAGACTTTCCACAGCCCATTTCCTCTGAGGTATAATTAGGGATGGTGAGACCCATCACTTAGGGCTGCTGTGAAGATTAATACTCTTAACAATGTCCTATGGCTCTAATCTTACCAGAGGTTCTCCTTTGATTTGAGGACAGAGTAGATAGATGAAGATGTCCTAGAAGCCAGACTGCATTGGACTGAAGGCCAATCACCCCAGACACACTGATGACCTATGGATGAAAATGGAACAGTTCAGTGACAGGGCAAGATCCAAACTCCATTCAGTAAAAGGCCACTCACAGAAAATCACAAATCTTTTATGAGGTGGTGGCTTGTCTGATAACGAAAAGTTCTACAACAAGAGGTAATATCACCTGTATAGTATACCAAACCTAGGACACACAGGTGCTCAACAAGTGCTGCTGAATGAATGAATGGATGGATGGATGGATGGATGAATGAATGAATGAATGAATCAATCAATCAATCAATCAATGATGACAGAAGAGGATACTAGTACTTGTCTCAGGTAATAACGAGTTAGATTAGTCTCAAAGGAATTTTCAAAAAAATGGAAAAAGGAAATCTGAAAAATAAAAAGAGGTGATAGTTTCTTAAGATTAAAATACCTCTAAAAATAGGAGTATTACTTTGTTCCTGTCTTTAAATAATGTTTTATTACTATTTTATCATTCATAATAAATATTTTAAAGCTAATTTAAATTATAGATTTTTCTCCCAAGTTATAACAACTTAAGTCTCAGATGACTTCTTTTTTTTGAATATGAATATTCATACACGCAAAAGAAAGTTTCTTTTGTTCAGAGATTTATGTTTGCTTTTAAAAGCATGTATTACTAAAACTTCTTTATGTTGTAGGTGTTACACTCACCTATATTTTACAAGGATGAAAACAAGTATGCTAAGTAAAAAGACCAGGCTATGAAGGTGTATATACACTAAGAATACCAACTATGCAAAGAAAGCACATAAACTTGAAAAGAAACATGACCAAATATTAGAAGCAGTTGCTTCGGGGTGGGAGGACCATCAGTGGTAGTTTTTTCAGCTCCTTTCACTCTATACTGCCAAATATTATGCAATGAACATAATAATTTTTTTAAAATAAAAACCTTTAGATATAAAATCATTTCTCAGCAGATAAATCTGATTATTCTTTAGCCGAGGATAATGCTGACAATCAGTTACACAAATACTTGTAACAGTGACATCGGAACTAGTGCCACTTGACCTTTCTACTTAGATACCTGTCCTGCCCTCTGATCACCTTTTCTTTTTCATTGTCCTGAGGGCCTGACATTCCTTGAAGGATCAGGTTTTAAATTTTAAGGGAAACCAATGCCAACTTAAGTTAACTCAAAAATGCCAGCTTTCTTTTTTTCCAGAGGCAGTGCGTGTTTGTCAGCGAATGTAGGGCCAGAAACCACTTTCAAATGCACCTTGAATTCACCATGAATAACCAGAGATTTCCTCGTTTTCTAAGGAAAACAGTTTGTTTCACGAAAGAGAAAAAAGATAACAAAGGGGAGTACCTATTTTTCTACCCAAGGGTTTTAAATTCCTCTTCTCACCTGAGTTAAGGTTCTAATGACTTCATTAAGTTTGGCTTGAAAGTGAGAGGTCTGGATGGCTTCCGACTTCAGCTGTAAGAAGAAAGAGAAATACCCAACCCAACATCCCAGAAAAAGTAAATAATGACATTCCTAGTGTCTGAACTATCATAGTCTAAGCTATGGAATAATTTATCATTATGGCCTGCTATTTCAAAAACAAAAGCTATGAGCTCCTGGAGAGCAGCGCCCATCCATTATTTAGCATTGATTTCCTAGCACCAGTTTAGAGTGGCAGGTAGCAGTCACTTAAATAAACCCTTACCATATAAACAAAGGCATTCCTTAGAATTATAAATTTACACTGTGGAAAACATTTTAAAGTGAAATAATAATTACATAGATATAAACTTAAACATTACACATGCAAAATGGAGTTTCTTATGAGTGACTTGAAATGTTTTATGATTCAATCACGTTTCTCAGGAACTTTCTAGAAAGTACGTAAGTTGATTAGGTTTAATCCCTACAAACCACATAAAATAAGAAACAAATCTCGATATAGAAAGAATTCTCGGCAAATAACAATTTTACATACATCAAGTCACTGAAAACCCAGTATAACCATTACCATAAGCATATATTCCTCTGTCCTTAGCATACTGAGATATTGGGTATTCTTTTGCTGTGGCTATGTACATGTTTAGATACCCCCACCCACCCACCTTTCTTTTTTTTACCTGCATTACATTCCCTTCGGAGCCTACCAAGGCCACCATGCCATGAAGGGCTGCCAAGCAAAGCATTGTGGGAGTGCCCTGAAAACAAAGCATCAGAGTATGTCAAGAGGGAAAATCCTTGGGTTTGAATTCTATAAAACTTATTACATCATAGAGAAATAAACAGTCAAAATGGTACGAAATTTGTAGGGTCAACATAACCTGTACAATTGAACTAAAAATGGCCTCAGACTTGAATAAATTAATAGGTTATTAAAGTTGTTAGATCATAGGTGACTTCTTGTTTTTTTTATTTTTCAAAACCACGGTGCTGTTTTAAAATTAAAACACTAACCAAATAGCCAATTAAAAAAAAAAATCGTAATAGTTGACAGATATATCATTTACAAGGGATGAAAAGTACATGTTTCTCTTTCATTTGAAATTGACTATTCTTTTATTGTTAAGCTACAGACTTTAGCAGCACGTATAAATGGTCTAATTTAGTAGCCCTTTACCCTTTAAAAAAACCACGCAAAATAACATGCAAGATGTGACCTCTACCTCTGCTAGAACAATTCTGATCCAGGCAGGGAGCAATGTGTTGCCCAAGTCTTCAGCTTTTCCATGTCCACACACAGACAAACCATGAACTATGTTTCCTAACGCCAAGGCAAAACCTGAAGTCTGTTACAAATAAATAAAAACAAGGGGTAAGGAAAAAGAAGAATAACAGCATAGATCAGGAAAGTTTACATATAGCAACAGAAGCACTTCTGGGGGCTCCTTTTCCTACTGACAAGTTCTTTTGCCATCCGAAAATCGGAGATTTCCTGATTTTTAAAATCTAGACTTTGGCTTACAACAGAAACTACAGTCTAATTGCAAGGGATTCAGCTGCTGTGAGTGGTTTGAGAAAAGTAACACTGCACTATTGAGCAGCTTGGCTCAAATGATCCAAATTCTGAGAGGGGGTTAGGGTGAAAGTATGAAAGTAGATCACACGAGTTCAGTCAACTCCCAAACAAGAAGAGAAAATATCCCATAATGAGCACTGTATATGTGAATTTCTACAGTTTGGTGTTGCAAAACCTACTACAAATGAGCAGGCATATAACTATGAAATAGTAACAATACCATACAATATAAGCTTAAAAACCAGTGAATCCTGAAATAATCCACCATGGCCAGTATTAAGGCTTTGGAGAAACCTTAAAAAAACAAAAAAACACCAACACCAATGGGGAAATTCTAGAGCATGTGTTATCAGATGAAAGTTTTTTTTTTAATTTTTTAAAATTGCGGTAAAACACATATAACATAACCATCTTAACCATTTTTACCTGTGCGGTTCAGTGGCGTTATGTACATTATATTGTACAATTATCACCACCATCCATTTCCAGAATTATTTTCATCTTGCAAAACTGAAACTCTATTCCCATTAAACAATAACTCCTCATTCCCCCTCCCCCACCAACCTGGCAACCATCATTCTACTTTCTGTCTCTATGCTTTTGACTACTCTAGGTTTCCATATAAACAGAATCACATACAGGATTTGTCTTTTTGTGATAGCACATTTCACTTAGCATTATGTCCTCAAGGTTTGTCTCTGTTACAGCTTATGACAGGATCTCCTTCCTTTTTAACATTGAATAATATTTCAGAGGGAACATTTAAGGGTACTTAATTTATAGGTATTTCAATTTTCCTATACATAGTGAGTCATGAGCAGTGATTCTGTCTTGAATTTGCTGAGGTTTAACCTTATCAGAGACCTTTATGTGTTCACATATACACAATTTTATGTCTGCAGCCTGAGATAACTCTTAATTCCTAGCTACATGTTTTAAGATTTTATAAATACAGAGCAATAGCTGGAGAGAGAGAAAAGCCTTTGTAGTCTCTCAGATCAAAAAGAAAGTCTACAGGAGGAGACAGAGGATAAGGAGAGAATAAGACACCTGTGACTGTTGGCTATAGCTATGAGAGAAGAGAATAGTTAGAAGTTCCTCAGCTCTGGACATGAAAATTATCCCATTACACTCTAATTCAGAGCAAGTCAAAATTAGGACTTAGCAGCAGCATGAGACCCACAGAGAGAAATAATCAGGGCACACATTCCAACCTGCTGGTTGCTCTCCACCAACAGTCGAAGCTTGTTCATAATATCTTCAGCCTCTGCAGCCTCAATAATTCCAGCACTGAATGCTGATATACATACACAGCTAAGGCTATAGGCAAGGACCTGAGAAGAAAAGACAGCGGGGAAATGTTTCTTCATGAGGGAAAATAAAAGAACACAGTTCAGTTGACACAAATATTCTGTCAAACTCCTCCCCAGGGCAAGGATTGGATTCAAATACACCCACCACAGACCAGGCACCGTTTTGCTGCCTAACGTATTTCCTAACAACGTTGTGAGTTGGGTGTCATTATTACCACTTTACAGATAAGGGTTTTGAGTCTCCAGCACGTATAGCTAGCAAGCAACAGAGGTGAGATTCAAATCCAGGTCTTTAGACTCTAAACTAAAAAGTTCCCTTATCAACTCAGAACACAGCATCTATCAACAGTAGAAGCAGATTTTCATCACAGTGGTGGTTACTCATTGCCATGTGCTCCAATCCAAGGCCGAACAGCAGAGGAAACTGAAAGAAGTGAAACACTGTTACGTTAAGATTTCCTAGTAGCAGTAAGGGAGCATGAAGGACCACCACCCGTGGGCTTTATAGTCAAACAAATCAGAGATAATACTACTTACTGCATAGTGCAGGTAGCATAATTTAATAAGTAAATTAATACACAGATACATTACAAATACAAAAGAATGCTGGGAATAGAAACAGAATACTCGTGTATGTCCCAAATTGACCATTTATTGGCTCAGTAACTTTGAGCAACAATCTATTTGAGCCTCAATTTTTGCAAACCAAAGTTAATCACCCCCTTCTCTGCTATGGTGCATTTTCATAAGAGCCTCCCTTACAAAGATGCTCTTAAGTCAAAGCAGAAATGTTCAACTCCCAGCACTAGTTAATACAGCATGAAAGAAGGAAGAGGTTTCTAAGGTAGAAATTGGACAATAAAACATCAGAGGGGAGAAAAAACAAAATGCTCGCTGAAGGCCTTATAAATCAAAACATCAAGACAGATGGATGCAGCGATTATAAAAACCTTGCTTTCATTTATTAATCAACTTGCTCCTCAGTTGCAAAATTTTCTCTTTTTGCTTAAAAACAAAATGCAGTACTTCTAAATGGTGCTCTGTACCGCTTTAAAAATGGAAATGTGGTGCATGTTTTAGAACAAAATTTCAACCCTCTGTGCCCCAAAGAAATTCACCGATTCAACAAGCCCCTTTGCTGAAAGCAGAGGAGCTGAGCAGGGAAACACAGCAGCCATTATGTACTCATCAATAGCTCATGGGCAGGCCGGGACAAAGTAGAGTCTGCTCTAATGAGAGGGACAGTCTGGCCAGGCCAAGAGGTCGTCTCCAGCTCTCTCAGAGAAGAGCACAGGAGATTCAGCTTCACCTGCACCCACCAGACACACATGCCTCTGACATTCCCTCTCCACACGGCCAACACACAGACTGTGTCACGTGAACTGCAAGTCTGCATATTTTTGTGCCGTGACAGAAAAAGCCCTTCCTTTAATGTGGGAAGAGAAATTGCCTCCATCATTTTTCCTCCTAGCTGGCATTAAAAAAAGCAAATGCCTTTCTGATCTGCAGTTTCTTAAGCTTTTACCCGGCCAAGTTTTAAAGTTACATTTGGCTGGGGCATCATTCTAAAGTCTCCATTTAACCTTCCTCCAGAAATGGCAGCTCTTCTTAGAAAGCACCTTCCAGTGTTGCTGACTTAGGTGTTTGCATTCACTGAAGGCTCTTATCTTCTATGCCACATTTCAGTCTACGCTGATTTAAAGAGCTGCACCATTTGAAAACTTTACGGTCTAATATATAGGTTGTTTGCCACTGAGATTTTCTCCTTGTCCCAGCTGACACTGAGGAAGAATCTAATTTCAGGGTTACCAAAATGTGAGACGTAGAAAATAAGCAGCAATAGGAAAACAAAAGACCGGGAAGGGAAGAAAACTGGCACCTCGTCTCCTACCTCCTGAAATGTTCGGCTCTGGTCCCCACTATTGTCGAGGAATGTAGACAGCTTCCGAAGTGATGCTGCCACGTGAACTCGTGACTCCATCTGGCTGCTGTGGCTCATGAGGGACAGAACAAGTCCAACTCCCAATATACAGCCCGTGCTTGGATGCCAAAAAAAAAATAAAAAAATTAGGTGTTAAAATCACAGGAAATCGATGCCATCGCTCCTCACTCATCATAGGAGTTCACAGTGCAATTTGAGGTGAGATGGCTGGATTCTATAATAATTCTGCCACCTGCTCTGCAGGTGTGTCTGATGAGTCACCGCAGTACACCCACCTGCCCCTCAAAGGAAAGCTTTACGTCAAAATAGGTATCCGTGGCCCATGCCAGTGCCATGCACCCACTGGAGAAAAACAAATAAAACCAGGAAACAGTTTGACTTGAACTCTATGGTGAGGAGAGAAGGAAGAGCAAAGAGGAGTCCAACCAGCTCTATCTCTGCGCTTAGAGAAATGCTGGGGTCCTCTGTCCTCCCCCCACCCATGTGGAGTGCACTATGATTAACTGTGTAAGGAGAGAAAAGACGGAATTTCAGGCTATGAGCTGACGCCATCTGACTAATAACAGGGCAGATAAATGCAAGCCTGGTTAGGAGGTCCTTCTAAGTGTCTCACGTTTCCTAGTCAACTTCAACGAGTGGAATTTCTTCAAGAAACTGTGTATTTGTCTGTGCACAATAACATTAATCCTCCTCTCCCCTCTGATGCCCCGGAGAACCACTGGGTCAGAAGAGAAAATGGACAAATGACAGCTTGTCAAAAGTTACCCCATTTGACATTTCAATCGGAACCTTGGGCTTTGTGCCCCAATTCTCCTGAAAGAATACCTATCCATTTAAAGAAACGAATTGTTCTCCCAGAAAACTTCTAGTTAGTTTGGTAAGATAATGCAGCTTTGGAGTGATGTTCTACTTTTTTTTTTTTTAAGTTTTTGTCTTCATGGTTCTTTTTCAACTTGAGGGTTTGCTGAGTTTTTCAGATAGCATCCTCACTCTGCTTTGGCTTGCCTCTCCTCATCATATCTGCTGCTTAAGAAGACATTCCAGGGCACTTCTCCAACAACATATTTCAATGCCCATATGTCATTTCGCTCTTATATAGCATCTATCTCTTTGGCTGGCGTCAAGAACCTTCACATCGCTGCACGAATGTGTTAGCTACTTCCCCCAACACCTCTGTGTAAACAGGGAATCCACATCTGATAAGAGACACCCAAAAGGATGGAGAGGTGACAGGATTTGCTCAAGGTCATGCAGAGAGTTTCTAGCAGAGCACAGCCAGAAGATGAGGTTTGTTTTATTCCCAGCCTTCTGTCCCATCTGCCAAACCCCAGGCCCCTCTCAGTGCCCTGCATGATGCCATGATGGAATGCCTACGAGAAGGCAACAGAGCTCAAGTGTGTTTTTTCTAGGTTCCACTGCCTAATAGTCTGGCATTAGAAAACCCTTTGTAAAGAAGCTACTGCAATAATAATCCATCATTAGTAAGACAGAAGTGCTGTTACAGCTCACAGGAACTTAACAAGTTCAACTAGCACAATACATTTCCAACCAGTTAAATCGGCATCTACTATCTGAACATTACACGCTTTCGAGACAAAGCACATTTCTGAAAGAAGAGAGGCTGTTTTTCATTAGTATGGATTTAAGTCTTTCTTTTCATTTAGAAGCTACAGGGAAGTTTTTCTGGCTATCTTTCTGGCTATATATTGATGCATATAAAATTTTGACAGAATTAGACCAAAGACACACTTAGACAAAATGTGATTAATACTTGGAAAACACGGACTTTTGCTCCCTCTTTGACTATTTGACTGGTACTTATGCTTAAGATTTCAAATGTTACTTCCTCAGGGACACCTTCCCTGGCTCAGCAGGGAACGTTTTTAGTACTCTCCCATAGCACCCTGTACTCATTTACTTCAGACAATTTTAATTATAAACTCTGATGAGGGTTATTTGGGGGATTGTTTAATTACCATCCGCTTCCTTCACTAGCGTGCACGATCCATGAGGGTGGGTACCTTTTCTGTCTTTTCCCTCATTATACTATCTGTGGCACCTAGTATACTGCTGGATGGAGAAGGCATTCAGCCAATGTTTATTGAACGCTGAAGAGCCGATCAAGTGCAGAGTTTCAAGAGAGCCTAAGGTAGAGAGATGATCTACAAAAAGAAAAACAAAAAACCAAGACCTGATTCTTTTGCTTACTTGGAGGCAAAACTGATGGGTGGTGAAATTCACTGAATATATCATCCAAGATTCAGTCAAGAAAACTTGATTTCTATTTCCTGCCAGACTAATTTAAGAAAAGAGGGTATAAGGTTCATGTGGAAAGAGGATTCCTTTCAAAGCTCGTTTAAGTAAGTGTTGGGGTTCATCTTTCTTAATAAATAGGCAGGCATCTAAGTCTTGCTTTTGGGGCTATTCTGGGCACAGAAAAATCTCTATCCCCTGGACTGAGGCTCCTCTTTTGCCATTCCAAGGCATATGGATACAAAGACTTAGAAAAGAGATCCTGGTATTTAGTTGACTTTTACCTAAATAGTATCACAGTATAATTATTCTTAGGCAAGGTCACCATTCACTAATGAGTCTACTCATTGCTACCATGGTAATTATTTGATTGTTGTAATATATGAATATATAATCCAACTATATATGTGCCAATATAAATATATTACAGTGTATGCACTTATTGACCTTCTAAATTGTTTCCTTCTACTTTGTCTCATTTTTCCGGCATACACCAAGAAGGTACTTCTAAATCTTTATTCCTGATGGTTCATTCTGATGTCCATTTCTTCTATATTTTAATGTGTTTATATTTTGTCCTAAGTCTTAATGATTCCCCCAAGTGCTTAGTTCAGCATTTCTACACATTTACTTCATTTTAGCTTCCCTCTGATATGCCTGCCAGCTCTAAACAAAGAATAACTTTGGCAGAGGTAGCTTTCACATCTTTCTGCTCATTGAAAACTAAAAGGAGGGAAGTGGGGAGGCCGGATGGCTCAGTTGGTTAGAGCGCAAGCTCTGAACAACAGGGTTGCTGGTTCGATTCCCACATGGGCCACTGAACTGAACCCTCCACAACTACACTGAAGACAACGAGCTGCCGCTGAGCTTCCGGAGGGGCAGCTGGATGGCTCAGTTGGTTAGAGGGCGAGCTCTCAACAACAAGGTTGCCGATTCAATTCCTGCATGGGATGCTGGGCTGTGACCCCTGCAACCAAAAATTGAAATGGCGACTGGACTTGGAGCTTACCTGCACCCTCCACAACTAGATTGAAGGACAACGACTTGGAGCTGATGGACCCTGGAGAAACACACTGTCCCCCAATATTCCTCAATTAAAAAAAAAAGGAGTGAAGTGATGGTGCCTCAGACAGATGAAATAAATACGAACACAAATTATAATGTTAGGTATAAAATTGAGGTTTTGTAATTACTAACAAATCTTCTATAAGAATACTGACAAATGATACAGGATTTGAATTTTAAAATTATATGCCCTAACTTTTGGCCTGAACTGCCATCTTCCAGTAATTCACCAAAATGACCAACACAAAGGGAAAGAGGGGAGGCCCTGCTATATGTTCTCTAGGCCTTTTAGAAAACATGGAGTTGTTCCTTTGGCCACATACATGTGGATCTACCAGAAAGGTGACATCGTAGACATCAAGGGGCTGGGCACTGCTCAAAAAGGAAAGCCCCACAAATGTCACCATGGCAAACACGGAAGGGTCTACAATGTTACCCAGCATGGGGTTGGCATTGTTGTAAACATACAAGTTAAGGGCAAGATTCTTGCCGAGAGAATTAATGTACATACTGGACATACTAAAGAGTCTAAGAGCCGAGATAGCTTCCTGAAACGTGTGAAGGAAGAAGGAAGCCAAAGAGAAAGGTACGCGGGTTTAACTGAAGCATCAGCCTGTCCCACTCAGAGCGCCACACTTTGTGAGAACCAACAGAAAGGAGCCTCAGCTGCTGGAACCCACTCCCTATGAATTCATGGCATATGTGTAAAAAAATAAAAGACCTCTGTACTGTTAAAAACAATTATATACCCTATTATGCCATTACTTATTTGGATCTCTTATCCAAGTATATTACAAGATTACTAGCAAAAAGAAATTCTGAGATTTAAAACCTATCAAAGTCTAAAATGATAGTGAATGTTCTTCTGTATGCTTAGTGCTAATAAATCACCCTTTGTACATATTTTTAAAAAGTTATGCAATTCTGATATGTGCATTGCTATATCAACTGAGGTATTATACAGAAATATATCTGTAGAAAAATACACAATTAACCAGAATGAATCTTCAATTCCCTAGGTGACTGTAGGCTATCCTGCAGATTAAGTACTAGGCCATCTAATAATTAGTTCTAATAACAGTTAACATTCGTATAGTGCTTTGCCCTTTACAAAGTACTCTACAAATGTTACCGTATTTGTAAAAGCTCAATAGTAATTAACCAGTGCTCAGGGTGGATAGCCTGACATTAGGGCTGTGAGGATTGCAATGGCACAATAAGTACCACTAGATGGCAGCAAAATGTAGGTGATAGGACCATACACCCTGAAGAGCCCAGACGCTTGGTTCTCTCAGCAGGGACTTGCCCATTAAATCAAAGAAGCATGGTGAATTTGCTCTGGGTGAATTCTATCACTTGAGGTAGCACGCTCCCAGATCTATTAACTACCTCCTGGTAATGCTTCCACTATTTCACTTGAGGGAGGACTGCCCTAGACTCCTGCAATCGTATTAGACAGGGGAATACTTTATGCCATGAGCCAGGCATTCAGGCCTGAGCCTAGTTAGACTCTACCGGTTAGACTCTACCCCCCACCCCCACCCATCCTTTTTTTTTAATGGTGAATATGACGCTCATGTCAGAAAAAAAATAATAAACTGCATACTGTCAGGTGTCAAATTGTTTTCTTTCTATTTTTTTATTTATTAAAAAAAAATATTTATTTAATTTTATTTCACCCATTTCCTTACCTACCTCCCTGCTGGCAATTTTCTGCTTGTTCTCTATACCTGTGGATGTGTTTCTGCTTTGTTTTGTTTATTCATTTGTTCTTTTTTTTTTTTTTAAGATTCCACATATAAGTGAAACCATACGGTACTTGTCTTTCTCTGTCGGACTTATTTCACTTAACATAATGCCCCCTAGGTCCATCCATGTTGTCATAAATGGCAGGATTTCACTTTTTTATTCTAATACTGCAGCTTTCTTTCTACTGAAACACTCTCCACTGTACTATGCAAGAGAGAGAACAATGGTTCTGAGGTCAGACCACCTAGCGTTCTCTCCTAGCTCTGCTACTTACTGTGTGACCTTGAACCAGTCTCTTATTTGAGACTCACTTTCTTTGTCAGTAAACCAAATTGATAATGATTCCTGCTTTCGTATCAATATTTAGGTTATAATCAGGGCTTAACAATAAGAGACATGAGAAACGGATGTGAAAATATCTAGCACAATATGTGGCTGCTCAGTAAGTATTAGTTGAACTTCAAACCAAAGAGAACTTTATAAGCAGTGGTACCCACAAAACATTAAGAATGACAAAATATTAGACTTCATTAGCTATAGGAATAACAGGAGTTTGGAGAGGGTAGAGAGAGGGTTTCTTGAAGAAGAAATGGAGCTTTTAATTGGACTTTGAAAGACAAGCAACATTTTACTAAATGGACAAGAAATTTCTGATGGCTCTATTCTATTTGACTCTGCGGGATTAGTCTCCTATCTGGGCTAAGCTCCTCTCTCCCAAACACAGCTGTTCATTAAGAAGTAAGAATCAAGAAAGAAGGTAAGAACAAAGAAATAAGAAATGAAGAAACCTTATTAATATAAAAAGTTAATTTTAAAGTTAAATATACTGAGACATGTGAAGTTATTACATGCATAAACACCCACCCCGTGGGTAATTCAGTTATCCCCATGGTCCTCCTTACATTCAAACAACCTTCCCACGAACTAATGAAGATAACACATGAAAGTTATTCTTGATTGTTTTAACTGGCTGAAAGGTTGCAGCATCTTAATCACAAAAATTTCCCCCAACTTTATAATACCTGAGCTACAGCTATGATGAACAGCTCTGGGGGGAAGGCAGGAAGAAAGGTGTGTGGGGCTGGGAAGGGGAGGGGAGGGGGGAGGGGGAGGGAAGGGGAGGGGAGGGGGAGGGGAGGGAAGGGGGAGGGTGAGGGTTGTAAAAGGCATCACTACTAATCCATCAATACATGGATTAGGCTCAAAAATAACTCTTCATTGGACACAGTAACAGTTAAATGGCTCTATTCCTTCCATTAATCATTTCCTATATTCAAGAGACTTCAATCATGCTCCTGAATGTTCTTTTTCCATAATGAAAACCATACTCTTAACATGACATTTCATCTCTAAAGTGTTTTGTGATAAACTGGGTGTCAATTGTTCTTATCCAATCTTAGCCTGTATCTGAAAGAAGACCCCTAACTACCACCTCCTAAGAGAAGACTGATTTTATTTACTCATGATGAAACACTTGATGCATGCGGCTACCTCTACCACTTACTCCTTCGTTGGACTGAACTGAAGAGGCCGGATGGCATAAATGTAACGTCAGATCATAAGTCCCTCAAGGCCAGAAATGTAAACACTGATTTAAGTGCTATTTGAACAATGCCCATAATAGCAAAAATTAAATAAGTTATAAATTGGAAGTTAGTGCTTATAACCTGTGGAGTGTCCAAGTAACAATGATTCCCAAGGGATCCAGAATGAGCTTCCAAAACATGTGGAAGTGTAAAAAGGTACCGTGAAGTCCTCAACGGTGTCAAACCATCAAGCCTAATAAAACCATATATTCTCCCACACACGTCACACAGACTAACTGACACATTAAATGCCCCACTAAACGTGTCTGTTTAACACTGATTTTTGAGGCACTCTTTTCTAATTATTCCTT
This sequence comes from Rhinolophus sinicus, assembly GCF_036562045.2. Lineage (NCBI taxonomy): Eukaryota > Metazoa > Chordata > Mammalia > Chiroptera > Rhinolophidae > Rhinolophus > Rhinolophus sinicus. Next base: position 124,599,056 of record NC_133754.1, read on the forward strand.
TACATTTCTGTTACCTTTCATTACTGGAATGAGAAAATAAATTAAATTTTAAGATATTTAGTTTAATAGACAAAAATCTTTTAAATTATGACATCTGTGGGGAAGAACAGGCTCTGTTAATATTGAGGAAGTTGAGAACCCCTGGTTTGTTTCCATTTTGATTTTTCAGTCACTAGATTTCACAGGGAAATCTAAACCATGAGTGGAATGCTCTCTTAATCCAATCAAATTCAAAGAATCGTTTCTTTGAAAAGGTTAACACATGCACACAAGTCCCCAGATATATGCTTAATATGAGACGTACAAGACAGGACTTAGGTATTAGTAACTTAATGGCAGCCACAAAATGACATTTGCTGCTTTGTACTGAAGCAAATTGTCTATTGCTGAAACATGGTTTTCAGAACAAGTAAGCTTTTTTGATTATGACTGAAAACTCTTTGCAAAGAAATACAAGATCAGGTCCTACAAATATTTCTCCATAGAACACAGAATTTATGGTAGAGAAAGAATTAATCTCTAAGTATCTGTTAGAGAGGAAAGGGAATCAACATACTTGTATTCAAGACTAGTGTCAAAGCAGCAGTTTTCCAGGGCATCCAAAGACTTCATTATAAGAAGGTTCGTCTGTTGGCTGGATATATCACTGAATAAAGACCAAAAGGGAAAAATGAATTAATTAGAGTCACTCAACTGTCCAAATTATTAATACTTACTATATAATATTTTGCCAATATTTTACTGAAAATCAATTTTAAAAAAAGAACATAAAAGTAACAATAATATTGATGATTCCTAATAATATTGATGATTCCTAACCAACAATGATATTGATGATTCCATATTTTGCAGAGAAACTGAGTCAGAGAATTTATTCGATAATTGGGTTTCTGAACATTATAATCATTTGCAAACCAATAAACCCTACAGTTGCTACTTTTGCATTGTCTCAGCTCATTCAAAGTGTTTTATAATTGAAGTATAGTTGACATACAATATTAGTTTCAGGTATACAACATAATGATTCAACATTTGTATCCCTTATAACGTGATCACCACAATAAGTCTAGTAACCATCTATCATCATACAAAGTTATTACCATATTATTGACTATATTCCCTGGGCTGTATATTACATCCCCCTAACTTATTTATTTGATAACTGGAAATTTGTACCTCTTATTCTCCTCTTCACCTTTTTCATTTGTCCCCCCACCCCCTTTCCTCTGGTAACCATCAGTCTGTTCCCTGTATCTATGATTCTGTTTCTGTTTTCTTTGTTCATTTTTTTTCTTTTTAAAAATTCCACATATAACTGAACACATGTGGTATTTGCCTTTCTCTGACTTATTTCACTTAGCATAATACCCTCTAGGTCCATCCCTATTGTTGCAAATTCAGCCCATTCAAATTAAATCACAAAAACAAGAACCAAAGTCAGAGTTTCAAAAAAAAATATTTCTAAGAATGCTCAAGTGATTTTCTTCAGAATATTTAATAAGCCCATTAAGTTGATATTATTAATAATCATTCCAAATCTCTTTCTTTCAAAGACTGTTACTTCTGATTTTATGTCTCAGTTGTGGAGGTTATAAGTTCAGTCCTTTACTCACATTTTTTTTAAAGGGCGGTGGGGGGAGGAGAGTGGAAAGAAACACCAGCCCTATATTTTTCTGCCTGTATACAGTAATTGATGTGAATTTTGTAATTGTCTTGGTGAAACCTATGACATGTATAGTAAAATAAACTGAAACAGTAGTATTTTCAGGCAGAGTTGTGGGCTTCATCACCGACACTTGATTATCAAGGGGTTCCCACATGTCAGCTTGTGCTACTGCCTCAGCCCATGCTGAGTGGAATGCAGCCCCAGGAATGCTGAGCAGTCAGACAGCACATTCGTTTGGTACTGTCTGCTCAATCCAAGACTACAGTGGTTTTGCCAAATGCCAAGGACTACATTGTGCAATGAAAACATGGAAATAAACACACACACACACACACACACACACACACACACACTTTTAACAGCTCTAAATAAGTCCTAGTATAGTTGTTTTCTCTGGAGTAAAATATACTTAAATATGCTCAACAAATGCTATAGCATCCTCTGGGAGTTGTGACAGAAGCAAGCTTTGAAATAATATGCTTTTCTGAATAAATTCTAGACTGGAATTTAAATTCAGGTGACTTTTTCATAAGCTTTAGCAAAAAAAAATTGATTGATTGTTCACAATTCTCTTTTATAAGGCGCTTTTCCATTCTTGAGACCAACATATCATCCTAATCCTGTTCGCCTAAGAGGCCATTTGGGGCCACTTATTTCATGTCATTGACTATTCAGAGTCAATAGCCCTCAAAATATTTACCTTAATTTTTAGAAAAATGGAAAGTTTCTCCAAAAATGTCATTTTCTTGTGACATCGTCATTAGCTAGCAAAATACTTATCAGTACCAAATACTTATAGTAACTGCTCCAAGAAATTAGGAAGGTGGGTACCATGACGAATTATAGTGGTGGCTGCAGTACTAACCAGCCAAAAGGAGGATGCTATCAAACAGGATCAATAAGGCCAAATTAAAATTTGCAGTTATGCTGAGGGCATTTGGCCATGGGATGAGCTTCCTGGTATCTTTCCCCAGGGTTTCCTACAGGTGCACATTCAGGTAAGATAAGACAGGGGTGGACGGCAATCTAAGAACCAGAGATAAATGCTTTAGGTAAGTCACCATAGGTTTCTCCAGGTAGTATGATTAATTAATCACAAACACAAGCTTGTCAAGCTCTAAACCCATCAGCAGCTCATCCAAAACTAATGAAAAAGGAGGCCAGAGCCAGGATGGGATAAAATGAGTTGCCTGGAATTAAACTGCCATGGCTCATTTTTAGTTGTAAAACATGTTGCTTGAAAAGATACTGAAGAAAGAGCATGAACACAGATGGTAAAGAGACTGTCATTTGTAGCATAGTAGCAAAGGGAAAAGAAATCACTTTCAAGTTTCAAGTCTTTAAAAATACTTTGTGTTCTGTCACACACACAAGATATGTAACAGTCGATTCACAGGCAAAGGAGAGCTTTTTGTTCATGTCCAGAACCAGGCCTATGTATTCTAAAACTGGTGAATAGAACAAAATAAATATTCTGGAAATGTTTCATTTATGATCACAAAGACTAAGCCAGATCTTCCTAATCATCTGACAGATGTTTCCAAGAGCTGAAAATGATTACCTGAAATACGGTATTTCCCTAGATCAATAGCAGTTCTTGTAAAGGTTTCATATATTGGTATTTGCACAAAACTATGTAAATTACAAATGGAAACTTAACCACTGGTTTTAAATTGAAATCTAAATATAGCATCATGTCATCCAATTTATCCACATCAACACCATTTCTCGCCTTTGGACAGACAGCTCATTTCTGCCAACCAAGAAAGTTTAACAACGTTTAACATCACAACAGGATGCCTCTCCCAACTGTCCTATTTCCAATGCTGGAAAATGGGGCTAAATTCTAACTCAGTGACATCTAAATATTCACGATACTCAAATGTTCATACTGTACCACACTCCAGTAAATCTGGATATATAAAATTCTAAGATTTGTTATAAAATAAAGATGAAATATAATGAACAACAAAACTAGATTCACGTACAGGAAAACTTGCCCATTTGGTGGAATTTTCCACCTGGGTCTTTGATATTCTATTAGCTTCATTCAAGGGTAAAGCTAGCAGGCCAAAAAATGAGCAATCAAACTAAATAAAGCACACACTATAATTTACACAGATTAAGACTCTTTAAAGATTATAAAACTGTAGCCAGGCCATGGGATAAAAGCAATATTTAAAACTGGGTACATACATTGCTCAGGTGATTCAAGGATTCCCGCACCCTCAGGCAGAGGGGACACCTCAATTCTTTCCTCCCATTTTACAGTGATATAAATAAAGGATCAGCAATTATTTTCACCCTTATCAACCAGGGGAAGAAAAGCAGCTTTCCTTTATTTATAGCACCATAAGATTAGACTTTGCCTCATATCTATTACACAGTTGTATTCAGGGCTTTCATCTAAGCATGAAATGATTTTCAAGTAATCTATCACTTTAATAAGAGCAACCCTTAAAATACATTAATATCTATGTGATGGTATTTTAGAAAGACAGATTCCCTCATAAAGGAGAATAAATGATCAACTTGCCCATCTCAGAAATTTTAGCAAGCACATACAGCTCAGATATAATGTTTATGTACTTGCGTGTGTGTGTGTGTGTGTGTGTGTGTGTGTGTGTGTGTGTGTAAAATCCTTCACCTAAATCACAAAGAGGAAAAGCAAGGATATTCTAATAAACTGTACCTGACTTTCTCCTCACACAAGCGAGAGAGAAACATCCCCAAAGCAAGGCCCATGTGGATCTGCACGGCTTGAGACTCATCAGCACTTGGTTTCCCAGGTAACCTGGCAGTCAGCATGTTCAGGATTTCCTCAACCTTCTCTTTGCAAGAGATAATGAAAACTGGCACAAGGAGAGACAAAGCCGTGGCAGCCGCGGAACGGGCGATGGCACTAGCTGTGTTTTCACCAGAATAGGATTTCTAGGACATGCCAAAGAAAGAAAACAGGGGGTTGACCTTTTGTTTAAAACATGAAGGAAACATACCTTATCACAAAAGCACTATGCAACAATACAAGCTCCTCTTAGATCCACCCCTGCCAAACAAAGAAATAATTTTTAAAAATCTGTTTCTGTGTTTGTCTATAGGTTACGTTTTCACTCTTAGTGAAACAATTTGCTACTAAACAATGGGTTAAGTAATAATATCCTTTTAAATTGAAAAAACAAATGATAAGTGTCTACTTATAAAGAGTGTGAATTCCCTCACTAGAAAGCCTGAAACAATTTCAATGTTTTGAAATCCCACATGTATATATAATGAAAAACCCAAAGTGAAGCTATCCAAGCTTGGAGAAACCACCAAGCCACATTAGAAATGTCCAGAAAGCCAGGAGTTTTCTGGAAAAGAATGAAAAGGGGTGGGGTGGGGGGGCAGTGTAAGTTTAGTATGGAGGGAAAAGTGTAAATTTAGCACAGGGACCTGTTGGCAGATCTCCCAAAATTTTTGGTGGGAATGTTCCCCAGTAGATGGATTATTTCCTACAGGGGATTAATTCCTTTTAATTAAAAAGGAAGTTGAAATCCTAAAAGCCTCTGGTTACAAAGCAATAATCAGCTATTGGAAATGAAATGGAGAGCTCTAATGTGCCCCTTCCTATATGTAACTATGGGAAAAGAAATGAGTAACAGCCCTAATAAAATGACAGGGCAACTGAATATGAACAGCTTCTATAAGAATCCCGTGTTAGAGAACTCCACCAGATATTATAGGCATTTATAAATGTCTCAAGTGGGGAAGAAAGTCTGTTTATCATTCCTCACTTCAAATTTTCAGACACACTATAAAGGCCATATTGTCATTTGCACTCAAGTCACATTAAAAAGTGTTTTTAATTCTATACTCATTTGCTCTCTAAGCTTTAGTACTTTAAGGATAAAAATGAAACATGTGCTAAGATATCCTTTAAGTTAATATATCACTATTATAAAGACCATAGGAGTCAAAATGACCCAGCTGCTAGGACACTGAAAATAAAGGAAGTGCATTTTGAAGCAGGGCTTTGAAAAAGTATAATAATGCAAAACTCACAAAGGTAAGAGGCAACCCTGAGCTGGCTAGTAAGATTATTTTTTACTGTTTTGCAAAAACTAAGCAGCGTTATTAGAAATCTCATACAATATCCTGTCCCACTGAATATCTAAACCAGATAGCTATTACAAAGACCTCCATATAAGCTAACAAGTTTTTCATCCATCATTAAAGAAATAAGAACACTTCTGACAGAAAACAAATCACCGTAAAGACAGTACTTCTGTGAGCAATTTAATTCTACATTATCTAGTAAGTCTTTTTTTGTTTGTTTTCAAGTATAGTTAAAAATCTCATTCCAGAACCTAAGACCCAGATAAATACATACCAGGTCCTCCCAAGGGCAGGACAGAAACACACACAGAGAGAAGACCTAAGGCAATGAAGTTGCAGGGTAAATTCATGATTTTAGTAACAGTGCTAGATTTTTATTTAAATCAACTATAATCCTCTGCCACTCAGCTGATTGTCCCATGATCACTATAATTCCCTAAGCAATGGATAGGACCAAAATAATCCCAGGCAGACACAGAAATAAAGCATGGACTATAGCCAATAAAGGGAAAATGAAACCTAAACAAACAAAAAAACTGTTTTCACTTTGCTGCAGATCTTAGGATATAAACATGAAGAAAGAGAATGACTAAGTAACATGTTCCTTTTTTATGATCAACAATATTACTTTGTATTTATAGAGTATTTCAGTTTTCAAAAGATTTTTCCATAAATTATATAATTTGGTCCTCACGATCTTTTATAGAGTTGGCAAGGATTAGTTTTTACCTTCATTTTACAGATAAGGAAATTAAGATGATGGATCAAGTCACAAAACTAGTAAGGGATGAAACTAGAGCTACAATCACTATAGATAATATTATTTAATTGCCTCATTTTATGCATAGGGAAACAAAGGTCCTGAGAGCTTAAGTCAACTGCCCATGTGCGTACACACCCTGAAATGGAAAACACCATGACCCGAAACTCAGGATACCCCATCTTCAGCCAATGTTAATTTTATTATAACTGCAGTTCTCAACTCTGACATGATACAATAATCTAGAAAGCTTCCAAAATGCTGACACCCAGGGCCTATCCTGAGCAATTAAATCAGAGGTGAGGCCTATATATCAGTATTTCATTTTTCAGTTGTATATACAATATATATTTTAAGTTCCCAGGGTGATTCTAGTGTACAGCTAAGGCTGAGAATCATTACATGATACCATGGATTTCATGTGAACAATGGATATGAAAAGATTCAACCCTTGAGTTTTGTCATCAGTTTTTACTTCTCAGACTTACATAATAAAATGAGGAAAAAAGTTGCCCTCTGGGTTGGTAATGGCTATCCACAATGACCAGAAGAGTATCAAGCACCATGGTAACCCATTCACTCACTGGAAGGAAATTAGGTTGAACCTGCAGATGAAGAAAAACATGAAATGATAAGGGAAAAAATTAAAAACCTAAACATTATTTCCATATTCAGGGTACAAAGCCCTTCTGTATTAAAGAATGAGGAGGTGGATAGGTATTTGACAAACACGCATCCTCACCTGTGCCAACAGGGATAAGATTTGCCTTTTATATAAGACTAAACAGAGGTGAGAGGATGGATGCTGCACAACGGAACACATCTGAGAGCTCCTCAGAACGCTCCTGTCATGTGGAGGTTAAAGGGACAGAGATGCACAGAAAGCAACTCAAAAGGTCTCCATTCTATGACTTGCCATTTCAAAAAGGAGGCAGTAAAGCCGCCTACAAAATTTTGATCACTATCTCTAGCATTTCTGCTTTACTGTCACTATATATTTAACATTTAAGAAACATCACACCATTTGCCTAGCTAACTAGGCATGAAAACATAATTGATTTTCAGTTTGGAGGAGAAGAGGAAAGAGAATACAACAAACAAACAAAACAATATGTAACAAAACCCAGCTTATTGAAACAGAGAACTTGGTTTTAAAAATCATTCATGACCAGGGATGTCAACGCATTCGTCAAGTCACATGGTAACACTCAGATGGTGCAAACTATAAAGGTCAATGTAATGCTAAGTATCTTCTTGGAATCAATTCCTTGAATCAAACATGGCCGCCTTCTTAAGATCTTTAGTTATTGGTCACACGCAGATTTGAATGAGGTTTGAAAACTTCAATTTTAATCAAAAGCAAGTCCCCTTCTCTGGGTTGTGTGGCTTCTGGGTGTTTTGTGTACTATGTGCAGAACAAAAGGGTGGGGGAATAAAGAGTAACAAGAGAGCCTGGAATTCAAACTCGGAGCTAAACCCCCAGTTATTACTGGGGCAAATTACTTGTACAACTGCATGGCTCTTTTAAAGGACATGAAACATTTCATCTCTAAAAGAAGTTCACCTTTCTCATCATTAAGATTCTGGGTTTAAAGTTAAATTTTCACATAGTAACTAATTACATTTTTATCCTTCATGCAATAATCCCTTGACTTCTTTCTCTTCCCCACATGTAATATGAAGTTCTGACAATTAAGTTTGCGAGCTTGTAGCAATGATGTTGCTAACCTTTTTTGATATCACAGGGATTATTCATTATGAATTTGTACCAACTGGACAAACAGTTAACCAAGTTTACTATTTGGAAGTGCTGAAAAGGCTGTGTGTAAAAGTTAGATGACTTGAGCCTTTCCCCAACAATTCATGGCTCTTGTGTCATGATAATGAACCAGCTCACAAGGCACTGTCCATGAGGGAGTTTGTAGCCAGTAAAGAAATACCTGTATTGGAACACCCTTCCTACTCACCTGATCTGGCCCCCAATGACTTATTTCTGTACCCAAAGATAAAGGAAATATTAAAAGACATTGTGACGACATTCAGGACATCAACGGTAATATAACAACAGCTCTGATGCCCATTCCACAAAAAGAGTTCCAAAATTGCTTTTAAGGGTGGACTAGGCACTGGCATCGGAGCATGGCTTCCTAAGGGGAGTACTTCAAAGGTGACCATACTGATATTCAGCAATGAGGCATGTAGTACTTTTACTAGGATGAGTTCGTGAACTTAATTGTCCAACCTTGTATACATTCGTAGCTTTTGCCACATGGCATCTATTTGTATCTTATTTACTGGTAATGGTACCCTTTGGGATTCCATCCTCCATGATTTGAAGGTTGGTTAAATGTTCAATCAAGCGACCTATCCCACCCTACCCAAAGTGTAGGCGTGGGACCGATGGGACTCTGAATCTTCAGTGAGTGATGCCAGGACGGTAAGCGACTACAGCTGATCCAGGGGCTGGGGGGGGGGCGGTATGTGGGAGGGATGTCTGCTGAGGCGGCTCAGCAGCACCTATGCCCGGACTCCCCAAGTTGCTGTGGTTATTGCTTTTCTCCAAACCCAATTTTTTAAGCTTTGCCTTCATTTCCCTGGGCTTCTAGAATCCTTATCCTTCTACTTCTGTTTTTAGCTAAATGAGAGCCGTTTTCTTTGCTTGCAACCAAAAAAACCCCAGCATGAAAAATACAGTACAGATCGCCCATAAGACACTCTGCAGGGACAGATAGGCTGAATAACTTGAATAAAATCCAGTTTTTGCAGCAAGAAGTGATGAAGTATGTGTTGATGCTGATGATAATGGTGGCGATGACTGAGTGGTTAGTATGTATGAGCCGTTGTGCTTCCCACATATTAATTCATTCAGTCCTTAAATAATCCTATCTGGCAAGTATCGTTATCCCTGTTTTACAGATGGCGAAATAGGCTCTGAAAGGGGAAGTCACCGACAGCAGGCCATAGAGCTAGTAAGTGCAAGTATTAGGATTTAAATATAGGACTCGCCTACTCCAAAGCCCATGTTTTCAACCTCTCGGCTGTACTGTCTCCAGATACTGATAGCCGCTAGATCGTGGGGCTTCTAGAAAGGATAAATCCATGCCTTTTTATTTTGACAGATACAAATTATCTGGAAAAGGACATTGGAAATGAACATTGGCCAGCTCGCCACATGTTTAATTAAGAAATAAATGCCTTGCAAAAATGAATAGGCACTTTGTCATTGACATCTACAATTAAAATGCAAAGTACAATTTTTTTCAATCAGTAAACACTGCTTATTTATCATTTTTTGACAGCATTGTTCACTTTCAGTAAGCCTAGTTAACCTCCTAAGATTGGTTACCACTGATGTAATCACAAAAAGACAGCCCCCGTTGCATAAAATTGGTACCTTCAAATTGAAATGACCACTTAACTGTGAGGGAGAAAGCAAAACAGAAAAGCTGCAAGGAAAAGTGTCTTAGAAGACATGAAAGCTCACAGTGCAAAGGCCGGTCAGCTGGCATAACTTGGTGCTGTAATCACAGACTCTAACCTCGTAAATTCAGACACAGGCTCCCAGAGACCTCTCACTTTTCAAATGTTACACAACCAAGGCCCTACTGGTTCAAATCACCCTGAACTCACCTCGAGGACCCCCTCCGCATCTGAGGAGAGGCTGGCTTCATGTTTGGATATGATGACAGCAAGGCTGCTTAAGGCCAGCAGTGCATTGCCTTTGACCACTGGGCTGTCCCTGTTGAAAAAGAAAACAATTCCAAGAGAGGATTTGGGGGCATTGACCAGGAGAAGTGAAGGCGCTATTACAGGGAGGGCAGATGAGGTCAAACAGCACTTCCATCCCTTCACAGAGCCTCACAAACACAGCTCTGTTTGTGCCCTGATGCCAGCAGCTTCTTTCCTCCTTTTGACACTACTGCTAATCTTTAACTCTTCTTAGAGATGCACAGTCATTATGCTTGTTTGTAACTTAAAACATCCCATCTCACATATCTAAGTTCTTTTGTCCTAAAATTTTCATTTCATCATTTGACATTACATTTCCAAAGCTGTCTTCTTCTGTGTCATCTGTGGCCAATATAAATGTATCGATGTGTTCTGAAAACACAACCCAGGGCCGTTACGTGAAGAAGCCCAGCAGAATGGAACTGGCCTCTGGCTTTCCTAAAGCACTGGTGTGTGGAAACCAGCTTCTAGTGAGCCACTTCAGGCAGCATATTTTACTAGCAACTTGACACACTGGCAGCTTTCCTCAGTCATTATTACCCTCCCCTTCTTTTTCTTAATACGTCAAAGCCAACAACCTCAAAGTCAGGTTGTAATATAATTTAGAGACCCTAGTTAAGATGCAAAAAAGGACGTGTTTGTCGACTATCTGGATGGAGAGTTGCCCTTTTATATCATCCAAATGGTAGTTTTCTAACATTCGCAATAAAATCTTAAATTTGACTTCCGAATTTAGTAGCAAGAAAACCAAACCTTTCAAATATACTTAGGACTTGAAAATGCACATTTAGCATTATTCCACCATTCCAAGGTGATCCTGGAGAATGAAATGCCAACGGGGACACTGAGGAGATGCTCTCGGCTGGCCAACTCTGTGCTACAGAACTCGGGCAGCAGAGCACTCGTACTGTCAGACAGTTCAGTTCTCAGCGAGTCCTGTGATTGTGGGTTCCCGTAAACATAGAGAATGGTTCCCAAAGCCTGGACTTGAGACCTGAACTTGAATCAGTGTATACATCTAAGAACTACTCTCTGTTAACCCCACTGCTGGAATACAATGGATACGTTAGCTGAGGAGGGCTTCCAGCTGTGTGCCCTGTGCAAGCCAGTCCCAGACGGGAGTCATCACTGAACAGGCATTAGTGGGTATGAAAAAGTTAGTGTACATGTGTGTTCTTGCATTTTTGTTTCCATTTGGTAAGAACGGGACTTAGGAAGTGCCATTATCAAGTTCTATCTATTCATCTATTCCCTCCTTCCTTTCTCTTTCACCTTGGGGTAGTTAAGCTCAGTGAAGACGTGTTCTGCACACTTGGTCATTTTGTTTCCCCCTCCCTAATTCATTCCTCTATGGGACCTGCCTTAAGTTGATAAAACAACAGCATTTCTATTGGGGGCTGGTGTAAGGGAGAACAGGAAGGAAGCCTTGTGGTCTAAGCAGATGGCTTCATCCGAGGTTTTGTTAGAGTTCTGTACAGAGGATTACTGGGAACTCCTGCTAATAATGAAATGCCAAGAAGCAAGGCAAGATCTGGGCATTCCTATGTGCCCTAGCCACAAAATCATTTAACAAAACCAAAATTAAATCCTTTATCTCTATTATCTTTTTCCTTTAGCTGAGAATACCCTGAAGCCTGTCCTGCTACAAAATGGTCATGAATTCCTAAAGTTAGGTAAAAAAAAATAGTTCTAACTTCTCAGTGATCTGAGAATTAGAAACCCCAGTTTTTATAGCCCTGCAGAAAAATTTAGACGGTTACCAGAAATCAGATATCAAATCTTTTAAAACAAGAGTATTAGACAAGATGATATAAAAAGTATCATTTTAATCCTGAAACTCTGAAAGAGAATTTAGCCTCAGTTTTAAACAGTGCCCAAAATGATTTTGTTTCAAAAGTTTCACTGGTCTTGACGTTCCTGAGCATGTATTGTTCTTGTAAAATGGAGAAAAATGTATTTAAATCCACTGGAAATTAGAGTTTTGGTTGCAGACCAAATGCATATTTGAACATTAATCTTTGAATAGGAGAAAACCAGTCCACAGTCCACTTAATGCTTGCTTGGCCAAGCTATACATTTCACGAAAGTACTGTGACTAGCTCTTGATCACCTATGTATTCCCTACATGCTTAGCACGGGGACTTATGGAGAGGAGACGACACATATGTAGTGAAACAAATTCCAGGAGTGCGCCAGGTGAAAATCTACAACCATTTCAGCAAAAGCTCATCACCTTGTTGATCAAATAACTATCCCCTGCCAGTGAAGCAATAGTAGCTAATTTGCATAATAACATGTCAGCATCAGTACAGTATTTATCTAGGCAACACCACTGACATTTTAATTAAATTGTCCTTTGAAACAAACTGAAGCCATTAACCTAATTAAAAAGCCTAAGGAAGGATGAGTGCAACGATGCTTTCTAAGGGACAAAGTATTACATTACATGCTAGTAAAGTGACCCAATCCCTTGGGGATTTTTATCGTCAGGTTCAAATCTATTTAATTAATAACAATGAAAATAAATGTACACCAATCTTCAGGTTTCATCTGGGTTCTGATTTTTCCTTAGCCCTGTCCCTGATGCTTTAAAAATGCTCTCAAATGAGCAAATCAGTCTAATCCTGTAACTGGTGTTTTACTTCTTGCATTTAACTCATGGCTCAGAACAAAATAAGTCCTACACTGACCCAAACCAGCCTGTGACAGCCATGGTCCAAAGAATTGAAGGTTAAGCTGGCAGGAGGTGGTGGTGGTGTCCTCACACGGTTGGAGGACGTCAATGGGAAAAAGTAAAGAAAGGGTGGCTGAGTGATTTTCCCGCTGATCTATCATTAATCTCTTTGCGTCTGGACCTTAAGTATCTCCCACTCACTTGCTGTCAGGCTTAGTATTGTCAGGATTGCTTTAATAAGATAAGGTCTATAAAATACTTTGAAATTTCTAATGAAAAGGTAACACCATGAGAACATGATTTTTACTCTGTACCGCTGAGAATGGGAACACACTCTTCTTAGGTTTTGTGATGAAACAATCCTTTGCAAATCTGAAGATTTAAAATAAAGATTTTAAGAAAGATTTTATTTCAAATTTTAGAATGGAAAATGCAAAAGCTACTAAAGAGGCAAAATTATAGTTTGTTTCAATAGAAAGCTGCTAGTTTCTTTGAGCTTTGTGCTACAAATGTCAGGGCACCATTTTTAACAGGGCATAAGTAGACTATATAATAGAGCAGGCTATGAAAGGTGAGGTCAGAGGCAGTCCTCATGCCAGCACCTCCTCCCATGCAGCTGAGTGCTCTCCCACTGTGTCGACAATTCACCAAACTAGATAAGCAGACACAAATGAGTCCCTACAGAAGCCTTTCTGTCCTTGAGTTTTCATTTTGTCAACACACATGTCACCAGATAGTTCCCAGGGCTTCCCACAGACCTGAGTGTAGGGGAGCGTTACCACTTCTATTTCCCTTTATTCAGAAGACATGAGGCTGAGGAGCAATCCTGTACCGAGAGCAAGTTCACAGTTAAGTGCCTGTTTAAGAGACAATTGGTGGAACGCGAATTCTAAGGTAGATTCATGGGTTTGTTTTTGGAAGGCAAAATGTATTTAGCTTCAGAAGGTTTTGGAACATGATAGGGATAAACTATATTGCAATTAAATATTTCTAGATAATATGGACTTTCAAGTCAAATGAAATCCTCTAGGTGAAAGGGATAGCTCTGTTAGTTGGTGGATAAGAAGAAAGGAAGTCAAATAGGAATGGCAGCAGCTACGGGTGATTGTAGAAGGGAGAAGCGTATATAACTGACTGTAACTTACAGCCAGGAACAGTTAGTCAGCTTGTTAACAAAGGAACCTGATGAGATTTGTTCAAGCAAGTTCTTGAGAGTATAATTTTCTTAGTGCGAGTTGGTTTAAGATAAAAAGCCTCAAGGAAGTAATACTCAAGTTATTTTTGTTAAAACAACCATTAAGGATATGTCCGAAATTGCCTTTTTACTGGATCTTCACATTAGTTTCTAGTATTTAAAAATTCGATTTTAAGATACCCTAGACCCAATAACACAAAGGGAATGAAAGAATGTACTACTGTGATTTGTTTGCTGGCTCACAGTTGAGATTTAATAATCTACATAATTCACATTAGTAAGTATTCCACCACCCTGAACTAAATTAGAATTTGTAAAATCTAAGTCAGCACAGGGCATGTTGTTTCCTATACAACAAGGACACAACCTCAATAGACTCTGGATGTGAAACTATGTGTTTGTACTGATTACTCTGCATTTTCACACAAAGACATACAATAAGAATTAATACCAGAAAGGATAACAACTGTTTTTGTTTTGTTTTTTAAAAAAATAATTGAAAAGTCCTTTAAAATTCATAAAGTTATGAAATACCCTAAAAAGAGAAATGGTACGTACCTGCTAAGAAACAAAATGTTTACAGAAAATTTGGGGCAAGAAAATAAATATATCTTACTTTGCAGCTGAATTGGTGATCTCATTAGTCAACATATCGCGGACCCTGCAATAATGATGGAAAGAAAATAGGTATGAGAGTTTGTTAGAGCAAGAACCCAATCTTTTTGCTTATCCTTCAATTAATAAGAACCTCTAGCAATGACTCCTGATATAAAAACTATATATATAGAATTTTAGTGTAAGGTGAAAGAGCTGTAATAAGGCTTTGCTTCAAAAAAAGGTTTTATCTTCCTATTCTTTACATCACTTAGTGGAGGCAGAGAAGGAGGTACGTGTAACTGAGGAGGGATGTACAGGCAATATTGTAATGGTGTCATCTCTTAAACTGATGTGTTAGTATACATAGTCCTTTATATTATTCTCTGTGATGGTCTGAATGTTTATGTCCCCAAAAAAGTCACATGTTGAAATCTTAACTCCCAGTGTCTGGTATTTGGAGGTGAGACCTTTGGGAGGTGGTGAGGGTGAAGCTCTCATGAATAGGATTAGTGCCCTTATAAAAAGAGACACCAGAGAAAGAATGAACAAATGAACTAACTCATTAACTCCCTCACTCTTGCTGTCATGCAAAGACACAAGGAAAAAGTGGCCATCTGCAAACCAGGAAGCAGGTCATCACCAGTACCAGATCTCCCAGCACCTCCATCTTGGATTTCTCAGCCTCCAGAACTGTGAGACATAAATTTCTGTTGTTGAAGCCACGTGGCTAAGGTATCTTTGGTATAGCAGCCTGAACTAGGACATTTGCTTTTTGCACAAGAGCTCACCAAAACAGCAATTTACTATTTCCAAATTGTAGATAATGGAATAGTTATTATGTGTGTATATAAAACTAAAAATGTTCGTTATAAAATCACTCTGAAGCTAAAAGAAAACAATTACACTTGCGAATTTGAAGGAAAGTGTGCTCAATTCAAATATTCACAGAATAAAAACATTTTTCAATAGAAGAGCCTTGAGATAAAGTGAAAAACAATCACTAACTGCCAAATTTACATTTTGTAAAGGATATCATAGACATTTTCACTGTATATTTTGAGTTTCATAAATTTAAAGTTTTTATAAATATTTTGCAAATATAAATTATATTTGCATTGATAAATATTTTGCATTTGAAATATAATAAAAACTTAACTATTCAGCACTCCCTGAGAAGGAGCCATTCTTAAGAGCTAAGTATTTCAGATAGCTACAAACTACTCCTACAGCTCTTAAACTTGTATTTTATAAAAACATTTGACAATAAATTTCTCTAAAATGTACTGTCCAATCTCA
This sequence comes from Rhinolophus sinicus, assembly GCF_036562045.2. Classification (NCBI taxonomy): domain Eukaryota; kingdom Metazoa; phylum Chordata; class Mammalia; order Chiroptera; family Rhinolophidae; genus Rhinolophus; species Rhinolophus sinicus. The sequence goes on from NC_133754.1 coordinate 124,615,068, forward strand.
GTCTTCCTAGATGAAGGATAGTGCATTTAATCTATTATTTTATTGGTCAGTGTGGAATATTTATAGATGATGGACCTGCCTTACATCTCTGTGGACTATTTCCCTCTTCTTACCTACTCTCTTCTCTCTGCTGCATCACCAATTTTTCCTTCTCTACTTGTATTACCCTCCCTTCGCATGTGAACATACTGTAATATCTGCCATCTTAAAATAAGAAAAAGCCTTTCAGCCATTGCCCAATTTCATTGCTTGTCATACATCAAAACTCATTTAAAAGCTTAGCCTAAACAGACTCATAGATTCAGAGAACATTTTGATTGCCAGATGGAAGGGTGGTTGGGGGGATGGGTGAAAAAGTGAAAGGATTGAGAAATACAAATTGGTAGTTACAAAATAGTCATGGGGCTGTAAGTAAAGCATAGAGAATATAGTCAATAATGCTGCAACAACTATGCATTGTGCCAAGTGGGTACCAGACAAATCAGAGGGATCACTGCATAAATTACATAAATGTCTAACCACTATGCTGTACACCTCAAACTATTATAATATAAAATAATATTGAATGTCAACTGTAACTGAAAAAAATAAATAATTAAAAATTAACCCCCAAAAAAGAAAAGTAGCCTATACTTGATGACTCTAGTTCATTTCCTTTCACTCTCTCTAGACCCTTCTATAATCTGGCTTTTGTCCCCACAACAACAGATCAGCTCCTGTCATGGTCACTGATGACTTTTAAGAGGTCAAATCTAATTCCCCATTCTCACTCTCCATCTTTGGCAGCCTCACAGCAGCATTTGACACAATTGGTTGCTTCTTTCTTGAAACACTTTCCATCCTCGGCTTTTAAGAGTCCACTCTCTCTTGATTTTCTTTCTACATCACTGATCATTAAGGTTCCTTTTTCAGCTTCCCCACTTCTAAATGTTGAAGTGCTCTGGGGCTCAGTTCTCTGATCTTTTCTCTATCTTTACTCACTCCTGAGGTGATCTCATCCAGCAATATGATTTTAAATGCAGTCAATATGCTGATGAGTCTCAAATTTATATTTCCAGCCCTGACTTCACCCCTGAACTCTAGACTCATATGGTCAACAAACTACTCGATATCTCCTATTGGAGATCTAATTAGGTATCTCCAACTTATCAAGTCTCCCAAATGATTCCTACCCAACAAGGACCTGCTTTTCTATAGTCTTCCCATCTTAGTAAATGGGAACTCCATACTTTTAGTTATTCAGAGTTAAAGTACCGGAGTTATCCTCGGCTTCCATTTCTTTCTCACAGCCTTCATTCCATGTGTCTCTCTATATTCCAGAGAGTATAGCTAACAAACCACCTCCACCAAACAATCATTTCCAGATAATGAGATTAAAACGACATGTAAAAGATAATAGTAAATAGGAAGCAAAATCCAAATTCTTAATCACTAATCTTAAATCCAATGTCATAATGTTTAAACTGCATTGCTATTTTCAAAATAAATTTAGAAAATGACACTGACTAGAATTAGTTAAACACACATACACATAGCTTCTGCTCTTCTACTTATGCCAATTGTCAGTAAGTAAAAATGTAAAATCAAGTAACCTTTGAACAGATTTTTAGATTAAAGAAACCTGCAGCTGCAGGCAAAGTTATTTAGATTCCGGACACTAGGTTTGGGCTGCTGCAACATTAAGCTGACAAGGTATTCATCCCAACCCATGTAACAATTTAAATTGCTTTTAATGTGCCAGCACTTACACATTTCTAGATAATATAATGTGAATTCACTAGGGGATGTCTGCCAAAGAAATTAAAGCCCTGACACGGTAAAATTGCTCGTAATACTGACGATGTCTTGTGGAGGGCAGAGCAGGGGAGTGGAAGGGTCTTCCTTTACTAAATGGGAGTTACCGTGTTTCCCCGAAAATAAGACCTAGCTGGGCATTCAGCTCTAATGTGCCTTTTGGAGCAAAAATTAATACAACACCGGGTATTATTATATTATATTATATTATATTATATTATATTATATTATATTATATTATATTATATTATATTATATTATAATATTATATTATAAAGGCCCAGTCTTATATTATAGTAAAATAAGACCAGGTCTTATATTAATTTTTGCTCCAAAAGACACATTAGAGCTGATTGTCTGGCTAGGTCTTATTTTCAAGGAAACACGGTAGGAAGGCAATGAATCGAGTGGCAAAAACTGAATTTTTCATTCAAAAGCATATAAAACAATCAGTTATGGGGGAAAAAGAAAAAAGCAAACCATTTCCACACTGCTTTGGAAAATAATAAGAAAACATAAAATTCATGAATAAAGCTCTCCTTCTTACATCTGAGGAGGGATGGAAAATATATAGATGAGGTCTCAGTCTTATCCCCGTCAGGCTCATATGGAAGTTAAACTTCCTAACATTAAAGCATTTAGAGCAGTCACCTTCCCCCTCATCGCTTATTTCCCACGACATCATGAAACCATCGCCTTACCAGAGCCAGGCTGTGCTTTTCTTGTATTGCACCTCCGCAGCTCCTTCTTTTCCATGTTTTAACTGCAGCTCCAGCTCTCCTATTCTTCCCTGCAAAAAACACAGCATAAATCAGCATGTAACTCTATGGCCAAAATTATCTTAAAATTTCTTTGGAAAACACTTAAATGTATCCTTTTCCAATTGGCCTAAGTGTTCCTGATAGGATGTTAGATTATGAAAGAGGACGTGTGAGGGGACATAATTATATCACTGCTCAGGTATTTCTACAGTCACCAAGTAAGAACATCCTGGACAAGTTGTTCGTTTAGCAAATTGAGAGCCCAGCACTTCATCTGGGGGATTACCTATTAAAAGCAGATTTTAATTTCATAGTCCCCGTTCAAAAAAAAAAAAAAAGTCCCTTACATGGTAATGGTCTGCTTGTGTCAGCAGCTGATAATTTAACTGACTCTATCCCAAAACTGGGGTCTGGGTACCAGTATTATAACAGAATGATAGAAAATGAGTAGGATAAGTATATAACACCTATGATTTAGATAACATATAACAAAACTTATTCTCAAACAGCTGCATATTACATTTTTATTTCAAGTAAACATATAAAAATACCATAATTCCCAACCTCTACCATGTACTAAGAAAAATATAGCTAATATCGTCCCTTTAAGACCAAGGCCTTCAAATATCTATTATTCTTTTTTTTTCAATACTTGGGATTATTTTGATCAGATGCTTTCCCTTCATTCCATCACCAATTACATTATTTAAATGCAATTAAAATACTGGTTTATTGATGAACCCTAAATTGGACAAGAACTTAGACTGCGATATATCGTATTACTGAGTAATACCAAACCATTTTCAGAAGTGGTTGTGCAGCTTACCACTTACCACATTCTCACTAGAAGTAAGTAAGAGTTCTAGTTACTTCATATCCTCATCAATATTTAGAATTGTCAGGCTTTTTAATTTTTACTATTCTTGCGGGTATGAAACGGTGCTCATTATGGTTTTAATTTTCATGTCACTGTTTACTAATGAGATTAAACATCTTTTCAAATGTTTACTGACTATTTGAGTTTTCTATTCTGTCCATTTTTCTACTGGTTGTCTTTCTCTTACTGATTGTAGAGTTCTAAGATATGTTCTACAGGAGAAAAATATCTCTTTCTAGATATACTCCAGAGTGGGAAGCAATATAACTTGATGGGTTAAGGATATGGGCTCTGGAATCAGAATCATACAACTATCTCATGGTATTAGAGTATCAAATTAAATAATGTAGAAAAGTATCTATTTACTACAGTGCCTGATAACAAATAATAGCTACCATTACCAGGTTCGTTGTAAATAGCAACAAAAAAATCCCTACCTCCCCCTATTATCTTCTTATAGGACGTTCTTTCATGAATACATCAAAATCCTTCTTGAAATAATTCATATTTTCATCTGTGTACTCTCACAAAGTAAAAGATTCTCCCTCCCGGCCCCCCATATGTAATATCCAGACTATTCAATTGCATGTCCTTGTATTTCTCTTATATACTCTCGGTTACTAGCCTATGAGCTCACTGAAGACAACGACCGTTTCATCAGTCTAAAAAGTCCCTGTACATAGCACAGCCCCAGCACACAACGTCCTGGGGCTCACTGGTTCAGGCACTCTGAGATTTGCTGGGCATTCTATTCACATCCTTCATAGTTTCTGTTTACATCAATCATATCCATTCCTACCTCACTGTTTTCAAACATACAACCCTGGCCCTTTCATTCTCCCCTCTGTCTCTTGGAACAAGGTATCAAAGGTGATCAAACTGGCAAGATATTGATATTAATAGCTAATATTGATATTGGCCTCGTAAGGGGGTAGGCAAAATAGAAAATGATTTTTATTGGCTGTCTTTGTTATGCTTCTTAAATTATGCCTGTTTACTACTAAAACAATTACTTTCCATAATGCTTTTCCAAAAAAGACAAGGAATAGGAAATTAAAAGGTTAAAATCTGTTTAGAAATAAACAAAGCACAAAAAAGCTAATACACGTGCAGCCTCTTGAAAAGGCCTACATTTCTCATCTCTCCTGTAGCCATAAACCAGCATAACAATTCTACTGTGACCAAGTAAATTTCTTATTTTTTCTTCCTTAGAATCCCTTCTCCTCTCAGTCACCCTCTTCTGGAACCCCTTGCACCCAGTCCAGGACAGGCTGTTTACCCATATCCACTCTGCTTTCCAATTCTCTGCCCACTGGTAACAGAGATCCAGCATCATTCATTCAACTCAGTCACCTCTGCTTCTGGTTAGCAGCTGTGGTTAAGGGGGGAAAACACTCACAGGGAGAGAAAAGGCTGAAATGATCACCCAAATTCAGAGTTGCGGATTGCCCGTAGGTTCCAATGATTATTCTAGCGATTTCTCTTACTTTTTTTTTTTTTAATCTCCAGCCTATGTAACCAAGACCTTGCTGATTATAGTGAGAAATTTCACCTAGCTCCAAACCTACACATTAAAAACAAATGGATAAGCCAACAACCCTTACAAATTGTCAGAGAGTAATTTACTAGGGGTCATAGTTCCTGACCTTGGTTTTGATTTCAGACTATTTTGCAGCTAGCTGACCGACTCAGGAAACAAGTATCTGCAGTGAACCTGCTTTAATTCCTCTCTCCTGTTGGAGGTCATATCCACAATCCCTTTACACAAAGGCTGGAGACTTTAAGTCCTCAGCAGCCCACAAGGGCAGCAAGGGAAGACGGCTGGGGTGGGATCCTTTACGGACTCTGAACTGTCAGTCAACTCGTATCTTCCTTTTCATCTTAATGGGAAGAAATCCAAATTCCTCCCCACATCAACCACTTTGATATGCTTATAATTCAAAATCCCACATCTTGTGGAAACATCAGATAAGGCTGGAAGCAGACGCCTAAGCAAAAGCTGCTAGCCACGCTCAGATGTTGTACTTACTCACAACATAATCAACCCCCAGGAAATAACCGAAAATGTACCTTTTCGCATGTCTCCTATGTTTAATTGAATCAAATATGGCTCCTGTAATGATCCTCTACTTTAATGCTACAAAATATGTCTAGCACCAGATGGAAGTATCTATAACTCCCGCACAGAAGTATCCTTCAGGACAGAAATTCTTAACAGGGACAAGGAGTATGGCAGTTGCTCTAATTCTTTTAAGATACCATAAAGTCTAAGTGTGGACTTATTTAAGAAACTTGGAACAGTCACAATGCATCAGTCTACCTTCAAGTAATAGTGCCAGCCTAAAAAGCATTGCTGTATTTTCAAATAATACTGAAACCCTTATTATAGTCTATGATTTTTCACTTCTTTTGTCACCAATTCTCAATGAACCCAGATTTATTCAATATCCAAAGTAAAGACATTTTAATTGATGAATAAACAAAGATGTGCACTATCACAACAGTAGAAATGCAGGATAATTGACCTGTGTTACTAAAAATACTCAGCTGGCTTTTCAGAAATAGATCTGTCCTTTAAAATATTAAAGCAATTTGCATTATGTGTTGTTATAACTAATGTGAAACATTATGTGTTAGGGAAAGTGCAGGACGCAGTGGGAAAGGCTGAGGTGCTGGAGTCAAACAAATTCCAGTTAAGATCCAGTTCTTTTGAACTGACTGTTGGGTTTTGCACCATCTGTTCTGCTTTCCTAGCTAATCCTGCTTCCCCATCTATAATCCCATTATATGTGTGGTTAACAACACCCATTTCACAGGGTTTCTGTGAAGATTAATTGAAATAATATATGTTAAGTATTGGACACACACTAGTTATTCAATAAATGGTAGCTCTTATTGTAAAAACCATGGAGATTCTTTTTCTAATCAATTGCAAGTCACCTGCATGAGTTAGTTATACCACAATCCTGTTCAATGTAGCCTTCCTTATGCTAAGGGCAAAGTACAATTCTCAGTTCATTCTGCAGGAGGAGGAGGTATCCTTGCTTTCTCCAGGCGCCTGTAGTACTCTGTACATCTTCTATTAAAGCCTCACAGATGTTGCATTGGAGTTGCTAGCGGACATGTTAGTCTCCCGCACTGGACTGGGAGCTCATTGAGAGGAAGGAATGGTTTAGTCCCCTTTGTATCACATATGCCTGGCCAGTAAAAAGTACTCCATAAATGTTTGGTGAAGGAAAACATTTCAGAATTATGCAGGGAAAAATAAATGTGAGAAAAACCACATATTCTGACTTGCCATCTCACTCTTCTAACAGGGTCATGAGAGAAGATTCTTCTAGAATAAGGAGGGTGTGTCTGAGTAATGCATTCATTCCCTCACACATCTATTCAAAACTGTGCCTAGATGCAGCTGAGGATAAAAAAGTAGGTGAGCTGAGCAAAAGGAAAGTGGTTACAAGGGAACCTCTTTAAAATGTGGAGTCCAGTATGGTTTGGGGAAACATGAATAAAACACTGTTGCTCAGAGTGTGCTTGATAGACAAGCTGCATTAAATTACCTGGCAACTTGGTAAACATGGAGATTCCTGGTCCCCTACTCAGTTCTAATGACTCAGAATCTCTGAAGGTGCACCAGCACTTTACAAATTCTACACTCAATAAAATGTGTTGCAACAAGGGTTTAAGATGAGAACACCAATGCTCTGATGCTTAGTCCTTCTTCCCACCCGCCTTCCCTACCACCATCTTTCAGGACAGCTGTTAGCTTTAACCATGACACCACCCTTCCTGAGACTCCATGAAAATCATACTCTGGGCCATAAATTACTTAAGAACCATCAGATTTTTTCTATCATCCTTAAAAATGAATTTTATGCTAGGAAAAAGAAGAGTTAGTTGTTTTCTTATAATGTTAACTGTTCATATACTTCCAAACTGATTAAAAATTATTTCTAATTTAAAAAATTTACAAACTACAACTTATATTATTGCATTAAATGACGTCAAATTGAGTATAATTCATTCGTCTAATAAGCACCTATTATGTTTTAGATGCTCTTATCAGATTCTAGAGAGACAACAGAGAAGAAAACAGAGCTTCTAGCTTTAAGGAGCTGAGACAACCGAAGGGAGGCCCCAGACAAATATCTAAGGTGATAAGGGCTTCAAAAAGAGAAGCATGGGTTCTAACGAAGCATAAGAGGGGCATACAACCCAGTGGGAGGTGGGGGCACACAGGTGCCTTTCCAGATAAAATGATCTAATGAAGAAGTAGAAATTAGGTGGGCAAAGAAGGAATGGCAGTACCTGTGCCAGATGGAACAGTGTACACATGTCAAGAGGCTAGGAGAGACATGCTGAGTTTGGAAAACAGTGCAGCAAGACTGAACTTTTTCAGAGGAAGGGTTATGAGAGAAGATTGGCGATGTAAGCAGGTCCAGCTTGAGGAAACACAGGTACAAAGGCAGACGATGAGCTCTGTTTGGGATGCGCTCAAGTTGAGGTGCCCTAGGACATCTAAGGGAGACACGTGGGACATCCAAAGGGGAGCCTGTGGGACATCTGGAAGATGTTCAAAAAGCAGCAGGAAGCAGGAGTAGCACTCAGGAGAGAGCTCTGGATGGGACACAGGTTGGGGGGGGGGCATCAACATTTGAAATTTAAGTGCAGTTATGTACATTTACGCCTTACATTCTTTTAGGAGCAAATATAACCATCGCGTGTTTGATGATGCTATTTTCCTAAGTGCTTTTATATTAAATACATCTTTGCAGTAAAATTTGAGATAAGAAGGACACACTCGCCTGAAGCAAACCATCCTATGGTTTCATTACCTGTAAAATGGCATGATAAGCTCTATTCATATATGCCAGCCATGCTTGTGGGAGAAAAATGGCACGGTGCCACTCTGAAAGCTGGATGTGAACCTGTGGGAAAGATGTACCACAACATGAGTTAGACTACACAGTATTAAAACAGAAAAAAATTAAACTATGTCATCAATTCTTTCTTTCCCCTTATTTAAATGGTTTATGTTCTAAAACAAACCGAATCCGTCTAGGAGCATAACCACAAATAAGGTCTTTCGGAAATTTTCAAAGGAGAAGAGATTAGAGTCTTGTAAAGGCAAAATAAAATAAGCCTGAAATTTTCTAAATTAAAGCAAATAAAATCCTACAATAATAACAAGTTATGATGTATATGTAATACAAATATGTCCCTGCAAATTAGGGGGAAATTCTATAAAGCCCCTTGCCAATGTCAGGAAACGAGGTATTGTCTAACAAATCCCCCTAGTAATTTTAAATAAAAATAAATATTGCTCACATCCTGGGTTTCCAATATGACAATTTCTGAAGTAATAAACTTAAATTGCCAACAGAAATATCATGTTGTGTAGAAACCAGGATGGCAAGACCATGCAAATGAGTACCGCACTCAGCAATTGTGCACACCACTAGATAAATGCCCTTTAATCAGTGTGGGTAAACAAGCGAAAAATGAAATATGCCAACACTGAAACCCTGTTTCTGAAGCGAGGCCCAGACACAACATCTGGTTTTCATAGTCATTTCTGTTTCTACCTATTAGTATATGGCTATCTTGAAACAAATCTTCCCAAGGTCTGCTTCTGTTAAAGAAGGATCACTCAAGAAAAACAGTCACAGTGCATCACATTTCATGTTTCCTGTAACTCATCTCATCAAACTCAAACAACTAAAACTTTAGTCGATGTCCTACAGACAAAAACAAAACAAAACAAAAAACCCCAACAACAACCCTTCCCCCCAAATTTCTATATAATTACTCTAGAATCATGATAACTGGAGTGTTTAGGGAGGTTTTATTGTATTCTAAAAATTAATTTTCTCAAGTGCTTTGTGATAGGGAAGAGAACAGCCTCTCTGAATATAGTTGGTTCCCATGGCCCCTGGTATTTTCTTTAATTCCAGACTCAGTGTGGGCCTACTACACGCAAGGTATTATGAGAAGATATGAGGATTATCAACTGATCTGTGTCTACAGAGAGGTTTCCAGTGCGAGAGTCAGTAATGAGCACAAACAGACTCCAAGGCAAAATTATGAAGAATCTATGGGGACTAAGAAACAAAGATTAATTCTGTCTGCTATCTATCACCGTAATCCACTGCTGCATTTACGAAAATTAGATACTCAAACAGTATGTAAAAGATACTGGAACCACGAAATGAACTTAAGAAAATGACAAAGATAGTTTTCTCCTTTTTCTGATTAAATACTCTGTCTGTTGAGTGGGGTAGGGGGAGGCTTGTCAGTATGTTACAAACATCTTTGAAGGAACAGGCCCACCAATTCCTGCTTTTCTTGTTATGGAAAAAGCAGACTCCCGTAGACTACATTTCTGACTGGGGAGGCATTAATCAGTCCTTGGCCTTGCCCTCTGTTTCCAAAGTGCAGGGAAGTTTCTTTAATGTTTTTCCTATCAATTCTGTTCCCTTTTCATAAAATTCATTAACTATTTTTAAGTCCTATTTTGAGAACTAGGTTTAACAGAAAGAACACTCAGACACCACAACCAAAACTTTCATCTCTTACTTCAGAACCTCAAAGTATTCAAAAACTTCCCTGCCAAATAATTCATAGACATCATTGCACTACTGAGAATATTCATCGCTTCAGGAAATTGGCAATAAGAGCACTGAATGTTTTTCGAAAGAGAATGGTCTTAATTGCTTCTGAAACCTGAGGTGAAAAAAGAAAGCCTTATGGAAAAAATGTAAAAGAAAATGAGCAAATCAAACGTTGAGCTTCTAAGAACAAAGACATTTGTGCCAGGAAACCTATTTAAAAGGAAATTATAAGCTGAAGGTGAAAGCTTATTCTCCTTCTGCTTCTCCAACCACATCTGAAGGTGGGTGCAGAGATGTAGTAAAACGCTTGAGCCCAGACACCAGCCTGACCTCCTCACGTTTTATGAGATTATAGCTGGTCTTAGTGCTCTATGGAGATAGCGGTGAATAAATCTCTTGAAGATGCACTCTCCTGCTCTTTCCATTAGTGAAGGGAGATTTAGGGAATCAGCTAGAAGACAGTTGTCCCCTACACTCCAGTTGTGTTCCAGGCAAGAGACTTCCTTGATCACTTTTAACAAAAACACATTTTAGGATGGTCCATATAGGCCAGTGTTGCTAGGCTGAAAAATACAATGAGTGTTTTTAATGGATAAACATTGTGTGTGATTTGCTGTGCTTGTGAGAAGCCTTTAATGGAAACTCAATCAACAAAATAATTCCAAATCATGACTGTATAACCTTGTTATTCAGCTGATGACAAAGCAGGGTTCTCAATCATTGTGCACCAAGTTTTAAGGAATATGTGAAATTTACTTTTTTCTATAACTAACTGCACATACCCTTGCAATGACAGGTGTCTGATGGACTGCTGAGATGAGCAGGTCCTATCATTTAGGGAAGAGTAGGAAGAAGAGTTTCTGTATCTAAGAGGTAGTAAGTATAATGAAATATTAAGCATGTGCCTAAAAAAGAGACCATGTTAGGGAAACATGCAAGTCGGGTCAGGGGGAGAAGAATGTTAATGAGGCAAGGGGTGCTGGAGCAGGTTACAGGGTTAAATAGGGTGGTCTGGGTAGATCTCACCGAGAAAGTGAAGTCTGAGTAAAAACTGGAAGGAGATGAAGATGTAAAAACCAAGGTGCATGCTGGTGGGAATGTAAAATGGTTCAGATGCTATGGGAAAGTTTGGCAGTTCCTCAAGAGGTTAAACATAGACTTACCATATGACTCACCAATTTCACTACTAGGTGTATATACCCAAGAGAAATGACAATGTGTATTCAGACAAATACCTGTGCACGAACATTCATATTAGCTCTTTCACAATAGCCAAAAGGTGCAAATAATAAAAAAGTTCATGAATAAATGAATGGATAAACAAAATATGGTATATCTGCAATACACGATTATTCAGCCACGAAAAGGAACGCAGTACTGACACATGCTACAATGTATATGAACCTTGAAAACATTATGCAAAAGTGAAAAAAGCCAGACACGAAAGGTCTCATATTGTATGAGTCCATTTATATGAAATGTCCAGACTAGGTAAATCCATAGAGACAGAAAGCAAATTAGTGGTTGCCAGGGGAGGCGAGGAAGGAGAGAAGAGCTAGAGAAAGAAGGGAGGAGGGATGGTGAGTGACTGCTTAATGGATACCTGGTCCCATTTGAGGGTGATGAGAATGTTTTGGAACTAGTCAGAGGTGATGGTTGAATACAGCGTATGTACTAAATGCCAAGAGATGTATACTTTAAAGTGGTTAGTTGTATGTTATATGAATTTTACCTTAATTAAAAAAAAAAGGTAAGGCAAAGGTCCTAAAGTGAGCACACGGCTGACCTGTTTGAGGAACAGAAAGAAGCACAGACAGAGTGGGCACAGAAGGGAGTGGGAAGAGAGGAGACTAGGGAATTACCAGGGGACCCAGAGAATGCAGGGCCTTCTAGGCCATTTTTCAGACCTTGCTTTACTCTTACCAAAGGCGGAGCCACTATAAGATTTTGAGAAGAACCACATAATCTAATCCGTATTGTAAAGGAATCATGCAGACAGCTATGGTGAGAATCACAGGGGGCAAAGCTCAAAGCAGGGAAATGTACTCAGAGGCTATTGCAACAATCCAGGTGAGAGATAACGGAGGCTCAGACAGATGTATAAGCAGCATTGTAGAATAATAGTCTTCAAATATTTGCTACATAATTTTTTCCCACCCCACCTCAAATATTAAATAAATAGTAAGTGGAATGCCAACATATAAGACAAAACAGAGAAGGGAAGTGAGTACAAAGCCTGGGGGTTTGGTGCTCAGCCCTCTGGATCATCAGACCCTAGTTTGTCGTGGTCCCTAGGATTCTCTAAAACAGTTTTAACTAGAGGGACATCAAAGAGATCAGTGGTTATAAGGAGATGGGGAGGGCGAAGGGGCTGACTACAAAGGAGCATGGGGGAATTCGAGGAATTCGAGGGTGACAGAACTGTTTTTATCTTGACCGTGGTACTGGTTACACGAAAGTGTGTACTTGTCAAAATTCATAGAACTATACGCTAAAAGTAGAGAAATCTACTGTATGTATATTATACTTCAATATAAATAAAATTAAGAACACAGTTTGAAAATGGCTACTTTTGGGACATGCACTTTTCTCCCATACACCTCTCACTATCTATTATTACATGCTGTACATTTCGTCATCGTCATTCCAAATCCACTCTTCTTATCAGTCCTTTTTCTATCAGTATTGCCCATCAATATCTCAGTCACACAAGTTTAAAACTTCTGATTTATTCGGGACCTCTTCCTTCCCTCCACCTCAACTGTCAACTCTACCTCTGAAATGTTTATTATATTTGTCCCTACATTCTTTCTTACTGGGTTAGCCCTAATTCCTGCCTAGATCATTGAGGCCACCTAACCAATCCCTTCACAGTCTAAAATCTTTCCTCCTAATACACACTAAATGGTGCAGCTACTATTATATTAAAGGAGAACTTCTTTGCCAAAACTCTTGATAGTTCATTAAAGAATAAAGTCCAAATTCATTTGTACTATGTTCACAGTCTTGCAAAAGCACATCATTTACTTAAAAAATAATTTGTTCTCATGTAAGAACTCTGCTGGTCAAGATCCTCAACCTTATTTCCCCACTTGATTTTCTGCTCTCCTCTTTCATTTAACATGTATTTTGGCTAAAGTAGATTATAAACCAATTTCCAAGGCTGTCCTATATTCTACAGGACCTTTGTACCCACTGCTTCCTCTGCCTTGAATGCCCTATTTTCCTCTCATCTCGACTTACTGAAATGATGTCTCCCATCTCTATACTTCCAGTACACTACAGACCTCTCCTGTAACACACATTCCATCTTAGATTATTTGTGTGTGGACGTTAATCTCATACAATCCTAAGGGCAGGGATCATGTACTATTCATCCCGGAATCCTTCCCCTGGTACCTATAACAGTGCCTCGCACATAAGTGTTCAATTAAGTACCCGCTAAGTTTAACCAAATTAAATGTACAGTATTTGCTTTACGACAAAAATTTGTCATGTGAAAGCCATATCATAAACAAGTAATCACGAAAAAATACTCTGGGCAACTTTCAATCATGCTCGAAAACTATGTTAGAAAACGTTTTTGAGTAGAAACAGCTCAACTCAAACGCAAGTTGTTAAGGATACAACTTGTTTCTTGAAATTTTATTAAAGCATGTCCAAAATGTTCTGGCCAGGCAATGTTTAATTACAGATCAAAACACAATGAGTGACAAGGCAAAATTTTAAAGCAGGGTATTATAAACTTCATATTTTGAAATTTCATAACTAAACTTTTTAATTTGTAACAGAAAATATCCTACTTAGAAACACAATTCACAAATGCAGGAAAATGTTGAAAGCGAGAATGAAAAAGTAGACCTTGTTTTCTCACTGACACATGTTTTACTTAGGGACTACATGGCCACCTAATTAGTTAATTTACTATTCAGAATACATTGCCCAGAAATTTGGTAGTATTTTCTGCCTCTGGGTGATCTTCACAAATAAAATGATTCATTTATAAGAAAATACCCATTTTGCCATCCCTTCATTACATACTATAAATCAAGTAAGACAAAGCGTTGGTGGAGTTGTTTGATTGTCAAACTCGAATGGTACGAGGTCGGGCAACATGTAAAAATTGACAGATAAACTGTTTGCAATTGATGTAAAACCCCAATTTCAGAAAGTAAGGCATGATTCATACTCCCCAGATGTATATGTTATCAAAAGAATAAAAGCATTTAAGTTCAGTTGCTATACAGACACATGAATACTGAGCCACTACATTTGGTCTGTGACATACACACACTCCTCCCACATTCCCAGAAGAAAACTCATTTGTACTTAGTGTTAGAGACCCCCAAACCACTCAATGTCCCATTGTTTATATATAAGCAATAATATACTTCAATTTTCTGTCAATAGTAATCTTGCTTGCACAAGATAATATTTTGTTATTTCTGCCCCCTGACAAATAGTGATTGAAAGAAGGCAGGACTCCTGGAGGACACATTTTTAAAGTAAAATGACACTCATCTCTTTATGGGTGCTTTCTGGACATTTACAACTCTCTTTCACCTCTTTCTTCCTTGTTCGTTCTCCTTCTCCCCCTCAGTCTACCTCTCTCTCTACCCAGCCCCCTTTCCCATCAGGGTAACATTAGCTCAAAAGCTGACAATTCAATCACATCTCCAGCAACCATTTACTCTGTTATTTAATAGGAGGGGGGAAACCCAGTTACCATAACAACTCACATCACATGGTAATTATAGAGTCTCTAAAATACAGCAAACCATACTTTTCACAGTGTTTTCTAAGGGGAAATGTATAATAAGGACAGACACTACTTCTCCCAATTATTATTCAGAATTTTCATCTAACTGTTTCATACTGCATGAATGGTAATACTATTCCATGTTCTTCATAAGAAATATGTTTTTAAATAAATAAGGCACTGAGAGAAAAAGGCAAATACACTCCTTGTATTTCAAATAATGAGTTACGTCACATGCACTTTCAGGACTCTCAGGGGAAAATTAAAGGAGACAGGAGAAAAGCAAAATTAATTTATAAGGCAAAAAATCAAATGATGATCAAAAAAAGAAAATTTAGAAACAAAGATTTTATTCAGAGTAGTACCGCCAATAAGTCCTGATAGGTTTCTCTGAAATAAAAATGAGAAAAGAGCTCATTGCCTGATGCTGAGGCAGAAATATGGTTGGATTGCAGCAACAGGATCACGAAAATTTGCATGTGCCCGAAGATGGGGGAAATAATGAAGTAAGATTGCCATTCTCACCCCGGGACAAATCAGTATCATCCAATTTAGGGGAGTGTCATGTCAGAGTTAGAACTGCTGCAGGATGACGAGACAGGGAAGGAAACTGTCATTCACCTTCAGCTTCCTCATCAACAGGAGTCAAGCTAGTCTCAGGAAGAGAAGTAGTAGTTTTAAATCAGAGGGACGAGGACAGTCCCTTGAGCTTAGAGAAGCCCTAGTAGACCTGCAATGACCCTTGGTTGGCCCCTGTTCAAAGGAGCAAAGAGAGAGAGGGCATGTTAGTCTTAAAGAAAGCTGTGATTACAGTAGTCCCCCTTATCTGCAGTTTCGCTTTGAGGTTTCAGTTACCACAGTTGAACACAGTATTAAAATATTAAATGGAAAATTCTAGAAATAAACAACTCATTAGTTTTAAATTGAGCATCATTGTGAGTAGCATGATGAAATCTTGCACCACCTTGTGCCATCCTGCCAGGATGTGAATCATCCCTCTGTCCACCATATCCATGATGTATATGCTACCCTCCTGTTGGTCACTTAATAGCTGTCTCAGTAATCAGGTGGACTGTCGCAATATCACAGTGCTTGTGTATCCCTGACAGTCGCCTAATGTTACATCACAATATATACGTCATTCGCCTCACTTCATCTCATCATGAAAGCATTGTATCATCACAAAAAGAGAGGCAAACATAGTATAATAAGATATTTTGAGAGAGAGACCATATTCACATAACTTTTATTACAGTATATTATTAAATTGGTCTATTTTTAGTTATTGTTGCTAATCTCTTACTGTGTCTTATTTATAAATTAAACTTTATCATAGATATGTAGGTATAGAAAAAAGCATAATCTATATTGGGTTTGGTACTATCTGTGATTTTGGAGGTCTTGGGGCTTATCCCTGTGGATAAGGGGAGACAACTGTATACAGAACTGCTCCTGGTATGTCAGATCAAACCCAAGTCAGATTTAGATCTGTGAATCTTCCAAAAGTAACATGGTAGATTTTTGCTTTTTTAAAAGTCAGCGAAAAGAATATTTTTTTTTTCAAAAAGGTATGTAACATTTTCCAAAAGAATTCATCACAGATTGCATTAAATAACTAGTTCTCCATAAAGCAAAATACACTTCAAAATATGAAAAGTATTGCACTTGGACATTCGAAACAAAATTCTTTTGCCAATCCATTACTCACTCACCCACCTCTAGTTGCAGGTATTAAGAAGGCCATAGAATATCCTATAGGGTTATGTGATCTTTGGCAGGAGGGGAAGCTAAACCACATAAATGAATAACAACACAAATCAGTACATAAGAGCCTGTTCAAATGGCAATAATGTCATTTCTTTGTAAGACCTCAACAATTATTAGATTATTACTAATTTAATAACACCATTTCTCAGAAAAGGAAACTATTCCACTAAATGCATATATGAAGCATAAGACACATCCAAGTTTCATAAGGATTAAAATCAATTCAACAAACATTTATAAAGTGTCTACTATGTGCCAGTAATACCAAGCACTGAACCCATATATGATCAAAAAAACCTCCCTCATTTTATGAAGTTTACACTTTTAAAAAGGAGACAGACACTAACTGTTGTGTATGTAGTGCCACCCAAATCCCTCCTTCAGGATTAGAAGGTAGGTAGGTAGGGATGGATGGATGGATGGATGGACGGATAGATGAAATCTCCAAACCTGGATGGTTTCACCGGAAAATTCTACCAAACATTTTTTAAAAATTATTTATTAGGATACCATTACCCTGACAATACACCAGCGGAAGATATTACAAGGAAACTATACAATATCCCTCATGAGCATAGATGCAAAAATCCTTAACAAAATATTATTAGCAAATCAAATTCAGCAATGTATAAATAGGATAATACATTATGATCAAGTGTAGTTTATCCCAGGAACGCAGGTTTGGTTCACAATAGAAAATCAATCAAAATAATTCCTCATATCAACAAATCAAAAAAGTATACGATTATCTCAATAGACTTAATAAAAAAATTGTTTTTTACAAAACTCAACATCCGTTTGTGATAAAAACTCTCAACAATTTAGGAATAAAAGGAAAACTTCACCAGCCTGATAAAGGATATCTACAAAAACCCTATACCAACATCATATTTAATGTTAAGATACTAAATGGTTTCCCCCAAGACTTTGCACAAGAATGTCTGCTCTTAACCATTGCTATTCAACATTACACTGAAGGGCCGTGGACAGTGCAATCAGGCAAAAAGAAGAAAAAAAAAAAAAAGGAAAGAAAGAAAGAAAAAAAGAAAAAGAAATGAAATGCATACAGATCAGATAGAAAAAATTAAGACTATCTCTCTATATAGACAACATTAAAATAAAAAACAAAAAAGCTGCAAGAATATGTAACTGAGTTTAGTAAGGTCATAGAAGTGCATTAATTATATGTTTACACTTATGAGAAGCAATGAGAAGTTGGAGATTAAAACTAAAAAGACAGTGTAAAAACTACATCAGCATCAAAATACTTAAAGACATTCAATACGAAATCAAGCAAAATACGTGCAAGGTTTGTAATAACAAAACAATGATCTGAAGTAATGGAAAAATACATATATCTTGGGTTGAAAGACTCAGTATTGTTAAGATGGATCTACAGATTCAATGCATTTCCAATCAAAGTTACAGCAGGCTTTTTTGTGGTTTCTCAAAGCTGATTTAAAACTTATGTGGAAAAGCAAACAGCCTAAGATAGCCAAATTTAAAAACAAAACAAAACAAAATTGGAAGACTCATATTACTTATTTTCAAGATTTATTATAAAGCAACAGTAATTAAGTTGTGTGGTTTGGATGAAAGTATACACACACAGATCAATGAAATAAAATTCAGTACAGAAATAGACCAACACATACTGGGGGTGCCAAAAAAATGTATACACATTTTAAGAGATGCTATCTATGTATTACTTTTCGAAGCTCAATTGAATTACGGAAGCAATGTGTAGTATGACGTTCACTTAAAAGATGGCATTAATCAAATGAATGCTAGCATTACCATGTGACAGGCAGGACAGTTAAAGAAAATGGCAGAAGAACAGTTGTCATTTGAGGCACTCAAGACCATTTTGAGGTGGTATTTGAAATTTGAGAACGTTGTGGAAGTGCAACGACAATGGAGGCATGAGGATGCAACAGAACCTCCAACACACCTAACAATTGCACGCATTCGTGATAAGTTTGAGACGCATGGTACTGTGTGTGATGTGCATAAGGGAAGATTCGGAAGGCTTCTCACAGCAACAAGTCCTGCTTCTTCTGCGATGGTGTTGGAACAGTTTACATGCTCACCACAGAAGTCTACCAAACAATGTTCGCCGTAATCAGAAGTGTCTGGACACTGACACTAACCAGCAGGAGCACCTCTTGTCATTGCAGAAGTCAAACGTGACTTGTATTCATCTCTTGTTATCGGTATATATTGAGTATTACAATTTTAATTGTTTTTTCCTTTCTTAAAATGTGTATACATGTTTTGGCACCCTCTGTATATGGACAAATGATATTTGACAAAGGTGCCTAAATGGAGAAAGGATGGCATATTCAACAAACATAACTCATACCTTATGAGAATGAACTCAAATAGGTCATAGGCTAAAATGTAAACCTTGAACTATAAAATTTGCACGAGAAAATATAGAAGATCCATGAAGTGCTTAATGAATAAACTATCTATGGTATATTCATATAATGGAATATTATTCAGCCATAAAAAAGATGAAGTACTGATACATGCAACAGTATATACACACCTTGAAAACATTATACTAAGTGAAAAAAGCCCACATATTGTAGGATTCCATTTATATGAAATGTCCAAAGTAGGCAGATCTATAGAAACCAAAAGTGGATTAGTGGTTGCTAGAGGCTGGGGAGTGAGGAAAATGGAGAATGACTGCTAATGGGTACAGAGTTTCTTTCTTTTTCCAAAGAAACTTTTTCTTTAGAAAAAGTATGCTTTTTCTAAAATTGATTGTGGTGATAGTTACACAACTCTGTGTATATACTAAAACCACTGAATTGCACACTTTAAATGGGTGAATTTAATGGTATATGAATTATACCTCATTTTTTTTAAATATAGGAGTTAAAAAAATCTTTGAGACTTTGGGTTAGACAAAAAGGAAGAACTATAAAAAGAAAAACTTGATAAATTAGAATTCTTCAAAACTAAGAATCTGCTCATCAAAAGACTCTGTTAAGCTAATCAAAAGACAAGCTACAGATTAGGTAAAAACATGTGCAACACAAATGTCTAATAAATGATTTATATGCGGACTATACAAAAAAAACCAACCCGCTCATTTGAAAACAAAAACCTGATTTAAAAATAGCCAAATGATCAAGACACCTCATGGAAGATAAGATATGAATGGCAAATAAATACATGAGAAGATGCTCAACATTAAGGAAACACAAAAGGAAACCACTACCCACATATGAGAATGGCTCAAATTTTAAAAACTGACCATACCGAGCCCCGGCAAGGAGGCAGAGTGCCTGAAACTCCCTTATGTCACTGGTGAACATTCAAAATGGGACAGTCACTAGGAAAACAGTTTGGTAGCTTCTTATATGCACTTACCGTAAGACTTAGCAATCTCTAACAGCTATAGTCATAGTTGCCAAAAACTGGAAACAACCCAAAGATCCATCAGTGGGTGAATTAATAAATAAATTGAAACTCTCATGACAGTTTTTCTTTCTTTTTTTTTTTTTTTTAAGTAACAAGACTCAGAATAAAGCAGTGATGAGAACCAAATGAGAGTTTGAAGAAACTTCAGCGCGAAAAATACCAAACGGACTGCAACAACAGAAAGATTAGAAGCAAGGGGAAGAATTAGGAAATACTAGCATCATCTGGGCAAGAACCAAAGGTATTTTTAAAGTGTTCTCTGCTTAACCCGTGACGGTATAAGGTGGTTCAAGAACAGGGAATAATACCGCCTGGGTTCAATTTCCAGGCTCCTCTACTTACTGGCTCTGTGATTTCGAGCACATTCAACAGTCCCAACCTCACAGTGTTAATGCAGAGATTAAATGAATTAATGTATGTACAGCAATTTTTAAAGTGCCTGAGCTGGTTATGAGCTATTATTATTGCAATTGTTATTCTTATTAACCAGCTTTTAAAACTCTTATTATTTGTTGTCACATAGTTTGCGAAACGGATGACTCATTCTTTGTCTCTGCCCTTTTTAAAAATGAATTATAGTAAGCAGAAAATGAATCCAAACTAAAATCCTACCACAGGTTTAGCAGAATTCTGTCCAATATGTGTCTTTTAGTTGACTCCTAAAATAATGATCTTGTTTTCTCATCCCTTTGAAATTTTCTAGGCATTCTACAACACATGCAACAAGTATTTTAAGCCAAATATTATGTTCTTTGTTCATATCTAAGGCCCACTTCATCAGTGTTGACACCATTTGCTGAATTTATTAGTCTTCTGCTATCCCCCACATTAATGCTTTTTCTCGTTTTTGTTCTGAATGTGAAATTTAAAATCAGCTTTCCAGTAATACTTAATACTCTGGTTGTCCTTCAAATAACTAAATGCACGGCTTAAAAGCACAAAAAAGTCCCAAATCACTCCCTTCTCCACAGCAACTGGCACGATGCTAGGGAAAACAAATGTAGAAATCACCTATTTTTTCCCTCTTTTCATGAAATTAAACCTCTCTTCTTCCCACAGAAACACTGTTCTTCCCAGATCTTCCTTCCCTCCTTGGTTAAATGAAGGCACTGTATTAGACAAAAAAGATTCTGAACCAAATATTTACATAATTTCAACTCTAATTAAATGTATGAGAGGAACATGGGTGGCATAAGCTAAAGATGGGTCTTTAAAAACCGACTATGGTAATTGGTGGTAACTGGTATGATAGAGAATATAATCAAACCAAATTAGTGTTACCAACATTTATAAATTATGCATCAATATAAGATTTAATACAAACATAGTATAGAAGCCCTAACTGGTTTTACATCAAATCCATTAAATTTTTTACAATTTATATATTTTAATTTATAACTGTTATATGTTATATCTAAAATATATAAAATAAACTTCTTTGCTGTATTTTGTTTTGTTATTCATTCATATATTTTAATTTATATACACCTGAATGAGTAACACTCATAAACATTTCAAAAACCAACAACAAAATCCCACATTTCCCAAATACTTTTCAGCTTTCCTTTTCCCTCTGGTTTTGCTAAAATCTGCAGTTATTAGATTTCATGCAAATCATCTAATGGTATCACATAACTTTATTTTTAAAAGGGGAGCCTAAGAGAAAAGTAAAATAAACACTAAAACCGAAAGGTTTCTTTTTTTCTAAACAATTTTATTTACTGTTAATTTACAACATTCACAAAATATAAATACTGGTGCCTTACGTGCTTGCGAAGGAATAGAATTAAGAAATAGGCAACATTATTTCTGTAAATAATTTAAGTTGGTATTTATTCTGAACAATGGAAGTTAAACGTTGAAAAAGTGAAACAAATTCCTAGATACTACTCCCCGATATTAGGCTGGGCAGTAGGGAGAGCACCCCTGTTTCTCTCAGAAACACATCCAAGTATTTTAGTATTCAGTTGGATCAGCTATTTTGGCTGCCTTTAAAAGCAACTTACATTAATTATGATAAAAAGAAAAGTTATTTCCCGATACACATTAATTTCATGAGCATAAAGTGGAGAAGGGAAACCCCAAAACATAAACAAGCAAGAAGACCCTGTCAGTTATGGGAAGGCACTTACCTCATGCACTAGAGCAAGTGAGGTCTGCTTGAAATTTCGCCCTCTACTGGCCATCAATCGATTCAATGGTTTGCCATCTTTACTCTGATACATCGAAACATCGTAACAAAATAACATACCACCTTGAAAAACAAGAGAAACTTATAAAAATATTTATTATGACAAACTTTATTAATTAAATTCTCAGTAATCCATATTCAATCAATCTAGATAGAGATTTAGAAATTAAAAGAGAATTTGTTAAGCAATTTATGATTTTTGACTATAGGTATCTAAGGAAAAGAAAAAATAGAATATAAAGTTAATATATTTAAACTATCACTTTTTACAGGCCTCATTAATTTGCAAATAAATGAATAAATTTACAATTCTTGAGCTATTTTAAGTTTTATGAACTGTTACTTCTAGAGATTCTGTTAACCTTTTTTAAAAAAAATAAATTTTAATTAAAGAGAACTGCTTTCCATACCAATCTTTGTGAACCTCTGAGAACATGGGGTTCGTTTAGTATATACCTACAAGGAGGCAAGTTTTCCCTCACACCTGCATTCACGTACATTCATCCTCCCTTTTGTTCTCCCTTCTCCTCTAACACTTTTCTTCCCAGTCCTTCCCACTCTGGTCAACTAAGTTTTCAAACTGAATTTCCAGCTCCAGCAGACACCCAGTGTCAATGGAAAAGCAAGGTCAGGCAGCCAAGTGCTGGAGTATGAATTAGGGTAGTCTTGGAAACTACCTGAGTAATTCTGAGCCAATGAGAAGACACATTCAAGGGCTAAGGTATTTCAAACACAGAGATCATTGTAGTTTTAAAAATCTCTTTTTGAAGTATACATAAAGTACATGTCATAACCATGCAGCTCAGTGAATTTTTACTAAAACAAACATGTATGTATGATCAGCACCCAGATGAAGAACCAAAACATTATCAACATCCCAGAAGCCTTTCTTTTCTCATGTCTCCTTCCAGGCACATCTACCCATACCTCAAAGGTAGCCAACTATCTAGCAACCATTTTGCCTACTTTGGTGCTTTATATACATGGAATTAGACTGTAATATCGCTTTTACATCTGGCTTCTTTCCCTCCACATAGTCATTGCAAAAATCATTAATATTGGCAGTTGTAGTATATTCATGCATTTTACTGTCAATGGGCATTAGATAGCTTCCAAGTTCAGGGCTACTCAAATAATGCTACTATGAGCATTAGAGTATACGTCTTCTAGTGACTTCATTTGGGTTTATCCTTAAGAATGAAATAGCTGGGTAAGACAGCATAAATTTGTTCAGTACCAGTTTTCCAAAGTGGTTGTACTAACTGACTTTCCAGCAGCACTTCTGGCTGCTCCACATATTTACCAATACTTTATATTTTCCATCTTTTTTCATTTTAGTCAATCTGTTAAGTATGTAATGGTATCTTTTTGGGGTTTTAATTTGCATTTCTCTGATGACTAATGAAGTTGACCAATTACTCATATGTTCCTTGGATCTTTGAATACTCTCATTTTGAAGGGTGTTGTTCAATTTTTTTCCTGGTTTTCGATTGTCTTTTTCTTATTGATTTGCAAAAATTCTTTACATATTCAAGGTATGAGCTCTTTACCAGATATACGTATTATAAATATCTTCTTGCATTCTGTGGCTTGCCTTTTCACTCTCTTAATGGTATACTTTAACACATGTTCTTGATTTTAATATAATTTGCCATTTTTATAAATAGAGCTTTAATTATAGAATTGTTATAAAGATCATCCTTTTTTCCAAAGCAATGCAGTGTCACCTCTATAATAAATCCAGTGACCTTGTATGTGTGGATCAGTTTCTGAACATGTATTTTTCCATTGGTCAGTTTGTCTAGTCTTGCACTAATACCACACTGTCAATTATTGTGGCTTTATATGTCTTGTTTCTGGTAATGTATATCCTCCTACTTTGTGTTTATTCTTTGAGATTGCCTTGGCAATTTGTGCACCTCCACACAAATTTTAGAATCAGCTTGCCAATTTCCAAAAAAAAAAAAAAGAAAAGAAAAACCTACTGGGGTATTGATTTAGATTGGGTTGAATCTATATAGCAATTTGAAGAGAACTGACAAATTGACATTGTTACAATACAGAGTCTTCTAGTCCATAAATATTGTAAATCACTCCATTTGTTAGGATTTCTTTAATCTTTCTCCATAATATTCTGTAGCTTCCAGCATAAGGGTTTTACATACTTTTTGCTAAATTTATTCTGGGTACTTGGTATTTTTGATGCTATTGTAAATGGTATAGCTTTTAAATTTCATTTTTGTTATGGTATGTAAAATATACCTCTGATTTTTATATATCTTCGTCATTGTATGTATGCAGTAACCTTGCTGAATTCATTTATTATCCCTAATCAGTCTGCAGGTAATTTTGAATTTTCTATATACACAATTATGTCACTTGCAAATAATGACTATTTTATTTCTGTCTTTCTAATCCTTATGATTTTTATTTCTTTTTCTTTTCTTTTTTTTGGCTTATTACACTAGCTATGGCCTCCATTATAATATTGAATAATAGTGATAATAACAAGCATCCGTATCTTTTTTCCAATCTTAAGGAGTAAAAGTTTCAATATTTCAGTATTAAGTACAAATATGGCATTGTAGATGTTCTTTATCAGAATAAAAGAAGTTCCCTTCTATTCATAGTTTAATGAGTCTTTTTTATATCATGAATAGAAGCAATTTTTCAAAGGTGTTTTTCTGCATCTATTGAGATCATCTAAAGATTGCTCTGCCTTTTTCTATTATTGTAATGAATTATACTGATTTTCAAACACTAAATTAACACCACTTGTTATGTATTATCCTTTGTTTGTATTGCTGAGTTAAATTTTCTAATTTTTTTTTAAACGGGGGTGTGTGTGTGGATTTTTACAACTATGTTCATGAGAGATTGCTGTGTGTTATTCCCTTTGTGTACTTGCCAGGTTTTGATCTCATAAAGAGGGTTCCTCTTTTTCTAGTCCCTGTTAGAGTTTATGAAAGATCATTGTCATTTCTCTTTAATTTTTGGGAAGAATTCACCAAGGATGCCATCTGAATCTAGTGTTTTCTTTGTGGCAAGGTGTTTACAGATTCAATTTCTTTAGTATACATCAAACTATTCATAGTCTATTTATTCTTTTGTCAGTCTTGCAAAGTTTTATTTGACAAATTTCTATATTTAATCCAAATGGCTGAAGTTCTTTATAAATTCTTTTATTATCTTTTTGAATGCTAGAGGGTCTAAAATGGTACCTCCTTTGTTATTCCTGATATCTATATTTCTCTATTTATTGTCTAGACTTACAATGGCTTTATCACTTTGTTAAACTTTTCAAAGAATTAATTTTTGGTTTTGCTGATTTTCTTTATTTTGTTTTCTACTGTATTGATTTCTATTCTTATCTTTATTATTCCTTCCTTTATTGTTTCTTTAAGTTTAATTTGTTCTTTTCCAAGCTTTTTGAGATGGAAATGTAAATCATGATTCTTTTTTCTACTATATGCACTGAAGGTATAAATTTCCCTCTAACACTGTTTTACCTACATCCTGCAAATCATGATATGGCTATTCCCATTATCATTCAGTTCAGAATATTTTTCTGATTTCCATCTTGATTTTTAGTTTAATCCACGGATTATTTATAAGTGTATTATTCAATTTCCAGGCTACTGGAGACACTCTAGTTATCTTTTTGTTGTTTATTTTTAGCTTAATCCCATTGCTGTCAGAGGCCAGACTCTAAATGACTTCATTGTTTTGAAATTTGTTGAAGTTTATGGTTTGCCATATGGTTATTTTGGTAAGTTTTCCATATACAGTTAAAAAGCATAGAAATCCTGTTACTGTAAGGTACAATGTTCTATATGTCAATTAAGTAAAGTTGGTATACAGTATTGTTCAGATGTTTTGTAAATTTGTTGATTGTTTTTTTTGTCTGCTTGTTCATCAAGCTACTGAAAAAGATGTTTTTGAGTTTCCCACTCTTATTGCAGGTCTAGTTCATCTTTTAGTTTTCCTGTTTTTTTTTTCCATATATTTTGTGTATACTGATTAGAATAGTGATATTTTCTCAATGGAGTGGTTTCTTTAGCTCCACGAAATGTCCCCTTCATTCCTAGCTTTTACCTTTTTCATATGTTGAGTATTTTTTCATTGTATCCTGGAGAGTAAATAAAAGAACCACAGAAATTTTAGTCTAAATGATGTTAACCTCCTCTCCTCTGTTAGGCAGATAGAGTGAAGGACTGATCTCAAAAAATCAGGGACTGAACTGGGTTAGGCTTAATTATAGCTCTGGCAAATCTCAATCTACCTCTGGTTCAATCCTGTTGCTAGGGCCATGCCTCCCCCATGATTTTCAACCAACAGACTAAGAGGTCTTTGACTCCTCAATATGGAATAATTATGGGAGATTCAGATCTCTCCTCAGAGGTTTTCAGCTTACCTCTTTAACTCTCCCCTCCCCTAGAGTTCCAAATTTGGGCAAATATTTTAAGGGAGAAATAGGCTGTGTTAAAGGTCCCTCAATCTCCCGTTTTGCCACTCAGGCACTGCATGACTATCAGGGTCTCTTGGTTTCTCTGCCTCCTGACCCAGCTTCTTGCTAAGGCTGAGCCTGAATTTCGGCCTCCAGTGGAGGTCATAATTGGTAAGTGCAGCCAGGTGAAAAGAGCTATAGGTCTTTCCTATCAATTCACTACTCGTGTGCTTTCTTCTTAGACTCATGTTCCTAGCCAGTCTGTGTTTCCTAAGCACCACGGGACTGAAGGAGATTTCACTTTGCCTTTCAGAAGCATCAGCCTAGTTCTTGAACTTTCAGTGCAAATTCAAAATTCAGTAAATAGCTTATGAGGAAAACCTCCAATTTGTCTGTCATATTAGTCAGAGTCTTCATAGAAACAGAAGCAACAGGAGATATATGTAGATCTGTGAGCTGGAGATCCAGGAAAGCCAGTGGTATAATTCAGTCCGAGAACCAGGAGCGTCAAGGTCCAAGGGCAGGTCCCAGTTCGAGCAAGTTCACCCTTCTTCTGCCTTTTTGTTCTATTCAGGCCTCAACAGATTGGATGCTGCCCGCCCGCACTGGTGAGGGTGATCTTCTTTATTCTTGTCTACTGATTCCAGTGCTAACCTCTTCTGGCAACAGCCTCATAGACACACCCAGAAATACTGTTTTAGCATCTATCTGGGCATCTCTGAGCCCAGTCAAGCTAAACATAAAATTAACCATCACATCACCATAGTCCCATGGAACCACTGAAAACTCCATTGGTTTCTTTATCCTCCAACAGGCCTCTTCTTGGCCAACCCCCAATCCTAGCCCACAAGGAGAATCAGTGACTGTCACCCATAGGGCCGGGAAAAGTCCTCAGATGTTCTCCCATTCTGGAATTTTCATCCAGCTGTTCATCTTTATTTCTACAGTTCTTGATGTCTTTAACATGGGATTTATTGCCATCATTTACCCAGCTGTGTCTAGATGTTAGCAGCAGCAGCAATGCCCTGCTGTGACCTAGTCCATCTGACTTGGAAATGGAAGTTAAAACACTACGTGAACGACCTGTACCCTGAGGCGATAGACTGTGCTCACCTGCAAGGCCAGGTTTCAAACCTGGTTGCTTGTTTGTTTCATACATTTTCAATATAAAATTGGGGATTCTTGCTATAGTCTTTCCTTGGTCTGAGCAGGCACTTCCTCTTAATGCAGAGTAATACACCCCACGGGGCATGTTCACCATTTCTTGCTTCACAAGTGATGTAAAAAATTCCTCCAAAGCTGAAAGAGTTAAAAGATCAAAAGTAAATACAGTATATTAGAAGAGAAACATTAATTACACACACACACACACACACACACACACACACACAGGGACTTCAGGCCAAGCTTCACAAAGTGAGAAAAGAACTCTTGATTCTCATCCCTTTTTTAGTCTTCCCCAAGTCAGAATAAAATAACCCAGTTATTCAAGCTTAAAAACTTAGTCATGGGTGGCCGGGTGGCTCAGGTGGTTAGAGCGCGAGCTCTGAACAAGAGGGTTGTGGTTTCGATTCCCATTGGGCCAGTGAGCTGCGCCCTCCAAAACGAGACTGAAGGACAATGACTTGGAGCTGATGGGCCCTGGAGAAACACACTGTTCCCCAATATTCCCCCAATAAAATAAAAAAAAAACAACACTTAGTCATTCGTAACTTTTCTCTTTCCCACACTCCTTCTATGTGCTCCAATAGCAACTTCTTCTAGACCTACCTTTAAAAATATATCTCAAATCCATCCATTTTTCTGCATTTTCACTTCTACTTGCTCAGTCATTATCTCCTCTCTTCCTCATCTGGACTAATTTAAAAACTCATTTCTTGGTTTCCCTTCCTCAGTACCCCTCCAACAAACCATCCTCTACCCAAACCCAGGATTTCATGTCATTCTCAGCCCTAACATCTTCCAGTAAATTTTCACTGTCCATAGAAGAACATCAAAACGTCTGACAATGATCAAGGCTTTCTACGCTCTAGCCCCAACCCCCTCTGACCGCTTTTCTGCCCACCTGCCCTCCTTGCCTGCTGCTCTGTTAAGGCACCCTTCATGTGGCCTCTTTTCCATTCCTCAGCAACACAAAGTTCACGTCCAAGAGTCCAAGACTGGGCCATGGTACCATCTATTCCATCCCCCTGGAACACACTAGTCCCAGATTCCCATTTGACTGACTCCTTGTCATTTAGGTATTTTTCAGAGAGCACTTTTATGACTGTCCATTATTCTGTAGCAACAGCCATACAAGTATTAAAAACTGAAGTATTAGTTCATTATTTATTTGCTGTGTTCATTCTAATTAGTCCAAGGTCTTCACTGCTTGACAATTTTCTTATAAGGTAACCCAGAAATTTGGGATGAGAAGACAATAGGATACCCAACTATGGGTTTATATTCAAGTGTTATTTTCCTAAGGACCACTAGAGGTTGCCCAATGCAGAAACAAAAACAACAAAAACATTAAAACTAAACAAATCATATAAAAAACAGAAAGAGGAAATCACTGCATGTGCCTATTATAGGAACAAAAAGCAAGGATCCACGTAACTAAACTGGGATTTCATTCTGAATATCAGATCTAAAAGCCTCCTTTAAATGACCTTGGTTAAATTAAAGGCAGTAGGAGCTCACTGGGGCATCTATTGTGAGCCCAGTTCTGTCACTCCCATATAGACACTTCCTAGATGCAACCGAGCCTCCTCATTCCAAGTCCGGAGAACACTTGTGTGGGAGGCTCTCCGTTTACCCCGGCGATTCTCTCTCTACCCTGTCAACCCTGCTCTGTGCCCTGGAACAATAACCTTTAACAACTGCACAACAGGCTCCCTTGTCCTCTGGCTTCATCCAATGGACACTGGCCAGAGGTCAGAGGATGGACCCGAGTGAGATCAGGGCATGTATTCCCCAGACACTCACCTGCAGGACTGCCACAGGTTGCCTATGTCCCTCTTAGGGAGGCCCTGGCTCCCCTTCGGCAGCCCTGATTGTGACACCGATGCTCTCTCGATTCCCCTAACTGCCACCTCCCCTTACTGCTTCAGACTAGAAACATTAATCACTCTTTGTGACTTCCTTTAACCCTGACAGCATAACTGTAAATAGTCCCTTTGTTAAACTCTCAATTGTTCCATCTGAATGTACCTTTCCTGTCAAGATCCTAATCAATACACCATTTAAATCAAAGAGAGAGGAACATCCAATTGCAGGCCATATACCCCAATACCTGCATTCACATGCATATGTATGACTGCTTCAAGCTGAGTATGAGTTCAGACTTTTCAGAACGTAGCTAGAAACATCTGTGAGGATAGAGGAGCGATAGTGAGAGAAGGTAATTTCATGCTTTCTCAGAAGGGACCTTATTCTGGCAGAAGCTGATATATGTCAAGAGATAAGTACCCATCTGCACATAGCTTGGAAATCTGTCTACTTATCAAGCTCTTCAGAGAACTAAGGATGCTCAAATAACTCCAGCCCTGAGAATAGTTCAAATGAGGGTAAGATACCAGGAGTGTAACTGATTATATGGAGCACCATCTTCCCACAGCCACGAAGCTGGCAACTAGGACTGTGCCCATTGTCTGTGAGACTTGCAGATGACCAGGGGAGAATTTGAAAAGAGCTGACAATATGCAGAACGCAGTGTCAGATATACATTTCTAAAACAACCCAAATGTTCTTCAACAGGTGAGTGGATAAACAAACTGTGGTACATCCTACAATGGAATACTACTCAGCAATAAAAAAATCACAATTCATACGGGCAACCTTTTGGATGGATTCAAAGACATTATGCTGTGTGGGGGAAAAAAAAAAAAAAACTAATCCAGAAAGTTTATGTACCATATAAAAAAAAAAAAAAGGGTAAAATCCAATGAAGTTATAGCTAATAGTATTGTACCAATGTGAGTTTCCTGGTTTTAATAATAAGCTAAGGTTATGTGAGATGTTACCGATGGGAGCAACGGGGTAAAAGAACACAGAAACACTCTAAACTGTTTTTGCAACATCTTATAAGTCTAAAGTTATTTCAAAAGTAAAAGAAAAATTTTAAATCAATACCAGTAACACCTCTATTTAAAATTATGCAAATTACTGGATTTACTTTGCGGCTGCTTTTGTGTTTACTTGAAAGGAAGTAAGAGGAGCAAAGGGCGCAGATTCACTTATATTCAGTGCGACCTGGCTTTCTGCCTCCTGTACCCAGAGACCTAATATATATCATCCACCCTGGACCTTTCAGGGCATACATTCCTAAAGCTGGTGCTTTTTCCTGCTTCGTTCCTGAGTTCTCCAGTAATCCCTGGGACAGCAAGTCACAGGAAAACAAACTGCATGGTTGGCCAGACACAGATAACATCTACACCACCCATCTGACTCTGATTATTGAATGTTTCACACAGATACAGTTGTTGCTCTCAAATCCTCCCCCTGCTTTCTCAAGGAGAGGTGCTAACAACCATCAAGTACAAACCAGGTAGAGGAGCCAGGTAAAGGCCACCACAGCACTGCACAGACCGGGAGGACAGAAACAACAGTACACCTTGGCGACAAACATCTTCCCCCTTCTCCTGCTTTTCAAACCACAGTGCGGGTGAAGGATGGATCCATGTAAGAGGGAACAATGTTGTTTGAAAAGCTCAAGAGGACTTTTAATTCTAAGGCTATCTTCGGATACAGGAGGAACTTGAGTAATTGAAGGCTTTTTCTTTCCTCAGACTCACTATTAGCTGCAGGAAAGGTCCTAGACTCTGAAGAACCTTGAGGTAGGAAGTGGGTTAGAAAAGATGAGAAGAACAGGAAACATGTCTGTAAGGCTTGTTCTGGATGTCAGGAGAAAAGAGAAGGTGAACTCTGAGGTGTACCATTCAGGTTTCTCTAATGAAAGGAGGTGGGGGTTTGGAACAGGAGCTTTGTCTAGAAATAAATAACATATTTGACTAATTCCTCAGGAATCTCCATGTGGGACGAAATCAAGGAAAAGTCTTCCAACATCATAGGCTGGTGGGATTATGACTGAGAAGATGACATTTCTTGTGTTTATTGAACTTACTTTTCAGAAATTAAATTTTTACATCCATGCATATTCAAGGTAGAATTGGAACAGAATAGGTAATAGATGGCACGCTCAGCAAAATGCTGGCTAATACTGAATTAGAATAATTAGATATAATTAGAACAACTTTTAAAATGCCAAATCCTATAAACTTTATGTAAAAACTGAATAACCATATAGTTTGGTCTACTTTTAAAAGGTATTAATTTATAGTTCTTGAATATTGATACCACATTTAGGGTAACTCTAAAGAAAGAATAAATTTATAATGATGAAACTACCCAGTAAATCTTGGAAGATTCTAATGATCTTTTCAGTTTGCTTATATAATAATAAACCATTATTTGAATCAGTGGCTTAAAAGTCCCACTGCAAATTTGTCTTGCAGAATAAATTCAGCATTTGAAATGAATTTTAATTTTTCAGTAAACATGGTTGTTTAAACTAGTTTTCCAGTTCAATTTCACTTGAATCTAACACATTCAGTATGTTTTGAATATCAAACAACCTCAAGCATTCCCTATAGAACAGATGGATACATTTTTTGCCTTTCAGATAGAAAGTAAGTAAGATTAAAGTAAGCTATAATATGTACACATCACAAAAGAATGCAATCAATCAGACAGGTTAAATCAGTGAAAAATGCTAGTTTTTTCACTACATTACAGAAGAGTCACCTGGTAAAACCAAAGGAGCAGTGAGTGACAATAGGCTGAGATAGCAAGAGCCAGAAACTGAAAGGTCTGCGTCCTTCTCCTCATCATCTTCATCTTCATCTTGTTCAGCAGGAATATGGATTTCTGGTCTTATCTAAAATGACGGAGAAAGCAAAACTAAAACATTATGTAAAATCTTTTCTTTGTCCTTTTTATGTCAAGATTTTAAAATTGCATTAAACTCATTGCTCTATAACATCAAAAGACCATTAAAAATTAATTTTAAAAAATCTATTTATTTTCAGATTAACTAAATGTTAACCTCTAATCATCTTATTAGATACAATCCTAGGTCCATGTAAAGAACTAAGGATAATATAGTAAGAAAATCACCATAAGCCAATATAAGCAATGATTATTATAGAAAACTAATAAAATTTTACACCATCCGACAATAAAATGCAAACACTGACACATTCAATATATTGAACTTCCATGGTTTATAATTAAATATTTGCCTTGTCTGAATACATTTTTTTTTTTTTTAATTTGTGATTCCAGCCATAAGACTATGACAAAGCTTAAAATCTTCCAGTAGCATATATAGTAGAGATCAGGAAAGAACAGAATGCTTTAGTGGACTTTTTTGTGTGTGTATGTGACTTGGCAGTTTGTTGCTATAGAATATAAAAACCTAAAATCTGTAATTGGTAGCTATACTTTACTGTGTCTCATTTGCAATTTTAAGATTTTGTGGTTGCTCTGTGATTAGTTAGGTTTGTTTGAACCAAAAATAAAAAATGTAAAAAGATTACCACTGTTGTACTTTCTACAAGATACAATGTTAAGCAATTAATTAAATTTTTAATACTTTCAATGATACACCATCATAATGCCCATATGGAGATATTAAGCATTAGGGGAGGAAATCTAAACATATAAAAGTGGCCGCTATAACCATGAAATGCCAGAACTCAGTCATTACCATTAGCCTGTCTCCCAGAGTTATTTTTAGAAATAATTAACAATTCCTGCAGACTGCTTTCTTCATAGGTCCCCAAAGAACTGTTCCATTTAGGAACTGCAGTGAGTCAGGATTCTTGCAGGGGGATTTAGAAAACAAGAGGAAATGCTTCTCTTAAGTATAATAACCTCAACTGCAATGAAGCTTTTCAATCCACAACTAGTGTTCTCTTCAAAAGTGAAGGAGTGAAGGCAACCTGTCTACCTGAGCACTTTCTAAGACAAAATTTAATTCAGATTCAATCAATATTGAGTACCTAATTCTCAGAGGCCTGCGCTCACCTAATTACAGAGATAACAACAATGTGTGCTCCACATAGGGCATGATGGCATTTGTTGATATCGATGCATACCAGGGAAATCCTGGCATGTCTGCACACCTTCTGGTTCTGACAAGCGGGCTTTTCCACGTATCTCTGGTCTGCAGAGATACTTGCAAGTTGCCAGGTTTCATATCATCAGGAATTAACTTAGAGATGCTTAACCAGGCCTCATTGCCTTAAAAATTCCCTAAAAGCAGTTGGTTCTGGGTCCATCTGCCTTGCTTCCTGACTTCTTACACATCATAGCACAAATTGAAAATAATCTTTGAACAGCGTACTGGGGAAACAGACAACAATGCCTACACCTGGAGACTGCATCGGTAGCACCAGTTACCGCACCAGTTAGCTCCTTAGAGCATGGGGAAGGTCTGACAGACATCCTACCACAATGAACAGGATACCTGGCGAGCCGGAAGGCAGAGGGAAACACTGAAGCTAATATGAAAATTCAGAGGGATGGTGAGGACGTGGAGAAATCAGAACCCTCACAATACTGGTAGGAATGTAAAATGGTGCAGTCCTTTTGGAAAACAATTTGACAGTTTCTCAAAAAGTCAAACACAGTTATATGTCCCCAGCAATTCCACTCCTATGTATATAACCAAGAGAAATGAAAATACATAATCACACAAAAAGTTGCACAAAAG
This sequence comes from Rhinolophus sinicus, assembly GCF_036562045.2. Classification (NCBI taxonomy): domain Eukaryota; kingdom Metazoa; phylum Chordata; class Mammalia; order Chiroptera; family Rhinolophidae; genus Rhinolophus; species Rhinolophus sinicus. The sequence goes on from NC_133754.1 coordinate 124,649,466, forward strand.
TGTCCATGAATGTGAGTGCATTACTTATAATAGTGCCCGCCCCCTCCCCCCAAAAATGAGAGCAACTCAAACACCCAAACTGATGAATACAAAAAACAAAATGTGGCCCATCTATATAATGGAATATTATTCTGTCACAAAAAGGTATGAAATACAGATACATGCTACATGTGAATGAACCTGAAAACATTATGGTAAGTGAAGTAAGCCAGTCACAAAAGACCACACACTATATGATTTCATTATAGAAAAGTTCAGTCCAGGCAAATTTATAGAGACAGAAAGTAGATTAATGGTTGCTTCAGTCTTGGGGAGGGGAAAGGGGTAATGGGAATTGACTGCTAATAAAATGTTCTAAAATTAGATTGTGGTTGCTCTGTGATTAGTTGCACAATTCTTTGAGTGTACTAAAACCACTGAATTGTGTGCTTCAAATGGGTGAATTATGTCTCAATAAAGCTGTTTAAAAAGAAAGGAAGGGGGGAGGGAGGGAAGCAGGGAGGGAGCAAGGAAGGATACAAGAGGCGAAAAGGAAAGGGGAGAGGGGAGAGGGGTCAGAGGTGTTAGCAGCAAAAGCAGAAGAATAAGAAGCAGAAGCCCCACCACCTTCAGCGGGACCTTAACTGGTGAATGAACTATGCCAAACGACCATGTGCTTCTAATTCCAGAATTATTTAGTATAACAGGAATACAATCATTTATGCACACATTTTAGCCTATCCAGTCTTTCTGTTCAACCTAAATTACTTAAAAGGAGTCATAGTACCCAGACCATCCGCATTTCTGAGACCCACTACAGAAAGACCTACCAGGTTGGGGATAAAAAAAAAAAAAAATTGATCCACTCATTCAGCTTAATTTGTCTTATTTCACATTCACATAACTGAATGCCTATATTATCTGCTATATTGTAAACAGCATATGCCTGCATCTTACATATGCATATGTTTAACAAAGAAACTACAGATATATGATAATTTAAGTATAGATGACACAAGTGGCCTACTAATAATGGTATGATTACTCCTTAAATTCTGTTTCTTCAAAGGTGAGTTCATTCTCCTGAACAAATTAGCACTTATTGTTAGACCTTGGTTCCATTACTTTTCCGTCCTCCTCTGCTCATCTCTTAGAATTATTTGTTCCAGCTTCCCTATGCTAGCTCTAGTTTTTTCCTTTGGTTTGTGCGCAGCAACTGAATATGATCAATGTGAGTTACAACTAAGGAAAATCAAGAGACATCATATGAGAAAATACACATTAAGATTATATAATTTTGGAAATTACATTATATTAGCTGCAAAAATACCCAGGAAAACCATACATATATTTAAAACACACATGCATGCATGTACGCATACAACTATGTCCTTCCAATTATAGCTATGCTTTATTGAAGAAACTTAAATGGAGAGCCAAATATAAAATGATAAATTGCTTTTAAAATCTGCTTCAAATTGAATATTGGAAAGTTTGTCCTACAAAATGCCTCACTATGGGTTCTGAACCAGATAACCTTTCAACCACCGGTGTGTGTGTATAACCTATGAAAATCCAGGAGTTTGTGCATAAACAGAGGATTTTATTTGGAACATGTCAAGTATCTGCATACATTCATTTAAAAAGAGAAACGGCTTCTGATGAATGCAGTGACATTCATTTAAGTCAAAGCCGAACAGGTTACACCATATTAATACCAACTCAGCATGCATAATGAGTTTTTTTATATTACTCACTTCTAAAATTAACTCCAGAAATCAACAACACAATTTATCTTAAGATTTCTATAATAAAAAGTTTAATTTTTAAACAGCTGAATATTTTTTAATGAACCCAAGTCAGAGTCAATTTTCTATCTACATGTTTATGTATTACTGATTGTTTTACCAGAAAAACAATTCTCTACAGTTTTTTGTTTGTTTATTTTTGCACTAAGGAAGGCAGAGGAGAAGGATAAATAGCTAAAAAGAACAAAGAAATAGAAACCAAAAGGGAGAAAGCATTCATGTCTAATTTTTAGCATTAGAATCAACAAGTCCACATAGAGGCTCCCCCAATTTTTTTGACCAACTTTAGATATGCACGTTTCAAGTGATTAACAATGACATTTTCACGAACCAGTGAAACATGGATTCATCCACATTCCCAGCGCATAAAATGGCCTAGTACTTAGTATACGTCCAATAAATAATTATTAAACCAATGCAAATCTTAAGTGTCTATCATCAATAATCTCACATAGCTTCCTAATAACAAACCAATGACAAGGAAGATGAGTTAATAAATTTGGTATTCAAATCCCTCACTCACATGGTGTCTCATTCAGCTCTACTATTCAATGACATGTTCCATCTTACCTTAGATGCAATGTCTTATCCAACCCTAAACCTTTTTTCTAATGTCTGCCACTCCTCTACTACCTTTTGTTCTACCAGCCTGTTAGTTTTCAATAAGTTTCAGTTTTAAATTGCTGCATCAATCAACAAGAAATCTTTCTCTAATAAATTCAAAGAAGGGTAGAGCTTACAAAAGTAGCTGAATTATAATCTCCAAAAGGAGCCATGTTGATAAGGATAAATTATATCTTTTTTTAAAAAAATGTCTACTTGGAATTCATACTGTGCTCATTTGGAAGATTATGCCACAAGTTTCCACAAGCAGAAAGAGAGAATGTGGATGTACTTGCACCGGAAAGGTACAGGTAACCTTTAATTTTGTGAGTAAATGAAATTACCCTCGGTGCAAAGTGAGTAATCTCTAACAAAGAATCTTAGTTTATATAAGTCCCTACCTGGCAGGCACTTTTGAAATAACTGAAAACAAGCTTTTCTAGAAAATGAGCCTCAATTTCACATACAAAACAGAGGTGGGGAGCAGACGCGGTTGTCTCCTTAGCTTCGGGGACTTGTTTGGGATATGAACACGCACTGACCACATTCTGGATTTTTGGTCCTTAGGTGTTCCAACAGCCAAACCAAAAATCAGTAACCAACCATAAGGAGAAGAATGCATGGTGCAGTCTCGGAAGCAATGATTCTTCATGAGGAGGCATCAAATATGGGCATCAGAGGCAGACAGTTTTCAAACCTCTTATGTCACCTCATCTTAATCCCACTTGAGAATATCCACAATAGTGAACCATTGTTACCTTGGGGAGTGAGTCATATCCCAGAAGGGGTCAGGGCAGAAGAAAAGGTTGAACACCATGGCTAAAAAAGGATAAGCCTTCGAGATTTCCTTTACAGCTCTTCACATTCTGATGGTGAAAATGCAAGCATACACAGAAGCCCCAACTCTAAGTACATCACTAATCTTTATGTCGGAAGGTATAAAGAACTAATTATGGCTATTCAGGGATCAGAAACTACAGAAGAGTTAGATTAAGAAAATATCTAATAATCGAGTATAGCATTTATCTGATTATAAACTCTAACAAATATAATCAGAAACTGGCTATAACCCTAAAGTAAGAAAAATTATAAACATGTCAATATTTAAATAGTGAATACTATGTGAACATTGTTTAATAAAAGCTATTACTCTGGCTGGAATATTATAAGAATAATAGCTAAAAATAAAGGTAGTTGTTATGCTGTGATCTAAATTAGCAATTGCTTATTAAAAATTATAATTTATTAATAAATGGCATCTTCCCAGATGCTGCAGCTAATCTATTGGTAGGAGTTCACACAAGAAATTTACATGCAGCTTTTTTTTTTAACCTTCTTTCTTTCCTTCTTTTTTTTTAAGAAGCTATGGGTATTGTTAGTTATCACAGAGCAGTCTGAAGCCCCATCTTTTTAATTTTATGAGTCATAGGCTCATAAAATTTCTTTTTCTTAAGGCTTCCCATTGCAATAACTGCATGACAAGCCGGCCAATCAGTTGTTGAGTCCTCGACAACACGGGAAACCCTTCCTTACTTAGAATTTGGTTTTAAAGAGCCTGTCCTTCAGTCCTGCTTATGTGGTGCCCCTATTCAGGTCAGTTAACAGAGGTCTGCCTGGTTCTTACTGCCATCTAATCTCCATACAAACTCAATCTAGAAGAAAAAGTCAACACATTTTAATGCCTGAAGATCCCAAGAAACTCATACCAAAACTTCTTGCCATCTGACCTCATGGACAGATTCTGGGTAATGTTACACATAACTTCTTCGAACAGAATGTCTGCCTTACACTCTAAGGCAGGGGTGTCCAAACTGCAGCCCACGGGCCAACTATGGCCCGCAATCCATTTTTTTATTGGCCCACAGCAAATTCCAAAAATATAGTTAGTTCACTTAAATAAACCAGGTGAGGCAATACGTACTTCACCTTGAGTGAGTGGCCTGGCTGTTTGTGTATTTTACCGCATATGGCCCTCGGTGAAAACCGTTGAAAAAAGTTTGGACACCCCTGCTCTAAGGCATTCAATAAACATGTGTATGCACTTGAGTGCATTTAAATTAGCAGTAACACTAAATGTGAAATCGGACCCTTAACTCCAGAACATAACCTAATAATTTAAAGCTCGTTATATTAGGTAACCTAATAATTTAAAGCTGATTATATTAGGTAACCTAATAATTTAAAGCTGGTTATGTTAGGTAGATACTAGAAAAGGTTGTATGTTTTTCATTTCATGTAAATACTAAGATAATGTCACACTATGTGTTAACCCTTAAAAGACAGTGACACTTTCCTCATCAAGTTCTCTGGGGCTAACCTACACGTCATTTCACACTAAACTAATAAACAGCAGATCTTCTCACGTGGCATCTCAATGCTGTGTCACAAACGCAATTCTTTGGCTGCACAGGTAGTATAAACCCTAGTCAGTGCAGGCCATGCTTGGATTTGAAGTCCAAGATGGCGCACTGACTTGGCAATGTGGTTCCCACAGTGTCAGATCCTCTGGAGGAAGCCAAGGGCTCACATACACAGTCATACACCCTGTCACCTTAAGGAGACTCCATTGGAACCACAGGGGTCTTCCATCTGCTTCAGAGAGATTTAAATTCATTATCTGTGACGACTAAGACCACTAAAGTCTTTTACAGATTAAACAGATAATATAAATTCTTATCTTTGACAGAGAACATATGTACAGTTACATCCACATCCATCAGGTACGCATCTCCTAAGAGGAGGGGATACAAGTAAAGTTGTAAAACCCAGCAGTAAAGAGATATCAGTGAGAAAGCAGAAAGGCCTACCTGTTCAGGTAGATGAAGAATGGTGTGCTCTCTGGCACTGAAGTGTGAGAGTGATTTATAGGCAGCGCTTGCTACAACTGGGTCCTAGAGAGGGTAAAGGTAAAACAAATAACATAGATTAAACATTAATTCTGGAGGAAGAAAGTCTTCTCTCACCACCCTCAAAGTTCTACCATCAGAGCTTTAAAAAATAGTACTCAAGCCTTGCTTAATCTGTCCCAGTTAACAATAGAGAGAAAACAGCACTGGGCAGAGGGATCCAAAGCAGTATTCTTTTATCCTCGTTTGGACCTTAAACATAAAGTATCTCATAATCGTTGAGGCCCCGTGCAGTAGTATGGCTTAGTGGAAGGTGTAATGGTTTCGAGCCTGATACGCCTGGAACTGGATTCTGATGCCAGGTACTCACGGAGAAAATTAGCTTTTAGAATCGAAGCTCTTTCACGCATGAGTCAGGCATTACATCACTGACCTCCTCTTCTCTATATTCCTTGATTGGAAACTACATCCCAAAAATGGACTGGACTTCTGTTTGATATGCTTATTGGTGGGGGGAGGGGAGGGATAAAGCAGGAAAGGTGAAGGACCATTAAAAATATGAGACAATGGTAACAGTCTCTCTTCAAATGTCAGCTTCACAAAGTAGAAGATGTATTTTGTGGTGAAAACGTATTAACAAGCGTAAATTGAGGATAATATTTAAAACCTAAATTTATTAATAGTCATAATTCTTTTAAAATCAAGAAGCCATCATTTCAAGGGAGTGATATGTATTTGTTATTCTAAGAATCTTATTTGATAGCTCTTTCCCAGCTTGGTTCTATTTTACTGACACCCCTTGTGACAGTACCTTATTTTGAGTGTGGGTCCAGAGGAAGCTGAGGACTTGAACTTTAAAATTCTGAAACATCAACAAACACCAGAATAAAATTTTAAGACAAAGATAAAACTGAACATAAATAATCTAAAGTAGCAAATAGTGGAAATTAAATCACTTTAAAAATGGTATCATTAGTAACTGACTTATTCTATATTTGCCCATCATTCATAAAATGAATATACTCAGAAACAGACTCATCATTTAAACACATGGATATTTTAAACATCATGAGACTGTAAGATGATTAAATTTAGAAAATAACCACTTCTTACTGACCTCTCAAGTCCTAGTACAAATGTCACTCCTCTCTTTCATGCCACTGTTCCTGATCCCCCAGTACAAGCGCCATATGGCACATGGCATACTTGAGCATCTAGTGTAATTGTGTGTGTGTGTGTGTGTGTGTGTGTGTGTGTGTGTGGTTAACTCCCTAGTAGGTCATACACTCCATAGGGCAGTGATTGTCCTTTCCATATAAAGGCCTGGATCATAAAGCCCAGGACATAAAGAACATAAAACCCAGTTTCTCAAATGACAAACATTTAATAAATAATTGAGCATAAAAAGTCATTTATCTTCTAACGCTCAATGTCTTGTTATTTCAGCCACATCTAACTTCTTGCCCTTCTAAATCATATAAGGCTTTCCTACACCTCCTTGCCTTTGCATATTCCATTGTCCAAACTTCAATGGGATGTAACATTTTGTTAATTCTTCAAAATTGTAATCAAATAGCACCATCTCAATAATGTTTCCTTAAATTCCTAAAAGTGCTGGTCACTTTCACCACCACCTCTCATATCCCTTTGGTTAACTGTACTCAGCAAATGTTATTGTAATTATTATAGCTCAGGTCTACTTTCTTTACCAGCTTTTGAGATTTTGGAAGGCAGGGAATGACAATATGGTATAATGGAAAAATATAGGCTCTGGAGCTAGAAAGTCCTGGGTTTAGACACCAGCTTTCACTTAGAAACTACAGTGTTGGTCAAGTTACTTGTCCGGCATATAGCAGATACTCAATAAATATTTGCTTAATGAATGGATGGACCTTTCAAAGGCTCAGATTCTTTAGCTATAAAATTAAAAATAATACCTTCCTGTCAGATATTAGAAGTAATTGGTATAAAATAACTAGAAGAGTGCCGAAATATAATAGGTACTTTAAAATAGTATCTATTCTTGTTTATTAGTATCTCTAAAGCCTAGTACAATTTTAATAAATTGTGAATAAACGTACCAAGCACTTTGCAAAACAATTCAGAAAATACACTAACTGAAACATGGACTCTATTTTCAACAAGCTTGTAATTTAACAAGGAAAATAGTGTGTAGATATATAGATAAAGATATATCATGTAGCATGAAATAGAAATAAATGTTCTTAGGAAAGTATAGATTAAAAAAACTTTGAGATTACAAAAATATTCTCAAAGGATGGGATAAATTAAACCAATTTTTTACATCCTAAAATAGATTTTTAAAATTAGAGTTGAAAAAAGGAAGTAATTCTAGCCGAAAGAACAACATGAACAAAGGAAAGGAAATAGAAAAGTTTGGAGGCAACTTTGGAAATTCCAAGTGGTTCAGTTTTCTTGGAGTGCAGGAGGCAAAAAAGCAGAGTGAGACCAGATTCTAAAGGCCATACTGATGAAGTGTAAAGAGGTCAGATTTCATTTTAGGCAAACACAAGGCACTGAGGTGACTAGGTATAGCAGTGACCTACGAAATACTTTGGGAAAATTACGTTCAACTCTGGCTTACATGCAAACAAACTCTAAGTAGTTAAAAGAAAATAAATTATGTAAATACACAGGGAAGGAGGGAGGGAGAAAGCAAGAGAAGGAGGGATGGGAAGGAGGAGATTGGGAGTAAAAAAGAGGGAGAAAAAGAGGGACAGAGAAAAAGAGGGACAGACAGAGAGAGGTCTCCCCTCTACATTTCTTTTTTTTTTTTCCCTAACCCCCTTTCTCCCGTCTTCCCCCCTCCACTTCGGTTCAAGCCGTTGTTTCTCAGTCTAGTTGTGTAGGCACAGCTCCCTGGCCCATGCTGGTATGATGAGCCTTGCGCTCACGTGGAGCACTGGCTGTTCATGGCCGCCCAGCTCCTGGGAGAGCTGTTGTTTACAATCTTAGCTGTAGAGGGCGCAGCTCACTGGCCCATATGGGAATCGAACCTCATTAGGAGCGCGACGCTCCAACCACCTGAGCCACCAGGTGGGCCCCTCCCTCTACATTTCTTTTCTTCAGCTTCCAAGTAGATTATGGTCACCGAAGGGAAGAAACGGATAGATGGAATGGCCCCAAAGCAGTCTATCTGAACAACAGAGAAGCTTAAATATTAATATACGCGTGAAGATAAAGCAAAACAAGTTGCCAGTGGAAAGAATGTAAAATCTGAAGAAGAAAACCTAATCCAAAAGACAATTAATAGCCATTGGGTAGCAAACATAAAAACCCACACACAAACCACTTCATAAATTAACCTGTAGTGAAATCTGAATAATTCAAAATATAAGCAACACAAAAGTATATGAGTTCAGTCCTTAAAGACAGAAAATAAACATAAACAACATGTCCTCACTTTGATTTTCAGTCTTAGTTCCTTTTCAGTAGCCTGGCAGACTTTCCGACAACATAAAGATATATAGCAATGAAAAGTTGCCATAAAAAAGACTTCTTGGTGAACTATATACTCTAGGAGACTCAAAATGATTCTTTTTTAATACCTAGAACAAAAGTCCAAATATGAGAATAAACTCACGATATCCTGTATTGATTCAATGATGCATTCATTAACTACTTACTAAATATATATTATGTGCCAGGCATTGTGCTAGGTATTGCATCTTCAGTAAGAACAAATTTGATTTTATTCACTGTGGGTTTTCAGAATGATTAGAAGTATTATCCCATAATCCTGCATTATCGTGTGATCTAAAACATAAAAGGGACAATTACTGGAATCTGATGGAGGGGTAGTTTATCAGTCTGTGAAGCACTGAATCAAACTAAAAGTCCACCAAGACTTCGAGTGAAAACCAACTGCTGCTCTTTGAAGGAAAAAGAAAAAAGGCGAGCATAAAAGGGAATATGGCTACCAAAGTAGAAATACAAATGAATTTGCCAGCCTCTCAATTTCACTCAAAGAAGAGATAATGAAGAAAATGTTAAGCAGTAATATATAAAGCTTATAGCAAAGCATCTTTTACTAAGTGCTTCAATCATTACAATGACAATGAGTAGTTCATAAAATTGTTTTCCTATTCTAAGATGGCTTGATTTTATAATCATCCTCACTGAAGAGTATAGATGAAGAGGACAGATATAGGTAGAAAACGTGAACTAACATGTAAAAATCAAATCTCTATGGCAAAGCTAGGAGCAAAGCACAAATGACAATATGTCTATACTACTGGGAGAATCTGTCCTGCTTTATTTAACATCTTTGTACATTATTTAGAGCTTAAAATACCAACAAAATGAATTTAAACTGTTGGCCTCATGAATTCTAAATTTTAGAAACATTACTTTTAACATACTGACTTTTTAAAATCTTGACCGTACTCGCACAATAAAAACTTGGTATCCTTTATGAAAATAAATTTTAAAGACACAGAATTGATAAGGGTGGATATCTTCCTACTCCTAAGAGTCCATAAAGATATCAACAGGTTCTCAGAACAAACAATTCTAAAGGATTTCTGGCAAAAGATTACAAATATTTTTTTTGCAAAAGTTATTAGAAAGCACATGTCTTTCCAATGTAGAAACAGACACTTTATTGAGCTCCAAATGCATACCTCATATTCAGCTGTATTGACTGTTAAGGAAGGAACCAGAGAAAACAGCTCACTGAGGGTCTTCAAAATGAGAGGTCTCGTGTCACAGCTCAGCTTTGGGGAGAGAGCATTCCAAGTGGAGCGAATACAAACCACCTGTGAAACAAATAAAAAGTCAATGCCAAAGAAAATCCCAACTCCTACGAAGCCATTAGTAAAGTAGCACTTTCTCTTATTATAAGGAAACTTCAGAACAAGGTCATTCCCAGAAGTTAAGATTTGATAAATTATCACCCCCTCAAAAGAAATTATTTAAACCAATATAAACTGCTGTTGAAGATCCAGCCTGCCTCAAACAATTGCTGTTTTTACTACTTTATTTTGGGTAACCACGGAAATAAAACTCTCTCTGTCTCTCTCTCTCTGTGTCACACGTGTGCACACACACAAAATTAAACTCCAGATTAGCTACATACATTGTTGAAGAATCGGTCTCTGAAACAAAGGGTAAGATAATACTAGGACATTTCTAAAGCCATTTCTAAAACAGTTCTTGTAGTTTTTCAGCTCTGTTGAAACTACATCACCATTCAGAAAATTGGGATGTTAATATGTATATAAATTAAACACTCTTAAATTATCTTACAAACTTTTAAAGGAGGTAGGAGATTAGATTATTTAAAATAATAATTTAGGACTTTGTTTTAAAAGTCACTTCAGATTTTTAAAGAGGCTGTTAAGTAATAAAATAAAAGCCCGACAAAAATGTTATTCTTAAATTGACCCAGTTTCCTTAAACCAAGTATTCTTAGTTCACTTCAGTATCTAGTTATATGGATATTCAAATGTCTTAACTTCAATTCCAACTACAACAGATGATTTCTTCACTTCCAGATATTTTATTAAAATTTTAAAACTCAGGCAGGAACAGTGCCAACACAGATCAATTAGACAGAGTTTAACAAGGATTAATCTTTCTAAAATACTCCAATCTCTTCTCTTAAGCTTGAATTAACATACACAATTTATCTCCATCTATATACATAAATTATTTAGAAAAGCTACATGAGGTAGTCAGTGAAAAGATGTCAAAGATAAATGAATAATATATGCCTAAGGACACAGATTAAGGAGAGGCTCAACGAAGATAGAAGAAAAAGTATCTGAAAAGTTGGATTCAGTACTTTTGCTCTTATTTTCTACTTTCCATGAAATAGCAGGAAAAAGTTCTTCGACTTGGAATCCACTAAAAATTTGGATTCCATTAACATTTGCTAAGGGTAGTACTATATGCCAAGCAGAAAAATAGGCACATTTACAACAAAGAAGTAGCTCCAATATTAAAAATTATCAGTGTTTGAAATTTTAAAAAATTTTCCTTAAAAGCTTTCCACTCAACATTGAGTACATACTCAGAGTAGTATACAATACTAAGAGGAACAGTAAAATATAAAACATAATCTAACTCTTCAAAGAACTTAGCATCTTGTCAAAAAGAAATCTATATGTAATTCTAAATTATTGGAAAACAAAAGGTAAATGATTAGATTGGGAACTATGTCCAACAGGAAATAGTTTCAAGAGGAATCTAGGAGGAAAAGGTATGTCAGTAGCTAGGAGTCATCAGAGAGCATCAGGAAGCCGTAAGTCATAGGATGGGACTTGAAGGAGGAATGGACAAAAATGAGGCAGACAATACACATGGAAATGGAAAACATAGTCAAAACACAAAAAGCAGCATGTTATAGGCACAAAAAGCAAGAGTACGAGAGAGGAAAGGCTCAAGCAGCCGGGAGTACCTGGAATACCAAAACAATGTGAACCAGAAGCAAACAAACAAGCAGATAAAAAAGGCAGCCTCTGGACACTTCTGAATTGGGGAATAAATAAAATTAAAATGCAATTTTTAAAAGATTTGTCTGGTAGTCTTATAGCTGAAGTCAAAGCGGTCATCTACCTCTGTCTCTCCAATTCCAATAACATAAACAGCCTCAAAAGTTTTCTAAAAAACTCATCATGCTCAATATACTCACTAATTGTCCGTGCTTTCCTCTCACTTTGAAAGCCTATCCAATTCCAATCTATGTTGTTTCGATTCAGTTCAAATCCCACTTCCACAATGAAGTTTTCTCTTATAATTCAAGCCCTCATTTTACCCTTTCTTTCCCCCAATTTCTAACATCTAAAACTCTGTATCACCCAATTTAGCATTTAATTATATACTGTCTAGTACTGTTCACTCTTTCAATGAATGTAAGTTGTCTCCTCAACTAGCTATTAAATTTTTTAAACACAATGACCACGTCTTAGATTTCTTTCCTCACTACTTAGCACAGTAATAAGTATGAACGGATTACCAGTACTTAGCGACTGAGGGTACTGAAGCCTGAGGAATGGCAAATCTGAGGTAGAGATGAAAAGAATTAGAAGAACTTGGAGAACATATTGGAAAGTGGAGTATTGGTGGTGAATAAAAAATCACATTAAAAAGGAGAGGAAACCGAAAGAATGAGCACATTTGCAGGAGATGGGGGTAAAGAGCTCTGTTTGAAACGGTTTAATTTGAGTTGATGGAAAGACATCCATAGAGAAATATCCTGCAGGCAAAAGGGAAAGGAAAGGTCTATAACTCAGATACGAGGTTGGTCAACAACAGCTTTGCCATTTGAATGTTCCCATAAATCAAATGCCAGGAGGAAGTATGGCCTCCCCGACATTCTGATGTACTTTGCAGATCAACAAAAAAGCTCTCTGGATACCAATTACAGAAGCACAAAAACGGCCTTGCCCTTTCCATGGGTGGTGGGTGGGGAGTGAGGCTACATTCTCCAAGTATTTCCATGCGTTTACAAAAAATTTTTTTAAAGTCTACTTCCTAGTAAGTTTGAAAAGTTATGCCTGAAATGGTACTCTACCTACCGACTATGAGAAAATATTCTAGACTCCCAGCCATGAATTGTGGCCTGAAGTGTAATTACACAAGGTATAGGTATACACCTGTAGGCGATATTTGCAAATACAGGCTTGCCCATTCATAATCAGGAAGAGGGAAGCCTCTAGGTAAATAAACAAGGCTGCTTTCTCTGACCTTCCCAGCCCTGGGTGATTCTTGACTAGATCTTCGGGCCCTGAGAGCTTCTTGGATTCTACCTATTACCATCTTGCTATGTCCATCTCCTTGGACCATGTGGATTGGACCCACTAGCCTTTTGACCTGTGCAATCTGTTCAATCACATCAGATTAATCAGGCTCCTGGCCTTTACTGCCTTGTTCTGCTCATTACCCAATGACTTGTCTGTTTTCAAAAACCAGATTGACTTCTGGTTCCAGCAATATGAGGGCCATAGCTAAAATGACTGAAAAAGAAACAAAGAAGGAAATACCTGCATTGAGGTATTGTAAGGAAGTTAGCAGTTTCTATAACCTAATAGCTTGTGTTTAAATGCCCACATGGAAAGAGGCGATATAGCCTTCAGCCTACAAAAGCTGGGGAGTTGGAATTAAGACCCCCACATAAAACCAGCATCCCTTGACATGATATACCCTTAGTGTAATGGTTGAACTGGAAATCACTAAACTGAGAAATTAATATAAAAAATGGCAGTGAACTGGGGGCACCTAGACCACTCTTGAAGGAAACTCCCATAACACGTAACCCAAATAATTCACATTGAAAAAATAAAATAAGCCCTTCTAAAAATGAGTTCGTGACAAAAGAAAAATTTCACTACATGAGTCCATGCATCCTAACGAAGTTTAATTTTAGAATGGGGCTTGGAGAAGTGGTTGATTCCAAGGCTGGGGTAGAGAAAATATAACTTAAGTCTGGACCACCTTATGGTGCCAGAAAGTAAGGAAGTGTTCAAAAAAGGATGTGGACTTATTGAAAGGGCATAGGAGCCAATCTGAAAGAGTTCCCAAAGGCCAAATAAATATCCATGAGTTTACACTAGTATAAATGAATGAATGAATGAATGAATAAAAGAGAAGGAGCAGCTCTTCCTTACAAAAGAATTCCAATTAATAAATGTAGAAGCAATTAAAGAAACAGAGTAACAACAGACTTTTCAAAATTAACGAGACCAAAACACCATGCAATAAGGTCTTAAAAGTGCTGAGGAAACTACTACCGTGTTTCCCCGAAAATAAGACCTAAGTGAACCATCAGCTCTAATGCGTCTTTTGGAGCAAAAATTAATATATAAGACCCGGTCTTATATTATACTATACAAGATACTATACTTACATTATACTATACTATATATTATATTATACTATATAAGACCAGGTCTTGTATTATATTAGACCCAGTATTATATTATATAAGACCCGGTGTTATATTACCCGGTATGATATGATATATGATATGATGTGATATGATATGATATGATATGATATGACATGATATGATATGGTATTATACCAGTGTCTCATATTATAGTAAAATAAGACCTACGTCTTATATTAATTTTTGCTCCAAAAGATGCATTGGAGCTGATGGTCTGGCTAGGTCTTATTTTCAGAGAAACATGGTAGTCTACAATACTAAATCCACCATTCAACAATAAGGGAAAAAACAAGCAAAAATAAATAAAATAGGAGGAACAATACCTAGGTCTTGTGCACATACAGCATAGGAATATTTATGTAGAAATGACTCACAACATCTTGCTTTGTCTTCTTTTTGGAGAAGTCACCCCATTCTAAGTGCTTACATTATGCATATTTTGTTGCTATTTTTATTTTTCAGGGACAATGATACTTTTCCCATGTTATTCTTCCACAAGAATTTTAGCAACACTAAACAGTACCGATTAAGAAGACCCTCTACAGTGTGGTATACTGGAAAGAGCACATGACTGGAGTCCGAAACTCCAGGCTCCCCCACTTGGTAGCTGTGTGACTATGGCAAAGTCATTCATCTCCTCCAGTCTGTTTCCCCAGCTGCAGAGCAGAAATAATACCAGTAACACTTGCTCTGTGTATGGTACCAGGTTAACAGTAAAGGCCATATTGAGACAAGTGTATGCAAACGTGCTTTAGACACTGTAAAAGATGGTTATTGCTGTTACAACCAATGGAAAACATAACGAATCCCAAAAGCATCAGAGCCTTTGCGTAGAATTCTTGTGCTGTAAGATGACTTTGTTCCTTCACAGAGGAACAGATAGCTACCTTCTCATTTTACTTCTAAAAGCTATTTCTAGAAATTCCTGAGAACAGCCTACTCCTTTTGTCCTGATGCTTTACTCTAAATAGGGAAAGCTTTATAAAAACCTCTTAGGCTATGAAAACCGCCTTATTTGCCCTTCTCATAATGAAGGTCAAAGAAATTGCCTTCACACTTAAAGGACTCGTCATCATCATGCAGTGAAGCCCTCTTCAGCTAATTCAGCACAGAGAATTCACAAAACAGGGTGCCTCTGTTATCAAAATACAATAATAGGGGATAAGAGCGAGTTTCAGGAGACACAATCAATGGAGCAGAAGCAACGGAAAAAATAAGTCTTTCTTATCCTAATAATGTGGGGTTAAAAAATGACTAGCACAGGTTTATGTAAGCAATTTCAGTCTGTCGATGTCTGAGACTAGTTTATTAAAAAGGCTGTGCTGTAGAAAACAGTAGGAATAAATATTGCGTTTGGCTTTTTAAGTCCCTTATAATCTAAAGGGCAGTAATTCTGATGGTGTGTTATTAGAGTTACTCCTCTTCTGTCCTGTTTGTGGCAAATAATGTAAAGGCACATTTCTAAATCCCAAACTGTGCCTTAGCGAACCAAACATATTTGTACTTGATGTGGTAAAGCTGCTCTCGTGTGAACAATCCCTAACATCACTATGCCATTTCCAAAAGAGGTACGTCAGAGACCTTCCTAATTGTTCTGTATTTCTGAAAAACTGTGTGGCAGTTTGTAGTGCAGACTTGTAATTCTATTGTAATAATATCTGAACAGAAGAGGCTTAGAACTGCATAAGGGACACAAGTAAAGAGAGAGGCATTTATTAAACAGATTGATCTAGACTATCAAGCCACCCGCGGGACTCACTACTCAGTAGCCAGAGATTTTAGGTTTCTCTTTCATTCCCCCATGTGAGAAGCTGCAGCTTCCCTGAGATACCTCCCTACAGGGAACAATATCTTCCAATGCAAACTCCATTGATTTCTCTGTAGGAACAGAAAGAATGACACAAAGAGCTCCCTGCAGGGATGTTCACTTTTCAGTTTTCCTAGATTCTGTCTGGATTAATTACCTATTTCATGTTGAACATTCTTTTGGCATGAACTGCAAACTCACAGTAAGAATGTGTCAGAAATATCCTTTTCACAGGAAAATGATTAGTGCTTTATTCCCCTCAAATCTCCTTCCCTTTTCAGATAAATGGAAGTTAGACTCCACGGTAATAAGGAAAAATAATAGAAATTCAATTAAAAGAGCTTAACCCCCCCCCCCAAAAAAAAAAACCCCTACCTGACAGAAAGTTGTTCAGCAGATACAAAATTAAAAGCAAACAAGCTGAGTATCTACCAGCAACAAGAATAAAATATGATTCATCGAAATTTTAAAAAGGGCTATGGGGACTATTATGACTGCACTGCAGAAAGAGACTAAGAAATACAGTTTAGTGCCATTTCATATTGAAAAATCAACATGCTGTGTATCAAAAATAATTGATGAATTAAGCAGTCACTTTAGAGGCTCTAAAAACACTTTAGAGAGTAATTTTAAACTGCAAAGATGAAGCTTTTAGGAATACCGATTGAGTTCAGTCCACTTTAAAATACGGAGTTCCATGAATATATTTCTAAGTAACCAATGCTGACAGTTACTGAAACTTAACCTGATTACCTGTTCACTGAAAATGATTCTTCTACCCCTCTCCATACACTCTATGTATCCACAGATTTGAGGATAATAGAACTGATGACTTCCTCACGGATAATAATAGTGAAGACCAGTCTCTCAGGCTTGAAAGGTTTACACAGATCTACCTACAACGCCTTAATAACAAGGAAATATACCTGTGACCCCTTCCCAGAGAAACAAACAAGCTTCTGGTTAAGAAAATAAAAATAAAGGCAAAACCTATAACCTAAAAGTTCAAGAGAAAGAGAGAGACATTTTCAGCAGGACTTCTTGAGGAATTATTTTGGTCTTTAGTGCTAAAATCCAGTGAATTAGTACAAAAACTGTTCCCCAAAACAAGATTTGCACAAGCGTGAAGTTTTTCCATCCACACAAATGCAGCATCTAGCATAGCGCTTTGCATGTAAAAGCACTCCCCTCAAAATAAATGAGTTGAATGAATGAATGGTGCGAATTGGCCCACCACCAACTAGAACAGGATTGGATACCTTTTCTGTCAAGTGCCAGAGAATTAATATTTTACGCTTTGGGGGCCACGCAGTCTGTCAAAACGACCCAACTGTGCCATTTTATCATAAAAGCAGTTATTGGTTATAACAACACAAATATATTGCAAATATTGATAAGTAATCACTGAACAAGAGCCACAAAATCAGAAAAGTCATGACTTGTATGGAAGACAGAGATGATGATGACTTGATTGAAAAATGTGTCCCCAAAATCAATATTTTGAATTGTCCTTTTTGTTTGATGCCCTGGAGGTTCTAGACCTCAGAGTAATGACCTAAGAAATATTTACAGTAAATAGAGATCCGACTTCCTTTTATAGAGTAGAAAGGGGGCAATTACGAAAGGAGACATTGGAAAAGGAGAAACAGCACGATCTCAGACAGATAAATGTTAGTGAAGACATGGAAACAACCAAAATGTCTTTCGATAGATGAATGGATAAAGAAGTTGTGATATATATACACAATGGAATACTATTCGGCAGTAAGAAAAGATGATATAGGAACATTTGTGACAACATGGCTGGATCTTGAGAGTGTAATGCTGAGCGAAATAAGTCAGACAGAAAAAGCAGAGAACCATGTGATTTCACTGATATGTGGTATATAAACCAAAAACAACAAAAGAACAACACAAACAAATGAGAAACAGAAACTCATAGACACAGACAATAGTTTAGTGGTTACCAGAGGGTAAGGGGGGGTGGGGGGTGGGAGATGAAGGTAAGGGGGATCAAATATATGGCGATGGAAGGAGAACTGACTCTGGGTGATGAACACACAATGGGATTTATAGATGATGTAATACAGAATTGTACACCTGAAATCTATGTAATTTTGCTAGCTGTTGTCACCCCAATAAATTTAATTAAAAAAAAATGTTAGTGAAGAGTAGACAGTGAAGTTGAAAATCTGGAAACATAGTCACTTAAAGCTAAGGATGGCTACCTACCCCTTAGAAAGTCTTCGAATTCCCCCCATGTACTTCTGTTTGTAGACTGCAGCTTTAATGAATTGTTCACTGCAAATTGCAGATGGTAACTTCTTGGACCCAAGTCTCTTGAGAGACAGCAAATCCAAACCACTCCTAAGCAAATACTAAGGAATTCAAAAATTCAAATTACAGTATATATAAAAAATCTATAACTCTAACTGAGCTGTTAATGTCTTCTTAAACTATTCTCAGAAGTCTACACTGCAACTGAATAACTGATACTACAGTTATATCAGAAATTTTGGAAAAACATTAGTACTACAGCAATGGTAAAATAACTATTCAAAGCAAACCCCAAGTGCAAGAGGAGAGAAGATAGTTGATTTTTAAGAGCCTGCATGCCACAGAAGAGAATAGTTTAAAAGACGAGGAAACAAAAGGCGCTAAAAAGAAATGTCATGAAAGTAGGAGACCCAAGAAAGTATAGGTCTTTGGAGCCCAGGAGAGGAGGGAGATGTTTGTAAGGAAAGCCTTCCATGCCTTTTTATACTTCAGAGAAGTTAAAGAAGCATGGGGAAAGTCCATTGACTTTGCCAGAAATAGTTTTTTTTTTTTAATTTGCCATACAAATTAAAAGTTAAATAAACCACTTTCTGTTTCAACCTTTTTATTATAAAAAATTAGGAGTATAAAAAAAGCAATGCTTGCCCGGCCCCTAACTCTTTTCAAACTTAATTGTCCATTTGCATCAGAAATGTAAACTTGCTAAATAATAAAGGCCCTTGCAAAGATTAAAACACAAAAACATTTATCAGAGCGTGGTTTATAATATGAAAAAAAAAATCACAGCAAAACAGAAGACAATCTAAGTACCCCACAATAGGAAATTCATTACAGCCGTGTGCTCATTCAATTAGATGTTGGGAGTAGATTAGCAAGCAGACCGGGTGCTCAGGATTACCTGTTGGCTGAAAAACGGGTTACCAAATACTATTAGGTTGGTGCAAAAGTAATTACGGTTTAAAAGGTTAAAAATAACTGCAAAAGCCGCAATTACTTTTTCACCAACCTAATAGCATGATCCTGTTTTGCTATATACAGATCTCTGTGGTTTATAGGTGATTTTTAATCTTCTTTTCCTGAATCATAACTTCACACTTTCCTCTTATAAACATATAATTCTTCAGTCAGATTTTAAGGGAAATGCATGTCCATTTAGTGAATTCGAGCCTTAATCATTTTTCTATAATTATTATTTTTTGATGCCCCCCCCTTTCCTACAGCTTACATAAAGGTTTGTTTTCCTATGATGCCCCAAATTAGTGTATTTTTAAAATGACATTTGGCAATGTGATCATTCTCTTGTAAAAATTGACAATTACGTTTCCTCTGTGCACCCACCTAAATTAATATTTGTTCAGGGAAACTTGGAGGTTTACTATAGCTGTTCTTATTTTACAAAATGGAGCCAAACATCTTACACCATACATGGGAAACCTAATACAATTCCAAAGGTTTCTTTATACACCCTTATTGCCAGGCATAATTATTGTTCCTCCTTCCACAAAGCTTAAGCCAGGCATTAATAACTATTCCTGCCACATCAACTAAATATATGGCTGGTGATAACTATACAATCCATAAATATATGACAGGAAAATAATACTGCACAAAACTAAAAAAATTTGGAGCAGATGGACTAAAGAGCTTCCTGTAGGGTCTCTAAGAAAATAATAAACAGTGGCATCATCAGAATTTAAATTTAAGACGCTACAACATGTATATGTGCCTTGAAAACCTTAGGCTATGTGAAAGAAGCCACTCACAAAATAATACAGATTGTATGACTCCATTTATAGGAAATAGAAAACAGACACATTTATAGAAAAAGGAAATAGCTTATTGGTTGTATAGGGCTGGGGGCAGCCCTACTTAACATCAGGGGGACAGGTATTTTGGTATCAGAGAACTAGGGTAGTATTTGTATTAATCAGGATTCTCCCGAGAAACAGAACCAATAGGAGATAGATAGATAGATAGATAGATAGATAGATAGATAGATAGATAGATAGATAGACAGACAGACAGAGACACAGACAGATAGATGAAGAGATTTATTATAGGATGTGGCTCATGCACTTAAGGAATCAAGAAGTCCCACAATGAGTTGACTGCAAGCTATAGAACCAGGAAAGCTAGTGGTATAATTCAGTCTGAGTCCAAAGGCCTAAGAACCAGGGGGCTGCAGCTCTAAGTCCTATAGTCTGAATGCCTGAGAACCAGGAACTCAGATGTCCAAGGGCAGTAGAAGATGGGTGTCCCAGATCAAGGAGAGAGAGAATTTGCCCTTCCTTCACCTTTTTGTTCCATCTGGGACCTCAATGAATTGGATGGTGCCAGCCACACTGGTGAGGGCGGATCCCTTTATTCAGTCTACTGAATCAAAGGTTAATCTCTGCCAGAAGCATCCTCACATACACACCCAGAAATAATGTTTTACCAGCTATCTGAGTGTCTGTTAGGTCAGTCAAGTTGACACATAAAATCAGCTGTCACAGTGTTAACACAACCTCATAAGGTTACGATGAAGATGCCTGTAAAAAGACTTAACACAGTACTTGGCAAGGGGTAAGCACTCAACAAATGTTTGCTCTTGGCATCGGTGTAAGATTACATTCCGTTTTTAATTCTTTAACTTGGGTAATTTTCTAAAGATAGATCAGACATTGGACCACCATCCATTTTTAGCACTAAGCTGGTTGCACTTCATCAGAATTCAACATCCATGGGCACTTTGATCAACACCTTTTCTGGGGTATGAAGAGCATTGATTGGTACCTAGGGTGTTCATCTGGCATCTGATTCATCCAACGGTGCCAGCTGTAGTTACCATAAAACTCCTATCATGTTGTTTAGGGAAGGCTCCCAGGCCAAGTGGAACAAGTAAAGAGAGTTTAAAGCTCATTTCTCCTTCACGCTCTTTTTTTCCCCTCACGCTTTTGCAGTGAACTTTTGGCTGCAAAAAACAGTTTAGGGCTGAAGGTAACAAAGTCCAATAAAAGCAAAAGAGGAGCCTCAGGAAGTTGGCGGTTTCCCCCGAGGCTGGCTCTTGCTTTAAGCTTTAAGAAAGGGAAATAAAGGAGATTTGGAAGTTTCCCTTGACTGTGTCTAGCCTAACCTCCAGAGTAGGAAAAAAGGCAAGACTGCACAGAAATTCCACGTAGGCATGGCTTCTGAGTTTCAACCCTCAGAAACCTAGCATCGCTGCAACGAGGCACCTGTGGCTGAGGAGGGAGCGTGCCAACACAGAGAGAGAACAGCCACATTCTAGCCTGGAATCTCGGAGGGTAACGCAGATGTGTCTACCTGGGTGTAGAAGTCTGAGGACTTCACACCACTTCCCACCCCCATACTATAAGGAGGTAAATGTAAATTTCTATCACAGTAATAAAAGTTTGAGATTTCCTTGGATGTCTCATTTATTTCAATGTGTCATATAGTTTATTCTTAGGTAACTTTCATTATGTTAGCATTTGCACACGGGGAATTCAGTTGCAATGGTCAACCCTGTTTTCCAAAATGTCAGGAGAAGTGAAAAATGTATATCCTATGTAGAAAACAATATAGGAAAAGCCGTACTCCCATATCATGCAAACTGGAGTTCAAAAGGGAGAAATCTTTATGGATAGAAATTATATACCCTTGGGCTAGCAATTCCATTTCTAAATATTTATCCCTAAGGACATCGATGTGTGCTAAGGTTTAGCTCTAAGGATGGCCATTGCAGCATTGTAGATAATAGTAAAAAATGGAAAACAAAATATTCATCAATAAAATATTGATAGAAGTATGATACATGCAATGCATAAAATATGTAACCATTAAAAATATGTGTATACATATTGCCAGCAAAAGATGTACATAATATCTTAAGAGGGAAAATTTGGTTATGCTAAACAGTATGCTCCATATTATCTCACTTTTAAAAACATCTATAGCTATACATGTATATACAGAAAAAGACATGAAATTATATATGGCAAATTGTTTAGTTTTCTCTGAATAGTGACATTATGGGCAATTTTTTCTTTGTTTCAAATTTTGCCTATCCATATTTTCTTATTTTTTAACAACAAACATCTTGTGCAATATAAAAAAAAATACTTTAACAATTCAATATGCATATTCCGAAAAGTAAAAATTCAGTGAAAGAATAAAACAGAAAATGTGAAATCAGAAAATTTCCCGGACAAGTCAAGAAATCTAAACAAGCTGGAATTTAAATCTCATAATAGGCCAACTCCTGTTAAGAACTAGGACTAGAGATGAATAAAAAGAGCTTGTATGCTTCCAAAGTAGCTCACAGAAACACAAACACGGAAACAAATATTTACAGTAAGTTATGATGCTCACATATAAAGGGGTCCATGAGGCAAGGAGGGAAGTACATAAACTTAAGGAGTAAGAAAATTTCAAAACGGAGAAACAGAAATTACTCAATAAACTTCATTATTAACTTAACAGCTATGAAATGTCCCACTAATAATAACTGTTTTTTTTTTAACTGACATTCTTAGATTAGCTTAAATTCATTAAACTTCTAAAGTACTCATGCTTTGTAGGATTTATCACAACAGCAAACAGGTAAGTGTACCCTGAATGATTGGCTCCAGGTGCCCAAAGAAAGTTTGAAACTTAGAATGAAGGTTTCCTGAGGGTGAGAACGATGTCTGTTCTTTACATCATTTATCTCTAGCATCTAACAGTGCATTGCGCACAGCAGGCACACACATTTGACTTGGATGAATAAACATGAACGAACAAATAGAAATAAAAACTGTCAGTTTATCCTTTTCTCCAGGGCAGGTTGTCTTGCCAGTCCCAAGAATGTCTTTCACTTGTAACTTACAATCAAAACCTCTCAGACTGCTCTGCAACTGCTGACCCTACACCCTAACCAATCGTAAGTGGTTCTTAAGTTTTCCATGGCTGGATCCTGTGTCCCCTGCTCTGTAAATCTCTAAGCCATTCTTCTTCACCCCCTTTTATTTATCAAGTGGCAGCAGACTATATCTTTCCCACCCCCTTCCCTTTGGGGTAGGAGGGGGTGGGGGATGGGAAGAGCAGTGAAGAATTAATTACATCACATGATATGATACAGAATAAAGGAAAAGGGATTAGCCTTGTATTTAAATCCCAACTCTGCCACTTCTTAGCTCCATCCCCTTGGGAAAATTACTTAGAGTCTGTGGGTCTTGACTTATGCACATATAAAATCAGGACAATACCACCAGACTCACAGAGATGTTGTGATATTAAATTAAATGATCTATGTCATATTACTTAGTGTTGTGCCTGGACCACAAGCATGGAATGGAATAGTTTGTTTTCCTTGTTTCTGTGGTTGTTATATAATGACATCTCTCCCTAAGTTACTCATTGAAAGACAATTCCTCTAGGGAAATGACATATCCTAGTTTCTTTAGAGTCAAGTCCTTATTCCTTCAAACCGTTTCTATATCATCTAATAAAACAAAATCAGAAAAAAAAGTCATCTTAAGCAGACCGCTTCTTAAATGCTGGTTTGTATAACACCTTTGAAAGACACCTTAGCCTAAGTTCCACAGCAACAGCTTCTAGACCTGTAAACATGCTTGTTTGTACATCTCGACTGGTAACAAATGTTTAACACACCAGCATATATGTACACTTACTTATATGTTATATACATCAACTATAGAAAGAAAAATATTCAGCAAACTAAGAATATTTGGAACAATGGTGCTTAATTTTTAAAAATGTACAACATCTTTAATTTTAATAAACTTTGAACCTCCATGTAATACAAACATATATCAGAGACACTCCCAATCTCAGTACAAAACATTGTAAATAATATAATCTGCTAATAAGCACATGAAAAGATGCTCAACACCATCATAAGTTATCAGGAAACTGCAAATCAAAACCACAAGGAGGTACCACTTCATACCCAAGAAGGATGTCTAGGTATAATGACATCAAGAGATGACAATAAATGTTGGTAAGAATGTGGAAAACTGGAAACTCTCATATTATTGTTAGCAAGAATGTAAAATGGTATAATCACTTGGAAAAATAGTTGGGCAATTCCTTGAAAAGTTAAAAACAGACTTATCATATGACCCAGAAATTCCATTCCTAGGTATGTATGTCAAAAGAATGGAAAGTCTACATAAAAACTCGTATACAAATGTGCATAGCAGCATTACGCTAGTGAAAAAGCAGAAACAACCAAATGTCCATCAACTGATGAATGGATAAACAAAATGTGCTACTGTCATGCAATGGACTACTATTCAGCCATAAAAAAGTGAACTTCTGATGAACCTTGAAAATATTAGGTTAGGGAAAAGAAGCCAGACACAAAAGAACACACAGTGCATAATTCCATTTACATGAAACGTCCACAGTTGGCAAATCCATTGAGACAGAAAGTGGTTGCCAGGGACTGTGGGAAGAGAGGAATTGAGAGTGACAGCTAATAGGTATAGGATTTCTTTGAGGGGTTCTATTTGTTTCCTATGGCTGTTTCCTGTGATAAATTGCCACAGAGTGGCTTGAAACAACACAAATTTACTGTTACAGTTCTGGAGGACAAAGTCAAAAGAGTCTTATGAGGCTAAAGTCAAGTTTGTTTCTGGAGGGTCTAGAGCAGAATCTGCTCCGTTGCCTTTCCTAGTTTCTGGAAGCTGCCTGCAGTTCTTGGCTCATGATGACTTCCTCACATCACATCCCCTTTTCTCCATCTGCTTCATTTGTCACATCACCTTCTTCCTCTTCTATAGTCAAGTCTCCCTGTCTCCTTCTTATAGGGACACGTGTGATTACATTAAAGGGACCACCCAGATAATCCAGGATAATCTCATCTCAAAATCCTTCGCTTAATCACATATGCAAAGTCTTCTTTATATATAGGGACTGTACAGGGACTACTCTATAATCCCTATATAATAGAGACTGTATATAGAAATAGGGACTATTTCTGGGTTCCAGAGATTAGGACCTGGATATCTTTGGGGCCATTATTCCGCCCACCACAAGAATGGTTTAAAACATTCCGGAATTTGATAGTGGTAGTCGAAGTACAACTTTGTGAATATACTAAAAAGCACTGAATTGTACATTTTAAAAGAGTGAACTTTACGATATGTGAATTACAAAAGAACCATTATTTTCTTTAAAAGACACAGTTGTCAGAATATAGCTATTACATGGTTCAAAAAAAGGGACAATTTGTAAGTTGCATTTAGGCATAACTTTAAGGAATAAAGAAATTCCATAAAGCCGAGGTTAATGGGGCTTCAGATACACCTTTCAACAATCCACACGTGGAATCAGCATGTCTAATAAAATGATGGAACTAAATATACATACCCTATAAATCCACTTAACTAACACGCATAAACTGCAGTGGATAGCCATATTCTACTGACGGATACCTGATGATGCAACCGGTCTTCATTATGACCCCCACTCTTCCTTCAGGATACCTGGCTACGATAGGTGACACATGATCTTCTGATGGAAGTGCAAAGAACAAAACCATCAATCCGTACATTAAATTTTATGAAGGCTTAATTTCTATTTTTAAGATAAATAAGAAATATTCTAATATTTTCTTCCCATACCTCATGGGTGGACTTACACACAGACCATCACTTTAGAGACTGCTGCTCTTGACAATGGTCCCAAACTTCACTGCACGTCAAAGTCATCAGGGAACTCATTAAAAAATAGAGAGCCTAGGCTTCATCTCTAGGGTTCTAATTCGGTAGCCCAAGCTATCCACAAATTTTGAATACCCTACTCTACATACTGGAAATCATTTCTGTTTATTTTTCTCCGAAGCCCATAACTTGGGTAGAGTTGCTGAGCCAAACAAGTAAAAAAGAAAATATACTCCAATTGAAGTTGAGTATAACATAAAGAAACAAGGCCAATAACATTCTCTTGTTTGACCTGTATTTCAGCCATTTCATATCAAAGTCATAGGACCCCATCAATTGTTTAAGCAAGTAAATTGCTCAAATGACTGCTTACATAAGTAGAGGCAATGCTCCATGACTCTGAAGCAAAAAAGAATGGTACTCCTGAGAATATCTCGCTCATTACTGCTGAATTAGAACCTAGGGCAATACGTTCCACCATGCTACTGTGAGAAGAATTAAGTCCATCTTTTAATAAAGGGGAAAAACCAGACAACAAGGCCTATATGGTATGAAGGCATCTAAAGCATAAAAGGTAAGTAATGTATACCCAAAACATGAAAAAGGCTTTAGAATGACATCCAACTAATAGTGCAATCCACAGACTCTGACAAATCCTTTTCTGTCAACTATGAAAAGTCTCTCAAACTTGAAACAACCTTAAAACAAAATGCATAATCTTCTTTAAATACTACTGCTGGATTTGTATGCGTGTTAGAGAGGCATTCTGAGTACCTATGCAAAGGCTTACCAAATTCTTGCTGTCTTAATTCCAAATGATTCCTAAGCGAGTTATTTGGCCTTTTACAAACAAGTGATTTTAGTCATCTAATCAAGGGAAGTCTAATTTGGAAACATTAGTGTTTCCAGAAATGAGTCTCTTAGTGATATTTTATCCGAGGCAAGAAGAAGCTGAGATACTTCTGGTCTTATCAACACATTTATATAACACGGAAATGAGCTTAAATACCACAGATAACTCCAATTTTGATTTTAAAAAATTTAGATCAGTTAAGGATATATGGTGAATAAAATATTTTAAAAACAGACCTATGAATTTCTTGGAAAGTATCGAAATAATGTGTTCAATCAGATCTCAAAATCCATAAAGCCCTTCAAACTATTAATGCCATTTAATCACTACTCTCCTTCAACGATTCTCTCTCTACACCCTACGTCCCCATTTACCCCCCAAAGAAAATCCCACCCCTTGTATAAGTTTAAACCAATATATTTTATTGACTGGAATTGCAGAATGGCACACAATTAGCCTCATTTGAGTCATGTCATTATTTCCAGCTCACTGGCATTTATTCAGATGAGCACAATTTGCAACCTCTGAGCCCAGCTCTTCTGATGTTAACTGGCATCATTAAAACCCTCCCAGTGTCCAACTCGTTTGATCTTTTAAAGAATGTCCTGGGTCTGTGACTCAGAGCCGGAAACTCCTGGCTGGAAACCCTGAACGGCGTTCACGTTCGGTCACAGACTACTCACATCAGTTAACAGTCCTCACAGACCATGATTCCAACTCAAGGGAGAAAACTTTTCATGTAAAAATTCTTTAAACACAAAATGAACAGACAATTGGATTAAAATAATGTACAGGGGGCGGGAGCAGCTCCTAAATGTTAAAACTTCAAAAGTTGAGATTGTAAAATGTTCAGAGTAAAGTATCTTAAAAGAGCATAGCAGATCTGGACATTGGAAAGGACAGATAGAGGAACGAGAATATAAAGGCAAAAGCAATAAATGGTGAAATTTCAAAAGCTCCAATTAAAAATTTTCTATGATAAGTTTTGATATAGTGCTCAACTCATATGCTCTCCAAATGCTTTCTTTAAAAAAATTAAAAACAACTAGTTAAACAATAAGTGGGAAGCTTAATTCTTTTCTATTTAAAGAAAAATAAAATCACAATATTTTTATTTTCCCACACATTTCACACACGGCATATGTGTGAATAGTATTCCATTATACGAACATACCATAGTCAGTTAAAATTTCATTTCAAAAATGAAAAAGCATATTTAAAAATCTACTTACAGAATGACAAAGTAAATGTTATAATATCCACAAATGTTTAATAAAAGGCAAGTTCCTGCTGTCCTTTTAAGTTAAAAATAAGGCCAAACTACAACTTTCAACTGCAAAGAGTCATTGTGTAGTATATAAAAAGCTCAGCATGGAAATAGTTTCAACAAATGTACAAAAAGCGTTTTTCATGCCCAGGAAGAACGGAGGGCATCAAAAAACATGTCCCAACTACAAATAACATAGCGCTCAGTTCAAAAAGACCAGCAAATTCCTTCTCTAATGCATAGCAAATTAAACTTCACTTCCCTGCAAGGTTGTACAGGCAATCCACCTTTAAATATCCCCACAAACAAAACACAAGAACAACAAAAGAGATTCCAGAGTGTAATAAATACTGAATCCACAGTAGGCGACAGAATCCTTACTGTACACAGCTGAGAAAACCTGCCACGGGACAATGGATCACATTTCCATATTAAATTATATTTATCACGCTGAAAAATGCTTAAACAAAATACAGGATTTCTATTGGCCATCTTCATACCACACTCATTCCCTAAAACCTTCCAAACCTGCTGAGTCCTATTGAAAATCATTCCCACCCCATGGTGCTCTAAGGGAGCTGCTAGACAAAGGGCTGGGATGATGGGAGAGGGCAGGGACAACTACCTTCCCCTGCGATTTCAGAAAATAAATCAATGAAAGAGGATAGAATAGCCAAAACATAACCTTGGCATAGGGTGTTTCCGGGAAAATCACGGCTGTGACAAATGGCCTGAAGTGAACTCTTCCAGCGGTCAAGAATCCCCAGGAAAGGCCCCTCCTCTCCTTATCTATTGCTCAATTGTACAATACTCTGCTTTGAAAATATAACACCCTCTTAGAGCTGGGCAAGATGAAAGGGCTTTTCTTCATGATCCTGTAACGCCTATTAATTTTTGCTACAACAGACTCACAGCTGATTAAGGAAACAAGGGCTAACACTGCCTCCCATTCTCATCTCAAGACTTAAGAGAGAAAATGTTAAAAGTGAATGAGCCCTCTTTTCACTATAATATGTTGATTTTCATTTATGCGCACCCCATAAGCTTTTTCTCCTCCAACCTTGGGCAATTTGTTTAGACTGGAAGTTCTTTTCCTGGTTGAAACATAAGTAGCAATGTTACTAGATTTCTATGCAGTTACAGAAGTATCTTTCTGAATTATTGTGACTCATTCACTGCCACTCAGAACACAGGTTTAAAATCAATGACTGAAACAGCAAAACTTAAACTGTCCCCGAAGTACACTCACACTTTTATCACAATTGGTAAAGAAACATGATAGGGTGCAAAAAGAACAGAATTAAAATTAAACCAAAGAACATTAAGATCCCCACGTTATACTTGTTTTTACGTCAATTTGGATGTCAGACTTCCTACATTCATCAGAAAATATCAAGATTATTGTCAAGTTTAACATAGGATAGAATGGATGCCAAACATAGTAACTAGCTTGAAAAAAATGTAGCTTCTATAGTTTTGGTTTTTTAAAGTACAAATAAACATACTGAAAAAAATATAGATCTTAATTACACAGTTTGGTGAATTCTAACAAATTATACACACTGCTGTAAACACCACTCTAATCAAGATATAGACCACAGAAATACAATGTCAGCCGCATTATCAATTTTCAATTTTCTAGTAACCACATTTTAAAAAAACTAAAAAGAGACGGATGAAATTTGAATGTTTTATTTAACTCAGTATATCCAAAATATTATCATTTATATATATATATATATATATATATATATATATATATATATATATAATTGATTTTTAAAATATTATCAATAGCATATTTTACTTTTTTTATAGGACTAAGGCTGAGATCTGCTGTATATTTTACACTTACAGCACATCACGATTTAAACTAGCCATAGTTCAAGGGCTTACTAGCCACAGGAGGCTAACAGTTCCCACACGGGATAGCGCAGATAGAGTTCAGAAAATTTCCTCCTGTCTCTTTCTGGTCTATCCTTCTCCTCCTCACCCCAAGTCAACCACTATTCTCATTTCTATCCTAATCAATTATTTTTGCCTATTCTTGAATTTCATAAAAGTAAAATGTACAGATTTTTTTGTGACGGGCTCCTTTCACTAAGCATGTTTTTGAGATTTATCCACATTGTCGCAAGTACCGTGGTCCATTCCTCTTCATGACCGAATGGCTTTCCACTGTATGAATACACCACAATTTGCTTACCCACTGACCAGCTGATGGCCACTTCGGTTGTTTCCAAATATGCTACAATTAATAAAGCTGAAAGCAATATTCTTGTACAAGTCCTTTTGTGGACATGTTTTCCTTTACTCAGGTAAATATCTAGAAATTGAAATGTTGCATCATAAGATAGGTTTATATTCATCTTCATGAGAAACTGCCAAATACTTTTCCACAGTGGTTTTATCATTTTACATTCCCAACAATAATGTATGAGATATCCAATTACATCACATCTCCTCCAATATTTGGTCTTGTTAGTCTCTTTAATTTTAGTGATTCTAGTGGTGTATACATTTTCCAATGACAAACAATACTGACACTTTTTTCATGTGTTTACTAGCTAATCATATAACATCTTTTTTGAAAAATGGTTGGGCAAAGTGAAGGGAATGTTGTTATGAAGACAAATTGAGGTTGCTTATATGAAATTACTTGTAACTTTAAAATAAAGGACACGTTGAAGGACTACCTGGGCTAGGCAGATAATGTAAATCCAGAAGCCAAGGGGACTGCAGCAATTAGAGTACACGCTCATCTACAGGAAGCCACTAACACTAAGTGTTCACTGGCTTTTTCCATGTGGAACAGCAGGCCAGGGACTGCAAGAGAGTAGATATTAGGTTGGTGCAAAAGTAATTGCGGTTTAAAAGGTTAAAAATAATTGCAAAAACTGCAATTACTTTTGCACCAACCTAATACGTATTTTTCTGTTTTTAATTACTGCTAGCAATTTATTTAAAATATTAATCCTATGATACTCAAACAAAATAGGCCATACATTTTCAAACTCTGATTTATATAAGTGTTAGTGGTTTTTACAAGGATAAACATCCTTAGGGTGGTAAATATTAAACCATTCAGGATTGCTGCTAGTGACTGGTCAAAGCTGACACCTAGTAAGACAAAGGATGGCAATCTACCAAAGGCAGATGACAAAATCATTTGGGCTGGCAAGGCAACAGTATTTCAGATAGAGTTAGCCACAAACAATTGGCCAGGGAAGCTCCCCTTTCCTCTTTCCTAGCAACCCTCCTATATGACAGAATATATGCTATCGCATTCTTATTCTTAAATGATCATCCTTATCATGTACAATTTAGTTTTGAATAAGAACGAAGGTAACAACTAATAATACTTTGTGGCAATGTCTACCTCGTAGTATCTGCATTACTTGGGGAGAGCAGGAGATGTTATGTTGGTGGGATATAACACAGAACAGCTGCTTTGGAAAACAGTCTGGTAGGTCTTCAAATGGCTAAACATCAAGTGATATGACCCAGCAATTCCTCTCTTCGATACATACCCTAGGAAAATGAAACCCATGTCCACATAAGAACTTGTACATGAATGTTCACAGCAGCATTACTCATAACAGCCCAGAAGTGGAAACCCAAATGTCAATCAACTGGTGAATGGATAAATAAAATGTGGTATAGCTACACAATGTAATTATTACTCAGCCATAAAAAGGAATGAAATACTGACACGTGCTACAACATAGATGAACTTTGAAAACATTATGCTAAGTGGAAGAAGCCAGACACAAAAGGCCACATATTGTATGACTCCATTTATATGAAATGTTCAGAAAGGCAAATCTATTCAGACATAAAATAGATTATTGGTTCCCTAGGGCTGGAGGGCATGAAGGGTGTGGGATTTCTTTTGGGGTTAATGAAACTGTTCTAAAGTTGATTGTGGTGATGGCTGCACAACTCTGTGAATATTCTAAAAGCCATTGAATTGTACACTGTAAATGGGTGAGTTGTACAGTATGTGAATTATACCTCAAGACAGCTGTTTATATGAACAGGAAAGAAAAACTGTAGGTATTGGTGAGCCGCAGAGCCTATCTCTTCTGGTCCCAGATATTCTTTCCCTCTGCTATTTGAAGTTCAGAGAACTTTGATGTCTTATATCTCTCCTCTGTACTGTTTCTGAATTTCAAATACATTTAGTGTACTTAACACAATGTTCTCCCCTACTAGACTCTGAACTCCAAGAAGGCCAAAAATGTCTCAGAAATCTTTATATCCAGAGAGTCTTATAAAGCCTGGCTTATATTTTCAATATTTTTATTTTAAGGTTAACGCTTTTTGTGTTCTGCCTGGGGAATCCTTGCCTAATGTTTGCTGTTGCAGGGGACACGGGGTTTGAGGCGGAAGCTGCACCACCTGCTTTTCCTTGCTCTCCTCATCACCTCTACTCATCTGAGGATGAATAAATGACAACTTGGCAGAACACTTCTGAAAGGCAGCCAACCCTTCTACTTGAACATCATCTGGAACAGCAAGAGACTTCATGAGATTATGAGAGAAATAGGATCCCTTTTACGCCTACAACCCATAAAGCAAAAGAATGACGACCAAAAAAACAAAACAAAACAAAACATTTAAAGAGTGTAAAATAAAAGCGAAAAAAGAAAAACAGCTGAAGAATGGATTTAAATGGTCTCTAGTTAACAAGATGAATTTTAATAGCACTCATAATAGCAATACACAAATTTAAAAATAAAACTAATAAACATATATTTAACTTTTTACAACTTCTACTTAAAAGTCTATACTAGATTAAAGCACCACCCACCCTCTTTTATTAATAATCTCCAATGCCCAAAAGCTAAACCTACATGGGGCAAATTTACTGTGAGAAAAGAACATTTAGATTAGACCTTTCTTTTCCTTAATGATAGTTTGTAATCTTTGGACACAAAGAATTCTGGGCTCCTGGTAACAAGCAGAATGATCATAACAAGAAGAAATGCTGCCCTAGACTCAATGTAGTGGTGACACAATTGAACTGTTCTTGCTAGTAACAAATAATGCTGCTAGAAACTTCAGTACAAATTACTACATTCCACCTCTCTCTCATGCTCAGGTAAACATGGAAAGTTATAAAAAAATCTGTTTAATAAGATCATATTATTAAAACTCTGAAAAAATATTTAGCTCAAGAATATAATCCAAAAGAAAGGAAAAACTTTACATATGTAATTACTTCTTAAACAATTGTAAGTAGAGAAAAATTGGAAGCAACTTAAAAATCCAATCAAAAATGGATTATTTGATTACTTATGATACTGTACACTCAATGGAAAGTAATTAAGCCATTAAAATGTGTAGCAACATCAAAAGTCTTTCTAGCAAAAACTATAAAATATATACATGTAAAGAAAATGAGGATATGGAAAAATTAAAATGGTTTTGTGAAAGGTTGATGAGAAATACTATTTTTCTCATTATCCAAAGTAAAGGCGATGCTATAAAAACCAAATGTCCTTGAAAGGGGGATAAAAACATTTTAAAGCATCTTTAAAATATAAAATCTAATATATAATCCATAAAAGCACTAAAAATTAATCTATTTTAGCTCACAACATCTTTCTCATTAGGATCCTTACGCAAAGCCTAAATAACGTAAAAACTTATGCATTAACCAATCTCAAAAGAAAAGGAGAAAGTGAAGTGTGGGAAGAGTTCAAATATGCTCACATAAAGATTTCTCCAATATTGTGACATGTCAAGGTCAACTAAATACAAACATGACGAGCAAACATACATAGAGATAGTATGTGAATTACTTCTCAGTAAAGCTGTATTTTAAAAAAAGGAGTAGTGATTAAGAAATAGACTTTGAATTCAGACAGACCTGAGTTTGTATTCTGACTCTACCATATCTTAGCTGGATGACTTTGGGCAACTATTTAATCTCTGTCAGCCTTCCAGGAAAAAAAAAAGTACTTATCACAGAGAGGGCTTTTTCAGTATGAGTAAATGAGATTATAAATATAATAATTGTAGTGTACAGTGCTTACTATATAGAAAGCACTTGTAAATCAATAGATGCTTACCACCACTATTAAAACATCTCTAATAGTTTTCCAGCTGAAAGCATTCTGCCGATTTCATATGAAAACAAAGAAAATGTTACATGTGGACAAATAGAAAAGTAGAACACATTTGTCTTTATATGATATTTTATATGGTTTGATAAGCTCTCTTTGTAGTAAAAAGCCCATTTTAAAAAAACACACACAGAAAAAAACACCTCATGATTTCCTTTACTTAGAAGCATGAGGACAAAATTGTTTTACTAATCATTCCTATAGGAATGAAATGTAACTTGACTGACCAGGAAAGTTAAAAGCAATGAAGAGAATATTTAAAGCATCTGAATTTCTCCAAAAAGATATATAAGTGGCCAATAAACACAGGAAAAGATGCACAATATCATGTATTATCAGAGTAATGGAAATCAAAGCCATGGGAGATACTCTTCACATTCACTAGGATGGCACAGTTTACAAAAAAGCAGGTAACAGCAAGTGTTGCTGAGGATGAGGAGAAATTAGAGCCTGCGTACACTGCTGGTAGGAATGTAAAATGGCTCCGCCACTTTGGAAAAGAATTGTGGCAGTTCCTTAAATGGTTAAACATGGAATAACCATATGATCCAGCAACTCCATTCCTAGGTTACACCCTTCAAAAATGAAAACGTATGTCCATGCAAAACCCTGTACCTAAATGTTCATAGCAGCATTATTCATAATAGCCAAAAAGTAGAAAAAAACGCAAATGTCCATCAATTGATGAATGGTAAATAAATTGTAGGACAACCATACGAAATATTATTCAACCATAAAAAGAAATGAAGTATTGGTACATGCTACATTGATGAACCTTGAAAACATGTTAAGTGAAAGAAGCCAGTCACAAAAGACAATATATTGTATGATTCCATTTACATGAAATGTACAGAATGGCAAATTCAGAGAGACAGAAAGTGGTTGCCTAGGGCTAGAGGGGATGTGTGTGGGGGGGCAGGGGGGTTTAAGGGGATGACAGCTAAAGGGCACAGTAATTTTGGGGGGGAGATGGTAAAAATGTTCTAAAATTGATTGTGGTGATGGCTGCATAACTCTGTAAGTATACTAAACACTATTAAATTGTAAACCTTAAATGGATGATATGATTGCCTGTGAATATCTCAGTAAAAGTTTTTTGAAGCAGAGAACATTGCTTCTCAGAGCCATAACTTTGTATTAAGTCAAAAGGAAGTAAGAAAATGAAGGTGAATGGGGCAAAGATGATGAGATGAGAAAGCTGAATGGCAAAAATAAGGAAAAGAGAACACAAGAATATTAATTTTCCTTTGAAAATGACAAATCCCCAGCTTGAAGATGAAGAAAACTACTTCTTTCAATACCTATATTTTTCAAAGAAAGGAAGCCTCGGAATAACATATGAGCATAAGATTTGAAGAGGGGCTTGGGTCTACTTTCCTTCTCTTTCATTTATTAGCCATGTGACCTTGGGAAAGTGACTTAAATTGCCAGAGCCTCTGTTTCTTTGGTTTAAAATGAATCCCCATATCACAAAATGTACAAATTCATACTGGAAACCCAAGAACAATTAACTATAACTTTTTAAAAGTAGTTCAGCCTGAAAAGAAATTTGGAAAGGCCCAAATCAATATATCAATACCCTGTTTCCCAGAAAATAAGACCTAGCCACACAATCAGCTCTAATGCATCTTTTAGAGCAAAAATTAATAAAAGACCCAGCCTTATTTTACTGTAAATGTAAGACTGGGTATAATATAATATAATATAATGTAATATAATATAATATACCAGGCCTTATATTAATTTTGCTCCAAAAGATGCATTAGAGCTGACTGTCCAGCTAGGTCTTATTTTCAGGGAAACACGGTAGGTAGTATTAAGGAAAAAATAAGTTTCTCTTTTCCAGTTCCAAAATGCCAAACTGCATTCTTGTCCTTATGGTCAACCAAGATTCCTAGAACTTTCTCTCTCCACTTTCTGTTCAGTAAAGCAGCACCAAAGAAAACCATATTGGAAATATAATTTTCACCTTGACAGAGCTGGCATTTAGATGGAATCCATCCTTTCAGTCTCTCGCTGGAGACCATGATAAATGATTAAGCAGCAGTAATTGCAGGCTTAATCTGACCCTACCAAGGACAAATGAATTTTGTGATTGTGATTTTCAAAACGGAAGAATCCATTGTCAACCTTAAGAAAAAGAGCTCTACTTACTTTACAAAAGCAAAACGCAATAAAATCCAATTTGGTATGGTTTTCCAACTGAAGTATTTTCTTAAGATAGGATTATTCAATTTATTCTCTTATCCTTGATTTTTAAGTTTTATTGTCCTAGGCTGTCTTTCTATATTCTTACTATTTGACAGTCAGGGATCTAAAGAGTAATGGATAGACAAACCACTAACAAATGCTGCTGTGAAATAGATTTATAACTATGCTGAATATTTTCATTCTTAAACTCTTGGTAGCCATCAATGCTTTACACATGATATCAATTAGAAGACAGAATAAACAGCCTCACAGGATGCATGCTGGCTTCTGTGGATAGCATGCTGACAAAAAAACAACAACAAAAGATTGGCCCAAAATTAGCAAATGTGACCTGGTAAGGGCCACGGAATTGAGTATATTTTACAACTTTAACACACATCATAGGACATGACGGCAGCAGTTTCACAACTAATAAACACACACAAAAGAAGCTTGGAAAGGCTTAAAACAAAGATATATTATTACCATCTAGGTTCATCAAGGTGGAATAGATTATTTCTGCTTATTTAGATGAACATAAGCTATTCATTACTAGACATAAAAATATTTTTATTGACAAAATTAACAGTGATACAGTCAGTTTCAACAAATTCCACAACTCAGAACATTTGTAATATCTACAAGGAAAACATGATAAATCACACTTATTCACTTCTAGTAAGCATCAATAAAATAGGGGCTTCATCCTCTAGACAAGAAAGAGAGATGAAAAACAGGGGATAAGGAAATAAATATTCTTTATAATAAAAGGAAGTTAACTGATTACTGGTATTGCTTTATGATTTATTAATGCCCATCTTATTACAAAAAAGATTTAAAGGGGCTAGCATCTATTTGTTAGACAGCATATTGGATTCTTATTTCATTTGCAACATTTCAGTTGAAGTTTCTTAAAAGTGAATTGTGATAAGAATATTATATTGAATTTGGATTTTATATCATTAAAGAGTGAAGGGATGGAGAGAGAGAAATAATGAGAAAAAGAAATGCCTTTAACCAAGCACAGGAAAGGATTGTTGAAGTATCAAAATAAGAAATAGGCTCTATTAAATAAAATACCTAGACATGATACCTCAATTCTTCTAGAAGACAATGGAATGTGAGAAGCAAGAAACTATAGGCTCAATGTTAGTATCCCCCACAAAAATTCATGTTGAAATCCTAATCCCCAAGGTAATGGTACTGGGAGATGGAATCCTTGAAAGGTGATTAGGTTATGATGGGAGAGCTTTCTTGATTGGGATTAGCGCCTTTATAAAGAGACTTTAGAGAGCTATCTTTCCCCTTCTGCTATGTGAGGTTACAGTAAAAAGACAACGGTCTATGAGAAAGATGGCTGTCCATGAACCAGGAAGTAGGCCCCTACCAGACACTGAACATGCCAGCGCCTTGATCTTGGACTTCCCAGCCTCAAAAACTATGAGAAATAAATGTCTTTGCTCATAAGCCACCCAGTTCACATTATTTTTGTTATAGCAGCCCAAATGGATTCAGACAGTAATGTAGTATAATAGTGGCTTAAAATCAACATTAAGGGTAGTGGTTTGGATTGGGGAATGGATTTGGGGCTAAATATTCAACAATCCAAAACGGTCTCCTTTAAGTATAGAAAGAATACCAGGAAACTCCACAGTGAACGGATAGGATACTATTTGGAAAAAGAAATTAAGTCACTATCCTATATTATGTGAATTTTAAGGGAAAGATTGAAAAAAAAAAAAAGACTAGTCTATGAGAAAGACTACATAGTCTATGAGGAAGTTAAAACTTGCTGTCTGTGTACCACCTTTACAGGAACAAGTTCAACATTTAAAGAGCACCTATGTGGGCAGACATTACACTAAGCCTTTTTTATGTGTAATCTCATTTTATCGTCATTTGAAGAAAATAGAAACTATGAGAGGTTAAGAGTTAGTCAGTCAAAGGGCACACAAGTAATAAATGGTCAGTATCAGGTACAGTCTCATGACAGCCTAGAAAAAAGGTGCTCTCTACCACATCAGGCAACATTTTTCATATCTCCAGTACTAACTACAATGAATGATATCTTAGAGAAATGGAATGAGAAAAATCAGTGCCACACTCTGAGAATTTCTTATGAGTTAATAAGCATCAATAGACAATAGAGCCTTATGGTAACAGCAGAGGGTGGGTGGAGAACACATTAAGACAAAATTACTATTTTTTTAGGGGGAAAAGTTAATTTCAGAAACAAGTTGATTTCTTCTTGGAAAAAAATAATAAAAAAGAAATACTCAAAAATAGTAACAGTGGTCACCTTTTAGAGGTGAAAATATCAAATTCTTCTCTCACAGCTTCTGTTAAAAACTCCTTTAAAAACAAGGTTTAGAATTCTGAAAATAATGTAATTATTAAAGTGACACTTCCCAATTCCAGATGATTGATTGGAGCAATAAAATACAAAAGTGCTAGTATTCCTGTGCTGTAACAGTCCTTTGCCCTGAAACCTTAACAACCTTGCCAACTGAGTACTGAAAGCACTGTCCTTAGCACATATCAGTTCCTGAACAGTGATGCTGTTTACTGCCTGCTAAAATCAGTGATCACCGTAAAGAACATTAGTGTATGCTCATACCAAGATCCCGAGTAAATACCTAACTTCCCACTGAGGTCTATTTGCCTCACTTGTAAAATGGTGTTATAATCTTTATATTGCAATGTTTTTAAAGAACATAATAGATGAAAAGTGCTTCGCACAAGAAGATAAGCACATAAACATTTAATACAGTCATAGCTTGTTTTTTTATATTACATCAAATTCATCATCATCATATCAATCGTAATTACCATAGCTAAATGAATTCTACTTAGACATATTCTCTAAAAATCTACAATTATATTGGTATGTTCACTGTCAAAAACTTTGGTCAGGTCAATGAATGATCTTTATGTAATTACCACATTTCTCCACATCAGTAAAGATTTGTTATGGTGTAATTTTGAGAGTGTCTAAAGTTCAGAAAATGATTTGAGGCACAGTTCTAACATTGATCCATCCAATCCGATTCCTAGGAGAAAAAGGATCCTTTGCCAGTCTTCAAGCCAATAATAAATTTTGCTGACTATAAAACTGCCACTAACCCATCCGTGCCAATTTCCTCACCTCATTTGCTTATAAGGCTCTCTAATCATAAAACTGAGAAGCACATGTATTCAAGAGTTCTCCTATAAGCATAACTTTCCCTTCTATATTATAAACAAATAAGCAACATAATAAATAAGTCTCTAGACAATGTCTATATAACCAGATGTTTCAAGATTTCCCTCTACAAAAAATGTGCAAAACAGAAGGTCTTACTTCACCCTTTCAAACAAAATTCTCTGGGAATGAATTTTCAATCTTTCAATTATTTGTCTGTAATCTTACATTCTTATAACAAATATGCCTTATAAATTATTTTCTTCAAAATTATACAGAACAATTCAAAAACACCTACCTCGGCTTGGCAGAGTGCATGAAGACCTTGTAACACCAAAGCTGCTGGAGTGGCTTGATCAGGCTTGGTGCATTCATTCAACACCTGGGAAATAGCTGCCAACATATCTGCACCATGCTGATAGGGCCTACAGGAAATGACAATTTAGAAACAAGGTTACAGCCAAAGAGCTGTATTTCCTCTCCTAGGTCTTTGGCCTGAACAAAAAGCATGAATGCCTTTCTTTACCCTGGTGCCTGCTAAATGTTGACCCTCAAACAATAATGCCATGTGTTTTTCTCGAAATATGCATTATTATCATTTCGGCTATCATTGAAGGCTCAGTTTTGATTACAGAAATATTATCCAAAAGAAAAGATGCCTGTTAAATTTTATTCTCCCTAAACCGTAAATTGTCTGAATTGACTAAATCTGAAGTCTATAGTAATGGTGGAAAGAACAGATTGACCTTATTGAGATTATCAGTAAAGCAGAACTACTCCTACCTGGAGATTGCTCTGGTATCAAACACTGACTACAAAAGCAGGGACTGGAGATTAGAAGATGATTTGTTATAGTAGTGGTAATAGGTAGGTGGCTATACCTATTACAATAGTGATGATGGTGATAATAAGGATAAAAATAAATAATAATAATAATAATATGATTTATAACTAACTGAGCACCTATTGTGCACCAGGCACTGTCCTGGATTCACTCACTCCTCCTCCCCCACTTCCTCTCTTCCATTCCACACGTACTGTGCTATCCTCAGCATTCTTTTAACTTCATAAAGAAATGCTCAGGTCATCCTCTGTATTTCTTGTAACCCTTCAGTGACATAATCCTGTTTTCTAATTAACAAAATATCAATTGATAAAATTGCCTGACTGGATTTTATTGTTTCACTGTTCGGCCAACGCAAAACATTTTCCAAAAGTGGAAAAATGTGACAACTTGAGATGGTAACTAAAAGGAACACTGAATAAGTTCTCAACAGACTCTCATCTGGTATGATAGTATTTAACCTCTCCTGAGCCGCAGGTACAAGTATGTAAAATTAAAATGTCAGCTAATAACCTTTTATCTCAAAATTTTTTTCTATGCCAATACCTCAAGAGCATCCAAACTCTCAGGTCTTGGGTTACATGTGTGTAACTTTTAGTCTGAGGTCATTTGTGTGTTGCCAAAAGGTTGAAGCTTAGAAAAGAGGCAGAACCACTAAGGTTCTGATCTGAGATTTTACTTGAAACATAAATCATCCACGTTATCAGCACCTGGGCCAACCCATTCATTGCACAACTTCAGGAAGTACCACTTACAGTAATAGTAGTATTGTTATCGACAAAAGTTAGAATGAGGCTCCCAGGAATGTTACAGTGCAGCAGCTACACACATGAAACTGCAGGATTACAACACATTTCAAATGTATCAAATCTATTTCCTCCATAAATATTTTTACCTTACCCTACTCAAGAAAAGAAAAAACAGATCTGGCAAAGGAGAGCTCTGCTTAGTGTCACTGCAGTCTTGCCACCTCCTACCTATTTAGTAATCCATACTCCAGACAGCAGAATCGTCTCCCTAATATATCTTTATGTCTTCCTAAACCATAGAAAATAAATGGTTTTTTAAGAAAATTTCCTTCCTTGTAACTATTCCTAATAATTAATTCCATGTAATGAGTCACAATTAAGCCCTTCTCTATTAAAACTCCTTATAAAAATCAGGCATAACATAG
Organism: Rhinolophus sinicus; assembly: GCF_036562045.2. Lineage (NCBI taxonomy): Eukaryota > Metazoa > Chordata > Mammalia > Chiroptera > Rhinolophidae > Rhinolophus > Rhinolophus sinicus. Next base: position 124,690,983 of record NC_133754.1, read on the forward strand.
GGAGAATATAAGAGCAGTGTGAACAGTCTATTGCTTAGGTTTTAGGAACTTATATACAGAAACATAGAATAGATAACATCATGTTTTCTTACAATACTAAATTGCTAGCCAGAAAATGATATAAATATTCTATAAAGCTAGATATAAGACTGGACCTGAAATGAAAAGACATACTTGCTTCTCAAACTTATTGCCCAATACTACTAAGTGTTATAATCAGAAAACTTCAATTGAAAATTAATTTATTCTTATTCAAATATTCTCTGCCTATCTGTCTTAGCTTCCTCCTTGCAATAAAACAACTAAATGCAAAATAAATATCACGATATCTATTCCCAAAGCACATCTTACCTTCGCTTACATATGTCCCTGATGGCTGCTCCTTTAGCGATCAGATTCTCCCACTGTACTTCCTTATCCATAGGCAGAGAGGGCGCACTGGACATGGCCATGAAACGCTGCAGTTCAGGATAGATACGATCCTAAGGAGGCAATTCCACAAAAAAGGTCATTTCCCAGCTGGAGTTGAATCATCATTATCTCCTTTTCTGCAGCACTTTCACCTCCAAATCTCACATTTGCATTGCAAATCATAATGTATTTCTTCTAATTAGTGGAGAAGAATGATGTTGTGATTGCTGGGGATTTTCTTACAGACCCATGTACTGTTCATTTCATAAAACAAGAGAAAAGTGGCTACATCTCATCCTAATTACAAAGGCTCTAATCACTTAGAACCATATTTCTATTACTTTTTCCACGCAAATGGAAAAATAAATTTCAGAATTAAAGAAATAAGATTATTTTCTATTCTCAATTTCTCTATGAGAGTCAATCACAACTGATGCATCACAGATCAAAAGCATCACGCTGAATCAAAACTTCTCAATGCAATCACGATGCCACTCACTAATTCTACTATATCAAAGCACTGTCACACATAATGACAAAATGAGTTTTTTTTCACTGAAAGAAATATGTTTAATATGCACATAAGAGTCTATCTGAGCTTACCTGCTTTTCCCATAAAGATGTCAACAAGCGCAAAGAGACAGCTCTTAGTTGTGGAGTAGTTCCAAGAAGTTGGATTACTCGTAGAATTTGTCCTATACACACCTAGAGCATGGTGAAGAAATTTAGGTTTCATAAATGTAAATGTAGATAATCCCAAGGCTACAAAAGGATTTCAAAATCCTTTATTGTAAAATAAAGACCTAAATGGAAGATTACAGTATTACCCATCTTCTCAGAGTTTGGAGATAGCTTTGGGAGGGGTGAACTAGCAATCTTGGGAAAGTAAAGACCTTATTTCAGATAACACTCAATGGGAAAACTTGGCTATGGTATTAAATGATTTAAAAGAATTACTCCTAAAATATTGTAATAAATACGTTTGGCCCAACAAGGGAACATAATTAAGGTCTCAAAATTTCATATAATACCAAGCAAAATTCAATGTCTGATTCATGCCTTGCTTTCTTTTTGTCCCTAAGTAAATTGGTTAATATACGAACCTTGTGAACACAAAGCGTTGGTAAAGTATATAAGATATCATTGTATAATACAGGTTTCAGTGGTTTTCTCAACTTGAACATTAGAACTGGAATTAAATTTGGTACCTAAAATGAATTTAAAAAACACATTAATTATGCCTTCTAAAGGAAATCAATCTAAAAGCAATCATTTCATTTTTCTTCAAAGGAGTAATATAAATAGCATATATGAATTAAAAGACTAAAGAAATGTCAGTTAACAATTTCTTCTTAATGGTAATTTGATAGTACCACTAATATTCTATCTCTTTTATAATTAGCTGCCAAACACCAATCAAAAAATGTTTTTCTAAAACAACTATGAAAATAATTCTCAGCAATACCAAACTAGTTAAGCTATATTCTGTCCGAAAAGAAACTTACAGTTTGAATGAACAGCTAACACTTAGGATATATCAACAATACAGTAACTCCATATAGTGAAATATTCAATTACGTTATTCTAATATGAAATAATTGAAATCAGTTGTACTGTAACAGGTCAATGGGCAAAATTTTCCCTCCAGGTACCCATTTCAATCCCTAAACAATTCATTTGTAGATCAGAAGACTTAATGATATTAAGATGGTAATATTTTCCAAGTAGATCTACAGGTTAAACGCAATTCCCATCAAAATTGCAGCTGCCTTCTTTGCCAAAACTCATAAAGTAGTCCTAAAATTCATATGGAAAAGCAAGGGACCCTGAATAGCCAAAATAATCTTGAAAAAGAAGAACAAAGTCTGAGAACTCAAACTTCCCAATTTCAAATTACAAAGCCATAGCAATCAAAACAGTGTGGTATTGGCCTACAGGTAGAAATACAGATCAGTGAAAAAGAACTCAAGAATCCAGAAATAAATCCTTACATTTATGTTCAATTGATTTTTGACAAATACGCCAAGAAAATACAATGGGAGAAAAAAAGTCTCTTCAGAAAATGGTGCTGGATTTCAACAACTGTATATTCACAAGTAAAAGAATAAATTTGGACCCCTTCCTCACACCACACATAAAAATGAACTCAAAATAGAGTTTAGATCTAAACGTTAAGAGCTACAACTACACAACTCTTAAGGAAAATACAGTTGACTCTTGAATAACATGGGGGTTAGAAGCACCAACCTTCACACAATCAAAAATTTGTAACTACTATAGGAATAAATTTCTGTGACCTTGGGTTAGGCAATTCCTTTTTAGATGTGACACTAAAAGCATAAGCAACAAAACAAAAAAATAGATTTTATTAAATTAAAACTATTTGTCCATCAAAAGATGCTATACAGAAAAGAAAACCCATAAAATGGGAAAAAATATTGCAAATCATATATCTAATAAGGGACTTGCACCAAGAATATACAAAGAATTCTTAGAACTCAATAGTAAAAAGACAACCCAATTTTAAAAGAACAAAGAATCTGAATAAATATTTCATCAAAGAAGATAACCAAATGGCCAATAAAGACAGGAAAAGACATTCAATCACATTAGTGATGACCTAAATACAAATCAAAACTAGAGTGATACACAATTTCACACCCAATAGAATGCTTAACATAAAAAAGACAAGACAATAGCAAGTGTTGACAAGCATGTGGAGAAATTGGGACCCTCATACACTGGAATGTAAAATGGTGCAGCCCCTTTGGAAAACAGTCTTGCAATTTCTCAAATGGTTAAACTGAATTACTATATATATATAGCAATTCTACTCCTAGGTATCTACCAAAGAGAAATAAAACACATATCCACACAAAAACTTGTACATAAATGTTTATAACAGTGTAATTATAGCTAAACAGTGGAAACCCAAATGTCCATCAGCTGAGGAATGGATAACTAAAATGTAGTCTAGCCATCAATATGGATGAAACTCAACAACATTATGTGAAGTGAAAGAAGCCAGTCACAATAGACCACATTGCATGTGACCCCATTTATGAGATGTAGGCAAATCTATAGAGACAGAAAGTAATTGCTTAGGATTGGGGAGCTATAGGGGAAAATGAGGAATGATGGCTAATGGGTACAAGGTTTCTTTTTGGGGTGATGAAAATTTTCTCAAATTATCTGTAATTATGTTTACAACTTTGCAAATATACTGAAAATCATTGAATTATATACTTTGAATGAATGAATATATGGCATATGAATTACACGTAAAGCTATTTTTTATTTTAAAAATTCAATTTAAAATCATTGAGTGAATATTTACCATAAGAAACTACTTGATGGCTCAAAAAGTTTCTACTTTCTTTACAGTGCATTTCACAGTTTTGTTGTCCAGAATTAGTTAAATTTCCTCTGTAATTTTAGAAAGCCTATTCCTTTTTTAACTTAAGTCATTAATTAATTTATGACTTCTAGTACTTTAATTCAATTTCAAGGAGGAAAAAAAATCCTCTTAACCCTACCAATAAAAATTTGACAGTTAAACATGAATTCATTAATGAACCTGACCATGATATACTTGGCAGCATTTGGAGCTATGCATGTAATGGCTACAGACTTATAACACAGCCAGAATTTATGATGTTTTTAACAATTGCTGAGGCTCTATTGGAACAGAAGTTTCATCATCCTCACCTTGAGCAAAGGAAGGGAGACAATTTTGCATTGGCTTCTTAATCCCCATTTTAATTAAAAACAAAAGGTTATCTTAGATCGTACTGTACATGTCTCAACGAATTACCCCTTCTGGGAAGATTTCTACCAAGACACTTTTACAGATTCTTGGTTCTGGGAAGGGCAATCAGTAAAGTTAGTGGCATTTTATAAAATAATGTATTTAGTTGTGGGCTTTTAAACAAGTGTTTTAATTATATTGTCAGGAGAGAAATCAAGTACTGAAGAGTACAGTTCCTTTATGAGCCTTAGACCTAAAGAAGTATCTAAGGGTGTGTATTTTCCATGGCAAGTTCAGACATGAAAAAATAAAGTGGTAAACTTGTACAGTCAATAATCTTAGACTCTATACAGTTCTTTGGACTATTATAGCCCAAATTAAATCTTCAAGTAATGGAGAAAACAAAATAGTTATTTAATTAGTAAAACACAGATATAGATACATAGGTGTGGAAAAACTTTTTGCATAAAGTTTGGACTGTTATTTTCCTAATGAAATAACGTATATGTGTATTTACTGATTTACTTGAGATGTCATTATAAGCTCTTGATTCCTCTGCTCTTGGGCCTTCTACTCTCCAGAGACAGAAAAGAGAATGAATGCTCTGACTTTACCTTAAATTTAAAATAAGCTGGAAAGTGCCCTATAATTCACTGACTCAAGACCTTTTGGGTTTCATAAAACTCAATGCTTTCTTTTCCCTCCTTCAGAATTCAAGTCCTTGATAAACAAATTAATTTAGAATGACAGGATTTTAAGGAGTCCCCATAAGCAGATTTCTCAGCAAAAATCTTGCAAACCAGAATGGGGTGAAGGATGATATATTCAAAGTGCTGAAACAAATAAACAAAACAAAACAAAACAAAAAACACAGCCAGCCAAAAATACTATATCAAGCAAAGCTTTCCTACAAAACTGAAGGAGGAGAAATACTTTTTCAAATGTACAAATACTGAGGGAGTTTATCCGTTTGACCTGCCTTACAAGAAATCCTAACAGGAGTCTTTCAAGTTGAAAAGAAAACACACTAGACAGCTACACAAAAGAATAGGAAGTATAAAGCTCACTGATAAAAGGTAAATATATAGAAAAATACAGAACATTGTAATATTGTAATAGTGGTGCATAAATCACTTTGGCTCTGGTATAGAAGTTCAAAGACAAAAGTATAAATGACTATAACTATAAAAATATGTTACTGGATACATAATGTAAAAAGATGTAATTTGTGACATCAATAACATAAAGTATGTAAAACTTTTGTATGCAATTGAAGTTACCAGCTTGAAATAGACTGTTATAACTATAAGATGTTTTCTTTAAGCCCCATGGTAACCACAAGCAAAAATACCTATAGAAGATACACAAAAGATAGTAGTAAGGAAACAAAGCATGTCATTACCAAAAAAAAAAAAAAAAAGCAATGAAACGCAAAGTAAGACAGAAATAGAGGAAAAGAGACAAAAATGCTATAAGACAGACAGAAAACAATTAACAAAATGGCAATAGTAATTCCTCTCCTATCTGTAATTGCTTTAAATGTAAATGGATTAAACTCCCCAATTAAAAGACAGAGTGGCTAAGAGATAAAAAAAAAAAGATATAACTATATGCTGTATACAAGAGATTCACTTTACATCTAAGGACACACACAGGCTAACAGTGAAAGAATAAAAACAAGATATTCCATGCAAATGGTAACCAAAAGAGAGCAAGAGTAACCATACTTACGTCATACAAAATAGACTTTAAATAAAAAACTGTCACACAAGGACATTATATAATGATAGAAGTGTCAATTTACTAGGAAGATAGACAATTATAAATATATATGCACCCAACATCAGAGCAATGTATGTATGCCTAAATATATGAAGCAAACATTAACAGAATTGAAAGGGGAAATAGATAGCAACACAAATGATAGTAGGAGATTTCATTACTCCACTTTCAACAATGGACAGAACATCTAGATACATCAACAAGGGAACAGGGGACATGAATAACCTATAGACCAAATAGGCCTATCAGACATATACAGAACATTCCATCCAACAGCAGTAAAACACAAATTCTCAAGCACTCACGGAACATCCTCCAAAACAGATCACATGCTAGGTCACAAAATAATTCTTAACAATTTAAGAAGACTGAAATCATACCAAGTACCTTTTCTGACCACAATGAAATTAGAAGCCAATTACAGTAAGAAAACAGGAAAATTCACAAATACCTGGAAACTAAACATACTCTTGAACAACCAATGGATCAAAGAAAAACCTAAAAGGAAACTAGAAAATATTTTGGAACAAAAAACAACAAAAATTACAACATACCAAAACTTATGGGACGCAGCAAAAGCAGCAAGCACTAAGAGAGAAGTATATAGAGGTAAACACCTACACTGAAAAACAAAAAGGAGCTCAAATTAACAAGCTAACTTTGTATCTCAAGGAACTAGGGAAAAAAAAGAATAAACTAGACCAAAGTTAGTACAGAGAAGGAAACAATAAATATTAAAGCAGGACTAAATAAAGACTAGAAAAGCAATAGAAAAATCAAAAAAATTAAACTGGTATTTTAAAAGATCAACAAAATTGACAACTCATTAGCTAGATTAAGGGGAAAAAAAGACTCAAATAAAATCAGAAATGAAAAAGGAGATATCACAACTGATACCACAGAAATAAAAAGGATAAGAGACTATATACGATCACACTACAATAAATGAATAATTTCCTAGAAACATAACTTACCAAGACTGAATCATGAATAGAAAAATCTGAACACATAACAAGAAGATTAAATCAGCAGTCAATAAACCTATCAACATAGAAAAGCCCAGGACCAGATGGTTTCACAGGTAAATTCTATCAAACATTTAAAGAAGAACCAACACTAACCCTTCTTAAACTTTTCCCCCACAATTGAAGAGGCGGAACTACTCCCAAACTCATTTTATGAGACGAGCATTACTCTTATACCAAAGCCAGATAAAGACAATTCCAAAAAGAAGGAGGCGGCGGAGGTAGGGGGAGGAAGGGAGAGGGGGGAGTGAAGAGGGAAGAGGAAGAGAAAACTACAGGACAATATCCCTAATAAACATGCATGCAAAATATTAGCAAACAGAATTCAGCAGCACTTTAAAAGCATCATACACCATGACCAAGTGGAATTTATCCCTGGGATGCAAGGATGGTTCAACATATAAAAATCAATCAATGTTATAAACTACATTAACAGAATGAAGGATAAAAATCACATAATCATCAAAATAGATGCAAAAAAAGCATTTAACAAAACTGAACACTCTTTCATGATTAAAAAAATATATAAAAACACTCACCAAACCAAGAACAGAAGGAAATCACCTCAACATAATCAAGTCTCTTTATTAAAAACCCACAACTAATACCATACGGAACAGTAAAAACTGAAAGCTTTTCCTCTAAGATCAAAAACAAGGCAGATGCCCACTCTTGCCATTTCTATTCATATTACATAGTATTAATAGAACACAGAACACAGTACTGGAAGTCCTAGCCAGAGAAAAGTAGGCAAGAAAAAGAAATGAAAGTTGTTCAAATCAGAAAGGAAGAAGTAAAATTATCTCTGTTCATAAATGACATAGCCTTATATGTAGAAACCCTAAAGATCTCACACAGAAAAAGTTAGTTAAAACTAATAAATGAATTCAGGAAAGTTGTAGGATTCAAAATGAACAACAACAAAAAATCAGTTATGTTTTCATACTCTATGCAAAATGTTATATGGTGTAGTTACTATAATATAAAACACAGTATGGAGATTCCTCAAAAAATTGAAAATAAAACTATCATATGATCCAGCAATCTCATTTTGGGAATTTCAGGACAGGCAGTAGTCTCTTAAAATCTATTCACAAAAAAACCATTAACTGCACAGTTGCTGTTAGCTGCCTGTTCTAAAACAACAGTTCTTTTATTGAAACACAAATTTTTCTGTAACACTTTATGGAATATAAAGGAGACTTTAATTGTTTGACTTGCTTAACTTGGCGCTGTTAGTTTTTATAATAAAACACGCATGGGCATTTTCAAAAATATTTCAAAGAATTGAAATATTTCAAAGGAAATGAAATCAGGATCTCAAAGATATTATTTGCACTCCGTGTACATTGCAGCATTCTTCACAAGAGCCAAAAGACGGAAACAACCTAAGTAGCCACTGATGAATGAATGGATAAAGAAAATGTGGCATATAAGTACAATGTAATATTATTCAGCTTCAAAAAAAGAAGGAAATCCTGCCATATACTGCAACATGACTGAATCTTGAGGACATTATGCTGTGTGAAATAAACCAGTCGCATAAAGACAAATATTGCATGACACTACATGTATGAGGTGTCTAAAGTAGTCAGTCTTAGAAGGAGAAAGTAGAATGACGGCTGCCAGGGATTAGGAGGAGGAGGAAAAGGCAAGTTGCTGTTCAGTGGGTATAGATATTCATTCTTGCAAGATGACAAGCTGTACACAATACTGTATTGTACATGTAACATGTTGATAAGAAGGTATATTTAATGTTATATGTTTACTACAATTAAAAAAAATCATGGGATTGTTTTTTAAGAGTGAGAAGACTCTGTGTCAAGTTCATGTAAACAACTTTATTTTACAGATGAAGGAAATGAGGCCCAGAGAGACCACAGAGTTAGTTGGTGGCAGAATGAGGATGGGAGTCCACGTCTTAGTTCACCCCTCCATTCGACCTTGGCAGAGGGAAAGCAATCAAAGAGCCCAGGCTATCTAAACAGGATAAAAAGCTATCATACAAGTCTTCTCCCCATGTTTGGGCAAAATGTATAGAAAAAAACCAACCAGGAGACACAAACCAGCATCTCCCTGAAGTTAATCATATGAAGAACAGAGTTTAAAATTTCAACTTGTATTCCATGAAAAATATCCATGTTGGCAACACTGTATGAGGTTACACAGATAAAAGAATAACCCTTCAGACAGTTCTATAATGAAAATCATGAGTAGTGCTATCTACTTATAAATCATGAGAAATAAAAAGGGTTTTGTTATTATTCATCTTAGTTATCAAATGAGAGGATATATAATTAATGTTTATAACTATTCCTCTTTTCTAAAAGTATGAGAGGTAGCTCATATTTTATTACCAAATAAGAAATATAGTAATAAATTAATATAAATAGAAAATAAAGATACTAGTGAAAAGAAATAACTCAAGACATGATCATCTAATGGAAGAGGCAAAAATTGAAAGCACTATCTGGTTTTATTTAACTTTTCTGACAATGTTTTATAATACTAGACCTGAACTTTGGAAGTGAATTCTTAGTTTTTATTCATATCCTTAGATGAGATAAATGCTGAACCATCTTTGCATAAGACTCTGTCCTGTGAAAAACTGGAAGTAAATTCTATGTACATGAGTGTATTTGCCATTAATACAGTGGTAAGATAACAGTATGTGTTAAGTTAAAAATGAAAAGATAAAACATGAATTTTTATATAACAAAGAACGAATATGCTTGAATGGTTCATATAAACAAGCGTATGCGTAAAGGCATTAATAATTTTAATATTGAAACTTTAAAAAATTTATTATACAAAGGATATAACTACTATTATGCTTTGAGCATTAGTTAATCCACCTGTCTAATTACTTGATATTTCTAGTTAGGATATCCTATTATTTAAGTAATACACTGGAAAGTAGTCCATTGACAGAAGTACTGAAAAGCTAATCATTCCTTCCACTTATGAGAAATCTGCAGGCATGCAGGAATATCAGAGAAATGGTATAATTTTATTTTACTGTGGTTCAAATTATATTTACATCATAAATTATAATTAAATAAGTGGTCTAGAGTCTTGAAGTTTAAACTTTGAGAGTCAAATAAGATCAAGGGAAGAAAGATATGTAGCATAAAAAGGCCCCTACCAGGCAATCTTCTTTCTATTTGCTAGTCACTCTAGCCTTATTCCAGTGCAGCTTGAGCACCTGATCTATAAAGAATGACTCCTTTAACAATAGCAGCTAACATCTATTGAACAGTTACTATAAACACTCTCCTAAGCACTTTACAGAAAATCATGATCATCAACATGTTTCAAATGACAAAACTGAAGCTCATAAAGGCCAAATAATTTGCCCAAGGTAGTTGTGCTAGTACATACTGGAGGTAGGACGGGACCAAAAGAATTTAACTCCAAAGCCCATGCACTTGCCCCTGTGCCTAACCAAAGGCAGGGATGGTATCTTCTTCACCTTTGGATCTCTGGTTCTCAGCATATCACAAAATACTTTAGTGCATCAACTGCTCCTAATTTATCTGCTCAAATTCCACTCAACAAGATAGATTTTATGCAGGGTTACAGCTACTTCAATCTATAAACAATGACTAAAAGCCTGCCACTTGCAAAGAAAAGTACTTAACAATAGTACTCTGACCAAATTAACTTAGAATCAGAAAAATTTGTATGTTAGGTAAATGTTAACCGGATATCAAGATGTTACCAGGACATCATCAGAATTTGAGGTAAGAATTTCCCAGTATATAGAAAATAAGGTCAATGACACAGGAGCTCCAAGTATAGAAAAACAGAGGAAACATCACAGACGAAAATAAGATAAAGTATCACATCCCTTGAGGAGTTTGAAATACTTGGAAGATAATAACCATGACCTTTCCCTACCTCAACTTGATTTCCAGGTCAGTCTCCTTAGCCATCTGAATCTTCCTTATCTCTCAGAGTCAGCAATAACGTATATATTTAGAAAATGGTATAAGAAAAATCATCAACTAATAGTTAGCCACACTATTAATATGTAACAACCAATGAGTAAAAGGAGTAAAATCAATATTACCTTTTTCAATTGCTAACATTTTGACTATTAGCTATTAATGATAAGTATAATGACTGACTTCCTACAAGCATAAAATTTCCTTCCTGAACAAAAGTAGGTTTTACGTTTCTATCATGGTGAGATCTAAATCTTTGGTAGTCGGACCGGTAGAACAAAAGTTAAAAGCCAAAGTCCTATAAGTAAAGTATAATATGTGTATTTTTCTTTTCAATTAGGTGGAGTCAATTTATACTACTGTCTCTGTCAATGGCAATGTGTTTTAAATCAGAGTGGGAAGGAGTTTGAATGCCTTCCAACAATGAGATATAATTAAATACAGCTCAGCTAGGTAAGCAACTATGTAATAAAACTAGAAAGATTCAATGCTTTTGAATTTATTGAAATAGTAAATTACTAACAGAACCCAAAGCTATGACACTCAGGTCAATTTATTGGGATATGAAAAACTATGCAAGACTGACAATGGTAGATATAAACCAATCCATATTACATTTGAGGAGGAAAAGATTAAACGGCCAATACAAGTTGGCGGAATATAAAGTATGACTCCAAATCCTCACTTTCCTTCTTCAATGACAAAAACCTTTTGAAGTTTAAATAAGTGGTAAATATCTTATTCCATGAATTTTATAAGGTCCAAACTGAGTCTCAAATACAAGATTGACCATTAAATGGGGTCCATATAAATAATGGCAAACAAATGACCTAAATAGAATCCGATATTAACCAAGAAGATTCACACCCAGGATGAAGTAAAATTAATGAAAAAAGCCAGGAACATAATAAAGAATTGATTTAAATTTCTTGGAATAAAGAATAACAAGATGACTGATTCCATGGCTTGGAGTAGGCAGTATACTGATAAGGAATCACAGTAAACAGATTTAGTAAACTCCTATAATGAACAGTCTTCTGCATTAAGGAAAATGATTAGACTAGAAAAAGGACATACTTGTTCGTAAAAACACAGTAACAGTCATATCCATGACAGAAGCAGACTTTGCAAACCGATAGAAAAAAATTAATCCATGAATGATGTTAGCAAAACTGGTTAACTAATAAGGAGGGGAAACCCTAACACATTACCATGCAATAAAAATATTCCAGATGGATTCCAGAACATCAAAGAGAATCTGGAAGAGATATTAAGTGAATATTTATATGCTTTCTAGAAAGGAAAGAACTACTAAGCAATAAAACAATGAAAGACTACTAAGTAAAGATGGATACAATTAAAAAGGAAGAACATTTAGAAAACAAAAAGAGCTGTTGAATTAAAAACATCTTAGGACAACAGAAAAGTCAATAATATTTGAAAGATAAAGTGAAGGAAATTTTCCAAACTGTAGAGTAAAAAAGCAGAGAGAAGGCGTTGGGGAAGAAAAGATAAAAAAATTAGAAGACCAGTACAGGAATTTAGGGTCCAGATAAGAGAAGTTCCAGAAAGAAATCACCTGAAATTAATTTAATATTATATGTCAACTGGAAAATGAAAAAAATGTATTAAAAAAACAAAAGTTTCAGAAAGAAAAAAAACAGAGTCAGTAGAGGGAAAGAAATTAATGAAAAAATAATTTTAAAAATTCCCCAGAATGCAAGGACATGACTTTCCAGATTTAAAAGAGCTAGCAATTATCCAGTACAACACATGAGAACAGATTCACACAAAAGCACATCATCATGAAATTACAGAGTATCAGGAACAAAGAGAAGTTCCTAACAGTTTCTAAAGAGGAAAAATAAAAACAAACTTTAGATTCACATAAATATATAGTCAGCAATTCAGGAATCAGAATAGCATTGGATTTTCTCCACAACACTGCAAGCTATGGAAGCAACGGAAGCAAACAAGAGAGTGAAGGGGAATGGTTCCCAAGCCCAGAATTCTACACCCAACCAAAGTAATTCAGTACCTGCCACACAGTAAAACACTCAGAAATAGTTTGCTTTTAAAAAGAAAACAAGTGTGTGTGTGTGATTATCAACCAATGATCTGACATTCTAAATAAAGAATGCAATAATTTTAAGATAAATACAGATTCTCTCTCACCCTCCCTCAAACAAATATGGGCAAAGCACTTAAATCTAAAACTTAAGAGAAAAATGGGGGGGGAAATGCAGCAAAAAAAGAACTTCAAAACCATTTAATCTCACTATTTTAAAAACTGATTATAACAAGACAATTCTCTCTCATACTAGAGTTTAAAATATTTTTAAATTATAAAACTTAATGCAAAGATACAGGGAAACAAACACATAATTCTGGGGGAGTAAAAGGTGGTATAATGTTTCCAAAAAGAAGATGTTCAAAATTCAGTTAAGAAGTTCAGCTCTAATCTGAGATTTGCTTCAAAATAATGTTACAGAATTGGGGGTTGGAAAGTGATACAGAAGATACAGACCAGCTATGTAATGATAACTGTTGAGGCTAAGAGATGTATACATCGGGTTTATTCTATGTTTATACTAATTTATACTATTTCTCCCACCTTGAATATGCTTGAAATTTTTCACAATAAAAGGGTAAAAATCTTCTGATCTAAGTATTCTCTCTACATAAATGTATTTTTTTTAAAATACACAGAAATTCAGTAAAATCTAGGAGGCAATATTTCCCCAGATGCACATACAATATATATACAATAGCAGGTATTTTTTTAGGTCAGAGTAAATCAACTGAAAAAAGTAAAACAGAATAAAAATTTCCATATTAAAAACCACAAATATAATGTGCAAAACATATGCCAGGAAAAAAAATACGACAAATAGGTTTTTTTGTTATAACCACGAAGAAAAAAAGGGCAAAGAAGAACACAGAATGTTCTACAGAACAAGAGGATTAAAGAAAAATAATAGTTATCTCCAAATACTTAAAATGCTAACATATAAGAAACAAACTAGGTTTGTTTTATGTAATCCCCAGGCCCATATTGAAAGGTGTATATGGGTTTAGCATGGAAAAGGAGTATTTAAAAAAATATTTAGAGGATAGAGTGTGCTGCTCCAAGAGACACTTAGCTTTCTGTAACCAAAGGTACTCAAAATAAAAGAATGATAGCCACCTACTTAGAAGACATTTTATATATATATATTCAAATACCAAAAAGGAAAAGAAGAGAGGAAATCAAAGGATTAACTTTGAATCCACTACTTAAAAATACAAAACATAACCCAAATACATCAAAATTTAAGTAAATGTTTGTGCAGAAAATGGTAAGCATCGCAGGCCTGGGACCATTGCCATCCTTCAGAGGCCTGTTTGCAAAGTCACCCTTTGCATGGGGTCTTTGAAAGTGGATTTGGAGACGGTTCCTACCATTCTTTACTGATTGATATGAGTGTGCCTACACTGTTTGTACAAACACAGTATACAAAACACTGTACCTGAACTGACCAGCCCCCGATAAAAGGGCATAGAGTCTAATGCGCTTCCCAACTAGACAACACTTCACAAGTGTCACCCTAATTTGATGGTGGAGGAGTAACTACATGCCGTGTGACTCCACTCGGAGGACCCTTAGAAGCTTGTGCCAAGCTTCCTCTGAACTTCACCCAATGAACTTTTTTCCCTTACGATTTTGCTTTTTACCCTTTTACTGTAATAAGTCATGGTCGTGGTTGCAACTGTATGCTGAGTCCTTACAGCAAATCTACAAATCAAGGGGAAGGTAGTCTTAAAAACCCCTGACCCCAAATCATTTCATGTGTTGCTTTAAAGAAACTATCAATTAAGAAAAAAATTGTTGAACAAAAAATCATCAGATTTGTATGGAACCAAAAAAGACCCCGAATAGCCAAAGCAATCCTAAGAAAAAAGAACAATGCTGGAGGTATCACACTCCCTGACTGCAGCTTGTACTACATGGCAACAATAATCAAAACAGCATAGTATTGGCAGAAAAACAGACACACAGACCAATGGAATAAAATTGAGAACTCAGAAATAAAACCACATAAATATGGACAGAAAACTTTCGACAAGGAAGCCAAAAACATACAACGGAGAAAAGACAGCTCTTCAATAAATGGTGCTGGGAGAACTGGAAAGCCACCTGCAAAAGAACAAAACTAGACTGCTATGTATCTGTCACAGTGTACCAAAATTAACTCAAAATGGATAAACTGCATAGAAGAAAACAGAGGTACTACACTGACGGACCTTGGGTTCAAAGAGCATTTTATGAATTTGACCCCAAAGGCAAGGGAAGTAAAAGCGAAAATAAATGAATAGGACTACATCAAACTAAAAAGCTTCTGCACAGCAAAAGAAACCATCAACAGAATAAAGAGGCAACCAACCGAATGGGAGAAGATTTTTGCAAACAATGCCTCCAGTAAGGGGCTGATATCCAAAATACTATATAAGGAACTCAACAACAACAGAAAAACAAACAATCCAATTAAAAAATGGGCAGAGGACCTGAATAGACATTTCTTCAAAGAAGACATACAAATGGCCAATAGACATATGAAAAAAATGTTCAACATCACTAATCATCAGAGAAATGCAAATAAAAACCACAATGAGATATCACCTCACCCAACTTAGAATGGCTATCATCAGCAAGACAAATAGTAACAAGTGTTGGAGAGGCTGTGGAGAAAAATGAACCCTCATACACAGTTGGTGGCAATGCAGATTGGTACAGCCACTATGGAAGGCAGTGTGGAGGCTCCTCAAAAAATTAAGAATAGAATTACCATATGACCCAGCAATCCCTCTCCTGGGTATCTACTCAAAAAATCTGAAAACATTTATCCGTAAAAATATATGTGCTCCGATGTTCACTGCAGCTTTATTTACAGTGGCCAAAACATGGAAACTAAAGAGTCCTTCGGTAGATGATTGTTCAAAGGAGTTGTGGTATATATATACAATGGAATACTACTCTGCCATAAGAAAAGATGAAATGGTACCATTTGCAACAACATGGATGGATCTTGAGATTATTATGCTGAGCAAAACAAGTCAGATAGAAAAAGTTGAGAACCATATGATTTCAATGTATGTGGGATATAAAACTGAAAACAACAAAAGAACAAGACAAACAAATCAAGAAACAAAAACTCATAGACAATTTCACAGATAACAGTTTAGTGGTTCCCAGAGGGTAAGGGGGGAGGAGGGTGATCGATGAGGGTAAAGGGGATCAAATATATGGTGATGGAAAGAGAACTGACTCTGGATGGTGAACACACAATGGGATATATAGATGATGTATTACAGAATTGTACACCTGAAACCTATGTAACTTTACTAACAATCGCCACCCCAATAAACTTTAACTAAAAGAAAAGAAAAAATGCTATGTAGGATTTTTAAAAAGAATAACTTCTAGATTTCTAATATCAATAGTAACAGTGAGCTCCCCTATGAGTTATATAGCTTACAATAAAAAACATTTGAGGGCCAACTCTTACACTGGGTACTATGTTGGGCTTTAGAGACACGACTGAGAAAAGACAGTCCCTACATAAGTAGTATATAGTCTAGTTAAGAAACTCCCAATTATAACCTCAACCATTATTGACTGAATAAGCCAAACTCAACTTGAAAATTAAAAGCGTAGAAAATAGTTTCTGTAGACAGAAATTAAGATATAAGAACAAGAAAACAACAATTCAAAGCAGTCTTTGATAAATGCAAAATACTAAATAGTATAACAATGACTGCTTTTTCATTTTTAGAGGAAGGGAGAGATTCTAGAGCTGGGCTGTCCAACATGCAGACACTAGTCACATGCGACTACTTAAATTTGAATTTAAATGAATGAAAATTAAATAAAATGAAAAGTCCAGTTCCCCAGTCCCACTGGCCACATTTCGAGTGCTCAGTAGTCACACGTGCCTAGTGGTTGCCCTATGGGACAGCAGATTACAGAACATACCCATCATCCCAGAAAACTCGAGAGGACAATGCTGTTCTAAAAGGCTGAGGTGCCAAGAATGCCTCAGATGTTTGCTACATTCCTGTAATGGCAACAACAACAACACAAATGGACAACTTAAACATCTAACAATATAGAAACGTTTGTAAACATTAAGCAATACACTGTAGAACATCAGCATCTTTCAAAAAGCATAAATTAGATCTTATAAACAAACATGGAAAGATAGCTATTGATGAGAGAAAAACACAAACTGTAAAGGAACAATATAACATAATGCTTTCGTGTGCATATGTGTGTGTGTATATTTGTGGGGCAAGTACATTAGGACAAATAGCATGCTTATATGACTATTGTACATACCATGTTTCCCCAAAAATAAGACCGAGCCAGACAATCAGCTCTAATGCGTCTTGTGGAGCAAACATTAATATAAGACCTGGTCTGAATGTATGGTGACGGAAGGAGAACTGACTCTGGGTGGTGCACACACAATGGGATTTATAGATGATGTAATACAGAATTGTACACCTGAAATCTATGTAATTTTACTAACAATTGTCACCCCAATAAATTTTTTTTAAAAAAAGAACAAAATAAACAAAACAGAAACAAACAAACAAACAAAAAATATATATATATATAAGACCCGGTCTTATAGTAAAAGAACATAACATAACATAACATTACCTAACACACCAGGTCTTATATTAATGTTTGCTCCAAAAGACACATTAGAGCTGATTGTCCGGCTAGGTCTTTCTTTCGGGAAACATGGTACTACTATATTGTTTGGATATTTTGCATACAACTATTACATATAAAAACAATACTTTAGTAAAACAAAACACTATTTTACTAAAATTATTTTCAGCAATGCTTCAATAAATGATGAGACTGCACTGGATGCTAAATGACCAGGAGATAAAGGACTAGTCGGCACAAGAATAGGAAGCAGGTAGGCGGCAATAGGACCCAGCAAAAGTCTTAGTGGAGGAATGAGCCTGAGGGCAGACTTCCTGCCCAAGGACGGCAGCTGACAGCAGGGAACAAAGTCTCCCCCACCGTCTGGCTCAGCTTATTCTTCAAGGCACATCCAGTCCTTCCTCTTGCCCGCTGAACTTGTATGTGTTCTTCCTTTTTCAAACTGATAGTTCAACTATTCATGCACTTACCATGAAAATAATAGTTTACAACCATGAAAACTATTTAAGGATACTAGAGCACTTGTTTGCCCCTTTCTAAGTATTGTTTGTCCCTCCTGCTTTGTGCACACCTTTCTTTCAATAGCTTC
The DNA here is from genome assembly GCF_036562045.2 of Rhinolophus sinicus. Taxonomy (NCBI): domain Eukaryota; kingdom Metazoa; phylum Chordata; class Mammalia; order Chiroptera; family Rhinolophidae; genus Rhinolophus; species Rhinolophus sinicus. The sequence continues at coordinate 124,709,203 of NC_133754.1, forward strand.
CCAAGACGGTTGCCCACACTAGCCTGTGAACACCGGCAGGCAGCAAACTTGCTCAGGACCACACATAGAGCAAATACTCATAAACAGGAGCTAAATTAAACTCAAGACAAACCACAGAAGGAAGAAAAGGTTAACAAAGTGTAAGTATTGAGACTGGCTACTTCCACTCAGAAAAAGCTGCCTGACTTTCTATTACCCTCTTAGTACCTCCCTGAAAACCCAATTTTAAGTATTACTGTTCTTAATCATTTTATGTTCTATCCTACTGCAGAGACGCCACCGCTATTTTAAGCAAATAAAACCAATGAGAAGAACATTTCCTATTTACATTTATATTGAAAAAAAAATGAGCATTGGGATTTTTTAGCATTTGTGCACAACTCAACACAGTAGCCACGAGCCACAGGTGACTAATGAACATTTAAAATGTAGCTAAACTGAGATGTGCTATAAGGGTAAAATACACACTAGATTTGGATGGTCTAGTATAAAAATTACATGTAAACTATTTCAATAATTTTGGGTAGATTACATACTGAAATAATACTTCAGACATATTGAGTTAAATAAAATACATTTTTAAAATTAATTTCACTTATTTATTTTCACCTTTTTTATGTGGCTGCCACAAAATTTAAACCTATATATGCGGCTCATATTACATTTCTATTGAACAGCATTAGTCTCCAACCCATTTATGTATCTAAATGTAGTTTAAAACACACACACAGGCACACACAGAAAACAGTTAATGTCTCTCTCTTCATGTACTTGGGGAATAAAGTATAACAATAAGTGTCAAATGGGTAAGAAACGTGTCTTTCTTGCTAAATAGACCAGCACTGCTCCTAGAATATGAGGCTACAGATAAAAAATTGTGAAATGAATAAAAGACCTATGAAAATCAACTATAATTTTAATAATACATAACTTTTATTGAGCACTGATTATAAACCAGGTACTGGATTATCTCATTTAATCCACATGAATTTAGTTAGTTGGGTTCTTCTATTATTCTCATTTTACAGAGAGGAAAATACATAGAATTATAACAGAATCGCCAGTATATTTTGCAATATTACAAGAAATGAAACAATTCCATTGAGAGCGCCTAGACAGGAGATTTATACAACTTTAAGTAATACATTTTTATTGATTGACTTCTATCACACGGTATTATACTAGGAGCTGTGACTTTAAGAGATATCACAAGTTAATGCAGCAAAAAAATAAACAGGTACGGGTTAATTCCAGTTACAAATAAATCCCACTACAATTATCCCACATCCTACCAAAATATTAACAAGCCTAAGAGCTAATAGTATAGCAACACAAATTTTTGCTGAATTTAGGCAACTAAATTTTTGCTGAATTTAGACAATCCCTTGGAATTCACTGCAAAACTAGCATTCATAGGGCACTTTACAATGTTTTTTTCATGTGCACGATCTTGTAATCTTTATAACACCCCTGAGAGATAGGTATTATTAGAGGTGCAGTGGGGTCTTACAAGCAGTTAGGTTCATTATCTGATCCAATAATGCACCTTATCTGGCTTCCATTCATGTTCTGTGGCTTGTCTTATGGCGACTGTCCAGGAATTTTTTTCGGGGGGAGGGATGCCACCTAGAAAATTAATTCTGGGCTCCAGATTCCTGTCATCTTCAGAAATAACACTCTTGGGCTGAGCGAAGCATGAAGACAGTGTAATTTAAAATGTTCTAAGAGGCTTAAAGAGGCAAGTTTCAATAACTTACCACTTTTGGAAAAAAGAAGAGCATTCAAATTTAAAATAAGCCTTCATCTAGAATAATTTAACTGGCATCAGCTGGAACTAAGTCATTCCTTACTGAGCTCCTTTTTGAAAACAGAGCTCAAATCTTGGTCTACCTTGAAAAAATAAGCAATATTCCATACACACTAAATGGTCAACTTAATTTTTAATGAGTAAATGACATGGCAAGAATGGCTCTGGTACTTGTAAATGCTAAATGTCTGGGTATGTCTTCATTGGCTTTTGAACAGTTTCAAAGAGCAGACATGAGGATTCATTAGCTCTTAGTACATATGAACCTGCTCCAAAGGCAGCCAAGAGAGTTGCCTAGCAACAGTGCATTTTGCATCTCTCATCATCCCCAAAGATGCTGCAGCAGCAGCAGCTAGGTCAAGCCTCTCATTAGCAACCTGACAAAGGGTTTCTATCTCCCCATTTTACTAAATTATTTTTATTTCCAGGTGAATCTCAACTATCTATGTATTACTCCTACTAACAATGTATTCTTTTCCCTCTATTCCTTCTTCTACAAACCCCCCATTTCAACGGATACATTTTAATGAACCCATCAAAATACCTGTAACAAAAGCAGGCACTGAGAAATCCAACAGAATTTATATACCTATTCACATCACTCTAACAGTTCCATATCTTTTGGGCAATAAAGTAAGGAAGCTTCAGAATAAGGAAGCTTTAGAAGAAAGAATGAAAAAAAGATACTGGAGTCAAATAATGGGAAGAGGAAAAAGTCAGTGATTTGACTTGAAAATTAACAAAAAATTTTACCCGAATTATTTGCAATGCTATCAGTGGCTATTCTTATTTCTCTCTTATCCACACAAAAACTATTCTCAACCATATAGCAAAATAGCAAAATGGCAGAAAATTCCAGAGTGGTAATAAACTATAGCACATGGATTGACAGTTTATAATGAATGTAATCCACTGAAAGGAAACTCTGATTCCCAATTTAATAACTGTGTTATAAAGCTTCACCTCAGATCAATAGCTATTCATTTACTTCTGAAAATATTTCTTAAAATATTTACCACTCAGTATGGTTGCCATGCAGAACTAAAATATAGACTCACTGGATCTTCCTTATATTCACTCAAAAGACCCTTAAGAGAAAATAAACAAAATAAGCAGACAGACTTTTCACTTCATGCATTTTAAAGTGCTTAATCCAGATTTTGACATAAACCACCCTGGTCTCTTAGCTTTCATGCTATCCTGAATTTCCCTACGGAAAAGATTACAGAATGTGCACGACATGTTACGAAAGAGGAAGTGTGGTACTAATAGACCCAGATTAAGAGCGTGTAATGAGGAACACTCAAAGGCAACTGTCATCATATCAAATCAAAATAAGTAAAAATTTTAAGTGATCTGAAAGGAGCAACGTGATTTTCCCCCTGAAGCCTCCCGCCCTCTCCCCCCCCCTCCGGCTTTTTAATGTACAAACAGCAAAAAATGAATCTTTAGGAGGATTTCCCAGAAGGGTGTCATTTACCACTAAAATATTTCATTCCAGCAGTTGAAAGACCATAAAAGGGTGAATGTCCTCCAGAGTCTCTAATAACGGTAATAGATCTTGTGTTACTATTCACAAGTGACCTCTCAGTCAGGCGATTTAATTTTTCCCCCTGCAGCATGGTTGGTTTCACACACAGTGTAATAACAGTTTTTGCACAACAAGACAATTCATCCGATTAAAAGGACTGTATTAAGTCTTTCATGAACAGCATGTGTCACTACAGCTTCGGCTAGGATTTGATTTAAGATAACCTAATACATGCATGCATGATTCTTCATTTTTCGACTGTTTTAAAAAAGATTCCTGGACTTTCTTCAGCAATTTTGCAGACCATTGCCTGAACCCTCCCTGGCTTCAAAAATTTACTAAGAACTCCTCAAATGCTCACTGAGCACTTAAAAACAGGTACCAAGGATTCTCCACCAGACAACAGAAACGTGTGTAGGGCTCCTCCCGTTTCTACATGGGAAAAATGAAATTCCACTAATGTCTCAAAGGAGAAAAAAACATGAAAAGGGACCAAATGGGCATAACTGGTTATTGCAATTACTTCTATGCTCCACAACATTTCAGCAATGCACCATTAATTATAAAGACAATGTGACATTACCGGGAAAAGCCTTAGATAAAGGGAATTTTGACACCTCCGTTTGTCAACCTCAGCAAAGCACAAAAAATTTTAAAGTGGAAACCAAAGGAAAAGGTGCAAAATGAACCAACCATCTGTAATCTCTACTACAATAAATGGTTCAGCATCACCCATTGCCCACAGAAGCCTAAACCTAAGAACATTTATACATTTCTTACTGCCTTGCTGATGAGATTAGAAAGGTTAAATCCAGACTCTCTGCAGCAAAGGGCTATAGGGGCAATGGAAGAATTCTCAGAGGTTCCCTTAACCTTACTACCTTTAATCGATGCTGATCGGCTTAGCTTCCCCCTTCCATCTCTGGATCTGGGCAGGCTCCTCTGAGGAGCAGTGTTGGCACCTCTTGGTGGGCAGTCTTTACAGCTCACATGCCTCAAAGAGATTCTCCGACTGCTCCATGGCAAGCAGCCCAAGCCTGCAAGGTTAAGCTCTCTTTAGACTTTTGATGCAGGTGGGAGTCGCTTCTGGTTTAATTATCCCACCCACTCTAGGAATCCTGCTTCTTTCAGCAGGATACCCTTTAAGCAGACCTATGAAATGAGATGAGCCAATTCCAATGTACTTCTCTTGCCCACGGTGCCCACATTTTCGCCATAGGAAACCCTAACATACCTTTTGCTTTGACAAATTCTAGGCATGCAAACCAATCCCTACACTACAGTACTCTCTCCTTTGCTTCCACCATCACAGCAGCCAGCCAGCCCATCACTCCCTTTTGGATTTGGGGGACAATCTCCAATCCACCGTATATACATCTGTCCACTCCAACTGCAAGGCATACATAACCAGCTGGATGGGAGTGGTGGGGTTCCACTGAAGGCCATGTCACGATGCTTGAGATAAAGGGCTAGCACCTGTAGGACTCAGCACTCCAGCAACCTGCTCCAAGAATCCTTCCTCTTCTCTTCCCCTATCCTCTCATTTCCTAACTTCTAGTTCCTTGGTATGAGTGAGGGTTCAAAAACAGTAGTAGTAGATAGACGCTGAGGTTTGTTCCTTCTACTCTGTGAGTTCTACCAGGCGTTCTGCCTCAAAACTCATTCTGGTATCTCAAGGTCCCCATCAAAACACCTAACATTCTGTTATATAACTTAATCTCCTCTATAGCTGATTACCCCAATACTTTAGATGAATGCTCATCTCCGACCTCACTGCAAAGCTTTTTGGGATCTTGCTTCCAAATGCTTGCCCAGTATCCACTCCAGGATCAATTTCCCTCATCCTATGCACATCCCAGTTTAATACAGTACCACATGCCGTCGTTACCCCAGTGTGACGTGCTACACATTTGTGTCTTTGCATATGCTTCTCATCCTGCCTCGAATGCCTTCTTTCCCCAGCATCAGGGAAACTTGTAAGCCTCTTCATCTATGTTCCAGAGACACGTATATACCTCCAGAATGACAATTACCATCTTGTATTGAACAGTAAATTTAATGCCTGTCAACAGATTAGGCTCTTGGATTCCTGAAAACAAAGACTATATCCTTTCATGTTAATATTACCAGAAACTGCCATATAAAAGGTTTGCTCTGTGTGTGTGTGTGTGTGTGTGTGTGTGTGTGTGTGTGTGTGAATCAATGACTTGAAAATGCTTGGTAAATAAAATGGGACCTAATAAAAACAAGGTTTTTATAGTAGTTCAAGCTGAATGAAAATTTACTTAATGCAGCTCAAGTTACACCGTTAAAATGTGAATACAATTTGACAAATACACATAAGTAGAGTAAAATGCCACCAGTATAATTATCACTAAAAATAATTCAGACTACTGGAAACAATGAAGGCAGGCAAGACTGGATTAGAGACAAATGTTAAAGAAATAAAATTCGATTGCTTTCACAAAAATACTGTAACAAACTAATTAGCCAAGTGTTGCCAAGTACCAATCCCTGCTGATATGTCCTAATGAATAGATAATTTGATCATTTTAAATTGTCACATTTATTGTACCAATGCAAATGAGCAAACCTGAAGTGCCTAAAAACAATAGCTTCTACGTCGGCTTATATTTTAACTCAGCCTACATCTAATGACCCAGAATCCTAAATTAATAGGATTTTATTTGATAAGATTTTATTATAATCTGCCCTAACCTAATCTCTCTCCCCTGACTCCACACTGTTCCCTCTATTAGTTTGGATAACACATGACAATATTAGAAAACAGTTTATTGTTTCTAGGATGATAGGTACATACATCTAATATAGTTATGTGTTAATTCAATCAGGTATCAAAGGAACTGTCCAAGGTTACTGGGAGGCAAAAACAAGTAAGACAATTTCCCTTGAGGAATTCCTTTTATGAACTCTAAATCTAATTGTAATTTACTGAAAATTTCCTTTGAAAACAGCTTCCATTTATGATAACTATAGGACACTTCAGAATGCTAATTTGTCCTTACTCATCTCACTAATCTTTAGTGCTGTTTGACTCTGTGATATGATACATTCAGGTTACATATATTTTTATACGCTTGTTTTCTTATATGCAGACTTAATCCACTACCACAAGAATGCTAATAGACATGAATAACAGGACACAAGGTTTCCAAAAGTCCAATCAATACACTGGAAGCCTGACATGTAGAAATCATCCCAAGTCACTTCTTAACTATATGTTGGGCTCCACAGAGTTTTTCACCATGTCTACCCATTTGAAATAAACACTTTATATGGCCAATTTCATTACATAAACTGTCCTAATAACTAAGAGTCTGTTATATAATCTATTATGGAAAAGCTCAAAATTGTCACTGGTGGGGTAGAAGTCCAGTGCGCTTAAAAAACAAAGAGACAGAATAAGTCTCAAGAACTCTGATAAGACAGCTAACATGGCTGTTCAACTGTAAGACTTCTGGAGTAGACCTTTCTTACACCAAATCATGTCACCGCAGTTACAGCTGTCAGATAGCCGTGATTCCTCGAAAATAAGACCTAGCCAGACAATCAGCTCTAAGGTGTCTTTTGGAACAAAAATTAATATAAGACCGGGTCTTATTTTACTATAAGACCAGGAATATAATGTAATGTAATGTAATGTAATGTAATGTAATGTAATGTAATATAATATAACTACCGGGTCTTATATTAATTTTTGCTCCAAAAGACGCATTAGAGCTGATTGTCCGGCTAGGTCTTATTTTCAGGGGAACACAGTAGTAGCTATAACTGTGACTGTCATGAGCTTTCTTTCACTCCGCAACAAGAAAATTAAACTTGAAAATAAGAGAAAATTATTGCTAGTGAATCTATGGTTCACAAAGAACTACTCCAGGACCTCCAAAAATTTATTTATTCCACTGTTTGCCTGACAAAGGTACTCAAAGAGGATCATATGTCATATATAAAAAGGAGTACTTTATATGTAACAGAAACAAGCAATATGCTTCTTCCAGTTCATTTCAAAGATGTTCTTTCACTTGTATTTGTACAGCAAGACTCAGCTCATAAATCACCTACTGCAGGCAGTCTTCCTATTATGACTTAGCTACTCCTTTCGGGGCTCAAACAACGTCCTGTGCTTCCCCGGAATGTAGCACTTATCCCAGGGTATTCTGATTGTATAGTGCCCATTTTCCCTACATACTGTGAGTTTCCTAATAACCGTTTTTGTATCACAAGTTTCATTTAAAATGTGTGTCCCAAAGAGGTTCTCCATGACTATTTACTGAATAACTCAATCTTTCATGCTGTTTAAGATCCTAAATTAACTGTGTATCTTACCAAACCTTTTAAATGTTTCAAACTTAACAACCAAGGTGGAATTTTTCTCAACATGTTGTAAACATTTTTCAAAATGGAATACAACAACCTACTTTTTTTTGTTCACTAAAAAATATGCCTATATTTGACTGGATTTCAGAATATTACGAGGCCAGTATAAGAGATGTAAAGCTAGTGAACCTTGTTTACTGTTTCAAAACATTTGTTTTTAAATGGTTTAACTAAAAGTTGTAGAGAGACAGTATAGCATATTGGATAAGAACACCAACTCTGGAACCATATATGCTGAATTCAAATCCTGACTTTGCCAGTTACTAGCTGTATGACTTTGGGGAAGTAAAACTCTGTGCCTCAGTTCCTAAAAAGTGGTGGTTCCAATGTCAAAGAGCTGTGAATACTCAATAAGTTAATTAACCTGTGAAAATAAAGTGATTAGAATAGTGACTGGTATATAAAAGCATATGTAACTACTGGCTATTTTTATTAGCTATTACTTTGTTCAAGAAGATGGTTCAGCTTCTAGATGAGTAGACTACATTGAAATCTAGGGAGCTGTCATGGGTTACTTCTGGAGATGTAAGAAAATGTTTCCTCAAATCAGATTCTCCTCTGATTTGAAGGGCTGACTACGGAAGGACTGAAGAGTGAATGATAAGGGATGTCGACTGGCAGCTTCTCCCTTCCCTGTCCACTGACTAAATTAGAAAAATTTTATTCTGGCAGTGGTGGACTTCGGTGTACTTTCCCCTCGAATAGAATTCCTCATGCCTGTTATAAAATTCAAAGTTACCACAAAATCTGCTGATTCCCCTCTGAGTCCTTCACCCACACTAGAAGCCAATCCTAAAAAGGTTTGAACCAGCAGACGGAGCTGCTGATACCTGATATTCACATGGCAGCAGACAGACTCCACTGTTCTCAATGCAGTTCTGGACCCCATCTTCACCAATCTCTAGTCCCATCCTTTCTGATAATCAGTGTTCAGTGACACAACAAATGGCTTTTCTTTCAGTATATTAGTACGCTAGTATCACATGATATAGAGTTGAACTGAAAATCACAATCGAGTAATTCTTTCAGTGAGAATTTTAAGAAATTTATAATCTGTAGACCCCTCAGAAGAAACTCAGCCCAACATTAACACTCAGGAAAATCAAGAAGTTGACACAGAATACCTCTGTGAGTATAAACCCTAGGCTTCATGCCAAAAATTTTAAAAAAAGTAAAAACATTAAAAGGTTCAAATACCCGCTAAAAACATTTGATTATACAGATCTCTATGTGGGTTTTATAAAGAAGAAATAAACATATCGCCACAGGATGGAATATATATTTGACTTGGTATTTTGGGTCTGTGTTTTTCTTTGTCTAATTGCTTCATGCTGACAAGCACATCCCAATTTTGCTCTAGGCATAATCGATTCTATGGCTACCAGGGAATAGGAGTATAGCATGCCTTATCTATAAAGCTCTTTATTACAAGTACTGTACATTCTGGCTTCTTTTTGCTGGTGTGAAGAACAACCAGACTTCAGGATGCAGACTGACTTCAGGGGGTAGCAATTCATAGAATCTGGTGACAACAGAACAGAGTGCAAAGTGTCCAAAGACTCTTTGTACAAGTTCTTTTATAGAATGTGTTTTCTCCTTTTCTCACAGCAGTAACTTACAGACCATTAAATTTCACACATTTCCTATTCATTTTCCACGTTAAAATGTGGCTTATGACCCAGAGTAGAACTATCACAGGATTCTGCCCTGAAAGTCAACTTTTTACTATTTGATAATATATGACTTTGAAAAGACTAGTAAGTCACGGGCCATGAACCTAGCCACATAAGTGATTTCAAATGGCTCATAAGTGTGCACACTTTTACAAATGGAACAAATTAAGCCCTTGAAAACATTAAAGGATAAAATAAAATTATCAAAGATTGGAATTGTTCCCATTAAGCAAGACCTTTAACTAGACTTAACAACCAAAATGTAAAAAGGAAGTAAATGGATGCAGAGTTGTAAAATACAAGTAAAAACAAAACAAAATAAAACAAAAAATACAACTCTATCCCCACTTCCAAACAAGAGAGAAGTAAGTACCAAAGGTTTGAAAGAGTTTCACAAAACTTAATTTGTTAAGCTCCTCAACGAGGGTAAGGTTTTAAGGAAGTTATATGTGATTCTCTAACGTCAAAATTTGTAAACTTTTCTTCTTTGGCACATTCCATTTTATAAATTAGTCAAAAAGAAATTGATATTCCTTTCACAGTATTTAGAATTATTCCATTGAAGATGACATACTAAGCTATTACAAGATTTTATTTTAACCATCTTGGTCTATCTAAAAATTACTAGTCTTTTTGGTTAATGCTCAATTCAGATGCCTCAGTATTTAATATTGCCATAAACTCTTAAAAATATAGGAAGGGACATAGGAAGAAAACACATTTTCTTAGGTTCTAAAACCACTAACAAGTATCCTTGATTTCCAAAAGAGAATATAACCTTTAGTCAGGTTGTTCTCTCTACAGATATTTATAAGACATACTATCAAGCATCTAATGATTCCTATAAGGCTTTTGTAGAATCACACAGCTACGGGAAAAACAGCTTTTTCCAGCATCTCTATTATTCTCTAGGATATAATGCTTCAGATGGTAAAATTTCAATACCAACAGCTTTAGGGAAGCCATATAGTTAATGTAATATAGTTAATAGCCATATAGCCATATAGTTCATATAATAAATAATTATATTATATATTTAAATATTGTTAATATAAAAAATTATAATTATTGTATACTTAATATATTAATAAATGTATACTAAGTAATTAGCTAGTAATATAGTTAATATAATACAGCTAAGCTAATAGCTATTAGAGGAGGTTTTAAGAGGTTAAATAATATCCCTTTCTTCTCAAGGGGTCAGAGGCCATAGAAACATTGTGGGGGATCATTGTAGAGTCCCAGGTGGATTTAGAATAGTTTACCTGAAACTACCAGAGGGAGCATGGGTGGCAATTACTGAAAGCCAAGGTCAGAGCTGGCAAATAACTAAACATAAAATCATAAATGGAAGAGAAGCATAGGAAGTGAGGAAGAAAATGTAAAGTTTCTGGCTGAGAGTCTTAGAAGCAAGATACAATCAGGTCTATGGAATGGGTTGAGGAAGTAGAAAACGTGCTATCACCTGGTAGGTACGCATTAGAGGCACACAGTGCGGATCACAGAGCCAGGTGTGGCTCTTAACAAGTCATCATGCTGGGCGCTCATGGATGCGGAAATAGGAGGTCAATCAATACTCGTTGATTCACTAAGTTATGAACCTCTTCTTAAGGAGGTTATGTCAATCTCAGATATTTCCAAAATGTCCACAATCATGTCACACGGATTGGTCAATCATTGGCTAAGGGTTTGAAATACAATTTGATATTGCCTTTAAAAAGCCATAAATTAAAGTTCAGAAAACATCCTTATTTAGGTCTGGGGTCCACATTCTCCTCTATTTTAACTCAGCAGAGCCTATGTTTAACATTCACTACTACTGAATTCATACCAGATGTGATCAGACCCTGGCCAAATCAGAGGTAGAAAACAGCTCCCTTTTCCTCTGAAGAGGAAAGAATAAGGCCAACTAGACATTACTGTACACGAGCCATGAAGCGAGCCATGTGCTTCAATGGTCATTTAGGCATCTTTGAAGGCGGTCTGAATGATTTACTCTAAAGCGTAAAAAAGTTACATGACTCACAGTTATCAGAAAGACGGTGACTGTTATATAAACATAACCAAAAAGCACATGAATCTATCAGCTGCTATTTCCAGGGTGGGCGGGGATGGGGCAAATTTGTGGAGGGAATGACACAAGTTAAGGATATAGATGGCACTCCATTTATAAGCACAGATTATTGATATGAAAACCTCTCTAAACCAAATCAATGTGTTTAAAACTTTGAAACCCCATAGAAATTCACACAGGATGCTGATTCTTGGATCTCCCCAGAATATTCTAAGACAGGGGTGTCCAAACTGCGGCCTGCGGGCCAACTGCTGCCCGCAATCCATTTTTAATTGGCCCGCAGGAAATTCCAAAAATATATTCAGTTTACTTAAATAAACCAGGTGAGGCAATACGTACTTCACCTTGAGTGAGTGGCCCGGCTGTTTGTGTATTTTACCACATATGTACCTTGGTGAAAAATGTTGAAAAATGTTTGGACACCCCTGCGTCTAAGACATTACCTCCAAGAATATAAAAGGCACTTCACTTGTACTGAGCACTGCCTGACCTGAGATTGGATCTTCCGCAAATTAAGTCTCATGTCCGGGTAAGAAAACTATAGGGATTATTCGTAACTGCTGACAGTATCTCTAGATATAGAAAACAATAGCTTCTCACTATTTTTTCAAGTGTTGATTTATTGCTGTAACACTAGGTAATGATCTAGTTATTTTACCATCATCATCTGTATCCAGTTAACTCTAAAATGGTCTTCACAAGGCCAACTTCCCTTCAGATTACTTAGCTTCATAATCCTTATATGTATTAGGTTGGTGCAAAAGTAGTTGTGGTTTAAAAGGTTAAAAATAACTGCAAAAACCGAAATTACTTTTGCACCAACCTAATATTAAACCTAATACGAATGCATGCCACTGGGGAACCAAGTGAGAGACTCAAGATAAAAACTCACTGCAGAAGGGGGATTCATCAAACTGCTTGACAAGAGAATCATATTTTTTTAAAAGCACATTGTCTTACCATTATTAACCCTAATATAACATTACTAGTTGATATTGATAATTTATATTACTATTAATTAGTATTACTAAAAATAATTTCTATTAATACTTTACAATAACAATAATACCAAAACATACTTTATATGTGGCGCATCCCTTTCAATATTTGTCACACAAAACACAATATGTAGATAAGTATACTGTAGGCCAGCAAATTCTACTGGAGGTTAAGTGACCACCAAAACAGAGATGGCAGATAGCCTCTTCCTACTTTTACCTATCTATTTACTTAGCTTCTGCTTATTAGTAGTCTAAGACTTTTTGTTACTATCAAATCCCCCAGGTTTGAGCCAGTGATTGCTTATATACAATACAGCTTCTTTCTAGTAAGTGAGAAAGGACAAACAGGCATGAAATACGAACACGTTTCATGTAGTCTTGTCAACCTAATGAAAGAAATAGAAAACACTCCAATAATAAATTACAACCCTAACTCATTTTAATAGAATCTATTCCAAGCATCTACTCACAATTAGAGAGCTTGCTTTTTCAAAATATTCACTCCTCTCTTTTTGGCTGCTTTACCTTGTAACTAAAGGCCAGTGAAATGGTATACTACCGTGTTTCCCTGAAAATAAGACCTAGCCAGACCATCAGCTCTAATGCACCTTTTAGAGCAAAAATTAATATAAGACCCGGTCTTATTTTACTATAATAGAAGACCAGGTCATAATATAACATAATATAATACAATATAACATAATATAATGTAATGCTTATATTAATTTTTATATTAGTTTTTGCTCCAAAAGATGCATTAAAGCTGATTATAGACTAGGTCTTATTTTCAGGGAAACAGGGTACAGTCTTCATAAAGAAGAGTAAGGGAAAAAACACTACCTCCTACGTCCAGGACACTTGTTTTGTCCTTTTCAAAACACTTAACTCCACTTCCAAATTCTTATTAATGATATTGCCTGTGTTTCTGTATGAATTTGGGTAATTTATTTAAACATTCACCTTAACAAGCACAATTACAGTGGGTATTTTTTCTCATTTCTTTCAAAACTATCCAAGAAGTAATCAACATGCCTTCAATTTATACCACCACTTCTTAATAAACATTTACTGAATAAATAGATGAACCTGGATGGTCACACTAGTGCGTCCCAACCTTTTCCATTTTATGGCACGCATGAAAGATAATGTTTATAAGGCTATTTGGAGTAAATAAGTGATACACTAAGTGGCTAGATGCTACCAGCAAAAGGCATCTGGCACCCTGAGCTTAGCGACGACCTGGCTATCTGACAGCTGAGAGGTGGGGGGAATAGTAACTTAGCATACCTGAAACTCATTATAGCATTTCAGGGTCCCCAAAACGCTAATTGCGAAGTTCTTCTCCACATGTTTTCCTATTTCGAATACTCCCATTTTTATTACCAGGAAACTCTTTTTCCTCTGGGGACTCATCCCTCCCTCATTCCATGTGATCCTGGCGGCATAGATCATTTCAGGACCCTGACACTTCGCCCACCTCATTCTACCCAGGATCAACAATTAAAGAGCCCCCTTCTCCTACCCTCAAGGCACATGACCCACACAAAGCCAATCCAAATATCTCTACAACTCTCTTCCTTTTGGATTGTGAAGATAAGGTTATAAGGCTTTGGGCTTCAGGCCAATTCATAGAGGAAAAGAACAAACTGTGCAATCAATACACTGTCTAGGCTATGGTGGTTCTAAATTCTGGACCTAATAAAAACAGTGTAAGACACATGGGTTCCTGCTACTTATAACTGAAGGTATCACCCTAGAATTTCAAAGACCCAGTGCATTTCCTGAGTCTCAATACACATATGGATTGACGTAATACACATTTTACATCAGTGACATACACAGATCAGCTAACCTACTGTGTGATTTCTTTAGCTAATCCCCAGACATTATCTGTGCATTAACTATTCTAAAGAGATTATCCTACAAAGTGTCAACACTGAAAGAAAACATTTGGTAGAAGCAAGATCATCACAGAATGTGAAGGGAGAAACAAAGTAGGAGGCCATGAGGACATCACAGATCCACCTGCAGAATCAGAGCAGAAGAGGCCTGGTCAGAAGGACAACTATCTGTGAGATAGTGGCAGCTGTTTCCTTGACAAAAAGGAATGAGCATGACTAGTTGGGGACAGAAAACGAATTCCAAACACATTAACTTCATATCTTAAATAAACATTTGTCCAACTCTACCACCAAATTTATTTCCTATATGAACACATAATTTTCCATAAAGAGATGGACTTTTTCCCTCACCAAGTTTGAAAAGAAAGACAAGCACAGATACTAAACAGAAGATAGTAAAAATACCTTATCTGCTTGATTAGAAAACCCTTCTCTTCACAGGAAATGCATTCTAGAGATTCTACCCAATGGGAAAAAAATTACAGAGCACTATGATAAACATATGGTTAGTTTAAAAGGGGGGGTAAAAAGTCTTATTAATGCCTGATTACTTTCTATCACACTCCAAGTTCTGTCCAGATAGCAAAAATGATTGTTTATCCTCCCATCCCAGCATGTTGATCAATACCATATATGGCAAGGACCCAATATTTTTTAGTTTATTAAATGACTGATTAAAGATGGGATCAAATTGCAACAAGTCAAGAAGAGATTAATGCCTACTGTATAGGCAACTTTAAACTGAATTAATTATTTTGCATCCACCTTAAAAGATCAATATTAGAATTAAGGGATATCCATCTTGGAATAGACTCCAAGAATTAACAAAAGTATAACAAAATAGCAAATCCACCCATAAACAAAAATACCAGAATAGCATCATGTGCAGATTTCCTTGCAAAGTGTGCTCTCATTAAAGAAATGTTTGCATCATTAAGTATAGATCAACTCAGAGTAAGGAGAAAAAAAAAATTGGGAAAGATAAAGGACAGAAAAAAAAAATCAACCCATAATTTAAAACTTTGATAAAAATCATCCACAAAGTAAGAATAATCCATAATTCCAATAGTTAAGCTTTACTCCCATTACTGTTCCATTATTTTTTTTGCTTTACCTGAGAGGAATCTGCTTGGGCTAATTTGGTAGAGACTTTTAGTATTTGGTGAAGATTTTGTCCTTTATCTTCAACAAGGAGGTGAGCCAGCAGGAGAAAAACATGCACAGGGATGGCTGTAGTAACGGGTAGCAACGACTCGACTGAAGCCAACCAGTCACTCACTGCAGACTCTTCTTTCATTACTTCAAGGATCCTCCAGGCTGCAAATATTGAACCATACATGCTGGTTATGGGGAAGATAAGCTTGCAGGATGGCTGAAAAAGAAACACAAAAAAGACTGGAATATGAGATAAATACATTTGTGAGAAATATATTGCTGACATTCATTTACATTTTATATCTCATTGTATGTAATCAATCTTTGCAACAAAATTAATACAAAATTTTCAATTCCAGTCCCAAACCTCTCTGCACATATTTGAGCTAATAGGATTACACAAAGAGAAAACAGTTGTTATATGGAACTCGAGAACAGTTTATCACTAGTTTTCCTCATATCTATCATTCGCTCTCAAGGCAGAAAAAAAAAAAAGGATCAATAAAGAAGATCCAGAGGCAACAGAGTTTGGAAAAAACCATTATCACTAAGAAAGTATTCGCCAGTGAGAAGAAAGGTAGAAAAACAACAACACTGTATCTGCCCAGCTCCAGGCCCGGGTAAGAGGCAGCCCTGGACAGATGGCAGACTTGGGCTGAGGACAATTCATTTTTATAATAGACAGTATGTTGACAGGAACAGAGTTGGTTCAGCTGGAGCCTGGGAATTCATTAATAATTGTAAATAACTACTGCAATAAGAAATAGCCTGACAGCTCTAAACTAAAATGATACCCAAAGAAGATGCTGTGTTTAAGTCAATCTGAGAAACGGCTCCTCACAGAAATAAAGTAGTGCAGTCAGGCAGAGAGAATGGATAGAACTCTGCCAAGGTGAGCTGTGTGCCCAAATGGCTCAGGAGAAGCCACAGAGATTAAAGAAGCATTAGCTATTGCCTGTGAATAAAGTAATTTAATTAATTTAGAATATAATGATACAAATTAGAAATCTCTAGATTATAACTGTCCTATTATTGAAGGCTGACATATGGATAAAGATAACAACTGAAAGGATGGAAAGTAAAAGTTAGATTTTATAAACTTTTTTAATAGCTCTATTGAGATATAATTCACATATCATAAAATCCATCCTTTTAAAGTTTACAAGTCAATGGATTTTTTAGTAATTCACAGAGTTGTATAACCGTGATTACTATCTAATAATAACTACTAATCTATTTTCTGTTTCTATTTTGGCTATTTCATATAATAGGAATCATACAACATAGTCTTTTTTGACTGGCTTCTTTCATTTAGCATGTTTTCAAGGTTCATCCATGTTGTAGCTTGTATCAATACTTCATTTCACTGTGAAATAACATTCCATTGTGTGGATATACCATATATTATTTATCCATTCATCAATTAATGGACATTGGGGTTGTTCCCACTTTTTGGCTATTATGGATAATGCCGCTATGAATATTCCTATAAAAGACTTGTGAGGACATAGGTGTTCATATTTTGAGTATGTGCTTAAGAGTGGAGATAATATTTATTCTAAAGTAAATGCCACTGTAAAAACAAATGAAAAAGCTCTACCTTTACTGATATGAAAAGATCTCCCACATGAAAATACAGGATACAGATAGCGTACCTGGAATGCCATCAACTATTTTTTTTTAAAGGGTGGGTGCAGGGAGAGACTATATATTAGTATCTAGACAAATACAGAATAAATTAATATACAATCATTTTTATTTTCTTTTTGAGAAGGTGGGAACTGGACAACCAGAATCAACAGTAAGAAGGAGACTACTCATTGTATGCCATTTTATAATTTTTGATACATTTCTATGTATAATTAAAATTATAAATTTTTAAAATTAAATATCTAAATTCTCTCTCTCTCTCTCTCTCTCTCTCTCTCTCTCTCTCTCACACACACACACACACACACACACACACAATACTTTTTTCCCCATGATGAAATTCATTAAAGATTAGAGTCAAGTTCTCTAGACTAATGGCAAATAGCATTAGACTTCAGATTTAAAAGGCCAGCACTTCAGCATAGCCATGCCGACTATTGGCTGTTATGCAACCTCCTTGAGCCTTATTTTACTTGTTTGTAAAATTCCTACCCAGATTATTGAGGTATATAATAAGACAGTATCAATAAAGCCACTAGCACAGTACCCAAAGTTGCAAACTACAGGGAAATATTATCACTGTCATCCTTCGGAGAAAAAAATAAATCTGGTGGATCTGAGTATAAAATAAAATAATTGGAAATCACCATGAAATATAAATTAAGTCAAAAGCGCAACATTACAAAACCATGTAAGAGGAAACATACTAAAACAGAAAAGCAATCTTACATTACTTGAAGTATTATGTCCAAGTTTAGGCTGTAGTTTTTGTTTGTTTGTTTGACTAGGGTTAGAGTAGCAGAAGAAAGGCACAGTGTTGACTGAGACATCACAGAACGGTCTTTCTGACCCAATGGGTGGCAAACATAGTCCACTGGAACAGTCCGAGGGCAAGGATACAACCAAGGGTTTTCCCTCAGTACCAGCTACCAAATCCTGGTCTCAAAGCCTGTGGGAGAACATGTGAAAGTGCTGGTAGGCTCTGTGTTTTAGAGGAGAAAGTAGGTGTTTAGCAATAAAAGTTTATGTTAGGTGAATTATATCTCAATAAAAAATAAAAGAGAGAGAAAGTTCCCGTTAAGATGGTGAGTAGGTATATGCTATGCTCACCTCCTCTCACAACCACATCAAAATTACCATTAAACTACAGAACAACTATCATTGAGGATTGCCTGAAGTCGAGCTGAACTGATACCCTACAACTAAGAACATAAAGAAGATGCCACTGTGAGACTGGTTAAAGGAACAGTGATGAAGAATGGACTGGTCCCGCACCCGTGTGTGACCATTAAAAATCAAGAGGGATATCACAGCTACAGAGCTTCCCCCCACCCCTGAGGAATGAGGGGTCCCAGCACTAACTACACCAGGCTCCCCAGCCCAGGATTTCAGTGCCAGGGAGAGAAGTCTCCACTACTCCTGGTTGTGTAAACCAACACAGAGTGTGGCTGACTGAGACGGAGGGCGGCTGCAGTCCTAGGCGATCCTCTTAAAAGGCCCGCACATGGACTTACTTGCTGACAGACTTACTGTGAGTTCCAGTGCTGAGGTAGCAGCTCTGGGAGGAACTGAATTGTCTGGCTTCAGAGCAAGGGCTAGAGGGACAGCTTTCTCCCCCACAGAGGAGCCAGTGGAGGCCACTGTTTCCTTGTTGATCCCTCTCTTGGAAGGCCATATCTGAGTCTCCATTAACCTGGCTAACATTGATCGGTTTCCCTGCCCTGGTGATTCCCTGAGACCCCGCCCACCCAACTTTTGGACACACCCAAGCCCCTTCCAGTGGCTTTTCCATACAAACCACCTGCCTTGGCTGATGCTGTGGACTTCCCTAAAATCTGTCAAAGGTTCACAAAACCCAAACAAGCAGCATCTGGCTTCAGCATGACCCATACCACTGACTGAGCAGCCCTAAGCATGGCACTAGTAACAGCTGGCCTTGATTTGAGGCTTGGCCTCTTAAGGCACCTCTACGTACAACGCAGGCAGTGGCCATCTACAGACTGCTTTATGGCTCATGCCAGGTGGCCCCAGGCAGGGCACAGGTTGTGGTTGAATTTTGCCTGTATTGGGTACCCTCCCAGAAGGTCCTGGGATGAGCAGACCCAGTGGCCAGCTTCAGAGTGAGCCAGAGCATCATCTAGCCACCTCCAAGGACAATAAACCTAAAGGGTAGACTGGGCAGGCACCAGAGCCCTGCTATAGCAAACCCAGCCTTGCAGGGTCAGCCTCCTCCATTCTAGTCACCACCAGTCCTCACAATCAATCAGCCTGACGGTCAATTCCTCCCATTAACAAATAAACAGAAATCAAGGCTCAACTACAACAGGAGAAT
This sequence comes from Rhinolophus sinicus, assembly GCF_036562045.2. Lineage (NCBI taxonomy): Eukaryota > Metazoa > Chordata > Mammalia > Chiroptera > Rhinolophidae > Rhinolophus > Rhinolophus sinicus. Next base: position 124,728,725 of record NC_133754.1, read on the forward strand.
ACAAACAACCCATAGAAGGGACACACCTGGAGCACCCAGCTCTGGTGACCAGGGAGACTGCACCACTGGGCCCCACAGAACACCTACTACATAAGACCACTCTACTAAGACCGGGAGACATAGCAGCTCTACCTAATACATAGAAAAAAACACAGGGAGGCAGCCAAAATGGGGAGACAAAGAGACATATCCCAAATGAAAGAACAGATCAAAGAGCCAGAAAAAGAGCAAAACAAAATTGAGCCAAGCAATCTATCAGATGCAGAGTACAAAACACTGGTTATAAGGATGCTCAATGATCTCAGGGGGAACTTCAACAAATGAGATAGGAAACATAAAAGTGCAGATAGAAAACATAAAAAAAGAACCAGTCAGAAATGAAAAAATACAATAATTGAAATAAAGAATACATTAGAGGGAATCAACAGTAGATTAAATGAAACAGAAGACTGAATCAGCAATTTAGAAGATATGGTAGCAGAAAACACTCAATCAGAACAGCAAACAGAAAAAAGAATCCCCAAAAATGAGAATAGGTTAAGGGGCCTCTGGAACAACATGAAGCATACCAACATTCACATCAGAGGGGTACCAGAAGGAGAGAAGAGAGAGAAAAGGTTGAAAATCTATTTGAATAAGTAGTGACAGAAAACTTCCCTAACCTGGCAAAGGAAATGAATATTTAAGCCCAGGAAGTGCAGAGAGTACCAAACAAGATGAACCCAAAAAGGCCCACATCAAGACATATCATAATTAAAACGCCAAAGATTAAAGACAAAGAAAGAATCTTAAAAGCAGCCAAGAAAAAAATCAGTTAGTTACCTACAAAGGAGCTCCCATAAGAATGTCAGCTGATTGCTCAACAGAGACTTTGCAGGCCAGAAGGGATTGGCACGAAATATTCAAAGTGATGAAAAGCAACCAAAATTACTCTACCCAGCAAAGCTATCGTTTAAACTTGAAAGACAGATAAAGTTTCCCAGACAAAAAAAATCTAAAGACGTTCATCACCACCAAACCAGAATTGCAAGGAATCTTAAAAGGACTGCTTTAAGATTTAAAAAAAAAAAAAAAAAAATCAAACTTATGAATAATAAAATGGGGATAGATACATATCTATCAATAATTTAAATGTAAATGGATTAAACGCTCCAATAAAAAGATATGGTGGCTGAGTGGATAAGAAAACAAGACCCTTATGTATGCTGCCTATAAGCGACTCACTTCAGATTGAAAGACACACACAGACAGAAAGTAAAGGGATAGGAAAAAACATTTCATGAAAATAAAAAAATAAAAAAATGCTGGGGTAACAATACTTATGCCAGAGAAAACAGAGTTTAAAACAAAGGTTATAACAAGAGACAAAGAAGGACCCAGTAATCCCACTGCTGGATATTTATCCAAAGAAACCCAAAACACTACTTCGAGGGAACATGTACATCCATATTTTCTATACAGCATTGTTTACAATGGCCCAGATATCGAGGCCGCCTGGGTGCCTGTTGATGAAAGACTGGATAAAAAACAAGGTGGTACTTATATACAATGGAATATTACCCAGCCATAAAAAAGGAATGAAATCTTTCCATCTGCGACAACATGAATGGACCTACGGGGTATGTGTTGAATGTAGTAAGTCGGACAGAGAAAGACAAATGCCATGTGATTTCACTTAATGAGTATAAGTGGAATCTAAAGAAGAAAATAAACAAATTAAACAGAAACAAACTCATAGATACAGAGAACATTCTGATGGTTGCCAGATGGGAGGGAGATTAGGGATGGGTGGAAAAGGGGAAGTCATTAAGAAGTACAAATTTGTTGTCACAAAGTAGTCATGGGGGTGTAAAGTATAACATAAGGAATATAGTCAATAACTGTGTATTATCAGATGGGTACTAAATTTATCGGGGTAATAGATGGGAGGACGGTTGAGGAGTAGGGTGAAAAAGAAGTGAAGGGATTAAGAAATACAAACTAGTAGTTAAAAAATAGTCATGGGGATGTAAACAATAGGGAATATATTATGGTAATAACTACATATATAGTGCCATTAGGGTACCAGGCTAGTCAGGGGGATTATTTCTCAAATTATATAAATATCTAACCACTATGCTGTACACCTGAAATTAATATAAAATAATAATGTCAACTATAATTGAAAAACTGAAAAAGAGGAGAAAGGTAAAGGGGAATAAGAGGCCCAAATTTCCAATTATAAAACAAGTAAGTCATGGGTATGTAATGTCCAGCATAGGGAATATAGTCAATAATATTGTGATAGCGAGGTACAGTGTCAGATGGTTGCTGGACTTATCGCAGTGATCACTTCTTTAGGTATATAAATTTTGAATAACTATGGTGTACATCTAATATAACATTGGTGTTATATCTAATATAACATGGTGAATAACTAATATAACATTGTATGTTAGCCATATTTTTAAATAAATCTTAAGTTTTTTAAAAATGAGAAAAAAATAGAAAAAATAACATGTGAGTGAATATTAAATGGTTGCAAGACATCTTTTACAGATATAAAAGAGTTGAGAATCTTCATTTTAAAAAGTTTTTAATAAAAATATTCAGGTATGTTATGTATCAATAATCAGACAGACATCTGATAGTAGTACTTCTTTGTCTAAAGAGGGCTGAAAGAGAAATTGTGAATACAGGTGAACAATATAAATTTTCACTAACTTTAAAGAATAATACTCATTTATCATAACTAACACAGGCTTAACAAAAGTGGAACCAAGATTTGATCAGGAGAGGGGGTATGTAAACTCAAACCTGAAGACCCTCAAAGAGGGCAGATTTTTACTAGAACGGGTTTTAATCACTCACCAGACGAGAAACAGAACACTGGACAAGAGAAAGTCTCAATGTCTTCCTGCTCACTACCTGTGTGAAGAATCTAGTTAAGAGTTGTGAGACTTGGGAGTGGTTGATTATTACCAGTAGACAACCAATACCCCTCTCAGTATCCATGTTATTCAGAAAATAATGATAGAAACACAAGATCTAAGATTTACTAATTCCTTTTAACTTTCAACCAAAAGCTTTTAAGAAACCAGCTTACTTCAATTTACTATTGATTTACTATTTCCCTGTAAATCTGAAACTCTTGTTATTACTAGTTAATAATTCTTTTTATTAAGTTTTTCTCTGTTCAAATTACTACTGTGGTTTCTCTCTCCTGCCTAGATCCTGATTCATACACTGGTGCTTTGTTCCCACCCACCCCCAGCCCCCCACCTCCCACATGCTCTGGGGTCAGGGGCAGCAAAATTTTAAGTACTTTAGAATTTACAACGAGTGTTTCATTTTTTTTTTTTTTTTTTTTTACCTGGGTGAACACAAATATGTGGTTTTTAATATCACATTTAATAGCCTAATAGAAAGGGATCCTGTTTTTCCACACAACACTAAAAAAATATTAAAAGCTTATTAGATTATGTTAATCTTTTATTTTAAAGAGATGAAAGCTTATTAGATTATGTTAATCTTCCATTTTAAAAAGATGAATGGCTGGTTTGGTAGCTTACATTTTTTAATTCTTAAAAATTGAAAGAAGCTAAAATGTGTTTTATTTCATGGTTATCAACACTTCAGAAACATGACAGGTAATACAGAATTGCATGTTACAGGTATCCACCCTTGTTTCCATTCACCAGAAGAAATGTGCTTCTGAAGAATTGCTTTAGTTGTAAATCAAAAGTCAGAGTCACCAATCTAAAATGAAATAATAAAAATAAAAATCACAAAAATCTATGGTTATTATAGGGAGACCTATATTATAAAGGTCTCCCTGTAACAAATCAAGATGATAAAATGATCTCAGAAGCACACATTCCTCCTTGAACAGAAATGTACTGAATGTCTCCCATGTGGTAAACAATCGGTCAGGTACTGAGGATGCAAAGATAAACTAGAATGTTATCTATTGCTTTCAGGATGTGGAAAACAGGAAAGTGTTCAGTTTAACAACTGGCTAAAATATTTTTAATTATCTCATCTATGATCAGCTGAAAAAGACAAAGGAGAAACAGGGTGGCAAAAATTCAAAAAGTTCAACAATTGTTGCCATTTAAATATGAACATGCTTAGAAAATAAAGGCAAAGCATAAAAAGGGCCAGGACTCTTTTCCTAAGTGAGCTTATTTGGAGGTAACCCCCTAAATTAAGACACAACACTACTGATTAAAGTGTTTTGGGCACACAGAAGAGAGAGAGTAATGAATGCTGACTCAGGGAGGCTGAGAACTTGTGGCTTGGTTTTGAAGAATGAACAGGTCTAGCAGAGGGGACAAAAAGGTATTATGTGCAAAAGCAGATTCAGAAAAAGACTTGGCAAGTTTGGGGCATGTTAAATTTATAGGTATGTTTGGTGGAGTCCCAGACAGGTGCAGAAGAAAAGCCAACAGTAAACTATGGTTTAAATTTTTAAAAAGGGTGATCATATATCTACTCAAAGCCTCAAAAGCAACACACTGTCATCAGGAGAATGTTTACAGCCTCAATAGGGGCTCTTCCCCAGCTGCGGAAGAGAAAGCCCAGCTAGTAGTGTGGATGAATAAGATTCACACACCTGAGCAAATAGTAAGCTGAGTACTTACACATTAAAATGAGGGTGGTTCTCAGTAAATATCACTCATGATTTTAAGGAACAGAACTCCTAGACACAGTATAATAATACATCCTGTCTTGCCCCCAGCCCCACTCAGAATCCAATCATTGTTCTACATAGGCAAGTCAAGAGAGAAGGTAAAGGGCCACTAGAAAATTTTGGCTATATTTTGTACACCTATTAGGGCGGATGCAAGAACTTCCTTCTTTTAATGCAAATCAATTATCTGTTTCAAGTTTCAAGTTTCAGTCAAACAACCAGGATTTAGGAAGCTGCAGGATACATTCAATTTGCCTATAGACTAGTTGTTCCGGCTGCATGCTCAAGCAAGGAATAACAATGTGGGATTTCTGCTGCTAGAACATTTAACAATACATGAGTAGAGGTATCTCTGCTTTTGCAGATGAAACAACTATGGTGCTACCTTGCATTTACATGTATGTAATGCCTCTCCCCATGGAGACTTAAGATGCTTCACCAGTTTTATCTTATTTAATCCTCATTCAATTCCCATATAACTAGTGGTTGGGAAGTAATACATTTTACCAAAGGCAAAACAAATGCCAACAGAGAAAAAGTCTGACAAGTGTAGGCCTAGAACCTAGCCATTAACCAGACATTGACAATATTCTTTACACTGTGGTAACAGGAACAGTGAGACTGACAGCGCAGAAGTATGCCTAGCAGGCAGAAGGAGGAATGGGGTGTGACAGGCCTGCTGTCTTCCAATTGGAGGCAGCAGAGCAGTGTCACCACAGGAGACACCCACAGACATTATGCCAGGGAATATGGCCTAAGGTGCCATATTCAAAACCCAAGTCTTAGTTCTTACAGATCCCAGATCTTTTGGACATTCAAGCAGATTTCCCACCTGGGACTGACCCTGATCTAGCAATACGCTGTACTCATTAAACAGTATGATGAGAACAAAGGATGCTGTGCTCAAATATGGAGGAGAAGCACTAGGTTAAAGAGAGTTAGTTCCTTTTATGCAGGATTCCTCAGAACCTTTACCTACTAAGGTACACTGGAAACTCAAAGAGAAAAATGACTATACAGCATTTCCAAAACATTTCACAACAGGACCAACCTCCTCCTCTCGCAGCCCAGAAGAATATACTAACCTCTACACCACTGCCTGACAGAACGGCCAAGTTCACAGTGACACAGTTTAACCCCATCAGATACTTACTTCATCAGGAGGTGAAGTGATCTGCAGAGACATAAATCCCACATTACCACTTCACTTTTATTTAAGAGAAATGAGGATGAACTTCATTACCTTTTGCTGGTTGTCTCTGTAGCACTCCTGCTGTACCATTCCCAAAAGTTTCAGAACCAACAGCTGCCTCGATGAGCCGTCTTCATCCATGGATATGCAGTCTTCCAAGGCAACAGAAGACAGGATCTGCAGGGCTGGCGTCACTAGCAGCAAGGACGACCTTGGCATGTTCTGACCCTCAGCAAGAGACAGCACCTTCAAAGCTATTCATCAAAACAATTCACATCTTCAAAAATTAATCCCACAGTTACACAAAATGCTGTTTTGTTTAAGAGTGACAGGCAAGAAGTTTTCTGATCCCTTTACAGTTGGGTCACACATGTAACTTAGATGATCTTATTTTTTTTAGAAATAAGGGAACATAAAAATTAACTGTTTGCTAAAACAAACTGTAAATATACAACTAAAAAACTGATGATACTCTTAGAAAAAAATATATGTCAAAAATTATAAAGTATAAATCAACCCTTCTTTAGGTCAAAAGAATTTCCTTAAAATGCAATTCAATTTTTGTCCATGTGTTCTGTGAGATCCTCCTACTGCCTTCAATAAACAGACCCAAGGACACTGAGTTCCCATCAGTAGGTAACAAGACTAAGGTACCACACTTCCCTTACACACCCAGCTTAGAACTGTATTCAGAGATGAGTAAGAAAAAAGGTGACGCATGGCTGTTATTCAGCTGTATTTGCTAAGAAGCAGATGAGAAAAGTCTCAAAGTCCATGAACAGCATAACCCGTTTTTATAAATCTTCCTTTTTTAACATGGAAACTCAACTTACATATCAGAAACATACATACAAATGTATGGTAAGTTAGTTACATGCATAGTCTCCCCTAGACTATTAACAGAATGAGTTAAGAAAGGCCTAAATATACTTTTTTCAGCTATTGGATGAACCCTGATTTACTGAAATGTTATTCATTGGCTTCTGACCTAAATTATCAAAGTAATCCACAGATGTCCCCATACGCCAAAATAAAACATTCTACAAGCCTTAAATCATTTCAATGAAATTCCAGTATTATTAAATCACCTGAACGTCAAACCTGAACATAGTATGAAGTACAAATCCTTGTTACTCTAACACTACTAATTTATATTCTTTGCCAAAATATTAGTCTTAATCCATAATTGTCTGAGATATGAAAATCCATTATCTTTAACAAAACAGGAAATGCATATAATACAAATATTTATATATTTGATATTATAAATCTTTCAGGCATTTTTATAAATTGCTACTTACAATCAAGGCTAGTGATAATAATTAAGAAGCATAATATTCTATTAATGCTGTGTATTTTTCAAACTTGAAATAATCAATATTGGTTATTCTCTGTCTTTGAATACTCTTTCTCAATATACTAAACAACAGTACTTCCTTACTTTTCAACATATGTTGGCTCAATAGTTTTCAATGCGATTTATTCCACCTAACTAAGGTAACTTCAAATCAGAGACACTGGTTTACAAAACAAAAAGTATGCTATCCAACAAATAATGAAAAGTACTGGAGAGGCTGATCCCATATCATTCTATTATACATGAGTCCCAGCAAAGGAGTGTAGCTTCAGAATTAAAAATGTGCTTTCTCAAAAAAAAAAAAAAAAAAAAAAAAAAAAAGTGGTTTCTCTACAGCATTGGAATTTCTTTTTGCCAAAAAACAAAATCCATTTATATGAAATACCCACAAAAGGCAAATTTATAGAGACAGAAAACACGTCAGCGTTTTTCTGGGGCTGAGGGTGGGAATGAGGATTAACTGTAAATGGGCACAAAAAAATTGGGAGTGGGTGACGGAAACGTTGTGAAACTAGATTGTGGTACTGGTTGCATATCTGTCAATTCACTAAACAGACACTTTATTATACCCTTATAAATGGTGAAATTTATGGTAAGTAAATTATATCTCAATAAAGCTATTAAAAAAGAAAACAACTATGGCTGTCAGAAGTAGCAGCACTAGCCAATTCCACCTATGGGAGGATGCCACGTGCACCAGCTATAAGAAAAGACGGCAAAAGCAGTTCAGAAAAGGACTAGGAGGGAGGGCACAAATGAGCATAAGGCCGATAAGCAAAAGCAGGACAGAATTCAAAGCCAAACAGCCAAGGGTACCCCTCCACGTGCTAAAGCCATTTCCAAGCCAGACACTGTATGTGCGAGAGCAATTCACCCGCAAACTCATGATGAGTTAAAATGCCCAGAAGAATAAGCTACACAATCGGTATTTGCCTCAAGCACATCGTTACATGAGGGTGGGAATGTGTCAGTGTACCATGGTACTATCCAACATAATTTAGACAGATCCTCCATTACCACATGGATTATAATGGACCAAGTACGGCCAGGCTACATCAATGTAAAAGCTGCATTTAAAGGTGTGACTTGCTCGCTAATCTGCCAAACCTAGCACCCTGATTCTTTACCATATTATACTTGAATAGAACATTTTTGTCACCCTTTCGCCCCATTCTTTACTTTTCTTTAAATCATACTGGACAACTGGAAGAATGTCATCTTTCATTTGTTCTAGCTAGGTTAATACAATAACCCATAACATAAATCTTGTCCAATGTGACAAGAGTTTTGAACAGTAAGGGTATGTAGAGTTTTAAAAATCAAATACAAATGCTAGACACTTCTTTTGTTTCAAGGGTTTTATGCTATTGATTCTGAGTGTGTTGTACAGTTAAGTTTATGGTACATGAAATCTTGCTCAACATAACAGCTTGTTGGACAAGAAAAAGAAGGTTCTATTTGATAATGATTAATTAGGAAAATTCCAGAACAGAAACTCAAAATATGCAGGACTTTAGAGCATAATATGACATATAGTTCAAGTGACTCCTGCCAACACTCATATTTACTTGTTACTCTAGTGAGTGTATTTTTACTTACCTAGACTTAAGATTGGCTTCTGCTGACTTGCCGGAGTCTGGAAAAGTAGTAAAGCTATTCCAATTATGACCAGTTCATCAGGAAAATCCTAAAAGAAGAAAACAAAAGAGTTGTTAACAAGCTCTCAGAGCCATGGCTTTATAACATGTATCCAGGAAAAGTATATCCAACTGTGTAAGATTATATACCTATTACAGGCATCCCTCTCTATCTGTGGGCCCCACATCCACAGATTCAACAAACTGCAAATCAAAAACATTTTTAAATAAAATGTTACATTGTTGCTGATATGTTTTAGTTAGATCTATGATGGTTGCATCTGTACTACTACTCATGTACAGACTTTTTTTCTTGTCCTCATTCCCTATTATTCCCTAAACAATACAGTATAACAACTATTTACACAGCATTTACATTGTGTTAGGTATTATAAGTAATCTAGAGATGATTTAAGGTATACAGGAAGATGTGCATGGGTTATATGTAAATACTACGCCATTTTATACAAGGGAGTTGAGCATCTTGGATTCTGGTATTCGTGGGGTGAGGCGGGAGTTCTGGAACCAACCCTCCATGACAGATACCAAGGGACCATTGTGTACAAAATTTTTTACAATAAGTCTGCTCTACTAAAGGAAGAATTGGTGAAAGCCTGAGAAGTCATATCTAGCCAAAAGGCAATCGGCTAAAAAATCCAAAATAATTCAGAGGAATAACTCCTTAACACAACAGATTAGCAAAGCTTTGCAAGCCACTGAAAACTACCTGAAATACTTAATTCAAGAATATTTCATTAATGAAAAGTAGCTCAATTGTTTACTTACCAAATACAGACATGATTCACCTACATAACTTGGATAATGAATTACACTAAACAAGTTTTAATATATCATGTTATTATAATAAAAGTAACATTAGTGCCCAGGGAGGCAGAGATGATTTTTAAATTACAGTAATTTATTAAGCATATTTAAATGTAGCAAAGCAATAACCACAGAAACTTAAAATCATTAATTGCACCAAGTATATGAATAAAATGAAAAAGAAAAAAGGTTATGTACATTAAGTTCCAATAAATACAATGCAAGTGACATCAGATGTTATTTGAGGTTTCTAAATACAGGCAACATTAACATATTATGGAACTAAAAAAGAATGGTCTACCATATTTTGCTAAAATTACTTCATCCTGAAATTTTATGGAAGCGCCTGAGGGGCAGAAGTACCTATGAATCATGAGGACAGGCAAGAAAAAAGAAGGATACGTGAGGTAGAGCTATTACGTATCAGGCTCTGAGCCACTCGGAAGTTATAAGCTTGGAGATGCTATCAGCTTTGGCACAAATGAACAAAAAAACAAACATACACACATATATACACATACATATGGGTTAGGCCATTTGAAAAGTGAAATTAATCAAATTGCAAAATCTTCTAAAGTGCTTATTTATGGACTTTTAAAAACCAACCGAAGAGGAAAATTAATTTGTGAATTTATTTGAATGGAATATAGTCTCATTTGTGTCTTTGCAGCTTATATATATTCACTGTTTTTGAAATACTGCTGAGAACCATGAAGCAACCGTTACCTATTCGAGGACAATAAAAAGAAAACCAGCACGGTCATTTAAACGTGAAATTTACTAGCTACCAAGAGATGAGAGACAAAAGTATTACTGCATACCATGCTATCACTGAAACAGCCTTTTTCTCACACGCTGTCACTGAAATGGTCATAAAGTAGCTTTTCAGGCCTCTGAAATGGTCTAGAAGCATTTTAAGTGGATGGCACTTAAAGGTATGAAGGCATAAACAAGACTGACCTGTTCAGACGAGAGGGTGAGGAAAAGAACTAAAGATTCAAGGCACCAAAAATAAGGAAAAGTAATGATACAGGATAATTGTAAATTCCTTACACTTCTGAGAGGTTACAAGATGATTTTTAATGGACACCATAGAATGGTCCCTTCCATAAGATCTTTTAATAAAAGCTTGTGTTGCACATCTTGGGTGCGACTTAAAATACTACAGCTATTTCTGTAGTAACTCTTGCTTCTGGCCTCACACCAGTGAGGGATCCAGAAATACAGGGAAGATAAAGCCCCATAGGCCAAAGCTTAATAAATTGGCAATAGAAGCCCAAGGATAAATGTTTCCCTTTATTCTGGATTCTTCTGGAGGGTTCTGAGACGTTTCATAAGGCTTCTCAGAATATTCTGTAGGGTTGAACAACTGGTTGCTTGAAGCAGTGGCCAGCTTGATAATATTTGCAATGCCTCTCCCATCTTCAGTATTTCCGTTCTGTCCCTCTCCCACCTGCTTTCTGGGATCACACTTGAACATGAACTCCTGTTGCATAAGCCTTTGTTTTGTGGAAACCCAGGCTCTGCTTTTGCCTTTAGGGAAATAGGGTCTACTTTTAGGCAAACCCAGGCTAATTCAGAGCCTGCCCGGAGAAAGGAAGTGAAATATTTTAAAAAGGAGCAAATGCCTTTACACTAGGCCACAGATGTCACAGGAATCTTAATGACAGCAAACCCCTGGAGTCCACACCTTTTGTCCTCAATTCCAAAGAAAGATATCGCTGAGCACGACCTATGCGTATGTACCAGGTACTGATGGGCCTAGGGACGCTGCTGCGAACTAGATAGCATGGAAAAGTTTGTTTTCTTTTATAAGTGAAAACAAGGTGTCAGAAAGGCTACACTGGAGGTAAGTATCTGCTGCAGACACAAGAGATGGCAGCCCAGCTCACACTGTCTCCAGGGTCCTGTCTTTGCTGTCTCCCTGTCCCCTGGTCACAGCTGATTGATGCCAGCTGGGCCAATCAGACAATAGGGGTTTGATCAGATTCAGGATTTTTTTGTTTTGTTTTGTTTGTTTCCAAGACTATAGGGAGTGGTGTGTTCTTTCATCAAGAAGCACATAACGTACGGGTATATAAAGTACAGCATAGGGAATATAGTCAATAATATTGTAACAACTATGTAAGGTGTCAAATCGGTACTAGATTTATAGGGGTTATCACTTTGTGAGGTATATAAATGTCTAATCACTATGTTGTTTTGTACACCTGAAACTGAAAAAAAATAAAATAAAAAGCACATACTGTGTGTTGCACTTCTTTTTGTGATGTTAGTAGCTGTTGATGCCCAATGCCTAATTCCATTAATTCCTTAGGAGATAGAGAAACATGGCAAAGTGCCCCATGAGGAAGCAATCTGTAGAAAATTCTACGGCTCACTCAAGCCAGGTTTTTCAATACACATACTGCAGGAAGAAAAACAGTGAGGGAGGGATGGGAGCGGACCACCTTTAGTTTAAGAGATACCTAAAAGGTCACACACGCACACACCAAAACTATATTATGATGTGTAGGCATACACATCTAGGTGACAAGACTATTTTTAAGTGTAAAAAAGGTATTACTATAGAAGTTGGCATGGAGGAGATTGTGATTAGGACTGGGCTTGTGGAAAACTTTTGTGGTGACTAGAAAAGTTCAGTTTCTTGATCTGTGTGATGCTTACTAGGGCAACTGAAACATTAAAATTTCTTGCTATCCTTACCTCCTTCAGAAGTTCAACACTGAGCTCTAAAAGGTGAATTAAAGATGAACATTCCCCAGTTATCTTCAAGCTGACTTCACAGACACACAGCAGCTGAAGGGTCAGCTGGGTAAGCTGAATTTTCCAGAAAACAGGATGACGCAAAAGGCTTAAATATACTTCCTCGATAAACAGCATCGCTTCTGTTGTCTGTATCAAATCTTTCATCTGTTTTAAAAAAGCCATTATATGGTATTACAATAATATACAATCCAAAGAATAATTGTAAGCTACACAAGAAGCTTTAACAATAAAATGTCTTTCTCTAAACCTATTAAGCCTTAAGGAGAAGAAGAAATGTACATAACTCAGAGGGTTAAACAATTCAACTGCCTTTTTCCTTTTGCAACTAAACAGAATACAATTTGTTACTGTTTTTATTACTGCTGTCTGGCACCAATTCTTTTCATTTATTTTTCTAACTTCTCTGAGTGCAGAATTCTTAAGACAAATGACATGACAGTGCCAACATGTTGAAGGAAATTAAAGTCGGTTTTGAGTTCTCCAGACGAATCCTCCGTTCTACAATTGGAACGTAGTGAAGGGAGTTAGCATGTTATCCTAATGCATTACTAAATCCTTCATCTGTAAGGTGTTTGCTCAGAAAACCTTCACTGAGAGCATCATTTCCACACTTGGCAGATGTTAACAAAAAACCACATTCTAATGGTAGGGTATCTTCTCAACAGGCTAATGCATTAAATAGGAAGGACATGGGTGCTCTTAAAAAATACCAACTCAATTCAAACCCAGCTGTTCTGATATAAATTCTGGAGTTGGTATAAAGGATATGGTCCTGCTAGCAGACACACTGGCACTTCCCAGAGATTACAAACAATGAACCATCTGCTTCAATCAGAAGCCCTGTGTCTGTTAAATTCATCAAGAGGAAAGCTTGCAGTTGACCAGCTGTACCTTTCACCAGTCGTTACCACCATAGTAACCCAAAATGACTGTAAGTTATACACAGAGACAAAAATTAACCCCTAGCAAAACAAGAGAAAAAAAGATATTAAAAAATCAAGGGGGAGACAGGAAATAGAAGAAAATACAAAGTTATAAAAAATAAATGTGAACGGTTCAGTAGTTAAATTATTTTGTTCTTCTGCAAATATACAGTGAGAAAGGCAAAAGGCCACCAAGAAAAGGGATTTAAAACAAAGTAAAGTGTCTTATTTATTTGACAATATATTACCTTAAGTACATTTATTTGTGCATGTTCAAAATTGCCCGTAATAAAAAAAAATATTTTTTGAGAGACAAGGCTCTCTAATCTTTAACATTACCAAAATTCTTAACAAGAACACTTTTTTTCTTTAGCAATTATTCATTTATTTTCATTACTGTGGAGCAATGTGTAATATTCTGTTATCTGAACACACCCAACTTAATTATTCATTCTAGTGGGGGTTTTATGTGGTTAAAAAAAGCATAACATGAGATCTATCCTCTTAACTATAAGTACAATGTTGTACAGCAGATCGCTAGAACTTTTTTATCTTGCATAACTGAAATTTTACACAAATTGAAAAGCAACATCCTCCTTCCCCTGAACCCCAGTTCCTGGTAACCGCCGTTTGCTTTCTGTTTCTATGAGTTTGACTACTTTGGATACCTCATACAAGTGGAATCATGCAGTATTTCTTCTTCTATGACTGACTTAGCATAATGTCCTCCAGATTCATCCATGATATGAATGAATCGTATCCTTGTTGCATGACAGGATTTCCTTCTTTTTAAAGGCTGGGTAATAATCCATTGTATGTATATGCCACATTTTCTTTGTCCATTCATCCAGTAATGGACATTTAGGTTGCTTTCTCATCTTAGCTACTGTGCATAATGCTGCAATAAACATGGGAGTGCAAATATCTCTTCAAGATCCTGATTTCAATTATTTTGGATAAATACACAGAAGTAGGGTTGCTGAATCATAAGGTAGTTCTAGTTTTAATTTTTTGAGGAACCTCCATACTGTTTTCCATGGCAGCTGAACCATTTTACATTTTCACAACCAGTGCACAAGTTTCCAATATCTCCACGTCTTTGCCAACACTTGTAATATTTTTGCTTGTTTGTTTTTGATGGTGGTCATCCTAACAGGTGTGAGATGATATCTCATTATGGTTTTGTTTCCATTTCCTGATGTTTGGTGATACTTTTCATATACCTGTTGGTTATTGGTATGTCTTCTGTGGAAAATGTCTATTAGCATACTATGCCTATTTTTTTTATTAGTTTCAGGTACACAGGACAAAGCAATACTTAGACGTTTATCATTTATATCCCTCACACTGTGTGAACCCCGCTCCCCCATCCACTATCCCTCTGACATCGCACAGAGCCATTACATTTCCACTGTCTCTATTCCTAATGCTGTACTCCGCTTCTTGTAAGTATATACATAATTATAGTTGGCATTCATTAGTGTTCAGCTTCAGGTGTACAGGGCAGTGATCAGGCATCTACATCATCCCTGAGGTGGTCTCCAAAATGGGACAAGTGTCCATCGGATACCCTACAAAATCTTTACAACATTATTGATTACATTCCCAAAATTAATTTTCAAAACCCCGTGGCCATCTTGTGGTTACCGACTGCTTTCTAATCCCCTCACCTTCCCCCTTATCCCCACCACCCGCCCATCTAGCAACCCTCAGTTTTTCCTCTATGTCTCCAAAACTGTTCCTGATTAGTTCATTCACTTATTCTTTTCTTTAGATTCCGCATATAAGTGAGATCATATGGTATTGGTCTTTCTCTGTCTGACTTATTTCACTTAACATAATGTTCTCTAGGTCCATCCATGTTGTTGCAAATGGTAAGATTTCCTTCTTCTTTATGGCTGCGTAATACCCCATTGTATAAATGTACCACAGTTTCTTAATCCAGTCATCTACCGATGGGCATTTCGGTTGTTTCCATGTCTTGGCTATTGTGTATAGTGCTGCAATAAACATAGGAGTGCATAAAGATTTTTGAATTGGAGTTTTGGATTTCTCCGGATAGATACCTAGGAGTGGAATTGCTGGATCATAAGGTAGTTCCATTTTCAGATTTTTGAGATACCTCCATACTGTTTTCCATAGTGGCTGCACCAATCTGCAATCCCACCAACAGTGCACAAGCGTTCCCTTTTCTCCACATCCGCACCAGCACTTGTTGTTTGTTGATTTATTGATGATAGCCATTTTGACTGGGTGGTATCTCATTGTGGTTTTTATTTGCATTTCTCTGATGGTTAGTGAGGTTGAGCATTTCTTCATATGTCTGTTTGCCATCTGTATGTCGTGTTTAAAAAAATGTCTCTTCATGTCCTCTGCCCACTTTTTAATTGGGTTGTTTGGTTTTTTTGGAGTTGAGTTGAGTTTTTTATAAATTTGTGATATTAACCCCTTATCAGATATATAATTGGCAAATATCTTTTCCCATTCAGTAGGATCCCTTTTTGATTTATTGATGGTTTTCTTTGCTGTGAAAAAACTTTTCAGTTTGATGTAATCCCACATGTTTATTTTTTCTCTTACTTCCCTCGCGTGAGGGGATATATCAGTAAAAATCTTACTCCGGGTAACGTTTGTGAAGTTTCTTCCTATATTTTCTTCTAGGAATTTTATGGTTTCAGATCTTACATTTAAGTCTTTAAGCCATTTTGAATTTATTTTTGTATATGGTGTAAGGAGGTGGTCCAGCTTCATCTTTTTGCATGTGTCTGCCCAGGTTTCCCAGCACCATTTATTGAATAGACCGTCTTTACCCGACCATACATTCTTGCTTCCATTGTCGTAGATTAAATGGCCATATAGGCATGGATTTATTTCTGAACTCTCTATTCTGTTCCATTGATCTATGTGTCTGTTTTTATGCCAGTACCATGCTGTTTTGATTACTGTAGCCTTGTAGTATAATTTGATGTCAGGTATTGTTATACCTCCCACTTTGTTCTTATTTCTCAAGATTGCTGAGGCTATCCGGGGTCTTTTATGGTCCCATATAAATTTTAGGATTATATGTTCTATTTCTGTGAAAAACGTCGTTGGTAGTTTGATAGGAATTGCATTGAATATGTATATTGCCTTAGGCAGTATGGACATTTTAACTATATTAATTCTTCCTATCCATGAACATGGTATGTGTTTCCATCTATTTGTATCTTCTTTCATTTCTTTCTTCAGTGTCTTATAATTTTCTGAGTACAGATCTTTTACTTCTTTGGTTAAATTTATTCCCAGGTATTTTATAGTCTTTGGAGCAATTGTAAATGGGATTGTTTTTTAATTTCTCCTTCTGATGTTTTATTATTGGTATATACAAATGCAACTGATTTCTGAATATTAATTTTGTATCCTGCTACTTTACTAAATTCATCTATCAGCTCTAATAGTTTCTTGGTGGAGTCTTTAGGGTTCTCTATATATAGTATCATGTCATCTGCATATAATGACAATTTTACTTCCTCCTTACCGATTTGGATGCCTTTTATTTCTTTTTCTTGTCTGATTGCTGTGGCTAGAACTTCCAGCACTATGTTGAATAGAAGTGGAGAAAGTGGGCAACCTTGCCTTGTTCCTGATCTTAAGGGGAATGGTTTTAGCTTTTTCCCATTGAGTATGATGTTAGCTGTGGGTTTATCATATATGGCCTTTATTATGTTGAGATATGATCCCTCTATTCCCACTTTCTTAAGGGTTTTTATCATAAATGGCTGCTGGATTTTATCAAATGCTTTTTCTGCATCTATTGATATGATCATGTGATTTTTATTTTTCATTTTGTTAATGTGGTGTATCACATTAACTGATTTGTGGATTTTGAACCACCCTTGCATACCAGGGATGAATCCCACTTGATCATGGTGTATGATCTTTTTAATGTATTGCTGAATTCTGTTCGCTAATATTTTGTTGAGGATTTTTGCATCTATATTCATTAGCGATATCGGCCTGCAGTTTTCTTTTTGTGGTGTCTTTGTCTGATTGTGGGATCAGGGTGATAGTGGCTTCATAAAAAGTGTTTAGGAGCCTTCCCTCCTTCTGGATTTTTTGGAAGAGCTTGAGGAGAATAGGTGATAATTCTTTTTTGAATATTTGGTAAAATTCACCTGTAAAGCCATCTGGTCCAGGGCTTTTGTTTGTTGGGAGATTGTTGATTACTGATTCAATTTCCCTGGTGGTAATCAGTCTATTCAAGTTTTCTGTTTCTTCTTGAGTTAGCTTTGGAAGGTTGTACGCCTCTAGAAAATTGTCCATTTCTTCCACATTGTCAAATTTGTTGGCATATAGTTGCTCATAGTAATTTCTTAAAAATTTTTGTATTTCTGTGGTATCTGTTGTCACTTCTCTTTCATTTCTGATTTTATTAATTTGGGTCTTCTCTTTTTTTTTAATGAGTCTGGCTAAAGGTTTGTCAATTTTGTTTATCTTTTCTAAGAACCAACTCTTGGATTCATTGACCTTTGGTATTGTTTTTCTGTTTTCTATTTCATTTATTTCCGCTCTGATCTTTATTATCTCCTTCCTTGTACTCCCTCTGGGCTTATTTTGCTGTTCTTTTTCCAGATCCCTTAAGTGTGAAGATAAACTGTTGATTAGTGATGTTTCTTGTTTCTTTAGGTAGGCCTGCAATGCTATGAATTTCCCTCTTAGGACTGCTTTCGTGGCATCCCATAGATTTTGGGTCGTCGTGTTTTCATTTTCATTTGTCTCGAGATATCTTTTGATTTCTGCCTTGATCTCCTGGTTGACCCATTCATTATTTAGTAACATGTTATTCAGCCTCCATGAATTGGTATTGTGTCTTCCAGTTTCTTTCCTGTAGTTCATTTCTAATTTCATAGCACTGTGGTCAGAGAAGACAATTGGTATGATTTCAATTTTCTTAAATTTATCAAGACTTGTTTTGTGGCCTAACATAGGGTCTATCTTGGAAAATGTTCCATGTGCGACAAAGGAACACTTTTGATGTAATGTTCTATATGTAGAAACAGATCATGTGAAATGGATAATATGTGTCATGACAAGAGTCACAATTAAAAAGAAAGAACTATAGGGACTCAAGTTAATAGTAAAGTTTAAGACAGGTTAGTTAAAAAAAAAAGATAATTCCACAAATATAAAATTGAAGGGCAATTGTCATGAAAAGAAAAGAAATAGGAATCCCACTGACCACCATCTCATTATAGATCAATAGGGTGGCCTGGCTATTTCTAAAAAAAAAATTCTCTTTGATTAATATGATGCTATTCAAGTACTCGTTATAGATCACATCTACAGTAGTGCATTCAGCAGTAAGAAGAACATTTCATAGTAAAACAATCTGAGCACCAATAAATGTGAGAATTCCTAGCAAAGGACAGTGAAAAGTCTGGAAACCATTTTACGTGGAGAAGTAAAGAAATTGAAGAAGGAAAGAAAGGAGGGAGAAAGGGGAGGAAGGAAAGGAAGAGATAAAGAAACAACACTAGATAAGATGTAGATGGGCTTTTTAAAAAGCTTGTTTTGATCGGTTCTGGGAAGAATCAATTGGAGATTAACGGGTAAAGTTTTAGGAAAATGCAGGTCAATTATAAGAAGTACTTGCTAAAAAAATAAAAGGTTGCCTTGCAAAATAGCATTCTTCATATCACTAAAATATTTCATTTGTCATGGGGTGGTTGTCTTTTAAAGAGTGTAAGAAATACCTGTAATCAGTGGGAAAATGGATTACATTGCTGCTAAGATCCCTCCCAACTCTCAGGTTCTTCATTCTATTGGGTTAGTGCAAAAATAATTGTGGTTTTTGTAATTAATTTTAACCTTTTAAACTGCAATGACTTTTGCACCAACCTATAACAAAGTTGATTTAAGTGATGAAATGTGTTTATCACTAGTTCCAATAGTTCCAAATAATGCATATCTAAACTATATTAACAAACCACAGATTCCCAGAAATACTCCACAGAGCTCACTTCAAGAAGTATTTAGGCTTGTCAATACAGGTTCACGAAAATGAAGACAAACATCTCCCAAAGAGCAGAGAACATACTAATGCAAGCAAGGTGTGAAAATGTGTACCCTCGTTCAAGATGTTCTGCCTAAGCATTGTTTTATTTCTCACACAAAACAAAACTTTGGAAAAGCCACAGGAGAATTCATTTTCATCAGCTTTTCTCTGCCTTGATTACAGGAAAGCCAATTTATAAGTCACAAAGGAAAGATTCACTCTAGTCATTCTTTGCTAACTCACACTTAAAACAGGTCATCTGTGACCTCAAGTGATCACTTTGAAAAATATTCACAGATTCCCTCTATCAGCAAAGCAGCGTGGTGCTCAGATTCTAGGCAAAGGGCAAGCCTCGATCATGGGATGGGACGGCTTGATTAATGAATCACTACATTCAATTCACAATCTACGGGCAACTGGGTTTTTAAAAAAAATCTGCAGTTATAGAGACATTAGCTCAAATTTATCTCTCCCTTGAACAACCTCGGCATTTTATCCATATCTCTGTTAAATATCTTTCATCCATTGACTTTGAATTATGAAAATTTATATACTTGTGTTAACTCCCTTACTAGGCTGTGGGCTTCTCAAGGGCGGGATCCATCAGGGTCACCAGACATGTTGTAAGGGGACATGTGGAAACTGGAATCTCGCCAGCACACAGCTGGTCAAGGCCTGCATCCCCAGGGCCGTATCTGCCCTGAGACACACCTTTTTCTAATTTACACAAAGAGGTCTTTTTTTTCTTCTTCTTTTTTTCTAACTCTCTCAGTGTCTTGCACGAGGAGAAATTCAACTCAAAATTATTTTTCCTGTAAAAGTCTTTCTTAAACAAAGGAAAGCTTTCATTCTTACTAATCCTAATGGACTACATTGATTTATATTTCTATGAATTTAGTTAACATTGCATATACTAATGTTAAGTCCTAATTTGGTTTCTTCATCATCTCCAAAAGCCTGTAAGCATTTCTAGAGCCAGGATTGTGTCTGAGTTTGCCAGGTCAGAGGTTCTACTTTATGTATAACAGTAATGATTGAGACTTGCTGATGCTATATTAGTGAAGGAGGATGAGAGACCTTACCTGCAAACATGGGACCATGTCACAGCACAATTGAAGGATATGTTGTTCCAATATTGATGGTTGTTCTTTGTCGCAAAGAGACCGGGGTTGAAGTAAGACTTTTAGCAGGGCTAGTCGGAGTTTAGCATATTCTTGTAACTGGGCTGGTTCACAATACAGATACCACAAAAATGGTGCCATTATTTGGATACATGAAATTTCTGACCTGCAAGTCATGAAATGCAGAAGCCAGTCACTGAGTTAAACAGAGTACCAAGCAGGGAAGTGCCAAATATCAACTTACAGTTCATGACCCATCATAAACTATGATACCACCAAGTGTAACTTTTTTTCATGATTCTTCTATGCCACCGTGACCTACTTAGACCTACACCAAACAGTTCTCTGTACACCGGGGAAAATGACTCAGCCCTCGGAGACCATAAGCCTGATGGCCAGGACTAAGAGTCTCTCCCTCTCTCTCTACTTGCACACCAGAAGGGCATCTGCAGTGCCAGGATTAGTCCTTGGTGAACATCCAAATCATCTGACAACATTTTGGGAATTACAGATGTCAGTAACCATTCTCCAGGAGTATGACACAGGTATGCATTTTGGGAAAAACTCTGTAGATGAGGTTCTATGTAAAACAAGTCCATGTAGACATCCCAAGAAGATTATAACAATTAACATTTACTTGGCAACTTGTTAGCAAGGTGCGCAATTAACTGCACTTTATGCCTTTAAAGTCACTTGATCCTCACCACAACCCTATGAAATAAATATATACATTTATATATATTCTATCCCATTATGCAGCAACTAAGGCAGGGAGAGGCGAAGTAATTTGCCAAGTCCCTCCCCTTTGAGTGAGTCCTTCCCAATCAAAGGAAGCAGATCTTACAAATCTTCCATATCTATTTAGATTTCAATATAGCCCAATAAACCAAGTTCAAAGTCAGTAAAATGCCAGAATGACCTTTCAGATATAAAAATGTGATCATGTCATTAACAAGCATAAGAGAGTTTACTCTTAAGATAAAATATTTAGCCCAATTCACAAACCATCCATAATTTGGCCACTGCTTATCTTTCCAGCCTCATTTCTTGGTCTTCTCCATTCGCCACTTAACAACACTAACATTGTTTCAGATCTTCAGTCAAGTCATCTGGGCTTTTTCCTCACTTGCGGATCCCTCTACCTGTAATAGTCTCCCTTTTCTCCCTTTTTTGCTCCTTCCTCTGCCTAATTTAGACCTTCTTTCAGTGCTCTCCTCTAAAATGGCTTCCTGAGGGCCTTCCCTGACACCTAGCCTAGGTCACAGGTACCATACGTGCTTCCACAGGACAATGACTTTAGTGTTGGTTTTAACATCTCTATTCCTTGCCCGACTCTAAGCCAGATGAGGGCATGGACCATGGATTTCTGTTTACTTCTATATCATCAATAACAATGCTACACACTAGGCCTTCAAAGAGATGCTCAATCATTAAATTAATTGATTCAGTTAAACTAATTTATAAAGTGGTTTTACAATTAACATGCATCAATTGAATATCATAATTTTAGTTTACTTTTTCATATTTATTAAACATAAGAAATTATTAAATAACGAAAATGAATGAGGCATTATCTATCTTTAAGGGGCAATCAATTCTGTTCCCGGACTAGAGAATAGAAAGTGAAATTCACTAAAAAACAAAGGTATAAGTGTAATACTTCATGGAGGAAATGGCATTTGAATTATGCTTGACTACATAATTTTACACTATATATTCCACAGCAATGTGATTTAAAAACACCATTAACATTAATAAAAATTTAAGTTACCAAATCTGAAAAAATTTATTCATTCATTCATTTATTCACTTGGCAAAATGTACTGAGTACCTATAATATACCATTCACTCTTCTATGTGCTAGAAATAAACCAAAAAACAAAAATAGATTAAATCTTTGCTGTGATGGAGCTCAATATCTGGAGGAATTTTTTTTTTCATGAGCACAACAAATACCTACACAATCTATTAAAAAAAAACAAAAGGCGGACTTTTGAGTTCATAATTATTATTGAAGGATATATCTTTTATCACATCATCAACTTTTAGGAAACTAAAGAAAGCTTCATATATCAAGCAAGTGAATGATATATGTACAGGTTAGAATATGAAGCGTAAGTTAGAAAAGAGATGTAAGAAACATTGTTTCCCTCTCTCTCCAATAATATATTCCCCCAAAAATAAACACTACCCAGGTGTCAAAAACATCCATGAATAGTTTATCAGTTTTCTCCTACTTTGAGATGCTGAAGGTGAAATGCAAGGTTCATATAAAGAAATACATTTCCAAGATGCTGTTATTATTTGACATCAGGAGCATAATGTTGAACGTCCTTAAGAACAATATACTATTTAAAAATCTCCTTGGCTTAATCTTCCCCAATTTTAGATACTGCATTTCCTAGGTGGTATCTGATGGTTAACTATCACTTCTGTTGGGTATTAGCTGACAAGGCCTAAGGAGAAAAGGAAAACAATAAAACACGTAATCTGAAATCCCAAAGTGATTAAGAATGTTTAAAAACGCAACCAAGTGTGCATATATCTATATATGCATCCTTCATATTTTTGTTCACCATTGAGGGAGAAGTAGTGGGAAAAGACCTGGAACGAGAGACAAAGAACTGAGGCTTTAGGCCGGACTCCACAGCTAACTAATCACCTGTCCTTGAGGAAGTCATTTAATTTGTTCTCCTTAGTTCCCCTCAACTAAAAAAGTATGTGTTACACTACCTAACCGTAGAGTATCCACATCTAAAGATGATGATATCACTGTCAAATTACACAATTCTCAGTTCCCTGAAGGTGAAGTCTTCATATCACAGGCTGTCTATAAATGAATGCAGCATTATTCAATAATGACCCCAAAAAACTTGTATGAAATACAGTCACTTCAGGACAGCAATACACTATCAAAAATGAATGTAAACACTAGTCTAATCAATAATTCCTAACATAGAAAGACCTAGAATACAAGCTATTTTCACAACATTTTGCCTCCTCCACATAGTTGTGAATCACTATTTATATTCTCATTAAATTACCAGCCTTTCTTCATTATCTTCTAAACAACAACTTTGAAACTACTAAATTAACTTACTCTAAAATTAAATCTCAGAAAACTAATAGTCTGGTAAAAAATGCAACCAGAATTACCAATTTCATCCTGGAAAGAGTAATCTTACAGTGCAAAAGCAAAAACAAGGCAATTGAAATTATTCTTTGCAAATAAATATAATTTAGAACCTCCAAAAGGCTCTAGAGAACATACTCTAACACCTAAGAATTTAAGTGAAAGGAATAAGTCAATAAAAGTTTATCAATAAATACAGTCAAGTCAATTAATAATTTTTTCCTTATAAATATCTGGACAAATTTCATCAGAATACCTACTTCCAAATTGCAACATAATACTCCTTTGAAATGAAAATAGGCAAAAGCTAAATTAATTACTTGTCAACTAACTGAAGCTTTGGAAAAGAGAGATGTTCTTAACAAGCTTAATGACAAATTTGGCACATCAGCAGCAACATCTTTTATAAAGTATCCTATTTAATTAAACAAATGTGTCTATAAATTTGTTATTTTGGGTTTCTGACATACTGGAAGACTTATTTAGTAAATGTTAATATCTTACCTTTGAAAATGTAACCCTAGGTGGGAGAAGAGGGGGATGATGTTTATTCTGAGCCATTCATTCAAATGCTACATGAATTTTCTCACTGGCAGATGCTTACAAGGTTCTCTATATCTCTTTAAACTCCCTGTAGCAGTATATCCCGCCTAGAGATTCTATAACTTCTAAAATTGAAATTGTAGGCTCAAATGGCATTCTGAGAACCTGTACCTGTAAGACACTGTAAGACCTTCAAGAGCAAAACAATGTGAGTGTAGCTGGTGTGGTGAATGTAACTCAGGCACAGGATTGCCCGGGGACAATGGTATCCTATGACCTTGCATGACGGTACTGCTACCCACTGCCTGGGCCCCACCAATCTGTGGGTCTCACATAAATGCAACATGTATAAAGCACCCAGAAATGTGCCAGGCATTATTAATACAAAGAACAATGAGACCTAGTCCCTGCCTTCAGAAGGTTTCATAGAGGAGAGTAATTATAAGACAGTGTCATAAACAATGACATTAGAAATCACAACTGAAGTTATCGTGGGAATATATAAAAAAGACACCTAATCCAACCTACCATAAGCAAAGACTTCCTAGTAGAGAAAATGCCTAAGCAGAGATTTAAACTAGAGAAATTAGTCAGAAAAGGTTGGGGTAAGACTCAAGAGAGTAAAGTGTGTACCCATAAGCAAAAGCACAGAGGCAAGGGAACCAAAAGCAAGTCAGTTTATTGCTGAATTCACAATTCATAAATTGTGAGATAAACAGAAGATAAAACTGGTGAAACAGGTAGAAACCGTATCATACACACAGCCTAGTGTGACATACTAGATTTCATCCTGTAGCCCAGGGATTTGCCAACTATTTCAGAAACGAAACTCCTTTTTTCCAATAGAAAGCTTCTATAGATATCATATCAACCTGTATGTTCTACAAAAACAGAGCTGAAGGGCCTGGGTAAGGCATTCCCTGTGCTCAGCCCATATGTTGCAAGTTTGAAAAGTACAGTTGTGGCGATTTAAGCAAAAGAGTGATAATAAGATTTGCTCTCATGATATATCACTCTGAGGCATGTTTAGAGAATGGACTTGAGCAGGACAAGATTGGAGGCAGAGATGTCAGTTAGGCACAGGTGGCAAAAGCCAAGAGACGATGGCCGGTACCATGGTAGTAAGGATGGAAGAGAGGGGATGGCTTTGAGGACCTCCAGGAGGTGTCAGTGAAGCTAAAACAACTGTACTACGTGGCTATCTGGTCCCAGCTGGCAGTACTACTTGATGCCAACTGGCAGGTTTCTAACAGGAAGAGTTTAACTCACTAATCGATTTCCCTGGGGAAGAAACTATCTTCTAAATGTATTGTATAATAGTTTCCTGAACATTTCTAATCAACTTTCCTAACTAACTAATGCTTAACTTCTTTAATAATAGCTTTGCTCATATTCAATATTTCAACAATCAATAAATCTGATAGGGTTTTTTTGTTCTTAGTCTTAAAATATATATATAAAACTATATCCTGCGCTAAGACATTTCTTTCCTTCAGGAGAAAACAGTATAGTCAAAGCAGCTTAAAAAAAAAAAAAGAAAAGACAAAACAGAACTCTAAAATTAGCATATACAATTCCATCTCTCTCACTTATTTTATTTTACATTACCTTTCAGGGCATTGCTGGAAAAAAGCTGTCAACTGCTGCAAAAGTACTGGCCAGCAATCAGGTCTATGTTCAAGCACAGTGATCAAAGGCTGAGGAGGATTTCTGAAAAACATTAAGTCACATTGGAAACTCATTTCAGGACGACACATTCTCAATATCCAAACATAACAGCAAAAAAAGCCAATACCACCTAGAGACTTTTTTCCAGGATATCATTTGCTGCATTTGTTGCAGAGTTGGTTCATTAGAACTGATATTTTTTTTCCCCCTTGATCTAAGTGTTTTGCAGAAAAGAACAAATCCTGAGGCGTAGAGACCCAAATTTCAGAACGGACTCTGCCACTTAATAGCTCGTTGACTGACCAAGATCCTGAATCCAGTAGCTCTCATATCCATCCTCTCGATTCTTCCATGCCCGGAAGTCATGGGCCACCCCTTCCTCCTGCTGCTCTCTTTCAAAACTTGGAAGGTTCCATTTTCTGTCCATTGCCCCAACTTGTAAGCACTATCACTCCCTCTCTTTCCAAATTCCTCCCATTCTTCTCAGAAAAATAAAAAAGCACAAACACAAGTCATTTTAAATAGTTCAAAAAGTCTGCTAAAAACTATAAATTCATCAGATTTTTAAATTATGAAGCACTATACAAAGTTTTTAGTTTTATGGCTGTGGCTTTTTCCTCCAAACATATTTGAAAAAAATCAAAGTTAAAATGCTCGTTGTAAATAAAAAAAAAAATTCAAACTATACAGAAGTATCCGTCTTTTAATATAAAAGGAATCATATACATAATGCTATTCTTTAATCTTAACTTTTAACCCAACAATATATCACGAGCAATGATTTTTTTTAAAAAAAGCAGACCAGGTACATACAAATGATTTTTTAAGACTGCCTTCTTAGTTCTCAAAGTGTAATCACCTTACCAGCAATATCAGCATTCCCTGTGAACTTGTTAGAAATGTAAATAAATTCTCAGGCCTCAGCCCAGACTTAATAAGAAGCCCTCCAGACAATTCTGATGCACTGCTATACAGCAGTGGACCTCAGCCCTGGCTGCAAGTTAGATTCATCTGTGGAGCTCTTTAAAAAATACCAATGTCTGAGTCTCCATTCTATTGGGGTTGCTAGGAGTAGAGCCCAGGAGTCAGTAATGTTTAAAAACCTCTTCTAGTACTTCTAATGTGTTGCAGGATTGAGAACCACTATAAGTAAAACACCACAGAAGTGAAAGGTTAGGTTGTTAGAAGTTTGAAAATTTTCTAATTTTTGTTTTCGCTTTTAAACAGAAAGTATGGCTGATCCACCACATTGAAACACTCATGTTAGACACCTCTATGACACTGCTACAGTTTCTGGTATTATATCGGCATCTCTTTACTTTCTCCTCAACCTCACCTCATCTACCATGCGCTGACTTCACACACCGGCATAGGCTAGTTATTTCCCCCCGTTTGCTACGGCACAGCCTATTTCTACTGATCGGATTTCTTCCATTGTTAAGGGATCACTCCAAGCAATTGTTTTTATGCCAAAACTCAAAAACCATATCAACATCCCATGTCCAAATTCCAAACTCTTTGGCAGTTAAACCTATTTAGAATTTGTTTCTACTCTGGTTGCCGCAGACATAAGAAACACATGTTACAAACCCTAAATGCCTCTCAGGTATGTCACATCCTGAACTTCTTAGATTGAGAGCTCAGTAGGTCATGTTCAAGAAAACATGAATGAAAGGAACAGAGCAGCAATTGCAATTATTTTACCTATAGCTTATTCTTCTGATAAGTACCATATTGAAATGAGGAGAATCTGATATGACCATCTATTAATCCTCCAGTGAATGGCGGCATTTGTGATGATTTAAGAAGAAAATCTAAAAAGTTACCACGTAGTTTTTGTATGATCATAAGGCCCTGAAGTGTTTTCAATACTCTTCCCTTGTAAGTCATCCCTTACCCTTTCCCACTCCTCACCCCCAGGAATGTTAAGGATCTATTCCCGTTTTTTAAAACAGTTTTGTCCAAATTAAATCAGGTCAACAAATATAAGTGATAGTAATTTTTTTTTTTAATTAAATTTATTGGGGTGATAATTGTTAGTAAAATTACATAGATTTCAGGTGTACAATTCTGTATTACATCATCTATAAATCCCATTGTGTGTTCATCACCCAGAGTCAGTTCTCCTTCCATCACCATATATTCGATCCCCCTTACCCTCATCTCCCACCCCCCACCCCCCGCCCCCGTTACCCTCTGGCAAGTGATAGTAATTTTAAAGTAAGTTTTGAAATGATGCATATATGGCAAA
Organism: Rhinolophus sinicus; assembly: GCF_036562045.2. Classification (NCBI taxonomy): domain Eukaryota; kingdom Metazoa; phylum Chordata; class Mammalia; order Chiroptera; family Rhinolophidae; genus Rhinolophus; species Rhinolophus sinicus. The sequence continues at coordinate 124,756,850 of NC_133754.1, forward strand.
CAACTCTATTATAATTCAGCTTCTACTTCACTGGGATGGTGGGAACCACTAGCTTTTTGCTTGAAGCTAAAGTCCTGTTTCGCTAGCTATTGGATTCAGCAAATTCTATTTAGTATCTCAGACTTAAATTCTAAAGATGAGATTAAGTAGACTAGATGAGATAGTAGGACAAGGATTATCAGATTAATTACTGATTTAGACATCTGGATAATTAACTTTTCCAGAGAACTGATTATGTCAGATCCAAGTGGAAATATTATAGGGAACATATATTGATTCCAAAAAACTGAAAACCTTAAGGTAGAAGGGAAGTCCAAAATAAGAACATTGAATCTTACTGTTAATTAACATTTGATTACTAATATTATACTATTTCAACCGAGTACAACCAACCTAAACTCAATTATAATTGCCAAAATTGTTTTAATACTTTAAGCATAATGAAGCAAAGAGCTAAATTTTCCCTTATGAATCATTAAATTGGTATGTAAATACACATAAAATACATAAAGCCTTATGCTTAAGTAATAGAATCGATGCCTTTTCTAATTGTGCAACTGCCGTGTGTGAGGGTTTCTCAGTCTTGGCCCTCATGACATTTGGGACGAGATAATGCTTTGTTGTGGGGGTTATCCAATGCACTACTAGCAGCATTTCTGGCCTCTATTCACTGGATGCTAATAGCATTCACCCTAGTTGTGTCAATAAAAAATGTCTCCAGATATTACCAAATGTCCCCGGGGGGGGAGGGGGTAAAAGTGCCCTGGTTAAGAACCCCTGCACGAGGTAAAATGACAAGCACTACTAAAGGCACAAAACTGATTAAAACGTGCTACAAGCCCCAAGTTATTCAAAAAGACTATGATTCTACCTTCACCATTCTTTACACTGAACCAAAAGCAATCAATCAATCAATCATGCTCAAAATTTTAAGCTTCTTATGGAAATATAGTCATCAAATATTAACATTAGGTATACAAGAATAACAAATACAGTAGACACTAGAAGAATTAAAATGGAAAACATATGCAAAATTATGCCTTTGCAAAATATAGAATCATGTTCCAAAATAAATAAACAGCATTAAATAATGTACATACTAATGTAGGTATGATAGAAAAGAGTTATTTTCCTATTTAAAATATAATTCGAGCATCTAAAATGTCATAAGGCTAAGTATAGTTCACTCTTGATGCATTCAAGGATTGATTATTAAATTTATGGATTATTCAAGAGTTTTCTTTCTTCCTCTCATTCACTGCTTGTTAGCCATCCCACTTCTTTCAAGTACATAGAACTAGGAATGGTCACATAAATGAAGGCTGCACAATTTAAACAAATCAGCTGCGTTCTTCATTAGAAGCGTTGTTGATCGAAAACAGAAATAATGTGGTACAAAAGAACATGAAAACAAAATCTGGGTGATGCCTGGAAAATTTCAATTATCTCCAAACCTGCTATTCAAGTTACAGAGTAAGCTGACTATAACACTTCATTTAAAATGATAGATGGGTTGGGCCGGCCCAGTGGCTCAGGTGGTTGGTGCTCCGTGCTCCTAACTCCAAAGGCTGCCGGTTCGATTCCCACATGGGCCAATGGGCTCTCAACCACAAGGTTGCCGGTTCAACTTCTCGAGTCCCGCAAAGGACGGTGGACAGCACCCCTGCAACTAAAATTGAACACAGCACCTTGGGCTGAGCTGCCGCTGAGCTCCCACATGGCTCAGCTGATTGGAACGTGTCCTCTCAACCACAAGGTTGCCGGGTTCGACTCCCGCAAGGGATGGTGGGCTGTGCCCCCTGCAACTAGAAAACGGCAACTGGACCTGGAGCTGAGCTGCGCCTTCCACAACTAAGACTGAAAGGACAACAACTTGAAGCTGAATGGCACCCTCCACAATTAAGATTGAAAGGACCACAACTTGACTTGGAAAAAGGTCCTGGAAGTACACACTGTTCCCCAATAAAAGTCCTGTTCCCCTTCCCCAATTAAAAAAAAAAAAAAAAAATCTTTAAAAAAAAATGATAGATGGGTTGACCATACAATCACCCCGATCACTTGTAAAACTAAGAGTGGCAGACAAGCTATACAAGTTTTGAAAATCAAACACAAATGTGGAGTATTGTCATCATTATTATTATTTATGTAAGCAGTGCCTACTTAGCATCATTAAAATCATTTTCTGTTATGCTGCCATGTCCGTATCTCAGAAAAAAAACTAGATGTGGAGAGGTGAGGTGAGACAATGGAGGGAAAACACTGAATTAAAAGTCAGGAGTTCTAAATTTACATTCTGGCTCTGCAGCAGATCATGTGATCGCAGGCAAGAGAATTAACCTCTCTTGGGCAAAGTTTCTTCATCTATAAAATGAGGAAATCGGATGAAATACCTTCTAGTGCTCAAGTCATATAACCCAAGCCCCTCATTAAAGCCCTAACCTTCTAAAGCACTGCTTCTAAAGCCCTAACCTTCTAAAGCACTGCTCAGAACTGGAGGTGGGACCAAATCCTATAAAAGCAGAAAGCAGGGAAGATGGCTGTCAACGATTAATAAGTCTATGTCAAGCTTAAATGGCTCTAAGGCCAATGTCAAATAAAATCTCAGACCTCAAAAAAGAGTTCTATTTTTATCTCAAAGAAATAAATTATCCTTTTTTTATTATTATTATTTCAGAAAGAAGTGCTGTGTCCAGAATGAGCCCACAGAAATTTTAAAATCAGAATTTCCTAACTCTTAAGACAGCCAATAGGTTCTGTATCCTTCTTAAAAAGAAAATAACACTGTTTCTAAAGATCAAAATCAATACCAACCTTGCAACCAGGTCACCCTTCGCTGGTCTTTAGTGTCTGTAATCTCTCCTTCACTGTGCATTGGTTTTTGGGGTTTTTTTTTCCCTACCAAAGATGATCCATTTGTTGTACATTCTTTGGCACTTCCCCATTTCATGATTTGTAAATGCTTTAATTGATATTTTAATAAAGCATTTCACATCGTACTTAGCACACAGAATACTCCATAAATGGGGTACTATTATGATTATCATGCAGGTAAGTTTGTATCTTAAACTAGAGCATAAGCAGCTTGAAAACTGGGCATATGTCTTATGTTTTTAAGTTTCCCTTTCAGTGCCAAATGCACATCTACAATAAATGTCACACACACACACACACCACTTTCCACAAACCACCTTTTTCAACTCTTTGACCGGATCATGAAAAACCAAGTTATCAGAGTCCTGCTAGTACATTGTTTCAAAGTCCACACTGTTCAGAGAAAAAGAGCATGGGAAGCATGCAGAATTGGTACCTAATACTTCAGTGCTCCCCACCCTTTAATAATATTGTCAACAGCACAGAGCAATACATGCATCTTAACAGAATGGAGTGGGGGAAGGAATGAACGATCAATTCATGGTTCCACCAGACTAGCTCAGAGGCAGTGGTAAAATAAGGTATGTAACTAGATTCACTTTGAAGTACATCAATCTTAATAGAAAAGAGGAAGTAAAAAAAAAAAGAAATTAGTCTTGTGGTAGGAAAATCAAAAAGCAAAAGTTATGTGTAACCTCTAGGTCACCTCAACCTTTCTGCTACATCCCTGAATACAGGAAAGCTATGATTTGATTTACATCATAAATTCGGTGATAGACGCAGATTGGCTTTTCTGTGTGAGGAAACAATGCCTGCAGTCACCATGCATTTTCATGTATGCAGCTGTGACCCCGCTGCTTTCAGAAGCACAGCACAGCACTTACTACATCAAATATGCATTTTAAAAGCATTTCTCTACCTGCTCTGAATTTTGATTTGAAAGTGCTAGTTAGAAGCCAAAAAGGGACTTAAAAAGCTCTGCATATTTTAAGTTAAAAAAACGCATAATAAATTATTATGAAGATTCCATGATGAACATTACTATATAAAAAAAAATTGAACAATAATTGTAAATCATGACATACCCAATAGTGTTTTAAAACAAAAACATTTTTCTCCTTTCTACACGAGCTCCCAGAAACAGAAGAATTGGAGCAAAAGTAATTTTCATTTTGACATTTTCCACTAATTTTATTTTTTCTTTGGGTCTGTAAGGCCGATAGGGATAGTATAACATTTCTTCAAAAATAAACTTCCTGTTACAATGATTCTGCCCTCACACTGAGCGGAGCTTTTCCCAGGACCCCAATTTTGAGAGGCGGGGATTTAAGGCAAAGGTGTCTGCCCATGTCCAAAGTGTGGGACTATTTTAGGTACAAGGTGATGATGGGGGGAAACATACAAATACTTAGGGATTCAAAGCTCCTATTATTAAGTTACATGCCATGATTGAAGAAAAGAAAAAAAACTAGAGATAAAACAGGCGACTAAGGCAAAAATTATACCATTTTATGAACTTAAAGACATTTATCAGCAAATTACCATACCAACTGTAAATTAAACATCCACATTTAGAAAAACTTATAAAGCATTTCCTAGTTGCAATTACTAACTGGAAGACTGTACAATATACGTAGATTATTCTTTAGGTCTGATTCTAAATCCCAGTATAAGCCCCAGATGATTAGAATCATAAAATGGGAACAAGGACTTCCATGGGTGGGAAAGAGGAGAGAGAAAGAGGAAATGAAAATATAAGCAAAACATGCAATTCTACAGAAAAACTCCAACTGCAAAGAGACAGATGGTCCTTGGCAAGTACTATTGGCTATGCTTCCCTAACTATTGCCCTAGCTTCTTTCTTATCCTTAACTCTGCTGGGCTTTTTCAGAGGCACTGATACTTTCTTCTTACCCATCTTCTTTTTCCTGATTTTTCTGCAAAGATGCCCATTCATCCATTAAAGCAAGAATTCACAAGCCCTCTGAAATCATATGTAAAATTTCAAGTACATATATATGTGTACATTTCCCAGGGGAAAGTCCAAAATTTTGTGAGATCAAATAAGGTCCTAACCAACCCCCTTCAAAAAAAGGTATCAGCAGATTAAAACTAAATATATCTAAGGGAATTGTTGCAGTTCAGCCTTGTTAAATTCCCATGTCTCCCCAAAAAACTATAATGTAAGCACCATTTCCAAAAAAAGAAAAAATTTATATATGACGTGTTCTGCCCAGAAATGGTGGCTCCCTAAGCATTAAAGTTTCTGTAATTTCATCAAAATAAAATATATTAATATATTCTACTGGTTCCAATCCCTTGGTTGTATAATATAGGTGATTGAATAGTAATGTCATGCTTACTTTATGGTAGATGTTTAGTTTTATTTACATCTTAGGGGATCCCTTTAGATAATATATTCATTATTGAAATGATCAGCACCCCCTCCCCCCCAAAAAAGCAAAATGCTTACCTTGACTACAAAACTATATGAGAGTAGCTGATACTAAGAAAAAGCTAGTTATCAGAACTAAAACGGGGCTACGATTTGGTATCCACATCACAAACTGGTCTTAGTGCACTTTGTGTCAGTATTTATCTTCACACTTATCTCTTGTTTTTCTGCTTGATGGCCCTAAGGGATGAATGCATTTGCTTGAAGAGATAAGTGAAAAAATCACTAGGAATTACACCCTTTAGGACACACATCTTTTAAGTTCTTAAAATCAACTCTCCATCTAAATAAACTACGGAACACTGCACAAATGGATGAACAAATACATAGAGAGTACATAACTTTCATCTACTCAGAGTGTAACTATCCATTACTATTGCTCTAATCACCCATTTCAGAGCACACCATCTGCCAAAAACATTTAATATTCCCTTATTTCAGAAAGTACAGCTTGATGTTGATCAGACCAAACCTTTCCACAAATAAGATTCTTAACATTTGATATTTGTGCATGTCAGCCACTGTCTGGCACATCAGAATGATGCACGAATTCTGGAACAACCAGTTACTTCATGAATTCACAGCTATTTCCTCACTTCAACTGAAGGAAGAGAGATCTTTAAAACACTGCCATAATATGAATATGCAAAGGAAAAATTAAAAGCAAAAGCACATGATAAAATTTCAGGGAGAAAAAATGGCATATTACAAAGCAAATGAGAAAATGACCCTCTAATAATTTACGAATCATATAAACGTAGTGTTTCTTCCTTGCACCCAAAACTGAATATCAGTTTTCTGCTGCACTTCCTGCATGACAGGTCAATATTCAAGAATGTTTAATTAGTTAAATACAAGTGTGTTACAGAAGAATGGAGTTCAAGCCAACCAAAAGAAAATTCTGACCAAACAGAAAGGGGAGGAAAAAAATAAGCCTAAACTAAAAGATATTTTAGTAGAGATTTAAAAAAAAAGTAATTAATATAGAAATCATTCACAGATAGAAAAGGCTTCTAAAGTTTTTGAAACCAGTTAAATGCCTAACCAAGAGGTCACAGACTTGTCACAGCCCCTGCCTGGATTGCATCCTGTGAGCCGATGTCCTTTGTCTGCCTACCCTGTATTTTTCAAAATCTAAGTTGTTTTCCAACATTTACTAGTCAGGAGACTTCATATAAAATGTTATTAATCCAGAAAAAGCTGAAGGTCTGGCCACCATGTTTTCCTCATTACAACAACTAGCCAGTAGTTCTCAACTCTCCCAGCACATCAGAAACCAACTAGGAAGCTGTGAGAAAATACCAAGGCCTGAGGCTGCCCCTCAGTCATTCTAGGTAGAGCCCAGGCATGTGAATATTTCAGAGTTCCTCAGGGGGCCCTAATGTGCAACCAGAGTTGAGACTCATGTTTTACACTTGTCATTTGTTCTTCATTTAATCACAGTAGTCAAATGTATTGCATTGTTCTTCCAGTTACCCCATCCTAAAAAGCACTTGGAGTTGAAGCCCTATTTAAATATCCCCATTTAATCTTGTTTAAGCCACAAAACTAAAGAAGGACTTGGTTATGCAATCTGAACTTCATTAGCTGTACACACTCTAACTTAGTGCATCTCAAAGCATGGTCAGTAGACCACCTGTACATCCAAATCTCTTATTAAAATGCAGGTTTCCAGGCATGTTCCACACATATGTACCAAACACTCTGAGGGTGAGCTGCTTATGCACTGTAAGCATTGAAAATCAGTGTTGGTTTCTAAGCGGTGCTGAGGGCTCCCTTCCTCTCCTGCTCCTACAACCATCACCAACTAACTGATTAGGAAGAACACTAATATGTCCGGACCATGGAATTATTTTATTGAACAGAGCAAGGAGGTTTAAATCTCTTACATTCTTTCACTTGTATTTGCACTTGGCTTGCTCTCATTAGATTGTTTTTCCTTTAGAATTGTTCTTGGGTTCTGCTCTTGGCCTCTCTATTGTCCATAGTGGACGTGGTAAGATGAACTTGGTGCCTTGGTGCTTAGAAACATGCAGACCTTTTGCTTCCCAAGTAGGAAAGAGAGGCAAGGAGACATGATTAAGCCATTCAAGAACCCTCTGGTCTATCCCCAAGGGGTTCCTTGCAGCTCATGTGTGATACCGTTAAGCTCCCAGGGGCTCAAGCAGTATTTCTCAAGTGTGAAATGAAAATAAGACTGGGTCTTATATTAATTTTTGCTCCAAAAGACACATTAGGGCTTATGTTCAGGGGATGTCATCCTGAAAAATCAAGCTAGAGCTTATTTTCCGGTTAGGTCCTATTTTCGGGGAAACACGGTATATCCATATCACTGAGCAGCCAGATAAACATGCTGATTCTGAATCTCACACAAAACCTACTGAATGAATGACAATCTCTGGCAAGTGGGCTTGAGAAGCTGTACTTTTAACAAGCTTCCCTGATAGTTCTTATGCACAGGAAGTTTGAGAAACTCTGAGGTCCAGGTTCAACAAAGAGAATACCCTCTCTAAGCTCCTTCAGGAAATTCACAGGAACCAAGGGAAGCCATTAGCTAACATTTCAGGTCCTCCCTTTTCCCTCTCTTTTCACTCCCGTACTGGCATGAGTTATGCGATTCAGTACAGACTCAGTTAAAATGACCACATATTCTGATTTACTATAACTGAAATTAGTCAATGCTTAAAACAAAAAAAGTGAGAAACACTTAAACCCCAACTGTCTACTAGTGGAGTCCTTAATATTCTAAAAATACAGATTAGTTTCACGCCCAGAAAGCTTACAATGATGTTTCATACTACTTCCATTTTAAATTGATCCTACAGCATAACCAGGGCCCACCTCTCAGTGGAGTTCTTATATCCTTTTCATGCTTTCAAACACAGCTAGCTCATCAGTTGCCTCTCCAAAGCTGGGTGATATTGCTAACCAACATGTGGCAAAGAAGGCTCTAAAACAGCGTGACAATTTTATGCTTGACTCAGGTAATCATAGCTCTCTTGAGAGAATCTGCTCTTCAGGCTCACCTCTCCCGTTTCTGCCATCCACAGTCCCCCCAGAGGAACTTAAGGCTCTTATACACTCGATTACACTCTACTGATTTATAGTGCCAAACAGCCATTCACATAAGGGCTCTCCATAAACATTACTGGATTATGCCAACTCAGGTGATTGATTCTGGACCTCTTAATGTGCACCAATCTAAAGACAAACCTTATGTTGCCAATATGATTTCAGCTCCTCAAACTAGGCTCCTATCCACACCCAGCACCTATTATCTTTTGAAAACAAGACCCCACTTAGAAGACCGCACTACAGGAGAATATAAATTGCAAGTAGGAAAACAAGAGAAACATGACAGAGGACTGAAGATCTCACACACGCAGTGAGGACAATCAGTATGAAAATGGGAGTAACTCTAATTCATTTGCATGATAGAAAAATTTCCTTTCACCATCTCCTAAACCAGGACTTCTTAAACTTGAAAATGCCTCTGAATTACCTGGAAAATCTTACTCAAATGCGGGCTCTGATTCTGGTGGTCTGAGACGGAGTCCAAGGTTCTGCACTCCTCAAAAACTCCCAGGCACTGCTGATGCTGCTCACAGGTCAGCTACTTATAGTGTGGGCGCTGCAGGGGGTGGGGGTGGTGGGAGGTGGGTTGGGCAACAGAATCAGCAACACCTGGGAGCTTGTCAGAGAAGACTGGAGCCCACCCTAGACCTAAGGAAAGAGAATCTGCCCTTCAACAAGGTCCCAAGTGATTAGAATGCATATTAGAGAGCAGCTCACGAACCATCTTGTACTCACTGTGAATGAGAAACACCTGGGACCATTTTAAAACTACAAATGACTGGGCCTCACAGCAAAGATTCTGATTCAGTTGATTGGGGTGTATTTGATTGTTCCTAGGTTCCAAATCCAGGTGGTTCTAAGGAGCAGGGTTGAGAACCATTAAATTAAAAACACCCCACAGGGTAGAGGAAAATATGGAGCAACCACTAATGAGTGAGGAATTTCTTTTTGGAATGATGAAAATGTTCTAGAACTGATTATCGTGATGGTTGCATAAATCTATGAATAACTAAAAACCATGGGAAGTATATACTTTAAATGGGTCAATCGTGGTGTATGAATTACATGTCAATGAAGCTGTTACATAAAAAAATAAAAACTTCAATAGCTTTCCTATTTTAAAATAAATAAGTAACCCCCACTGAACAACAATGAAATGAAATTATTTTCCATCCTAGAACTTTGGCCCAAGACTTTGAACTTCTTTTACAAAAGAGAAAAGAAAACAAAATATAGATGTTTATGTGACTCATCTAGAAATATTAAGATCTGTTCCTCTACTCCTTAGGTTCAATTCTGGTCAAGGTAATGCATGCAGGAGAAACCTAAAATGAAACCTTGTATCTCAGGGGGCACCACTATGTTAAAAAAAGAAAAAGCATTATCAATTTGGAAAAGTTTACCCTGTATGCCCCAAGTTTCCACAGAGTTTTCAAATAGCAGATAATTTTTATTTTGCTTCCCCTATTTAAAAATAAATTAATGAGTTAACAAATACACTAATGAGTTAATTAATTGTACCACATTCTTCCAACTATTCTGTATGTTTGAAAACATTCAAAAAACATGTGAAGAAAAAAATATATAAAATGCAAATCTAACCTTGTTAAGAAAAACTGGCTTAAGGGAAAAAGTCCAAGATGACAGAACAGAAAAAATATATAGTTGACATATAACTGTGTAAATTTAAGGAGTACAACATTCATACACATTGTATGAATACATTTCACCCACAAAATAAATAATAATCTCGTAAGTGCTCTATTGTCGTGGGTATTGAGTCATGGCAGGAAAAAGAAGGGGCTGTTAAGGGGGAAGTCATCAATAAAGAAATATTGGAAGTGCTGAGAGGTTAAAAAGACCCCCAATTTTTAACATATCTAAAAAAAGAAAAAGAAAAAAATTGGCTTAAGAAACTTTCGCTAACATACTCACAAAAATAAAACAGATCATAAATAGCACTAAAATTTCAGGAAATATCATTGTAATATATGAGACACCGTATACTTATTCTCAAAAGAAAAGCAATATAAATATACGTAAGTAATAGGCACCACTCGGCATTTTGGACAAACTCTCTCACAGCTTCTGATTGTGGTGGTGTCTCAAAACTGCAGGTGCTGTAGGCTCAAGCCAGCGAGGGTTCACAAGGATCTGATTTACTTTCCCTGTTGAATTGCCACAGCCCACATAAGCCATTTTCCCCCATGAACCAGCTCCCTTGTTAATGGCCCCTGTTCTCATTTTTTGAAGCAGGCACATTCTGATGCATCACGGAACAGAGTTCCTAGGACAATCCACATTGGTTACACGGCATCCTCTGCGGTCCTCTGCTTACTAGGTGGGAGCTCTTAAGAAATGGCTTTCTGGGACCTTCAAGGCAATGGTTAAGGGCACCTTCACAAATAAGTATGATGCCTTCCCTTGTCCAAACTCCCCCAGAAAAACCAATGCATTTCACTATAATAGTTGCTGTGTGTATTTTCTTTCTAAAATAATTCTACCATGTTACATTCTATACTGTGTTTCCCCGAAAATAAGACCTAGCCGGACCATCAGCTCGGATGCGTCTTTTGGAGTAAACATTAATACAAGACCCGGTTTTATTTTACTATAACATAAGACCCAGTCTTATTTTACTCCAAAAGACGCATCCGAGCTGATGGTCCGGCTAGGTCTTATTTTCAGGGAAACACGGTAGATGACAAAGAAAAGGCAAATTGATGCTCCTAACTACTGACCTTGCCCTGGGTAATAACCGTTGACTACTCTCCTATTATTTTCACGGTGAGGAAGTTTACCCTCCTGCTTTAAGTACATTTGCTCAATCTCTGTTGAACTAAACAACTGTCCCTTAATGGATTAGCATGTCCATAAGCATGTCTTAGTTAATAATTCATGCAATAAATAACATATTTTTTAAAGAAAGGAGAAAATGCTTACCTAATACTATATATATCCTGAACATTCTTCTCCCCAGCTTGTCCTTCCTTCAGAGCTTGCATTTGTAATAATTTCATAATGGCTTTTATCAATCCCTGTGTATTCCTGTGAAAAAAATATAACAATATGTTAAATGTTATAAAAATACAGTAAGTATTCTAACGAGGGGCTTAATCCTACCATTTTTATGTAATTGAATACTTGCCACCCACATTGAACAGTAGCCACCCACAAGCACCCAGCTCATCCTACAGCACAGCCAAGAAGAGGCCAACACGCAGACAGCTCCCACCCAACACATTTAAAGGAGAAGTAGAGCCGAAGAATCAAACCACCAACCCATCAATCACCTCCCTACACACACTCAGGGGGAAATCAATCAGGAAAAAACAAATATTAGCCCATATAACTGCAGGCAATGACCATGCCTGTTACTCATACCGAGTAATCAAGTCCTTCCATTTATAAATATTAGCAGACCATGAATTATTATTCCAGACATACGAATAACCAGACATATGAAATGAATCAGCCATTCAAAAAAGTGGGCCAAGGGACCAATCAGAACAAATAACCCCCATTAAAATAAAGTAAATGGGAGTGGGGAATAGAACTTTATTTTTTTTTATTCCTCTAAGAGGAATAAGGAATAACAGGATAATATATCAAAAAGAAGAATAGCCTGCCCTTCTTGTTTTATATTTTCCTTCTTATTAATTTTTAATTGTGAAATGGGTTTTTTCCCCAGCTTTAGGCTTTACTGAGGTAAAACTGACAAATACAGTTATATTTTAAATGTAATATATGTACTATACATTGTGAAATGATCGCCATAATCAAGTTAATTAATATATCCATGGCCTCATATGGCTACTTTTTTTTTTTTTAACTGCAATAGCCAAGAGAGAACCACAGTAACGCGAGTGAAGTAGGATTTTTGCCCCTCTCTCTCTCTCTAGCTCTGCCTCTACCCAATTGTGGGGCAGGAAGAAGACGGGATACAGCAGGAAGGAGAGCAAATGGGGTATCAATGGTCGGCCTCCCCCCATTACAGGTTCCCAGTCAATCCACATTCTCCCAATTTATGGTAATATCTATTTCTACTTCTTTAGTGATGTTCTATTTTAATTTAATACTTTTGGAATATATTTGGGTACATAGTTAAATAACTGTGGTATCACTTATTGATTTTTTTTGGTGAGAATATTTAAGTTCTTCTCTCAGCATATTGCAAGTGTATAACACAATACTGTTAACTAGAGTCAGCATGTTGTACATTACATCCTCAGAACTTGCATCTTATAATTGGAAGTTTTTGCCCTTTGGCCAACCTCTTCCCGTTTCCTCCACCCCCAGCATCCACCCACCCTCTGGCAACCACCATTCGACTCTCAGTTTTATGAGTTTGACTTTTTTTTTTTTTTTTTTTTTTTTCAGATTCCACACGTAAGTGATACCATACAGTATTTGTCTTTCTCTTTCTGGCTTATTTCACTTAACATAATGTCCTCCAGATTCATCCATGTTGTCACAAATTACCCTGCCCTTTTTAAATAAGGATCTCCCTGGGAACTAGAAAGAAATATTAGAAATTAAAAAAAAAAAAAAAAAGAAAGAAAGAAAAGATATTTGTTAAATGAAAAAAAGTAATTATAGTTTAGTCTTGGTTGTTAATATTTAGAAGCACCTATTGTAAGCTAAGTACTCTCCTAAGTGCTTACCATGTATTATGTCATTTACTATCCAGAATATAGTAGGTTACAAATCACTGTTAACCTTATTTTGGAGCTATGGTGCAATTATGTGAGGTGTTATAGAGTGTACTAATTTTTGACATTTAAAGTTTTCCAACTGCCAAAAGATTTGGCACTGCTGTCCAATATGGTAGCCAACTGCCACATGTGGCTACTGAGCACTTATAATGTGGCTAATCCAAATTGAGATGTGCTATAAGTATAAAATACACGCTGGATTTAAAAGACAGTACACAAAGAAGAATATAAAATATCATATATAATGTTTTATATTGATTACATATTGAAATAATATTTTTGATATATGGGGTTAATATAAAACACATTGTTAAAATTAATATCACCTGTTTCTTCTTACTTTTCAATGTGGCTACTAGAAAATTTTGAATTATCTATGTGACTCACATTATATTTCCATTTCCCAGCACTGCTGGAGACACTCATATGGTTTAGTTCCTAAGCAGATTCTTTGGTGAACCTTGAGGTTTCCCTTGCAGTTGAAGCATTTTCCATAATCTTTAGGTCAGTACGTTTTCTCTTTCATATGCATCTTCTTATCACCATGCAATGTGCACTTCTGAATCTTTTGTGACAGGTATCATATGTGTACGGTTTGTCTCCTGTGTGGATTCTCTGGTGAATGCAGAGGTCTCAACACAGCATGAAGCCTTTCCCCTAAGAGTCTCTCTCCTCTGTGTGTTCTCTCGTGGATGTCAAACTGAGATTTAGCTTTTCTCACATTCCCTGTATTGTTACTGTGTCAATTCCATGGTACTTTATTTTGACCAACAATATGGCCAGTTTATCCCACTATGATTCAATAAAAATTAAAAAGTAAATTTTTAAAAAAATTGGAATGAACTGTAGTTGTTTTAGGAAGATCTGATTTCATGGTATCTCTTTGAGCCCTTTTTAGGAATAGAGGTATTGCCTTGTGTTCTTCCTTTGGGACGGCTCACATTCTTCTGACAACCTTCTGTACTGACAGAGTTTCTAGAATCATCCTCTAAAAGCTTAGGAAAAAGATATCTCAACATCCAAACTTTTAATATAAATTCCTTTTTTGCAATTCTTTACACCCATTCACTTTTACAGAATCAAAACCATTCTGCAGCTGAAGATCCTGAACTTTAAGAAATGGTATCTTCCATTATATCCTCCAGCTCTTCACAACCCTTCACTCTTTCTTTTACAAAGACCTAGAGATTCTTCCACACAGAGGTCATAATTGTTCCATCACCAATTTATCAAGAACCAACTCCTGGGTATTAACAACTGGATTCAGTCACAGAGGGCAGAGCCTGCAGAGGATTCTCAGAGCTTCAGCACAATCTGATTCCTCAAATATATACATTTCCTAAAGCTAATTCACCAAGCCTCAGACTTGCAGTCTGTCTTTTGGAAAGTTAGTTCCTCAAGATGATACAAACCCCTATGACTCTGACCCAGGCCTGTGCATAGATTTTGTACAAGACCATGAAATCACAGGTCTGTAGCTGTACTCAGCAGATAAATTCTCATCATCATTGAATGAGTAAGCAGTTCCCAGATTGCAGTATCTGACAGACTTATCATAGGAGGCTGACTCTGGTTTGCAGTGGTAAGAGGGTCATGACGTGTTCAGAGGCATCCTTGTCTTGTAACCTTCAATGTTGACGCAGTTAGAAGCCAGCTCCAACATCTGACTTACGTTAAAATGAGTCCATTCATATACAGCTGGAGAAAGTCCAGGCCCCACCTAGTAACTACATAAGGCCACTCCCTGGGTCTAATGATTAGTTTAAATGGTACTCATTTTTAGACGATCAGTGTTAATTGAATTTCTGAGTGAATTTCTTCCAAGACGTATGGATTCATTAAGTATGGGCAGACCTCAGAGATATTGCGGGTCAGGTTCCAGACCACCCCAAAAAGCGAGTATTGCAATAAAGCGAGTTGTAATCTTTTTGCTGGTGGAGGGTCTTGCCTTCAATTTGTAGAAAAAAAAACAAAACACATTTGTAAAGCACAATAAAATGAAGTATGCCTGTAATCCATTTTTTACACACAAAACAATATTGGTTTTCTTTATCTAATGGTTTGTCATATGACTAGAATTTTAGGGAGGCAGATATCAGACCTATAATTTTTAACCAACATGAGTCACTCACCCATTCATGAAATCAGTGGAATCCCAGAGAAAAGCACACAAGTCATATTTGTATTGAATTCCAGAGATTTTATAAAACCACTGAGGCTGACAAATGAGCTCATATTTTTAACCTTTTAAGTTAGGTCTTGCTTAGTTTTATTTGTGGATCCAGATTTTACTGTGGGAATAACTGAGTCCTTACTGTATTTTAAGTGAGTGTAACATAAATAAAATACAATTTTCAAAAGATATGGCATCAATCAAATCATATATACTAGCAGATCCATTCAAATAGTAACACATTTGCCTTAAATTCAATTGAATAACTATTTAAATTATTTAAATATTTCAAGTGAGTTGAAAGGGATGGTTTCAGATTTTTATATAAATCCTTGCTTTGATTCTAATTAGCTAGGGAATGTTGGGCAAACCACTTAATATTTAACTCCTAGAAGTGTCAATATCCTCATCTGTGCAACCTAGAATCATGGTAATAAGCCCAACTCTTGTGTTGTTCTAAAGAATAAAGAAAAGTATGTCAGCAAAGTAGCTGGTTGTTTTTTGTTTTATTTTTTTCAAAAAGTTGTGATAATCTAATATGTGTAACTATACCATAAACACTGTTGTGTTTTTTACTTTGTACAAACACCAACGTCAGAGTTGATTAATGATGAAGCCTGGGATGTGCCTAAAGCTATAAACACACCCGAACTCCTAGTATTTTCCATCTCTCCTCACAAAATCCTCTTTTTCTTGTTTTCAAACCATTGTTACTCTGCACCTGTGATCTGCTCTTACAAAACCAAATATTTGTATTGAATCTAGCTGATTGCCAAAAGAGGTTAAAATAGTTTGAATAGTGCTGAAAATCAAAATAATGAATTAGAAGAAAATATAACCACTAAAGATGCAAAAATCAAAAACAGGATAGAAGAAAATTTGACTGGACTTAGCTCTTCAAATTGAAAGGGCTACCAAGTACTAGACAAGATACGTGAAAAAAATTAACTGCTGACATTTCTCAAATCCAAAGACAAAAATAAAATCCTATGAACTCTTAGATTTTATGAAATAAAATGTGTAAAATAAAGACTATAAGACTGATATCATTTCTAATTTGGCATCAGAATTCTCATCCACAACACTGAACGAAGCAATATATGTAGAATTATAACGGAAAGGTTTATATAACTTAACAAATCTAAACCTACCCCCAAAAAATCTGAGAGAAATATATGAAGACAAAACAAATACTTTCAGGAATAACACTTTGAAAATTTCTTAAAGTCCTCCAGTTAAAAGATAATGCATGATGAGATATACTAAAAACCAATGAGTTGTACACTTTGAAAGGGTCATTTTATAATATGTGAATTATATCTCAATAAGGCTTTTACTATATTTTTTAAAGGTAAGGCATAAGAAAGAATTGAAAAAGGGGAAAGATACAGACTACAAAGAACTTTGGTCACAATGAATACCACAAGAACTCACAATCAAGTGTAACATTTTTCCAATGTGGCTATAAAGATTAAAACAATTGCTAAAAGAGAATTTGAAGGGGAAATGTAAAAAAGATAATCTGTAACTAAAATTCCAGATATGTTTAGCAAAGATAGTAGGAAAGATTTTCAGGGGACAGAAGACAAAAAATTAATATAGGAGATAGTCTGAGAAGAAACATTTACAACATATATGACAGAGAAAGGATTCATATCCATAAAATAAGAAAAGCAACAAAATAAGGCAAATCATATAATAGAAGCATGAACAGAGAATATCGATATGCAAATAACAGAAGAATAAAATTCATAATATCCAGTGTTGATGAGTGAATAGGGAAATAAGCACTTTATGTTGAGCGTACATTGGGTAAGGCTTTATGGAGAGCAATTTAGCAGTATATCCATAAAAATTTTTAATGCACATACCCTTTTGCCCATAAATTCCACTTCTAAAAACTCATAAAAAAAAAAAAACCTTACGTATACCCAAAAGAAGATATTACACTGTATTTTTATCTTATAAAATGGAAGAAAAACTACATATTTATTAATAGAG
This sequence comes from Rhinolophus sinicus, assembly GCF_036562045.2. Lineage (NCBI taxonomy): Eukaryota > Metazoa > Chordata > Mammalia > Chiroptera > Rhinolophidae > Rhinolophus > Rhinolophus sinicus. Next base: position 124,774,140 of record NC_133754.1, read on the forward strand.
TTAAAATATGATAGATCCGTATTATAGAATACTCTGTGGCCATTAATAAGGAGGCAAACAGATCTAAGGAAAAACATCCAACACATATTAAGTGGGGGAAAAGCAAGTTTTAGAACAATGCACATGAATAAAATATTTAATTTTAAAACTCTCGGAATGTATGCACTTATAAATACTTTTTTATAGGTCTAGAAACAGGGCTCCAATTTCACTGGAATTAGCTGATCCCTGACCCCACATGCCCGGATTTGATTTCAGATCACCCTAGCCTTCTCTAGATTCCAGAGAGAACCAAGACCAAGATCTGCAGGAACCTCTGCGACACTCGACTAACCCTAAGCCTTTCTAGCACTGCTAATTCCTAGTTTTCACCAGGGTCCAATGAGAAGGTGAATTTTTTAAAAAGAAGAAAAGAAAGAGAAGGTAATATAAAACAGTTTTATTGCTTACTACTTTCACTATTTACAGGTGCCATTGTGTGAGTTTTCAAAGTATGCACTACTTTTATGTTTTTGTTACTGAAAAGGGGAAAAAATTATAATCGCAAAGTGAGGAAGAACTCTCCAAATACAAATAGAAGATTAAAACTGATCTCCTAGATAGGTAGTATGAACATAAATTTAAATAAACAATGAAATAACCACAGTGTCTTTTATTAAAACCTGTCTTCAGCCACAGTTTAGCACAGACACAAAAACATGTTAATTTGAGAAAGTAGACTTCTGAAGAACGTTTTTAGGAACTGGATTTAGCCCTCAGACAAATGGGCTGCCTCGGTTTGAGGTACACAGATACATAGAAGAGTTATTTAACAAATCAAAGACTTTAATCAAGGCAGAAAAGATCTGATTAGATACGTATTATAACTAACAGTCATAGTATAATGTGTTCAGGGGGTATCATTACAAACGAAAAAAAAGAAAGACAAAAGCATATCTTGCTGCCTACTAGATATTCTCACGTCAGTGTCTAGATTGTGCTTCAAATTCAGCATGTCCAAAACCAAACTCATGCTTTTCCTACACACCTGGTCTACTTGTTAGGCAAGCCAGAAATCAAGGAGTCACTATTGACATATCCCCTTCAGTCACCCTCAGATTCAATCCACCTCAAATGCTTCACCCCCTAAATATCTCACACATCCTTTAATTTCCTTCCATCTCTAGTGCAAGCAATCATCATCCCTCTCCTGAACGACAGCAACAACCACCTAAGCTGTAACCACTCTATTTGCCTACCGTAAACCGAACACTTTTAATGTTATCTTTTTATTGGAGCCGGAGTGGACTACCTGAAACCACTGGTACCCGCTAAATAAACACTTCAATAGATTCCCTCTGTATTCAGAATAAAGACCCAAACCCTCAAAAGTAGCCATCATGGCCTGCGTTGTCTGGCCCGTACCTACGTCCCCAGCTTCATCTCAAACCACTCTCCCCTTGCTCTTGGCATCTTTCGGGCCTACCTACTAGCGCCTTCCCTCCCTCCACAGGGACATGACACATGCTATTTTCTATAACTGGAAAGTTCCACCCTCCCTTATTTGCCTAGATAAGTTCTACTCATTCCTCAGAATCATCTTAGGTGTTACTTCATCAGGAAAGCTTTCCTTGACCTCCATTATGAGGTCAAACCCCCGTATTAAAGGGACTCCCAGCACAGTGTGCTTGTCTGAATGCAGTTTAATACGTAATTATGCAACTATGATTCTGGCAGTCTCTCCCTTAAACCAAAAGGATCATGAGTGTAATGACTATGTCTGCTTTCCTCACCACCATATCACAGCATGTAGCACAGGCACATTATTCAATAAATATGTTTAATCACCAGATGGATAGAAGAATGGAAGACAGCTAAGGGACTGTCATACGTGGCTACAGAGCTGACCTCTGAAGGTATTTTCTAGCTTTATAATTACATGATTTTACATATGCACATAAAATTATAGTATCTGATATCTTTATTATTAAAATTTGCTAGTTTATTACTAAACAGATATAAATGGCATTACTAGTTGTGGTTATAGGCCTTTCACTTTAGGGATTACACATTTAGCAAATGAGGGAATTGTAAATACTAGGAAGATAAAATTAATATGATACTCTTTATATTATCAAGCAATGTAATAATCCTGTTGGGAGAAGAGAGGCGGGTGTGTTTTTTGTTGGAGTTTTTTTTTCAATACATCCTAATCCATGTACTTACAACATTAAAACCAATGTAAGACTCCTGACAGAACAAGTAAAGTAAAAGATAAATATTCAGCATGGTAAATAGAGATTTCACTACCGTGAAATTTACCACAATTTACCACAATGAAAATTAACTCTGAAGAGAGTCTTAGGAACATTAGATGGATCCTGTCACTTCATATCAGAGCAGCTGCAAGAAGTCCCCTTTGGAAGATGCTATTTTCTTTCATTCCCTTCACTCTTAATTAATTTGTTGTATATGAAAACCATTAAGCAATTGGACTTCTTAAACTTAAATTTCTATCTCTCTATCTCTCTATCTCTCTCTCTCTCTCTCTCTCTATCCATCTATCTGTCGGGAATGTATCAATTCTATGTGGAAAAAAATTCAGATATAGGAGGCACAGAAATGTAATTTCAAAACATCCCTGAAAGTTTAGTATTGTTTTTATACAAACACATCATACTTATTTTCTTTCTTTTGATATATTTTTTCCTATAATTCAGATATAAAATTCAGTTAGTTCAGGATTTCTCACACACAAAGGATGTGAAGGGCTCCAACGAGGTTCAAATGCTGACATGTGGACTTTTAATTACTGGAGACGTTTTCCAAAACACCTCGACCTTTAAAAGGCGCAGGCATTGGCTTTTGGAGTCTTGGCTTGTTAAACTCCACAATTGCTTATCTACGCAAGATATCTCATGATTGTGCATCAGTAACACTATCTTTAAAGCAAAAGGCAGAAACTAAATGTCTTGTGACCATTGTTATTATTTAAGTTACCATTGTTTTGTACTTAACTAGCTACATTACTAGCTACTGTCTGTCTGTCTGCTTGCCTGCCTGCCTGCCTGCCTATCTATCTTGTTCTCTTTCTCAAGCTGCTTCTAAAGAGAGGGTCCAAAACAGACTCAAAAATAGTGAAAAGATAGTCTCAAAAAATCATTTAAAAAAGAGAAAAGACTAAAGTACATCAATTGTTTTTAAATCCACACCCTTGTTATAATTCATAAAAAAAAAATCTAATTGGTCAACACCAAAGGATGTTAAATAAAACTGAGTACATTGAAGTTTAGTAAATAAAGAGAAAGGATCAGGTATATACCTTGCCTTTCCTACACAAACTCTACTATTGGGTAAGCAAACAGTAGATATGGGGGGGGGGGGCTCTTTATAGCAGTATTTCAGGTAATAGTGAAGAAAAAAATGAGAGAACTAGAATGTCACCATTTTGAGACTCCTAATGAATTAATGGATCAAGCCATTGAGCATCCACAGCTAACATCACCAAAAAAGAAAACAATCAGATATTATGTATCTCCTGATGGAAGAACACATTACCACCTCTGAAGAAGTCTTCCCTCCCCCTCTCACCCCCTCTTACCCCCCACAACAAAAATTTAACTTAAATCTTGTCATATTTCTAGAAGCAAACTTTCCATGTACAGGAAATACAGAAAAATAAACCAACGCACATGGGGATGTAATCAGCAAAATCCACACTGTGGAAATCACTGCAAACAACCAAGTTTCTTCTACAAACTGTAAGAAAGAGAAAAACAGAGACAGAGACAGAGTTGGATAGATGTGAGGGGGACATCCTATAGATTAAAAATGATATAAAACATAACACCCAATTCTTATTTGGATGGTCACTCAAAAAAATGTAAAAAAAAATTTTATGAGGTAATTAGAAATCTGAAGATTGACTGGACATTTTAAAAAATTATGTGTGTACACACACATATATCTAGGCATAATAATGAATTACTGTTATATTTTTTAAAAAGAGATATATACTTACATATCATATAAGAAATTATACAATACCTGGGATTTGCTCCAAAAGAATATGGGCAGAATGGAAGTGGGTGGGATTATGGAAGGAGCAGGGCTAGCCATGGGTTAATGGTTGGTGGGCTAAGTGATAGGAGCATGAGAGTTCTTAACACTATTATATTTACTTTTGAAATTCTCCATAAAAAGTTTTTAAAATCATAGTAAGTGTTCCTCTTTGTAATACACATATATTTTCAAAATTTCCTTGGTTATTTTTGTGAGTGTTATACTCCAAGCTATTGATTCCTTCCTTTACTTCCCTTCCCCTGGCAACCAAGGCAGTGGTTGTTTCTATCATTATTGCTGTTTGGATAGATAATTTATAGTTTCAAATATATTCCAGAGGAGGATGATAATGATGATAGAAAACATGGTGGCATCTTGCCATCACAGTAAAACAATTAGCTTTGACAGTAACTCGCCATCTATTCAATCTCTCCTCCCTCTATTTCTGTCAGAGCAACACAGATCTATCAGTCACTCATACTTAAGCACAACTATGTTTCAAAGCTGGAGCTGAGCTGAGAGGCTGAGAAATTCCTATTTCCCAAGGCATGGCTTTCCCCCCAAGTTCAGGCCCAGTGCAGAAGACTCCTCGGGAATAGTGTCCCAGTCTCTTCTCTGTTTTGAAAATGACCACTCCTTCCCCATTCATGTGGTAACTATATAAGGGATCCTAGCACACATATGTTCACACAATAAAGATACAGCCTGTGGGGACAGAGCCCCAGAGAGTAGTTTACAGGCTCTCGGCCTTACGTGAAGGGGTACTGGCTCGGGTGGTGAATGGCCGTCGGCTGTGGCTGATTGGCCGTTGGCTGTGGCCGGTTAGCCAATTGGCCGCTGGTATAACTGCTGCGACTACGGAGGACTGCCGAGGATTGCCGAGGAGCCGAGCAGAGCCGAAGAGAGTGGAAGAGGAGAGCCGAGAGAGAGGAACAGAGGAGAGAGTGAAGAGTCGTCGGTCGGTCGGTTGGCGGAAAAGCGGACGGCAGGTCGGCATCCGGTGGGCCCAGCCTCCAGTGAGACCGTGGTGGTATGGCTCCCCTACCTGTGGCTCAGTGGGTGTTCCTTGTTGGCCTCACCGTATCCTGCGTTCTTATGTGGGGAGCGGGACCAGAGACCCTGCAGGCCGCCCCGCACGACAAATGGCGCAGCGAGCAGGGTCTCCCGCACGACAAATGGCGCAGCGAGCAGGGTATGGTGCCGGCCAAAACCTACCGAAGCATGGTGGAGCGGTTTGTGTGTGTGAGAGCCCAGCTTCGGAATGCCCATGAGGAGCGACACCGGGAATGGGAGGCGCGGTCTGCCTGGGAGACTCAAGCCTCCAGCTGGCACATCACCCTCTTGGCCACGGACAGCATTGCGTTCATTTTGGTAATCTGCTGCGGCCTTAAGTTCCGAGGGTTGTGGACATCTTACACCGAGGCCTCCACCCACTCAGACACCTGGCACGGTGAGCAAGATTCCGACCAGGTAGGAATGGTGTCTGACTCTGGGCAGGAGGACGTGTGGCCCCCACACAGTATATGGTGTTCGGTGGCCACTGTTCTCAGGAGTTGGACCCCCAAGGAGGGGTGGGAGGACATGGACGACTCTCCGGCCAGCGTGGAGAGGGCCCTGCAGGCTCTGGCTGAGCGGTTGCCGGAGGAGGAGAAGGCTACAGCCGGCCGCGTGGGCTGGATGTTCCTCAAGGCCTTGAGTCTCAACACGGAAAATGGGCTTAATGAAGTGGCCCGGGTGCCGAACCAGGTGTCCCGGTTGGATGCGCTGGAAGCCCGGGTCCGCCTGTTAGAACAGGGGCCCCAAGGTGGAGACTCTGAGGCAGAGGCGGAGGAAGCAAGTGGAGACAATGTAGCTCCCAACCCCCAAGCCCGGCCAATCTTTAAGCAAAGGGTAAAATGTGAGCAACCTTTGGGCCCTGGGGGCGTTGCTGCCGGCAACCCAGCTGTGACTGAGTTCACAACCTACACCCCATACACTCCCACTGAGTTGCAGGAGCTGGGGAGGCGGTATAGACAGAGCCCTGGAGAGCCAGTCTCGGCTTGGCTATTACGTTTATGGGATGAGGGAGCAGACAGCATTCTCTGCTCCCCAGGCGAGATGGAAAAGCTAGCCTTCGTGACAGTGCATCCATCCCTGAGACAAAGGTTACAAAACTGCCATAGATTGGCCAACAACCAGGGCAACCATTCTCTAATGCAGTGGTTCACAGCTGCGGTACACACAGTATGGGAACAGGCTGGCGAGCTGCCAGACAATGTGAGTCAATGGCAGTCATATACAGAACTTACGCAAATAATCCGTGAAATGGGTATGAGACATGCTATTTTTAACCTCAACATGCAGGACCCAGATGACGAGCTTTTCACTGCCAGCATGAGAGATCTGGTTTTGGATACTGCACCTGCGAGTGCTTTTGGATCCTTGGTTGCTATTCTTACACCGTATGTAGGGCGACGGATCCATGAAGTTACAACTGCCATGGCCACCCTAGGGGATGTTGAAAGCCGGAGGCGAAGGAAGTTAAGACAGGAGGTCCGCACAGTTGAGACCTGGAAGCCCAAACCAAAGGTAAAGGGGCAAGGTCGCGGGCCTCAGAGAGTAACACGCGCACAGATGTGACGTGATCTCGTGGCAGCAGGGGTCGATAAGAAGAAAATAGACCGACAACCCAACGCACTCCTGCTTGAACTTTGGAAACAGTTGCATCCGGAACAACAATTCCGGAGAAACATAAAGGAGGAGTCTGGGAAAGCGCGACCCGTGTCCCTCCAGGACTTCATGCAGCCGCTTGAGGCTGACCCCTTGCCGCTTGATTAGGGGTGGGGCCAAGGTACCCAGTCAGAGGTGACGAGCAGGGACCGGAGGCCCCACGTAGAACTGTCCATATATTGGTCCCCTTCGAATGTACAAAGGGTTTTGGCTCTAGTTGACACTGGCGCCGACTGCAGTCTCATTTATGGGAACCCAGAACTGTTCCCTGGACCAGCAGTCTGCATTGATGGCTACGGGGGAAAAACTGTGACTGTGAAAGCCGTTTCCTTACCACTAGGTATAGGAAGGCTTCCTCCTCGTACCTACAAGGTTTATGTCTCCCCCGTTCCAGAATATATTCTAGGGGTGGACGTGCTACATGGCCTCAGCTTACAGACATCGGTAGGAGAGTTCCGTCTCCGGATCCGGGTGGTGAAAGCGGTGACACGCGGGCATGCTCACCACCCTCCTCAAGTGTTGCCACAGCCCTGGCGCGTGGTTACAGTGTGACAGTACTGCCTGCCAGGAGGGCAGGAGGAGATTGGTCATACAATATTGGAATTGGAGAAGGCACATATTGTGAGGCCAAGGCACAGTCCCTTTAACTCCCCAGTATGGCCTGTCAAGAAGCCAGATGGGACCTGGTGAATGACTGTGGACTATAGGGAGTTAAATAAGGTGACGCCACCCTTGCACGCTGCAGTGCCTTCAATTCATGATTTAATGGATCTTCTGAATGTCCGCCTGGGGACATATCACTATGTAGTGGACTTGGCCAATGCTTTTTTCTCCATTGACATTGCACCCGAGTGTCAAGAGCAGTTTGCTTTTACGTGGGATGGGCGGCAGTGGACTTTTCAAGTCCTTCCGCAAGGATACTTGCATAGCCCCACTATCTGCCACGGGCTTGTGGCCCAGGACTTGGCACAGTGGGATCACCCATCCTCTGTGGCCTTGTTTCATTATGTTGATGACATTCTGTTAACCTCAGATTCTCTTTCTGATTTAGAGCATGCAGCTCCCTCTCTTCTCCGCCACCTGAAGTCACGCGGCTGGGCGGTGAATGAGGAAAAGGTCCAAGGCCCTGGCTTATCCATCAAGTTTTTGGGTGTTGTGTGGTCGGGTGTCAGTAGGCTAATACGGCACAGGGACCCTCGTGGAAGACGCTTGTCGCGTAGATTGTGAGGCGAGACCCTGTAGGGGTGGAGTGTGGGGACAGAGCCCCAGAGAGTAGTTTACAGGCTCTCGGCCTCACGTGAAGGGGTACTGGCTTGGGTGGTGAATGGCTGTCGGCTGTGGCTGATTGGCCGTCAGCTGTGGCAGGTTAGCCAACTGGCCGCTGGTATAACTGCTGCGACTACAGAAGATTGCCAAGGATTGCCGAGGAGCCAAGCAGAGCGGAGCACAGCCGAAGAGAGCGGAAGAGGAGAGCCAAGAGAGAGGAACAGAGGAGAGAGTGGAGGAGAGTCATCGGTCGGCCGGTTGGCGGAAAAGTGGATGGCAGGTCGGCGTCCGGTGGGCCCAGCCTCCAGTGAGACCGTGGTGGTATGGATCCCCTACCTATGGCTCTGTGGGTGTTCCTTTTCGGCCTCACCATATCCTGCGTTCTTGTGTGGGGAGCGGGAGCAGAGACCCTGCAGGCCGCCCCGCCTGAAAGATGGCGCAGCGAGAAGGCCTCCGCGCACGACAAATGGCGCAGCGAGCAGGGTCTCCCGCACGACACAGCCTTTGGGGGGTTAAAGGGTACCCCCTCAAACAATATATCTTAGTCCTAACTCCTGGTGCCTGTGAAAGTGACTTTATTTGGAAACAGGGTCTTTGCAGATATAATTAAGGATCTAGAAATGGGATCTTCCTGGGTGGGCCTTAAATCCCATAACTGGTATCCTCATAAGATAAAGGAAAGAGACTTGAGATACAAAGATACACAGGGAAGGTTATCTTAAGACAGAAGCAGAGACTGGAGTTATACAACCACAAGCCAAGGAGCGCCAAGGGTTGCCAGCAGCCACCAGAAGCTTGGAAAGAAACATGGAATGGATTCTCCCAGCCAGAAAAAAACCAATCCTGCTAACATCTTGGTTTTGGACTTCTGGTCTCCAGCATTGTGAAATAATAAAATTCTGTTGTTTGAAGCCACCAAGTTCATGGTTATTAGTTATAGCAGCCCTAGGAAACGAATACACAGCCCCTGCCAAAGCTGACTGGTCCAGGACACATGCTGGGTCCTAGCCTTAGAAATCGGTAATTGTGACAAGAAAATCCAACCTGTCTTGCTGCCTGTTATACATAAGAGATGTTAAGCCAGGAGCAGGTGGTGGCCTGTGGGCTAGGAAACAGAGAAAGTCTGCTGCAAGAGAGAAGAAATACACAGCCCATATCCAATTTGTGTCTCAGGCCCAGGTGTATCCCTGTTCTTGGGTCCTATAGGAAAACCTTTCATCAAAAAACTAAAAATCACACTTTTATGCTCAAACTACTTCAAGTGGGTTTCTGTAAATTGTCACCCAAAGAGTTTTAACACACTCGTGAACCTGCTGCCAAAAGCCTTTCAGTAAGGCTCAGCTGAAACAAGTCCTTCCTGGGTGGGTTCCAAGAAAAGCTGAACTGACTCAATAACCCTCTAAGAAACAGCAAAGGAAACTTGAGGCAGGAGCTACAAGCACAGTGGCAAGAGACGATGCAAAACAAAACCTCAATTTTCACTCGGCATAAGAGTCAAGACGCAGATCTTACCATGAGAGAGAGTGTGGGGCAATAATGATGCTGAATATTCCAAGCAAATAAAAATAACAGAAAAGAAAAAAAATTTTTGGTCAACTATCCAAAATATATTAATTATACCATGCACATGGTATTTATTTTCACAAGATAAATATAACACAATTGCTATTGAGCATATGAATAACATGCATGTATCAGGTTTCCTTTGTTTGGGGTTTATTTGATTATAGCATTAAACACTGTTCATGTATTTTGGTCTCTTTTTGAAAAGACTGCAAATAATGCTTGCTTCTTTACTTTTGAAATATTCCAAATGTAAGGTACAAGGAAGTATCCATACTGGGTGTGTGTGTGTGTGTGTGTGTGTGTGTATGTTTTGCAGGGGAGGAGGGGAGCAGGAATGAGAATAACAAGAGTTTGGGTTGAAGAGAATGACACAAACATCTGTCCCAAATGGGGGCCTCCTTGGGTATCATGGGAACAAATGGTACAACTGTGGCCAAGTCCCTTTTTAACTGAAAGGTATAACTGGTCAGCCTTAAGCACAGTAAATCACCAGGAAATAAGAAAATGGTAAACACTACATTAATAACCAAATTATTGTCTAAATTCATTATAAAATTATATTGGGGGAGAGAGAGAGAGAGAGAGAGAGAGAGAGAGAGAGCAAGGAAGAGAGGGAGGAAATTAAAAAAAACAGTTCTGAGGAACACATGCTTGAATAAATGACAAAAAATTAATGTTTCTTCAACAAAAAAATCTAAGAGATGTAATGCTATTGAGTTTTGCTTGGGAAAGTTCTGTACATTCATTTGTCTTCAAAGAACCAGAAAACAGCCTGATTTCTTCTGAAGCATTTTTCCATTATAAAAGAAACATGTGTTCAGTAGTCACTTTCCTTAAATTACCTAGAAACAGCATCAACACATGACTCTCACAATGGAAGATTTTGTGACAAACAAAGCCATCAACTAACTTAAAAAAGAAATAGGGCAGAATGTCCTAGATGAGAAAAATGGCTGGGATTACTTTTCTGGTTATGAGCTTCAAGTTAAGAGAGATTCTGGGATTTTAGAGAAAGAAAAAGGGTTGGAAAAAGGGGAAGGAGAACATCTGGAAACAAGCTAAATGATTTAAAGGAATATTGAAAAGAAAAGGTGGAGAAACAGCCATGGTCTAGTAACTCTGTCCCTCTCAGATAACAGTCAGATGAGCAATGCTACCAATGTAGATTTAAACCTTGAAACCATCTCACATTTATGAAAAATACTCTGACACCACAGCAGCAAATGAAAGCACGCTAACTAACATTGTCTTCCTTAAACCTTGGAGGAAACCTCCTAAAGGCATCCTTCCTTGTGTCTTCCTTTCCTGCCAAATAAAATAAAGAGAAAGATGCTAAACAGTACAGAAAGGCTTCAAAAATACAAGATATGAATACAGTGTCTCCTCAGTTGCTAGTCATTTCTTACATAATAACAACACAATTATGTTAACCAAGGACCAGCGTCATGAAATACAAGGGAAGACCCTAAAACACAAGAGTTTTTGCATGAAATTACCCTAAATCTTAATTCCAAATAGTTCTTAGAATCATTTTTTAACAAAATTGGACATTCATCAATCCATAAGGTTAGACTCACTTGGTTCCAACAACTTTAGTCAGGATCCCCGATGGGCATTGTTAATACCCTATGCAAAATTTCATTAAAAAGTCAACTTTAGGAACCTCAGACAATAGATTTTAATCTCTCACACCTTAATATACTTGTATTTTCCCCAAATATGTAAATTGCAAGTCTCTTCTCTGTTTGAAAGCACAAAAGGCACAAAATCAAGTGCTAGCCTAGTTTATCTAGAGCATAATCATTCTACCAAATACATTTTTAAAAGAAGGGTGGGGAGGTAGGGGAAGCAGTTGAACTGAAATTACAGGCTGTCATGACATCTCAAGATAGAAAACTGAATACCTGCTTCCACCGGAGAGCACGGTTTTTATTCACAGTCCCGTTACTAAGCAACTATAACAATGGCTGCATGAGCTTTCTAGAAACTAGTGCAGCTAAGGGAGAAGTCTAAGGAAATAAAAATGGGGGAACTATTTGCTTTGGGAATCTTTATTTCAGGCTAAATTCAACGTAAAAACAAGCTAAACCAAAGACAGTCTAAACTTAAAACAAGCAGTTTCTGAAAGGACAAGAAAAGTACATGCGACTGTTTCATTCATTTTAATTTCAGTTTTGTTTAATTTCAAAATTCACATTTAACTGGTGATAATGATTTCCTTACTGTGTTGCCTTTGTAGCCCCTTCTTTCCTTCACCCTCCCTAGGGATTTTTTTTTTTTTTCAAATTTCCTTACTGATTAAAAGAACATTTTTGACCTCTTAAATCCATTTCTTTGTTTACAGAAGCTATAAAAACTAGTTTACAATTGTTTCATGTTGCCTCAGCTTTGAACCAAGAACACTCTTGGACATCAAACTATTCCTTTGAAGGGAACAGTGTCTCAAACAGAGCCAGACACTTTCCCAGCCACTCCCTGAAGTTCAGACAACCAGAGCTTTGCAAATGTCAAGTCTTTCTCAAAGTTAGACTATACAATGTGGGTCAGATTTGGGGTGGGGATGGAGTAAGGGGGCCTTCCATACATGTTCCAACAGAATTTTATAGACTTGACTTGCAAAGGGCTAAGGAGCAGGTTATAAAGTTAGGGGAGATGACCTCACCGACTCTTCCTTCTATCTTTCCTTACAGCTTTCAACATTTATTGCAGTGCTAAAAAAGCTTCAGAAGCAGGTACATTCTCTAAATATCTACTCTACAGAAGGCTGCTTCTCACTATTGTGTTCTCTCTCTCTCTCTCTCTCTCTCTCTCTCTCTCTCTCTCTCTCTGTCTCTCTTGCTGTCTCTCTCTCTGTTTCTCTCTCATCTCCTTCTCAGTTCCGGAAAGATGCTAGGCAGCTGGTAGGCAAAATGAAAATATAAACATTTAGATTTATTTTTGTTTCTTTTTATTTTATTCAATTTATTGGGTTGACATTGGTTAGCAAAATCATATAGGTTTCAGGTGTACAATTCTATAATACATCATCTACATATTACATTGTGTGTTCACCACCCAGAGTTACTTCTTCCATCACCATATATTTGACCTCTTCCCCCCTTACCATCTGGTAACCACTAAACTATTGTGTGTGTCTATGATTTTTTGTTTGTTTTATTCAGTTTTATATGTCACATATGAGTGAAGTCATGTGCGTCTCGACTTTTTATATCTGATATATGTTGCTTAGTACGATAATCTCAGGATCCATTCATATTGTCACAAACGGCAGTATGTCATCTTTTCTTATGGCCGAGTAATATTCCATTGTATATACGATTATTTTCTACATCAAAACTGAGCAATCAGTGTGTGGCTCTGTTCCCAAGGTGCCTTTACATTCCAATAAACCTCTATTTTAAGAAGGCACTTCTAGAAGACACTTTCTAGTACAAATTTAAATACTTGAAACTGAAGATCCAAAATGTCTCAGTCAAGAAGCACAAGCAAGTGACAAAAGTCATTCCCGCTTTTAGATCCCAAAGATAAAGATGGTTTTTCTCTCTCAAAGGATTCCCTGAGCAGCATTTGGAAGAGTCTGCTTGGGTCTGCTGTTTTTAATTAAATTTAGTTTCATTTCTTAAATTTAATTCCTATTTTGCTTTTTATAAAGATATAAACAATGTAAAGTATAGTCTTTGTAATCACTACAAGCCACACAGCTCTGCTACTTGAAATAAACCAAATGAAGAAAATTCTTCACATATAATTATTACCTCTACTGGCAACAGTAAAGAAAACTTAGCACTTATATAACACATTTCATGACCAAATTGATTCAAAAATTAAATTGGTTAGCTTCAGGGTCTACTCTGTCAGCATTTCCCTGTGGCTAACAATCTAAAAAACATGAACATTCTCAGATAAACAAACTTTTTTTTTTTAATTCTTTCCAGGATCCTTCACTTGTTAAAACTCCTATACACATATCTGTGGTACTATAAAATTCAAGGCTTTCTTTTATATCTCAGCCACATTTCCAAAGACCTATGAAAACTAATGGCCACCTATATGTGTAATATTGCATTACTCATTGAAGCACTGCCTGTAATTGCAAGTAATTGAAAACATTAGGGAATTGGTAAATTAGGGCACATTCATACAGTGGAATATTATGCAGCTGGAAAAAATTAGAAAGCACTTTATATATGTTAAGTAATGATCTCTAAAATATATTTTTTCACTGAAAAAAATACAAAATAAAGAATTCTATGCATAGTAGGCTGCTAATTCTGTTTTTTTAAAGGAAAAACATATACACATAAATTTTAACTTACATGTGCATACAATATCTTTGAAAGGATAAGCCCTGGTAAGAGTTCTGCCTCAAGGAGAAAAACTGAGATATTGGGGTAAGACAGAAACTTTGCCTCATATACCCTTTTGAATTTTTTACCATGTGAATGTTTTGTCTATTCAAAAAATACATTTTAAAATTTTAAAAAGTCTAAGGTTACTGACAGATGATATGCTGATTCACCATCAGCAAAGCTTATGCTTTTCAATTTACAATAGTGATGATGGACTTATGCTGGCTGATATGTGAAGAATATCCCACACCAGCATAATTTTCTAACTTGGTCTTCTGGAATTACAGGTATAATCTGACCTGCTCGAATTATCCCTTACACAAACAGAGACATTACCCTGGCCCCCTTAGCTGCTCATACTCTTGCTTTTAAATATAAATACTACAACTATACAATGCAAGTAGATTTTATGGTTTTGGATATGCAAGCACTTGAAAACTATTTGGGGGAAACAAATACCATCACCTGTATTTGAAAAGAAAAACAGGAGAAAAGCAAAAATCTAGGTGGTTTGCTTAAGATCAACCAATAAGTTACAAAAAGGAAAACACATAAAACTTAACTTTTTAAAAGCCTCCTCAAAAACTACTTTTTTATGGGTAGATAAGGGATCCTTCTAAAAGCATTTGTGGCATGTGTGTGTGTGTGTGTGTACACTCACTTGTGGGCATGCACACAAAGAAAAAGGAAGACAGAAAATTAATGTTTTTAGCCATGATCAAATCCTTATTCAGAAATATTTGCTCATTTTCTAACTGTCAAAGAGTGTATGGCATACAAAAATACAAGTTAAAAAAAAAATACTGTGAAAGAACAAGTAGCCTAGCTGTGAAGGGGGAAGTGTCTGGGCAGGCAAGGTGACATCTGAGCTGAGCCCTGAAGGATGAAGCAGATGACGTCAGAAAGAGTCCATGCAGAGGCAGAGCACAGGCACAGACTCGGGAATTGGGAACAGTTGTGTATGGTTAGAGAGAAGGGTTCATGCAGGAAATGCAAGTTGAATGGAAGGCTGGAGCTAGTTTGGGAAGGGCGTGTATCTCATGGTAAAGGGTTTGGACTTATAACTACAGAGAGCAGAGTATAAAGAAAAAAATCAAGGTTCTAAAAAGATATAAAGACATGATCTAAGGGAACAAAATAAGATTTGTGAAGAAAGGTTAAAAGGCCAGAGGTTATTCAACCTAATACACTTCAAGCCCAGGAAGGCATCTTCAATAGACTGAAAGTTAGAGCTGAAAAAAAGATTAAGTATTCAGCTTTGATGATACTACAATAAAGCTTCCAGTGAGTAAAAAACACTGGGAAAACAAGTAACTCCACCAAAAAGGGCCCAGGAGCTGACTAAGCGTTGGGAGAAGGGACAGAAGCCCAAATGAAGGGCTTAAAGAAGGAAAAATTGACAGTGTTGAGAGCAAGACCATTTCTTGCAGCAAAAAGTGATATCTCTTTTGCAGAGAATATTTTATAAGAGAGGCTCACTTCCACAGGATGGCTCAAATACAGTCCTGTCTGACCCTCTCAGAACGGTGTATGCCCCTTTCATCCCTTGTAATTCCATAATCCTCAGTCCGTGAATGGAAGAAATATGGTCAAACCAAACAAATTCAGAACACTGAACATTATTTACTTGGAATAATCAGGGGAAGACATGTCTAAATCACAAAAACTTTTAACGAGGTTAGTGCTATTATTTTCTAATACACGTACTAGTGCCGAAGGCTAAGCAAGTATTGTCAATGGTGTATAAACTTTACCATGGTGGAAGTAGTATTGTTTATAGGCAACCTTCTTTCTTAAAATAAGTCAGGAATTTGTACTGCAATTGTGAATTCTAAATTACTTAGCTAATTTCTTCATTAAAAAAAAAAGCAATGACAAATTTAAGGAGAGCCCCAAAACTTAAGTACAGCAAATGACCACAAGTTCCCAAACTGCAGAGTTTAAATTAGCATGTTCTCACCACACAGGACGTATCAAACACATGACATTTTAAGGGAAAGAAAAACAACTGGCACTTTGGGTGGCTGTTGACCCTTCCTGGCAAATTTGTGAATTTGTTTCTAAAAATTTAAATTTTTAACTGATCGAGCGTGAAGGAAAGAGTACCTGGTGGATGGAATCAGGTTGAGCAGCCCATTCAGAACGTAGCTGAACTCTGCATGTTCCTGAGCCACGAGCGCCACGAGACCTTCACAGCAGGCTGTTCGAACCACCGCATTATCACTGCAGCACTTTTCCCACAGCAAGTTCAAAGCAGGAGTCTAAAATCAAACCAGGGTGAAAGGACACTTCAGATGAGCAGCAAATGCATACGCATTCCGAGCCATGCATCAAAGGGTAATTCGTTCACAGGAGGCTGGCTTTCCTCTGCAAAGACGACGCTGTTGTCACAGCATTTTGTGGAATACGTGAAAGTCGGTTTTCCAAGCGAGGCAATGGATGGTTCTGATAAAATAAAACTCTCTTATCTGGTGTCTTTGCTGTAAAATAAGGCTGGCTGCAGACAGGTCTGACTTGAGTTTGAACAACAAGACAGAGCTAACAGGGGATCAAAACTATTAGGTTGGTACAAAGTAATTTTGGTTTAAAAGCTTAAAAATAATTGCAAACACCACAGTTACTTTTGCACCAACCTAATCACACTTGGCTATAGCTCAGGGCGCTATCAAAGCCATTTAACCACACAAACAATACCAGCAGATCAATTAGTCTAAGTTGAACTCCAAATCATACCTATGCTTCAAGCCCTAAACGACAATAACATTTTCAGAAAACGTTCCTGCTTTTCTACCATCAACCTCTATCACCTACATGTACCCCGCCACCCCCACAATGTCCCTGACCAAATTTACTGAAGTCTAATGTGGGCCCAGAGGGAAGAGAGAGAAGTAGGACAGGCGACCAGCAAGCTGCGGGTTCCATGGCTACCAACAAGTTTTTCTAAACTGTTACGCCCAAGAGATGGTGATTCCCCATCCACACACACACCATGAATCTGTCACCTCTCAGAGAAAAGTACCGGAAGGGTACATAAGTAAATATAAGTTCTTTATTTCAGAAAATCCTATAAAAGCAGAGGCTCTCACTTTCGTAACTTTTTCAGGAACCCATGATCCCCACCCCCATCCCACAAAAATAAAAGCTCACTGTTAAAGATAAACCTACATTTGAATATATTGTGGGTTAAGTCCATTTGAATTTACACATGGTTTGGGGGGTTTTATGATTTGTTTTTTGTTTTTATTTTTCTTTGAAGAACATATAATGAAGCAATGCTTCTTTCCTTTTATTGCAGAAATACATAATTTGGAGAAAAAATAGTAAGATCCCTACCTAGCTCCCATAGAGTAACTAAAAGAATGAAAATCAACATCTTATTTTGGCCGTTTTCCCACTGAAGCTGGCTCTGAGAGCCTTTTCAATCTTAGGATCTCATTATAACAGAATAATATAGTTAACAGTCACTGCAGGAAAGTAATATTTATATTTCAATTCTTTTATTCAGAAGGGAATTTTATTCACCTGGATGGACAATATCAAAGGGCTCTAAATGTCATCACTCCATTACTAAGGCAGAAAAACAAAATAAATGAATAAAAAACTGTTGCTTCAGGTAATACTGCATCCTCATGGAAGTGAATATTCATTTATTAATAGAGGAGGAAACATTTAGTTACAGGGATTGACAGTCAATAAATTCTGGCGGGTTAAGTAAAACCGCTAGATCTTGTCAAGAGTACATAATGTGATTATAGGCAGGATTAAGATCAGGGTTCTAAGAAAACCTAATTTATAAAACTACATATATAACACATAAATGCCAATTAGTGAAGTACATCCCTACATTTCCTTCAACATGTCAGCAGAAGCTGTAAAGAAATGTGCCTTCGAGTAACTAATCAAAAGGAATGTGAGAGAAAAGAAATCTATTTGTTTCTGTTGTGAGGGGAAAAAAATCTTTTTTCTATCACCTATATTCTCCATAGAGTTTACCTTAGACAGAGCATCAGCGTGTTGAAATACACAACGCTGGTCAACCAAACCCAAGTGGTATATATCTCAGTAAGCTGGCATTGCTTCAGTTCTTAGCATTCACCTTCCCTGTGCATAGTACAGAATATTTCCTCCAGCTCCAGTTGTCAATGCATGACCTTTCCAACTTAGAGCTCACATATGGGGCTATCTAATCATGAGATATCTCCCATACCCAAACAGAACTACTATGTTCACTTTCTCTATTAAACAAAAACATCCCCTCAGAGCTAACCCTATCAATCTTCTCTCAAGTATGCCTACCTTCATTCCACCCATGTTATTTTTCATTAATAGTCCTAAGAATACTCCCCTCACTCTTATTCCTGAGTCTGTTTTCAAATTTTAAAATTTGAAAGAATTGGGAAGAAAAATGTAGCAAACCAAAAAAAGGCACGTGGGGGGGGCAGGGAGGGGGAAGGCAATGGACTTCTTACAGTTCAAAATCATGTCTACAGTGACCTGAACTGTGAGGAAACAAAACAAGTGCATATGTGGTCTGAATAGAACTAAAGCAATATCTGGATAGGACTAAAGCACAAAGTTAAAACACTGACCTGGTTTGTGGATTGATGGATCTTTTCTGAAAAACCGTTTTCCTTTAGGACTGCAACAATAAGATGACCCACAGCCTAAAAAAACAACAACAACAAAAACAAACAAACAACAACAACAAAATTAATGAATACATGTCCTTAAAAGTTCTCTCCAAATAGTGCATTTGAAGGTAACTAGTATTAATACTAGTTGATATGAGTATGAGTATGCCAGATAGTCAATTGGTAATAAAATTCCAATTCATTGAGCGTGCGCTATGTAGAAGGCACTGAATTAGTTACTGTCTATATATAGTGTCTTATCTTTATAACAACCCTCAAGGTAAGCATTTTTAATCCCAATAAGCAAACTAGAGTTCATAGATGTTAAGAAAATTGCCTGATTTTCAGTTCAAATTGCTGTCAGTGTTAGAAGATAACTTGAGATTGCTTAATACATGAAACCATAAGACAAATGAGAAACTCCACAGCTTTTAAAATCATCTTTGCATCGAAATGAACTCCATCATGCCTCACTGTGCCCTTACCGAAGATGGAGAAACGCATCCTCATCTGCATGACTACGGCCCACACAGATCTGAACCAACAGGACTCCTGCGACCACGACCATTCTCCCTCCTCTAGGCTTTATGAGTCAATTTCTTTATTATTTTTTCATGGGTTTTAGCCCTTTAACAGGCTTCCAGTCTCATAAATCTCTAAAATTTCCCATATCTTGCGTTGGTCCAAAAGCCCAAAATTAAGATTCATATGGGAGTGTGGATTACATAAATACCTAAATATCATTACCTCCTACCACCTCGACCTCATTCTCCTAGCTCTTCAGCATGACCCAGCACTGCTCTGTTAGAACGTAAGCTAGCAACAATGACAACCATTCTGTGTATGGGTTGGGAAATACTTTGCAACTGCCACAACTGTTGATACCGCACCTGGGACCAATGTATGATACAGCTGTGAACAAATACCTGTCAGTCTTGCAAAGTCTCCAGAAAAGCTCAACTAAAAACACAGTACCCACTCCTTCGTTTAGTTTTGTATTTCACACGTAAATGCTTAAAAACTTCAATACTGATGGTCTCGGTTTTGCAATACAAGTATTCATTTACATAAATATTAGGTTTAGATCTATTAACTGTCTCTTACCTCCTAGGTAAAGGGATAGTAACAAGTATTGAGGACCAATGAATAGTTTTGGTTCCTGTTTACAAAATATACCATATTTCATTGAATGTAAACTGGCCATTAACTGCAAAATATGACATTATTTTATGTACTACAAAGACAGGAAAAAAAACAGCCAATTAATCTATGTTATACAATGTTTCTTACAATTTAGAATTCTGTTTTTATATTAATGAAAGAGCTTTTCCAGACTCATTTAGAAAATCATGGCCAAGTGCAAGCAATACCAACTGTATAAAAACTGCTGCCATCAATTACTAGATGCAACCTAATTTCACAGATGTTAGTTAAAATGTGAAAAAATGTGTGTGAATCAATGAAATATGGTGCTAACACAGAGCAGTGGTTACAAAAGAACAATAAGAAGTATTCACAAAGGAGAGGGCACAATTGCAAGAACCTAATAAAACCAATATGAAACACAAAAGGAACAAAAAAAGCTATCATTCATATTCAGAAAAAGGACTAAGAGAAAATAAGCTTAATAATAAACATCTCCCCACTGCCTACCAAGTTCAATTTCTCTAATTTAACTTTCAGTGTATCCGTCTAACAAATCAGAGGCTATAGCCTAAGTTGATTTTAAAATACAAAATCCAAGGCTATATCAGCTTATATTGCTACTGTAGTTTTCCATAACAGAGTAGTTTAAACAGACATCCTACAATACATAAATACTTTGCGCTTAATTTAACAGTAACACACATAGGATAGGCATTTCTTGATTATCTATGCTAATGAAGGGACTCTAGGCACAGAATAACAAAAATTGTGGACAGTATCCTCCACACCTTCATCTTCTTCTTCATGGTAAGGACCTGTGCTGCACAGGATATGACTCCAACCCAGTCAGGTAGAAGGGAATCTTGCATAAGGAGTGTTCTTCTCCTCATGGAAGGGTTCCCCACTACCCAGCTAAGTCAATTCCCACAGCAGGCATCTCCGAAGTTAACTGTTGAAAGTATCCAAGACGCTGTACTGTTGTTAAGTCTTCAGGCAGGCTTCTGTTGGTCCCTTAGCTTTACTCTCACAAGAAAAGGCAGTCAGCTATTATGGTACCTTGAGTAACCAGAATGCTTCTGGTTAGCTGAAGGCGAACTAGAAAACCATCTTTGTTTTAACCCCAATAATTGAAAAGCTCTCTAAAATAAATCTCTTGCCTGAGTTAGTATACAGATTGAATTTTTTAATGCAGGATATTTTACTTATTGAATGTCATTATTATAAAGATCTATTATTCTTAATATACTCCTATATTGTACAGGGGTAGAATATACCTTTTAAAATATTAATCTCTCCAACTCTGTAGATGTATAACCATTTATTTCTTCCAGTTAATTAGTTATAGACCAAAATTACATACTCAGGGGTTAATAAAGGTTTTATTATTCCTAAGAAGAAAAGCATGACATAAACAGAAGCTGAGATTGGTCAATTTCAAATATTTACTTTCCTGTCAAATATAAATTTTCAAATTGACTCATTTAAAAGTTGTTTAATAAAATTATATCTCTATATATAGGAGGATAAAATAGTCAATGTTAAAAATATAAAGTTCAGGTAATAACCCACAAAAAAGGTTCATTTGTTACCATGAAACATAATACATGAATGAATCAATGAATGAATGAATAAAATTACCTGTGATTGAATAACAGAATTTGGAAATTCAAACCTTTTCCTGATATCATCAGACATTTTTGCTTCTCTTACATGTACATATGCAGATTTCTGTAACCAAAACAAAAGAATATTTGTTATTCTGGAAAGAGAGTTCAAACCAATTATTCCTCAAATAACATGAAAGGAATTCATTCCAAAGACAACAATGGAAATAAAACACAGGGCACTACAGAGTAATCCTTGGCATAACCTCACTGTTAACCACCTCAGGCCTCAAATGCCATGATTCATAAACAAACTAAAATGTTCAACAGCTCTTGGTGTTTCTCATTAGAGCTAATTTTGAAACAGATGGATTCACACTGTAGAAACAAACAAAAAAATCCCAAAATTCAAGCCTAAATAACACGATTTTGAAAGTTCAACCACATGTTTGAAATAGAAATTAATTATTTTATCGATCAAAACTTTAAGGGAGAAAGAATCAAACTTTCACAAAATTGTTTAAATTATGCCTCACTTTGGAATAAGCTTTCATTTAAGCACTAATCCAACTACTAGTGACAAGTATGAAGCCTACGTGAGCTTTTTTCAGGTAATACAGAAATGACCTAGAAACTCACACATCAAGAGACTGTTTATCTCCTAAAACAGAAACAAGCAAGCAATTAGCACCAATTTTTTATATTTGATCTCACACCTTTCATTCCTACTGGGTTCTCAAAAACAAAAACAAAAAAGTATGCAAAAAGGATGGAGATGGGCAGGTAACAAATTGGAGACACAGAAGTAATAAGAGGATTTCCTAAGAATCCCAATTGATCCAATTCCCATGCAGCACAGAACCCTCCAAATTACACTACTTTGAAAAATAGGATGCTTCAGGTCACATATTTATTACGATATCACTTTCAAAAAATTTATGTCAGTACAATACTCTAGGTTACTTTATAAAAATAATAGGCTGCAAAACCAAGCTCTCCTGTTCTCAAAAGGGGAGGTACCTGGTGCTGAATGAACCTGAGGCTCCTTCTACCGTGTTTCCCCGAAAATAAGCCCTAACCGGAAAATAAGCCCTAGGATGATTTTTCAAGATGACATCCCCTGAACATAAGCCCTAACACATCTTTTCGAGCAAAAATTCATATAAGACCCAGTCTTATTTTCAGGGAAACACGGTAACTACTTTCCTCCCTTTCTTCCAAAGCTAAACTCCCTGAGTGGATAATTTACCCTAGCTTTCTTCTTCAACATCTAGGTCCAACGTTACACCCCTAAATTTGACATTTCACAGCACTGAAACTTGTGCTAAGACTGCAAACTACGTTCCCTATCTAAATCTACTCATTAGCTTAAGCAGGTCACAATATCTTCAACTTCCCAGTTGTATTAATCTCACCTTTCTTGAAAATTTCTTCTTTTCAACTCCATAAGACATCATAACAGAATTATCTAAAGTATGTCCATGGGTAACCCAGGATAAAAAGATCTCCTCGAGGAGAAACAATGATTCTGTAGGGACCTATATTGTCATCTTGAAGATTCATTCACTCACTTAACATTTAGGTGACTATTGTGTGTGTCAGAAACTGTTCTAGGTGCTTAGGCTACATCAGTGAACAAAACAGACAGTAGTCCCTAGACTCATGGAGTTTACAGTCTAGCAGGAAAAGGTAGAGAGTAAAATAAAAAATAATAATACATAAAACATAATATGCTAGAAAGTGACAAATGCTATGGAAATAAAGGAAGTATAGTAGATAAAGGGGATGAGAAATGAGGGAGGACACTTTTCTATTTTAAATATGGTGGCCAAGGTTGCTCTTTTCTAGGGAAGGTGGCATTTGGGAGTTGATAGCCATACAGATATTTCGGGGAAACGTGGCACACGCACAGAAAACAGTGAGTGCAAAACCCCTAAGCTAATAAAGTGCTTAAGACCTGTTCCAGAAAGAGCAAAGAGATGGATCAGGCACAGACTGAGGGAGGAAAAGAATAGTAAATCAGAGTCAATGAGAAACCAGGTTGTAGACCACTGGAAGGAGTAATGCATTTATCCTGTGTGAAATGGAAAACTACTACTACTACAAAAAAAAAAAAAAAAAAAAAAAAAAGTGGGGGCCGCCCAGTGGCTCAGGCGGTTGGAGCTCCGCGCTCCTAACTCCGATGGCTGCCGGTTCGATTCCCACATGGGCCAGTGGGCTCTCAACCACAAGGTTGCCGGTTCAATTCTTCGAGTCCCACAAGGGATGGTGGGCTCCGCCCCCTGCAACTAAGATTGAACACGGCACCTTGAGCTGAGCTGCTGAGCTTCCGGATGGCTCAGTTGGTTGGAGCACGTCCTCTCAACCACAAGGTTGCCGGTTCAACTCCCGCAATGGATGGTGGGCTGCGCCCTCTGCAACTAGCAATGGCAACTGGACCTGGAGCTGAGCTGCGACCTCCACAACTAAGATTGAAAGGCCAACAACTTGACTTGGAAAAGAGTACTGGAAGTACTCACTGTTCTCCAATAAAGTCCTGTTCCCCTCCCCCAATAAAAATCTTTAAAAAAAAAAAGTGGTTAAGATTTTAATAGAATCACTTGAGGTGAGAAGTGGTCAGACTGTGGATATCTTTGAAGATAGAGCCACTGTGGTTGCTAAAGGATTAGATGAGAGCACGGGAAAAAGAAAGGATCATGGATGACTCCAAGGTTTTTGATCTGAGCAACTTTATTTTTTAATCTCAAGTCTTTGGGACATTTTACACATTAAACAATTCATATATTACTTACCATGGCATATGTTACAAAAGGAAAATATGCAGGTGCCATCAACTGAGACAGAAAAACAAGTTTTGTAGGGAAAGACCATGGATTCTATTTTGGACAGGTAAGTTTTAGATGCTTAACAGATATCCCAGTGGAGACATCAGGCAGGGAGTTGACTACATGGATCTCTAATTGGAGACACAGATCTAAATAACAGTGCATATTATGAAAGAATCTGAGAGGTTCTAAAACAAGAAGTTTGATTAACTTTGCTTAATCCAGAGTTTACAAACTTATCTCATCATGGCACCCTTTTTCCTAGAAATACTGTTAACGGTCTATACAATCAGCCTTTCCTGGGATACACGTTGGGAAACACTGCTATACAACTCCGCCTATTGCCGTCCACGCTGCTTCTTAAACTCATCTTCCTTCCTGAAGTCTCGCCCAAGACTTGCGCTCTCTTCCTTGGAGTAAACTCTCCCCGAGACTTCTTCTAGGCCCTAAATCCTTCCCTATTCTCTCTTATAAGCCTCTACAACACCAGACGTAGAAGATGTCAACAACAAAACACAGATTTTTCTCTCATAAAAACTGTTTGCATTTCACTTCATCTTTTCCCAGTTCTCCTCTCACACTTTCCTCCACCGCCGTTCTCTAAATCTGGTCAGTCACAGAGTCAACTTCATTCTTTCTAGCATCCATCTCAAAGTCTACTCCTCCTCTCCATTTCTATACTCACCGTCTGGGTTCCTCACGCTAGGCTGACTTCAGTAACTCCTTAGTCTTGCTTGACTTCATCCCATACACTGCTGCTAGATTAACTGTCCTAAAAATGCTACTTCCATCGCATCATTTTCCTGTGAGGAATTCAGACTGGGTTTTCAATAGCCTGTCAGATTAAATGCAAACTCTGATTCCTAGTGTAGAAGTGCTCCAACAACAGTCTCACCTGTATTCAACTTCATTTTCACTACTGTCTAATTCCAATCAGGCTAAAACCATTTTCAAAACGGTCCCACAGGCTCAAAATCTGCTTATTCCTAAGGGATTTTACTTATGCTGTTTGCTCCCACATAAAATGCCCTCTCTACACGTTCCCACTATTTAAAGTGGGAACGAAGTTCCCTACATAGCACATCTTCTCTGTTAAGCCTTTCTTTCCCAAGGAGCCACAGCTTATAGTAATAACCTTGCTCTATATTGCCTTCAGAACTATTGCATTTGGTCTGACCCATGCCATCAAGTGATTATTTACATTGAGATTGTTAATATTTTTCTGGAAAGGGTCAGACAGCAATTACTAGAATCTGCCATTGTAGCAGGAAGCAGCCATAGACCATGGCTGTGCTCCAGAAAACTTTGCTTCCAAAAACAGGAGGCAGAAAACTTTGCTTACAAAAACATAGCTTACTGGCTCCTGGTTTACATAATGACTATTTTTTAAATTAATTTATAAAATTTGTTGACACAGTTGCTACAACTGACATTCAAATTTGCCCCTGTGCTTCCAGGCTCAGGTAAATATATAAATAAGGGAAATTATACATCTTTTATTCTCTCAAAGATGGAAAAATACCCTTTATTATACAAAACAAACTTTTTTGTGCCCCTAAACTCTGAAGGAAATTCCTCACATTAGACTTTATATATGGAATACAGAGTGATATAATGAGCAATGTGCTCAATAACATAAGCAAAAGGGAATTTCATGTTACTTCTTTTTAAAACACACCCTGGATAAAACGATGGGTATAACATGACATGCAATTCAGCAAAAAAGCCTCAGCTAACGGGGTCCAAGTGCAGAGTTTTCAGGTAATCTACTTTCTAACTCAGTAGAAAGTAGACTGTACAGTATCCAGAAAAGCAAATGGTTTTCGACACATCACAAAATATACTTACCCAAATGTCAACAGTGATAGAACTAAATGGAAGAAAACGTGGGGTTATACTCTCTGATCCAGGCCCAAAATGGGGGAATTCCAAAATACTTTGGGGAGCAGATGAGCAGCTGGTTAGGCTAATAGCGGATTACGGCAGTGAGGAAGCCAAACTGTCCAGAAAGATGACTGTCTCCAGGAGGTGGGTGAGTGGAGTAAAACAGTACTGTTTTTATCAAAGTTACCTAAGTACAGGTGGCAGATATCTAAGCTTACAAAATATAGCCCTTATTTCGGTGTGACACTTTAGAGAAAAACACCTTTTTTAAACCTATAGTAACTTTATCTTTTCTAACAAATACTCATTAAGCATTCTCAAAACCACTATCCAAGCTGGAATGTGATTTGCTATCATCTTTGATTTGCTCTCCTTGGGCTACAAATTGTGTCTTTCATCTGACTTATATTTCAAGGTTAATCATAACCATTTGGCCTTTCAAGGTATCAACACATCCTATTCTCAGGGAATTCCACAAAAGAGTGCACATGTTTCTTAAGCATTGGCAGTGTAGCTTGTATCCGACTTTATTTTAATCTCAACTTCCCTTGGGCATTCTATACATTAAAGAAAAATAATTTACATATTACTACTTACCATGCCATTCTTTATTTAAAAAAAACCAGTGACAATATGCCCCATAAACCACGTTACAAAAAAAAAGAGTGCTTGATTTTAAAACGTTTATCTCCAACCTGTCTTTGTGCCTTTTTTGTCTGTCTAATCTAAATCAGGAAGAATTTTTAAGTTTTGAGTGAATCGAAGCATTTGTTTAACTTAAGCAACTATCATTTTAACTGTCAAGGTGTTTCAGCCCCATAAGAACACTTCCAGGAAAATAAAACTATCAACTGCACTCATTCTCAAAATAATAGAGGAGCAGCAGATAGATAAAGCAATTTAGGTGTTGATCTTTCTCAATAGTTTCTCTTAGATATGAAAATATACAACCACATATCACACAAAAGTATTTAGTGCCAAACTTCAAATGAAGGCCATAATCTGAAAAAGAAGAGAAAAATCTTTTATATTCACAAGTGCTGTGAGAAGCCAGCAGAGAAATTATGTGGGGTAACTAGCGGGGGTGGGGAGGGCAGGATGGAGCTGTCTATTGGTCAGAGAAAGACTTGACTTTGTGCACTTGACAACCAAATTCCTCCATAGGAAGGGCTTAGAGCAGCAATGGAGGGAAAGTCAGAGCTATAGAGAGCACATTCTTGAAGCTAGTTTACATGAGCAATGTCATCAGCAGACTGATAAAACTGTATATTTCGTTCACATTACTGGGACCCTGTTTCAGAGACACAAAATCCAGGGCTTTTTGTTTTTCTAACACTGTATCAACTATTCCAATTATCAGTTATGCCTTTATTTAATTTCTTCTCCCACAAATTAAGCGGTGGAAACATCTTCCTGAGGATTTTAAACACATATTTTGACTAATTTTTCTTTTTTATCATTTTTTTTTAAATAGCTTATAGAATAGCTGATGGGCACAATCAATAAATTTGAGCTGATTTTATAAATTTGTCAAGACTGTGACTCAGGGATATAGTCCAGACACTCCTAGTTGCTTTGTCCTGCCCCTTTTTAAAAAAGAAAATTGTCTATATTTTTCAACCACCCACCTTGTTCTGTTGTCCAAAATTTATATCTTTCTTGTTCTTCTTTCTGCTTAGTGTCTCACCTATCACTTCTTGGTACCTAAGGATTTCTACACATCCCCTCTAGGATCTGGCAGGTGGGTCTGTTTCATCACCCTGTATTAAATCCTGATACCTGTTAGAAACTCAAGCTTAGCCTCAGCTCTTGCTTCAAAAGCTTCAAAAATCCAACTGCCACCTGCACTCCCAAATTAACAGGACAAGACAGAGACCTCCTAACTATAGATTCATAAACTTGGAAAGATCAAGGGGAAATTGCAATGGCAAGTTTTTAAACACTAAAGATATAAGAAAACAGTAATTTTTAATCATTACATTCTCAAAGAGATCACTAAGTCATTGTTAAATTAAGCTGAAAATACTTAAATGTTAGCCAGTAATTTCAAAATTAAGCCAAGGCAGAGAGCAACTAAGTGCGGCGACAGAGCCACTTGGTCAATATTATAATCAGAGATGGCAGAACTGCATAGATGTGGCAGAGATAGCTAACTATCCTTCAGTATCTGTGCTCTTCTTCTTTATTAATAAAACTGCAGCCTGATCCGCTTCACTACATTTCCCAGCCTCGAGGGTGGTTAGGTATGAGCGTGTGTGTGATCAGGTTCTCCCCACTGGAGATTTAAGCAGATGTGACGCGCCACTTCCAGGCTGCAGACTGCTTCCTCTTCTCTCTTCCCAGCCAACACCAAGCCTTGGCAACAATGCAGATACAATCAATCATCTGCATGAAGACAATGTCTCTAGGACATGGCTGAAGAAGGAAGATGGAAGGAACCGGGATCCCTAAATGATAGCTTAGAGCAGAACTGCATACCCAGAACTCCAATTATTACATGAGAAAGAAATAAACTTCTACTTTGTCTGAGCCATTGCATGTTGGAGTCTCTTTGTCACAGTAGCTAGTGCTTCCTTAATAACACTGTGGACCTGAGTTCATCTCCCTTCCGTTCTTTTTTCACTGGAGAAATGAAGAAATTAAATGTCAGAGAGGTTACTCAATGTGCCGAAAAGGCAAGTTGTCCTGGCAGTTCAGGTGAGAAGGGAGGTTTCCTTACTTCTGACCCCATGTTTCCCTGGACCGTCAGGAGCATGAAGCATGACTGGTACAGTGCACATTACTGAGTCATGGCCCAGGAATCTCAAGATCTACAATTGAAATGCTGAGCAAATGTAGGTGACTATGAATTCTCACCGGTTGCAATTTACTAAAATACATCAAATTCCTGCCTTTACAACTGAGTTCATTCTCAGTTATAGCACATGCTATTTACTCACAGATTTTGAAACAGGAGTCTAAAATAAGATTAAAGGCAGGAAATTCCAAGTTAGATCTGATTGCTGTCCAGAACCAGGCATTAAAGTAAGAAACAAAAAGATCAACTTGAATAATGCCTGGTTTGTTACAATATTTTCTCTAGTCATTCTTAAATAATCTCTTATGTCATATATGTGTATGTTTATACATACTATACAGAAGGGTCGATGAAAAATATATTTTTTTAAATCTAAAGACTTATCTCTAGAATTTTTATAGAATACAATCTAAGTCTGGAAAGAAGTCTTCACATTAGTTCCTTTATGAGATAACTTTTTCCAACAATAATTTTAAAAATATCTTGCTCCACCAAAAGAATACTCAAATTGCTCGGTATATTTTTTAAATTAATATTTTATACTGATACAAAACCATCTTTACAGTATGTCTGTAACAAGACCGATGCCCAATCATTTTAAAGATCTTACTGACCAATAAATGTCTAATCAGAATAGCTAATATTTCCATATTCTTATTAGTTCAAATACCATTCAATTAATTAAAATTTAGTAAAACACCACAGATATATATTATAGGTATTTTACTTGTATTTCCTCCCCTCAAAAATAACTCAAATTTTGAGCACTCGTCCTCTAAAATAATTTACTTCTTAGCAAATATTAACATGGTACAACCTGAAGTATTTATGGGGTAATGATGTGACATGTGGGATTTTCTATAAAATACTCCAGTCCACATCCAAGAGAAAAAAAGAGAGAATGATAGATAAAACAAGAATATCTAAATGTTGATAATAGATGGGTACACTAAAGTTCATAACACTACTCTATTTTTACATATGTTTGACATTTTCCATAATAAAAGTTTTTTAGCCTGTCCACCATGTGAGGACAGAGAGAGAAGGCACTGGCTATGAATGAGAAATAGGGTCCTCATCCAACTATGCTGATACCCTTATCTCAGACTCCCAACCTCCAGAACTTCAACAATTAAATTTCTGCTGTTTATTTAAAAATAGTTTTTTTAAAAACCCATGTATGTGGTTCTTAGTAGGGGCAAGGCAATATTCTAGGCACTTTACCTGTATTAACTCATTTAACCCTCACCATAACCCTGTGAGATAGCCATTTTACAGATGAAGAAACTGAGGCACAGAAAAGTTAGATAACTTTCTCAAGGTCATATAGCAAGTTGGAATTTAAATGTAGGTTGTCTGGGTACATATATAGATGAAAAAGCCTGGAAAATATAAATTATGGGTAAGGTTTGTTTTTGCTTGTTCCTATTTTCTAATTTTTCCCACAAGAACATGTGTTTCCATAATTTGCATAGTTACCAAAACATGAAAATCTTTATTCAGATACTATAACATTCTTCAGAAATAATAGAAATGACTTTCTGAAACCCAAATCACTGCTCACGTAGAAATCCATCATTAATGGGTGTGTTAAGGTGAACGGCGACAAACTCGGAAAATTTTAGAAACGGTAAGAGATTAATTATTTTGTTAGCCATCTCACCAATTTTTTAAAGAAAGAGTAATATCGAAAAGAGGTTAATGTAATTTAACTGGATTCAATTAAGACCATTTAAAAACTTCCTCCATTTTCAAGGAGAAACATAATCATTTCTGAAGTTTTCTCAATCAGACTCCTGGGAAATTTTATACCAGAGTATAAAAACTCTTACTCTTGAAAAGAATTATATAGACTTATTGCAATTTAAATGGCAACATTTCTCTTGAGTGCTGCAAACTGACCAATCAACCTCATTTCGTATTTTTCATGAAAACTAAATTATTAAATTTATGTAGAACAGTTATAGTTTAGTCACTTTAATTTACATTCTTAGTATAGTGAGAGCTGAAGATCAAATGAGCAAAGGAATTTTACAGGAAGACAGTAATATTCCCTGCTGTTAATTAAGTCAATGTAGCCCAAGATGGACATGGAAAAAAATCTCCATACTCCAGTCCTGAATGGACACAATCACAAGAAACATAATCACTACACTGTTAGAAGCACCATTCTGAAAATGTTCAAATGAATGAGATGAGCAGTACAGTGTGTGAAGCAATGTCATACATGTTTCGCAAGACCCAAGATGAGAAAACATCTTTGATTGTTTATAGTCTTACATATCTCTGTCGTCATAACAGAGCAACATGACAGAGAACAAAGTGTATGGGGGTGTGGGCGGGGGTGTGGTGGTAACTGGTTGCAATTCCTGGCTCCAGCACTAGCTGCTAAAAATAAGGCTAATCGCTTACTACCTTGAAGACTGTTTCCTCACTGGTTAAACACGAGGACACTCACCTCACAAGGTGGAATGAATAACAATATGAAGTGTGCCTACTTGACATAGCGGGTACTCTAAAAATGTTTTCTCCCTCCCTTGAGTCTTCCTGGCCCCCCAGCCTCAAGTGGTTCCCCACCAGCCACCTCCAGTGACCCACTGTTGTCTCCCTCATAGCTTTGATCACAATCTCAGATGATCATTTACTTACTTCTGCTGCCCCCTCTACACCCCAATGAAATGCAGGGCACTGGTCTCTCTTTCTGACCTCTATAACCCTCGCATATAACAAGTCCCTGTTCAGTAAGGGTTCACTGAATAAACACAAAGCACACCACAGGATTTAGAATACCACATGGGAGCAAACAGCTCCTACATGCCAAGCACTTCACAGAACACTTGAAATAACTGATCCTAGCAGATCACCACAATAATTCTGAGGTAAATATTATTAAGTCCATTTCCCACCTGAGAAAAAAGGAGTTCAGAAAGGAAGTACCTTGGCCCGAGGTTATACGGTGTATTAATAGTCAGGATTTATTGAGAATTTTACCACGTGACAGAATTTTACTGTCAAACTCTTTACATGTATCCTCTCACCTGATATTCAAAACAAGCCCATGACACGAGTATTATTATTACCCTCATTTTGACATGAAACACCAAGGGAGGCAAAGAGAGGTCAAAATTAATTGCCTAATTGTGAAAGAGGAGCACGGCTATGATGGGTGCAGTCTCCAAAGCGCACATTCTTAACCACTCCTCTGTGAAGTATGGCTGACATAGAGTTTTGGTAAAATTAAGATAATTCATTAAGACACATCACTCAGAACCAGGCACCTAACACTTTTTAAGTGTTACCTATTATTCTTAGTCTAAATCCAACACCTTGTTCTTTTCTATATATGCTGCATCCCAGGGAATCACGCAAATTAAAAAAAAATACCTGGGTTTGGACATACAGTGTTAAATCAGGTTCCCAAAGCAGTTCATCAGCATATGCAAACAGCTCTGTATTTCTGTATATATTGCAATCCTAGAAACATGTAATCAAGTCTAATTGCAAGAGTTACATATTAAAGGGGTGCTCCACAGCCAACACAAAACACAAAAATTAACAATCTAAACTTAATCCTCATCCTTGTGGCACCATCATCAGAAATACACCTCCCATATCTGCGTGTGTTCTTTGATTTTATGCTTTTATTTCATCACTGACCATTCAGTTTAAGTCCAATGAGCATCTAACAAAGGATAAAGATTGCCCATTTTCATCATGGCAATTAGTGTCAATCTGTACTAAGTCCATGTTTCTTGCCACTGAAATCAGCTCATTCATATTTACATTTTCAATTTTTTAAATAAATAAATATTTATTGAAATAGATGAAAGCAATTATTTGCCCAAATGATTGCTCAAACACTACCACACAGACACAGATGGCTACACTGCTTCAAATGAACACTTGGTTGGCAGGTACCCCACCATGTGACAGTTCAAAACACAGCTCAGTGAGACAGAGACATTTCTCTGTGGATGAGTTAACTTGTAAAACATGGAGTTTGAAATAATAGTGGAATGTTCTAGAAGAAATGTCCAGAAACAGGAATGTCAAGAGGAAGTCACTGCATGTTCTTTCTCAGTTCCTACAGCTGCCTCGGAAAACGGGACTTGAACTACAATCTGGCATCACGTTCCAGCAAGGAGAACATGAGGATAGGGTGTAGAGGGGCCACACTGCACAGCTAGGCTCAGACAATTTCTGACGTCTCTTCCGGCTGCGAGAGGATTGTAATCAGTCCTCAAGATGTAGATCTTCTCACCCACCCTGAAGGGGCCAGCTTCCATTTCCGTAGCAGCTACCTCTGCTCAGACACTACTGAAGTATCTCAAGCAGGAAAGTTTCCTCACTGACCAAGCCTGATGCATTATCCTCCTGGACTTTTGAGTTTCTTGCAGGAAGCAGCTGAGTTTTACTCACCTACGGTGACATGTCGTATCAGTTAAAAAATGTCTTTTGAGTTACCGTGTTTGGCACTGTACCTAGTACACAATAGACTCAAAAAAATGTCAGACTCAGAATTCTACTGTTTGTTTTCAGATCAACTTTCCCAAATATTAATAGAAAGTGATAAATAGAGAAGAACCTAAATCTATTTCTCACTGACTCATGAAACAAAGACCAAAACAAATTATTAAGAACCAGAAGTAGAAAACATAAACTTATAAACAATTTTATTTTCAAATTAATATAGTAAACTGAATTCAGTTATCCACACAATTAGGGTTTGAAAATAAGTCATTCTTTTCAGACACACTACTTTCACCCAGCTTTTTATTTTATTTTTTTAACCGATCAAATAACTTTTGAATAGGTAGTATAAAGATGAATTTCAGCCAAGTACAAATCCCAAATCAGTGGAATCCAGATTAGTGAGATTTTATTACACTGTTATTTCACTTTGGTACATTTTCTTAAAAAAAAAAAAAAAAAAAAAAAAAAATGTCAAAGAACACATGCAAACGCTCACAAGACTGGTTCTTCACTGCTTCCAGCTGAATATCACAGAGATGGAAAATGGGTCTTTGTTATTTGAATACATCATAAGTTTTACACGAATGCTTCAGTTGACAGCTATTATTTATCATAGCTTTGCTCTTAATCTGCTACGTATTACAACCCTTTAAAAGCCTGCAGCAGCACCTTTGTGCATTTCCCACTGGGGTAAAAGGCATTTTAAACATGTAATTACCCAAAGAAGTAACATTTACTAATCTTCTATTGCATAGCTAACATTTATATGGCTGTTTTTACTTGTAGGGTACTTAATAATCAGATAGTAGTTAACCTTCACAACCATCCTGGGCAGAAGATCCTTAGTAAGTCAGTTCACGTTAACAGAGAGACATCCAGCAGCATATTCAAGAATTAGAAGAGGATCCTGGAACGAAATGCTGATATCCAGCTGGCACGGTACAGTGCGTAGAATGTCTTTCAGATAAAGGTAATTTAAGAAACTATATTAAAACGGAGGAGGAGGAGGAGGCTCATGTAGCTCTTCATGAGAATTTTTTTTAATTTCACAAATGTACGCAGTTTGTAAGTGCATACAATTGCCATATGTACGGGTTAAACAGAGCTCTGGAACTCTCTGTTGGAAGTAAATGACTGACTCGGGGAACAGCAGCAGCAGTCCCATAGGCTAGCAAGTCACAATGAGCCAATGATCAAAGAGCTTCATTTTACCCTGGAAGATCCAAATTCAAACACTATCGATGAAACTGCTTCCAGCCTGGCTTACCTCCAAACTGATACAAAGGTCCTCAAAAGCCAAATCAGCTCAGGAGCGAAGCCAGGGAAATAAGGCTGAAACAGCATGGTTCCCCGGAACCAGAATGGTCTCCCCAAACCTCCCCCGAGATGCAATTCCACAGGGAACCGAGCACAACAAAGCTGAAAGTCTGGGGTAGGTCAAAAACGAACCCAGCCTAGGGGAGCGGGCAGTCAGGGTAAGGCTTACTGAGCATTTGATCTTAGTATTTGGCACTTCTTGGCTATATCCCGAAGTGTCGCACACACTCAAGTTCTCTTCACCTCCCATTTCAACAGAGTAAGAATACAAAAACAGGCTTAAAAGCAAGTATCTTTGTATCAAGTTATACGTTGACTTATCTAAAAGGTAGGCTAAGGAATATGCAAATAAAATACTGATCAGTAATCTAAAACAACAGAGTTGTAATAATGTAAAAAATGTTTATGATAGTCAAAAATGGAAATTTTTATATGCAATTACAAACACAGCCAAGTTAAAAAATACACACACACGCACACACACAGGATTAAGAAAGATAAAGTGAACATGCAAAAATGTTGAGGCTATTTCTGGATAATAGGATGATGAGTGATTCCATCCTATTACATTTCTCTTTATAATTGCTGCATTTAATAGTTTTCCCGGCAATGGGTGTACATTACTTTTTTACATTAAATAGAAATTATTCTCTTCGAATAAAAACATAAGATCAGTTTTTTAGGCTCAATAAAAAAATTAGTGATCTTATTTACTTACTTGAAACCAAGGTCTTTTATCACTGTCTAAAGAGGCAGTTTCACCACAGCACACATCAAGATAAAAAAAAGTCTCGCTTCATCCAATTACACTGCTTATTAAGAGCTACTTAATGAGAAAGTCACACCTTTGAGTTATTAGAAGCTATAATGGTCCTGCAGAGTTCCAAACAAGTAAGCTAACAGAATTACCTTTGATTCTAAATTGTTTGCCAGGAGATTAATCCATCTGCCCCTGAAAAAAACTAAGTGTTCCTCCAGTGTGTTCAACTTCCTCCAATCTCATTTTAATCAAGTATGTTAGCCTCAGTGGAGAGAGCAGGTATTTTTTAACAGAGTGATTGAAGTATAATTGACATACAAAGAAATGTGCATATTGAATGTGTACATTTGATGAGTTTGGATGCATGAAACACCCATGATACCCTCGCCACAATAAAGGTAATAGACACATACAACACCTTTCCAAGGTTTTCTCGTGTGCTTTTGTTTTGGTGTGTGTGTGTGTGTGTGTGTGTGTGTGTGTGTGTGTGTGTGTGTGAGAAAACAACATGAGAGCTACTCTCCTACCAAATTTTGAAGTGCATAATACCGTATTCACCCACAGTGTTAATTATAGGCACTATGCTATATGATCTTTAGAACTTACTCATCTAGCATAACTGAAACTTTATAGAAAGCAGGTATTTTTAATTGCTTAAATTGCAGTACAAAGAGTTTAATTTTTCAAATGCATATGTCACATAAAAATTTTAGTCATCTCTAGGTAAGCTTTAGGGAGGTCTTTATATATGTTGGCATCTGTCAAAGAATAAACAAAGGCCTTTCAGATACGGTGACATCTGGACAGAGACGTGAAGGAAGTAACGAGCATTCCAGACAGAAGGAAGACCAAAGACAAGAGCCCTGAGGTGGGAGCATGCTGGACAAGTTTAGAGAGACCAACGCCACCGGTGTGGCTGACACAGGTGAGCAAGCCGGGTAGTCAGAGCCTGCAGAGTGGAGCAGGGGCCCAGCTCTCATAAGCCCTGGAGGACACTCTGGGCCTTTGGGTGTTCCTGAGGGAGGCAGGAAGTCCTAGATGGTTCTGGACAGAGGGATGGCATACTTGACTGCCACTTTAAAAAGATCATTTTGACTTCTATGGAGAACAGACCATAAGAGGGCAAGGATGAAAAAAAAAAATGAAACCAGTTAGGAGGTCCCAGCAATAATCCAGGAGAGAAATCACGTTGCCTTATAGGAGGAAATAGCGTTGGAGATGACGAGCAGATGTCAGACTTTACATATACAGAGGGTGCCAAAAAAAGGATACACATTTTAAGAAAGGAAAATACTGTATTCAAATTGTTATATCAATATATACTGATAACAAAAGATGAATACAAGTCACGTTTGACTTCAGCAATTACAAGAGGTGCTCCAAGTGGTTACCATCCGCGTAATTCTATACAGGTCTTTCCTTTCTTAAAATGTGTATACATTTTTTTGGCACCCTCGGTATTTTGTCAGAATTTGTTAATGGATTGGATGTGGAATGTAAGAAGGATGAAGAATGACTCCAAGGTTTGGGGTTCTGACAACTGGAAGAAAGATGTCGTCACATGCTGAGATGCAGGAGACTAAATGAGTTCATTCATCTGTTTCTAAAACAATACAGCAAAGCACGAGTCTCCTGTGTCTTTGGGATACAATTTACTTTTGTCCATGTCAGCAAGGAAAGGCTACTACATGATAAAAGGGTGCTAAGTGCAGAGTACAAGCTTCATCCACCTCTCAGTTTTATATGGGACTAATTTTGACGACATACAGCAAGTGTTAAAATTTGTATGCTTAGCTCGAGCCTGGATTTACATTCAATTTCTACCCAGTATGCATGCTGCTGTCAACACCTGCTCCAGTCCTACCCACTTTCCAATCCCTATAAGGCCTCAGTGGCCCTCTAAGCCCTAACTATCTTACACAGCTTAAAATCTTACAAATTGAAAATAGAGAATTAAAAGACAGGGAAGGAGGAAGGGGAGACAGGCAAACCAGGAGGTGGGTAGGTAATCCTTCCTCATTTCCCCAGCCTACACTGTCCATTCCATTTCATATGTCCTTCCAGGCTTTATGTCACATGCTCGGTACATTCTTAAGGCAATTTGTTTCTGTGAATGTAGGACTCGGGGAGGGGAGAAGAGAAAAATCAGTTGTGAAGTGATATTGTACAACAGACATGGGAAGAAAATTATTAAAATGTATTCATTTCTTTAAAAATATATTTAAAGATATCATGTCACTTTGTTAATATGCAATTAATTTGGAAATGAATCATCAATTGTTGCTAAAACTATTCAGTTGAAAAATGACGGGAACTTTATATCAGAAGAATAAGGATGACCCCACCTGAATCCACTGATTCATCTTAGCATCACTAAGAATGAGAAAACCAGACATTGTGCCCTCATGCTGTGATAGAATAAGATATTCACAGAACCCTCTAAAGAATATTGTTGCCTTAAAAAAATTCAAATTCTTAATTAATGGTTCCTACATTGTTTTCTAATTAAGTTTGGGCTAAAACCAAAGGGAACACTTATCTCAGTTTTATAGGTGGTCTATCAGATAAAAAAAAAAAAATCAAAATGGATCTATACAGCTCTCTATATTTAATTACCCATGTCTAGACAACACAAGTAGAGGAACAAGGTAAACCAAACCACTTTCGGAGCAATAGGTGAAATTCAGAATTTGGGACATTATAGCACAAATGACTGTTTCTCCAACAAATCGATGATGTGGGAAAACAGAAGGGGTGGAGAGACTGTTCCAGTATAAGTGACTTAAGAGACATGATAACCAAATACAACGTGGGAACCTTATTTGGATTCTGATTCCAACAAATCAACTGTAATAGGACACCCTTGGCACAACTGAGCATTTCTGGAATATGGACTGAGTACAAGACTTGGTGTTACGTGTGTGAGCTGCAGTGACAACACAGTAATTATATTTAAAATTAAAAGTACTAAAAATAAAATTAAAAGTTCTTATTGTTACAGATAATTACTTTTTTAAGAAAGCTAAAGGAAGAAAACCTATTAGAGGAGAAAGGAAACAAGATTGACAAAATACTAATTTTGTTGGAACTAAGCTCACTCCCTATTTGTGTGTGTGTGTGTGTGTGTGTGTGCATGTGTGTGCGCACGCATGTGCTTGAAAGTTCCCACAATGGGATGTTTTTAAGAATAAAGCAAAATAGAAAAAATAAGTAACCAGAAGTTGTAAGATTGCAATGCAAACTATTTAAAAATGTATTACCATTTGCAACTGCGAATTTATGTGGAGTTTCCCTTGATGGCATGCAATGAAAGCAAAATACAAAACCAAAATACAGACCTAAATTGGAGGCTGAGACATTTAAAAGATGATCATTTTCAGTCATAATCACTAATTTGATCTGCTATGCTCTGTTCCCTGAAAAGGGCATGTATGCAAAGCAGCTGCCAAAATACCGAAGGGAGCTGAGGCCAAAGCAGGAGGCAGACGAGCCCAGCTTGTGGGTCAATGAGTTACTTAAATAGGAAACTCACATAAGGAAACCGGGTCCTGGGCGGAGGCAGGACATTCAGATCTCTGCATCTTTTACCCCCAAGACCACCCTCCATTGTCCCCCCGTAGAGATGGACCTACGTTCCAGGAAAGGAATGCGTGGGTGGTCAGGGGGAACCCAGAGGCCACATACCCGAGGCCCTGGCGCCAGGGTGAGCGAGACACAGATAACGCCTGATGGCACCTTGCCCCAGAGGAAGGACTGAGGGAAATTCCGTGATTGGCCCACAGCCTCTGACTACATTCCAGAGGCCACCACGGGGAAGGGGCAGGACTCCAATGTCCCGTCCCTTCACTCCGAAGTTAAGCAGGCAGATGAGCTTCGAGATGGAGTCCGCTCTGTCCCCACGTGCTCATTACAGAAGAGCTTCACGATTCAGACTGTATTTATTGTAACATTATGCTATCAATTAGTATGTAAAATAACTTCATTTTGACTAAGAAAAATCTCTTTTCCCTGAAGTTCTCCATAAGATATTGGGGGAGCAGGAGGAAGGTCCAGCGGTTTAAGAAAAAGATTTGACATTTTCTGCCTTAGACTATTCTTTTCACATGTTAACTCTTTCAGCTTTGCTTTCAACAAAAATGTTATGCTGTACGACTCAAAGTGAAGAGGTTGCTATTAAGTATATAAAGAGCAGGGATTCTATGCAGCTGATTAGAGAATGTGATACTCTTCTTCCAAAGAATAAAGAGCCCGGATGTGGAAGAACTCTTTGGCAGCAGACCTCTTTAAAACACAAAACAAAACAGTGGATCACAAAAATACCCACAAGAAGAGGTCAGGAATTTCCTCAGATAATAACCCAGAATCTGTTCCAAGAGCTTTTCCGTACAACATGGAAGAGATACTTAGGCCTGCAAAATGTCTGGTCCCAAAAGCCTACCTCTCATTCATTCATTCGATAAATATTTATTAGATGCCTCAGATGCCTACCTTGTGCCAGACATTGTACTAAGCACTGGGGATACAGACAAAAACCCCTGCTGTACAGATTACATTCCTAGTGGAGGAAAGACAAGAATAAGCAAAACAGTAGATGATACAGCATTTTATAAGTGTTTTGTTCAAAAGCAAACCACATTAGGGGAATAGATAGTATGAGAGGGTTCCAGTTTCAAAGAGGACGGTCAGGGAGAGGCTCACCGAGGTGAAACATGAGCAAACACTTACAGGAGGTGAAGGAGGAGTCCACAGTCTCCAAGAGGATTCCAGGCAGAAAACAGCAGGGCAAAAGCCCTGGTGAGAGCATGCCTCGTGTGTCTGAGGAACAGCAAAGAGGCCAATTGGGCAGATTTAGTGATTGAGGGAGACAGTAGTTGGAAATGAGTTTGGAGAGGCAGCAAAGGCGTTTGATGATGGCAAGCCTCAGCACGCCACTGCCAAGACTGCATTTAAACTCGGGCGGCAATGGGAAGGCATTGGAAGGCTTGGGGCAGAAAAGAAAAGAAATCTAACTCATGTTTTTTTTAAAAACTCACCGGCTGCTTTGCAGACAATATTGTAGAGGGCACTGAGAGAACAGAAGAGACCACTTAGAAGGCTATGGTAGATTGCAAAAAACGGCCCCCAATTCCTCCCAATTCCTATACACGCCTTTCTTTACGAAGTGACTCTGCTTCTCCCTCATAAAGAACTAGTTTATTTCTTCATCCCTTTGAATCTGAGCTGTCCTTGTGACCTGCTTTGATCAACAACAGAGGAAGTAAAGTTGTGGGGATTCTAGGGAGTGTAGGTCTCAAAAGGCCATACAGTGTCCTTTCACTCTCTTGCTTCCATTAGACCACATGTAAAGAAGCGCGGCGTAGCTTACTGGACCACGTACAGCAGAGACAAGCCATCCCAGCTGCAGCCTCCACACTACCAGTCCCCAATGCCACATGAGTAAGCCCAGGCAAGACCAGAAAAAGAACTGTCCCCCCTCTCCCACTCCCCAAGCTCAACCCAAATTACCAACCCCAGAATCATAAACTAATAAATGATCGTTACCTTAAGCCACTAAATTTGGGGAGTGGGTGGTAATAGGTAAGTGCTATAGAAGCTATTGCAACATCAAGGACATAGATAATGGCAGCTTAGACTAGGGGGAGAACAGCGGAGAGTGAGAAGTACTCAGATTCTAGATTTATTTTGAAGGTGTCCTTTCCTAATAGTTTCTATGTGGATGTAAGAGAAAAGGAAGAGTCAAGAATAACATCAAACTTTTGGGCCCGAGTCGAGGAAAGGATGTTGTTTCCATTAACTGAGATGGGGAAGACCATAAGTGAAGCAGAGGAAATAGGGAGGAAATCAGAAGTTGAGTTTGAGATTTCTACTAGTCATCCAAACAGAAATGCTGAGTAGGCATCTGGAAGTATGGAATCTGGAGTTCAAGGGAAGCAGTCCAGGCTGAAAATATAAATGTGAGAGCTAATTGGGGTATTACTAATATGTAAAGCTAGTGTTTAAAGCCTTAATGATATGATCAAGGGAGTGTAAAGTCTAATGATTGAGCCCAGGAGCATTCCAATGTTAAGAGGTCGGAGAGATAAGAAATAATCAGTAAAGGAGTTTAAAAAGAGCAGTGAGGTAGGAGGAAACCCAAGAATTGTGGCATCTTTGATAATATGGGAAGAAAGTGTTTCAAGAAGCAAAGAGTGGTCAACTGTTTCCAAAATGCTGATAGGAAATGGTAACTATGTGACGGGATGGAGGTGGTAGCTAACCCACAGTGGTAATTATTTTGCAATTTATAAATGTATCAAATCAACACATTGTATCTCTTAAACTAACAACATATAGCAATAAAGCTGGAAAAATTGCAGATGGGTCAAGTAACAGATAAGTAACGAACAAGTAACAAAACTGTAGACTTAGCGAAATGAAAGTTATTCGTGACTTTAAGGAAAATAAATCTTTTTAGAGTGGTGAAGAAGAAAGCCTGATTAAATTGGGTTTAAGAAAGAATGGGAAAAAAGTAATTGGACACATAAGTATAGTTTTGCCATAAAGGGGAAAAAAGAAATTGTGTAGTGGCTTAAGAAAGAAATGGGATCAAGAAAGAGTGATTATTTTTAAGACAGGAGAAATAACAGCATATTGAAGGAAATAATCAAGTCATGAGAGAAAATGTGATCTCACAGGGGAGGGATATGCTAAAGACAAATCCTTGAGCAGGTTAAAAAAAAAAGATCTTATGCATGAGTGCAGTTGTCCTTAGAAACACACAGACTGTTCAACAAGACTCTAGGTCTTACAAATAACAGGAGGAAAGTCAGAGGTAAATGCAGGTATACCCACCTCCCTCATGCATGGCAACTGTCATTAGTATCAAGGCATTTTTCACATCTCTGAATCCAGAACTAACCTAAAAATGTTCAACATAACCTTCCAGGCATCCTAACAATAGATGAGAGTTATCACATGTGATGAAAAGTATTTGCCAAAGTAGTTTGGAACTCAAAGGTCAAAAGGAGGTGCATAAAAGCAAAAAGCCATTGTCTCTCCTTTCTCTGAAAAATAACACCAATAGCCACTAGAGATATATATGTCATGTTTAAATTCAGAAGTAGTACTCTACCTGCTGTCCTACCGTAACAGAAACTATAATGATTTGATGGGTAAAAGTTGACAACAGGAAGCTTCATCAAACCTTGAAATCCAGTGAACCTAAACGTGCTCTAAAAAGTAAAGT
Organism: Rhinolophus sinicus; assembly: GCF_036562045.2. Classification (NCBI taxonomy): domain Eukaryota; kingdom Metazoa; phylum Chordata; class Mammalia; order Chiroptera; family Rhinolophidae; genus Rhinolophus; species Rhinolophus sinicus. Next base: position 124,816,733 of record NC_133754.1, read on the forward strand.
CTCTGTAACACACAAAGTGAAACTTTCTGTATTTGCAACCACATATTTATGTGACTCTAGATGTTTATAATTACTCTCATTTACTGACTTTATAATAAGTAAATGTTAAACTTTTTTCCAATAAAGTAACACATTTAACTGTTTAAAACAAACAAACTTGAAATTCAAACTACTATTTGGAAATTCAAAGCCAACCACATGCTTCAGAAAAACTGTCACCCTTACATCCAAATACAACCTCATTCTAACGTGTCTTCCTCTGTTAAACAGTGTTCCCACTCAATCTTTTGGACGTTGACACCATGATCAATAAGCTTTCTTATTACCGTGTTTCTCCGAAAATAAGACCTAGCCGGACTATCAGTTCTAATGCATCTTTTGGAGCAAAAATTAATATAAGACCCAGTATTATATTACATAATTATATTACATTACATTATATAAGACCCGGTCTTATATTACAGTTAAATAAGACCGGGTCTTATATTAATTTTTGCTCCAAAAGACACATTAGAGCTGATGGTCCGGCTAGGTCTTATTTTCGGGGAAACACGGTAGATGCTCAGCTTCTTCATTAGATGGTCCCCCTACCTCCTAGGCCTAATGAAAACTAGACTCTCATTCTTTGGTGGCCACTTCAGTGAAGGCTAATCATCCTTCCAAGTCCCATGGCCCGAAAGAATGTTTCCATACCATTTAGCTCCATACCTTTGAGGGCATGCCCTCCAAATATCTTCTGCATCTCTCACATACATATACCTATCGCTGCCATAGACAGTCTAAAACTTCCGAAAACAGTCAGTCTCACAGTCTCTCTCTCCACCCTAGGTACCACAGCCATCTGGGGTCAATGTCTAGGTAAGTAATTCATCCAATTCATCAGTCTCACTGTTCTCGAATACCTCCATATAACCTCCATCCCAGCCATCTACTTCCATGGCCAAACCCTACCTACTCTCCATCAGCACCCTAAAATCTTAAACTCCAACATTCTACTCTAACGACAGAGCACTTCTCTCCTATAAGCTTCTCCCTTCTACCTACATACACTTGTATATTTTACCTCAGCCAGGCTCCTAATCCCTTGAACCAGTTATTTTTTCTTAATCTTTCAGCCTCCTCCTGGCTTGATGACCACCTCTACCCAATCTAACCCATCACTTCAACCACTCTCTTGCCAATATTTTGAACTCTCGTGCATTTCTGCTGTATGTACACAACAAAATCCAGATGCTGGGTCATTCCAACTATTCATCGTCTCTGGTTCTATCGAATTTTGCTACAGAAAGTCACACAATTATACAGACTAACGTAAAGTAATGATCCTTGCCTATCTGGTAAACTGTCCTAATAGCTCTAGTCAGTTCCCTCTTCCATTCCCTATGGCATTTGACAGTTGACCACTCTCTCCTTCTTTGTTTTCTAGAGCTCTACTGCCCTTTCCAGTATTTTTCATGGGATCATCTTCCTTATTTGGTGGTGCTTCCCAGAGTTTCTCTTCTTTTTTTCTTATTCCACAAACTCTCTCTTGGGTATCACATCCATTCCCACACTGTTTTAACTTTCACCGATATGCTGATAACGTCCTAATCTCTAGCTAGCCTAGAATCCTCTCATCTCCAGACTAGCGCAGCCAACTGCTCACTAAACAGCAGCAATTTTGTGACCCAAAGGCCCTTCCAAGACTGATCTTATTCTCCTATACATCTGACAATCCTCATGCGATTCCTATCTTGGGGGTCACAAACCTAGGAGGCATCCTTGAGTCCGCCTTTACCTCATCCTGCATGGCAAACTGGACACCAGCTGCATCACCTTACTATACCTTCAATTTGTCCTCTTCTCTCAAGCCCCACTGCATAATTCCCAGTGCTGTATCTTCCCTGTACAAATGGACCTTGCTCTACTACATTTCATTCCACACACAACCATATAAACCTGACCTGCACTTTCCATTGCTTAACGTCTCTTACCCATGGGTCACCAGAGCCTCAAGGATAAAGTTCAAAACCTTTAACCTGGGAGGATGGGAGGGGAGAGGGCCTTTCATAATTTGGCCTTTATTTACTTATTAAACCTCATCTTTCTATTCTCTCCTTAATACATTAAGAGTCTAGGTTCTGTCTCTAGCCTGCCTGTTTTGCTTTACTTCTTTTTCTTGTGCCTAGAGCGCCTTGCCCTCCATCTTCACCAGCTAATTCCTACTTGCTTTCAAAATTCAGTTCATGGGAAAATTCCTCTGGAAAAGCGTCTCTGAATCTCCTAAAATCTCACACTGACACAGTTTTCCTACATCCCCTACAGTACTCTACACCTACACCTAATTATCATATTTGTCTCATTATATTTTGGCCTTGTCTATGGCTTTCATGCAACAATATTAGTGCCTTGAAGAAAAGTTGGGGTCTTGGAACCATAGCGGATGACCTCTTTTAGTTAAATGAAAATATAAATAATACAATATCCTTAATAACTACAACTTTAAATTTTTTACTTACTTAAATGTTTCAAAACAACTTTAATAAAATGTTCCCTCTACTCCCTCCAGGTTTATGTCCACTAGCATATGAGTATACTAAAACCTGAAGATTTGCTTCTATAAACCTGTTCAAAGATTGTAAATAGAGTAAAACTTAAGGTAAATTCTGAAAGCAACTAAGCCAAAGAAAAAGGTTTGTTAAGAGAACAGGGAAACATACACCCTGGCAGCCAGAAAACCTCATAACAAAACTATAGTTGCAATATTCATAATTGTAACATTTGTTGAACATGCTTATCAGCCAAATTAGCAAGCAGTTGCTTATCTAACCAAGAGAGTAGAAGATATATTCTAATGCACTAGAAAGAACTGAACTCTTTCATTTACAAGCTTGAGTGGAATGCTTCACTGGTCCCCAGGCAAGTGAAAAGGCAAATATTTAAAAAAATAAATAATAATAACAAACTAACTATCTATGCAGTTTGGATTCTCAACGTTTTTGGGCCTAAAAAATTTTTTTCCCATCATGAGCAATGGAAAATTATACAGTATGTAATGTGAAACCTTTTTAAATGACTTCCAAATATACAAAACTAAAGTAACTCAAGCTAACTGAATGAAAGCCAATATAAATTAACAAAAGTTAAAAATCATAAATTCAATTTTATGACTTCCAATCTGATTTGGAATAGGTTAATACATTGAGTCCACAAGTACTTGGGGGACACAATTTATAAGAACAATGTTACATCTATAATAGATGTTTGAAAATAAATGAGATCTTTCACATTGCTTAAAAAGTTTGTTTCAAATAATTTAAATGGGAGAAAAACTGACAAACATCCCTGTCCTATTAGCTTAGCAAATTTTATTTCCTATCATGTAGAAATAGTACACACAACCTCCACCCAATTTATAACTAATTGTGAATTACATATTTACACTTATCTTATCTAACTATATCATATCTTATTATACTATTCATCTCTGGATCTGTAGTACTATTTAAAATATATACAATACTTAGAGATTTCACATTTCCCAAAGAAACATATATTGCCCACTTTGTCAAAGGTTAAATTATTGCCCAAAAGAATAACCATTCTTTTATTAGACAAACTGAGTTCATTGTGAAAAACCAAGTAATATTAAGATCAAGTTTTGCTTTAAACCCCCCAATAATCCTGACACTATTATCTCTTTACACTTCTTCCAAATATAGTTATAATTGTATTTTTCATTGTGTTTTTTCCCAAGTTTTAATCTGGAAAAGACTCCACTTGGATTTTTTTTCCCCCTCAACTTCTGCATTTCTCCTCAATTTCCCATCTCGATCTGGTCCATTTCTAGAACTAGAAAGGTCTAGCAAAATCAAAATCTTGAAGTTATATTTTCTTGAATTTCCAAACCCCTAAAAGTGATATAAACAATTTAATTCACCTAAAGGTTTGTGGACAATACCCAAAAAGTATCATGAGGGTATGAATATTATGTTTCAGGAGAACTGTTTTAGGTATCATTTTACACCTTCAGGAAGACCAAACAATCTACTTGTAAGTACCACCAATCAACAAATGAAAAACTATTGTTACATTGCTATGGGCATTTTTATTCTCAAGTTAATAATTTATTTACCTTTGGGTTATTAATTCTCAACTAGAGCCAGAAATCAATTAAAATACAGTAAATTTTAGGTTAATAAGATAAAGGTTAACATATACACATGATATTGATAGACATTAGCCAGGTGATGGTAACAACCTAACATAAACCAAGTAAGCAAGTAACCAAGACGGAGGTTTTAGCTACCACTGATGTACCAAAGCAAGTCAAAATGCTTTGAAAATTGCATTGCTATCCAATTGTTTTATATCATACCATTTTATACGTAACATGTAAAAGTTTCTGATTATTACAGTTCAAACTGAGATGAGTCATAGTGCTTTGTATGCAGGAATTGGATGTGAATCAAAATTATAAACATGCACCTGCTTCCTAATCAAAAAGTGAATGTGGACAAATTCAAAAACCATTAAAACATAAGCATAAAATGCATCCTGTGTTTTTAAAATGGTCACTTCCCAACTGATAAGACAATAAACATGTCATTTGCCTGAACATCTGAAATTACAGACTACTGCTAACCCATTCCCTCACTTTGCAGGTAGGTCCCTCAGCCCTAGGGGCGTTAGTGGTCCAGTTAGCAGGATTACAGTTTACTACAGGTGAAGATAAATGAGGTACCAGAAGAGCTCTATGGTATGATATAGGATCATAAGTTTCTGTACCTAAATCTAGAACCTGAAACGGAACCATCAACAAAAAATTTCATCTCCAGTCTAGACAATAAAACTGGCAGATAAACTGGAAGAAAAGGCAGGGAATGTCCACATAAGTTTGTGGCATAAGACACTGACCATTGAGCAACCCATCAAAAAGTTCTGCTCAATGGACGAAGGATTGCATGATACTTGATAGGATAACTTTGTTGGTTTTAGAAGCTCCAAATTCTGGAACTAAACTAAAGGAGTGGGTTGTCATAGTTGAAATTAAAACTCATGGATAGTAGGTGTAACATAAATGCAAGTCTCTGTACATCTCTGCATAGCTGTTGCAGACATTTCAAAACATATATTCATACATGTATATGCTATCATATACATACAATATTTCTTCAGGTAATTTCCCGCAAGTAAGGACAGAACCAGAGAACCAGGAGATCTGAAAACAGGCCCTGTTCACCCATAAGCCTGTCATTAAAGTAGACAGGATGTGACAGTCGCTGGCAATGAGAGAGTCACCCCAGGCCAGGCTGGACAGAGCCGGAATTCCCTGCACTGTCTTGCTTGGGAACCGGTCAGGGGACAGTGCGATGACCGCAATCTGCTGCAGGTTAAGTATGCAAGGGTCGCGCGCCAACCAGTTTCCGAGTAAGGCTGCCGCTGAGCCCCACCGCAGGCACCGGAGCCGGCCCCACCCAGGCATCCCGGAGCTCTGACGCAGAAGGCCGAGTCCCCCGGGATTTCAGAACCCAGAAAACCCGGGACCAGGGCAAACGGCAAGACCTGTCCGGTTCCCGGCGGTCCCACGCCGCAACACGGCCCTACCGCCACATGCTCCATCGCCCCATCTCCCAGCAGAGCCCCAGGCCCGCAGGGCCTCAGCCACCCTCCACGCAAGCTGAGACAAACCGCAGGCGTGTGCGACGCGGCCGCCTCCGATCAGGGGGTAGCGGCCCGCAGCCCGCCGCCTGCCACCCCGCACTTGCTTACCTCCCTTCTGCCACAAGCTCACCCCGCGGCGCCGGCCTGACGTGGCCCGCCCTGCGGTCTCGAACGACAGGGGGCGGAGACGACGGGGAGAGAGCCAATGGACTGCAGACTGCGAGGGCCTGTCCCGCCTCCCTCCAGCTTCGACCCGCCCTTCCTCGCTCGCGCGCACGCGCGGCCAAGGCCAAGGGCAAGGCCGCGCACTGCGGCTGGCAGGCGGCGTGGGAGGCACCACAGAGCTTAGAAGCTGCGCGATCTGGTAATGGCTGTGGGGCTGCACCGCAGCTGGCAATTCGTTTGAGAGAAAAGCAGATTAAAAGAACCTACCTGGAGATACCATTGCAGCGTGTCCGGTAGTCCTGTTAGCAGCCTGCTACTATGCAGCTTTCGGCGATGCAAAGCAGCTTCTTGATATTTGAAGATTTTGTTTCCCGGGAAAAAAAGTACTGATAGCATTAGAATTCAGGACATTTAATGCAAGCAACAGACTTGCTTCTTGGTTCTTCCCCTTGTAGCTGTTGCTTGGTATCTTTATTTCGTTTGGCTAACACAACACTGCTACTCTAGAAGCTACACTGTGTGAAGGAAAAGGGGTGACATAGTAGAGGGGACAATCTTAGGGGCTACTTGGTGGGCCTGGTAATCCCAAGTGACTGAAAGTAACCGCATAGAATGATCTGATCATAAATTCATACCTGGGCGGGCTATGGCAGGTAGTCAACGTTCCAGGCCTATAGCTTCCTTAGCAAAGAACAGTCTTTTAAGTGAGACGTGTGCATTGTTCTTATGCATCTAGGATAACATACCTTTGACATGGCAGGGTAATTTTCTTTTCCAGACCCCTCAAAGGCACAACTACAGGTACTAGAGCACAAGACCACCAGACACTAGACCCCTCATTGTTATTTTGTTGCCCGTATACTATCCCTGTGTACTATACATGATATTTGTTAACTATCCTGTACACACAAGTGTAAAGGAAGCATGCATCTCTCGATTTTCCTTCTAGCCAACTCTGGAGACTCCCCCTCTTTGCTATCTCCTGCCTCCTTAATCTACCACCAACAGATTTCATGTAACCTTCCTTACATTTTCTCCTTTGATTCTAAATATATAAAATAAGCTACACAATTGCAGAGCGTTTTCTCAATCAGTTGAGATTTTGCTTCTAGACATGTCCTCAAAACCTTGGCTCAAATAAATTCTTAAAAAGCTTTCTACAGGTTTGGACATTCTTTCATTGACAACTGTTACATCCACCTGTTGGGTAGTTGTTTCAGGTCTTTCTAGCCCAGGCATTAGTGCTGATTTAATCTGGGGAGAACTGGTGCTTGTAATTTTTACTATTATTGTTACTGTTATTTTTATCTAATATTTATTAGTGTCCACCAGTGCATGAGCATGCATTTTCATGGGAAGACTGTAAGGCACCCGGCACAATGGAACAGAAGCTAAAAAAGGCAGCAAAAGAAAATGAAAAGAGGTTATGAAGAAATGCAATTCTGCTTGTGGATGACAGAAGTGGAAATTATATGCAAGATGAAAGAGTTAAGACAAGTTTCCCTAGAGAACCTGACTTACCCAGCAGTTTCTAAACCCTGGTGCACCTTTACAAGCATTTGGGGAGATTTTTCAAAAAATACCAGAGTCTGAGCCCCATCTCTAGAGATTCTGATTTAATAGCTCTGCTGTGGGGCCTTGGCATTGGGATTTTTCTACATTTCCAAAGTCATTTTAATGTGCTGACAAGAAGTTCTACTTCTCATTTGTAGGAAGGATTTGGTTCCATATACTCCACTTGGGAAAAGTAATTACATACCCCAGACTATCTTCAGTTCTCTCAATAACCTATTATGCTTTCATTCTGTAAAAATTTATCTAAGTTAATTTTAAACCTACCCTTTGAGAGAAAGGAATTTTATAAGGTTTATAATTGACTTCTTAATTTTATGGACCTTGATGATATTCCCCTTCGGTCTTAATAATTCCAAAAGCACCAGCACTTCTTTTGGGAACTTTTTAATTCGTCTTTAAGAATTCTTCTCTTATTCCTGTATTTCTTGGGATATGTTAGTCAAAATTAAAATTGAACACTTAACCATGTGAACAGTATTGTTCTAAGTACATCAACTCAGTTAATTCATAGAATAACTTCATGAGGTAAGTATAATATTATAATTACCTACATTTTATAAATAGCTTAGCCACAGGGAGGGAAACATCTTGACCGAAGCCATGCACCTAACTAGTGACAAAGCCAAAATTTGAATCCAGGGACCCTGGTTTTCTCAATATGTAAATACACTGCCTCTTATAAAAAGGCTAGTTTTAGGAGTGTGGGAGGAAATACCCATTTAAAGAATGATGGTGAATCTGATTTTTCACTTCTGATGCCTCTCCTTGATTCAGGTTTGGGTCAGGATTGAGGGACTTTAGGCTGGTAAACCTAGAACCTAGAACCAACTTAACTGCTTGCTGCAGATCTTGGGCTAGGCTGGAATTACAAGGGCTCACCCTCTTCTGGGATAAATTCACCCTACTTCTGGGATATTTTTCTTCCATACATGACTGTAGTTCAGCAGCGATTGTTTCACCTTTTAATTTATTTATTCTATTGCTATTCCAGGCTCTGTGCTAGACATGAGAGATCAAGATATCAAGATGAAAGACACAATACAGAGCCTCAAGGAGCCAGATCATCCTGGAGGCCAAGTCAGCAGCCACCAGATTTATCCAGTGGCTTCAAGACTTGAAGTATAGACTTTTAAAACCAGAAAGGTACTCAGAAGCTGCCAGTCGTGATAAAGTTCTTACTGGCAAGTGCTGAAATGAAAACAAAGTACAATGTATTGCATTTATTCATTCATAAAAATAAATTTATTCATTTTAAAAAACTCCCTTTTCTTAGTTATGCTTGATTTTTTTATTTTAAAAAATGTTCTCTTTTGTATGAAATGATAATTAATAGGTTATAGTTGTTGGGAGTTTTGTTTATTTCCATGACGTTAAAGTCATATGTTGGTTTTCAAAATTTTTTCATGCTTCAACTGGTATAGTTTAACTCCATTAATTTACAGAGAGAAAAACTAAGACTGAAGGACAAAGTCCAGTCTTCTTTCTATTACACACCCACCGGAACAGCCCACTTCATGTACAAAGCTAGAAAATTTTAAAAGTAATAATAAAATTTTTTAAAAGAAATCAGGGTCAAGGTTAGACAACAAAGATTGGAACTGGTTCTGATAGACCCAACTATTGCTAGCCAGGACAATAACGTTCCTGCCTGCTTAACTAATCAGATTAGCTGAACAGTTGAGTTTCCTTCTGAGCTGAAAGGAGAAAATGGGGCCTAATGCAATACTGCTACTATATGTAGTTATATTTTGATTGAGGTAAGACTTAGGAAAGGTCACCTTGGTTGAGTAAGGTATATCTACCTCTGATTCAGATATTGGGATGTTAGGAGCCCTATACAAGTGGCTCACTGAGAGTCCCCCGGGGAGAATTTTTGAGAAACAGCAGGGAGAGCGTTGACCCTCAATGAGAGCAAGGAGAAGAGGTTCAACTTCACTCATGCAACCTGCATAGCTTGATTTAGAGTTAACACCAGAAGACCCAGCACAGATGGAAATTTCGATTGAAGGATGAAAACAGACTTCCAATCTGTATATCATTTTCTGAATAGGCTTAGATTGTACGTGCAAATGAACTCTTTATCTTTTAAATATTCAAGAGAAACCACAGTCTTGAAGACTTACGCAGGCGGACAGCATTGCTCTGTTAAACTCCTTGTATTATTTTCCCTGAAGTAGTTAAGCGGTTAGTTCTCTATTGTACCAGACCCTTTAGATAAGCATGCTTTTTGAACTCAGTATAGAAGGGCCTATTGACTTTCACAACAACAAAAAAAGAAAGAGAGTAAGAAAAATGTGTCCACTCCCAAATCATTAACTGAACTGAAAAGAATATGCTAACCAAAAAAAAGACTGTAGTCTGCGTTCTGTACTGTATGGGAAGGTCATGTCCCCCACGGTATTGGGAGAGGCACAAAGCCTTGAACTCAGGCCCAAGCATGCTGGGTTAACTCAACAGGCCCACACATTCATAAGCAGGCACGCGACTAGGAGGAGAAATTCAGACCTGAGTCACAGAGCTCCACTGTTGACACATAAGAAAAAGTAATCTCATTAAATTTAATTACATGAGACTATATGGTTCTGATGGTTTCTGTTTCTTTCAGAGTAGAAACAAAATCCTTACAAAAACCAACAAGGTCAAACATGATTTGCTTCTCATACCTGCATCTCCAAAACACTCACACGACCTGTTATATCTTTGACCTTGCCCTCTACACTCCTCCCCAGCTCACTTCCCTGCCTCCTGGCTGCTGCAGGATCTTGGCACCTTCCCCCACATAACTTCATGATTCATTCCATTGGCCCATTCAAGTGTGCTGAGACTTTTACTTTCTGGATAAGGCCTGTTATACCAGTCAGGGTCCCAGCAAGGAACTGATGACACAATCAAATTAAGAAAATTGGAGGAGAGTTCAATAAGGGACTATAAACAAAGATGTGGGCAAGGAATAAAGAGATCACATGGCGACTCAGTAACACTGGGGTACCCAAAATCAACCCTGAGTCTAAAGAGGCAAGGGGCAGTACTTACCAAACATAGAGAAGGCTGTGTACATAGGGACTACCTGACAGGAAGAGGGCCCTATGCTCCCACACCCGGGAATTCATGCCATGACCTCCTTCATTCTCCTCTATCCTGATCTTCTGAAGCAAGGGAAGCCAGTGGTGCATTCACACTGGCCGGTCTCCTGGTGCACCGTGACTTCAGAGAATTAAATATCCAAGAGCAGGTAAATAACAACTATCTCTCTTCCATCCTCCAGTCTCCAACAGGACTTCCCATTGGCTGGTCCAAATGGAAGTCAGAAGGCAAAGAACCCCTTCTGATGCAGTAGTCCATGGAGGTCAGCCCAGAGCCCAGTGGAGAGCTTTGAGGGGCTCTAGAAAGGCTAAAGGAGACTGACTACCCAGCAGAGGCTGGGAACAGAACAGACAGAAAATAAAATTTATCTAGCATTATTACCACTACTTATGCTATGGGCTTTAGTTCAGTCCAGACGCACTAAATTACTTTTAAGCCTTGCTACTTCATTCCTATTAAGCTAAAACAAACAAACAAACAAACAAACAAACAAACAAAAAAACAAAACGTTTTTAAGGTTTTCCAGATGAGTCAGGATACAACCTCCTGACACGGTTAATACTCGGCATAGGGCAGCTCATATGTGGAAGGTGACCTCCTCAGAGACAGCCTTTTAACTGGTTCCTGACAGCTTCAATTATGACTAATGGATCCATTCAGTGGCCATCATGCCCTGTAATCACACCAGTTAGGATTTGTACAACATTTATAGCCTGCCCTAATTTCTCCCTTTTCCTACCCCCCCATATTTTTAAAAATACAGATGTTGCTTTATATCAGAACATAAGAAATAGAAATATAAAAGCCATACTTAACTGTTAGTAATTGCTGCTTATCAGTGGGTGTATTTTCTTGCACAGCATAATAATGCTGGCAGATAATGCAACTTTGCTTTTATCAATAAACATTTATAAAATGTTTCCTCTTGATTCACACTTTCATATAAATAGGTTAAGAGGATGTCCTTCATCTTGCTTCTCTTTTTGTATCTAGCTGTTAAGATGAAGGCACTAAAAATCAGATAATTCTGGGGTTGTCTTTACCCCTTATGATTAAATGTTATAAATATTCAGTAATGAGCTCTCAGTAATACAAAGAGAACTTTGTTATTACAATTTAATCCCTCATTCTTAAAATAAAAAAAATCTAAAAAGAGATGCAAATAAAAACGGATTTTTTTCTCTACTGTATTAAACAAGGAAATGCATTTATTCACAGAAAACTATACAATTAAATCAATTTCACTCAGAAATTATTAGAGAAATTTGTCCCAGGAAGAGCAACAGAAAATAAAATGCATTCCTTCTTCCCTGTCTTAATACCCTTCAACCTTTTCTAGTGGCATCTAAAAACAACTGAAAAAAAATGAACAATCTGGCTCCATTGCTACTACCCACATTGGAATGATCTCTTTAATAAATACAATGAAGAAAGAATCCCTCTCTGTTAGGAAGATGGGGAGTTTGTTTTTTATTTTGGTTTGATTTTTTTTGTTGTTGTTTTGGAGGGTTTTTTTTTTTTCTGTATTCTTTGAAAGTCCAAGGTTTTCCACACATAAACTTGCCACAGGCTGACCTTGAAGCAATACTCATTATCACAACAGTGCATGTGCAAAAAGTCTTCAGCTGTCACTTCTAAAGCACGTAAAAGATACTTGGAATTTCGGTTGTGGTTTCCTTGGTAATTCCTTTTTGTTCTCTCAGAGATGTGCCTGGACCTCAACTAATATTGTAGAATTAGAATAAAAAACTCCACTGTCAGGAATGTGGCCAAAAAAGTGGCATCAATTTTGGATGGGGTTAAAACACAAGAGATGAGCCATTTATTGGCTACTTTTTCTTTTAGTTTAAATTTTCAGTTATACAATTATATAGCACACTCAGTCTATTCCTTCTGGGTTAATAAATCTATAGACTTTCCTTTAACTTCAAGAGCATGTCAATAAGAATTATACAAGACAATTTCAATCTCAAAGGAATAGGTGAATGATTTTTAGCTTTTCCTAAAGTATACAGCCTAAGATTACTTATCAGAGTATTTAAGTGTATGGACAATTTAATTTTAATTAATTAAGATGATGGTATGAGAGATACCACAACAGATGCATTTCACTTAAGCATGTTTTTAGTGACTAGACAGGATAGACAAAAAAAGAGCAACTAATTAATGGTAAAGTCTTAAATTGATTCATAGCTATAATAATTATTAGTAGCTTTTGAGAACATTCTGCAGAGAACAGCTACGAAATTTTCCTAAATATAAAGTCACCTCAAATTTAAATCAACCTTTTATTTTCAGAATGAGAAGATGTAAAAATAATGGATGTTTTTTAGCAATTAGAATGTATAAAATTTTAGGAACATTGAAGAAATAGTAAAAAATAATTTAATAATTTATTTACAAATACATATTTATAATAATATCATGCTATCTAACATTATTTTCACATGTTTTCCTACTCATATATATTCATTAAACAATTTAATTCAAACTCATCACTGGCATCACCATCATCAGTATTTTTGGCACCAATAGAGCCACATTTTAAATCATTATAATTTTCTAGCATATCATTTTCTTTCTTTTTTTTTTTTTAAGATTTTTTTTTTTTTTTTTTAATCGGGGAAGGGGAACAGGACTTTATTGGGGAACAGTGTGTACTTCCAGGCCTTTTTTCCAAGTCAAGTTGTTGTCCTTTCAATCTTAGCTGTGGAGGGTGCTGTTCAGCTTCAAGTTGTTGTCCTTTCAGTCTTAGTTGTGGAGGGCGCAGCTCAGCTCCAGGTCCAGTCGCCGTTGCTAGTTGCAGGGGGAGCAGCCCACCATCCCTTACGGGACTCAAGGAGTTGAACTGGCAACCTTGTGGTTGAGAGCCCACTGGCCCATGTGGGAATCGAACTGGCAGCCTTCGGAGTTAGCAGCATGGAGCTCTAACCACCTGAGCCGCCGGGCCGGCCCTAACATATCATTTTCACTTTAACCTACGTTACTTAAGACTAAGTGTTTATTGAATCTGTATATGAGCTCTTATTGGGAATTTTATTCTAAGTTATAATACCTACCTAAATAAGGTTAAGGCAATTATTTTCATTCATATATGTACTATTCATGTTCTTCATCAAATAACTACTTAATAAAATGTCTAATAATATGGATAAATAGTTTAAACTATCAGATAGTAGGATAGGATTTTTAATGACAACAATAAAACCAACCAACCAACCAACAAACAAACAGCTTTCTTTGACCCTATCCTCCTCTCTCCTGATTCCAGATGTCTGATGGCTACACTTTCAAGTCTGTTAGTTTTTTCTTTTTCCTCCTAGTATTTACCCTCCTGATTCTAAATGGGTTATTCAGAACTAAAAAAGAAATTTCTATTTCTTAGTATTTACTATTCTGTTATTATACTATTCTAATATTTCTTGTTTTGTTTTGTTTTTAAATATTAAATAATATCTATGGACATCCTACTTTGAAAGATGAGGATTTAATCTCTCTTATATATGTCTCCCTTTGCATCCTCTTTCTCTCTCTCTCTCTCTCTCTCTCTCTCTCTCTCTCTCTCTCTCTCTCTCTCACATGTACACACACACACAATTTGGGTTTAAATCAATATTCAGTGTTTACATTATTATAATTATGTTAATATTACAGCTGAGCTACTTTGTGTGCTATAATAACATTTTCATTTTTATACAATTTTTTTGGTTTATTTTCCTGGCATTAATAATTGCCTCATTTGTTTTCATTTTCTTTGTTTTCTATGTACCTATTACTAATTTATTCTCAAACTCTCAAAGAAAACTGTAAAAAATTGTTATAAGATGTCTAAACACATCAGGTAATCTGTGTTTCATTTTTTTATGGGGAGAAATCCCTCACGAAGCTCTTTGTCTTCGTGTGTCATCCTGGGGTCTCCTGTCATTATCATCATCATTAAAATTCCCTTCACTTCTTTCTTCTGATGGATCTCCTTTTCTCTTGCCCCCAATTCTTTATCAGTTTATATTCTCACTAGCTTCTTAAAAAAGGAGGGGAGGTAAATTTTTTGGTATTTTGTATTCTGAAAATAATACATACTATTTTTTTTTAATGTTGATTGATAGTTTGACTAGGTATAGAATTCTAAGTGGAAATAACTCTGCCTGTTTTAAGTGCATTGCTCCATTATCTTCCAGTGGTGCTACTGAGAAATGAGAAGTTATTTTGATACCCAATTATTTTCATGTAACTTGTATTTTCTCTTTGATAATTTTAGGATCACTCTTTATCCCTGATATTCTAATATTTTATCCTGATATATCTTAGTGTTAGTCTTTTCTTGGATTTTGGGCATAGTATGAAAATAGCACAGGGTGTTTTTTAGATCAGAAAGCTTTAATCCACCAGCTCTGGAAATTTGTCTTGAATTATGTCTTCAATAATTATTTCTCACCATTTTCTTTGTTCTCTTTTTTTTATTAGCCAGATGTTGGACCTTCAGGCTAGTTTCTTTCATTTTGTTATAAAGCAAAATTCAACTGAATAAATTTGAAGATCTAATTGACTTTATTAAGTGATTCATGAATTGGGCAGCAACCCATTCAGCAATTAGAAGGGTGCTCTGAGGGATTGTACAAAATGGAAGGTTTTTATAGAAAAGAAGAATGGGGCAAGAAAACTACTAGCAAAAGAAAAGAAATGATTATTTGGGGGCTGGGACATCTTTTTGGAGGGGAAGAGAACTGGAAGGGTTTTTGTCATGCAGATTGTCTCTTTCTATGGGGGATGGAGAGAGCCCACTTGACAGATTACCTCATTGGTGTTGACCGGAAAATTGCAGACTGGTTGATTAAGTTTATGTTTCTGAAAGAGGTTGAAATGGCAATTAGGTCAGATATTAAATCTAGGTTTGGTATCATCAGCTTTAGTGCAACTGATGCTATTTTGGACCTGTGGTTATTGTCTTTAATAATTTAAAAAATTAAAAAATATTTTACAGTGTGTTCTTCTGGGGTGATGAAAATGTTTAGAAAGTAGAGAGAGGTGGTTGCACAACATTATGAATGCACTGAATTGTATACTCTAAAATGATTAATTGTATATTATATGAATTTCACCTTAAGTAATATTTTCTTTCCTATTTCCCATCTCTTTAATGTATTTGCCCTACCTTCCTGACAACACATAGACTTCTAAATTTCTGCTTCTGCATTTTTCACTTTTTAAGTCTTTTTATTCTCTAGCTAGTTTCTTTTCCCTCCTATATTTTATAATACCTGGTAGTACTTTATCTTTCTGAAAGGTTTCTTTTTCCATAATTGTTTTTGTTTTATCATTCTCCCTGAATTGTCTCTGCTTTCTCAGAGTTATTTTTTTCTGTTTGTTTTGTTTCTTTCAATGTACCACTGCCTCCACCTCCTGAATAATGTTGGAGTTTTCTCTCTTTGTAGTAGTTTGCTTCTTTTTTCTTTTTGGTGGCTTTCCCACTTCAGTATTAGCTTTCTCAGTTATGTTAAGGCACTACTATTCATCCATTTTTCATCTTTCAAAATATTGTCGATATTTCTGATCTGTTGTCATCATGTCTCCTGTTCTTTGTACTTGTGGTCTTATACCATTTTATCTCTTTACTGTAATTTTCATTGCTGTTTTCTGGAAGTGGCAGAGAGAAATCCATGTCTTTGCTCCACCAAATTTAATTGGAAACCTGTACTTCTTTTTAAGGGAGTCTTACCAAAAGATACTCTTTACAGACAAAAATAAAATGCTTTTAGTGTGAGGTCATACTCCCCACACCAGCAATAATGACTATGGTAAATCTGATTAAGTTTCTTAGTCTGCTTTTTATTTTTTGAAGCTTATTTCATTACTTGACTTATTTAAGCATCCAAAACTAGCATTTATTAAGGTCACTTCAAGTAATCGGTTTTTTGAAAAATATAGTTTGTAATCCAAATAACATGAGTAAGAAAACATTTGCATAACACAAGAAATGTTATAAACAGTTAAATACATATAGGGCAATTCCTTTTAATCCAAGAGAGGATTTGGGGGAAAGAATTTCATATTATTGAGGCATAAATTATATGTTAAATTAATATATTTCAATTATATTCTAGATAATGAGAGATTAAGATCTGGAAAAAGCAAAAATACAAGGAGATTTCTTTCCTTCAAGAACAACTTTTTATTCCTTTCCCCTGCTTTGTCTTGTGTTTTCACACTTTTTGCCAACATATTCATTTTCTTTCTTTTATTGTCATATTTGTGGAATCGGTTAATTTTACACACCTACCATAAGCATATACATGTTTGGTTAATCTTCTCCTGATACCACACAGACCACAATTCTGAGTAAGTGACAGGACTATACCAACACTCTTATATTCTCTAACGGGATAAAGAGAAGACTTAAAGTCGATTCTCTATTGACAAAAGCTACAGAATTGGGCTTTACTGACTTGAGTCAATGTGAGTTGATACAATATTAATCATAACTTCCAAGAAAAACAGTATGGAAGGTGGGAGGTGTTTATATTTTTCACTATCATACCCTTCTATAAAACTAGAAAGAGAACTATGCAATTATCCCAGGCCCTTGGACCTCAAAGGAATCATTTTTAGTCTTGATAAAACTTCAAGCAAGGTTTTTCTTTTTTCGTTACCAGTCTCTAAGCCAGTAACTCTAGGTCTACTAAACCTTTAATAATCAAAACACCTACCTAATCCAGTACCTCATAGTGAGGTACTCTTTGGGCTTTATCACTTTCCTTTTCTAATTCAGTGAACTAACATGGTCACCAATTTATTCTTCATAAAGCAAAATATCAGTTTTTTTTCATTTCTCCGCTTTAAAAATACTGTAGTATTTTCCATTATGCATAATATTGTGTAAAACCATCTCACCTTAGAATTTAAAAAAAATAGCTTTATTGAGGTAGATTTGACATACAATAAACTGGATTGTTAAGGTGTATAATTTAATAAGCTTTGACATATGTATACACTCTTGAAACTACCACCAAAATTAAGGTATCCCACTGGCATTGGAAGCTCTGTACTATATTTCTTCTTTGTGGGGTTTGTCTCCTACTGCTTACTGATTTGCCTTATTTTTCTTGAACATATTATAAAGTCATCAAAAAGACAGAGGAAGTCTTACTTCCCTTTAGAACGCTCAAAGTGCTTAGTAAATAATATGCACTTAAAAGAATAACTGTATTTTATTAATTGAGGCCTGATCTTCTGAATTTTTAAACAGAATCAGTACTAATTGAATGTCCTTTAATAAAGTAGATATTTCTATGGTCATACTATATATCAGATCATTTGGTCAATATGATACTACTAATAGATATGAATTTAATACTATATATTTTTTTATTTATGTACAGGCCTAGGAGTACTAAAAGAAATTTTAGAAAGAAAAGCATACTACTGCAGTATTTAAATTTTCTGCAGAATCTTGAGGGGAAAAAACAAGGTTTAATGTTTTATGTCATTAATAATAAAAACAACAATGATGATATTTTTATTTCACTGTTTGAAAAGTACTTTGAAATTTATTGTCTCCTCTGATCTCATTAAGACAAAATAACAATACAAAATATGTAACTAAGAAATTTTTAAAAAATCAGCCACTACTGATATGCTTTATGACATTAATGAAAATTAGAAATATATATAATTCCTATATGTTTATTTTTTAGTCTGAAGATACAAGGAAAATGCCAAATGAAGTATATTTTGTAAGAATACTTGAGGTGATTTTAGCATAAAATGTGTTTTAGGAAAATGTAAAATACAGAAGCTTAAAAGGAAAAGCTTTTCAGAAAATGCTGACACCTAAAGCAGGTTTGAAGTTACATATTGCTGTCCTCAAACCACAATTTTAAAAGCATTGTGATAATATTATTCAAGCACTGGTGAGATTGTGAGTTCTTTGAAAACAGGACCTGTGTCTTAGGAGAGTTTCTAACACAAAACATTGAATAAATGTTTACTAAATGATTAAAGACAGATGATGGGTATGAGATTTCAAGCCTAGTGGTCAATTTGGAGTGTGTGTGTGTGTGTGTGTGTGTGTGTGTGTGTGTTTGTGTGTGAAAAGAGTTCCTTTTAATTTACTTTCATTTGTAAACAACCATGTTCCTTTCTTGATATTGTCAGAAGTAAAAAACAAAAAGAAAACCCTTTTGTTACATGGTCATTTCGTTTGCTGAGAATAAGATACATTATAAGTATTGCTGTTTGAATTGTTACTTTAAAGGTTATATTGAAGGTATTTGAGGGCATATAATGTACAGCATGGTAACTATAGTTAATAATACTGTATTACCTATTTGAAAGTTCCTAAGCGAGTTCATCTTATAAGTACTCATCACAAGAAAAAAAAATTGTGACTACATTTGGGGACAATGTTAACTAGATTTATTGTGGTGATCATTTCACACTATATCCAAATATTGATGCCTCATGGTGTACACCTGAAACTAATATAAAGTAAAATTAGAAAAAAAAAGTTTATGTTGAAATACATTGGACTCAATATGACTGAACACAAAGAATTTTCTATGATGTTATTTGAATTATTCCTTTAAGTATAAACTTTTTCCTTCTTGTTTTTGGTATAAGTTTTTTTTAACTTCATTTTGCTATTAAGAATAATGCCCATTGAAAATCACATCTTTACAATGTTACCAAATACATGTGCTTCACAGATTAGGATCTCTGGGAGCTGAGTCTGAGAAGACGTTCAGAGTCCAAGCTGTTGATAAGGATAAATACCTGTCAAAGGTCAGGGAGGGCAGCCGAATTAAGGAGAGGGAAAAGCTGAACCATGATGCGGGCCTGACAAAGGTTGACAAAGCAACCTGGCTGGGAGCTCAGGAGCTGAAACAGCCCTTCAGAGTTGTTCCTTACAGGGCTTTGGTTGTCTCCCATCCCCTTCTCCTCTACATCAGATTTATTGGATAAACTTGCCTCTCTGCTTCTCAGAGAAGACCCAGAGCATCAGGCTGAACGCTGACAATTTCCAGTTGCCATGGCCAGGCTTTCCAGTTGTGCTCTCAGTACTTCTCTAGTCTCTTCAAACGCATCCCTTCTATCAAAATTTCCTTCCTTGTCTTATACCTCTCCCCTTCTGCTGACTCTTCTCTCATAGTCCATGAACATGTTCCACCACTTCATGTAAAGTATGGCCTCTCTCATCATGTGTCCTGCTAGTTTTTGCCCAACTGTCTCTCATAGTCCTCTCAGCCATAATTCTTCACTTTTAGCTCTACCTGCTCTTTTTCTGGCTTACTTCTCAAATCACTGTAATCTAATTTTTGATCCCTTTCCCCAAAGTTCCACTGAAATGACCTTTGCTGGGGCTACAAGATACCTCTTGCTTTTCACATCCAGTGAACACTTTCTGCCTCTGTTACATGACGTCTCTGTGACACTGACACTGTTGACCACATTCTATCATCTTGGTCTTCCTTCTGTCATTCTGACCATTGCTGTCTGCTTTGGATCTTCTTTTTCTGCTAATCTCCTACATACTGGTGTTGATATACCCTCATATTTTATTCTTCTCTTTTGACTTCTAACTTGATAGAGACCTTCTCCATAAGGGATTTCAATATTCTTCCATAATTTTAACTACCAACTACATGAAAAGGCAAATAATCTAGTTGTCAAGATACATGCTTTAAAACCAGACTACATGGGGGGCCGCCAGATGGCTCAGTTGGTTAGAGCACGAGCCCTTAATAACAGGGTTGCCGGTTCAATTCCCACATGGGATGGTGGGCTGCGCCCCCTGCAACTAGATTGAAAATGCCAACTGGCCTTGGAGCTGAGCTGTACCCTCCACAACTAGATTGAAGGACAACGACTTAGAGCTGATGGGCCCTGGAGAAACACACTGTTCCCTAATATTCCCCCAATAAAATAAAATAAAATAAAAAACAGACTGCATGGGTTCATAGCCTGGGCTTCATAGCCTGGTTCTACCATTTCCTGGCTGAGAGTAGCCTTGAGCAATCTCCCTGTGCCTCAGTTTCCTCATGATCTTCAAAAGAAAGGGAACAACAGTATCTACACAACAGGGTCATTAAGAATGTGTGGGTTAATATATTCAAAGCGCTTAAAACATTTCCTGACACACAGAAGGCCTTAGCTAGGTATTAACCATAATTAATATTATTATTGTATTACTAGGATGTTGATGATGATGATGATGATGACGCACAAGTTACTGTCACTAGCCTCTACGTGTCTCCCAACCTTCACATCTAGACATTTACCTACTACTGGACCAGTCCACAGGGATGTGCCACAGTCATCGCAATAAAACATCTTCAAAGCTGAACTCATTGTCCTTATAATATAACCTAATTTGCATTCTGTATTCCTTAACTTCATTGGATGGCATATTATTCACCAAATCATTCAGGCAAGAGACCTGTTGTCAATGTCTCCACGCCTTCTCCATTTCTTTTTTACCTCTGAAATGGCTCTCAAATTTTATTTCATCGTTCCCATTGTCACTGCCTTAGTCAAATTTTTACCATCTCTTGCCTAGACTGAATCAGTAGCCTAACTGATCTCCCTGCCTCTATCTCACTGATTTCTAATTCTTCTTTCACATTGCCCTCAAAATGACTGTTGCCTTGCATAAAGTCCTTCAATGACTCTTCATCACTATACCGCATTAGTTTGCTAAGGCTGCCATAACAAAATAAGCCACAGAAATTTATTTTCTCACAGTTTTAGAAGCTAGAAGTCTAAGATCAAGGTGTCGGCAGGTCTGGTTTCTTCTGACAATCTCTCTCTTGGCTTGCAGATGGCTGCCTTCTCTCTGTGACCTCACATGGTCTTTCCTCTGTGCACACACATCCCTCGTATCTTTTGGCATGTCGAAATTGCCTCTTATAACTTAATCGCCTCTTTAAAGGCCCTAAGTCCAAATACAGTCACATTCTGATGTGCTTCAGTTTAGGGCTTCAACATATGAAATTGGGGGGACACAATTCAGCCCATAACAATCAGATACAAATAAAAGATGGAGTTAGTTGTTATAACATGCAAATCTACTAGTATGTAGCCTCTTCCAGCTCTTTAGCTTCATCCCTTGCTATTTTCCCCATCACTTTAAATTCTGGGAATATCAAATTGTGTATAGTTCCTCAAATATCCAATCTGTTAGGTGCCTCTATGCCCCCAACTCCTTTTCACTGGAATGCCACTCTACTCCTCTCCTTGTCACTGCTAAACTGCTATTTATCCTTTAAACTTTATTCTGAAACGTTTCTGAAATTCCCAAATCCATACATTAGCAACTGTTATTTATTATGTTATTGTGTTGGTTTGATGGAATTTCACTGCATTTTTTTTAGTGTAAAGATAGAACTAGGAGCATATCCTTTTTGCTCCAGAGTGGGCCTATATACAGAGGAAGCTGTGACAAAATATACACTCTTTTTCAGGACCTGGGAAGAGAGAGGAAGGCACTTAGCACAGGAAGAATAAAGGATTGCACCCTTCACCGCTCCAGGTAGAGTGAGGGCAAAGAAGTATGTGGGCCTATTCCCTGCACACCTTGACTTCTGGCAGAAACTGGTTCTTGCCTTGTCCATTCAAGAGAAGAGCAGGCCCTCTGCCAGGAGGTCAGAGCACATGCAAAGAAGGTCCAGACTGTGTCCTGCAGCCTTGAGCTACCTTTGAGGAACAGTCATTGGGGCTTCTTTGTTTATGGAGCCAAACAAGAATCTAAACTCACATCAAGAGAAACCAGGCTTTCATGAGCTGAGCCACGCAGGCACCAGAAACCCATCCATGCTTTCAAAGTGTCCGGCTTCAAGCCAATCACACCTTAATTTTCCAACATAGCACTTGTGGGTAAATTCAAACTGTTGCATTAACAATCAGGTTGTCTCATCCTGCTTTAGATTCAAGGTCCCTATGTCAATGCATTTAGGGAACAGTGTGATGCCTTACTAGAAAATATATTGGTTTCATGTGGACCTAGGCCCCAAAAGGGATTAATTTGGGGGTCTTAAATCCTGAAATCTCTAATTCTCACTTATTGGTGTCCTTAGTAACCAGAAACCCACAAATCAAACACAATTTTACCCCAGTCTGAAAAAAGCACCGATTTAATTCAGACAAGTTAACCTTTAAGGTTTTTATATCTTATAAATGGAACTGTATTTCATTGTCTTGTGAGTACTAGGAGATTTAGCCTTACTGAACTTTCAAGACATTTATTTCATCACCAGTATGAGTTGTGTTTATACTGCTCTATTATCCTCTCAGGTACAGGAAACATCACATTTCTTTGTTTCTTTCTAAATCAAAGTAAATCTGGGATGATAACATATCATCTGCTTTTGAGACATCTCCCCTCCCTAGTGTTTCTCCTTGACCCCCCTAAGCTCTCAGGTCGGGGTCCTTGAGTGATGACTTCTTCCTCTGCCATGCAATGCTGTTGGAGAAGTCAACAGGCTTTGGAGAAATCAGCCATGTGGTGCTCCAGGGATGTGTACCACAGACCCAGCAGGAGGCCTTCATGGAGGAGCTCCAGGCTGGGCCACCAGTGGCCCACTTCTTATATGCATACAGGTCTCCTATGTCCTGTTGCAAGAGTAGGTTTCCTTTTGTGACATCCACAAAACTCTCAGAGGCCTGAACACTAGTCTCTTTCTCAGTTTCCAAGGAGACCTCTGAAGTCCATCCTCAGTCTACTCTTTTCCTAGAAACACAAAATTCATGGGTCTGAAGGAGAGGGGGGAAATTACCTTTCCTTTCTTTTGCTAATGACACTGGATCAGGAAAAAGAGACAAGGCAGAAAGCATACCTCTGTTGCACTTTCTTAAGTTGAGATCACAGTTGGTATATTGTCAAGAGACATAATTTAAAAACAAACAAACAAACAAAAAAACACGGAAAAACAGGCTTCTTCATTAAAGAAAAGACACTCCATTTTGACTCTATTCCAACATGACCTCCTTTGTAAATCTGACCACTATCATACCCTCTCTACCTGAAGAGGTTACTCATTTATCCCTTTTTATTTATTATTTGCATACTTTTCTCATAGTCCTCTTATTTTATGTATCTCTTCCCAAATGGAAGCTTCCTAATAACTGAAACCTAGTTTGTTTTCTGCACTACTCTAGCCCCAGTGTCTAGCATGGTATTTGGTGATAGCCCATACTCTTAATATAT
Source organism: Rhinolophus sinicus (assembly GCF_036562045.2). Taxonomy (NCBI): domain Eukaryota; kingdom Metazoa; phylum Chordata; class Mammalia; order Chiroptera; family Rhinolophidae; genus Rhinolophus; species Rhinolophus sinicus. Next base: position 124,840,398 of record NC_133754.1, read on the forward strand.
TTTTCATTGAAATGCACGAAGTACTGAAATCAAGCTCAGATAGTCTGATCAAATGATAAAGGAAAGAAGAAAGCACGTAATCAGCCAAAAAGATAAACCATCAGCATAGAAAAGAAAATTCCAGAGGTCTCCCAAAATTAATTTATTGAAAATAATGACTGTAAAATAATACTGTGCAACAGTAAGCTTATTTCTTTTTGCGATAGACTTTTGTATCTCAGCTACAGGCTCCATGTAACCAGAGCACTGCAAATTTAGAAGATATTCTCAAGACCATAATTTTACTACTAATAGAGCCAGTTCTAGAAACTGGCCACATCCATATTTTAGCCCATTGGTGCATGCCTTATTATTACTTTAATAATTTATCTATGTTGTTACTAATAAATAGATTAATGAATGTCCTTGATGGAGCATAAGAAATACATAGTTCCTATTTTACCTCACCAATAGTAATACTATTACTCTGGATATAAAATGGTGGTGGAGAGTGCATGGGTGGATTTTTCATATATTCTCCAAGCCCAGAGATGAAAAACAAATAACAAGGATTTGACTGATCTTGGTTATCTTTTGGTGGAAGACAGAACTGTGGAGCAACAACCATGCCTTCCCCCTTCCATATCCTAATTGTGAGAGAAATGGGATAGATGCTCCAGACCGGATGTTGCTGAATCAAGAAGAAAAATGTCAGAGGGAAGGAAATGCAGAGCTGAGAGCAAAAATATCAGAGGAGCAGCCTGCTTTCACACCATTTGAAAACTCATTACCTAAATAATAGTTACAGCTCTGCAATGTAATAATGTTTTGTCATTGAAAACACAAGGCAGTTTTATAGGTACAGCAGGTCCTGTCGCTTTATTCAACATCGTTTCATTATAACTTTGATGCAATGCTGTGGGAACTTAACTCTTGTTTATATCAATTAGCCTGGGGTAAAATTGGTTTTGTCATACATCGTTTTGCTTAAAGTCGCAGAACCTGTTGATGACATTAAGTGAGAATTACTATACCAGTACAGATAGGGTCCAAGAGGTATTAAGGGGATGGCGGGGGGGGGAACGACAAAATGTAGAATTATGTATGTAACATACTATCATTTGTATAAAAAGTTAAATATATATTTGCATACATATATTCTTGCACACACAACACATCTGGAAGAATATTTAAAACTTCCAAAACTTGGGGGCGATGAACAAGGCAGAGCTTCTGGGTAAGGCCATACAGGTTGTTCCACAACCCTGCGGGGACACCAGTCACGTGGTCCACAGAGCAGCAGCAGCAGCGTCACCTGGGACCTTGATAGAAATGCAGAATCTCAGTTTCCACCCCAGACTTACTAAATCTTAATCTAGATTTAAAGAACTCCAGTTGTTTCTTACGTGCCTTCAATTCTGAGAAATATTGCTGTAGAGGACAAAGAGAATGGAGCCCCCTAGACTTGAGCAAGTGCATAACCAGCATTACCAAGCTCTTTAGAGCCTCTTTGGACCTCGCGCATTTTGGGGCACGTGGTACCAAAAGATTTTTAAATATTGATAAATAAATGGAATGAACAGGATTTTGCATCCTAAAGGGGGTGGTTTTAATAACTGAAAGTGACTGAATGTTATGAAATCAGATATTGTGGAGGAAATTCACTGTCAGTGACAAAGAGCAGTTCAGCCGAGCACAGCGGTGGAAGTTGTTGGAAAACAGAACCGTTTCATGTTTATATTAGAGATGTGCCTCATCAGACGCTTCAGGACATTAGTTTAACACATTTTGAAGATAAGCTAGTTAGGTATTTGGAACATCCAGGTAATGTGTTAGATCTCCCTAATGGGACACTAGTGATTAAAATGCGCCTTCTCTACCTTCCAGTTGTCCTATTTCCTGCTCCCTGGGACTTTTCTATTGCTATGAATCACCACTTCCGTTCATATTTTGCTTCAAAAAAGAATCATAATTGAGGTTGCAGCCTCAGAATTATATCCTCATTTCAAGAATAAGCAAATACTACTGTATAAGTGATAAAAAGGAAATAACATTTTACAATTTAATTTAATTTCCCCTTTAGAATTGGTAACACATTCACATGACACAGAAAGTATAAGGAGTATACAGTAAAAAGCTCTTCTTGACTTCTACCCCAGTTATGCTGCTTCCTTTTTTAGAGGCACATTATAAAAATAGCTTTTGTATTTCTTTCTGGAGATAATTCATACATGTAAAGATAATTCATATTTTTTCTCCCATTTTTGCACAAATGATAGCATACTGTACACACCATAGCTTGCTTTTTTCTGAACATCAGATTATGGAGTTCATTCCATGTCACATAAAGAGCATCTTCTTAGCTGCTGTATCAGAATATAGGGATGTATCATCATGTACATCCTCTCCTGATGAAGTCTTTGGTGTTACAAACAGTACTGTAATGAGTAATCTATTTCATACATCATTTCACACATGAGTGGATAAATTCCCAGAAGAAGACCTGTTGGGTTGCATTGTTAATTCTGAGATGGTGCCAAGTTGTCAATTTATACTGAGCTAGAATTGTAAGAGAGCAAATAGCCTAATCCAATGTTTAGATCTCTGCTAATATGATAATTTAGAAATGATATTCCAGTGTTGTTTTAATTTGCATTTCTGTTTTTGTGAAGAAGATTGAGCATCTTTTCATGTTTATGGGTCGGTCATTTGTATTTTCTTTATATTAACTGTCTGTTGGTCTTTTTATTGATTCTGAAAGCTCTCTCTGTAGTAGAAAAACTAGCACCTGCCAGTAGTATGAACAGCAAATATTTTTCCCAGTTCATTATTTGTCTTTTGACTTCTTTTATTTATTGTCTTGAAGAACTTAATTTTTATTTTTATGTAATAAAGCTTCTTAATTTTTCTTTTATGGCTTCTGATTTTTGTAATATATATAGAAATAGCTTTCAGACCCCAAAATTTTTCTAAAAAGGAAACTTTCAATGATTTCTTCTAGCTCTCTTGTAGTTTCATTATTTACATGTAAATATTTGATCTAACTGGGATTTGTTTTTATGTAAATTATGAAGTGCAGATTCAAATTTATTTTTCATTATTTTTTTCTAGATGTCTATCAGTAGTCTGAACACCATTTATCACATAAATCATCTTTTCCCATTGATTTGAAATACTGCTTTTATAATTTACAAAATTCTATTTCTGAATGTTCTCATTTGTTCCACTGATCCGTTTCAATATATAAAACTGCGAGTCTACCCCACATGCTATACTTTTCCCACATTTTCTTAGATATTGTTGCTTGTTACTTTAATAAACTTTAGAATCAAATTGGCTAAAATTAAAGCCTCTTTGTCTTTTTATTGAATAGATCTCTGTGGGATAGTGAGTCTTCCTATTCAAGAACACGGTATGTCTTTCCATTTGTTCAAGGTTTTGGGGGACTTCACTCATAGTTTAAAGTTTTTTTTCAAATAGATTTTGCACATTCCTTCAGTTTTTTCCAAGATTGTTTATTTTTTCTTTTGGTTTTGTAAATTGGATCTTTTTGTCTATTATATCTTCTAAATAACTAATTGACATATGTAAATAAATTTGCTGTTTATTTCTGTATGCTAATTTCATAGTCAGCCAACTTAGTGAATTGTCTTATCATTTATAGTAGTTTTTTCAATTGTCTCAAGTATAGTAAGTGTTATAATTTCATTTTAATTATAATTATAATTTTACCTCCTCCCTTTCCATTACTGATACTTCTCAGTTCTGTCTCCTTTCTAGTTGTGTGATGTTTATTGTCTCTAGAATAATGTTGAATAGTGGTGATATTTTCATCTAGCCCCCAGTTTTAATGGGATTTCTTCAAATGTTTTCCATTAACATAATTTTGGCTTTCGGGTTGAAATAGATATATTTAAGCAAAATAAGGGATTATCCATCTATTGCTATCTTAATAAGAATTTTTAAAAATAAATAATTTATTTTACATTTTATAAAATACTTCTGTATCTATGGAGATGCTATGATTTTTCTATATTGATCTATTAATATAATCAACATATTAACAATTTTCTAATATTGAACAAATTGTGCATTCTTAAAATTAACTTATCTTAATGATGTAGTATTCTTCTAATGAGATGCTGGAATATATATATATATATATATATATATATATATATATATATATGAGAGATTGATTTCTAAATATGGTTGGTCTGTAATTTTTATTTTTGTCCTACCTTTATTATGTTGTGATATTAATATAATTCTCTCTTCATAAAAACTTATGAGACTTTTTCCTATGTTCTGGAACATTTTGTGTAACAATAGATATCTTTTCCTTGAAAATTTGGCAGCATTCCTGTCAAACCATCTAAGCCTTATTATTCGATGTGTGTGGAGGGGTAGCTAGTTAATAATTTTCTCAGTTTTTATTTTCATGGCAATTTGTAGATTTAAAAAAATATTTTTCTTGACTTAGATTTAGTAAATTATATCTTCTTATGAAGTTATCCTAGTCATCCAGGTTATTACATGTATTTCACAACTGCAGTAGATTGTTACACTAATGGCCCCAATGAATCTACCTCCTGGGATATACGTCCTTGTGTAGTCCCTCCCCCATGGACTACACTTAATCATGTGTCTTGCTTTGGTCAATAGGACATCAGCAAATGTGACAGAGAGGTTTGACAAACACTTCATACTCGCCCTCTTGAAACACTGCCTCTAGCAGGTGAGGAAGCCTGGTTAAGTTTTCCCTAAATAGCAAAGACCTCATGGAAGGAAAGATCTGGTCATCCCAGCTGTCCCAGGTGAGCCGAGCCCCGGCTGACTCTCTGAATGCAGCTGCATGAGGGAGCCCAGTCACAACCAGAAAAAAACCACTAAAGCTTGGAGTGGTTGTTATGCAGCAATAGACAACTGGAACAGTTTTAGAAATCTGATATACTAGACTGCTCATTGTGTATCAAGTTAAATCAAAATAGCTAATGAAATCATTAAGGACCTCTTAGAGAGAAAAAGAAGAGAGATACTGTGTTTGGTCCAAATTGGTAATGACCAGAATTCATTTTTGTATCATGGCTATAAAATAGCTAGGGCAAGATGGGACCATAATAACACATTTCAGGTGTATAGTTGTTCATGATATAGAATGTTTTCACATGCATTAATTACCTCACCAGATCTCCACTACAATCCTGAATTAGGAATCTTAGGTACAGAGACTCAATTGCAAAGCAAGGTTTAGAACATGAATCTACAGACATCCATCCAAGCATTTTTTCTAATTATTATGCCACGTTCTGGGCTTTATATGATTCTTAAAGCTGAAATATAAATAACAGAGAAGTGTTTTACTTTGGAAGCACAACAAATGGGTCAAGGATGATGATAAAATAGATTTGAAAATTAAACTCTCTTATAGGACACAGTTAATATTTTCTAGAGTATTATTATATGTTCACTGTGTCCTGTAGCCAAGAGAAAATTTAACCTATGTTTCCTCTTTATGTTACAACAATGAGTTTTTTATTTCTAGGGGCTCAGTCTGGAGATGCAAAGTGAGATCTGGCCTGGAGGAATGAATTGGAGAACCAACAGTGTACAGGTGATAATTGAAGCCATAGGATTAGATAAGATAATATACTTTAGGAAGAGAATAGAAATAAACCAAGGATGAAAGCCTGGATAAAACCAATTAGAAGGGTAAGTAGAAGAAGAAAGTCTGAAAACGAAAATGGAAAAGAATAGCAAGAGTGAAAAGAGGAAAACCATAAGAAAAATGTGTTTTTGAAACAAAAGGAGGAGAGAACGTCAAGAGGCTATCAACATCAAAATCTTCAGAAGTACTACAGGAAAGTACTATAAGGAGTGAGAAGTGTCCATTGGAATCAGCAAGAAGACCATTGCAGGCAAATTTGACAGCAACAATGTCAGTGGATGTAGAGTCTACTATTCTGTCCAGCAAGCCTTTCCCTCCCTTCATCTGGCAACAAATCTATTTCCCTGTCCACTGGGACAGGCACATAACTCAGACGGTGTGAATCCTAGCATCTCATCTCTCTGGCTATAGACATAGGGATACATGCAGTAGGCATCCGACCTGCTCCTGGGCCAATCTGAACCTTTGCCTGGGATCTTACTACCTGGAACCAGTGAGGAAAACACTTTCTTTTCTTTGGGATAATGGAAATATCAGAATGAAGTCAAAATACAGAAATATGTAGAGATGAGAGATGAGCCATGTAAAAGACTCAGCTGTGTTTTGGCCCATGGATCCAGGCATCTCTGATATCAGTCCTGTTTCCCTTTCCCAGGACCTAATTCTCTTCTCTTAAGTCTATGAGCCGCCTCAATGTTCTTCCAATAATTTCCACAGTTTCTCTCTCTCTCTCTCTCTCTCTCTCTCTCTCTCTCTCTCTCTCTCTCTCTCTCTCTCTGTCTCTCTCTCCTTTTTAGCAATAAAAGAATTAAGATTAATAGGTAGAAGTCAAAGTGTAATTGGCTTAAAAATGAATGATATAAAATACCTTACAATAGCCATAATAAGAAACAGACAGGAACGATATAAATAAAACTACAAAATTTTACTGAAGAACATAAAAGAAGATTGAATAAATGAGAAGTCCTACCATGTTCCTGAATAACAGTAACTATTATGAAGATGTCAGTTCTCCTTAAATTAATTTATAGGTTTAATGCAACTCCAATCAAAATCCAAATAGGATGTCTTTTGGAGCTTGAAACGATGGTTCTAAAGTTGATTAACTAGAAAAAATAGAGAAGAGCCAAGAAATTTTTGAAAAACGAAAATTGATGAGAATAGTGAATACATACGTGGTACCATCCCCTACTTAAAGTATTCAATAATCATGCCCCTCATTTTCAAGGTGACCCTGGCCTCTGGGTACAGTTGATTGGCCCATGGATAGTCTCCTTTTTGCCCAAAGTAACTTTAATAAATTTTTTACTTGTAATCAAAAGACTCAATACAAGAACTTTCCCCACAATGTATTAAAAGATATTAAAACAACAGATAAAGCAGTGCTACTAGTATATATAAGCATATCTTGGGAATAGAATAAATAACCATAACTAGATACTATTATAAAAATGATGTAAATAATAAAATTGGCATCACATTTCAACGTGTAAAAGAAAAATTATTCAATAAATTGGCTGGCTGTGATAACTTAAGTTAAATTATCAATTTGCAGCATATATGAAAAAAACTGAGATGTTAAATGTGGAATGTGTTCAATATAAAATAAACAAACAAATATTTAAAAATGTGCCTGAAACATATTCAATGTTTGCCAATGTGCGGTTAAAAAGCTAAAAGAATATTTAGGGAACTACTTAAACTGCTTCTTCTAGGAAGCAATGAAGGAAGCATTGTCTAGGCATATAATCTACAGGCTAAGTCACAAAGGAATCAAAACCAAAGATTTGACTACATAAAACACTTAAAAGAAAACATCAAAAATTGAAAAGTAAATTACAAAGTAAAAATATCTGACAAAAAGCAAGTAGTAGTTTGACTCAATAAGGAAAACACTGAGACATCAGTAGAAAAATGTGTAACAACAACATACAGACAAATGTCAGAAGCCCAAATCTAAATGACCAATAAATATATGAAAATTCACTATTAATAGTTGCAAAATAAAACATCAATGCAGGAGAGAGAGAGAAAGAGAGATAGAGAAACATATGTACATATTCTCTGGGGCTTCCCTTCACCTCTATTCTCTCTCCCCACCACATCCCTTTTTTTTTTTTTTTTTTGCCTGGCTTATCCTGCTGTAATTCCGATCTCAATTTAGATATCACTTTTTATCAAGAAGCCCTGTTTTGGGGATTTCCTAAAGAATTTTGTTATGGTTATCTTAGCTTGGGAAAAGGAGAAAGAAAGTACATATTAATATGTTTTGATTTAGAATGTACTATTTTGGGTAAATTAACTAGAGACAATATTTTACAGTTAGCGAGACCTGGTCACAAACATATTTTCATTCCTAATATTAGTTTAAACATTGCCTCTGTAAGTTAGCTATAGCAGCAAGTAAGTAATATTTAAGACTTAGCTCCTCTGATTGGTTCCCAGGAATAAATAAGCCATTGAAAAGTAAGCTTATATTTATTTTTAGTCAACTAATTTTTAAATAAATTACATACAGTAAAGTGCACACATCTCAGTGTAGTGTACAGTTTGATGAGTTTTGACAACTGTATACACCTGGATAACTAATATCCCAGTTAAGATGTAGAATTTTCAAATATATGGTGATAGAAGGAGAACTGACTCTGGGTGGTGAACACACAATGGGATTTATAGATGATGTAATACAGACTTGTACACCTGAAATTTATGTAATTTTACTAACAATTGTCACCCCAATAAATTTAAAAAAAACAGATGTAGAATTTTTCCATTACCTCAGATAATTCTTTTGTGTCTCTTTAGTCCCTTCACTAGGCAGCCGCTGTTCTGATTTCTATCACAATCCATCATTTTCACATGGTCTTGAATATCATATAAGTAGAAGCATAAAGCATATACTCTTATATGGTTGACTTTTGCTCAACCTATATTTTTGAGATTCATCCATATTATTGTATATCTGAGTAAGTTCATTCTTTTTTCTTACCAAACAATATTCCAATGTAGTGCATATACCACAATTTGTTTCATTTCACTTCTCGTCTTGGTAGATTTCTGGATTGTTTCCTGTTTATGGCTATTATGAACATTCTTACATAAGTCTTTTTGTAAACACGTTGTCCTAGTTCAAATTTAATAAAAATCTAGACATTGAATTGATGGATCATAGAAGAGATATTTTTTAATCTTGGTTGGAAATTGCTAAACAGTTGTCCAAAGTGTTAGTACCATTTTACATTTTGACTAGAAATGTGTGAAAGTTCTAGTTGCTCCACATCTACACCAGTCTGCTTAATGTTTGCCATTGGAAGTGAAAAATGGTATCTCATTGTAGTTTTAATTTGCATTGCCTTGAAGACTAAGGATGTTGCACATCTTTTCTAGGTGTCTATTCTGGAATCCTTAGGGGATGGCCTTCATTTTCATTCTTACAAAATGCCTGCTGGAGCTCTAGCACTCACTCTGAATTGTAGGCAGAACAAAGAACAAAGGATCCAGGTCCTGAAGTCATGCATCTGTTCAGTCTTTCCCAGAATCCCCATCCAGTGGTTTCAGCCACATCTCATTAGTCAAAATTATGTCACATGGCCACTCCAATCTGCAAGGAAGCCTGGGAAATGCAGTTTTTGTTTGTTTGTTTGTTTGTTTTAGTTGGTATTCTTGGTATCTATTGCTGTGTAACAAACCAACTCAAAACTTAGTGGCTTAAAATGAAAACGTGTTTTTTTTTTTTTTTCCCTCTCACAAATATGCCATTTGGGCAAAGCTCAGCAGAAATAGCTCGTTTCTGCTCCATTTGGCATTAACACAGCGGCAGTTAATGCTGGCTGTGGGCCAAGAAGACTCACACAGTTGAAACTGTGGTTAGAACACCCACGCATGCCCTTTTCATGTGGCTGCTTGACTCCTCATACCATGATGGCTGAGTCCCAAGGGTGAGAGTCCTAAGAGAGTCCAACATGGAAACCATATCACATTTTATGACCTAGACCTGGAAGTCACACAGCAAGCATCCTTTTGGCTGTACTCTATTTGTTGTGACAAACACCAAGGCCTGTCCAGGTTAAAGGGGAGGAAAATAGATTTTATGTCTTAATGTGGGTGTGGTAGGTTCTGGAAGAGCATGTGGGATCAAAATATTGGTGTTGCCATTTGAGGGAAATATAATCTGCTACTATTGGGCATGTTGCTTTCCTTAAATCAAAGTAGGGTGCTCTTATCAGCAAAAACATGGTAAATAGGTATTGGGTAGACAACGTAAGTTTCTGTCATGTTCTTTACACATATCACATTATAACTTTTTGCTTTGCCCCTAGACTATAATCGCCATGAGGGCAGCAGCCAGGTTTGTCTATCTTGTCAATTATTGGTTCCTCAGGGCCTAAGAGAAAAAAATAGGTATTCAAGAACTATTTGCCAGCTAATGATTATTAAACCAAATAAAACAAGGTAGAGATGATCAGTTTTAGAAAAATAAACTGTGATGTAAGCGTTAAGAAAGAATGAAAAGATTGAAAATTTAAAAATCAATAACCTACAAAAAGTCTAAGAAACATACATGCTAAGGATTAAAACAAATTTCCTCATTCTACCTTTTAAAATAGAAAACAAAATACCACCTCCTAAATGAGAAATCTGTGCACAAATAAAGGGCTATCTGATTATTATGTGGAAAGAAAGATTTCTTAAAAAGAATAAAGCATGCTTCAGTGAGGTGATCAGAGACTATAAGCCAGTCCCATGAATTTTGCACATTATTTTTCTCGAATTGGTTTGGAATACCTAACCATTGACCATTATTTGCCGTTGCTGGAGACAGTTTGGAAAACTGCAACCTCCTTAATCCTTCCTGTATTACGGTTCTGTATTGAGGTTAAGAACCTGTTCATTTAATAAGATTTCTCTTCTTTATCCTTAAATACACTATTGGTTCAAGTGGCTTAAACTCTTTATTTTCTTCGATATCTTTAAATCTTTTTATTGTTTTTATTTGTTTTATAATGCCTTTTCAGGAGATCTTCAAAGTTTCTTTTTTTCTGGTCCATTTAATGACTAGTTTACCATTAACTACTTCTGCATGGCACATTCCTTAGGACTCCGTGTGACTAACCTTCTCATACTGTGATCTTTTTAACATGCAAATCTGATAGTACTCTTCTGCCCAAACTATTTCAATAGCTTCCCATGGGCACAGACAAATGTAAACTTCTTACCGTGACATCCAAGACACTCATCTCCCATCACTCTTCTTCCCTCAGGTTATTGAGCACATGCGCTTTCTCCTGTCTTAGTGTCTGCTGTATTTAAGTGTTTGTTAAATTTAAAAAACTGAGAAGGAGTATTTTCTCCTGGGCATAATCTCAGTGTCCAAGTAATGCTTGTATTTTCTGCCATTATTTTAGAGACTTCCAAAAGTAAATTTTTCATTTGTCTACACAGATATATGTATATATATATATATATATATGCACATATAGAAATTCTGACTGAGTTTTTACCATCGAATTTTCACATATAACAATGCACACTCAAAAACAACATTTTGATACTAATGTTGAATCACAAAACAGAATTATATACAGTGATGTGAGTAGTAAGGAGGACCCCAGATCATGGAGAATGTCACCCAAACCCATGATTCTCTTTCCTTTCTGCTCTTATGCTATAATACTTTGAGGAAAGCTCCATTATAATTAATATAATGTTATATGTCAATTACACCTCCATAAAAAAGCTTCATCATAGTAATTACTGTATTGTATTAAAATTGCATGGCTATTACCACATGAGAGAGGATATGTGAGGGGTGGGATGAGCACAAAGGGTAGAGCCTGTGCTCCAACTGACAGCACGGAAGGACAAGAGAGCTTAGGCCAGTGGCTGTTAACATCTGTATCAATCCAACAGAAATGAAAGATCAGTGAGTCAGACGCCACCCCATCAGATTAGCCACCCCTCCTCCAATGGAGGGGAGTGGGTAAGAATAGTAAAAGCAACAATAAGTGTTCACTCCCACATTCTATGGAAATGAAATAAAGGATGGATTAGGGATTTTTCTCCCTACCTTTTGACTAAAAGCCTCACTACCTTTTAGCGTTTTGACCCAAAGCTCCCTTCTTTAAAATACGTGTTATGTTTTGAAGTTTTAACCTTTGGGGCTCAAATCTAGAGCAGTGCTCTTGAGAGAGAGTGAAGTCCATGACACCTTGAATATTTTAAAATAACAAAAACTTTAGGGTTTTCTTGAACCCCGTGAAAAGGACTCACAGATCCCTCCAATACTTCTCAAAATCCCCTTTCTTTCCCCCATGTTTCTTCTGCTCTATTCAGCGAGGCAGCCCAGTACCTTACTTCTCTAGAGCTCACTCTCATTTTCTTCCTTCCACTACTCCTTCACTCTCAAGCCTAGAGACATTTGTTCCTACTCCATTTTTCCTACACCCCTGAGCTCTTTATTATATAAACTGATGTAACAGCTTTGCTAAATTGTTGCCTCCTCCTAGAAATATTCTTATGTTCTAAATCTGTGCTGTCCTTCCAAGTTGCTAGAACCATTGTGGCTACTGAATGCTTGATATGCAGCTAATTTGAGATACGCTGTAAGTGTATATACGCTGAATATCAAAGAGTATGAAAAAAATGTAAAATATCTCATCAATTTTTATGTTGATTTCATATTGAAATGATAATGTTTGGATATATTGGGTTAAATAAAATATATTATTAAAATTAATATCATCTTTCTCTTTTTTAAAAATGTGACTACCAGAACATTTAAAATTATATACTCGTACGTGGCTCACATTACATTTCTATTGGATGGTACTGTTTCCAATCAGGGGTCAGCAAACTTTTTCGGTGAAGGGCCAGAAGGAAAATATTTCAGGCTTAGTGGGCCATATGGTCTCTGTCACAACGACTCCATTCTGCCCTTGTAATATAAAAAGCAGCCATTGATCATATGTAAACCAATGAGCTTTGCTGCAGTCTAATAATACTTTATTTACAGACTCTAAAATTTGAATTTCAAATAATTTTCACGTGTCATGAAACATCCTTTAAAATTTTTATTTAATTATTTAAACATGTAAAAGCTTTGTGTGTGTGTGTGTTTTTTAAAATCTCAAAAGGCTTAAAATTTGATTTGGCCTGCTGGCAATAGTTTGCCCACCATGGATTGCCCACATCTGCTCTGTATCATCAATGGTGTCCCAGGGACAAGATCACTTTTACTACCATGGAAAAGTCTCAAGGGCTAGGCTGGTTGAGTAAGTGATTGAAATGGACAGAACAGAACTTTAGATAATTGGAGGAGGATTACCTAGTCTGATGGGGCAGCCTAGACACACTGTCTTCTTTTTTCTGTTTTTGGACTCAGTGTCTTCTGAGTTGCCATTCAGATATGTGAGCCTTAGATGGACAGATCTTCTAATATTTTTCTTCCAGAAGAAGCAGGATATTCAAATTGTTATGTTAAATTTTCCAGTTACTAAATCTCCCCCTGCCACTTCTTATATAATTCCCCCATTTTTAATGGTTTTATTCTTTGTGAGATGTATTCTTTCCTGAATATGGCTTTTAAGTAATTTGTAGATGAGAACTGTCATGACTCAATAAGGCCAGACTTTAATTTTAGTTTTGTTGTGATTCTTTCAGGGAGAATAAGTACTTAGGAAACTGTTATTCAATGAAAGAAAAAAAAGTAAGAACAATATGAAAACTGATTTTGGGGTTTTAAAAATATCACTTTCACTTTTGGTTTAATGGTTACTTTGGGGCCGTTTTTATTCCTAATTTAAATCAATGTTATACTACTTGTGTAATGAAATATTATTCTAAAATGATTTTTTTTATTGCTGCAATAGAATAAAATATCTCAAATTTGTTATTTTGGGAAAGCCTGCTGTTCCTGAACTCCACCTATTGGAGACAAATTCTTGAAGTCAAAGAACTTCCTTTTTGAGAAATATACTTGGCTTGGAGTTACTTATGCTCCCCAGTTTTGCCAAGTGGGCTTCTTATACCCAAGAATTAAATCATTTTACCTTTGACATTAAGGAGTAGTTTACTCAATTTATACTTAGGTCAATACTTTCAAAAGGAAAAAAAATATGCTAAGATTGATTTAATACTGTTTTGTGGCATGCAAAATTAAATAATGGAGCCTCAGAAATTACCTTCAGACCTAATTTTTCAAAGTTTCTACCCATGAAACACAAAGCAGCTTTTCAAAATGACCAATATGATCAAATACTAGAGTGGGGAGAAGGGAATAATGAGGTTAAATATTGCTGCTATAATAAAACCAGGACCAGGATTGCAATAATGAAGTTACTGGGTACACCTTCATGGTATTGGTTCATATTGACAGAATCCTGTGTAATGATGAATGCCATTGCTTCTCCATTTCCAAGTTGTTAAGAAATTCTGTTTCCAGGATATCTTTTTCATGTTGTTTCTTGTTATTTAACAAGAAGATTTAGTCCAGGAAATGTATCAGCTTAAGGAACTCAAAAACTGAATACCTGCAAGTTTTTCAACACTGCCTTTTAGCAGATTTTCTTATTTCTCTAGGTAATTCCAACTATTCTTTTCTGTCCCTTCTTTTTTTCCCCTTATATTTATCTCTCTCTCTTTTAACCAACATCACACCACCCAAATGGTCTTTCCACTGAATGTTATCTAAAGTTGCAAAATTTAATTCTGTATGTGTTTTACATATAATAGGTGTACAATAAACATTTATTAAATAAATCTATAATATTAGGGAAACTGGTTATTCTATTCTGTTTCATGTTTTCTAATATATTCCATAAACAGTTTTACAGATTGATGAATCTAGAAGCAGAAGCAATTTCATCTACTATTATGGCAATTATCAGTTTTACTTTTAATTGGAATTAAAGAATCACAATTTCTTTTCATTCTTCCTAAAATAAAGCAACAAAAATCAAAGCCTTGAGTATCTAGCTAAAAAATTTTGTACCAAGTTGATGAGTCAAGGAAGACATAGTGATTTGGGATATTTTGTGTTGTGAGCTGGAAACCGTCTTTACATCTTTTTTTGTGCCATTTGCAAATGATCACTGCCTTAAGGCTCAACTTAAGCTTTGGCCTGCATTCCAACCATCATGTTAACTCTGTAGGCAAACATTGGGCATACAGTGGAACCAGTACACAGTTTTAAATATAGGTTTGTATAAAAGAATAAAGGGTCTTGCTTGAAGGAAAGGTTAGGAGGTCTGACATTTCTAAAAGACACTTCTGGTGATTTTTGTTTACAGAGTAACCACAGTTTTGGTAAGAACCACAGTATAACAACTAATTCATTGAGAAACTATATGAACTATGTTATATGCAATTATAGCTACCACATTGGGGTTACTGAATAGAAATCAAAGTCTGTCTCTAAAAGCTTTGCCCTTAGAGTAAAAAATAAATTTTCCACAGTAGAGTTATTATATTTATAATTCCCATACATTTGTTTTGTGGTCCAGTTTGGATATTATTTTTTCTTAAAGTGGTTTGGATTTATATTGTTTATTCTTTCTTTATTTGGGGCCTGAATTTTTTCTCCACTTATTTCACTTATTGACCTTCTCTTCCTCTGACCGACATTTTCAGAAATGAGTGGGGCTTTGCGCATTCTCTCTCAAGTTTGGAAAAAAACCACAGGGCTTTCTCTCTTGTTTCTATTTTGTGTCCTCTTACCATATTCCTCTCTCTGGCACCTGGTTGGCAAAAATATCACCATAAGTATCCTGGCCCTAAAATGACAGCCTGAATAGCAATCTGCTATTTGTTCTACACTGCTGGTCAGTCTTTAGACATCGAACTGGCTATACTTGATCAAGAACAGGTCCTATTTCTTATTCTGAAAAGTGCTAACCTGACAGGTGCCAGAGGTAGGTGACCTTTAAAGAAAATATTAACCGAGAATAAAAGCATTAGATGGTTTCCAAATGAGCCAAGGTTACTCATCCAGCTGCCCTTGAGCAATAAAAAAGGAAAGTCAGTGCATTATACACTGGGTCAGTGATAAAAGCCATGGAAAAAAATAATCTTTCTAAGTTAGACAATGCTGATATTGGCAGTCCTTGAATGCTATTTAAAACACACACACACACACACACACACACACTTCTTTTTGAGAAATGCTTAATGGGGCACAATTAAGCGGTCTGTAGAATTGAACGACCTTTAAATTGCTGTAATCTCATGAGAGAAACCTTTCACACACAGCATCTACTTTGAAAGAACATTCACATGAAAATATTGTCACTAATTCAGCAGGGCATGCCAAACCCATGTCCTGGGTCTTGCTCTCTTTTGGAGCCTTTCATTGCCAGAGAAAAGCTGAGATTACCAAAATACTGACCTCAAAGATGTCAGTCAACCAAAAGCCATCACACTATTATAATTCAAAAACAAAGTTTTTGGTGCTGAGCAGAAAGGAGAAAACATAAATCTTCAAATGCACACCCCATTATAACCCTCTATATTTTCTTTCAAATAAAATCCTTTAAAATTTAATATTTTCATCTTCCCATTTTCATCACTATTGTCCTCATAAAGCATTTTTTTAAGGAGGAAACAAAAAGAAATACTGAAGAAATATTGAAGAACATACTGAACTGTGACTTCAGAAATTAGTTCTGAAATTTATATTTTAAAAAATCTACAGAAAAGGTGGTAGAATGATCAGTTCTTTATATCTCTTTTTAAATCTCAGTTTATATCTATATATAATTTTATATATTTATTATTTTGACTGATCTACTTGAGAGTAAGTTATAGACATCATGACTCTTTCCTAAACATTTCAGCATCTATTTCCTAAGAACTAGGAGAGTCTCCTACATAAGCACCTACATAACACATAACCTTGACACTATAGTACCATTAATATATAGTACATACTCAAATTTCCCATATCGTTCCAGGAATTTCCTTAAGCTGTTTGTTGTTTATATGTTTGTTTCTGGATCTAGAATCCTGTTAACTATTATGCATTGTATTTAGTTGTCATGTTTCTTTAGTTGCCTTTAATCTGAAACATGTCCTCATTTTTTGGAGGGAGGGGTTCTCTACTAAGATTTTTTTCAAGATTCCAGGTCAGTTATCTTATAGAATGTCCCATGTGATCTGGATTTGTCTGGTTTCTTCCTCACAGTCAGATTCAAGCACTTTTGGCAGGAACACTGCATACTTGCAAGTGATGCTATATGCTTTTTATCACATCATATGAAGAGGCACATGGTATCAGCTCTTCCCATTACTGGTGCTAAGTTTGATCACTTGGTGAAGTGGTGTCCACCAGATTTCTTCACTGTAAAGAGCCTTTCTCCCTTTGTAATTCATATGTAATCTGTGGAGTGATACAATGAGGCATTGTATCATTGTGAATAAAGTATTCTCCAAAAACCTTTCACTTTCCATACTTTCAGCATATATTGATGAGCCTTGACTAAATCCATTGCTGCTTTGGTGGCTACAAAAATAATGAGTTGTCTAATCCTAACATTCTTTTTACATATACTAGTTAGCTAGTATTTTTCTGTAAAGAAAAGCTTTTGTTTTTACTTGCTTGTTATTTTTTTAAAGTATCATTATGGACTCATAGATTCATTTCAAGACTCAAGTTATCCCAAATTTGACCAGTTGGAGCTATTGAAAATGAGTTTTTGATATGGAAGTATTCTCAGTACTTGTTTGTGACCATAGTAAATCATTTTAACCATTTTTTTTTGTAAAGTAAAGATTACTGCCAATGTCATGGCTAAATATTTTTCTTTCTTAAATAGAGATACAAGTGAATAACAAGAGTTTACTGTTATGTTCTTAATCAAATCTTTCATTTTGTAACTATCTACCCTAAGGCAATAATCATGAAATGCCTTGAAATAAATAAAAGTGTTAGAGGCATCCTATACTTGTATCTTGATTTCAAAGGCGCAAGATCAGTAGCTGACCTTCAAGGGAGAGCCAGTAAAAGTTAATTGAATACACTGAATTAATAGTAAAACCAAAATGTCAAAGTCATGAAACATAGGCCAAATGATTGAAATAATATATATTAAGCATCTAATTGCATAGAAATAAGTAAAGCTCTTTTGCTATTCATAAGTGATTTTTATCTCCTTGTTACAATTTAAAATTTCCCCCTAATTGCTACTACTACAGTTTAGAAGATAGTCCTTCACTAACATGCCCATATTTTATTTCATAGAGAATACATAATAGAACTGTAATTAATAATAGGCTCTAGGAGTCTTTTTGATTCAGCACACTGGTAAATGAATATTTCTTTTTTCCTATCAATTTGTATTGCTCCCTGGATCAACAGTTTTTGTTGGTTTGTTTTTTGTTTTGCCAAAGCACTCTATCTCTGGGATAACAAATTGCTTAATAAAAGTTAGAAAGTGGGGTCCAAAAGAGATAGGATAAACTAATACATAAACTTTTCTGTGGGAAAAACTATGAATGGAAACTGACAAATAGATGCAGACATGTACATTTGGTATAGTTTTCTTTTTTAAACTGACTCTAACATAAATTTACATTAAAAAAACCCAATGCATAAATTGTGTCATTGTAGATTATCTAGAAAGTAGATAATATACTCATGGATTATTCAGAGCTGACTATAAATAGTTTAACCCAATCAGGATACTTGATCCCACCAGAAGTAGTAAATCACTCACTTCTTAGAGGCTCAGTATTATTTTCAAATCATTGTCAGACCATTTAATACATGGAAGGGAGTAATTTCTACTTCCTCTTTCTATTGCAGTTTTAATAGGAGTTTGAATTGTCTGCATTAGTTCATAGACTTAATATGCTATTTTTCCATTTTTATTAAATAAGGCAAAATATAGTTTATGATTTTAGGATAAAGCAATTATTTTAACTCTCTATTTGTAGTATGTGAATGGGAGAGATGAAATCATATATGGAAACAGAATTTCCACTGAAAATCAAGGAAGTGAAATCATTATTAAAGGGTAGGAAATTGTGCATTACCCTTTGAAGAGTTGCCAGAGATACATAAAGATATAGTAAAATGGCCTACTTTTTAGCAGTTTCAATTTAATATGTATTTTACCTTTAAATACATATTCAACTGGGATTCTTGTATATATTAGGAAGACATTTTAAATCACCCTGTATCAGCTGAACAGTATTTATTTTGTTTTATATTGTTGGTCTTACATAATATCCTTGATGAATTTTCAGGCCTGAAGGTGCCGTTTATTAAATTAGGGGTACAGCCCACTAAATTAATAAATTGTTACGGTGGAGGCACGCTTGTCTTCTGAATCTATAAGTGCATTGCTTAAATTACTGTTGGAATAATTTACACATGAAGAGGCTCTGGTGTTTAAAAAAGCTTTGGGTATTTCTTATCTCTGGAAATAATCCTGGACTAGGTGCTTAAGTGGATACAAGCAATAGTCTTTTCAAAGTAGTAATAATTCATACTATTCTGGATTTCCTAATACATTATCCTAGAAGCATGAATTATATATAACGTTAAAAGTGTTACATTTTGAGTCAAAAATTTTCATAAGAAGTAGGGAGACCGTCTCAACTGAGAAAATACGCTCATGATCTTGAAAAGGCTTAGTAAACTTTCCTTGTGAGATTTTTCTTTTTCTTAAAAGATCTGTAATAAGGTGAACAGAGAAAACATTTCAAGATCGAGGAAAAGGAAATTAGAACTTGGCTGCTGTTGCAAAAAAAAAAGATTGCTCCCCTCCCCCGTTATTTTCAGTAGTATAAAATTGAGGACGACTCCTGGCTTTTAATCTTGTGCCACTCTTTCTTATCCTTGGGCTGTGTATGTCAAATTTGTATGCTGATTGCTTACGTGTGACACACATCTCTATCCCAAATTTAGGTATTATGAAATTAAAAAGAAATGGTTTGGGTGAAACCTCCCCTCTGTGGCAGCAGAAATGCTGTCATTCTTGTATTCTTAGGGCCTGACTCTGTGCCTGGCACGTGGAATGGGTGAAATATAGTTTTGGTGAATATACACACGAATGAAGTACACAGAAAAAGTGCACCATGATGGAAAAAAATGCTTAATTATTCTGAGTCTAATATTTGCAACATATCTGGTTAATATCTGTCCATTATGTTTTTTTCCCATTCATCTTCTCCTAGAATCCATACAGCAAAGCATGGGCAATGGTTATTTTTTATTGATTTGAGTTCATACATCAATAATCTATCACAGCAAATAAATAGATAACATTCTATTAAGAAATCACTGCTGCTCCTTAACACCAAAACTACTCTTTAAAGGACTTATGTTGGCTAGAAACATCCAAACTGGCCTCAACTTCCAAACTAAACAAGACAACTGCTAATAGACAGGCTGGAGCCAAAATGATGGTTGTAAGGCAGCGGTGATGATGGTGGCAGTGATCAGGAGTTAAGATTTACCCCACTGTCCTCTTTTACTCTTCAGCAGGCATTTTATTTGATATGACAATGTCAACTGCTTTTCTTTTCTGCTCCTCAAAACTAACCTTATGGTGCTTCAGACTATGCTATGCCCTACAGTACAAATTTTGGTAAGATAATTACTTTTTTGGGTAAATACTTTTATCCCTCATCACTTCCATTTTTATTTTATTTTTTTGTATTTAGAACAGAAGTTCGTCTTAAAATTTATTTGCAAAACATCTATAATTACATTTTCAAGTACTCAAAAAATTGTTTCTCACGTTTGTACTTCACGTAAAGTGCAAAGATCTTTAGATGTGCTGAACACAAAATTAATCTGCTGTTATCCCTGTTTTACAGCTAGTTTGCTAGAATGTTATGAATAATAAATTGAAGACTCTCATGAATTGCCCAAAAGTTGAATCTAGAGTATTCAGGGTTGTGTTTTCTTTCTTTTCTCCCCCTCCTGGATTTTTTTGTTCTAGGGAGGTCACGTAAGGACGTCCGTGGAAGGGCTCTGTGCGCCATCTACTGACGGAATCTATATTTCTAGGGTCTGGAGAATGATAATTACCCCTGCATTTCGTTTTTAAAGCATTCTTTGAGAAAGGAGGGGTAATGGGAAAAGACTCGCTCTGACTGTGACTTCTTTAGTGACTCCTGGAATAAATCTGAACTCAGCAAACACATAAGAGACATCGGTTTCTCAGCGCGAGTGCAAATTACAAGAGAGAATCCCAAGAGAGCCCCGGTTGGCATTGGAAGAAGCCAAACCTTGAAGTCAATTCAAACGAAGAATAGGATTGTTGTTTTTCACCTGTGTGCGGAGCTACACTCGCTGCCTAAAGGTTGCCGCCTTGTAGGAAATGGCTTTACTAATGGCACATCCAGATAACCATCAGTTTCCAGTCTATTCCAAGTGACTTCTCTCCAATTTGGTTCTTTTATTAAAAATTTAATAATGCATAGCAAGTAGGTCCACCCTTCATGTAGATCCTAACACACAGCTTGTCTATGTGTATATAAACTTGGTCCTTATACAAACATACAGACACACTTATACGTACGCTTATAAGATGATATGCAACTATGTACATAAGAGTCAGTTGAGAAATTTAAGCTCTTGGACTTGAATTAAAATGTTTCTCCCCTCAGTCGTTCTCTCCACTCTGTGCTAAATCCAAGAGAAAGATAGGAGAAATTGGGGTCCTCAAGCCAAAAAAGTTTTCTTGTGAGTGGGGAAGAGCCGAGTATCAGTTTTAAAGTTGGAGGCTTGGATTGAAATTAAAGTTGGCCCGAAATGTTCGGATCTGAATCGCGTTAAGGTTCTGTTACCAGGTGAGAGAACTGAAAATTAACAACGAAGACCCCGGATGCCCCAGGTACCCTCCTTCCCGCTATACCTTTCTCTTTAATCCAAGGGCTCAGACAATTTACTTTCGTGGTTTTAAGAAAGAAAAATGAAAAGAAAGCAAAAAAGTCGAGCCAGAGTGAAGAACAGAGGCAGTAAAGAGGGAAGGCAGGAAGAAGAGAATGACGCCAAAGAAAAGATTTAGAAAGAAATTGGGAAGCGAGGGGAAAGGAAGAGAAAAGAAGGAAGATAAAGACGGCACAAAAGGAATGAGGGCTAGGAAGACGCAAGGATCTTTTTTCAACGAACCTAAGATACACCCATCTTTCACTTTCAAATCAATCGTCTAGATCTTATCCGCTTCCTTTGTAAAGGTTGTCTGCGTTGCTAAAGGAGGCTAGTCAGTACTCCTCGCCCCGCCCCACGCGTGGCTGCGCTGTTCTGTCCCCGGCCACCGAGACCCAGCACAGCCCGAGTGGGAACGTCGCAGGCGCGCGTCTCTGGGAACACGCCTGCGACTGGCTGTCACCGGGAACCTAACGGGATTAATACCCAGAGATGGGATTACGTTGGCTATCACCAATATGCCTAAAGATTATAATCCAATTTGTGCACATTACAGTCAGTATTAACTTTATCTGCTATTTTAAGACTCCCAGTTGCCCCGCGCGTCCTTAGAGGACAATCCTCCACGTTCTGATGCAACCGAGCAGGCTGTCAGGAGACGAAACATCTCGAAGAAAACAACTCCAATCCTGGTCCCCGAGGGTGTGCACCCGGCACTCCCAGGTGTCTCGCCTTCACCTGGGCACTGCTTTGTGATGCCTCCCAGTCGGGGATTACCAACGCGGGAGGCGTTCCCTTGGAAGGAAACAGCATTCTTGTTTCTTTCTCGTTCATTTCATTTTTATATTTTCGGCGGCAGTGGCAGAAGATGCCGGGGAGTGAGGGGTGGTTGGCGGGTGCCTGTGAGTGGATGGGCAAGGAGGCCCGGTGGTTGTTGCCCGTTATAACAGTCTCAGCTATTGCTTTTTGATGCTTATTTGTAGGGTGGTATTTCTTTTGCTCTGTCTTTTAATAAGTTTGTTTGGGTGTGAGTTCTTGTTAGCACAAAACCACAAAAAGACGTGGTGGAAAGTAAAAGAAAGCCGCCTCCCTCCCCCAAGCGTGCTAACTAACGACGAAGACTTGATTTAACACCCCTTCTCTGGCTGCTAGGGTCTCTAGGCAGTGGCTACATTCCAGCAGTTTTAATCCGTTTTTTATTGTAGGGCAAGAGGAGTTTACACAGGGGCTGGGACGGCTCCCCAGCTGGCTCCTCTCCCCACTCCAACGCCCCCTCCCCGCCCCGCCCTTCTCTCCACCCTCCCCACCCCACCCCCAGCAGGAACCTGTTACTTTAAGCGAGCCGTTCCAGTGTGGCGGAGCCGTCCGCCGGGGTTTCGGGATGTGGCCAGTGATTGGCTCTTTCGAGCTCCCCCTGGCTCGCTCGCTCGGCCTCCCCGCGCGCTCCGCCCCGCCCGCGCGCCCTCCCCTCCGCCCCGTGAGGCTCAGAGCCCTGGTGTCAGGCGCCACCGCGCATGCTCCGGAATCTCATCCTCTGGCCCTGGAGCTGCTGCTGCTGCTGCTGCTGCTTTTGCTTTTGGGGCTGAGTTTAATAAGCGAGCGAGCGAGCGAACGCGGGGGAAAAGGGCAGAGAATGTCCGCCATCTACCCTCCGCTCCTGGGCGCGCTCTCATTTATAGCAGCCTCTTCATGAATTACAGCTGAGGGGGGCGGGGGAGGGGGGTACCACACAACACCCCAGCAAACCTCCGGGCCCCCAGGCATGGCTAGCTCGGTAAGTACATGCAAAAATAATAAAAGACCCCTCCCCACCCCCGGCCTTTCCTCCCTCGCCCTGTGCCGCCGCCGCAGCCCAGACAGCGCCAGCGCTCCGCGGTTCCAATTAGAAAAAGGTTGGTACGGCTTGCAGGGAGCTGCTGCCTCTCCCTCAGCCTCCGCTCCCCTCCCTCTACACCCCACCCCCCCCGGCGCGCGCACACACACACTCACACACTCACACACACTCGCCCCTCCACCCCCCGCGCCTCCCTCCCTCCTCGCCTCTCTTTGCAATCGCAAGAAGCGCACTCTCACTCACACGCGCGCACTCGCACACACACACACTCACACACGGTGGAAGGAGGCGAATAATAACTCAGCCATATTTCAGCCGCCGCCGCCGCCAGGAGCCGCGGGCACAGTCCGGGACGCGGCGAGCAGCCTCAGCGGCCGCTACGATGGTGCGTTCTCCGCGACGCGCGTGTGTGAGCCGGAGTGTGCGGGCTGACAGCGGCGGGGCCGCACGCAACTTTGCCCCGGCGCCTGGCTGTGCGCAGTCGAGGATCGGCGGCTGTCCGCCCGCCGCCCTGCCTTTCTGAATTTCATTTTTTGGGGGGAGGTGGGCGGTACTTTGGGGCCACTTTGGCTCTTGGAAGTGTGTTGCGGGGGCTCCGTTAGGCTGGCCTCGCCGATCGCGTGGGGCTTTACGCTGGGGGTGAGGGGTTCCTTAAGTTATGGATGCCTCGGCGTGTTTTCCTGCGGGCGTTTGTGTGTGTGTGACGACGTCTCATTTTTGTTGTGCACGAACCCCGTGGTAAAAGCACGGGAGTTTGTGCCCATCAGCAGAGGCTGCCTGTAGTTTCCATTTCGCCTGGCACAGCGCTCCACACGCACGCACACACACACGTACACAAAGACTTCCTCGGCGTGTGCCTATCGCCGCGGTACTTTCGGGGAGGGAGCTCGTCCGAACCCCCCTCTGGTCCCAGCTACCTCCCTTCCCACGCTGGGAAACCGCCCCGGCATCGTCTCCTAATTGTCTTCTAATTTGTTTCCGATGCATTTGTTGTCGTGCATGTAGTGGCTGAGTGTGCTCTCTCTCTTCTCCCCGATCCCCGGACCCCCTTTCCCGATTGGGGGTAACATTCCGTTACAACCCCGGCGGGTGTGGATGCGGGGCCCCGGGCCCCGCGGGCCGGGTAGGGTGTGGGGTGTGCGCGCCCACGCGCGTAAACGTGAATGCAGAGGGCACCGCCGTTTCCTTTTATGTGCGTTTCAAGAAGGAGGAAAAAAAATGTCAGGCGCAATGTGCAGTGTCGAACGGTCGCCTTCCTGTTGTTCACGGCTGTCTCTCCTCCCGCTGCCCGCAGTGTGCCGTGCAGGTGAAGCTGGAGCTGGGGCACCGCGCCCAGGTGAGGAAAAAACCCACCGTGGAGGGCTTCACCCACGACTGGATGGTGTTCGTGCGCGGCCCGGAGCACAGTAACATACAGCACTTTGTGGAGAAAGTCGTCTTCCACTTGCACGAAAGCTTTCCTAGGCCAAAAAGAGGTAGGGCTCGAATACAAAAGGAGCTTGATAAAAAATGTCTTTACTGGCGGAGGAAACAATTGCTTGGCCCTGGCGGTCCCCCTGCTCCTCTCCCCGCCCCCCGCGTCGCGCTCGCCGGCGGAGCCTCGGGACTCGGGTGCGCGGCGCCGCGCTGGCCAGGTCCCGGCTCCCGCCCGCGCGCGCGACTTCGGCTTCGTGAAAGTCATTGCAGAGAAAGGACTGTCAGGTGTTGAGTGTTTATCCCAAGCCTGCCCTCAGCGGTCCTCTGGGATTAGCCGCGGCTTCCGTGGGGAAGGTGCAATTAGTTGTTGTGTTTGGAGGTGTGGGGAGTGGGGCTAGAGGGAATAAATAACTTGGGCCTTTTTCCCCCGTAGATAAATGGACATTTACCTGTGTTATTAGCAGAGAATGCGTGGGACGTAGTTATTGTTCCGTCTTGAGAAATCTCTTTAGGGTCTTCTCTGCCTTCCTGCCTGTGTATGAGCCACCAGGCTCCTGTTGTCATAGACTTTTCTTTTTGTGGGTTAGCCACCCCCAGCCTCCGCCGTCAGGATTTTGTTTAGTGGGGGAGTTTACTCATTCCTAGCCCCCAACGGCATTTGATTGCTCATTCAATTTTGAGCAGGGTTGCGAAGTGTCGGCCGATTGGTCTGCAGGGAAGAGGGTCCCTGCAGAGGTCGACGAAGCTAAGTTTCAGAGGAACCGTGTTGTCTTGTCTTGTTCTTCAGTCCTTCCCCACCTTGGTTTTCAGCCTTGGTATCTAGTTTGCATAATCCTGCCCAGCCTCTGAGGTCCCAAACATTTTCCATAAAGGACAGGACAGTTTTGAAGAAACGCAGGTGTTAACGTAAATTGAGAGAGGGTTTGAAAAATCCTGATTTCTATTCCCTTCAGCCTCAGGAAAGCTACTGTCTGGTTGTTTTAGTTGGATTAGTGGAGGTAACAATATAAATACAATAAGATGCTTTGTTTGTGAACAGGTTTATTTATCTAAGTCGACACAATAGTTAGTAGTTGTCTTCCATTTGATCCGTAATCTTTATTGGCATCTAGAACTCCTGCAGTTTCTTAGGGTAACCTCATAATAAATGCATTCTGCTTAGAGCTATGTGGGAATTATTGAACATTCAGGGGCTGAATAAAGAGAAACGCTGTGTGTCTTATCGGTGGCAGAAGCTTGTGTGGGTGCTTATTTTTGTTTCCAGAGCTCATGTAATGGGACATAGGATTGTATATGTTGCTTTTAATGGTTTGTTTTATAGCTTCTCTTGAAAACTTGAGCAGTTGAATTTGATGGGCTTTGCTGGATGGCTAATAAATGAACCAGCTTCTAATAGAGGTGTAGGAATATGCATGCCTATAGGAAATAACATTTAGATTTTGTTAGCATTTTCTATCAAAATACAACCAGGGATATTACACTTCATATTTCCTCTAACCTGTGATAAGGATGAGTATTGTCAAGTTTCTGTCACTACATGAGATCGGGTATGATGCTTCTTGGAATCTCGCTCTCCCTTTCCTGCGTGTCCATAGAGCCACTGCGGAGGAGTTTAAACAAAAGAAACCACCTTCTAAGATCCTTGGTACACACTATTATGCCTCCTTGGCTGCTGTTCACCTTGAGGTGAAATACACTTAACACAGAAAGCCGTATTTATTGCTTGAGGAAAACGAAGTCAGGTGGCAGTAGATGTAGCTCTTAAGATAACTTTGTTTAGGTGCCTGAACAATCAACAAATTGGCCTGATGAAATGAAAGATGACCACGCTTCCCATATTCCACCAGTGTTCTCTGCTTCAGTGGGTGTGTGTGGTGATGTCCCCCTTTATTTGCCATACCTGGTGCTTTTCGGTCCACCAAAAGGGACCGTGATGGCGCTGCCTGCCTGGTCCATACCTGGGAGTTGCTGCGTGGTAAGCCCCGTGGTATCACCTGTGTCTTCTCAGACATCTCTAGTGAGATTGTTGGCTTGTCCGTTGGGCTCTTCAATTTTTATTCTCAACTGTGGAGTTTCTTTACGTAGTCAGTCTATAAGCCATTGTTTGAAAATGTTTATTTTTGGATTTTTATTTGTATGTGTGCTTCCCATGATGTGACAAGTCCTGGGAAAAAAGCCAGCTTACATAGCCCAGGAGAGACCTTGTCATACTGTAATTACACATGATTCAGATTGCAGGAGAAGGTTTCTCTGTTCATTGGGAATAGGTAGTTGTAAATTCATGTAACACCAAACATGCCACTTAACACTGGGACTTACTTTTTGGCCTATAATGTCTTTCAAAATGGTAAGAATAAATACAGAATAAGAGTGGCAGGCATCTGTGTCTATTTCTATACCTTGTAAGGTGCTGTATTTGTGATATTATAGATCTGTCAATGTTAGGATTGGAAAAGGGAGAAACTGCAAAAATGGCTTTGTAGAAAAATCTGAGTTACAAGATATTTAAAAGAAATGCACATACTCTACTCAAGGGCTATTAATAACAAGTTAGATCACTTTCATTGTATATGGTAGCAGATAAACAGAAGTGGACCTCAGAACTGAGGACAAACTTCTCAGCCACGGAGATGGATGAGGTCTTAGTTTCATAAATCTTTGGCTTGCAGAAGTGAATTTTCAGGTTGATTTCCTTTATTTCACAGTAATATTATGAGAACTTGTAGAGGAAGAAATTATAGTATTTTTTAACTTGTTGCCTAATGAGAATTACATATACCCTTTCAGAATTGAGCTGATTGGACTTGAATTAATGAGGTTTTACTCTGTTCCAGAGGTGTATTGAAGACTTTCAATTTAAAACTACTAGCACAAAGTCATAGAGAAGAGATTTTGATGAAATAATGAAGCCTGGAATATCCATTATCCATTACAGAATAGGCAGGTCAGAGTATAATGCATTTTAAAACTATCTACTTGCAAAAAAAGACCATATCTTATTTATTAGTACCAAAGATTTATAATAGTCTGATATAACTGAAATGAATAGTCACATTCAAAACATTTCATTTAAAATATTAATGTTTTCATTTTTAGTATGATGTGAATTTGAGTGAACTTTCTTTTCAATTACAGCCATCCCTACCATTACAATCTGTTCCACTGACATTTATGATATGAAATCTGTTGCTTATTATTTTATGTAAGCTAATTTGGCCACTGGTATGATGGCTTTTTATTTGTAGCATTAGTCCTTTGAATGGGCATATAAAGCATAATAAATCCACACTTATAACTTTCCTTTGATTTAAGTGTTTGAGCCCAGCTTTAAGGTGTAGTTCTGATTTGTGTTAGTCTTCTGAAATAATTTGGATAACTTTTTATCAGGGCACCTAAAATTTGAGGATTTTCTAGTTGGAGGTATTACCGTGTTTCCCCCAAAATAACACCTAATCAGAAAATAAGCCCTAGCATGATTGAACATAAGCCCTAATGCATCTTTTGGAGCAAAAATTAACATAAGACCCGATCTTATTTTCGGGGAAACACAGTATGTGCACCTGATGTATTTTCTCTTCTGAGGAGTTTAAAAGGTGTAAAGAAAAAATAAAGATGGAAGACTATACTGATACATTCAGTGAGTGTTACAAGATTTGTGTAGAGTTTTGTATGGAATTAAGATGATCAGTGAGAACAGTTTTGTTACTTGGCATTTTGAAGCAACATATAGTATAATTTTCGAAGGCATTTAAAAGCTCAATTGCTAGAGGAAATCTCATGCTGTTAGTGAGAATAAATTGGGCACAGACATTTTGGAGGACATTTGACAAAATCTAATATGATTTTAAATCTTTATACCCTTTGGCCCAGAAATTTTACTTCTAGGAATTTTCCAACAGATATGGCTTTACAACTACACAAATATATAACATTTCTTGTGACTGTTTTTTCATAGCAGAAATTTGGAAGCAAGTCATATAGGGGACCTCAGTTGGGTAGGAGTAAATGGTGGTGATCTATAAAAAAAGGGTAAATCTCTTTGTAGATGCGTGAAGATCTTCAAGATATATTAAGTTAAATAAGGCAAATTGCCAAATCAGTGTGATCTCATTTTTAAAATGTATTTAAACAGATAAAACAAATATATGTGTGTATGTATATAAATAAATCCTGGGTGAGTGGGCACAGACTCTTACCAGTAGTTTTCCTTAGTGGGTGTTTATGGTGTTGGTGGTGATGGGAGGTTATTTTTGTAGTGTTTGATTTTTTTTTTTAAGTTAATTCTGTATATTGAAAAGCACTCCAGTGAACACGCATTACTTTTTAAGACTGAAGGACAAGAAGTAAAGACCCAATGTAGAATATTGCCTTTTAAACAGGGATTTAACATGTAGCTATCTAAATGTGATCTTTAACTTTCTTGGGTAGGTATTGTTGCTCAGTGGTGAAGCGTTAGGATTAGGAATTAAAGACATATTCAAGTGCTGATTTAAGAGATGCCTCCTGTTACCTTGAGCAAGTAACTTCTGTGTCTGTTCTCTCATTTGTGTTCTCACTTGTGTTAAGGGAATGATGATAGAGGAGAACCATTACCTCACAAGCTGAGGATTAAATATGAATCAGCTGTTCTCAAGTTTATTGGTTTTAAGACCCCTTTACACTTAAAAGCTGAAGACTCAAAAGAGCTTTTTCTATGTAAATTATGTCTATTAATAGTTACTTTATTAGAAATGAAATCAGAGACATTTTAAACAAATTCTAAAACAAAAAGTGAGAAGAGTGGCATTGTTTTACTTTTTGTGTGCAAATCTCTAATGTTTGTTTTAGTAGACAACAACTGGATCCTCTTCTGTGCTTCTGTGTTCACTCTGTTATTCACTGTTGTTATCACAGGTCATTGTAGCCCCTGAAAAACTCTGCTGTACATGCATGAGAGAATGAGAGTGAAAAAGGCAAATAATGTCTTAGAGTTATTATGAAAAGAGTTTTAACTTTACCAATTCCTGGGAAAGGTCTTGGGGATCCTGGGGTCCCTGGACTATGCTTGGAAAACCCCTGATGTAAAATAAAATATTCAGTATATAACCTGGCACAGATTAATTGCCCTATTCAGATGTGGAAGCTGACTTTTTAAAACCATTATTATTGTTGCTAATAAAAACACTCATTTAATGAAAAGAAAAGATCAATCTTCCAAGGTATTTATTTGCATGGTTAAATACCAGTGTAACAATTACCTAACAACTTTTTTCAGAAAAGGATAATCCGAATTTGGGTTTTACGGGATGTAGTTCACAGTTATTATCATTGTCCATTTGATGCTGGGTTATCTGTATTCTGCAGAATCCTTTTATGTCTATCATTTTAAGTGACTCTGTACAATTGCCTCGCAGAAGTAGATAGGACAGCGGTATCAACTGGTTTCAGAATTTTACCTTAAAGATCCTTTATTCCTTCTCTTGGTTCCTTGATGTTTCCTTCCAGTTCCATGGACCAGCCGTAGCCCTTTAGCTCTTTTTCTGGTCATCTATTACAGATGATCCCTGGTACTTAACACAGCTTTTACAGTTCTAAGATGTGGAATTTTTTTTTATTTTTATTTTTAAATCTCCTAGTAACTTCAGTCTTCAAAAGAGAACTTGGAAAGCTTAGCTACTTGGGACTGGGGGAAGATGTTAAATACAATTATACCAATTACATAATGAGGCAAGGATTTGATATATTACTGAACTTTACTCGATCTTAATCTTTATTGATCAGATTGTAGAATATTTTTGATCTCTGAAACATTACTTTCACAGTGTCTTAATAGAAACAATATAAATTTCTATAATTTGTTCCTTTGGCTTTGATACTTTGTTTGAGTTTATGTTTTTACTCTTCCGAGAAGAAGATAACGTAGAAAGAGAAATTCTGTTGTCTGAGTGAAAGTCTTTCACAACATTTTGTTTTGTGTGTGTGTGGCCACAGTCTCTAGTTTGTCCTCTTCCTCATAACATATATATATAGTTCAATGCTTTCATTTTTTCTCATATTTTGTGGTTCTCCTTATTCTTGTTTATAGTGCTGTATTCATTTTTGAAACTATATAATTTGTCTGAAAAGAGTAGATAAATAATTGCTTATTGATAGTGTTACAGATAATTTATAAGTTTTTAAAAAACTTAGATATCATAGAAATTGAGAAATTACATTGTACAGTTGTACAGAGCAGCTTTTACGAAGAACTCATGTATTATTTTTTTACATGCAAATGAAAATCGTGTTATTTTCTAATTTATAAATACGTGTTCATTGTAGAAAAATCAAAGTAGAAATAGAAAGAAAGGAGTTAGCCCCAAATTTTTCATAGATAACCATAATTAATACTTTGGTAGACATATTTACATATACTATATATTTGTGTGTGGACACACACACTTTTAAATATTAACTAACTATAAATTAACATTTATTCATTCAACAAGTTTTTTTTTTCTTTTTTTTTTTTTTTTGGAGCTCCTACTATGTGCCTAGACCATTTCTAGGAGCTGGGGATAAAGCACAGATGAACATTCCTGTCCTTGTGGTATATAATGGAATATGATCTTTTTAAGCCTGACTTTTGTGGTATTACGTTGAATATAGGTTGTTACACATTATTTGGACATTTAGATTGTCCTCAGTTTGAATGTGATATGACTATTGCTGTGGGAACATCTTTGATGTTCATTTTTATAGCTTTTCAATAATTTCCTCATGTTAAATTTCCAGAAGGGAGGTAGTTGAGTCAAGGTATATAGATTGTAAATTTTGATATGCATTACCAAACTTTCCTCCAAAAAGACTGTACCAGTTTGTACTTTCCCAGGTGTTAGGAGACTGCCCATTTCCCTACATGGTTGCCAATGCTGGAAATTACTAGTTTTGTTTTGTTTTGTTTTTAATCTTTGCCAATTTCCTGGATGAGACTATGCCTCATTTTTATTTGCATTTATTTGATTAGTAACGCCACATATCTTTATGTATGTGCTATATATTTACCGTTTTCATTTATGATATGCCTGTTTTGTGCCCTTTTTTGTATTCCTCAAAAAATACAAAGGAGAATACAAAGGAAAGAATGATGTAACAAACATTCAAATCCCCACTGCTAAGAATGAACAAGTGTTTACATTTTATCATATTTGCTTCCTTGTTTTGATTTTAGGGAATTAAGTATTACAGATTCAGCTAAAATTTTTAAATGCTTCTCAACCTTTTCTTCTAACTCTTCAGCCTTTCTTCCATCTATTTATGTAAATTTGCACATTTATGTTGCTACAAGTAATGTGATGTTCTGTCTTAAAATATTCATGAACTGTATCGTACTGGGCAAATCATTTTTTTTTCATTTGAGATGTAATTCACATACTATAACATGCACGCACTTAAAATGTAAAATTCAGTGGTTTTTAGTATATTTACAAGGCTGTGCAACAATTGCCACTATTTAATTCCAGAACATTTTCATGAGTGAATAATTTTGCATCTTGCTTCGCGCTCCCCACTCATACGTTTTTGAACCTTTTCATATTTCATTTGTCGAGAGCCAATTCATTCCCTTTCATTTGTTTGCTTAGTATTTCATCATAGGAATATGTTCTATGCTTGCTTTTCTGTTCCCTTATTAAGGAATATATAGGTCATTTTCCATTCTGTGCAGTGCACATCTTTGTACGTATTACCTTGTACAAATGAACAAGAGTTTGAATATAGGCCTAGAATTTGAGTTGTGGGTATGTTTGCATTTGTACTAGACATTGTCAGATTGCTCTACAAAGTAGTTGGTGACAGTTTATACTCTGTCAGGGAATGAGTACCATTTTCTCTATATCTTCAACATGTTTTAAGATTTCTTACTTTTGATATTTCATTGAAATATGATATATTTTTGTTTTCATTTGCATTTCTCTGGTTTCCAGTGGGCTTAAGCACTTTCTATATGTTTACTGACCATTTGGATTTCCTCTTTATTGACTTCTTTTTGTATCATTTGTCTTTAAGAAAGCTACTGGGATGTTTGTTTTTTAACTTAATCTGTAGGATGTTATTTTGTTTCTTTCTCTTGTAGCCTAATGTATAGTATCTTTTTGCCATATACATGTTTTTAATTTTGTCAGTGATCTATTTTGTTTTGTTTTCCTGTTTGGTTTTGGGGTTTTGTTGAAGAATATAATTTGGGGGCTTGGTAATGTGCTTAAGCAACAGACTTTATATGTGCATGATGCATTGAAAGGATTGGGGGAGGACGTCAGTGAGGCAAAGAGGAGGTCCCTGCCTTCAACGTGCTTGTGTCTTCTCGAGCTGGAAAGGACACTTGAGAGTCTTCATCTTTGTGCAGCCTCTCATTTTACTTTCAGTCAGCAGCCGAGAAATGTGAAGTGATCTTGCGTGTAGACACAATGAGTCACAAGTGTGCTAGTGCGAAGATAACTAGTAATAAATGGTGGTAAATGTTTACTTTTAAAACACTGAGTCATTATTCACTTATATTAGCAGACAAATGTTCAGCAATAACTGCTTTTGTAGACATGATCTAAGATTTAATTAAGTGGTGGTAACCATGGTAGATGCTGTTTCAAAGAAAGAAGTTCTATAGCTACTTGCAGGCAAAATCAAATTCATTTTACGGGTTAATGTAATGTTTTCCTTTGAGATCAAATCATTAGGAAAAATTGTTACCGAATGGTAGGTATCCTCTGAGATTTCCCCCCACCCCCCACATTGTGGTAGGGTTGCAATTCCATGAAGGATATAGAACATTGTTTTAAGAAATAATGTTGTATGACCTAATTCTTTTAACTGGAGTGTGAGAAGTTTTCAGTGGTTGAGGCCTGAAGAAAGCTATTATCATTGAATTTCTAAAAAGATAAGGCTAGCATTTGGGTGTGATTTAGTTGGTATGTAGTAGTTAACAATTAACTTTTTGGCGAGAATCAACGCACCATCGTTTTTTATTAAAAGTATGGCTTATTCTGAACTTAATTCTGAGATCCTTTCATGTAAAATAATATTCATAAACAATTATAAAGATGATAAGTTGAATTTAATTAGTTATTACCCACGTTAGAAGATTGATATTCTGAGTCAAACACATTTTAAAATATTTAATTTTGCCAAATGTAGATTTTTTTTTTCTTTGCTTCTTTCCAGAAGAAATCATTAGTTAGTTATTTTCCCATCAACACCCGGACAAAAGCTGTGTATGTATTGAATTTAAAAAGCAAAATATACATGAACAATTTCCTAAAATATTAACACCAGTAGCAGTGGCTTAGAGAGTAGGGAGATTTACATACCTCTTGATATTTCTAGATATAAATTTAGTCTGCAAGATGCCTTTAATTTTTGCAGGTAGGTTTTTTTTATGCCCTCCTTCCTCCTCCTCTCTCCAGGGTCGTGTTGGGAGAGATTATTCCAGGTATCTATTTATTTTAATAAAAATTTATAACATTTTAAAAATTAGTTTCAGGTCTATAAAACATTTTGAATGTTTTAAAAAAGGTTCATTATAGATTTCATGTCATCCATAACTTTTGCCAAAAATACTACATTAATATGAGTTGCTGAATATGAACGCTTTCCTTGCACTGAAGAAATAGTCTTCTATTTTAAAAAAAATGTTTTGTTTGACTTCTTTTCCTGTTCCTGTATCATAATCAGTTGTTTTGTGACTCAGTGAAAACTAGAGAGGTGAGGTTGTTGGGATATGGTTGCTTTTAGTGGTATGGGTTCTTCAGAATGTTGGTAGAGCTCCAGACGGTCTTATCAGACATGCTTGTTGTATGACTGTCCCTACCTGTGTACAGAAATACTGAGGAGAAGTGGGAAGCGACTTTCCATCATATGCAGCTTTTAGCACCAGTACGTGTATGCTTCAGTCAGTCCTGCACTCACCTCCTGTATTGCAGTAGAGTTCCACACACATCAGATAAGATGGGACTACATTGTATCACTATAGATAAGTAGTATCCATACCTTTGATCAATGTAGTCTAGACTTTGGAAGTTTTGGCAACAATATAACATACACGTAGCTATTATCAGTCAGAAAAAGAGTGTTAGAATCCAGACTTGAGCTTCCACTCCCTTAAGTGGTAAATTATTACTTAGTATCCTAAAAGTCATTTCTTCTGTACCTCTTGTAATTGACTTTGTGTAAACAGAACCACCACTTGAATTTAGCAGGAAACATTGTGTCGGCTGGGAAACACATTTTCTAGAATGTGTTTTAGGTTATGTTATAGGCAAAATGAATTTTTCTCCTTTTCTCTCTTTTCCTTTACCTACTTTGGCTGCTGTTTTGAAAGCCAGACACAAATTTGAGAGACTTGGCCAGGTCTATCATTTTTTTACTACTTAATCCCTGAAATACAACTAGCCTTTTAGCTTTAAAAATAGACAGATGTATTCCAGTAACTGGTAGGAACAGTATTTAGCAATGCAGCAGGAAGCCTTGGCCTGGGAGGTAGGAGGGATGTGTTTGGACTGAATAAGCTCTGTGGGCTTTCCTAGCTTTGAAATATTATTTTTTCCTTAGTTTTTAAAAATGGATAAATTCTGAGTGTGTCTTTGATCTGTTTTTATAATGATGAAATAATTTGCACTTATATGACAACTGTACATTGGTTAGTTATGCTAGATAATAGATAAGTGCTGCTGTATTTTATTTTTCACTTTTCATAAGTGTAGTAGTTTGAGAATGATTTTTTGAAAAACAAAATGTTGATATTTTGAAATTTTACTCTTTTTAATGATTAGTGAACAGTGAAATGGGTAAAAGACTTGCTGTAATAATAGGGAAGTAGAAGATAACAAGGGTAATTCACCAAGTAGGTGATTAAGTTTTAGTTATGAAAATTACTTTCTGATTATATTGTTGTCATTTACACCAGCCATCAACTACTTGGGGGTTGGAGCATTCCAAGAACTCAAGACACCCTGTGTTTATTTGAAACTTCTTCCTTAAATATGGCTCTTGACCAGATTGTTAGATCATTGGGTTTTTTATGAAACTTGACTGATTGATTGATTGATGTTTCATATAATGTAGGCCAGACCTTGACATTTTGTCACTCAGTTTGCTTTTATGAAGTATCGGATAACTTCTTTTGTTTCTATACCAATGGAATAATAATTGGGGACTTGGACTAACATTATCATGTAGACAAGTTAGAAGACACTGTATCAAATCTTTGATCACTCAACATACTTGCAGGGTTTTCTATTTAATAATTCAAATACTTAATTGAAGGTATCTTGAAGAGCAAGTGCCCTTCCAGACTTTACCTGCAACATGCTGCATAAAGTTTAGGTCGATGAAGATAATTTTAGTTATTGTTTTTAACTTGTTAAAGGGAATTGTCGAAGGACTAAGGATTTAATTTATACAAAAATACATAAATACAGACATTTTAAAGAGAAGCAAGTAAATGATAATTTTCTTATGTCATAAAAGGTACACAGTAGCTTGTAGTTAATGCTACTTGACAGTATTTCTGTGGAGGCCCTTTTTTTGGTTTATCATAATCATTGATTTTACTACTTGATTCAGTCCATTTACTTCATATCAGAATGGGCAGAATTATGCATCGTTACCTACATTTTGAGAATTGTGTGACAGATAAAAATACATCAATGAAAAGATGGAAAAAAATACTATAGTAAAATAGTAATAGAAGTTATTTTGGGGAGGTGGGATATTGGAAAATTCTTGTCATCAGTAAAATTTGTTGCATTTTTCAAGCTTTCTTGACACATCTAATGTGAAAGTAAAACTAGATTTTAAATGTGTTAAATATTTAAAAGTAAATATTTAAACATATGGACATGTTTACAATAAACTTTTTAGTTTTGTTTTTTTTTTGGTTTTGTTTAAGTAATCGCATATTGAACATATAGAGGAATGTCTTCTTCAAGGGACATTTTCATATCTTATTTAAAGTTTTAATCACGTCAGTTTGAGTGGTTTATTTTAACATTACTATATGCATGTTTCATAAGTTGATTGTAAGATTTCTGTGAATTATGTTATCTTTCTTAATTATTGTATTACAGTCATAAAATTAATCAGATTAACCTGATTTATAAGTACATGATTCATATAAGATAGTTTTCGTAACAGAAGGCAACTATATTTTATATTTCAGTACAGTATATGTTTTTGGAATACTTAGGAATGTTTGGAAAAGTTTTGATTTCCCCCCCATGGAGTTTTGATAAGGATAACTTTGTTAATTAATATGTTTAGCTTGATATGTTGTGTTAGAAAATTCTCCAGAGCCTAAATTTGACTTTAGAAATTGACTACAAATGAAAGAACTCTCATCATGTTTGAACGTATGATAATGGAGTTAGAAACAAATGGGATCTATAATCGGAAGTAAAGACCCATTTCCAGTTTGTGTCTTTATATATATTTTGGAAGTTAAACACTAAGTTACGAAAAATAAAAATTACCCTAAACTACCAAAACTAAGGCAAAAATAATATGTTTAGGGCAGGGAGAGAAGTGGTCCTTTTTGGATGGAGAATTGATGCATAATTGCATAAACACAAACAAGATACTATTTCACATATAGACTACAAAAATAACCAGAAGTTAAAAAAATTAAAATCAAAAGGTAATATTGTGTTTTATATACAGTGCAGATACGAATATTCCTTAAACACAACTAAAACTAATAATTTCTGCAAAATGAGAGATTTAATTTTAGTTGTCTTAAAAGGTCTTTTTGCAATCTGAAATTTATCTGATTGAGTCCATGATATTACAATCTGTGGGAAGCATCTTTACCTTTTTAATACAAAAAAAAAAAAAAATAGCCACTAAAAGTATACTTGCTCAAATACACAGTAAAACTATATGTCAAGTAAAAATAAGTCTGTATGAGATGCTTTTACAAAATTCCCAAATTATATTATCATTACCCAAATTAACTCAAGTTTAGAATACGAAATACAGAAACTGATGTTTGTGATCTGAACATTTCTTTATTCGCTACTTGACTAAAATTGCTACTTTAAGTTCTATTTGTTAGCATTTGGAATAACATTATTTTCCTTGGGCTTAATTTAGTTCTACTGATAAAATTTTGTTTGACTATTTCTATTCCTTTTGAGAAACTTCTAAGTGGGGTTCATAATGGCCGAGGTTCCTTTCTTCGGGATTAAGCCATGTATGAGAATGAGAAAGATATATTCTTTGGCACTATGACAACAGCTCACACTATTTGCTTCCTATTTTTATTGTTCCATTCATTCATGTCGGTGTCCTAACTGCAAAGATAGAAAATAAAGTCATTGTTTTAAAACCCTTGCTAACGAAATACTTGAGGGACCAATTGAAGACCTGCGAGTTTGAGTAATATGGAAACTTGGTCTGAGTATTGCAGATTGTTGTGTATTCCAAATTTGGTACTAAATTAAATAAATGTACTCATAGAATTTTATTATAGGACAGACAGAGCCGTAGCAGACCAAGATAATGTATAAATGGCCCTTATTTAGAGCACATAGAGGGGGGCGGCATGTTTTGCAGTGAAAGGAAGACTGAAGGATAAGGTGTTCTCTACTTGGGGACTTGTAAAGACCTCAGCATTTTCTTTATGTTATTGTAGAAAGACATTATTTTTGCTTTGGCGTGCTTAAAACTAAAGGGCAAATGATCCAAAAGAATAATCTTGAAATTCAATAGCAAGAAAACTACTTGACATTGTGGGCTGGAGGCCAGCAAACGTGTTGCTTTCATTGAATGCGTGGGAAATGGGGCAGGCCTGGAGTTTAAAGAGACAGGGTGCAGTACCCTAGAAAAGAAAAGCCTTCCTGTATGATTTGCTTACTTGGAGGAAAAAAATAGACTTAACGTTTTCTCTAAAGGATCTTTATTGGATCAACTGTTTTAGGCATTGAAAGACACTGAGTGAGTTTTTCCTAATGCCACCTCCCATCTCCCTAGCCATCTTCTCTTGTCTGAAATTGGTGCTGTAGTAAAATTGTTTATAACAGCGGAGAAGCAGCTTTTCAAATAAAAGTACTTTGTAGCCTGTTCAAATGGAGTATAATGTAATTCTCTCTGAAATTGAGCACTTATTACTTTGTTTATGTAGCTGTTTAAAAAAGGGGGTTGGGGTGGGATGAGGAGTGGAGGGGTGTATAGGAACCTCTGCTTTAGAAATTACTGTTTTTTCCTATGTCTGAGTTTTCCTCCCCCACCACTCATGAAT
Source organism: Rhinolophus sinicus (assembly GCF_036562045.2). Taxonomy (NCBI): domain Eukaryota; kingdom Metazoa; phylum Chordata; class Mammalia; order Chiroptera; family Rhinolophidae; genus Rhinolophus; species Rhinolophus sinicus. Next base: position 124,879,414 of record NC_133754.1, read on the forward strand.
CCCCCTCCCCCACCTCCCACAATCCCTCAATAAAATAGTATTTAAAAGACTTGAATAACCAGTCTTATGTACCAGCGTCTTGCCTGAGGCAATAATGTTGTACTATTTTTCAATGGGTGGTCTTGAATCTCCATGGGAGATTTTACAGGCAGTGGGCTCCAAGACCCACTAAGCAGGCATATTATATTGAACATAGCCAGTTAAATTCCTGAGCCATAGAGATAGTTTTACATTATTGAAATCCCATCGTTAATTACTTGCGAACCAATTTATTTAATTTTATTTGAAGAATTTCTGGTTTAAATCCCTTAAAGTGACACTTATTAACCCAGTAGTTGAGGTTTACTTTTTAAAACAAGTCAGCCATTCATATATATGTCAATTCAGGAACACCCATTTGTGGTGTATTTTAGTTCATAGAGGTTTTTTGTTTGTTTTAATTTTTCTCCTTTAGGAAACCAACACTGGTAGAGTAAAATGATAGGATCTGTTATCATCAGAAAGTGTATCAGATGGTTTATAAGCAGTATCTCTGAACTGTGGCATATAGCTAAATGTATACTAGCCTGAAATTTAACTAAAATTGCTTTGGGCCAAACCTTTGTGGAAATAAACAGGATTGGAATTAAAAATTAAATATTGGATTAAGATTGCCCTTTGGGAAAAAAAATCTTTTTTAGGTAAACTTACTTGAATAAAACAAACTTTATGCATTGTAAATATTGAAGTGAATGTTGCAGGCATGGGTATTTCTGCATAACTTAGTTTAAAATTGTTTTGGAGTTTCTTGCTAGTATGAACCTGTAGTTACTAACCAGAGGGCTAACAGAACGTTGTTGGGTCATTGATTTGATTACTTTGTTTCCCTTATTCACATTCTTCAGAAAATTATTTCTGAAGAAGGATGGATTTCCATTTAAAGTCAGTATTTGTAAGTCCTGATTAGTTAGATGTCTGAAATACCAGTTTTCCATAGGCGAAGTAGGAAAGAACAGGAGTAGACATCTCAGCTGTGTTGGTAATAACTGGATGATATATGATGAAAGAGCTTGTTTGTCTTAAACAGTGTAAGTAGTTTTAGGTGGGAAATTGTAACCCTAGAGAAACTGAGTTTGTTTCTGTTACAAAAATTATTGTACAGTTGTTTTAGGTCCTATATAAAATGGTATGAATTCTGCAGCTTTCTTCACTGATAGAAATCAAAGATCTGTGGCTCAACAGTTTACAGCAATGACTAACTGCTGCTTCTTTTTTTAGCTCGTTTAGCTAGTTCTTGAATAGCTAAAACATTTTCCAGTAGTTTTTATAAGTGGGTTTGAAGAAGTGATAGCCATCTGAAGTTTTATCTTGTGTAGTCAGTATTTAAAAGTTATTAAGGTTGTCTGCACCCCAAAAAGAAACAGCTCTTATGGATATACATGTGAATAAAAGTTAAAAGGTTGGTAAAAATGAGCTTGTCAAGTAAACTTACCGACTGAGGAATAATTTTGTTTTCATTTTCCATTCCCTTGGTTGAAAATGAAATAGAAACGATCTGGTTACTGAAGACCAGCGCTGTATTGGATCACTTCCTTGAGCTTTTGCTATGATCGTTAAAGGCAAAGTGAGACAGCTGCTCCAGATTTCGCCAGTAGCCTCACAAAAGAAGTTGTTTAACCCTGTTGGTTTCAGACACTATCAATTCTACCTTGCAAATGTACATGCTGCGTTAGATATGACTCTCTGATTATGATTTGCACTTTTGACTTATAGGAAGGTAGGGTGGCAGAAAATGAGTCATTTGAGCATTTATTACTGTACAGTTTCATGTCTTGGAATGTGACATATTTCAACATTTTTGCTTATACTTAGATTTTAAAACTTCAAGTAAGACTTTCTAAAGTTAGACCTTGCTTTTTGTATCTAAAGCCCTTTATGGAATTGTGAAAATTGTAAAAAAAAAAAAAAAAAAAAAGTGTGAAAATTGAGTTTGATTTATAACCCATGATAATTGGATATTTAAATGTCCTTTTTGGGGCTTGAAGTTCAGAGGAAGTACTAAGTCATTGACTTTAAAATCACAGTTTGGATAAGTGTACAATTAGACCAATGTCATCTCCTCCCGAAATTGATGTTATAATGTTAAAAACCCCAACGATGTTGGTTTCCTTTTGTATAACGTGTTTGCATTATTGCTATAGGTTTAAAGGGCAGGGAAATACTTTACTGTTAAGGCTGAGGAGGGCAGGATTTGGGAACCTACTGCTACGTGATTAAATCAGTGTGTTTGCCCTGAGGCTTCAGCCATTCAATCTGAATTCATAGCCTAAAATTTTGGATTCCTTCTCTGTTTGAAAATAATACTTCTTAAAAATCTTAGGGCTGCCTTTGCCGACTCACATGAAAACTATTGAGGCAAATTATCAGGGTTGAGATTTTCATGCAATCAAGACTGAAGATACATTTCAGTATTTTAAAGAGAAAGTTCACAGCCATTTTACATAAAATTTTACTGGGCTTTTCATTAATCCAAAATAACTGGTCTATAAGTACTTTATCAGTGAAAACTGCTCAGCATGTAAAACGAGGAGTAGAAGAGCACAAAGGCTTCCTGCAAATTAAGGGCACAATGAGTACTAACGGACGTTCCAGCCAGCTCCAGCTGTGAGATTATTATAGTTTTTGCAAACCCTTTTCTCTCAAAACTAAATCAAGAATGGTAGGGTCCTGATAAAAAGAAGTGTAGAAAAGCCTAACTAATCCTTAGATGAGTTACTTCAAACGTGCCAAAATAGAATAAAATCAGTTAATAGCATGGATTAAAGGTTACTTTTAATGCATTTTATCACTCACATTGGGAATTTTGTTGTATGTTAATGCATTTGGCCTTGGTTTAAAAGCTCCAGAGAAAAAGTATAATTAAATTTGAGAGATTACACAATCACATTGTTACGAGGAAATTTAGTACCAATGTTAGGTGCCAGATTTGACCTAAGAGATAAAAGCTGTGTACTTGAGATCGGAGCTAGAAACAGGTGGCTCCAATTTTGATGGTACGTTTTCGGGTTATTATGAGAGGGCTCATTTGTGTACTTCTAAGAGCTGATTTATTATATAGATTTTTAAAAACGTGGCTCTGTGTGTTTGGATAAGTATGTACAAGTGATTCCTTGGATAAGATCACAGAAGAGTTCTAAACTCAGATTAAAGTTTTAAAAGTGCTTGATTCTTACATGTGGTAAAGGGGAGATGGAGAAATAAGAGGTGAGTTTTGGGTTCAAAGGTAGCCTTTATGTTTTATGCAGAGTATCTGAAACGGTCTTTTGTGTACACAGGGAGGCTATATTATCTGTACTTTTCATTTAGAATCACATGTTTGCCAACTGCTTAATTTGTGAAATATTTTTTCCATATAACTGGCATATTAGGATAGAGCTACCCAAGTATCAGATTAAGGAGAAACTGATTTGGCATGATGGTAAGAAGAATTAAAAGATAAAGCAACATATCTTTCTCTTCTTAGGTGCAGATATACAGATGCAGGTATAGGGGTGTGTGTATCTGTATGTATCAGCCTTAATACAATTTTATTGTAAGAACCTGGGCAATAGGAGATTTTATAATCATGTCGCATTTGCCATTCCTCTGAGATGCTAAATTGTAAGTTTCTCTGGTGGGACTTCGTATCTATTTCCTTGTAATAGATGTATTGTATGTGCTGTAGCTAAATAGGAAATAGCCTGACTAGTACTCCAAGCACATGTGTGCTGTATATGTTAGATATTTGTGTGTGTATGCCATCCACATATAATGTAGTGATTTTTAATAAGCTGTGTAAGAATAAAGTCCTATTAATTTATAGCCAAAACGTACAATCGCCTATACATAAATTTCCTCTTGTTTGATATTCTAACCAAATTTAACCTTATACAAAGCTTCTAGCTTCAATGAGTTTTGCAACATTGAACAAATACTGTGCTGTATAACTTTTTATGTGCGCAAGAAGCTGAGCTTTCATTCTCTCCCAGTAAGTTCCCATGGGATAAGTTATTCTAGTAAATCAGAAATTTTCTCTGAAAGCAAAGTAGTTCTTAATTTTTGGAGGCTTGAGAATGGGGGAAATAGCCATATACATGAGGAGGAAGAAATTCCTCCGTGTTTCCCGGAAAATAAGACCTAGCCGGACCATCAACTCTAATGTGTCTTTTGGAGCAAAAATTAATATAAGACCCCGTCTTACATTATATTATATGATATAAGACCCGGTCTTATTTTACTATAATTTTTGCTCCAAAAGACACATTAGAGCTGATGGTCTGGCTAGGTCTTATTTTTGGGGAAACACAGTAGTTGGCCAGCATCACTAAAGAAACAATTCAAAGTACTTGGACCTCTTAAATTCTCTTGAGGGAAGAAACCCCACCACAATGCTGCCGAATTGTTTTACCTCTGTAGTGTAGTTATGTCTTTGTGTGTTTATAGGAGTGGGAACATTTTATCTTCTGTGTTTCTGTTGAGGTTGTTTTTCAGTAGTGCCCCAAGAAAAGTCTTGGAGGCCAGCTTTGAAGCCCTGTGGCCAAGCTGGATATCAAAGAGCCAGAGGAATCCGGGCAGTAATTGTTTTATGGCTGGCCAGAAATCAGACCTATTTGTATAGGTAGCACACAAAATAGCTGTGATTTGACAATTTGGTGCTATTTATACCTACCATAAAAAGAGAAAAGAAAAAGTTTAAGGGGTATTTTGGAAACAGGAACTAAGCTGTAAATGCAAATTGCTTCACCATTTTCTCAAAGGAACAAAAAAGGAAAGGATTTAGGAAGTTTTTATTGAGGCTACGTTATTGAGGATCTGTCTGCTTTCAGAACATTTAATATTGTACTCATGCTGAAACTGAATTTCTTTCTGTTTGCAGTTTTTTTTTCTCCCTATTCCCATCTGATTAAAATTATTTTTGTGGAGTAAAAGAAACTCTCTGGAGGAAGGATAGTGAAAAAATCACAAAGTTTCCAACTCTATCTTAATAGACCTTTAAAATTCCATCTTACTATTGTTATTTAGCTTGGGATAAGAACCATCTGCTATAACTAAAGCAAATTTTTTCTTTTCAAATAAGTTATATTTTCAACAAGTAGTCATAGGTTGTTTACTGTGGGTGAGGATTTGCCAGGTAAATTTTCATGGCTTTTAGGATACATGAAGAAGAAATTTCTCACGACTATTCTTAATCTGTCCACTAGAGAGATCTTTTAAAATACAGAGTGCCTCAATTGTTACTCTCCTTGACTACATTCCAAGCTCAAGGTGGGCAGTGTATCTTGGTTTATCTGTACTTCAATGAGCAGTCCAAAGTGAAGTTTGTTTCTAGAATGTCATTCAGACCTTTTGAGGTTGTCAAATGCTTCATTGTTTTGCCTTGAAACCCTCAGCCCCAGAGCAGTCTGAGTCTGGGGCAGCGGTGCAGAGAAAAAGTAAACACATCTATGATTGACTACATTTTTTTTTTTTTTTTTTTTTTTTTTTTAACGAAACCTTAGAAATGCCTTAGGGACCCCATGGGCTTCTTCATAATTTAAAACCATTTTACCATTGAAGGCATTTCAGGCCTGTTGAATTGGGACTGTATTAATTTGCTTTGGTTTTAATTTTTTTCATTGGATTCTGATCTTCCAGTAATCGAAGTGGTCTTTGTTAAGTGTACATTAATTTCTGGGGGAGATACTATGGTTTTGATTGGATAATGAGAGTTCACTGAGAGTAAGAAAAAAGAAATGGAAACTGATGGAGATAAATACAGTGTTGGAAGAGTCAGTTTTGTCTTCTTTCTTTGAATGAAGAGTTAGAATTTAATAAATTGTGTGAAGCATCAGAGCGTCAGAATAAAGATTTAAAATGGGAATTTCCTAAAAGCCTGATACCAAATTGGATTTCAAGATGGATTCCTCTTAGGAAAATAGGTGAAACCACTCTAATAGAGAAGAAACATTCTGGATTGCTGTTACTCATCACCAGTATGAAAACTCAGATGGGGAAGAAGATGAGGACAGAAGTAGTTGCAGACCAGCCCTGTGGGTAGAGAATGTGCAGCAGGATTACGGCTGGGTCAGGAAAGGTTGTATGTGTAAAGTGATGTTATTCAGCCAACAGTAAGCCTCTACTATGTGCCAGGAACTGCTCGAAGCATCGAGGATACTACCAGGAACAGAAGTGGTTCTTGTCTTCTAGGAATGGTTAGTCTGGCATCAGGCATGTAAAAAATAAATAAATAAAAAATCACAATACAAGAAGATGAGTGCTTTTATGAAGCTATGAAAAGCAAAGCTGTGGAAACAAAGGTCTGAGTGATTAGTTCTACCCAGGTATCTGAATTTGAATTGTTCTTCTTTTTTTTTTTTTTTAATTGCAAATGAGAAGTCTAATAAAAAAGAATTGTGTGGATTAAAAGAAAATTACCCTGAATTTCTCAAGGATGGATTTGCATCTCTCCGATGTTTCTCTTTAAAAGGCTGGATGGTGTGTTGAGAGTTTCTGAAATCTCTGGGCTAGGCTCATAGACTATAGAGTTATATAGCTGAAGGGATGGGACAGCGGTTTATTGTTACTGAATGTTTAATTCTGTATCCCATTATTCACGTTTTACATATGTGGATCTAAGACTCAAGGTGAAGTAACTTTCCCAAGGTCCATATAGCTTGAGAACAGTGACCATGTGTCCTGTTTGCTAGGGATAGTTTCATTTTATGCCTGTTGTTCTGTGTCCCTCTCAAAACTGGTATTTTTTTGGATGATTGATTGTATGGTCACTCTCTTTTTGAATGGCATAAATAAGATTTAAACTCAGGCCTTTTTGGCTCCAAGTCATAAGCTCACCACAGTTTTACTCTTTTTATACTATGCCTCTAAGTCCTGTCTCTATTTCCAGGTTGGTCTATTAAGAAGGATTCTGAGGCATATGTCTGGTTCAGTACAGCATTCAGTACTAGGATGGTGATGTTTATTGTGGGTGATGGAAAGAAAGCATGCATGGTCTTTTTTTTTTTTTTTTAATATCCTGTTACTAAAATGTTTTAGAATGTAATTGAATTTCCTTCAGAAATTCCAAAGGCATTTGAGGAACTTTGTCTTAGGACCTTATCTGTAAATATCAGTCATCATTGCATGATACCAATCAAGAAAATTCCAGTGATTTGAGTCTTCTGGATAAATGGAAATTTGGTGCATCTCTTGATCACTGAACATGTTGCTTTTCCTTTAATTTCTGATTCCCTTTATATACCTAATCAGAAGCCTAGAGCAGCAGAATAGGGCTTGAGGAAAGTAGCTTTAATTTGGAAAAGAAAATTGGAAACTTATGTTCTGATTTGCTCAGACTGGTTAGCTTTTCCACCAGGTTTGCTGGACAAATACTGAGTATATCACCTTTATTTGGTCCCATTTAAATGGCTCAACACTTCAGGTGTATTGTCTATCAAGTAGGTTAGCTAAAACGTAAAACAGATTTAATTTACTAATAATCAGTTTGAGTAATTAAAGAGTTTGTTTTGTTCTGTCTCATTGCTCTTAAATGCTGTGTCACTTTTCATCAGAAGATGGTGTGATTCGAGCAGTCCTCACCGAGGCTGTAGTCTTCTCCACTTCAAGAAGGACTGATATCAACTATCTGTTAGCTTTTGAGTCAACTAGAGGGTTTCAAGAAAACTAAAGCCATTTGAGAGAGCGTCTGGGTTAGGTGATTTTGGGGTGGGATGCAAATGCCTCATGTTGCTCATCCTGCTTCTCAACCAGATTTACACATCTGTTCAGCAGTGTGACTTCTCTGCCTTTGAAAAGCTCAGAGACTTTATGGTAGGGGGAGGGGAGATAGACTTGTACCTAAGCAGTTACATTTCCGAACAACTTAATTGAGAATTGTAGTTGATGTAAGAATGGAGTTTCGTGGGAACATAAAGGGGAAGTCCATACGAAGATGAGCACAGTTATGTTTCCATTTATGTAGCATATGTTTGAACCTGACTCTCTTTCCATATTTTGTACCATTTTTAGCTTATACAGCATTTTATGTTGTTTTGCCTTTTTTTTTTTTTGGTCAGGGACTGTTTATGACCCAACTTGAACAATACAATGAAATTCTTTTTTAGCTCAAGCTGTTGTGAAGCCAAAAATAGATCTGGGCTGAGATTGGACTTTGTGGCATAAGTTGTGGTTTGTAGGTTATGGCTATTATTGTTCCAACAAATAAGTCTAATTTTAAAGTTATTTAGAAGTGACGCAAATGTTGCTGAGACAAAAGTGGACCTGGTTGATTTTAAAATGGTGCTTTCGAACAACAAGCAGATGCCTATGTTTAAAGGGTTGTTTGGAATGGAATTGTTTTAGTTAACAAAAATTAGTATGCTTTTCTGGAATAGTCGGGTTGCAGACGGCAGTCCGGTAGGAACCCTACCTGTTGTAATTCCTCCACCCCCGTCCCTGGCTCCCCCTTTCTCTTTGTTTCTGTTCTCTGGAAATTCAAAAGCATGCAATAGGTTTCAGAGAAAGAAAACCCAAAGATAGGAAAAACAAGATGAAAACTCTTCTGGCATATTGGTCAAGTTCAGTGCAGGAGCTTCGCTCTGCAACAATACCTGTGGTCAGAAGAAGTATGGAAGAGACTAATAATAAACATTGAAAGGGTACGGAGGCCTGAACTTCATTTACATGGCTCAAAAGTAGATGGTTTTCTGAGGCTCTTAATTAAAGAGTGTATGAAGGTAGATTTGTTGCAAAAGAAAGCTTATTCAGATTTTTTATCTGATACCTATATACAAATCACTTGACAGCCAAGTAGGATCTGTTTCTGATTTAAGACCACACATTCTTTTTGAACAGTATTTTTTTTAAATTACTGTATCACTCACACTTTTGCTCATAGGAGGTATTGCATAAACATTTTATAATAAGATACCTTTGTAAAGCCCTTGACATATAAAAGTACTTTAGTAGTCATAACTAGTATTTAACACCGACTGTGTGCCCGGGTAGGTACTAAGTACTCTGCAAGAACGACCTAGTTAGTCTAATGATCACCCTATGAGTCGGATTGCCACCAGTACCACCCTCATGATATACAACTTCAACACAAAAACCAACAGTATTCTATACCGTTTCAATAAACAATCCAAGAATGAAATTAAGAAAGCAATTCCATTTACAATAGCATAAAAAAGATAAGATACTTATGAATACCTTTAAAAAAAAGAAGTGTGAAACTTACGCTCTGAAACTAGAAAACATTCATAGAAAAACTGAAACTAGAAGAAATTAAAGAATATCTAAATAAATGGAAAAATATTCCATGTTCATCAGTCGGGAGACTTAATAGTGTTAAGATGATAATAATCCCCAAATTGATCTACAGGGTCAGTGCAATCTGTCAGAATCCTAACTGGTGTCTTTGTAGAAATTGACAAGCTGATTTAAAATTCATGTGGAATTTGAAGAGACTCAGAATAGCCAAAACAATCTTGAAAAAGAGCAAAAGAGTTGGAAAATTCACACCTCTCAATTTCAAAACTTACTACACGGCAACATTAATCAGGACAGTGAGATACTGACATAGGATAGACATACAGACCAATGGGACAGAACTGAGAATTCAGAAATAAAAAAAAACCTGTGTATCTCTGACCAATACCATCAGCAGGCAAAGAATAGTCTTTTCCATAAATGGTGCTCAGAGAACTGGAGAACTACATGCAAAAGAATGAAATTGGACCCTTACCTCATACCACATATAAAGTTTAACTCAAAATATATCAAAGATAGAAGTTATAAGAGCTCTAATTATGAAACTCTTAGAGAAAGCATAGGGATTAATTTTTATTACCTTGGAATTGATAGGCAATGGATTCTTACAATTTACACCAAAGCATGATCAACAAAAGCAAAAATAGATACATTGGATTTTATAAATATTATAAAAACTTTGGTGCTTCAAATGGACTCTCAAGAAAATGAAAAGACAGCCCACGGAATTTTAAATCGTATATCTGATAATGGCTTGTATATAGAAGACACATACATGTAACACAATTATGTGACCAATAGCCCAATGAAAAGTGGGTAAAGGATCTGCATAGACATTTCTTCAAAAAAGAGAAACAAATAGCCAATAAGTATGTGAAAGCTGCGCAACATCATTAATTATCAGGGAAATGCAAATCAAAACCACAGTGAAATACCACATATGCACGAGGATGGCTATAATAAAAATTTGTATAACAAATATTGGTTAGGATGTGGAGAGATCAGAACTCCCCTCACACGCTGCTGGAGGGAAGGTACAATGGTGCATCCACTTGAGGAAACAGTTTGGTGGTTCCTTGAACAGTTAACCATAGAGTTCCCATATGACACAGCATTTCTAGTCCATGGTGTCTAAATACTTAAGAGAAAAGAAAATATATGTCCACACAAAAACTGGCACATGAATGTTTATAGTAGCATTTTTCATATCCAAAAGGCAGAAACAACCCATATGTCCATCAAGTAATGAGTGGATAAACAAAATGTGGTATATTCATACAGTGGAATATTGTTTGGCCATAAAAAGGAAGGAAATATTAATATGTACAGACTACAACATGGGCGAACCTTGAAAACAGTGTGCTAAGTGAGAAGAGCCAGTCACAGACCACATATTACTTAATTATATTCATGTCAAATGAGCAGAATAGGGAAATCTATGGAGACAGGAAGTAGATCAGTGATTGCTTAGGGCTGGGGAGTTTGGGGGAAAGAGAAGGGGATCGTTAAAGGGATTCCTTTTCTTGAGATGATGAAAATGTTCTCAAATTAACTGTGGTGACGGTTACACATATCTGAATGTGCTAAAAAACATTAAATTGCCTTATGTTAAACAGATAACTATATGGCATGTGAATATCCTAATAAAGTTGTTATTCAAAAAAAGTTGCCTAACTCGCATTAATAAAAATGCTGGCATAAAGCAGTATCTTCATATTTATACGTTTATACATTATAAATTGAACCTTGATGGCATGCCTTTTCTCTGGTAGAAGGCAGATGTCAACGTTCCAGGCTTTTTGATTGCCCCAATATGATTGCCCCAAGGAGCATTGTTTCCTAGGTTGAGCAAAACTTCTGTAATTCTTCTCTTTTGTAATTTTACTTTATGCAACTTTGTGTATGTGTTTGTTTTATTTCCATATATGAAAAATATAAGCACTTAGTTGATAGGAAATAGTGACAACTGATATTCATTGAATGCTTACATGTATAGATACTACCGTGTTTCCACGAAAATAAGACCTAGCCCGACCATCAGCTCTACTGCGTCTTTTGGAGCAAAAATTAATATAAGACCTGGTATTATATTAATTAGAGCTGATTGTCCAGCTAGGTCTTATTTTCGGGGAAACACGGTACTTCAAATTATTTTAATGTGTTATTCAATAAATCTCACAACAACTCTATAGAGTATAGTAACCCTGAATTCAAAGATGGGGAAATTGAGGCATGGGGTAAGAAACTTAGTCGAAGTCAAGTAGTAAGTAAGTGACAGAATATAGTACTTGGTGGCAGCAATACTTTGTAGTATTCTGGGCCAGCTAATGTCTTATCTTATGCAATAGGTGTTTCTGGCAGTGTGTGTTTAAAATAACATTTTATAAGTGAAGCCATATTTTAGTGTTCTAAAGGAGCCTGTTATTTTAAACGAAAACTGCAAATAAATCAGTTCCTTTTTAATCAGTCTTCACACTTGTGACATCTTAAATCAGGATACTTCTCTATGTTTGATTGAATGCACTGATTTCTCTGCTAATTCTGTTGATTTGGGGTAGGTTTAAGTTGGATTAGTTTCATTCTGCAAACTTATTGAGGACCTATTTTTTTGTAGTGAAAAGTCATATAAGAAAACTCAAAGAAGGTAATTCCTGATCTAGAATTAACTGGTGGTAGAAGCTTATCAAATAGCTTTCTCTGAAGCCTGTCCTTAATTTAAGCTTGCAAATTATATTGCCTTTCATATCTAGGTTTTGTATATACTCTACAGCTGCACCGTCCAAAACAATAGCCACTAGACACGTGTGGCTATTTAAAGGTACATATAAATTAATCAGAATTAAAATTCAGGCATATTTCAAGTGAAGCTGCACATAGCTAGTGGCAGCCATATTGGACAGAGCTGATCTAGAGAAATGGTAACATCCTCACAACTTCTTTTTATAGTGGAATTTAGAAGGTATGTTTGCTTTTGTAGGGAATGGAAAGTAGAGGGAAAAGGATCTGATGGGACTTTTTATATAAAATTATGTTGCATTTTTTTAACCAGAAGAAAAGCATAAAAATAAGTTCTTTGTTATATGGGAGCCTTCATAAGGTAATGAAGACCCAAAGAAACAGACCTGAGCACTTTAAACTAGGTTTGACCCCTTAATACTTAAGGCATGTGTCTCCTAAGAGTCAGGATGTTGTCCTGTATAACACTATTACCATTATCAACACAAGAAAGAAATGATCAGTTTGTCTCCAATACCATATAATGCTAGGCCTATTTAAATATGCATTGTCTTCCAAGTATCTCTTTTGGTCATTTTTTTCCAAACAAGGATCCCATCAAGTTTTATGCAGGTCTTTAGTCTGGAGCAGTCCCCACACCTTTTATTTTTTATTTTCATGACATGACAACTCCCAACTTTATTTTGAAGAATTTCAAACCTATAATAAAGTTGAAAAAGTAGTGTAAGGAATGTTTAGATTCATTCGTTGTTACTGCTTTGCTTCATGTGCTTTATCTCTTTGTTTATACCTCCCAGTCACTTGAAAGTGAGTTGCAAATATCATGATCTCCGCTCCTAAACACATCATGATGTCTTTTCTAAGGAAAATAATGTTCTCCTGCAAACCACCAAACTACCGATCCTATCTAAGATTTAACATTAGCCTTAAGGTGTCTGTCTTTTTTGTATCCTTAGCTGTAGGACATTTCTCCCACTTCTACATTTCCTTTGTTGTTTTTTTTATCTTGACATTGACATCTTTCAAGAGGCCAGGTCAGTTGTCTTAGAGAACCTCCTATAATCTGGATTTGTCTGATCTTTTCCTTATAGAGTCATTTAACTTGAATTTTCTATCCCTTGTATTTCTTGTCAATGGGAGATCTGTAAGCTTTGTTCTATTTAGGTTAAGTATTTTTAGTGAGAAACTTTCATAGGTACTTCTTGTTGCACTTTACATCGGGAGGTGCCTAGTGTAGATGATCGCAATATTCCCGATACTGAGTTTTATCACTTGGTGCAAGTGGCAAAAGCTGTTATAAAGCTACACTTTCCCCCTGCAATTACCATGTGACCAGTATGATGATACTTTGTATCTTTCAAATGTCATCTTCCACCTTGGCCTTTCATGGGATGGTTTTAGCATCTACTGATTCTTTAGGGAGGAACCTGAATTAGCTTTCACTGGCATTATACACAGGTGATTTTCTTAGTTCGGTGGCACCGGTGATTTTTTTCCTAACTTGGTAGCACTTATTAAAAGGGTACATATGGGATCTATTCCATTTCCCTCCACCCTTCCACTTTTTACAATTAATATATGGTTTTTCAAATAGTTTAAATCATGGAAAGGTTTTCTGGTCTGATTTTATGGTTTCATTTAGTTAAATATGTGATAATATAAATTCTCTACATAATCTGATGGGGGAGGTGGTTCTAGGGGGGAGGAAATGGATTCTAGTCAAATGTTTGTGGCTATTTGAATTTAGAATATTGAATCCCTTGTTTCGAGATTTTAAATTGGCGTATGGTTCCTGCAGAGTCGTACTATTTCAGAAGAAATTTCTGCTTCTGTAGAGTTAGCTACACATCAGGAAAACTTGGGGAGCTTTTAGTAAGTTCTGGGCATGGCCATCAGGCATGCCATCATATACTTCACAGCTTTGGAGGCAAGTGTTGGAATGTAACTATATAAACTTTTTCTTTTTCTTTGCTTGCTCTTTCATTACTTCTTTGGTTTTATCACCAAGGATGGGTGTGAAAGCAACTTGTCTGAAATTTTGTTGCCCAGAGGGAGTAACTTGAAATTCCCAGGATAGTTTTAGAGCTGTTTCTTGATCTTGGAATGATGGAGCAGACCTCCTGGTAATTCTCTGGCTGAAGTGAACATGGATTCTAGGAGGGGTCTGGTGAGGCCTGAGTGTAATGGGTTTTTTCTTTTCTCCTTCTCTTTTTTGCTTATGAGTCTTTGTTAAGGAATTTTTCAAACCTTTTGAAGTAATGGTTACTTTAAATTAAAAACAAAAAAGCCATATAACTAGCTGTAGTGTTATGAGCTAAATTATGCCCCGCCACCCACCGCCACAGTCTGATACTGAGCTCCTCATGCCCAGTACCTCAGAATATGACTGTATTTGAAGGTAGAGGCTTTAAAGAGGTAATTAAGATTAAATGAGGTAATTGGGGTGGACCTTAATCCAATATGACTAATGTCCTTATAGAAGAGGAGGTGGGACACAGATGTAAAGAGAAAAGACCAGGGAGAAGATGGCTGTCTGTCTATAAGCCAAGGAGAAGGGGCCTCAGGAAAAGACCAACCCTGCTGATCCCTTGATCTTGGACTTCGAGCTTCCAGAACTATGAGATGAGAAGTCTGTTGTTTCAGCACCCGGTCTCTGGTATTTTGTTATGGCAGCCTGAGCAGACTAACATGCCATGTGATCCAGCAGTTGTGCTAAGTATGTATACCTATAATTAAATAAATTATTCTGGTTTGTATCTGAAGCCATAGGCAGGGAGGGGGTGACGCAGATCAGAAATAACCACATGGTAGGGTTAAGTAAGGGTAGGTTGTGAGCTTAAAAATCTAATTTATCATATTCCGTTTTATGTTACTGAGCTTTGTGATGGGAATAGGTAAATATGTGCACCTGTGAGCTTGCTCTGTTTTCTCTTGGATGTAAGTTTTTATCAGGTTCACTAGGGAATAAACATATGTTAGTAGGATTGATGGCTCATCAATTCCAATTCATTTTGTTTCTTTATCGTCTTTAAAAAAAAACAAACCCTTTCTTTTCCATTTGGGAACTTAATTTCACATTTAATACAGGCATACCTCATTTTACTGCACTTGACTTTATTGCACTCCATAGATGTTGCATTGTTTTATAAATTGAAGGCAAGACTCTCCACCAGCAGAAAGATTATGACTCATCAAATATATGGTGACAGAAGGAGATCTGACTTTAGGTGGTGAACACACAATGCAATATACAGATGAAGTGTTACAGAATTGTGCACTTGAAACCTATATAATTTTATTAACCAATGTCATCCCAATAAATTTAATAAAAAGAAATTTACGACTCGCTTTATCGCAATACTCGCTTTATGGCCGTGGTCTGGAATTGAACCCACAATATCTCTGAGTGGCGGTGGTCTGGAATTGAACCCACAAAATGCCTACGTGCATTTTATATACGTGAAGTCATTCACTTCTGTGCTTAAACACCTTTGTCTTAAAATTCATTTTCTGTGAAAATTTTCACATATAAGATACTCACCAAAAAGTGGGTCCCACAGTTTGGACATTGATTAATGTTCAAATGATTCTTTGTTCCCTAAATGTTTCATGACTTTGCGCCTTTGTGAAACTTGTCCCCTTCGTCTGGGAAGACCCTGGGTACCCAGCCTCTTCAGTGCCCCTTCGACGGCCTTTCGCACTCACCGCTTGTTTTTCAGTGTCTGTTCATAAGTGCGCCTGGGAGCCAGGGCTAGTCCTTCTGTGGCAGCAGCAGGACTGAACACACCTGTCCCATCACTGCCTGAAGTGGGATCATGTGAAACATGCTGCTTCCTGGACACTGTCCCAGTCCTGTTGGCTCAGAACCATTTGAGCGTGAAGTCAGGGAATCTGCATTTTCAACACGCTCCCTGGCGATTCGCAGTTGGAACAGCTCTGCTGTGCTGTAGGGGCAGCGACTTCACTCCTCTTCCCTCGTGTCCCAGCGCATAGTCAGTTCGAGAGGACATACTGAGTACATTAGGGAAGACAGTAAACCAGATTTTATAAAGAGGTCCAACAAGTTCAAAAATGCCACTGCATTTACCAAAATGCTAACATTATTTGGAAGTCATATGGATTCACAAACCAAAGTTTGAAAAAACCGTCTGAAAAGTCAAGCCTTCAAAATGTTGATAGTATTATCTATTACTCTGGAGTAGATATATTTTGGGAGGACTAATGTGATTAAATGCCCCTTATGTTCTTTTTCAAAATGTCAGGATGGCAAAAATTGTAGGGACTTCTCTACGTAGCACTAATAATGTAAAAGAGGACTCACGATTCCTAGCAAGACATGACTGCCATTTTCATCTGGTCTTCGAATGTTTAAAAGCTTGGAGAGAGTTGTTGCCCATTGAAATGGATATACCGTGTTTCCCCGAAAATAAGACCGGATCTTATATTAATCTTTGCTCCAAAAGACGCATGAGGACTTATGTTCAGGGGATATCATCCTAAAAAGTCACGCTAGGGCTTATTTTCCGGTTAGGTCTTATTTTCGGGGAAACACGTAACTGTTGTTGTGGAAGCTTATTAAGTTGGAATGCTTGGTGAAAGGAAGGATTGAAAAAGGCTTTCCAACTTCTAACAACTGGCATGAGTGACATTGTACATGGTCTGTCTTGTCCTGGCAGGTAACTTTGCAATGTAGAAGGCTGCCTACGAATCACCAGTTAGCACCATGGTCTGGAATACTGGCGCCATCATAGAAAAAACTCCAGAGATACAGAGCTTATGAACACTCAATCCTCAGAGTTCTCTTACAAAAAAGGAATTCCCAGTGCACTTCATCTAAAACTACATTATGGATTGTTTTTCTTTTAATGGGTAAAAATGGGGATTTTTTCCCCCTTTGTGTCTTATAATTTAGGCATGATTGTATGATTGCAAAGTGGAAAGAGTGTGTGTGCTCCTTTGTTCTGAAGCTAGAGTCCTGGATTTGAATTCTGGCTCAGCTGTGTGCTCTAAAGGCCATGCACTGAAAAAGTTTTCCTGATCTCCAAGAGACTACTTTCTTATCTGTGAAATGAGGCTAGGGAGATGCTTCCCCCACTTCATTCAGAATAGTGATAATAGGATTGAGTAAAAAAAGAAATTGTGTATGAGAATGTGTTTTAAATGATAAGATGCTAATAAATCAGTGATTTAGAACAGTTTATTACTATCTGCTGTTATCAAGAGAATTAAGTTTTGAGTAAATATCTGAGTTACCATTGAACACTTTAGCCATGGAAGGAAATCATTTTTATCTGTTTTGTGTCTTACTGGTTTTTTAAAAAAGGTTTTCCTTTGCAGATATGAACCCATTGGAAAATAACTTTCTACATGCTTATCTGTTGGAGATATACAATAATTAAAATATCAACCTTTGTTTAAAAAAAAAAATCTAAGAGAAATTAACATTATTTAAAACTGTAGAATCATGCTTTTTATTTTGTACTTGGTGTCTTATCAAAAAATTGGCTGGCTACTACTATAGAAAGGTTGAAGAAAATTAATTAATCTGATTTACTGCTCAGGGAAGAATCATTTTTTTTGGTTTAAAAGCACATTGGAGGTTTCATTTCAAACTTACTTAAAAATAAAAATAAAGGATGTAGT
The DNA here is from genome assembly GCF_036562045.2 of Rhinolophus sinicus. Classification (NCBI taxonomy): domain Eukaryota; kingdom Metazoa; phylum Chordata; class Mammalia; order Chiroptera; family Rhinolophidae; genus Rhinolophus; species Rhinolophus sinicus. Next base: position 124,897,057 of record NC_133754.1, read on the forward strand.
AGACAGATAAGAAAAAAGAATATTATACTAGGAATCATTCTTTCCTATTCCCTTTCAGTGTTGCTCTTTTTTTCACCACACTCCCCACCCCCAACCCCTTAGAGGAATGGGCAACTATTTCCACCCCTGTCCTAACCGGCAAGTCACACTGCTTCACAACCTGTTCTTCCTTCCTTCCTCTCCTTCTTTGGAAATAAGTAAGTTAAAAAAAACTCTCTTTGAGGCTGATTAGGAGCTTTCAATTTGAGTTTTATTTGTGACCTGTCATAGTTTGAATAATTTACTTCCATCGTATTTTGCTTATCTCAGCTTCCCAGCTGCATGCCCAGCTTCTCTGCCTCTTCTCTTTCTTGGCATGTTAGTCTAGCTGATGTTTCAGGATAGAACCAGTCTTTCCTCCTCACCTCTTCCCAATGACTTTCCAGGGAAATTGGTGTTAAACATCTCAATTCCCAATCTCTTTCCCCATCACTGAGTAGCCTTGGCCTCCTGATCACGGCAGTGCCCATCTATATTATATTTGCTATTATTTTTTTAAAGACTATGATCTAAAAGTCAGCAGCCAGTAAGGAAAAGATAACAGATGCAGGTTATCTAACCAATCATTCCAGTAAGAGTGAGGCTATTGGTGCTTCTCACTCAGTGTCTCTCTCTTCTCTAATTATAAATCTGTTCATTTATTGTTTCTCAGTCTTGAGTGCATTAGAAAAGTCTAATACATTAGTACTGGAATGGGGTCCAATCTTCTGAACGTCTAATAGACAGCTCAGGTGATTCCACTTCAAGGTGGCCGTCAGACCACACTTTTGTAAACTTTTAGAATCATGAAAAGACTCTTTTGCAGACACCACACCAAAGAAAATATACAGATGGCAAATAAGCATATGAAAAGATGCTCAACATCATATGTCATTAGGGAATTTCAAATAAAAACAATAGGAGATACCATTACACACCTATTCTTGCAAAGCTAAACACACTCTTACCATATGTTTCAGACTGAATGTTTGTATCCCCCCTCAAGTTCATATGTTAAAACCCCAACCTCCAATATGACTGTATTCGGAGATAGAGCCTTTCGGGAGGTAATTAAGGGTAAATGAACTCATAGGATGGGGCGCTTAGCTGATAGTATTAATGTCCGTAGGAGAAGAGACTAGCAGTGGAGAGATGCTCTCTTTCCCCAAACTTTCACCACCCCCAACCACGCAAGGACCTAGTGATAAGGTTGCCATCTGCCAGTCAGGAAGGGAGCTCTCACCAGAAACCGAATCAGCTGGCACGCTGATCGTGGACTTTGCACCCTCCAGAACTGTGGGAAAGAAATTTACATTGTGTAAGCCACCCAGTCTATAGTATTTTGTTAGGACAGCCTGAGCAGACTAATACATACTCTATATGATCCAGCAATTTTGCTCCTAAGTATGCACTCAAATGAGTTGAAAACGTGTGTCCCCACAGAAACCTACACATGAATGTGTGTAACAGCTTTTTCATAATTGCTAAAAATTGGAAGCAACCAAGATGTCCTTCAGTAGGTGGATGGATAAACAAACTGTGCCACATCCATGCAATGGAATGTTGTTGCAAATCACACACACACACACACACACACACACACACAAAAAAAAAAAAAAAAAAAGGGAAAAAAGATATGGAAGAACCTTTAAATGCATACTGCTGAGTGAAAGAAGCCAGGCTGAAAAACCTACATGCTGCATGTATAATTCTAACTATATGACATTCGGAAAAGACAAAACTATGGAGATATAAAAAGATCAGTGGTTGCCAGGGGTTTTGTGGGAAGGGAGCAAGGGAGGGGTGACTACGTGGAGCCCAGAAGATTTTTAGGGCAGGGGAGCTCCTCTGTATGATACTATAGTGGAGGCTAGAAGACATTATGCATGTGTCTGACTCAGAATTATACAGCGCAGAAAGTGAAACCTACACTATGGACTTGAGTTAGTAATGATGTGTCAGCATTGGTGCATCACTGGTAACAAATGCATCAGCAATGCAAGATGTCAGCAATAGGGAAGCAGAGCGGGGTGGGGCGAGCTGAGGTGGAGTAAGGGAACATCTGGGAACTCTTACTTCCTGCTTATTTTTTTCTGTAAACCTCAATCTGCTCTAAAGATACAGTTTATTGATTTTAAAAAGGGCATTTGGGTCTCACCCTTGTTTCATAAGGGAAGGAACTGAAATTAAGGTAATTAAAAAAAATACATTGCGGTTGAATTGAACATCAAGATACAGGACTTTGTTCTGTTGTTTTAAAAGTAAAACAAAAAAGTGGAGACATCTTCAATGGAAGGAGGGGCACTCTCCTTAAGTACTGATTACACCCTCAAATGGTCGTTTGTTGCTGTTTACCATTTAGAGAAAGAGCCAAAAGTGGTGGTATTGCTCTTACCAAATTACGGGGTTAGATCTGTGAAGAATACGTTCAATGTGAAATGTTTTCCTGGTACCTGATAGCATTGCACAGTGTTTCCTGGGCATTGAGTGTGTAGGAAGTAGTGTGAAGGTTCCTCACCTAAGGATGGAGTGCTCTTCAGTATCTCTCACTGGCTGCCAGGGTCTTAAGAGCCTGAGCATTTTTATCAACTGTCCTTGTTCCTGATCCCTGGTTTGAGATCTGCCTGTTAGAATAGGAGCCAACCACCCACCCAACAGTTAGAGGGGAATTACATAGTGTCTTTTAGTTTTTTTAAAAAAAAAGCACAGTGAATTTGTAGTGTGAGTTAGAGTAGGCTGCCGTTTTAATCATTAAAGTGGCCTCTTAGAACTCCTGATTTAATGAAACGATAAAAATGTTTTGTAATTAGCAGATCAAAGTACCACTGTGGTTGCTGTTTACATTGTGAGTATGTAAATGGAACTTCTAAAGGGAGGGAAAAGAATTGGTTTAACACCTCTTTAATTTTGTTTATGTAATTCCTTTGCTTAAAAGTCTCCGCCCCACTCCCCCTTCACATTGATAATACTCAGGTAAACACGAACTTGCCCCTCTGGCTTTAAGTGTCAAAGAACTTGAAAATCAGCAGTGTCCCAAATTTTGGAGGTTTATGATATTTAAGTCACAGATTGGGTTCACCCATCCTCTAAAACGAAACATGACCTTGAAAGATTCCTTCATCAGCCCTAAACCATAAATGAATCCATTGGTGACTTGAATTTAAAGAAGCACCAAAGGAAATGGGTGTTTCCATGGTAATCTTGAGTTGGAATTCGACAATATCCTTCTGTGTGAATTAACAAATGCGCGATGTAGCTTAGCTTGCATTGCCTGTTCGGAATACAATGTCTGTTTAAAAACAAAATCTGTTGACAGAAGCTTTTCGGTTTGGGTGGTTAGGCAGGTTAGCCCTGTGTAAATTGTAGTTCCAGTCCTGTCCCTCAAGCTGGAGGGTGGGGTACTGTGTCTCCTTAGGCTCTGATATGATTAGAACGCTGTGTTTAAAACAGTCACTGTTTTAAATAAAAGCGAATGTTGACTGCTTTATTTCAAGGCTCTACCTAGGCGTGTTTGGGGAGGGGTTGCATAATGGAAGCATTGGTAAGCCTTGTGTGTATGAAAGGAAAACTACATTTTAAGTCATCCTTCCCTGATTACTTTTTGGTCCCCAGCCTTCTAGCAGTGTTGTGTAGGACTAGCCATTATAATATACGGAATGTGCGTCCTGGATAAAACTGCTCCAAACCAGTGGATTAGATTCAAAAGTTGTCTAAGAGAGCCTCAGAACTTGTTTTATGAAGATTCCCAGCTCTTCACTGGTGGGTCCCGATTTGAATTCATTCAGGACAAAAAGAGTGGGAGCATGTCTGTGGAAGGGTGTTTATTAAGAACTTTGTCCTAAATTCCAAACAAACTGAGCTTAAAAAAAAAAAAAAAAAAAAAAAAAAAGGTCATGTTAACTAAAGGAACTAAAGGCAAGGTGTTAGATGTAATTCTTGCCACTGTCTAGTTAGAGCTGTGGATTTGCTTTAGTTAATTTCTATAAAGGGAGAGAAAGGACTTGACCTTTTTGTTTGTTTGTTTTAAGGAGTTATTAAATGCTCACAGGAAAGAAAGAAAGAGCAAAGAATTGAGTGGGTAGCGTTTGTCTTTATGACCATTAGCAAGGCTGGAGTTGTGTGCATGTTCATGACTCAGGTGGGTCGACCTTTTAGATGTGAGACGGTGGTAGTAAGTAAGCCGGAGCTCTTGGGTCTTGCTAAGATGACAACAAACAAGGGCTTTCTGTATCTGAGCCTCACTAGTATAGCTGGGATAGCACCGTATTGCTCTCTGTTTCCCTTACACAAGTCTGGTGAGACTGAATTAGTTATACTTATGAAAAGCTACCTGCAGCCCGCAGGTAAGGACTGAATTCACCCAGTGCCTGCCCCTCCTACCTGCAGAAAACAAAACAGCTGGCTCTTCCTTTTCCTTCCCTATGTTTTTCACGATGACCTCTCTGAGTCACCTGGCTGGAGGCCTGCCCCATTTTATGCTGTTCACTTGCCCTGTCTAGTCTCTCCTCCGTGTTCCAAACTTGATTTTGGACTTAGTAGTGAGTGAAAAGGGTACATATGGGGACAAGAAAGAACTCTGTCGCTCTAACCACAAGACTGTGTTTCCTTATACCTTTCATATCTAGCTACTTCATGAAAATTAACTTTGTGTATCCCAGTAATGGTTCTCATCAGCTTCCTGCTAAATTTCTGTCTTTTAAAAATATGTATTTATAGTTATAGTTGTTCATTCGTAGATCAGGACTGTGAGTAAATTATTTGGGTACTTAGCAGTCTTATTTGGAGAGATGCTTTTTAAGTGTCCTCATGGCTCTTTATAGAAGTATATTTTCCGCTGTTTCTCTATGATGCCAATTTGATTTATCCTTATTCTTAATCCTGCTTTCAAAAACTTAAATGTTTTACATCTCTTCAGGTAGCACGGTCCAACAGAAGTATAAGGAAAGCCTTGTTTGTAGTTTTACGTTTTCGAGTAGCTATATTTAAGAAAGTAAAAAGAAACAGGTGAAGTTAACAGTGTAATTTGTTTAACTTAATATATCTAAAATATTATCATTCAATGCGTAATCAATATAAACAATTACTAAGGTATTTTGCATTTTATTTTGTATTGAGTCTTTGAAATCTGGTACTTAGATTTCATAAAATATACAGTTAAAATGTAGATTCACATACTTGAATTGTTCCAAATATATTTGTTTTCTAGTAATTGATCGGTTATATTTTAAAAACTTAAATTGATTAAAATAAAACAAAAAAATGCAGTTCCTCAGTTGCGCTAGCCACATTTTAAGTGCTCAGTAGCCACATGTGGCTGCTGCATTGGACAAGCACAGTGTTCTTTATCGTTATTCTTCCTTTACTAGGTTTCCCGTGTTCAGATAATGAACCCGAGACCCAGATTACTTACCAATCACTCTTTTTCACTATGCTTTTGTAATATTTAGAACAGACCTTAATTCAGAGTGATGAAAAATTCTGAACACATCTTTTGTGCCAGATATGACCATGGAAGGGATGATTTACCTAGATTTATTTTTAATTCATTCATCAGTTGATAAATTCCTATTTAGTGAAGGTCAGAGAAAGAGCCCAGAATGGAATCCAGATCTTCCAAATTGCTGTCTCCTGTTATGCTAAATTCTAATAATTCCTCTTGCTGTGGAGTATTTCCTTTCACTAGTGATAAGAGAAGGAATCCTCTTTTGTTTAGTGATACGTAGGTCTGGATCCACTTGTTGAAAACAGACCACTGTCCCCGGTTTTAGCAGGGAGGGATTTGATACAGGAAATTAGGTCTTTCGTATATCTTGGAGAACTAAAAGAACAGGCCGTGGGTTGAATTTCTAGAAATGCCTCTCAGGATAACATTATAGAACTGTCTAGTCAAGGAAACAGCTACGTGTGCTATCAGGAGCCTGAGCATTCAAGCTCCCTCCCATTATTCCAGCAGCCAAGTTCAAGACCCCATAGCCTGGCTGGCAAAATGGGGTGGTGGTTGTGTGTTGACTCTTTACCATTGAAGCTCGGGACCGAATACCAGGACTTCAGCCTCAGAAGCAGAGCCCCATCTTACCGTGTTACTTCTGCCTTTTGGATCGGTCATGGCTGTGTCTACAGAAGCTCTGGCAACGTGTTCTCCTGCTGTCCCATGTTGTGCAAAAAGGGCTTAGGAAATGTTTGAATGAACAAGTCTACAATAGTTGCCTAAGTGGTTAGCCTGTTGGTGTGAACTCGGAGAGGGGCCAAGGTGAATCTCAGCTGAACCTGGGGCTATTTGTCTTGCTGAGACAATTTCACAGAGACGTGGAGTAAGGGCATAAGCTGAGAGAACAGGTGCTGTGAAAGTTGTGTGTTCTTCTCTTGAGGGTGGTTTTCTAGGTCAGTGTCTTCTGGAAAGATAAGAACAAATGGCACTACTGCTGGATCAAACATGATTATTCTGTATTTTGAAAGATCTGTGAGTTCAACTCTACACAAATATATGAGTGTCGTTTAAATATTTAGGTTAGTGTTCTATCCTATTTTATGATGCTTTTGTGTGTCTGAACATTCAGGGCCTTTAAAATATGGGGGAGGGGAGATTGCATTGGAATTTTTGCCCTACTGCTGTCCTAACTGAGGTTGTTAAATACATCAGCTATGGGGATGAAGCAGACAGAGAGCCGTATGCAGTTTTGGAAGAGACAGGTAGAAAGAGTTATGTTTCTTGGGAATGTTGTGGGTCAAGATAATAGACATTGGGCAGTGTTACGGAATTAATTGTGTTTACATGGCAGTGACTTTTCACAGAACTATTGTTCTGCAAAATGTGTATAAATCAAATAATTTGAACATTTAGAGTCTGCAGTTACGTTCAGTTGAACACAATTCATCATTCTTGTATTGCGTCTCTAAATGTTTCGTGTATCTCAGTATGATTAGTGTAAAGCAGTGGGTCTGTGAATGTGGTTCCAGAACCAGTATTGTCACCTGGGAACTTCTTAGAAATGCAGATGCTTGGGCCCTTTTCTAACTTAGTGAATCAGAGAACCTACTTAGCACCCGACAGTGCATTTTAACCAACCTTCTGGATGATTTTTATTTTGAAGTTTAAGAACACTGACATGAAATGATTCAGTGTTCTTTAAAGGGATTACCAGTCACCAGTTTTTCCTATCCCAGTCTGTTCTCTCTCAAAGCAACAACAACAACAACAACAACAACAACAGATAACAAAATTTTTCCTTGGGCAAGTAATTTAACCTCTAGGTATTTTAGTTTCTTATCTGTAGAATGGGAACATTTAGTTTTGGGTTTTGTGAGGATTAAATGAGACACATGACGAACAGTTCAATAATTAATTACCGTTTAATATTGTTATTATGTCCCACTTTTTCAAAAACACTTTTGGAGGTAGCAACTTGATTTCATTTTACCAAGTGGAGACATAAGTGGGCATACACCTAACCCGTTTGGTTTAGTCCTCTCGAATTGGGTTGGATTCTGTAACATGTATTTCAGATAGCATTTAGCTTATTCTAGCTTTATTTTTATCCACTTTAAAAATTAACTTTACTTGAATTTTCTTTAACTTCATTTCTGCCTCTTTTTCCATTTTAGTCATGTTATTTGTATCGTGTTTTTCAAAAATTCTTCTTATGTTGTGATAGTTTTACTCTCAGTGTTCAAACTTGATGGGCAATGTGAAAAGATAAACAAATGGTTTCCTTAGGCCGTCACCTGGAGGTGCTTTGTTTTGTATGCAAGTGTATCGTTTTTTAAAGGAAAGACTGTATGTGTGGTTGGAGAACACGCTGAGCAAGAAGACTTTTACAAATTTTTTTCAAATACTAAAAGGGTAGGTCAGAATTTTTGTTTTTGTTTCTGAAACTAACAAGTAGTAGAATGAGAATTCTGGAAGTTGTAAGTTCACCTGTGTTCATAAGGCTTAAATAAAATATTTCTTTACAAAGCGAAATAGCACTATGGGCAAATACATCTTTGTTTAACGCTCAGGGAGGGTGTGTATGTCTGTGTGAGTGTTGGTCCTTGTTTTGTTTCTGTGACTGAGCGACTGTGGGTTTCTATTCTACAAAGACATGTCTTCCACTTTCAGTGAGTAGTTTTACTCGTAGTTTCTTTGTATGAAATACAGTCTAGTGATTGTGTAGTTAGTTTACAAAGTCTGTGTGACTCATCTTCAGGCTATGGCTTTTTCAAGTTACACTTAAAGGTCAAAGTCTATTTAGTCCTTAACCCTGCCTTTTCTAAGTGGGAAGTGAGAATCAAAAGGAGTAAGAAATATGGAATTTGTTGGGTCTGGATCCCGACCAATGGTTTTTTCTTTTCTTTTTTTTTTTTCAATGCGAGCAATCAGCATTGCTAGGGATTCCCAGAATTGTCAACTAATGTGAGACTTAATCTTTTTTGTTTTTTTACAAGAGAATAAATCCAGTTTTATTTATTGACTTTTCAGTAAGTTTAAATCCTTGAGCGGTACAGCATTGCATTGCAAGGGTTCTGTGTCCGCTGGCCTTAGCAGGAGCGTTGCTTCGGAATTTGACACGAACCATTGCCACTGTTTCCACGAGCATGAGTTAGTCACCTTTCCCCAGATTAGTCTGATTTTGTTCTGTTTACTACTGGGGTCACTGTATTGTTCTTTGCTTTGTACGCATAAGCACATCTCTTTCCTAGATGGGATTCAGTTTCGTCTAGAACGTAAACACCTTCAAATTTAAGAAGAGCTGTGTGTACCCTCCGGTTCCGGAGACCCCACTTGTATCCACCAAAAATAGCGTTGGACCACTGCTTTCCAGACATATTTGTCATTTTAAAGCCCTATTCCCAGCAGGTCTCCACAGGCCCCAAGATGGCGGAAAGAAGACTTCATCTTTTTTAACTGTTATTCATTAAAATGGGCCTTTGGATTTTAATATTTGTTCAAATGTTTGATAGCTGTATCACCCTGACAAAAACAACAGACTGAAAAATTCTGAAGGGTTCAGAATCCCCTTTCCCCTCATGTTGTAAATACATATAACATGTCAATCTGTTGTCATAGACATTCCAAAGATCTTATTTAAATAAAATAATCTTAAGTAGTTAGCTTGAAAAATTGTTAAAACTGTGATAGACATAGGAGAAACAATTTTCCCGTTTCTCTGAAAATGTAGCATTTAGCCTTATGTTAGTTTTCTTTATATTGAGCATTAGTGAATAACAAAATGCAAAATTGATAAAGAAAACTCAAACTACTGAACCCCTCGGTTGTTTTTTATTACTACCAAGCTAGTAGGGCTGATGGAGGAAAATTAAGATGGTATGACTTGATTCTTTGGAATTCTGACTGTTGTCACTGTATAAACAAAACAATCTCTGGCTGCTCACAGCGTTTTTGTCCCTTGGACAGATATAATGTCCTGGTATTTTTCATATTCTATTATCAAAGCCAAGGTCTAGAATTTTAAGTGGGAAGTTGGCTCTGATATAATCAAATGCCAAACAAAGCCCATCTGAAAGTCCAATAAAGTAAAATTATAGTATTGCAAAATAAGAGAGTTACTGAACTAAATCCCCACAATTTGAGGATCTTCACTATAAAGATGTTATTGTGCTGTGAGCCGGGAGGGGAGGTAGTTTGGGCCAGCTGGGGGCATTGCTTTGATCCACAAATGGGGAGCTGAGGGTTCATTTTCCCCTTGGGGTTACTGAGGGAGGAAGAATGCTTGCTGGTACAGACCACAGAGCATGACTGAGCTTCTGCTGGCCTGGAGAAGCAAGCACGGAGTTAGGTGCTTTACATATAAATAGGTATTGTTAACGCCACTGAGAGGGACGCAAAGTGAGATTCCAAGTGGCTAAACGATGACACGCCTAAGGTCCCGGAACTTGTAAGTGGAGAAGCTGGGATTTGAAATAGTCCCTTCACTCCAAATCTCTTTCTGAAACTGGGTGTTCTGAATTCCGGAGGACACCAGCGAGTTTTCCATAGTGTTTGTTTGCTGAAGTTTTATTATAGGTTGTAATCATCGGTATGTGTATTTTTCATAACAGTCAAGCACAGTTTTAAACATGTTGTAGGGAATCCCTCGTATAATCTTCCTTACGCCTCTCAGACTTTGGAAAGTCTTGTGATATCTTGGCGACTATTTAGTTTGGGTGTTAATAACTAGGGAATGTAGATGCTTGCTATTCAGAGTGGATTTATGACTTTTGTAGAGGGAGTGAGCCTATTTTTCAAGGAGTAACATTGTGTTGTGGTGTGTGCAGTAGCCTGTGGAGGCTTTTTGGGTCTAAAAAACAGTTTTTGCTTATTAGCAGGTACCTTGAGGAAGTTACCTGGCTTCTCTAAGTTGCGCTTTTGTTTTTTTGGTGAAATGGCAATGCCAGTTGTTCCTTTAGGGAGATTGTGAATAACACAGTGCTGGGCATATAAGCTCCACAAATGCCTTGTTTCCTCCAAAATAAGATGTAGCCGGACCATCAGCTCTAATGCATGTTTTGGAGCAAAAATTAATACGAGACCCAGTCTTATATAACATAATATATATAACATATAAGACCGGGTCTCATTAATTTTTGTTCCAAAAGATGCATTAGAGCTGATGGTCCCGCTAGGTCTTATTTTCGGGGAAACAGTGCTAGCTGCTACAGTTAACCTTACTGCTGTTTATAGACCTTCTGGTTCTTCTTGATGAATTCCTTTTACAGTCCCTTCACTCCCGTTCATCTTGAGGGTGGACAAGAGTGTAAACGTTACTCTTACATAGGGATACGGTGGAACCCCAGGCTCTGAATAGTTGCACTTTGGAAATTTTTTGAGGTAGATTAATATTTCTCTTTCTCTTTGGGCATTTCTTCTCCTGTCTTTCTCTCAGACCTCCTGAAGACAAAGATGTGATTCTTACATTCTTGGTGGGAATCCCTACTCCAACCCCACTCTGTGTAAACTTTCTGAATCTCAGTATCTTCGTTTCTGTAACAGGGATCAGACTCATACTTCCTCTCAGGGTTATTACGGGGATTAGATGAGAATACAGCCAAGTTATTTGTACATAGCAAGGGCTCAGTAAGCTTTAGCTAAAAGGGAAAATAAACCTTTTTAAACAGATGACCTTTTTAAACAGATTACCCTGCAGGAAAATGAATTAATTTGCTTTATTTTCTATTGGGATATTTTTGTCAGATTCTTTTCATCCTTTACTTGTTACATCCTCCTGTGAAACTTTGCTATGTGGATTTTGGGGAGTGTATGCCTCAGGACATAGTAGTTTTCTCTTAAGTTTGGGTCATGCCAGAGCTTGGTTTACTGAGACAGGAATGGATGAGTTCTAAAGCCAACCAGATAAACGCAGCATTTCTCACCACAAACGTTTTAGCCGTCATCATCATGGAATAGTAAATATTTACTTTCTGATCACAAAAGTGATATTTTTTTTATTGAAAAGCTCACAGAAAATAATAAAATTATCAGAATCCCTCCTCCAAAGGATTGTTAGTATTAGTATTTTACTGTTTACACTTTCACACCTCCTTCCCACTTTTTATTATGAAAATTTAAAGATAATATAATAATAAGCTCTTCTGTATACACTGCTTGGCCTCAATAATTATGAATTCACAGCCTGTGTCATTAGTGCTATCCCCCAGGCCTCCTTTCCCCCACCTCCAACTGAGTTTATTTTGAAGTCAGCCTTAGACATCTTACCATTTAAACCATAAATATCTTGACATAAACTTTTAAAATGTTATCTATCAGTTTCTAACTCCCCTCCCACCCCCATACACACACATACTGCTTTTACTTTAGGGTATATTCAGGTATTTATTTCTGGTCACTGTATTTAATTCTTAGCTTTGGGTTCCATTAATTGATTTTTCATTAACTTGCAATTTTTGAATAGCCATCTGGGTGGAGGATGGAGGTTGGGCATTATGGTGTGTGTTGTTGAGGGGTGTGTGGGGGTGTGAATAGTTCTTAAAACCTGGGCCTTTCCTTTCCTTTCCTTTCCTTTTTCCTTTCCTTTTTCCTTTCCTTTTTCCTTTCCTTTTTCCTTTCCTTTTTCCTTTCCTTTTTCCTTTCCTTTTTCCTTTCCTTTCCTTTCCTTTCCTTTCCTTTCCTTTCCTTTCCTCCTCCCCTCCCCTCCTCTTTTCTTCTCTTTCTTCCCTCCCCCGCCCTTCCTCCCTCCCTCCCTCCCTCCCTCCCTCCCTCCCTTCCTCCCTCCCTCCCTCCCTTCCTCCCTCCCTCCCTGCACTCCACACACCTCTCCTCCTCTACAGAATAAAGGGTTGTTAGTTTACAGAGTTAGAAGCCAAGTGTTAGTCTCTGTAGCTATTCTCAAGTGAACTAAAGACCTGCTTGGTTAATGTATAAGTCAATTTGTTCATTTCAAAACCTACGTTACTATTGGATATGTACCCAGTGTCTTGGGGTCAATCTATAAATCTGGGTTATGATGATAATATGGTCAGGGCTATTTTATTGACCAAGTTGTGGAACATTTCTTGTGTCAAATGAATTCTTAAAGTTATGCTTTCTGGAACCCTCACAAGGAAAAGGTGAACTGGTAAAGATGAAATGAATTCTAATTTCAATGCTCAGATCTGAAGATTTGCTAAAACAGAGTTTGATGAAAAATAGTTTCCTATGTCATTTTTTGTTTAGGCTCATTATGTTTGGGATGGCTATCATTTGGTGACTTTGATAATTTGAAATTGCAGCTAGCAAGGCTAATAACCTTTTTTAAAAGCTAAGGAAAGTTAAAAGATTTATTTGTATTAAATAAATTATATTAATTTATGTTAAAAAAAACCTTAGAGCATAGTACTACTTCCAGCTCTTCTTTTGGTTATGAAAGCCCATTAAGTTCAGATGCTTAGAGAAAAGAGACCCACCCTAACTTAGCTTTCAGCCTTGTTTTAACATTTAAAAAGCTTTTTTTTTTTTTTTTTTTTTGCTTTTGAATGATGACATTGTCTCTTGTTCTTTTGGGTGTAACCTGAAATTACTGCTTTTTTTCCTAAGAAGAGTTCACACGTTTTCTGGGACTGTCAGACACAGTTGATCCCGTAACCCATGAAAGTCCTGTTCCTAGGAGAGGCCGATGCCCTGAGTGTCGTACAGGCAGTGCCTCAGTGGTGCCTTCAGCGGGTAGGCTCGGGGACAGAGCAGCCTTCCAGAATCCTGGACGGATCTCTTTCTTAGGTCAATTGCTTTGGGTATTTTTCACGAAATAGAAATGTGCTGCTGTGCCTCCGTATTCCTTTGTTGGGTGAACCACTGGTCCTTTGCTGTGCCACTGGGAGCTGTAGGTTCGGGTGCTGTCTGCTTCCTGCTCCCCTTCCACATCTCATGTGGGTATGGACAGCGGCCCATGTAAGGATGTTGACGTCTGTTTCCTCTTGCCTCTGGAGCCCCATGCGGATTCCTGTAGATACCTGGTCCTCTGTTGCTTTAACTCTTTGATCATTGATTAATTAAATACTTACTGAGCACCTGGTACCAGCAGTATACCAGACATTGAATACGGAGATGAATACGGTAGTTCTTGTTCCGATGGAGGGCATATTGTGTTAGATGTGACAGTTCTGTAAACCGATAAGCATATACATGTTTAAGTATAGAAACTGGGCTGAAAGGATACATACCAAATGGTTAATAGGGGTTGGAGGGAGGAGAGAGAAGACCTTGTTTTATTGTATATGTCTAGGTAATGTTTGAGCTTGTTTATGCATATATTGCTCATGCAATTAAAATAAAGAGAAGATACATTGTGATAGGTACAAGAAGCATATAAAGATACAGTGGGAAAGTAATTAGTTCCATGGGGAGTGGGTGTGTGGGGGTAAGTTACACTTTTTGAAAGATTTCTTCCTCCTGGGTGGGTGGGGGAAAATTGGGGTGAGGGTAGGGGAAAGGCTTTTTTAGGCAGAGGGACTAGAATGTTCTCAAGATTGACAAAGCAGCTTGTTGTTTTGTTCAGAGTTTCAATAGTGACTAGCTTATACCACATTTCTGGGTACCACAGTTTTTCTTTCCTAGGGAGTGGAGAGGTAACATGCAATTGTATTTTCTTTTGGGACTTGGAATATATTTGCTTAAATATATTTAATATTTTTGCAAAGGTGCCATACTTTGTGGTTAGATTTCTAGTGAACCTGGGTGAGTTTTTAAAACTTATAAGTGAACTGTAGAAATAGAGCACGGTTAACTTTGTTTCAACAGGAATATTATATTAAGTTGAAGTCTCCTTACCCGTGTGTGTTAGTTGTGAGGGTGGGGGTAGTATGTATGGTATTTATAAAGAACATGAACAGTTAGGTTCTTGGGTGAGTCGGGGCACTCTGGAAGCTTTCCTTTTGGGCAATGAATTGGTAAGTGCATTGTACCCATTCCCCACCACGTTGCATTACAAGCTCACTGTTTGTCTTTTTTCATCCCGCCAAGCTCCTGAGCCCCAACTTTTTAAAGTGTAGCTGATAATCCAGTGGAACCTAAGCTTGATCATTGTACAATTTCCACAGCAACACACTTACAGAAGATCATCTTGTAAACGAATTAGATAAAAAGATAAAATTGGAAACAAATGCTCAAGGCAGTATCTTTTCATTCCTCCAATTGATGGGAGAAAACTAAATGCCAAGATCAGGCAATAAACCAAGATTTTTACCTAATTTATGTGGGAGAAAGTACTTAATTCTTTGTTTCTCTGTACACGTCCATACTGTACTCATTTCTGCAAGTTTCTTGGGTGTTTTCATTTTTCAGTGTTTCATAGATAAATGGTAGGTATGTAAGCTGAGTTTCATGTAGGAAGCAGTCATATTAAGTTCTACACATACTGTGTGGTATTTCTTCCCCTTCCTACAAAACATTTGCCTTTTGAAGAATGGATGGCTCAAGGGATTAGTGATGGGGAAGTGGAGGCTTTCACATTGGTTCAGAGTTGACCTTGGTCAGTGATGCTTGAAAATCAGCACTGTTTAATAGGCATTAAGAGAGCCCACTTTTTGATCCACTTCCAGTGGATAAATATCCATAGTTCTTTAATGTCATAGTTGCGGAACTAATTGGCAGAATTAAATTTAAGAACGTTACTCCCCTTTTGCCCTCAGAAAATAGTTGGTTGTTGTTTAAATCAGAATCTTGGAGATGGCATGAGTCATTTCTGAGGACTAGAGACTGGAGCGAGCTTTGCAGTTCTTACTGTATTGAGAAGCTTGTGTACTTTGCATTGCTCTTAGGAGGAGGAATTGGGGGAGGGGCTGTTTTTCCTTTCAGTTTACAGTTCTCCCTCATTCATCGGACCCTAGACACAACCAGTACTGGAGTCCTTCATTGCCCAAGATTCATCTCTCTTTTCTCCATGATCAAATAAAGCGGGTATAAGTCTAATCTATTTTCTGGATCCTTGTTTTCCCTCCCTAGAAGATTTCAGTACATAAAGCTTTTTCAGACCCTACTTCCAATTGACATTATGAACTTTTGCAGTTTGGCGCCAGTGAATTTAGTAGTGTTTTATGTTTTAAGCTCAGTAACTGCCAGTCATGATCACTCTGTATTTATAGAGCTCCCAGGGAAGGGTGAGCACTTGGTCATGATGTATTACCTGCTAATTTGTTAGCTGAAAGATAGGCCCATATATTTAGAATGATGACAGATCACAATATTTAGCTAAGTGTATCAGTCAGTGTCTCATTTTTCAAAACATGAAAACTCCAACATGCTACTGTAAAAATGCTGTGCTCTAGATGGATTTTCCTTGCTGAATGAATTTCTGTCCTGGCTAGAGTCCCTTATCTATCTGCCTATCTATCTATCATCTATCTATCTACCTATCTATTAAGTCCATCTTTTGTTGTATCCTAACTTGGGTAATAAGAACTTTTGGCTGATTGTTTTTCTTCCTTTGTAGGTTCTGGCTGTCATTCATGCAGCCTGCATCCTTTTTCTGGTTGCAGCTTGGGCACCAACATCTTTACCACATAAAGAATGTCAAGTACAGAAATCTATAGGTTTGACTACCCCTTGTTCTCTCTGTCTGGAGACAAGAGGTGTAGACAAGGCCTTCACTAAAGGGAAGAATGAAACAAAATGGCTTTTCTAATCCAGCAGAGAAGCTTTAGGTTGTTTGAGGAATTAAAAGTGCCGTGGGAAGGCAGAAAAGCAGCGATTGCCCTTGAGCAGGTGAGCTGTTGCGTATTCTGGACGTCTCTGTGGACATTTATTTTGGGCTATTTCTCCCTTCTGCACACAGAAAGACTCCAGAAATGTATTTTGAATGGCTTATCTGAACAAACTGTCAACCAAAAGAAAAGAAAAGGAAAAGGCTGTCTTCAACTATGAGCTGCCAAATATGTGATGCCATCCCCCCACTTCAGTAGGGACCTGGCTTGGGAACAGCAAGATTAGATAGTGAATGAATAAAAGGTATTCTCCATTGTAGTTCACCACTGTATAGAAAGTGATCTTAAAAAAAAAAAAAAAAGAAAAGAAATACAGAGGTTTAGAAATAATCAGATCAGATTCCAGGTAAACCCATTAATGTTGTTACTCGGTGACATGTTACTGATTTTCCCAGGACTGTACTTGTAATCTATATGTTATAAAGGTATTTAAATTTGGAGGTGATCATAGCTGAAGAGATAAAGTTTCTCCCTTGAACCCTGGCTAGTTTGCTTCTTGGAGACCGTTCCCCAGTCTGCTGGGTGGTACTGACCGACTGCTGTGTTCCTGGCCCCAGCTCTGCACTGAGATTTGGTGAAGGGAGGGATGGAGTATTGCTGGTACGTGTTGGGTTGGGTACAGTATAAGTAAAATAAAGACAAAATGCAAGGAATGCTTCTGTGACCCAGGTTTTGAGACCCACAATTTGTACTCGTTAGAACTCGAAGCGAGTCCTTCAGAGGAAAACCTGTTATACCACATCAAGTGTTAGGGAAATGCTTTCCTTAGCCCAGTGCCACCAAATGGAAAGACAGGCAGGGCTAATGAGGCTATTAGCCTTAAGAGTAGTGTCTTCTCTTAGAAAGCAAAATTATAAATATAAATTCTTTCTACCCCATCACCCTTAAGTACCCTTTCTGTAGAAAATGACTTATGTGTCCCGGAAATGATCCTTCTACCTCTAAAAAGATTTACTCTCTTTTTTCTTGTCACTCTGTATTTTCTTTTGTAACATTTCTGGATCTGTATAAGCAACTTGTCTCTGAAATTGTCTTTGCTGGTGCTAAGGGACTGTTGGTTGGCTGTTTATATTTATGAAGTCGTTTCTCAAATCCTGTTAGTGTCATAGATCAAATTTTAAATTCCCAACCCCCTTAGTCACTACTTTAGAAACAGAAAGTATTATCTTTTGCTTTTGGAAGTGTAAATTATTTTTAAACTTTTTTTTTTTTTTTGGTGGGGACTTAATGAATGATGGTGGGTGGAGGTGGGTAGTGACAGGAATAGAAGCAGGGACAGAAAAATTCAGCCACAACTTAAATTACTTAATCTCATGTGCCACGCCATAGTTTTGTTGTTGGTCTGTGTAGTCACTGAGTGGGAAATTACACTGATTATGAAACCGGTTTTATTCTGGAAATGAGAGTCATGCAGTGTAAGGACACAGCGCTTTTCACCAGCACAGCTCTCTGTACCACAGTGTATATATAGACATGCAGAGCTTTGTACATCTCCTTAATAGTAAATGTGATTAAATAAAATATAAAGATATTATACATAAAACACTCACAGAAAGAGTCTATTGAAATTCTTAGTATTTTCCCCATCTGCCAATAGTGATCCTCCTTCCATCTTATCTCTAATCTTACCCCCAAACAAACAAACAAACAAACAAAACAAAAACTCCAAATTCTTCAAAAGAATCAGAGAGTTAATTATAATGATATGTAGCAACCAGGACAATCTTAGCTGTTGGTCTGTCCCAAAGCCTACAGAAGGTTCTTATTTCATAAGCAGAGATAATTTGTTTCTCTCTGTGTGCCATATGGTTTTGCAACTGCAGAGATCAAACAGATTTGTGGATGTAAACTTCAGTTCTGCACTTAAAATTTTTTTTGCGTCCTGTGGAGATTTTCATAATGTGCTTGAATCACTGATGCCAACCAGGTCTGTTGGAGTCAAGCCTCCCTTGTCAGCTCTGTAAGCAACTATGGATGGTGGTTTTTATTTGCCTTGGACTTTAAAGATGACTTTGGAAAGGAAACTTGGAACGCAAATTGTCAACTGGAATGCAATGATTATTTGTGTTTTATAAAGACGATGATTAAAACCAGGAACCATTAACATAGAAGAAGAATAATTCCGAGGCTGCCCAGGTGGTCTCTGGAAAGGACTGGAGTTTTCTCTTAATCAGAGAACGTTTAATTACACTAATTTATTTTGAGATTAATTGTTTTGGGGATAGTCTTCAGAATTAAGAGTTTGAGTTTCTTGATTGATATTTTTTAAGGGGCAGGAGAAGAATGTAAGTGGGCCAGTGGTTTCCCCTTGTTTTTTCATGATTATATGTGTGCTCTGTCCTGCTGATCACAATGAGTGTAATTGTTAAGATAATGCTCGGTTTATCTACAATAGATGTGTATTCCCTGGTCCCTTTGTTTGCCAATTATTAAATTTAACAGTGTACCAAATCATCTAAACTATCTCCATTTATAGACTTTTTTTTTTTTTTTTAATAAAATAGCCCCCATAGGTGGGGTTAAATCTGGAGGGCAGAGCAGGGACTGGAACTCAGCCCTTTAGATGTAAAATTTGACAGATTTTAAGGTTATCTTCTCTGTTTCAGATTTTCTCTCCTGTTAACATGCAGTTACTCCACAATCCTTCAAATCTTAGGTAAATTACTCTTCTCTGGGGAAAGCCTCCAGGACTTTCAGACCCAGGTTTCACAGGGTTTTCTGGCCACAGCCTTTATGTGCTTCTCTGGTACAGCAGCCACCACATTTGTAATAATTAATTCTTTAATTTTGGTTATCCTGGCTCTCCTGCTGTTTATCTGACTCCAAAACACAGGAACTTTTTCTGTCTTGCTTTCTGCTCTATTCCCAGCGCTTGGCTCTTCGTGTATACTTGGTAAATATTTGTTGAATCAGTGACAGTATAGTTGGTATAAATTATGCTTACTTAATATGTATACATATAGCTTTTCCCTTTTGCTAATTTTCGTGGAAAACATCTTCCAAAATAGCAGTTGTGTCTTTTTAAAAAATGACTACATATCTTCTGCTTGCATGTATTCCAAAAGATCTGATGCCTGGGTATCCAGATGTTATTCTTGTTTTTTTATTGTTGTTGTTTTTTTTTAACTTCAGCCTGTGAACGACAGCTATTATTTTGCTATTTTCCAGGCTTATAATTCCAGAACCCACAGCAGGAATAAGCAGACAGTAATGAATTTCTCCATAAACCTTACAATACGTTTCATCTTTGTTGGCACAGAGAACAAGACCTGTGCCTTCTTGAAAAGCACAGGATCGTAGAGTGAGAGCTCTCAGAAATCATGTCATCTAACTCTCCCTTATTTTATATCTGATGAAACCAAGGGCACATGGAGTTTACCTGTCTTTGTCCAAAGTAAAATGACTAGTTGGACTGATTGTTTAGTTTGTGAGTAGGGTTGAGAACCTAGTCATCCGACTCCAAAATGGTAACTCTTTCTGCTACAAAACCTTTGTATTTGGCAGAAAGTAAGTTTTTCTGTTTACCCAAACTTCTTTAGGATATTCATGCATATCAAACATTCATGAATGACTGCTTCATAAATATGTAATTGATGCTCCCTCAGGCAGTGGGAATCCCAGATACCCAACATTTGATAGCACACAGGACTTCATCATACATAAATCAGGGAGAAGAGACGCTCAGCTTGATGAATGCAGCGTTTCAAAGGTGCAAAGTGATTTGGCAAAAGGCTCTGTAATAGTAAGGTTTCTTCTGGCCATCCCTGTAAGGGACTGAACTTTGAAACAGTTATCCCCCATCAAATAAACCCAGCCGTTTATTTGGAGGAGGAAAGTCAGAGAAGTTAAGGTCGAATGCCAAAGTAAAGAGGACTTCCACCTACCAGGGTGCTTCTTCCGCTTCTGCTCTGATGTAGAAACCCCCTGAGAGGCATCTTTCATCAAAACAGCTTGGAAATTGGGATGCCAACTTGAATGCCACACATTTCAACCAGTTAACCAGAGTTTGGTTTATTTTATGTTGATTTTTAATAACAGAAGTTAAAAGGGTCCCGTCGTTTTAAAGTACTCAGACACACACATTTGCAAGGCGTAGGAGCCAGCGTCCTTTACTTGCTTTCTTTAGGAACACAGATATTCCAGAATACTTGTATTTATATCAGTATTTTAAAATGGACTCCTAAGTAAAGTATAACAACATTATATTTTTATGTAAAGTTATTTATAATTGATACAAAATAGGAAATCTTTCCAGTCAAGAATGATTCTCCAGGGGCCACATCCGAGTGAAACCCCCTCTTTCTGCCACAGGGGCCTTGGCCATCACATCACGGTGGATTCAGGACAGGGTAAACCAGCCACAGCCTCCCCCGTCCTCAGCCTTCAGCCTTTAGCAGGAAAACAAGCAGTGGTCACGCCAGACAGGCCAGGCCAGTCCGGACTCGGTCAGGGTGGGACCACCCGACGAAATGAGAAGATGCTCTCCCCTTCCTCTGTTTGCAAGGCTGTACGGTTTCCTGCTCAAAGCAGTTTGCAGTCATGGCTCCAGCCTTCTGGAAACAGAGCTCACTGATGAAAATGACGCCAACGTGTCTCAGTTTTTCAGAGTGGGCAAAGTGAATAGGAACTGCATTTCCTAAGTGATATTCCAGGCATGTCCGTCAGGCAGTTCTTGTAAAAATACAGTGGACTCAAGAATTCCCCAGGAGTTTGTTTAAAAATGCAGATTCTTGAGCCCTTCCCTAGACTGAGCCAGACTTGCTGGCAGTCCAGGAATCGGGATCTTCAAACAAACATCCCAGATGATTCTAAGACTCCTGGGTGCTGTGGAATTGATGAGCCTGTTCTTCACCTGGCAGCCGAGGAGGTTGGTTTGGATTAGGTATAGGCTGGATTTAAGTTTATTGCAGTTCCATTTAGAAAGGTGCTTCCTGAAGGCCAAATACAGGGTCACATTTATTATGATGAGTTATTTGTTCAAAAATGTTTCTTTCCAAAACATGAGGTTTTGTGGGGTGGCTGGCAGATGTTGTAGGGTCTGTAGCCATGCACCTGCCTGCCCAGGTTCTCCAGGGCGGCTATTGTTGTCCTCTCTTTGGCTTGCTGCCTGTGGACACCTTTTGTTTTCACAGCTACCTGGAGGCCGGAATGCTTGGAGAGGAGCAGGCAGTGCTAGCCATCTCAATCTCTTTATTTAAAAGTAGAGTCCATCAAGTTCTCTTTGGGTTTTCCTTAGTCACCAACATAGATTGTCCCTCTACCCAATTATTTTCCATGTATTGTTTCTTGATGCAAGTTAAGAAATGGAAAGAAGCCCTGACGATAGAAAGTGTGACTTTTCCCATGACTTTCTTCTCAGGCCTTACTCTCTCCCTACTATGGTTTCTTGCTAATAGATTTTTCTGTCTTGGAAACACAAAGGCTGAGGCCATGAGGAAAGGCCAGGGTGGAATTTTTCCTAATTGTAATACCCTTGCTAGTCTTTCTCTCTCGTAACTGAGTTGATTTACAGAGTTTTTATAGTCCCTATTCTGTTTTCACTAGCCATCTTTCTCTAGGAGGGGACAAATGTGAGACATAGGTGTTTTTTGTTTGGTTCCTTCAATTAAACAGTTGCCTGACATAGGTAATGGGAAGCATCTATTTATAAAGATGTGGGTTTGAGTTTATACAATAAAAATCTGTACGAGGGGGAAGATTAGGGTAGTTGCAGTAATTATTGTGGTAGTGTTACTCACCAGTGATGATATTAGCAAAAACTATGTGTCAAACAGTGTTTTCAGGGTTTTGAATGTATTAACTTACTCATTTTTTTACAAAACCTCAACCAGTAATGTTGATTATAATCCCCATTTTATAGATGAGGAAACTGGACCACAGAGAGATTAAGTAATTAGCTTAAGTTCGTCAGGGGAAGAGCCAGAATTTGAAACCAGGTAACCCGTACCTAGCTATCGTGCTGTCAACCCCATTGTATTATTCTATCCTCTTACCAAATTAGCAGTTTACAGCTTCTGACCCAGAGCTGGACTTTAAAGGGAGAATGGTGGAATTTCGAGGGGGCTGGGTCTGTCTTCCTGGCATATGAACAGGGGCTAGGAGGTGGGAAAGTGCAAAGCCTGTGGAGGAAGTGGTGTTCCTGAGACTCGACTGCAGGTACAAACTGCTGAGCTGTTTAGTGAAAGGCGGGAAAGGTAGCTCGGATTGAGAATCGCTGGATGCAGACCGACTGCTACCCATGTAGCTCCGTGGCCTTTAGATCTTGTGCCAAGAGCTCAACTTTCATCATCAGTTTAGATTGTTTCAAAAGATATCATTTCAGGCATATAGTGAAAATTCACATTTAAGAATAAACCTTTTACACGCTACCATCAACTGTAGTTGATTTTCATTGTAGCCATCATTCATTTAAAAATAAAGTGAGCAAGTTCTTTACTTGGAAACTTATCTTTTGCTGTTAAACGTGAACTCTTTTTGATTCCTCTTCCCCCCAAATTTTTATTCTAATACATGTTCATGTTTCAGAGTCTTTTGTTGCTTGTCGTGTCATATTCATATAATAAACATGTATAAAAACTTAAAGTTAAAAATGTCTTATGCCTGTAAGTGTTATCACTTCAAAAGTCATTGTTAAACATTTCAGTTATTAGTAGAACAGATTTGATTAAACTAATGATTATAATGCAGATTCTGTTAAGTGATTAATAAAATTAAAAAGTAAATATGCATCACTTAAAAAATTTCTCTTTTACAAGTATGTGGGTGCTTTTTCCTTCCCGTATTCATTTTTTAGTAGATGATAAAAGATTTGGCATCACTTGTATTTTCTGTGTATCTTTTTTATACATGCAGGTACTGAAAAAACATATTTTCCAAAGATGAAAAAGGAAGGAGTAATACAGCAAAGACATCCAATTTTTTGGATACTTTCTGAAATCACGTGGCAAAACTCACATAATGATCTGTCATCGAACATTTTTATTGATTGGCTGATGGCTCAAAGATTGGATCCTCTAATTTTGTTTGACGCAATCTGACTTGCAAAGTCATTTGTTTTGCTTTCAGATGCCTTTATTTCTTATACTTTTCTTTCTACCAAGACCATTGTGTATCCTGTGGTTCTCGTCTTTGGTGTCTTGGAGGTTTTATGCCCCTGGTGAGACGTGGGTATGGCTGAGAAGGGCACTCACTTGAGGAAGTGAGAAAAGGGTGACATTCTCAGGCATGTCATTGTTAGGAAAGCAGGCAGAAGGAAGTTGAAGACGGAGAAATTTCTTTCTTTTAGAACACTTTTCATATATCCTACAGGGCACACATAACCCCGTTTAAAGACCATTGCTGTAGGATGTATGTACCAGTGAGATTTTAAGTTTTAGATTTCCCCATCTCTGTGTGTTCAAGAATTCAGTTTTAGCTTCTATAAGTGTAGCTTGGGGGCTTATGTACATCCAGACTTACACAGGAAACGGATTTTTAAACCAAAATGCTATTTTCAGAATGAAAATAAGCCAGAGAATCCAGCTTATGTTTAGATTTAGAAGATGATTTGTGGGGTCAGTTAGATGACCTTTAGGAGGAGGCGGGCAGAAGACTGGTCTGGCAGCTTGGGGGAGGGGTTGATGGAAATGGCCGCCACCATAGGCTTTCTCGTCCTTATTTAGTTCCACAAAACCTTAATTCCCTGTGAGCTTACTCTTTGGCTTCGTTCTAGTTAGTTCTTTGAATTAGTTAGAAGGAATAATTGAAATTATACATTTATCTTAGGCATTTTAAATGAATACATAAATATACTCCATTCTCCAGTATCCTGAGGAAAGATCTTTTTTTTTTTCTTTAAATATTGGTCCACTGTTGGAATTCTGAGTGTTTTCTCTTGCATTAACCATAACCTGATATATCATCCATTTAAAAAGTGGAGCAAGAATTTGAAACTCTGTGATCTGAGGTTAGAATCTTTCCAGATTAAAATTATATTTTCTTCCATTCTTAAATCCTCTTTCCACAGTTGGTCTGGCAAATATTAATGTAGGTGCTCCCTTTCATTGAGTGTTTGCAAAGCATTTGCTTTAGTTTTACTCATTTCATTTGTTTACCAGACAATAAATTACACAATTATGATTATAAGTGCAAATAGCCACCCGCCCCCCCCCAACCCCCACAGACTAGGGAATAAACAAAATGTCTTGTACTAAGTGCATTATTATGGGAGAGGTACATAGTAGCTGTGAGCATGTACTATTTGGAGGGCATCACCTGTGTGTTTTATAGAGGGAGAGTAGGTACCCTTATCAGAGTGAAGGAAGTGAAATCAGTTAAGAGTTTACGATATATATAATTAGCTTTGTTTTACTGAAGTCTGTTTTATGGAGAGTTTGTCCAATAAATAAGAATCTTTCATTGGTTTTCTTTTCTATTGCATGTAATATCAGCTATAGTGAATGTATTTTATTCATATCATGCATTTTTGGTGTTCAGTAATTTTTGAAATGAGCTTGAAGGAGGGAGTTGCTTGAATGTAGAACTTGGTTTTTCTGACTGTACTAGAAGCTTTCCTTTGTCAGAAAGGAGTAGCGAAATTTGTAACAACTTTCATTGGTTTATATTCTTCCAGGATATGAATTTTCTTAAATAATAGGGAACAGAGGTCTTTAAAAAATTGTTAACTGACTTTTTTTTTTCCAAAGGTGAAATGAAAGCAGTACTGTACAGGAAATTAAATTTTGGAGTAAGGAAGTGAAATTGGTCTGATTGAAATCATTAATGTCCCTTTAATGAGGGGTTGTATGAAAAATGTTAGGCAGAAAGTGTGATGCCAGTTAAAAATCATAAATGTGAAATTTATTTCGTTTGAACAAACAGTATTAGAACTGAAGAGAAGGGAAAAGGAACATTTTTGTGTGGGAGAAATTAGTTGTCATTCTCAAGGGTTATGGCAAGCTGCTGGACCATTACAATTGATTTACTTTCCTCCAAAGAGAAATACTTGATTCAGAGATTTGTGATATTAGTTTGTAAAATTTTCCACAAGTTAGAATTTAGTATTCTGGAGACGTTTTCTTTTGCCAGCAGTGTTGTGAGTGTCTGTATATGCGTGTTATAAGTTTAAAAAATACTACTTGTTTCCTGTCTTCCAGAGTTAGGAAAGCATTTGTCGTAGTTCTAAAAACTTAGTTACATATTCAAGCTCCTGTTTGTTTCCTGTCTTCTAGATCTGTCAGATAAGAGTGTTTAAAAGGTCAAGTCATTTAACCAGCTTCATTGAGAAAGTGCCAGTGAAGACTGGCATTAATATTTGGAGTAGAATTTTTGATCAGAGGCAAGGGATCAACTTCACTTCCCTAGGGAGGCCAGTAAAGAGCAGAATCCCACATAGCATCGTTCATGCTAAGCACAGTGGCGGGTCCTAGTAGGTGCTTGGCATGTGTTGTTGAGTGAGTGTTATGCGTGAATTGAGACCAGCTGGAGTGGGTGAGCTCCGTGAGTAAGAGGAATTCTCTAGTAGAGGACTCCCACTTTTTTCAGGGCACCTAACACTGTGCCTGGTAAAGGGTGCTCAGCCACCCTTTGTTGTGAATAAGGTATGTTTAGGCAGGAGGACTGCCCCCTCCTTGTGGATGTGAATATAAGCTCTTCTCAGTATTTTGGAGGAAGAAATAGCCAAAATGACAGATTTCTGTCTCTCTCTCTCTCTCTCTCTCTCTCTCTCTCTCTCTCTCTCTCAATGAAACTTTTCTACAGAGTTACACTTAGTGTTGATAATTGAGGGCTTTTTAAAGTGGCATTTAAAACTACTCTGAGATTTTTTTATCCATAAAACAAGGATTTACTTCTGGATTCTGACCTCTGGTGGTGAAGAAATAACACCCATTACTCACAATAAAAGGTCAGATTCTCAGATTTTCTCTGGTACTTTCTGGATGTCCAATACAAAGGAGGTCTTTATTAGAATATTTTTGTGTGTGTTTTTCAAATTTTGTTTGTTTTTTTAAAAAAACTTTATTTTTCAGCTTGCAGCTTTTTAGTAAACCTATAATAACCTTTAACATACACCTTTTTTAAAATAAGGTTTATTACTGAAACTGGTTTTGTCTTTGGGATCTTGCCAGGTGAGAAAAGGTAGGTTCTATGTGAGATTTTTTTTTTTTTAATATCTAATGCAATCTTGCATTTGACTTCTTCAACTTTCTATTAAAACTATAAAGTAAATTTAAGGTGTATTTGGATAACAATTGAACTGTCACTCAATATATACATTAGTATATTACTTGTGAAGAGTGCTATGGTAGGCTGTTTTGGGTCCTTAAAAACAAAAGCTTCCCAGAAACTCAAAGCTTTGTCTTAATGTTGCACCAGGTAGGTACTGGGCTGGTAGGTTCTGTTGTCATCCCTTTCACTCTCAGAGCCTCTCTTTTCCTCCTTTTAACCCCGGTAAGAACTGGAGTGGGAGCTGGCCTTAGCAGCTGGAGTGTAGCTGCTAGCCGTGCTGGAGGTAAGAAGTGGTTGCAATGTAAAGGTTGCTTTGCTTCATATGAGTGATATATATGGGTCTTCATTAAAAAAAACATTTCTTTTCTGTTTTTGGAGTTTGGTAGCTTAGAAAATGAAAAGCACAATTTTTTTTCTTTTTAAAGGAAGCACTTGCTACCTGGCATCTGAACTCGACCTTGGATCTTCTGGGTGGTCTTCTGCAACTTGCTTAACCTTATTTTTCCTGTGTTAAATAGGATTAACAATGCTTCCTCTTCTAGAGTGTTGTAAGAAGGCTCTGATATGACTGTAAAGTTCTTTGCAAATAAGACTTCAAGTAATAAAGAAAACTCTTAAAACATCTTTGCTTCTGTTGCTTACTGTGCTCCTACAGTATGCTTCTGAGAATTGGTCAGAGTTCTGTAAAAGGAAGGTGGTTACAGTGTGTCAGGAAAAAAACATGAGAAATAAGTAATCCATAAACTTTACAGTCATAAGGGGATCTGGGTGGGCGGGTCTGGTGACTTGGCAACTGAGAGAGGAAAGCAAGTGTAATTGTTGATTTTATCAGAGCAGGTTTGTGTGTTTGTATGTGCACACAGGGGGATGGGGATCAAATATAGACTTAACAATGAACAATTTCAGGAGATTCCCAGCGTCTACTGCTACATAAATCCTAGGTAATGCTACCCTGTCTACAGGGCATGGTATTGATGCACAATTAAAAAAAAATCAAATTATGTCAAAATAGAGGTTGTAATAAACAAATACATGGTTTGCTTCCTATCATAGAATTTATGTTTTGGGAACTCTAGGTAAATAATTTGTATTATCACTGGGAGTTTATGAAAAATTGATTTTAGTATAATTAACTCTGTGTTGAATATTGAAATCAGAAACTGTGTTATCTTGGTCACTAAGCAAGTTTATTTCTGTCTGATTTTGGAGTTACAGAACTTTCAGCTTTGAAGGTTGCTTTCGGTTTTTTTTAAATTGAAACGTCACGGGAAAGGCTCGTTCTTAAATTCATGACAATTCATGACCAATCTGGAGAATTGATAGGACCCAAATTAGATCCCCTTAATTGGAAGATATTTCTTCTGGACTTTTTCCAGGGAATGAAGTTCCATGTAATAATTTACCAAAAGAGAATTGAAAAAAGGAAATCTCACTTTGGGGGGCAGGAGGCAAAGCGGGCTGGGTGGGCAGAGTGCTTTCAAAGCAGTCTTTGCTTTGTAGAATGCATTGGTTTAAAGAGTTGGCATGGGCCATAAAAAGAAGCTCGGTCAGTTATCAAGTATGGGAGTACCTAAGAAATTAGACCAGGCATGTTGGGGAGCCTGGAAATACACTCAAGGATCAGGGAGGTTCTTCTTTGCCCTCATATCTGCTGGCTGCTAAAGCCATTTGGAAGTTTTAGCTAAGATGTTGATTTATGTTTCTTTACCTATTAAATTTTTGTGAGTTTTTTTTTTTTCCTCAACAGTATCAGTCATTTAGAGGAGACTTTTAAACATACCATACAAACTTTAACATATTAGGTAAATGATATATGTAAAAGTATGTGTGGTTAAAAAGATGGCACCCACAGGAGGACATCTAAGTGGAGGAAGAGAGGGAGTTATGTAATATGAAGCTGGTTAAACACACATCTCTGATTTAGGAAAGGCTGTATATCTAGGTCCTGTTTTTTTCTTTTTTTACTTCCACTTGGGTACCTCATTACTTATAAGCTACCTCCCTCTTAAAGTGTTTTGAGCTTTGGGGGCAAATAAGAGTAGTAAATCTTGAAATAGTCAGTTGGCAATTTGTTATCAGCCCTGATACATGGGATTGGAACTATTGTCTAAAGTGGAATCGCGAGGTTTTGAATTGTAGATGAGATTTCAATGCACGCTCCGTGGTCCCATCACTCAGAGGGGTTTGGAGTTGGTGAGATTGGGAGCAAGTCCTTGGTCACCAGTCCTGTAGCTCACTGGTCAGCCCTGCGATTCCTGGTGTGATCAACATTCAGTTGTATGAAATCCCCAGGGGTGGGGAGGGCGGTGGAGTAGGAATTCCCTAATTTGGTTGTGTTAGCAACATTCTGGAGGCAGAATTCCTATGTGCTAGAAAGAGAGACAAAGTCACATTGGAAAGATCTCTGGGCATCTTTGGGGAGCAAGAGTGAGAAGAAGCTCCCATGTACTTATATTTCTGTGTGTGTAGGATTTGAAGGTCCGAGTCGTGGTCTTACCGTTTTTCTCAAACCAGCCAAAGTGAATTTGGTAGTCTTGGGCGTACTTTGTAACGGTTAAAAGTACAGTAGTACCTCGGTTTTCAAACGTCTCTGTTGACGAACATTTCGGTTTCCGAATGCCATAAACCCAGAAGTAAATGCTTCAGTTTTCGAACACGCCTCGGAAGTCGAACACGTCGGCTTCCGCTGAGTGCAAGATCCTGAGGCCTAGCTGTCGGCTGTTTTCGAGCGTTTCAGAACTAGAACGGTCTTCTAGAACAGATTACGTTAGAAAACCGAGGTACCACTGCATGTTGCGTGGAGCCAAACTGTTTCAGTTCAAATCTCAGGTGTTCTGCCAATCACCTGTGTGACCTTTGTTCATTAATTGCGCTTTCCTTACTTTCCTCATCTTCAAAATGGGGATCATAAAATATTTAAAAAGTTATTATACAGATTAAACAATATATGTCAAATATATGTAATACCGTGTATGCTTAGAACAATTGCTGGCACAGAGTGAGTGACATACTTGTTAGCTATTATTGTTATTATTCCTACTACTATTAATTACCTGGGATTCTTTAGAGTTAGTCATTGTTACTATTATAAACCATACTGAGTTGGTAACAGAGATGGTATTTCTTTCTAGAGAAAGTAAAGCCTGTTGTCAGTTTTATCTTTGAGTCCAGTGTTTGGTCCACGCACATTAGAGTTGTTTGCCTTCTTTCTTTTCTGAAGTTTCCAAGGAACCGCCCATAATTTCTTGGTGATTTGAGTGGTTTAGGCCTTGTCTAATAAAGGTAATATTCAGAACACTCTGTTAAATTGTATTATTTTTTGTTAACGTCTGTGAGTAAAATGAGCGCGCTGGTCAGTGTGAGCAGACTGATGTTCCCGACAGATACTGTTGTCCAAGGATAACTTTCAGAGACATTCAGGTGAATAGTTTACCCCTTTGCATTGTGTTCTGCCCTTTGCTCAGCCTGCTGCATGGAACCTTCAGGAAACATTACACCTGGGACAGAGATTGGCCCATTTCAAACGGATGTTAGGGCAATATCACATGATCAGGGCAAGCATGTTGTACCTTTCGTTTTTCCAACAGTTAATTATTACAATTAAAATCCATTTATTGTAAATACACCAATGGGATATCAAATCTAATCTGCCGTGTAGCACCCCTCTGGATGATTTACACTTTTTATTTACTATTTTTCAAACTTTAGATGCTGATGATGGCTTTCTAGGAAACAAAAACACATGGGCAGCCAGTGGACTCAGTTGGTTAGAGCACAGTGCTCATAACACCAGGGTCACTGATTCGATTCCCACATGGGCCAGTGAGCTGCGCTGTCCACAACTAGATTGAAAACAACGACTTGACTTGGAGCTGAGCTGCGCCCTACACAACTAAATTGAAAACAACGACTTGACTTGGAGCTGATGGGTCCTGGAAAAACACACTGTTCCCCAATAAAAAACAAAACAACAAAACAAAAAACATCTTCCCTGGGGAGGAGGAACTCTTGGCTAATCTTGGACTGTACCAGTTAGATGCCATAAGAGCAGTCATAAATGGATGTCCTAGAACAAGAGGGGAGTGAAGACTAATGAGATAGACGTTCCTGTTAGATAAATGCTGTCCCGTATGGTGAAATGTGGCTAAACTCAAGGGCTGATTTTACATTTTATGTAATTTAAATTTAAATCAGGCTTGATTCAATTATTGGAAACTTATGCATATATTTAAAACAACTTGAGTATGTAAATTTTTTGAACTCTAGATCCTTGTCAAATAATTCTAATAGTAAAAATTTAGCATCTTAATTGAGATGTGCGATAGATGTAAAATAAACACTGGATTCTAAGGAGTTGGTATGAGTATAGAATATAAAATATGTCAATCTTTGCATATTAATTACGTTGGAAATATTTTAGATTTATTAGGTTGATAAAATATAATATTAATTTCACCAGTATCTTTACTTTTTAAAAAATATGGCTACAAGAACACTTTAAATTACAGGTGTAGTTTGTGTTCTATTTCTTCTGGGTAGCATTGTGCTAGGCTGTCATTCCGAAATCTATGTCTTTGGAAGCTTTTTGATACACTCCTGTGTTCCTGTGTGTTGTGTATTGGGGGACCATATTCTGGAAGATTTCTGGACAAATAAAAATCATCTGGAAATAAGACAACTGCTTAATATTTATTGACTATGAAAAACAAGCCTCAATCCTGTCCTTTTTATAATTTTAAATGAGTGTTTTATAAGTGGATTTGCTGCCGAGGTTGATTTATATCTAATAGGGTTAAAGAGACATGACTGAAATAGGAGACTGTTAGTAAGACTTTATGTGTAGATAAAATATTCCTATAGTATATTCCTTTTTTTTGGACACACACACACACACACACACACACACACACACACACACACTTCACCCTTCCGACAGTTTCCAAGTGTACAGTACAGTTTTGCCAACCGCGTGTACATTGTTTTGTAACAGATCCCAGAACCCTCTCCAGCCGCATCCTATGTGACTGGAACCCTGCACCCGCCTAACAGTAACTCCCGTCTCCTACTCCCTCCAGCCCTTGGCAACCGCCATTTTATTTCCTGTTTCCATTAGTGTGACTAGATACCTCAAGGAATCAAGCAGTATTTGTCTTTCTGTGACTGGCTTATTTCACTTATAATGAACCCAAGATTCACCCATGTTATATAGCATTTGATAGGATTTCCTTCCTTTTAAAGGATGAATAATTCCATTGTATCTATATGCCCCATTTTTTTTTAATCCATTCTTCAATCCTTCGGCATTCAGTTTGCTTCTACCTCTCCGCTGTTGTGAGTCATGCTGCAATGAACGTGGGTGTGCAGATAGCTCTTTGAGGTCCTGTTTTCAATTCTTTTAGATGTATACCCAAAGTGGGATTGCTGGATCATATGATAGATCTATTTTAAATTTTTTGAGGAACTGTTTTCCATGCTGCCTGCACCATTTTACATCTCCACACACAGTGAACAAGGGTTCTAATTTCTCCATATCCTTGCTGACATGTATTATTTTCTTTTTTTCTGATAGTGGCCATTCTGCTAGGTGTAAGATGATGGCTCGTTGTGGTTTTGATTTAGATTTTTCCTGTTGAGCAACTTTTCAGTCTAGTTGTTGAACATTTGTGTATATCTTCATTGGAGAAATGTCTATTCAAATTCTTTGCCCCTTTTTAATCGGGTTATTTGGTTGTTTTTTAACTGAGTTATAGGAGTTTTTAAAAAATGAATTCTGAATATTAACCTTTTATCAGATACATGGTTTGCGAATAGTTTTTTCCATTCCGTTGGTTGCCTTTTCATTTTGTTGATTGTTTCCTTTGCTGTGAAGAAGTGTTAAAATTTGATATTGTCACATCTGTCCAGTTTTTGTTTTGTTGCCTGTGCGTTTGGTGTTGCATCAAAGAAATCCTTGCCAAATTCAGTGCCCTGAGACTTTTCCCCTATGTTTTCTTCTAGGTGTTTAATAGTTTCAGGTCTTACATTTAAGTCTTTACTCCATTTTGAGTTAACTTTTATATGTGATGTTTCTTTTGCATTTGGATATCTAGGTTTCCCAGTACCGTTTGTTGCAGAGACTATCCTTTCCCCTGTGAGGTCTTGAGACTCTTGTCAAAGATCATTTGACCATATACCTGAAGGTTTTTTCTGGACTCTTTGGTCTGTTCCATTGGTTTGTATGTCTGTCTTTAAGCCTATACCAAATACTTTTGATTACTTTTTTGTACCAATTTTTAAAAAGCACTGGTTTCATTCATCTTTTTAAGGATCTGACTAGGGTTGTTTAGAAAACTCTATTGACAAAGCCTTCTCTAATTCTTTATAGTTTATAACTTTTTGCATTTTTGTATTCAATATCTCTTTCTCGGAGGTGTAAGGGAATTTCTTCTCAAGAATGTTTGGAACAACTGGGGTATGTGAATCTACTTTGTCAAGGGGGTGAGGGAATGGCAGATGATAAGAATTTAGTTAGGAACGTTTGCCTCCTCAGGTATTCCTGATCTTCAGATGGAGGTAGAAAGGCAAGGAAGGGGCTGGGATTGTTTAATACAGCTCTAGAAACAAGGGTAAGACGGAAGCCAGATTGCCTGGGTTTGAATCTCAGCTATACTACTTAAGTACTTAGCTGTAAATTCTGGGCAAATAATTTCACTTCTCTGTTTTAGTTTCCTCATCTCTAAAATGAAGTTAATGTTAAAAGCTACCTCACAAGAATGTTCTGAGGGATAAGTGAATTAAAAACAGAGCCTGGCTCATATTAAATGCTGTATAAGTGTGTGTGTTTATTACTTTAAATAGTCAAAGTAAAAACTAAAACATTAGCTAAATTCTTGGGTTCTGAGAAGGCCAACCTTTCTTGTTCCATCAGAAATAATGAGCAAATGGGGCACATATTATTTCTGTCCTGAAGAACTCTTACCACCCAGTTGGAGTAATAGGAGATTATACATTGATAGGTCAGGGGAGGTTTCCAAATCTTTTAATGATTATATGAACATTGCATTTATATTAAGGGATATTATAAATGCTGCCATGTAGTTTATCATTTGTCTTCTGGCTTGCAATTAGTTTTTTTAAATGTATGTATAAAACTAGGGTAAGATGAAGATTAATGCATTTGAACAGCATAAACCATGATGACGCTTTGATATTGGAGTGCTTATAATATGCCGTGACTGTCAAATAAATTCTGCGACTTAGACTTTATTTTCACATTGCAATAAATCATCTGAAAGATCAGAAGTTTATACATTTAGTGGTTAGTGCTTTTAAATTTCATCTTCTTGGTGCTTTAATTACATTTAACTTTTATAACTTGTGTTGCTTTATATTTGAATTATGCCAATATTTGAAAAATAAACATGAAATTCACATTGGAACCTAGGATTTGTTTGAGATGTATATATATTCAGTGGCAGGACTCCCCTGCCTCCGGCCCCCTTTAAAAGCTATAGATGAATAATAATAATAAAAAAATCTCAAGTGTTCTTTTCTTAGGAAAATCATGCCTTAGAACTTAGGATTTAAGATGTTTGTGAATGGTGCGATGATCATCTCTAGGGAAGTAAGCACATTCTTCAGATAAGAAAGTGTATCTAAAATATATGTTCTTGTACACAAGGAATGTCACACATAGTTTCCTCTATGCTGTATACTTCTCTAACATGTTAAAAATCACTCCGCCCTCACTCCAGACAAATGGAATATTTGCACTTTTGCAGCAAACGCCTCTGAAATCAAGGGAGACACACCTGTGTACAGCGCCAGTCTTCTGTTGAGTCTTAGCAATTTCTTGCCCAGCTGTAATAACACTGAGTGCTTCACTGTTTTTTCCAAGCCATTTTGGAATGCAGTATTTTTAATATCTGCAATTAAGTGAAAGGTAAGTGTACGTAAATGTGTATGTCGAACACCTCATATATGGCCTTAAATAATTGGCTACTTAGTGGCTTCCCATCTATAGCTTTACAGCTGGCCATGCAGGACATGGCTCGTGGATGTTTGTGTGGCTGAAACCCTGGTTGTAAGTGAAGAACCAGATGGTTGTTCTTCATTGGGGCTGCCGATCTTAGATGTTCTACAAAGCTGCTCCTGTCTATAAATGTAGCGTTTACATTTTCTGCACAGTATGTGCCTGTTGGCCGTGTTTTTGTTTTTCTAGTTAAACAGCCACTACCTGCTGGAGGAGTCATATACCCAAGCCCAGAAGAAAGAACCTTGTCTGGATAGTTTACGATAATTTTGTAATTAAAAAAAAAAAAAAAGCACACAGTTGATTTTATTAAACAACACAAAACAGGTCCACCTAGAAAACATTACCCTTCAGGAAGACTCATCAGCATTCAAGAGCAAATTTAAAATTGGAGGCGCTTTCACTAAAATGTTGTGCAAGCAGGAAGTAGGGTTTCGCTGTCTTGCCTGTGGTATTACCCTCCCCTTTACTCCGCTTTTTCTTCTAACCTAGTTGTGGCTCCCGTGGTTCAGTAGACTGTTTCAAAAGAACCATAGGGATAGAGGATTTTCAGTTTATCACCTAGCACAGTGGTTTTTTTAAATGAAATTCTCATGGTTAAGGGGGTTGGAAGAAAGGGTTGGATAAACACAGTGTATCCTTTCTGCCCAAGTGATAGCCATCAAACTCTAGAGTCAGAAATGTCTTTTTCATGATGAAATGCTTTCTTCCTTTATCAGTGTCTGTACTGCCCAAACCTGGGACACTGCTTATTCCCCAGGACATGGCATGAACCACAAGTGTGAACTGTGCCCCAGCTGTAGGGGAGATTCTACAGAGGCGTTTTCCAGTCTCTGTTCTGTTATGCGTTTATCCACTGCTGTTCAGTTAAAAAAAAAGATCCTAGTAGTATATTGCTCTTTACATGGCTGAATTAATGACAAAGCACAGATTTCTGTCTCTTTGATTTTTTATCTAATGGATTGATTGGCTCTTTGCCTGCTGGACTACATTAAGAAAAAAAAAATCCGCCTTTAAAAATTACAGTCAGAAATCTACCTGTGATGGACTTTTAAAAGCTGTTTTATATTTAATAAGTGCAGGAGGTCCTTGGAAGTTTGAGGCATTTTCCCCTCTGTACCACAGCGCCCTGTTTAGTAATAGAAACACACAGCCCTGTCTGCCTGCCTCTCGATGGCGTCTCCTTGGGCCTCATGTATACCTTGCTCAGATTTTTCTAGCTGGGCTACAGAGGGGCATCCTCCCACTTCTGTTGGTTTTTAAGACTTGCCAGTGGCAACCGGTTTTTGAGCACACGGCAGTGTCTTTGAGATGGGGAACGTGTAGGAGTGGAGAGGATCAGCTAATCCGGCCTCCTGGACTAGACTGAATGTTTCGTGAGCACCTCTGCTAGAGCCTGCTGCTCTGCCACCCTTCGGTACCTATCGCAATCCGAAATGCACTTCTTGTAGTCTCTTCCTGCAGAGTAAATGTGGTTTTCTTTCAGGAACTATTTTGTCTCTCATTACTCACGTATTTTATGATGGATTTTTGTGGATGTGCATTTCCTTCCTCCTCTTGGTTTCTATTAAAAATACGTTGTGTCTAAGAAAACCTCGCAGCCTCTGGCCTCCTTGGCACCAGAGTGTGCAGGCGTAGATCTGATTCACTGTGCTGTTGCTGAGTATCTTTCCTCATATTTCTGTGGCTGTGAAAAATGTAGTACGTGGATTTTAGAATACGCATTCTTGTTTGCGTACACCATGAGTAGTGTCTGGTTTTAACTTTTTCTTTTTTCCCTAGTTTTGTGAATGCTTGCAGGTTGAGTACGCTTATTGAGAGGGCTCTTCAGAAAACTGTGTATTTTTAATTCACACTCTCATTTTTCTGTTCATCCGGATAGGATAATGCAGAGCAAAAATAAAGGACAATGCTATCAAAGCTCAGAACTTTTCACGTAATTTTCTCAATTCATAACTAATTTTAATCTTGACATTATTTGAAAGGATCTGTTTGGTAGTTTACATATAGGACTGGGGCAGAAACACAGGATCACTATTTCAATTGGACCTTTCCCCAACTTTTTCAGAGATTGGAAAACTCTAAAGATGGGTCCATCTAAATGAGATTTTTTTCCCTCCAGCATTGCCATTCCTACTTGCCTTACTTGGAGCGATTTTTACACAGTAGCAAATTTCCAAAGACATGTCTTTAAAACATTTTCACAAATGCGCTCACTAAATATTTCTTCTTGAAAAACTACACTTTGTGTAGTTTTTGTTGACTAGAGCCATTAAGATGACTTTTCTTAGATATTCTAATGACCTAAGACAAATTCATGGAATAAGTTGAAAAAGTTGAACCAAATTATGTAACATATATTGCAACTGTGTTAATTTTTCGCAAAAGTGAACATATATGTTTCCTGTGAATCAGCAGTTTATACAGAGTGTTAAACAGATAGGGCCTTATTGGGAATATGAAAGGAGACAGCAAACCTTCTCAAAATTTTTAAAAATTTGTTTTTAATTACTGTTTTGTATATTTTATATTTTGAAAATGACAGGGAATCAACAATGTCTTAGTCTGATGTAAAATGTAATTATACATTTATTGGCATACTTCCTGTCTTAGAGATTGGTTGAAATTAATATTGCTAGTGCAAGTGAGAAAAACGAGTAAGTTTAGGGAAAGATAAACGAGAAGTGAAACTTGCTTCTCAGTGAGGAGGCGATGTAGAATTAGAGTGGCTGCCAGCATGGTGAAATCCTAATTAAGTACTTGACAAAGAATTAAAATGAGAATAAGCAATGCTTTAAAAAAGATAAGAAAACTGATGAATATAAAGTTGAAAGGAAAACAATGTATCTGAAAAAACTGTGTAATGGAAAGAGGGGGAGAAAGCAAGGGTAGTGCATCATGAAGAAAGCTACAGTCAAAACTAGATTATTCTTGAGTTTTTATTTTTGGGGGGCAGCAAGCAGTGTAGAAGACCATAGATAGATATATTAAAATACATTTGGGTGAAAAGATGTATGATGTAAATAAAAGAAATAATCTATAATTCATTCAAAACGTATACAGAATTTACGAAGGACTTCTTGATTGTGGCCAATGGGATACTAGTTTATATTCAGTAATTGTTTTTATAAGGATGTTTACCAGAGATCTGGACATAAAATATGTGGAAATTTCTGAAGAACATTTTTTAGATTTTGAAATAAAGTTTTTGGATAAATTCCCCTTTATCTCACCTAGAACTGACACCTTAACCTCTATGTCTTGGCTGATTTAAGCTCTGAAAAATTTGATAGGTGAGTTGAGGGACCTTTCAAAGTCCCTGAGGGACCTTGGAAAGTGCATTTTTCACTGGGCATACATTTTGCCTTTTATTGTATAAAAATAAAATGCATATCTCAAATCAAAAGTTTAGTGACTCTTACTTACAGTTTTTATATGGAAACGTGTTCTAGTCTTGGTAAGTTTTTATCATGTACTGAAAAGTAAGGGTAACAATGAAGATCCAGCCTTCTTGATCGGATCCTCCTTTGCTTGTGAAATCTGTATATAGAGATACTGCCACCTTTGTGGTCATTTATCATACTGATCAACAAAATAAAACAGGACATTTCCAAGCAAAGTTAAAGATTAACAGTATATGCCCAACCTTTGTCATATATAGGTTTCTTTTTGTCTAACAAGAAGCGTATTTAGAAATAGAATCGGCTGACTTCTGAGTTTCCTTGTGTTTCCCTGTAGTGGCGGTGGTAAAAAACCCTAGGTAGGTGGGTGAAAGACTGGGCTCAGAAAAAAAGGAAGAGAAATAAGACATGAAAATAAAATTCTCAGTTTGGATAATCAGGCTGGGTGATTGAGACCTGGATTTATCATCTTTGAATCTGTCATTTCCCATGCCTTACCAGTGGTACTCAGTATAAAAATAAAATTATGAAACAGTAAGCATAATTATAAGATGGTTTTAATGTGACAAAAAGATTTTTACGAGCTACTTGTTTTGAGTAAGCATTGCTTGAGACTGTTAGAGAGCAGCATTAACTAAATGAACCAACTCTGGGTTTCTTGTGATGAAACTAGACATTTATTTTGTATTTTGTACTTTTTTTTTTTTTTTTGTCGCCATTCTCACATATTCTGAGTTGGCTAAAAGAATTACAGAAGTAAATTTTTAGAACTTCTGATCTCAATGTATTTTCCAGTTAAGCACATGATTATTAAAGGGATCGTTTCTCCTTAAGAGAAAAAATGGTTACATTCAATTGGTTATAAAAACAAAACAAAAAAGTCTTTCCCTGTACAGTTAAGGTCTCCATCCAATTTTTTTCTTTTCTGCTAGAGATGGTGGTTTTTTACCCTTGGTTGCACATTTGAATCACCTGAGTTTAAAAAAAAAAAAAAGCAAAGGAAAAAACCCCAAACGTTGGCTGCACACCCAGATTCTCATTTTAGTGGTGTCAGTGGGGCCCTGGCATCAGTAGTTGTAAAAAGTTCCCAGGTGAGTTAATGTTTAGCCAGCCTTGATAACCTGTGCCAGATGCGTATTACTAATGAACATCCGTAGTATGACACTGGCAGTCTTTTTTTCTTGTGGACATTGGACTTTAGTGCACCTTGAACTTTCTCATTCAGTACAGATTGCAAATCCCTTTCCTACCCTTGGGGCTTCGATATATTAACTGATGAGTACTTTGAACCATCCATCCCCCAGTCGGCTGCCGTAGTGGGCGGAAAGGTGGCCCAAAGATATGTTCATTTCCTAATCCCTAGGATCTGTAAATGTTACCTTTTTAGGAAAGTAAGAAACATTTTGCAAATATGATTACGTTAAAGATCTTGCTCTAAGGAGATCATCCCTATCCTCGTTTTCCCCTAATTGCTATTGTAAGTATCCTTATAAGAGAAAGGAGAGGGAGATTTCCCAGACACAGAGAAAACAATGTGAAGATGGAGGCACAGATCGGTTGGAGTGATGTGGCCACAAGTCAAGGAATGCCTGCAGCTCCGAGGAGCTGGAAGAGGCCAGGAACAGGTTCTCCTGTAGAGTCTCTGGAGAGATCAAAGCCCTGCTGACCCCTTCATTTCTGCTCAGTGAAACTGATGTACTGGACTTGGGGCCTCCTGAACTGTGAGGGAATAAATTCCTGTTGTTTAAGCCACCAAGTTTGTGATAGTTTGTTACCGCAGCCATAGGAAACTAATGCAGGTGCCTTTCAGCTCACGGTTGGGTTTTGGTGGCATGCTGTCCCTGTCTACCCGGCAGTATGTATTTGTGTAATAGAGTAAATATTTCATTGCATGACTCGGTTTTATAAAAATAAGTTGAAATTATAGAAACGTTTGGTGTATGTGTGTCAACACACACATATATATTTATACACACACTGCTGTGGCCTGTTACCGTAATGTGATTGAGATAAAGACAGAAATCATTAGGGTGGGTCTTTAACCTCAATTAGGTGCTTGTTAGATTTAAACTGTGTTTAATGATGAAGCAAAAGAACACAATTAATGAACACGTTCCGAATGCTGGAATTATTCTGTTGAAGGTTGTTTCTAAAAACGTGAGAGATAATTAGGGATTTTAATAAACTTCTGTTGCACTAGGGAATAGATTATCTCTTATAACGTTTCCTGTGCTTTGATTCTCCGGTGTACCACTTTCCTCATTTCTGAAATAAGGATATCTTACAATCAGTGTGTTCCATTAATGTCTTTTTCCCTCAGGCAAAAATGTTACAGAATTAATGATATTGTTCTGAAGCAAATGTGTCTTAGAGTTGTGGTACTTGAACTGGTCTTTTGTTTGGCTTTTCAGATTTGATTCTTGGATATTCAACTTGAGCACATTTTCTGAAATGCATTATGTTAGAAGACAGGCAGTACCTATAAGAAGTTCTGAAATCTTTACTGTTCTCATTTAATGATTGTTTTTGGCTTTAGTTCCCAGGAGCTACTACCAAGATAGAAACTAAACCTTATAATAACTCTGCTTGTGGAGATATAGACTCTTTAGTGGAAAAAGTCATAGGCTTTAGGTGTAGGCAGACCTCGATTCTTAATCTGGGTCTGCTGATTAGCTATGACATTAGGCAAGCTATTTAATTAGCTGCTTCATTGGTAAATGGGGGATAATACCCATATTTCAGGCTTGGGATGATTAAATGAGGTAATCTATTAAAAGGGTTAAATAGGGTTGGTCCAAAACCACATAGCCCACCTTTTTTTGCCTTTATTTTTATCCAGCCTGCTTGATGCCCAGTAAAGATTTGACCCTTGGGAAAAAACAACTAGCATTCACCATGAATAAGGCTCATTCTGACTTCAGTTTTGCTGCTCATGGCTTTTTATGTTCCCGCTATGGTTCCTTCATCTTGTTTTACTTATGTAAGTTGATTAATTTCTTGATGGTCCACCTCAAATTCTCCTTTCTTTGTCTACAACACACTTAGATTAATCATTTCTTGTGCACTTGTAGCTGATGACATAATCGTGACCTTTGATCTTATACCATTCTCTGTCATGTGTGTATATCATGTTTGTACCAAATAGATAGAAAACTTCTGCCTAAGCACTTGTATCCAGAATATGTAAAGGATTTGGTCAAATCAATGCAGAATAGACTGCCAACCCAATAGTAAAAGTGGAAAAAGACTTTAAGAGACACTTCATAAGAGTGTCTACGATGTACAACAAACATCTGAATGTTGCCTACTTCATTAGTCCTTAGGGAAAGGAACATTAAACCATAATGTGATTCCTCTACACACCCACCAGAATGGCTAAAATGAAGAAAGACAGTAAAGTGTTGGTGGGAATGTGGAACAATTGAAACTCTCATACTCGGATGGTAGGAATGTAAATTGGTGCAAGCATTTTGGAAAACTGCCAATAAAGTTCAACACAGACCCAATGATCCAGTTATTCTACTCCTAGGAATGTGTGTATGTATGTGTAGTTACACGTACAGGACATGTACAAGAATATTCCTCATAGCCCAAACTGTCCATCAACCGGAGAATAGATACATTGTAGAATGTTCCTCCAGTGGAATAATGTCATTCTATACATTAGTGAGAATGAAGTAACCACTGCTGTACTCAACAACATGAATTAATCTCACAAACATAGCATTAGCTTAAGTAGCCAGGCACAAAAGAATATGTATTCTATGGTTCTGTTAATATAAGTTGAAAAAAAGGATCGTGTGACCTTTGGGCAAGTTGAGTTTGGAGGAGCATAGTATTGGTAAGAGGCACTGGGGCAGGCTTCTAAGAAGCTTATAATGTTCCATTTTTTACAATTGATTTTGCAATTACAGTTGACATACAATACTTTATTAGTTTCAGGTGTACAACATAATGATTAGACATTTACATAATTTACAAAGTGATCGCCCTGCTAAGTCTAGTCCCGATCTAACACCATACGTAGTTATGACAATATTATTGACTCTAATCCCTGTGCTGTGCTTTACATCCCCCTGGCTGTTTTTATAACTGGCAATTCGTATTTTTTAATCCCTTTCACCGTTTTCACTCCTCCGCTTACCCCCCCTCCCATCCGGTGACCATGAATTTGTTCTCTGTATCTATGAGTTCATTTCTGTTTTGTTTGTTTGTTTTAGATTCCACATATAAGTGAAATCAGTCATATGGTAGTTTATTTTTAATTTTTTGAGGAACCTCCATTCTGTTTTCCATACTGGCTGCATTAATTTACATTCCCACCAACAGTGCACAAGGGCTCCCTTTCTCCACATCCTCGCTAGCACTTGCTGTTTTGTCGATTTATTGATGATGGTCATTCTGACAGGTTTGAGGTGATGTAACATTGTGGTTTTAATTTGTGTTTCCGTGATGAATAGTGATGTTGAGCATCTTTTCATATGTCTTTTGGTCATGTGTATATCCTCTTTGGAGAAATACCTGTTCAGGTCTTCTGCCCATTTTTCAATCAGATTCTTTTTCTTTTTTTTTTTGGTGTTAAATTATATGAGTTCCTTATATGCTTTGGTTATTAACCACTTATCCGATGTGTCATTGGCAAATAATCTTCTCCCATTCAGTATGTTGTCCTTTTGTTTTGTCGATGGTTTCTTTCACTGTGCAAAAACTCTTTAGTTTGATGTAGTCCCATTTGTTTATTTTTTTTCTTTTGTTTCCCTTGTCTGAGGAAACACATCCAAGAAAAATATTAGTAAGGGTAATAATGTTTGAGAGTTTACTTGCCATATTTTCTTCTAGGAATTTTTGGTTTTGGGTCTTACATTTAAGTCTTTAATCTATTTTGAGTGTATGCTTGTCTATGGCGTAAGAAAATGATCCAGTCTGTTGTTCTTTTGCAAGTATCTGTAATGTTGCATTTCTTGAACTTGACGGTAGTTGCTGTGATTTGTTGATTTAGTGAAACTTCGTCAAGCTGTATATGTAGGATTTGTTGCACTTTTCTGTATGCATGCACACTAAACTTTAATAAGTTCACTTTACAAAAAGTTCATCCTTGTCAGTTAGCAGAGTGGTTGGCAGCCCATGGGTGCCTAGTTGTGTAATAAAGATTTGTTGGTTTTACTTGAGTTTTACATTCCAGTACTTTATAAATTGTTCACATGAAATATTCTGGTATTTTCTGATCTCAAACATACATATCTTCTGCACAGCAACCATTCCCTCTCCCTGCCCACTTTGTCAACTTGCAAGCCTTTCTGAGCCATTGCCAAAATTACGAAAGATAATGCTTATTTGGTCTCAGTACAAATGTCCTTGCCATGATTTTCAATAAATGCCTTCAAAGAATGTCACAACATGTAAATTTAGAGGGTCAGGCTTCAAGCTAAACTACTATGGGTCTTGTGAGACCAGTTATGAGTAATAGTTTGATGAAAGGTATTAAAAGCCTGGACTGACACTTTAAAAGAGCTAAATTTTTTTTACAGCAACGAGGTTGTATCCCAAACCTATTAAATGGAGAAGCATGTGTGCGCAGTGACCTTGAGATTGACTAAACCTGCATTTGAGAGTTGACAGGAATGGTTTACAGATGAATGAAATAAGAAGCATGTGTAGTGGGGATACTGTTACATTTGATAGGAAGAATGAAAACAAGAGCTTTAAATTTCATTTAAAACCTTGGTACTTAGAAATAATTGAATTTGTCTTTCTGTTAGTAAAACTTAAAAATGTTAAGGTGCTAGGTACTTTTTTCACTGCTCCTTTTTGTCTAGTCTTTCTTCTTTAGTTCCTTACTTTGTTGTTCATGTCCCCTCCCCTGTCTCCTCTCTCCTTCCTCTCCTCTTCCACCTCTTTCCTCTCTTCCTCCCCATTCTGGAAGGTAGTCTTTGTTGGAGATGCCTTGGCTCCCTTTGTAGCCTGGGGGGGGCATTGGGGGGGGTCCTTTTTCCTTCTGACCAAGCAGCTCACAGAAGTTCTTTGGGAAGGAAAAGTTTT
This sequence comes from Rhinolophus sinicus, assembly GCF_036562045.2. Lineage (NCBI taxonomy): Eukaryota > Metazoa > Chordata > Mammalia > Chiroptera > Rhinolophidae > Rhinolophus > Rhinolophus sinicus. The sequence goes on from NC_133754.1 coordinate 124,940,902, forward strand.
AACTTCTTATCTCCCTTTGGGAATACATTTGGAAAACTGAGCCGGGGATGGAGAGGCTATGGAGTCCTAGAACTTTCAGTCAGATGGAGCCCAGCAGGGACCCCTGTGAATGGGAGGGGAAGTGAGTACGAGTGGTAATCATACTTGAGACCATTGGTAAAACTTTTGGTGGTTCATTCATGACAGCTACCCTATGCCAGTCATTTCTTTAATATTTTTATTTTAAAATGTTATTTCTAGTTAGTCACAGTTATTCTGTTTTTCTGGCTTTAAAAAGTATGAACGATAATTTTTATTTTATATAGTAAATTCCATCTTGCAGAAGTGTTCATTCTTCCGTTGTACTACTGAGCAATTTTACAGATGTTTTCATAGAGATTATCATGTAAGAGTGAAGATAAGGAAAATATTAATTCTGTGTCTTGATGCACACAGTGTTTTAAGAGATAAAGCACATATTTTTGTTTTTTAAATATTTTTTATTTTTCAATTAAAGTTGGTATATAATATTATATTACTTTCAGGTGTACAGCATAGTGATTAGATATTTATATAACTTACAAGGTGATCACCCCAATAAATCTAGTATCCATTTGACACCATACATAGTTATTACAATATTATTGACTATATTCCTTATGCTATATTTTACATCCCCACAACTATTTCATAGCTACCGATTTGTACCTCTTAATTCCTTCCCCTTTTCACCCATCTCCCAAACCCCCTTCTATCTGGCAACCATCAAAATGTTCTCTGTATCTATGAGATTGTTGCTGTTTTGTTTGTTTGTTTATTTTGTTCTTTAGATTCCACATGTAAGTGAAATCATATGGCATTTGACTTTCTCTGTCTGACTTCCTCCACTTAGCACAATACCCTCTAGGTGCATCCATGTTGTTGCAGATGGCAAGATTTCATTCTTTCTTAGGGCTGAGTAATATTCTATTGTATATACTCATATGTACCACCACCTGTTCTTTATCCACTCATCCATCGATGGTCACCCAGGCAGCCTCCACATCTTGGCCATTGTAAACAATGCTGCAGTGAACATATGGATGCACACATCCCCTCAAAGTAGCGCTTTGGGTTTCCTCAGATGAATGTCCAGAAGTGGGATTACTGGATCCTTCTTTGTCTCTTGTTATATAGCCTTTGTTTTAAAGTTTATTTTGTCTGTTGTTATATAGCCTTTGTTTTAAAGTTTATTTTGTCTGGTATAAGTATTGCTACCCTACCTTTTAAAAAAAAATTGTCATTTTCATGAAATATCTTTTTCCATCCCTTTACTTTCACTCCGTGTGTCTCTTTCAAACTAAAGTGAGTGTCTTCTACGGGTCTTGTTTTGTTATCTATTCAGCCACCCTATGTCTTTTGATGGGAGCAATTAATAATCCATTTACATTTAAAGTAATTGTTAATAGGTATGTAGTTATTGCCATTTTATTATTCATATATTTGATCTTATTTGTTCCTTCTTCTTAAAGAAGTCCCTTAAACATTTCTGGTAATACTGGTTTGGTGGTGATGAACTCTTTTAGCTTTTTCTTGTCTGAGAAGCTCTTTCTCTGCCCTTCAATTTAAATGATAGTTTTGCTGGGTAGAGTCATCTTGGTCGTAGGTCCTTGCTTTTTATCTCTTTGAATATTTTCTGCCAGTTCCTTATTGCCTGTAAAGTTTCTGTTGAGAAATCAGCTGACAGTCTAAAGGGAGCTCCCTTGTAGATAACTAACTGCTTTTCTCATGCAGATTTAAGATACTTTCTTTGTCTTTAACCTTTGGCATTTTAATTATGATGTGTCTCTTTGGGTTCATCTTGTTTGGGAGTCTCTGCTCTTCTAGGACTCATAGGTCTATTTCCTTTGCCAGGTTAGGGAAAGGAAGATGGAGAGCAACTAGATTCCAGGTGCTTCAAACAGGCTTTCAATTCCTTGCTCTCTCTCTCTTTTCCTTCTGGTACCCCTATGATGCGAATGTTTTTATGCTTGATGTTATCCCAGAGACCCCTTAAACTATCCTTATTTTTTTGGATTCTTTTTACTTTTTACTGTTCTGATTGCGTGTTTTCTGCTACCTTATCTTTCAAATTGCTCATTCAATCCTCTGCTTCATCTAATTTACTGTTGATTTCCTCTAATGTATTCTTCATGTCTGACTGGTCCTTTTTTATGTTTTCTATCTCCACTTTTATATTTGCTATCTCTTTGTTGAAGTTCTCCCTGAGATCACTGAGCATCCTTATAACCAGTGTTTTGAACTCTGCCTGTGGTAGATTGCTTGTCTTCATTTTGCCTAGTTCTTTTTCTGGAGTTTTGTTCTGGTCTTTCATTTGGGATATGTTTCTTTGTCTCCCCATTTTGGTGGTCTCCCTGTGTTTATTTCTATGTTTTAGGTAGAGCTGCTGTGTCTCCCGGTCTTATGTAGCAGGTGTCCTGTGGGGCCCAGTGGCACAGTCTCCCTAGTCACCTAAGGTGGATGCTCCAGGTGTGTCACTTGTGTGGGTTGTGTGTGCCTTCCTGTTGTAATTAAGCCTTGGTTGCTGTTTGTGCATCAGCAGAAGGGATTGACTTTTAGGTTGATTAGCTGTGAAGACTGCTCTATATTGGAGGAGCTGATATGCAGGGGCTGGGCATAAGGATTCACTTTAGTAGGGCTCAGGTGCCTGCCCAGTTTGTCCTTTGGATGTATCGTTTGTGGAGGTGGTTGGGTGGTGCTCTTGTGTGGTCTGAAGCTGGCCACCAGGTGTGTTGGTTCTGGGGCCTTTTGGGAGGGGCTCTGTTGCAAGCCAAGTTCAGCTGTTGCCTGTGCTCTGCCTAGGGCCACTTGGTATGAGCTACAAAGTGATCTGCAGATGGTTGCCACTTGTGATAGGCCTGGAGGTGTGTGGGAGAGGCTAAGCTGTGATCTGAGGTTGGCTGTCACTAATGCTGGGTTTGGGGCTGCTTAGCAAGAGGTATGGCACACTGAGGCCAGATGCTGCTTATTAGGGATTTGTGAACTTTTTTTTTTTTTTTTTTTTTTTTTAAGGTTTTATTGGGGAAGGGGAACAGGACTTTATTGGGGAACAGTGTGTACTTCCAGGCCTTTTTTCCAAGTCAAGTTGTTTTCCTTTCAATTCTAGTTGTGGAGGGTGCCGTTCAGCTTCAATTTGTTGTCCTTTCAGTCTTCGTTGTGGAGGGCGCAGCTCAGCTCCAGGTCCAGCCGCTGTTGCTAGTTGCAGGAGTCGAACCGGCAACCTTGTGGTTGAGAGGACGCATTCTAACCAACAGAGCCATCCGGGAGCTCAGTGGCAGCTCAGCTCAAGGTGCCGTGTTCAATCTAAGTTGCAGGGGGCGCTGCCCACCATCCTTTGCGGGACTCAAGGAATTGAACTGGCAACCTTGTGGTTGAGAGCTCACTGGCCCATGTGGGAATCGAACCGGCAGCCTTCAGAGTTAGGAGCATGGCGCTCTAACCGCCTGAGCCACTGGACCGGCCCGATTTGTGAACCTTTGAGAGGTTTAAGGAAAGTCTGCAGCATGAGCCAAGAAAGTCTGTTTGTATGGAAAAACCACTAAAGTGACTTGGGTGGGCCCTAAAGTCAGGTGGGACAGGGTCTCAGGGAATCACTAGGGTAGGGGTGAACAGTGTTAGCCAGGTTGATAGATACTTAAATATGGCACCCACTTGTATCTGCACACTGAGTGTGGGGCAGGGTTCCACCAAGGAACAATGGCTTCTGCCAGCACTTTTGTCTGGGAGAAAGCTGCCCCTCCAGTCCTTGCCCGGAGGCCAGACAATTTAATTCCTTCCGGTATGTCCCTGGCACACTTTGATAGCTGCTGCCCCAGCACTGGAGCTCAGAGAAAATTACTCCATAAGCAAGTAAGTCTGTCCTCAGGTCCTTTAAGAGAAGCACCTGGAATCTAGTTGCTCTCCATCTTACTCAGCTGCAGTCTGCTGGTTTTCACAGCCAGAAATTGTGGGGACTTCTCTTCCTGGCACTGGAACCCTGGGTTGGGGAGCATGGGGTGGGCAGGGACCCCTTGCTCCTCCAAGGGGATCTCTGAAGCTGAGATATCCTTCCTGATTTTTAACTGCTGCACGGGGGTGTGGGATCCCCCTGTGTTTTTGCTCCTCCTACCACTCTCAATGTGACTTCTGTATGTCCTTAATTATAGGACTTCTTTTCAGTAGACTTCAGGCAATTCTCAATGATGGTTGTTCAATAGTTTAGTTGTAATTTGATGCCAACACTTATTTATTTTTGTTTTCTCCCTTATTCTTATGCTGCACTGAAGATTACTATTTCCCTCTGGAAGCACATGCTGGCCAAGAGCTTCCCTAGATAGTTGAAACAAGAGGGAACAGATGTCACGTGTGACGTCAAATTTAATATCAAAAAACAGAGTGTTAAAAAACAACATTAGTAGCAATAATTGTATCTTCTAAGGATTAATGACCTTAGTAGTATGGTACAGAATAGTTATATCAGTACTTTGGAAAGGAGCAACTAATTTTTAAAATATTTAATTGCTTTCTTCCAAATAATATCAATAGTATCCAATTGATTCCTAAGTACAATACAGGGTTATTTTAATTTTTTAAATTAATGCTTCTTTTGGGGGCTATCAAAGGTGAGAGAGATGACTTTGGCAGTCTTATTTGAAATATGAATTATCAGAGAAGTTTCTATGTCGAAATTGTTCCTCTACTTCAGTGATACTTTTAAAAATATCGACAGTTTGCTGATGATAGTGCGGTGATCTGTCTTCTAAAAAAAATATTTTTTTGTATCAAATTTGATTCTGAATTCTAGAGATAAATGTGTTTTACATTTTTACATTTGGTTTAATGAGGAAACTTCCCACAGCATAATTTCAGAGTGTTATAAAACTTGTGATAACCAGAATTAATTTATGATTTCCTCTTAATTTAAATGGTATCTTTCTTTCTTTAGTTCCTTTCCATTTTTCTACTTTATTCTTTTCTTACATCTCTTCTTTTAGATTGCTGTTAACCGTGAATACAAAGTTGTGTTCGATAACTAGAAAGAGAATATTAGGGTTACTTTTTTTCAGCAATTAATGAGTTCTAGCTGGTCGTAATAGCTTATGGTAACATGAACAATACGATATTGCTCTTCATTACATCCAGGATTCAATACTGATGTAAAGAACAGAAAGCACTGAGTACGTTTTCATACATTACTTGAGAACACATTTTTCTACATTTTCTTCCTGCCCAGAGTGTCTACATTTAAAACTCTTTGGCAGGTTAAACCTTCCTTTTATGGTAGAGTTACTGTAATATGGTATTAAACCAAAAGTCTCAATAGAGACTTGGATTTGAGGTACAATTAAGTAATTCCTTCTTTTGTCATTTTGGGAGTTTGAACTCATTTCACATCTGTTGCCTCTGTCTGTCTGTCTCTCTCTCTTTCTCTTTCTCTCCCCCCGCCCCTCTGGCTTTTTGTGTAGCTGTTGTGCTGTGGCCATGGGCTAGCATTCTCTTCTAACACTTTGCCACTTTTACCAAACTCAAGGGGTTCACCACTTGGGGTGTTTTATTCAGGAACGAGAAGTCATTGTCCTTAGGTAGTTTTATTTACTTGCAGCAAGTGAAGGAGACACGGAGTTCACCTCATAGGTGAACAAAGTTAACACATCAGTGTGAACATTCATTGCTATAAAGTTATTCTCTTCTCTTTATGCTACTGAATACTTGGGGAGAGATACTTTGAGACTGCGTGATACATTGTTCCTGCTCAAACTTTTTGCTCACTTATTTAATTAATAGCATCCATCCATGGGTTTTGCCTGCAATAGTCACCACTTGATATTCTGCTGGTGATTTTCCATTTTCCTTATTTCTTCTCATTAATTGGAATTCTTCTTTTTGCTTTTTATTTGTTTACTCATTTATTTATACCTGTCTGCTGCATGGATATTAATTTATTTGGGTTATACTAATGCTGTGTATTTTGCTATTGAAATTGTTCCAGCTTTTGGCCAGTGGGGATTCCTGCAGGTTGCCTCCTATGTCTTTCAACATGTTTCCATCTTTTTTCTCCCCTGCTGCTTTATTTTCTCACCCCCCTGATGTTATCCAAGTGCATCTTATATTTTCACTACCCCAGCCCTGGGTTCAACCAATATTCCAGAGGGCCCTGGTTCCTTTTATTGAAAAACAGTATTTGGAAACCAAAATCTGGTGCTCCTTGTAATCATGGTTACCTCGGTGCCACTGTTTAGTTTCTCTCAGTGGATAGAACTGTGAAATACGTGTGTGAGATTCTGTTTTGATGTTGGTTTTATAGCCCTCTACAGTAGCTAGTGACTATTAGCCAAGATACAGTATTTTTAATACTAATATTGATGTCCCCCCATTTTGGTCACTAAGGAAATTTGTCCAAAATGCTAATGACATTATAATACTAATAAGCATTGTTTAACACTAGGCTATGAGCTTTTTAAAGTCTGGGGAAATCTACAGTACCACATAGACAGTAACTAAATTTTTGTTAACCAATCGAATTAGACTAGTTTAAAAAATACAAATACCATGTAAGTATAATTATTTCTTATAGCTAATTAATAAAATGCAACACGTATCCTTAAACTGGATAGTAAAGGAATTTCTGGCATATTATTGAAAATTTAGTAGGTACTTAAAATGTGTGAACTGAGTTTATTAGAACACATTTTCAAATAATATATTCTTCTTGGCGAAGATTTTTACCTCTTAGCCTGCCTATTGAACCTGCTAAAAAGATATTTGGAAACAGAATTCAGGTGAAATCTGTTACCAATTCAAGATTCCCACATAATCTTTCTACATTATTGCAACTAGTTGGTGCCCTGTTAGGAGAAACACAGATTGTTTTTTGGTTCAACTGTATCTGGAAATGATTCTACAAACTCTGTGGGCACTAGAGCGTTATAATAGGTTTTGACAAAAAAGGAAAAGATGTTTCTGCTCAGCCTAGTAGATAAACTTTTGTAGTAGTATATGCCTTCTTGGTATGACAATCATTTAATAAAATAATGTTCCCGAGACACAGAAAGTGAGCAATAACAGGAGAGAGAGACTTGATAGGTAATGAAAGTTTTGGAGGTAAGCCAAGGAATGAGCACAGTTAGACTGTTGAAGCTCTCTAACTGTAATTTAAGGTATTTGCGTGTGTATACATAGAGAGTTTTGTGCTTTTCTATGTATTTTTGTTAGGCTACCTATCAGATTGGACTAAGCATGATTTAAAAAGAAGAAGTTGCGGATATTAACTAGACTTATTTCATTGATCATTTTGCAATATTTGCAGACACTGAATCATTAGGTTGTACATCTGAAACCAATGTAATGTTATATGTCAGTTCTACCTCAATTTTTAAGAAAGTTGCTATTTCTTTTGTGCTGGTTGTGAACCGAAGAGCTGTTTACTGTAAACATTGGTTTCCACGCTTTTGTAATAGAGCTCCTTTCTCCTTCTTTGTGTGGATCACAGGTGTTGTTGGAAAAGCCTTGTAGGAATCAGGAGATGAGATCGGAGGCGGAGCTAGTGTCAAGCGGTAACGACCTGGGGCCGGGGCTGGGGATTCCTGCTGATCTTATGGTTAGCCTTCTTAATGGCTTTGCTTCTATTTTGTGTTTCTTTGCCAGTATGTATAATGTCCCCATGGTACATGACGTAACCTATCTAGTAACATCTGTTTGTGTATCATTTTCTGAGGTGAAAGCCTTTACAAAATACACGTTACCCGGGAGCACGATACACACGAGCTCCTTTTTCTGCAGACATACCTCCAACCACCATACCTTTATATTAGAGGGTCTGTGCATGAACTTGGGGCAGGCCACAAGCCCCTTGAAATGGTATGGACATTTTTATGTGTGAGAACAATTTTGCCCTCTTATCTTTGGGTGGAAGGTCTGAAGTTTTCATCAGTGTTTTAGAAATGCAGTCCCGGTGCTGATAGAGACACAGCTGTAAGTAGGGCCACTATGACTCACTACGCCAAATGCAGCATCTTGTTCCATAGAAAATGAATGCCACACCTCTCCAAAGTCTTCCATCTACTTTCCTTGGGGGGATGGCGGTGGGGGTGGGGACAACCTTTTCCACCACTGAGCTCCTGCAACTTTTGGTTTCCCTCTTGTGCCCTCTACAGAGGGGAGCACCTCTCTGTAGCCCCTTACGTATTGGGTATATAAGGATTTAGTATATAAGGATTTATATAGTCCACGAGTCAGACTATGCTGTGCTGCTGTAACAGAGACCTAAGTATATAGTGATTTAAATAAAGATTCTTTTTCTCGTTTATGTAAGTCCTGATGGGCATGATTCAGGTTGGGGGATTTGTGGGCCTTCTGAGAGCCAGGTTCCTTCAAAGTTGTTTTGTCCCCATTCCCTGCCACATTGTTGTCATTTGCATGATTGAAACTCTGTGGCCACGAGGTCCAGGTGTCGGGGCAGGACAGAAAGAGGAGTATATCTGATGTCTGATGTCTAAGATGTCTAAAGTCATATCACTTCCCACATTCTATTGGTAAGAACTATTCATATGACCACTCTATTGCAAAGGAAGCTGGGAAATACTGTGTAGCATGGAAGGGAGGGAGAACAGATTTTGGGGGAGAGCTAGGAGCCTCGGCTACAATCTGAGGCTGTTCAGTTAGTTTGTAAATTTGTTGCCATCAGGGCTTCACTTGCTGTTCCTAACATGGTGTCTTATGTATAGTAGATGTTAGATCATTTGTGTTTGTTGAATTCCCAATGGAGTAAGTATGTACAGTAAAGTCACTTTACAACTGATGATGCAAAAAAGGCAGATGCCATAGACAGCAGGAGTTCTAGCCAAAAGGCATCCACTGCAAACTACACGGTTAGTATGGGAGAGATTTGGTCATGTATTGTGCTTTGTCTGTGGCAGTGAAGTTAGAAGCAGTTTTCATATTGATGATACCTGGTTTAGTAACCTCAGTTATTGACTCTTGAAACGACGTTTCTTGAAAAAAAAAATCAGCTTCATTAAAAAAAAGAAACAAGTGAACTTTACTTAATGATGTTACATGTTATAATATTCTTACTGTCAAACTTTGCAGATCTGCAGGATAGAAACAGGTGTTCACATAGCTGCTGTTTTTACGTGGATAGTTTGAGACAGTGGTTCTGAAACTTTAGTGGGTATCAGATTCAGAACAAGCTGAAAGCCTGTTAAAAAATGAGCTGGATTCCACCCCAAAGTTTCTGATGCATTTATTTTGGGGTGAGGCCTGAGAATTTGCATCTCCAGCTAGTACCAGGTGGTGTTGATGCTGCTAGTTTTGAGACCTGGTTTAAGGTACGGACAACATGCCAACCTATCAAAAAGGGCAAGTGTCTGATATAACCAATTCATGCTGGTATGTTACTACCATGTACAAACTTCTAAGAAAAGTTGATTATGGGATGAAAACATGTATGTTGATGGCACTTCAGATCAGCTGCCAGATACAGACACCTATTGTTCCACAGTCCCTAAAACTGTACCATTGCAGACTTTCTTGGAGGCAGATCAGAAATGAGATTTTCGTAGTATTTATTGAAGGAGTACTTTTGAAAGCTTGCTCTTACAGTGCTAGGGTAAGAAAGGGTAGGCAGAGATGTGCATGTCATCATGAGCTCAGACTTGGATGGTTTTTTCCTCCAGCAAGGTCAGTTAGGCTATCTGCTTTTCTGAGCCGGGGAAGGGCAGATAGATTTCTTTTGCTTTACAGCTTTGAGGTGGTAGTGGAATTCTGAGGCTGCCCTCAGCGCCACAGAGAAGAGTGGTGATTGATTATTAATGTCTGCTGTGGCTACTGTTGCTGTCCCTTGCCCTCAACCTGAGCACTTACCATGTTTTCCTGAAAATAAGACCGAGTCTTATATTAAGTTTTGCTCCAAAAGATGCGTTAGGGCTTTTATGTTCAGGGGATGTCATCCTGAAAAATCATGCTAGGGCTTATTTTCTGGTTAGGTCTTATTTTTTGGGAAACATGGTAGGTGCCTCTCTTCTAACCTTTGCCTCTCCTTTCCTTTCAGTAGATTGTGTGTGTGTGTGTGTGTGTGTGTGTGTGTGTGTGTGTGTAGGCATCTGTGAGATCTGTGTATCCATAAGTGATGCATTTAATGAGGTTTCATAACTTAACCTTTTTTCTACTGTACTTTTGGTAATAGTTAGGGACAGGGATTGTGAGACAGTGTATTTCAAAGCTTCCAACATAGAACTCATTGTGTTATACTTTAATTTTCTTGGTAGATTTATCTTTTCCTGTTTGAAAAAATATATGGTAATGTTATTTGCATATATTCTTTCCAATACTGGTTATGATCAGTTTCATTTGGTCTTAATTACTTATTTTTCTTGAATTTTTAAAAAATTATAAAAGTAACACATTTCATTTTCACAAATCAGTCACCCCAGAAATTAATAAACATCCCTCTGTACACATGTATGTGCACATACACACAACCCCTCAAGTATTAACCTTTTGTGGTGACTGATGTTAACATTATGATATGTTTCTTCTATATCTTTCTCGTATGGTCAGTAAAATACAACATTAAAATTAAAAAAATAAATATAGATATATATTTTGCTAGATAATACCAGTCACATGATAATATAGTTCACATGATTCTCCACCTTGAATTTTTTAGTTAAACGTGTCTTGGATGTATTTTGAGATCAGTAGATGCAGAGATACCAAATTCATTATTTTTTATTTTATTTTATTTTTTATTTTTGGAAGGAACTTTTTGATTTTTATTTCATTTTATACCACTGGGGACAGAATTCATTATTTTTAATGGGTACATAATATTCCATAGAGAGAATCAACTGTGATTTATTCAGCCTTTTTGTTCTTGATGGCAACCACATTTCCAATTTTCGATCTTCTAAACAGTAATGGGAAAATATCCCTGAGCATATATCTTTAAATACTGGTCTTTTTTAGTTCAGTTGAATAAATACTAAAAGTGGGATTCCTTGATTAAAGGATGTATGATTTAAAATTTAAATAGCATTTTACCATATATCTTTCTAGAAGATTGTGTAGACGGTGATGTTCCCTCCTCAAACAAACAAACAAAGACACACACACACACACACACACAAAAAGCAGCAAGTGAAAATGTCTATTTCCTTACAGTGTACCAACTCTGAATATTAACTGTCATCAATTTTGGGTGAAATTAATCTTTTATTTTTCACTTCTCTGCCTACTGGTGAGGTTGAGCATCTTTTCATATGTTTTTCATTTATTTGCATTTCTTCTATTCCTTGCTCATTTTTCCTCTTGAATTCTTTTGCTTATCAAATTGTTGGAGTTCTTTAGAGATATTAATCCTTTGTCAGATGTGTTGCAAATATTTTCTTCTAGTTTGCCATTTGATAGTGGTGCCTTTGTCTTTTGCCATACAGAAATATTAAGCATTTATGTAATACAAACTGTCCTTTCCTTTATGGTTTTGTATAGGATTTTAGGGTATATAAAACATTTTCACAATTCACCCTCATAATTTATCTGAGCTAAATAGGAAGTAATGTGGATATTGTCATCTTTAGATGAGGACCCCAATCTTCAAAGAAGCCAACTGGCCTGCCTGAATTTGTAAGTGGTGCATATCGGATTCGAATTAAGTTGTTTTTAAAATTCTGAACTCTGGAGACGTCATCAAAATGGCGGTGTGAGGAGAGCCTCTGTAAAGCTCCACTGGAATTTACAACTAATCGAACAACAATAACTCCACAAAGGAATCCCTGAACAATAGACAGGCAAGACGAAGAGAACCACTACTGAATTCACCTAAAGGTGGGTGAATCGCGCGAGCTGGAGAGGAGGGAAGGGAGAAGTGCAGAGACAGAGCCGTGTGGGCACAGGGCGCAGACCTAGCTCAGTGCTCCGAGCTCGCTGCTTCCCGGAACTACCGCAGCTGCGGGAGAGGGAAGAACTCGGACTGCTAGGGCTCCGCTTATGGCCCACAGGGCCGAGGGGGCAACATATAACACGGCTGAACCCAACGCTCACGGCAGAGACCTCGGAGAAAAGACTGAGGGAAGAAGGCTGAAAACGGTGGTTTAAGCCCCCATTGCCGAGCAGAGAACGGAAGCCTTAGGCACTTAGACTAGCCGCCCCCTCCCTGCCCTCCCACCTGCCTGGTGCTAGAAGCAAACAGTAGCAGTGTCAGATCAAAAGAACAGAATATTTGCAGTTCTGAGTGCGAACTGTGGTCCGTAGACACAGATTCGCAGCCCAACTAATTCCGACAAAGGGGAGGGAGCCGTGGAAGCAGGACCGGCTGTGCTGGTGGTCACCGCCATTGCTCTGGGCCACCTCTCACAACTCACCCTGCCCCTGACCCCACCTATCTGGGCGGATCCCTGCAGGAGTAAACAGAACTGCTGAAACATACGGGCTCTGAATCAGGAGCTGGAAGAGCTTTGGAACATCAAAAGCTCTCCGCATACCCACCGGGACACTGCGTCCTGTGACCTAGGTGAACTATTAACAGAGGAGAAGCCTGTCTCCCAGGGAATCCCAGCATTGAGTGAGAAGCTGGAATAGTGCAGAGAAAACATAGCACTACCGTGTGAGAGAGAAAAAAAAGGCTGCAGTCGGAGAAAAAATAAAACATTCTACCAACAAGTACTGGAAAACAAAAGAAAGACCTCTTTCTAGCAACCTGTTGCAGAAGCCACTCCTGTAGATGTCTAGGAAGAGAAATAGTAAATCAATAATTGCTATGAATAACCAAGGCAACAAGACAGCTCAGAAAGAAAGCAAAAAGTCTCCAGAAAAAGAACTTAAAGATACGGAAATATGTGACTTAAATGACAGAGAATTCAAGATTGCAGTTCTGAAAAAACTCAACAAGATGCAAGAAAACACAGATAGGCAGTTAAATGAACTCAGAAACACAATCAAAGAAGAGCATGAGCATTTTACGAAAGAGACTGAAATTTTAAAAAAGAACCAAATAGAATTTCTGGAGATTAGGAACTCAATAGAAGAAATTAAGAATGAAATAACCAGCTTAGGTAGTAGAGTTGACCAGATGGAGGAAAGAATCAGTGACATCGAAGATAGAAACCTTGAAATTACACAGAAGGAAGAAGAGACTTGAGACTTTAAAGAAATGAAAGAACTCTACAAGAACTTTCTGACTCCATCAGAAAGAGCAATATAAGAATAATGAGCATACCAGAAGGAGAAGAAAGAGAGAAGGGAACAGAGAATATATTCAAACAAATTGTCGATGAGAACTTCCCAAACTTGTGTACAAAACTGGACCCTTGAATCCAAGAAGCAAATAGAACACCTAATTACCTCAATCCCAGCAGGCCTTCTCCAAGGCACATTGTGTTGAAACTGTCTAAAATCAACGACAAAGAAAGAATCCTCCAGGCAGCCAGGGAAAAGAAGATGGTAACTTACAAAGGAAAGTCCATTAGATTATCATCAGATTTTTCAGCAGAAACTCTACAAGCCAGGAGGGAGTGGAACCAAATATTCAAACTATTGAAAGAGAGAAATTATGAGCCAAGAATAATATATCCAGCAAAGATATCCTTTAGATATGAAGGAGGAATAAAGACCTTTCCAGACATACAGAAGCTGAGGGAATTTTCTAATATACGACCTGCACTACAAGAAATACTAAAGGAGGCTATTTGACCACCATCAACAGGGACAATTTGTGGCAACCAAAACATAAAAGGGGAGAGTAAAGGCCTGAACCGGAATATGGGAATGGAGAAAGTAAGCGTGCTGAAGAAAATGGAATACTCTAAATATCAAACTTTCTTTTACATAAACTTAAGGGTAACCACTCAAAAAATCCAGAACTGAAATATATACTGTAATAAAAGAAGAAACAGAGGGAAACATCATAGAATACCACCACACAGAAATAATAGACAACAACAAAAAGGCAAAGAAACAATGGAGACACAGCCTTACCAGAAAACTAAAGATAGAATGACAGGAAATCCTCACATATCAATAATCACCCTAAATGTAAATGGACTAAACTCACCAATAAAAAGGCACAGAGTAGCAGATTGGATCAAAAAACTAAACCCAACCATATGCTGTCTCCAAGAGGCACATCTCAGCTACAAGGACAAGCATAGACTCAAAGTGAAAGGGTGGAAATTGACATTCCAAGCATATGGTACACAGAGAAAATCAGGTGTAGCCATAATGATATCAGATGAAACAGACTTCAGGGTGAAAAAGATAACAAGAGAAAAAGATGGACATTTCATAATGGTAAAGGGGACTATACAATAAGAAGACATAAAGTCATCAATATTTATGATTTTACTAACAGAACTAAAGGGAGAAATTGACCAAAACACAGTTATACCAGGGGACTTAAATACATCATTGACAGTTATGGATAGATCATCCAAACAGGAAATAAATAACGAAATAGCAGCCCTAAATGACACATTAGATGAAATGGACATAATTAACGTATATAGAACCCTTCATCCTAAAACATCAGACTATACATTGTTTTCTAGTGTACATGGAATATTCTCAAGGATAGACCATATATTGGGACAGCCTCACCAAATTTAGGAAGATTGAAATCATACCAAGCATATTCTCTGATCACAAGGCTTTGAAATTGGATATCAACTGCAAAAAGAAAGTAGGAAAAAACACAAATACATGGAGATTAAACAACATACTTTCAAAGAACGACTGGGTCAAAGAAGAAATTAGAGGAGAGATCAAAAGATACATAGAAACAAATGACAATGAAAATACATCCTACCAAAATTTTTGGGATTCAGCGAAAGCAGTTTTAAGAGGGAAATTTATCTCATTACAGGCCTATCTCAAGAAACAAGAAAACTCCCAAATAAATAACCTCATGTTACACCTTAAAGAACTAGAAAAAGAAGAACAAGTGAAACCCAAGGTCAGCAGAAGAAAGGAAATAACAAAAATCAGAGCAGAACTAAATGAAATAGAGAACAAAAAGACAATAGAAAAAATTAATGTGACAAAGAGCTGGTTCTTTGAAAAGATTAACAAAATTGACAAACCCTTGGCTAGACTCACTAAGATAAAAAGAGAGAAGACACTAATTAACAAAATCAGAAATGAAAAAGGGGAAGTTATCACGGACACCACAGAAATACAAAGGATCATCCAAGAATACTATGAAGGACTATATGCCACCAAATTCAATAACCTAGAAGAAATGGACAAGTTCTTAGAAACATATAGCCTTCCAAGGCTGAACCATGAAGAACTGGAAAATCTAAACAGACCGATCACCAGTAACAAAATTGAATCAGTCATCCAAAACCTTCCCAAAAGCAAAAGTCCGGGACCAGATGGCTTCACTAGTGAATTCTACCAAACCTTCAAAGAGGATCTAATACCAATCCTGCTCAAACTCTTCCAAAAAATTGAAGAAGAGACAGGACTCCCTAACTCATTTTATGAGGCCAACATTACCCTGATACCAAAACCTGGTAAGGACAACACAAAAAAAGAAAACTACAGACCAATATCTCTGATGAATACAGATGCAAAAATCCTAAACAAAATTCTAGCAAATCGAATACAACAATGCATTAAAAAGATTATTCATCACGACCAAGTGGGGTTCATCCCCAGGGCACAAGGATGGTTCAACATCCACAAGTCCATCAATGTGATACATCACATAAACAAAATAAAGGACAAAAATGATTGTATCAATTGATGCAGGAAAAACATATAACAAGATACAACATCCATTTATGATGAAAACACTTAATAAAATAGGTGTAGAAGGAAAATACCATAACATAATAAAGGCCATATATGACAAGCCCTCAGCTAATCTCATAATTAATATTGAAAAACTGAAGCACTTTGCTCTATGTTCAGGAACACGACAAGGCTGTCCCCTATCACCTCTGCTTTTCAACATAGTGTTGGAAGCCCTTGCCAGAGCAATCAGGCAAGAGAAAGAAATAAAAGGCATCCAAATTGGAAATGAAGAAGTTAAATTATCACTCTTTGCAGATGACATGATGCTATATGTAGAAAACGCTAAAGACTCCACCAAAAAGCTATTAGAAACAATCAACGAATACAGTAAAGTTGCCGGCTACAAAATCAACATGCAAAAGTCCATTGCATTCCTGTATACTAACAGTGAAATCTCAGGAAAAGAAGTACAAAAAACAATTTCTTTTGCAATTGCAGCAAAAAGAATAAAATACCTAGGAATAAACTTAACCAAGGATGTGAAGGAGCTATATGCTGAAAAGTATAAGACATTTTTGAAAGAAATTGAAGAAGACACAAAGAAATGGAAAGACATTCCGTGCTCATGGATTGGAAGAATCAACATAGTAAAAATGGCCATATTACCCAAAGCAATATACAGATTTAATGCAATCCCCATCAAAATCCCAATGGCATTTTTTAAAGAAATAGAACAAAAAATCATCAGATTTGTTTGGAACCACAAAAGACCCCGAATAGCCAAAGCAATCTTAAGAAAAAGAACAATACTGGAGGTATCACACTCCCTGACTTTAGCTTGTACTACAGGGCTACAATAATCAAAACAGCATGGTATTGGCAGAAAAACAGACACATAGACCAATGGAATAGAATTGAGAACCCAGAAATAAAACCACATAAATATGGACAGATAATTTTTGACAAGGAAGCTAAAACTTACAATGGATGAAAGACAGCCTCTTCAATAAATGGTGCTGGGAGAATTGGATAGCCACGTGCAAAAGAATGAAACTGGACTGCTATCTGTCACCATGTACCAAAATTAATTCACAATGGATCAAAGACTTAAGCATAAGACCTGACACAGTAAACTGCATAGAAGAAAACATAGGTACTAAACTTATGGATCTTGGGTTCAAAGAGCATTTTATGAATTTGACTCCAACGGCAATGGAAGTAAAAGCTAAAATAAACAAAGGGGACTATCTGAAACTTAAAAGCTTCTGCACAGCAAAAGGAACCATTGACAAAATAAAGAGGCATCCAACTGAATGGGAGAAGATTTTTGCAAACAGTGCCTCCGATAAGGAGCTAATACCCAAAATGCACAAGGAACTCATGAAACTCAATAACAAAAAAACAAACAACCCAGTTGAAAAATGGGCAGAGGAGCTGAAGAGACATTTCTCCAAAGAGGACATACCAATGGCAAATAGACATATGAGAAAATGCTCAACATCACTAATCATCAGAGAAATGCAGATGAAAACCAGATGAAAATGCAGATGAGATATCACCTCACCTCAGTCAGAATGGCTATCATCAACAAGACAAATAGTAACAAGTGTTGGAGAGGCTGTGGAGAAAAAGGAACCCTCATACACTGTTGGTGGGACTGCAGACTGGTGCAGCCGCTATGGAAGGCAGTGTGGAGGCTCCTCAAAAAATTACGAGTAGAATTTCCATATGACCCAGCAATCCCTCTCCTGGGTATCTACCCAAAAAATCTGAAAACATTTAGAGATAAAGACACGTGTGCTCCAATGTTCATTGCAGCTTTGTTTACAGTGGCCAAGACATGGAAACAACCAAAATGTCCTTCGATAGATGAATGGATAAAGAAGTTGTGGTATATATACACAATGGAATACTACTCGGTGGTAAGAAAAGATGATATAGGAACATTTGTGACAACGTGGGTGGATCTTGAGAGTATGATGCTAAGCGAAATAAGTCAGACAGAAAAAGCAGAGAACCATATGATTTCACTGATGTGTGGTATATAAACCAAAAACAACAAAAGAACAAGACAAACAAATGAGAAACAGAAACTCATAGACACAGACAATAGTTTAGTGGTTACCAGAGGGTAAGGGGGTGGGGGTGGGAGATGAGGGTAAGGGGGATCAAATATATGGTGATGGAAGGAGAACTGACTCTGGGTGGTTAACACACAATGGGATTTATAGATGATGTAATACAGAATTGTACACCTGAAATCTATGTAATTTTACTAACAATTGTCACCCCAATAAATTTAAATAAAATACATAAAAAAACATTGCCAATGGGGAAAAAAAACAATTTCTGAACTCTGGTCATTACATGGTGTTCTCATTGATAGTTCATTTCAGAATGAAAGTTACATAAATCACTTAACAGAATATAAAACAAGTATCTGGAGTTAATGAAACAGAGTTATAATCTGTTTTCAAAGATGTATGTGATAAACGATATGAGTTGTATTTTAGTGAAAGATGTATTGATATGTACATAACAGAAGTGATTTGAGCTGTGATATAATTACAGTCTTCCAGTGCTGAGCTGTTTTTAACGTGGTATCACACAGTATTTCAATTATTTATGCTCAAAAACAACCAAAACCTCAAGTGTAGCTAGGAATGAATACTTGTCTCAGGAGAAAAATCAAGGTAGAAGGGAAACCACCCTCCAACGAGGTGTTTTAATGACTCAGACTGGGCCCTACTGGAGAGTGAGAACCATTTCCATCTGGAGATAAAGAAGAATTACGAACAATACAGTAAACGCTTCTTCCCACTATATTCAGCTGAAATTTGAAGAGAGATACCTTTCATATAGAGATACCTTTCAGCACACATTTTAATAAGTATACTTCCCATAGGGAACACACTCAAAAGCTAGATGACAAGCTTAGGTAGGCTTCAGTGATTGTGCTACCAGACGTTAAGGTGACTCGGTCTGCACTGTGAATGGAGAGAGTTGGAAGAGGCCATGCAGACCTGGTATTCATTGAGATCTTCATGAAATGGGAACTGTTGTGACCATGGTGCATACTTGGAAAACTATGGAGCCCAATACAGTAGATATTTCTCTTGCACGGAAAGAGCAGAGCCCTCGTTTTTCTGATTCCCGTTGGTTTATTCTGGCCTGTCACGTCTTCATCACCCTTCTCTTCATACAAAATCACCTGACTTTTAAAATGAATCTATTTAAAATGAAATCATGCATTGTGTTCTTTTGGTTACTAGTTCCTTGAGGCTATAGAAAAATGACCGCCCTATGAATCAGTGATGCCATAAAATAGAAATGGTTTGTGTACAGTAAAATTGGGATCCATAGTTACATATTTTTTTAGCTGGACCTATGGGGTCTATAGACTTATTTTTATACTTATTTTAGTGAACATGCCAAATACAGTTTGCCATCTGGGTTTAAAACATTTTTTTTAAAAGTGTGTTACTTTTTATTTTGTTTCATTCTTTTTAATCCAAGAGGCTAGTCTCTATAAACTTGAATTGTATGAAGTCTGACTTTGAAAAGCAGTAGCTTTGCTTATCTGTCTCATCCTTTCTTCTAGCCTGAATCTTTAACCATCTTTTGTCTTCTTCATTCTTTACCTCCAAGATTTACTTTCAGCTCCCCACTGAAGCAATGACTAGGGTTTTGTTGACTAGAATTTCTTCTCTTTAGGTCTCTAGATCCTGGGAAGATAGTGTTGGCTCTGGGGCAGTGTCCTTCCCCTATCTCTTTCTACCATCAGTAAACACTTTCATTCTGCATTTAGTGGATGGGCCTCTGGAGGATACATGAGGCAGAGTGTTTGTGAAAGGAAACTGATAAGACTGAAGACATTTTTCTTTATAAAAGAGGAAGGGTGGAATGTGGGGGAAAGGTAAGGGAATAGATCTGTTGTCATTTATTACTTGTGCATTTCAAGCATTCTGTGGGCTTTTCATTTACCTGGGATTTTGTGAGACCAATACAAACAAATGGACTTTATGACAGAAAAGTTGCAAATATTTAAAATTTAGAGCAGTCTCAGAAGGCGTGGTACTGTGATTCTGGTCAGTAGTAGAACCTAAACTGTTTTATTGTGGTACATTGAAATAGAACCTCACTCTGCATTAAGCAGCAGGGAATGTCAATTTGAATATCCTAATGTTACAAATTAATGATCAGGCTCAGTACGCATACTTCTCCCCCCATGGAAGCTGCTTTCTTTTATTCCTCTGTGTTATATTTGAATGCTTAGCCTAGCTGTTAGGCATACTTCATTTAAATCGATATGTTCTTGTTGTAAAATGTACTTTTCCCTTTCATTTTATTTTATTATGATTTTACATTTTAAAATGTTGAATGTGTTGACTTACATATTGTCTTGGCTTAAGTTTTTTATTTTTTTCCTTTCATTTTGGGAATAGATTCCATGGCATTATGAGATTAGTTAATTTTCTTTTAATACTGCTGCTCTGCCTTTGAAGAAGACCACGAAGTTACTATAGTTAGTAAGCAAAATCTTGCATGCATGGGCAGGAGGAAATTGGGTAATCCTGGGAAATCATCTGCTAGCTTTGAACATGGGATTAATTTTGGTTTTGATTACTGTGTTATACAGAGGTTTGGGCGGGAAGGAGGAAACTCATAAGGGTCTGGTTTTAAGACGAGCTTTAGAAAGATTATATCAAGTTTGGTCTTACTGTAAATATCTTTTTGCAGTGATACCAGTGTCATTTTCAAAAAATGATTTATGCTTGAGCATAGGCCCTGGTCATTCAGAGCAGGTAATTTTAATTTTAGGCTTAAGAAACAGTCCCTCGGCTTTTCATTCGATGCTGATATTCTTTTGGTACCTTGTAAAGTAAATTGCTGAAGTTTTTCTACTAACAGGTTATATGAACTTGTAGATTGCATATGAGCATTAAAACTTAAGAGTTAGATATGAGTGAAAGCTTGACCTGGATTCAGGTTGTCCCTTTCTTCCTTTTAAACATCAATTAGCTGCTAAAGTGATGTTTTCAGGAACAGGGTTCTTTGCCAAAAGTAGATACTGTCTTTAAAATTTGCTACTCACTCACTTTAGCATTAAGCCAAGACCTGCCTATTGAAGATTTTAGGGTTGATTGCACTCTTGCTACTATCAATTGAATAGTAAGTGTTGATGTGGAACAAAGAGAATTTTATGTGTTTGAGACAGATTCATTTTTAAGTGATACCCCCCCCCAATAGCAAGTGATTAACTACTACTTTAATTTTCAATTAATCAAATTAGGTTTCTTCTGGTAGATTTTGATTACATGCAGTTCTAACAGCTTCCAGATACACTTCTCTTTCCCATATGCTTACCATATGCTGAGTAAAACCAATGTAGAATAAATTAGTGTGAAAGTAAGAACACTTAGTTCTTTTGTAGAGTTCATCTTGAATGACAGAAGACAGCTCAGAATCATTTTAGCTATGAGGAACCTTTTGAAAAGTGATATGGAAAAATAACCCATTTATGTGTGCCAAGGTCTGTTTTCATAAATGTAAATTTGAAAGTTCATTAAAATTTTGGCATGTGATTTGGAATGTATAATAACTGGAAGTGATTCAAAGCCAGAACTCTGTATCCTTATACCAACAACATGTTTCACTGAAGACTGGCTTTGTATGGTTGTTTAATATTTAAAAGGTAAAAAAAACATAGTATTTACTCAATGGTTATGGCTCTGGAAACTGTGTTCAGGATGGAGAGGCTGCAGAGAAAGGCAAGGGAGAGCCAGCAGTCTCACTGGTGGCCCCAGAAAGCTCCCCAGCCTCTTTTCCTACACAAGCAGGGCAGGTGACTTTGGAACACTGGCCACTGTCGGTGACCACTGTCTCTGATTTTTCAGAGACGCCAAGACAGAAATGCATGTTTTCCTTGCGGTCTTTGGGAATGTGAAGATGGACAAGAAGGACATTTCAGGTCACATAAAAAGAGCTGAAAAATGGCCGAGCTGGGGCCAGGCATAGGTGGCATCTAATGCTAGGAGCTAATATGAACAGTTAATGCTTGGAGGTATTCTAATGTTACATGCCTGGCCTACTGCTAACCCGTAACAGAAGCCTCCCAAGGTGAAGATATAGAAGCGAAGGGGAAGGGGGAAAAAAAAACCCCACCTAGGTTGGTGCAAACAGGTCTGTTTCTTGTCTGTAATAACAGAAGCGTGTGCCTCCATGTCCTTTCAGACATCGTCAAGGGAGGCAGAGGAAGCAGTGCTACAGCCAAGGTAAGAATGAACCAGGAATTACTGCGAGGGGCACGCTTTCATTTTAGAGCTGACAGGCTGACCTCTTCAAGTGCTTACCCCCTGCCTATTGTTATTTTTGCTCTTATATGTGTGTACTTTGTACAGATTCCATTTTTATTCTGTTATTTCTCTTTATGCCTTTGTTTTTGAAGTTTTTGTTCCCTGACATCGCAGGTCCTCTGGTTTGTACTTACCGATTTGTTTCCGTAGGAGAGAAAAATCGTTTATAAGGCAAATAAGGTGATCACCATGATGAAAAGTCCTGAGTTCACGATTATGTACTTAGCTCATATTCTGTCACTTGGTGTGCCGTTTGTGGATGTTGTTCTATAATTAACCAAGCTTGCTGCGGAAAGTAAGCTTAAAATCACTGTCGTATTGGTTTATTTCCTCTCTTAGCCTTTGATCTATTTGACTTGGACATATGCTTCTCACCAACTTCTGTAGATTCTCATTCTGACAGGATGCTTTGATTCCCCCCTCCCACCCACCCCCACCCCCCAAAGTATCAGTCACCAGATTGTATCTGTTTTCTTCACTCCATTGCTGGGCCCTCCTTTTCTTTCACCTGAACTTAGTTTTTCCTACTTCCAGGCTTCCTTCCCTCAAATCATTTCCCATATTGTGACCAGTTACCATTCTGAAAACATGGGTCTCCTCAAGATTTTCTGCCTCTTAGAAGTATTTGGTGGCTGTCTGTTGCCGATAGAATTCAGCTCCTTACAGTATAATATAAGGCACATCACAGACTTCACTTGCCTACCTTTCTAGCCTCATGGTTGGTTGCAAACAGCCAGGTACCAGGAACCATACTTCAAGTTCACTTATGGTTCTTTATCAAGCCATGCGTTCTCGAGACCCTGGGTTTTTGCTTATGCTTTTCCCTTTGCCTACAATGAGCGCCCTTCATTTTCTTCTTGGCAAATACTCACCTATTTTTTCTTAAAAGTAATCGCTTTTGTGTTTGGTTTTAGCGGAATCTCCTAAGCCTTAAAGGTGGCTTGCTTATGGTGAAGTGTGCGGTGGTTGTTGACAAATTTGCCTTCATAGTTAGATGCTTAGCTATGGAAGGGGAAGGAGACTGCCTTACTCAGCGTTGTGACCCAACATGTAGCAGACGGCCTGGCATACAGTTGGTGTTCCATAAATATTTATTGTATGGAATTTCCTTTATTTTCCATTACGTTTTATAGAGAATGTGGGAACATTAAAGTAAATGAGATACCTAAAAATGTTGTATTTGAATGAAAATTTGGGACTTATCAAATGATTTATGGAAGTAGAAAGGGAAATATTGTAATTCCTTGGCACTCAAACTAGTGAATAGATACCAGGAACCATAACTGGTGAATTATAAAAAAAAAAACAAAAACCCATTCAAATTTGGCTAAGGAAAGTGTGTGTGTGTGTGCGTGTGTGTTACCATGAGAAATTAACCAAAACAATGAAAGAATGATTTGAAATAGTTATAAACAGTCCTTAATAATTATTGGTAGGGTTGTAATGGAACTTAGGTTTTTGGACCTTGATTGTAGGGGGAAAATGTTGGAGGTGTGAGAGTTGCAAATAATGCAACTGAGAGTCAAGTGATTGCCATTAGTTTTTTTGTATGACCTAGGGTAAGTAATTTTCCTGAATCTACTTTTTATAACAGGCCATCTGGAGGACCTACGTCAGTCCTGTGTGCTAGACTGTCGTAGCCAAGATGGAAAATGGTATTGGTAGAAGGAAGAGTGGGGAAGATACTGAGTCGTAGGGATTTAGTATATAGCGTGTCCTTGGCCT
Organism: Rhinolophus sinicus; assembly: GCF_036562045.2. Classification (NCBI taxonomy): domain Eukaryota; kingdom Metazoa; phylum Chordata; class Mammalia; order Chiroptera; family Rhinolophidae; genus Rhinolophus; species Rhinolophus sinicus. Next base: position 124,964,709 of record NC_133754.1, read on the forward strand.
TTGATTTGAATCGGGCCGTCCACTGTTCTCATAGCCCCAGGGAGACATACGTAGGATATGTCCTGGGGCAAAGTGTATTTTCCAAAGATTTCCACAACATTGTCTCTTAGCACCTATGCTTCTTACAATTATATTTTGACCCTCCTATCAAGAGGTGGGGTTGATGTTTCCTCCGTTTGAAGCTAGGTGGGCTTTTGTGACTGTTTCAGCCAGAGTACTAGGAGATGATGCCTTGGGATTTCTGAAGCTACATCAGAACAGGTGATGCAGCTTCTCTTGGTTTCTTGGAATGCAGTGCTCATTTGTGAAACCGGCAGCCACCATGTAGTAGTTCAGCTGTCGTGAGGCCATTATCTTCTGAGGCGAGACCACATGGAACAGCTCTGAGAAGACTACTTTAAGAGAGAGGACCAGCCAGCCCTCTGCTGCCCCAGAAGCCTCTGCTCCCACTCTAGCCACCATCTGCCTGTAGCCAAACGAGAAACGCACAGTCAGAACTGCACAGCCAACCCTTCCTGAATCCCTGACCCAGAAACCATGGAAAATAGTAAAATGGCGCTTGTTGTTTTAAACTAAGTTTAGGATAGTTTATTATGCAGGAGTTGATAATTAGAACATGTTTCTTTGGAGAAGCGTTTTCTGTTTTCTTCTAGGTGGTACTGAGGGAAGATAGGGCTAGAATTTGAAGTATATCTTAGTGCAGACTTAGAGTTGTCACTGTGCTAACCTGTGTTCCCCCAAACTTTTACATCCTAGTTGTGGGTAGCTTACGGGGGGAGGTATTAAAAGAGACAATCATACGATAATTTTCTCCCCTCTTTATATACCTTTACCTAATATTTGGTAAAGAGAGGCTAGCCAAGGATAGATGCTTAAACAAAGCTGACTATATTGCAAGGAACCCATCTGTTTTTGGGAATTAATACCGTGGACACGAAATTCTGCAAATGAGCTTGGGGATGTCTGTGTAGGAACAGTGAAGGAGGGCAAAACAGACCATTGTCAAGGAGGCCAGGGCTCGTGTTCACCAATTTATCGTTCACTGTGCTCTTTTTAATATTAAAATCTGAGTGCCTGTTGTGGGTTGCATTGTGTCCACCCAAAAGATACAAACCCCAGGTACCTATGAATGTGAACTTATTTGGAAATAGGGTCTTTTGCAGATGTAATCAAATTAAGATGAGATTATAGTCGATGAGTGTGGGCCCTAAGTCCAGTGACTGGTGTCTTTATAAGGAGGCAGCGTGAAGACACAGAGATCCAGACACACATAGGGAAGAAGGCTATGAGAAGACGGAGGCAGAGGTTGGAGTTACGCTGCCACAGCCAAGGAATGCCAAAGATTACCAGCAACCACCAGAAGCTAGAAGAGTCAAGGAAAGAGTCTTTCCAAGAGCTTTCAGAGGTAGTATAGCCTTGTCAACACCTTGATTACCTTGATTTCGAACTTCTAGCATGAAAGGTTAAATTTCTGTTGTTTTAAGCACCCACATTTACGGTACTTTGTTATGGCAGCCCTAGGAAATGAATATAGTGCCTAAAGATAGGGAAAATGAAAAAGTTATGCTCTTCAAAAGTTATGAAAATGAAAAGATAAGCCACAGGCTGGGAGAATATTTGCTAAACATGTATCTGACAAAGGACTTGAATCTAGAATATATAAAGAATTTGAATTTCAATAATAATAAGACAACCCAAATTAAAAATAGGAAGGGTGGCCTGGTGGCTCAGGTGGTTGGAGCTCCATGCTCCTAACTCCGAGGGCTACCGGTTCGATTCCTACATGGGCCGGTGGGCTCTCAACCACAAGGCTGCTGGTTCCACTCCTCGAGTCCCGCAGGGGATGGAGGGCTGTGACCCTTGCAATTAAGATTGAACATGGCACCTTGAGCTGAGCTGCCACTGAGCTCCCGGATGGCTCAGTTGGTTGGAGCACATCCTCTCAACCACAAGGTTGCCAGTTCGACTCCCACAAGGGATGGTGGGCTGTGCCCCCTGCAACTAGAATGGCAACTGGACCTGGAGCTGAGCTACGCCCTCCACAACTAAGATTGAAAGGACAACAACTTGACTTGGAAAAGAATCCTGAAGGTACACACTGTTTCCCAATAAAGTCCTGTTCCCTTTCCCCAATAAAATCTTAAAAAAAAAAGAAAAAGAAAAAAAGGCAGAAGATTTGAACAGACACTTCACCAGAGTAGATACATGGATGTCACATAAGCACATGAAACAACACATAGTATCATTAGTCATTAAAAAAAATAAAAATTAAAACTGCCGTGAGATATACACTTCCACTAGAATGGCTGAAATTAAAAAGACTGACCATAGCAAATGTTGATGAAAATGTGGAGCAACTGGAACTCTCACACATTGCTGATTGATGCTTAAATGGTGTAATAACTTTGGAAAAGCAATTTTTCAGTTTCTTTAAACCTTAAGCATACATCTACCTGGTTGTTCTTCTCATAGCTATTTACCCAAGAGACTTGAAATCACATGTCCATACAAAGATTTTTACACAAAAGTTCATAAGAGCTTTATTTGTAATAGCTCCAACCTGGAAGCAAACCAGATGTCCACCAGTTGGTAAATGGATACACAGATTGTGGTATACGAGTGTGTACATAATGAAATGCTACTGAACAATTAAATCAGAATCAACTATTGATACACAAAACAACAAGGATGAATCTCCATATAAATAATTATGTTGAGTGAAAGAAGCCAGACCCTCCCCGCCCCCAAATGGTCCACAGTGTATGATACCATATATAAAATCCTAGAAAAAGGAAAGTAATTATAGTGACAGAATATTCGTCATTGATTGTCTGGAGGTGGGAGGTAGGGCAGGGCAGGAAAGGGGAAAGGATTTTAAAGAGACATAAGAAAACTTGTAGAGTTGATGGATGTGTTCATTATTTTGACTATGGTGATAGTTTCCTGTATCACAACATAACTAATTATGTTCTTTAAATATGATACATAACTAATTATGTATCACAACATAACTAATTATGCTCTTTAAATATGTGATTTTTAAAATATGTCAGTTATGTCTCAATAAAGCCAGAATAAAAATAAAGTTATATGGGGAAAATGTAAGGTTCAGTGGAGCGCTTAAAGCGCAGGAACTAATCTACCAGTACTTATCAGCTGAGCATCAGAAGGTGAAGTGGCCATGTCTTTAATAGCAAGAGACCATTTAAATCTAGAGCTCACAAGTAAACCAAGCCTTCCGAATCAGTTGGGGTTTAATCATGGGAGAAGACTGCAATGGATTGTGGAATAAGAGATTTGCTATAGAAATTAAACCTTACATTATGGTGGGAGCTTGGAAGTGAAGGTGCAGGAGGCACGTTGGAGGATCAGAAGTCCCCAGCCAGTCAGTTTGAGAAGCGAGGCATGAGACAAGGCTCATGGGGACAGGTCTACAGCTGTCCCTCCGTGTAGTTCCCACCTCTGTGCGTCTGCAGTGGGCCTGGAGGTGCTGTTGGCTGACAGGGCCAGCTTGAGAATTTGGACAGGGATCTGAGAAGAGCAAAGATCAGCTTAAACCCACCCATACAGCCACGTCTGGTCTCTATACTAACTATGACAGACATCAGAGCGTAATGGCTTGCAAATCCATGTAGATCCTTTCAGATCTGTGCAAATTCTACTTTTGGTCAACGTTAACCTGGAACTATATAGGGAAGAAGATGACAGGAAGTGTGCCTGCTTAACCAGGTTGACGCAGCACAAAGCACCACAGCTTGCTAATTAGTGCGGTTGGGCGTTGCGGTACTGATTATGAACCTAAGCTCCTCTGTTCTCCTGTGATGGGTTGATTATGCTAAATAAATACAGAATATCTTGGGGAGTGATCTGAGAGGGACAGAATGGAGTGAGAGTTAGTCCAGGCATGAAGAATAAGGGTAGATCTTTTGAATCAGGGCTGATTACAATGTAAACAATGGGGAGACTCTGCATCCCCTCGTACAAGGAAGGTGTTTATAGCAACATAAACACCTTTTCAACACAGTAACATAAACAGTTTCTCAAGGAAATATTCTCTGGCATTCAGGAAATGTTTCTTTCTTTACAAACAAAAAAGTGTGTTTTTCTAAAGTTTTAATTTACTTAAGGGCTCTGTTTAGAACAAGACTCTGATTGCAGAGGGACAGTTATTTCCACAGCACTTTTGTGTAGGCAATAGCGGAAGTCCTTATAGAAGCATCTTGTTGAAAACTCTGTGGACTAAGAGAGCACAAGTCAGTGCAGGTGTACATGTGACATACTGGGTACACCTCTGGAAAGTTGAATAAATTAAACTTTGGGGAGTCAAATTGTACTACAAATTCCCGGTAGCCTGCGATTTGGTATTTTCTTATGAAAATCCTTCTTGAAAGTGTGAAGATCCTTTGTTACAGGTATAACATCCTACCTATTATGAGACCATGGACTATCACAGGGGCTGTATAATTGTCTCAATCATGCATACTTCAGTCATCTGTAGGGTGAATTAAATTGGTTGCTAAAGTTGGTCAATTAGGATTCTTCTATTAAGATTCTTTAAAACATTTTTAACTTGGAGCAATTAAAGACAGATTTCATCCACAAAATCCATTTTAGTTTTGAAAAAGAGGAAAATTCTTGAGCAAAAAGGTGTTCTTAATAAAGAATGGAGAACATATGCACCTGTTTGCAGCACACTGTTAAAAATAGCTAGTTCTGGTAGTGCACTGAAAATCCTGTTAATAGGCTCAAAGCATCAGTCACATGCCTATTTTTTTATTTTTGTGGGAAGGTTTATTTAATTTAAAAAGTTACCAACAATCTCTAGGAAAGATGTATTCATTGCCGACTGTAGATTTTCTGCAGCTTTCCACAATTTAGAGTGAGCAAGCAGGAGAAACTTTATGTTGCCACCTTCTACCTTAACCTCTAGACTAAGTGCTTTTCAAACTTTAATGTGCAGACAAATGACCTGGGCATCTTGGTAAATGCAGATTGTGGGGTGGAGCCTGAGATTTTTAGTTCTGACAAGTTCCCAGGTGATGTTGATGTCACTGATTTGGGGCCAACACTCAGAAGCCACTGAGTATAGGCTTTTCTGAGTGTAATTTTTGGTGTGATTACCTATAGTAGTCAACATTTTATGGCAAGTGTGATGGGTACAGAGAAAAAAGATTGCTTTTGTAATGCCTAGTTTTTGTCTTGAGGACAAAAGGATAGTGGTAGACTCCTGTTAATTAGCTTGCTAATAGTTTGGCAGGAATGAAATACAGGCATTTTGCATTCAGTTAGCTGCAAACGCATTACACTTTTTAAATTTATGGAAGTGGACCAGTTTAAAAGCCAGCTTCTTATCGAAATGCTAATTATCCTAGGAGGAAAAACAATATATGTGTGTGTGTGTGTGTATATATATATATATATATATATATATATATGAGGAGTACAACTGTGAGTTTACTTCTTTCCCATGGACAGTTTCCTTTGGTGTCTATAAAAATAAAATGTTTCTTTGAATGTTAATGTATATATAAAATTAAATGAGCTTTTTGTGGGTATGAAACTCAGTGCCAGCTTGGCTGTTTTTGAAGAACATTTCAATATTAAGGAAATGTTCATGGTGGGAAAACTTGTCTGAAGGATGAAATTGGGACTAATTTGAAAATACTTTTTAAGTGTCAACATTTGTTTTGGACCTTTTAAGATGGACTGCCCGAAAATGGTGGTAAAATTACACCACGTGCTATTAAAATCTATTGGTCTTGAATATTTTCAAAGAAAACTTCAGGCAGTTGGATTTATCTGGAAAATGTCATTGAAATATAAATTTGAGGTTAGGGAAAAAAAAAGTGTTCAGAGGAAGATAAAATCAAATACTTCAAGGAATTACTTTGCTTGTTTCTTAACGTAACTCAGTTTTTCTTAATTTTAAGTGAATTCTTTATAGTGTAATTGAAATGTAAAAAACAAAAGAGAGCAAATGAACATCATTAAAGCTTTCTGGATTACAAAGACTATGTGGGATTTCTGGATATCTGAAGAATGGGAAAAGATGAAACTATGTGACTATCTTTGTGGAGTGAGATGATGGACCATAGAAATCATTCAGCAACAGTGAAAATTCCTTAGGCTCCTGGCACAGGTGGTGGGAGGAAGAATTCCCCAGGAACCCTGGAGGCCAAACTGTGTTTATCTGCTGTGATGATATTTGATAGTCAAATTATTTTTGACTATGATACTTTAATAGTGTTCAGGATACCTTTGTCATCCAGAGAATAAATGCATACTTTCCAAAGTGTGTCTTCCAAAAGGTTGAGGCTGTTAATTTTTATCTGAAAAATTTTTTTATGTATGTTTTGATGGTTGAGTATAGGAAGTATACATTCCAGAAAAGTAAGGAAGAAGGTACATACTCCATGGGGACCAAGTATTAAAATGATAATGACATATTTTAAAGTAGGAAAATAAAAGTGGTGTTACAGATTTTAAAAAAATTATGCATGTACATTGTATACCATTTAGGAAAATAAAATAAAATAAAGATAATAAAATAAAATAAAAAGAACCTTTCTAATTTTTTCTATGTAGTTTTTAAAAATTGTAATTGTCCTTTTCTTCTTACTTCCTGTAACATAAGCTGTTTCCCAGGTAATTACACATTTTTTGATGAACATTATTTTTGTTGGCTGCATAATGTTCCACTTACAAAAGGCATACTATTGAGGTAACTATTCCTTCTTATTAGACATTTACGTGGGTTTGTATATTTTTCTAAGGTGAATTATAATGATCGTCTGTGTATAATGCTTTTATTTGATCAGAACTTTGATCCTTAAGTCAAATTGCCAGAACTGAAATTCATATTCTTAAAGAAAACCTTTCTTGAAAGGCTGGTCGGTGAAGCTGAGGGACTGTTTACAAAGAAATACTAACCCTTCCTGGGTGTTAAAAGATAAGCATGTTATGACAAGGTGTTAAAAGCCAAGCTAGAGTTGGACAGGTCAGATTAACCTCAGTCTATAGTTGACACCTATTTTTAACAGCTATTGAAAAGGGGGAGAAAATAAGGCTAGAAATCTGTCCTTTGAAAAGTTTTGATGGGTAGGGTGCTTTCTAAAGAAATGAGCTGTTTCTGTGGCAAATGCCTTAAAAAATATTTCCCTAGTAAGAGTAGGAGGACACGTGAAGATAAAGTTTCTAATAAGATTAAGTTTATAATGTTTAAATCCTAACCCTCTGAATCTTAGTTAGGGCAAAAGTATTGAGGTAGCTGTGATTCATTTAACAAGTTGAAAATAATTTACAAATGGGAGTAATACTTGTAGTTGAAAAAAACAGAAATCAGCTCACAATTCAGACTATACACTGATCTGTAATACTCATTTTTAGCCAATTTTTAGAGGTAAGACAATCAGTTGGATAGATAGGTCAGGAATTATTCTCTATAATTGCTGCTCTATAAAGTTAAAAAAAAAAAACAACACAACCAAACCCACAAACTTCTATTAGCCTGCAGCATTTAGTTGCCTTAGAGTCTTCTAACAATAGATTTGTAGGCAGAACAAAAGGTTTTCAAGACCAGATCTGTAAGCTATATATTCTATGTTTATTTTACCAAAATTCTTAATTTAGTTTAGAGATTTTAGTTTTCAAGTGGATTTTAATTACTCTGGATTATAACTATTTTGTGCTCTTCTGTATGGTTAAAATATCTACAAAGGATATTTTTCTTTGTATATACAAATCATTAGTGTATATATACATGTTGGAAGTAATGAAGTGCTATTTTTATAATTTTGTTTTTATGTGTATAACTATATTTTAAAGAAATTATATCACCTGTTCAGTTCATTTTTAACTATGTAACACTTGATACATATAGGAGAATATATGTATTGTGTATGTTACAAAGCAAAATAATGAAAGGAACATCCCTGAAGCTACTATCCAATTTAAGAATTAGAACATGACCAAACTATCTTTGAGCTCCTTTCCTAGTCTGCTCAGTTTTGCAGAGCTTACAGGTTAAAAAAGATCTTGGTGTGCTTACATTTTAAAATTAGGATGCTACTAGCCTTTGGGGAAGATCTAAACAGGTATATGCAATTTACATTGGGAACACCTGCAAATTAATGATTGACATCAATACATATACATAATTGATAATGGCACATACCTAGGAGGTTTTATCAATAGGACATTGACATTGAAAATGTTAACTATAGCTAGATTTAAACTTTTTCTTTTAAACTTCTTAGACTAGAATTTTTTTTTTTTTTTTTAAAGATTTTATTGGGCAAGGGGAACAGGACTTTATTGGGGAACAGTGTGTACTTCCAGGACTTTTTTCCAAGTCAAGTTGTTGTCCTTTCAATCTTAGTTGTGGAGGGTGCTGTTCAGCTTCAAGTTGTTGTCCTTTCAGTCTTAGTTGTGGAGGGCGCAGCTCAGCTCCAGGTCTAGTTGCCGTTGCTAGTTGCACGGGGCACAGCCCACCATCCCTTGCGGGAGTCGAACTGGCAACCTTGTGGTTGAGAGCCCACTGGCTGATGTGGGAATCGAACCAGCAGCCTTCGGAGTTAGGAGCATGGAGCTCCAACCACCTGAGCCACCGGGCCGGCCCGAAATTTTTTATTTTTTAAATAAGCTATTTTAAAAATCATTACTAAACCTTAAATGACATGAATACATTATTCATACAGAACACCAAATAGGTGTTTATTTAACAACATGAGCTCATATTACATGTGGGAAATCGAAGTTGGTTTATTTGAGAGGACCTTAGGTAGCCCTTCACTGACAGACCTTCTGTGTTCCCAGATCTTTGCCCCACACTCTGGGAATCAAGATTTCAAGGTTAAAAGTTACACAAGAAAATATGAACAATAGAGGAAAGTGCTATTGATTAATAAAACTCCAGGTATATGTGTGGTTATTAAAATTGTTTTCCATTTTTTTCTCCCCAAATACTGTTTTTTCCCCATTTGTACTTTTTGTTAATTACTGTTTTGGAATGTAACCGTTGTTGATTTCCGAACTGATTTTTGACTCTCAAAGAGCAGAAACCCAAAGCCTTTAAAAATATTTTGTCTTTAGCAGTAACCCTTTCAAGATTAGGAAACAAATTTTATTAATTTTGTATAGCCATTGCAGATGATTTGACTATGTCTGTCTTCCTCGTAAAATATGTATTAGATTTCATTTTGGGCTTGTATTTCCCCCTGAATTTCTTTGCGTATTATCATTGCTTTTATCTGGAAATTTCTGCCTCCTTGAGCAGGAGTGCGAGCGTCTGAATAAGTGTGGTACAAGTGATGATCCTCATTTTTGTCTTTTTAAAAAAATCTCTTATATGGTTCTTCTAATCACTTTACCTTTTTTTCTTCCCCTAATACCATATTTAAGATGGATTTGTGGAGTAAGAACAAAAATAAAACCAAATTTATATTAAAATTTAACCTTTTAATACCTAAATGTGTATCTTGATTTTTGGATGTGTAGAAAGAAGTGTGTAGTTACATAGATTTGCATTTATTTCTAGCAGTGTAGATTTTTCCTGTCAGATTGACTCTATACATTCTGGCATAAGGACAATAAAATAAGCGACAGTACTCCTTTGATTTAGAGAACCTTTTCATTAAAATTATGACCTCAAAATTATGATCTTATTTTTGACCTTTAAAAAGTAGTCACTTCCTTGTTGAGTGAAATTTGGTCATCCTCAAGCTGAATTTTTAAGCTTATGTTAAAAATGTTAGAGGCAAATTAGCTTTCTTGAATATGTCATTACTGATTCCTAGGCGTGTATTTTTAAGGAGGTTAATGTCTCTATTCCTCAGTTTCCGCTTCTGTAAAATGGAAGGTCATAACTTTTCAGGGTTGTTGTGAGAATTAAATGAGTTATTATATCCAAGCATTCTCATGTAAGTGCTTGCATTAATATTCTATTGCTGCCATAACAAATTAACACAAATTTAGCTGCTTAAAACAATACCAATTAATTATCTCATGGTTCTTTATGACAGAAGCTGGTATTGGCTCGACTGGTTTCTCTGCTCTGGGTTTCATGAGGGTGAGATCTAGGCGTTGGTCAGCTGGGCTGTTAATCATTCAGATGGTTGGCAGAATCCCATTCCGTGTGGTTGTGGGGCTGAGGTCTCTGTGACACGTCAGCTCGGCCAGCCCTTAGCTCATAGAGGCTTCTCTCTATTACTTGCACATGGACCCCCATATTTCAGAGCCAGTGAGGGAGCGACAAGTCCTCACTCCTGGAAATCTCCCTAACTTCCCGTTCAGCTGCCTCTCTCCTTTTCCTCTTGGAGCACATCTCTGATTATGGCTGGAGAAAGTTCTCTGCTTTATGATCTTGTGTGACTCGTTCGGGACCATTTGTATAATGTAGGATAATCTCATAGCCTGTGCTCAGTTGATTAGTAACCTTAACTACATCTACACAATCTTTTCACAGCAGTACTTAGATTAGTTTGACTGAATAACCAGAGGACAGGAATCCTAGGGTACAGCTGTAGAATTCTGCCTATCATGGTGCTCAAAAATGATGGTGAGGAGTAGTCTTGGAGGTAACTGACCGTGATGAAAGAAATCACATCTTTACTCAGGAGCGCAGAGTGCATTGTAAATTTCTTGTAGGTAGGCACTATTTCTTACTTTTTCATATCCTTAGGACCTTACAGTTTGCTGAATATTTATTTAAATACCTGCCATTGGTTGGTATCTTGAGTGTAATTTCTTTTTTGATATTATTCATTTTCTTTCTCTGAATCAGTAGAAGTAGTGTAGTTTTGTTTAATAACTCTGATATATCCTTGGAAAGATTAATTACTACATTTAGTTTCCCCTTACCTTTTTCCCTACTAGAGTTTCATCAAATCACAAAGATAAAATAGCTTGTCCTTCTATAGGAAGCTTCCATGACAGACCTTTTGTCATTGGAGCACAAATTTTGAATTACTTTGCCGTGTGTGTGTGAAGGATTTATGGGTCTTTTGTGTACTCTTAGCCGTAGTGTCTGTGACTTGTATTTGAAGATAGGCTGTACGCACACCATATTGTTGATAGTTGAGTGTAAAGTTGGTCAACTGCCCCAGCAAAAGGGGACACCCTATTGTTCTCTTCAAGGTGGCACCCTTAAGTAGTGAATCAATGACCGCAGACATTGGCAAGGTGATAATCACCCAGTGTTCCTTGCACCATTTTCCTGATCAACAAATCTAAGTCTTCCTTTAATGATTCTGGTAGATGTATTGGAGACTTGCCACGAAAGAAGAGTACAAATCTTCACCTTTAAGGTGCCAAGATCTTTGAAAAGGGGGTAAGCCTTCTAATGACAGTGTTTATAGGATATTCACATAGGCCTGTCTCTGTAGATATGAAAACTTATTTGTCTCGGGGATCCTTCTCATTCATTTTTTAAAAAAATTATTTTTCTTATACTCTTTCCATCAAATTGGCTTGCTCAGCTCTCCACCCCCACAACTTCTACCTCCGCAATCCCGTGTTAAGCCAGAAGAAATGAGTTTTTAAAATATATTTTTATGGAATAGTTGCTCACTCTGTTATTTCCTTTCTTTCATAAATGATGTCTTGGAATCTTTCTTGTTTTTTAATTCTGACACTTAGATGGTGTCCAAATACATATGTCTATCCTCCCCACCTAAAAAGATGCATAACATAAAATAAGTACTCTGTGCCAAAAAGTTTAAACTCCTTTGCCAAAGCACATTTCTTACCTTGCTGCCTTTGAATGCCATTACAAAGGCTGGCTGGACATTTCATATGGTTATTCCTTTGAAGAATGCCTTTCTGTCCAAATCTAGGACCAACGGTGTCCATTCACTGTTTCTTTGATCTTTCTGTATGTTTTACAGACTCATCTGGCAGTCCAGTTTCTTACATGGAAAACTGGGCCTTAGCTTGTTTAACTACTTTTAAACTAAATTTGAGCCTTCTTCACCAAATTTTATTTCGAGAGAACATATCATTTAGAAGTTCTTCGGAAGCATCAAATTCTATGTATGGCTTTTTCTTCACTCTTTTTGAAAAGTTATCCATGTTGTCAGAATAAGTTAAAAGTATCATTTGTTTAATTTGTTGAGGAATGTGTCATTCTTTCTGAGGTCATTAGTCTATTGTCAGAGAAGCAATTAGCACTCTTTATTTAAAGTCTTCTAAATTATCGACAAATTTTCAAGCCTTTTCCATTGGTGTGCATCGTTCCATTTATCTTATGGATCACCAGTCTGGTTATTAATTTTTAAAAATTGTGGTAAAATATACATAACATAAAATGTACCATTTTCACCATTTTGGAGTGTACAGTTCAGTGGCATTAAACACATTCACGTTGATGCACCTATCGGCACGATCTGTCTCCAGAACAGTTTCATCATCCCAAACCGAAAGTCAGTGTGCATTAAATACTGACTTCCCAGTCCCTTCTCGCCACTTCTCCTGGCAACCGCCATCCTACTTTCTGCCTTAATTGACTTGTTTTTTGTAATGTTTACCTTGAAAAGTGTTTATTCTTCAAGGTGTGAGTAGGGGTAGGGCCTGGGCTCAGGGAGGAAGACTTGATTTACAGGAATCAGATTGAATTTACTGCCTAAGGAAGTAATAAGTAACTCTTACCTGGCGTGTGTACTTTGGTTACTTTTCATCTGCGGGATTTGAACACTATGAATGATGAATATCACTTGTCTTTAAAATAGAGTGCTCTGTCTTGGAAGGAACAAAATAAAGCTTTGGAGTTTGAGTTATGGGTTTTACTGATATTCATCTCTCTCAAATACATGTATTTTTTCAATTTGGCTTTTTTTCAGATCATTTTCCTTCCCATTTTGAATGTTTAGTCTGTGACTACTAGAATTCAATGGGGGATAATTCCTTGTTTTCTTAGACAGCTAATGACTTGATTTTTGACATAGATGTTATCTCACGTGCCACACGGTTGTTTTGAAATCAGTTTGATAAGATTAAGATGTTGATAAAGTATAGCATTTGGGTTGTGGATACTTTGCCTGATAATTAAATTATTGGTGCAGACTGACTGCTGTGGGGCGAACGGTCTTTTTGTAGGGAAGTGGGAGTTTTCCTCAATAATACTGAATAGAGAATATAAAACAATTTTCTGGTTTTGGGCATGGGAAAGCATGGCTTGAGCTGAAAGCACGTTAGGTTTTCTCAGGAGTGGCTGTAAGCTTCTCCAAGGGCAGGATTATAGCTGTATTTGTTCATTTTTGTAAACAACTGAGTGATATGAAGGTCTGACAAGTAAGTTCGCGAACTCATCCTAGAAATAGTACTACGTACCTTGTTGTTGAATAACACTATGGTCACCTTCAAAGTACTCTCCTTGGGAAGTTATGCACTGATGCCAGCACTTAGTCCACCCTTCAAAGCAATTTTGGAATTCTTTCGGGAATGGACATCAGAGCTGTCATCATATTACCCTAGATGTCCTGAATGTCATCAGAATGTCTCCTTTTCAATATTTCCTTTATCTTCCAGTAAAGAAAGAAGTCATTGGGGGCCAGATCAGCTGAGTAGGGAGGGTGTTCCAATACAGTCATTTGTTTACTGGCTAAAAGCCCCCTGACAGATAATGCCGTGCGAGCTGGTGCATTGTTGTTTTGCAAGAGCTCCTTCGGGACCATTTTTGCACACACCTTTCTCATACCAAGATTTTCAGTTAAGATTTTCCTGTTTCTTTATCGATGTTTACTTGATCTGCTGTGCTTCTCACAGTCTGCCGATGTTTTTTGACACACAACTCGATGAATTTTTGCAGTTTTCGTCAGTTCTGCTCATTACTGGCCGCCCTGACCTCTCTTCATCAGTGATGTGTTCTCTCCCCTCAGAAAAACATTTAATCCATTTGTACACTGCCGTTTTCGTGATGGCATTATCCCCATAAACTTGGACTAACATGTCCCTGATTTCACTTCCACTCTTGCCAAGTTTAACAAGAAATTTCACGTTTGTTCATTACTCTAATTAAAGTTCAGACATTCTCGCGACAGCACACAAACATGCGCAACAACAAAAATGAATGCCATTCAGCAAGACACCGCCACACATCAACACGAACACAGCTGTGAGACTCTGATATACCAAGTTTATGAAACCTTACCGAGCTGTGTGTACAGGGCTGCCAATGTAAGTGCACAGTGGCTAGTTCGCGAACTCAATTTTGTCAGACCTGGTATGTTGGGCCTAAATAGAATTTTATTCCAGTAGTTAAGGTCCTCTGATTTTTGCTAAACAGCAGTAAGATTTTAGCCTTGGATAGTCGTAATGAAAGGTAAATAAAGAGCTTGTTTCCATAAGAAACACTTTTTACCCTTTTGTTCTCCTTCCATTTGGTAGACCAAAGGAGAACAAATGAAAAATGAGGCGTGGAATATTTTAGTGTTAACTAGTTCTGCCTTGTAACTTTCATGTACTAACTAATGTCCTTTCTGCCGTTATTTTAGGTGATCAACATAGACAAATATGTGTATATATAATTTTTTTTCATGGTCTGTTCAAGTAATTCTATTTTAGAATCTTGATACACGACAATAGATAATTATGAATGCATTTCTATAACATTTCTGAATTGGAGGTGGTTTTGTTGTTACAAAATGTCATGGATAATTAAGTAGGTTTTTATTTCCTCCCAGATTCCTCTCTATTACCGTTTTCTGTTAATCAACAAGTGCTGATACAAACACAGTAAAACTTATTTCCCTTGCCTTTGGGGAATAAACCAACTGATGGAGGCCCTTAGACATCCACTGAAACAGCGTGCAGGGCTGTGGCAGTGCGGGGGGAGCAGCTCTGCTACACAATTTAGTTTTATGAAGGCGAACTATGAGCTGGCCCTTGAGGAGTAAGTAGAAAGATTTATTTCCATTTGTCTGATACCGATTTGCATTGTCTGAGTGTGACCTTATTTTAAATTCCTTGCTAATCTTTTAGAAAAATTGTCTTTTGCATTTTTGATACCAGTGAGGTGGAATATCGTTTCATATATTTCACTAGCTTCTCTTTTCTTTGGAGGGTTGCCAGTTCGTGTGCTTTCCTCATTTCTCTCTCATTAATTGTTAAGACCGCTTTATGTTCATGTTGGCTTATAGGGGACAGGATGTTTATTGGATTTCTGTTAAAGGTATGGATTGATTTATGGGAAATTAACCTTTCTGTGATATTCCATCTTCCCAATCTAAGGGCATGCAATATCTTTTCATTTCTTCAGGTCTTATTTTATATATCTCTCAGTAAAGTTATATTGCTTTATTTATAGGTAATCTGTGTTTCTTGAGTTCATTAAGTTTTTGTTGCTTTTATAAATGGAGCCCTTTGTTCCGTTATATTTCGGAAGTAGTTATTTTAGAAAGTAGTTATTGCTGCCATGGAGGAAAGCTATATATTTTTGTGTATTACCTTATTTCTGGAAATCCCTTTTGTTCTAACCCTTTTTCAATGGACTCTCTTTGTTTTTCTGAATAGGCAGTAATCTTGTACAAATAAATATGTATGGCTTTTCTAAAAAAATACTTTATTATATTCACTAAGGTTTTCAAAACAGTTTGGAATTATGGTGGTTTTGGTGGTCATTCTTATTGATGACATACAAGAGTTCCATGATAACATTTTGGCAAACACAAAAAAGCAGAGCTCAGCACTTGGCTATAACTGACGACAGACAGAAGTACATTTCAGGAAATGTCTGACTTGCATGTGAAGGAAGTGTTACATTATGATGAAAACATATCTGCGTCTGTGTGAACACGTCCATTAATATTTTATCATTATTTGACAATTGGTCAAAAATTGCTGTACACATATAGTACAAATTTTAGATCAAGTACAGTCTGCGCATCCTTCTTACAATTAATGGTACTGATTTATTTATAATTTTAAAACTGTAAAAAGCTTTCTTTATTCCCCAGTCTCACTCCAAGGGGGAAATCATTGTTATATTTGTTTTGTAGCCTTCCAGTCTTTTCTATATGTATTTAATCACTCTATACACACACATGCACACACACACACGTATATGTATGTACACGTGTGTATATGTGTGCTTACATTCTTTTATAAAAACGAGATAATTTAAAGCAGAAAGTATACTAACTTTAAAACAGCAATAAAACATACTATACCTCTCTTTCTATGTGATTGATGTGATTTTAAATGTCCTGGCTTAGTGTTCTGCATTATATTATTATGGTGGTGATATTTTATACCTTTTTATGTTTGGAACATAGAAATAAGCAAGTGGAGGTATATCACTTCAAATGACTTATTTGAAAGTAAGATAAATTGTTTAGGTTTCC
Source organism: Rhinolophus sinicus (assembly GCF_036562045.2). Classification (NCBI taxonomy): domain Eukaryota; kingdom Metazoa; phylum Chordata; class Mammalia; order Chiroptera; family Rhinolophidae; genus Rhinolophus; species Rhinolophus sinicus. Next base: position 124,981,043 of record NC_133754.1, read on the forward strand.
ATACATCATTCAATTTTTCTAGGAGCCAACTGAAAACAGCCTTAAAATCATGTGTGAGATTTATATTTCCCTAAGAGAATTTGACTAATTAAAAGAAATTTAAATAGGACAGCTACTTTATATGTAAAATTAAACCATTAACTGAGTCTTGAGTATGCTCTTCCTTTTAAAATCTGATTAAGAAAAATAACTATAGATTTTTCAGCAGGGGTCTTATATAACTTTGATTCATATTTTCAAAGACCTTGGCCATGATCCTTATCATTTGAAAATATTTAACTGCATTTAAGTTGTGGATGTGATTACATAATTATTGTTCTCTGGGTCATAGTGTTCTTATGTTCACAATTTGTTTTCAGTATTTCATCAAATGTTTTGAATACTTTGGGTTAAGCACCATATTAGGCCCTGGTAATGCCAAGCGATATAAAATGAAAAAAAAAGTTCTTATAGATTTTACAGGTTATAGACTAGTAGGGGGCACAGAGAAGGAAATTTTAAGTGCCATAAAATATTGCTCATATACAAGATAAATATCCTCATTGACGATTCCAGAGAAATTGGTAATTTTGGGGGATGCTTAAGAGGAAGATGCCAGGAAAGTCTTAATGGGGAGAGTAGGGAAGAAGAATGATTTTTAGGTTGAGTTTTGAAAGATGAGTAGATTTCTTCCAAGCAGATGGGTAGTGGAGGGAGTATGATAGTGCTGAAGAAGTAAAGGCCAAAAGGATAGAAATCTTTTTAGTTCTAGAAACTGCAGGCAGCTGAGTTTGTTGATTGAGGAAATATTAAGCAATGGGGAAATTTCTCCAGCACAGCAGTGTACAGCAAGGATGGTAGATTGACTATTGTATGTTAGAAAAGAAGAGCTAAGAGTTAAACGAATAACCTGGAAAGCATGATGGAGTATGTATTTGAGTTTTCCCTTAATACCATAATGTCAAAATTTTGAATTGGCCTAAATAGAAAATATAGTGGCACCAGTAGGAAAATAAAACTTATTTGATAAGATTTTCCTCCCTGATCAACTTTGCTGGCTTTCACCTTTGAGCACACTGTCTTTAGCCAAATCTCTTATTATGTGTTCATGTGCCCACAAATAATTAACCAACTGTAGTTATATCACTACTGTATTTCATAAATTTTAAGATCCACATTGTAACATCTCTGAAAGTGGGGTATGTCTACTGATCAGTACTAAGAGTTTTCCTGGCTGTGTTTTCTTAGTATAGCATAAAGTAACGTTGAATCTGTTTACGGTCAGTAGCATCTTGTACTTGAAATATGGTGTTAACATTTTCTGGTCTGTCATTTAAAAAACCATATGCATATACATTTTCAACTTTTAAAAATCGTAATTATTTTTAGTGATGTGATGAGTGTTTATGAAGGTGTGTCATTGAACATTGCTGATCAATTGCGTGAATATTGTCTACTGGGTATTGGATCGCCATTTCTCTTTTAGGGATCGGAAATGATTCACAATTGTTGCCCTCTAGTTGTCTTTTTCACAACTTTTTGTACCTGAAGATGCCAGGGTCACTTGTCATTTATCAGTTCCAATTCTTAGCATCTGAATAGTCAGGTACAATTCTAAGATCTACAAAGACAATGCCAGAGGGTGGAAGATCTCCTTTTAGGATATAAACAGTTATCCAACAGTTTCTGGGATAATGTGTGAAATTCACGATTTGTGTAAGAAAAAACGGGGGTAAGTAAATGGCAAGGACAGATGTGTTGGTGTTCCCTATCATGAAACACATTTATTGGATTAAATAAATAAATAAACAAATAAAATGAAACCAGTATTTAATGCCTCTTATGCTAATTATCTTAGTCAATATGCATTCTCTTCTTTAGGACTTATTAGAACTCTGTATTTTTATGATAAACTATTACTCAACCTCCTGACTGATAATCGGTAGGATTTCTAATAGTATATATATTTTGTGTGTATAGTATATTTTGTGTGTGTGTGTGTGTGTAATAGTATAGATATATGTAATAGTATATATATATATATATGGTATTACTATTTAAATTCAGGAGTGACTAAGAGAGGGAAATAGAGGATGTGATGATGAAGAGTCTAGTTGTTGACAAGCTTTCTTGGATTGGGAGATGATGTCTATATAGATGTCTAGAGGACTCTAGGAATGGTTAAACTGGACAGGATAAGAGAAGACTGAGTTTGGAGCTTATTTGTTCAAACATGTATAGGTTGGAGGTTTCAGGTGTCAGATGGAGTATGTATTGAGACTGTATAGGCTTATCTAGCAAGAAGCTAGACACAAAACCCTCTGGATGTGAGAGACTTTAGCTTTAGCTTCAGGAGAAATTGGGAGTCTCTACTCTAGATAGTAAAGAGCTGGGAGAAGTTCATGGGCCTGGCATGCTAATAAGGGAAAATTAGAAGATGAAGTTTCAAAAGGCGCTGTTTACAAAAATCTTCCTCATTAAACAGTGTCCTCTCTGTATGTGTAAGAAAGTTGGTTTCATTTGCATAACAAAGTGGAGAGCTAATAGTTGGAATTCATCTAATGCAAAATTAGTATTTAAATTTCTAAGAAAAAAAATCTAAAATAGTAACAAGTTGTATATTGCCAAAATTTGTAGGAAAAATTGAAATACAAGTCCTTGGTTTGGAGATGAAAAAAGCTTGAAATACATGAAGTATGCATTTAAAAATTGTAGAATGTATACAAGTAGCTTGAAATGGTGAAATATGAATTAAGAATAAGTTATAGGAGGAGGCACTTACGTGAGAAGTAAATCAATATTTCCTGAAATACTGAACCCTGTAAATGAGTGCCAGTGGAGTTAGGCATTTAATATGCCTTCTCTGTGTAATTTTAAGAAACCGTTAAGTTTTTTATTTATTTGGGATGGCTTTAAGGTGTGGTCATCTTGAATTAGAGAGAGGTGTTTTAAATGATCTCCCAGTTCCTTCTGGCTCTAGAATTTAATACTCTTTTGAAAGACACTTTGCCAGTTTGATTCTGGTGGTGAAATCCTAGGAAAGTTAAGCAGATGAGGCTGTGGTTGAAAAAACATGTAGTGAGGATTTGGCCCGCCACAGTTATTTTAACAGACGGCCAACTCTTTCTCCATTCCATTTGCTCTGTAGTATCCATAATCGCTTTTTTTGAATCATGTCCTCATGTGGGTAATAGACCCTTTAAATCATTTACTTTTGTATTTATGTGCTCTGACTGAATAGAAAATTATCCACCACCCTTGTAGTGACAGGAGGAAGTTAAGACCTGGATCTCTGAAGAACTACTCAGGTGATCACTTGTGTGAGCTTGGCCAAAACAATGGCCATGCTTATTTTTCAGTGCTAAGAAAGGAACTTTTCTTTTGTTTGTCTTTTAAAAAAAAAATACTGCTTTAGCTTTTCAAATACAATCTTGACTTTGATAAGTAGTTTATAACCTCTTTCAAGTATATGTGAAATAATTGAATTTTTTCTGGTGCTCCATGCCGTAGACGTGGAAGAGATTTTTAGTTGCTGCTGTATTATTGAGAGAAGGATCTACTTGGTGGTGCTGGTGGTGTGGGGGGCTGGGATGGGGGTGGTGTAAAGAGCAATTTGATTCCTGATTCCCAATAGACACCCCACAGGGACATCAAGGATGAAAAAATCACATAACTGTGGGATTTGAGGCTACCCTTTAGGTTTCTCTTAAATTGTTCTGTGTTCTTTAGATTCCTGAGGAAAATAGCTAAATGTTGGCGCCTGTGCTACCAATTATGAAATCAAATCAAGAATTGGCCAAGAATCTTAATGGGAAATTTAACAACTCTTAGCTGTCTGACTGAAATATGTGGGTTCATCATTAGGAAAAGTATATTAATATTCCAGTTCCCAAAAAGTACTTCTAGAGAATTCATCAAGGAAAGTTTGGCTTCGGTAGGGTAACTGGCAGTAATTTGCTCATTCTCATTCTCTGTCTTTTTACTTTAAGTTCTTGAATCATAAGGATTTTTTTTTTTTTTACCAATAATACTTATTTTTCAAGGCTTAGCTTTAGGAATCTCTCTTAAATACTTCCTAAGAAAGCCACCCTTACCCTTTTATTTTTTAGTGTTACACCACACCTTGCCATTACTTCTAACACTGCAGTTGGCACATTATAATCATTTATGTACAAATTTGCCTTTTGTTTTCCTTTGAACAGGGTCTTTCTGCTTTAGCTGTCTTTATATTTGTAGCACCTAGCACTTAACAGGTGGTGAGTAAGGAACTAATCAAGAATCTATTGTGTACCCTTCATTACATGAGTCACTCTGAGATCTTAAAATAAATGGGCTTTTAGTGGTTGGCCCTTTCTCCTTCCTAAAAGGGTAGTAAGGCTTCTTCAGTGAGGCAGTACATGAGTGCTCCATGAATTAATTGGTTATCATCCTTATTCCACTGGGCTGTACAGACACATACTTGTGTTTTAAAGAGCAAAATTGCACTGAAGTGCCCAGCCCAGTAGAGTGTGGCTGTCTCTTCAATATATGAAGGAAAAGCAGTCCTACCCCTCTTCGCAGAGGCAGCTTTGAACTAGACCAGCAGCAGGCTGGCTCCATCTGAAAATGTCAACCCATCATTGTTGAGTTTCCATATGGAAATTTGTCTTTGCTCAATGCATCCTAGAAATTACTCAAGTGGATCTGTTTGCATGAAGGGAAACTTACAGAACTAGACAACTTCATGTGAAAGGCCAGGAGCCAGGAGTGAAAGCAGTTAGGCCTTGATCCAGAGGCCCGTGGAGGAGCTATTTCACGTGCTTATTTATTTCGAGGCTCCTTCCTTTGAAGAAATAAGGAAGGATTGAAATGGAAGGGTCGCAGGTGTGCCCCCACAAATTTGTGGCCTACAGTTTGGCTCTCAAGGAGACAGCATCAGTTCTTTCTGCTAATTTTCAGTTTTATTTTTGTTCTTATATTGTACACCTGCATTTTGCTTATTTTGTTGCCATAAGCCTGCTTTCCAAAGACCAAGTCCGTGGAAGAAAGGATATGGGTTTTGGCAAAGGAAGGGAGCGGATAAAATACCAAAATACCTCTTGTATTTATAGACAGAACTGTACCTTATTGTGGGCTGTGATCGTTTCACATTTTACATTGTAAGGACACGAGAAGCTTAACTCGGCACCTTGAAAGCACTGTGTTGAAGTGGTTCAGAGCATGGGCTGTAGGTAATTTCTACTCATACTTGTGAATAATTTAGCCTGTTGTCTTATATATACTGCAGCACTGTTCTAAGTTATGCGAATTGAACTAGTTCAATTTTTCCCTGAAAAATATTTCGCAGTCTTTATTTAAATTTGGTGACATCCACAAATGAATGTTATCTGTGTGACATTTCTAATGTTGATTTTTATACCTTTTATTTCTAAAATACTTTTACTTTTTTTTTTGACAGTTTTCGTAAAGTTCTATTTCATTATTGGTGGGTAACGCATTTAACAGTTAAGTTTATTTAAATAATGTACAGGTAATTGCACAACTATAGCATTGGCAACTAGTTAGGTAACCAATTCAACTGGCAACCAGCTAACAAGTACCTGTTTAAGTATTTAAAATACAGCTCTTTTTTAGATCATTCTTTGTTTAATCACCTTCTTGGAGGGATAAAGGCTTGCTGGTCACACTGGAAATATATTAAGACCAAATCTTCTGATACCCATTCCCAGAGGTTTCTTTCAGCTGGATTAAGCCTCTAACTCCAGGGCAAGGCCAAGTTTGTGGCCTCCAGCATTATGCTCTTCCCACCTACTAGAGCAGACAGGGTAAGCTTCACACCAGGCCTCAGTCTGCATGTAGCGCACTCCAAATGAGAGTTGTTGACATTTGCAGAAATGGAAACAGTGGGATCCGATTGATACTTATTTAACTGCTATGACAAAGCGAGTGCAGTTGGTACCCGATGTCCAGGCAAGGTTTCTGAAGTGGCAAGATTTTCACATACTTTCTGATAAATCCATCCTCCAAATTCTGTTCCACCATTGACATTAGTGTGTAGCTGGAAGTCTCCAGTCCTGTAGCCAGCCCACTGCAAAATTATTCCTGATTTGGAACCATCCGAGGTTACCTGGTACTCAGCAAGCCAGCCCTTATAACCAAAAACAGTGGAACCGTGGATTGCAGGTCCAGCAGAATCAGTGAAGATTGCAACCAAGGTTTTACACTCCCTCTTGTAAGAAGACTTGATTTTACCACTTCTCTTTCCTGTGTTTGGTGAAAAGGTGTTATAAAATGTCAGTTTCAAACCTTGACAAAACACACTTCCTAGTGTGTTATCAGTGTTCCATTTCTCTGTGAAAGTCAAGTCATACTCACATCATTTATATTTGGTCTCCAAGGTCCCAGTAACTTTACCAGTGCCTGTGTTAGGTGAACCAGATGTTGAGAATTCCACACCACTGCATGACTTTGTTTTCACATCCAGTTTTACCAACCCCAGACAGAATCTTTTGTTGAAAATATCTCTGGCAGCTTTGCCAAGGTTAGCATGTGATGGAGGAATACACATTGGCTGTGTGCAGCTCTGTTCATAAGTCGCCATGGCGAGGCCAGGGAAGAGGTGATCTAGGGTTTCCTGAGGGGTTTCTCTGCCGCCTTTCAGCTTGCAGCTATGGCCGCTTGGCTCATTGTGGGTCTGGTTGCAGCTGCCGGGGCTGGAGGTCGAGTGAAGGCTACTTTTACTTTTTAAAAGAATGTTATTCACAGCATCCCAAGCAAGCAAGCTAGAACAGACACTACCACCCATGTCTGATTAAGGAAACTGAGGCACAGAGAAATTGTGACTAACCTGACATATCATAGCTACCCAGTTAGTGGTGACCCAGAATTCCAAGCTCGTGTAGTACCTGAGTTCTCTCGGCTTTGTTCATTTCTCCTTTCTGAGCTGCTTGCTTTGAGTCAAATAGGTTAGGTCTTCTCAGGGGAAGGTCTCAGCTTAGAACCCAGCACTAATTTGGAAAACTTTTGGATTCGTTGAAGGTGCAGACAGGGAATCACCTATTTTCCCCCTTTAAAAAGAAATAACCTATAGGAAAAACAAAACAAAACAAATAGTTTGCTCTCGATGTAAAGAGAGGCCCACAGCAGTAACAACATAATAAGCAACTTAATTAGAGAACTAGTTCTAGTGCTTAAAAGGCACCGTTCACAGTGATCGCCTTGGGGTACAAGTACAAATTTAAAAACTTCCATAAGAAACCTAAAAGCATAAAAAGAGCCAGTAAGACCCCCCCCAAAACAAACAAACAAACAAAAAACCAGTCAGCAGCATTATGTCATATTAGAACGTTAAACTTATAAAGGAGATTATTTTAAGCAGTTCCTTCCAAATTATCCATACCCCTCCATAACTGAAGAGCTCTGTCATGTTAGGAATAACACAAGAGGACGAATTCAGGCCCTGCCAGATGAGGGCAGACCAGGATCTCTTTAATTGAGAGCTTTCAAATTCAAACTGTCATCAGGTCCTGTCAATCTCTTTCTTTGTAAGTCTCTCAAGTTCATTCCCACAGCTGCTGTTCTACTCCCAGCCCTCTCTGGAAAACTCTGAGTTCCTAGAGCTGGAAGTCCCCCTCTGTTGAAGCCAGCCCCTCCCCTCTCCTTTCTCTCCTCTCCTCCTCCCTTCCAGGTGCTTTCACAGACATGGCCTCATTTCTAAATACAACTAGACTGTGAAATAAGGAGTACTCCCTTGTTATGTATGAGGAGAGCTGAGAGGTTACAATGACTTGCCCCAGGTCCTAGCTATTAAGTGGTGGATTTAGAATTTGAGAGCAGGTCGTCTTATTCCCAATCCCATGCCCTTTTCCCCTTGCCATAGAGGTCTGCATCTGCCATCTAACTGTAGTGGTGGTTTGCAGAGGAAGAGGTGTTTGAAGTCATCTTCGCACCTGGGTGTTAGGGCTTTGGAAGATCACGATCCATAGTTTGAGTTGACCCTTGACAGGGTACAGTGGCCCACTCTGCAGTTCAGCAGCCGTACTTCTGGGTTACATTTCTGCCTTACTTTTCAGAGGCATGGGAGCCAATCGGTATGTAGATATTGAGCACCTGTTCTGGGCTGGGTATTACGCTGGGGTACAGTGCTGAGCAAGGCAGAGACAGAACAACTCTTTTCACAGAACTTAACATCCCCTCTCTGTGCAATGAGAGCCAAGGCCGGCGTGTTAACCTCAGCACCCGCGTCAGACAGGAGACTGGAGGTGGCGGAACCAGATGCCATCCCCAGTGTAGCTACTACCAGCGCGGCAAGAATCCCAGGTCCCGGTGGGCTGCGAAGGACTGCCTCATGCCTCGTCATGCTGGAACCACAGCTGCACTCAGCCCTGGGCAGGGCATAGGGCATCTCGTATTGGAATGAGGCTGTGTTCTTCCTGATCGGCCCAGATGATGATTGTACTTCCTGCTTTGGCAATTGTCAGTAGCGGATGAAACTCACCACGGCTGGAATGACACTTCTGCTGCACCCCCCACCCCCACCCCCCAAGGCCTAGATACTTACAGGGTTTACTGATTTGTAGTCTATATGAAACATACAATCATTGCAAATATTTCTACTCTTTAGGATTTTCTTGGTTGCTTTTATGTCCTATTGATTGCTCATCCCATTTTAGGGTAAAAGAGAGCTGGCAAACACAACTCATACCATTAGGACAGTTACACTCAGTGTCTCACTGAAACAGAAGGACTGTACAGCCTGAAAGGACGCTTGCTCCACTCCTCACTTCATGGAAGAAACTGAGTCCTGGGGAGAAGTTATGAGACTCTCCCTGGGCCTATGTCTCGGCCCCTGGGATCCCAGAGCAGATAGGAGAGGAGGGAATTACTAAAGTTGCTTTTTTTTTTCTGTCCAGCTTTATCCTTTTGGTCAGCAGAAAAATATGCTCACGTAAAGGTGATAGGTTGATGGTCAGCTTCAGTTTTGGGTGGCAGAGTATGTTTTTATTTGGGGGGGAGTCTACTTTCAAAGATCTTTAATTGGGGATGTGAGACTGCATCCGTGTTTGCTAGCCAAATGGCACGTAAACTAGAGACTCACTGTTTCACTCTTCTCTCTAAAATACTAACAAACCAAACCAAACCAAACCCGAAAAACAAAGGGCATAAGCAAACTTGTCGAGTTTATTGCTTTCAAAAGGGGGGAAAAAAGCCTTGAAATTTCCTGTCTGACTGATGAAATAAACCTTGAAGTCAACACATTAGACTATTTCATTTTTGTTCCAGTTTTCTCCTGGCAAATAGAAGAATGTAATAAGAAAGGAACCCATGCTTCCAAAACAAATAGGGTCTAAGTCCAAGACATCTAAAGCTTGTGTGGAATCCCTCCGGCATTTACCCCACTGGGCCCCCGGGAAGGGAGGAGACAAACGTCCACATCCCTGTTCTAAGTCAGAGTTGGTTCAGTTAAAGGTGAAACTGTCTGTCAAACTATTTATAGCATGTTTATAGCATGATGGAAAAACGAAAGACTACAGTTTTTAAAGCCTTGCTTTCATTCACAGATAGTAAAGACTTTTGTTTTTAAAGGATAGATTCCTTAACATACTCTACAGTAATTGACGTGAGTTTACACCATGGCATTTGAGCCAATTGATGATTTTTATCATATTTATTATGAACAATTTGTGTTTAAGGTTGAGAACTCAATGAAATGTCAGTCTTTAGGATGAAGATGCCACTTAGTTTTAGATGGTAAGAGAGGGGCTTCAAGATAAGGTATTGTCTTAGAATGTAAATTGTTTTTCATTTTAAATGCCTAGAAGATTGAGTTTCATTGGCGTTTCCTAGGAGTTTCATTCAACCAGGTATGATATGATTAATGGAGTTTCCAGTATAATTCTGTAAACTTTTGTTTAATTTTTGGTGTATAATTATGTGTTGCCATTTACTCTAACATTTATTTCTCCATGAGTTTTGAATTAAAGTGCCATTACTTTTTTGTTTTAAGGATATAAATTCTTTGGCTTTTTTTTTTCCTTTTTGGTACCATTACACAAGTGACTGCTATATAGCATGTTTGCATAATATAATGAAGGAACGTGTGGGTGAGACATGCTGAAGTATATGAGGAACCTTTGCTAGATGACACATTTGACCTTGGGAAATATTCATCAAAGTAAAGTTGCTGTCCCAGAGACTGTGTTTAAAAGTATTTCTCTGATTTGGATCTCTCTAGTAGCTTGTTTGAAAAACAAACCTACTGACTGGCCTCTTCAGTACTTGTAGAAGCTGGCAGAAAATCAAGTGTGTAAATTGCTCAGACCCTAGGTTACTCCCCTGTTTGGTTAGCCTTATTTATCATAAGGCATTTTATCCAGAAAAGTCTTCACCAAATGGAAGCATTAATGTTGGAACAGTCATTTCCTAAATGTTTTTGGATCAAGTAAATTTGGAACAATTGGGAAATTTTTTAGGTTGTATTCTCATGTTTGATATTTAGGAAAATATGCATTAGTGAAATGTGTAGTTTGCTTTAGTAGGACAGTTTTATTGCTAACTGAAATAACACCCTGACGGATAGCTTTACTAATATGCTACCTTCAACCCATCAAAATAAAATATCTATATTTTGGAGGATAACTCAACTTTGGTGGGGCAATAGCCCTCATAATTAGAGTATGCCAAATTCTTGGAAAAGGTAGGTAATGTAAATTTAAAAATTTTTAAATGGGAAAAAAAAGTAATGCAAGTAAAATGCAATTCCCCCCGACCCCCTTCCCCCCAAAAAACAATGTGAAAATGGGAGCTTCCATTTGTGACCCAGGGACCTTGGGCCAGTTTTTTTTTTTTTTTTTTTTTAAACAAATGAGCCACGCACCGTATTTAATCAGCTGTAAATGATATATTTCTGTTCCTGTTGGATTGATTGCTTTTAAGCACGACTCATTTCAATACAGCAGCCTAATAGTAGCAAGTTGTGTGAAAATGTTTAATATATGTTAACGTATTCTCATTTTTCTTAACTGAAGGTGATCTGTGCCTTATTTTTAATGCAAGATCAGAATTTGAAATTGTACCATCAAGTTAATAAAATGCAGAATGGCTTCTAGGAGGGAAGATTTGATGGGTATCTTTGTGAAAATTTAAGACTTGGGACATGATGTGCTTTTTTTAGGTAAATTATAACGGGATATCTGTTTAGCTACCTTCTTTCACATTATAAAAATTTACTGTAGAAAGCATAGCCATTAACAACCAAGTGGTTAGCATTTCGGCTGTGTTTGAATTTCTGCTTTCTAGACTCTTTCCATCAGCACACATTACTTCACCTTGAGCCTAAAGATTGTATAAATCATACTGACGTTTAAAATGCATGAATCAACTCTTAAGGCACAGATTTTGCATTCTTTCTTTTGCTTTTCTCTTGCCATTGCTTCATGATGTCAGCTAGCCTCAAAGCTTTGGCTCGAGGAGTGGCCATTATAACAGGCTCATAGTCCTTTGGTGAATTCATAGAATTAAATTATTCTAGTTCAGCCAGGAGTCTTGGATATTTACTTATGACAATGAAGTCTTCCATTGGTTAGAACATTATTCTTTGTACCTATCAATCATTTAAAAATATTCAAGAAGTCCTAATGGGATGTGGAGTAGAAATATTTAGAGCGTGGTCTTGCAGATAAGTATGATTATTTAAACTGCTTTTCATGGATATTGCCTTCAGAAATAGTTTACAACTGTGGGAGAAAATTGCTCTCCTTAAATTATAGTCATAGGACATTTGGTCTGCTTTTTCCTTGAAGAACTCTTTGGTCAAGTTTCTTGTAGGGCACTACCTTTTTGAGCTAACAGCTAGATCAGAGAGGGGGGCTGTATGTAGGATGAAATCAAATCAGGATGGGATAGAGGCTAAGATGTCCTCAAGGTCTTTGCTGAACGAAGGCAGAGGCTTTGGGAGTAGACTGAGGCTTGTAGTGGATGGGTGAGGGGAGTCATGTACAGGAGCTGATGGACAAGATAGATAGGTCCATTTATAAGCAATACCTTGAAAGTAATTGACGTAGTATAGCGAATATTAATTGTGGATCAGCTAGTCATTGAAAATGAAAGTATCACAGTTGCATTTGAACATTAGTACCCACCCAAACTTAATTTTCAAGGCGTTCTAGTCTTGTAAATTTAGCTAGCATTTAGATTATAAGAGATGCAAACTCTTTACAACTACTCCACCCCCCCACTCCCCCACCCCCCACCCCCGCACCAATATACTCAGTTCATTTAAGTACGTTACTATAAGAGTTCCTGTGTGGTTTTAAGGTGAAGTTACTGAAGAATCTTTTGTTCCAAATCAGTCCAATAATTAAAGAGTTATAGAAATCATGTTGAGGGCCTCAGAATGATATATTACAATTTTAGGAGCCAAGAGACAGAAAAAGATATTCCCAGCCGACACTTGCAAATCAGAAGCAGCTGCAGAAAGGTCAGAGTCCCTGTGTGTCAAGGGGCTGGTTATTTTATCACCAGTGAAGGGAATCAACTGTATTCCGTGTCTCTAGGCATTTGACACTTCTATTGGGCATCATCTCTAGCCTTCTAGGAACAGTCATCCACCAAGAGTGTGACACAATAAGTTCTATTTGTGCAATGACTAGAAAGTGCAGTAGTAATTTGCAAGTTGCACAATAATTATTTCTGTGTTGTGCTTCATTGTTGTACATGGGCCAGGCTTGAGTAACCTATTTTGGTTAAATAGCCTGCATCTACTTTGCTCTCTGAGTTTATTAGCACAATTAGGTTTTTTGTTGTCTTTTGCATTTTTTTTTCTTTTATGGTTTTTGTAGCAGTGACATTATGGGATTACTCTCTTCCTGACAATTCTTCGGGAAAAGATTGAGTATTATCTGGTGGATTAAGCTTGAATTTTGGACCCAGTCCTACTCCTTACTACTAACCAATGAAAAAAGCAACTGTCGTTTAGCCTCTGGTGTTTAGAAAGTTTCTTCTATGCCCATGTCTATATTTTCTTGGCAGGGGTTGCTTCAGCAGTAAAAAGACATACCTCTTCTGTTATTATCACATTAAGAATCGTAAGGTTACTCTGGAACATTTTGTTTTGCTGTTGTTCTTCCTGTTTTGTTTTAAATTACAGTTGGTGAAACTAAATATTATAACAATTTTTGTATTATTTAAATAGTGTTAGAGGGAGAAGACATTTTAGGGGGTGATTGTACATAATCCATTGGTCCTTTCAAAAATAGTGATGTTTTAGAAAGTGATGTAATTTATGGGATAAAGGAAGTAACATTACACAGTGGGTGGAGGAAAAACAGCTGTGTAACTGAAGCAATGAGAAAAAGGGATTAACAGAAGGAGAGTACATTTTTGCTTGGATGAGGGTGAGTGTGTGAGAGATGCTCCAGAACAGTGGCTTCTCACACTTGAGAGCCTGGAAGGCCTGGGATGGCAGGTCGCTGGGGCCCCCTGAGTTTCTGATCCCAAAGGTCTGGGGTGGGAACTCAAAACTGGCATTTCTCACAAGTTTCTCATACCCGTAAGATGATGGGAGCTGTTCTGAAGGGCAGGAGACTATGTTTGAATGTCTCTAACACTTAACTCTCTGTTAGTCCGAAATTTGGGCTACATGAGACCTCTTCTTTGACCGCATTTAGCAGAAGGATGCATAATTGTTGGCAAAATATTCATGTGTTAAGACGAATGTTTAGTAGGAATTTAGCATTTACAAAGTGATTTTCTCATAACTTACCTAATATATTATATTGGAACTGCACAGTGATGCTTTTAATTATTTTATGGATAGAAGAATCTGAGGTAGAAAGGAGTTATGTAACTTGCCTAATGTTGGTTACCCCAGCTAGGAAATGTCAGAGAGGCAGGCAGCGAACACAGATTTGCTGTCTCTAAATCTGGTTTCCTTGTAAAATTCAACTATTAATATAGTGTGTGTGTGTGTGTGTGTGTGTGTGTGTGTGTATCTCTATCTCTATCTATCTCTAATCTGTTTGTGTCTATGTCTATTTCTATAACTATATCATCTATATCTATATGAAAAGATAGGTAGTGGAAGGTACATATAGGTGGGAGACCTTGATACCATTTCTCCTTGACTTTCCAAATATTTCAAATTCCCATAGCCTTGTTCTTTCCTGAATTTCTCTTGAATTCCCTCAGCATCACATTATTGTTTTAAAAGTATTTTTCTTTTATTTCACAAGTAAGAATTTTTGTAGAAAAATGAGAAGGTACAAACAAGCAAAAAGAAGAAAATACTTTTCATCCCAGCATCAAGCACAGAGTACCGGGCATAGAAACCATTAATAAATATCTATTGATTGAATGCCAGGAATTAGCTCCCTGACCTCTGGGTAAATTGCTTAAGTTGTCATATTCCATCTGTAAAAAGGAATGGCTGGCAGGGCTCTTATGCTACTTATTTCCTTCTGTTATGGATTTATTTGACATCAGCGATCTTTCAGGGGACTTGGTGAAAGATGTTAAATAAATCATATCTTTGTTACTATTAAAGAAGAAGTTATTTGAAATTTGCTGTCTTTAAATATCTACTGCTCTTTGTCATAAATAGGAAAGAAAATAACTTTTTGCAATGCATGATATGTGTTTATTTGGGTGGTAGGATTGTGTGTGAGAACAAATGCATTTATTTATAAATAAATTATCATTATAAAATATTAAAAACTTCTTCTTATGATATTTCAAGTTCTGTTGTATAGTTTCCTCCCTTCGTGACCCCAAAATACAGTCAGATGAATTTAGAGATTATCTACCAGCATTTCTTCAAGAACATAGAATAATAAGGAAAAGGAATTAAAAGAGTAGGAAAAAATTATTTGATTGCTTGGTAGTCTTTCTGGTTGATTGTATTTATTCCATGTGTATAATATGGGCAAGTGTATATTAATTCATATGATTTACTTAGTTCATTAGGTGATTACATTGTCATTGTCCAAAAATGTGACTATTTCAAAGAAAAACTAAATTATGTAGTGGTTTCATAATATAGGTCACGGTAGCACACAAGGAGAACAATTTTTATAAAACACAAGCGTATCTGTTGTCCTATGATAAATTTAAATAAAACAGGCTTTATTCCAGATGGGATTACAATGCTTCCAAAATATTTACTAGCACAGTGAATAACTTTTCTTTTTCCTATTGTTTTAGCACTATTTCGTACTTCCCAAATTTTCTTTGGCCAAGTTTGTTATTTCCATTCTATAGGCGGTATGTGTACATAGAAATATGTTCATTCGTTTAGTTAAATCCCCTGTTAGAATGGGTTGGGACTGATGGCTGGACATTCAAATCAACAAGCAAAAAAGTACTCTGGAAGCGTAAATTGCTGGTTTGTTCTCTGTCAATTTTTTTCTTTTTATATAAGTGAACCAGGCTATAGTAGAATTCTACAAAAAATTAACTGAAAGGCTCTTAGCAAAATTCATACTTCTATTAATATTTGATATTGAATAAATCTAGGATTAATTTTTAAAGGATGATATAAGAATAGGATTTTAATGTGTAATTTTGCAGTTAAGGTCCAATAGTTTCATGATAGGAGTGGTTCCCTGTAAACGTTATTTTGAGACTTAGCTCACTTTCATTCAGTTTTATAATTTATCTTTTGGAACTGACTCAGTGAAAGTTATTATGGTCATACTTTAAGAGGAGGAATTTTTCTTCTGATTTACACTGAATGAGTGAACATTAGCTAGCTCTTCAAGTTAGGATCTTAATTATTCTTGTTTGACCTTTGCCTGTAACATTTGGTTTGAGTTGTGTTCTTCTCTTTGACTTTAAGATTCAACCACTGGCAGGAGCCTTATTTAATCTTTCTATTGAGCTGTTTTCATCTCCTTGAATAGGGCATAAACCTATTCATAAACCTATCTTTCATATGGGCAAGCTATTCTGGAATACTGTTAAGATTGAGTGCTTTGTGGCAGGGTGCATTCTATTTAAAAAGTAATGTAATATGTTTCAATGTGATTAAGAACAAGAGTGTTACAAGTGCAAAGTACAGTAAAATCATAACACTCAAGGGCTTTTTACATAATGTGCTATATCTAATGTGCAAACAGTTGACTTAATTTTTTACTTTAGCTTTTTAAAAGCCTGGTGTTTGTCATAAATGCTGCCAGTATGTCCTGATCTTTCATTCCTTAATACTTGAGTTGATACACTACTATATAACTAAGTTGTATCAAGTTCCTGAGGAATCAGATTTCTAGTTTGATTCATATATGTAAAACTGGGTCTTACTCGATAGATTTAATCTGACTTCATAATCAGAATGAAAACAAGAAAATGATAATCTAATTTATAGTATTATTTAAATATGGGGTAGCCTCTATTCAATTGAGTATTCATTTATTTACTGGTCTAAAATAAAAATAAAATCCTCCTCTAATTAAGAAAAAGCCTTTCCCAAGAAACATTTAAAAAAATTCAAGTATGATTTGGAATCTTTGTTGTGTTTCTGTTGTTCTTTTGTTTGTCTCAATTTCCTGCTTGTGGTATAGCAGATATGGTATTTAGCTGATAAGTGTCTCATGCTTAAATGAAGACACTTAAAAAGCAAACTGCACCTGCCTTCAAGTTAGAATAGAAGTAGCATTTATGACTTGTCTTTGGAATAACAGAATTTTTAGTTGTAGAGGCAGCTTCTGAAATGGAAGCTGTCCCCTTATGCGACACAGGAGGTCTGGGGTTAGGGGTTCCGGCATTCTCCAAAGGTCAGATGGCAAGTCTGTGATACTAGAAATGGGGCCAGGACCATGTCTCTTTTTAATTTTTATTTTTTGATGTTCAATATTAGTTTCAGGTGTACATCATAGTAGTTAGACATTTGTAAAGCTTATGAAGTCATCCCATGATAAGTGTGATACCCACCTGGCACCAAACATAGTTATTACAATATTATTACTATGTCCCGTATGCTTTACTTTACATCCCCAAGACTATTTTATGACTACCACATTTGTGCTTCTTAATCCCTTCCCCTTTTTTTCACCAAGTCCCCCAGCCTCCCTCTCACCTGACAACCAGAACCATGTCTCTTGATTCCTTGATATTTTTTCTTTTGCTATACCACAGGATTCAAATTCAGATTACATTTCTGTTTTCTCCTTGTGTGTTTTGTTGCACTATTTCAGTGTTACGGCTTTGTAATACATAACCTCGGAAGCTTTACTTACTTCTTTTCACTCATGTTGCTGATTTGGGCTTCATGAGTCTGAAGGTGGGCTGCCAGTGTGGACCAACTGCTAGTATGTTTAGTGGTGGATTGAGCCGAAAGAGTTCCAAAGTGAAGAATTTTTTTTTTTCATCCATCCCTGCCAAGAATCTATAAGAACCAAAACAAAACTAGCTCCAAGAATGTTTAAAATTGAACCGATTGTAAATGTTTGTATTTAAGTCTTTTTTTCGAAAGGTTTTTGGGAAAGTCCAGAGTAGCTTCTCTAATGGTTATGGATTGTATTTGGCTACCGTTGGATACCTGGATGACTTCTAGTTTCCAAAAAGGGTTTTAAAGCTGTGTAGGGATTATCTCATTTATGCCTTGGGCACAGATGGCATCTTAAAGCTTCCAGGAGCTACATGATGTAGGTAAGCGTTAGCTCCGTTTCGTAACTGAGAGGACAGGACGTGTTATGTGAGTGTCCAGGGTGACATCTGAACCAAGGGGTTTCTTCTCAAAAGCTCTGGCTCTTGACCACTAAGCTCTTCTGCCTCCACACTACACGTTTCTTCTGCTGCCTGTTGCTAAACGAAAGTTTTGAGCGGGTCCTTGGTTTAACTTAACAAAACCCTTTTCCAGTTCTTATAGTGTGCTTCAACACTACACACAGGAATTCTCATACTTGCTGTATTTGGGGTACAGTAATAATTCCTGGTAACATCTTAACCACCAGCCTCCTTCATCCTCCTCTTTCTTCATATTCTGTCTCAATTTTCTTCACTTTTCCATTCTCCTTGGTTTATCTGGAGCCGTAGTCAAGGTGCCTTGTGCATTATTTGGACACCTTCGTTTCTAGTCTCTCTGTTATTCCCAAATAAGTATAAAGCTGCTCGTCATTGGCTCCTAAATTCTTTACCAAAGTCCTCTGTTTTATCTCCTCTTAGAAAACTTATTTCCTTCGTATCTCAAGATTGGAAAGAACCATGAAGAAATAACCTAATTCAGTTACCAGTGGAATGTTTCTCATATCCTCCAGCTTGTACCACAATCTCCCACTAAGCTTGTTCTAGAATCTTTACTAATTAAAATTTTCTTGTCTTCCTCCTTTTGGCAATATCATAGCTGCTTTCTTTAAACAAACTAAAATTAAACCTAATGACTGACTCTCTCTTTGCTTCTTCCTGGTTTTGTTCCCTAAGCTTTCCAGTTTGTGAGTTCCCACCTATAATATTGACTCTTAATAGTTTTTGTGTTTGTTCTCATTTCGCTTTCTTTTGTATGTATACTGTTTTCCCCCTACTGTTTCCTGGAATTCAGAGACCATGAGAAGTACCAGGCAATTAGCACTGCTTTTGGTAATTTTGTAAAAAAAATGACTTCTAAAGAAGAATAAAAGCTCTTTTTTCTCCTGTTACTATCTATTTAGCCAAAAGGCACGCCAGAGCTACAAATCTGACAAATCAACTTAGCTCACTTTGTGGTGAGGATAAGGAGGAAAGAGTAAATCACTACTATATTTAGTAGGAGCAAGCAAAAAAAATCATACTCTGTAAAAGTGGATTTACTTTAATGATATAGGTAAATTTTTATAACATACATTTGAACAGTAGTTTCAGATTTTCTTTTTGCAGTGGCTTAGTTCTTTGTCTACATAATTTTAAGAGACCCTAGTACTAGATCTAAAACTCAGAATTAGTCCTTAGAGTATTTAAATTTTCATTGTTTGTGGCAAACACCCTATTGCTTTTGTAAAAGCAATGCAAACTACATTTCATGGCTAACACACACTGCAAGGGTGTAGGGTTTCCTGAAACAGCTTGCAAACCCTTCCTTAAGAAGGGTGAGGATATAGGATTTTTCCTGGTTTAATTGAGAAGATTGAGAGCTTGTCAGGCTAAACAGGAACCACATTCCTGTGTGCACCACGTATGACAGTTGCCACCATATTACTGTCACCCTCCTTCTGTCTTCATTTGTAATATCTAATGGAGCTTCAGTCAATTAGGAGACTTAGGATTGGCCATCTCTGCGCCAAATGCTAAAACAGAAAAACAAAGCAGAGTCCAAAAGATGCTGAAAAGAAATCTTGTTCTTAACCCTTCCTCTAAAGTTAGAACAGTTTTGATTCCTTTGATTCCTTCCCTGGAAGCATTTGTTTTCCTTAGTGTAAAGGGAATAAAGCAACAATTAAGAAAAGATGGACCATTGACTTATTTTGGACCATTCTCTTTTGGTGTTTCTGTGAAGTTAGGTTGTGGTGGTCTCTTAGGCTGTTGTGGGTTTTGTTTTCTTTAAATGGTAAATGGGTCTGATCTTTGATTTATTATATTTGATTATTTTAGAACACTGCCACTTGTATCACCCTAATGCAGTCGATGGCTCTCTTGTGTATAAAACCATTTCATCATCCTCTACATTGAATACTTAAAGGGCAAGTATTAAAAATGGAATTGCGTGCTATGGAAGAAAGATGGAAGTAACACATTTAAAAGTGGCTTTTATATACTGTGCTCTTATTAAAGAAAAAAAATTTACTTCAGTTGAAAGCTATCCCTTTATTATATATGTTTGATAAAATTGTAGTTTCTGTGTTCTAATATTTTGAATATCATCACTCTTGTACTTATCCTTTCTCTACTGAGCCATGTAATTTTGCTTTCCTTGTAGCATCATTTTCCTCCCGTTGAAGATAGCTTTTCACTTCTGATCTTTGTTTTTCTCAAATTGCACTTAACGCCCACTGTTTTCTTATGGTGGGTGTTTCCAGACTCCTCCTTCTGTATGTATTGTGTGCAGGAACACTGAATTTTCAAGGAACATAATTAAAAAAAAAAAAAGTCTATCACTTAAAATTAGGTTGTACAATTCCCAAGAATTTTATCCATTTAAAAAACCTTCATAATGAAGAATCATAATGAAGATTTTTATAAGTAAATGTATTGCTTTCTTGGGAGTTTGTAGCTTTGGGAGAATTTAAGATTTGGGAAATGAGATGGTGGAATCAATCAGAATAGCCAAATCTGTGTGGATGTTAAATGGTGAATTCAGGATGGAAGAGAAGTAAGCAGGAAGTATTCAGGAGGGAGGAAGTGGCCTTCACCTCAATTAGAGAGTTAAAAACAGGTAAGGGGCTGAGCAGCCCTGGAGGCCAACATCAAGACAGGCTTTCTTTAGGCTGTTTACACATCTTCCTCTGTTAGCAACTTAAATAGTGCTTTCCCCCCTGCCTGACCAACACACGCTCTGCTCCTTTTTTCTCTCAGATCTCAGCTTAAATGTCACCTCCTCAGAGAGGGAATACTAATCTAAAATAAAAAGTTCCCCATTCTTCTCACGTCAGCCTGCTTTATTTTCACGTTAGCACTTATTTTTCAGTACTGTTTTATTTTCATTGTAGCACTTATTACTCAAGGCTTCCTTTCTCCAAATGTTCTTATATGTATGTTCTCCTTCATCTTTCCTCCTCCCCGTCCCTGCCTCCCAACAGCGGACATAAGATCAGTCAGTGCAGGGCCCATGGAGGTGTGTTTATTGCTCTGTCTCTAGTCCCCAGAGTATGACCTGCACCGAGACACAGTGTCTCTGGCTAGACCGTCATCTGCTTGAGAGCAGGACTCCATCTTATGTTTGTTACCCCTACGACTTCAGTGCCTGTTGGATTGAATGAATTAGGCGAAATCTGAGGGGAAAAAATGAATTACTATTTACAGGAAAATAGTATAGTTTTGTAAATGAAGACATTACATGTTTCTTCCCCGCTAAACAAAAAGCAGCACCAGTCTTAGGAAAAGCTGGGCCAAGTGTAAAACTTGGGGTAAAACTGGGTGAGATTTTAATACCAGAGGGGTATCTGAGGATTGTTTACTTCTGTTACCGCCAGAAATCGTGAGGTGATTATTTTAGGAAGTGGGATTCTTCAGTAGCTCTTTATATGCTTTATTAAGTAATAAACAGCCACAAGGAGGAACTGTGTTTCCCATGACCAGCTTTCTGATACACTGGTACACAATAAGATGAAGATACTCCTGCCAAATCCTGGGAGGTTCTTCATTACTTCCCTAGAAGATCATTTTCCATGTAGCTAACGTTGCTTTTCCAGAAGGACCTTCTGAAACATGATAGTCTGAAAAATATTTTGCCCAAGGTTTAACTTAAAAAAAAAAAAAATGATGGTCATCTTTAAGGTAGAAATCGTAAGATTTTTCCATGTGAATAATTCTAAAGAAAAAAGAATTAGGTAGGTCTGTCTCTCGGTTGAACTTTCTCTGAAGATACAATTTTACTATTTCCAATAAAATTAGCCTGGAAATAGATTTCCACTAGGCCAGTCATTTGAAGCAATGCCAGATATTGAGTTATATTGAGGGAACTTAGGGCAAGTTGCTAGAAGTACTATCAATTTTAGTGAAAGATGTAAGCTTGTGGATTTATATTTAATAATTCCCAACAATTCATAACATTACATAGTTTTGGGCAATTTCTGTATTTTGTTGGCTCATTTGTTACATGTTCCTTGAAGAAATGATTATGAAGATGATCTTATTTTAATATTGCAGTTATATTTCCTCAAGATGGAATGTATTGATTTAACTCAGCTAGATGGGCTTTGCTTAACTTTAATGATGTAACTTCCTAGAAAGCTAAGAATGTGCACGTATTTAAAAGTGTTCCCCAATTTTCCCCTTTGGAGGGAGAGGCTAGGGATATTCCAAATCTATAAATAAAGATTCCAAGTTACTAACAAATGAAGGCATTTTTTTTGTATCGTTATTAAGATATTTTTCAATATGGCCAATTTGGAGTCTTGAACTCTTATTCCAAATCTAGGAGTTTTCTGGAAAATTTGAAAATTAATGATCCTTTTTTTATTTGTGTAATCCATTTTTACCCATCTGGTCTTTCTGAATGTGTAGTATGAGGTTCTGTATATAAGTATAAGCTTTATCCATGTTATCTGGGCTTTTCTTCATTATTTTCTGTGTTTCTGCTTATTCTGACCTATCTATTATGCTGCTTTCCTGTTCTATTACTTCTGCTCATCCGCTCTGCTTGCCATCCGGCCTTTCTTTTCTACTGCCGGACTTGCTCCATCTCTTCCTTTGAAGCTCATACCAAAGTTGTATATCATTAATTTAATTCAATTTCACCAATGAGGGACTGTGTTCTGAAATGAGAAGAGGCATGAAATGTAGCCTCAGCTCTTGGAAAGCACAATTAAATAGAGGATGAGGTTTATTAGTGTCAGCTATATTAGGATTAGCTAATGATGCAATGAGAAAAAAGGTTGAATGCAGAAGAAAGAAACTACCATTTCTATTTTGGAGTATTGGCAGAAGGCTCTCCAGAGGAGAAGCTATTGGAGCTGGTCTGTGAGTGGTGAGTCCTGAGGAGAGAGATGGGTGTTCCACACCTGCCTTGTTAGCTAACTGTATCTAGTTTGTTTTTTTAAAACTTTATGAAAGTTAGTTGGACAGTTATCTTGTGTGACCCTAGTTCTTCATTGCATAGGAATCAATTAGGTTTTTAGAATTGCATTTAAAAAATCAACAAGGTAAAAACAGCTCAACAGTATGACTCAGAAGATGTCTGGTGTTATCTTTAATCCTTTTTCAGAAAAATGGGGAGGTGACACCCAGGGGGAAAACATTTTTTGTTGTTTAGAAATATCTGTTTTAGATGAGCTAAATAGAACTAACAGTAGAATTTGTGTGTGTGAATGTGTGTGTGTGTGTGTGTGTGTTTATAAAAACAAAAACAGAATCCAACTGTTGACTTTCGTTTTTCTCATAATGTTGCATGTAACGGCGTGGCTGTGTTCAGCGGCCGTGCGGAGCTCAGATTGCTAGATGTCAGCCCTGGACTTCCAAACACAGAACAGTTGGGGCAGAGACATGGGCCATGCAGCACCCTGTTTCACTATTCATGGGGGCTCTGGTGTGGTGAAACTATAGCAGGAAGGGAAGGAGTCTAAATGCTCAAGGTGGAAGGGACATTTGGCCTAAAGCAGTGGTAACAGCCAGTCTATATATAGAGTTTGCTGTGTTTCCTTCCTGAAGGGCTCTACACAGTAAATAAAGTGAAAGCAATAATTATCAATGGGCAACTGGGCCATGTCCTTAACAGAAGTATTCCGATGGACATAAATCATAGTGTCTAAGCAAACACGCTGGAGAAAGGCTCTGGAGAAGAATCCACCCGCTGTTTTCTTAAGGATTAGGGAGAAACCGGTTGCCTAATGATATATATTTTTTAAAACTTAAATAAGGGTCTTATAGGTCTGTAAGAGTTTCTTCTTTTCTTTCTTTTTTTAATGCTAAAAATGGGCTCTTTTAATTAATTCCATTTACTTACTGTATATGCAATTATTATATAAGCACAAATTCATTCTTCTCTAAGGGGCATTTATTTTTCTATACCAAGCGCAGCTCTTTTTTGAAGTTTTTCTCCTGAAGGAAGAATATTAAAAATTTCAGGTAATAAGTGAGGATTTGACTTATTCCACGTTAACCAAATGATGACTTTTTTCCCCTTTCATGTGTTTTCCTTTCTTGTGTACATTTTTTGCCCAACTTAAACATTAAATAGGTTAATGGTCAATATATAGTTAGCATCATACTACATATTATGTATATAGGTTTACATTGTGCCTATTGTTTTTGCAAAGCTATTTTAGGGGAAAAAACTCAGTTCTTCATTGTTTACAAAAATTTGGGTCTGTCCCTCTCCGGCATGAATTTTGGGTGTTGTGTGATGGTGGACCTGCATGGTATATGCCGTTACTCGGACAGAGAGAGTTTTGAAAATGTCTCCGAGGTAGAGCCTCGGAGTACGTGGATAATAATGTGTGGAAGGAGAGGAGAAGGAACGTGGTATTTATGGCTATATAATATTCGTTTCAAAGTGACATTGGAGATCTTCTGGCATGATTTGTTAACTCTGTTTCTTAAAATGTGGTACTATCAGAATTAGAACTACTACTTAGCATTGGGTACTCAGCTTTCCGGAGAAGACTCATCTAGGGCAACACTTTCTATCACCTGTACTGATTTTTAAACGTTTATGTTGATTGTAGAGAGTTTGAAGAAGAATTCGACGGGCTAATCCCAGCTCATATCTGCTCCTGGAAAGCTAAAGCGCAATGATAATAAATTAGTGAAGGTTGTCATGAATGTTTAAGAAATTTCATTCAACGGCCATTTGTTGAGCACCTATTATTTGGCTCAATGTTAGTGCCTGGAGTTACAGATATGAATAACCGTGGGGTTGCTGACCTCAAGGGGCTCAGTCTAGTGGAGGAGTCTGAGAGGTAAATGCAGGTTATCCACCAGCCTGATACTTAAGTGCTGCTAGAGAAGCCTGGAAGAGGAACCAGGGAGACGTTCTGAAAGAGCGAATATCTGGACTGGATTTTGACAGGAATAAGAGATTCCAATGATTCCTACTGAATTAGTTCTCGTAGTTTAAAGACTGAATATTAATCCTCCCATTTTATTGTCACCTAAAAAAAATGTGATGGCTTTCCAAAGACGAGTATCCCATCATTAATCTGAAACTTGGCCTTTTGTTACATACTAGGTCTTAAGGATTATCTGATTCTTGAACAATTGAGAGGAACAATGGGTTGAAGGGTTTAAGACACTTAGATCTTATAAAGGTGACACGATGGCCAGTGATCACTGCAAAGGGATTTGTAATGAAGAAGTGTTGCTAACTGACAGGAGATCCCAAACATGGTTCTACTAGTTTAAACATAACTGCTATAGGTCTATTGTACTGTCCTACAGGCTAACATGTTTTTTAGTTTTAACTCCTGTTTCTTTTAAAAAACTAGGTTAGTTAGAAACTTATGTTAATGATTCTGGTTATAAGATGCTTGAATAAATAAATAAGCTAACTATTTCCCCTAATTTGAGTTTCTTCAGAATAAAACTGTAAGTTTGTTTTGCATTGCTACTGGTTTTCTGACATGTTTACTGTGTGTAAAATACTGTTTGCGTCTAATTAAGAACACGGTACTCTACAGGCATTGTTCATTGTTATTGACAAAAGTATTCCATTTAAAAGTAATTGAGGTATGTGTTGGTAAACAGCTTCTTATAAAACCAGACTTCTATTGAATATTAATACATAACAGATAATTTCCTTTAGAGGGTGGAAAAAATCTAAGACTATCAACTATAAGATGTGCTCACTAATAGCTGTTTCCTCTAATAGGAGCAATTTGCATGCAGAATAGAGAAAATGAATTACACAAAAGGGTGTATAGCGGAACAGCTATAACTTCTCTGGCATGTACAGCCACCCACAGAATGAACTTCCTTCACATGACCTTGGCATGATTAATCCCAAACAACCAGGACACTGAAACTGCTGTTCTGAAAAAGGGCTCTGCAGCCTGGAAAGGCTGTGGGTGTAATACTAGCTGGGGTGGGTGAGGGGTGTTGGGTGCACTCAGAGGCATTACCCACCCCACCTGTTCAGGGTATTTGAATATTCATGGCAGGTTGGCAGGTGGTCAGTGGATGAAGGACTCATGCCACTCTGAGTCCTTTTGCTTTTTCATATTTTATTAAAGAAACATGTAAGGTCAGGTGAGATGCCTCATTCCTGATTAACTTCTGATGTCAGTTTGAGGAATTGGTTCTCAGGTGGGCCGAAGGGGACAGTTAAGTGTTAAAGTCCTATCTTCAGCGCATCTCTTTGCAGCCATGTCTGTGCTCTTGGAATGTCCAACCAGTTTTCATGCATATCATCGTCGTCGTCTGTATTAGCCTCACACTTCTATTTCCCCACATATATAGTCTCCTTGCATTTTGGCAGCCATGCTGAGAGATGCGTAGATGGTATTCTCTCTTTTAAAGGGAAAGGAAATGGAAGCCGTCTAGAGAATGTGTAATCCAGGACCATGGACCTGAGTCTTCTAATCCAAATCCAGGGGTCTCTACTTGCGTCATCCTTTCTATTTTCATCTGAGAAGTTTACATGACAATTGGGTATTTTGCAGATTAGGTTTTATGCCTCACTTCAGTCACTTATTGAGAATGTACTGTGTTTCCCCGAAAATAAAACCTAGCCTGACACTCAGCTCTAATGCATCTTTTGCAGCAAAAATTAATATAAGACCTGGTCTTATTTTAATATAATATAATATAATATAATATAATATAATATAATATAATAGTGGGTATGATATAATAAAATATAATGGTGGGTATAATATAATATAATATAATATAATATAATATAATATAATATATAATACCGGGTCTTATATTAATTTTTGCTCCAAAAGACGCATTAGGGCTGATGGTCCGGCTAGGTCTTATTTTTGGGGAAACACGGTATGTGTGCCAGGATCTGTGCTTTTACATACATCACTATGTTTAATCCTTACACTGTCCAGAAAAGGAACCCAACGTTCAGAGAGTTGGGGTAACTTTTCAGAGGTCGCCTGTCTAGTCTGAGGTGGGTCCTGGATTGGCACCTGGGTTTGCCTGAGCCCTTGTCCCTCTTTATGTTCCTAAGGTAAATGTTTCTGTTTTTGAGGAATGAAAAGAAATTACAGAGGAGATTCCTGAATATATAGTAATAAGGAACTCTGTTGAGTGTCAAACCAGTGACTGAGGCAGTTAATGCTTTGGAATGGTGAAAGGAGAAGAGAGGATAGGACTCTGTGGTCTGGGAAGGCCTTGTGAAAAAAATGGGATTTGAACTGTCAGAATACTAAGAATAGCATCAAGGTGTGATAGAAGGAGTAACAGCAGGACAGGGCACATTTGGGAAATGCTGGGCATATTTGAGAGGAATTGATGCGTTCGAATGAAGCACAGGAGGGGTTTGGTGGGTGACCCAAGCAGGAAGGCTGGAAAGGTAAGCTGGAGCCCTGCTGCAGAGGGCTTGGGGTATGAGGGTGTGTTGACTTGATGTTCAGCATGTCCATTTTACTTCTTTGTGATGCTACCAAATGCAGTCTTACCTAGAATGATTCCAGTTGGCTTTGTGGCTGATTTTGATTTAATGGAAATTTTAGTGGGATGAAATCATGTTTAGCTTCCTAGGGTGTCTGTCATTTCCCAAGAGCTGGCCTAAGTAGTCTTTCTTAATAGTCTCCTTTCATAAGAAATATAAAAGCCTTGTTGTTTCTCATATACACTTATGATGTGAATAGATCTTAAGTGTTTGTATGTATAGCAGTATTTCAATAAGCATTCTTTTTTTTTAAGGGGAAATAGGGGAGTAACTTCATGGGCACCAATAACATGGGGAGAATCTGGGTTTGGGATTTTCTAAGGAAAGAAGGTGGTCCTGCCACTTTTTGGCATAAAAATCAGGATAGCTCAGAGAAGCGAGGGGTTTAGGGTGGAGTGATTTACATAAAGACTGGACAGTACTTTTGTTAGGAAACTTTCAAGTTTTGGGTCACGAGGAGCTATCCTCAGTTTCCTGAAAGCTTTCGGGCATGGTGATAACAACTGAACTTGTCATTAATGATCATGGTTAAATGTAATAAGCTGCCCCATCAGGGTTTGAATAAATAACTTAGGTATTTGCTTTACAAAGGAAAATTATTATAGGTTCTGGAAAAGAAATAAAGGATAGATCAGAGATGCAGATGGGGGTTGGCAAAGGGCTATGAAAACAGGATGATATAGATGGTAGAATGGGATATCCTTAAAAATAAAGAATGTATATTTTTGTCTGTTATACTCATCTCACCTATTTTCTATTTTTAATGTTGCAGTGTGCAAAGACCCACCTTACAAAGTAGAAGAATCTGGGTATGCTGGTTTCATTTTGCCAATTGAGGTTTATTTTAAAAACAAGGTATGTAATCTTTGCCCATTAATCTTTCAGTAGAAGATCCTCCATTATCCAAATGATGTTTAAAATAATTTTGATTCATAAGCACTTCTATCACTAGATGATTTTAAAATAAAAGCTAAATTTGTCTTTTAGGAATTTTGGCTATTGCTACCCTTAATTATAGAGGAATTGGCTAGAAAAAGATAATTTCAATTATATGAAGTCAGATTAAATGGAATTCATGAAACGTTCTTTTAGAGAAAAGAATGATTGTTACTTGAAAAAGAGGATTAAGATATGTTTGTAAAATAGAAAAGAGTAATTACGGTTTTTCAGTAAAATACTCATTTTCTCATTTTCATATTTCTAGAACTTTTGAGACTTTCAAAGAATAACCTCATTTATCTTTAGCTGGTGAACACACACATGACACATATACAATTATATCAACTTGAGGTATTATGGATTTAAAATCTTTCAACAGCACAAATATGGCTAAACACACAGACTGTATAATATGGGACAAATTGTTCAAACTCTGTGGAGCTCACTTTTCTTATTTATTAAATGGAGGTAGGATAAGACTATCTATGCCTTAAGGTGGCTAGGAGGATTAGCTACAATAAATCTGAGAATTTAGAATAATGCTTCATATATAAGTAAGTACTTAGTAAAGGCTAGCTGTTATTTCTAATCACATTGTTCCTTCCTTTTATTCCAAACTAATCATAATTTCTAAAACTTGTCTAAAAGTGAGGTAATTCACACACCTCCCCCCCTTTTTAAAGGAGCCGAGCTAATAGAATGTCATGTTATCCAAGGCCGTCAGTGTTCCCTGAAGTATGGTCCTTGGACCAGCAGTATCAGCGTCACCCACGAGAATGTTAGAAGTGGCATTCTCAGGCTGTATCCCACTCTCCTGAGTCAGAATCTCTGGGACCAGGGCCTGGGAGTTTGCATATCTACTAGCCTTCTAGGTGACCCTCATGCACAGCAAAGTATGAAGCTCACCGATAAGCCACCTTTAACGCTCAGTCCCTTCCATCGCAACAGTATCCCAATGGCTTTTTCAATGTATAGAAGGCCCAGCAAAAATCTCTTTATGATTAATTAAGATAATATTCACTTTTAATGAAACTATCTTGAAGAGTAGGAATGTATGGAGGAGATGTTTTATGTTTTTTTTTGTTTCTTTCTGCGCCCATCTCTTTGTGCATACCACCTGCGGCATCAACTCCCTACAAACCTACTACCCCTCCTCCCATTAATTGTTTTTTTTTTTAATATTTATATTTTGGGAGCATGTTTGACAGTAACCGAGCTCTGTGTAGTTAAAGATTTGAATGCTTGCTTTGTTCTTGGCAGCTTTCTGAGCCCTTTATATATGTTGCTTCATTTAGTAGGTTTACAAGAACTTTTGAGAGATAAGTACTATTTTTCCTACTTTAAAGGAAAGGAAACGGAGTCATTGAAAGATCACATGGCTTGTCTAAGGCTTTTTCTTTTGAGTATTTATCATTTTATTATCCCTAGAATTGACTCAACTCTGTCGTGAGGAATGAACACCCCTTACAATAATGGTTGGTGAAAAAGTAGCGTTCAAAGTTTCCGTAGGAGGTGAGAGAAAGCAGCCCCAAACCTCCACATGATCTTGGAAGAGTCTGACTGCTACATATTAAGGCTGTCACCCCATCCTGGCCCCATCTCTATCCTTGTGCTTTCCCTGTATCCAATAAGCTTGTTTTCAGTTTCGCTCATTTACTTGAGAGGTCAGAGTCAAAAGGGGTGCTGGAGTGTCAGTGTTTCTTTTAAATTCGTGTATATATTCATTGTGTCTTATTTTGTGTTTGTGGTCAACAGCCCAAGTCTGTCTATGAGAATCATGTGAGCTTCAGAAACTCTAAACCAACAGGCACACTAAAACATAAATGACTCTATAGCACTTTAGGTTCGAAAGGATCCCATGCATCTCTCTTTCTTTCTGTCCTCAGAGAAAGTACGTGAGTAACTGTCAAGGACGAAAGCAGAATGAGAGGAGTGATGTGATGTTGCCAAAACCGGATTTTCACCTCTAAAAATGTACTAGCTTTATATACACATTCACACACACACACACACATATATATATAATACATGCTTCTATATATATACATATATATATATATACATATATACATATAAACATGCTTTCTTATTTGAACTTGGCGAAGGATCTTTTCTCAGGAGCATAGATTGACATAATATTGATAGGTCCTCTCCAAGAAAGATACTCAGTTGGCTAGAATACAAATTTATGGGTACATTTTCCTTAAAAAAAAGAAATGTCTTTAAAAAAAAAAATCGCACTCAGGATTCATAGGAAGATAGTCACTTTCTGCAGTCTTTACCCTTAGTTTTATTGAAAAACGATTTTTGTTTTAAGTTATTGCTGACTATAAAGTGCTGTTGTTATTCATTCTTTTTCTAATTATATTCATCAATGCATTTTTCTCTTTAAAATGTATGCAGACATATACTCCTAGTAAAAGTGTATGGAATAAAACTTAGAAGTTATTCTCTTGACTCCATTTAATCATTATTTACTACTTGGTGTAGCCTTTCCAGCTTTCTCCCAATGCATTTGCGTTGATAATGTATGTCAGTGTAGAGATTGGCAGGTGCATAATATATGATCCTTTAATATTTTTCTGTGACTTCCTTTAATTTACTTAGCAATATTCCTGTCCAAGTCAGTACTTTTAAACATCTGAGTGGTATTCCATGGTAATGATAGACTCACATGAATATCATTTCTATTTTTTTGCTATTATAAACAATGCTGCCATGAACATTTTATAATATATTAATATATACCAGGTGCCAAAAAAATGTATACACGTGGACACTTTGGTCAGTGTTGCTCAAGCAGTAGTTTGCCATAATCAGAAGTGTCCAGATACTGATGGGAACCACTCTGAGCACCTCTTGTAATTGCAGAAGTCAAACGTGACTTGTATTCATCTTTGTTATCGGTATATATTGAGTATTACAATTTTAATAGTTTTTTCCTTTCTTAAAATGTTTTTGGCTATATATATATACACACACACACACACACACACAAACACACACACTAATATTTGATTATTTGTATGAAAGAGATTCTTAGAAGTAGAATTACTAGGTGAGGGTATCATATGCATTTGGTATGTTGATAGATATTGCCAAAGTGTCTTCCCAAAAGGCTCTATCAATTTATACTCCCAATTATAAGGCAGAAAACAGCTTTTCTTATGTTTTTAATTAATTCCACGGTTGTATTGACTATTTTACACTTTAGAGGAAAGCAGATAAGTGAAAAATGATCACAATCCAATGTGATAATTACATTAATAAAGAAATGCTATAAGAGGTATGTCTAATTCAGATTGGATTGGAGGAGTTATGGAGACTTTTCAGAGGAATTCGTGCTTTAGCTGGGTCTTCCATAATGAATTTGCATTAAGTAGCCAAGGGAGGGAGGGATGCTGGGAGGAAAGACATTTTAGGCGTGAGAGCACTATATGAGAAAGGCAAAATGAATGCGGTATTGTGAAGTATGGGGGAACTGCAAGTGCATCAAGATTATAGAAGGACAGGGTGTAATAAGAAAAGGAAGGAAATGCAGGAAAGGTATTAAAAGGCTATGATGGTTATTCCAAGCAAATGGGATTTTCATCCTATAGAAAATGATGAGTTATTAAAGGCTTTTATATCTATGAAAAGATGTAATCAGATTTTTGTATTAGAAAGATCACTTTGTTGTCATTGTGAGAAGAAGAATGGGGTAAGTTCACAAACAGGAAGGCCACCAGATGAGGAAGGTGAAGGTCTAGTCAAAATGAAGGCAATGGTAACGAGAGAAAAGGGGATAGATTTGAGAGTTCCTAAAGAAGAATACTAAGATAGAACGTGGAGACAATTTGACTGTGATGAGTGAAGGAGAAGGAAGAGTTGGGGATGATTTTTGTGTGTTTTAACCTTGACAAGCAATTAGGATTTCTGTTTGCCCAGGTACAGAGTATAAAAGAAAGCACAGATAAAGATAAGCTTAAAATAATGTATGAATTTCATGTTGCTGCGGCTCAACCTAGTGGAGATTGGGTCGACTGTAGAACACATGCCTATGACAGACAGTCCAGTGAGAGCTGGGCTGGAGATATAGATGGGGGGGTCACTGTTATGTCGGTGGAACTGGCTCCCTGTGAGTGGGGGTCACCTCCCTGGGGAACTTTGGCAAAAGTTAAAGGACATGTATCAGTCAATGAAGAAAGAAGGGAGATCTGTGAAGAAGACTGAGAAGGAATGCCAATAAATGTGAGGAAAACCAGGAGAGGATGGTCCGATGATGAAAGAGGGGAGCAGGTTTCATTTCAGATTGGTGGTAGAAATGAAGAGGTAGTGAACAAATGAGTGGAGACTATGATTTGGGGAAGTTTGGAAGAGGAGGTGGAAATCATGAATTGGTAATAGGTAATGCTACCTTCTGACAGTTTCCGGTGCTCAGACTTTTTAGTGAAAAGAACAGGGTTCAAATCACTTTGTTTCATCATGTGTTAGGAATATAACAAATTCTTTTTTAAAAAGAAAACTTTGTTTGGCTATATAAAATTTAAAAGTTTATGTATTAAAAAAACCACAAACACCTTATACATTGCTGGTGAGGTTTTAAAATGGTACAGCCACTCTGGAAAACAGTAAAGCTGTTCCTAAAAATGCTAAACATAAAGTTACCATTTGACCCAGAAACTCCACTCCTAGGTATATACCCAAGAGAAATGAAAGTACATGTCCACATGATAATTTGTACACAAATGCTCATACCACCATTATTCATAGTAGTAAAAACGTGGAAACAACTCACATGTCTATCCACCAATAAATGGATAAGCAAAAACCTGCATGTCCATACCATACAATGTTATTTAGCCATCAAAGGGAGCTAAGTACTGACATGTTACAATGTGGATGAACCTTGAAAACTAAAATGGCAAAGCTAATGACAAATGAAAAAATTATATTTCACAGAGATGGTTAATAGTTGTAATACACAGGGAGTTTTTATGTAAAGTAATACAACAAATTCTAAGTGCCTTAATTTCCTAATCTGTACAACAGAACTCACCACTGACCCAACGGAGGGTGATGGGAATTAAATGAGGTAAAGTTCTTATTAGTTATTGTTATTATCTTCAATCTTTATTTCACCTTGGATGCTTAAGAATCGGTGTGTAGAGAGGTTTAAATGTTTAGCCAACTAAAGTAATAATTGTTCGAGAGTAGAAGTTGGGTATCATGAAATGCTAATCATTGTCTTCTTTTGGGTATTATGCTGTTTTGTCCTACCAGTTCAGGAAAATGCCATCCTTTTATTCATCTCACAGATATTGGTTGCATTTTTACTATGCACAGGCACTAAACTAGTTGTTGAGGGTACCGTGATGATTCAACCACTGTTGCTACTTTCAAGAATGATCCATCGGTAAAGGGAGCTAATAAGAAGGCAGTTGTGCTAAAACGTGGCAAGGATAAAGAAAGAGATGCACACAGAGCAGAGAAGACGCAGTGAGGAGTTGGGAGTGGAGTTCAAGGACTGCTTCCAAAAAGTGGAAGCTGAATGGAGAAGGATGAGGAGAAGTTATCCAGGAAGAAGCAGAATGTGGGGGAGTGGAGGAGGTAGGCAATGAAGATAGTAACGTGAAGCAAGAGGGAAAGCCAGGTTTAACGGAACAGGATAAATACCGGGAACCAATAGGCGTGTGTAGCCAGACCATCCGCTGGGTAGAAGAGATATGGTAGGATACGGAGCCACGAGCCAGATTATGAAAGCCCTCCTGTGGCATTCATGTGAGCTTAAATTTATATCCCGGTGGCAATTGGAAGCTCTTGAAATTTTAATCAAATAGTAAACATGGACAGATTTTGGTTTCATATAGATAATTTTGAGTTCTGAATGAAGGGGGAATTGAAGATAATCTATCCTGAAGCAGGAAAACCCATTAGAGGAAAGAGTTATAGTTTGGGTCGTGAGTAAGAGCATGACAGTGTGGGTTAGAAGGCTTGTTCAAGAAATATTTAGGAGAGAGAATGGCAACAGGTGTGGGAGGTAGAGTGGGAATGGGAAAAAGTGAGTTCACAGATGTCTTAGGCTTCTTGTTGGGTGGCTGTGTTGGTGGTGTCACACCACTACAGATACTGCAGGAAAGATGAGAAGTTTATTCTTTTTGGTTTTCCCCTAACACAAGAAACAAATTTATCAGATATTTGCATTTTGCTTTGTAGATAATTCCATGATCATGTTTCCCCCAGTACTTCTTTAACACTGTAGCTGTTAGATGTCTGGGTCTTTTCTTTCTGTTCCTTCTGAGGAGTAAACCTTTGCTTTAGAAATTTCTATTTATGCCTAACTCTCTTGTTTCTTCTTTTTTTCACCCTCTAGGAAGAACCTAAGAAAGTCCGCTTTGATTATGACTTATTCCTGCATCTTGAAGGCCATCCACCAGTGAATCACCTCCGCTGTGAAAAGCTAACTTTCAACAACCCCACAGAGGAGTTTAGAAGAAAGTTGCTGAAGGCAGGAGGGGTGAGTGGCACTGTCTTGTGTAAAGCCGTCCTATAAAAAAGCTAGTTGCTAGTGTATTAAGAAGTATAACAATGTGTTGAGATAGGAAAAAGAGATGTAGTACCATAATGGCTTAGCTATAGACTCATGGCCGGAGATGAAGAGGTAAACAAGTGATAACGTTTTAAGTAAGTATGAATCTGAATTTACACTGTTGGTTCAAATAGCCTTGCAGTCTATGCAGTTCAAGTTTATTTCAACAAAGAGCCAAAACCAAGTAATTATCCTCAATTAAGAAAAAAACAATGTCTGAACGTTGTTATATCAGTTGATAGAAACTTTTGGGTAAAGCTGAAAGTCACGCTAAAAATATATAAACAGGAGTTATTGTCCAAAAATTCATGATCAAAATTAATAGAAACGTATACTTGTCATATTACCTGTTTGGGTTATTATAATTCACATTTTTGTTTGTTTGAATTGTATGTAGGTAGAAGATGAATTTTCCTTTTTAAAAACTGGTAACAAAGGTGTGGTAAATTTTTGCCCGCGTGGTTTGTCTACGATGGAGAAAATTTTTAAGTGGTTATTTGCAAATATAAACATTACAAATTGTTTGCTTGCAGCTAAGTCAACTGTATAGACAAATGCTATTGATCAGTCAAAAAACTACTTTACAATGGGAGCCATTGGTATAATCAACCTCTGTTTCAGATGAACTTCCTGTGTCACCTTATGTTGGCACTTCAGACCCCATAAAAGGTTGAAATGTGTTCTTCACTGTAGATTTTCCTTCATTTACTTTTTCTGGGAGGTTTTTGATAGTTTTGCATCCATGAAACTTAACCATTACATATAAGCGTGTGCAGAATCATAACTTCTCATGATGCCTCATTTCACTGAGAAAATCTACCTGAGGGATTTGTAGGAAAGAGTTAGGTTTTATGTAGCACAGAAGTTCTTTCCCTTGATGGGGTTATGGGCGACCACTTTGAGAACTTCATGAAAGTTCTGGACCCTCTCATAAGAAAATCATCCACGTATATAATTGTGTGAACATGTTGGGTTATGTGAAAGCCCTGAAGTGCATTTTTTGGAGTTGTGTTTTGCTAGGCCCTATACTTTCACCTGAACTACTAACATGTATTTGAAGCTTTGCGAGTTCTTTCACCACATTTCATTCAGCACTGTACTGTATCGCTAGATTGTGGGTTAAATAGGTATTGGGTCAGCTTTCGAAATGAACCACCACCTTTTGTATTTTATGGGGGAATGTATCCTCATGAGGAAATGGGCTTTTGTAATACATCTCATTTTAAAGTTAAGGTTTAGTATATATTTACTAAGGGAGTGTTGCTTTTGTTTTTAAAAAACCCTATTTTTATTCCTCTTAGTTACTAAGAGCACAGTGTTGATGCTATTTACCCATGGCTCCGCCCTCCAAAATGAACCAGTCCACTTTAAATCCTAGTTCTCATTATTTTTCTTTTTATGAGGGTGGCATTTTATGCTTCTGATTATTCCTTTTGGGTATGCAGTTAGGTAGGTAATTGGAGTGTGTGAATTATGGAACTTGAGTGCATCAGGCTTCTGATAAGGGTCGTAGGAAAGAGTAAATATGACACAAGAACTTTTTAAAACAACCACTTAGTCCCAGAGTGCTCAAGGGTTGCTTGTGAACGGGAGAAGAGGTTACAGGTCAGTGATAATGCAGGGGAGTGTGGTACTGCCTCCTGATAAGGTCTCTAGTAGATTTCTGTCTTTTACTATGCTTAGCTTTTATCTCAGAATTATCTTCCTCGACTTCCAACTTACCTTCTTTGTGTTTCTTTAAGTGCTATTTGAAGCCTACATTAGACTTAGATTATGTCTTGACAACTCAAAAATAAGTTGAAATGTGAAATATTCAAGCACACTAGTTATTTGAAATACATTCTGTAAGGGAGTGATTGTAATGAATTTTGTGGTAATATTAAAATTTAAAAATTAATTTAAAATAGGTAATCCCATAGATTTTGTCCATTTCATGTAGGAAGATTAGTCTTGTATGGAAATGTGAAAATCTGTAGATTAATAAACATTTTTGCTCTTACCTAGATTTTTGTTTACCTTGTATTTAAACATTTATCATTATCTTAGTATTAATGGAGTCTATTGTGGTGGCACTAACTTATAAGGCATTTTGATTTTATTAGACATTTTCTCAGTTTTATTGAGATGTAATTGATGTATAACAAGCATTGTATAAGTTTAAGGTGTAAAATATGTTCATTTGATGTATAACAAACATTGTGTAAGTTTAAGGTGTAAAATATGTTCATTTGATATACATATATATTGCAAAATGCTTACCACCTTAGCATTAGCTAATACCTCCATCATGTCACATAATTACCATTTCTTTCTGATGGTGAGACATTCAAGATATACTCTCTTAGCAACTTTCAATTACCCTGTTTCCCCGAAAATAAGACCTAGCTGGACAATCAGCTATAATGTGTCTTTTGGAGCAAAAATTAATATAAGACCCAGTCTTATATTATAGTAAAATCTTATATTATAGTAAAATAAGTCTTATATTATAGTAAAATAAGACTGGGTCTTATATTAGTTTTTGCTCCAAAAGACACATTAGAGCTGATTGTCTGGCTAGATCCCATTTTCGGGGAAACATGGTGTATAGTTCAGTAGTGTGAATTATAATCAGCATGCTGTGCATCAGGCCCCCAGAACTTATTCATCTTATACATCTAGACGTTTGTGCTCTTTGACCAACATCTGCCTCTTCCCCCACCCTCCGTCCCCGCGTAACTACCATTCTGGTCTCCGTTTCTATGAGTGTGGCTTTTTTAGATTACACAGGTAAGTGATATCATACAGTATTTGCCTTCTCTGTCTGACTTTCATTTAGCATCATGCCCTCAAGTTCCACCCATGTTGTTGCAAATGGCAAGATGTTCTTCTTTCTCGTGACTGAATAATATGCCATTCACACACAGAACACACAGACACACACACACACACACACACACACACACACACACCACTCACCCCCACATCTTTATTCATCTGTTGATGGACGCTTAGGTTGTTTCCGTATCTTGGGTATTGTGAATAATACTACAATGAGCACAGGAGGCAGATACCTCTTTGAAATCCTGTTTTCATTTCCTTTGGATGAATACCCGGAAGTGGAATTGCTGGATCATATATGGTAGTTCTATTTTTAGTTTCTTAAGGAACCTCCGCATTGTTTTGCATAGTGGCTGCACCAGTGTACAATCTCACCAACAGTGCACAAGAATTCCCTTTTCTCCACATCCTTGCCAACAGTTACTGTCACTTTTTTTTTTTTGATAATAGCCATTATAACAGGTGTGAGGTGGGATCATATTGTGGTTTTGATTTTTTCTCTGATGATTAGTGATGTTCAGCTCCTTTTCATGTACCTGTTGGCCGTCTGTATGTTTTTCTTGGAAAAATGTCTATTCAGTTCCTCTGTCTCTTTTTTAATTGGATTGTTTGGGTATTTTTTGTTGTTGTTGTCGCTGTTTGCTATTGAGCTGTATGAATTCTTTATATATTTGGATATTCACCCATTATCAGATATATGATTTGCAGACATTTTCTATTTCATAGGTTGCCTTTTCATTTTGTTCATGAGTTCATTTGCTATGCAGAAGCTTTTCACTTTGATGTAGTTCCATTAGTTTTCTTTTTCTGCCTTTGTTTTGGTGTCTAATTAGAAATATTGCTCATGATTGTGTCTCTTCAGATAAATCTTTAAAAAACAAAAACCTGGGCTTTAGGGTGAGAGAGGAGGTACTGTGTTTCTTATACCTAAACATTACATATATGACATAGATGTGTATGTTATACCTTTAAATGAAAAAATTAATCCCTTCTTCATATGTGCTGTGTGAAATCATTATGTACAGCTTGAGGTATGACTGGAGTAAACTTACTGTTTTGGCTATGGTTCCTTGTCTTGCACTTTTTTCTTTTAAACCAAAAGTACATAGCACTATTAAAAATTGAACTTGGCTTTTTAAGAGATCTGGAAGGTTGGCTTTTTAAGAGATCTGGAAGGTTGAGAGCTGGCATCATCTTAGAAAAATGCTTTCACCTCTTAGAAAAAAATGATTCCAAAGAAATTTTTGCCAGGCAAATCTCGAAAACTTGCAGATTTTTCTCTACTTCATAATCTATAAATCTACAGCTACATTACAACCCTTTTTGTGGTCAATAACATTCTCTTCTTTTCAATGGATTTCTTTCTTTTTTTTTTTTTATGTTGCCCCTTTTTCCTAAATAGTCTCAAAGAAATTTTGGTGTACTTCCCCCTTGAAAGAAATTTACCCAGAGTTCTTCTGTTCAACAACTCCCTAACTAAGGAGTTGCTGTAAAAGAAAAACTTCTGGGGGAAGGGCACATTTGGATTTAAACATTATTTTCCGAAAATAATGAAATACAGAATGATTTTATTTACAAGACCGTGAAGGTAGTTTCCTATAAATGAGAGACCTCATTGGAGCTTGCTGAGAAGTTGTAGATTTGGTTTAGAACCTAGCTCCTGTGAAGCCTTAAGTAAGAAAACAGAGGCGAGGGTTGGGAAATAGAAAAGAACAACGTGAGAGCTTCTGGGAGGAGATTGCCTTTATGTTGAGATCTTTTTTTTATTTTTTGGATGCAGGAAAGGCGGAGGACAGTGAGCGATAACTTTTGAGGGCAATTTGATATAATCTATTATTTGTTCTTGAATGTTAAGCACAAAGACCAAGTGTACCTTAGCGAGAAGCACCTCTCAATTCCACTGAGCTATTTCTATTTGTTTTAAAAAATGAACTGATGAGCACTTTTTGAGTGATTTTCGAATA
The DNA here is from genome assembly GCF_036562045.2 of Rhinolophus sinicus. Classification (NCBI taxonomy): domain Eukaryota; kingdom Metazoa; phylum Chordata; class Mammalia; order Chiroptera; family Rhinolophidae; genus Rhinolophus; species Rhinolophus sinicus. The sequence continues at coordinate 125,020,473 of NC_133754.1, forward strand.
TGTTCTTCAGGATTTTTTTTAAAGGGTTTATGATCACAGTAGATTTTTCTCTCCATTTTACTTGATCATATTCTTAGTAGCTGGAATTCATTCCTACTGAAAAACTGCAGAAGGGTTTGACAGCTATCGCATTTGATTGAAAGAGGATGAGTTTTTCTTTTGGGCATTGGCAAAGTAAAGATACAGGTAAGTGTATGTCATATAACTGAAACTCGACATTCTACTGACTCACCGCTCTGAGTTTCCTGTTGGGAGGGAGTGTGGTACGATTGGAAAAGTTTTGAAGTCAGACAGATTTGAGTAAAACCTTCATCTTTGTCATCTTCTAGCTGAAGAAAATTATTACATCTTTTTGAAACCTCAGTTTATCATTTGTGAAATGAACGAGACAGTGTTTTCCTCATTGAGAATGTATAACCATAGTGTGCGGCAGCCCCTTGGTTCCTTTCCTTTGATTACTGGGTTAGAGAATCAACAGACCTTCAACCACTTTTATAGAAAGCACGTAAAGATACAGTGGAAGAGGTTTGTTATTTAATGTAAACTACTATAAATGTATTCACAGAAGAACATGTTTACCACCCGTTAGTGTGATGGACCTGTGTTGGGTTTAAAGATTAGCCCATGGTGTCTTTCTTTAAAGGATTTTAATTCTGGCTGTTTGTATTTTGCTTATATAAAGTGAAACAGAGGTCTGTTTGGAGTATCATTTTTTAAATATGTTTTAATTAGAAAAATTATCAGTTCTTACCATTGTTCTTAATTCTAGATTTCTAATTCTAGATTAAAGGCTTCTAAAAGCTGTTAGATTTACTAAGTAGTATGTTCAGCAAGGTAGTTGCATCCTTGTGTTTCTATGAAGAAAGTACAAAAGTGGCAAGTATCTTTGGAGAACTGAGTTTATTTTACAGCCCGCTCCCCTTTTTTGGCCTTTGACATCGAGTGGTCTGCTTTGGTTCTGTTGTTCTTTATAGGATGATGGTAGGCTTTTGGTGGGTTCTCTCTCTCTCTCTCTCTCTCTCTCTCTCTCTCTCTCTCTCTCTCTCTCTCTCCTCCCTCCCCCCTCCTTCTTTCTTTCTTTTTTTCCCCCATCAATTAAACAGGGCAAAGTCTAAACATGTTGTTCAGTCTATTTCTGAATCACTGGCAAGCAGTTAATTTTGAAGACTGAAAATTAAAACTAACCACAGCAGTTGTTAAAACTAGGGTTTCTATAGGCAGAAATCCAATTCTGTTCAGACACCACCTGTTTCAATAGGACATTTCAGACGCCCATTTGGCAAGATTTGCTGGAGAAGACATGGGGAACATGCTTTCAGTCTGTGGTAAGTCTGCAGCATAATGCAGTCCTGCTTCTCAGAGTGACAGTTGCATTTATATATGGTATGTTTTTGCAAGGAATAAATTGGGATCTTTCTGAAACTCTGCATATTGTAAAGTGGAATTCAAGTCCATAGTGCGCCCCCAACAAGGGGGTTGGGTTATTAAAGGGCTAAAGGCATCTTATGATAAGGAGCTTTCACTAATGCAGCTGTGTCAAGCCATCTGAAAATGGCATTTTATCGCAGGGTTCTGGAATGAATCTTGTGTAGAGTGGTTTACTATTTCCTTTTGTAGTGGAGTTTACAACACTTCTAATTTCTAAACGATACAGACCACATGCTCTCTCTCTACACTTTAACTTTTTTAAATAGGTAAATACACACAAAATAGAAAGTGACATACAGTTTGTCTTCCTTCAGGCTACCAACGAAGCTGTAGTGAATAACCTTTTACGTAATTCTTTGTGCACAAGAATGAGTATATCTGTAGGATAAATTCCTAGGAGTAAAATTGTGACTCCGAGGCAAAGTGGAATTTAAATTTTGATAGACATTTACAAATTGCCTGCCAAAGAAGTTGTACTACTATAAGCTTGCATCAACAGTGTGTGAGAGTATGTACTTCTCCACTTGGTGATTTATGAAAAAATTTCCCCCAATCTGATGAGTGAAAATGATATCTCATTTTTAATTCACATTTCTCTTATGAGTTATGATGAGCATCTTTTCATATGTTTAAAAGCCATTTTTTATTTCCTTTCAAAGAAGGAATACATTTTAATGTATTTTAAATTGGAAATATTCTAAGTGTTTCAGTTTCAACTTAAATTTATGGGTACTCTTCCCACATACTTACATTTGGAAAGATTACAAAAAGATACGGAAGCCTCTTTAACCAAGGTCTGTGTTTTCAGGCTTTCTTCAATGTGTAACAAATTATGTTCTTCGGAACTGATTTGTCAAGACTTTGGCTTCTAAAAATATAAGTGGCTTTTGTGGCAAACTCATCTCAACAGTGCCCAGAGATGAATGGCTGGCTGCTTATTTTAAAAATGACTGGAAAAAAAAATACATAAAAGATTATTTTAGTGGCTGTTACTGGACAGCCTCATTGGATTTTTAGCTATTTGTTTTGGGACAAGTGTGCGTTTTTGTTATTTTTCTGATATATATCATCCTGTAAACTTCTGCCTCAAAAGATAAAAGGATGCTGCTGTTTTTCACTAGCACTGATAAAAGGTGATTTATTTGAATAAATGTAAGATCAAGCAGGCTGCCCCATTTATTTGGTGGTTTCTCAGAGTTGAGGTTAATTTTCTGTCGTATTTGGTATTTTCTCCTTTCTATACTTTCGGTTTTCTCCTCATCCCATTGTCCACCTCTAGCCTGGAAAATTTAATCATGAATGTAGAACATACATAAAAATGATAAATAGAATGTCGAAGTTGTGAACCTTAACTCCAAATGTAACATTGATCTCATAAATTTTTAGGGAAAGGATGGTCATGATAGTAGAAAGTTATTTATGTCACTCAGCATATTTAGTGATTTTACGGTTCGATGTCTCCTGAAAGTCACATAAGTTGATTACAGGATAGTTACAGACTTTTGAAGATAAGGGACCAAAACATATTTGGGGTATCTAATAATCTTCCTGCCTTCATTGGTCCCTTCCTTCCCAGTTACCTAGTTACCTTTGCAGTAAGAAGGGGGAAAATAGTAGCACACTTTTCACGCAGTCCAAAGCTCATATACACTTACTGCATAAATTTAGCAAAGGTTAAATGAAAGAGAAATGAAACAGGTCGATGTTCCTAGAATGGGTACTAGGAAAAGTTCTGTCAAGTGTTACAGCTGTCAGTATTGGATGGTGTGCCCTGTTTCCTTCGGCTCCTCTCCCAGGAGGAGCACTTTAGCTGACAATATGTAGGAGCCTTAATTTGGTCTTGGAAGGAAATGCTGTAATATATGAAAGAAAACCATCACTTAACCTGCCCCTAGATCCTGCCCCCTATGCGCAAAAAGCTGAGAAAATAAGAAATAATTAGAAAAGCAAACAGATGAAAGGATGTGAATCTTGGAGAATTTCAAATAAAAAAAAAGAATAATTCTTTCTCTTTTTAAATACAAAAATATTACAATTGAAAACTGTTGGTTCAGTTTCTTTCTCCCTTCTGGGCTCAGGTAGCTCATTATGCAGTTGTTTCAAAGCTGCATACAAAGTTTATCTAATATATTGTGTTTGTTCCCTCACTCCTAGGATGGTAAAGGAGCTGCTTATGAGAGCAACTCTCTATTTTGACTGTCCCGACTGGATGTTTTTTTGTTTTTTTTTAAAGATTTTATGGGGGAAGGGGAACAGGACTTTATTAGAGAACAGTGTGTACTTCCAGGCCTTTTTTCCAAGTCAAGTTGTTGTCCTTTCAATCTTAGCTGTGGAGGGCGCAGCTCAGCTCCAGGTCCAGTTGCCATTTCTAGTTGCAGGGGGCACAGCCCACCATCCCTTGCAGGAGTCAAGGAATCAAACTGGCAACCTTGTGGTTGAGAGGATGCGCTCCAATCAACTGAGCCATCCGGGAGCTCAGCTGCAGCTCAGCTGAAGGTGCCATGTTCAATCTTAGTTGCAGGGGGTGGAGCCCACCATCCCTTGCGGGACTAGAGGAGTTGAACCAGCACCTTGTGGTTGAGAGCCCACTGGCCCATGTAGGAATCGAACCGGCAGCCTTCGGAGTTAGAAGCACGGAGCTCTAACTACCTGAGCCACCGGGCCAGCCCCCCGACTGGATGTTTTGAGGGTTCCTAATCTATAATATTAAGTAAAAACAATTTTCGGGGTAGTGAGGAGAGAAGGGGAAGGAAAGCTTGATTAACATTTTATTTTCTGAAATTTTCTTCTTCCATAAATTATAAAAAAACCTGATAGTGATGAGGATCTGAAGGTAGCAGTTTAAAAATAAATGTCTGAGACTCTTGAAATATGTATTTGTGTTTCATTTTTGAGAAGTGAGCATAAATGGTAGGTTGTTTAATATAATAACTCCCACAAGGGACACAGCCATGGTGTGATAGAAAGAATGTTTGATTTAAAATCTAAAGGCATAAACTCAATTCTTGGATCTGCTGCTAATTTACCTTGAGCTTTAGATTGGTGTAAATCTGAAATAAGCATAATACCCCATTTCCCCCACTAGAGATTATTAAATAAAATGTTAATACATAGTTAAGCAGTCAGCAAATAATTGTTTTATTTATTGAAATGACCTGTTTTTTTCTACAGGCTTTATATTCTGCTTTGCTTTCAATCTGGTTTTTGTTACCTAGAAAGGTGAAAATAAAAGATTTCTCTTCAAAGTCTTTGACATCATAATGGTGTTCTAGAAAGAACATATTTTAGCCTCAAGGAGGAATCTTAATTTTTTTACCTGATTTTGAAATAAATATGTGCTGACTTTAGAAACATGCAGACTTTCCAAAAAAAGCAAAAAGAAAAAAATAAACTATTATAATCCCTGCAGTGACTATAAATTTTTAGAGAAAGGATGTCAGTATTTTACATTGTATTTTTATGCAGATAAGATCCCATAAAATGTTTGTATTTTTTAGTTAATATATTAAACATAAATTGCATAGGTTTTAAACTATGTGACTTACTATATTTTTATTCTTCAAAAACACGTCCTTACACTTCAGAGGATTGATGTGAAAATTTGGGTGGTTAAGAAATTACCAGTAATGTGTTTGTTCTCTCTCTGTCTCTCTCTCTCTCTCTCCCCCCTCTTCTTCCCTCCCCCCCACCAGTTGTTTGTTATTGTTTTCCCCTATGGCTCTCAACTTCTCAAAATTAAAGTTACTGGCTTAAGGCCTAAAGATTGTAAATGACATTAGGAACAAAAGAACTGTTTTTCACAAATTTTAGATTGTTTCTTAATGGTTCTGACAATACAGAAGTATGATGGTTTGTTGTATGTGTGAGATTGTATGGGCCATGTTAGATCTGTTCTTTGGAAAAATTTGTATTTTAATATAGATCATTGTAGGTGTAGATTTGTAATTTGTTTAGATTTTGTAATTTGTTTAATTTTTGTAATTTGTTTAAATGTCATTGTCACCTTCCCTCCTTTTATGGGGTAGATTGTGGGCCTGTGGGTAGTATAAAAAACCTTTCATTAATGGAAACATTGAGTAAAATAAGGATGCCCTATCATCTATAAAACAAACTGGTCCATTCAACCCCAGTTAGAATAAAAATGGAGGTATAATAAAAATCTAGTTAACTTCATGAATTTCGGTCGTAACATGAAGTCTTAGTGACTCAAGGATGGAGTTAGGTGGGTCGTGTCGAAAGAAATTTACCCATATATGGTGTCCTTGGTGTCTTCGGGCAAATTAGAAATAAGTTCCGCCACTTCTCCGCAGCCCACAAATTCCCAGCCCGAGGAACACAGCACGACTAGTGTAGCGTAGCTGCATTGCAGCGTGTCCTCAGGACGCCATCTGGACAACCGTTTACAGTCATGGCACTATTTATAGATTCAGACAAAAAGGAGATTTGGATGAACAACACAACTATCTTGTCTGAGATAGTCTGGGCAGGCGTGATCTGGGAAAATAATAAATACAACTTTCTGGACAATTTGTTCTCAGAGTATGCCAGTTTGGAATAGCCAGGTCCTTTCAAAGGTTTAGCCTGGCCTCTTGGTCTGCCGCTCTACTTTGTGTTTTTAGCTTATGACACTATTCTCCAATATCCATAGATATCACTGAAGGTCTGGGTTAAGCACAGGGAACAAGAGGACTTTTGATAAGACCATTGTGCTAAACCGGGGGTTTCAGATGTCAGTGACTATGAGATCAGATTAACCCTTCGAAAGGACATGGCCATAAAAACTGGAAGACCAGTTGAATAAGATAGCCCTTGCTATGGGGAATTTCACACAGTGGGTAGTAATTTATTATTGTTGTTATTTTAAAGTAAAGGTTAAATACATTGGAATTTTGCTTCCTGATAATTCAGAGCTCTGAATGCTTTGGTAGAGCGCACCACTGAACTCCAGATCAGGGGTATTGGGGTCTTCCTAACAGTCCTCAGCAGTGAGAATGCCTCCCACTGTGTTTCAGGTGTGGGTGCACCGTCTGCTCTGACTCCTCACGGAGGCCCCAGGGCTGCGGCTGGAGCTTATTCCTGTTGGGTTTTATTTCTTTAATGTCCCCTCTATATGTTTTCTTCCTACATTTGTTTCTACTCTTGATCAAGAAAGGAATATTTTCTTTTGACCGTCATTTTTCTCTCCCAGGGTCAAGTTTCTTGAGCTTGTCTCCCTCTCCATCCATCCACATGGCGTATGCCCTGGGATCATCTTATCTGAATCCTGTTCTTGCTTCTTTTTGCTTCCCCTGAAGGGATTTTTGTGGTTTATGTACATACTCCCAATTTTGGCATTCATTTTTGCTTTTTGATTTAAAAAAATGTTATAGCTAAATCTTTATTCTGATGGACCTTTTTTTAAACAAACATGCGTTAAGGTTAAAGATGTTATGTCCTCTGCTCTGCAGAGCGACCGCCTCACGGGCACAAAGGTAAACGATGAACTGGATTCATCAGCCTTGTAGGTAATACTCAAATCTATGTGAATTATTGAAATCTGCTCAATTTTCTGAACCCTATCTTGATATCTTTTATGAAGAGAATACAGCATAGCAGTTAAAAGAGCATACTGTTATGAAACAGACCTTTTTTTTGGGTGCTGGCATTGGCACTTACTAGCTGTGTAACTTTGGACAGATGACTCATCTTTATTGGTTGTTTCCTTACTTATAAAGTGAATAAAACATACATGTACATATAGTTTTATAGCTGAGGGATTCTTTGATATACTATGTCAAGCTCCCCATGCTGCAGATGAGTAAACTAAGGCATCAAATACCAAAATGATTGGTCAAGCAAAGTTCAGCTGAGTCAGGGTTTTTGTTCACTGTTTGTGAATATTCTTTCTGTAATAACATAGTAACATAGTAATGCTAGTTTTCTTTTGAAATTGCAATTAAAAGAGGGAATTAAATCCCCAGGGCCACTTCTCTTAGTTGCCTTAGGACTGAACACTAGAGCAATCTTGCATGAGTCCCCTTTTTGAAGACAGCTGGATACATTGCCAGAGTGGAGCAGCTTGCTTGTTGCTGGGAGCAAACTTTATCCTTTTGTTACTTCCTTCGTAGACTGAAGGTCTCTGTATTTCCCTTGCTTCTGAAAATCCAATTTGCGTGGGGAAAATGATAATTAGGAATCTGCTCCCTCACCACCCAAACTTTCGTAAGCCAGCATCAACCTATCTGTGGGGATTGCTTGCGTTTTCATTTTCTGTAAATTAGAGGCAAGCATAATTTTTGTAGTCATTTTTTTTTCCCAGCTGAATAGCAAGGGCATGCATGACTTTAGAAGTGGTTTTCTTTGGCATTAACCAGCATATGAAAAAGACTATAATAAAGTCAACAAATAACTTTGTAATCTACCACGTTTTTGAAAGTAGAGATGCAAATAAGTCATGGGGTGGTGGTGATTCTTTGAGTGCTTAGATATTAAAAGATTTTCTCCTCAGGGTTGGAAAATTGGATGGTAGTACACTTTATTAGAATCAGCTTACTGAGGCTGTCTTGCCACTCTTCTTTGGAGAAGCTGCTTTGTTCTCTCTTTCTCTCTCCAAAATCAGAATACTGACCTAAAAATGGTTCAGAGTATTTGAATCTAGGACAGGTAGGACAGGTAGTACAGGAAATCCAAGATGCTTTTCAAGTCCTAGAAGACTTCTGGCAGAAGATTTTTATCCTTTTGTTTCTTGTTTCATAGATTGAAATTGAACAAAACTGATTTCTCCTGCTTCTGAAAATCATTGAGAGGCCCTTCCTAAATCTTGTCATATCCCTAGTCTCAGGTACCAGCCAGTATTCCTCCCACCTCCTGCACAAGTAGCTCTAGGTTTTTTTACTAAAACAAAAATAAAAACTTATTAATAGGAGGCTTTTGTTTTGTTTTGTTTTGTTTCTTTTTTTTAGTTTAGTCTTGCCTCATCCAAAGGAAGCATAAGTACTTTAAAAATATTTGAGTACACTACCATGGGCTGCCCACACTTGATGCTGGATATACAAAGAATGAACACTGGATTTATTTTCTTTCTACCAAACTCTATCCTTGGTCAATTTGAGGAGATAATACATTCATGCATTCTCATCTTCTCAGAGATTTAAAATAACCCAGATCAGTTTCCTTAAAAAAGGGGGGATGGGATGAGAGGAGAAGGGAGGGGAGAAAAATTTCTAGCCATCAGTTTAGGTATCCCTGGTGTGCTTTTAGGAGAAAAAGCTGCAGTACATCCACTTCTTCTGGTGGGGTGCCAGAAACTTTATTATTGGACCCTGCCTGCTCCCATCTCACCCCACGCAGGCTCTGAGGGCTTCTGAAGATCAAGGATGGCAAAACGACAGTGTTTTCTGTTTTGGCAGGCTGGTTGTTGTGTAAATCTGTTGGATGGTCAAAGTGAATGTGTATAAAATTATCTCGTTTCTACAACAAATCCTATTGAGTGCAACAGATTTTCCCAAATAAACCATAGATAGGTTGTTTCCGAATATGTCTTTGAATTTATATAACAAGTTTATAGTTTATTTTTTCACCAAAAACAATTGATTTTAATTGAGAGGAGATGAACTAAAGACTTCAGATTACATGTGCATTTTGATTGTTTTCTTTGTTTTTGTATGTGGTATAAAACTGCAACCTCAGGTGGCATTTTTGAAAGCAAACCGCCGTCTTTCCTTATATTAGGAAAGCATTGGTTTATCTGACAAACCTAATTTGCATAAGAAAGCCTTGGCTGCTTTTGGACTGGTATTTAGACTCCTCTTAGAAGAATATGGTGCAGTTGAGGTTTGCTGGGTCCTTGGGTAAAGGACCAAGTGGAGCGAATTGAACAGCCTGAGGCTTCTTCTTGGATACCCTCTGCTTGTGACGCACTCCCCACCTCCCTTAGTCCACTGTGCATAGATCGAGATGTGGGGCTCTTCCAAATACTACTGTTTACCTTATAATGTTTTTTATTTTGAAATAATTTCAAGCATACAGAGAAATTGCAATTACAGTACAAAGAGTTTTTCTTTCCTGAACCTTCCGAGAGTAAGTTGCCAACATGGTGCTCTGTCATCCCTGAGTGCTTTAGTGTTATTTCCGGCAAGCAAGGACATTCTCTTACGTAACCCTGATACAACCCTAACGTCAGTAATGAGCATTGGTCCGTTGCCAACAGCTCTGTTCCTCAGGTCCCATTCAAGTTCTGCAGGTTGTTCCATGAAGTCTTTTATTTTTTATACCCAAAGGATCCAGTCCAGAATTATATGTAGCATTTGGTTGTCATATCTCTTTGGTCTCTTCCAACTGATAAATTTACTTTGATCTTTCCTTGACTTTCATGAACTTGAAATGTTTGATGATTTCAAGACTATTATTTAGTAGACGGCCCTTAGTTTAGGTTTGTATGGTATTTCCTCAAGAGTAGATTCAGATTATGCGTCTCTGGTGGGAATGTTACAGAAGTGATGCTGGGCTCCTCTCATTGCACCAATCATGTATGTGGTCATGGTTTCCATGGTACCATGCTATGAGTCCTGGGATGTTACTGCGATCACTTGATTCAACTGGTATCTGCCAGGCTTCTCCACTGTAAATTCCTGTTTTACTTTGTAATAATTAATGAGTATTTTATTGGGTGGTACTTTCAGAAAGTGTACATATCTCATTTCTCCTCAAACTTAAGTTTATTTTTATATTTATTATACCATGGACTTATGGATATGTATTTTTTCAATAGGTTGTATAATCCATTGCTATCATTATTTATTTTCATGCTTACAGTGTCCTGATTTGGCCAGCGGGAATCCCTTCAATCTTGTTTCTTTGTCTTTTTGATATGCTCCGATCAATCTGCATACCTCCTGACTCTTGTGCTATTAGAAGGTGTTTCAGTGTCCTTTTGTACTTTCCTTGGCCTGACACTAGCTTCAGACTTTCTTCAAGGAGCAGCCCCTATTTAGTGGCTCTGGGCCACTGCATGGGTGCCCCTCCTTACATCCCCACCCTCTGCTCCCTCCTGTTGCCTCCTTTGCTTGGTCCCATCAACTAGCTTTTAGACTGAATTATTCAGGAAGAGAACGGGCACATTCTGTTTTGATTTCATCACTACGTTAGCTTGGTGTGTGATGGGACTGTGATGTATTTGGTCTGGTATCCCCGCGAGCCTCCTATGTCATAAAGACTAAATACGGATATAAATTCATTCAAAGACAAATACTTAGAATGCATCTATTCGGAGTCAGTCATTATTCTAGGCGCAGAGGGAACGCAACTGTTGAACCAAATTTAAAAAACAAGAAAAACCTTACATTTGCAGGAGCCCCGTGAAGGAAAATTGTTCTTTGTGAAGGATGGAAATAATTTTGTAAGGGAGCCGTTTCCCCAAGTGGGTTTGTTTACGTTAATATGTGTTCCATGAAAAAAAAAGTTCTGACTTTGCACTTTTAAAACTATAGTTCTTATTAGAGTGCATAGACTAAATGTGTCACAGATTGTTTTTAGCCTTATAGTTTCTTTTCTTGTATTACTACAGCCCTGCTTTTCCCTCCACCCTGAAGAATGCGGGTGCTTTGCTTATAGCTAACTCTGCTTTTTTTAAAGCACAAGATGGAAATTCTGGTAACATAGAAATGTTATGAGTTAACTCCACCCTGTAGTTTGTTAGTTTCTACACTTTTGGCCAGAAATATTTCAAGAGAAAAAAAATAAAAGTTTTTAAATTATACTTTTGTAATAAGTATGCAATGTAGAAACAATAAGAATAGATCATAAGCTCCTTTCTATTAATAGAATTAATCATCGGCGTTATTTCATCTAACTTCTGTGGGTAGAACTACAATACACAGCATATAATCACACTTTTTCTGTCTTTGTATTATAAAATGATTCAAGCATTTATTCACTCAACACATATTTGATTGCCTATTCCTTCTAAGTACCTGTCTCACAGAACTCTTAAAAGACTAAATGAGACAATGTGTATACTTTGTTCACAGCAGTTAATAAATAAGTGTCCATTGAATCAGAATGTGAATGAATTTCCCTGACTAGACTATAAGGTTCTGACAGCAGGAATTTTGAATTTTTCTTAAAATAAAAATGTTCTAATTGATACATATGAGAATTCTATGTATTTTATATGTAAATTATAAAACAAACACCATAAACCAACCAACCATTCAGTTTAAGAATGAGATTTCTCAAATGGCCCTGTTGCACAGATTCTTATTCAGTAGGTCTGGGATGGGATTAAAAATCTGAATTTCTAATAAGCATCCAGGTAATACTGATGTTGGTGGTCTCCTGACCACAAAGAATTACTGCTTTAGAGTATATACCCACAAATGGAATTGTTGATCCATAGGGCATTCACATATTTAGCTTTTTAGTATTTTATGCAGTAGTTGTAACAATTTAGAATCCTGTATCAGCAATGTGTATAGAGATCCCATTGCTCTCTTTTTGAGTCAGACTTGTTCATCTATGCCATTTAGTAGGTAAAAAATTGTATGTTACTGTTATTTTGCATTTCAGTGATTAGTAATAAGGCTGATCATACATTTCAGTGGCCATTCGTTCATGTTTCTTTCTCCATGAAATATTTGTTCATGTCTTCTGCTTATTTTTCTATTTTGGGGGGTTCCTTTTATATTCTGGAGATATGATTCTTTTGTTGGTTATATTTACTGTAGGTATTTTTTTTTTCTAGTTTGCCCATTTAGTGGCTTTTTAAATTTCTTTATGGCATTTTTTTGATAGACAGAAATTCTTAATTTTAATGTGGTCAGCTTTTTTTATGGTTAGTTCTTTTTGTGTCCCGTTTAATATGTTCTTTTATAGTCCAAGGTCATATAGATAATCTCCTGTATTTTTTTTGCAACACGTTTGAGAAATTTTGTCTAACATTTAAATATTTTTAAACATCTGGAATTGATTTTATATGTGTGGTATGAGGTAAGAGTCTAATTTAAATTTTTTCCTATATAGAAAACCAGTCCCAGCACATTTTATTGAGTTGTCTATGCTTTACTCAGTGATCTACACTGCTTAGCCTGTCAAAGGTCAGATTTTCATATATTTGTGAATCTGTTGGGGGATGTGGTTCATTTCTGTCCCATTGGTCATTTTGTTAATTTCTGCAGCAATACTACAATGTTGTAATTGCTATTATTTTATAATGCGGTTTGCTGTATGGTGTGACAAATTCTATTCCACAATTCTTTTTTCTTCATGTAAATTTAGAATCAGCTTAAGTGCTTTGAAAAACTCTGTTAGGATTGGATTGAAATGACCTTGAATCTGTGGGTAATGAGTGTTCTTATCCGTGAACTAGTCTATCAGTTTATTTAGGCTTTCTTTAAAGTTGTTAAAAGTATTTTTGATAAGGGTCTAGCTAGTTTTATGTTGCTTATTCCTAGGTGCTTTATCTTCTTTTTATTGCTGTTATAAATAGAATAGTAAATGTTTTCTGTTTGTTGCTGATGTGTAATACGAAATTTACCTTTGCATATTGATATTACTTGTAAGTGTCTTACTAAGCTTACTAATTTCATTCGTTTTTCTATATAGATTCTTTTGTTTTTCCATGTGGAAAATCATCATGTGAATACTGATATATATCTTTCTTATTTTCAATTTTCATATCCTTTTCCCCCTGCCTTTCGTGGTCCTGTGTCAGTAGAATCACCGGTAAAATATTAAGTATAAAAAGTTCCTGATTTTAAAGGGAATAATTCTAATAATTCACCATTTAAAATGTTGTTTGCATGTGATTTTAGTAGCTGCCTTTTGCCAAGTTAAGGAATTTATCTCCTAGTCTTGTGTGGTTTTGTTTGTTTTCTTTCTTCTTCTTTTTTTAAAATCATACATGGATTTTAATTTTATCAGACAACTTTTCAGTATCTCCGAAGATGAACAAATGTTTTTTTTTTCCTCCTGTAGTCTGCTAATGTCAGTACCTGACAAATATTTTTGTCATGTTAAACCACTTGAATTCTTGGGATAAAACAAATTTCGTCTTGCTCTATTAAGGTCTCCTGTCCACAACTGGATTAATTGCGCTAATATTTTATTCAAAACTTTTGCATTCATATTCTTGAGTGAAATTGGTCTATACTTTTCTTTCTCTCACTGTCCTTGGCAAGTTTTATTAATTTGATCATATTTGCTGCATAAAGTGAGGAATGTTTTTTCTTTTCTATCTTTTGGAAGAGTTTCTATGAGATCGAAATGATCGTTTCCTAGAACTCGCTTGCGTGTTCATTTTATTGGCAGGAAGATTTTAAACTACTTAACTTTAATAAAGGATTTTCATTTACTTCTTGGTCAGTTTTAGTAAGTCATATTTGCCTAAGAATTTACTTTCAAATTTGTTGGCAAAAAATTATAACATTCTTATCTGTTTAATCGTGCTACACTTGCAGATGTATTCCTTTTTTTCTTTCCTGCTGCTTATTTCTTCTTTTCATTGGATTTTGTTGAATTTTTTATTAGGTTAAAAAAAATATATGATCTTTTGAGTTTGTTATACCATTGTTTTCCAAGAATTCTTTAATTGTTGTTTTTTCAAACGAAAGCATTAAAGGCTACAATTTTCCTTTTAAGTACTTACTGTTTTAACTATATTCCACAAATTAATTTGTAGTGTTTCTTTTATACAACACAATGAATTAAAATTTTTCCATTTTAATTTCTTTTGCCTGTGAATTATTTAGAAGTGTGTTTTTACAATTCCAAATGTATGGAAGTTTTTTAATTTAAAAAAGTGTGTATGTGTTTTTTTAATTTTTAGCTTAATTGTATTACTATAATTTCTTCTTGAGTTCCTTTTCCTTTTTGCTGAAGTAAATCCTGTGGAAGTTCTTTTAGTATAAGTCTCCTATTAGTAAACTGTCTTATTTTTGTTATACTGTAAAAGTTTTGAGAGTTGCCCCATTATGAAAAGTGGTTTTGCTGGTTATACAATTCTAGGTTGACATTTACTTTCAATGTTTTGAAAATATTTTTCTTTTGTTTTTGTGAAGTCTGATGTCGTTCTAATTTAGGGTTATACTAAGTAGCTGTTTAGTAACTACCTCCAGGTAAGGGAGGATTCCTGATTTTTAGTGTTTGCGTATTTTCACGGTGTAAATAAATACTCTCACCATATTATGTCAGTTATTGTGGAGTTGGGAAGCATTTCCACTATCCTGATTAACAGACATAAATAATCACATCAAGAGCATAGATAATAATATTACGTAGTAGAATAATTAGGAAGTGATGAGTTTTATCTATTACCTCTGCTTTTAATATTTTTCTACTTGTACATTTATATAATTTAACTTTTAATAATAGCCTTGTTTAAAAACTGGCTCACAGAATTCCTGAAAATTAAACAATTGGCTCTTGTGAGCTTATATTAGCCCACTATAACACACCACTCATTTACTTGCTTCTTTTTAATAGGTAATCTCTTATTTCTTACTGCTTTTATATTGTTTTGGTCTTAGCATACTTTATTTTTAATACAGTGTGTCTAGGAGTAAATTCCTTTAAATTTATGTATATATATATTTTTATTTGGTACTTACTCTTTCTGTGGATGCATGACTTCTGTCTTTTTGGAAAATTCTCAGCCATTATATTACCTATATTTTTCCCTATGTTACTTACATTTTTTTCTGAGTCTCTGATTAGATGTTTGTTATTTTTATTCTGTTCTCCATGTCTTTTAATAGGTTTTGTAGTTTTCATTTTCTTGTATCTTTGTGTGCATTCTGGCAGTTTGTTCATATCTGTCTTGCAGTTCACTAATTCTTTTCAGCAGTGTTTAATGTGCTGTTTAATCCACTGAGATATTTATTCCAACAGTGATTCCCTGCCCACCCCTCCCCCCCGCCCCCATTTCTCAAAGTCTTATTTGTTTCTTTTCAGTATCCTGGTCATTCTTATTCACCTGTTATTGCTTGGTCACTTTTTGGATTCCAGCTTTTTCCTTTTCACACTTTATATATATAGTTATTTTATACTCTACATCTGATGATTCCAGTATCTAAGATCCTTAGCCCCTTTACAGACTCTCAGATCACAGTGGCTTCTTTTTTTTGTGTTCTGAGATATTTTAAAATTTTGAGCTCATATTTGATTTAGCTGAACTTTGGGAAGACTGAATTCAGAGTTCTTTTCCTCAACAGCAGATTTGTAAAGGCTTCTCCCGGGTTTCTGAAAAACTCTGAGGTTCAGTCTCCAAATATGCTGTGGGCCCCAGGTTTGGTCTTTAGAGGCCTGAGTGAACATAGGCCTGTGTGCTATTTGGCCAACCTCTTATCTCATGATTGACTATAGCTCACAGTTCACTTTTTAACTTCTCTCTTCTCCTCTTTGCTCTCTCGCTCTATTCCTTTCATATGCTCTTGATTCTTGGAGTATTCCTTTTTTTTTTAAAGCCCAGCAATGAAGAGTTTTGTAATTACCCAACATCTAGTTGTGTTGTAGTGAGAGTTCCCAAAGAATCTACCTTATTGCTCAAAATTAGAAGATTATTTCCCTCCTGAAACTAGAGTATGTCTAGCAGTTTCAGCATAGTTTCTTGCTTGTGCTAGAGACTCAAGAAATAGGTATTGAATAACTATTGAGAGAAGGTGACGAGACAGTATAACCATGATTATGTTTTCCTGTTGTTTAATTGTGTCTCTCTTTTTTATTTATTCAATTGATTTATTGAATTTATGTGTGTCAGGCACTCTTTTCCATCACATACTTTCAGCTACTCCATTGTGATTACTAGTATACATTGAAGATTGACTATTCTCTGAGTAACAATTACTTTCAAGCTTCATTGTCAGAAATCCAGCTGGTACTAAAAGAGAGGACTAGAATGATCTGGCAATATGTTTAAAGCTTATTTTAAAAAGTGGAAATGGTACAAAGCTAAATATACATGAACCTAGAAAGAGAAGTGATATGATTATTATTTCAGTCTCTAGTTTCAAGCCACAAAAGTAAACAGAAGTTTACTTGAAACTGTAAAGTCTTCTAAATAAAACTTACTGTTAACAGTACTTAATTATGACTTAGAATTTAATTCATAGCAAGTTAGGGGATAATATATAAATAAGAGCTTTTTAAATGAAGTTGAGTTCTGAAACAAAAGTATTTAATAGTACGTACAACATAGTTGAAACTAGTCATTTGAGAAAGGAAGGCATTTAAAAATTTTGTCTATTTTAAAATAGTTTTTAAAATACTGAATATTCTTGCCAATAGATACTTTATAGTTAAATTTCATGTTTACATCCAGATGCAGTGCTACAATATATTTTTAATATTAAATAAAATGTTTATTGGGTTTACTTTTAATGCTTTTGAACAGAAGGTTAGGGGAATGAAAATGTAACTGCTACTGACTGTTCACTTCAGAACTGAAATAATTTTTTTCAGTTGTTTCCTTTTGAAAATATGATTTATAGATTTTATTTTCTTTACTTTTAAATAGTATAAGACAATGAATAAAACTCAAAATAAAATTTAAGTATCCTAAGCTAAATGTGTAGCTTAGAGCTTGACTGTAGTTTGTTCATACATAGAAAAAAAATTTAACATTCAAACCACATTAGAAGGAAAATTGACATTTTTTTAAAACAGGAAGATAGCAGTCAGTTGAATTGTTTCTCTTTTTATTTTTTTAACTCAAAATTTATTTCACAAAATGTCCGAAGTGCAAATGGGTAAAATGTAAGTGGAGAGAATATAAAATTACATTTAGGAGATTGAAGGAATTTATATAAAAATAATGCATGTATATGTTTAAAAGAATTAAACAGCAAAGGATAATGTTTAGCAAAACCCAAAAGTCCTATGTTGTATTCTTCCCCAGTCTCCTTCCCAGTTCCTGGAAGGAAACACTTTGACTGTTATTGATTGATTGATTGACTGATTTTTTTTTTTTTTTAAGTTCTAGGGTTACTGCCAAGAGTTTTCAAATTATATGCTTATGCTTCTATTTTTACACGAGAATCTAACCCATTTGCTCCATCTCCTTTTTTCCCTGACATGATTCCATTTTAAATTCTTGGATATAACCTTCTAGATGTTAAACATAGAACTCTGTTTCTTATTCCACCAACTATGGACAATTTCTCTTGTTTCTCAACTTTGTAAGCTCAGGGCATCCCAGAGTTTCTTTCCCTTCTCTGTTCCTATTTCTACTTTCCCTGTTTGTTACCCAAACATTTACTTTTGCATTGTCACAGTTGATAATGTTGTGTTATGTAATGCAAGTTTTAAGTTTTCTGTGCTTGTCTGTAGTATTGTAATAGTAGTGGTAGTAATCGAAAGTACTTACACACAGTTCCTGCTATGTGCCATATGTTATGTATATTTTATGTTATGTGCTATATATATTATAGTACAACACATAACATGTATACACATGTATACACACACAGACATTTGACATATATTAAACTCATTTAATCGTCAAGTTGACCTTGATAGTATAGGTAATATGGTCTCCATTTTACTGACGAGGAAATTTAAGTCACTTAGTAGTGGTAGAGCTGAGTAGGTTAATTTCTAAAAGTTGAACATTGTGTATGGTTATGACTAGTTAAAATATTTATTCACAGCTAAGATGTTTACTGTTAATCATTATTTTCTTGTATAACCATTTACTTTGTGGCTTTACAATTTGATTTTCTTCATTGCCTCCTTATTTTCTGTGGTAAATTTCTCAAATTCCCTCTGTTCCAAATTCCTCCCATAGAGGCCCTTATAGGATCCTCTAGTTTTTTTACACAGCGACCTCCCCTATACCACCCTTTGGGGAGGTGATCATTTATTTTATTGGAGCGCTATAAACTTTTGTCATTTTAAATTATGTTGTGTGGCAGATGAGATGTAGTATCTTACAGCGTTGTGATATTTTTTAAAATAGTTGGAGATGATATGTTCTGTATTGATACTATATGAAAGGTTGATTTTCCAATATCACATAAGCCCTCCGAATACAATTGTTTTAATGTCTGTCAAGCTTAAAATAGTTGGTAACAAAAGACTCAAAGTTTAAGCCACTTGAAACATACACAAGGAAGAGCCTCTGATTTTGAAATGTTTGCCACCTACCAAAAAGTGGTACCCCCTCTACTGGAACTAAATAGAACTTTCTTTATATAGTTCTGCCTAGACTTGCAGGCACGTTCAGTGTTCTTTTAAAGTCATTGAGCCCTTCCTCTTTCTACCCAGCCTTCTTTCATTTCCAGTTCAGGTAATATTGGCAAGATTGGCAGTTGGTTTTGAAACCAATTGACATTCTGAAAATAGCTAGAGTATAGTGGTTGAGACCCACACACCCTGGTCTTGAATCTCAGTTCTACCGTGTGTGTGTGTGCGCGCGCGCGTGTGTCCTTGGTCACATTGGTTTCTGTGACTCAGTCTCCTCATTGTGAAATGTGGCTAATAATAGGTACGTTCCAAGATGGTTAACTCTTTCACTGTATTAATTGATTTCAAGTTTTTTTTTAATCAAAATGTGTCAAAAATCCACAAAAAACAAAAAGTTGGTATTTAGACTATTTTATGCATTTAATAATAACTCAAGCTGCTTTGTATATAAATGACATTTTTATGTATAAAAATTTTGGATATGTTCATTTGGATATATCTGATCGTTGCAGCGAACGGGTTAATAGTTATAAAACTGTGACATTAGATTCTGGACTAGTAAGTGTTCAGTAAGCTGTAACCACTGCCACCGTGACCACCATCACCATTGTTGTCACCATACCATCCCACAGGGCAGTAGTCCCCTAAGTGACCTTTCTTTCTTCACCGTCTGCCTACTGCAGCCTCTCTACCACATTGCTACCAGACAATCTTCCTAAAATGAATAGTTCATGTAGACTTCCTTCTTGAAGTCCTCAAGGGGGTCTCTTTTGCTTCCCAGATGTAGCTGCTCTGTGTACCTGTTATTACAGACAATTTGTCTTAAGAGAGAATTGGTAGAACTTATAACCAGGTGTGGCAGAGGGGAATCTGTTGTTTTTGTCTAGATTCTGTTCTTGAATGATCAACATCATCTTTTGATCCTCTTTCATGTTACTTGTTGGTTAACTGATATGATGATTGCTGCATGTTTGTCATTGTGCAAAATGCAGACTTACCTACAGGTATTTCTGTAGGTGGTTATATCTGCACTGGCTTTCTTTTGTACAGATCCAGGCAAATTGAAGAATTTGAGGATGGGATTCTTTAGTTCCTAAAACTGTGTGCTGCCCCTGGTCAGGTCTAGAAATGGTGTTATTTATTTTTTTTCCTAAGCTGTGGGAGGTATATTTGTGGACTTTCCTCTAATTTCCTCGTTAAGTATCACCTTCAAAAATAGTACATTTGTTTTTTTAAAAAAAATCAAACAAGTAAAACCCTTCAAAGCATTGTGTCCTGTGACAGCAGACTTTTCTCTCTCTTTCTTGTGTGTATATAAATATTTCATGTTTTTTGTTTGATTTTTATGCACAGGTCATGTAGATTGTTATTGAATGAAACATCCCCATTGCTATTCTCAAGTGCCATTTCTCTTCTGCTTGTGTAATGTTCTTTTTGTCTCTTATCCATTGACTGATAAATGTTAAGTTTTCGGTTTTGTTGCCTCTAGTTATCCTTGGAGTTTTAATACATTTGGTTCATTTTTTTTATCAGTCCTGCCAATTATTAAAATTATTTCTATTTCACAATCTTAGTGTTTTATAATATTGATTTTAAATAAAACATTTACAGTATTATGTCAAATGGCGCTAAAAAGCCCATAAAAATCATAAGCAGTCCACTTTGCTCTACCCCTCTTCCCAACACACACATACACACACACATGCACACACGCTTGCTCACTAACTCAAACATCTTGAACTGTTTGACTGTTTCGTTTGGTATTTACCTACCTATTTTGAAATATTTATGAATTGCTCCCCCCTCCTTAGTTTTCCTTTTATGGTTGATCATGACTTTAAATTCAAGAAATTTTCAAATCAAGAAACTTTACCTTTTAGCTGATTTTGGAAAGTAGATTGTAGGTTTCCTTTAAATCAGAATTAACTTAATAATTTTTTCCTTAGAATTTGAACGCTAACTATACATTTAATTCCATTATTTTAAAGCATAAATGTTGGTGAACTCTGTTACTTTTACTTCATTATATTTGGTATTAAAATGTTTACATGTTTGTGGATCTTTTACTAGTTTCTCAGAGTGAGTACTAAGTGTATCTTTATGCTTGGTTTCTCTCCTTCCCGTCTCTTCTCTTCCCTTTTTAGAAATAATGAATGCAGTGAAGGCTATACATTTTCCTTTGAGCATATGGTTTTCTGTGCTCCTAGTTTTTTTTTTTTAATATGAAATGCTCTTTTTATTTTCTTTTGTCTTTATTTTTTAATTTTATTAGATAGTGATCAATCAGTATAATCTATTCAAAAGATTTAAAAGAAGTGTTTTAAAGTTTATGATGCGTTTATGATTGATTTTTGTTAAATGTTCTATGGGCGCAGAAAAAATTTGTAAGCTTTATTCAAGAGATAGAAAGGTCTCTGTATGTAATTATTAAATCAAGTTTGTGGATTGTTTTAGTCAATTTCATCACGTCTATGCTCATTTTATTAGATCTGTCTATTTTTGATAAGGATGTATTGATTTCTCATTTCAGTGAAATATTTTTCAAGTCTTTTTTACATATTCAATACCTTTTTCCGTATGTAATTTAGCTTTTAAATTGTTTATGTTGTTTGGACCTCTTAACCACGAATTCCACATGTATGATATTAATATGGCCCTCATGCTTTCTTTTGGGGGCCCTTAGCTGATATTTCTTGGCTCATCTTCCTGTTTTAAATTTTTGTCAGTCATTTGATTTTAAGTGTTTCTTACAGTCTGTATGTGACCTTTGTCTTTTTAACCCAGTCTGACACTCTATCTTTTAGTGGGAGAATTCAACTTTCTTTTTTATTCTTTTTTACTTGACCTTGTTACTTTATACATTGTTCATTATTTATGTTTATGACTTTTTTTCAATTTTCTTAATTTTGCTTATATTCTCCACTCGATTTCCATTTCCTAGTTTCCTGTTTATGTGGAACTCCTGTACTTTTCCATTTCATTATTATCCACCTTCCCTTTCAATTGCTCATAATTTTTTTTACCCTATTTTAATGTGAAAAATGATACAACATTTTCCCTCACCTTGACATTCTGATCTTCTCTAATGTTCCTAAATTTCTATAGGGATAATTCAGTTTTTAGGTCCCAAGTTCTGTTAGACTTGCCTGTGTCTGGAATTCATGTTGAGTACTTATATTGCATATTCTATGTAGTTTATTATCCATTAAGAGTCAAGGTATATTAGGTATATTTAAGGTATATTAAGGGCAAGGTATGTTTCACTTCTGTTTCTTCTCCTTTCCATCTTCCCACATGTAATGATCTCATTTTATTTCTGATTCAATTATTGTTTGGTTGAAATCCCTTCTCAGGTCTTTAGATAGGGCATTGTGCAATATGCTCTTTAAATCCTTAAATTTTGGCATATACTTCTTTCACACTGAATGTGTACATAGGATGTGTGGGTTGTACTGCTTTTTCTCCCAGCAGTCTAGATGTTACTATTCTTTGGTACCCTGTTTCCCCCAAAATAAGACCTAGCTGGATAATCAGCGTTAATGCATCTTTTGGAGCAAAAATTAATATAAGACCCGGTGTTATGTTATGTTATGTTATGTTATGTTATGTTATGTTATGTTATGTTATGTTATGTTATGTTATATTATATTATACCTGGTCTTATAGTAAAATAAGACCGGGTCTTATATCAATTTTTGCTCCAAAAGACGCATTAGAGCTGATTGTCCGGCTAGGTTTTATTTTTGGGGAAACACGGTACTATTGTTACTAACGAGAAGTTCAATGCTTATTTGATTCCTTTTTAGTTTTAAGTAATTATTCTTTCTGGTAACTTGTGAGATTTTCTTTTCATCCTTAAAGTTTAGGAATTTCTGTGTGATGTTCTTGTGCATGTGTCTTTTCTCTCATTAGTTCTTCCTGGATCTTGGAGAGCCCTGTGAAGTTGCAGTTCAGTCTTTTTTTCTTTTTTTCTTTTTTTGAGTTTTTTTTTTTATTGTGGAGGGGAACAGTGTGTATTTCCAGGACTTTATTGGGGAACAGTGTGTTTTTCCCAGGACCCATCAGCTCCAAGTCAAGTTTTTGTCCTTCAATCTTAGTTGTGGAGGGCGCAGCTCAGCTCCAAGTCCAGTTGCTGTTTTCAGTCTAGTTGCAGAGGGTGCAGCCCACCATCCCATGCCGGAATTGAACCAGCAACCTTGTTGTTGAGAGCTTGCGCTCTAACCAACTGAGCCATCCGGCTGCCCTGTAGTTCAGTTTTTAGTTCACGGAAATCTTCTTCCATAATACTTTGATTACTGCCTCTCCTCTATCTTTTCCTTTTCCTCCTTCTGGAACTCTTCCTATGGTTGGTGTATTAGTTAAGTCAGATTGACTCAATCTGTTCTTCAAGTCTACTCTCTTCCCTTTATGATTTTCATCTTTTTATTTTTACTTTATGCCCTGAGGTTTCTTCCAGTTGAGCCTTCATGCCACCAGTTATAGTCTGTGTTCTCCTTTAATGTATCTACTGAATTATTCAGCTTAAGGATTTTACTTTTAAAATTTTAATTTATTTATTTTTATTCTGTAGAAATTATATTTTGTTTTCTGCTTGACTCTCCTTAAGTAATCCTGTTTTTGACCTCGATACTTCATCTGTGTCCTTCAGAAGAGCTGTTAGGTCTGCTTTCTCCTACTGTCTCCTACCCTTAGGTATGTTGTTTATATGTGCACTGGGGTTCTGGTTGACCTGTTAAGGGACCTTAAGTTGTTGTATCCTGTAATTGATGAAAGGTACAGGCAACTCAGCATGCAGTGTAACAAACAGCAGGCACGGTGTGTATTTCATGGCATGGAGGACTCTGCGCCTTCTTTCTGGTCTTCCTGTATCCCCAGCCTGAGGAGTAGAGTGTGCTCTCCCTTCTGCTGGGTGCCTCCTGAACACCTTTGAGGCTAGAGAGGCTGGCTACACTGCGCAGTGATCTATGTGCAGAACGCTTCTGAGTCTTGCTTGGAACTCAGAGCAGAGCAAACCTGCACCAGTCCTCTCTGAAGATGCCTGTAATTCCATGGCCACATTCTTCAGACCCCACTCACTCCCTGCTTGCCCCCAGAGCTTGTTTTCAAAAGAGGCAAGTGGGGTGGATGTGGGATTGAAGTGGAGGAAGGTAAATCAACTGCAAGGTTCATTTCCGCCCTGAATCCTGAATGTTTATACTTTATTCATAGCCTCAGATGGTATTTCATCAATCTGTGCCTTTTGTCATGTGTTCAATGACATCACAGAATAAATGGCTCAGTTGGATGGCTCAGTTGGTTCGAGAGCAAGCTCTTAATAGCAAGGTTGCCAGTTCAATTCCTGCATGGGGTGGTGGGCTGTCCCTTCTGAAAGCCCATCTTTGACTGTCATGGTTTCCTGACCCCTTTATATACGTAACCAGTTGAACTATACTACAGTTACTAGGAAGTGCCCTTTTAAGATGTACCTAGGACAAATAGACTCTTTTAGGAGAGTTTATTGGTTTGGGATAAATAAAATTCTTTCAGGAGCGTTTCTTTGTCCATATGCAAATTTCATTGACCAAGATGTGAATGAACTGAAAATTTTGCATAGTGCAGAAGCCAGTTAAAGTAGGACAAAGACCAAAAATAAGAGGATAGGTTGAGGAAGAAACAGGAGCTGGAGAAAGAATCATCTTTAAATTATCAGTGGTACCTGTTGGTGGGAATGCAGAATGGTGCAACTGCTATGGAAGGCCATGTGGAGGTTCCTCAAAAAATTAAAAATAGAATTACCGTATGACCCAGCAATCCCACTCCTAGGTATCTACCCAAAAAATCTGAAAACATTTATCCATAAAGACACGTGTGCGCCAATGTTCACTACAGCTTTATTTACAGTGGCCAAGACATGGAAACAACCAAAATGTCCTTCGATAGATGAATGGATAAAGAAGTTGTGGTATATATACACAATGGAATACTATTCGGCAGTAAGAAAAGATGAAATAGGACCATTTGTAACAACATGGATCGATCTTGAAAATATAATGCTAAGCAAAATAAGTCAGACAGAAAAAGCAGAGAACTATATGATTTCACTGATATGTGGTATATAAACCAAAAACAACAAAAGAACAAGACAAACAAATGAGAAACAAAAACTCATAGACACAGACAATATTTTAGTGGTTACCAGAGGGTAAAGGGGGAGGGGTGGTAGATGAGGGTAAAGGGGATCAAATATATGGTGATGGAAGGAGAACTGACTCTGGGTGGTGAACACACAATGGGATTTATAGATGATGTAATACAGAATTGTACACCTGAAATCTATGTAACTTTACTAACAGTTGTCACCCCAATTAACTTGAAATAAAAAAATAAAAAAATAAAATTCTCAGTGGTACTAAGAAGAAGACATGGTGATAACATAGAAATTGAAAGCCACATATAATCAGAAAACCTTATTCTGACTAATAGTTATACCTTCTTTTTTTTTAAGCCATCTACTGAGCTTGCTGATAAATTGAATTAAAATAGATTATACATAGCGCAGCTGGATAGCTCAGTTGGTTAGAGCACGAGTTCTGAACAACAGGGTTGCCAGTTCAATTCCCACATGCGCTGGTGAGCTCTGCCCTCCACAACTAGATTGAAGACAATGAGCTGCCGATGAGCTTCCGGAGGGGTGGCAGGATGGCTCAGTTGGTTCGAGAGCAAGCTCTTAATAGCAAGGTTGCCAGTTCAATTCCTGCATGGGGTGGTGGGCTGTACCCCCTGCAACTAAGATTGAAAATGACAATGGGACTTGGAGCTGGGCTGCGCCCTCCACAACTAGATTGAAGGACAATGACTTGACTTGGAGCTGATGGACCCTGGAAAAACACACTGTTCCCCAATATTTCCCAATTAAAAAAAATTTTTTTTAAATACCTTTAAAAAAAAAAGAAAGATTATACATGAAAGGGACCCATTCTATTCCATAAAATTAAAACAAGGAAGCATTCAGTAGCATCTGAGTGAATGGAAAAAAAAAAAATATTGTACCCTCTATTCACAGGTTGTAAAATTAGTACAAATATATATATATGTATATTTATGTTTGAGCAGTCATTTGCCTTAAATATTTGAGACTTGAATTATGTACACATGCTCTCCCTAATATTGATATTCAGTTTGTCTTAATCAGCCTCAGGCAAAGAGAATTTTAATTATACAACATGTGTAAACTTCACATTGAATGGTAATTAGTCTGTGTTGCTTAGTGTCACTTAATATTGAGATTGATAGTTCAGTAAAAATTTTTAAAAACCAGTGACGCTGAGTAGATCCCCAATATATAAGACATAGATGAGCTGAGATTCAGTGATAGCTTTTATGCTATGTCAGTTAACAATTTAACTCCTGAATTTGTTTATTACATGTGTGACTATGGAGTCAAGTGACACACATTTGCACATTGCCATTGATCACAGACTGGAAGAAAATATAGCCTTATGTAGTAGAAACCATTCTCTCATCTTTTTGTTATTTTCTAAAGTTTTATTTGTCTGGCATGTTGTTACTGAATAGGTTGCTTTTCTTAGCTGTGAATTGTCTAAGATTTTCAAAGAAAGCTTTTTGGTAAAGTAGAAGAAACAAGAATGATTGGGTCACTTGCTTGTACCAAGATTTGCTGGGTGGGTGAAAAGGTGACAGTAGGCATTAGAATCCTAGACCAACAAGGGGAGTAAAAAGTTATACAATTTCTGGAGTTTTGTACTTAACACAATATGTATGTAATTAAGACTAGAACTTGAAGTTTCTATGACACATGAATCTGTGTCATATACCACTCTGTACTTTGTGTTTAGAATTCCAGTTTGTCTTACAAAAGGATTTAAAAAATAAATCATGGAGGAACCCCTATAGAAGTTCATTTATTTTCGATAGTGCTGAAACATTACTGTTTTTGAATGCTTAACATTAAAATACATGTTGGTAGGTTAAAATTTATCTGTTTTTAAAAGTTCTATTTATCGAAATATGTGTACTACTCCATGAAGGTTTATATTAAACAGCAATGCTTGGGTGTTCAAGAGCCATAAAAGAATACTGATTGCAAATTACCAAAATTCAGTGAGTCAATAAAACAGTCAACAACAACAAAAAAGAACTCAAGGATATTAGATTTCAAAATTTTCTTCCTTAATTTAGTTTGTCCATTATACTTTATTTTAATTATTCATAGTATTGTTTAACATGCCAGGAAATGTCTTGTAATAGAATATATAAAATAAATTTAGTTTCAGTAATATGAATACTATCTTTAGCGTTCTACTTTTAAAGCTCAGATTAAAATGTTTTGTAAGGAATTATCTAGTTTGATGCATAAAAACATGTCTTTCTTAGTTACTTTAACCGTTTTAGAATTTTGAAACCAATTGCTCACTTCAGAAAAATAAATGGAATAATTGACACGTCATTTTGTTGTTGAGTAAGACCAAAAAAAATTATAAGAAAGAAAAATATACATTTCCACTAACATAGAACAATGATTTTTTTATTTTGGGTATTATTTCTAATGCTTATCTATGCTTCCCCCCGCCCAATAGACCCAATAAGTAGTTATATAACTGAAAAGCATAGCCCCTACTTACTATCTTTTTTGTACCATGCTAGGTATTTAAGGAATAGAGGATTAATTTACATATCATTGACCTCAAGGGAGTAACAGGTGAACATAATAAAGCCTGAAGATGTAAATTCTAGTTGAAATTTGGACAAAAAATACGGTCAATGTGTAAATAAATAAAAAATATTACAGTAAAAGGCACATTGCCATTAATCCCCCTCAAACTACTTCCCCTGTCTTCAGACACAGTTATCCACCGTTCTTCCCACTTTCTGAAGCAGTTCTGGAAGTCCTCTTTCGTGAGTGTCTAGATGTGCTGTCATGGCTGCCTTAATGTCCTGAATCATTTTGACTTTGGGGAAGAACCAAAAGTCTCATGGTGCCAGATCTAGTGAATAAGGTGGATGAGGACACACCATAATATTTTTATTTGACAGAAATTGCCAAACCAGAAGCAATGTGTGACACGGAGCTTTTCTGTTGTGGTCAAGAAATATGGTGAATGCTGCTGCCGAGTGCCATCCAACAGAAAGGCAAGGATCTTCCATACAGGAAACAGTGCATTGAACCTTAGTAACACTGTGTGACAAGTTTCAACTTGTTGGTGCAGTCAGTTGGATGTGAGCTATGGTTGACAGAAAGGTGTGTTTTAAAGTGTGCTGTAAATCATTCTCCATCATGACAATGCTCCATGTCACATTTTGCTTCTGGCGCAGCAATTTCTGTCAAATAAAAACATCACAGTGTTTTTATTCACTGGATCTGGCACTGTGCGACTTCTGGCTCTTCCTCAAAGTCTAAATGATTTAGGACATCAAGGCAGCCACAACAGCACAACTAAAGACATTCACAAAAGACAACTTCCAGAACTGCTTCAGAAAGTGGCAAGAGTGATGGGATAAGTGTGTTCGAAGCGAGGGGAGTATTTTGAGGGGATTAATGGCAACGTATCTTTTACTGTAATAATTTTTTTTTTTTTTAATTTAAACATTCATCGTCTTGTTTGATCACACCTGGTATTTATCTTTGGTCCATTAGGAAGTGGAAATAAGTGAGAAAGAGCTCTTCTTTTAGTATTGGCATGGATTTTTGCATGTCCAAGATTTACTTCTGTTTCTTATTCTAGTAATTAATGGTAGAGGTTCACAAATATAACTATGGACTTAGATTTTGTTCCTAAGTAGGTTATATGTTCTGAGGTATTTATATGTGTATAAACATTGGTAACACATTTAAAATGAAATAGCCATTAACTCTTTCCTCATGATTATACAGCTAAAGATTTTTCACTCCATTTGATGACCATTAGGTGAAATCTTTGTTTATTAGATTTTTTTTGTGTGCTAGTGGATGGGAGACATATTCCTTAAGGGATGAAGTTTGGAAAGAAAAAAATAATTTCCTTTTTATCTGAAATTGAGAATAATTTTATTTGGGGGAGTTCTTGTGATTCTTTACATTAAAAAGCGTTTTTAAAACTTAATATTATCTAGCCTCACTATGTGACCGTGGGCTATTTTTCTATCTCTTTCTCAAAGCTGGATGCTCCCCAAATATAATCTGTGCTTTGATCCCTTGTTGTTTTGATTCATTCTAGACTTGGTCTACAAGTACCTTTTCTTTCTTTTTTAAGCATTACATTACATTATTTTATTTTATTATTTTTTAATTAAAGTTTATTGGGGTGACAATGGTTAGTAAAGTTACATAGATTTCAAGTGTACAATTCTGTATTACATCATCTGTATATCACATGGTGTGTTCACCATCCCGAGTCAGTTCTCCTTCCATCACCATATATTTGATCCCGTTTACCCTCATCTACCACCCCCGTCCCCCTTTCCCTCTGATAAACACTAAAGTATTGTCTATGTCTATGAGTTTTTGTTTCTTTATTTGTTTGTCTTGTTCCTTTGTTGCTTTCAGTTTTATGTCCCACATATCAGTGAAATTGTATGGTTCTCAACTTTTTCTGTCTAACATTTTGTTTAGCATAATAATCTCAAGATCCATCCATTTTGTCGCAAACAGCACTATTTCATCTTTTCTCATGGCAGAATAGTATTCCATTGTGTATATATACCACATCTTCTTTATCCCATCATCTATCAAAGGACACCTTGGTGTCCTTCAATCACCTATCGAATGGCACATATCTTGGCCTCATACACTGTTGGTGGGAATGCAGATTGGTGCAGCCGCTATGGAAGGCAGTGTGGAGGTTCCTCAAAAAATTAGGAATAGAATTACCATATTTTATTTTTTTCAATTACAGTTGACATTCAGTATTTATATTAATTTGAGGTGTACAGCATAGTGGTTAGAGATTTACATAATTTATATAGTGATCCCCCTGATTAGTATCTATCTGGCATAGTTGTTGCAACATTATTGACTGTATTCTCTATGGTGTACTTTATGTTTTCGTGACTATTTTGTAGCTACCAATTTGTATTTCTTAACCCCTTCACCTTTTTCACCCAAGTTCCCAACCACTCTCCTCTTTGGCAATGATCAGTTTGTTCTCTGTATCTGTGAAACTGTTTCTGCTCCGTTTATTTGTTCTTTAGGTTTCACATATAAATGAGATCATATGGTGTTTGTCTTTTGCAGTCTGACTTATTTCACTTAGCATAATACCCTCTAGGTCCATCCATGTTGTCACGAATGGTAAGATTTCACTTTTTTATGACTGAGTAATATTCCGTTGTACATATGTACCACAGTTTCTTTATCCAGTTGTCTATTGATGGGTTGCTTCCATATCATGGCTTGTAAATAGCACTACAGTGAACAAAAGGATGCATATATATTTTCGAATTAGTGTTTTGGATTTCTTTGGGTAAATACCTGGAAGTGGGTCATAAGGTAGTTCTGTTTACGTCTGTACTGTTTTCCGCAGTGGCTGCATTGATTTGCAATCCCACCAACAGTGTACAAGGGTTCTCTTTTCTCTGCATCCTCCCCAATACTTGTTGATTTTTTGCTGATAGCCATCCTGACAGGTGTGAGGTGATATCTCATTGTGGTTTATATTTGCATTTCCCTAATGATTAGTGATGTTGAGCGCCTTTTCATGTGTCTATTGGCCATTTGTATTTCCTCTTTGGAGAAACATCTCTTCAAGTCCTCTGCCCATTTGTTAATTGGATTGTTTGTTTTTTTGGTGTTGAGTTATATGAGTTGTTTATAAATATTGGATATTAATCCCTTATCAGATGTATCATTGGCAAATATCTTCTCCCATTTAGTGGGCTGTCTTTTTGTTTTGTCGATGGTTTCCTTTGCTGTGCAAAAACTGTTTAGTTTGATGTAGTCCCATTTTTTGTTTTTGTTTTTGTTTTCCTTGTTCAAGGAGATATATCAGAAAAATATCACTAGGAGCAATGTCAGATAGTTTACTGCCTATGTTTTCCTCTAGGAATTTATGGTTTGGGGTCTTACATTTAAGTCTTTACATTTTGAGTTTATTTTTGTGTATAGAAGAAGAAGGTGGTCCAGTTTAATTTTTTTGCATGTATTTGTCCAGATTTCCCAGCACCATTTATTGAATAGACTGTCTTTACCCTAATGTATATTCTTGCTTCCTTTGTCATAGATTAAATGACCATATAGGCACAGATTTATTTCTGGGCTCTCTATTCTCTTTCATTGATCTCTGTGTCTGTTTTTATGCTAATACCATGCTGTTTTGATTACTATGGTCTTGTTGTCAGGTAGCGTGATACCTCCAATTTTGTTCTTTCTCAAGATTGCTGTGGCTGTTCGGAGACTTTTGTTGTTCCCTATAAATTTTAAGGTTATTTATTCTAGTTTTGTGAAACTAGCATTGAATCTATACATTGCTTTGTGTAGTGTGGACATTTCAATGCTATTCTTCCTATCCATGAGCACAATATATTCTTCCATTTGTTTTTCTTTTCTTTAATTTCTTTCTTCAGTGTCTTATGGTTTTCCAAGTACAGGTCTTTTACCTCCTTGGTTAAATTTATTCCTAGATATTTTCTTATTTTTTAAAAAGCAATTGTAAATGGGATTATTTTCTTAATTTCTCTTTCTGATAGTTTATTACTGGTTATAAAAATGCAACTGATTTCTGAATATTAATTTTGTATCATGGTACTTTACTGAATTCATTTATCAGTTCTAATAGTTTTTTTGTGGAATCTTTGGGGTTCTCTATATTTAGTCTCATGTCATCTGCAAATAATGACAGTCTTACTTCTTTTCCAATTTGAATGTCTTTTGTTTCTTTTTCTTGTCTGATTTCTGTGGCTAGGAATTCCAGTACTATGTTGAATAAAGTGGTGAAAGTGGACATCCTTGTCTTGTTCCTGATCTTGAGAATGCTTTTAATTTTCCCTCCATTGAATATGACTTTAGCTGTGGGTTTGTTGTATACGGCCTTTATTATGTTGAGGTATGTTACCTCTATTTCTGCTTTGCTGAGAGTTTTTATCATAAATTAATACTGGATTTTGTCAAACACTTTTTCTGCATCTCTTGACATGACCATCTTTCATTTTGTTGGTGTGGTATATCACATTAATTGATTTGCAGATATTGAACTAATCTGCATCTCAGGAATAAATCCCACTTGATCATGGTGTATGATCTATTAAACATATTGCTGAATTTGGTTTGCTAATATTATGCTTAGGATTTTTCATCTATGTTCATCAGGGATATTGGCTAAATTTTCTTTTTTTTGTAATGTCTTTGTCTGGTTTTGGAATCAAGGTAATGCTGGCTTCGTAAAAAGAGCTTGGGAGCCTTCCCTCCTCTTGAATTTTTTGGAATAGTTTGAGAAGGATAGTTGTTAATTCTTCTTGGAATGTTTGGTAAAATTTACCTGTGAAGCCATCTGGTCCAGGACTTTTGTTTATTGGGAGTGTTTTTAAATTACTGATTCAATTTTATTAGTAGTAATTTGTCAGTTTAGATTTTCTCTTTTGTCTTGATTCAGTCTGGGAAGATTGTATGTTTCTAGGAATTTATCCTTTTCTTCCAGATTGTCCAATTTGTTGGCATGTAATTGTTTATAATATTTTCTTATACTCCTTTGCATTTCTGTGGTGTCAGTTGTCATTTGTCCTCTCTCATTTGTGATTTTATTTATTTGGGTCCTCTTTTTTTCTTGATGAGTCTGATTAAACATTTATCAATTTTATTTATCTTTTCAATGAACCAGTTCTTAATTTCTTTAATCTTTTGTATTGATTTTTTAGACTCTGTTTTGTTTTTTTCCACTCTGATCTTTATTATTTCCTTCCTTCTGCTCATGTTAGGCTTTGTTTGCTGTTCTTTTACTACTTCCTTTAAGTGTAAGGTTAGATTTTTTTTTTTTTTTTTTACATTTTTTCTTGTTTCTTGAAGTAGGCCTGTGTTGCCATGAATTTCCCTCTTAGGAAGGACTGCTTTCACAGTGTCCTATAGATTTTGGGTCTTCGAGTTTTCATTTTCATTTGTGTCAAGGTATCTTTTGATTTCTTCCTTGATTTCGTTGTTGACCCATTCAGTATTTAGTAGCATGTTATTTAGCCTCCATGTTATTTTGTGTTTTTCTGTAATTGATTTTTAGTTTCATACCATTGTGGTCAGAGAAGACACTTGATGTGATTTCAGTTTCCTTAAATTTATTGAGATTTGATGTGTAGCCTAACTTGCGGTATATCTTGGAAAATTCCATGTGCCCTTGAAAAGAATGTACCATATTTTGCCATGTATAATGCCCTCCCGTGTATCATGCACAGCCATGTTTTTGGCCCAAACTTTGAGGGAAAACAAATTTTGTTTTAATTTTTTAATTCAAATTTTTATTTGTTTACATTTAAGTACTTGTTTTTTGTACATTATGAAGGAATTTTACATTTTTTTGTACATTATGAAGGAATTTTACATTTTTTTGTACATTATGAAGGAATTTTGTACAATTTTTTGTACAAAATTATGAAGGAATTTTAGCATTTATTTATTTTTAACATATTATGTTATAAGAAATTTTATGTAGCAAATAATAACAAAACACAAGGTACAAGAAATTTTATGTACCGGTAACAAATTCACGATATATACACATCATAAAAGGCCAAGAGCTCTTCATTGTTGCAAGTTCGTTGTAAGTTCAGCAAAATCTGTTATCATATTCCAGGGTATTATTTTGCATACAGATATCATTATTGATTTCTAGAGTTACACTTTTAACTCATAAGCATAAATAAAAGAATTAACATTTATATAGATATGGGGTTAGTACTGCCCATGTATAAAGCGCAACCTTATTTTTCCCTCACAAATTTAGGCAAAAAAGTATGCTTTATACACGGCAAAATACAGTATATTCTGCTGCTTTGGAATGAAATGCTCTAAAAATATCAATTAAATCTATCTGCTCTAGTGTGTCATTTAAGGCTCCTGTTTCCTTGTTGATTTTCTGTCTCAAAAATATGTCCATTCTTGTCAATGGGGTGTTAAAGACCCCCACTATGATTGTATTACTGTTAGTCTCTTCCTTTATGTCATTTAATATTTGCTTTATATATTTAGGTGCTCCTGTGTTGGGTGCATAAATGTTTACAAGGGTTATAGCCTCTTATTGGATTGATCTCTTTATCTGTAATGTTCCTCTTTGTCTCTTATTGCAGCATTTGTTTTAAAGTCTACTTTATCTGATATAAGTATTGCTACGCTATTTTTGTTTGTTTGTTTCCATTGGCATGAAATATCTTTTTTCATCTCTTTCAATCTGTGTGTGTATTTTGATCTGAAGTGGGCCTGTTGGTGACAGCATATATACGGGTCTTGTTTTCTTATCAATTCAGCTATCATGTGTCTTTTCTTTTCTTTTCGTTTCTTTTAAAGATTTTATTGGGGAAGGGGAACAGGACTTTATTGGGGATTTCCAGGACTTTTTCCAAGTCAAGTTGTTGTCCTTTCAATCTTAGCTGTGGAGGGCGCAGTTCAGCTCCAAGTCCAGTTGCCGTTGTTAGTTGCAGGGGGCACAGCCCACCATCCCTTGTGGGAGTTGAACCGGCAACCTCGTGGTTGAGAGCCTGCACTCCAACCAACTGAGCCATCTGGGAGCTCAGTGGCTGCTCAGCTTAAGGTGCCGTGTTCAATCTTAGTTGCAGGGGGCGGAGCCCACCATCCCTTGCAGGAGTTGAGGAATCGAACTGGCAACCTTGTGATTGAGAGTCCACTGGCCCATGTGGGAATCCAACTGGCACCCTTTGGAGTTAGGAGCATGGAGCTCTAATCGCCTGAGCTACCGGGCTGGCTCTATCCTGTGTCTTTTGATTGGAGCATTTAATCCATTTATATGTAAAGTGATTATTGATGGGTGCATAGTTATTTCAATTTTATTATTCATATTTTTAAATCTTTTTTTCTTGTTCTTAAAAAGTTTCGTTAACATTTCTTCTAATACTGGTTTGGTGATGATGAACTCCTTTAGCCTTTCCTTGTCTGGGAAGCTCTTTATCTGTCCTTCAATTTTAAATTATAGCCTTGCTGGGTAGAGTAGTCGTGGTTGTAGGTCCTTGCTTTTCATCACTTTCAATAATTCCTGCCACTCCCTTCTTGCCTGCAAAGTTTCTGTTGAGAATGCAGCTGACAACCTAAAGAGAGCTCCCTTGTAAGTACCTAGTTGCCTTTCTATTGCTTCTTTTAAGATTATCTCTTTGTCTTTAACCTTTGCCATTTTAATTATAATGTGTCTTGATGTGAGCCTGTTTGTGTTCCTGCGCTTCCTGGGTTTGTATGTCTATTTCCTTCACCAAGTTAGGAAAGTTTTCCATCATTATTTCTTCAAATAAGTTTTCAATTTCTTGCTCTCTCTCTTCTCTTTCTAGTACCCATGTAATGTGAATGTTGTTATGCTTGATATTTACCCAAAGATCTCTTAAATGACCCTCATTTTTTTTGGTGTGTTGAATTCTTTTTCCTTTTTGGTGTTCTGATTCGCTGTTCTGATTGGGTGATTTCTACCACCTTGTGTTCCAAATTGCTGAGTCAGTCCTCTTCTTCATCTATTCTGTTGATGATTCCTTCTAGTGCATTCTTCATTTCAGTTATTCTTCACTTCTAACTGGTTCTTTTTTATGGTTTCTATCTCCATTTTTGTTTCCTATCTGTTTGGTGAAGTTCTCACTAATTTCCTTCATACTTATGATCAGTGTTTTGAGCTCCATGTCTGGTAGATTGCTTGCCTTCATTTTGTTTAGTTCTTTTTCTGGAGCTTTCTCCCATTCTTTCATTTGGGACATGTTTCTGTGTCTCCTTAGTTTGGCTGTCCTTCTGTGTTTGTTTCTATGTATGTAGGTTGATCTGCTATGTGTCCCAGTCTTGGCCAGGTAGCCTTACGTGGTAGGTGCCATGTGGGATCCAGTGGCAAAGTCTCCCTGGTCACTTGCACCAGGTGCTGCAGGAGTGTGTTTTGTGTGTGTCGTGTAGCCCTCCTATTATAGTCGGGCATTGGTTGCTATTATCATGTCAATGGGTGGGATTGACCCTCAGGCTGACTGGCTGGGGGTTTTCACCACATCCACAGCTTACAGGCTACTGTGTGGGGGCATTACTCCATGGAGTGGGATTTGCCTGCTGAGACTGACCATCAGTTGTGCTGCTTGTGGGGCTAATTAGGTCATGCACTGCTGTGGTCTGAAGCCAACCTTTCATTATGTTGGTTCTGGGGACTATTGGGAGGGGCTCAGGTGCAGGTCCAGGTGAGCCACTGCCTGTGACTGGCCAAGGACTACTTGGTAGGAGCTATAGTTTGATCCCCTGTTGTTTGCTGCCTATGCTGGATTTGGAGGTATGTGGGAGAGGCCACCTTGTGAACCAAGGATGGCTGCCACCAGTACTGGGCCTGGGGTAACTCCACAAAAATCCCAGGGCACCCTGAGGCTGCTGTCACCTACCAGCTTCCTTAAGGCTCAACTTCTATAGAGTGTTGTGCAGTGCTTGAGCTAGGTAAGGTGGGTTCTCAGGGAATCACCAGAGTGGGATGAGTGGTGTTCACCAACTTAATGTAGATTTTGGTTGGTGCCAGTGCTGAGCCTGCACCTACTCAGAGCACATTGAGGCCAGCCACTGCCTGCCCAGGGCCCGCAGACCCCCAAGAGTTCATGAAAAAGTGCAACATGGGAAACCTGGCTGCTTGCAGAGAAAGTGCCTCCAGCGTTGCAAAAGTAGAGTGGGGTGGAGTTCCAGGGAGTCACCAGGGTGGAGCAAGTGGAGTTCCCCAGGGCAATGCAGATTCAGATTTAGCTGTGTTGGTGGAGGAGGCTCAACACAGGAAAGATGGTGCCCACCTGTCAGTTGCCCAGGAGGAGGATTCTACACATGAAAAATGGTGACTGTCCCTCCAATCGTTAACTTGAAGCCACACAACTCGGCTTTCTTTGAATGTCTCTGACACCTCCTGAGTCACTCTCCCCCCTCTAGACACCAGGGTGAGTGCCTGGGAGAGTCTGCATGCGGGTCCTGTAAGAGGACATCAGGGTTTCCTGCAGCTTTCTGAGTTACCTGGACAGTAGGAATCCCCATTGTTTTTCACAGCCAGATGTTGTGGGGGCTCCTCTTCCTGACACTGGCACTGCTACTCTTGGCTAGGAAACCTGTTATGGGTCTGGGAAGCCCGGCATGGGGCTAGGGTCCCTTGCTCCTCCAGTGGCACATCTCAGCAGCCAAGATATCCCTCCTGATTCTCAACCACTACACACCTGTTTGGGGCTGGCCCATTCTGTGTCTCGTCTCCATTCTTTCTTCCAGTCTCAGTGTGGCTTCTTCTTTATATCCTTAGTTATAAAACTTCTGTTCATCTAGACTACAGATGGTTCTCCAGGTTGATTGC
Organism: Rhinolophus sinicus; assembly: GCF_036562045.2. NCBI lineage: Eukaryota > Metazoa > Chordata > Mammalia > Chiroptera > Rhinolophidae > Rhinolophus > Rhinolophus sinicus. The sequence goes on from NC_133754.1 coordinate 125,057,504, forward strand.
TCTGTAATTTAGTTGTCATATGGTCATAGGAGAAGTCAAGCACAGCGTTTATTTGCTCCACCATCTTGGATATTCGGCAACTTGCTATGACTCCAAGTACCTTTTCATTCTTCTCTTTCTGGTTATCACCTGCTTATCCTGGAAGACCCAATTCAGTCCATTAATTCTCTATATATTTCTGAATTATTCTTTCTTCCATCCCCCAACAGAATTACTTGCCCCCTTCTTTTTGTTGTCATAGCACTGTATAGGTGGCTCTTACAGCAATGACGAATCATAGATATAGATAATGTCACAGTTATTGAGAATGGGGCCATGTATAATCCATCTTTGTATCTCCTAGAACAAGTGTTTTGTGAACATTTGTTTTACCTAAATGTTTCGAATGCCGTACTTGTCATGATTAAGACACCAGCTTGCCTTGTTAAATTCCTTGATCCCTAGTAGCCCTCCTTGTCTATGTTTCTCACACACCCTATTCACTCATTATACTATGGTCATTGGTGTCTAGTAAAATTAATTTGAGAGCAATCAAAGAGGGATCATTTTGTGTGGGTTGAATGCGAGGAAGCTGGCTTTTGACTGTCTGTTGTGATTTAGTGTGGACTTTCATCTTCTTCTTCCCTTTTTGCAGGACCCTAATAGGAGTATTCATACCAGCAGCAGCAGCAGCAGCAGCAGTTGCAGCAGTAGCAGCAGCAGCAGCAGCAGCAGCAGTAGCAGCAGCAGTAGCAGCAGCAGCAGCAGCAGCAGCAGTAGCAGTAGCAGCAGCAGCAGCAGCAGTACCAGTTTTTCAAAGCCTCACAAATTAATGAAGGAGCACAAGGAAAAACCTTCTAAAGACTCCAGAGAACATAAAAGTGCCTTCAAAGAACCTTCCAGGGATCACAACAAATCTTCCAAAGAATCCTCTAAGAAACCCAAAGAAAATAAACCACTGAAAGAAGAAAAAATAGTCCCTAAGATGGCCTTCAAGGAACCGAAACCCATGTCAAAAGAGCCAAAACCGGACAGTAACTTACTCACCATCACCAGTGGACAGCAAGAGAAGAAGGCTCCTAGCAAAAGGCCCCCTGTTTCAGATTCTGAAGAACTCTCAGCCAAAAAAAGGAAAAAGAGTAGCTCAGAGGCTTTATTTAAAAGTTTTTCTAGCGCACCACCACTGATACTCACTTGTTCTGCTGACAAAAAACAGATAAAAGATAAGTCTCATGTCAAGATGGGAAAGGTCAAAATTGAGAGTGAGACATCGGAGAAGAAGAAATCAACTTTACCGCCATTTGATGATATCGTGGACCCCAATGATTCCGACGTGGAGGAGAATATGTCCTCCAAATCTGACGTGAGTAGTCTTGTTGGTTTCCCTTCTTTCCCTTCTTAGTTTTCAGATTTCCTTTCAGATAGCTTCAGGATAAAGAGTGAGGGAAGAAAATGACAGTTAAACCATAAAATGGTAGCATGGAAGTGCTCTAGAAGTGAATTTCCTTGACCAATGGAAAGAAGGAAATGAAATCATTAAGAAATCTGCAGAATTTTAGGGTGCAATTTAAGCTGTTAAAGATATATTGCATAATATAATAATGGATCATTTGAATAACAGCAGAAGAATGTAGATGTTCTTTAGAGCTTAGCTACAATGCTTTTCAGTGATTGCTGACTTAGGAAAATGAGGCGAATGCAATAAAGCTTGAATACAAAGGACAGTATATTCAAAAGAGAAACTTAGAAAATATTAGGGTGCAGTTATAATGTTGATCTTTTTGATCAATGGAAGGAAGTAATTTGTTTGCACAGATGAAAAAAATGCTGGTGATAGTATTTTTTAAAGTTTTATCCAGGCAAAATTGATGGAACAATATACCATGCATATTTAAAATGTATAATTTGATAAATTTTACCAAAAATATGTGTCTGTAAAACCAGGTGATGGCATTTTGAAAATGAAATATTTACTTGTTTTCATCGTATAGCCACTGATTTGAAAGGGATGGGGTATGTGATCATTATAAGTTTTTTCTGATGAGCAGGATTATCTTTTGTGGGTGCCTAAAACACCATCTAATACCACCCAAAAATGTTACCTGATGTTGAAATTTGGACTTATAATTACAGATTTCTCAGAATTGGAAAGGATTTTCGGGTTATTTATTCTAACCTACCAATGTAAGAAATCTTACACTTTAGTGACAGAACTCTTAGTAATTCAAAAGCTATTTGATTCTGTTTCTGGAGAATGAACGTTATTTGCTATGACTTCATCTCCTCACTTTTTTCTCGACCTTTGGCTTCTACTATTACTTATCAGTCACGATCAGGCCCAATAAGTCTCCTTACTTTGGCTTGTCAATATTTCTAGACAGTGGTCAAGGAAAATGTCTGGCTAAAAATTGCTGGCAATTTTAGAACTCCACTTCTCTTTCTGTCCCAGGCGATCGCTTCACAAATGTTCCTAATTCAAAAGCTGGCAAGGGGTAGGGGACATCAGTAGCAGATTCTCACTCCTGCCTTTGTATTGTTCTAGGTAGAAAGCCACCTAGGGTTAGGACATGGTAGCAGTAGTAATCCCCAGCCATGCAAAGAAAACCTTCTTCCCCATCACTCTCTATAGCTAATTTTGAAATTTTAGTAGAAGATCATGTTTGGAGGAGAATAGCATATAAATTACTGGAGACTGGGTAATTTGTTCCAGTGTTTGGTAAAGGCTTGATAGTAATACTTTGTGAACTGGAGATGAGAGCTAATGGGTTTGTCCCAATATGTCAAACATTTATTTTTCCTCCCTTGCTTTTTACTTTTCCTCTCAATTCAAAACTTGCTATTAATGCTGATATTACGGAACCTTTTTCCTATGTTTGATTTCTATTTAAAATCACCCTGAAATGTTCACTAATGCAGTTGGGGTGTGATTATCAAGATTGCCAAGTTTAGCAACTTTGTCTTTCCATATTCTGACATGTTGCTATTCTTCTAGAACAGAGGTTTTCAAATTATGGGTTGTGATTCACTGTTGAGCCATGAAATCAATTTAGCATGTCATCACCAGTATTTTTAAAAAACCAGGATACATTATAATTAGTATGGGTAAATAATGGTTTGTGAACATTTTATTTCTAAGGGTGTGTGTGTATTTCTTGTAGTAGGTCATGGTCAAAATTTTAAAAGGCATCTCTCTTGAATGTTTACTGATTTGTGAGAAGACCAAATTGCATTCACAAAGTACTATTGAGTGTTCTTTCTACATGAAAATATCACAGATGATCTTTCTGTTAAGGTAATTCTGTGTATTCTCATTTTTGTTTGCTTCTTGCTCCCTTCCTTTTATATATGATTTATAAGCCATGGCTTTTCTTTTCATAAACTTTATGTTCAACTTGGTTTAACAAAATAATACCTTGACAAGTCTTCTGAAACAAAGAGTTAGAATTGTAATTCCTTAAAGTAGATAGAAAATTTTCAAAGTGATCCGTGACATTAGGGCTACATACCCAGCGACTGTAACAGGAGTTTTTGTGATGTGCTCTGTGTATCACTACAGAAGAAGGCTGTAAAGGCTTTCAGGTATTGTTTGGGTATAAAACCCAACAACTATACTTTCCTTTTCAGTTTTCTGAAAGTAATAATGCTTTTATTGTTGCCACTATTGGTTTAATTCTCTAAATGTGGGTGCTGGAACAGAAGAGAATTGACAAAAGTGGTTCCAAGTAAGGCAGTGCCGAAAAGACCTTTCTGTGAGCAAAGGATGATAAAAGAGGGCTGAAATTGCCTTTATCTAATAGTAAAGTTAGCCTTTGTTTGGCCTTTCTCCTACCTGGTATCCCTCCTGTGGGCAAGGGAGGAACAGGAGGCGATGATAATGGAGAGCCCTTAGCTGCCCTAAACTTCCCTTGTCCAGTAACTGATTTGGTGGTAGCTTGGCGGCAGGTCCAACTTCAGGGGGCACTGTCCATCTTGTCCTGGTGGGTGAGCTTGTCTGCATCTGAGGACGTGTGATCAGATGACCTGATCTCTCTAAAGTCCTTTCCAGCTTTGTTATTTGGATATGAGCCAGATTTATGTTCATTTATGGTGGGTGAGGTGGCAGGTAATTTTAGACACAGGGGGGCAGAGATTGTCGACTTTGGAAACAGAAAAAAGACACAAAAATTAGTTGGAAGAGTGTGAAGAATTAGGAAGGGGTTCGGGGCGGGGGGAGATTATTTACCTGGTATGCCTGTAAAGAAAATATCTTGCCTTGGTACAAATGAGTTACAATTAAAAGGAAGAACTTTTTAAAGAAGCTTTCTTATAATTAAGTTAGATTCAGATTTTTGTATAAAAATAAATATCTGTGCTGTTGAGATGGACTAGGAAGCTTAGATTGCTGATTCATATGGTTCTTTTTGGTAATTTTTATATGCTTTGTAAAAGAGAAGAGACAAAGAAGTACATCCATGTTTGTATGCCTGTACATTTTTTGAGGGATTGCTTATTTGTTGGTAAGTGGTTAGGTAGGTAGCTAAGTAGGTAGGTAAGCCAACATTTTCCAGTATCTTTTAGCTTTCTAATTAAATGAAATAAAGGACAAGAACATACCTATCACTGCATCCAGTAGGCACTTGGTAGTTTTTTTTTAGGTGTTTTTTTTTTTATTGCTGTTAGTATTAAAAGAAGGCATACTAAGAAGTGATTTATCTTTGGATTACTATTCATATGACTGAAAGAATCATTGAAAGAATAATTTAAAAATATATTTTGTAATTCCTAGAATGTTTCTCATTTTATAGTCTAATATTGTCACATGAAAATCCATCAGTACTTTTCCCTTACGGAATTTGGGAAGTGGCAGAGGAAGGTGGGGCGGGAGGCAGAAGGACTCTTTCATAGTGGGTGAACATTCAGCAAACACAGAAAACTTGATAAAGACATGTTTCTGCCATGTACGTAAAGGTCAGCATTAAGCATATTTTATATTCAAGAACCTAGGTAATTCCCATTCTAGAGTCACGCTGTTTTGGTATAGGAATTTCTCTTTTTGTGGCCATAATGGTCACTTAATAGAAAGTGACTCTTCTTACTGGTGACAGCATTAATGAGCAGCTAGGAAAGGGTGAGGATCTGACTGTCCCAACATCAACCAAAAGTTTGTAATTGTGCTTTGCGTTAACTTGTCTAAACTTTAATTGACAGTGAAAATGAACTCAAATATCTTTCACCCCTCCTAGGATTCCCTAGTTTTTGTTTTTCATATAATTCTGCTTCTCTATTGAGTTGATCCTGTTTTGTGATATGAGGAAGTTTGGTATTCATGGCAGAGAAGGAGGGAAAAAAACAGGGAAAGACAATTGAAATACCCATTTATGATGGGATTCGGTTATAATAGTAATTTCTTTATCATTGCCTTCACTTCTTTTTGCTTTGCTTTGTAGAAATTTAATTGTAATTTAAAAGTGCAGAAGTTAAAAGTTTTCATTATCTTTCCTTGAAAATGGGCAGATTACGTTTGGTGAAACATTTTATACTTCAATCTGCAGTGTGAGAAATGAGATTTTAATCATGTCTTTTGGTAATTTTGGCTTATCAAAGTGCTTTCTTAGATAAAGTCTTCTTGAGGGAGGAAGACAAAATCTCATCCGATGGCAGCATTTTTCCCAAGGGTGGGTGGTATTTCAGATACAGGATAAAGACTTCAAACCACCATAGCAGAGTTTCTTTTGAAAAGAAAAAAAAAAAAAAAAAAAGGAAGGAGAAGGAAAAAGAAATTTCCCTTCTTTTGTTGTGCCTCATTTCCTCCCGCCCCACCCTGTTTCTTGCCCTGCTTAAACTGTCTGGCGCTGGCAGTAAGCGTCCTGCTGTTGTAGCCTTGGCCTTAGGTTTTTATGTGATGGAAGGTTGTCGCAGTCAGAGAAGAAGGTCTTTATTGTGTTTTCAAAGTGGCTTTTTAATGACTTGTAATTCCAGCACATGGGAGAGCTGTAAAGTCTGTAAGTATGGTGAGTGAGCAGCTGAAGAGGCCATTCATTAAGAGGCTGCCCCAGCTCTCTGGGGGGGGGGGGGGGGCACTCTCATTCTGGACTCCTGTTCTTTGTATTTTATAACTGGAGATAAAAATACCTGAAGAGTCACAATTCTTCCTCAGATAGAGTCACCTCAGCGTGGGACATTAATTCAAACAACTGGGAGAAAGTTACCTTTGTTGGGTGCATGGAGATATTTCACCTGACTTTGTTTTCCTATGTTTCGTTTGTTTTCAGTTTTAGATGTCATTAGATGGGGGAACTGCAGTTTAGCCAATCAGCTGTTCATTGACAGCCACATTTTTGGTTTGTTAAAAAAAAGAAAGATTCGAAGCAGTTAAAAGTGAGATTTTCTTTGGTTGTTTCTTTTAAAAAGTAGAGTTAGAGGCTCTTTCTCTTCCTTGCTTTGAGTATCATACTAAGCCCAAATGGTTTCTCAGTTTTTACGTTAAATAATTCCTTAGAAGCTTTAGATAGCTGAGGGTCATGAATAGACAGGGCTCCTGTCCTTGTAGAATTGATTGTCATCAATAATTGCCAAAGCTCAGCATTTTCACTTACTTGTATTGAATTGTTTCTCTCTTTCAATAAATTCCATGAGCCGCCTTGAAGAGAACTGCATCACCTATTCAATACTTTATTGTTTCTTACTCTAGGACCTATGATCTTTATGTAATCGTCCCATCTGTCATCTTTAGACACAAAGTCAAAGATGTGACTCAACGTGATCTTTGCATGAGTAGCTTTACCATACCACAGGGGTGCCTCACAATTGTAGCTAAACTTGCTTTGAATGCTTTCTATGTAATAGTCACTGTTCTAAGTACTTGACTTGTTTTAACTAATTTGACCCACAAGACAACTCTGTAAAATAGATAATATTATTATCCCAATTTTGCAGGTGGGGAAACTGAAGCTCAAAAGTTAAGAAAATTGCCCAAGGTTGCCATGTTTAAAAGTGGCAGAGCCAGGATTTGATCCCACATGGTAGGGAGTGCCCTCAAGAGGAGTTTTGGGGTGAAGCACATCTTATTTTCCCATGAATTCATGTTACAGTTGCAGAGATGTGCTTCATGAACTGGGTATCACTGCTGAGACATCATCGTCCTATTCCGTGTTGAATCATATTTCTTTGACCTACCTATTGGTTTATGCTTTACCTTCAGGAGGTTGTCCTCAGAGGTGGATTTGGCATCCACAGCCAGAATTGAGGGAAGAGCGATGAAACATCCAGGAACCTCTAACTTCTTAGACATTCCTGCTTAAAATAAAACATACTGTCACGGATCTGTATTTCGCATTATTATAGTATGTGTTCAGCACTGTTTCCCTGCTCCCAGAATTCTCTCACTTGCTTTTGCATGGGAATTTATGTTTCACAGAGCTGAGCTGCAATATCGAGCTTTCCCAGAAGGTGCCACCAAATAACAAATGGTGTCCTCCAGTCTGAAGATTTCTTCTTTTTGAATTATCTAGTTACATTTTGCAATTTCATTTTATAAGGTCACTAAGTTATTCAAAATGTAGGCTGTGCTTTCTTTGAATTAGGAGACAAGATAAAGCAATGATATAGGCAGAGGGTGGTTTTCTTTTGGTGTCTATGTAATTATTTAACCAAGTTTGAGAAATTGCTCTCAGTGGGTAACAATTTATGACTGTAAACTTTCAAGGCAGTGTCAACGTCCACAAAGAAAAATCACCCCTAAGAGGCTTCTTTAGGTCACTAAAGGTGAATGCACAGTGAGATGTTCCCAGATAAAGTCAAAGATCCTTCTATTAGTCAGGAGAAAATGGAAAAGCATTTACTAAAGTATTTGGAGACGACAGACTTTTGCCTTTGAATTCAGAAGACGTAGAGGATGGGGCTGTGGGGGGAGGCTGGGACAGGAGAAATATTCAGACTTAGTGACACAAGAGAAAAGGACATTTTCTTGCCTTTCTCAGTCATGGAAAGAAAATGTATGTATGAGGTCCTCAGATGTTTGTTGCTTTCAATAAATAAGATAATTACTAGGGTGTCCTGGTTTGAGAACTCAGTGTTTAGAATCATAGCATTAGGTTGGTGCAAAAGTGATTGTGGTTTTTGCAATTATTTTTAACCTTTTAAACCACAATTCCTTTTGCACCAACCTAATAGTTTTTTAAAAAATGAAATCGTTGACCCTTGCTTTGTTTTGTGCCCCTTATATACATATATCTTTAAATATGATAAACCATCATGTCACTTTGAATAACTACAAACATTTCCTTCTACACGTGTTTGTTTTTAATATTCTTTGATTACTTTAATGATATTCATAGCATTTGAAAATATGTATGTGGTAGGTACTCCTGTATTTAAACACTGTATTAGATGGTACAGATGGTATAAAATTAGGCTGAGCTTTGTAAAAAGGAAGGTATGATTAGTGTAGATGAGGGCTGGGATGGGCAGGAGAAGGGATTCTTGATCACAGGGAAAAAGACACCTGATGGCAAGTGTAGCAGACAAGTCTGCGTTGTCGTTACTGAAGATGAAGAGAGATCTTCTCAATGGAGCCCTGCAGTTAATTTATCAAACTGGTTTGTCGGGAGTGAAGGAAGCCTTATTGAACTCTATTCCATGCTAGGATTGTGCTGGAGACATTCACTCCGTGTCCTCTTATGTAATCCATGCAGTGTGTGAGATAGCTTTTGTTCTCATCTTACAGATGTGGAAGTAGCAGAGCCACAATTTGAATCTAGGTCTGACCAACGCCAAAGCCCATGCGTTTTTGTACTATTACCACTGATTAAAACTCCTTGAGAGAGAAATCACATTGAATTAAAACCACCGTGCTACTGATTAAACCTTTTCAAGAAAAATCGAATTAGCAGCATTACCTTTCTCACCATCTGGCTTCCTTTGGTAATGGTACCACAGTTCAGTGAAAGGAATAGAATAGGATATAAAATATAGTCCCAATACTTGGATATTTTTCTACGAATTATGGGTGTAAGGAGACACGGCTGTGATATTAAAAATGCAGATTAACTCATGCTTCTTATGCCTCAGTATCATTTTCTAAGAAGCAGAATGTCTTGAAAAGCTGTGGTATCTTAGGGTCTGTCCAATTGCTCTTGTTCACCGATGAACTGCCTTACTAGGGTGTTTCATATACCTCACACTCGGGGCAAGGACGTGGCCAGTGTTACTGTAAGAACGACCATCTACTGTACTGCATTATCTGAAGGTTGTACTCATGAAGGATATGAAGGAAGGAAGGTACGCTTCCTTGTCCTGGAACGTAGCCATACCTGGCAAAGGCATTATCTTCCTGGGCCTAGGAGGGGTGCTCCCGAAGACACGGTCCAAGAGCATATGCTTGGAATCAAAAGACTAGACAGGTTCAGCTTACTAGTGGTGAACTGTAAAATGTGGATTTAAATACTAGTGATGAGATTATATATAGATGCAAACTGCCACTCGGGTGTTAGTTCAGGCAATGATATTAATTATGACAGAGGCAAAGACTTGCTGTTTTTGTTTGGTAATTTATGAATTGTATTCTGTGAAGACCTGATGTTGGTAGGTGTTCTTGTAAAGATCGAGACACAAAGCTGCTGTCTAGGAATTTCACAATTTATAATCCACAGCCACAGTGTATTTTTTATTCCTGTACATGTTTCTAAAATGTCCTTTTCCATTTGGCCTAACCTTCGGGAATCAAAGCAGAGTCTCGCCAAAAAGTCCACCCTAGTTTAAAATGTTTATGTCTGACAAATTCTACTCAAGATGATGTGATATATTTTCAGTATTATAAAGTGCTCATTGTAATTTCCAGTTTCCTCCCCTTCCTCATTATTTTCTAGGGTTGTTTTAATTAAAGGTGAACATCAGACTTGTGGCTGATCTTGTGATAGGTTCTATGAAAGTGCTAGCTTATCTGACCATCTTGGGTCAGAGTCTCACTTCTCTTGCTTACCAAACCTGCCTTCATTGACTAGCAACTTGCAGAGACTTGCAGCAAGTCCTCCCCCTTTTAAAGATAAGCCGTGCATCCTCCTCCTTGCTTTGTGTAATAATAAAACCAATGAGTCTCCTAGTTTCCTCCAAAGAAACTGAGGTTTGCAGGAAGGTGGTGCTGCCCATCTCCTTATACTCATCGTATTAATAGTTCTCTTTATCTTTAGGAAACCTTCCAAGGCTTACTATGTACTCTTTTCAAGATTTAAGACAAAGTTTAGAAGCTATGAACAACTGTTTTTAATACAGCACTTACTTCATGATGGAGAAAATCATAGGATATTTAAAGCAGAATGACTTCAGGAACTTCCTTTAACTTGCGTCCTGCAGAGGACAGCTTGAGGCCAAGTTTCATAACTTGCCCAAGATCATGGAGCTCTCATTGCCCTCCAAAAAGCCCTAGGATGCAGGCCCCTAATTGATATGCCGTTATAATTTCCAGTTGGAGCACTTTACAATCCGTTACATGTCCCTCACTCCCTTCCCAAACTCTCCTCCACTTGAACATTTTAAAGTGGTTTCTAATGAGTTGTTTATGCCCATTAGATATAAGACCAGTGTCACTTCTTGGCCCTGAATCTCAGCCTGTGCCCCTTTGTTGAATGAATGAACCTGACATTTCATATCTTCAGCAGAATCGCACCTGTAAAGCTTCACGTCTTGTCTAAGTGAGGGTAGCGTGTAAGTCTCAGTGGATATTACAGAGATTAATTGGTGAAGAATTTGATAGATTTTGTTGCCTGGTCCTCCTTGATTGTCTCTGGGAAATTACCAACCAGAAGAATCGTCGTTTGATGTATTTCAGAGGGAAAAAAAAAAAAAATCACTGAGCAAAACAGAAAATGATACATTTAGATATCTGGGAAATCAAAAATCTTAATATTGCTTAATAATACAAACATACAAAGAGCTTAAAAAACCTCCCATGTAAATGAAGCATTTACTAGGACAAGCTGATATTCTTACCAGATGAAACCTGAATCCTGCTCCCTCTTAGCCTCCAGCATCTTCGGTACCTGCCTCTGTGTCCTGAGTTATTCAGATCAGTCTCTACGGACGGACTGAGGCATCCTTCATACCCAATACCAGCTGCTTACACATACACCTCCTCCACCTTTCCAGTTAACCTTGATGCTCTTCAGACTGCAGTTTCTTCATTTCCTTTCCCTTCACTGACAGACACCTCAAAAGCTCCCTTTTTCCTCAACCCACTGTGGTCTGGCTTTTGCTCTTGGCAACTGTTCTTAACACTAACAGGTGTTAAGGTCACCAGTGCCTTCCAGATTCTAATGTCAAAACCGTCTTCTAAGCATTAGGTTTTATCCTTCTGGCACCTTTAATTTGCTGTTCTGTTTTATTCCTTGGCTTTATTCTACCTACCCTGGTCTCTCTACGCACTCTCTGCCAGTCTCCTTTGCCAGCTGACCTTCCTCCACCATCCTTAAGTTGGCTATCGCCAGTCTCCTTTTATGTAATCTCCCTGGCCAGCCATCTAATACCTGTCTCCTGTCGCTTCTTTTTCCCAGGCCTTTCTCTACACAGCTATCTAACCCACAAATTTTGGAAGGAAATGTATAAAGACTATAAAACAGCTAGTTAAAATGGTGCTGGGGTCATTTTCAAAATCTGAATCTTTAATATTGCCATTTTTATAAAGCATTTCATTGTTTCAAAACCTCAGATGCCTGTGAGCTAAACACCAGATTCTCTTTAGCATTGTTTTTTGTTTGTTGTTGTATTCTTTTATCGTGGAGAATTTCAAATACACACAAAATATGCAGAGTAGCATAATGAATCCCTCACTTATCCATCGCTCAGCTTCGATAATTATTGACTGATGGCCAATCTTGTTTCAACTGTAGTACCACTACTCTTCCCCCAATATACTTTTTAATAAAATCCAAGATGTCATTATTTCACGTATAGATATTTCAGTGTGAACCTCTAAATGATAAAGGCTTTTTAAAAACAAAACTAAAATATCATTATCATATCTGAACAAATTAATAATTCTTAATATCAAATTTCTGGGCAAGTTTCCAGTAGAATCAAAATGGCATAAATTTGTTTTTGTTTTTGCAATTTGAATGAGGATCCAAATTAGGTCCATATCTTGCAATTTGTAAAACTGTCTTAAATTTCTCTTGATTTATAGGTTCTCTCTCATCTTTTTTTACATAAATGTTCAAGGAAACAATATCAGGTTGTCTTACAGAGTTTCTCAGTTTTGATTTTGCTGATAGTATCTTTGTGGTATATTTTCTGTAAATTAGAGTCATAGTCAGATTTAGGTTAGGTTTTTGTTTTGGATTGGGGCAGGACTATTTCATGGGTAGAATTGTTTCTTTCATCTAGAGGCCTGTAAGTTTATATTTTTGTGTGTATGAGGTTAGCACCCATTGGTGCTCAGTGCCTCTATGCATAGATTCATTAGGGGTTGCAAATTGGTGGTATTTTTATTCCATCATTCTTTCTTCATTTATCAGCTAGAATTCACCTATAAAGAGAAACTCTTCTACCTTTTGTTTAACGAGTAGTACAGTTTATATGGGAAAAATAAAACGTGTGATTCTTCACCCTCCCGCCCCTTTTTTTCACTAGTTTTCAAAAGACTGGGTTTGATTTTCTGGCATCCTTCAACAATGGCTCGTTTTTGTTTAAGCATTGCTTTAAGACTTCCTCAGTATGATCTTTCCACAGTCATCTTTCTTTGTTCTCCTTTTACTTTGGTGATCTTAAAAAAACTGTTAGCAATCTTCTGTTCCTTGACCATTCCATGCTATTTTATGCCCTAGTGAAATACCCTTGGTCCTTTAAGACCTGGTTAACTTCACCTCTACTTAGAAGCCCTCTAAATAATCTCCCCCACTGAAATGACCCTCATCCTCCCTCCTTTGTGCTCCCTCCATTAACAGTTTATGTATACTTTGATTATAGTTGTTATTCCCGCATCTTCTTGCATATTAAAAGGTTTTGCTCCTGATCAGTGGGATATTTTTAGGGCAGATACAGTTTCTTAATTACTTGATTTCTCAACTTTGTGCACTGTGCCAGACACTTAATTGGTGCTCAACAAAGGTTGAGTTAAATGGTACAAAGATTTACTTATATTTATATATATGTATGTATAGTTGGCGTATCCTAACGAATTAATTAATTAATTGAGGAGTCTCAACTATAATTATATCTGCATGATTTGGAAATGTGATTTTTGGCCCCTCACCTTATGGAGGTAGAGTAGACAGGCCCCAAGGAGTGGGAGAGCTCACCATATAAACACACATCTTGGCGCTCTCAGAGGCACACAGTTGAGGGTTTGAGCCACCCTTGTGCAGATAAATTCATAGAACAAAATCCTGGGACAAATTGTAGGCCAAAGTAAGCATGGTGTGTACATCAGATTGCACTTTACCTGCCTCTGTAGCCCTTGCTTTGTGTTAGACTGCAGGGAGCTAGCCAAGGAGTGTGGTGCTCTCGAAAACTCCCACAAAATGACTCGAAAAAATTTTTAACTGAGTCTACCATGAAGAGTAATAAACCACAAAAATAACAAAGGAGAGGCAAGGACCACAAATTAATCTTTTATTGAGACAGCAGAGTGACGTGAGAATCTAAAAATCCCAAAACATTTGCTTCTGTATTTTAAAAAAGCAAATAGTGTTCAGAGAAATTTCAATAACAGGATGTTGAAGTGAAAGAAATTTCTGCCTCCCTGTTTCCTATAGGGACTGTGCAGAGGCGTGATAACATGAAAGTTATACGACCACCTTGTTTTTGCTGTCTTTGCGATCATGAAATATGATTATATTTCTCCCAGTGTTTATATGTGCTCTTGAAATTATTGGAACTGCTAAAATACCACTTGTATACTGTATGAAAAGAACCATTTTTCCCCTTCTATTTCCTCAGGCTGCATAATTATCACGACAGATTAGCTTTCAATTAATAACCTTAATTTGGTTGTTAAATATTTATTAAACCATCACATTTGAGTATCAGCAACCATGCAATAAGATGCTTATTGTATATGTGGAAAAATGAATGAAAAAATGGTTGCAAAAGATTTAAGTTTCTAACCACAAGGGGCAAGCATTGTTAAAAAAAGAAGAGTTATACTGAACAGTAACACTCATGCCGAGAGAAACAAATGTGGAGGATGCATTTAGTTCCCCTAAGGATTTATATTGGTCAGTTTTCAAATATGTATTTAATTATACTCAAATGTGTATTTAATTATATTCATTAGAAGCTGCTAGCATTTCTAATGGTGATTTTAAAAGAGTCATGATTACACTATAAAACTAAAATTATAACCAAATATAATTTATCACGGTGGGAGATTGACTCTATTAAGAGAAAAAATGAACTGAAGACAGCAGCCATCATTTTGGAAAGGAAAATGTTATCACAACTGTCTTCTCTTATCTTAAGGAAAGACATCGCTCTAGCACATGCACTTTGAAACCTTATTAAAGTATCCAAAAATTTAAAAATTGATGGGTTCCCTCCGATCTTCAGTGCTGGGGATCCCCTAAGTCGGAATTTGCGTGCTGGTAGGTCCTGAACAGCTGCCCTTCTACCCAGCCCTTATGAGGCCCTGCAGAGTCTGCAACCGAAAGAAGCTCAGCTAACTAATTGGCCTGCCCTAATGCCAGGACTCTCCATTCCCCTGTGAAACATATTGGCTGTTGCCCACGGTCGGTGGGTGCTCTCATCCTTCTCCCACAGGTTCAGTGGTACATTCACCAAGAATTCAGCGTAGTTGTTCCCAAACATGTATGTCAGTTTTACTTGTAATTACATCAATTGTTATATAAACCAATAATATACACAAAAGGAATTGGTTTTTTGAAAACTAAATTGAAACCTGAGGCGGAGTCCCAGAAAAGAATTTGTTCTCAAATTAGATGTAAAACACTAAGAGAAAAAAAGAATAAAAACCTAAAAGGACTCTGCATTCTAACAGTTATGCAAGTCTCTGGCTTCTTGCTTATAGACGGTGATCATAGGTAATGCATTGAGTGTGATTTATGTAAAAGACTTTTCAGACTTTATTAAAAGAAAACTCCTTTACCCTACATCAAAAAAATTGGTTGATTGATGTATATTTATAAACTTTCAGGTAAAAGATCTAAGGGACGTGTGTGTGTGTGTGTGTGTACACGCACACATGCATGTTTTTTTTATGTGTTGTTTTTTTTAACTAATTCTAGAATCTTCTACCTGACAGATGTTCACTAGCCAAAAATCTTGACTGCTCTTCACCCATGATTCTGGTACTTTATTCTTAGATCCTTGAGTTAGGATGAGTCTTACTCCAGCAACAATGACCTGTTATCTCTACCCTGTTATTACATTTTATCAATGACGGTCTTATTCTTATCTCACCTCTTGCAGTGTTGTTTTCTAGATAAGTTTATAGGTTCAGTCAGCTTTGACAGTAGCCAGCCCTGCTAGCATTTCCCTTCAGCATTAATATGCTCATGAAAATGTACTCTGGACACGGGAATCTGCTTGTCACCCTAGTGCGTTGGGCTCAGGAAAGCAGGTTATCCACATTTTGCTGTGGAACACAGACCATGTATTTTTATTTTTATACACCAAGTGAAAATGGGGTCCCAGAAAGAATCTTAAGAACTGGGGAAAAGGTCTGAGTCTGACAGTTGTACTAGCTTTGTGATCTGGGGCAAAATACTTAACCTCTTTGAGTCTTAATTTTATAGTCTCTGAAATGTGAATACTATCTCCCCAAATTGTGTAAATCAAGTGAGTAGCAAACAGTACCTGGCACATAGTTGGTAGTCAGTCAATGCTAATAGAATCTGAATATTTCTAAACTAGTCCCCGTCTGCCTTTTTAAATAAAATGAGGAACCTGGTAATGCCCACTTCACAGATTGTTAGGGTTATATGTGTAACAGACATCCCAAATTTCAAAATGCTGCACAAAAGATGTCAAGGAGATGACTTCATCTAAAACAAACAAGTAAACAAACAAAAAAACTGAAAACATGCCCTACGTAAGCATTTTATTCTTCTAGTTGATGGATTTTATTCTGCTTTGATGTGAAATTGCCATTATGGATGCTTTGTTCATATGTCTTAGTTAACTTTTGTCCAGTTTGCTTCTACTTGTCTCTTGATTAAGACTGCGAATTTGGAAGATGAGGACTCTGCTTTCTCAGACAACAAGCCTATGTCTGTCCTGACCTCAAGGTCAGAAGATCCTGAAGTACAGTTAGCGGTGGCTCTTCTTTACAGGCATGCTTCCTTTTGCTGCACTGCGCTTTATTGTACTACATAGATGTGATTTTTACAAAGTAAAGGCAAGACTTTCTACCAGCAAACAGATTAGACTCTCTCTTTTGAGGTCCTTTATTCTCGTGGTCTGAAACTGAACCCGCAGTATCTTTGAGGTCTGCTTACCTGTTTACCTGCTGCTCAGCTGTCACTATTTTTGATGGCTTTTGAGCAGCTGAAAGCCTATAAAAATGCAGAGCTGGCTAACATGTTTTAATCCATCTAAGGGCATGTAATGTGCCATGCAAGAAAGATTTATTTTGCTTTCATTATGTGTGGTTGTGAACCGTGTCAGTAAGTCAAAGGAAAAGCTTTTAATTGTTACAGAGTACAGTTAAAAGGTGTTTAACCTAAATTTCTTTCCCGAATGCCAAATATCTTTCCAGATGAGAAAAAATGCCAGGTTTTGTCTGGTTAGTTCATTACAGAATGGGGAACACATAGCCAAAATCAAAAGGCAACACAGTTTTGCATTCGATTCATAGCTACATGTTTTAAAGTAGCTTTAAAAGTTACCCCATTAGTACCTTTTAAAGCTACCCATAAAATGCCACTTTACATCTGGCATCAGATCTATTAATTTGACTGTTATGAATATGTAGGAATATTTTTGAAAACTCCCGTGGTCTTGTAAAGCCTCCAGGCTGTTATTAGCGGAAAAATCTTGCCTTCTGCCAGGGCATGGAGCCAAGATAAGATCCTTAAGTAGATAACATTTAGCATTTGAAATAATAGTAATGAAAGAGAAGTCCACATGGAGCTTTCATGTTGTTATCCATTTGAAATATCCAGTATGGTGTTGGAGTCCGAGGGAGAAGATTAAGCAGATGTCAGGTTTGTTTCAGCAGGATGCACTGCTTAACCACCCTCCTTCCAAAGTGTTTTATGCCCAGCATCCCGGGAAGGGCACTGACTCATTTATTTGATCCATCTGTTGCCTTGGGAGACACTATGATTTGGTTCCTCCAACTATTAGCTTCACAGGTGGTGACCAATGAACTTGGGGAGATTATGGCCTTTCATAACTCCTGTGGGATCTTCTTTCACCTGCCCTTCTCTCGCATGGGTCACCTTGGACTGAAATCCCGCCCACCCTGGAAGAAAATTTGGGTACAGCTTCTTTAATACGCCCATTAAAAAAAAAATCAAAAGAGGCCAGGGCTTTTTATCTATTTTTTTCTGAAAACCTATTTTTCCAAATTCTTTCCCTGATGTTTTATTCCTTGTTTTATTGTCTTTTCTGGTTAAGAAATTAAAAACACTTTCCATGTTTGTTATATTTTATTGCCTATGAGGTAGGATTAAAAAAACACGGTGAATGTTTAAATTAAAAAAAATTGTTACGGTGAAAAACACATTGCCATTAACCCCCCTCAAAATAATCCTCCTTGCTTCAATCACACTTATCCCATCGTTCTTGCCACTTTCTGAAGCAATTCTGGAAGTCCTCTTTCATGAATGTCTTTAGTTGCGCTGTCATGGTTGCCTCGATGTCCTGAATCGATTCAAAACATTTACCTTTCATGGTCATTTTGACTTTGGGGAAGAGCCAGAAGTCTCATGGTGCCAGATCCGGTGAATAAAGTGGATGAGCACACACTGTAAATTTTATTTGACAGAAATTGCCGTACCGGAAATGATATGTGACACATTGCCTTTCTGTTGTGGTCAACAAATATGGTGAATGCTGCTGCCAAGTGCCATCCAATGGAAAGGCAAGGATCCTCAATATGGGAAGTGACGCATCGAACCTTAGTAACAGTGTTTGACAAGTGTCAACTTGTTCTGTGCAGTCAGGTGTGAGCTACGATTGAGAAAATTGTGTTTTAAAGTGTGCTGTAAATCTTCCTGCATCATGACACTGCTCCATGTCACATATTGCTTCTGGTATGGCAATTTCTGTCAAATAAAAACATCAGTGTGTCCTCACCCACCTTATTCACTGGATCTGGCACCATGCAATTTCTGGCTCTTCCCCAAAGTCTAAATGATTCAGGACATTGAGGCAGCCAGACAGCACAACTAAAGACACGAAAAAGGACTTCCAGAACTGCTTCAGAAAGTTGCAAAAGTGATGGGATAAGTGTGTTTGAAGTGAGGAGGAGTATTATGAGGGGGATTAATGGCAATGTGTCATTTACTGTAATATATTTTTATTTAAACATTCACCGTATTATTTGATCATACTACGTATGTGAAACACTTTCTGAATAAAGATAACTCCCAGCCAAGGTCTTATCTTGCAATGGTAGAGGAAAGTTACAATTGGTTCTATATTCTGAGTAGAGTAGTTCTTTCCTCCAGGTGGTAGAATTATATACCTAGACATGGAGCTGGCATCCTCTTAGTGGACTCCAAATTTGACTATTAGGGGTACTGAGTTAAATTATCACCATTCAATTTCCCTCCTTACTCCTCCCTCCCCTAAGGCCTTGAATTGTTAATTCTCTAACTCAGGGCCAGGTGACCAATAGGCTCAATTTCTGTGTAGGAAGAAACAGAGCTGGATTTCTTTAAACTGCTCACCATCCTATTGTTTTGCACAGCTGGCGTCTTATTTTGTGTTCAGGCTGGGAAGAGCTTCTCTGCCTCCTTGCCTCCACAGTTGGTAAATACCTAAAACCTTCATTCTGATTCTGGAAGAGGTACCTTCCCTCAACCCATTCCCCCTTTTTTTGGCAAGGCAGGGTGGGTGCGGGGCGAGGGGGGGAGTCCCCAATGTTTGGTCTCTCAGCCTGCAACCAGAAGCCTATGTGGGAATCCAGACAACTCTATGCTGTGTTGTACTGGTAAAAAATCCTACAAACTGTGTATGAGTCATTTTCCTCATCTGGAAAGAAGCAGGGATGGTAGCACTGAATGATTTGGTAGAGCTGTTGTCGAAGATAATTAAAATGACTACAAATCTTTTTTAGATGTGACGCTTTGCATAATGATAACTCTGATTAATCAATGATGAAATGCTTTCAAGTAGTGTCAAATAATCAGAACCAATTTATTATGTATGTTAAAACATCGATAATGTCAGTTACAAGCATATTTCTAGTTAGGGTTATCATTTTTTCTTGTTACTCTAATTTTCTGTGATTTGAAAGAATATTTACTGGTTACTGTTAAGTGATTGATACTTTAAAAAAAAACATGACTAATTATTACATAAGGCCAATAATGACTCTTTTTCTTTTTCAATTAGCATTATTTTTGCCAAACAATTAAAAGTAGTTATTTCGGGCACAGCTGTGGGGGTAAAGGAAGGCACTGCACATATTTATTTATAGGCTTCATTCATTGGCCTTTTCTTAGCAAATAACCTAAAACATTTAGACCTGTTTAATTGTATCATTGAATAATTTTTAAATCAAGGAGAAATCTGTGCAGCAAATCCACTGAAGATATAATACTACTGTTAGAGACAGTGTCACAAGGAATAATGTGAGTATTTAACTTTGGAAACGGAACAGTAAACATAGAGTGAGAAAGTGAGCACCATCTTCTATGAGTAGTTTTCACAAATCCTTAGATTCTGCAAATCCTTAGATTGATAAGTCCTGCGCTGTTCCTTAACAAAACTTGAACACTGAACTTGAAATATGCAGTAAAGGAGCATTTGAAAAGGACTGTGGCTATCACTAGGTTGTAATAGATTATTATACCCAGCTAATCTAATTTTCTTATTTTAGATTGACTAGAGAATGTAGTGGACTCATCAGTCTTTTAAAATACAGTAGGTTAAAGTGGAGGAGATATGAAAACCGGGTGACTCTTGAGATAGGTGTATTTGTACTGGGTGACTAGTGCGTTTAAACTCCATGTCAGCCAGTAAAGAGATCTCTTGTGGAGATGTCCTACAGACCTTTGCATTTTTTCTGTGTTGTTTGTTATTTTTACAGTGAGTTTCATAAAGACATGGAAGACAGGCTTACCAGTGACCCAAACATGGGAGGGATAGTGTATTTCGTATTATCCCAGAATTGTGGTTAGACATTCTAATCAAGTAGAAATGCTAGGCTAAACCCAAGAAAGTGAAATTTAACAAACATAAATGTAAGTTCCTTCATTTGAAATAAAATAATTCTTTTGATTAGTGAAGGATAAGGGAGATGGACTCCCAGAGAGAGTTTTCAAGGGGTGGGAGAATGATCTTGGAGATTTTATTGGATCATCAGTGCTATGTGAGTGAGTTTAATCTGAAACTATATTAGAAAAATTGCATGTCAATCATGGTAAATCCCGGTTTTGTTACCTTATGTACCCAGGAGACTACACCTGGGTCTTATGTTTGCTGCCACATGTTTGGTGCCAGCAAAGATGCTGACAAATTAGAAATGTAGGTCTAAGAGACCCATGATGGGTCTGGGAACCACCACGCACCACGCATAATTAAGAAAAGGAGACTGGGAAGAGACATAAGAATTATCTTTATTTTTTAAAACAGTGTTCTCGAAATTTCTCAGAGTGTTCTGATTCAATAGTGGATTTGGCTTCTTGGAAACTCAGGGAGCTGAGGTGGGATAAAGCAGCTTGGGAGAGGCGTAGGGTGAGCAGCTTGCACAATATTTATCCTGGGAGTTTCCCTCTCGCCCACACCGTGCACTGATTTTTGTGGCAAGCCACCGTTGATCTACCCCTCCTTAGACCACCTGTTTAATTCCATATCATTTTGTTTTCTTCTTTAGTTGTTTTTTTAAGTTTGTATAGTACCCAGTCTATAGTGTATCCAAGGAGTGTAATAAAATTGGAAAAACATTAGACCAGGTATATACTAAAATCTTAACTTTTAAAAAAATGCATAATTTCTAGTTGTTCATTAGACATCTATTATGTACTTGTTTTCCTTTGGTTAATTTCAACTTTAGAGGACTGCATTCGATGGTGACAAAGAATTTTATATTTTTACCCTACCTTGTTTTTGGAAAAATAGTGTAGTTTATAGAAATAGTGCTTATCTGCAGCAACATATGACTATATTTTAGAAAGGTAGATATGGAAAGTATGTCAGGGGATATATAAACATAGGATCCTTTTCATAAGCTGGCATGTTTTCTCATGAAATGGTAAATAAATAAATGGATGGATAGATGGAACGGGACAGTGATTCCACATTTTAGGTTTCTCTTTGATCCTCCCAGGCTCACTTGAGGCTGCTTCTTAGATTTAGCTTGCTGTCTTTGGTTCCATGCCTTAGTAACAATTCCCTCAAACTGTCTACCCTCTCTGCCAAATAAATGTGGGGAGAATCAACACAATTCCTTCCATGTCAAGTCTCTTATTTACCACTTAACATTTGTCATGTCTGCTTCCTTTTTTCTTTCTCTTACCACTTTTCTCTTTCCTAGAAATTAGCCAGAGTTGCTAGGACCAAGCAAGCAATCTAGTATCATCACTTGGCAAACCATTGTCCAAAGTCATAATCAGGGGAACTAATCTATATCTTGATCTGGTGGTAGTTACATGAGTGTATACATATGTAAAAGTTAATTGAGGTATACACCTACATTTTTGTACTTGACTGCATTTAAGTTATACTTCAATTTAACCTATGAAATATCTAATTCATCTTACTATTATAGGAAGGAAACTATTTCTTTGACTGCTAATTCATACTTCTAACTTTGATTTTAAATGTTTGAAGAGTAGTAGCCAATTCGTTACAGTTCTTCGTAAGTGTGAAATATTGAAACAAAAGGAAATTAAATATTAAACCATAAGCTAAACTGTAAAGCCTCTGTATCAGGGATCATATCTAGATTGTCCAGCACTGTTTCCCCAGGGTCCTAACACATTTCCAGACACATAGTAGGCACGTAAAAACAGTCAATAAAAGGAACATTTCTGTATGTATAACATTTACTGATAAGTTTTCACAAAGGAATTAACTCATGATTGTTTTTGGATCAGTATTTTTATCTTTGTGTACTCATATGTCTATTTTCATTTTACTTTAATCCTACTTTTTCTTTTTCAGTAAGTAGATCTTAGTCTGTGTAATGAGGTTTTAAGTTTTGTTTTCAAAGCCCTATCTATGTGTACAAACTTGGAGAAATATTAATATCTTTTCAGTTCTCTATTTAACCTTACCACCTTTTGCCTCTCAACATATTTTACTAATTTATATCCTTCTTAATGTAACACAGTCAAATCTACGACTTTTTTTTTTTTTTTCTATTGTTTCACATTTTATCTGTAGTTCATTGGAAAGATTACTGCCAAACTCACCATGAAATTCTCTTGGTTGATTCTTGTAACATTTCCATTTTAGCGACTTCCATAATAATCTGATGGGCGAAATGTCCCAAAGCATACGTAACAATTATATTTTAAATTCTTTTTTTTTTTTTAAAGATTTTATTGGGGAAGATGAACAGGGCTTTTTGGGGAACAGTGTGTACTTCCAGGACTTTTTCCAAGTTGATATCCTTTCAATCTTAGTTGTGGAGGGCGCAGTTCAGCTCTAGGTCTAGTTGCCGTTGTTCGTTGCAGGGGGTGGAACCTGCCATCCCTTGTGGGAGTCCAACTGGCAACCTTGTGATTGAGAGCCCAGGGGCCCATATGGGTATCGAACAGGCAGCCTTCGGCGTTAGGAGCATGGAGCTCTAACCGCCTGAGCCACTGGGCCGGCCCAACAATTGTATGTTAATCTTTTAAAAACATAGGGATTGATTGGGGCTGGCCGGTGGCTCAGGCGGTTAGTGCTCCATGCTCCTAACTCTGGAAGGCTGCCGGTTCAATTCCCACATGGGCCAGTGGGCTCTCAACCACAAGGTTGCCAGTTCGATTCCTCGACTCCCGCAAAGGATGATGGGCAGCGCCCCCTGCAACTAAGATTGAACACAGCACCTTGAGCTGAGCTGCCACCTGAATGGCTCAGTTGGTTGGAGCGCATCCTCTCAACCACAAGGTTGCCAGTTCGATTCCTCGACTCCCGCAAGGGATGGTGGGCTGTGCCCCCTGCAACTAGCAACGGCAAATGGACCTGGAGCTGAGCCGCACCCTCCACAACTAAGACTGAAAGGACAACAAATTGAAGCTGAACGGCACCCTCCACAACTAAGATTGAAAGGACAGCAACTTGACTTGGAAAAAAGTCCTGGAAGTACACACTGTTCCCCAATAAAGTCCTGTTCCCCTTCCCCAATAAAATCTTTAAAACAGCGATTGAATTAAATTGCTTCACTTGCAGAGTAAGAAAAGGAAAAAATGAATGAGCAATTGTCAATATACAGTATAATTCTAACAACTTTATTGAGATACACTTCACATACCTACAACTCACCCATTTGAAATGAACAATCAAATGGTTTTTAGTATATTCACAGAGTTGTGTGGCCGTTACACAATTTTAGAATATTTTCATTGCCCTGAAATTAAACCTCCTACCTTTTCGTTATCCCCTTTCGATTCCCTCATCTTCTCCAGGCCTAGACATTCACTAATCTTTCTGTCTATAGATCTGCCTATTCTGGACAATTCATATCACTGGAATCACATAATACGTGGTCTGTTGTGATTGGCTTCTTTCACCTAGCGTATTTTCCAGGCTCATCTGTTTTGAGCATGTACCACAAATTAATTCCTTTTTATGGATGAATAATACTCCATTGTATGGATATACTACACTTTGGTTATCTTTTCATCAGTTGAAGGGTATTGGATTGCTTTTACTTTTGGCTGTTGGGAATAGTGCTGCTAGTTTTACCTAATGTGTTGTTGATGAAACAGTACCTTCTGATTCTATAGCAGTATTCAGAATCCCTGACATTCTTAATGGTGTAATTTTTAAAATTTCTCCTTAACTCTGAGCATCTTGAAAAAGTTTGGAGAATTTTGATAGCATTTGAAGGAGATGGGTAATTTTTCTTACCAGTGGAATGTCCCATCGGGTCAGTCATTTAGGTATCCTCAGTACAAAAAATGAAGTAAACTATATGCCCCCACCCATATCTGTATTGCTGGTGGGGATAATTCTTATATAATACACCTATTTAGAAAAATATGGAAATCTTTTAAATTTGCAGTTTGTTTTTAACACCTACGTTATTATTGTTGCTTTTTGGGGGGAGGGGGAAATCTTTCTTTAAAAAAAAAATTCTACCATCTTCATCAACCTTTGATTTTACTTTTTAGCTGATTGTTCAGTTTTGTTATTTATTAGAGTAAGTATTCAAAAGAAGTCAAATACAAATTTTCTGATTTACTTTTTTGTTTTGAGGTTTGTACAAGAAGCAATTTGGTTAAAAATTCTTGTGTAGGAAATTTCTTCTAGGTTAGAAAACATTGATCTTCATAAATGTCAATTTGAACTTAAAGCACACATGCTTACTTTATTTGGTTAGATATTTTGGGCAATTGTGACATTGAAACCCCACCTCCTCCACCATGAGCCAGTCCTATATTTCTATTTACAGAACTTGAACTTCCACATATCTAAAACTTACTGATTTTATTTTATATTTCCAGAATGTCATGTAATTGGAATCATACAATGTGTAGTCTTTTTAGACTGGGTTCCTTCACTTTGCAATATGCATTAAGGTTCCTTCAGGTGTTTTTGTGGCTTGATAACTCATTTCTTTTTATTGCTGAATAATATTCTATTGTATAGACATACCATAGTTTATCCATTCATCTACTGAAGGACACTTTGGTTGCTTCTAGTTTTTACTGATGATGAATAAAGCTGCTATAAATATTCATGTGTAGGTTTTGTATGGACATAGCTTTCAAATCAATTGGATAAATTCTAGGATTGCTGGATTGTATGGTGAGACAATATTTAGCCTTATAAGAAACTACCAAACTGTCTTCCAAAGTGGCCGTATCATTTTGCATTCCCACCATCAATGAATGAGAGTTCCTGTTGCTCCACATCCTCCTCAGCATTTAGTATATTGTCAGTTTTTAAAAATTGTAGCCGTTCCAGTAGGTGTGCAGTTGTTGTTTTAATATGTTAATTTGTTTTAACTTGAAATTCCCTGATGTTAAATTATGTTGAGCATCTTGTCACATACTTATTTGTCACATATGTATCTTTTTTGGTGAGGTGTCTGTTCAGATTTTTTGACTATTTCTTTTCTTTCTTTTGTAAGAAATCTA
Source organism: Rhinolophus sinicus (assembly GCF_036562045.2). NCBI lineage: Eukaryota > Metazoa > Chordata > Mammalia > Chiroptera > Rhinolophidae > Rhinolophus > Rhinolophus sinicus. The sequence goes on from NC_133754.1 coordinate 125,082,874, forward strand.
TCCTGTTTACCATTTATTCCGAGAATCTAGCATAATGTCTGACATTTTGAAAGTCTTTATCCAATATCTAACTGTTGAGTAAATCACAGTATTTACATACTGTAAGTACCAAAAAAATGTATACAAGAGGACACTGGTCAGCGTTGCTCAAGCAGCAGTTCGCCGTAATCAGAAGTGTCTGGACGCTGATGGTAACCACTTCGAGCACCTCTTCTACTTGCAGAAGTGAAACATGACTTGTGTTTGTCTTTTGTTGTCGGTATATATTAACTATTACAATTTTAAAGGGTTTTTCCTTTCTTAAAATGTGTATACATTTTTTTGGCACCCTCTGTATATTAGGCAGCTGGTAAAATGATACAGTAGAATAAAAATAAGAAATGGTATGGGAATATTTTCATCATACATATATACAAATGTATATGTGTATTGGGTCATCATAATGTACACTTCGAATATCTTAGTTTTATTTGTCAGTTATGCCTCAGTAATGCCCCCCCCACAAAAGGCATAGTACTCTCTTAGCACCCTAGAACCTCCCATCACTCCCATCATGTCCCCTCATTTCCAGAGGTAACCACTACCCTGAACATACATTGGTTTTGCCTGTTTTTAAATTTTATGTAAATAAGATCATATACGATGTAGCTGTTTGTGTATGTGACTTACACTCTATGTTCATGAGTTTCACGTAGGTTGTTATATTTACCCAAGTCTTTTGCCCAGTTTACTGTTGCATTTTTTTCCTATTATTATTTTTGTTCTTTCAGTCATGTTTATAGGCATTAAGTATACAGGGTCATATGTTTTTGTTTCAAAAAATGTAATATTATTGTATATCTGTACATATATGTAAAACTTACCCATTTTTAAATCCTTGAACTTTTGAAACATATGACTTGGTCTTCCTAAATGAGTGACCTTTGGACAGCCTTCCTGTAGGAGTTTGTAGTGTCTTTGGAATTCTACGTTTGTAACTTTTTTCCCAATTGCCTTTTCCAAGATGTTGCTATGTCAGAGGAACTGGCAAAGAGTTTATCTGGTAAAGAGTAATTTATTTTATTGATGAGACTTTTTATTTGTACACATTCACAAATATAACTGGCATGAAAACTCACTCTTCACGGTAATATATCACAATTCTGTCTTACACAGTAACTCTGAGAAAGTTGGACAACAAGGTCAGAGCATTGCTCTTTCAGGGGGCAGAACAGTTTAGTTGCCATAGGACAAGAGTGTCTTAAAGGAGCTGAAAACCATATACCTAGTGAGTGAAAATACCATTGGTGTCACCATAAGAGCAGAGTGGCCAAAATTAATAGTCATAAAACGCAGTTGGCATTTCTTACAGGGAATTCTCTGAGGTCTGGAATATTCACTGTGGTTATATATTCTCTTGGCTATATCATTCCAGAACATCTTTAGAATAGAGTTTGGGGCATCCATGGAATGGCGTCTGTCACCTCCAGTGATGTCTGTGGCAGCTGAAAGCTTCTATTAATAGGCTTTATCCACTCCTGCAAGTTTCCTTACTCTGGTGATTTGGCCTCTAAACAAATCTGGATGACAGGAACCAGACCAACTCCTTCTTGATCTTTCTTTAGCAAAGCTATAGCTAAGAAGAAAAACCACACAAATTTCAGAAGTTACCTTACGAGACTTTGGTTTTATTGGCTTTGGAGGGAGCAGCCCTGGGACTGCTGACCAGATTGATATTTAAATGATCCTTCGCCCCACTCTTACTCTAACTTCAAACTTTCTCATTTCAGATAACATTATGTAAAGTATGTGTCTTCACATGGTGCTTTTTGGGACCCTGTTCGCCAAATAGCACACATCTGTACTTGTTCTATGTATAGAATACAGAAATGTCAGTGCCAACTAGAATTGGTAATTGGTTTCAACCTAAGGGACTGCAGTGGTATCCTATCAGACAGAGCTAAAGTGAGGTGATAGGCCAGATCACTATAGGGAGAGACTGGATTGCAAATATCTCAGAAGACAGCGATTCTAGTTTCTTCTAAAATGAATCTTTACATCAATACCAGAAAGAAAGCATTGAAATGGCACCTTGTTAGACTAAGTGTTATTTCATGGTGGTCTCACAATTAGAACTTTATTGAAATGGAATGCTGTGCCAATTACTGTACATGGTTATATGCAACTCCTATAGGTGACTTTTAAAGAAAGCACTAACCTAGAATACTGGTTCTCAACATGGGATGATTGTTTTCCCTACCCTTCCTTCTCCCCGCTACTTTGCAATGTTTGGAGACGTTTTTAATGGTCATGACCTGGGCATGTGTATGTGTGGCGGGTGCTCCTGGCATCGAGTGGGTAGATGCCAGAGATGCTGCCAAACATCCTGCAATGCACAGGACAGGCCTCATAGGTCCAAAATATCAATTCTGCCAAGGCTGAGAAATTGGATACTGAGCAAAAATTCTTAGCGGAGGTTACAGTTTATCAGGGCAAATTATTAAATCTTTCTGAATTCCTTTTTTTAAATTTGTTTTTCAATTACACTTGACATGCAGTATTATATTAGTTTCAGGTGTATATCATAGTGATTAGATATTTATATAACTTATGAAGTGATCACCCCAGTAAATCTAGTAGCCACCCTGCACCATCCATAGTTATTACAACATTACTGACTCTATTCCCTATACTATACTTTACATCCTCATGACTATTTTATAACTACCAATTTATACTTTTTAATCTTTTCCCACTTTTCACCCATTCTTTCCAACCTCCCATCTGGCAACCATCAAAATATTCTCTGTATATATGAGTTTGTTTCGTTTTTGTTTGTTTATTTTGTTTTTTAGCTTCCACATATAAGTAAAACGATATGGTATTTGTCTAACTTATTTCACTTAGCATAATACCCTTTGGGCCATCCATGTTGCAGATGGCCAGATTTCATTCTTTTGTATGGCTGAGTAATATTCCGTTGTGTAGATGTACCACTTCTTTATCCATTCATCTATTGATGGATACTTAGGTTACTTTCATATCTTGGCTATTGTAAATAATACTGCAATGAATATATGGATGCATATGTATTTTTGAATTAGCATTTTGGGTTTCTTCAAATAAATACCCAGATGTGGAATTATTGGGTCCTTCTTTGTCTCTTGTTATAGCCTTTGTTTTAAAGTTTATTTTGTCTGTTATAAATATTGTTACCCCAGATTTTTTTTTTTCATTTCAATTTTCATGAAATATCTTTTTCTATGCCTTTACTTTCAATCTGTGTGTGTCTTTTGATCTGAAGTGAGTCTCTTGTAGGCACCATATGTAAGGGTTTTATCCATTCAGCCACCCTATGTCTTTTGATTAAAGCATTTGATCTACTTACATTGAAAGTAATTGTTGATAGATATGTATTATGGTAGATAGGATAGTATATGTACTATTTTATTCATATTTTTTGTCTTTTTTTTCCTTAAAGAAGTCACTTTAACATTCCTTGTAATACTGGTTTGGAGGTGATGAATGTCTTCAGTTTTTTCTTGTCTGGGAAGCTCTTTATCTGTCCTTTGATTCTAAATGATAACTTCGCTGGGTAGAGTAATCTTGGTTGTAGGTCCTTGCTTTTCATCACTTTGAGTATTTTATGCCAATCCCTTCTGGCCTGCAAAGTTTCTGTTGAGAAATCAGCTGACAGTCTTATGAGAACTCCCTGGTAGGTAACTAACTGCTTTTCTCTTGCTGTTTTAAGATTCTCTCTTTGTCTTTAACCTTTGGCGTTTTAATTATAATGTGTCTTGATATGAGCCACTTTGGGTTCATCTTGTTTGGGACCCTCTGCTCTTCTTGAACTCATAGGGCTATTTTCTTGGCCAGGTTATGAAAGTTTTCCATCATTATTTCTTCAAATAGGTTATCAATTCCTTGCTCTCTCTTCTCTCCTTCTGGTACCCGTATGATGCGAATGTTGGTATGCTTGATGTTGACCCAGAGGCCCCTTAAACTATCCTCATTTTTTTGAATATTTTTTTTCTTTTTGCTGCTCTGATTGTGTGTTTTCTGATACCTTATCTCCCAAATCACTGATTCAGTCCTCTGCTTCATCTAATCTACCTTTGATTCCCTCTAATGTAGTCTTCATTTCTGATTGGTTCTTTTATATATTTTCTATCTCCTTTTGTGTGTTTCCTATCTCTTGAATTTCTCACTGAGATCATTGAGCATCCTTATACCCGCCCAGTGTTTTGTTTAGTTCTTTATCTGGAGTTTTGTTCTGTTCTTTTGTTTGGGACATGTTTCTTTGTCTCCTCATTTTGGCTGCCTTCCTGTTTTTGTTCTTATGTATTAGGTGGAGCTGCTATATCTCCTGGTTTTAGTAGAGTCCCCTTATATGGTACTCTAGTGTGGTCTGAAGCCTGCCACTGGGTGTGTTGGTTCTGGGGCCTCTTGGGAGAAGCTCTGGTGCAGGCCAAGTTCAGCCTCTGCCTGTGCCCTGCCCAGGACCACTTAGTATGAGCTATATGGTGATCTGCAGATGGTTGCCACTTGTGTTGGGCTTGGAGGTGCCTGGGAGAGGCTAAGCTATGAACTGAGGCTGCTACTAATTACTAGCTTGGGGCCCCATAAGAAGAGGCATGGGGCACACCAAAGCCTGATGCTGCTTATTTGGGATTTTTGAGAGATTTTAGGAAAGTTTCCAGCATGAGTCAAGACAGGCCATTTTTATTGAAAAGCCACTGGAAGCAGCTTGGGTGGGCCCAAAAGTTGGGTGGGGCAGGAGTCTCAGGGAATCACCAGGGTGGGTTGAACAGTGGTAGCCAGGTTGATGGAGACTCAGATATGGTGGCCACCTGTGTCTGAATGCCAGGATGAGGGAGGGCTCAGCAAAGCAACAATGGCCTCTGCCAGCACTTCTCTCTGGGAGAACGCTGCCCCTCCAGCCCTTGCCCTGCAGCCAGACAGTTCAATTCCTCCCCATATGTCCCTGGTGCCTTTTGAGCTGCGGCCCCAGTGCTGGAAGTCAGAGTGAGTGACTGTCAGCAAGTAAGTCCATGCGTGGGCCCTTTAAGAGGAGCACCTGGGACTCCAGCAGCCCTCCATCTCACTCAGCCATAGTCTTCTCTGGTTTTCACAGCCAGAAATTGTGGGGACTTCTCTTACTGGTAATGGAACCTTGGGCTGGAGAGCCTGGTGTGGGGCTGGGACCCTTCATTCCTCAGGGGGTACCTCTGCAACTGAGATATCCCTCCCATTTTTTGGACCAGCCCATTCCATGTCTCTGTCCCTCCTACCAATGTTGCTTCTTCTGTATATATTTAATTATAGGACACGTGTTCAGCAAGTCCTCAGTCACTTCTCAATGATGGTTGTTCTGTAGTTTAGTTGTAATTTTGAGGTGGTCATGAGAGGAGGTGAGCACAGCATTTACCTACTCTGCCATCTTGACTGGAAGCTCTTTTAGAATTCCTCTTGAATACGAAAAAGTATTTCTTACTGCTTTAGGGTGGTCTCAGTTGAGCCAAGAAAATATATTTTGTTATTTTTCTTTATGTATTTCCAACATAATTATGTAAAATTTTTTGAAAAGTACAGAGTTGTTTTATAAAGAAAAAGTAAAACACATGATCCCACCACTCATTTGTACATTTCCTTAAAGATTGGAAATATCATGGAACAGAATGGTTTATCCATCAGGATATTCTCTTTAGAGAAACCAATTGAAAGATAGTGGAACTTTCCCTGGGCTTTTATCCTGCTTATGTTATCTTTTCCAAGTCCCCTTTCTTTCAAATAATACTGCCATCACACAGTTTCGGGTCATTTTATCAGAAAGTGATTATTTAAACTGTAAGTACCTTAGTAGAATTCCCAACATCAGGAATTCTTATCGATATTTAAGTAGAAAGAGGAAAATTTTTATAATTACTTTTAAATTTTTGTTGTGTATGTGTTAATAACTTAGAGATTTTTATTTAGTGCTTCTATTCATGATAGGTTTCATTAGTAAATAAAAGTATTTTGTAGCTCTCCAGTTTAAATCTAGAGATAGCATTTTTACTTTCTGGGTGAATTTTTAGTTGATAATGAGATCTAAGATAGCAAGGGAGAGGAAAAGACCAGATATTCTAGACCACCACACAGTAGTATCCCTGAACTTCAAAAGCCCCAGGAGGGTGCAGCTGGGGAGTGCTGTATTTTCTGTCCTCTTGGTGAGCTAAATTTGGTTTGGCAGAGAATTTTTAGGAGTAGATAAGGCTCTGTGAGTAAAACTTTGCAGTTTTAGCCAAAGAAAACAGACTGGAGATTTGATGACTCTATTTGATTTATTAGTGCCATATGCAGGGCCTTTTGATCTTCAGGATTCAGTAAACCAAGGAATTGATATTTATCAGAACTCCATCACATGGGAAGAAATCTTAATTTGCCTGTAGTGTTGATCCTAATGTAATTATCCAACACCTGCATCTGATTGATGATAATTGTGTTAGGATATATTACATTTTAATAATAGGTAGAGACAAACATTAAAAACAAGTTTTTGAATAGCATGAACATTGGAAATCTTATTTCTCAAGTACATCAAATTTACTTTGTTCAGTATTCAGCAGGTCCTCCACTAGTGTCATTTCATTCAACATTATTTTGTTATAATGTTAATGAGATGCTGTAAGAACTTAACTCTTGTTTATATAATTAGCCTATGGTAAAATTGGTTGGTTATATGTTGTTTCGCTAAAAGTCACAGGACCTATTGATGACGGTAAGTGAGGACTTACTGTATAACAAAACCTCTTTCTAGGCATGTAGGAACTGCATGTAGTGATTGTGGTTTTTAAAGAAAAAAGGGAAATAATTTGACATTGATGATACCACACGAGCAGATGTTTCATAATAAAGGCTACTTACAATGTTAATTTGTCAGACAACATAAAGGAGTTTCAATTAAGTTTGAGGTTTCACCCCACTTCTGAATTCCTTTGTAATACTTTTGTAAAGTAGCAAAAACCACAGGACACATATTTCTGCCATTAAGCCAGCAGAATCCATCTGTTTTTTGTCTTTTTACTACTAAGACAAGTTAACATATGACAGAAGTATATATGTCTGCAAAATTGAGATGAAATGTCAAGAACAGTATTATGGTATTAGTATTTTCTTTAAGTGGATCTTTTTCTTGAGACTCTTGGGGCCCACATTTTTCCATAGGAGGAAAAGCTTTTGGGGCTCAGTGAGGGGAATGCCCTACATAAATTCCACTTTCTTTTTTTCTGTGAATTCTTAATTATTACTTGACCAGGCACTTCTTGCCTGTAGATGATTTGTACTTAGATTAACAGTTACATTTTAATTTTATTCTTTGTGTATTCTGTTGCTATAGAAGTCTTTTCTAGAATGTCTTACATATGAGGCATTGACCGAGGCATTTTATCAGCTTCCTGCTCCAAGACAGGTTTGAGGGAAAATAAATTTTGGATCAGTCTAAAGGTCATGGCCTTTTTTTCTTGAAATGTCAAATATATTTTAGGGAAGACTGTCACAGGGGAAGAGGGTGAACAAACCAAATGGACTCAAACATGACTTTTCTTATATCATACTTTCATGGTTATTCTTATTGATGATAATAGTACCTAATTATTTAGTCATCATTTATTCCATGTTGTGTCCTAAATACTTTACTTGCATTATCTAATTCTCATAGTAACTATATGAATGATTGCTGTTATTAATTCCATTTTCCCACTTGAAAAATGGAGAACCTGACACCTGAAGAGATAATGTTATTTGGCTAAGGTCACACAGCTAGCAAGTGGTGGAATCAGAATTTAAACCAGGTCTGATGTTTCCAAAACATGGGTTCTGAATAATTTTATTATTCCATTATTTCCACCTTTACCCTCATATTAATCTTGAGTTTTCAAAGTATTTGACATTTAGATTTAGTGCAAAATTCATCTCACAAGTAAAATATAGTTATTTTAGGTTTTTTGCCTTTTTAAAAAACTTTCCCTCTATTGTAGCGCATTTGGCTTTCTACATCTCACTATTACATCTTAATATATATATGAATCTCACGATGTGTGCATATGTACAACACATATGTACATATGAAGATACATACAACACAGCAGTTGTCCATAGCAGCCTCCAAATAGTGCCCTCTGTGTTCTCTGTTTTTTCTTGTTTACTGGAAAATGTTACTGGAGCCCCAGTAATGAATAGGGGCTTAAAGTTCATGCTTGGTATCTCTTAACTCTGCTCCTCTTTTTTTGCACAAGAACATGTGATCCTCTGTAGTGACTTTGCCCTGTTTATGGAGTGTATGCTATTACTGACAGGATGGGCAGGTTTTACAGTTAAAATATTCCTAAAACACAGGTCTTAAAACGGTTAAAATACGTATAAGACAGACCAATCCTGGAACCTTTACTTGGTCATTTCTTTACAATGTGCTTCATAAAACTCTGCAGGCTAGATAGAGCAGGAAGTTTACTCAACTGACTTCAGCTGATAAATCAGACTGACTTTGGGGAAATGTTCTGGAATACTACACCAATGTGATTCAAGATCTGGTATACTAGGAGAGATAGTTTAGTGTTTGACATCTGATCTCTCTAGCAGAATGTATGCTTACCACACATACAGTAGTATCAGATGGAAGAAGCTAGTTTCTCAAACAGTTTGAGATGGATGTTTGCTTCTGATTAGCTTGTGTGTGTGTGTTGGATGAATGAGCAATTGAGAAATCATGACCATGTGTTTGCTGTCATTTAAACTGCCAATCTAATCTAAATATACATGTGGGTGCCTAAGGAGACTTCTTTCTTTTCAAGAGGATCATTCTTAACAGCTCTCAACTCCTTGCTGACAAACATGAACTTTGGGGCACTTCTGTTTTCCTGAGGGCTACGCTGTTTTCTTTTAAATAAGGTGAGGAGGATTTCTTTGCTTGCTGTATTTCTTGGATTTAAAGGCCAGCAGTATGTAAAGTTTATTTACCATGAGCAATAACTTCATAGGAAAGATAGCTTCTAGGATATTATACAAGGTAGCAAAAGAAGTGGATGATGATATAAGTAAAAGACATAGAGGGTTTCAGTGTACAGAAGAATTCAGGAAAACCTTGTTAGTTTTAGATCACTAATTTGCATATAGCATGCTTTAATCTCGTTAATAAAAAATTAGAGAACATGTTTATAAAAGAGGAGGTATGATTTTATAATACCTCATTATATAATAGAGTCTGTATATGCATTTCCATGCCCCTTCCCCCCCCCCCCAGAGTTCTTTAAGGTAGAAAAAAGATACCCCTTCCCTCTGACTTCAAAGTATTTAGACATATTTTATCTACCCAGAAATTGCTGAAATACATATTAAAGAAATTGAAGTTTTCTATTCATGATTGTAATATTATAGACTTCCTTTTATTTTCTTAGCGAAGCTAAGGATTAGAGTTATAAATATCTTACTAATCAGAATGAATCTTTTTATTTAGGAAAGAATAATACTATTCATTTTGTCATAATTATATAGCTTATCATATTTTGAAAAGCCATATATCCAAAATGTTTTTCTTTACACATTCACATATTTTTAGATATAAAAGCAAACAGTGTAAAATTTGACTTACTAAAAATAACAGAACACCCCTTGTCATCTAACCACTAGAGTATTGGATAAAAAAACTAGTTACCACTAAATTGCTCATTAAAGTGTTATTTCCTTAGTATTCTTAATAATCCTAGAGAAACTATCTTATTGTTAAAAATTTATTGCTATGTAAATTCTTACACATGTACGTGTTTTAATGTTTAGTTTATTTTATACTATATGTCTGTTTGAATAGAATTTGGCTTATAGATTATATATATGACAAATATAAACTGAAATAAGTACTAACAAAATTTAAAGAACACAGCATAGCATTAATTCAGAGATAGGCAAATTTTATACATGGACAATAAGGTCTGCAACTTTTTTCTTAGAGAAATATGAGAGTTACGTAGTTTTATATTTGGAATATCAAAACCTGCACATTCATTGGCAGAATAAATTTTCCTGGAACTGTATGTAGTGAAGGAGAATTTATCATATAGGTCTCTAAAATTAAATGCAATCACTTGATGTCCAAATAGTTTGTTATATGTAAATAGGCAAAGTAATTTCAAGTAAATGCTAATCTCAGTAAATTAAAATTGTTTTTCTCATGGGGTAGAACATACTGTTTTTACCCAGACATGGAAATATCTAAAGGTTTAAGAAACTTTTTTTTTGAATATTTCCTTTTTAAATGTGTTCATTCCAGTGTAATTTCAGAGAAAACAGAAGCTGATCAGAATAAATCCCTTTCATTCCAAGAAGAGTCATATTTAGTAAATTCTATCCTAAAGCAGTAAGCGGAGCCTTCGTGCTCCTGCAAAGCTAGTCACCCCTCTCCTTTCCCTCCCTCCCTCTTTCACCCTTCCCCCCGTTGCTCAGCCCACACTCAGGGAATTGTGCAATTTGCTCAGTTCACCAGGACAATTATAAGAATAATAATGTCAATATTTCTAGTTTTCTTTCAAATTTTCAGTTTATAAGATAACACCACTTTCCAGACTAATTTGACTTTCAAGTTTCTAGCAGCCAGCTGGTAAAGAGGATGTGATCTATTACACATTTCACATTGTTCATGACATGAAAACCAATCTCTTAGGAGATGTTTAAGTCAAATGCAATTAAGTGGAAAGAAGACTCTGTGTTTTCTCTTTGCTTTTCAGCACATGGTCTTTTAAATGTAGTGGATAAAAAGGTAGTAAGTAACCTTTGCTGGGTAGAGAGAAATTTGAATGCCATGTTATAAACTAAATGTTCCAGAACTTTAAATATAATGTATATATTTGAAACATTTACACACGTGTGGATAGTGAGGTTTATAGAATTGAGCTTTTCCTGAATAATAATTCTGAGTAGAAAATGCGGTTGTTTTATGAAGATTAAAAACAAGTTTAGGCTTTTCGATCATTCTTGAAATATTGAAATTGAATGAGTTTCTGAGGATCAATTCAGAAACAGTTCCAAACCATCGTCTAAGAATGCTGTAAATCATTTGTGTCGCTGCTCTAATTGAACAGCGTGGCTCTAAACCCTCATTAACTTGTCTGTAAGGAAGAGAAAATTGAGGAGAGTAAGGAAGAGAGAGGCCGAGGAGAACTCTAGCCGGTGCTGTCCTGAGCTGCCATTCTTGAAGGACAATCCTTTGAGCTAATTTCAGTCTCATAAAAAAAAAATCTATTTAGTGATTAGTAACCAGTGGATAAGAGCAGAATGCCCAAGTGAATAAAGGCCATAAATACTGAAGTCCTTGGGATAGCAGCCTGTAAAACTGTCAGAAAGCATTGCTGAAGTGACAAAAGATAGCCCGAAGTAACAAGAAGTGTTCACTCACCAGGCAATACTCCATATTCAAAGACAGAAGATGTAATTTAGTTTTCTTAAAAAATAGAGGTTCTTCCTGAATCCAGTACCTGCCCTACTTTAATTATTTTGTTTTGGATGGTATCTATTTACTTTTAATTTATGGTTGATTGCATTTGCTGGTAGGAATCACGAGGCCTGTTTAAAGATAGCTGTGTTTCCAAAAGTAGAACTATGATCACTGAAACTTCTGTTTAGATCCATCAAGATCTACTTACTTGCTAAGAATGTGCAGCATAACTAGTGAGTGGGTAAGTATGTGTGTGTGTGTGTTTAAAAGGCAGGTGGTTAGGAATTAAATGCTGACGAGTGCCTTTCTCTTAGTTTTAAATTAAAGTCTAAAGTTCCCAATTCTTAAATATTTCTCCCTAAGGGAAAAAAAAGATAAATAAATAAAAACAGAAGAATGTAAGTCTCTATAAAAAACTGTTTTGTTATTACTGCACAATACTGAGAAAACATATAATTAAAGTCTTACCAGGCAGACTTTAGATTTGTTTTTAGGGTTAGGGAAAATTCAAGATGATGGAATCAAAGGCCTTTATTCGAAACTCCCATTGTTCTAACTATGATGATGATTTTATGGCATTTGAATTACAGTGTTAGCAATCAAAATGATATGTTCCACAGTTTTACAGTATAACCTTCAAATCCCAAATGTGTGTTTTAGAGATGTGTTTTGGTGTATTGAAAGTGTTGTGCTTCTTCAAGTTAGAGAATTTTATCAACTTACGAGTATTTGCTGTTCAACATCCCGGCTGTGAGAACTGGAGGTGTCATTCAGTTGAAGGGAGCAGATGTTAAAGGTTCTTGCCCCTGCCTCCCTAATCCCAAACACCCTTGAAGAAGAGAAACGTTCTGTTACCCAAATAGCCATCTTTCTGATGGTGAGAAAAGGCGGTAAAAGGCAGTAAATCTGCCTTCTCATTATGAAGTGCAACAATAGATTGATTTATGAAGAAAAGCAACTGTTGGGCTTATATAAGATGTGTGCATGGAAATGTAGGTTCCTTTAGAGCCTATAAGCAGTAGCATTCCTCCAATTCTTGACAAGACTCTAATATTACCAATAGGGAATGTGCTAATTCTAAATACCACATTTTTAAAAGGGGTACATTGAGAACAAAACAAAAAATCTACCTCGGGATGTTTTCACAGGAAAACAGCCTCTTAAATGTGTGGTGTTTTTGCTGTTTCAGTTTATTTTCATTAAGATAGAGGGACTTCTTAAAAATTGTTTTATTTTTATAAACTTTTTATTAGTATTTGACATTTTAAATAGAAGTGAATGTAACTACAGCATATTTAGATGTTAAGCTGTTTATAAAAATTTCAGTGTCACTTAATTAATATTGTATAATTTTCAGCCAACACTATAAAATTGGCACCTCAAAAAGAGCCACAAATGAAGACAATTTGAAATTTCTGTGGGGGAAGAGACACAGGTCATAGAAAGTGTTTTGAGTTGGGTTTTGTTTTAACATCTATGAGCACTTTAAAATCTTTTAAATAAGTTTTTGTTATGTCTTATTTAATAAGGAACTTTATTATAGTATTTCTACTTACCTTAAAAATTAAAATTTTAACTTCTAAGTCAATTTTGAGCATAAAATGTTATAAAAATACAAAAATCTGGATAGCCATTGAGTAAATTGTAATAACACTGCCTTATATATTGAGACCATATCACTCCAGAATTTGAAATCTATGTGATGTAATTAAGGTTTGAGCAGGTAAGTTATAGAATTAAAGCTGATAATTGTCTGTAGAGTTGATATTAAAACTCATCTCTTTTAGGAAACGTTTATCCCCAATATATGTACATTTCCAAATTATAGAAATAGCCATACTAACATATTATGAACAAGAAAGTACTTACAAAAATTTGAAAATTTAAAAGAAAGAGACACACAATAAACATGAATAAAGGTTCCATTATTTTCTTTTACCTTTATGGATTCTCTTATGTACATCTGTGCACACATATGTGCGTACCCACACCCAAGGAACTCTGGAGTGCCCTGATCCAGAAGAAAGGGCTCCAGGGTGTTACCTGGAAAATGTACTGTTATTCTAATGAGGAAGATACAAGGCTTGTAAAGAAATAATCCTTGCAACTATCTACAATCTGTATTGTATAGACTGATAATGAGAAATGTTGCATTTTTTACCTGATGATGATTGGACAGTTTTAAATCTGGATTTCCCAGTGGATTTTGGTTATTTTGGAAGTGAAAGGACCATAGGAATAAGGTCTTAGCAAATAAAAGTGAACTCTTGATGCTGCTGCAATGATAGTAAATCTAAGCTTCATGTTTAAAGGGGAAAATGCTCTAAGTCAAAAGATTAATAAATCTTCTTGACATTTGCATAAGTCTATAAAGATTCTATTGATGTCATTCAAATGCTCTGTCACCATTTTAAAGTAAGCTATTTTTAAAAAGGTCTAAAGTTAATAAGGAAATGCAGTTAAATGTCTTGTCAAGATGATGTCCTGAGGTGTATTTATATTTTAGTTCATTTCAATTAATCACCACCTTTATATACCCTGAATTCATTTTATTTAATTTACTTTAATATTTTAAATTTTAGAATCCAAAACTGAGAGCTATAACCACATACAGTGTACTTTTTAGGACTTGATTCAATTCAACAGTGCCCTTCTATATAGAGAGGATATAATAATACTCTTCCATTATTTCAAGCTTCTTTTGCTCCACACAGGTGTATTATTTCAAAAGTAACTGAATAGTTGTTCTGACAATAGTTTCAGTATCTTATTGTTAACTGATGAGCAGTGGTGTTTTGATGTTCATTGGTCAGCTTCAATAACAGTTAATTATGGGCCAATTCTATCAAGACACTTTTTTTTTCTTCCTATTTCTCTTTCGTGAAGCATTACAGCTCGAAACCCTTTCGCTTGTAACTTTTTCCTTTCTCTACTCACCACCCTGAAAACACACAAAAGAGAAAAAGAAGGCCAGTTAAAAGATAGATCTGATATTACAACTAAGTGCTGTTTGTAATGGCTGGTTGTGAAACTCAACTTGTATGCTTGTAGTCTTTGCTCAAGGAATGGTAACACGCTTATAGGTTGGTGCAACTGTAAATGGTCTGTTTCCACATAGTTTCTCATTCCTAAAGCTCTTAATGAGCAAGTGATTTTAAGGACACATCTGGCACATAACACCATCTTGCGACAACTGGATTTTTGAAAGATCACATGTTCTGGCCACGATGGTCAGTAGCAGCCTTCAAAGTACAACTGGTGATGAGAGATAAAAGACTTGAGACTCCTCTGTTTAACAGAGAGGAAGCTAAAAGAAAATTATAGCCAGCCCTAAGTGTGGAAAAGGATCTTATGGAAAGATTTATAGATCCTTGTTCCCCAAGGCCATTTCATTTCCTAATGGGATTTCGTGTTCTCAGACAGGGAGTGATGGGTACAAATGATGACAGGATTTAATAACAGTGAAGATGACAATAATAGCGAAGGAAGCAAATGCAATTGTAAAAACAGAGGCCCCTCGGTATAAAGCCAGTTATCTTTGCATCCAGGATAATTTTGTCTGTAAGACGAAAATATAACAGTGTTTTGAGCATAACATACTGTTTTGCTAACAGTAAAGAAGGGTAATTCTTAGGATCTTGCTCTTACCAGAAAATGACAGGCGCAATAGCTTTTGATAATATAAGGGCCCAAGAGGCTAAATACACGCACAATTCTAATTTAACATCAAGTTCATTCAAGTTGTCATAATACTTACAAATGGAGAAGGTTTGCCAAAGAGAGATGTGGTGTCTTCCCCATGGTCATAGACTTAAGTAACTGTCCAGCAGTAAAGGTTGCAGTTTCCTATTCCAGTGTCCTATCCCCAAATTCACCCTTGTTTTCAAAGAAAGAGCTGTTGGCAAGTTATTTAAAGCATGAAATCTGTTTTGTTCCTGGGAGTTATGGAAACTGTATAGAAGGGTTGGGGGAAAAGAGTAGATAGCTTCTGAAGGCAAATAAAATAAATGATTGTAGTGAGTTGCCTGATGGGCTTGTCAGCCCTTTTGATCAGTGCCAATGTCAAGAGGATTTGGACAATTCACGAGAGAAACTTTCTTGCTTTTTTTAAACAAAACTATTAGTGAGGTGGGAAGCCAGGATCCATTGTAGTATTGATTGGAGAAATGTTAGAAGCAATAGATACAGACACAGTCAGACCCAGGGATGAAGTGTGTTGTTTTACCACTGGTTTGCTTTGGGTGCCAATCAGGAGATGTCACTTAGGAATGGTAGGCTATTCAGTACATCTTTCACAGTGACAGAAAATTTTGTTCCCTGAAACTAGTGTTATAAACGAGTGTTAGTGTGTTCCGAACCCTGCTTCAAATTAATTGCATTTTTTCAAAGCTAATAGGTGTAGCAGAATGAGCACTGGACTAGAAGTTAGAAAACCTGGTTCTAATTAACCAAAATGCCCACTGGTCACTTAATCTTATTGTGCTTCAGTTTCAGCATCAATAAGATGGGGGTGAAAAGATGAGTCCTGCTGTGTTAGTCGGCTTGGGCTGCTATAACAAAATACCATAGACTGGGTGGCTTAAACAATAGGAATTTATTTATTACAGTTCTGAAGGCTGGGAAGTCCAAGATCAAGGTGCTAGCTTATTCCTGTTCCCCTGTGAGGATCCTTTTGTTGGCTTAACCTGGCTGCCTTCTCACTGTATGTTTATATGGGGGAGAGGAGGGAAGGAGCAAGCTCTCTGGTGTTTCCTCTAAATAGAGCGCTAATCCCATTGTGAAGGCTCCACCCTCATGACCTCATCTAGACCTAATGACTACCTTCCAAAGGCCCCACCTCCAAATGCTATCACGTGGGGGTTAGGACTTCAACATGAATGAAGGTGGGGGGGGCACAATTCAGTCCATAACACTTGCCTTTCTCACAGTAGCGCAAATGAAATAAAGACTATGAAAGAGCTACACAAAGATACATTAAGAGGTGAGGGTTATTGACAAATGTTTATTCAGTCTTATTTTCATATACCTTTCTATATAATAAAGGTTTGTACTTCTGGCATGTTTATTGGGAAGCAGTTACTAATGTAACACCAAATGACTATAAAAGTTCTGAGGTTTCTGCCTTTTGACAATTTACTCTTACATTGATCTTTTCAGATTAATTTACCCTAATGTGTTATTTTATAACTTTTCAATACTTGTTTCTTTGCTTAACTTTGACCTTACCTCTTACTGACATAGCTCTCACAATATATTACCTATTAATGGATTGGTAGAGTGCATTCATGTGATCAAGAACATTTTCCCACAATTTTTCATAATGGATGTTATGTCATTTTTCTTTAAAATTAAATGTATATTTTAATATTGAGTTGGATTACCTGTTTCTTATAAAAGAGAAACTAAATGAGATAGTATTTTTTTCAGTTTTATTGAGATATAATTAACATATGACATATTAAGGTATATAACAATGATTTGATACATGTATATATTGTGAAACGATTATCACAATAACTTTAGTTACTTAACATCCATCATTCCTTAAAAATGATTTTTAATGCTAGGCAAAAAAAAAAAATGTCAGTGACTATTGTATTTTCATGAAGGAAGGGCTAAACAGGAGACGTAGTACTTCAGTCACGCATGAAAACTGAACAGGAATGTAAAGTATATTATATTTGTGTTTTCTTCTCTGAGTAATACTCATCATTGACCCAGTCTTTCTGGATATTTATGCAAAGAAAAGATAATCTTTATTGCAGGCTATATGTTTTCTTTTTCTAAAAGAGGTATACATTTTATGAAGAAAATGTAGCAATGTGTCTAAAATAATTTCTGTTTTACTTGTTTACTGTATTCTTTCTTTCTTCTGATGAAAGGTGTGTATTATTCTCTCCCTTTTTATTTTGATTGTTTTAAAGATCAACTTGAAATTCTGTTCATGAATATAGTTGTTTATTTGAAGGGATGGAACAACTCCTGTCTTCTGATTACCTAAGGAGAAAGTTTGCTTCCAATGTAAGAAACAATGCCAGGTTTTACAAGCCTTCTCCGGTGACCCACCTTGACAGGTGTTCTCTTTTGAAACACTTAACGTCCAGGAGTTGTAAACACGTGGGATTTTTCACTTGTCTTGGACAAAAATAATCCTCCGTAGAAAATCCATTACAAAATGATTTTGCATAGCCATTTATTGTTGAAGATTGCATTGCAAATCTTGGTAGGCCCATTGTTTTGGTAGTAAAGATATATCTTGTTTTAGGCAATAGAAGAGTTTGAGATCATTTGTAAATAATAGCAGCAACCAAAGGTTGATTAGCTATTATTACAACAGCAGTGGGCTAGGAGTTTTTACCTTATCATTTTAACATTACCACGTCTACGTGAGGTTCAGTGCCCTCACTCTGTGAGGAAACCAATGCTTAAGTTATTGTCCCAAAAGCATACACTAGCAAGCAATCGGATTTGCGATTCATAAGCCTATATATACGTTTGTCACTGGAGGTCACCATTTAAAGAAACTTCATGTCTAGTATTTGATTACTTAGTAGTTCAGCTTAAGCTTGTGCTTAGGGCATCAGTAAAAAGAAGCAAATATTTTTTTAGTGGGGAGAACTTTGATATTTCAAAAGCAAGCATCAAATTAGTAAGGGGAAGAATCAGAACCTAATTGAAGTTCTCTACGCTTAGGTTTTGGCACATACACACACAGGGAAGGAGGATACCATAATCTTTTCAATCCTTAGGGCCTATAAAGGTCTTAATCTAGCCCTGTTTTTGTGAATATTTTTTGTAAAGCAAATAACCTTTCCTAGTTTATACAATCATCCTTGATTTGTGTTTTTAGAGGGTAAAACTGATTTTGAAAAATAAAATACAGGCTTCACTTAAAGTGAGCTGCAGTTCTGTTTTGTTGGACTTGATAAAGTGTAAGACTGTGTCAGCCTCATGTAGTAGCAGAATGACTTCTCGAACAGTTAACGGTTATGTTATGTTATGTTATGTTATGTTATGTTATGTTATGTTATGTTATGTTATGTTATGTTATGTTATGTTATGTTATGTTATGTTATGTTATGTTATGTTATGTTATGTTATGTTGTTATACCTGGTCTTATAGTAAAAAAGACCGGGTCTCTTATATTAATTTTTGCTCCGAAAGACGCATTAGAGCGGATTTTCTGGCTAGGTCTTATTTTTGGGGAAACACGGTAGTTGAATTCTGTCCTGGTCAGCAGGTTAGTTTAAGGTCCATCCACCACGACATGATTGTACATGCTTCATAAATGTTTTTATTGAGTGGTAACTGTGTTCCGTCAGGGTGCTTTCTTGCAAATCCCTTTGGAGAGTATGCCGGGATGTTACCTCTGGATAAATCAATAAGTTTTTAGTTTTCTCATGATACTTTTCTTATTTCTTTTATGCCTTCTTAAATTTAAGATTCTTTCAAACACATGGTTTTTTTTGCACTTAGGCAAAAAAAAGCAATTAACCTAGTATCAGTGGTGTTCAACCAGGAATTTTCGTTAGTATCATTTGTTGAGCTTTTCAGATATAACCATGCCTGGATCTCCACACCATGTTGTGGAATCGGAGTCTCCTCATGTGTAGAATCCTCCCAATGATGCTCATGCGTATCCATAGCTGTGAATCTCTGGGTCCTTGATCAGTGTTTCCCAAAGTCTGGTTGGTCCCAGTACAGCAGCATCAGCAGCATCTGGGAACTTGTGAGAACTCCAGGTTCTCCTCCCTCCCGCACACTTACAGAATCCAACTCTGGGGTGGGGCCCAGCAGTCTGTGTTTTATCAAGTCCTCCGGGTGATTTGAATGCCCTTGAAAGTGTGAGAATCACTCCTTCGATTATCTCCAAGGTCTCCTCCAAAATTTCACAAATCCTGTCCTGGCTTAAAAAAAGTTTCCAGGACATTGGAATTTGTTGCCCATCGTTCCACATTTTATCCTTCTCTATCCACCTCTGTTGCTTTAAACTTTCTATTTGAACAGTCTCATTGAATAATGTGTCTTCTATTGCAAACCTCCTTAAATGCTTTACGGATGAGGCAGAGTGTTAATTATAAACGTTGAATAAAAAGCCCTTTTCTCCAATTGTATTATATTTCTTACTCTTTGTCAGTTTTCTAATGGTTAGCAACTGTGGAATTATTAACCTAGTTTATGGTTAGGAAGCTAAAAGAACGCTGCCTGCAGGTTCTGGCGTTGGCATGATGCTTGAGACAGATGGGTCCAGTTTACCGTGCGGTAGTTGGAGAGATGACCATCACCCTCTCTTGCTACTCAAATTAATGTCACTCTCAGCAAACAGCTCTGGCAGAACGGCTCCTTTAAGTCCAGTGCAACGTGTACTGGTCAGGCAGGATGGGGAATTAGAGCTCTCTCTGCTCACTGTAAGGAAACCTCTTTCTTGGCTCCCAAATGGTTTCCAGAGCTATCAAAATAATACCATTTGCAGACACTTTTCATGGCTGAAAAGAGCAACGTGGAGAGGAAAAGGAGTACTCTGTGGACCGCGGGAGAAATGTTTTGCAGCTGGCATTGCACAGAAATGCTAACTGAATGCCCTCTCAGTTGTGTAACTCACCGTTGTGGCTCACAGTGGAAGAGACACTCAACAGAAATGAAGAGTACCTCACACAGGCGTGTGTACTTGTAGACCGACTCTTCTCTGTGGGCTGCAAACAGCACTGTGTAGGACATTGTACTGCAGATCTCAAGTAAATCTCGCCGTGGTGAAGGGTTGGGGGGCCGCCTGCTGCTCATTAGAGATCCTGTCTGGCTCTTTTCCTGCAGAATGAGTGGTAGATTGCTGACACCTGTTTTCCCATCCAGCCTGAGGATGTGAAGTGTGCATTAGGAATGCCTGAAAGTGCTTCCTTGTGTCTTCGTCTGTGGAGTTTGGTGTTGCTTGGAGAGGAGGGGGTGGGGGTTCAGTGCTGGGAGGGGAGATGAAAAATCAGTGGTGAGAAACTGCAGTATAAACAGAACTGAGGTTTTCATCCTCATTTAGTCGCTTCTGATTATGCTCTTAGTTTGTCCGCGTGGCCCCGGTCCACTTGGTCACCTACTGAGCAAAGTAGAAAGATGTGTCTTGTACATGAGAAGACCTCAGATATTTCTCAAATAACATGAGTATCTAGTTGAGACTATGAGCACAATTAGAAGTGGGATAGAAATAGCCCACTCTTACAACCAAATTTATCAATATGATTAAGTTATTTTCAAATAAATTTGACCTTAAATATATAAAATTCAAGTGTGGTGATATTATGATCTGTTTGCGCAATTCTGTCCAGGTATTTGCTCTTCCCATCTTTATTTATTGTAAAACCTCAAAAACTGGCGGACAGTGGAACAGAGGACCTAATGTGCTGCCTTCAGTCACAGATATAGAGTGCCTACTATGTGCAATGCATTATGTTAAGTACCAGGGGGTAACAAGAAGCACAGGAGAGACCCCCCCAACCCCTGCTTTTTTAAGTGCTGGCACTCTACTGGAGAGATAAGACACACGTCAGAGGTAGCATAACACTGCAGCATATCTGATAAGCACAGAGACGATCCATATTTTAGTGGGATTGGAGAAAGAAGAGAGCTGTGAATTAGTTGGGTGGGTTAAGGAGGATGTGGCATTTGTTCTGGGTATTAAAGGATGAGGAGAATTCACTGAGAATGAAAGAATGGGGTATGTGTATGACACGCTTTCCCTGCATCAGTAGGCTGTGGAATTAAAGGGTGGTTTGGTTTGGTTTTGTTTTATTTTGTTTTGTTTTGTTTTGTTTTGTTTTGCTTTGCTTTGCTTTGCTTTGCTTTGTTTTGTTTTGTTTTGTTTTGTTTTCAGTAGTGGCAACATTTTCCCCTGACTCATTTGTGGGACTTGGCCAGGTCTCCTTGTGAATATTGGCCTCTGTTTGTGAACTGTGGATGAATGAGGTTAGGGTTGGGTCATGGCCTTGGATCAGAGTGAAATTAACTGGCTCATAATGCGATTGAACTAATGACCTTGGCCTCATTACCACTATGTTTTAAGCAGCTGAGTCAATCAAACATTGCAGAAAGGGTAATCAAGGTATCTTTTAGAAAGAGATCTGGATAGCAGTAAACATGGGAGTGAAATCAAAGCCAGGTTCTTTACCGCATGTAACACCCAGGTGTTTATCTCTTCATCCTTGAGTTTACATTCTTGTTTCTGCATTTAGTAAAACTATGGTGGACAAAACAAAAAGGACCCCCTGACTCTCCTGTGTTAGTGTTTTTGACATAATGCAATGTGTGGTCATTTTTCTTGTGCAGCATCAGGCTGTTTTTGCAGAGCAAGATATTTTTGAGCTACACTATTGTTTTTAACTTCAGATATGTAGTGTTCCATAAATGTATTGATGATGCCTTTTTCTTCTTTAAAGTCTGAACAACCCAGTCCTGCCAGTTCCAGCTCCAGCTCCAGCTCCAGCTTCACACCGTCCCAGACCAGGCAACAAGGTATCAAAATCTCCCTGGCAAATGATGAGACATTTTTCTCATAAAACATCTTAATGAGTTGATTTATGGCCTATTTTCTACTGTTTTATTATTTGAATGGTAACTTGGCTTTTATGCAGTTGTATTTATTTCCCCTAGGAATGCACTTGAGTATTGTTCTGATGTATGAGGACAGCCTCTAGAAATTCCCTTTTCCAGTCCTGGCCATCAGTGTCCCATTTTACAAAAGGATTATAGACACAGCCTATTCCAGGGAGTTCCCAAAGGAAATACAATCGCAAAAGCTGGACTCGAGAGGCTTTGACATAGACACATAGGTTTTTACTTTCCTTCCTGAACATCTTTCATTTCATTTATTTTTTTCCTACAGATTTCTTTGGCAAGTGTTAATTTTCTGTCTTTAAAATTAGTTTTTTTGCTACTTAAACTCAAAGAAATTTGAATTTAAAGATGTTTTTAAAAGAAACTTAAGCCAAAACATAGAACCTTAACTAAATGTATTTTCCATTTGTGTGTGGAAAATCTCCAAATATGGGCTCTTTTTTTTCTTTTAAACATGGAAAATGAAATAATAACAAAGAATAATTTGTTTTTGAGCATCATGTTGCACATTAGCCTTTTCATTGACCACACTGAATTCCTGATGGCCTTGTATGTTTTGAAAAGGATTAAATTGCTGTGTGTGTTTGGGCTAAGGCTAAGCTTCTAGGAAAAAATAAAAGACACTGATCGTTTGTGCTATTCAGATTTCTTGTTCCACTGACTTCCAAAGGTATAAACGCAGGACAGAAGCAGGGAAATTTGGGTTTGGAAGAATGTGAGATTGCAGTCAGTACTTATTTTTAAACTGATCTAATGATAGCTCAGATGTTCCTATTAGATTAGACTTTAGGAATCTCCTAATCCAGAATGAAAGTGCCTCTCTCACTTTTTTGATTGCCTTTACAATCTCTTCTGTTAAGATTAAAAATATCTATCTTGTTTGTCATTACATTTAGAGTAGTAAGGTGAAAATAAACCACACTAATGAGTTTTTCTGTGTTTGTTTCTCCCCTCCCCCCCCCCGCCCATTTTGTCCTGTTCTAGAATAAATTAGTTACGAGTCTGACTTGATCTTTTTCTCTTCCATCTAATACTGGATACTCTCTTTAATTTTCTGGTCACCTGATTTATTCCGTGATCTTATTTATGTAAATATATGCTAGTATTTTGCCAGGAATTTCTTAAAGAGCAAAACAAAAATTGGCTGCATAAAATTGTTGCAACAGACCTCGTGTCCAAGATCAATATGAAGATCAGAGATAGGACATTACACCATGGAATTGAGATACTTTATAATCTGAACTTGACTGAAATGCTTGCTTGACCTGAAATTGACCTTGAAATAAAAGGAACAGCTAAACCTTAATAGATCAAAAACTACCACACAAAGGCTGCATTGCCAAGAACAAGTTACCACCGCGGTGATTTATTAGTCTCAACTTTTCAATACAAGGATTAACCTAACAAAACATTCAATTTACTAATAAGATCTTTCTGTTTCTTTCTAGGGGTAATTTTTCTTAGGGAAGAAAAATACATAGGAAAAAAGTCCTAGGAAGTAGTTTTTCTAATGAACATCTTGGGGCGTCTATTATGAAAACGATAGTGTTTTGACAGAGGTTGCATTCCAGAAACTACCAAATTTGTCTTGTAAATTGTGTATATATATATATATATATATATATATATACATATATATACACACACACACACACACACACACATATATACACGATACAGGTTATTTCTAACCAGTGTCCAGTGCCGGTGAGCATTTCCTGTGTCCTATATGGCTAAAGCAGTATGTTTGATTGCCTGTGGTTCACTGTCATTACTCAGGTCCTTTAAGGTCTATAATGAAAGATCTGCATTCCGATGACAATGAGGAGGAATCGGACGAGGCTGAGGATAATGACAATGACTCGGAAATGGAGAGACCTGTAAATAGAGGAGGCAGCCGAAGTCGCAGGTGAGTGTCTTGGAAGAAAAGTTCCCTGAGACAGAATCCTACCTTTTCACTAGACCTAATCGTGTCACCACAGCCAAGGTGTGAACATCAGAAACAATGGCCGTAGATGGTCACATTCATTTCAAGTTGGGGCACCTTGGCATGCTTTTACTCACCTGTCCAGGGAACGGTTTACCCCTTTTCTCAGAAAGGAGTGGGTTTTCCTCTAAACATTTTAGAGGGAAAAAGTCCTATTAGAAGTCCATGTTCTTGAAAGTATATGCCAAGGTGGCAGGTCTGGCTGCTGAAATAAACTCAGTTTCCATTTGAAGAGTGTGTGTAGATCCATTGCTGTAGGTAGTCTCAGAAGTTGAGGAAACGTGTTTGCTGTTTGTAGTTAGAAATACATAATTGGCTTCAATGAATTATGTGTGTGACCTAATTAAAAGTAAGATCACCTGTGTGTGTTTTCCTGAAAATAAATTCCTTTTAAGTGTGCTGACAATTAGGTTCTTTAAGTAGCTCTAATGCTGTGAGGCATAATTCTACATTATAAAACGATAATTCATGTCACTTCTAATTAATAGTCAACTTGAAATTGCCTTGAGGATTTTATTTCTTTATCATGAGGAAAACAAATAGGGATGTTTAATGTGTTTTGAGTAGAAAAGAAATATGAATCTACTTGACTTAAAATCCAATTACATTTATAATATATAGCATTAAATCTTTTCCCATTATCCATTACTGTGTAGAAGACACTAAAATTTCTTACAGGAATGCGATCTGAACCCAAACTGGACAGGCCGTATGCTTCCTAATTGGGGATTCCTTAGCGCCCTTTGAGAAGAGGCTCCTTAGAATATGTGCCCTATCAGATCTCTCCGTGATTTCTCCTTATGGCCACACTCAATACTTCTTTCTCCACCTTGTCTCCCAAACTCACCCATCTATATTCCTTTTAAATCGGAGAAAATAAGAAACCTTATGACCTTGACCTTATAACATTTCCATTTAGAAGTCTTCATTCTGACAAGGAAACTAGTAGGGCAAAAAGACCTAAAAATGGACTGAAACTTGGAGGTGAGGAGCATATTTATAACAACCAAAATC
This sequence comes from Rhinolophus sinicus, assembly GCF_036562045.2. NCBI lineage: Eukaryota > Metazoa > Chordata > Mammalia > Chiroptera > Rhinolophidae > Rhinolophus > Rhinolophus sinicus. Next base: position 125,107,918 of record NC_133754.1, read on the forward strand.
CTGACCACTGACTGCTGTCGGTTTTAGCTGATGAAAAATGCATGAGCTATTTAGATCATTTCCCAAGTTATTGTTATTTGGAAGATCTAGATCTTCTGATTAGCTGTTGCCCACCCGCTCACTGCCCCCTCCCGAGTCAGTGTGGGTCAGATCATACCCATCTGTGATTGTCCGATGTGATACACATTGTTGAAAACGCTCTTCTTTTTTTTCCCACCTGACATGTGCTGTTAGCACAGCAGCGCCAGTGTAACATTTGATCTTCACTGCACTTGTGAAGTCTCAACTGTTTAATCAGTTTAAATACTCAACCTTCCACTTCAGTCAAGAAGCATTTCAAAGCAGCGCTTCAACTGAACACTTCATTAATGTAATTTACTTAAGAAAAACAAGTTCCATCAGTTTTTGCTAAAAGGATGTCCCAGTGTTTCCTTTTCATTTCCTACCTCGTATCTTGTCTATCTGAATATATTATAGAACTAGAATGTGATTGCCTATTCAGAGCAAGAGAAAAACGATCCTGATTTCTAAAGCATTTTCTGTTTCTGAGGAGAATATTATATTAAGTTACTATATAACCAAAGAGAGGGAGCAAACACTGAAGGACGTTTCCGAAGGAGGACATACATTCAGTAGAGGAGAATAAAGAAATATCTCCTACTTTGGCTAGAGGAACATTCCATTTTGTTGTGACAAGAAGACATAGGGGAACAGGTGATATTTTTATTGTCTTTAGTTGTTGAAAGATATTGTATTTTTCTAAAGCAGTTACGCCAAATACACTGTCTCTTCATGTCGCTCTAGTGTGTTCCCAACGAGTTGTATCAGTGTTCAGACCTAGCGACAGCCTTGAGTCGTTCTTTACACAGTTGAAGTGATTGGCGGTGTTCTACCATGTTGAGCTTCACACATTTCCATCGTCAGATGTCACCCTGAGCTGTCAGTTGTGCAGGGCTGTTGTCCACATTCTTCTCAGCAGTTGCTTCCACTCCTGCATCCTGTGTTTTAGCCATATTTGTAAAATTTTCACCTGTAGCAAAGAGGCGAGGAAAGGAAAACAAAAGATAGTAACCTACCAGCCGTCTAATTTCACTGACCTTCTGAGAACTTGGGTGATGTGCTGGGTGTTAGTAGGTGGGTGGAGCTGGAGCAGGGAGACAAATAAATAAAGGAAGCCAGTCAAGTATAGTGGCGGGGCACCACCCTTGGGGGACGTGGCTTGGGTTTAAATCCTAGAACCACCACTTTTACTTCTGTGACCCTAGGCGAGTTGACCTTGTCTCTCTAAGTCTCAGGTTTCTCATCTGAAATAGGACTCATTAAATGAGAACTAGCAGGTAAAACACTTACCACAGTTCCAGATACAAAGTAAGCATGGACGCGTGTTTGTGGTTGTATGAGTTAAAATGAGTTTCCAATACTTAGAGTGTTTATATGCTTTGCTCTCCGCACCCATTTCCACAGATTGTCTTTCAAGAATTTCAAGAATTGTCTGTAATAATGATTTTTCTCTCTGTTTCTTTGTAGGGTTAGCTTAAGTGATGGCAGCGATAGTGAAAGCAGTTCTGCTTCTTCGCCCCTACATCATGAACCCCCGCCGCCCTTATTAAAAACCAACAACAACCAGGTAAATTGTCAATTTGCAGTGTTCAAGACTCAGCAAAATTAAATGTGATCATTTTTACACTCAACATTTTTTACATCTTGATATAAAAAATATGGGAATCTACAACCTTAAGAATAAACACGTACTTAGGGTTATAGAAGCTTCTGTTGTCATAAAAAGTATGTTCCATTGGATGGGTTCATTAAATCGATGAAAGGAAGGATGGCGACGAAAAGTGTTGCCCATTTACTCTTGATTTCTATATATTTGTCCCCTCAGCAGTAAGTAGGAGACTTAATAAATTAGAAGAACATGACTTTTGGGGCTATTATAAAGCCTGGTTCTTTGCTTTACTAATGTATAGTAATTCACTGGTGGGAAATTAACTTTCACGTCTGATCCTCAGTTTCCTCATCTGTACCTGAGGATATTAGTGCCTACCTTGCTGGTTCTCGGGAGGATGATAAATAATAAATGTAAAGAGCATGAGGCAGTGCCCACATCTACTTGGCACTCAGTAGGAGGTCGATGTTTATTATTATAGGTACTCTGCCTCTGTGTGCTCATCCAGGAAAAGAGGATCATTTGGGATTGTAAGAAGTAATTAACAAAATGCAGAGTAAATAATGGTCATTATCATTATTGTTAGAAATCAAGCTAAAGGAAAGCTGATAGTCAGAATATAGTTATTTGGATAGGTCTAGGCAGAGCTTCGAAAGCTATGATGAGATTTTGTTTAAAAAATGATTAAGACTAGGGTATTTCAAATACTTACTAAAATAAACTATTTTCAAATATGAATACTGTAAAAGCCTTGTTATGCATTAAGTTAATACTCTCATTACCATAGCTTATTGTTATTGTATGAATATTATTAACTTGAAAATAAAAAATGAGCGTTTTTCTAAAATTATTCTGTTTCCTACAAAATTGTAGGTGTCCTACAATTTTCAATGACCTTGCCCTTGAATTTGTGATCTTTGTTTTACTGGGAATGTGTGATTTTTCTAGCTGAACACTTTTACTTTTTAAATTTTGTATAAAGCATAAGCAAAGATCTCTTAAAATTTAAAATTCCTCATTTATAGTATTTATTGACATCTTAAAGCCTGCATTGATAAGTAAGATTAATACCACTGTTCTTTACCTCAGCAGTTATAGTTCAACTGCTGTTTCTTTGTATCCTACATATGAATGCAAGCCCAACCTTTTCATCTGTTACAGACTGGCTGTTCAAGGAGTTAGTGCGTTCTTATTCTTTCTCCTAACTTCCTGTAGTTCATTCATTTCCCCATCTCCAGTGCCAGCCAGGCCCGGGGCCCAGCCAGCTTTCACCTCTGGTACGGCTGCCCACTACCACAAATGAAGCCTTTCAGGGGAAAGCGAAGACTGGGGGCATAGCCTTCACCAGCAACCAGTTGAGAAGAGCCATGGGCTGGCTAACAGGATAAACTGGGATACTTTTGTAAATTTGCGCTTCAGTATAAGCTGGCAAAAGAGTAGAATTTGGACCTTGAGTATATTTTGATATCCAATTTAAACCTACTTAGCTTCCAGTTGGTGGTGAATTAGAATTAGAGGGTGGCAGTGCCAGGAGGGAAGGGCATTGAGGGTGTGCTTTCATGCCTCTCATGAAGCTCCTTCAGCCTCTTTCCACTGTGCTTGCTAAATAAATGCAGCTCCAACAAAGCCCCTATCTTGCCGTTCAAACCAAATAGCTGCCCCTAACCCTTCCTGTATGGGCAGTCTTGAGCTAAGCCGGGCTTTAGGGAAAAGTCTGGATTCTTTGTCAGACTTTTTTTTTTTTTTTTTTTTTTAACCTGTCTAGCAAAACAAGAACAAAATGAATAGAATCATTTATCTGGAGAGGGTAAAAATTACTTCATCCGATTAAACAGCATACCACTGAGTCCTTGGCATATGTTTATTCAACAAATGTAGCTTCACACATGTGAATCATCAATCTGTCAGGAATACTCGCTTGTATGTCACTTTCTCCGTGCACCTATAAGCATAATAAGACAGTCCATATGCTTTCACTTTTAGCTAGTCGATGGTAGGAAATACTTGTACCCTAAGAGTGCTTCCTTCTTGGAGCTGTATCTTGGAACTGAGAGCAAGAAAATTTTAAAACATTGTTTAGTATTGATTTCTTAACCCCTCAAGTCACCTGCATTGGGTCAGGCTTGATGCTATCCCTTGAAATCAGTGTTTTAGGATTTCTTAAATACTCACTAGTTTTCCTGACTAGTCAGTCTTCCTTAGATCTTCATGCCGATGAAATGAAATAGTAAAAAATTCTAAGAAATCTAAAAGTCGTGCAAATTTTATCTTAGAATGTGTTTTTAGTCTTCTATTTGAGTGTGTGTGTGTGTGTGTGTTTGTGTGTGTGTGTGAGATTATCGGAAATTGCACATCAAATAAAACAGACGAAAACCTATTGGGATGGCCTAACTGTGAGATGGGAAGACTCTGAGTTTCCTTCTTTCATACCGCTTGGCTGTTCTCTGTCTGTAAGTTGATAATGGTATCTCAAGTTTCTGTAAATTACCGGGCAAAGCTGAGTTTTCCTTACCTTTTCTCAAATCTTCTGCGGACCAGGGAAGAGGGAAAGTGCTAATTGAGTCAAACATTTTCTAACTATTGAGAAAAAGTGAACAGAGAGAGCGCCACACGTCAACAAAGCAAGTAATTAACCTGAGTATTGTTAGGAGTTACTGGTGGTCATTAACAGGAAAGACCTATCAGTAGAGAACCCATCTGTTGAATAATTGAGTTGTCAGTCCTCACAAAGGGATACAGAAAAATAATAATCTTGAAATTTTGATTCTCAAACTGTAGTCTCGGCTTAAGGATAGAAGTACAACTAATCACAGTTCTATTTTCGGAGACTATCACATGTACAAATGGTACATCTTGGCAGTCTGGATGGCTGTTTCCCTCAGTACAACTTAATAAGGAATAATAATGAGTGCTCTGTCATTTTAACCAGAGATTTTTTTTTTTTAAACTCCAGACCTCCCTTATGTGAATTTCAAGCAAAATAAAAATTCCAGCTTTTTTTTTTGGCTAAAAGTATGGACAGGAGGGAGGAGAGAGGGACCTTGAAGGAAGGAAGGAAGTGATCCATTGTACCCAAGTTAATATTCAGAATATCATAAATCACCTATCAGCCTGCAAGGCACGTTGAATGAAGTGAAAGAGTCTGTCCAGTTAAACTGGTTTGAAATAAGCCTGTGGAAGGCAAGGTGCTGTACTTTCATATTCTGGAGTCGTTTCCTCCAAGATAAGAAATGATCATAAATAAAACAATTGTCTTCAGCATGGCTCAACTCTCTCAGAATGAGGTTTTGACAAAGCTGTTTATTTTGGAGCAGGCAGAGATCAAAGGAGGAAGATTAACTGAGCCCTCTTTGGGCAGCCACTCAGTAACTTGAGGCGGATCACTGACACCCGGAGCTTTTGTTCCTGCCACTGCAGCCGCAGAAGAAAGAAACTAGGATTTCAATGTAGTTTGGCCTTCTGTGCTGGAGCCCTTTCGGAATGTGGAGGGTGGGACTTCAGTTCCCCACAATGTTCTGTCTATTTTCTGCTTTGAAGAAAAGGTGGTCGAATTCTCTAACCCTAGTTAGCAAAGTTCCATTGCATCTATTGAGTTCTCAGTCACTTTGACCCCTGGGGAGCAGGGAGTTGGGGGGGGGGGGGGTTGGCAGGGTCGGATATGGGAACAAAATTCAGTTTTCTAATGCACAGGGCAAGCAGGCAGGCGCTGTTTCTTTCTCTCGCCTGAAATCTCAGCAGATTGTCTCTGCTTTGCCCAGCCCTGTATCTGAGTTGGCGAGGAGTGCCATCTACTGACCTACTTACTCCTAGGTCTCTAAGCACCGAGTTTTCCCTTGAGGTCTCATTTCCAACAACAATAGAGAAGGAAATTCTGAATGTAGTGAAGTGGTTGGTTTCCTTTACAATGGAGCATGCTACAAAAAAAAAAATAAAATAAAATAAAAAATATTGCCTTGCTTGTGTTATGAGGCAATTTCCTTGTGCTGCCAAAAGTATTGTATTTTAAGTTAGACTGGTCAGATTGGTCATCTGGTTATCTTAATGTTAAAAATGAAGAAATAAAAGCAATTCTCAAGAAAGTCTCTGTTAGCAAGCAGCTCACTCCTTACCCATGCATTATTCTAAATTCAAAGGAGAATATACCCTTCTAGAAGTATTGGGGTTTTTTCTAGAATGTCATAGTGCTATCTTCAAAGTAAAACGTTTAGGAGAATAAAATTGTACAGCTGAATGGGAGTCTGGACATTATCTTGTTCACCTTTCTCATTTCATCTCATTTTTGAGCCCCCCAAAATGTTAAATGATAGGGTGAGGGCCTGAACTTACGTTTCTGAGCCCAGTCAGTGCTCTTTCCACAAATTAGAAGTGAACTCATTTAAAAAATCTCCTTTGTGTTACGGAATATGGTAGACATTTGAACAGAACTGTGTGAGGTGTGTGTATCTGTGTGTGTGTGTGTGTGTGTGTGTGTGTGTGTGTGTGTATTAGAGCAGAGAATAAAGATAGGAGCAATAGAAATATGAGACTTCTTAAATATGTACTTTATTTGGCACTTTCCTTTTTTAATATTAGTTTCAGATTATAACACTTGATAATGAGGTTACAGTGAAAAAGGTAAGTTACTTTGCTTTTTATGTTTATATATTTGTAAATACTCAACAATAAATTCAGTGGTTCTCAGCCATTTTAAGCAAGGACCATTTAAAAATATTTCCCTCATAATCCTCAATTTTGAAGATTCTAACAAATCAATTGTATTTTTTAAATAATAATTTGGTTTTAATTTTTATTAAGTAGAAGCCTAGCTCCCCAGGGAAGCGTCTGAACAGTATGCAAAACTACTGTTCATAACTTAAGCTGTAGTTGGTTCAGCTAAAAAGAAAGGCACCAGGAATTTTATCATGGATAAACACATCATTTCTTGAAACACAGAAAATAGTCCTGGCTCTTTATTTTTTGAGTTGGAGGGTCCAAGTTGGGAACAACCATTGTCACTGATGGCCATCTTTATTTCCAAAGCTACATCGAACTCGTGGATATGAGCAATTTTTAGAATCTGAAAGTCAGGCACTACAAAGGGCATTTGAGTATTTGTTTTATCATCTCTAGTGCACTGAGCACTGGTAGTCATGCTGAAACAGCAGATTGAATGAGAAAAAAATTCTTGCCAGAGGGAACTATAATCCGGTATAACTCAGCTGCTGTACATATGTGTTAGAGTGTTGTCACAAAGGAGAAGCAGCCTTGGAAGCTTAAATTAGTTTCCTTATTGTCAACTTTTAAGTTCTGTTGTTGCCTTGACTCAGCATTTTTGATATATAATTCATTTCCCAAGAAAAGGTAAGATCAGAAGAGAAGAAAGACAGTGCATAGAGGAGAAATGCTATTTGGAAAGTGATGTTGTATGACATTTCATCCATAAGTGCCTTTGTTTAGGTGGCTGGTTAGCTAAGAAGTGCTTGAAATCAAACTTAACAGTGTTCTCTTTGATCCCTAGATTCTTGAAGTGAAAAGTCCAATAAAGCAAAGCAAATCAGATAAGCAAATAAAGAACGGTGAATGTGACAAGGTGGGTTTCCAGCCCATTACTTGAGTGTGGCCGCACTGGCATGTCCTCTGTTTGCGTTTCCCTTGCTCATCCTGGCTGGTTCCCCTTTCTTTTCTTCATGCACCATGCCCGAGAGTTGTTTATTTTCTTAGTCTTGTTTATATCGCCAGTATTAAGCTTGGCCTTATGCTACCATTTGCCCTGATGCCTGTATTGCCCGTGAATTTCAGGCACATTGCATTGGTAGGTAAGAATTGTAGCAGACTTAGCAAATGAAGGAATCCACGATGTAAGCAAACAGGACATCTGACCCTAGTGTGGTGTGCATTCCCCAAGCGTGCATTGTGCATCTGCCACGTGACTGCAGGACCTTTTGGGGGTCAGTGTCTCGGTGGGAGCAGGGTCCTATCATATTCTGCAGGGTCGGGGCAGGCCTGGCTAATGCTTCACAAACCTTTCCTTTGCCTTCATGGCAAATGACACCAGTCCAGGAACACCCATTCAGCTATGCTGATGAAGAGTCACTGGTGAGCAATTGGAAGGTGAGCTCGCATCTGCCCTTTCAGAGGAGCTCTTGACAAACCATGTGCTAATTTGGCTAGCGATCTCTATTTTTCATAAGACATTCTTCTCTGCTTTTGTTTGCTGTTCACTAGCAGTGTTAGACATGGTAGATGTGACCACGAAGGCCTTTTTGTTGTTGTTGTTTAAAGAATTTGCCCTGACGTAATTGGTAACGTGCATTGATACTTTCATGTTTAAACTTAGACTTTTATCTCTTCGTTAAAATCTCCTAAAATAGAAGAATTAAAAAAAAAGAAAAGAAAGAAAGTAGACTTTGATAACATGGTTAAACTCAAAATTTACCACTGAGTTCCCTTTCTCTCTGTAGAGGCATTATTGGGAGAGGGTGCGTCTGCTCACTTGAATCTTGTTGAGAGCAAATAAGTGCAAGAATTGCCCCCTTTTTAAAAGCTGGCTTGATAAAGGTAACAGTTGGCTGAGAGAGACTTGGTCTGCACAGGCCTTGGGCACCGAGTCCACACGGCTGGGAAGGGTGGTGGTGGGAGTTGGTGTAGAATGGGGAATCTCCAACTGCTGCTTGTACCATATTTCCCCGAAAATAAGACCTAGCTGGACCATCAGGTCTAATGAGTGTTTTGGAGCAAAAATTAACACCCAGCCTTATTTTAATATAATATAAGACTCGGTCTTATATAATATAATATAATATAATGTAATGTAATGTAATGTAATGTAGTATAGTATAGTATAGTATAGTATAGTATAGTATAGTATAGTATAATATAATAATGTAATATAATATAATATAATATAATATATAATACCGGGTCTTATACTAATTTTTGCCCCAAAAGATGCATTAGAGCTGATGGGCTGGGTAGGTCTTATTTTCAGGGAAACACGGTGTGTTCACATTTATTTATTCTCTTCCTTTGGAACTGCTTTCTAACATTCTTGTTCTTGGGGGCACTCTTCTCTTTCAGGCATACCTAGATGAACTGGTAGAGCTTCACAGAAGGCTAATGACACTGAGGGAAAGACACATTCTGCAGCAGGTGAGAAATGCTTTTGAGCACAACCCTTTCCAGAAGCCTCGAGGTCTCGCTTGTCTTGGGCTGGTGTGATAGCACCCGGAGGCCCTGCCAGCCCAGCACTGTGAGAACTGGGCTAATGCCACCTGAAGAAGCACAGTTGACCCTTGAACAACACAAGTTTGAATTGCACTGGTTCACTTATATGCAGATTTTTTTTTCAGCGTGTGTGCAGTCAACTCTTTGTATCAACCAATCGTGGATCAAAAACAGCATTTTCTCCCTGTGGTTGGGAAACCGCAGATGCAAAGGGCTGACTGTATGCATTGCTCTTTTTCATTTTATACGAGGGACTAGTGCATCTGTGGAGTTTGGTATCCACAGGGGGTCCTGGAACCGAATGCCTGTGGATACCAAGGGACTATTGTCTGGGGGGAATCAAGAGTTATATGTGGACATTCTGCTGTGCTAGGGGGTCAGCACCCCTAATTCCTGTGTTCAAGGGCCACCTCTTTTGAGGGAGGGTGCTCACTTCTGAGGCTGCTCGGAAATCTGCTTTGGAGCTTGGCGGTGGTTATCTGCCCTCCCTGACTCTGTGGGCAGTGAAGACTGGACACTCGTAGAAGTGATGGTGCTGGAATGCACTGATCCTTCAGCAGGCAGATGCTGTGATGTGGGCTGAGGGGAGGGGATAGTAGGAATGCAGAAACCTTCGGGGCCAGGCTTCTGGTTTCATGGGAAAACAGTGATAAGAATTGCAGTCAAGTGTTGTAAACATTTGTGATTCAATTTAGTAACCTTTTACCAGTGCTGTTCTAAGGAAAATAAATATTTCCCTCATTTCTCTTATCTTGTACAACATACATTCTGTTATTATGAACTCAACTGTGGAATACTTGTAGAGTGGGAAAACTTCTATTAGTACAATTTGATGTTTTGAGAAGATAAGAAGGGTGGTTTTCAGTTTTCTTACAGTTACATGCGTCCATTGCTGTAACAGTGGCTATTGATAAAATACTTTAACACCCAAATCGAAAGTTGTGTTCTAAATTCCACGGTGGGTTTGTAGATTATTTCAGTGTTTAAATTTTTTTTTTTACTACTTTCAAGTGACTTGAATTTAGTACTTAATGTACCCCAGCTGTGTGTGTTATTTTTTAAATGTTTAATGGCTGATGGTAACATTTATATTCTGTGTACATTTTTGCTTAAATCTATAAATACACACTCTCAGACTTGCCAAGTTTCCTGATTGGTCTGATAAGCTTTTTAACCCTTCTAGAATTTCAGATTTGAACAAAAGTCTACAGATCTATGATTCTTAATTGGGGATAAGTTGCATTTCTTACACTTCCATTGAAGTGAGTATGGGTAGGGAAGCAGGATTTGAGTGGCTTCCCCTAAGATTTTGCTAGTGTTTTTCTTCAGCTTTCTTCTGTAGAACTAAAAATTGTTCAGCCTGTCATTTACCTATTATTTGGGGCTAATTGACTGAATGGTGATGGTAACACTATTAGCTGATTTCCCCATCTCTTCCCAAATGCCAGCTCTGAACCACTACGGAGCAGTCATCTAATAAAGCTATTCATGCACAAGCTGGACCCAAATAGTGAGTGTGGCAGGAGAGTGAGACAGATGTTTGGACAGGGTTGGGACACCTTCATAAAGGAAGCCCCGCCGACGAGTGGAAGATGCTAGGCTGTTGGATACAGTCTTACCTTGGGGTGTCATTGGCATTCCCAATTTCACATTGTCCTTTATTTTGACCTTTGAAAGAATTCTGAGGAAGATGGCTTACTGGAGAATTCCTCGCACTGGATCATTTTAGTGTTCTAGAGGGAGAGAGCGATCTCTATGAATTTTTAACCTGGCATAAAGGCACTCAAGGGCACACAGTGTCTCACCCTAATTGCATTCCCAGGCCGCCTGAAAGCTCCTTGTCGTTGGCCTTTTGCCTTGTAATGCAGCTGAGGCTTGTGATTATGATACCATGATGCATGTCCTGTCACGGTTTACTGCTTAATTAATTCCTATTGTAAAACCTAGCACTATGGAGGACTAATGTTACTTTCCACCTTGAGAGCTCCTCACCTTGCGGAATGCATTCCAAAGTCTACGTCCACTTCGCCACACAGACCCGAAACCTGAGACAGAATTTCTGGTGAGCCCACGATCACACCCTAGTAGGTCTTTTCCTATTAAATGCATCCAATCTGCTCTGACACTTTTATGTGGCTCAAAAAAAAAAGTGGTTAATATCTTTGTCTTACTTTGGGGACGTGCAGTACTGTTCCCCAACCTCTAGTTTAATGAACACAAAGCATTGCATCAAGAAAGCCTGTGTTCTTAAGCCACTTTTCCGTTGAGGTAAAAATACAGTACCGTGGAAGCAGTCAAACCCAGAGATATCAGTTACGGAACTGACTGATAATTTGATTCTTCTTTGAACCACGTGTTCCGCTTTATTTGGAAAGGGAGAGTGAGCACTTCTAAACTCCTCAGCCATAAGCACTGAGCCTGGATTTGCATCCTACGTAGGAGGGAAAAGGCTCTGAGGAAAACCTTAGACTGTTTAGCAACTTAGATAACAGCTATTATACTTTTAGAATTATCTTCAGGGAGATGGGTAACGAGTAAGGTATTGAAGTATTCCTTCCAGCAATATGGAGATCCTTCCCTGAGAAATCTTCTGCTGAAAATATCCTGGGAAACTGTCTGTCATGTTTTAGAATCTCCTGTAGATTGGAGACTGATGGCCTGTCTTTTAACCCAAGGTAGGTCACACGTTGTCACATGGCAGAACCCCTTAGTCCATAGCCGTGGCCATTCCACAGGAAGACCTAACTTATCCCAGACCTGACTCCGCTACAGGCAGCTGCAGTTCAAGCAAAGCTTGTCCATTACTTCCCACTCAATCAGAAGCTACTTTGGGTAGAAAGAACCATGGTTTTGGAAAAATATAAGCAGATCCAAAATAGTGCATCTACCTTCTTATCATGAAAAACCAGGAATGGGGGAAGGAGTCACAGATTTAACAAGTGGATCTTCCCTGCTTAAAAAACAAAAACAATAAAACAACAGTCTGTGTGGTACCCCCTAAAAGGCTGACATGGCAGGAAATAATCCATCACCAATGTTTTCACAACAACTATCATCTGAAGAATGAGTTAAGCAGTTACATACTCTTCTTTTTCCACACCCCTTATGTAACCTGCGCCCTTGCCTGCTTTCCTTATCTCAGTCACTCTATTTTATTATTATTATTAGTAGTAGTATTACTATTACTATTATTTTGGAGAGGCATTCATTATTGCAGTGTGATGCTGGGTGCTGACACCGATAGTGCATCGGCAGAGCAGGGGACTCCTGTGGAAAGTTAGGGTGACACCTTCAGGAGCTAGTGGGACGTTTTAATGGACCTGTGTCATTGGAATGTAAAGCATGTTAATGCTGTGTTTCTGATGTTCTAACTATCAGGATTTCTGGAAAGGAACCCCCACTTATTTTTCTTTATGAAGTCTTAATTGAGGACTTGGGTACATGCTCTAATAATTCGAATCATTAATGCCGTTCCCTTTGGCAAATTGTCCCGAACACCCCAACTGCTGCCATGACTACTGCTTTAAGGCTGTCTCTGCAGCTGCCTTGATGTATTCTTATGGGCTCCCATAAAAATGTGGGGCTCATTTAGTTAGATTGATCAGTTCCCCTTTATATCTTTGTGTTTGTGGCTGCAGGCGGGGTGGGACGTGCTGGCTGTGGAGGAAGTAGGACTGTGATTGAAGCCCTGGAAACCTCTGAGATGCTACAATGCGTGTGAGATGACGGGGCTGAACTTCCTAGTGGGCAAATGTGTTTATTTGCTTTCAACTCAAGTGGCTTTTTCTAGAAAGTATTTTTATTGCTCGGTTTTCTACTTACTGTTAAGTAATTAGTGAGCAGCTCTATAGAGTCACAGAAAGCGATTTTCTTAAACGGGTGAATTGCCTGTCATTTTCAAGGGAGAATGTAGGCCTGTACTTTTAGTACCCTCACATTGTAGTTTCAGTTTGTCATTTCAACTCGTTTTCTTCACCTACTGTTCTCCCTACTTTCTTCCCTCCCCCCTGCGCACTTCTCTTATAATTATTAAAAACCAGAAAACTTCAGTAGATCTTTTCTGAGTTTTAGCTTCTGGCATTTTTCCCTGCTTCATTTGTTTAAGTGCTAATGAAACGGCTAACAGTCAACAAAGGGAGGAGGAAAAAGCGTTGGGTCTGGTAATTCATGTTGCTGTGTAGTTACCTCCCAGATAATTAAGGATAAGTTTTTATTTCCATGGTAGTCATAATCATGTTGCCCTGATCTGTGTAGCAATTTACAGTTTATAGAGAAGCTTCGTTTGCCATATCTTACTTGATTCTCTGCACTACCCTGTATGATGGTAGAATAGGGGGCATTGTCCCCATTTCACAGATGAGTAAACTGAGGCTCAGAATGTGATATGTCAAACTCAGGACTCTCTATTTCTAATGCTTTGTTACTTACCTACTAGCCAGCTAGCTGGGGAGAGGAGTCACACTCTGGAATAATTGTCATTTTCCTCCACTGTATAAATTGAAAGGCTATTTGTTTCTCTCATGAAAGAGTTCTCTGACGAGGGTATTTTGTCCATCCTGAAGTTTACACATTTTCAGTGGGTTTATAGTATTTCTAAACAATGGAATTTACTCTGGAAAGTATTCTTAAATCAATCGATGTTAAATATACGATATAGTAAGTATTTGATTGCTTTGAAAGGTTTGTGTGTGTGGTCATAGCTGGGTGTGTGTCTCTGTGTGTAGGGGTGTGTGTATGTGTGTGTGTGTGTGTGTGTGTGTGTGTGTGTGTGTGTGTGTGTGACGTATCCAAAGGTCTATAACTATTAAGTAATAAAACAAATGAGGGTCCATTTTTGATCGTTTAGTGTTAATAAGATCTTGCTTGATAAATTCTTAAGTGAATATAGTACTCTAACCATAATTGGGAATACCCTTTCTAATAATCTCTTAGTGCATGTAACAGAACCCTGGGGCCAGTGATTTAAGCAAGTAAGGCTCCCTCTCCACCACCACCTCCATATAATAACAGGCCTGGAGGTAAGTAATTTAGGGTCAGTGTGGTGGCTTAAAAGATGCCACTGAGGACATAGACGCCTTCCCTTCTTTCCCTTCTGCCATCCTTCCCATCTGCACTCATCCTCTTGAGGGGAAGATAGCCTCCGGGATCACATCTTTATTCCAGACAGGCAGAGGGGCAGAGGGCAAAAGGCATGTGCCCATTGTCCATAACCTTTGTGAAAATTATCCTGAAAGCCCAGTGACTTCTGACAAATAAATTGTAAATAGCAGTATCTGCCAAGTGCAGCAAGTGGGTCTGGGAGGCAAGCGTTTTAGCTGGGCATGTTGCCACTCCTAGAAAATCAAGCTTCTGTTTGTAAAGAAGGAGGGGGAAATGGATATTTGCTAGGCAATTGTCTACGTCCGTCATAGTTTTGCAAGGGGAGCAACTTGTAGTATTAAAAGCATAGTTATATCTGTAAGAAATCGTTTCAGAGGTTGAATATGCAAGAACGGCTCGATCTGGAGTTGTGCAGCTGATTGGAAGAACCTCAGTGTGTCTTTTGTGCTTCTGTGGAAGTCAAATATGTCAAGAATGGGGGGCACATTTTCTATTGAGAGCCACAGAACCATAGGGAATAGTTCACAAATTACTATTTTTTAAAGAAAACGAATTTTAAGAGGTGGCCAAAAGTTTCTGCTGTTTTCAACCTGAAATTAGGTTATCTAAAATGTCACTGAATGAATAATAGGCTAAATAATTACAATCTTTTTTTAAAGATAATTGAACCTCAGAGAATCACAAGTAAGTGATAGAAAGGGAGTAATAGAGACAACTGAAAATAAATGAAAGCGTAGCCAGTTATTTTTTCTGAGTAAATTTTTTTTTTCATTCTCATGATGATTTTTCTCTCTCCCCACAAAGCTTTCTAAAATTAACCCCTTCTATCTCATTTTACCCACAACCTATATACCTAAATCATACACCACCCAGGCACAGCACCCATTTCTGATAAAGTTAGTACCCTGTTTCCTTGAAAATAAGACCTAGCTGGACAATCAGCTTTAATGTGTCTTTTGATGCAAAAATTAATATAAGATGCAGTATTATATTATATTATGTTTATATTCTGTCACATTAAGTATATTATAACCGGTATTATATTATGGTAAAATAAGACCAGGTCTTATATTAATTTTTGCTCCAAAAGACGCATTAGAGCTGATGGTCCGGCTAGGTCTTATTTTCGGGGAAACACGGTAGCAGTAAAATAGGAATGGAAAGACATGTAACCTGATAAAAGATTCTCTCAAACCAATAACCAGCATCATTCTTATAGTTGAAACTGATGAAGTGTCCTCCTAAAAGCCAGGGCAAGACAAAGATACCCCTGTCACCACTTTGGTTTGTCATATTTCTGAAAGTTGGAGCCCATACAGTAAGAAATGAGATGTAACTATTCCAAATGGGGAGCCAAAGGCACCGTTTCTTTTTCTGGATAAAACTTATCACCCCCGAATACTCAAAGGAATCAACTAAACATGACTGTTAGTGATAAATGTAGGGTTTTATTCATTTTTGTTGAGATATAACAAAATGTAGAGCCTCATGAATTTTAACAAAGTGAATGTATCTTTTTCTAACCAGCACCCAAATCCAGCAACAAAACAGCACCCCCAGAAAGTTTCCTTAAGTGCCCTTCTAGTCACTACCATGATCTTCAGGGGTGGGATTGTAGGTGGCTTCCTTTTGTGTGTGTGTGTGGGGGGGGGGTCTTTAGTATATTCTAAAATTTCCACAATATTGTAATAAGGAAGAAAAATGTTTGTCATTATATATGCGTATGTACGGATGCACGTGTGTGTGTGTGTGTGTGTGTGTGTGTGTGTGTGTGGTGTGTATACTTTTTTATAAGGATTTTTATTTCTTGACTGGAATTTCTTTACATCTATTAAGTAGAGTCACTGCCCATTGAGTCAGTAACTGATTTTTAAAGGGGCCTAGAAATGATATCTTCCTAACCTCCCACTCCCACTCCTATCATAAAATAGTCTGGTGATGACTTGAAAGCAAGAATCAGTTTAAAGGATATGAATGATGAGAAAACGTCATCTGCCCCCGTTCAGAATTCCAACGGGTTAATATTCATTTGGCTTAAAAATTGGCTAAGAGATACTTTGGTGCTATGAATAACATAGGCCCGTCTTGCTATAAATGAGAACATTAATCACTTGGTTCCATATTTAACCCCCTCCATGTCTCTCTCTCTCTCTCTCTCTCTCTCTCTCTCTCTCTCTCTCTTTGCCTTTTGATGTCTATTGTTATCGCCCAAACTTTCTCTTCTTTATTCCTCTAGATCGTGAACCTTATAGAAGAAACTGGACACTTTCATATCACAAACACAACATTTGATTTTGACCTTTGCTCGCTGGACAAAACTACAGTACGTAAACTACAGAGTTACCTGGAAACATCTGGAACTTCCTGAGGATACAACAACTGGATGCATCAAAAACTATTGTTTTTTTTTTTTTTCTTTTGTGGGGGGGATGTGATATTTTTGTTTGTTTGTTTATATGAAAACACTCAGAATGATGCAACCAAAAGGGAAAAAATAAAAATCAAACAACCTTCAGCTTTATTTTTCTTTAAAGCCAGTCATCATCTCTTGACAAAGGAGAGGTTAAGCAAACCAGCCTCAGCGGACCACTCTTCTCTCCAAGGAAATCCCCAGGAAGAGTTAGCCTGGATAGCCTTGAAAACAAACAAATCAAACACAACACAAGAAAACTTAAAGAATGTGTATGGTCTCATGTGTCTCTCTCTGTGGTGGTTCATTCCACAGGACGAATGCATATTCAACACACTGCCTTATTACATAACTGATCTATTTATTAACGCATACAGATATCCTAAAGTCGTTGAGGGAATGACACCACAAGACGTTATAAGTGCTCGGTCCCGTGGATGCTCTTTCGATGCAGCGCCCTTGCCACCCCAAGCCCAGTGACCTTACTTGTATGCCGTGCCACTCTTCACCGACTTTTTCCAACTCCTTTGACTCGTTGCAATCTGTATTTTCCACCTTTTGTTTTTCCAGTTCCAGGACACAAGTGATCAACTGGGGGGACCAAATAACCACCCTGATTTTCTTTGTGGTCTTTTTCGTGAAAGTTGGGGCCCTGTCCTCGGCTGTATCCATGTAACGATCTTGGACCATGGTAGAAAAAGCACCAAATAGGATCATGAGTTGCTGTCTAGCCTTAGTCAATAAACCTGTAGGACTTTTAAACAAAAGTGTACCTGGAAACGTCCTGCATCCAGCATTGTTGAGCTGTCATCAACATTCTTGTGTTTGTTTCACTGTCATAATATTAGATAAATATGGAGTACAGGCATTCCACAGGATCCTCATTTAAAAAAAAAAAAAAGAGTACTGGTTCTGTTTTCTAAAGAAATGTTGTAGAAATTCTTAATTTGAATCTATTTATTAGTAAGAGTTTCAGCTTTCTTCAGCTGCCAGTGTGTTATCCATCTTTACCATGAAACCTGGAATAAGAGATTTTTGTTTGTTCACATATAATCCTCTTAGACTCTTTTATATTTGGAAAATTAAAATCTTTCTTTGGGGGAAATTCTTGGTTATTCTGCCATAACAGATTATGTATTAACTTGTAGATTCAGTGGTTTGATACCTGTTTAGTCCCTTGCTTATGTTTCCAGAAGGATTTCTTGTATTGGTGAAAATAAAGATGGTTGGGGAGGGGGGATATTTTTTGTTCTTGATGTACCCTGTTTTGAAACTAGAAATCTGTCCTGTGGCATGCAAAAGAAAGCAAATTATTTTTAAAGAAAAAACAAAAACCAAAACCAACGTACTTTTGGTGTCATTATTCCATCATCCTCTCCATATGTGGAGAAATGCAAAGTGAGAACAGCTCATCTCTCAAGTTTTTGCTAGAAACTCAACCGAAAAGAAAAGAAATGAAGAAATACTTCTGGATCCAAAGGTTCGTTCACTGGATCAGCCTTAAAGAAAGTCTCTATGTGTGCTAATAGACCAGGTATCTCCCGTGTCCATTCCCATGCCAGATGCTGTCTTTTCATACAGAAATTCACTTGTGTCTGTACAGAAAAATGGTCCATCTAGACCCATTCTTTTGGGCAGTAATGTAAATGCAGATTGATAATGGAGCCATTTCTGCATTTTTAAAAGGGGATTTTTTTTTTTTACATTGTTTCTTTTCTATCCAAAGACACTATTTTTTCCTTTAAAAAATGATAATACAGCCATGCTTCTTGTAAATTCCTTCTCCGAAGCATCCTCCCTGAGGACAAGTGTACTTTTTCAATAATGTTATGATTCTTGCTGATTGGCAGGAACCATCCTTGAAGAATTTGTTATCTAGTCCGCTTCTCAATGTTGAATTACAGAGAAACTTTCTAAGTCGTTTTGGATGTTAGGTGACTATGAATTGTGTGCTTTTAGTTGTATTTTGTTTTGTTTTGAACTTTATAGGTAAAAGGGGAGGACAGTGCTTATATGGAATTGTTTGCAAAATTTAAAACTTTAAAAAATTTCTAACTGCTAATCCACATATTCTAATTAAACCAGAAATGTATGTGGTTTAACTAAAGTATCTGTGTAGTTTAACTAGGAATGTATATAATGTAGTTTTGGCCATTTTTATTTTTGTAACTAAATTGTGTGGCAAGAAATATGATTTGGCAATGTAAAGATTTTTGTTCCTTAGGTTACTAACCAACAAACTAGGTAACATAAGAAATGATCAAACAAAAAGGTTAATAAGTAGGGATGTTATTACAGTGATAAAATTTAGAACTAAAATTTAGGTAATAAAGCATATATCTTCAGAATATCGTCAAAATGTAACTTTGTAATTGATAACAAAATTTGGGAAAACTTACCCATTTACTACTTCTGGAAACAACAAAATGAGTTTTCCAGAGAATTCCAAGAGTAAGAGTCACATTGTTGATTTTTTAAAAGTTGCTCTTGCTCTTATCTAATTTTTAAATGCAGAAATAATAAATCCCCTTATAATTAATTTCAAATAGTTATACTTCTCTTAAAGTAACTCAGTTCTGCCATGTTTATATACACTCATCTTTGAAACCCGTTAAAAAATATTTTTGGCACATGTGTATCCTAACAGTGGCTTTGGTTTTTTAAGCACAAAAGAAAAATGGCAGAGTTCAATTTCTTTGGTGTGTGTGCGTGAGTGTGTGTGTGTGTGTGTGTGTATTTCAAATAAAATTAATTGGGTGAGTGTGAATATTGTTTGAGCCAGCCAGAGTATGATAAACTTTCTTTAAATTTTTCCCCATTAATTTGAGGGGGAACAATGTATGTACAGAACACACCCCCCCCCCTTATTGATTTTGCCTCTGGTTTTGCAGCAGGATATGTATGAGAGGTGATGCTTCTATCTTACTATATTGCATTCATGTCAGCAACGAAAATGTTTGCAGTTACTTTGTTTCTGCGCCATAATCCATCTCTCTCTCTCTGTGTAGACAAATAGGTGTGTCCATAAACCGGGGGTGCCAAAATAATGTATACAAGTGGTCAATGTTGCTCAAGCAGTAGTTCGCCGTAATCAGAAGTGTCTGGATACTGATGGTAACCACTTTGAGCACATCTTGTAATTGCAGAAGTCAAACGTGACTTGTGTTCATCGTTTGTTATCGGTATATATTGAGCATTACAATTTTAACACAGTTTTCCTTAAAATGTGTATACATTTTTTTTTGGCACCCTCTGTATATATACTTGCATATTGTGTCAAAATAGGGAGGAACATAAAAACTTAAGATTAGGAGACAAAAATTCTAGAAGGAAAAAAATCATCAGACAGTGACCTGAACATATTTAAACTACTAAGCAAATCTCCTAATCTGAATAATTACCCACCTTTTATGGAAAGAGCCAATAATTTTGGTTTTCTTCCACCAAAAATGTTTCTTCTGACTCCTTTTGCAGACCCAGCTAATCTTTTTAAAAGACAATTCAGGCCTGTGTAACATCCCACATACCGTTGCAAAGCCCCACACATGTTAACAAGTTAACAAGCTTATTTAAAAGGGACGTTCGTCTTAAATGTTTTAACTCTGTTTAGGTAATGGAGTTGGATATTCAGTGTTGGAGTTGGTCAGTGTTTGTGTTTGGTGGTTTATGTTCATTTCTCACTGTGGATGTGATCAGCTCTGGAGTAGTTTGCCGAATGCTCATTTTTACCTTTAGCGTTTTGTCTGCTAATGCTATGTACCACATACGCACACACGCATATTATAATCTTGCTTTGGACTGTTGCTCTAAAATCATAACTATGATGTAGTCTACTACAGCTGCAATGACTGTCGAGGAGTCGATTCCCATGGTTTAGTTTAGTCTTGGGCTGGAAATCTACAGCTTTGGATCTCTTTTGTTTTATGTGATGCTTTTTATCATGTAGGCACTGCCATCACTGCATATTTCTTGTAAAGATGTATTGAAGAAGTCAATTTAAAAGGAAGACAAAGCCACTGCTGTCTGTAAACTGTAAATATGTATTTTGGCACTTACACTCCAGTATTCTGAAAATAGAGTTATGATGGAAATGCTGACAGATCCTTAACGGTGGCCAGAGCTACCATGCAGTGCAAAAATAAATTAAGTAAAAATGTATTCTTGAGATTAACAGTGGAAGGCCAATACGTTTTATAAATCTGTCAGTATCTTTTTTAATGGAGTGTGTATGTGTAGTTATGTTGAAAGATACACTGTGTATGTGTGTGTAGATGCTATTATGTGAACTACAAGGCATTCGTAAGATGTATTCCCCATCTCTAAAACCCATGTTGAAATGTAAGTACAGATTGATGGCAAGGGTATTTTCCTTGAATTTATATCTAATCTATTGTGGCTCCCTTTTCTTTACAATGTATATAGTCTTACTGATTTGTTAAGAGTCCTTCTACCAAAGTTTGGTTTTGCTTTGCATACAGAAAAAACGAGCCGCTCGCCTTTCTCAAGAAGTGCTGCTGGTCCTAAAGAAGAATGAGTGACCAGACCAGCTGAGAACGTAGTCCACGCCCCATTCATCTTTGAGTCCCCAGTGTCTGAGCACCATTGTCCGTGTCCTAAAAGCAGTACATTTTTTAAGCTCTGCAGAGATTGGGCAAGAAATGGTGGTACGCATTCTTGGAATAAACTGGGTTACTTGTGTGTGCTATTTTTTCTTCTTCCCCCTATTTCTCTGGAAGGTTTTTTTCATAAACTAAATACCATGCTATTACTAGACAGAGTCTGTCTGACAAAGGCCCTGCATTTACTTTAGCAGCAAGAAATGCTGCCTTGATTAGACAGCAGAAAAACTACTTCAACAAAGAGAATACTTTCAGTTTGGCAAAAAACCAAGGAACTGGATGTAATGCTCTTCTTAATAGTAAAGAGACTTGCATTAAATTTAAGAAACTCACCTTATCTGCAGGCTGACAAGCCATTGGGGAGATGATAGTGGATGGCCTTCCTTATATCTTATCAACTAGACCCTGATTTTAGGTGTGGAAGCATCAGTCCCAGATGGGCTTGGCTGACAGTTAAGCTTTCTAATGACCACACATGAATGGACTAATCTCTTCCCTTGTTTTAGCATGGATATTCATTTGTTTATTTTACAATAATGGCCTTGCATTTTCTGCAGCGTGGAGAAAGTCAGGATGAGCTTCTTGGGCCCCCTGAAGACAACTCAGGATGTGGCTTCCAAGTGCTCTCACCTAGGGACTGCGCTGGGCCAGTTTCTCCCAATACATTTGTTCCACCATCTCTCAGAAGTGTGCTCCCACTTGGGTACGCCAGGCGTCCTGGAGAGAGATGGCAGCTTACCCGAGGCCTGACACCCAGACCTCCCTGCTTGGCAACTCAGGGACATGGTGTCCCAAAACGAATGGTCTTGTTTGTTCTGATTAGTGAAGCAACTAAGGGTATTTTATGGGTTCCCTGCCTGCAATACCACCCAAATAGAAAACCCTGAGCACATTTCAGTGCCCTGCTTTCTCTGCCAGGTAACAGTATCTACACCTTCCTGTGTCTGTGGTCACCTTCTTTAGAGGCAGTTCCAGTCTTTTCCAGAGGCTGTTAACTTGCCCTGGGCTGTCAGCTTAGCCTCTTGGTCTTAACTTCTCCTTCATTAAAGAAGGGTAACCTGTGTGATTCCTGAGGGCTAGGAAGAGAAATACATGGCAAACTGAATAACAGTCCGGTCATTATAACTGGGCTCAATAGCTGTTAAATAACAACAAAAATAATCTACCACCCAAATGGGAAGGGTCCTTGAGGCCGCTTTGTACTAACTCGGGGCCCCGGGCAGTCTGCACAGAATAGGTGATCGCGAGGAGTGGGGAGATAGATGTGAGTGAAGCCAAGCTGTTTGCTCATTTTCCCCCTCGTGATCGTCTTCCACCACATGCAGCCCCCACCACGGTTCTGAAGTTTCAAAAGAGTAGAAAAGGATAAATCCAGGCCATTAAAAGAAAATAATCAAAGCTATTGAAAAGATAAAACAAATGAGTCGCATTAAAGGGGCCGTCTGTGCAAGTAATAAGGTTGAAATACTGATACTGATTTCCTCGCCGAGCAGCATTCCTCACACATGTGGTTTGTGTATCCGCGTCTGGGTGGGTGGTCTGGTGAGAAGTGCTAAATGCAGCAAGATGGCTTAGTTTTTGAGCAGTGGAGGGAAGCTTTGGGACAGGCTCAGCAGTGGCATCTAAGGCCCCGAGAACATAAAGAGGCTTCCCTTTTGCTTTGTTCTAGAAGGGAAAGTTTTAAGTTGGCTTATTCATTTAAATATGCGCCTCTCTTTTGCACAGAATCACTCCAGAGGGTAGGAGGTTTTTTGTGTGCGCATGTGGTTTTTTTCTAAAGCACCTCCTCGTCCCTTGTCCCAGCCCTAGAGGGTGGGATATGTGGCATAGAATGTAATAACTCTCCATTTGTTCTAATTTATTCCCTGGGTGCCAGGCAACTATACACATTTCTTTGGAAAGTGGTGCTGTTTTCAACAGCTCCTTAGAATAGATAGAACAGGAAAGAGTATTAAAGGCACAAGTTATGAATACCGTCCACAAACAAAAGCCAGAGGAAGATGGACTGCCCTAAAGACACATTTATACTAACAAGAATGCTGAAGGAAATACACTCAGTTCAAGGAGGGGAGACTGGTTAGGGAAACTTCTATTCAGAAAGCAGGGTGCCCTTTGTGGCTTCTGAAAGGCATTAATCATTGCCAATGTATGTCTGAAGACACGTTGCTTCCTGAATAGTCCTCAGAATTGGTGGATTTCTTTTCATTTCGACCATCAATCGATCATTGTTTTCCAAATCATATTTATCTGTTTACAGGTTTATCGCCGGTCTCTCTCACTAGAACTAAGTGCTATGACAAGGACTCGTCTTGTCTGCTGCTGACTCTCCAAGACCTAGAACAATTAATTCCAGGACATACTGGGCACCCACATTTGTTGAACAAAAATGTGGAAGCATTTTGGAACACTGATCTCTTGACATTTCATAAAACAAAGATTTTGTGTTTAAATAAGTTTGGAAAAACTGCCCAGGATATGACCTTCTTGAAATTTCATGACACACTACCATATTAAATCTCTGGAAGCCATACGTTCTAATAACAACAACCAAACTTTATTTAATGCAATATTTCCTAAATTGTATATAGCATAACAGTAATTACACAAGGTGATAATAGATTTGCTTTCAATTCTTTGATCAAAATAGTTTTTATACTACATTTCATTCTTCAAGGTTTACAACATAAATTGGGATGCTATAGCTGGTTCAGAGGACAACACAGCTATTAATATGCCCAGAAGTAGTTTTCTGGGTTAGGTGATCATTTATTGTCCAAACGGGAACATTTCTGTGAATGAAATGGGACAGTATTAATAATTATCCTAGGAAAAAAGTAAACTGGGGCTATCTTTGGCAAATTAGGACCTGTGGTCAGTCACCCATTTTCAAGAAACACACTTTTGGGACATGCTGACCTGAAAACACACCCTCAGTTTTCTATCACGTAAGTGGTAAGTGTATGATAAAGGGTGTTTGATTGGGCTTTGTATAGTAACAGGAGAGCATCTCCCTCACAGGAGGGGCTAGAGCGTAGGACCCGGGATGCGAAAAGCATTTGCAGTGGTCGAACTGGTCCGCTGGACCATTCCTCACTTCCTACCGCTGTGCCCGTGTTAGCCTTTCATTTGAGTAGGTAAATAGGCCAGCAAGTGACGATTAGTCCTTTCTACAATATATGCAAGGAGGACCCATTCCTTGTATTGGGTCCCTGGTCCCTGGCCCTGCTGGTTAGGTTGTGGTGTTTTTCCACACAGGATACCTGAGACCTTTGCTCAAGATGCTACCTCTTTATTGCCCCCTGCTGAGTCACTCTGCCAGCTACTGCTGTTTCCTGCGGGTCGGCAGCCCGCCCTCATATTGCTGGAGCTGCTCAGTCAGCAGATTCTCTCACCGTTGGAGCATGTTCTGGAATTTTGCTGCTTTCCACTCTGTCTCCAGGTCCTGCTACCTGATATCCTTTGATATTTTAGTGGTTCCAAGTTGCACGGGTGCAATTCTTCGCATAGAACAAACATTCCAAAAATGTTGAATGAATGGCCGTAAATAAATCTCTTGGCTTGCAAGTGGGTTGTTACATGGATGTCAGTCTCTGCTGCAGCTTTCTCCAATTGCTGTCTCTTATTCTGCTATTAAAGGCAATATAGTGTGGTGACAAAAATCACAGACATTGGAGTCAGAGAGGCTTTATTTTGAGTCCCAGCACTGCCACCCCAGCCCCGTAACCTGAGGTTTTCCTGACCCTTGGTTTTCTTGTCTGTGAGATGGGATCGCAGTGTACCTGTTTTAAGATTGTTGTGAGGATTAGATGTTTGTAGAGCACTTAGGACACTTAGGCCTGCTCTGTAGTGAAGTGCTCAATAAATGGTGGTGATTTTTATTTTTATTATGCTGTTGGACTCTGGTGAGAGCTTTCTATTCTCTTTTGTTAGTGGACAATTTTGCCAACACGTAGGATTGTCCTAGTGCAGTCTCCCATTCAGCCTCGAGTGTCATTAGCCTAGTTGTCAGCCCATTGTGATGTACCCAATACATTAACAGCCATGGTCACTGGCCAGCCTCACAGGCACGTTCTTGCAGGGCCGCTGTCAGCTACGTAACTGCTGCCTTTGAAGCTGTTTTCAGCCCATGGAAGGAAAGGGAATAAAGAAGTAAAACATCACAATTTTCTGGTCTCTTTCTGGCCTCAGGGCTAGGTTGCATAGTACAGAATTGAACACATTTCCACATGATGAGCTCAGTTTCCGGAGGTAATGTTGGTGAAGCTGACCTCATCGGTTCAAGCCCCCTGTAGACCGTTGCTTTGTCCCCTCGCATGGCTACAAAGTCCCCATCCTATACAGCCAAGCAGTGCCTGACCTGGGTCAGAGACGGACACGGAGAGAGCATACCCTTGCAAACATCGGGAGGGGGGTAGTTATACAGCGTGATTATCATTGTCGTCTTTACACAACTATGGCTTACCACTTTGGTGAGCACTGTTTGGATGGCAGGCCATGTTGTTGCCCATTTCACCTGGAATAACCCCAGGTTGTGACCTTGGTTAGCTAGATGTTCTGCTTACCATATAGACCTTAGAATGATATCATCTTTTTTTTTTTTTTAATTTTTATTTAAAGCCAGACATGTACATCAGGTAGAAATGGCCATTGTTACCTTACCGTCCTGTGATTTGATTTCTAGCAAGCATTTCAGTAACTGACTCAACATTGTACTCTTAAAAACCATACCACGGTTTGCATGTGATGTGGTCAGCTGCCATCCCTTTGGAGAGGTCCCCACTGTAGCCCTTCACTATATTGAGATGCAAAGAAATGCTACTTTAGTCACTAATCTCTGTTCTTTTTTCCCCTTAAATATTATGTGATGCATTAATTTCCTATGGCTGCTGTAACAAATTACCACAAATTTAGTTGCTTAAAATAACACACATTTATTATCTTATGTTTCTGGAGGTCACAAATCTGAAATGTGTTTCACTGGGCTAAAATCAAAGTATCAGCAGGTCTGTGTTCCTTCCGCAGGCTCTAGGGGAGAATCCATCTCCTTGTCCTTTCCAGCTTCTAGAGGCTGCCTGCACTCCTTGGCTCGTGGCCCCTTCCTCCTTCAAAGTCAGCAGTGTAGCTTCTTAAAATCTCTTTCTGACTCTGACCTTCTGCCTCTTTCTTCCATCTTTTATGGACTCTTGTTATTACTTTGGGACCATTAGATATTGCAGAATAATTTCCTCTTCTCAAGATCTGTTACTAATCATAATTATGTCTGCCCCTTTGCCACGTAAGGTAATACATTCACAGGTTTGAGGGATTAGGTTGGGGTCATCTTTGGGGAGCCATTTTTGTGCCTCCCACAGAGAGAGAGATGCCTGTGTTGAAATCCCCATCCTTGGAAGTTTAAGTAAGTCTACTTACATGCCTGAGTAGATCCTATTTGCCCCACTTTAAAAATAAAAGCAATTTTGCTATTATTTCCAACTGTTCATGGTATCATACTTTATGATAATGACTGTGGTAGTGATGTATTCAGAAACCGGAAGAAAATTTGCAGCGAGCCACCTTAAAAGGTTACTTAAGGTTATCACTGTGCTGATGGAAATTCAGTCAGTCAACAGATATGTGTTGAGTGCCTGCCGTGAGCCAGCCACTATCCTGAGGAGCCTGTGAAGATGCAGCAGCTGTGGCTACAGAATTTCCTCTCCATTTTGCTGGGGTAGAGACTCTTCACCCCTGAGCCACAATGTCTTCATGTTACTAGGGCTTCCTTGAGGCTCTATGAGAATCCTTAACCGGCAGAAAGACTGAACCGCCTTTCTGGGCGCCCGGCCTTCTCATTCCCATTGCTGATGGGAAACTTCTTAATCCGATCTGAGTTGCACAAGCATTTTAAAGGATAGCTCTGAATAAATAGTTCACCTTAGAACAATGCACAGGGAGTAGTCCGGGGCACTGACTGAACAAAGGAACCAACCCTGCAGTGTCTGCTACGAGTCAGCGTATAGTTGCTCCTCACTGCTCTCGTTCATTGAATAAAGATGAAAAACCCGATGACCTCAGCTTCATGTACACCAGCTAACTCAGTGGTTCCCATATGCTCAGCTGTGGTCTGGTTTCATCAGAATTACCGAGGGAGCTTTTACAAGCGGCTCCTCTTCCAGAGGTTCTGATTCAATTCTTCTGCACGTGGCCTTGGATATTGGGATTTTCAAGTGCTCCCCAGATTATTCTAATGTGCAGCCAGGGTGGGAGTGTAAAAAGGAAAGTCCCAGTTGCCACTGCCAGAGATTTTGACTCAGTAAGTCTACGCCTGGGGCATGAATCCTGATGGTTGAAGTTCCTCAGAGATGCTAAGGTGAAGTCAGGTTTGGGGGATACTGTCCTGGCAACAATGTTCTTGTACTTTCAGCTATCAGGATTCTGTTTCCCAGGGGTCCCTGATGCTAATCAGGGACTTGTTACCAATGCAGATTCCTGGGCTCCGTCTCTATCCCAGCTTCCTGACCCAGACTCTGGGGGCTGCAGGTGTAACAGGTGTTCCATGTGGTTCTTATCAGGTCATTGTAGGAAACACCCTATGACTAATCAGCATCTGGAGGCAAAGGGCTTAAAACGAGGCCTTTCCTTACGTTGAGCAGTCCAGCCCACAAATTCACCCTCAGTCCCGGCCTTTGGTGAATATGCCTGGGGCTGGGTTAATGGTATCTGCAGGACACCCAGAAGGAAAGTACACTAGGCGTAGAGCTCGTGGTACGGAATCATTCGGTCTCTGCATGTTTCTCCTTGGACTTGATGTGTGTTGCTGGCCACCTGAAAAAATGATGGGCTGTTCATCTGATAGGTCATCAGCTAGATTATCAGTAAGAAAGGGGAAGGGTTGTTCTAAAGCACCGTGCATAGGAAAGAGGCTAATCAGAAGCAAATGCATCTGGGTAAAAATAAACCAGAAGTACTTAACACACCAATCCAGTTTTTTCTGATGGAGACATGTTGGCAGTGGAAGCTTTAATCTGCCCTGATTCCACAAACCTGCACCAAGAATAAATTTTTAAGGTTTCTTTTACATAATGAAATTTATTAGCAACTCTAATATAGAAAAGAACTTTATTTTTGTTGCTTTGGTTTTGCTTTTCAGTGAATGCATCATTTCCTCGCGTCTCTACTCGGTAACCATATTGGAAAAATTGTTTCCCTGAAATTATGTAGCCTTCTCCTATGGTGGCATGTAGTAGTTTATTTAGCCTGAATTTTTGTACAGCCATCCAAGTCCACCTTACACATGATTTTTCAACATATTTACATAGTCAAATCATCAATCCATGATCATGTCCATACTTCTAACCAATTTATAAAAACTCAGTCATTTGCCCTGCGAGGAATTCCCACGGTCTTAATTGAAGATCTTGTCTTATGACAAAAGGAAGAGAAATTTCAGTTTAAGTTTTGGACCAAAGAGCATAGTCATGTCCAGGAAATCAACTGAGCAGGAATGTAACATTTTTTAAGTCATCCTGTTTTCATAGGATTCAAGATGTTTTCTCCAAACCTCATTATTGATCTTACATTGAAATCTCTCATAACAATAAGCCTATAGTATGGGAACAAATATTTGATAAACTGTCTAAATCGTCCAATATTTTCTCTTTCTTTAAAACGGAAGTCATCCATGTGAATGTGAAACTGATTTAAAGGTATTTTAAAAGGGTCATCAAATATCTCCACCTGATGGCTACATCTTGTAAGAAAGACATTTTCTCTAACAAAGTGTAATTGCTACCTTCTTCCCTGAGCATTCCTTCATGAGGTGGTTGGTTTCACTCCTTGAGTGATACCTACATTGATTTCATTCTGGGTCAGCCTGCCAATTTCAGTTGGTAACAAATGGGGAGGAAGGCTGATTTCTTGAAGGGCATAAAAATTAGATATTGATTTTTGTGTCCCCTCCCTTTTCTGTTTCAGTTGATTTGATTATTAGTGAATAGAACTGATATATAAGATGGAAACCTGAATAATAGTGAGAAATCTTGTGACAGCCTTTCTCTTTCTTTAATGGAGTTCCCAACATTAACTGAAGTGGAAAGTGTAGGCAAATTAATAATTCCTGGAGTTTTCTTGCTTATCTGAGGGCAAACTTAGAGTGAAATGCAATCTTCCATTGTGACAAGTTTACTTGCAGTTTGTAAGCTTTGTTTTTCATCCTTTTATGTGGCTTTTGATTTTGTGTGCCCTTGACCTTCCTGAATACAGGTCTTTGTATTGTAAGCTGACTATTATTTCAACAGCATGGCATAAATTATAGTTAAACCAATAAATAATTGTTTATCCTTCTGGCAGTTCCATGCCATTGTTATTCTTTCATTAGTTGCCGACTGAAGTGATTTTCCAGACTGAATTAGCGCTGCAGACACCAACAAGAAGAGGCTCAAAACAGAGCGTAGAACTGGAGGAGGCACTGGACAAGAAAATCAAAGGTTGTAAAAGAGGGGATGTGTGGTATGAGAGAGTCACTGAAGGCACAGGTAGAGAGGTTTGCATGGAGTTCCACAGAGCACCAAGAAGGCATGTAACTGAGCCTATCTACGAAGGCATTCTAAAAAGAGGGAAGAGTATAGACAAAGGGAAAAGTATAGAACATTTTGGGCAACTACATCTATTGTGTTATGACTCAAAGATAGGGTGCAAGTAGGGGGAAAGTGGGAGATAAAACTGGAGAAGTGGGCTAAGGCCAGGCGATAGCAGTTCCTGTAGTCAGACTTAGAAACTTGGGCTTTATCCACTGGATAAATTAGCAGCTATGGTAGGTGGATGGGGGTGAGGATAGGAGTAGCACAGACAGCTTGATATTGTTAAGTAGAGTCCCATACTCCTCCCCTCCACAAGGTATACACCGTAAGTGCCCTCTGACCCCAAGCTTCTGTGCTCTCATGATGCTTTCAGCACCTACCTCTGTTAATGCATCTGATAGTATTTTCATTATCCTTGTCTTAATTACCTATTGCTGTGTAACAAATGACCCCAACAGTTAGCAGCTTAAAACAATATATTTGTTATCTCACACTTTCTGTGGAATCTAGGCATGACTTAGCTGGGTCCTCTGCCCAGGGATTTTCACAAGACTACACTCAAGATGCTGGCTAAGCCACAGTCATCTCAAGGTTCATGTTGGGTATGATGTGCTTCCAAGTTAATTTAGTGGTTGTTGGCAGGATTCAATTCCTCATGGACTGTTGGACTGAAGGCCTCATTTCCTTCCTGGCTGTTGGCCAGAGGACACCCTCAGTTTATTGCCACATGGGCTTTTCCAACTGACAGCTTGCTGAATTAAAGCCAACAAGAGTGAGTCTGCTAGCAAGATGGAAGTCAGGGTCTTTTATAACCTAATCATGGAAGTGACATCCATCACTTTATCCACATTCTATTTATTAGCAAAAATCTTCTGGTCCAGCCCACACTTAAGGAGAGGTTGCCTCTGTTACTATGCCAACAGGAGGAATCTGGACATGCCAGCTGGGTGATTCCTCATTTGGAGGGCCAGCCTTCCGCTCAGACAGAGCTTGGTGGTTGGATAAGGAGCAGGATTGTTTCTTGACCTGAAAGTGCTGGGTGTCTTGAGGCACTTCCTGATATTCCAGACCCTAAAACAGACTCAAGGAAGCAAGGTAAGGAATTTGTTCCTTAGCTAGGCTCCATCTTCCTCCCCTGAAGGGAAATGTGGCAGAGAGCACTGAAACTTGCACAGGGGAGAGGAGGAGGAAGAGGAAGAAGAGGAGGAGGAGGAGGAGGAGGAAAAGTTTTATATATATATCAGGGGTGCCAAAAAAATGTATACACATGACTGGTATTCATCTCTTGTTATTGGTATATATTGAGTATTACAATTATAATACTTTTTTTTTTCCTTTCTTAAAATGTGTATACATTTTTTTGGTGCTCTCTGTATATGGCAGTGTCAGCTTGGATTTCTGTAGACCGCCTGTTTATGCTTCACTAACTCAAGTTTCTGGTTTGTAAATCATGGCCCTTTGTCTTCCCCTCTGGGATATCTTTAGTGGTTGGAAAGCAACCACCTCCAACTTGGCTTTTGGAGCACATATCCCACCCCTGTATATTCCTAAGCAGCACTAACATGACAGATTCGGTTCCAGGTTTCTGTCTTGTAATTGAAGAGATTCCGTTCCACTAGTTATATACTTTGTTTTTCACACTTCCTGCTGGGATTATGACTTTCTCACCAATGTGGTTGTCTCCTCAGCCCTCAACGAAATTTCTAAGATTGCACCAATTGGAGAACACTCTTCTGAGCAGTGGGGATTCAGAAGTGAACAAAAAACCCTGCCCTTGTGCAGCTACATTCTAGGTGGGGGAAGACAGTAAACAAATATGTAACAAGTTGGGGACAGAGGTGGAATGAAGAAGATATAAGCAGAATAGGGAACATAGGCTGGAGGTGGGTTCTGTGTATATTGGATGGCCCAGGAAAGTCCCACTGGGAAGGGAGAGTAAAAGGGACAATGGTGTAACTGTCAGGGAAGGGAGGGAGCATCACAAGTGGGAGGAACGGCGCAAAGCCCAGCACAGCTAGAATGGAGAAACTGGAGGGTGACTATGTAGGAAACGTGGTTGGTCGCAAGGGCCTCACTGTAACTTGCCGCAACGACTTGGCTTTTCCCCTGAGTTAGACAGAAAGTCATGGAGAGTTCTGTGCAGATGGGTGTTATCATCGGACTGCTGTTTTAGGGATCATTCTGGAACTTCAGGGTGGATTAAATGAAATAATGCAAGAAAATCTGCACAATGACTGGAACACTGTATAAACACAATAAATGTTAGTTCACAAGGCATCATGCCTTTGGAAACGTATTTGCAATGTTCCGTATCTTTCAGATGTATAGCCTTAGACCCAAGAAACGGAGTTGTTTATCTAAAGTATGTTCACTCTATACCTTTAGATAAAGGATGTTTATCTAAAGGAGTTTACCCTTTCTTGGGCATGGAAAGGGGAATTCACGGTGGAGAGGACTTGGCTGTTCAGAGTTTACTGGCTCAAAAATGATAGCTATGTTTAAGGATGCCTTTGGAGCAGCCCAGAGCATGCCCACAGAAGGCTGAGGTTGTCTTGTGTGCATTTTTGCTAACAGCTTTGTAGAGACTGGATTTATTAACTGCCACCCCATCTGCCATGTCCCATAGATAGTCAGAAAAGCCAAGGCTGATTCTGATGGCAGGGAAGCGTGAGAAACCCAACCTGAGATTGATGCAGGGAGAGGCAGAGAGGGCAGTGATGAAGAAGGGGGTGAGCTGCTCTGCTTAATTTAGTGTCAACACTGAACCAGAATGTAAAAATGAATTTGTACTGAGAAGCAGCAAATTAGAGCTGGCTCAAGATGTTTTCTGAGAATACGTGCTTCTTAATGGATTAGGCTGTAACTGGAAATTGAAAATGAATACTCAGAGTTGAGCCTAGAGAAGGGCAACATAGCTGCTCACCTCTGGAGTGAGAGATAGTCATGGGAAGCTGGGGAGGGGAGGATTCTAGTTTGCAATGTGAGTGAATTTTAAAAGTGAGGATGAACTGAGCCTTGGAAGTAAGCCATGTCTTAGAGCACACTGAGGCCAGCTG
The DNA here is from genome assembly GCF_036562045.2 of Rhinolophus sinicus. NCBI lineage: Eukaryota > Metazoa > Chordata > Mammalia > Chiroptera > Rhinolophidae > Rhinolophus > Rhinolophus sinicus. The sequence continues at coordinate 125,140,530 of NC_133754.1, forward strand.
CCGCTTGCCTGGGTCCTATGGACTCTGATAGTTTTTTAAAAAAGACCGCAATGTGGGCAGGGCTGGCTGCTCTCAGAAAAAATGCCTCTGGTGTTGGGCAAGTTGGGTGCGGCGGGGTCCCAGTGAGTCAGCAGGGTGGGGAGTGGAGCTCACCAGACCAATCAAATTCAGATTTGGCCTGTGGGGGCGGGCTCAACACAGGAATGATGGTGTCTGCCTGCCAGCTGCATAGGAAGAGGACCCTACACCAGGAAAATGGTGACCGTACTCCAGCTTTGGTCCCAGGTCACACACCTCAGCCTGTCCCCCATATGCTTCTGACGCAACCTGAGTTACTATCCCTCTGCCGGAGCCCAAGGTGAGTGACTGCCAGTGAGTTGTGCAGGGGCCATATAAGAGGACGTCGGGGTTTCCCACAGCCTTCGGTCCCACCCAATGGTTGGAATCCCCACTGTTTTTCACAGCCAGATGTTGTGGGGGCTCCTTTTCTTGGCACCAGTACTCTGGGCTGAGGAGGCCAGTGTGGGGCTGGGGTCTCTTCCTCCTCTGGGGAGGAAACCTCCATGGCGGAGATATCCCTCTCAGCTCTCAAACACCATATGGAGGTTTGGGGCCAGACCGTTTCATGTCTCCACCCCTCCTATCAGTCTCGATGTGGTTTCTTCTTTATATCTTTAGTTATAAAATTTCTGTTCAGCCAGACTTCAGATGGTTCTCCAGGTTGATTGTTCTATAATTTAGTTGTAATTTAATGTGTTTGCTGAAGGGAGCAGGCATAGTATTTATCTACTCTGCCATCTTGGGTCTTCCTTCCTCCCCTGCCATTCTTTTATGCTAGATTTTTCTTCTTTAATCACCTCTATGAAGTGTGTGAAGCAGTGAGTGATGTGTGTATTCGCAGTGATCCTTCCACACATTGGTCCTCGCCATAGCTTTACTTTAGCATGAGGGCAGAGAACTGGAAAAGGCTTTTGTGTCTGCGCTGGGGAACAAGGGTGGCCTCCTGAAGGGGTCTGAGTGTAGAGCAAGAAGTTGATAGTCATTTAGAAAGCAGAAATTTGCCTTCAAAGTTTAGAGAAGGTTTAGAGCAGGTTATTTATAATCCATCAGGGGATTAAAAAGAAAATAGGCAGGTTCTGGGATATTGCTATAGATCACCTAGACAAGATGAAAAGATAGAGCTGCTCAGGAAATGTGTTTACAGATAAGAGGCAAGTTTAAAAAGCTGGGTCGTGATCATGAGGACTTTGACGGATTGCACCTACTAAATAATGTATCAATGAATGTTATTCAACAACTACTGATACTGACTGGCAAAACAACAGTGAACAAATGAAGGCACAAGCAAAAGCTTTAGCAATAAATCTCTGCAGGCCAGCCTCTGCTCATGACCCCAACCTTTCTCTCTTCTCCTCCTACTAGACTTTCAGCTAATTCTGGGGGAATCGATTCTTCACTCATTTGTTCATTCTTTTATTGCAACACATTTGAGGACCTACTCTGTGTCAGATTGGATGTATTTAGAAGAAAAGATTCAGGCTCAGCCCTGAAGGACCTCATAGGAGGGAGACTGAACACAAACCCAGCTAATAAAAATAAAATAATGAAACTTGTAGAGATCTAGATAAAATGTACTGAAAATCTAGAAGGCAATCTCTCAGAACTAGGACCTGGTGTCTTTACTCTGGGTTGAAAGAATCTTGAGATATTCCTGAATGCTGGCGATTTCCACCTTCCCCCTTTCATAATCAGGTATATATAAGATACATAAATATAAGTACCAAGAGATGGCATATATTTAAAGGTCATCGAGAAACTAGAAGTGAGTCTGAATTGAATCCAATCCTGACCATTTCTTCTCCCAACCCACATAAATGTTTTTTAAAAATTCCTTGGGATAAAAAGATCGAAGCTGACCAGATCATTGACAGGTTGTTTCTTATTTGTTAGATGGAGAGAATGAGAATGTGGCAAAATTGGGAAGTGGTTTTATCTGAAGTTGAAAAAAATGTTGTTGGTGACTAAGGCTGTACTTGGATTAAAGTTGGGTTGGACAATCCAGCATGCTTCTATGAGTCCATACTTTTAAGGCCATTAAACATAAAGATAGTAGGTAATATTTGGAAGATGGCAAGGTCAACTGTATCCCACAGTCAAACACACCCTCCCCTTTGGGAGGGAACTCTAAGCCACTACACTTCAATATTATGGGAAATTCTTAGAAACCTCAGAATAATTTCACAAAGGACAGCTGGTATATTTTAATTTTATTAAAAATGCCAGGCTTCCATTTGGCAAGGAAGTTCCCTTTAATCTTCAGGTTTCCATTTAGGGAACTAGATATGACTAATTATTAAATAGTGTCAAGGAAGAAATATAGGGGCTTCAGTTAATCAGGCTGGGAGATTGGTTATAAGTGCTTACTCACTAAAAAATAATTAACAGTAATTAGCTGAAATATGAAGCCTAGAAAAAATTAAAAAACAAATAAATACCACCATCACTGCCCCACCCTAGCACAATTAAATCAGAATCTTAAGTGGTGGGACACCAGGTACCAGCACTTTTTCAAACTTCTCAACTGATTCTAATATACAACTAAAACCAAACACCACAGCTCTTGGAGGCTGCTACATTTGGACATGGAGAGAATATGTGACCCAATAACCAAGATCCAACACATTTTATTAAGGTTATAGTTGCAAATGTTGCTCAGTGTAGAAAAAATGGGATTGGGTTATTCTAAATTTGTTAGAGCAAGGTCCCCAAATGTCATTGATCATCCTTTGGCCACCAGTATGTTTGTGTTAAAGCAAACAGGTTGCCATGGCTGAGAGTCCGAGTGGGATGCTGTACAGGACATACTGTACTCTTCTGTGGCTCATTAGGCCTTTCTCTTAACTTCTGTTTTGAAATACAAGTTGTTCTTCTCCCAGAAAGACACTAGAAGGGAGTGGAAAGGAGATTTGGGGAGGAAGCCCAAGGGAGAGAGTTCTTTACCAAGTTGAAGCCACGTATCACGTCGTATGCATGTGAAAACCTAAAACAGGTACATCTCCAGCTTACAGCACAACTAGTTCCTGCAAAAGGTCACGAGTGAGTAGCATAAGCATAAGCAGAGGCTTCAAGCCCAAAGCTTTCATCACGCAAGATGCCTCTCTGTGGAATTTAAGTACAATGACTGCGACGGTTAATTTAATGGGTCCACTTGCCTGGGCTAAGCGTCACCCAGATAGCTGGTAAACATTATTTCTGGTTATGTCTGTGAGTGTAATTCCAGAAGAGATTGGCATTTGAGGTAGTAGACTGAGTAAAGATATCTACCTTTACCAGCATGTGTGGGCATTATCTAATCCTGTAAGAGTCAGAATTGTGTATGAAGTCAGAAGAAGGCCAAATTCTCTCTTCTTGAGCTGAGACTTCCATCTTCTCCTGCCCTTAGACATTGGACATCGGAGCTCCTGGATCTCAGGCGTTTGGACTCAGACTGAATTATACCATGCGCTTTCCTGGTTCTTCAGCTTGGAAATAGGTTGGTGCAAACGTAATTATGGTTTAAAAGGTTAAAAATAATTGTAAAAACCGCAATGACTTTTGCACCAACCTAATAACATATCATAGTATATTTCAGCCTCCAAAATCATAATAGCCAATGCTCATAATAAATCTCCTTTTTATGTCTATACATATTCTATTGGTTCTATGTCTGGAGAACCCTGACTAATTCAGTTACCATCCTGCATTTTCCAGAGTGCTTTAGATAGTGGCTCTATAATCCTATTGCATCCATATCCAGTGTTTTGAAATCCTACTACTTGACGACCCGGAACTATACACTCACGCTTGTTGATCTGAACTCAAGGCCATTACCCCCTCCAAGTTGCTTCTCATACACAGAACCAGACTCTAGCCACAAGGCCGTAACTACCCAATGATCTGAAGGCACGGACACCCCCGGGGAGGAAGGTCCACCCCTGTGGCCATTTCCATGGGTGTGCAAGGCAGAAACTGGCTTCTTTCTGACCTACAAACCATTGCTTCCCTTCCCTTCTGACAGCCCAGCTCTATCCCCTTTTCTACCCCCTGGGCTGGCTTCCTTTTTCAGTCCTGCACCTGTATCTCACAATAAAGATCTAGCTTTGGCTGTCCCATTCCATTAACTTGGGGCCCTGATATCCACACGTCTGGCTCCTGACGATCCTACATCCCTACTCCAGGGCCATCGTTCTTTCGCTGTCTTGCCTCCATCCCTGGGTGGCACAATAAACACCTAGTCAGAGCACTTATGTGCTTGATTCATCTGGAAGACAGGGTACATTATTCACCCACAGATTTTGGTCAAGGAAGGCAACTGTTTTAAGCTAAGCCAGTGGTTCTCAGCTCTGGCAGTGCTCATACCTGGGCCTCACATTTAGAGATTTAATTGGACCTTAACAGAACCCTTTGTGGTTACCTCCGCTTAAAAGTTTGTCTCTATCTTGAAATCACATGAGGAGTGTTTGTGCATTTCAGGTGGGATCATAAGCTCCTACAAAGGTCGTCAGGGAGGGGGTCGCCCAGCTCCTGGAAGGCAAGGGTGGAGTGTTGTCTCTCACTGGTCTGTAACTCCAGTGACTCCATGGAGCCCTTGCAGGGAGCCTCAGACACTCAAACCCATGGGGGACTTAGGGAAGGATCTCAGGTTCAAATGGTCTTCTCTGTTTGCACAGGAATCTATCCCAGACATAAGGGTCCTCTGCTGGTAGTTTAGATTCTCTGTTAAGGTAAAGGATTCAGTCAATCCAAGGAGAGTCAATTACTGGGGAAAGAACTGATTGCAATACAAAGACAACTACTGTTGCTCTCTGTTTTTGTAACTTTTGAAAGTATAGCACCGGCAGTTAAAGTCTCTGATCATTTCATTCACTTCTATTCCATTCCATTTCACAAAGGGTTTAAGGTGGCTAAACTCCAAGTAATTTTATCCTTTAAATGACCATATTCAAAATATGACATTATACATGACTAAGAGTAGCAATTTTTTTCTGTCAAGATGCAAATCCGACTTTCCCTCTGGGTTACAGTTCTTCGGTATTTCAGTATCTCTTCGCATGGCTCAGACACATTGGTTTTCTTCTGTATGGAACATCTTGGCTGGTAAAAGTCTGAACTGAAAATGCACAAGTATCTGTTAAGACAATCCTGTTAACCTGTCATTACCTGCCAATTACATTGTTCCTTGTTTTAGAAATCCGGTTGAAAGAGACACGCTAAGAACTCCATGAAGAGTAGCCAGTATGGGTTTTTATAAGTATGGGTAGGGAATCTGCCTACAGCAAGTAACACCAGTGCTGGCATGCTTAGAAAATTCCAACTGTAGGTGGGAGTAAGTGGCACTTGGCAAAATTGTCCTCTTGTCCTAATTGCCTAGTCTTGATTAAAGAATGTATTTTGTTTATGTATTCTTTGGGGGAAGACATTATGGTAAGCCTTTCAAAGACAGTTTCCACTGAGACTTCTCTTTGTTAGCTCCATTTCCGGTTGGGTTGAGGCTAACATTTGATGGTATGTCTAGAGGCATGGCTGGTGGGACAAGATTTCACCCCACTGGAGCTGAGCAGTCTTCAAGATTGGGCCGCCTGCTGGCCATGCCAACCCAAATCTCCTGAGGATAAGCCACAGTCCAGCCGGTGTTCTACCTTCTTACCTAGTGTGAGATGAGAATTAGAAACCATGAAGCATGTGCAAAATTCTTCCCACTGTGCAGTGTGGAGGGAATTTGGTTAGATCAGAAAAATCTGCTCCCATTCTCTTTGTAATGCAGATACAGCGAGAGCGCGAGCGCGAACCCTTTGTTACTCCAGTAGACTCTAAGTGTGGTGAAGGCAGCTAGCAGATGTCTGTGAGCAATTGAATGCTTGGCTCAAATTAATCATTGATCTCAATATTAAATTGCCTTTTTATCCACAGTTATCAAATTGATAAGTGTCCTACGACTTTTCAAAGCACTAAACGAATATAGGTGACCCTAAAGCAAACAAACAAAAGTAGCATTGCTTTGAAAGACCCATTTAGCAACTTAGTTACCATAAGTGCTCATTAGGGTTCTCTTTTCTTCTTGAAGGTGTGCGTTTGGCTGAGAGTGTGTAAGTGGGCTATGAGCCTAGCCAAATGCCTTCTCTCTTCTGTACTTGAAACTCTATTCTCCCAAGCTGAAGAGTGGATGACTACAGGGAAACTGTGACTCATAGCAAGTGTTGTTATTAAATCACCTTGAAGTGTCTCTTGTAAAAGATAACTCCCTGCATTGTAGAAATGTCTTTGACAAGAGAGGATTAGGGTGAAATTGCAATTACCTTGACATAAAGGAATGAATTAACTTTCCAACTTGCATTTTTGCAAGGCACAGATTCACGCTGCTTGGAATATAAACATAGAATGCACTCACAATAGCTTGGGGCACTTGAAAATTCAAAAGATGGGCAAGGAGCCCCGAGATGCTAGGCAACTTCAGAGGTATTCCTCACCACAGAGAGAATGCCTGCCTGGACAGAAACCGCCTGCATGGTTTGGCAGCGTCTGTTCCTGTGTCAGCGGGGTGTAGGGGCAGTCAGGACCAAGCCTCCTGGAGCTGACGCATGCAAGGCACGGCTGCAGGAAACAAAGTGTTCTTCCAAGATTGAGCTTCCAAAAGTGCCCATTCACTCGATTCAGCAAATATTGACGGAGCACATCCACTGTATTGGGCCATGAGTTATAGCAGACAGTCTTGGCTGTTGAGGCACTGGCTGGGGGGGACGTAGGGATGGCAGACATGAAACAAATGGAGTGGCCATGAAGCTCAGTCCACAATTCATTATGAAAATACACATTTTGGTGTATTTTCTTGAACTCAAAGTTGACTCTGAGTCCTCATCTTGCCAGGGCAGCAGGAAACTTCAACTCCTAGGGTTGCATAGGAAGCCCAGTGCTTTTGTGAAGATTCCAGAAACACAGTTAGGGACTTGAGTGTCTAGTCCATCATAGCTGTGCCTGGCGTCCTTATTTTGCTTTAGGCCTTAGACAGGCAAGGGGACCTGAGATACCAAGCAGCTCAGAGGTATTCCTCGGCCTCCATACCACCTGTGGGCATAGGTGCCTTTGCCAGAGCTGGGAAGATCGTGACTAGGTGCTGGCTTCCCCAGGTGCTCCCTTTGGCCATCCCTCGGAGGTCTTTTCTCAGCGTCCCAGGCACTGCCACACAGCAGGCTTCACTCTGAGACACAGACAGGGTCTGCCCTGCACGGGGAAGGGCCGTCTTCCTGAGCCACCAGAGAGCTACGGGAATGGGCATTGTCCAACTTCTGATGTGTTTGTAGACTCTCCTCTATCATTTTAAAATTGTGTTTTTAATAGCCGCCATGTCAACATATGACTTAAAAGGCTGAATGTTTGGAAACTGTTCTTGAGGGAAACTATTCTCCTGCATGCGACTACCCTTCCACCTGGTTTTAGCACCTGCCCGGTCACCCACCTTCCCGTTCTGCAAGAGAAGCGCTTCTTTCTCTCTTCCTGTCACGGGAGGGAGGCACAGCTCTTTCCCTTCACCTTCTGCATGGGCCTTCCTGTGTTACGTGAAGACCAGCGCCTTCACTCACCTTCTACTTCTCCTCTGGAAAAGTCCCCACCGCAAAGGAACATAAAGCCTGGAATTTGGAAGAAATGGGAAAATAGAGGAGGAACACCCATACGTGCATACTTCAGTGGGGTACCCCACCAGACCCCCAATTACAAACTACACGAGGATTATGAAAGAAAAATTATCCCCAGCGGAGAGGACACGGGATTGCTGGCCTGAGGGGGGAAGGCCCCTTTAGAAGTCCTGACTGAGATGAGACTTCAGGGAGGAAGGAGTTGGCCAGGGGAAGAGGTTTCAAGGTCTGGTACAGAGTGAAAACGAGTGAGCAGGCCTGGTCTGAGGCCTGAGAAAAAGCCCAAAAGGCAGGAGAAATGAAAGGAAGTAGCCATGGTGACCCAATGGTGGTTGAGTCTGCCCTGGCTGGTTTGAAAAGAGAGTGTCTGCTTGGGGGCAGTACAGATAGAGGAGAGAAGGAATTGGTGTGCAGCCTGTAACCACTGAGGGGAAGTAACTATAGCTCTTATAACAACCCCATGTGCAAATGAAGAAAAACAGGGCTTGGGGGCTTGGAGCTGGTGACCTGCAGGGAGCTCCTTAAATTCTTGGAGTAAAGTTAGCCCCGACAAGGCCTACCTCCCAGGTTGCTGGGAGGCTTACGCTAGCAGGCTGGTGCGATGAGTGGGCCAGCCCTGGGTTTGCTCGTCTTCACTCTACCCCTCTCCCTTCCCTGCCCTCTCCGTGTGCCAAGGGGCCTTCCTGTAGGTTCTGGCGTCAGCTGGATCCCCAGGCAGTGGAGACCTTGGTAGAGGATTAGATGGCAGGAGGGGAAGGCCCAGCTATTTCTTCTCTCCTCTCTCCTCTCCAGCGCCAGCTCCCTCAGGACAGAGACGCCTTGGTTCTCGCATCCACTTAGGGAGGGACCAGGTCCCCACTCTCCCCTAATACCACTTTCACTTTGTCCCTCCAGTTTTAGTAGCTTTTGCTAATCTCTGGGTTGTTCATGATGCCTGTTTGGCATCTCAGCCTCTTCTATAACCTGTGACACTACTGAATCTCTTCTGTTTTAAACTCTCAGAGGGGGGTTGTTTTCCCGGATGGATGGATAGTAACCAGTATCGTGAGTGACAGTAGTTCTCTTCCCATTGACAGCTATTATGAGTTCAGCTATATTCCCCCAAACATATGTGCAACTTCTAACCCCCACCCTGTACCTGTGAATGTGACCTTGTTTGGAAATAGGATCTTTGTAGGTGTGACCAAGTTAAGATAGGGTCATTTAGGTGGGCCCTAATTCAATGACTGGTGCCTTTATAAGAAGAGGGAAATTTGGACACAGGGAGATCACCATGTGAAGGGAGAGGCAGACATGGGGGTGACGTAGCTGCAAGCCACAGAATGCCAAGGATTCATAGCCACCGCTAGAAGCTGAGAAGAGTCGAGGAAGGATTGTTTTTCCCTTACAGGTTTCAAAAAAGAGCATGGCTCAGCTAACACTGATTTCAGACTTCTAGTCTCCAAAATCATGAGACATTAAATCTCTGTTGTTTGAAGCCACCCAGTTTGCGATACTTTGTTATGGCAGCCCTAGGAAGCAAAGACAACAGCCAGGGCAGATTCTTGGGGAAGCTCCTTCGGTGGAGTTCCCTTTCCCCTGCTTTCCACAAACACTTTAAGCCCTAACTACACTGCCCACCCAAACAAACATGCTTTGCCCTGCATATGGTTTATCTCTTGCGAGAAGTGTCAAAGCTGATCTCCAAGTGCCTAGCAGTGGTTTTGGCCTCAGCCTGCGTTCCTCTGTTACTATTAATGGGAGGTTGGGATTTGCCCCGTTTTCCATGTCTGTATGGTTTGGATGTTTCAGTTGCAAAAATCCAAAAACACAAAGCAAAACGAAAAACCAGAAACTAAGTTCACCTAGCCTAAGGAAAAGAAAAAAGGGCCATGGGGCATGAATTCTCTGAACCCAGAGATATCTGACAAAATACAAAGGCACTAATGTAACTGTGTTACATTCCAGTCTGGAGGGACTGGACCAGAAAGTGGAAGCCCTCTGTGCCTCACTCTTTCCTTTTTTTGTTATGGATTTTTCTGCTGTTCTAATCTACAGCTCCCCCATGTAATATTACAGTTACAGCCACATAGAGAGACTAACTCCACTTTCCTTTGGTTCAAGTTCCAGATTCCCAAAGAGGAAAATCTGATTGGCTCAGCTTGGATCGAGTGTCCACCCCTTGTCCAATAAGCTGTGTTGTAGGGGTGGGAGCACAGCCCTGGAGGTCAGGGAATTTTTCAAGTGCTGAAGGGATGGGCAGGTGTTTACTGCAAGGTCCATTTGCCTAGGAAGAAAGGTGTGTTCTGGGTCGGATGCCCCTCTGGGCTGAGGCTGGGATATGAAATGTGGCTGCAGGCCAAGCTCTGGCTCTCACTTCACAGTTGGGCCTCTGGGGACTCACAGCTGGCTCGCACCAGGCTCAGCCATCTGGATGCACAACACAAAAAGAGTAACCGGAGAATTCACTCTACCCTAGTTAAACCTGCAAAATCAAACTTCCCACCTCTCTAGATGATGTGTGATTCTGTTATGTAATCTGTAGGTAATAACAGCTAACATTTATTGGACACCTAAAATGGGCCAGGCACTCTGCTGAGTGTTGAGAACATCCTCTCTAATGTTCCTAATTCCGCAAGATCGATTTCGTTAATTCAGTTTCATCTCTGTTCCCCACACTGTACAGTGTAATTTCCAATCACAAAGTAAAACGACTACTGTCTACATCTTTCTGCTACTTAATTGGTTTTTAAGAGAGAATGCATGTACATGACTCAAAACCAGGCTAAGAAGTATGAGAAGTAAGTCTCTCTCTCATCTCTATCCCAGCCACCCTGTTCCCCTCCCTAAAGACTATGGTTGCTGGTCTCTTAGAGACTCAAGCATAAATGTGTGTGTCTTTTTTTGTTTACACAGAAACAGCAGATTACTTTTCACAATACTCTAAAACTTTTCAACACTATGTCTTGGTAGTGGCTCCACGTTCACACAGATAGAGCATGTCTTCTTTGAATGGCTTCTGTGGAAACGTTGAAAGGAAATGCCATTATTTATTAAACCAGTCCATTATAGATGGTCACCTAGGGTATTTATTTGCTAATGTAAACGATGCTGTAAGAATATCTTTGTGACTATATCCTCATGCACCTATGTCAGTGTATCTACAGGAGACATTCTCAGAAGAGGAATGGCAGGGTTGAAGGATACATATGTGTCCTGCGTTTTTCTCTATGTCTTCAACTTGACCTGCACTGAGGTTGCATCAATATTATTACACTTGTAATAATACAAGTGAGTGGCTATTTCCTCATACTTTCTCTGAGAAGGCTTTATCCAAGGTTTTGATAGTTGCCAATTTGAAATGTGAGAAATGTAGTTTATTTGCTTTCTCTTAAATATATTTTTAAGTGTTTTATTAAATCTATTTGTCATGTGTTTGTGAGTGTGTGTATACTGTCTATACGGTCCCTTTCCCCATTTTCCTATTGTGTTTTTAGTATTTTTAAAATTGACTTAGAGTGTTTGTATATATTTAGAGAATTAGTCCTTTGTTACGTGTGTTACACAGGGTTTCCTCAGTGTGTTGTCATTGTTTGGTTTTTGGTTTTGTTGTGTGTGTGTGTTTATTACACACAATTTTTTATTTTTATACACTTGAGTTTATCAATTTTATTCTTTATAGTTTCTGGGATTCCCTCCCCACTATGCTCAGGTTTTTCCCTTTCTAAGATTATAAAATAAGTCTTCCGTGCTTTTGTCTAGTGATTTCCCCCTAACTAGAATTTACTTTGGTCTGATGAGTAAATTTAGCAAGCCAGCTCAATTTTTTTTCTACATGGCTACCTAGTTGTCTCAGCACCATTTGCTGAATTATATGTTTTTCAACCACTGATATAAAATGCCATCTTTGTCATATTATACATCCTTACATGTTTTAAAGTTTATTTCTAGATTTTATTTTTAAAAATCAGTAGCATGATGTTGTAATTACTCTTGTTTCATGTAATACCAGCTGGTAGAAGCAGTCTGCCTTTCTTGATTTTCTTTTTCATAATTTTCTAGATATTCTTGCTACTATATACAATTCAAAATAAATTTGTTTAGTGAAAAAAGTTCTGGGTTTTTATTGAAAGCAAATTTTAGGCTTATTTCTAGTTATTTTATTCTTTAGGTTGCTTTCAATAGGCTCTCCTTTTACTATACTTTCCCACTGTCATAGTTTCTATAGCTAAGGTGATTGATTTTTATAGTACTAATTTTGTTTATTGCTGCCTTTTTAAATTTTCTTATTCATTTTAATATTTTTTCCTATTAGTTCTCTTCCCCCCACCCCCTTAGGTATATAATCATATCATCTACCCATACTGATAACTTATCCTCTTGGCAAGTTTTGAACTAGTTAGTACATCGTCTTCTCTAATTGTGCTTGCATGTCTCTCCAGACTACTGTTAAAATGTAATAGTAAATATGGAAGTCCTCTCCTTGTTGCTGACTTTAATGGGAAAGTTTTTCATGCTTTTCCATTAAGCCTGACCCCAACTTTTGGAATGGGGTATCTATCTATCTATCTATCTATCTATCTATCTATCTATCTATCTATCTATCTATCTATCTATCTCTGTTTCATGGAACTGCACCAATATGGCCTGACTCCATGCCTTTGCATATGTTGTTTCCTTTACTTGGCAAACCTTCATGGCTCTTTTCAAGTGCCATCTTTAGCCTGGAGTCTCCTATGACCTAGGCTATTAGTCATCCTCTACTCTCTTCTCCAACAATGCCCAGGTGATCTTTTCATTATATACAACCCATAATACACTCTTTTATAACCATCTGCCTGTCTTTCCTTAGGCTGTGAGCTCCCTTAGAATGGGCATTCTGTTCAGAGGTTGGTAAAAAGTGGACCAACCACACAGCTTCTGGAAGCACTGATCTAATAAAGGACACTAATGCATCAGTGGACTTTGTCTACACTCTCTTCTTAGCCCCATAACTTTAAATATTGTCTATAGGGAATGATCCCAAATTGATGTCTCTTGCTCTGACCTGTCCAATGAGTAAGTACATCCAACTGCCAACTTGATGTATCTACAAATGTATCATGTCTAAAACAGAACTGTTAATTCCTGTGCCTCCAAATCTGTTGCTGATCACCCTCCCTCCGACAATTGTCCCCATCTCAGCCAGTGGTACTAGAGTTGCCCTTGACTCCTTTCTTTTCCACATCTCACACTGTACCATCGGCAAGTCCAGTAGTCTCCACCTCCAAAACACATCCGGATTTCTACTGCTTCTCACCACGTCCACTGCACAATTGCAATCAGAGTCCAAGCCACCTTTATTTTTGGCTTAGACTCCTGCAGGGTGCCCTAAGTGTTCATTCCATTTCTAATCTTTTCCCCACAATAATCCATTCTCTCCATAGTAACTGTCACAATCTCTTAAAAGGGTAAATCAGATCATGTCACTCCCTTCATTAAACCCTTTAATGGTTTCCCATCACACTTAGAAGAAAATCTAATCTCCTTATCATAGCCTGTAAAAACTGGGTCTTCCCCCCACCCCTTTCATTTCCCTCTCACTTCCTCCTGGCTTATTCTGCTATAGCCCCATTAGCGTTCTCTCTGTTCCTCCATACCACGAGCTCATATACGAGGTGTGATCAAACAACACGGTGAATATTTTAATAAAAAAAATTATTACAGCAAAAGACACATTGCTGTCAAAATATTCCCCCTCACTTCAAACACACTTATCCCATTATTCTTGTCACTTTCTGAAAAAGTTTTGGAAGTCTTCTTTCATGAGTGTCTTTAGTTGCACTGTCGTAGCTGCCTTGAGGTCCTGAATCAATTTAAAATATTTACCTTTCATGGTCATTTTGACTTTGGAGAAGAGCTAGAAGTTGCATGGAGTCAGATCTAGTGAATAAGGTGGATGAGGACACACCATCATGTTTTTATTTGACAGAAATTGCCATATACCAGAAATGATGTGTGACATGGAGCATTGTCATGATGGAGGATGATTTACGGCACCCTTTAAAACACACCTTCCCTCAACCTTAGCTCACACTGGACTGACTGCATTGAACAAATTGAAACTTGTCACACACTGTTACTAAGGAGTGACGCGCCGCTTCCCGTATGAAGACCCCTGCCTTTCCGTTGGATGACGCTCGGCAGCAGCATTCACTGTATTTTGTGATCACAACAGAAAGGCTCCGTGTCACATATCACTTCTAGTACAGCAATTTCTGTCAAATAAAAACCTTATAGTGTGGCCTCATCCACCAGATCTGACACTGTGCAACTTCTGGCTCTTCCCCAAAGTCAAAATGAAAGGTGAATGTCTTGAGTCCATTCAGAACATCAAGGCAGCCACAACAACGCAACTAAAGACACTCATGAAAAAGGACTTCCAGAACTGCTTCGGAAAGTCGCAAGAATGCTGGGATAAGTGTGTTTGAAGTGAGGGGGAGTCTTTTGAAGGGGGTTAATGGCAATGTGTCTTTTACTGTAAAAAATTTTTTTATTTAAACATTCACCGCATGTGTTGATCATACCTCGTATGCCGTTCCATTTGCTGTTGCTTCTGCCTGGACTGTTTATCCCCCACGTCTTTACTTGGGCAGCTCCTTCTCATCAATGAGATCTCAGCTCAGTTACAAATAAAAATCTAAACCAGCTCCCCATTCCGTAGTCACAAGACAGCATATTTACTGAGTTCTTAAATACCTTGCACTCTTATTCTTTATCACATCTCCCTATTTGTTTACTTGTGTATTATTTTGCCTCACACCTAACTAAAATGATTACCTGGGTGTTCTTCAGAGTAGCGTCAGTACTTGGGACTATCCTGGCACAAACAAATATTTGTTGAATGAATGAAATAAAAAGTATGTCTAGTGCTAATTAACTCAGGTATATGATATGATTCCTGTCATGCAGGGTATCAGGCGGGGTCTCTGGTCCCGCTCCCCACACAAGAACGCAGGACATGGTGAGGCCAAAAAGGAACACCCACGGAGCCACAGATAGAGGAGTCATACCACTATACTCCGCACCTCTCTGCAATCCATGCTTGCTTGCCAGCCACCACCTTCTTGCTAGCCCCCATTTTCTGTTAGTGTAGCCACGGCAGTTATATTAGTGGCCAATGGCTCACTGGTTACAGCTGACGGCCAACTAGCCACAGCTGATGGCCATCTAATCACAGTTGATGGCCATTTACTACCTGAGATAGCACCTTTCCACGTAAGGCTGAGATCCTGGAAATTGCACTCCTGGCTCTGTCCCCACAATTCCTCACACGAATGACAAAATGGGAATGAGTTTCTCTCCAGCTATCATAGACAGAATCCTAGAATGGAGGCACAAAGTATCTCTTTCCAGGGTCCACTTAATTTTGCTGAGTGTTTGTGACAAGTGCATGCAACTTTCATAGCGAAGCAACGGCCACACAATCCGATGACAGTGGCCTGAAGCTGGCAACCACAGTTCTGAAACCACATAATGCTGGTAGGGTGCTGTTTATTAGCAATGAGTGAATTCTTTTTCTTTTTTTTTTAAATTTTTTTACTGGAGAATATTGGGGAACAATGTGTTTTTCCAGGACCCATCAGCTCCAAGTCAAGTCGTTGTTTTCAATCTAGTTGTGGAGTCATTGTTTTCAATCTAGTTGTGAAGGGTGCAGCTAACTGGTCCATGTGGGAATCGAACTGGCGACCTGGATGTTATGAGCACTCTAACCAACTGAGCCAACCGCCACCCCTACTGAGTGAATTCTTTCATTGCCTGAATTCAAAGCACTTCAATACGTCCCCAAGACGACTGCCTAAGAAGTCATCTGATTTGAAAACAAATCAAAATTTGAAACTGGGACGAAAACAAAAACTCTGGAAAGTGGAAAAAAAAATTTTGTGAGCGTTTTATTTTAGTCAATTGAAGTAAAAGTAAGTGAATTTACTTTGGCATACAATGATTATTAAGTCATTTTCTCCCAATCTCCACTAAATAAATATCAAAACAAATAGTTAAAGAATATCCATTTAAAGTGGCAGCAGATATTAGGCTGCTTCAAATCCCCCATATACTGGCCTGCCCAGAGCTTGTCTCATCCATCTTCATTTTCCCCACATCACCCAGAGCTCTCGATAAATGCTGATGCTCAGGAAACTTTTGTGAAAGGAAAGAGGCAGGTGAACGTCTTGAATTTTTCTTTGGCATCCAAAGATCTGGAATATTTGTGCACTCAGCATAAAATTCTCTAAAGGGAGCCATCCAATGTGGAAGGCGCACTCTGTTCTTATGGCCCCTTGAAGAGTTTACAGCAGGAAGCACCAGATACACACAGCCCTGCCTTGTGTTTATTTTACCCCAGACCAACAGAATAACGTGGCCAGATGCCATTGCAGCCTTTCCTCCAAATCTTGAAATCTTCAGAACATCTCTCTGGGTGAAATGGAAATCTCAGGAGTAGATGCATTTACTGTAATTAGATTCAGCCAGGCTCGGGAACTCTGGTATGTGTGATGTAATTAGCAAAGCAACTAGTTGAATGCATTTGTGCAGCCTCTCAGGCATTCTTCAAAATAAACGGCCCCCTTTGGGAGGAGGTGAGACGCTGACACACTGTACAGAGACGGTACAGCTATAAACATTGTCTAGGTTGATGTTCTAATTAAGACTGTGAAATGGCTCCTCTTTCTCCAGCAGAGATGTTCTCAGCGCATTTTCCTTTTGGAACTGAATCTTTTGGGTTTGGGCCCCACCCAAAGGAGAGTTTAACTTTCTCTAGTTCTTAACATGTGGGAGGGATCGAGGTGTGACTGAGGAGTTCTTCCTTTCAATGTGGGAGGGTTTTTTTTTTGTTTTTTTTTTTAAAGAATTGAGCCAATAGACTATACAAAATGAAAGATTCTTAAGGATTAAATCACCCCAGACTAGAAACACTTGGCTGAGGGTTTGGAGGCGTGAAGATGGTGATGATAGTGGAGACGGTATCAAGTGTAGCAGTTAATCTTTCATAGTGTAAAGTTGCCAAGAAATAGCTACTCAGGGAGACAGCGCACGTGGTAGGCTGAATACCACCCCCTCCCTGCAAAAATGTCCTTGTCCTAATTCCCAGAAACTGAGAATATGTTAGGTCACATGGCCAATTATCCTGGATTATGCTTTGGACAAAGTGAAGATAGTAAAGAGAGGATCATCCAAAGTTAGCAATGGCAATAGTGGGGCAGGGGGTGGGCAGACAGGAGGCTGGAATGGTGGGAAGATATTTTTGAAAAGAAGCTTGTGGGGGAAACGGGTACGTTGCCCATGGCAATGGCTGGTCCACTGGAAAGGCCACTGGTTGGGACCAGATCTGTTTTCAAGTCCTGGTCCTACTACTCCAGGCTGTAAACTTTCTGAGCATTAGAACTGTCATTTGCAAAATAGGGATGGTGAGACTTATCCTTCTCCCAGGGTTGTTAGGATCAAGTGAGGAGCGGGCATCCATTCTTGTCAATTGGAATTTGAGTACATAACCGGGTGTGATGTTATAGGTAAGGTTTAAGCCTCTGAAGCAAGCTGCTTGTTTTTCCCGTTGCCCAAAGTTTCCTTAAATTCTGGCTGATGCAGTTGAGGCAACCTTGGATTACCACATGTAGCTTACAGATAACATTTGGTGAAAACTCCAAGTCTGATCTTGCTGGCTGCGTTGGCCATGCCTCTCAGAGTATTTGGCACCTTTGCTTTATCTTTGAAATCAGCAGAAAATTCATCCCACCCCAGCGATGTCAGCTTCCTGTAGCCAGAGCATGCAGGACTCTCTACCGAGGAGTGTCTCTTCCCTCTCCAAAGCACTTGGTGTTGGGTCTACAGTGCCTCTTTCCCCACTAGAAACTCAGGCTTGTTCATCCCTGTTTAGCTGGACCCTGGGACATGGAGCGCTCTTGGTCCCCAAGCCTCTCCACCATCTGTCTTGTGGATGAACATGAGTGGCTTTCTGAATAGAACCAGTGAATGGATATGGAGAGTTGTAGAGCTGAAGGATGAGGTTTCAGAGAGATAATGATGGTGATAAAAGTGAAGCGTCTGCAGCCTCATCTTATACCACTTACACTCCAGCTAGCCTGACCTTTCTTTCTCTTCCTCTTCTGTCCCAAGCTATTCCCAGACCAGAACCGTTGCCCCCTCTGCCTGGTGTACCCTCTGTCCAGAATGCTTTGCCGCCAGACCCCGACCTGGCTGCCGCCTTTTTAGATTTGAGTCTTGGCTTGAATGTCATTTCCTTAGATACACCATGTCTGACCACCCTGCTAACGGCGCCTACTCCCACTCGCATTACTCTCTCATGAGATTCATTTAGTTCCGGGTCCTTATCATTACTGAAAGTCTTAATTCTTTGTTTCTTCTGTCTCGCTCCTTGAATGTACTCCTTATAAAAGCAAGGCTCTGTCTGTCCTGTTAAGTTCTAAGTGCTCAGTGCATAATTACTGAATGAACAGCTAGACTGAGCCCTCACAGTGGGCCAGGCCCCGAGGGCAGTGCGTTGCAGGCATTCTCGTGGACTACTCCCGATAACTCTAGGAGATCGACTTTGTTTTCCTTGTTTTATAGGTGAGCCAAGGGAGGCCCAGAGAGGCTGAGTACCTAGCTCAAGTTCCCCTAGCTGGGTAAAAAGGGGTTCCTGGATGAGAACCATGCTTATAACGGTTGCAACATTTGGAGTAGCAGCTCCTGGCTCTTAGCTTCAGGGCCATGCAGCTGAAGGATCCATGGCCACAGTCTTTTAAGTAGTGCTTCTCAAAATTTCATGTGCATTTGAATTACCCAGAGATGTTGTTAACCTAGAGATTCTGAGTCCGTTGATCTGTGGGGTAGGAAGGGGTGTGGAGGGAGGAGTGGTGAGAGTCTGCATTTCTAACAAGCTCCCAGGTGATGGGGTGGGGGGGCATCCCTTAAGAGCCAGGGTTTAGAAGGTCCTCTGATTTGAGAACTTTGTTAGCTATTTGCAAAACAAAAGCAGGAAAGAAATGAATCAGTCCATTTTGTGGTCAAATCAATTGCCACAGCTGAGCAAAGAGAGCAGTGAGTGGTCCCTCCTTCCCTGGGGAGAAGTGGATGTTATCCCAGCATCCTCTGCAGCCTGGTCAGAGACTCAGTCCTAGAAATGTGGGTCTAGCATGTGTGTCTGAACCTAGGTTTGGTTTCCAGTTGTGTAGCATTTGGCTCAAGACCAATGAAGGGACTGAGCCAACTATAGAAAGTCATCTCTTTAGCAATAAGTGTTTCCTGCCCTCTCCTCCTCCCCCAGTTTGGATTGCATTCCTGGACCCCATGTGCAGTTGTTCAACTCTAAACTCCACGAAGAGGCTTTCTTAGGGTTTAGGGGTTTATAAGAGTGCTTATAATTTGCTGACATTTTCTCCAGTTAGAAAACAAGTATAAAATATCTACTCTGCTTATATTAGAAGGTTGTTGTTAGAGTGCTTTGAAAAGTCGAAAGCAGCATTTCCAAAAAGTGAGTGAAATTGATTTTAGGTAGGACAAAGACCCAGAGAACATTGATCATACAGTGAATGAGTTATTTTCCGTTTAAGTTTCTTTCAACCTTCCAATTAATATGGAAGAAAATCTCACTTCAGTGCCAGTATGTCTCAAACACTTCTTTTACATTTCCTAATCTCTCTCTCCTTTTTTTTTTAAGAGAAAGGCAGCAAGCAACTATATCTAGTTAGAATTTAAGAACATTAGTTTGTTTTCTTGTACTTTTTTGTGGATACCTTTAGTCTGTGGCAAAACATACAGGTTTTTCAAATTTAAGGCAATTATATAAGTTTTCTCTTTAAAGACAAACTTAAATAAAACATGGAAGATAATTTGTAAAAGTAGTAAGTAAATAATTTTATAGGTTGAAAGTAGATATGGTAGAAATTATGAAGGTGGTGTGAATGTGAGTTGTGTCCCATCACATATAAAGGAATGTAAAGGGACGTGGCTATCTTATTCCTGGGAGGAGACATAGGCATCTGACACAGCCGTCTGGCCATGCCCTGTGGGATTTGTGGCTCCATAAACATAGCTGGTTCTGGGCTGGTAACCCCACCCGAGGGTCCTCAGGCAGGACATGGAGATGAGTCTTGATCCCAGTCAAGAACGTGCAGCTAAATCTCTACCATGGGTTAGTAGATGTCTTCAGGTCTTGTGGAGCCTTTGGAGGGAAAACCAACAATACGACTATATAAAGGCTCATCACCTTGCATTAACTGTGGTTCCCTAACTCACATTCAAATAGGCCAAAGGAGTTAAAGACTCTTTCAGAATCGGGCAGCAAAAATAATACCAGCTTCCCACATTAAAGATTAGGATCAGAATCTAGGCTTACCCACTTGTTATGGGCTAAATTGTGTCCCCCCAAATTTATATGTTGAAGTCCTAACCCCCAGTACCGTAGAATGCTACTGTATTTGGAGAAAGGGTCTCTAAAGGGTAATTCACGTAAAATCAGGTCATTCTGTTTGGTGAGTTTCTAAGAAGAGGGGATTAGGACCCAGAGACACATGCAAGGACAAGCATGTGAAGACACAGGGAGAAGATGACCGTCTACAACGCAAGGAGAGAGGCCTCAGGAGAAACCAACCCTGCCAGTACTTTGATCTCAGATTTCTAGTCTCTGGGAGTGTGAGGAAATAAATGTCTGTTGTTCAGGCCACCCAGTCTGTGGTACTTTGTCATGGCAGTCCTAGCAAACTAGCCCGAGTACCCATTTACCACGGGGTGGCCTTGATAGTTTGCTCAATGTACCAAGTCTCAATGTCCTTGTCTATATATTCGGATAATCGTTTCTACCTCAGAGAGTGATGTGCTTAATACGCCGAAGCATGTAAAACAGCACAATACATGCTACACTGTGGATAGTGAAATCATTGATAGCGATTTTATTTTTATTTACTTATTCAGCTCAATCTCCCTTTCCATCCCATTACAAACAGGGTTTACAGCAAAACATGAGAGCTGTTATTGTCACCTCTTTCCCTAAATCTTGTTAAGATGTTAGTTGCTATCTTCATAGATCCCTTCACAGAGATCCCTTCACAGACTCTTCTATAAACTATTAAATGGCTTGGTAGAGCCTACTTCCTTTAAGAAGCATGTCTCTAAATGGTGTTTTCCATATGTAATGGGCTCCCCACGAGGGTACATGAACAGAGATTCATTTAAGGTATTTGAGTAGGGGCATGGTGTGAGGTAAGGCTCACTGTGGGTCGGTGGTCACTGGATCTGGCAGCAGAGATGCTGGTCAGTTACCATAATGACCCGAGTGAGCTGTAAGCAGCTGGTATGTGTGGCCCACTGACTCTGGCATCACACCTGGGCACGCATCCTTCTTCTGTCCTTAGTATCTCTGAGACTTGAGCAAGTACTCTTTTTTCTCTCTACCTTGGTTTCTTCCTCTGTGAAATAGGAGAATGAAAATAGTGCAGGGCTGTCTCATTTTATATAAGGATAATTCAAAACATATACTTAAAGGCGTAATTTATCTGTAAGAATAAATAGTGAGCTTTATATTTATTCTGATGGGTAAAGTCAGCTTTGCATTATTCCATACTCTTAACTTCGTACTTTCGTGAATCAGCTAAACTTTCTAAACTTAACTATGTATTTTATGTAAGTATCAGTGAGGATTATTAGGCTGGTAAGTCTTCTTAAGAAAATTCTTCTCTGTATCTCTGTGTTTTTTAAAAATATATAACAAGTTTGAAATGTGTTTAGTACAAGGAATCCTTTTAAAATATGTCGTTTTCCCTTCAAAAAGGAGCACGTGGGCCAGATGGTCAGCTTCCCTCTGTGTTTTCTAAGCCTTTGCGGAACATACCTCCAGGGCTGTGGGGTGGAGCTGGTATCCAGCAGGGAAATAGTTAACCCGCCTGCGTCTGAAGTGGGGAGACCCAGTTTGATGCTGTCCTGTGTGAGGCAGCAACAAATCCAAGCCTGGACTCCAAAGTGTAAACTGAAGCAAGTCGCTTCAATGAGATAGTTCAGAGTCACTCAGCATAAACCTGAAATTAACGAATTCACCCCTGAAGCTGTTTTATAGCCATGGCATGAAATGTAGCCGAGAGTCTCAGTGGACTTGGGGACATCTTGTGCGGTCCCTGTCTGTTAGAGACAATTAGGCTGAAGGTACTTCCCAAGTTTTGCCCCATCCAAAGCCCAAAGCAGAGGATGCCTGGTGACGCATGTGCACGCACGCACTGAGGGGCGACTGCTTCCCTACCTCCACATTAGCTTCAGGTAGCACGCAAAGCCCTGGGACACCGAGGTTGTGCCAGGAACACACCCCCACCAGAGCAAAGCACTGCCTGTGTCTCTATTAAGGACAAAATGGATTCCTCTGATAGTAGAGCTCGATTAAATTGCAAGATGCAGCCACAGTCAGGTAGGGGAAAGACTTACACTCTTGTAGGAGGGAATAATTGGGCAGCTAAGTGTTGGACGATCTCCAAGGCTCTGGTGCAAACGTCCTTTTGCTTGATTATTTTAGCAAACCTCCAGTTATTTCATCTACCCCTGGCTCTGTGGGCTGGGGGCTATCTTCTTTTGTGGCCCCCAAACCACGCTGTCAGAATGTGGGAACTAGATTACTTCATTCTGCTCCTGGGAAAGGGAACAGACTTGTGGGATTTTAAATGAATGCATTAAATTTGTTGATTATCAAAAGGAAAAGTAGAAAAAAAAATAAACAAACTCTTACAAGATCTTGGCTGCAGTACAGGGGCCAAAGTTTAAATCTCTGTTCTCAACCATGTTAGATTTTGCAAAAGACCCTCTGTGTTCCCTCCCAATTCATTCAGGTGGGAGGAGGGGTGCACCCTTCTTTTAGGGGGCCTCAGAGGAGTCTTTTTTCATGTAAATAGAAGGGCAGGAAGAGAAGTGGTAACTGCCTCCAGGATGCATGAAAAGGGGCAGCAGCCTCATAATAGTTTTCTGACTAAAAACATAATTTTTGTAGCTATATGTCTTAGTAAAAATGAAAAAAAATAGGGTGATGAGATAGATATTCTCACACATAGCTAAGGGCATAGAGTGATACAGCCTTTTGGGAGATAAGTTAAGCAAAATATATTGATACTTTAAAAATATTCATAGACTTTGATTCAGTTATTTCCTTTTTGGGAGTCTATCTGAAGGAAATCATCCAAAAAGGGGACAAAGACTGATGTATCAAGATGTTATCATTGCATTGTTTACAAGAGTGAAAAACTCAAAAAACCTCAATGTTTATCATATGAGAAATAATTGGTTATATTCATGTTGTTCTAGCCCCGCGCCGGTACCCTCCTCAGTGATTAAAAACAAATGACATAGAGGGAAATACTCAGTAGTAAGAGAAGAGGCAGGAAATAAAGTGTAAGTGTGTGGTAATAGTTTTGTGAAACCACACACATAGAAGGAGCGAAATGCATCAGTCACCTCTAGGTGGTAGGGTTATGATTAATTCTTTATTTTCTTGTATGTTTCAAAGTTTTCAAAATTGAGCCTCCACTGTTTTCACAACAAAAAAAAGAAAGAAAGAAAGAAAGAAAGAAAGAAAGAAAGAAAGAAAGAAAGAAAGAAAGAAAGAAAGAAAGAAAGAAAAAGAAAGAAAAATTTACCTCTCAAACAACAAAAGGCAAACAAGCATTTGCCAGTCTTCTGCACATGAGACAAAGGTGGGCTAAGTGTGTGTGTGCTTGCTTGGAAAGGCAGGAAGTCTAACCGTCTCACTGAGGCACCTCTTACCTGCTGGAGGCTGAGAAGCCCAGGAGATGCTGGAGGGGGCACAGAGCAGAGTGCCTTTGCATTCCGCTCAGCTCTAGTGTGCACGGGGAGCAACGTGCCATTGTGGCCTCTTCAGCGGGAAGATGAGGTAAAGGAAGTACTCACCCAGTTTTTAATCCCCTCAGCTAATTACCAGACCTTTCTTGTGGTTTTACTGGGGCTCTTTTTACTAAGTGGGAGGATTTACACTGTTTGTGTTTATATGTTGTACTTGGATTATGCCTTAATGTGTCACTCTGATGACAAAGGGGTTTCCAGCAGTGGGCAGGCAAGCTTCCCTGCTTTTTAATAGAAAGCACATTCCAGCACTTTATCTGTAGCACATAGAGCTGCTTAGAACAAAGCGTTGCCCCTAAGACATGATTCCCAAGAGTCTTTAATAAGGACCAGACCCCTGTGAAGGTATTAATTAAATATTTGAAGCAGAATGGCTTTCACTGGCTGGGGCATTTTTATGAGGGAAGGGAATATATTTAAAACCATGGCTGTTTCTGTAACAAGAATCTGTTTTGAAGGAAATGTTCTTGGGTGGGACTCTACAGGTATCAAGCTGTCAAACCTCGGGGCCAACTTGATGTCAAAAACAGACGTTCTGAATGTCTCAAACGATGTTTGAGTTAGATCCTTGATGTGGAATGTGTACACAATTGTAAGGTAGTTTAACACAGAGGAGAAGAGTGAGTGTCTATGAATATAGCAGGCAATGTTAGAGATGGTTTTCTCAAAATAGTCCTATGAGAGAGGCTTCCACAAGGCTATTTTATAGAAAAAGAAACTAATTAAGTGACCGTTTTCCAAGGTAACAAAGATTGATGGAGGAGCTAAGAGCAAAATTTGATTTAAAGCCTATTTATCCATTTTTTCATCTATCTATCTATCTATCTATCTATCTATTATTTATTTATCTATTATCTATCTATCTATCTATCTATCTATCTATCTATCTATCTATCTATCTATCTATCTATGTATCTTTCTATCTACCTATCATCTATCCATCCACCCAGCCTCTATCTATATTTCAGAATACTATACTCTTTCTCAGGAAGTATTAGCAAACAAAGATGAGCTTACAGAGAAGATCCTGGTCCAACTGATGGGCAGTTTTCTAAATTCAAAATAATCAAAGATCTTGAACATGAGATTTACTATAGAAGCACAGAGTTAGTTGATTTTTCTGGAAGGCAATATGGTGTGGAAAAAAGAGAAATGCACTTAGAGTACAAGGTCTAGGTTGGGATCCTGGCTCTGCCACTTACTGATTTCTGTGACTTTGAGCAAGTCCCTCTCTACAAGTTTCTTAGCATCACTTGGGTTCTCATCACTTGGGTAAAGCTGACTTTGGTCCTAGAAGAGGGGGTGAGGAGTAGAAGGACAGTTGTCCGCTAATCCCCCATGGACCATTCTAGGTCTTCAGGAATCAGTGAGTTCATAAGGAACCTCCCCTTCCTGGCCAACGATAGCCAAAGTGACAGTGAAGTGGAGACATTTCCAAATCTGATGTGGGATGTCCTTCGAGGGAATGATTACATTCCAATGAGCATGAGGAGGACTGCTGGACGTGACTGGTGCTGAGGTGGCTTCTTCCGGCATTCATTCCATTCATGCAGAGCCCATGATCCACTTCCTGGCATGGCCGGCCCCTCGGGGGCCCACCCTTAGTATCTCCCAGCTGTAGAAGTATACCATCCTTCCACGTTCCTTAGCTACTCTGCCGAATGTCATGTTGCCTTACCCATGAAAACTTTGAATCTTCCATAAATAAAAGAGATGATCATATTTGTAAAGGTCCTTTGTGACCTGCAACCAAAGGCTACCCACTTGAAAGAGATAACTTTTGTTGTCCCTTTGATAGGCCTGCCCTGCCCACTCCTGCTCACCCTCCTATGGGTGTTCAGAAACTTCCTAGCTTTCCCGTGCAGCCACTTTAGCCTCTTTAGTTCAAGAACCCCCTCCACCCTTGTCCCCACCTTTTCTTTCTTCATTTTCCTTAGGGAGCAAATTTATGGGGCTGTCATATATATATTACATGTAGATGATGTATATATCTCAACCTCCACACCATCTCTTAGACACTCCTGGGCTGCACAATTTTCAGATCCTCCACAGGCAGGGGCCTGAGGATGAGCTATTAAGAGTGTGAAATCACACAAGGAGCAGGGCAAGGAAACGAGGACGGCAGAGGATGGCTTCTCCACACTCCCTTCCCCACGAACCTGGGTGCCTCGGACCCTCGTCTCTAAAATGAAGATCACAGCGCTATCTCTGTCAGTACTCCTTGGAAGGATTAAATAACCTAACGCATATACAACACTTAGCGTAGTGTCTAAAGCTGCTGAGACTGTTATGACTGCTCATAAAAATAAGTGGAAACAGAATGATTTGAGATGGACTATTGTATCTTAGAAAGATCATATCTTTTGAATCTCAGCCCTCTCGCTCACTTTAGTGTTTGTGTGACTCAACCTCCCTGAGCCTGTTTCCTCCACCTTATAATGGACAGGCCTGTGGGCCTGTCTCTAGGACTATGTGTGGCACAAACTGCATCCTGGGTATTGGTCGCCTAGCTCTGTGGCTGTCTTGCCTGATGCCACTGAATGTTCCAATGTCAGGGTCTGCTGCTGCTTTGTGGCGTTTGCCTCCACCAGCACTTGGAGTGGGAGGTACACAGGGCACACAGATGGGGGGTTAAAGTCGGGGAATATTGTGTACTTGAACTGACAGTGATTCTCAACACGTCTGCACAGATTACTAAGAGTCCAGGCATTTGCCAAAGGGAGGGAGGTGGAGCGTGGGGGTGGGGCATGGGGCTGTGAGCAAAGGATGTTCTATCGTTGGGAATATAAACACAGCACCATCTGTGACCTAAAAAGGCTTGGTTGAGAAAGCCATTGAAGTCTGCTGTCCATTGTTTGGACTGGGCTTAGCCTCCCAAAGAAGCGCCCAGAGAACTACCTGTGTTGTGTCTGAGAGCTGTCACGGGCCAGAGACAGCAGTGCTGGACTCTGCACAGGACTCCCGACAGCTACTGGGCTCACGCTGGCCACTGCTCTTTCTTGGGTGAGTGGTTCTACTTGCTGCAGAGGGAAATGTGTCAGGGAGGTGCCAGCTACCCAGAATAAGGCCCAAGGAGAGTTTCTCACATCCCTCAGGTCTGTCCTCCACACCTGCCACTGTTTCACCCACCCAGCCAGTGACTAATCAGAATGAGCCCTGAGATTTTTGCCTCAGTCACAGTCCACAGGCCAAATCCTTTCCCAGGCCCCACCTATAATATAAACTCTTCCCCCAAGGTTTCAGACTCTTTGGCTTTCAAACTACAGCTTGGTTTCCTGATTACAGCCTCACCCCTTGATTCAGCTACTTTGGTCTTCATGTC
Source organism: Rhinolophus sinicus (assembly GCF_036562045.2). Lineage (NCBI taxonomy): Eukaryota > Metazoa > Chordata > Mammalia > Chiroptera > Rhinolophidae > Rhinolophus > Rhinolophus sinicus. Next base: position 125,167,368 of record NC_133754.1, read on the forward strand.
TATTTTCTCCCCTTGATCAGGATTAATGTGTAAAACTGTAGTGATGCTGATGTGGTCTTTTGGAGCCCAGCCTGGACCTTGAGGCTCATTCTGGAACCTTCCTCCAAGGTTGTCTTTGGAGCGGGACAGACCTGGATTTGAATCCTTGCTCGGCCATTTATTGAGCCAATTGCTTGTCAAGCTTTAGTTTCCTCACTGGTAAAATGTAGAAAATTATACCTGCTCAGAGTTGAGGGAAGGATTCAATGAGATAACCCAATACATGGATTAGATACAAGAATGACGTGAAACACAAAGGCAATGCTTGATACATAGTAAGCACTTAAATGATAACTTTTTTTTTTTAATTATCCTTATTGTTAGAGATAGAATGCCTTTGTTTCCTCAATGTGATTTTCCTATGTCATTTTACATTAGCTGAACTTGAGTTAGTGTGGGCTGTGGGATGAGTGTGGTTGTGGCGAGACTGGTATTATTTCTGATGCCCACTTAGCTTTTTAAAAAAAATGCACACACATACACACTATATTTGTATATGTATATTTCTATTATATATATATATATATATATATGTGTGTGTGTGTGTGTGTGTGTGTATACACACATAGTTATATCTTTGTGCTTTTATTTATCTTATTATTTGTTTATACTTGATCTAAAATTGGTGTGCTTAAAAAATGACAACTGGAATTTTGTAGGTATCTGGACAGAGTGGTACAAATGGGATTTGTGGCTTGGGGGAAGGAAGAGCCCAGTTTTGAAGGGATGTGACCTCCGGACATTATATCCCGATGTCCCGTGGTTATGTATGTTGTACTCCTGTCACCAACAGGTACTCCTTTGACGTTGGTGATGGTATCTTGTTTTTCTTGCATTCTTTATGCCTAAAACCTAACATTTGTCCTGCAAATATTTGTGGATAGCAGCTCTCGTATAATGACCAGCTTCTTTTTCAATTAATACATGTATTTTCTTTAAGAAACTCATTAAATGATTTCTGATGTCTTTTATAGAACTCTAGGGGACATACTTAGGTTTTTCTCTTAATACAGAATTGTTGTTATCAACATTTATCTTACGATAGTACTTGTTCATAAGATCTTAAAAATTGGGGCTTTGAGGGGAAAGTTTGCATCGCTTTCAGAGACAAGTAAGAGCCCAGGTTTTACCCAGAATGCAGAGCAGCAGCTCTGCCCAGGCTGGTCAGCTGCTGGAGCAAGTTAAAATGCTTCTCTTCATAAGGGATGTGAAGCAACAATCAGTCCTTTAGAAATAACTCCTTCCAATGCGACTGGTGTCCTTATAGGAAGATGGCCATGTGAAGACAGAGAGACTCACAGGGAGAATGCCATGTGACAACTAAGGCAGAGATTGGCATTATGCATCTACAAGTCAAGCAACACCAAAAATTGCCAGCAAACCACCAGAAGCTAGGAAGAGGATTCGACTTCTTTGAATCCACCTGATACTCTGTTTTTATATTTCTCATCTGGTTCTTTTATGCTTCCCTCTATTTTTCACATTTATATTCTAGCCTTGCTCCTACTTGGTTTCTTGAGGGCAGGTATTTTTCACCCATCTTATCTCCCTGCTTCTGACAGTGACCTCCTATGCTACCTTTGAACTCCTCCCCGGAGCTGGTGTGTCTGGTTGCACAGATTGTTCACTGCAGAAGGACCCCTGGCCAAGGGGGTAAGTAGGTCTGACATCTAGCCTATGTTGTGCTTGGTAGGCTGTGTACTCTGGTGCAGGGCAACAGCCCCATAGGGGGCTGCTTTGCAAAAATTCTCCTGAAGATACTGTATGGGCCAGTGCTGGTCGGCCAGCTCTTCTCCTGAAATCAGCTCTCCTCTGCCTTTCCCACAATCCCCTCACTGGTCTTCCAGAGATTTCAGAATGTATTTCTATGGTAGTTCTAAGTATGGTAGCTGGTAGGCATCTCAGGGGCAGCTCTCTGTAGCATCAAAAACAATTTGTCCCTGTTCTTTCTTCTCACCCCATAGCATAAGCCTGCCGGAGCCGCAGGTGGTGGCGTCACCACAGCTTAGGATCCAAGAGATTCATTCCAGCTGCTAAAGCGCTAAGCTTTCCCTGTGATCACACATTTTTGCACCAGCCAGAGCTCACACATGCCTCCACAGACCTGCGGCCAACGGCATGTGAATATCAGTGACTGCTTATAGGAGCTGGCCAAGGCTCGCCTGAGGGGCGAGGGAGGGAGGGCCCAGATTAAGTGCAAGATGAGATGCATATGAAACAACTGACAAGAAATTGTCCGTCGGAAATCAGAACAGCTGTGGGCTCCTCAAAGCGGCAGATGGGTATGCAGGGAATGCTATGCAGCTTTAATCCCATTTAACACGCCTGTCAGAGAACTGGGTTTATCTCAGTATTAATTCGGGTTTTATACATTGTTTGTTTGGGAGAGTTTGGTCTTACTATGCATGCTGCGCTCAGCAGGGCTAGAGAGAAAGTGATTTCTGGGCCTTGTTTTCAGCAGAGTACAGCTAGTGTGGCTCAGCTGGGCTGGGAAAGTGGCAGGGTTCACATTGGGGTTGGGTTCAAGGTGAAAGGGGCACTGGAAGCCATCATCCCCGGCTTAAAGGGCAGAGCTCAGCGGAGGCCGGGGCAATAGTGCTGAAGGAGTGGGCATCCCAGCTCTGATTTATGATCACTGTGAGATGGCACGAGTGTGTTTACATTCCGAATTTTTGAGTGCTTCTGTGACTGCTAGATTCATGGAAGCCTAGGGAAAAAATTCCAATATTTCCATTCTGGGCCAAGCCAGCATGCAGTTTCTGGCCAGGAAAGACAACCCTGTGGGCTGCATGCCCTAAGAGTGGCGCCACAATGGAGCTGCCATGATGGAGCAGGAGGAGGGGTGTGGGAGTCAGTAGACTAGAGTTCAAACCCTGCTGTTGCCTCCTTCATTTGTTCATTCATTTATTCATAAATGTCCATGGAGTGCTAACTCTGTCCAAGGCACTTTCTCTACTCTTATTGTAAGCGAGAAAAACGACTCTTCTCATTGTGGTAAGTCCCCCTGTCAGCTACTTAAGAATCTGGATCTTCTTCATTTGACAGGAGACTGCTTTTCTTCTTATGTATTATCCTAGCCCTCACTGTTGTGCATACAAATAAATCTGTTTTGGCATTAGCAAAACAAACAAAAACAAAACCCTGTTCCTAACTGATACAAAGACATGAACACCCACCTCAGGTCAGTGAAGAGAATGTTTCTGTTTCTTTGAGAAAACGTTCCCACACATAACCACGGTATGCCATCTTTTGTCCGTCCTAGCTCTGGCCTATTGTCTGGGTCATTTTGGCCTGCTGCTAATAAATAACCTTAAGCACTTCCTGTACTGTAACGTTTTAAAACTACGAATGGAACTAAGTTTTGTTTGTTTGAAATGCAAAGGCATAATTCAAAAGGCTGGTTCCCAAACGATACCACTGTAGATTTTATGTCCTGAAAACTCCCCGTAAAGCTTTAAAAACAGAAACCAAATGCCTGTAAACATACACACACTGTCCCCAGGAAAACCAGTCCTTTTGCTTCCATCGGATAGGACCCAAGTCAGTGGAGGCCGTGAGATAGGAGAGGCTGAGGAGCCCACCCTGCTGTACTTTTCGTCTGGCCCTCGAAAGCTGGCACTGGATGCCATGTGTGCTAGTTTGAATGGTTCTCCAGTTGCACACTTAGTTGCACAGCTTTTACAGAATTTTTTGAACACTTCAAAATAAAAATCTTATTTCCTGCTTTTCAAATCTCTTCTTTTGCCATCTAGTTAGTATTCTACTGGGCACAGATGCTGACTCCACAGTCCCTGACTTGACTATGGCACCACAAATGTGTTTTCAGGTTATTCACACGGACAGGTCTGAACCATCACATCTCAATAGGTCTCTCTGCAGCTATGAATGTACCTGAAAGAGCATTTGAAATTATCTAGATGAACAAGAGCTCCATGTGAGGATGACTGCTGATTTGACTTGTAAAGGAATCGCATTCGGGCTATTAGATTGCTGTTTCGAGGTGTGGAACTGGCAGAAGTAGGGCAATGGTTGTCAAAGTTCAGTGGCATGTGAATTGCTAGCAGAGTGCTTGCGGAGTCAGATTCCCACCCTCCCACCCCCACCCTGGGGTCTGGGTTGGAACCCCACAATCTGCCTGTTTAGTATGCACCCAAGCAATCTAATGTGGGTGATCCAGACACCAGTTTTGAGAAACACTGATGTCTAAGGGGAAAATATAGGTACATGACCAATAAGTAGATGCTCAAAACCACTTGTATTTAAAGCACTACAAAGTAAAAAGCTTGTCCATTGGCAAATATTTTTCTAACTAGTAATACCCAGCACAGGTAAAGATACAGCTGGTGTCTGCTCTCTCATGATAAAGGGAGTGGGAACTGCAACCTGTCTCAGGCATGTGGAGCATGAAGGCGGGGGAGGAGGATTTGGCCTGTGTATTAAAGAGCCATAACACATTTCTATCCCTTTAACCCAGGAGAACACTTCAAGGAATTTATCGTAAAGGAGCAATCATAAGTGTGTACAAAGTTGTAAAGGTATAGATGCATAGTTCATTGCAGTTATTTAGTATATGAAAAATAGAAATAGTCTCAATGTCCAACATGAAAGGTGTTTGGTTAAAAAAATTCCAGTAGATTAAACTGATAAAATATGCACGCAGGTGTTAGAATGACGTTGAAGAATATATAAAGTCGTGAAATTAGGTTAACTGAAAAATAAATACATATTTAGAAAAACCATTTGTCCATACTTTTTTACATTTTTCAAAACTCCCTATAATGAAATGTCTTTAATTTTAATAGTTGGAAAAATGCTAATTAACGTTACTTTGAAAAGGGGAGGAATTTACCTTTGGCATCTGTCAGGCCTGGATTTGCATTTCTATCAGTGATGGAGTGTGATTTGGGACATTAATCTCTCTGTGTTTCAGATTCCTCAACTGTAAAATTGAGTAAATGCTAGCAACATATGGGTTTGTCATGAGAATTAAAAGAGATAATTATGTAAATGTACTTGACACATAATAGCGTATATAAATGTTGGATTTCGTCTCCCTTTTCAAATTTTTGAAATCAGAAAAAACTCTGGCCAAAGATCAAAAGAATTCATTTCTTTTACATAAACCATGGAATTTCAAGTTGTTTCTTTTGGATACTTTTCTGGGAAAAGGATTCTTAGGGCATGTTAGATACTGTTGGAAATGAAAACTGGAATTTGTCATTGACACCCTAACTGGGTAATTGCAGCCCCTGGTCCTATTTGATTTCCCTTTTGTCAGCTTTGACAGTTTGGAATATTTAGATAATTTTCCTCCTTGTACAATTTTAATAAAAGAAAATCTCATGAACCTTGTCTAGAAAGGCAGGAAATCTCAGACTATTAAAATTTTTCCATCTCCTTAAAATCTCACGGAGTCCCAAAACCATTTACAATAGCATCAAAAATGTAAAACATGTAGGAATAAATCTAATGAAACATGTGACAGAATTCGACAAAGAACTATAAAACATTATTGAGAGAAACTAAAAAAAACCCCCAAAACCACACACATAAATAAATGGAGGAATGTACCATGTTCATGTTCTGAAAGATTTAATACTGTAGAGAGGTCTATTTTTTCCTGATTAATCTAAATGTATGTTTGCCAAAAGATATAGAATGTTTGTAGCAGTGAAATAGACAAAAACTGACAACAACCCAAAAACTCGTTATCAGCAGAATAGATAGATCAACCGTGGAATAGTCCACAAATGGAATGGTATACTCATACATCAATAATAATGAGCAATCTACCATTACATGCAATAAAATGGGTAAATCTCATCAACGATATGTGGCACAAAAGGTGACATGTGTATAACAATAATACTGGATGACTCCATTTATGTAAAGTTTAAAAACAGGCAAAATTAATCTATGTGATTAGAAGTCAGCATCGTGGTTTTCTGTGGATATGCCACAGTCCAGTGAAGAGACGCAATGCCTTGGGAATTTGCTACCCATCTCTCTTGTTGCTGGTAGAGGATGCTATTGGTAACCAGCCCACATCTCCTCCAGGAAGCTGGTGCATCCTACAGTCCAGTGCTATGTTGGCTGCTAATAGCTCTCAGCCATAGTCTTCTTCAGAGAATTGCCTTTGATTAGATGGGACCTGTCTCAGTCTGGAGGTTATACACTCCCCACCTCCCACAGGGGCCAATGCCTGATGAGGGGTACTAAGTGGCCCTTTGCCTGAAGATCAGATCAACTTTGTGGTACAATTTGTGTTCCAGAGCTCCCTGTGGGACCACACCAAAGCCACCAGAGCCACATCCTTGCTTAACTTTCTTCTCTGCCCTATCCTGCTTTTTATGCTTCCTTTCTCCTGAGCACGCTCCCTCCATAAATCACTTTTGCAAGAATCCCCATCTCAGACTCTGCTTCTTGGGGACACAAACTAAGACAAGGCCTCTGCCATTGGCAACACCCTACGTTTCCCGTCACACCTAGCCAGTTAGAACCCTCCGTTTGTTTGGCAGGTGCACACATGTAAAAATTTTTAAGTAAGCTGAATCCCAAAGTCTTGACCCTGAATAGTTTTGCTGACAAAGTTTATAAATACCCAGCTTGGAAGATTAATATCATTAATGTCAGTGAGAGTGATTCCCTGAAGCCTGGAGACCAGCTGATGACCAGCCAAACAAGCCACTGGAAGGAACACGTATTTTTATGGTGGGGATGAAGTGATTAGTTCATTAATCCAAGAAAAGATTTTTCTGTCCCTTAAAATGTGGTCCTATTTTTCTAATTATACTTTACCCAAGACAGTGAGAATATACAGCCCCTGGGCATTTAATTCTATGAGCCAAATGAGCTATTAGTCTGACAGGAGCCAGACATCTTGATTAGAAATGGATCGATGAGTTGCTGATGGACCTACAAAACCATCAACATTAGCTCTTTTAAAGATAGTCTTCATTTCTAAATATACAATATACACAGTATTTCAAAGGTCTGTATCACTACAGACATATCTCAACTCACATACCTCTGGAATAAGACAATATGTTCACTATAAACGTGGCCTGAGTGTAGCAGCGTTAGGAAAAGTCTGAAGATTCACCATCAGAGCTGAAAAGTACGTAGGGATGCTAGGGAGAATGTGTGGCACTATCTTAAGTGTGGCCTTCACGCTGATGGTCTGGAGTCCTGACTGACTGAGCAGAGGTGGACACTTCTAAGGCCTGAACATTTAGGAGCTGATGCCATTGTATAAATACCCATTTTCACAAAAAGCAGAACCACCAGGCCTCAGGGTGAGGTGGCTCTGGGAATTTGAGCAGAGAGAACTCCTGATTCTCCCTGTGAGTGCTCTGGCATCGTGTGACCCAGCCACTCCCTGTGACTCCCACGGGTGCTGTGACACTCATGGCCTCTTTGCTTTTCTCTAGGTCTGCTCCCTCATCACTTGCTTGCCATCAGCCTTGATTCAACTCTATGTCTCTGCTTACCTTTAGCTTCAGATCCCTCTGCTGAGAACCTATTTCTGGTTGTATTTCTCTGTTCAGATTCCAGAAAGGAAGTCCAACTGTCCATCCTTGTCTGTTTATGCCGAGCGGCATCCTTCCAGCTCGTTGGCCAGCCTTCAGATTCCCTTTCTTGGATCAGAAGTTCACCCCTGAGTCTGTCTGCTCAGACCTGGCTGAGGTGAGGGTTGAGGGAGAATGTCATGTGTCACAAAACATAGCTGCATAAAGGCTGCCTCTTTTGCACAGATGGTGGCTGGGGCAGCAACAAGGAGGTACTGATACGTCTAGTGCCACCATCTAACTTTCCACACTGTGGGTTGTTCACCCCATGGTGCAGGATGGAGGCCTGAAGAGGGCAGAGTCCCTTCATCCCCAAGAGCTATAAGCAACTGAGGAGGCCATGGTCCACCACCCTTGGGTGAAAAAGAGGGACCAAGCCCCTTCTGTTATCATGTAGCTTTTGTGAAAATAGCCCAGACCGGTGTAGTAAACATGATTCTCACCTCAGCCCTGGTAGTAAATTGCTCTGGGCACGTCACAAATCTGCGTTTGATCAGTTTTGACTAGGCCTTCTCTGGGGTCCCCTTACCTGTAAACTCTCCCACTCCACAACTGTCTTGTAGGGGTCAGGAGAGAGACCTGGGTGTCCCACTGGCCTCCTCTTTCCTCTTGCACCTCAGAAGTTGATTCTTAAGCCAGCAGACCAAGAGATCCTGTTAAAATACTAGTTGGATCAAGCCCCTCTTCTGATCAAACTCTCTAAAGGCTTCTTAGCTCACTTAGGGTTAAAGCCAAGTCCCTAATGAGTCTAGGATGCCCTGTGTGATCTCAGCCCCTCACCTCTTCTCTAGTCTCACCATCTACTTATCTCTCCTCACTCCACGGTAGCCACACGCGCTCTTGGTCTTCAAACATGCCAAGTGTGCTCCTGCTTCCGGCATTTTACACTTGCTGTCCCGTTGGCTCTTGCCCCCGATAACCATGTGATCCCCCTCCAGCCACTCTCTATAGAATAGCAGCCTCCCACAACACTTGTATCTTTATTAATTTGTTCATTGTCTACACACATACACACATACACACACACACACACGTACACACACACTAGAATATAAGCTTTGGGAGAGTGGGAGCTCTGGCTTGCTCGCTCTCATAGTCTTAGTGCTCAGAACAGTGTCTTTTTTAACAAGATGGAGTTCAAATAAATAAATAAAACAGTATGAACTTATTTAGATAGTGTATGTTGTTTGTAGATGTTTTTCTTTTATATGTGACATCTGTGCCAATCTCTTGCTTAAGCTTTCCTTCCCTAAAATGCTTTGGGAATAAAAGCACTTGTAGAAACACATCTCATGCCATTTGTCTGTTGCACCTAGGAGGGCTGTGAGAGCGGCCTTCTACGTGCTGATAATCTCCGTCAGTTATAAAGTAACTCTTGAAAGATGATCTGTTGGGTATGGGCAGGAGACATAAAAAAGGAAATCCCATAAAAGAAGTAGCAACATATATCTGGTGAAACCCACTAGCCCAGGAGGAGAGGAAGAATAAAGACACATAGTCTAGCTCTTGAAACTGCAGGAGAGCATATTTTGGGTAGGATGTAACTCCCAGACATCTGTTGGTGACATCTACAGTCAGACATGCATCATTGGAGGGATCTGTAAATTATACGGGGGACAGTTTAATGATCCACAAACCAGCACATCCAGCCAGCACAGAGAGCAGCTCCGAAATAGAGCAAGGGAATTAATTTAGGCAGGAGAGGAGAGAGTGGTGAGGTGAATGAGTGGGTGATAGGGCTCTACAGGAAGGACCCCTAGGAAATAATAACCTTGAAGGCAGGGGTGGGATGGAGTGAAGAAGGCACTGCTGCTTCGTGTATTTTAGGGAGGATTGAACAGGAGATGGGAGGAGGCCACCACGGCCTCGGGAAACAGAGGAGGAAATGGTCGTTTCAAAAAGAGAAAAATAAAAAGGGAAACTGGATTCTAAGGCACAGAAGCCAGTTCCTCCCTCTAGCCCACTTCCATTTTAGAGAAATAAGCAGAAATAGGAGCAACCCATTGTGGTCAACTGTAAATGCTTTCTAAAAATTATTCTAAGACATCAGCTAGCAAACTTTTATGATGTTGAAACCTCTTTTGTTTTTCAAATGACATTTATGCAGAGTTCTGCTGGGATATAAGCTCCATGAGGGCAGGGATTTTTGTCCTGCTGCTCACTCTTTATCCCCAGAGTTTGTCACCTAGTAGACACTCAATTAATATTTGCTAAATGGATGAATGAATGAGTACATGTGTAGTTGAGCTGAGAAGGATCATTACCTTTCTAGCAGATAGAGTTCTTTAGGGAAAGAACCTTATTTTAGGGAAATATCTTGTAAGTCACCTAGGGAGGAAGGCAACTAAGAGACAATTAAGGGCTTTGTATAAGTAACAAACCTGAACTTGATTGTGGGGACATGGGTAGCAAAGAGTGAGGGAAGGGAGAAGGATGGACAGGCTGAGTAACAGGGTTTGTTATGAATTGTCATGACGAATACTCTTAAATTACAGGCTGTGTGGTACTGTGTGCAAACTCCTTATCACATCCCCAATTCTCCAGTAAAAATATAGTCCACACATCTTCCTTGTGTGTGAGATTGGGAAGGATATCCAGAGGAAAGGGGCTGAGTTCTTTGTTTGGGTCAATACCAAAAGAATAAAAAACAACAATGAAAAGCTATATGACCCAGACTGACAAATTCAGTACCAACAAAGTAGGAGATAGAGGTGACTAGGAGAAGGTAAGTGTCTAAGAAGTTGAAGAAAGTTTGAGGGGAGCTTGTATTTCCTCTTGGTTGTAGAATGGGGGTTTGGACTGACCTTGTCTGGATAGTAAAAGATGGCTGGTGTCAGGGATGCAGAGAAAGCAGATCAAGCAGAACAGCTGGGGATGAAAAGAGACACCCAGAACTCTGCTCCCTCCACCTGCCCCCCCTGCTCACTGCCCCGCCTCCCTTTGGAACTTTTAAGAGCTGAGAAGAGGAAAATGAGAAGGAAGTCTGAAAGAGTCAGGGTGGGAGACGGAGATGAGCTGAGGAGTGGAGCATGGGGCTTGGGTCCAGAACCATGGGATAGTGGGGATATTCCTGGGAGAGTTACATCCCCACCTCCCCAAATCACGGATGCATCTTGTTTCCTTATCTACACAACTGGAATAATTACATCTACCCCCCAGGGTGGTTGAAAGCTTCATACGTATTGTATTTGTATTAAGAGAGTGCCACAAAACTGTTGAAATTTAGGTGATGTCTAGACCCCTCCCTGGCTAAGACTCCTTCCCTACACCAGCCTTGATATGTGGAGCGCTGAAATTCATGTCTCAGGCAAAATAACAAATGCTTCTCCTCCCCTCAGAGTCACTTGTAAATTGTCAAAGCAGCCAAGTTTAAATCCTTAGCTGCAGCAAATTTTACCTAAAAAAAAATAAAAAAAAAAAATCCCTAGCTGCAAAGGGTCCATAATGAGTCCCCACTCTTGTCAGCGAGTTGTTGGAGATGATGTTCCAGAATGGCAGGGCCTGACTGTCCCCGAGTGACACTCCCCTAAGAGGCATCTTTTCCATCAGTCCCCCCACACAGCACCACATTCTGGTCAGAGGCTTCCTACCGTGGGTAAGCAGATGAGAAAATATCTTAACCAAGTGTCTTCAGATAGGCCCTGGAAGGATGCCGGAACCCTTTACACAGGACAGCAGAGGGCAGCTCCTGAAGAGGGGGATATGAGGCCTGAGGTAAAAGGAAGAAGTCTGCAGGGCTACCGCCATTGACCGTGAGGCAGGCCTCTCTCTCCCTCCCTGTCTCCTTCCTCTGCCCCCATCCCAGCTCCTTGATGTTCAGCTTTCTAGTGGCCTCTGGCAATGTGGTATAAACAATCTCACCTGAGTGAGAGAGAGCTAATCCCCAAATCCTGCTTCCCAATCCCTGTTAACCTTCTTAAGCAAAAATGGCTAAAGTGGTTGGCTTGCACCTCAGGTAGGTTGTTTTCCATTCCTTTTGTCTGGCACAGGAACGGAATAGCTTAGAAGCTGGCTGAAGAGAAGAAAATGGGGGGAAGGTTTCTGGGGGAGGAAAAGAAGTGAGGGCCAGACATGCCCAGTGGGATGGGGAGTTTAAAGTAATCGAGGGAGGGGTGGGTGCTCTAGTCCCATTTCTTGGTACCCAGAAGGAAGGAGAAAGAAGAATCTCAAGGTCATTCACTTATTACTTCACTCACTCAGCCACCCCCTCATTGGTTAAGTCCACTACTGGGGCCTCACTTGAGGGTGAGTTCTCAGCGAGAGATGGATAAGCAGTTGGCATGTTTTTATTGCAAATTTAACATAGGACCTGCACAAGTTTGAGGTAGGTGGGTGTTGGTCGTGAAGGTTGTGGTGAAAACTAGATTTGCAACATAGTGAAAATATCTTTGTGGTTCAAGAGGCCATTTCAACTTCATTTTAAAATACTCCAGGTTAGTCTTTTCCAAACTGGGTCTGAAGAACACTTGTATTTCTACAGAAATTTAAAAAAAAAAAAAAAATTGTTCTATGTTCATTTTTGATTTGTCAATTAAACAAAATCAAACTAGCTTTCTTTTAATTCAGAACTTCTCCGTGCCTTGGCTATGTTAAAGCGCCTGTGACTCTCCAACAATGTAGAGATTGTCAAACTTACTTGTGTAGGACCTATTGAATTTGGTGAGACTCTTGGTGTTCAGAAGAATACAGGTTGTGAAATGTACCTCAGGAAGATTTGGCATGCCATGGTGTATAATGGTGTGTGTCCCCTGAATTGTCCTGGAAAGAAACACGTATTATGTGCTTAGCATACGTGCCACACAAGATGACCTGGGCCTTTGTGGAATCTAGAAAAGCACTTATGAGGGAAGGAACTGGGCAACTTTTCTTCAGCTCCCTTTTATGCTCATCAACAATCTAGGACAATCAATTCCCTGCCTCTGCCCAGGATCTATACAGGGGACACGCAGTGCCTGTCCAATTCTCTGCCAGAAGCCAGATCTGTCCTTTCATATGACTAAGGGAGGCCTCGGGGGCATAGCCAGCCATTGACGTGGGTCTCCTGCTCTACCTGCTGCAAGAGCAGCGACCTGCCCCAGGACATTTGCAGGGTGTTGCTTCTCTGACTGGCCTGAACATCCATCAGGTGGTGAGAGACCCATGCTAATGGGCCCAAGGTTGGGAACATAGGCTGAGTCCTACACCTCCTTGCTCACTGCTGGAGGGACAAAAAGGACACATCCCCACCAAGAGATGCTCTAACAATGATGACTCCATGTGTCATCTTGAACTCAGAGATATACGTTTTAGAACTGAGAGGCCCTTGGAGGCCATAGACACAAACTGTTTTATAGGAATGACAGCTGATAGAGATTCAATGACACGCCTAACTTTTCTAAGCCTTAGTTTTCTACAAAATGAAAACTTCAGGGATGGGAAGAACTAATATAGAGCACTTACATTTTGTCACGGTTTATCTTCTCTATTTATTACTCATTCAATCTTGGCAATGACAATGTGATATAGATATTGATTGCTCCTGTCATTCAGAGAAGGAACCCCAAGCTGAGATGACCTCTTGCCCACATTTTCTCAGCAGTAAGTGAGGGAAACAGGGTTTGCTATTAATTGTGCCTAATACTTAAGCTCAAACTCTTTCACTCCATCACCCCATGAAAAAAGAAAAGATTTGTTTTAGAAATCCTTGACTTGGTGTCTTGTTAAGAAAAATCTTTGTGGAAGGACTCGGTTCAGCTGTAGCACGCGAGCCAGGGTTGACTATCATGACATTTAGATTTTTGCTGGTCCTGCCCACTGTAGATGAGATAAACTAAGTTATCTGAGAAATAATAGCTGACAATGATTGATTATCAAAGACTTGGGCTTTGTTCGGAGCACTTTAAATGAGTAGAAACTCATTTAATTCTCTCAACAACTCTGTGACGTATATATCATTATCCTAATTTATAGGTGTGGAAACTGGTGTTGAGAGTGGTTTACAGAATTCGCCCCCGTCGCTCAGTTTGCATCAGAACTGAGATCTGAATGGTGGCAGTGTCACTTCAGTGCCCCTGCTCTTGGCTGGCTTTGTTATATCTCAGCTTCTCCTGGTCTCTTGCATTATTTATTGAGCCCTGACAGTTTGCTTTGTGTTCCTGGAGATGGGGGGCCTCAGGGCTGTCAGTGATAGAAGTCAGATTGGCAGGAGGAAGTGGCATCTGGGTCTTTCTTGTCAAAAGTTAAACATGCCAGACACCTGGCCAGCCCAGAGGTGCAGATCTGTGTCTCCCAGCCAGATTTGACATTTACTCGGAGCCTCCATTATGTAGGGCCTTGAAGGAGGATATGAGGAAGGCACAGGGCAGAGAAGCAGGTTTGCTCCCTACGACAATGGACATTTTCAGTGTTGGCTTTGTCCCAGGGGCACCAGGGCACATCCTCCTAACGGGACACACGTTGTAGGGTAAAAGTAGTGCTGGGCTATATACTGCTCTGGAGTGCATCATTTACACAAAAATGTAGTGCACAGTGACTCAGGGCCTGCCATTCACATGGAGTCCAGTGTGAAAGATGTCCCTGCAATTTGCGAGTTTTCTAGTTTCTCACTAGAAAGCACATAACCTGAACTATGAAGAATTCTTCCCTCAAGTCTCCCTCCCCCAGGCCTTGGTTAATCTTATTGGTCAATACCTGTACAGGTTTACCTCAGAACAAGTCAGTAGTGAAGAGAGGAAAATGTGCACATGAATTCTGGAATTGCTCATGAGCTAGAGACTCGCTCATGGCCTAGGTCTCGGGTTATGGAGAACAACCCGTGGTACCTCAGGTGCAGACGCTGGTTGACTGAGGGAAATTCATGAATCTGCTCATTTTATCATTCACCCATTTACTGAACTCTGATTTGTTTATTCACTCAGCAGACATTTACTGACATTTACTAAATGCTGCTCTGCTAGGCACGGGGGATGACGATGAAAAGATTATGGTTCCTGTTCTCAAGAGTAGAGAAAAGATTCACACCAACCCTGCAGAGTAAAAAGAGACGTGTGACAGCAGAAAAATGTACAAACTCCTGTTTGGTCACCAAAAAGGGCATGATGAGGGGGCAGGGAGTGAGAGGAGGATGGGTGAGAACATTCCAGCAGAGGGAGTCCCTTAAGAGGAGCCAGAGTGAAGCATCCAGAGGGCAGATTCTAAACAAATCTAGCTGGATGGTTGCCATTTTATACAGGCTGATGCCCAAATATAAAATGAGAGAATGCCCTTGATAGCGCTTTGTAAATGGAAAATAGCCACTTTCCCAGTTTTAGGTATTAGGTGATTATTTCTGGGCTGTGCTGAAGGAAAGGCCCTTTTCTGGCAGGCAGCAGAGGGACAGGTGGCTCAGGTACAGGTGGCCAGCACAACTGTTAGGAATCCTGAAAGGCCCCAGTTGACAAATTCCTGAGAAATTGCTTTTGGGCCAATAATGACCACTTCTGTTTTTGAGCACAAAGCTTGGCACTTTACATAAGTTGTCTCTAACCCTCACCATGAAGGCAGGGCTGGTCATTCTCATTTTATAGACAAGGAAACAGAAGAGACTGGAAGTAACGGAGGTGCCAGGGTTGCACAGGTGGGAAACGCCACAATCAAGATTCCAACTATGCTTGTTGGCTTCCCCTTTGGGAGGGTCAGTTTTATTTCCTCACAAGTAAAATTCTAAGCGGGCTGGGAGCAAGCTTCGTCAAAGAATAATGGGTACTACAGGGTTATTTCTCCTCCTTTTCCTGTGGAAATGTAATGTAAACAATGCTGTCTTTTGTTTATAGGGTAATTAAAAAGAAAGATTTGGTGTTTTCCATTTTCCAAATTGGTTAGACTTGACCAATAGAAAACAGTAAACTTTACATGAAAAAGAAAATACAAGTGTGATAGTATTTCAACCCTCAACCACATTTGTAGGTTTCTAAAAATAAAGTTGAGGCTTGGTATCCAATTGTATCATAGTTAGCTAAGAAGCCAAGCTCTCTAGTGGAATCAAAGGTGTCCCCCTACTTCCCTCAACCTTAAGAAGTTATTAATTCCTCTTTAACTCTCTCAATGAAAAAGCTTTCTTTTGACTGACCGGGGACTCCGGAATTATATAATGACTTGAGAGGATTAAATTCCAGTTAATGCCTCTGATGACTTCCCAAACAGTACATATATGATTCATTCATCTTTTGGGGGGCTCCAGGGGCTTCTCTTCAATACCCACCCACTTCCCATCTTGGGGAGGTGCATTGTGAACATATTAAAATCAAATTTTTGTTAAAAAGTTTTGTGGTTAGTGAAATTTTAATCTTCCCTTGATAGTGGTATTAAGAATTTTCTCTGGGGCTGGGGTGATTATTTTGTCAAAATAGTTATAGTATTGGCATGTATTAGTTTTCTGTGGCTGCTGTAACAAATTACCACAAATTTATTGGCTTGAAACAACACAAATGTATTAATTTACAGTTCTGGAGGTCAGGAATCTAAAATGAGTTTCCCTGGGCTAAAATCGAGGTGTGGGCAGGGCTGCTCGAGGCCCTAGGAGAGAATCTGTTTCCTGGCTTTTTCCAGTTCTTAGAGGCCACCCACATTCCTTGGCTCATAAGCCCCTTTCTCCATCTTCAAAGCCAGCAGCATTGCATCTCTCTCCCTATTCTTTCAGGGTCACAACTCCGTCTGACTTTCTTCTGTCTCCCTCTCCCACTTTTAAGGGCCCTTCTGATTACATTGGGCCCAGCCAGATAATCCAGGATAATCTTTCTATCTCAAGGTCTTTAACTTAATCGCACGTACAAAATCCCTTTTACTACTGTGTTTCCCCAAAAATAAGACCTAACTGAAAAATAAGCCCTAGCATGATTTTTCAGGATGACATCCCCTGAACACAAGCCCTAATGCGTCTTTTGGAGCAAAAATTAATGTAAGACCCGGTTTTATTTTCGGGGAAACACGGTATGTTAAGGTAACATATTCATAGTTTCTTGGGATTAGGACATGGACATTTTGGGGGGGGGGCTTATTGTGTCAACTACATTGTGTGTGTGGGGGGGGTGGTGTTGGGGGACTGGGGAGAGGGAAATTATAAGGGTGTTAAGGCAAAGAAACCATTGACTTATTCTCAGCACTCAGCTTGCTCTCCCAAGATAGATATTGAGGATTTTTCTGGATAGTCTTCTTCTTCTTAATTACCCATAACCAGATTCCATGAGTTGAGGACCCATGTCAGGGTCACAGTGAATGCCAAATGTGGGATGCAGATTTTTGAAAAAGCAGAGGTCCAGGGGACGGGAACCAACATTCATTGAGGGTTTGTAATGTGCCAGATTATTTCCACATTATGTAATGTTCCATATTATTTTACTTAATTGTCATGACAAACTGATGAATTGGATACTTTTGTCCCTATTTTACAGATGAGGAAAAGAAAGTCAAGGATGTTAAGTAAACTGGCCAAGTTAAAAAAAAAAAAAAAAAAAGCCAGTAAGTGGCAGAGCTGGGATTCAAACTCCATTCGGTCTGGTTTAAAATTGGCTCTCTTTCCCCACTTACGTCTGTGTTGTTTCCCAGAGGCTAAGGTCACATTGCTAGTATAAGGCAGGAGTTTCACTGTAACACCAGTGCTTTTTTTGTCTCTGCTGTGTGAATGCATCTGGCTTCATCAGAGGCGTTCAGACCACTGGTGTAGCGGAAGTCAGCTGTAGAAGAAGAAAAGACACCAGACTCTTCAGTTTGGCTGACCACTATGAAGAGAGAGGTTTTCATCTCAGGAGCTTAAAATTTCTAAAGGTTAGGTGAGTGTTTCTCTCATTTTTGGAGCCTATTTGTTTCTAAATCTCGAAGACTTAAAACAGTATTTTTTAACCTTACAATGTATTTATCACTAATTGTAGTTAGGATTAAATCAGTCTGGCCACGTCTATGGCAGGCCAAGGACTTGGGAGAACTTGTAGGTATTGGGGATAAGCTGAAATAATATGCCTCAGAAAACCCACAACCAATTTTAAAACCAGGTTGATAGGCCTCTAATTTACACCAGCTGACAGTGCTGAATCCTCCGGTTTTCTGAAATGATTAAGCTTTTGGTAACCAAAGGCCAGTAGGAGAATCCTTCCATTGTACAAAGAGAACAGCGATACTGGCTGGGCGGGCTCATTCACCTTAGGGAAGAGTGTGTGTGTGTGTGTGTGTGTGTGTGTGTGTGTGTGTGTGTGTGTGTGTGTGTGTGCGTGCACTAGGCTTTTATGTATTTTTTTCTTTACACTTTCCTTTCTTTCTTCCTTTGGGAGCCATTTCATGCTCAATGGACATGGCAGAAGCAAATAAAAATAAAAAGAGCTATAAGCTTGTTTAGAATCATTAACTCTAAAAGTTGCTTCTACTACCTGTATATGGGAGAGGAGTTATCCCCAGGGTCCTCACGAAGCCCTCACTGAATGCACAGCTCTAGAAAATCTGAGCCCAGTCTCTCCCCGGCACCGGAGATATGCACAGTTGGACTTGGAAAACGGCAGCCTTTGGAATGCTTGATGGCAGTGTGGGAGAAGTGAAGAAGAGAAGAAGCCTTGGGACAATCACCCCAAGAGGTGCGGGTTGTGCAGAAGACACAATATAGAAAGTATAGGCCTCAGTTGGTAAGGGAGAGAGAGAGAGAACAAAAAAACATTATAAAGTACAGGTTCAGACACCCCACTTTCTAGAATGACTGCCAAAGGCTTGGCATGACTCTCTGCCTTCACTGTGTGCCTCGGGAGCTCCTGAGTGTGTACAGAAGAGCAGAGGCTTAGCAGCTAGGACACCTCAGAGCAGAGGAGAGTTGATTGCAATGATACGTCTCACAATTCTAACCCAGTTTCCCCAAGCCGTTCGTCTTGAGGTTCCCCACACTCTTTCGCTATAAAATTAGCCAACAATTGGCGCTTGGGCTCAACTTGCTTCCGAAATAGAAAAACAGTGTGGTGGGTGAAAGGCGGCCACAGCTTCTTTAACACACTTTCTACTCCTTTTAACCTGAGGGGCCCCTGTGACTGCTTAGACCAATAGAATATGGCAGAAGTGATGTTGGGTCAGTTTCAAGAACCAGATCTTAAGATACTAGCAGCTCGCACTTGCCATCTGTTGGGACCCAGGCACCATGCTGTGAGGAAGCCCAAACAGCCCCTTGGTGAAGCTCACAGGGAGAAGAATTAAGGACCCTGACTAATAGCCCCAACTGAGCACCCAGCCAGTCCACAGGACCAACTCACCAGCCGCGTAAGTGAGCCATCTTAGAATAGGACTCTCCAGCCTCAGAAGAGCTGCCCCAGCTTATGCTATGTGCAGCAGGGATGAGCTGTCTCCAAATTACAGATTCATAAGGAAAACAAAGGACTCTTGTCTTACTTAAGCCACTGTTTAGAGGACTATTTTGGGGAGTGGTTTCTTGTGTAGCAATAGATAACCTAAAACAAAGAAGACTGGACTAAGTGAAGGATGCAAGTTATACTCTAATGCAACCCCCATGGCAGACATTAACAATCCATCACCAAACTTTTTTCTTTACTGAGCTCAGAAATCTTAGCAGTATTCCAAGCAGTCATTACCAATTGATCAGAGATAACATGAAAAATGAAACTCTTTGTCATCTCTGGGCTAAGTGGTGAATGGCTGAGGGGTTTGGTATAGATATCAGATGTGCTAAACCCTGAACTTGAGATTTCTTTTAGTCGCATTCCATTCTGGGGAGATAACAGTGACATTCTCCATCCAGGAGCCTGCTGGGACACAGATTGCATGATGAAACTGAAAGTTGTCACTTCTGCTTCTTTCATGGCTCATGAGGTGGTGGGTGCTATTGACTTAGTCCAGGTGCCCCTGGGGTCAAGGATGAATGACCCCATTCTCCTCCCTTCACCCCCTGAACCAGTCTAATGGATGTCTGACAGGTGGTACTCAAGTGATCCCACTAGAAGTGATTGCCTGAATTCTTGTCAGTCTTCTAAGGACATCCCACCCCGATAGCACCGTAGAGAGTGCCTGGCATGCTGCTGTTGTTAAACCAATTTGTTGAATGGATGTGGCCAAGGGATGGGGTCAGCGCTTTTCAACCATTCCTACTACCCGACTCTTAGCACAGAGCCTGACACACAATGGGCACTAAACAAATGCTCATTAAATTGATTTTGACGGCATTATTTCCAAAATAGTTGCTTGATGAACAAGCGGAGTCTCTCCCTCCCTAACAGACATCAAGTCCAAACAGAAGCATAATAGAGCCAGAGCTCAAAGCAAAATTATTCACAAATTCCAAGTGCCTCAATCCATGGGTTTTAATGAAAGTCATTCTGCAGTTTAGAATGTTGTAGTAATTACAGGCAAGCTAATATCTCTGCCATATGGTTTGAAAGCAGGTCTGAATTCTGAAAGCCACTCTCAGCAGTTTTATTTTCTGCTGCTGCTTCTCTGCACTCCACCCCCTGCCTGTCTTTGTCTCCTTTTTTTGCATTTATCTCTATCTTTCAACCTCATATTCCCTCTCTCTCATATAATTCTCCCTCATTGGTCCCCTTCTTCAAGCCCCAAGTCACATTTTTAAAGCCTTTCATAGGAAACCTCTAGTGGTTCTGAACAGTAATTGCAGTGCCAGAATGGGTCATGGCAGCGTCGCCCGGCGCTGACCCACTTGCCAAGAAAGCTAACCAAGAATGCTCTGCCCCCTTGTGAGCTGACCGTGTCACCACGTCCCTCAAGCGTGGTTGCATGCCTGAAGGAAAAAGACTCCAATTAATCTCCCTGCTACTGGATCACCCTAGTGCAGTGGTTCTCAACCCTGGCTGCACAGAGATCACCTCAGGAGCTATTAAAAGAGTATTGATGCCAGAGTTTAGATTCTGAGTTGATTGTTTGGGATAGCATCCAAACCTCACAGTCTATAAGCCTCTCCAGATTATTTTAATAGTATGGAGCCACAGTTGAGAATCCTGCCCTGGAAACTTAGCCTTCGGATCTAGTCTTTCTTTTTTTGTCTACCAGTTACACTTGGAAGTGAGACAGGATAAGCAATTATTACAAAACTAACACCGAATTACATGGCATCCACTCACATAGATGCAACTATTAAATAAAATAAGTAACATCTGTTTAGCTCCAAAGGCATTCACAAATGATCTGATAAAGTCTTATGAAAAACTCTGGGAACTTGGGCTGGATTGAAGTCGATATCTTTATTTTGTAAATAGGAGCTTAGATACGAAGGTCACACAGTAGGCATGTCTTCTCTCGGGTCGGGGCTCCTTCTCCTGCATCACTCATTCCCTTTGCCCTTCTCTTGGACAATCACAGCAGGAGGGTGCTTACTCACCTAAGGTCTAAGGGTCAAGACTTCCCTCTAGCCGGCCCTAAATGCCCACTATGGGGATGACTGCCTTGGGATAGAAACACAAGTGAGTGCCGTGTCTCTAGAACGCCATTGTTATTCTTCCCTAGAAGGCCCAGAACCTGGCGTCTTTCCTCAGCAAATGAGTTTGTAAGATGAACTAATGATCCCTTGGAGGGTCAGAGAGCCTTGAGGCCACAATAAAAGGGGAGATGTCAGGAGCTCACAGAGAAGCACCAGCTGCTTAGGCAGAACGGAAGCTGATGGCGTGGAGCCAGAAGGGGCTCTAGAGGGAAAATTTGGAATGGGGATCCCATGTTTTTTGGAGACATGCTTGCTGATTTAGGACTAGGTGTTGAGAGGCAGCTAGCGGTCTATAAGAAGGAAATAACTACCACTTGATAGGAAAAAGCAACAAAACCGGTTCCATTCACCTGAACCTGAGATTTTTTGCTATCAGCCCAGCCCGCCTCAGCCTCAATATCCCTATCTGTGAAATGAAGATAATTCCCCCTTTTTGGGATGCCTCGTGATGTTCTGGGAATCAAGAGAGACGTGTGTGTACACTTTGGAAACGTCAGGGTGCTCTGCCCCTATCAGGCATTTGTTAGAGGGAGCAGGATGGTGTAGCAGAAAGACCTGTTAAGTGGGTGTCAAAAGGCCTGGTGTCCTGCCCCACCTCTATCTCTTGCTAATCATTAGACACCAGACAAAATGCTCAATTGCTTTATTTTCTATAAAATGAAATAATAGTTGCAGCTATCCCTAGAGATGTGGAATACCAATGAGAAGCTTGTGGGGAAGTGCGATACAAACTCTTGTTATTAAATCTAAAGTAATATTAGGATTACAGCCCATGTGCCTGTCCAGACACACCCTTTCCATTGAATATTGCCTCATTTGTGGACTTGGAGCTCTTCAAAACGCCCTTCGTCATGATCTTACCATTGTTCATAGGGGTCTGCTTTTATTTACAATGTGAATGCATTACCTTGAAGTCCTGGTGACTGGCTCCCCAGAATCTGCTCCCTCCCACATAACTTGCCCACACTATACACAGCAATCTGTTCTCCTCACCAGTGGCTGGTGTAGGAGTCGGTGGGTGGTCCAAGTCCTGGTCAGTGAGGCTTGTGGTGGAGTCTGCAGAGGGCTCTGCACAGACGGCCTTGCTCTCAGTCAGCAGACAGAGGAAGGTTAGTCCCTTTCTGCCTCTGCACACTGTGCTCCATGGCTGCGATGCCTGGACCAGAGCAGCATCTTGAGTCCAGGAGCGAATGTGCCTCAGAGTACAACCGATGCATTGTGGGTGGCAGAGGAAGACTTAGAAAGATGCTTAGACCCTTGAGAATCATTGAGCTATTGAATCAACCATCCCTGGAGCCATCCTACCTCTAGACCGATTGTCTCCAAAATAATAAACATTTCTTTTTTGAGTCAATTTTAGAAGGTTTTTCAAATTGCTACCGCCAAAGCTATCTTGTTAGACCTTGTAATTTGACCAATAAGGTTGCATATTTCTTTCTTTCTTTTTTTTTTAAGGAGGGCACAGCTCACCATGGCCCATGCAGATATCGAACTGGCAACCTTGTAGCTACCAGCACCATGCTCTAACGTTGCATATTTTTTGACACTTACTTTTCCTTATTAATATTTTTTCTTTGTGAAGAATAACATCCTCCCTGTTATAAAAGTGATGATTGTTAATGATAGTAGGCTTGACAAATATGGAAATATTTAATGAAGAAAATATAAATCATAATGGCCTCCCAACTTAGAAAAACTCACAGCTAACATTTTGGTCAATTTCTTCTTGGTGTTCAATTTAACTTGATTTTACTTGTTTGAAAAGTTTGGAGGGAGGAGGAAACTCACAATAGAATTTGCTGGACTGTGTCCTTCTAGAAGGAATGCCAAAAAAGGGATAAAAGTAGTTGCAAATCTGGGAAGCCTTGCTGGAAGGAAATACCAAAGTGTGGAAGAGCTTTGGGAAAAGAGAGGAAGTGCTCAGAGACAAAATATCACCTTCAAGATTTTCTCAATTGGTCATGGCCCTCTCTCTGGCTTTCCTTGCCATGTGAAGGAAGGATGTCTTTCCTTGCCATGTCTTTCCTTTTCCACTATCTTCTCCTTCCCTGTGTGCTAAGCCCGGCAGAGACCAATCCTGACCCCTCTGTCTGGAGGAGGCAAACACTGGAGCCAGCTGGCGCCTTGCGTATTTTGATCAGCTCATCCAGATGCATCTCGGTGATCACATTAATGGGGGTGAGAGCTGTGCTTGCAGGAATCAGGCCATGAAACCTACCCACACGATGCTCAGAATTCAGAAAAAGGCAAGAATTGGTTTATGGCAGAGGTTACAAAGTGACAGTCTCTGAGCTGTGTGTGACCCAAACATGCATTTTGTTAGACTGCATAGTATTGAAAAATTGGGAGATTTTAGATACATGTGCAGATTTCACTTTCATTTTCTTTAAATATGAAGCTGTGGCGAGGTTGCGCTTGCACTTCAACATAGGAAGACTTTAGCTGGAGGCAACTTGGCTGCTTCTTCATCCAGGACATACGCTCGTGTATTCAGCACATTCATGTGAGGTGTGCAGATACTGACATCCCACCGACTTTACTTACTTCCATGACCGTCCTGGCCCCTGTTGGAGGGATTTGAGTTTTCATTCTGTAAGGTCTAGGCACCTCACTTGCCAGATTTGATCAAGTGGTATTGGCTCCTGAGCGGCTGTGTTGAAAAAGGTTCTGGAGCTCATTAGAAAAGAGCCACGATTGATTGATGATGTCTGCCGGGGCACCAGATGGGTGCTCACTGTCATCCGTAGTCTAAAGGTCAACCACCAAACATTTTGTGGAGAAGACCTGTAGGATTTCTTAAGTCAGGTAGAAAGTCGTTTCCAGATAGTTTGGAGGAAACACTGGGCCAGGCTACCTGAGTTCTAATTCTGATTCTACCACTACCTAGCCTGGGCAGGATGATTGATAGTCTAGTTCCCAATTTCTTCACCTGCAAAATGGGGTCAGCGGTCCTTTTTCTAGCTATATCACAGGGTTGCTGTGTGAATAAAGTATGATGCTGTACATAGAATAACCTGGTTAGAATAATCCATTCCAGCTCAGGAATCTGAGTCTCAGAGAGGTTGAGTTTATCAAAGACGTATGTTTTCTTTGATTTAGTTTCTGAGTCATTAAGAAAATTCTGTAATACACAGTTCCTTTTATGCGAATGTGGAACTGGGGGGAGAACCTATATGGATCAGTCTATGTCTGTATAAGGTCTATTTCCTGATTCCAAGAAGCCAGTGTTGGGAGTCAGCTCAGGTGCTGACCACCCCTTCCTCACTTCCTATTAGATAGAATAATAATAATCATATTAAAGTGAGAATGCAATGATATTTTCTCAGTGCTCATTAGCAGTGAAAACATTTCAGAAGAATTATCTCATTTAATCCTTATAATAAACCTATAAGGTATCTATTGCCCCCAGATTACAGATGAGGAAACAAGCTCAGGGAATTTAAGTAACCTGTCCATAATTCATGGCTATAAAATGGCAGAGCTGTGTTAATTATAATCACAGCTAATATTTATTGAACACTTACTGTATGCCTGGCATTATCCTAAGTATTGACTTGCATTATTTCATTGATCTTTGAGGTGACAAGGTTAGGTAGATAATTTATTACTTGTGTTTTTATCCCATGAGAAAACCGAGGCTCAGAGAAGTTAATTAATTTGCCCAAGGTCACACAGCTTGTGTGACTCCTAGGCAGGCAGGCAGGCTAACTCCAGGGTTCACTACACTCTGTTGTCTCGGCCTTGAGACAGGACTGCTGGATCTGAGTCTGTGCTGTGTCCACTCTGCTCCCTGGCCTGTGGCTCTACACTGAGCAGCTTCTAGGAGGAGAGGGAAGCAGGAAGAACCATGAGCAGATCTCTGGAGGAAACGACTGTTTAGAGGATCCTTTCTTGTCTGTGAAGGTCCTAGAGGAGCTCTGCCTTGTACAGGCCTCAGAAAAGTAAATGCCGCCAATACAGTTGTACATCAGATTGCAGTTGGATAGTCATTTCGCTCCTCATAAGATGGGAAATGAATTCTCAGAATTCTGTTTGTGAGGCAGAGCCAGAGAAATGCTCTTTCTTTGGGGGAATTTTTGTGCAGGACGGAAACATTCCTGACCTGTAAGATCCACACTGTGGACTGGCGGGAGTATCCACGAGGGTCCATTGCATTCAGCACTGGTCCCAGCTGCAGCCACCTCCTCAAAGCAGCCACTTAGAATAACCCATTCCAGCTCAGGAATCTGAAGCTGAGCCTCAGGGAGGTTGAGTTTATCCGGAACACATATCTAGCCGGTGTGAGAGCTGCGTCTAGCGCCCAGATTTCCTGACGTCCACTTTCATGTTGTTTGCTTCACACACATGCGGACAGACAGGTGGATCTTCTCAAGCCCTATTTCTTGAGGTCTTACAAAGTGCCAGCACCATCCAAACACTGTGTGCGTAATAACTCAATTCTCATGAGCATATTGGGAGGCACTGTTGTTATTCCCATTTTACAGATGAGGGAACTAAGGCTCATGGAGATTGGAAAACTTTTCCAGGTTCATACAGTAAATGAGTTTGGCTTCAAGCCCCTGCTCTTAACTGTTATGCTATGTGGCCCCTTGGCTCTTTGTGACAGTCACATGAACAGGCTCTGAATCTGGAAAACACTTGATGGTGAGAAGTATGGAGTAGGTGGGAGAGGCAAGACTGTGCTCTGTGTGCTCCGAGTTTCTGATGAGGGTCTGTTGCTGCTGACGTGAGAATGACACCACCATGGGATCTGCTTGAAAAGAAAATGATCTGTTGATTCTCCAGGGGGTGAACATATCAATCAATGCTCTCATGTAGGGCATATATTCACAGAAATGCCTTGATATTTATGCCACTGCTGAAAAATATTTTTAATATTGAACTGTGTGAAGATTTAATGAGATAATGATAATAAAGTCAGCTGAGCTACTTAGCAGAAAGTGCTATTGAAGTTGAAGATACAAATTGTCTCAAATGTTTTTTCTGTGAAAGGAATCGCATTTTATAATAACGAAGCACACTGTGTAACAGTCACTTGGCACAGAAAAACGATACAAGAAAGCTGTGATCTCTCGAAATGTGAAACGTGGGTATTCTGGGGCTGCCCTCCCCTTTAGAAGGCTGAGCTGCAGCAGACGTCACTCAGCGGCTGTGTTTGGGGGTGGCTGGTGTAGCTGGGTGACGTGTGAATGCAAGGAACCGTCATGGGCGCTCCTGCCAGGCCACCAGTTCTGAGGTGTGTGTGTGAATGGCGTACCTGGGTGTGCAGATAGTGTCACTGAGGCCCAGGGACCAGGGCAGGCCAGAAATAGGCTGATGTTCCCTTCCTCCCAGTGATCTTGAACTTCATGGTTGAATTTCTTCTCTCTTTTCCTGAGGGGCATCTGCATTCTGTTTACCTATGGGTAACCTTTCATTCTGTCGTCTTCCTGTTAAATTCTATCGACACAACTGACTGAGATGCATTTATTTTATTATGTCCTGAGCCCAACACCTGTGCTGAGTGGCTCATAAAATTAAAATGAGCTCTTTATTCCTGACTGAATTTTTGCACTTTTATTGGGTGTTTTGTTTTAAGAAAAGCCAATATGAGTAATTCCAAAATTGCAAAAACAGGTACTTAAATGGTGATGTATTTGTTTTATACAAGGAGCTATCTCTGAGTTATTTTAAAGAGAATGTGTTCAGCGAGGTGACGAAAATTATTTGCTTGACTAAAATTTGATACCCATATACTTTGTGTTGTGGGGGCTTAGTAAATATTTTGATGATGTCATAACACCAGTGCTGACACAGGCCCACGTATGTTAATAAGCGCTTAGAAAATATTTGTTGAAGAATGAGTCTTTCTCCAAGTGCCAGACCTATTTTTCTAACTATTTATTGGATATCTGTTTTGATATTCTACAGCAACCTCAAAATTTACCTACACACATGACCTCATTTTCCCCCCTGAAATGTCGTATCTCCTCTGTGAGCAACGTATATGGTGAGTGTCCAGGGAAACTGGGCGGCCTTCTTTTGAATCATGGCTTCCTCATTTACTAACCTGAAACCGCTCTTTGCCTCATTTTCCTCATCTGTAAAATTGGTATAATAATGGTTGTTATATGGTTATTGTGAGGACCAATTTAGAATGGTTAGCATGGATCTGGCACATAAGACACAGTTAAGTGTCAGCTAATATTATTTCCAATTTTAGCCAAGCACCTGCTTAGGAACTTTGTTAGGAGCTGTGTTGTTAAGCTCACTTCCCTTTTTCTCCCCAGAGCTAATCTGACTCCATCTCTCCTGGGTTTTGTCCACCCTAACACTGCCAGAGTTCAAGTGGTCCCTATTGCAAATCTTGATCCCCTTTCTCTTCCAACACAACATCTGAAGACCAGGATGTTCTTTCTAAACTGGCGACGCCCCTCCCCATCGCTTGGGAGTCCACCTTCCTTAGCACAGCAACCCAAGCCTTTGATGAACTGCTCTGTGGCTCCAAACCCACATTCCCAGCTCATCTTCAGCCATCACTTGCCTCCCCCGTCTCCATGCTCTAGCCGCCCTGGACTCCCTATTGCTTCTGGAAAATATCACAGACTACCACTCCTCTTGGCTTTACCTCTCTCTGGGTGGGACTCCCTTATCTTTCTTGTTTCATCAGTGTCATGTAGACATAGTTTTCCTTGATGCAGTTAGAGTCCTACAGAAATAACTGCTCCTTCACATATACCCCACAGAACCTGATTCCTAACTTGATGACAGCGCCTATAATTTTGTATTAAATGCAGTTATTAGAGTACCTGCCCCACTCTACCTTCCTTACTTCCCCCCCTTGAGGACAGGAACTGTAAACAATGAGATCTTTCTTTATCCATTTTTGTGTTACTACGGTCTAATACATGATTGCAGTTCAATAATTTTTTTTCCTTTTATAAAATTAAAACATTCTCGTGGCAAAAACAAACAAACAAAAAAACAAAAACCCTCCATGGGAATAAATGATTTAGAATATGAAAATCCTCCATAATCTCTGCACCCAGTGCTAACTCCTGCCAAGGACATCATTTCAGACATTTGCCTTGCAAACACTAACACAAACAAATGTTTGAAAATGGAATGGGAGCACCTAACCATGATGACACCCTATCAAAACCACAGATTTTTTTTTTTGTATAAGAGAGATAAATTGTACTGTGTTTAGATAGACTTTAAAGCAAATTACATTTCTCTGTTTTAAAGAAAATATAGAAACACTTGCTTCAATAAGAAGCAATGCTGTTATTCTGTAATACCTTCTGTTTTTATATGATGCCTCCCATCATAATTTCTCCTTTTCACTTGAAGGAAAATAGTACGGATGCACAGAGAGACAGTGGGGATATTAATTTCTCTTTTGAACCTAAGGGGAAAGCACATGCTTCTACCAAACTTCCATTTAGCTTTGAAGGCAGAACGATTTTTCATTTGGAGCCCAAGCAGAATTTCAAAGGTGTTCAGCGCCAGTGCCCCCTCTCTGAGTTGCTGCTAGAGGCGGGTATAAATCTGGCTGGATCTGAGGGCTGCACACATGCATTTCACAGGAGGGCAGTGCGTAGGGCTGGGCGGGTCCTCTGGCTGGCCTGGGGGTGAGGGCCATCTGGTCTCCTTTCTCCATCACTCTGGCTTCCAGGCGCCCTCTCTGATACTGTTTCCTCCTTTCTGGTTTTCCCAATGCTGAAATGATCATCTGATTCTTCACTTGTTCTCACTTCCCTGAATTGTCTCCTTGGAAGCTCATGAAGACTCATTTTGATGTCTGGCTCATAGCTGTTTCAAAGTACATGTTTTAACCTGAGAGTTTATTTCTTCTTCTTCTCTTTCCCCTGAGTTCATTGTTCTTCGAAGCTGCCTTGGCTGCACTACAAGCATGAGGGGTGCCTCTCAAAGGCATCGGTCCAAAGCTGCCCAGACTCCCTGGATTAACTTAAGCGTCCTGCATGGGCAGGCTGGACAGCCACAGGGCATTCTGCTGGAAGTTACACATCCCTGCTTAGTCCCTCCTTCCTCTTCCCTTCTCCTCCTGTCCTTCCTCCTGTCTACCAATCAATAAAGAACCTGAGAAACAACTTCTGAAAGAAGAGACTTCTCAGGCCTTGATTGTCACACTGGCCTGGAGCCACGCCTGAGCCTGCCTCAGATGAACCCAGGAGGGAGCTACTGCGAGGCAGTCCGACCCCCAGTAGCCACCCCACCCTCAACAAACTCATGTGCTCTGCCTTCCTTTCATTTAAAGGAAAAATGAAGTCTTCTAAGACATTCTCTAGGCTAATAGTAAAATTCCAGAACACCTTATTCATATACTCGTATATAACAAAATTGAGAGAGAATGTGTACGTTCATGTAAATGTGGTTTGTGTGTGTGTGTGTGTGTGTGTGTGTGTGTGTGAGCTTCTCTACAACCTGGCTAGTATTCTCCTAGGTCGAAGATCTCCTCAGTTACTGAAGGTGATTTTTATCATTTCTAAGCATGTTGAAATATTTTCACTACTCATGTACATATGTACGCACAAACAGTATCATACACTGTTAGTATGCTATACAATTTTATAAATAGCACCTCATTTTATGTATCAAATATTTCATAAGCATCACCATAAAAAGGAAGGAAGGAGCCAGTTTGTCAGCGTTCTTTGTAATAGTCTCACGAAAGGGGGTTTTAATGCATTCATACTTGAAATGCCACAGATGCCAACCATGAGGGAATGAAGGTGCTAATTTATAATATTTTAAAAATTGTGCAAAGAGAAAGTAAAAAGAATGTAAGTGCAAGCTTAGCAATAAAGAAGTGAAAACACAATATAGGGGTGAACGTGGAATCCTTTCGTCTGTAACCAAGGAGGTCTATAAGAAACCACGGAAGTTTCTGCTAATTTGAAATTCCACCAGCTGAGAAATAAAAACACTACTGGGTTACTGAAGAAAGGTCTTGGCACCTTAAGCACGGGAAATGAAACTTTTCATTTTGCAACTGGCTTGTAGATTTGTTATAACCCCCTCCCTCCCATCATCTTTCAAAGGCTGAAGAACACGCAGGAGTTAGAGATGTGATTTGCATATACTGCGTAGTTGACAGCAGCAGATCAACAGTGAAAGACTAATTAACTAAATGAAGGCAACAAAGAAATAAGGTTTTGGCAAATGACAAAGCCATTCATTGAGGGATGTTTACTTCTACTTTAGCTAAATTCTCTGTTTTTAATTAGCATCTGGATGTTTTTGTTGGGGTCATTTAGGAGGTTCTTTCCCATCTCAGGTGTTGCATCCCAGAGTCAGATCTGGTGAGGGGAGGAAAACACCAACACACTCACTTCTTTTCCTGGGACCCTCCCCCCATCTGCTTGCCCCCTGAGGATAGTCCAAGCCCTCTACGACCTCTGCAGTTGTTTCAGACCCTAGTCGTTTTGAATCCTGTTATAATCTGAAAGAAAGGAACCCGAGTGCCTTACTTAGAGTTAAAAATTCTCCTCCCATTAAATCACACATTAAAAAGGAAGATGCTCAGTTTTGTCCTGGGCCAGTTTGCCATCACCTCCTACTTTTCATTGTTGACTTTTAAGCAGAAAGACGCCCTGAGCAGGATTCCATGGGGCTGTGGTTAGGAACCAGACTGTGAAATCAAGGGAGGACTCTTAGCTTTCCTGAGTTCCAAGTTCATTTACATCTTTCCTCCAACACTCAGCACTTTGCCTTGGGGCAAGCTTGCTCGGCCCCCTGTGTGTGCACCCCTGCAGCTCTGAGTTACCATCACTGGGATTGAATTCTCCTCCGAGGCAGGCTCCTCCCAGGACGGAAGAACAAGTCTGTGAATTAAGTGAAGCACTACCTCATAGCACCTCAGGCCAGGAAAAGTGACTGCTCTGCTCTCTCTTCCTCCCCCATCTCCTTTCCCTTCTCCCTCCCTACTTTCTTGGAAAGGGCAGTGTGCCACCTACCCACTAGGCCCCAGAGGCAGGTATGGAGAACAGTGGAGGAGAAAAGAGAGGGGGAGAAAGGGACAGTGATTCCTTGGCGAGAAGGTATCAAGTACCCACCTCTCCTGAAATACTTAGCCCCAGTTCCTCTCCCTCAGCTTCCCTGGCAGCTACATTGAACAGTGACTTTCTTAAACCAGGTGTGGGAAAGGTGTCTGTGTTAGAAACCTTTTCCCAGCTCAGCTGAGGCAAATCAACTCAACAAAAAAAAGAAGTCAGAAAAATTCAAAGCATTTTCCTACCTAGATCTCCCTTTCTTTTAAGATAATGAAAGCTGTTAGTATTGGGGCTTATCAGGTGTTGAGCACGGGGGCTAGTTTTCTTACAAACACTAATCCATGTAGCCTCCATTTTACACACAGTTCACATAACTGAGTCTCAGAGAAATTAAGGGACTTCACCCAAGACTGGTGGTGGATCCCCGGTCTCTCTGTTCCAAAGTTCAAGCTTTGTTACTGTCTCATGCCCTCTTCTACACCTCTTGTTACCAGTCAGTACAGCTCTTTAGTCTGGGCAAGAGGGATCCCTGCCCTGGGCTCAGATCTTTAGAGAACAGGGGGATCTGCCTACCCAGGGCCCTCCAGCTCCCTAGTCAGCACCCTTACATATTAGACTATTGTAAATCAAAATTCGCTAAGAGGTGCAGAAGAGACTTCATTCAGGTGAACAGTTTGCAAACCAGAGAAACGCAACTTCGGGCAGAAACTGAAAAAGCGCTTCACGGAGAAAAGTGGGGAGGCTGCCTTTTATGAAGAAAGTTCCCGCCTCGGTTCCCAATTAGTCCAACTTTACAAACATGAACATGCGGTTTCCAAATTTGCACAGTTCTGTTGGTCTGAATCATGCAGTTCTGATCAGTCCAGGCAGTATCATGCATTCTGATTGGTTGTTATAGAGCAGTTCTGATTGGCCAGTATAGATGCAAATGAGGATACTACTGTGCAGTTCTGATTGGATGGGGGCAGGTTTCAGGCCATTGTTCCACAGAGGAAACCAGGGCTTCCCTGCAGAGGTTAACTGGTCCAGGCGTTCAGTCTGAGGTTCTTCCCGGAATGCAGAGTACCTGACGAGCGCCTGTTAGCAAATGGCCGCTAGAGTACTGTTTTAAAATAAAAGTTGGGCCCTTGGTTGACCATGGGGATTCCATCTCAGCAGATAAATTCCTTCTCGGGGTTCACATCAAATGAATCTTCTTTGGGTCCACACTGTACTCTGGAATTCCCTGATCAGAGGATTCCAGCTGGGTTGTGAGATGTAGCAAATAAAAATACAGGATGCCTAGTTCAATTTGAGTTGCAGATAAACAGCAAATAATTGTGTGGTATATATACATCCTATGAAATATTTATAACATACTTAATGCTAAAAAATTATGTGTTATTTATCAGAAATTCAAATTGAACTGGGAATCCTGTGTTCATGTGTCTTCTGGCAACCCTAGTCCCAGCACGCTTCTAGAACATGCTGGTCTTTTCCCTGGTGGCTATTTGGGTAGGATGTATGCAGAGCTTAGACATGTACGCTTGGGGGGTCCAAAGGCACACAAGCAAGGCCCTTCTCAGGGGTAGGAGCCCACGGAGGGAGAGAAGGGGGTCTGAATGGGACCCTCCACGTGTGCCCTTGTGAGGGGTGTGCCTGCTCTCCAGAACCCACTTAAAGCATAGATTGCTTTATTCTCTACATTTTCATTTGTGATTTCCATGGTCATTTTTGTTCATGGAACATGACCCCGTTTGTTGTCTTCACTTCCAACTCCATCTGGCGTGAGGTAGTAGGTGCTAGAATCAGCTACTCAGAATCCCAGTCTAAAAGACATTTAATGTTGATGCAGATGGCTTAATGGGTTTCTCAGTCTATGAAATAGAAAAACTGCTGGATGTGAGGGCCAAAGTTTTTGGCTTTACTGTGTAAAATGTGCCTGACCAAGAACGAGATGCCTCACCTTTCTGATGTCATTTTTTTTTTTTCTTTTTTTTTCCTAACATGTGAAACATATCCCAGGCTCCTGGAGTGGGTGTGAGAGTAAAATGAAAGAACACGCAGAAGTATCAAAGTACTTGGCAGGTGTCACGCTTCACAAATGCATGTTGAGTCTGACTAGGCAGAAACAGACCTGGGCCTTCTCCCTTGGTTCAGGCTCAGCTGGACCACCCACACATTTCCAGCCTGGGTCCTTGGCTCTTCTGTGAAGCCTACGATGAGATGGCGCCTGAGTCATGGAGCAGGGATGTGACCTTTATCCAAGCTCTCTGGAGCATTCTGATAAATGAGCCCAGGGGCATGGCCTTCCAGAACCACTGACTGTGGGTCTGCAACTCAGAATTACTCTACACCATGAAAACTATGAGACTACTTCTGTCTAGACGGCAAGGAGGACCCCGCCCACCAAGATAGGGCTAATTCTTTCATCAGATCAGAAATCTGAATTATTCGCCTGAATTTTATTGAGACTGCTAAGATCAAGTCTTACTAAGAATTATTAAATAAGCCAACAAAAACCTGTCCAGTGTCAGGTAAGTGCTCTTTCTTTTTCACAAATAGCAGAACATGGAAAGAGAAATGCAGATCATTCTCAACAAATGGCACAAAAATGTGCTTGGCCCTTCCCTAGCCTCCTCTAGGTGGTGTTCGCAACACCGTCCTTCCTTCTTCTCTCCGTCCTTTCCTTCCTTCTTTCTTTTCTCACTCCTTCCTTTCCTCCCAACAAATTCTAATCATCTGCTAGCAATCCTCAGGAACAGCTTCAGGAGGTATGCAATGTACTGTGGTGCAGACAACAGACTCTGGTGCCAGGAAGACTTGGACCCCATACTAGCTCTGCCATCTCCTGGGTATGTAATCATATGTAGCGACTTAACCTTTCTGAGCCTCACTTTCTCTTTCAACAGTGATTTCTACAACCTGCCTTCACTTAGCACAGCGCCTGACAC
This sequence comes from Rhinolophus sinicus, assembly GCF_036562045.2. NCBI lineage: Eukaryota > Metazoa > Chordata > Mammalia > Chiroptera > Rhinolophidae > Rhinolophus > Rhinolophus sinicus. The sequence continues at coordinate 125,201,332 of NC_133754.1, forward strand.
CTAGAAGGTGCTCGTTATTATTATTGAAATGATGCTTATAAAAGATAACATATTTTATGCTCAATGAAGCATAAACAAATGAATCGAATACTTTCTAAAAGGTTCTCTGTGCAAAAACGACAGTTTCCCAAAAGCAGAAATCAGCCAAAAGAGTAACCTGGGGGTTTCCTCTTGCCCTGAGCCTCCCGCTTGGATGTTTCCTGAGTCTCTGGCGTTTGCCATTCAGTCTCCAGCTTGGTTTGACAATATGAGAACACACCTTGCTTCTGCTGTCTCATTCTGCTTATCTGTCCCCACCTCCTCCATCCTTCATTGATTTGGGTCACATTTACCTGTAACCATCCATGATTACCTGCAGGACCAAACACGTAGGCAACAATAATTAAGAAATCGCAGGCACATACCTTTCAGATAGCATAATCGCCCCACTGTCTGGTACCAGTGCCCCGACAAGCTTCCTGCTGCCATCCACTATGCAAACAGGTCCACCCACCGCAGGTGAAAACAATTCTACTTTTCAAAGCTGGAGAAGCCTGATGTTGTGAAGCAGAAGCCTTTCAATTATTCAGGATGCTGGTGTCTTTTTTTAGTTCAACGATTGTAAATTCAGCATTTGCTGGTCCTAAAGCTGGGACTTGACTGGTTTAGATCCGACCTGCTCAGTATGTCTCTCAAACATGACAGTGAATATGGACAAGAGAAATGGATAGCCCTTTGACAGAGAATCAAGGAGAGGAAAATTTATCTTTGAAAATTTTTGATTCACAGCCTCTCGCCAATACAAATGCCGTGCTTACTTTCATGATGATTTTTCCCTTTCAAACCAAAGCAAGATTTTTGGAAATCAATAAACAGCGACTAATGTGTCATGAAGACGTTTATTTCAGGTAAATTCCTTTCTCTAGCCCCACTCAAATAGTATCTATGTATCCTCTCTTGAATATTTAAAATTGAGGGTAGGTTACCTGCTTGCTGGCCAGAAAGCCATGTTTTCCCATTTCAGATGAGAAAGCAACCTAAGGTTGAGGTAGAACAAGTCCTCACTTAATGGCGTCCGTAGGTTCTTGGCAACTGCAACTTTATGTGAAACAACGAACAATGAAACCAACTGTACCACAGGCTAATTGATAGAAACAAGTTAAGTTCCTATGGCATATTTCTGGTCCCAAAAACATCACCAAACTTCTAAATAAAGACCCCAAACCCTTCTAATATTAAACATTGAAATAAATGTGAGCTATACGTACCTTTAAGAAAGATGAATAAAAACAAGTAAGATAATTATTTTCCAACCTGTCAATTGCAGTTCAGAGTTGCAGGCGGCCAGAGTTTATCCTGGCAGCTCAGGGCTCCAAGTGGGAACCCTCCCTGGACGGGACACCCTTCCATCACAGGGCACATCACACACACACACAGTCTAACTGGGACAATGTAGACTCACCGATTCACCTCACGTGCATGTCTCTGGGAAGAACCAGGAGTACCTGGAGAAAACCCGTGCACACAGTGGCCCAGTGGGAATCACTTTTATTTTCTCATTGATGACATTGAGTGAAATGATGTTATTCAAGAAGCTGCTGTACTAAAGAGTCCACGTTCTCCTTGGAGAAATGATTCATTTAGCACAGGGAAGCATGTGGTTTACTTTAGGAAAGCATATCTTGACTGCTGGTGGTAAGATATTTATTTAACACTCACCACCCGTCTCTTTTGCTGTGCTGAGTTCTAATGAGAACTTCTAGAAAGTGATACCTAGTTATTTCTCTTGGCTTATTCATTCATTCATTCAACAAATATTCATTGATCATTTAGTATGCGATTTGGGGATTGGACAATGGTATATAACAAGATAAAGATATCAGTCCCTGCCCCTGGAGGTCCTATCTATAGTCAGGTGCAAGAGACAAATATTATTTTTTTTTAAATCACACAAAATCTGAATTTACACACTGTGATAAATGCTTTGTTACAAAAATAACAGCAAAAAAGGAATGTAATAAGGAGCCTAATAGGGTAAGCTGCTATAAGGAGATCTTGGCAAAGCCATAAACTAGGCAGTGTGATTATTTTTTGTGTACTCAGGCCCTTGCCCAGTGCTTTAAACATTGTCAGTTTATTGTGCAAATGAAATCATCTCTTCTGAGGCCCCCTTTGCTCAAGAGTCTCAAATTTTAACAAGTAGAAGCTTGTACATACTGTCTATTCAGTGCCTAGCATGGATCGAGCACTGTTCTAATTCTTTGTGTCTATTATCCTATTCATTTCTCCCTCAAAAATCCGAGGTAGGTATTAGTACGGTGCCTTTATTACATAAATAAGAAAATCAAGGCCCAAAGAAGTCCAAGGCATATGATGAAGGTCACGTAGTTATTAGACGGTAGAGTCTGGATTTGAACACTCTCATCTTCGACCACTGTACTACACAGTTTCTCAAAAGTTAATGGGCTCTGCATTGACTATAGGGATGTGATGAGCTGAGGTGACAGAGAAGAAACCAATGTAAATAAAACATGGATAGCGTGAATTCCCCCAGGGACGAGCACTCTGGTGGTTATAAGAGAGCAAGAAAGTAATAATGCAGCTATATCACAACTCATGTGCTATCACTTGCTCCCAGGTTTTGGAGCTTTGCTAAATCCCTTTCTCTGGCCCAAAGCAGGCATTTTCCTCCATGACTCTTACAAATGTCCCTATTGCCAGGGGTGACTGGTCCTGGTTGGTGGCCCTTAGAGATTCTGAGAGAATCCACGTGCTGCGGCCACCACAATGGTTTACCTTCCCTTTACCATGGTCAGAGGCCTTTCCTCCAGAGCGGGCAGATGTAGCCCCATCATCAGCATCTCACCTTTCTCTGCTGGAAGCTCTTCTTTCGTCTGCATGCTTCGAGCTACACATGAAGTGGGGTACACAACAGACAGGGGTCTGGGTGCCGGGCTGGAATGTACCCACCCTAGGCTTATCACAATCTTTGCTTTTCTTTTAGTATCCACCTCTTCCTGGATCAGGGAGAATGGGCGCTCTTCCTCTCAGGACAATGGCAGAGAGCTTCTGAGAAAATTGTCACTGCAAGTGTGCACCCTCCAGCAAACCAGTCTCTCTTCCACTTTGAGTTACTCTAGACTCCCCATTCTCCAGATTTGTATTGGTTTCCTTTTGACTCTTTTTTTTGGGAGGAGGGGATGCCTACTCCCTTACTTGGGAATTCAGGCTCCACCATCAACTTTCCCTCTCTGAGTATACATGTAAGTCAACTGAGTTGGCTGTAGAAATAGCTGACAGGTCTGTGACTCTCCCATCAGAGCCTGTGTTCCGTACCTGAGAGTGAGAGCTGGAGAAAAGCTATGTCTTGCAGATGAGGAGAAAAGTAAACCTGAGGACTTTGCCTTTGAGCACTAAGGTTTGACCCTTGGGAAACACTGTTCAGAATCTCTTCTGCTGATGGAAATATTATGTTAAAGCCGTTTCAGTTTCCATTTGTTCTCAAGTCATGTGATAGGAAAGCTTTGTTTATAATATTTGAAAATTAATATGCTGAGACCATGCAAGTGAAGGCTTTTGTGATTTCAAAGCTTCTGGTGATTCTTTGTGCTACAAGAGGTGGAGATATGGGAAAAACTATAATCTGTTTTGATGGATGATTGACCTCATTGGGCTTTTTGATTTTGCAAAGGGAAGTGAAGATCCTCTTCTGGAAGGAAGAGTGCCTAGATTTGAACTCTAAGAAGCTAAACTGGAACAGGTTGTTTTAATTGTGACGAAGTAGAATTTTTACAACTATATTTCCTTTGGGAAAAATACATATTTCATAGCACAGAGTCCCTGAATATTATTGTTAGTTGTTGGGAGATGAGTGTGAGACCTTGCTGGAGGCAGTTATCCCAATAGAGAAGTGGGAAAACTTCAGGCAGCAACCTTAAGACATCAAGTTTTCAGGCCTGAGCTCAGGTGATTATTGAACATAGTTGGCTGCTTAGGCTGTTCTGGAATACTCCAAGGCCACACTGATAGCTGTGCATGGGAGGGTGTAGGAGACACAATTTCTGTCCTAGTGCATTACAGAACCATAGCTGCTCCATAGCACCGGTCATCTTCAATTCATTCTGCTCAGGCTTTTCTTTAGAAATGTGTAAGTTTGTAAGAGATTACGCGTTTAGTTCTCCATGAGACGTTCAGCTCAAGTGGTTGAGCTGTCATTAAAAATTCTTGTGGCTATTAAAAATTCTTGTGGGTATTAAAACACCAAGAAGATGATGCAGATCGGTATGGACCACTTTGCCAGGTTCGTTAGTACAGCTTCGGAAGCCTGAAGAGAAGTGAGGTTACACACCATCACATACCAAAGAAACCAAAGATTTTCATTGGCAAAGTGTAGTTGAAATATTTAATTGAATCCAGCAGCAAAATCAACATATCATATTCATATTTTAAAACAATTGACTCTGTGTGTAATAGCATATATGAAAATCCGACCATTTGCAAAGAGGCAACATTTCAAGGCCATTCAGAACAAAACGGGGTTTCTTAATAATGCTAAGTTACTGCTGATGCTTGGATTTATAGAGTGAACAATGCAACTAATCTATTAAAAAAAGATTTGGGAATTTTGCTTTGATGTAAGGGCAAGGAAGATAGCTATTCAAGTAAGTCTCTATTAGGTTTCGCCCCACCCCCATCCATTCTGTTAACCCAAATCAGAACAAATACTCTACGAGTCCTAAAATATTTCCCTGGTGTTAGTTCGAGCCCACCTCACTGGCTGGATGTACCTATTTGCAAACAGACAGGTTTCCCCATAGAGGCTGTAAGACACACACGGCTGATAGAGATTACAGAGTCACGTAGGCCCATGCAGTATCTAAACATGTATCTGTAATGTGTTTAAAATGAAGACAGATGGAAGAATGTGCCCACTAGATGAGGAGACAGGAATATGTATGTGTGTTGTTCCAGGTCTTCATCAGTATTGCTCCAGCTCCATGTCAGGTATGTATTATGACCTAGAGAATATGTGCACATACCACCACCCCCCGCCCTGAAGGGATCCCCAAAGAAAGGAAATTGCAGTAGGCACACAATTCATCTCTAGCCACCCACCTGCCAAATGTTGGCAGACTACTCTGGGTCACAACCCACATGTTGTAAACCACAATTTTACCTCCCTGGGTAGCATGTGGTTTTGAAGGCAGAGGCTGTGAGTTCACGTTCCCGGATGCCATATGTATGCAGTTAGCGGACAACTATGGTCTCTTTATATGTACATGGCCACAAATCATTACAGATTGATGCCTGGCTGATGGACTTGATCTCCCGAAAATTCCCCATATGCTTTCCTTTATTCCAAATGGGTTGGAAGAATATACGCAGTTTTTGACAGAAAATGGAAAGCCTCTACTTTTTGTGGAACTATGGTACATGAAGCTACAAGGGGTGATGGAGGGAGAATCAATGTTTCCCTAATGTTCTTACACATTCCAAAAGCAAATAGAAACAAAGAAAACAACCTGCAGTCAAACTCTAATGAACACTGGGACTTTCTCTGAAGTGATTAGTTCTGATTCATCCTTAGGAACTGAAAAAAAAATGGCCATCTCCACATTGACAAATTATAAGATTTCCAAATTCTCTTTTTTTCTTCTCTCTGACTTTTCTTTTGTTCTCTCTTCCCTCCTTCCTCTGTATGTACTTGTTATTTTGCTGACTTCATGAAGGATTTGGGAAGTAAACAAGAAGAACAAATGCAATTAAACAATAACCTCGGTACCACTGCTGTTGAGAGCACAAGTTGACCATAAAGACCAATAGAGTTTATTATTATTGAGCCTCCACATAACATAGTTCTCCTATGAGTGTCCTTAGAATAAAGATCAAAGGAGGGAAACATAGCTTACGTAATGCTTTATTACCAAAGAGGAGGAAACAGATTGCTTCCTCACGTATATGTATCCATGGGAGTGTATCAGGCGAAGTGAGTGGGACAGTTTGAGTGAGTATTTAAAGCTCTCATCTTTTGCTTTTTTCCCCATGAAGTATTTAAAAAAATGTATCAGAAAAATCCAGTGTATCTACTCAGGTCCCAGCTTTAATAAGGCCTAAAATTTTCCAAATGACTTTAACATGTGTAAAGATACTATAAAGTTTGTTTTATTTTCTACATGAATAGTCACTTTCTTTAATACCATTTATTGAATAATCTATCTTATCCCCAGACTTTGTAATGTATCAATTTTCCTATATACACAGGTCTGTTTTTAGGTCTTGCTATCCTACCCCATTGTCTATCTACCTCTACACACATCACACTTTCTTACTTGCTATATTACTATAGCTTTATGATAAATCGTGATATTTGAGGGCCAAACTGCCCATGTTGTTCTTCAGAATTTTCTGTCCTTTTTTCTTTCATATAAATTCTAGGATCAGCTTTTCGAGTTTAATGAAAATTTCTGTTGAATTTTGATTTGAATTGAATTGATATATTCATCTGAGAAGGCTGGATATCTTTATGTTATTGAATCTTTATATCAATGAACATCACTACATTTGTTTAGATCTTCATTTATGTCCTTCAGTTTTATTTTTAAGCCTTCCCCATAAAATTATAGCATCTTTTCTCTTCGATTTATCCCTAGTTTTTATATTTTATTGATATTTTAAGTGGTATCTTTTTTTTTTCTATTACATTTTCTATTTGGTTATTGCTAGTCCATAGGAATACTACTGAAGTTTATATGCAAATCTTCCTAAACTCTCTTATTGATTTGAACTTTATGTAGACTATTACTTTCTTTAGACAATCATAAAATCATCTGTAAACAAGGAGAGGTCTGCTTGTTTCTTCCCAAGTGTTATACTTCGTATTTCCTTTTTTCTCTTATTTTATCAGTTAAGACTTGCATTACAATATTGAAGTGAAGTAGTCACAGTCAATGAAGTGTTTGTTAGGATAATGCCTACTATAGATTTATGGTGTTAAAAAATTTCCCTTATACTCCTGGTTTACGGAAATTTTAAGAAATCTTGATGAATATTACATTTTATCAAATTTTCTGCATCTATTAGGATAATTATATACTTACCTCCTTTAATTTGTACTTAAGGTGTATGACATAGATTTTCTTCTATTGAACCACTGTTACCCTCCTGAGATAAACTCTATGGGTTTTTCATACTGCCAAATGATTTGCAGATATCTTATTTAGGATTTTGCATCTCTTTTCAAATTTATCCTTTTCTTTTAAAATCTTAATCTGGTTTTCATGTCAATGTGATGCTAACATAAAATGAGTTGGAAATGTTACCTGTTCTTTTATTTTCTGAAGTGGAGATTACCCAGTGGGATAGAAAACACAATCTAGTTTTAATTGCCTATAAAAGACTCACAAGGGTGAGCTTTATTTTTTATGCCACTAGTGCTGGGCTTGGGGCTGCTTAGCAAGAGGTATGGGGAATGCTGAGGCCAGATGCTGCTTATTTGGGGTTTTTGAACCTTTGAGAAATTTTAGGAAAGTCCTCAGCATGAGCCAAGACAGGCTGTTTGTATGGAAAAGCTACTGGAAGCAGATTGGGTGGGCCCAAAATTTGGATGGGGTGGGAGTCTCAGGGAATCAACAGGGTGAGTTAGCCAGATTGATGGAGACTCAGATATGGCAGCTGCCCAAGTCTGCTCTCAGGGACTGGGGAGGGCTCAACAAAGAAAGAATGTTTTCTGCCAGCACTTCTGTCCCAAAGAAAGCTGCCCCTCTAACCCTTGCTCTGAAACCAGACAATTCAGTTCTCCCCTGTATGTTCCTGGTGCCTTTTGAGCTGCTGCCCCAGTGCTGGAGCTCAGAGTGAGTGAGTCCGTCAGCAAGTAAGTCCATGGGTGGGCCCTTTAAGAGGAGCACCTGGGACTACAGCTGCCCTCATCTCACTCAGCCACAATCTCCGCTGGTTATCACAGACAGAAGTTGTGGGGATTTGTCTTGCAAGCACTGGAACGCTGTGCTGAGGAGGCTGGTGTGGGGCTGGGACCCCTCACTCCTCAGGGCGCACATCCACAGCCAAGATATCACTCCCAACGTTGAATGGTCACATGCAGGTATGGAACCATCCTGTTCTGTGTCTCTGCCCCTCCTACCAGTCTCGAGGTGGTTTCTTCTGTATGTCCTCAGTTATAGTCTTCTGTTCAGCTAGACTTCAGGCGATTTTCAATGATGGTTGTTCTGTTGTTTTGTTGTAATTTTGATGTGGTTGTGAGAGGAGGGAAGCACAGCATTTACCTATTCCACCATCTTGACCAGAAATTCCCTTCTGCTGTTGTATAAGCTGGATTGTTTTCCTACCTTTTTCATCTGTTACTCTTAGATGTTTACCAAAGTACTAAGTGTTTTACCAAATGCTACTGAAAATGTTTACCATATTTACCAAAAGGTTTACCAAAATATGTACATTTTCTAACAGTATTTAGCTCTTCAATATTTCTATCATCCTGCCAAACATAACAAGATCTACAGCCTGCTTTTACTGCCAATGAACAATGACCCCACTCCTATCTTTTTATTTTGTTTAGAGCTCTTATTACATCTTTAAAATTTCAAAATAAATAGTTTCTTTTTCTTTCTTTATTTTTTGTGTTCACTGTTTCATTTCTTTCTTCTGGGTTCATTTTTATTCTTACTGAGGTAAATCATTTAACATTTCCCTTTGTGAGATGGTATAGGTTGTAAGTATCGTAAGTCTTTGTGTGGTGAAAAATGATTTTGTCTATACAATTGAAAGATTGGGCATATAATTGTAGATTGACAGTTATTTTCTGTCAACCCTGAAGATATTATTCTGTTATCTTTTGGCATTGATTGTAGCTAAGGAAAAGTCTGCTATCAGAGAGCTTTAAAAGTCTTTTCATTTTCTTTGATGGTTCATTGTGATGTGAATTTATTTTTTATATATGTGGTTCAAGACTTGGAAATGTATTTCCCATCTGAGGACTTATGTCTTTTTTCAATTTTAGAAAACTACTATTTATAATGGCTTTAGGTCTTTTCTCTTTCATTCTGTGCCTTCTTAAATTACTATTTTATACCTTCTCTTTCTTCAAACATTTAACACCTCTTCTACCTTCATCATTCAAAACAAGTCCTTTACCTTCTGCCCCAAGTTTTCTTCTCTCAGGTTAACATTTTTCTCTCTTTTAAATTCAATCTGTTAACAATCCTGTTGAATCTAATTTGAAAATAAACCCCAAAAGTGACCTCTTTTCACCACCCTCACTCTCACCATCCTCGCCTAAGCCACTGTGATCTTCTTCTTCCTTGCCCTCTATAATCTATTCTTAGCATTTAAAATTTTAAGTTGCCCTTGTCCTCATCTTCTCCACTTTTCTGTATGGTACTAATCACAATTAACTTTATGTATATATGATTTCCTCCTCCTCCTTCCTCTTCTTATTAATTGTCACTGTTTCCTTTTCTCACTAGTATATTCTGGTTAGATAAGCATAACGATGTTTAGAAGCATAAGGACTTTTGTCTATTTTGTTAACTCTAGATGCTCAGCATCTAGAACAGTGTTACACATAGTAAAAATTCATTATGTATTTGTTAAATAAACACATATATTTAAAATAAAATTTATCTTAGATTTATCAAGTCTTGGGCATTTCCTTTTGGGCTGAAATTTGTTCAGATTAAATATTTTCCATTTAGGTAGATGAGAGCCAGAGAACTAAAATAAATGATGAGAAATAGATCTGAAATAATTGAGAACATGAGACTATTTCAGAGAATCAGCATTCCATCCTGCATTTTAACATTCATATGTTTTTTAGAGTAAGGGCATCATGACTGCATTCTAAGTTAGAAGATGATGAGACATGCAGAAGAAAAAGAAATAGGAAACTTTGCAGCCAACTGCCCAAGTGAAAGCTAAATAAACAAACAAACCAACCAACTGTCTTTCTGGGCTTATGATAGAGGTGCTGGAAATCACAGGAGACTTTCCTGGGACATGTGTTGTGTAACAAATCCTGACAAATACATGGATCATCAAAGAGATTTCTATTTTGTATACTGAGAAGCTTTATGATCCAGGAAGTGGTCAGGCCATCTGGGATCTCCTGCTTACCCATATGGAACTCTGATTGAATATGTGAGACTAAGAGGAAGGCTCGATTTTAGTGAACATGAGCTGTTTGGAGTCAGCATGGGGGTGCATCAAAGGTGAGGGTGAAACAAAGGGATTACTTTCCCACCAAGCCCTTGTAAAGGAGGACATAGTGTAGTCAGTCTTCGAAATGGAAGAGTTCCTGACAAAGAAGGAAAGAATGACCCCCATTTCTCCAGGTTACGATGTTATAGGATGCTGGTATTTGACTTAAAGAACCAGGCATTTTATTGGGATGGGGAAATTAGTGAGAAATACATGGAAGCAGCATGTCATCAGGAAAAAAAAAATATATTTTTAACTATAGAAACCAGCATGTATTCTTCAGTAAAAGCAATAAATTGCATTTATATAGGATGTTCCACCTTTTCAAAGCATATAAACCTCTTCATTTGACATTTTCAGCCCTGTGAGGTAGGTAGGACAGGCCGTATGAAAGCAGGAACTGAGCCATAATTCTTTAACCACAGTCTCCCGCCCTCTTCGTCTGACCAGGATCTAGTATAATGCTGGATGCATAAAGAGCTCTTAATCACTCTTTATTATATTAATTCCCATTTTACTATTGAGATTGAGAGAGATTATGAAGTTATTGGTTGCCAAACATTATACAGCAAGTCATGGCACAGCTGGACCCAGGGGCAAATCTAATCACTTTTAAGTCTTGTGCACTCTATATTGCATCAAGTGCCCTGCCAAATGTGCCAATATCCAAAGACCACACAGATGCAGAAACAGAAAATACAAGTGTTCTTGGTAATTATCCTGTGCCAAGGTCATGGATCTTCTTGATGAAGCACTATTGTTGATTTGCCTAAAGTTTTATAAGCTACCAATGAAGCCACTATTAAGAATTGCTTAACATAAGCATAATTTGCCAGTTAGGAGAACTTGGAATAGCCAATGTATTGTCTAGAATGTCCAAGTTCATTCAACCCAGGAAATTTTTGTTAAAATATCTAAGATTGGCCTAGCCTCAAGGAAGTTCAAGAAGAACAAAACATTTTTTTCCAGCCCTAGGTGCCTTATTCAAAAAGCCACACTCTTTTTTTCTCTTAAAGTCAGCGTCCCGCTCCAACACAGAGATAGATAACAACCCTTTTTACTGCAGGCTTCCAGTGTGCTTCCTATACCTAAATGGAAACCCACCTGACACTGTGGGCATCTGCCTGCTGAGGGGAGGCTTTCTCTCAGTTCAGTCCTCCAGCAAGTATATGCAGCCTTCTCCATACCCTCTGCCACGCATGTTAATAGTATCTCTGTGAAACCTTCTACCAATGGGAATGTTTTGGTGTCCACCCAATATCACTAAGTGAAAAATAGGGGTCTCTAAATTTAATATGTATATATGAGGACGAGGAAGATAGGGAGGGAAGTAAATACACACACACACACACACACACACATACACACACACACACACACACGAACATACCGTGCCAAAAAAATGTATACATATTTTTTTAAAGATTTTTTTTTTAAATTAAAGTTTATTGGGGTGACAATGGTTAGTAAAGTTACATAGATTTTAGGTGTACAATTCTGTAATACATCATCTCTATATCACATTGTGTGTTCACCACCCCGAGTCTCCTTCCATCACCATATATTTGACTCCGTTTGCCATTATCTACCACCCTCCTCCCCCCTTACCGTCTGGTAACCACTAAACTGTTGTCTGTGTCTATGAGTTTTTGTTTCTTTGTTTGTTAGTGTTCTTCCTTTGTTGTTTTCAGTTTTATATCCCACATATCAGTGAAATCATATGGTTCTCGACTTTTTCTGTCTGACTTATTTCGCTCAGCATAATAATCTCAAGATCCATCCCTGTTGCCACAAATGGCACTATTTCATCTTTTCTTATGGCAGAATAGTATTCCATTGTGTATTTATACCACATGTATACACATTTTAAGAAAGAAAAAAGCTGTATTAAAATTGGAATACTCAATATATACCGTAACAAAAGATGAATACAAGTCATGTGAATACGTTTTGTGGCACCCCGATATATATATATATATATATATATATATATATATATATATATATAATGTGGCAACAGAGGTAATATCTTTCACTAGTTATTTTTCTCAATTCCCTAACTTTTTTATTTTGTTAAAATGAATTAAGCAACTGGCACTTCATCATTGGGATCTCCTCATACACAAACTCATTTTCTTGGAGTTCCAAATGATTTTGGGTCACTTTGGTTCCACTGAAACTGTAAATGGTTACGGGTTGTTGCCACTTATTAACCACACATTTACCTAATAAGATCTAGGGCTCTCTGTATCTCCCTACCCTTTCCTTTCTCTGTCCTGTTCTGGAGGGACCTATATTTCACCATAGTGCTATTTAGCAACTATGAGCAGCTAAAGTGTTTGGTGGTGACTTCTTATTTTTTCATTAGAAATAAAGAAGCAACTGGCTTTCAACCAACTTATCTCAAAAATGTGAGAATTCTAGATTGACAGGTTGAGCCCCTTACTTTATTTCAATGGCCTTTACTATTGAAATACCTTTTAAATGAGAAGGCAATGATTGATAGGAGGGATATATTTAGAAAGTTACAAAATATTTTCTAGGTTTTTATTTCACATCATATTGAAGTTCTAGAATTAAAACTAGTTTTATGTATTTATTGAAATTTTACCTATTTCACAAAAGGAATTTAAAGTTACCTGCAACAAAAGATGTATCGACTGCTTAATGAAATAAATATAAAAAATAGATTCCAGCACTGCCTTTTAAACCAGGGTAAACCTATCAGAAGAAACAGTATATCCGTGGTGGCAAGAAGTCAGAGTTAGAGAAGCATGGCTGAAGTTTCTAAGGCATCAAGGAGAGAGACATAACTAAGAGTGAAATGGAGGAAGCTTAATACATCCTCAGGATGACACATTCTTATTTTGGCAAAAAAAAAAAAAAAATGTCTCTTCTCTCAGTTATCAGATTAACAAGTTCTGGGACCTAATGTATAGTATGGTGATTATAGCTACAAATTTTATATTACATACTTGAAAGTTGCTAAGACAGTAGATCTTAAATGTTCTCAACACACATGCACACACTGTGGCTAGTATGTGATGGGATGGAGGTATTAGCTAATGCAGTGGTGGTGATCATTCTGCAATATACGTGTACCAAATCAACGTGTTGGGATTAAATTGATGTAATATTATATGTCAGTTACAGCTCAATAAAACTGGAAACTAAAAAGAAAATGTTGCTGCATTGTTGGCTTTGAGAAGTAAGCTATCATAAGAGGGCCCATGGAAAGAGCCACATGACAAGGAACTGTGAGCATCGTCTCAGAGTTGTGTACAACCCCCAGCCAACAGCCAGCAAGATGGGGACTTTAGGCCTGCAAGTAGATCCATGCCAGCAACCTGAGAGCTTAGAAGCAGATCTAGTCCCAGTTCAGCCCCTGATGAGACCTCACCTCTGGCTGACACCTGGATTACAACCTGATGAGGTCCTGAGGTAGAGAGTCCAGTTAAGCTGTGCCTGAACTTCCGACCTACAGGAACTGTGAGATAATGCATATATGTGTTAACTTGGTCAGTTAAATATGTGGTAATTTGTTACGCAGCATAGAAAACTGAAACAGTTAGGCATTAAAAGACCTGGGGTCCTTTCTTTGAGCCAATCCTGTATGAACTTGAATAATTTGCTTTACCATATCCAGCATCAGAACTAGAACTTCGTAGGATTTAAGAACTCCAGGGAACAATTTGGTAATAGTTACCCCATTATAATTATTGTTTTACTGATCCATAAAATCTAAGTCTAAAAATCCATGGTTGGAGGACATTCTAAATATGGAGTTCAGATTCTGCTGGAGTGGTTCTCAATGCTCCCAATACAAGCTTGAGTGTGTGTGTATGTGTGTGTGTGTTGTGGTGGTGGTGGCGTCTTACTTAATGGGGCCAGAATAATTGAATGGGACATTAAAAATCCAAGGGAGTGTAAAGAAGAATAGCAAAGTCTAATTATAAGCGACATGAAAAGGGTTTGATTACCAGAGGTCAAATCAGAGACACTGACGACTAAGTGGACAAATATGAGAGTCAGAGTTCACGGAGATTTAGATGTGACAACGAACAGGAGAAAATGAGTAGATGGATTTGGAGATTTAAATTTTAGTGATAGTGGCCTGCAGTGACTTCCTTGTTTAGAATTAATTTTCTCCTGAATACGTTTTGGAAGCTCCAGGCTTAACACTGTGGGAACCTCCTTCTTACAGGTACTCCTCTGTTGGAGAGTTAGGAAAATGGTGACCTCAACCCTCCCATCATACCCAGAGAAGGCAAATAGCTTGCCTAAAGCCAGATAACATCATCTCAGGAAATAAGTCTGTGGCTTCTGATTCCCAGATGGCTATTTTCTTTGATATCATTAATAAATGGATATAATTGATTTAACAAAATGCTTGGAAGATACAAAACTGGGAGGTGTTGAAAGTTCTAGTGAAGGTGGAAAAGCAATACAAAAGCAGACGGAGATCAGGAATATAGGCAGGAAATAGTCAGATGTGATTCAGATTGGAAAAAGAGAACCCAAAACATGTGGGGAACAATAATTTGAAACAGATACTCTTCAGGAGAAAGCAATCTGGAAAGTTGTCGTGTGGTAAGAGACCTGAGTAATGCTGTTAAGACAGATGGGGGTCTCTAATGCTTGTGCAGTGGCCAAAACTGGCCACACTGGGGTGGAAGCCACAGTTGGAGAGGGTCAATGCATATGGATGGTGGATGTAATTCTGCATGTCTAAGTGTCTGAAGCCATGCTCTTTCAGTTCTTCCTGGCTGTGCCCTCAGATCCTTCTGGCTAAAAGGAAAGTTATAGAGGACGCATTGCTAATGAAGATGAAGGAGGGTTCTGAGAAATGAATCCTCAGACCTCAGGGCAGCTGGAGCCCCTGGGCCAGTTCTACAGGCTTTGACCAATCTCTTTCTCTTACCCCCATGTGCATTCAAACATTATCATGGTCTCTGTGCCATAAATTTAAAAAGGTTAGGACCCCAAGGCCTAGAAGACTACCCCTACTCTTTGCTTGCTCTTCTTCCTAAATACTATCAATTAAACGTTTTTATGAGTGTATCAAAGTATTGCACACACGGGAAAGAAAACAAATAATAGGTTTCCAGTTTGCTTGATAAATTATACAAACTGAACACACCTGTGTAACCAGCACCCAGATTAAGATGTTGAACATGATCAGAACTCCGGAAGCACTTTCCTGCCACCGTCTATGGTAACCTCCTTCTGATCTCTACCTACCCCTAAGAGCAGAGATCACGTTTGTCTGATCTTGAACTTGTAATTTTTATGTCTGACTTCTTTTGCTCAACATTATATTTGTGTGTTTCTTGTATGTTGTTGCATGAAGTTATAAATTTTTCATTTTTTGTTGTTGTATAGTGTTCCACTGTGTGAATACATTTATTCATTCTACTTATGATGAGCGTTGGGTTATTTCAGTTTGCGTCTACCATGAACATTTGTGTTCTTTTGCTGAGCATATGTACACATTCTTTTTAAAACTTTAACCAGCTTTTGAGAGTCTTTTTAGATAACCTTCTCCAAATGCCTTTATATGCCTGAAGCTCCCTTGAGCTCAAGACATATTTAACAGTTTTTTTCCTTCTCTCTTCCTTGGAAAAAGATGGAAACAAACAATTGTGACTATTAACTATTATTCTCAACTAAGGCATACCAAAATCTTTGTACACCTTTCTCAAAAGCATGATTACAAGTGAAATATGTGATATTTACAAGCATCCCATGAGAAGACTTTGCTCAAAAAGCGAGACAGCTTTCTGTTCACTGGTGCTACTAAAAAAACCAGAGGGATACTTGTCCATTGAACCACAAAGGAGGCAGTAGTTGTCATCATTGCCTTGGGGAGACAATAAAAAGGGTCAGAACCAAGGGTTGCTACCTGAATTGTCTTTGGGGAATTCCACAATCAACCTCAAAGAGGCTGACAAACCTCTGTTTTCTCCAATGCATATTCAAATAGTATTATGGTATGTGTGTGCCATAGAATAAAAAAGAAACGCTCTTTTTTTGATACTTTAACAGAAACACTTGGTAATTCTCCCTTCTCTGATAAAAACAGTAGAGACTTATTAATGAATGGAGGCCAAGATTTGTATAACACAAGCATCTTAAATATTCCTATTTCCTGACCACCCTCCCACCCCGGCCCCAGTTCTTGCCTTAGAAGAAATTCATTTCCCAAGGAAGACTAAGGCTATTGTCTGTTTCCTGATTGGTAGAGGAGACAGAGAAAGAAACCAAAATCAAGTTTATCTCTGACAGGTCATCCTGTTCTTCTAGTGCTGACATTTTCCTTATAGCACACATTTTCCTGAGGCAAACTGGATTCAATATGATACATTATTTAGGAAACACATTTTGTAGTAGCCTGACTGCCCAAGGCACCCTTGATATCAGAAACTAACACTGCAATAGAAAACAGGAAAAAAACAAAACAAAACCTCTTGTTTTGTTTGAATGGCTTGTGATTTATCATTAAAAAAATGGTTCTATCAATGAAGGGGTTTTTTCCCCCCCTGTAAGTAACAGAAATGGAAACAGGCTAACTTGAAGAACAACAACAAAAAGATTTATTGGGAGGATATTGGGAACGTCACAGACCCAAAGTAATGGCTAAACAGTAAGATCTCAGGACCAGAACAAGCATGAAGAACTGGCATGCTTTCTCTCTGGGGCAAAGGACCCACCCACTTTGGATTAGTGCTCCTTCCTTGGGCCAATCATTGTGGCTGGGCTGGGGGTGGGCCAAGGCAGTCTCAGGGGCTCAGTGTGGGTCATGGGCCCTCTACCTCAGGGGCAGGTCTGTTACCAGAAGAGAGTCAGAGGAGGTGCTGGCAGACAAAAGCAATAGCCTAGCACTACAAGCGTGACAGCTGAAGTGATCAGCTTACTGATGGAAATAGT
The DNA here is from genome assembly GCF_036562045.2 of Rhinolophus sinicus. Lineage (NCBI taxonomy): Eukaryota > Metazoa > Chordata > Mammalia > Chiroptera > Rhinolophidae > Rhinolophus > Rhinolophus sinicus. The sequence continues at coordinate 125,218,444 of NC_133754.1, forward strand.
ACAAGAAAAAAGGAAAGTGGTCTGATAAAGGCGATAATGTTAGGAAGTGTGTGTAAGAAGTCCTGGACTAATGACAGGACTGGAAGATACAGGAAAAGCCTTTACTTAAGTACATATTACCATAGTCAAAGCCTGGATTTGCTGAGTGTATTTGATTGCTATAGCTACACATTTTTTTTCTATTTAAAATTATTATTAAACTTCCTACAGGACAATAGTTTTGTTATTATGAGTCTTCCCATTCTTCCCATTGAAAGAATTGTTTTTATAACATAGTTCTCAATAGTACGACGTTTCTTAGGAAGGTAACTATTACATTTCTTTTTAAAAAACCAACTATTACAGTTTTTTTTCTTTTGAAGTATGGTCAATGTGATTGATAACATTTCTGGGTTTTTTAAAAGACATTTATTGTCTTCTCTATAAATTTAAATCTCTATATAAACATTTATAAAGATTTATAAATATATGTATTTACACACATTTTATACAAACACAATCTTTGACATTATCGATCTATCTAAAACTGAGAGGGTTCTTTTCATTTATCAATTATATTTTATTTCTGTCGCTTTCCCCTCATATTTCAAACATTTTCCCTTTGTACCTTTGGATGCAATGAGTTTTTGGCATATGAAATTTGTTAACTCTTATCTTTATTATGAATTGAACTACTTATCAACATGAAACTATACTTTCATCTCATGCTGATTGCCTCGAATTTTCTCATATGACTATTGTGAAACCTATATTTTTGGGAAGAGGGGATATATTCAATATTTTTGTATGTTTTTGATTTAGGTTTATCACTTTTAATAAACTATCATTGAATTTAAAAAATTTATTCTGAAATCCTTTACATTTTAATTGGAAAGGTCGACCCATTTATTAACATAATTATTTTGATTTTATTTCTAATATCATATTTTAACTATTCTCTCCAGGCTTCTTTGTTGTTTCCAATCTTTCTCCCCATATAGACTATAATTTACTTTTATGTTCTACAGTGCTCTAAAAAGTTTATTTTCTATTTTAATTTTCTTTTTAATTTAAAAATTGTTCTTTGGCCAATATCTCCTTGAATAAGAAGCGTCAAAAATAAACATGAATCTTTTGAGATCCCTTATTTTAGACAAATAATTTAATATTCTTATTTTTTTTCATGTTCTCTTTCCTTCTTCCCAATTTTTGAAAATATAATTTGGGGAGTTAGCACTAGATTATTTTTATTTAATTATTGCTATAATAACTATTTTAAAAACATTTCATACCTAATCTTTTAAGAATAATTCTGGATGCACTTGCTTTTGCAGCCATACTTAGTACAATTATTTAGATTGACATCCATATCTAACTGGTTCCAATACTCACTCTGAGTCCCTTAGTTTTGCAATTAACATGTATTATTTTCATGGTCACATAAATAACAAGAAATATTTTTTTAAAGATATAAAAGACAAGTGCCAACACTAATTAGGATAGGAAATGCTTGTTAAAACTTTGCATGTTGTTTTCTTGCCTTTAGCACCAGTAGCTGAGGGATGCATATTTAACAACCATAATACAAGGACTTTTTTCCCCTCTTATTTTAATACCAAAATCAAACTTCTTCTCATAAAACCTAAAGTCTGCCTGTTCTGGTACACATTCTAGACCCAAAGGATGTATGTTCACTGTTTGAACTAAGGTAGAACTGAAAAACTCGGCAACAGCAATGTGATTGCAATGATAACCTTATTCAGATTTCCCCCCCTCTTTTGTTATTTATAAGCCTTATGACATGGCACACTTCGGCTGCACAAGACCCTCTGCATGGTGATTTTGTCCAGCATTTCTTCTCTTCTTTAGCTGAATGTTTGTCTTTTGTCACTGCTTTCTATCACCGGACAGGTTTTATTTTTGAGAGCCATTTGTTTATGTCATGAATTACTTTTCTGGGTGGTAGCACGTGTTTTACATTTTGTACGTGATGTTAGTATATCCCTAACCACTGGAGGCCACCTGCCTCTCTGCCATCTTGCCAGGTACGGGGTCTGGCTGTGTGTGTGTGGGTGTCAAACCTGTCCTTCAAAGAAAACCACATCAGGTATATTATTCTTTTAATGCTGTGGTGGTTTGTTCATCCTATGTGAATGTAAACCTCAGAGTACTTGGTTCTTGGAATTCAGGAAGGAATAACACTTGCTAGAAACCTCTGACAATAAACTCTTCAAACTCTTCACAAGACCCCTTAAATTAAGCTGTCTGCAGATTTTAAAAAGTGATTCAAGGTTCTAAGTACTTTCTTTCACTTGAAATATTCCTATGAAAGCCCCTACGCAAAGGTTCAGGGTGTTATTTTAGTTGTTTCATATTTCAACCAAATGCATACTTTGGAAAGGCTTTCTTATTTCTTACCATGCACAATCTTGATGTGGTTTCTATTGATCCTTGTTCTACTGTGGATTAGGTAAGAGTCACTTTTCTCTCGTGGACACATGTGACTTTGAGGGGGCTTGTCGTCGGAAATATATCAAAGTCGGTGTGATTACTTCATGCCTCGCCCAGTCTTAGGGTGAGCGTGGCCAGTGTTTGGTTTCAAGGTGTTGCTGGACGTGAAATGAGGACGTGTGCAAGTGCTCAGGGCTGGATGGGGGTTCAGGAGCCTCCACGCTGGGGTGTGAGTGACAGAATGGGGCAGCTGCTGTCCTCGAAGCTGCAATGTCTGTTCAGAGTAGGAAAGGAAGCAGTTGGCAAATTCATGCCTCTCTTAGAACCATGTTTTAGATGTTAATAGAGAGATGTTTCTTAAAATATTTTTATAGGATATAAAGGTTATGAGCAATAAGGAAGGGGGAAAGAAAAGGTAGTTTTCTTGCGTGGCTGTTTGTCTAGGATTTCATAAAATGAGTGTTGTCTGCAAGAAGACTAAACATGGGGTGGTTCATTACAAAAACCATGTCCCTACGATGTCTAACGAGTGGTTACAAATGGGGGGCAAAACAGGCTGTTAAGCTGGGCTTGAGGTTGGGAAGTCTGAGCCTCTTGGTTGGTTGTTTGGCTGTGGACAATCCTAATGATGGCTGATATTTAATAAATATTTTGCTGAGCATTGACTTACAATATCTCATTTAATGCACACAACAGTCTATGAAATAGCTATTACTTCATTTTGCAGAGGACGGTATGAGTGACAGGTTAAATAACTTGACTAAGGTCACAGAGCTAATAGATATTTGAGCTGGGAGTTGAACTTAGGCAGTATACCTGATTTATCCAATTGGATCTACCTTGCTGATTGGCCAGCCTCATTTCCTCCCTCCCCATGACTAACAACCCAACTGAAGAAATCCATGGAGCTTTGCTAGGATTCCTCCCTTCGGCCTCAGCTCCAGGATGGGTGTTCCTAACACACTGCCGTGACTCTCTTGAGTTATGTGTCAGCTTTTGGGCATTAGCCTCAGTAGGGGTCTATCTACTCGTTCTGGAAACAACTAGAGCTGGGCTGTTTTTCTTTATTTGTGGTTTGCGATCACTGCCAGCAAATTTCTCTGAGGAGTGCATTTAAATATGCCACATTTGTATTACTATATGTGTATTTTGGGCGAAACATTTATGATAAATCAAGTTTTTAGGTGCCCCATGGGTAAGTGCTGCTGGAGAAATATATCTGAAGAAAACTTTTCTCTTAGCAGTAGTTACTTGAGGAAACAAGCTCCATTTATCTTGTGAGGGCTTATGTGAGATGAATACAGACCACCCAGAATTGCAGTTCTGCATATCACAAGAGGAAAATGAAGTATCCAAGCTTATCTTCTGTGCTGTGCCATACTAGCCCCGCTCCCATTCGTCCAGCCCTCAACCTCTCTGCATTTCCAGCATGGCAAAATGGGCAAACGCCTACTTCCGTGTCAAGCCTTCTACCCAGCGAAATTACCCACCCTTCCCACAGCCTGGAAGGCTTTTCTCAATACTCCTCCGTGGTTAACTCCTACACACTCCTACACTCTGGTACATTTATTTCCTCAGAAATAGCTTTTCAGAGACCATTTCCCTCCCCAGTCTAAAAAGGCATCTTTTCACTATTTTTCCTTCCTGACCCTGTTCCCCATTTGTAATTATATACTTATTTGTATGACATTTGTTTAATGCCTACCTCCTTCACAAGACTTTAAGTTCACTGAGAGCACACACTTCCATTAATGTCTTTTACAAGTGTCTTGACACATAGAAGGATTCTAAATATTTGTTGAATGAATGTGCTTCTCCTGGGCTCATAGAAAGATGTGCATGCAGCTTGCATCTTATATTCTGCTGTTTATAGATCTCTGTCCCATCGGGTTGTAAGCTTCCTGATATAAATATTTGTAAACCCCAATGTCCACCATAGTGGCTGGCACATAAAAGTGCTCAATAAAATTGAGTGAAATTGAAAGGGACTTGCATGACTTATACCTAAGCTTTAACATCATGGATAGAACGCATTTCATTCCAGTCCACTTAATATTTATCAAGCACCCATCAAGTGTCAGACTATGTATGGTACCGAGGATACAAAAACGCGTGAGCTGATAGGCTAGAAAGAAAGACTCACAAAGAGATCGTTATAGGCAAAATGTTGCATGTGCAGTGAAAAAGATATGCATAGCAATATTATGGGAGCGCAGAGAATAGAGATACTCCATTCCCTAGCCTGATCTGAATCTTCAAAGTACAGAGTTAGAACTGTGAAGTGTGTGTGTGTGTGTGTGTGTGTGTGTGTGTGTGTGTGAGAGAGATCGATTCCAGGCGCTGGGGGCAATGATAAAGAGGGTGATTTAGGAGCAGTTTTGTTCTGCTGAAACATGAAGCACGAGGCAGGAAGTGGTGGAGGTGAGGCTAGAGGGGTAAGTCATGGATGATCTTAGTAAACATACAAAAGAATGAATGTATGGTCTTTTCTTTATGTTTCCCCCCTCCCCCTCCCTGAACTGGGGCATTGTAATTGCTGGTATTTTTCTTGTCAGTGAGGCCAAGGCTGGCATTACAGAATGCAGAAAAATGTCAGACAATGAAGTTGAATAATGTATTAATTCATTCCTCCAACTGAATGTTTACTTAGTATCTACTAAGAATTAGGCACTGAAGATAGTTACAGATTCAAAGAAAAATAGTCATAGATTCAAGGAGTTCAGTACAGTGAGGGAGACAGATGCATAAACAAGAGTAAAATACAATGAATTAAGTATAGTAGTATAAGTGTGCAGTTCTTAAATACTTTGGTCTTAGGACTCCTTTATTCTCCTGAATATTATTGAAGATCCCTAAACCTTCTGTTCTTGAGGGTTTTATATACATACATTTTAAAATTCATCAACCAATTGCATGTTAACATAAATAACATATTTTTATGAAAATAACTATGTCATCATTTTCTTTTCACACAAAAAATTTAAGGATGGCCAGTATTTTACAGTTTTGCAAGTCTCTATGCCTGGTTTAATAGATGCTGGATTCTCATATCTGTTTTCTGCATTCATTCTGTTGTTTAGTTAAAGTACATGAAGAAAATCCAGCCTCACACAGTTATGTAGTTAGAAGGGGTGGGGGAGGGGTATTTCAATAACCTTTTTAGATAATTGTGTGCATATTCTTCTTTGACACTTCATCAAAACTTGACAAGTGGTAGTTTTTTAAAAGTTAGTTGCAATGTGAAATCTGAAACTAATCAATAAACTTTTTGTATTCTGTCCCACAAAACTTATTGGTCTACCTTGCACTTTGAATGGATCTTTTAACCAGGTACAATTTTGTAATATCAGGTATTAGTCATTTGGAAAATATTGTTTCGCAAAGTGAACCACAGATGTATTTCATTATAAAACACTAAATTATAATATAAACATTATATAAATATAATAACATAATAAACATCATAAGTAAACATAAATAAAAATTCATTAATATCACTGTTGACCTTATCAGAAGAATATAAGTACTAGGAAGCTGTAAAGCTCCTGGTAACAAGTTTACCAAAATTCTAAGTTTTGTTTGAAAGTTCAATCTTTATCACTGGCAGCAAATAGTGTCAGCTGTTCTCTTTAAAGTGACAGGCTTACTTCATCCATTTTCTAGAGAATGTTGGCCAAATATGGAAATCTAAACAGTCATAGTTTTTATGTAAGTCATGCTTTCAAGTAAAAATGGCATTCCATGAAAAAAGGAGTATTTCAGCTTGTAACTCAATCACACCAGTGCTTTTTTTTCAAGACACCCATAGACGTAAACCATCATACTTCAACACGCAGAAGTGCTTTGTGTGCACTTCCCATTTCGTCACAGAGGGTTAAAAGCTGTGCACTGAAGGGTCAAGTTTAATAAAAGTAATACTTTTTTATGGCTTCATCAAACATAGTCTTAAGCGAAACAAGTGTTTGTTTTTACTTTGAGTGTGTGGTGATAAAGAATATGGTCACTGCTGGCACAGTTTGGTGCTACTGTCATGATATGTGCCAAGATGTCGGAAGTCTGACCCACCATGGTTTTTGCAATATCAACAGAGTGTCAATACGGTTGCTTCAGGATTAATCAATAGATTTTTTTAAAAGGTATCGAACTCTAAATATTTTAGCACCGCTTGTGTTTGTTATCAAGCATTCATGTAAGCGATTATCTTCTTTAATGTTTAGTTGGTGCTGATATCAGACAAATGCAAGCAAAAGAGCCATGCTTATAGATTCTTCCTTTTGAAAGGCAAAAGTACAATTCTGCAGAACAGAGAGTAACTCATCCTTCATGGTTCCAGCTAAATATTTAATTCAACAAGTTACTGTGTTGTTGGGACATGGCAGTGCTGTGAATTCTCTTTCCTGACTTTTCATCCAGCCGGCATTCAGCAATTTAACTGCATAAAGCTTTATTGTCTCTCAGTTATGGTGTGTGGTTCTCCAGCCAATGCAATTCAATGATTGACCCTCTAAGATGCTTCTGGGGCTTCTTTATTTGTAGTTCAAAAGATGTAAGCAACAATTTTTGGCTTTTAAGAGCTTGATACATCCATCTTTAAAATATTTTTAAGTCCTTTATCTTTAAACTCTTTGATTCCTAATATATTTTGTTGAGTTTTCTTTCTTTTCTAAAAAGATTTTTAAAAATAATCTTTTAAAAAATATATAGCTAACGTACAATATCATATCAGCCTCAGGGGTACACCATAGTTATTCAACATTTATGTTCCTAAAGAAGTGATCACCATGATAAGTCCAGCAACCATCTGACACCGTACCACGCTGTCAAAATATATTGACTATATTCCCCATGCTGTACATTACATCCCCATGACTTATTTGTTTTATATCTGGAAATTTGGGCTTCTTATTCCCCTTCATCTTCTCTTCCCTTTTTAATTTTTCAATTACAGTTGACGTTCAGTATTATTTTATATTAATTGCAGGTGTATAGCATAGTGGTTAGACATTTATATAATTTAAAAAGTGATCCCTCTGACTAGTCTAGTACCCACCTGGCATTATATACATAGTCATTACCATATTATTGACTATATTCTCTATGCTTTACTTTATATCCCTATGACTATTTCATAATTACCAGTTTGTACTTCTTAATCCCTTCCCCTTTTTCACCGTCCCCCCAACTCTCCTCCTATCTACCACATCAGTAAATCAAGTACCCATCTAACATCATACATAGTTATTGCAATATTATTGACTATATTCCTTATGCTATACCCTACATCCCCATAACTATCTTTTAACAACCAGTTTGTACTTCTTAATCCCTTCCCCTTTTTCACCCACACCCCCAACCACTTTCCATCTGGCAACCATCAAAATGTTTTCTGTACCTATGAGTTTGTTTCATTTTTGTTTATTTTGTTCTTTAGATTCCATATATCAGCAAAATCACATTGCATCTGTCTGACAGTCCACTCAGCACAACACCCTCCAGGTCCATCCATGTCGCCACAAATGGCAATAACCCATTCCCTTCCATGGCTAAGCAATATTCCATTGTACATATGTACCACCTCCTCTTCATCCATTCTTTCATTGATGAACACCTAGGATTTATCCACATTTTGGCCATTGTAAACAGTACTGCAATGGAACATATGGATGCACACGTCCCCTCGAAGTAGCGTTTTGGGTTTCTTTCGCTAAATACCCAGAAGTGGGATCACTGCTTGTCTCTTGTTATAGCCTTTGTTTTAAAGTCTATTTTGTCTGGTATAAGTATTGCTACCCCAGATTTTTGTTTTGTTTTGTTTTTTTCATTTCCATTTTCATAAAATAACTTTTTCCATCTCTTTACTTTCCTTCTGTGTGTTTCTCTCGATCTGAAGTGGGCCTCTTGTAGGCAGCATATGTAAGGATTTTATTTTTTTATCCATTTAGCCCTCCTATGTCTTTTGATTGGAGCATTTAATCCATTTACATTGAAAGTAATTGTTGATAAAAGTGTAGCTATTGCTATTTTATTATTCATAATTTTGATCATTTTAATTTTTTTTCCATCTTAAAGAAGTCCCTCTAACATTCCTTGTAATATTGGTTTGGTGGTGATGAACTCCTTTAGCTTTTCCTTGTCTGAGAAGCATTTTGTCCTTCGATTTTAAATGATAGCCTTGCTGGGTAAAGTACCCTTGGTTGCAGATACTTACTATTCATCATGTTGAATATTTTGTGCCAATCCCTTCTGGCCTGCAAAGTTTTTGTTGAGAAATCAGCTGACAATCTTATGGGTACTCCCTTACAAGTTACTAGTTGCCATTCTCTTGCTGCTTTTAGGATTCTCTCTTTGTATTTAACCTTTGCCATTTTAATTATGTGTCTAGGTGTGGGCCTGTTTGGGTTCATCCTGTTTGGGACTCTCTGCCCTTCTTGAACTTGTATGTCTGTTTCCTTCACCAGGTTAGAAAATTTTTCAGTCTTTATTTCTTCAGATAGGCTCTCAATCTCTTGCTTTCTGTCTTTTCCTTCTGTACCCCTATGATACGAATGTTGTTATGCTTGATGTTGTCCCAGAGGTCTCTTAAACTATCCTCTTTTTTTTTTTTTGGGGGGGGGAGAGGTTCTTTTTCCTTTTTGCTGTTCCAATTGGGTGTTTTCTGCTACCTTGTCTTCCAAATCACTGATTTGATCTTTTGCTTCATCTAGTCTGCTGGTGATTCCTTCTAGTGCATTCCTTACTTCTTCACTTCTAACTGGTTGCTTTATAAGGTTCCTATGTCTTTTTCTATGTTTGCTATCTCATTGTTGAAGTTCTCACTAAGTTCCTTGAGCATCCTTATGACCAGTGTTTTGAACTCTGTCTCTGGTAGGTTGCTTACCTCCATTTCATTTAGTTCTTTTTCTGGATTTTTCTCCTGTTCTTCCATTTGGGATACGTTTCTTTGTCTCCTAATTTTGGCTGCCTCTCTGTGTTTGTTTCTATGTATTAGGTAGATCTTCTTTGTCTTCCAGTCTCAGCTGGGTGACCTTATGTAGTAGGTGCCCTGTGGGGCCGTGGCACAGTCTCCCTGGTCACCTGTGCTGGGTGCTGTCCCGTGTGTAGGTTGTATGTGTCCTCCTGTTATAGTTGAGCCTTGGTTGCTATTGGAAAGTCAGTGGGTGGGATTGATCCTTAGGCTGAATGGCTATGGGGTTTGTCCACATTCACAGCTTACCAGCTCCTGTACAGGGGGGTTTATCCCACTGAGTAGGATTTGCCCCAGTGGGTTCTGGTGACTTTTTAGACTGCCCTTTGTGTGTGCAGCCTGTGGGGCCAATTGGGTGGTGCTCTGCTGTGGTCTGAAGCCAACCTCCAAGTATGTTGGTTCTTGAGCCTCTTGGGAGGTGCTCTGGTGCAGGCCCAGGTCACCCACTTCCTGTGACCAGCAGGGGACTACCTGGTAGGAGCTATAAAGCAAATATCGCAGTTGTTCACTGCCTGTGCTAAAAGTGGAGGCACGTGGAAGAGGCCACGCTGTGAACCAAGGATGGCTGCCACTAGTACCAGGTCTGGGGTAGCTCCACAAAAAGCCAGGTTACCCCAAGGCCTTCTGCCATCTGCCAGCTCCCTTAAGGTTTGGCCACTGATAGCGCATCCTGCAGTATGCGAGTTGGGTGTGGCAGTCTCAGGGAGTCACTAGAGTGGGAAAAGTTTTGGTCACCAGGTTAATCTAGACTCTGTATTGGTGCCAGTGCTCAGCCTGGAGCCACTCAGCAAATGTCTCCAAACCCACTGAGGCCAGTCATTCCCCTCCTGGGGCTCATGATGAGATGTTTGGGGCCAGCCCGTTCCGTATCTCCACCCCTCCTACCAGTCCAGACATATCTTCTTTACATTCTTAGTTATAAAACTTCTGGTCAGCCAGACTTCAGATGGTTCTCCAGGTTGATTGTTTTATAATTTAGTTGTAATTTTAATGCATCCATGGAAAAGAGCAGGCACGTTGTTTATCTACTCCACCATCTTGGATCTGTCTCCGAATTTTCTATTGTATAGTGGGTCTAATTCAGCCAAAGAGAGTAAATTAATAATGTGAATCTATTTCTGAACATAATTTCTTGTTACTAGAAAAAGAATTTCTGCCCATCTCTACTAAATACATGTTGAATAAATATTCAAAGAATATTGATTTAGGGGTACCACATTACGGACCTGCTAATATGTACATACCACAGGTCATCCCAACAACCGTGAACAATGAAGTGCTACTGCCCCAGAGTTTGAGATGGGATATATATTTTTTTCAGATAGTGATACTATATTGAGCTATTTTTACCTATGGCTCACTGGGCCCCAAGATCCAAGATTGGAGGTGTCAATCAGAGTGTCAGGGGCAGCGTCCGGCTCCAGAATGGAGCCATGTTGGCTATCCCATATGCTGATAATCTCTCCCTACTTGAGTGACCATGCCTCTAACCTAAAATATAGCATATATTTAAAGCCAGTGTGATGCTGTGAGCCTAAGAAGAGCTTTTAACTGTAGCAGCATGGACTTTTAGTGCTGGAGGAGATTTCGAAGCCATATAACACACAGATCCATGGAAATGCAGAGAGCTTAATTTTCTTGCCTTAAGTTCACCTGCTAATTAAGAGTAGTGCTAGGCCAACAAGTAAATGCTTTGATATACAGTAGAGCTGAATTAGGAACAAATTTACATGCCAACTTTAGAGATAACTCCCTGTCATAAGAAGGAACTAGACTGTCTAGCTTAATTGTCACAGCAACAACAAAATCATAACACCATGCACGAAGGTAATAGGGGCTTCATGCTCAGAGGGACAGAAGGAAACCCTACTGCCAAGCACTACAGAGATCTCCACTCTTGCCCCATTCACAGCGAGACTTGATTGTGCTTTAAAATGAAAACTACATGCCAACCCAGTCTTTCTTTTTCTATTTCTCCCTTTAGGTCAGTGGTTCACCAACTGTAGTGTGGATAGCAGTTATTATTATTATCAGGATTGTGTAATTAGTGGGAGACTTAAGAATATTCAAGCCAATTTTGCTAATAAACAATATTTGCCAACCTTGAAACCTAACTCTGGATGATACAGAAATCTGCTCCAGTGTATCAGAAATTCAGTATTTAACACACTTCAGTTATTTTCTATATTAAAAATTTTAATATTTTCAAAAGTGATATTGGAAATATTTTTTTGTAATGCAGTAATTGCATTTCTGGTCTCAATGCCAGTTATCAAGATGTTCTATTATAATTACATTTTTCAAACGTCTATGCTTCTCTCCATTTTCTTTTTCTGTAATCCAGCAATACCATGTTTCCCCAAAAATAAGACTTAATTGGAAAATAAGCCGTAGCGTGATTTTTCAGGATGCTCATAATACAAAATAAGCTCTAATGCATCTTTTGGAGCAAAAATTAATATAAGACCTGGTCTATTTTGGAGGAAATACGGTAGGGCTTATTTTGTGTTAGGAGCATCCTGAAAAATCATGCTACGGCTTATGTTCTGATTGAACTCTGAACTCTGGCCCACCAATCCATAGCGTCTTTTTCTGTACTTTTATACACAAGCGACTCACCCCCATATCACCTCTGCTACCAACCCACACTGTCCCCTCCGGCCCCACCATCACTGTGTTTTTCCACCTGGAAAACAGCCTCACTGAATTCTGGGTGGCGAGCATTGACCAGACTTCAATACAAATGCTCCTGTCGAAAATGGCACCAACTTAGGTGAAGAACAAAGACACTTCGGCTTCAAAGCAGAAGCTCCAGTTTCTGCACAGAAGGGTTTTCACACAACCCCGGTTAACAACAACAACCACCTCAGGGGAAGAAAAGTCCCAGACTACAAAGAAATGCCAAACAAGCAGTCATCAGCTTTTCCTTTCTTCCTCTGGCATGTTTAGCACAAAACCTGATCAGGAGAGCAGTTCTTTGATAATCGTTTGGACCATGACCGTTGCTAGTAGCACTTCTTCTGCCTCCTATATCTCAGCAGTTCATAGAAATCGGACTGTTCTGTGCTCACCCAGGCTTAGAGATGTGTGGCACATACACGCGCAAACGTGCGTACACACACACACACACACACACACACACACACACTATAGAATGGAATTGGTTCGCTAGAAAAGGATTCTGGCAGCTTCCCAAAGATTACAAGCGAAGTCATGTTTTCCATTTTTTCTTTCTTTTTTGTGATTCCCTCTGGTTTTTTTTTCCCTCCCCTTTCTAGTCAACTGCTGAGGTGTGGCCTAACAGCAATGGTAAATGCATACTCGCTATAATTGCCATGTTTCTGAGGAAAATAGGTTGAGAATAGTGCGAAAGTAGGGGCTGACTACATAGGGAGAAAGAATGAAATTTTAAAATAAACAATTTTTAAATGTTACTTTCCCTATCTCTCTACTCCCACAGAAGAGAATGAAAAAGACTGTTTTTAGCTTGAGAAAGCCCTTATTTGAAATAAAAGGGGGTGTCAGTTCTTTGTGGAATGAGGTGGGCATTAAATAAGTAAACAAATCAGACAATGATATGCTTAAGTTCCCATTCTTTTCTGTTAAGATACTTCGCTCAGTTTATAACATGACAGTTCTCTTTTCTCCCGTAATCCCTTCCTTCCCTTTCTCTCCTCCACTACAAACTGTCAGGCCCTTTCTGTCCCCTCCATCCCCCTTTGGTCTCCATTATCAGGGAGGTGGACAAGAGCCAGGCTTAGCTGTGGTTTTTTGCCATGTCACTAGCTACACCAGTTGTTGATGAAAATTTGGCACTGAGAGATAAGGCCATCTGTGGTGAAGTTTAAACCTATTTACCTCTCTGGCAAGCTGGTTGAAGCCTCTCTTTCTCTGTATTCAGTGAGGCTGAAGATGACAAATGCAGTGGGATTAAAGCCATGGGATGAAGTTTGGGCAAAACAAAATCCTTCCCCAAAGATAGCTCATGATAGCTGTTAGCTGTAAGGATAAACAAATCCCCCGTGTCTGGAGAATGCAGCCAAGGGGTACTCCCTTTCTGGGTTCCACATTCTGTGCATTGAAGTAGACAGACAACGGGCTGAGTTACAATGTGGACTTGGAGATGCAAATTGGAATCTGTCATTTCTTTCTTGAATGATCTTGGAATAATCCTGGGCCCTATTTTGTGATTTGCAGGGCAAACACCCTATTTCAGGGTGAAACTGAAACACCCTATTTCAGTTAATGAACTGCAGAAGAAAAGTACCACACTTCTGACCTCAAAACAGGACTCCACCGCTTGACCAATTACTTGAACTATAACACTTGAGTCCAAAAGACTTTGGTTGTTTCCAAAAGTCCAATCAACCTTTAAAGCTACCAGTGAGACTATTCAGACATGCATGAAGTAAGCTCTGAAGTCAATGCCAAATGCTTGGACAATGGCAGGATTCCTGGGCAGAGACCAATTTACCATGAAGCTAATAAAGCTTAAGCTTCTGGGCCCCTTTGAGGCCCTGAAAGGGAGCCTAGCAAGGTGTTCATGTTTGTATTTCTGTCGCAAAATTGGCAAAAGTAAGGTATTTTAAGCCCTATGAGTTGACTGCTGCCTCCATTTCTGCTTCCCCTCTGTTATATTTCCCCCGCCTGTTGCGTGGAGTTGGAGTGATCCAAGGCAGGGAAGTGGGAAATACATTTAGTTTGTGTTTACTGAGATGAATTTATCAGGATCAAAGTCAATTCCTTGTGTGATTACTTATTGCTGGCCATCTTGGTACAGGAATGGCTTCCAGGTACGTGCCTATAGCCCACTGCGCTGAACTGCCTGACAACAGGAAATAGAGAGGCACTCCCTGCATGAGTGTCCCATGGTGCTTGGCGCTGGAAACATGTGGGCAGTAGAGGAGGAGAAACAAGGTTTGGAAAGAGTGGAGCCAGAAGCTAGTCTGTGAAATATAATTTCAAATTATATGAATATGATTATTATATTATAATTAGGTTATTATATTATAATAATCATATAAAACTATATTGTGAGGTTTTTATGAAGATTAAATAAAAAAGACGTATGGAAGTTTTAACCAGTGTCTAAGATAAATGGTTGGTAAATGAAGATACTTTTCTTTCTTACTTGAAATACCTCAGTATCATCACTATGAGAACCAGATATCAGAATGCTTGGGAGTTTGTGTTAACACTTGAAACATATTATTAAAACAAAAAATTAAAAAATGTATATATATTTATATGTATATATTTATATGTTTATGTATATATTTATATATGTGTATATGTATATATACACACACATATAAATATATATGCATATATATGTGTATATATATGGTTTTTTTTCTCTCTTTTTTGCCTCTTTATTCTCCAAGGGAATTACTGAAGAAAATATTGAGGATTCTGGTTATTTAAACTCCAGATACTAGAAGTGCTCTCACTGTAAATGATTAAAATTTTAAAACATCCTTAAGATGCTTTATAGGAACATTAATTATAAGAATCTGAACGTTCCAAATGCCATGGATAAGAAGCAAAATCCATCAATATTATTAAGCAGCTCACTGCCTTATTGATTGCTAGCTTCTTTGAGGATAGGAAAAACATTTGGGGGCTTTATAATATATGGTGCCTGCCGCATGACATAGGTGCTCACCAGTAACTATTATGCCTCTCTGATTGTTTTCTTTATTGGTACATAGTACACAGCCTCTATCTAGTCTGAGTTTTAAAGATGAAGTTGAAATGGAGCACTTACCCTCCATTTGGTGTCATTTTAAAAGTAATGGCTGAAATAATCTCTAACTGGAGAGATAAAAAAGAAAATGACACTTGAAACATTCTTTGCAGTTAATAAGCAATTGGCTGGCTAGAAATGAATCTTTCTCTGCTTAAAAAAAAACCAAAAAAAAAACAAAACCCATACGTCGCTATCTGCTGCCTGGGCTACTTTCTGTTACCCTCTTCTCTGCTTTCTTTCCCCTGCATCATCCAAAAGAAAAAAAGAAGAAAAGAAAAAGGTGCCTCATTTAACTGAAAGCCACTTTCCCCACATTGGAGAACCACATCCCCATCCCTTTTAGCCCAGGCATCACCTTGGTGAAACTTCAAGAATGTGCCCAGACACAAAAGAGAGTTGACTCCTCCTTCTGGGAAACGGCTCCCTAAGGGCCCCATCAGGTTTGCCAGAGCCTGCTGGAAGTTCAGCCGTCTTAACTGTGCTAGAGGAGGTCAGACCCACTCAAGGTCCAGGCAACAAGGTATTAGCATCTAGGGGTAGACTACGAGTGAGAGAGAGATAGAGAGACAGAGAGAGAGAGGTTAGGGGATCCCATGTGTCCTACAAAGTGCCTCTCTCCTGCACCCAGCCATGAGCGTATGAAATAATTCCTCCTTTGTCCGCCAGCTGGCTTTCAAAGCTATTGGGATGAGCCTGCTGGACCTGTCTGGGAAGCTTGTTAAACTGCACGGAGTAAGTCAGGGAGAGGGAGGGGTGGAGAAAAGATTAAAGGGCGAATACAATCTGTGTGAGGCAGTGGCCCTGACTCTAAAGAGGCAGATGATCTAAGAAAAGGAAGAGCTTCCTTCTAAAACCAGAGACTGCATGTAATGTAAATGACCCCATGTGCAGCTGCCTCTGGCAGGCAGCCACTCGCCTCCCAAAGAATAAAGTCAGAGCAACAATTCCCTCCTGAACCCTGAAGCTTAGTGACTTCAAACAAGAAAAAAGAAAAGTGACATTTTTTTTTCTTTCCCCAGTGAACTCATCCATTCCCCAAATTGTGCTGATGACCTCATCATCTGCAGCTGTGTGCTCCAAGCTCTCCCAGCCCTCCACTCCCAGGGGAATCACATCTGGTACGGAGCCTTGGTACCTGAGGCTGACACATCTAGAGGTAACTGTCTGAGAGTGGAGTGTTTTGTAAACCACTTTTACTCCTGTTCATGCAGCCAAGTGGCAGGGAAGTCTTCGGCAATTTTGTTCCTTGGGAGGTAGCCCTCTGGTCTTCTTATAGTAAGGATTTGCTGGGGTGGACAGTGATGTCAGCGTTAATATTTGAAGTGACTTTTAGTTTTTCACTCTGACATTCATGAGCCATCGCAGGCTTGACTTTACAAATGATATTCCTCTCTCTGAACCAATTCTGCCTGTGTTTGTTCTATGGTTGGGCAAGGCCCTAATTGACAAAGGTTATTATTGTGTTAACTGATATGGATAATGACTCTAATCAACAGAATTAAACTGATTTTAGAAGGCTTCATGCTAGAAATGGCCCCAAAGTGTCTGTATCTAGGGGGAAACATACAAACTTGAGAAGGGGCCTTTTCTCCTGTTGTGAGAATATAAATTGATCCAGCTAACCCTTAGGAAAGCAATGTGGCAATCCTCTGCACACCAAGGGCCTTGAAAATGCTCCTATGCTTTGATCCAGAAGTTTTATTTCTGGGAATATCTCATACAGGTAATACAGAAATGCACTAAACTAAAGTAAAAGACCTTCCTTCCAGCATTATTTATTATAACAAAAACAAAACAAAAACATCACCCCTCCATAAAACACGAAGAATCTAATTATATGTCCAACATTAGAAGAATAACTGTGTCAATTATGTTGCATCCACACCATGGACTATTATGCAGTCATTAAAAATGATGGAAAATTGTTTATGATGCAATGTTTTGGACATGTAATGCTGGAAAATACCAGCATACATAAGATGATTTCAACTTTATATAAGATATATATGCCTGGACAAAAGAATTTTGAAAACATATGCCAAATTATTTTAATTATTTATTACAAATAATAAAATTTTTATTATTTTAAGTGGGAAATTAATTTTGCTTAGGAAAATACCTTAAGGAACCACTTAGATTATAAACAGGGAGGGTGCAACTCATATGAAAACAGTGAAACTAAGGAACAGCCAAACTTAGTGGAGCGCTGGCAAAAGACACCATAAAAAGAGAGAAAAGTACGAAAAGATTTTTGCAGCACATGTAATTGATAAAGTATTAATATTCAGTATACATAAAGAACTCCTAAAAGTTGAGAGGAAAAAAGGCAGACAACCACTACAAAACATGGCCAAAGATTTGAATAGACATTTCACAAAAGAAGACACCCAATGGCCAATACATATGTTAAGTTATCCTAAAACTTCATTAGTAATCAGATAAATCAAGTTAATCAGATAAATCACACCTATCAAATGTCTATTTGATAAAACACCAAAAAATACACCTATCAGATGTCTATTGCCATCAAATGTTTTCAGGATGTGGAATATTAGAAACTCTTATAACTCACTGGTGGGACTCTTCAAACTTTTTGGAGAAGTTCCTGGTGTAGGGACGCAGAGATACATTTTTTATTCCTAGAAAAATGCATGTTTTTCTATATAATGATACCTATACAGTAATGTTTATTAAAGCCCAGTTTATCATTTCCCTAAACTGGAAACAACCAAAATAGCCATCAATGTAGAAGAGATAAATTGTGATATGGAAAAACTATACAGCTGCAAACATAAACACATTAAAGCCACGTGCTCCAGTATGGATAAATCTTACCAACACGTGTTAGGCTAGAAAAATGAGACCCAAAGGACATATCCAGTATTAGTCCATGTACGAAAATGTCAAAAACAAACTAAATTATGTGGTTTAAGGATGTACGTTTAGGTAGTAAAACTCTAAAGAAAAATAAGAACATGATTACTAATTAATTGAAAAATGAAAGTCATGATTAATAATTAGAATATTGGTTGTTTCTAGATGATAGAGTGGTGATTGTGATGGGAAAGGATGTGTGTGTGCATGTGTATTTTTGAGACGGGTCCTAGAGTGTCAATGATGTTGTCTTTTTTGACCTATGTGTTTGCTATTTAACTTTTATGCATTTTTCTAATGCATTTTATATTTAACAATAAAATAGAAATTTGGGGTGTTGGAAAGAGCAGAGAAGTGGGGATGTAGGACGTGAAAAGAATTACTGTGAGAGAAGGGGTTCGATGACACAGCAGAAGGCTGAAGCCTGCAGAGAAATATTGTTTATTCTTAGTGAGGAGGTGTACAAAAAAGTTTTTAGGACAAAACTATCCAATGTTTAATTTGATATTGTTAGTATAATTCCTTTCACTCTAAACTTTCAATAAATCTTATTAAACATGTAAATGTTTTGTCTGAGATTTTAGGGAAAGCGAGGAAAAGTAACCAAGATGGCATGAAAAAGAGAGGGAGGGAGGTGTACGTGGGTTTGATCGCAGAGGCTTTAAGAAAGGTAAGGAGTGACCATGAGGATGTGAGCCCTGCGTGTATACACAAGTCTTCACGAGGCGATGGTGAGTCTCACAGGCTCCGAAATGAGTGCTTAAGCCAAATGGAATTAAGTCTCCAAAGAATGGTGCCTTCCTTACCTCATGCCCATTGATATTGGTTTATAGCAGAATTTTCCCTTTTTCCTCTTTCTACTTCTTTATTCCATACAGAAATTTAAAACTTATAGGTAATCAAGTTCATAAGTCTTTACTTTTTGATTTCTGGTTTTTATAACATGCATGAAAGACATCATCTCATTTAAAAATATTTAAAATCCCAGATTTGCCTAGTATTTTACATAGTGAAAGGATACAGGGAGATCTCAGTTCTGTTTTCCTAGAAAGGCAGATCGATCTTTTTCTCTGATAAATTAAAATGCCTCATTTAATCATGTGTTCAATTTTATATTTATATACTCTCTATTCTATTCCATAGATTCTATTTCTGGGCTATTGCTATCTTTAAAACTACTATAGTTTTATGATAAATTTTAAAATCTGATAATAAAAGTCTCCCTAGTTAGTATTTTCTTGGTACTTCCCATTTGATGATTCTTTTAAATACACCTTAGAATTACTTTGCCACTTTCCAGAACAAAACAAGACAAAAACAAAACAAAACCCTGTTGGGACTTTGATATGAAAATCATTGAATTTATAGATTACTTTCAGTAGTAACACAGAGTATTCTTATTCAAGAACCTTGTGTTTCTAATCATTCAGTTTTTTTTTATATTTCTCTATTGGATTTTTAATTTTTCTTTATCAATATCCTAAATATTTATCATCTATAAATAAGCTACCTTGTTTATCAGTTTCAGCATCCAGCATCAGCTTTAGAACCTAGTTTGATAGATTCTTGTTTCTACATTTAAAAATTAGCTGCATTTCATTGGGAGATGTCAGCTGGGTTTTAAAAAATATATTTTCTTATAATTATTAGAAAATCTCCTCAGATTCTGGCCCTGAGTTGACAGTTTTTGTTTTGGGTGGTGTGAGTTTTCAAGTTTTCTTGTTTTTTGTGTCGCCAAAGATATTTTAGTGGGAAGCTGAGGAGGATACACCAGGAAACTCTAACCAGGCACCATTTTAAACCAGAAGTCTCTTTACTGACTGACTAATAAATAATAGAATTCCAAGACATAATTTATGTGTCTTAGTGTTGCTCGAGGTTACAAATCTAGTTTGTTGCTTGCTTTATTTCAAACCCATTCCTGTCAACTTAATTGATATATGCATTTAATATCTGTACATGTTTGAATTTTAAATGTGTATGATTTCAAGGTGTACTTAATATACAAAGTATGTGGCATGTTCTACCATCTGTCATTGTTGCTTTGCATCAGACAGAATCAGAGCAGGGATCTTGCTACTTTTATTTAATTCCAACTTTAGTCCTTTTATGATAATCAAATGTCAATTGCCCAGGACCAGGGATGGAAAAGAATTATACTGTGTTCCAGGGTGGGGGGTGGGGTAGGACGGGGTGGGGGGGGTGTCTCAAAATAAAAGGTTGAGTAATTTATATTTTTAATATAAGTGATTTAGAGCCTGAGGCTTTGATCCAATTAAGTAGAGAATCAAATTAGCTGGAGATTAAATGAAGATGGAATGGAGAGGAAGTCTTGTTGGCTCCTGAGTTTTCTAAAGAAGGTTTGTTGGAGTCCAGGGTTCTCAAGCTTGACTGAGTGTTGGGATTACTTGTCGCGCTTTAACAAATACTGACATCCAGACCCCACCCCTAGAGATTTCAATTTAATTGGTCTGATGAGCAGCCTGGGTATCAGGAATTTTAAAACCTCTCCAACTCATTCTAATATGCAGCCATGGTTGAAAACGATGTAGTTCTCAATCCCCACTGAGCAAAGGGTCACCTGGGCTAGTTTAAAAATGTGGATTCCAGTGCTCTACCTAGATACCTTAGGAGGCAGTGAACTGGAGTAAGGTCTAGGAATCTGCATTCCTAACAAATGTCCACGTGATTGTGATATAAATGATTCCTGCTGTACACAAGGATGGTCTCTGACTGTGGTTTCTTCTTTCCCCATCTACATTTTAACTTGGCTCTCAAAATATCTTTCTTAAATACATATCTCTTCCCCAATTAAAAACAGTTCACTGGCTGCCCATCATCTTCAAAAGACCATCTTTAGTGTGGTTTTGAAGGCCTGCCCCCTCTCCCCCCAGCTTTTGTCCATCTTCTTGACCTTCTCAGCCACTCCGTTCCAACCCTCTTATGTGCACGTTGGATCCTTTCCTGAATTGACTTCTGCCTTCTTCTTTCACAGCCTTTGTTTACACAGTTACCTCTGCCATCAGAGGCCTTTCCTATGTTGGCCCACCCAAATCCTGCTCTCCCGCAGCTCGAATCCCATGATTTCCAAGAAACTTTGATCGTATCAGATTTGAATAATTCATGCTTTTCTCTATATGTCTATCGCAAGTGGTCTGTGTCTCTCTTATTTTGTTTGATTTGGTTGGACTTGAGCTGTGGAAAGCTGAGTTCATCATACCTCTCTGTGCATAGCATATTATCTTCACTGATCAATGCCAGGCCTCTCTAATATGTTTGAACAGTATCCATAAATATGTGTGTATCCTTTTAAAATAAGGTGCTGTGTGTGTGTGTGTGTGTTTGTGTGTGTGTGTAAATGATTTAAAATCACACAAATGGTTTGTGCTATAAACTTTACTCTTTATTTTTTCAACCTAGATTTTTATGCTCTATCCACATTGCTGGAATTAAACCAAATTTGTTCTACTTGTCGTATAGTATTCCTTAGGGTGCATTTACCACCACATTTTATTTGTACGATAATTTGTCCCCAACTCTATATTGTCTCAAGGAGGCTACCATGAATGTTCTCATAGGTGACCCTTGATGGATCTGTATGAGAATTTCTCTGAAATACTGACTGAAGAATAGGATCACCTAGTCAGAGCAAATATGCTCTCTTAGTTTCACCAGATCCTACCAGAATACCCTCCAGTTGCACCTCTCCTCTGGTCTTAGGAACTCATCTTCTATAATGTACATATTCGTTGTCCCCATGAACCACTCTGGCAAGGGAAGCCACCATTTATGAAGCTAATACCTTACAGGAAAAAGTGAGTCAGGATCTTGAAGTTATGATTCTATAAAAACCCTTTGAGATATTTTTATTTCTGCCAGAACATTAGTTATAAAAACTATCTACTTACTAAGAAGATCATCAATGATATTTTATAAGCTAAAAGCAATAATAGATTTTTTATGAATACGAGTAAGAGATCCAAAGGTCTAGTCTGTCCCCAAAAAATGTGGTCTAGAAAACAAGATGACTACAGCTTGATTAGGCCAATTGTATGACTTTGAGTGACTCAACATCGCTGAGAGATTTTTGCGATTGGAAAACAATTTTCAAAGTCAATTCATAAATATTAAAATTTTAGAAAAGGGGAAATATGTTGATGAGGGAATTGTTATTACAGGGTAAATTCCTGGAGAATAGCATGAAAAAAGTACCATGTGTAGTTAATACTTTTTGAGAACTTACAATGTACCCAGTACTGTACTGAACAATATATAAACATTACCTTAGTTAATCCTCATTAATCCTTTCAAGTAGATATAATTTTTTCATCCCTAAGATGAAACCACTAAGATTTAAATAATTTAACTAATTTGGCCAAAGTCATACATTATTAAATAACAAAGCCGAGTTTTGAACCTAGGTTTTTTTTTGTTTGTTTGTTTTGTGTTTTAATTCCAGATTTCTAGCTCATACTAGTACAGAAAAAGCACAGGTTTGGAATCAGGCAGCCTAGGTTGAAATTCTTATTTTTTTTTTTTTTAAAGATTTTATTGGGGAAGTGGAACAGGACTTTATTGGGGAACAGTGTGTACTTCCAGGCCTTTTTTCCAAGTCATGTTGTCCTTTCAGTCTTAGTTGTGGAGGGCGCAGCTCAGCTCCAGGTCCAGTTGCTGTTTTCTAGTCGCAGGGGGCACAGCCCACCATCCCTTGCAGGAGTTGAGGAATCAAACTGGCAACCTTGTGGTTGAGAGCCCACGCTCCAACCAACTGAGCCATTCGTGAGGCAGCTCAGCTCAAGGTGCCGTGTTCAATCTTAGTTGCAGGGGGCGGAGCCCACCATCCCTTGCAGGACTCCAGGAGTTGAACCAGCAACCTTGTGGTTGAGAGCCCACTGGCCCATGTGGGAATCGAACTGGCAGCCTTTGGAGTTAGGAGCATAGAGCTCTAACCACCTGAGCCACCGGGCCGGCCCTAGGTTGAAATTCTTGCTTTGCCCATACTTACTAGTTATGTGACCCTGGGTAAATTATTTAACTTTTCTGAGCTTTACTTTTCTCATCTATAAAATGGGTCCAAAAATCTACTTCACAGAGTTGTGAGTATAAACGAACATAACATATGACACATAGTAGATGCTTAGTAAATGCTACTTCTCTTATTAAATCTCTTCTTTCCAGTCTCTGGCACAGAGTAGATATTTATGTATTTATTGACCAAATGTAATAGGTAATTAAAAATTTACAGATATTACCTGAAGTTTCACTTAGATTAATTTGGTAGGGCAAAGATCTGAGAGGGGTGGGAGGATATGTGTATATCTGTATACACACAGGTCCTACAAAGTGTTACCTTGAGAAGCAAGAGGCAGTCTGGCTAGTCTATTTTGCAGTTCCTCTGAAGACTGGCCTGGCTGCTGCCCCTTCTAAACATAGCCAGTGAGTTACCTGACATAACTCCAGAGCTAGAGAAATAGAGATACCAATAAGAAACAAGCTCAGTTGCTTCCTTCACCAGGTGTCATGGTGGGAGTATTGTGGGTTCACACAGCTGTGAACCAATGCAAAGTCTCCCAGGGAACCGCCAGAGAGGAAGTTAGTTAACCCTTGCCACAGCTTCCCAGTGGGGGGCGGGGAGTTAAGCTGTCATTCCTCCTGAATTCATGGACTGGCCCCTCTGAGGCTCTTAGACCCTAACCAATAACCCATCTCCCCTCCCCTCCCAGCTGCCCTTGGATAGAGAACGCTGTTCTGAGCAGGTAAGGTAGGCATTCCCTTTCAGAGGTGGAATTGTGCAGTCACTGCCCCTTGTTTCTAGGGTTGGAAACTTCGGAGAAACCTCTTCCAAGGGGGTCAGAATCAGTTGCCCGTAGCTAAAGTAATGTGATTTGCAGAGATCTTGAGAAAGTAGCTTTAGCTGTGGACACCAAGGAAACTGTTGAGCATTTGGGATTCTCTGGCATCTAGACCATTGTTAGTTCTCCAAAGGGAGGCTGATGCCATGTGAAATTCAAAGCTGCTGAGAACTCCACTTTTAATGAGACCGTGCAAAGGGGATAGCTCAAATGGTTCATAAGAATCATAACGTCATGTGGATTTCATGGTCTAGACAGATCTGACATGCCCTCCCCCTTTTTTCTTTAAGGTTTCCCCATAAACCAATAGAATTAAAAAAAAAAAAAAGACCCTGAAGTTCTTCTGGGAAGGGATTGACTTATTAATAGAAGCTACTGGTTTTTGGCATTGATGGCCCCAGGGACTTTCTCTATATGGTTATGATGACTGGCTTTCCCCACCAAGCCTCCAGAGCTTCCAACAGTCAATTTGTCAACACAAGATGACAAGTTCATTGTTGTTTTCTGGAAACTGGCTCTCAAGAACTACTTGGGAGTTTTAGGCTAGGAAGACGCCTTTGGGAGAGCAGTCTTGTATGGAGTAGTAAATCTGCTTGAAAAAATGCTGGATCTTTTGAAATTGAGATAAAACCAATCCCTTGCTCTTCCCCCCTCTAGGGCGTATGTTTCTTTCTAGAGCTTTCCAAGAGCCAACCAGCTGGAAATAAAACCAATTTCTGGCAATCCAGGACTGTGGGAGTTCAACTGGAGTAACCCAGACTTTACCACATGCCCCAGCTTTTTGTAAACAGAGGAATTCACATTAATATGACTAACTCAGACTTCCACTTGTACTCGTTTTCCAATGCTGCTGTGACAAATTACCACAAATTTGGAGGCTTAAAACAACATACATTTATTCTCTTACAGTTTTATAGGATATAAGTCTGACATTGGTCTCACAGGGCTAAAGTCAAAGCTCCAGCAGGGCTGGTTTCTTCAGGAAGCTACTTTTCTCTAGTTATTGGAGGCTGTCCTCATTCTTCAGCTCTTGGCCCCATCTTCCATTATTCCCACTTCAGCTTCTGTTGTCATTTCTCTTATTCTTCCAACTCTGATTCGTCCTGCATCCCCTCTTTAAAGGACTGCTATGATCCCATCAAACCCACCTGGAAAATGCATGATAATCTCCCCATCTCAAGAGCTTGAATTTAAGAACATTTGCCAGTTCCTCTTGACGTATGGGGTAACACTCACAGATTCTGGGAATTAGGACGTGGACATATCTAGGGGTCATTAGTCTACCTACCACACTAGCTTGCCCCTATTTGCTTGTGTAGGACCACTGACTCATGCAGTTATTCCCAAAGTGTTATTTGGAGTTCCTAAAAAGTGTGCCCACCCCATTCCAGATGCTCACAACAGATTCCCCCTTGTTAAGGTCTGTCAATACTCAGAAAGCTTCACCTGAGGAAGCCTCACCATGGCACCCACCACAAGAACTCCAAGGCCTGAACCTGGCATGTGGACTTCCAAGGCTCCCAGGGGTGCCACAGCGCAGTGCTGGATCCCGTAGGAGGAACATACAGAATGTGCCTCTCTCTGGTTTTGGGCTACACCTTGTCACATGGGCGCCACAAAACGTGGTTTGAGACTGGAATTCTAGGAGGCTTCTCTTGAAAACAGCTTCTGGCTCTAACACGTTCTTCACAGGGATGCTAAACCAGGTACCACAGTAGTTATTGGGGATTCGGAGATGACAGTTTCACCTCTTGAGACCCCTCAGAAGTTTACCTATTGGGGAAAACTTCTCACACTTTCATGAAGATACGTATCACCTGGGGATCTTGTCAAAATGAAAATCCTGATTCAGTGGTGGGCCTGGAGACTTCTAACGCTTCGAGTATCAAGGGTCTAAGGGAGGCTGACCATAAATCAACAATTAACGATGATATGGTGTGATAAGCACTTTGCTGCCAAATCCACAAATGTGAGCACAAAGGAGTGTACCCACCTACGGCCGGGGACACGGGAGGCCATGATTACTAGAGGAAATGAGAAGTCTGAATGGAAGTTTTCCAGACAAAGAATTGGGGGAAAGGATACAGTACATACAGAGAGAGGGAGCTGAGAGAGTTCTAGAACTGCAAGAATCACAGAATGATGGCAGCAAAGAGCTTACCGATGGGGCAGAGGCATGCGATGACGCTCTGGAGGTAAGCAGTGTGAGTCTGATCTTGTAGGATCTTGGACCCCAGGCCCAGAAGTTGGGACTTTATCAAGTAAGCAAAGGGGAAATTTTTTAAACTAAGGGAAAGGAGAAAATGAAGGCAGATAATTATCTCTACTACTATTCATTTTGAGAAATGTCCACCTTGTTTTGGTTGGCAAATTATAGGGCAATTAAATGAATGGCAGGAAACTTGCCTTTAGAAAACAGACTATTTAGAACCCATAGGCATGTCACGGCAATGTCATATTAGAAGCCAGCCAAGCTCTGTCGCATTACAGCATGGTGGCAGGAGCTGAGCCAGGTTCGGGCAGCATTGGAAACAAGCCTGGGTGCGCGGGTGGCATGGGGATGGACCTGTTGCTGAGGGACACTGTCCCAAGGTCTTGCGTTGACACTGCTTTTCCTCATGTATTTTCATCTTAGACTTAATAGTAGTCTAGTCAGCACATCACTTTTTAAAATGTGCCACTTTTGGAGAGTGTGCATGGGACCAGGGCTCAGAACTCAACCCCCCACCCAGGCCCCAGCCCACTCCTGCCCAGAAATCAGAATGGAAAAGTGGAAACAGACATAGATGTAGGCGCTAAGAGAAAATTACAGCCTGGAGGGCAAAGATCCCCAAGACAGATAAAAATGCCTCTCACTGGTTGAATACCTGCTATTTGCCAGGCTTTCTACTAGAGTTTAAAATACTCCATCACATTTAATCCTTTATGAGCTGGTTAGATAGGCATCATTATCCCCCCCAGCCACACCCCCTGCCTTTTTCTCAGATAAAAACTATGGCTCAGAGAAATAATCTAACTTTCTAAGGTTATGTGGCGGGAAATTGTAGCAACTAGGATTTGAACTCAGGACTGTCTGACCCCAAAGCCGATTCTACAAAATCACCTGGATCAACGGCAAAAGTTTGTTGTAGTTCAGGTAGGTAGTTGGCAAAGGATGGATTCAATATGATGGAGGAGTGAGGTGGTGAAGGTATAGTGGTTGGGACTCGGGGTGGCAATGCATGTTACTGTAGGCAGGGAGATGAGTCGGTCCCAGGAGGGTCCGTCAGCCAGCGGGCAGGACCCAGTGAGACTCCTCCAGTTAGAATGCAGAGGCAGTACCGAGAGGAAGCCGAGGGCCAGGGATAAGCAGCAAAACAATAGAGACACAGGGCAATGGACTGGGGCAGAAACCCACTTACTGAATTGGATACTAGGTAGAGGTGGGGCTCAGGAAAAAGGCAGAAGCCAAATTTCCCAAATTGGTCAAGTAGTCAGAGGCAGATAAACAAGAAGTGTGTCTTCGTTAATCATTGAATGTAAGCCCCACAAGGACAGGGACAGGTGTTCCAGTCACAAAGTGTACCCAGGTCCTGGCATAACGCTGGTGCTCAGTACGCATCAGATGAATAAATGCATGAGCGTGGGGATGTCTGCTTTTCATTTTACTGTCAAATTTTTTTTTTTTTTTTTTTTTCTCCCTCACTGGTTTTCAGTCTCTACACACTTTAGAGTGCCTAAGAATCACCTGGGGAGCTATTTTAAAATGCAAATTTCCAGGACCCACCTTCAGGAGAACTGAGGTTGGGACTGAGCACTTTTTAACAAGCACCTCAGAAAAGTCCAATGCAAGTGGTCAGTGCATTTTGAAAACCACTCTCCTACAGCCTTCTGATACTTAAACCCGGGGTCATTTGACACTTGCCCTCCTCAGCCTGCCCTTCAGTCTGCCTCTAGCTCTCATGACCAATCTCGACCCTGAATGTGAAGTCTTGAATCTGTGTTTTCACCCCCAGAGGATTCTTTCCATCCTCTGAGGCCACCTCCATGCTCTGCTCTTCCAGGAGTTCTCCATTCTTCAAGGCCCAGCGTAAGTGCATAGCCTGCGTGAATCTGTTTCTGATAGCTTTAGCTCTGGGCTGCGGGCAATTCTACAAGACATTACAGGTATTCCCTGAAAATAGAGCTTCTATTGTCAAATACGTATGGGAAATTGTAGTTATTCAGAGGTAAACAGCTCCCTTTGATGCAGACATCTCAGGGGCTTAAATATTCTAATGAACCATATGACGCTCCGGGGATCACTTGTGTTTCTGTAGAGGATGGTTTGGGCCTCAGACTCACCTTCCCATTCTCTGAACCTCTTTCTTATATTTGTGATTCATAATACTAAATAGGACACTAATTTGTGCTCCTGTTCATCTGTTTTCAGCTGCACCACACGCTCCCCGATGTCAGGAACCAGGTGTCATACTTCGCCTCCGCTCTCCCCACCTGTCATAGGGCCCATCCCTTAATGTGAACTCAGTCATGCTGACAGGCAAATAAAATTTCTCTTCCCAACAAAAAGAAATGAGTCACTACAATGGATCTAGTCCAGCATTGCCTTCTCCTCAGGGAATGCTTCTTCTACGTAACTTTCAAAAACATGGTCGTTTTTGTGTTTTTGTAGCCTTTTGTCTTATCACCATCACACAGAGAGCACTGAACTATTAAACTCTTTTTATAAAACAACTTTAAAAGTAATTCTGGCCTCTTAAGCATATCTTAGAACATTCTGACAAGTAGAAAGAAGATCAGATGATTACAACTCAAACATATCAATGGTTAAGATTTTGATTATTGACTTTAAGTGCCCTTCCTTCTTATACTTATGTACTGACATGCATTTATTTATTTTCTACCAAGCTTCTTTATGTACCGACCAGGGCAGGGTGACTTGGTGCTTCAGGACGCACTTCGGTCTGCACTGGCCTTGCCACCTGGCACCAGTGTGGCCTGCCACCTGGCCTCCCAGTCCATCAGTGTCCCTCCTAATCCCAGACTCTGGTTTGGTACCTGGAGATCTTTCAAATGCCAAGAATTTTCTTTCATGGGCTCTTTCTGAAGACAATTTATATTAGACAAGTACCTGTGCTGAAGGTGGCAGGAGGGGCTAATGACTAAAGACAGCTGCCAAAGAAAAGCATGACTCCCATGAAGAGTGTCACTGTCAGGAAGACTAGTACCTAATGCGGGCAGTGCCCCTAATGTGGGCACTAGGTTGGTTCAGGGCAAGGAAGAGAAATGGGAAGGAAAGCACTCACAGTTGGTGGCACATTATGGTATGTTATAAGAGAACTAAGAGGAAGCAGAGATCTTAACTTTTCATTTATCTCCTCTTCTCTATTAAGAAAGATTATCTTTGTAGCTGAGGTGCATCTCTTGGAGGCAGCATATGGTTGGGTTTTATTTTTGATCCAATCTGCTACTCTGCCTTTGAATTAGTGAGTTCAGTTACCAGAGGATAAGGGGGATGGGTGATAGTTGAAGAGGATAAAGGGGGTCAAATATATGGTGATAGAAGGAGAACTGACTAGATCGTGAGCACACAATGTGATATATAGATGATGTATTACAGAATTGTACACTTGAAACTTATGTTATGAAGCTTACTAACCATTGTCACCCCAGTAAATTTTAAGAGAGAGAGAGAGCTAGAGAGGAAGGAAGGAAGGAAGAAAGAAAGGAAGGAAAAGAGAGAGAGAGAGAGAGAGAGAGAGAGAGAGAGAGAGAGAGAGAGAAAGAAAAAGAAATTATCTTCAAACTGCAGAGGAGCAAACCAATATGGTTGAGAAGTTTGTGTGTTTCACTGGATGTAGGAAAAGAAGAACAGGTTAGTTGAAGAGTGAAAATGATGGTGATAATTATGCCCAAGTCTTTAAGGCTCTTATTATTAATATCTCAGGAAACTTAAATGCGATCATTAATGCTGATAATTTCCATGGAATCATGAAGAAATGGAGAGATGCAAAAAGAGTCCTTTCCCCAAAAAAAGTAGATATACTCAGTCTACTGCATATGAAAGGACAAAGGATTTCTGAAACTGTCCTAAACGCAAAATTTTTGGATGAATTTAAAAAGTAGGTTTATAAATGCTTGGGAAATAAAATGGACATCACCAGGAGCTAACATGAATTTGTTACAAAGACATATTCTAAGTCAACCATTTCTTTTTAAAATAATGAAATTCAAATAAAACCCATCCGTATTTCAAGAGATAAGAACCAATATCTATGTGGTGATTAATGTTTATCATATATGCGACCTCAATTGATCCACATATCTTCATAACAAGTCTTTGAGTCAAGTATTATTAATAATTTTGACCCTCATTTCACAGATGAGAAAAATGTTTTAAATGGAATCTTGTAGAAGTTAAATAATTTATACAATTTTTCTCACCTAGTATATTGTGGAATTTAATTTTCTGACTGTAAGGCCTCTACTTGTTTCCTATATCATACTCTCTACAGATATGGCGTATCTTCATTTCAGCCAGGCAATGGCCGAATCTTTATTGATATCCTCGTGGAAAGTATGGGGCATAATAGATGATTGCAAATATGTTGCATTGTGATTGGTTGAACCAATGTAATCAATGAATATTGATTTATAGATTTATGTCACCTTTAAAGGAATTCTCCAGACATGTGTGCCAAGCTCTCTACTTTGTCTAGTTTTGTTCAATAATTTTTTTTTTTTTGCTCCTTCCACCCCCCTGGTTTTTAAGCCATTGTTTCTCAGTCTAGTTGTGTAGGACACAGCTCCCTGGCCCATGCTGGTGTTATGGGCCTTGCGCTCCAACCAGCTGAGGCAGTTGGTCGCCGGTCATTGGTCGGCTGCTCACAGCAGCTCACGGCAGCCCACGGCAGCTCTCATCGCTGGCTGCTGGCTGCTCACGATGGCTGACAGCCACGCACAGCGGCACACAGTAGCCCACGGCAGCTCACAGCAGGCCATGGCAGCACACAATAGCCCACACTGACCTCTGGCTGTTCACAGCAGTCCAGCTCCAGGCAGAGCCATTATTCACAGTCTCAACTGTAGGGGCACAGCTCACTGGCCCAGGTGGGAATCGAACCCTTGACCTCGGCGTTAGGAGCATGGCACTCTAACCGCCTGAGCCACCGGACAGCCCCAATAATTTTAATCAATACATAAAAACATGAACAATATGCATACCAAGTAATATTAGCACATTCTGCAACTTAGATGTGTCAAAATGTAATTTATTTTCTATATTTGAGTTCAACTTTGCTCTTAAGTCCTAGAGCTCACTATCTATTTTATCCCATTTTATTATGCTGATTTTTTTCTAGTCAGTATAAGTGTTATTATCTCAGTCTCAATCCATTAAAGCACAGTATTTCAGGATTTCTTTCCCTTTTCTCTCCTTTCTTTTCTTCCAGAAGACATCTGTACACAGAGGGAAGCTTTCAGAAATGACATCATGGCCACAGAAGGAGGGCCCTCTGGCTTCTGTGTCCTTGTCCAGTCTCTGTTTTTGATGAAATGGGTCCCACCTAGCCTCTGGGCATGAACCAGCCTCTGCTGATGTTTGAAAATCCTACCACAGTCTTCAGTTGTGATGATATATTCTCGGCCTCATATCTGTACGCCAGGCCACTTCATTCCCTTTTTCATTTCACTGGAGCATTGGGGGGCTTCTCAACTCTAGGGTGCTCTGCTCCAGCACTACCTCTTGTCCTGAAAGCATTCTACCACTCCACACCAAAGGACAATCTGTGAGCAATTGTTTTCCAGGCAAGCAAGACACAAACCCCTGCAGCCCAAGAGTGTTTCCCCACCTACTCGGGATTTCTATGGTCTTGTCTTTTTTCCAGCTTCCTCAAACTTTCAGCTTCTAAGTTGAGATATTAGAAAACCTGGTAGGAGGTGAGGGAATGGAGGTGGTCATAATAATTCTCTTCACTTAGTTGAAGTTCTGCCATATGGAAAGGACTGCCATATGGTGAAGGAAACTCTGCAAGTGATAAAAATATGATTTTGGATGTAGGTCTGTCCAACCTCAAAGTTGGGTTTTTAGTGTCATAGTAGTGTATTAGTTGTTCAACTTTGAGGATAATTAAGAAAATATACATGGAGTTCCTGACGTATGGTTGATCCTCAATAAATGGTCCTTATTCCGAGCATCTCTTAAATATTTGGATTGAGAATATACCTGCTGACGTGCTTGCGTTTCCTTAAGAAACCCCAAATCTATCAACTCGCTGGAGAACCTGAGTCACACCCAACACATCTCCTAGTATTTATATTACATAAAAGAGTTCTGGAAATACCAGCTGTTTCTCTCTCATGAGTGATTTGACATCCATGTCCCTGACTGTCAGGAGGAGGCCTGGTCACCAGTATTGAAAAGTTAGAGGCAGGGGTCACTGTCAGACAGGCTGGGAAAGCTCTGCTAAGTTTATCCTCTGGGCATAAATCTATTTCTCCTTATCAGCCGTTTTTCATGTGGCTTGCTATTTTGCAAAGGATGGCAGCAGAAAGTAAATTCCAGAAGGGTGAGGTACAGGAAGATGGAGACAGGAAACCCACAGCTAACATTTGTCTCATTAAAATCTGTCAAAGTCAGAGGAACAGAAGGCAGAAAGGAGCTAAAATCAGATGTCACTAGATTTCAGAATATGTTGACATGTGGAGGAACAAACTGTAGTGACAGTGTGCCCTTCATCTGCCGTGGCTCTCAGCTGGTAATAGTAATAAAGCCCGTGCAGGGGAGGCAGACAGCAGTCTAGCACCCAAAGACAGGAGGTACAAAGAACAGTTATAGCTGATGGGCTACAGGACCCTTACAATGACTTATTGCCTTTTAAGAACATTTCATCTTGCTAAAATTGGCTTAGGAAAACCAGTGTGATTTTATTTGTGGGTCAACTCACCATGAACAGTTTAGATCATCAGCCTTTTTACTATCTGTACCTATTAGGTTGACAATGTTTAAATTTATATAAGAGAAATAAACAGAATCATATCAATCTAGACTCTACAATTAATACTGGATGTTACAAATGATAATCACTTAGAAGGATGAAGGAGAATATTGGCTCGCATAAAGGTAATTTAGAATAGTGGGAAAAGTATGGACTCTGGATGCAGACAGATAGGGGTTAAAATCCTGGCTCTCCATGCGCTGAGTGTCTCCTCAGGCAATGTATGTAATTTCTCTGTGACTCAGTTTCCCTCGAAAAAGCACGATGTTTATTTCTTATTCAGGGTTATTGTGAACATATTTTAAAAATTTTTCAATTACTGTTGACATTCAATATTATTTTACGTGATAAAATGAGTGTTTCAGGTATACAGCATAGTGGTTAGACATTTATATAATTTACAAAGTGATCTTCCTGATAAGTCCAGCACCCATCTGACACTATACATTACAACATTATTGACTATATTCCCTATGCTGTACTTTACAGCTACTTTTCAACTACCAATTTGTACTTCTTAATCCCTTTACCTTTTTCACCCAGCCCCTCAACCCCCTCCCATCTGGCAACCATCAGTTTGTTTTCTGTATCTGTAAGTCTGTTTCTGTTTTGTCTCTTCATTTATTTTGTTCTTTAGATTCCACATATGAGTGAAACAATATGATATTTGTCTTTCTCTGTCTGACTTATTTCACTTAGCTTAATACCCTCTAGGTCCAGCCATGTTGATACAAATGGTAAGATTTCATTCATTTTTGTGGCTGAGTGATATTCCATCAAATATATGTACCACCTCTTCTTTATCCAATTGTCTGTTGATGAGCACTTAGGTTGCCTCTATATCTTAGCTATTGTAAGTAGCACTGCAGTGAACATAAGGATATATGTTTTTCAAATTGGTTTTTTGGATTTCTTCAGATAAATACCAGGAATGGAATTGCTCGGGTATAAGGTAGTACTATTTTTAATTTTTTGAGGAACCTCCATACTGTTTTCCATATTAGCTGTACCAATTTGCAATCCCACCAGCAGTGTATGAGGGTTTCATTTTCTTTGCATCCTCGCCAACACTTACTGTTTGTTGATTTATGGATGATAGCCATCCTGACAGGCGTGAGGTGATATCTTATTGTGGTTTTTAAAATTTGCATTTCTCTGATGATTAGTGACGTTGAGCATGTTTTTATATGTCTATTGGCCATCTGTGTGTCTTCTTTGGAGAAATGTCTATTCAGGTCCTCTGCCTATTTTTAAATTGGATTATTAGTATTTTTGGTAAGTTGTGTGAGTTCTTTGTAAATTTTGGATATTAACCCCTTAATGGATGTATCATTGGCAAATATCTTCTCCCATTTAGTAGGTTGTCTTTCCATTTTGTTGATGGTTTTCTTTGCTGTGCAAAACCATTTTAGTTTGATATAGTCCCATTTATTTATTTTTTCTTTTGTTTCCCTTGCCCAAGGAGATATATCAGTAAAAATATTACTAAGGATAGTATCTGAGAGTTTACTGCCTATGTTTTCTTCTAGGAGTTTTATGGTTTCAGGTCTTACATTTAAGTCTTTAATCCATTTTGAGTTTATTCTTGTATATGGTATAAGAAGGTGGTCTAGTTTCATTTTTTTTTTTTTTGCATGGATCTGTCCATTTTTTCCAATACCATTTATTGAGTAGACTGTCTTTACCCCATTGTATATTCTTGCCTCCTTTGTCAGAGATTAATTGACCAGATAAGTATGGGTTTATTTCTGGGCTCTTTATTCCGTTCCATTGATCTATTTGTCTGTTTTTATGCCAGTACCATTCCATTTGGATTGCTACATCCTTGTAGTATAATTTGATATCTGGTAGTGTGCTACCTCCAATTTTGTTCTTCTTTCTCAAGATTGCTGTGGCTATTTGATATCTTTTGTGGTTCCATATAAGTTTTAAGAGTACTTGTCCTAGTTCTGTGAAAAATGCCATTGGTATTTTTGCTTTGAATCTATAGATTGCTTTGGGTAGTATAGACATTTTAACAATGTTAATACTTCCTATCCCTGAACACAGTATAGGCTTCCATTTATTTGTATCTTCTTAAATTTCTTTCTTCAGAAAAATTAATTTTCCAAGTACAGGTCTTTTATCTCCTTGGTTAAATTTATTCCTAGGTATTTTGTTTTTGATGCAATTGTAAATGAAATTGTTTTCTTAATTTCTCTTTCTGATAGCTTGTTATTGGTGAATAAAAATGCAACCTATTTCTCAATATTAATTTTTGTATCCTGCTACTTTATTGAATTTATTTATCAGTTCTAATAGTTTTTTTGTGAAATTTTTTGGGTTCTCTATGTAGAGTATTGTGTCATTTGCAAATAATGACAGTTTTACTTCTTCTGTTCCAATTTGGATGAATTGTATTTTTTTTTCTTGTCTGATTGCTATGGCTAGAACTCCCAATAGTATGTTGAATACAAGTGGTGAAAGTGGACATCCTTGCCTTCCTCCTGATCTTGCAGAAAAAACTTTCAGCTTTTCCCCATTGAGTGTGATGTTAGCTGTGAGTTTGTCATCTGTGGCCTTTATTATGTTGAGGTATGTTCCTTCTATTCCCACTTTACTGAGAGTTTTTGTCACAAATGGATGCTGGATTTTGTCAAATGCTTTTTCTGCATCTCTTGATACGGTGAACACTTCTTGAAATAATATATATTATACTGTATATGGTATAATTGACACTCAATACATGCTAGTTTTCTTGTCTTGCATATTTTCTTTATATTTTAGAATATGTTTTAATTAATTATTCACCTGAAGATTAAAGGATTAACTTAGGACTTGGGGTTACTACAGGTTAGAATTTGACTCCCCAATCTTACAACTTACTCTGTAGTTTCTAAACACCACACACTTCCTTTCAAGACTTGATTAGATGATATAACCAGTGTTGACACCTCTTCCTGAACTCCTGCTCCTCAGGAAAAAGGGTCATTTGTACCTCTGGCTGCTCTGATCTGAATATTTAGAGTAGCTATTGTTCTAGTGCTGCAGAGAAGACAAACTAGCTCTTTGGGGAGAAATAACTTAGAGAA
Source organism: Rhinolophus sinicus (assembly GCF_036562045.2). NCBI lineage: Eukaryota > Metazoa > Chordata > Mammalia > Chiroptera > Rhinolophidae > Rhinolophus > Rhinolophus sinicus. Next base: position 125,254,359 of record NC_133754.1, read on the forward strand.
CGGAAATGAATATTTCCTTCTCAAGATGATGAACAAGGAAATAAGCAAAGCAAATATGGTACTAGCATAACTTTTGGTGACTGTTTAAAAAATCAGAAGCCAGAAAATATGGTCAGATATGGTATTTTTTATTTTTGAAAATTTATATACAAATCTTAAGAAAGTATAAAACATAAATTCACGTATTTATGTGATATATTTAACAATTGGCCTATTGTGAAGAGTGAGAGTAAATGAAAAGAGTAAAACACTTCACAGATGAGTAAAAATAAATATTAATACCACTTAATCTAATATTTGCTACGGAGACATATGGTCAAAATAACCATGCTAATGGTTCAATATAGAAGTTTCTATGAATCAGTGACTTCTTTTTTTTTTTTTCAATTATATTTATTTATTTATTTAATTTATTGGTGGGTGATATTGATTAGTAAAATTATGTAGGTTTCAAGTATACAATTCTATAATACATCATCTACATATTGCATTGTGTGTTCACCATCCAAAGCCAATTCTCCTTCCATCACCATATATTTGACTCCCTTTACCATAGCACTTACCCCCTTACCCTCTGGTAACCACTAAACTGTTGTCTCTTTTGCAATAGTAGACTTATTTCTTTAAAGTAAATATATATTTTCTTTGTTCTCTGAGCATACTGCATAAAATTTATTCAGCATCATAGGTTGAAATTCTGGGCCCTTAAGATAAATATAAAAATTGTTCCCTTTCTCCTTGATTGATTAATCATCAAGATATCCCTCCCAATTTTCAACTGCTGCATGCAGCTGTAGGACAAACCCATTCCACATCTCTGCCTTTCCTACCAGTCTCGAGGTGGCTTCTTCTGTATGTCATTAGCTGTAGGGCTTCTGTTCAGCTAGATTTCAGGCGATTCTCAATGATGGTTATTCTGTGGTTTAGTTGTAATTTTGATGCAGTTGTGAGAGGAGGCAGACACAGCATTTACCTACTCTGCCATCTTGACTGGAAATCTATTGCCTGTGTTTTTGGGTTATATCCCATATATTTCTTTTAAGCTTTATATTTTGAACAAATTCTAAGCTTAAGGAAAAGTGGAAAGAATTAATGTTAAAACTCCCAAATACTCTTTATTAGCTGGATCAGTTTTTAACATTTTGCTACATTTAATATATCTATATAGCTACTGATATGTAAATAGATATGTATTCACATGTACATATATTTGAATATACTTTCATCTGTACCATTTGAGAGTAGGTTGCATGCATAATGTCCCTTTTCCCCTTAATACTTTAGTGTGTGTTTTCTGAGAACAAGGATATTCACTTATATAACCAGAATGAAGTTCTCAAATTCAGGAAAGTTATCATTGGTACAATTCTTTAATCTAGAGAACATAGGTTAGTTTTGTTAATTGTCCCAATTCTGCCCTTCATACTTTTATTTGTTTTCTCCTCCAGTCTGGAACCTCATATGTGGTTATTTTTATATATATTCCTTTAATCCTCATTCTTATTTAATCTTTTATTACCTAGTTCCCCAGTATTTTATCAATGTTATCTGTTGACATCCACCTATACAGTGGTAAATAATCTTATTTGACTTTACTCTTTCTCATTTTCTTTTTTTCCTTTGGGTGGGTGAGGGATAATATTTTTTTTAGTCAGAGCATGAAATGTTTACATACTACTTTTCATACCATGTCCCCACCATTGTATTAGTACTAACTTGATAATGAAATATATTATTTGCTTCATCAGTCCTTTTCAAAAATTTTTTCAGTTATGTCTTGGTTAAAAGATGTTCATTCTCTAGTATATACAAGAGGGTGAAAATTGGTTGTTGGGATCAATGGTGAAAAATTCTTAGATATTACGATTATATGTAACTTTCTAAAGGACAATAGTACAGACATACAGTATATGTGAGGTATTAAAATTTCATGGTGATGGGATGTGTGTGTAGGAATATCTGAAAAGGCTCCTTAGGGGCAATCATGGGGGAAAAAAGGTTGAGAAATATTGCTCTAGTTGACTCTTCAGGAATGGCTCATGTGTATAATGTTCCCTGAGTTAACAACGTTCAAAACTGTTTTGCTATAGTTTTCTATAGTAAATATTTGAAGCAAAGGTTGGCTGGGTACAAATTCTTCAGTTGTACTTCCTTTCTTTGAATTTCTTGAAAATTCACCCTCACTATGGCCATAGTTTGTTTGCTGCTCTTGAGAATTTGGTATCAGCCTAATTAGTTTTCCCTCAGAGATACTTTGATCATTTGTCTGAAGGCCTTGACAATTTTTCTGTCTTTAAAATATAATAGTTTTACTAGGGTAGGTCTAGAAGTTGATCAGAACAGTTCTATTTTATTTTTTTCCAGACATATGGTGGCCCTCTTAATACATAAATTCAAGTGTTCTTTTATGTCTGAAACTTTTTACTTTGTTATAGTTTACTTACTCATTTCTGCTCCATAGTTTTGTTTACCTTCCTCAGAGTCTCTGATTATATTTGTGTTGGCTGTTATTTGCTTTCTTTTCTCTCTGCCCGTTGTTACTTCTTTTCTCATTTTCATTCTCTCACTTTTTCCCTACCTTTCCTCAATATCTCTTATTAAATTTTCATTTTAATCTATTTTTCCTTGTGTACCTGGTAATTTATTCTTCATTCCATGATTTTGTCTTTTTTTTTTCAATCTATTTCATGAGTTCTAATGATTCTCAGTGCATTTCTTCCTAGTTTCCTTCTATGGCTAGTTTTAGTTTTTAAATTTCTGATTCTTGGCATTAAAATGTTTCTCTAAATGGTTGTTTAAGAATATTTAATTTACTGTCGGGCTCATTTATTGTTTTGTTTTGTTTTCCTGCCTTATGGTTCATTAGGGAGAATTTTCAACTGAAACTCAGTTTTTGTTTGCTTATTTTCTTCTTACAGGATCTTTGCATAAAGCTCAATTGCTTTTTTAGATTTTATTCTTAGGTATTTTTGTGGTCAAGTCTCCTAGTTTCAAGAGTGCTCTCCTTGGGGCGGCTGGTTAGCTCAGTTGGTTAGAGTGCAGTGCTCTTAACAACAAGTTTGCCAGTTCTATCCCTATATGGGCCACTGTGAGCTGTGCCCTCCACAACTAGATTCAGACAACTACTTGATTTGGAGCTGATGGGTCCTAGAAAAACACACTTAAATAAATGAAGAAAAAAAGTGCTCTCCTCAGGGTCATGTAGCACAATGTCTCCAATGGGTTACACTGACAGTAGTAGGGGTAGGGAGAACAGTCAGTATATCTTATTTCTGTGGGATTATTAATTTTGTATTTCTTCTTTTCATTTTTTCCCCCCTTCACTTCTACATCTGCAAGAGTCACCATATTTTCTGTAGTTATCTGGTTCACCCTCCCAAGCGATGCTTCTCTGAAGTTTCCACCTCCAATACCTCTCACTTTGAAGTTCCTTCCCTATGGGCAGAGTTGTGAAATATCAAATCCCAGATCTGTGTTTAGTATTTTAGCAATTTATGTTAGATTTTATCATTTTGAAGGTGACTTTTTTTTTTTTTCTGTTTCATCTGTGTACTCTATTCTCGCCCTTCCTCCCCTTTCATGGAGTCTTTCAAACAACCTCATTCTATTCTCTATACTCATAGACGTGTAGCAGAAGTGGAGCTCATGGAAATTAGAAAATTAGTGTTATTTATTATGGTAACTTCAAGTTTGTGGTATTTTCAGGTAATGCTAGGTATGTGGTAATGTGTAGTTTCATTTATTTCCTCTTGTTGATCTTATAGTTTTGTACGGAAATTTGATTCAAGTGATGATAATTATCCTTAATAGGAAATACTTTTTAGTTTAACAAAGTTGTGTTTTTCATTTCTTCTGTCTTCCCTAGTTATTTACCAAAGTCTTGAGTGCTTAATAGATGCTCAACAAATCAACTGATATAAGGAAATTATAATGGATGTTTTTAAAAATCATTTTTATTGTCTTCTTGCTTTGGATAAAAGTGATAGTGGCTTTAGTAGATACTGTAGTCATAGATATGTCATGACAAGCACTCCTAATTGGAAAACTAATGGCAATTTTTAGTCTGGTGAATACAAACATTTCCTTTTTTCACCTTTGTCTTGTATCTTTGTGTTATTGACTTGGGAAAATGTTAATTGATATGTTGCAATACTAAAACAATAGTTACCTTTTCAAAGAAATGACTTTTTTATACTTACTGCTAAGAGAACAGTACAAAGATGCAAGACTAATACATAGATAAACTCTAGACATTGGTGGAACATTAGGTAGGTGGAGGACATATGTAAGATGCAGTATGAACAGGAAAGGAGAAGAAAACTATATGATGTCACTGTCTAGCAAAAGCATGTTTCCCTTCTTGTGAATTACTAGAGAGAATTCAAATCAGTAACATGTGAGCATTGGGTAGAGAGTTGATGAATACAAGATCTCATATGATCTATGGTTTCCAAGAAGTCAAGTAATAAAAATGTCACAGTGAGGAGCCAGCAGGGAGGTAGGACTGGCTCTAGTGGATTAGAGAGACGAGAACTTCACTGGAAAGGAGCTGAAGGAAATTCTCCTGATTCATTTCTTAATTCCACTGTATGATATGGAATCTTGGGAAGCTATGAGGTTAAAGACAGAATCAAATGCTGCTTAAGGCCTTGAATGTCTTTTCTGGAGGAGGAATATGATATCAAGATTTGTGAGATAAATTTGGCTTGTCTAATTTCATCATCTAGGAATACTTAGGGTATATATGCATTTGGCCCAAATAATGTTTGACATGAATATCATACAATATTTCTTGTTAATTACATTTCTGAGCACAACATTGTTCTAAGAGTGCTTGTAAAATTATGAAATCTCAGGAATAATGGTGAAGGAGAAGGTGCCATCCAGCAGTATTTCATGAAACTAATTACCTGAGGGAATTCAGGAATATTCGTGCAGATGAATGCACTATATAGGTAATAAGCTCTTATTAAAAATGAAGTGTTCTAATTACAAAACAATGATTATGATGCATGACAATGGTAAATTGCTCTCCTTATCTTGCGTTGCATTTAGTTTTTGTTGGAAAGCCAAACAAATAAGAATTTGTCATCTATTTTTAGTGTCACTTTTAATTATTCTTAACTTATCCAAAACAGCTGCCTTTTGATTTCAAATTCTATTCAGAAACAATTTTTATATGTTTAAAAATGAAACTGTGATGAATGCATATCACCTTTGGTGTCTTAAATTACTATGACTATGTTGACAGCATCTGAATGAGTTAATAGAAGCTGCTTCCATTACACACTGCATTTTTGTGTTAACTTCTAATTTGTTTAATTTTCTTTCTGGACCTAAGAATGTACCATGTTCATTATTTATTATATGATTTAAGAAATGTTTATGAAATATTGCTTTCAAACTTTATAGAAAAAAAGGTAAATATTCACAGAAACAACACATTGTTGGCTTCTGTTTTTTTAATTATCATTATTTTTTATGTTACAATTCCTTTAGTTATACCTGAAACAAAAAAGGAAAGTCCACAAAATCTGAAGGGCAAGAAATAAATGCTATCTTTTGTAATTGTAGAATGATCTTGCTCCATAATTTCAGTCTAGGGACAAACATTGCGGGAACTGTAAAGAGAAAAAATAAAATCAGAGGCCAGTATTAGGAATGCTTGCTGTGTGTGTGTGTGTGTGGGGGGGGGGGGGAAAATAATTAACCCATCTGAATCACTTGGTGAAATAGCAAGTTTTCTGTAAGAATAGAGAATTTGGGAGAGCATTAACTGAAGAAAGGTATTTGAATTTATTTAAAAAACAATAGTTGTAATGCCCACTGTTGATTCTGTACACAACAGCTAATTGCTACCTCTTGCCCCCTTTTTTTTTTTCATGTGGGTAGAGACAACAGCCCACATTAGGAATTGAAAATGCAGACCCTTGCTTTCCCACTTTCCTTGGTGGGGTTGGCGTTTGACCCACTTGTGGCCAAACATGAGGGGATTTGTTGGGGAGCTTCTGGGAACTATCTTTCTCCCTGATAAAGGCAGACAGTTGGGAAAAATTCTCATGCCACCCTGACTTTCTTTGCCCCATCCCTACTCTAACTCTTTCATGCTATGTTGGAGGTAATATGAGAATATGATGCTTGGAATGGCTGTAGCCATCTTGCAGCTAAGCAGGGAGCTGTGACACATAGAGGATGGCAGATAGAAACACACCTGGAAGAGTCTGCAACCTTGATGTTGAGTCACTGAATCAACCTTGAGACCACCTACCTCTGGGCTTCTATTATTCAAGTCACTTTTAGTTATACATTCCATTACATACAGCCAAACACATTTAAATTAAGTCAGGTATCCATTTTTTTACATTAAAAAATACTGCACTGGCAAAAAAAAGCTAGCATAGATAATTTTGATACCTGACTGATATCTGTAGTCACAATTCTCCACTTTGTAACTCAGGGTCTGTGAATTTCTCTATAGTCATTGTAATTCCAGAAATTATTCTCAACCCCTTTCTCTATTGCATTTCTTCCATCCATTGTGAAAAGCCTTTAGCCATTTCTAATATGCATTTTCACCTTCCCCAGATTCTTTACTCTTATGCCACCTCTCCCACCAATCAACGTGAAGTACTCCACTGGATCCAGAGGCGTTCTCTGGATCCCAAACAAACCACCATGCCGCCTGCAGCTAGTGTGGCTTCCCCACTTGCTGTCTTACAATATTTGCTTGCTCTCTACTCAGGCAGCACATAGCTTGGTTTTGTTATTATCTTAATATACACACAGTACCTCTTTTAGGATCTAAGTTCTCAGGTAGGTAGAATCATGGGTGCTTCCCCTTCTTGTGAATTACTGATACAGCATTCGATATATAAACTAACCATATACAGCAGACCCAATTAAGCACACGGAATAGAATATCCACATTTGGAACTCTACCATGAAATCTGGGCTATATATTTGCATGATTTACATATGGGAAACTGCAAAGGGTTTCATAATAACTAGTCTACTAATCACTCTGTATTCATTGACTTTTCATTTTTCTTTTCTATCAAAAACATACATTAAAACATTTAAAAGCAATGCATGCTTACATAGAAAATTTGGAAACTGCAGACAAAGACAAACAAACAAAAATCATCCAAGTCCCTACACTCCAAAACAATGTTGTTAACCTTTTGGAGTTCTACTTTCTAATATTTTTTTCTTTGCATAGATTTCAGTGGAGGTTTCTGTTTGTTTGCAGCTATTGGTCAGACAGAACTGTGATAATAGGAGAAATTGAAGGAATGTGTGTTAGGAAAGTCTCCCCCTGAGCCCCTATTCATCATGGAAGACTAATTACAATTTTGATTGCTTATTATATTCATGATGTCCTTTAGTTCTCAAAAGAACACAATTATGAAGCAATGTTATTATTTGCTGTTTTAAAGATGAAATACCTAGGTCAGGGAAATTCAGGGATTTGCCTGTGGTAAAACAGCTGCTGAGTCCTCAAGCTGGAAATGAAGCCCACATCTGAGTGGACTTCACAGCAGGTATCCTATTTTTTTCTCTTGTGCTTCTACCCAAACATCAGAACCAGCAGGCAGTTGTTGGTCCTTTGGTTCCAATTCTTTTACTTTATAGAGGAGATGACTACCAAGAAGAGTGCTTTGGAAATGAATAATTTTGCTTGCTCTTTCTGGGTTCTTGTGAAGCTCTATTGTTCAGTCTTGGGCCACGTTTTGCCTTTTCCCTCCATGCAATCCATACTCATTTGTTGAGCCCTTATTGCAATGGGCAGGGCATCATTGTAGGCACCATGCAGATCACTTCAAATGGTGAAACCAACCATCACTGAGATTCTAAATTCTAAGAGTTTCAGGACACTCCTTGATGAAAGGTACAGTCTCTGATTTAATGCTCCCTGCCTCAGGTGCTATCTCTAAGAGCAAGGCCACTCGCTGTGCCCCAGCCACCTTTTAAACAGAGCTAAGAAGGGAAATTCTAGAGCCTAAAGCTGACAGAGGACAACCATGATCAGTTTTATTTGATGTGTTTGCTTTCCTAAGCCTGAATCGTAGTCAACACTGGACACAGCTGTCCTTTCTCAAGGAGATTTCACTCCCAGACAGAGTGTTTGGATTTCAGCTCATTGTTTAATAGTTCTAGAATTCAACCAGTCACCTTGAGGCAGGAAGGTTAGCACTCCATTAAGATGGATGGGGAAGGTTCACACCTCTCGCTTTGATTTTACTTCTTTGCTTTTCTTTCCATTTGCCTGCGAACTCAGCAAAGCTGAAGCACATTCACGACAGTCTGTTTTTATACCCGCTGGGATGAAAAGTTGATTTACTGAAGAACTTGGGTTTTCCAGGAAAAGGAGAAATCCACCGAGAGTTTTAAAATTGTAAAATATGACAGGATTATCAGAGGAATAAGAAATCTTACGCTAGATCCTTTGGTTCTTAAATCAATCCCCAAAGAGGTTTTAAAGCCCATAAGCTTTTTGGATGGTTCTTCTGGACCTCCCTCTAAGTGTTCTTCATATAATATCTGCTAAGAAGGAGAGCTAAACCCAGCAGTATTTATGTGAAACACTAAGCCAGTGTATTTTTGTTCAGTTAGCTTTTACAAATGTTGATTGAAAGGCAATAGGAGGAAATTAACATTTGGTGAGGGCCTACTATGTGAAAGCGTTGTGCTGGGTACCACAGCTGATCATGAAGATGACACCTCATTCTTTCCCTTCACTCTGATGAAAAAGAAAAAAGAAACATACATGATGTCCTCTAATACAAGCCAGACTGCAAAAATGATTATAATAGAGATTTATGCCACAGAACCTTGAGAAAGGGACAACTCATTCTAACTGGAGCGTTTAGAAAAGCTTCATGGAGGTGAGGTTGAAAACCAGTTTTGGGAATCTGCAAGGAGAAAGGCAGCTAAGTGGGAAGTTCTTTTAGCAAAGGGATTGTGGTAAAGAGAATACATTGTGTTGAGAGCTCAGAGATCCTCCCAGTTACCTGTAGTTAGTATGGCAGAGACATGCTAGTATTCCCCAACCCCATCTCCTGCTCTTGAACATACAGAAAGACTACATTCCCCGCCTCTCTTGCAATCACATGAGGTTATGTGGTTGTCTTCTGGTGAATGAAATGAAGGTAGAGTGATTATGCTATTTTTACCCAAGTTTCTCTCTTTGCTTGTTTGGCTACCTAAATGCAGAGGATCCAGCAAAGACCTCTGAGGAAGCCCTGCCACAGGGTGGTCCCATAGAATGGAAAAACCCATAATGCAGGAATCGTCAAACAGAGGACTGTCCACCAAATACCTGATTACTGTGACCAAGAATTATTATGTTAAGCCACTAGATTTGTTGTTGTTATTGCAGCTAGCATTATGGTGGGGGATGGTAAGGCTGAAAGGTTAGATCTAAGAGGTCTATGAAATCCTCCTAAAGTCATTTACAAGAATTAGGGTAATAAATCAATTTAAATAGTAATAAGGTTTGAATTAATATAGGCCAGCATCAGGAAGAAGGCATTCCTCATTCTTTTCGATGTGGACTTCTATGAGGAGTCATGATTTTTTGGGAGGGAGTAGGGGCTGGTTTTATGCTGACAACTTAATTCAGGGTCCTAAGTAAAAATTTTAGAAAGGGGGACTTCCTCAGTAAAGAGGGTACTTGGACATTTTATAGCTTCTGGAAAGAGGGAAAGGATTTGGTGCGTTCTCAGGGAGAGTTTAAACCTGGCTGGCTTGGGACTACTTTAAAAATACATTTTATTACTTTTTTGATTATAAGAGTAATACACACTCCTTGTAGAAAAATTGGGAAGCATAAAAATGTCAACAGAATAAAATAATAGCCATTTGTAATCCTACCACATTTTGGTGTGTTTCATGCCAGTCCTCTATTTCTCTGTTTCTATCTCTGTCTCTCCACATGTGTCATACATAATGTACACATAAATTATTGAATTATACTAATTGTAGCATATATAATATGTAACCTCTTTTTGTCATTAAAATTTTTCATACACTAAATTTAAATAGTTGTGTAATTTTTAATTATATGAATATACTCTAATTTTTGACATTTCCCATAAAGTTAGATACAATTATTTCCAGGTTGTTGTTTTTTTTTCATTTTAACAAGAATGAATATCATTATTCATAAATATTTGCCTGGATTCTTGATTATTTTTTAAGGATAGATTCCTAGTAGTAGAATTTGTAGTAAAGAGTTTAAAAAATTTTATAAGAGATCTTAATGGGTATAGGAAAACAGTGTTCTAGAAATGTTGCAGCAGTTTATTTTCCCACCAACAGAATATGAGAATACCTTATAACACTTTCATCTGCATTGAATAGTATCATTAAAAATATTATCTATGATTTTTATTGTTTTCCCTATAGTCCAGAGACTCAAGGATATATTTCGTAACTGATTTTCAGCTGGCAAAGTAGCTGTCTCCTGCTGATGTGAATAAATGTTTAATTTTAAGGAACCAGAGGCATCTTCTGATCATCGTAAGTAATAAGCTGATTTCATTTAGTACAGACTAGGCTACACTGTGATAACAAACCACCTCAAAATCTCATAATACTGGGGGGGTACCAAAAAATGTACACAAGTGGACACTTTGGTCAGCATTGCTCAAGCAGTAGTTCGCTGTAATCAGAAGTGTCTTGACGCTGATGGTAACCACTTTGAGCACCTCTTGTGATTGCAGAAGTCAAATGTAACTTGTGTTCATCTTTTGTTATCAGTATATATTGAGTGTTATAATTTTAATATGGTTTTCCTTTCTTAAAATGTGTATACATTTTTTTGGCACCCTCTGTCCAACAATTTTATTTCTTTATCAGGCTACTTGCACTGTAGCTCAATAGTTGGTTCTTTGACCATTCATAATTGCTCTTACCTTGACAAGGAAATATAGTAAATTACATATTTGCTACTTTAATTTTTCACCTGGAAGGGTCACTTCCACTCATATCTCTTTGGCCAAAGTAAGCTACATGACCACACTGACTACAGCGTATGGGAAAGGACCATGCTACCCTGAGCCCAGATATGGACCAGGGGAACAGTCATTGGACAGCATTAATAACTATCAAAGCTGAGTGACTTTTAACCTTTGAAGAAGGGGCTGCACCCATAGCTAATCTTCGATAGTGACTTCCGGAAATGTCCTTGGCACTCTTTTCTCTTCTGAGGGTCTAAGACAGGGATCAGCAAACACTGACCCAAGGGCCAAATGAATTTTGCTGCTTTTGTGTGGATTGCTAATTAACAATGGTTTGTATATTTTTAAATGATTGGAAAAGTCCAAAGAAAAATAATATTTCATTAACACATGAACATTTTATGAATTTCAAATGTATGTTTATAAATAAAGTTTTATTGGAACACAGCATACTTATTTGTATATTGTGCTACAATGGCAAACTTGAAGAGTTGTGATGGAAACTTTTACTCTCTGGCCTTTTACAGAAAGTTTCCTAATCGCTGATCTGAGGAAAACCATGGTCATTTCAATATGGCTGTCTGAAAAATCACCTCTTGGCAAGTGATTATTTGCTAGATGCTTCAAATTCAACTAATAGGATTCAAAACAACAAAAAATAAGTTTGAAATCTTCTCATGGTTGATGTGCATAGTTACTGTGGTTATGGCTGTGCCACAGAGAGAAGCATATGAGAGTTGAGACCCAACAGCCAAATTGGACTGGAATTAGAGAGGAAAGCCGTTAGAGTTACCAGGAGGTCATCTGAATTACATATTGCAGTTGTAAAATAGACTAAATAAATTCCTCTCCAGGACCTTCCACCTACTTGAGGATTTGGTTTGTAAATCTACTGAATGTTTTAGAATCAACCTGGATACAAACACAAGCCCTCATTGCCTCCTGTTAAAACAAACAAACAAACACATAATAAAAGCAGGGAAGAGTGATTCCCCAAGTGGAGGAAAACTCCTGAGTTTTGCCATCTACTTTCCCAGTCTTGGTGCTCCTGGAAGCCTGTATTGCACTTTCAACTGTGATTTTTAAAAATGTTTTGGATTTCTCCTCAGAGGTTTCATAAGCATTTAAATAGAATTGGCTTTCTGGGTGATTAACCAGCTGCACTGTGTGAGGTTTTCAACAAGTATATGCTCCATCCATTGTCAACATATTCCTTGTGTTAAAACTGGCATTTCTAAAGTTACATGTTGATCCAGTGACTGAATGCCATTTCTCTTCCTTTAGTGTCCGAGGAATAATGTACCAGTTAGTAATGCTTGGAATTAGATGGGAGACACATCACATACATATTCTAACTGAGGTCAAGTTCTATTCTTTTTAAATGTCAAAAATGACATTCCTAATACCCATGTATATAGATTCCATTTATTTGTGCACTTAAATTAATTCCTTTCTAATCCAGCTTCCACAGCTGCCAAAGACTTCCCCTGAAAGGCATTTTCTTCTAAACTAGTCATAATTCACATCCGGCTCTCATTGGAGAAATGTCTCTGGTGACTTTGTGTCGTAGTTAAAGGTACAGGAGGGTAGTTTTATCTAGTTTCAAAGGGTAAATTATATTGTGGTTTAGAAACAGATACATCTGGTATCTCTTCCCTGTTCTCTCCTGAGATAGTTCCATATAGCGTTTTCTTTCTTTTTGCAATTGGCCAGCTTTCTGATAAAAGAATTTGAACTGTTGAGCATTCTATATCTTTCAGAAGGATAGTATTATTAAAATATTGTTTGTGTACAGACTTCTAAATATATGATAACATTTGCATATCTCATTAACAACCAAGTTGATGTGATTTCCAATCTAAGTAAGGACACATGATTTGATAAGTATACTCATGAGGACAGTGGGGCAGAACTATTGAAATCTATATCATCCAGGAAGGTCTAGGCCACTTTGATCTATTCATATAGTACTTGTCCAACTATGCAGAACACAGCAGATGAGTTTGGGCTAAAATAGAAAATGATATTGGTATAACAACACTAATGTATAATAATTGTAAAGTATTCTCACATATATTACTTTATTTAATCCTCTCAATCCTCCTCTGAGATAGGGAAGGCAAGTGTTATTAGCCACATTTTATAAATAAGAAAACTGAAACTCAAAAAGATTAAGTGACTTGCCTAAGGAAGTCATCCCTGGGTAGAGATAAGATCTAGTTCTCTTTGCCACTGATTAATTACACTCTTTCGTGATGCTATCTCCCTGAGACTAGTAGGATAAGTACTGGCCACAGGGAATCCTCTGAAGTGTGTAGGTGGGTTTTCTTTTAGAAATAAATACTCAACTCAGATTAAGGCTTGAATCTTTTGAGTTTTGATCAAGTACTTACTGTACATCTATATTGGACATTTGCCAGACTCAGGACTAATTCAGTTTTCTAGCTTTGGACCAATTTTTATTTCTCTAAGAGAAGACATTGCCAGACATTAAGAGACTTAAAAACAAGTCAAGTCATTATTATGTTGCCCATTTATTTTTGTCTCAAAACTTTATTATATAATATATCATATGTCACCACACCATTTTCAGTCCTCTGTGAAATGTTTACCTTTCTCATATGTCTAGCTGATCTGGATATTCCAACCTTGGAGGTGGGGTTACTCAGAGAATTGGACATCTGGTTCCAAGGAGAGAGGTGTTCTGGATCTTTTTATAACCTTTGTTAGGTCAGAACTGATTGGCAGCAAACATATCCAAGCATAAGTCTATACTTCATTTGAGGTGGGTTCACGGTTAGGTCTCTATTCTTTAGCAGCAAAGTAAACAGGAAGTCAAAGCAACTTTTAGACAAAGATTTATACTTGGAACTTGGAAAGCATTACATGTTCCATATACTATAAAAAAGTGAAGTAAGAATCCTTCCGAGAAAGGGGCTCCAGATGTTTGTCTTTGTTTCTTTTCTTTTCTTTTTTTTTTTTTTTTTTGCAATTAATGAATTATTATTTAAGGGGCTCCAGATCTTGAATTACCTTATATTAGAAAAATATTTAATAAAAATTTAAAAAATTTCTATGTTTTTTTTCAAAGAAAAAAGTTAAATTTGTAATGAATATTAACACGGAGAATTTGACCAAAGTTTTATAAAACAACTTCGTAAATTATTGCTTGGTGGTGGTACCAGGTAACCAAGTTCAAAAGAGAAAATAAACATCATGCTGGCCAATCTCAGAAAGAAATAATCTTTTTCCTGAACAAACAATTCTCTTTTTGTTCATTACTAAAAGACAGAATCATGTCAATCCAACAAATACATATTTAATTTCTGAGTTTCACTGCTTTTCTTTTCCATCTTCATCACCCAAGAAAGGTTGACATATAATGCCGATTTTACCTTTATGAAAAGTAATAGTATAGATATAGAACAATAACCATTAATAAAAATAATGTTCTATACAGGTGACTCTTTAGTGGATGGCATAGCACAAAGGAAAAGCCAAGGATGGAAGGCAGGGGTAGATAAGCCCTCATGACTGGTGAGTCCACACCTCTCTCATCCCTGTCCGTCTCCCAGCCTTATCAACCTTTGCTTTACTATGGAAGCTCCTGCCCTTCAGTGAAACATTTACACCTTGTATCTTACAAATATATTTTAGATTTCTCGAGGAAAGGGCAGGGGGAATGGAAGGGCATGCATCTAGAGAGAATAATATAAGCAGAGGCCTGGAGATGGAAACGAAAATGTACAGTGAGAAACTGGACTATAAAGTTCATGATGGATCCAGATCTTGGGTCTGAAACACCAGTGCTTAGGAGACTGTACTTTATTGTGTAAGAAAGAGGATGCTATTGTTGTATGCTTTCAAGGAAAGTGAGATTGAAGACTGCGGAGTGAGCTGTGAGCAGTGCAGATGTGGCTGTGAGCCTGAACCAGGAGGTCTCAGTGTGAAGGACACTGAGAAATTGATTTGGCAATGGATGCCCACTGTGCCATTGTCTTCTAGCTGTAAGGATAACAGACTCAAATCAAGGGCGGCTCTTGCCTTCTAGAAGCTTGCTTCTATCTTGAGTTTGGAATTGAAGATACATAAGAAGGGGAAGGTATTGAGCATATTAATGACAGGAAGTCTTTCAAAAGGCCACATAGGGTGGTAATTCTGTAGATTCAGAACTAATTGTATGAGCAGGCTGGGAGGGCACGTCTCCAGGGTGGATTTACACGAACCTGAAACACAGACCAGCAAAGAGCTTAGTGTCTACATTTTTCCTACACTCAACTTTCTCTCAAGTTAGGTCTTAGGAGAAATCATATTGTACTCAGAGCGTTCCTTACACGTAGACTGTGAATAATTTATAGGAATGAGATACTACTAAATTTATCCAATTATCACCTAAAATTAAAACTATCACCTAAGAGAGCTGGAGGCAAGTCTCCCCTAGAAAAGATAACTTGCTAATGGAACCAGATAACCTGATGTTCGAGATGCAGATTTCCTTTTCTCTCAAAAGCATTTCGATGGGCCCTTCCAATATTTGTCTTCTAGAATCTCTGTGCTTCTGTTGCCAATGATCCCTTCCCCTCAACCTCAAATTCTTTCTTTTGATAAATTAGTAAGTAAAGGCAAGTCCCACTTATCAGCATCATATTTCTAAGAATCAGTCTTTCAGAAATAGTAACACAAATCAGTGAAAATATATATACAAGGATGTTAATTGCAGCCTTGTTTGTAACACAAAAATTGGCAATGAGCTACATGTTTATCAGTTGTGGGACTGGTAAATAAAAGATGGTATATTTATTTAAAGGCATACTATGCAACCATTAGAAAGAAAGCATAGAAGAATTTGTACTGGCTTGACATCATAATAAAATGCTATTATAAAAACAAGTTGTATATCAATACGTATATCAGGATTCCACTTTTGTGAAAAAGAAATGTGTGTATATGTGGTTGTTGGCATATGATATATACATATATGGTTACACACGCACACACACACACACACACACACACACACACACACGAAAGGTCAGACAAATAAGTTCATGAACTTCCCACCATGTACGTGCATGGTGGAAAGTTCGCAAACTCAATTCTCTGATATTTTCATGTGTGTCTGTGTGTGTGTGTGTGTGTGTGTGTGTGTGTATGTATGTATGTATGCTTATAAAGCAAATTAAGCACAAGAAAAATTGAGGAAGGAAATGCCATTAAATGCTAATAGTGATTAAACTTGGAGGAGAGATGGAATTGTATGTTGGAGATGATCTGAGACTTTCACCTTTCCTTTATGTGCACACACATGCATACACACAAACATGCAGTAGACTCCTGGTTCCAGTTTACTTTGGGTTTTTTTCTTTTTTAACAACCTCTTTTTTTCCTTCTCCTGTCCAATAGCCCCCCAAAATCTTACAATCTTAAGGAAATCACGATGTTCTAGGATAAATTACTATTCACTGTAGAAATAGATAACTACTATAGAAGTAGTAAAAATTGATGTGGGCGCCTAGGTAACTGAGAGATTGCTTCCAACTGCATGAGGTGGGGAGTTGAAAGACAGTGAAGAGATGGAGAAATGTTATATCTCCCATACCACAGAGACCGTAGGCCTTGCTTTTTGCAAGCAAGCAGCCCACTTTTAAATTGCTTTTAACATTGTTTCCTTGAAGTTACCAGCATGCCTGTGAATTCTATTAGTTGAGGCACCCACCGCCATCTCCCTGACTGCCTCTTGAGTTGGAATCTGCCACAGTTATTTCATGTGAGACTCTGAATTCCACTTTTTGGCTCACCAACTATGTTCACTTTCCCCATAGATCCAGGCAGAGCATTTTGCATGTGACCGTTACCTGATAAGTAGTTGCTGGTCATGGATTATCAGTCACGCTGAGGAAAAGTAACACTGCCTGCTGATCTTTGAATTCTAAAATCTTTCCTCTTTAGAAGGACAAGATGATTGCTTGCAACCCCTCAAGCCCTTTAATCAAGAATAGGGAACCGCCTGAATGCAATGAATTGCCTCTGAAGGCTCCTTTTCTTAAGAATATTGCCAAAAGCATTTACAGAGTGTTTTATGAATGAATGCAGTAGACAACACTGAATGAAGCAAAGTCCTTCCGATCAGGATGGTCCTATAGTTAAACCAAAGCATGCGTGATTGAACGACCCCAACTGGCAATCCTCGCACCCTGTTACAAACAAATGGGACCCGGGCTGCTGCCCTCTCACACTTGCTGGGCGCCACCTGCATCCACCACCTCCCACCATCTATCTCCTCCTTCCCTGGGCTGTACGTGTTTTTGTTAAACAGTGGATCTTGCTATGCTTTTCAGAAAGCTGACAAGGAGCAAGTTGAAAATTAAAAATGGGTGCCGAGAGGCTTTACGGGAGTCTAAATAAACAGCCCGACAGGAAAGACGTGTGGCAGGCTAAGGTTTCAGGCTAGTGGTCAGAGAGAGTTAACAGACATCCATATAACAGAAGGCTGTGTTTGTTTTCCCTGTCTCTGCTCTAGCAAATTTATTGGGTTATCTGTCTTATTTTGACACTTGGGTGTTTAAGGTTTCTGTTCTAGGTGTCTAAAGACATAAAAAAATTATTGTACAGTTTACATTCCTGGCAGAGGCTTTGACATGTGCTAGCTGAAAATCTCCTATCTGCCACTGATTTCGCAGGGGGAAAAAAAAAAAAAGCCCCGTAGAATTGGGTCTTCATAGAGGGTCCAAGAATCCTCTGCAGAAAGCACCAAGAACAAAGGATTTCTTATTTTATTTCTGATCATATCATCTTATAGTCAGTGAAGTGCTGCCACAAAGCCATTTTCTTCTCAGTGTACTGTTTTTATTTACCATGTAATACACAGGAGCATAATCAGTGTCTTACAGAGGGAGGAGAGGTTATTTCCATCAGTGGAACTTGCACTCAATGTAGATCAATGAGATACAGTTTGATTTGCTTTTGAGGCCAGGAATGCACGGTGGTGTTGAGTGACTACGAGGAGTTATGATAATGTACCGTCAAAATATTATAGTCATAGGTGTGGAAATATTGACATTTGACGATTGATGTACTAAGGCACCCGCAAGCAATGTTGATCTATTTCTTCTTTTCAGAATACAAATGTTGAAATAATTTCACTTATAAACGCCTTGTTCATCATAGGTATTGAGGCTGCAGAAACTAGTTAAACGGTGATAGGGAACTTGAAGTTCTCTGACATAAACCTCTTTTCATTCACGCATTCATTCTAGTGCATTCAATGAACACTCATGTATTTAATTGTTAGGAAGTGGGAAGCACACATGGATGTAAGTATAAAGCAGACTGTGATGCTAATGGAAGCTTATAGTTAGTTCTCTCACCGTCTTCTGCAGCAGACAAACTGCTTGGCATAGTCCAGTCACATTTTCATGATACCAGGTGATCAACATTAAGCCAAAGCAAGAAAAACAATTTACAGTTTATTTTTTCCCTAGGGCAAAAAACGTTGCAGCAGCTGAGGCAATCTGAATACATTATTGTTTCTCTGTTCCGTCTTCCTTCTTTGGGTTCTCCATGGCTTTGGGCTGGGACTTGGCAGCTGGTAGCTATAGTCCCTGCTCCTCATAATGCTCTTGGGGAAGTCTTTATCACTCAGGCCACTGGACAAATGGTTTCCTTTTCTTGGGCTCCCTCTCTTTTCATCACCTACAATTTGCATGTCACTTTTACTCATCTCACTATTTGTAAAGACTTCAGTTTTGTGCAAAGTGAAAAGATTTTAGAATCTGTATACCTGAATTTGAGTACAGAAAATGTCACCTAATTGGTGAGTGACTCTGGGCCTTGGTTTTAATCAGTAAAAAGATGTATATTTGTATCTATTTCATAGGGTTGTGAAGTCAACATGTGATCGGGTACTTGAACAGAGCCTGGCTCCTGGCTCTGTTAGGAGTTAAAAAATGCCTGCTCCTCCTTCCTTCCTTAAGTCATACAGGATATGGAGAAATAAGACATTAAGAGAGTCTATATATATATATATATATATATATATATATTTGTGTCAGAGAGACTATATAGTTCATTGCTTTCCTGTTGATTTTAGACAAATGTGGTAAAAATTAATTTTTATTAAAAAATGCATGAAAAATTCATGCTTATACCAGTGATGGAAAGCAACCTAGCAGTTCAGGTTATACTGGGCACATACTATATCCAAGACCTGGAACAAGTTCTGGGAGGGATACAAACAAATGGCACAAAACCTATTTTCTAGTAACTTACGAGCAACTTGAGATAAGATTTGTATAGTAAAAAGTCGAATAGTCATGAAAATAAGCATTTCATGGATATTACTAAGCAACAGGCAATTATTTATTAGATAAGTTTTCTGTCCTGCAGAACTCCTCACGAGGCTTGAATGTCACGGTATACATTAACAGGCTCTAAGAAGGGAAGAGCAAGCAGTTTTCTACACTTACTTGATCATGGAATCACTTAATTTTGTCTTTATGGCAATATTCAGTGTAGAAAGATAAATTGGGGTCACGGAAAATGAATACTAAAGTGAAGAATCAGAACTTTACCCTGAGGCACTGATACTTCTAGAATGGGAAGTGTCATGATTCAAGTGGTTACATGATGTTTTAGGAAGAGTGGGTCACTGGTGGTGTAACATGTTATTGGTAAGACTCAAGAGAAAGGGTGTTTTCAAGTGGAAGGTCAGGATATAAGCTAGATTACAGTTAATTAAGGAGATTGTCGGTTGTGACAGACTTAGTAGGTAGCAGAACACTCTTAACAATCATTCTGGAAGTGAAAACATGAGACTTCACCAAGACAGCTGTAGCTCGAGAGGATTAGAGGATTTTATTCTGGATAGGGAACGCAGGGCATGTTAGCTGATCAAGGGCAACCCACAACAATGGGCAAACCACAGGAATGGCCATGGAAGGAGGGAGGGTAATTGTGAGATCCAGTCCTTGGAAAGGCTGAAGGGAATAGAGTAGACAGGTTAGGCAGAGGAAGCAGCCGGGACACGTGGGAGACAGAGGAAAGAAAGGAATGCAGCCCTGATTTCATAGTGCAGTCAACTACATGTGCCAAGCTAGATTCATCACACGCTGTATTCATTCTGAATTATAAAAATACACTGGTTTCCCCTTACCTGTGGGGGATGTGTTCCAAGACCCCCAGTGGATACCTGAAACCACCAATAGTACCAAGTCTTATATATACTGTTTTTTCCTTTACATACCTTGCCATGATAAAATGCAATTTATAAATTAAGCGCTGTAAGACATTAACAACAATAACTATCAATAAAACAGAACAATTATACAGCTTCTCTTTGGCATTTCCAAATAGTCAGCATCACTACTCATGCGCTTTGGGCCCATTATTAAATAGAATAAGTGAACACAAGCACTGAGATGCCATGACAGTCACTCTGATAACTGAGATGGCTACTAAGTGACTAATAGGCGGGGAGTGTATACAGTGTGAATACGCTGGACAAAGGGATGATTCACACCGCTGGTGGGATGGAAGTGGGGGAGACACGAGATTTCATCATGCTACTCAGAATGGCATGCAATTTAAAGCTTATGCATTGTTTATTTCTGGTATTTTCCATGTCATGTGTTTGAACTATGGTTAAACGTGGGTAACTGCAACCGTGGAAAGCAAAACTGCCGGTAGGAGGCGCCTATTGCAATCATAGAAGTGATGATCTGCAGTTTGCAGACATGGAAACTTGCTCAAGGTCATGTAACTACTAAATGGCAGATCAGGTATTTGAAAAGCATAAAATCCCTAATAACAATCTTGTGCAGACACTGACTTCCAGCACTTCGGCAATCCCGTAGATAAGAAAGGTTTTGACAGTGGCCCGAGATGGGGCAGAGGGTCGCCACCCGCTGTCCCTGGGGTTTAGATCCAAGCATCATCCCCAGGCCACAATCAGGGCCAGTGTGATGACCCTTCAGTCGAAGGTTTTATATTGTCGTGCTAGTTTGCTGAGTTCCTCCGGCAGGAGTGGAAGAGGCTGATTTGTCTTCCTTCCACGACTATGTGTGTTTATATGTGTGTGTGTGTGTATACATGCATATGTGTTTGTGTACTTATGTACATATAAATATGCATAAACATGGATACACGTATTTAACCTAGTTGTGCAAAAGAAAGTTTATTTTCTATAGCTAATTTAAACCTCTTCATGAGCTCTCTGCTCTCTGTGGGGCAGGACACATTTAAGCTTCCTAATTAATGACATCTTAGTCTCTTTCAGAGTAATAGATGACCCTTTGGTGAGTGACAAGAGTTCCCTTGGGAAAGGAGCAGTGTGTCTTGTGGGGATGCGTCTTGTATATCTGTACTCTGGGCCTTCAGCCGGTCTCTACAGTTGGATTCACGGTTATTCTCCTAAGTTGGTCAGGGCTCAGGGACTTTCTATTCTTGAGTTTTCTTTATCTCTGAGAATCTTTTTCACATCTTCCATTTCATCCAGAAGACCTTACTCTTATTCACTTCACCCTTTGCATTGGGGGCGCCCAGGTTGTGTCCCTGGCTCTCTACTTGATACATTCAGAGGCATGAGGGAATAGATAGGTCCTTTTTATGCTCATAGAGCAAAAGAAGGCTGAGATTTTTATTTAGGGTCTCTGTCTACCCAATCCTTGAAGGCCACCACTTCTGCACCATTATTAGGTAACCCCCTGTTGGATTCATGTTTTCTTCAGGAAGATTGTAGTATGTGGCATAACCCTAGTAAGTCAGGATTTCTTTTTCTCTACCTTCCCCCCCAATTTATCTAAGTTTTCTAATTTCTTACTGAGCCCCACCCAAACTAGTTGAATCCTGGGGGCGTCTATATTTCACATGTCTGATCTCCTCCTCTTATTCTCTTTGAATCCCCCTTTCCTTGCTGAAGGACTACTATTCCTCTTTCTTATTAAATGGGGTTTCCCTCAATTTTAGCTTCTCTCTCATTCATTCAAGCTTAATGACTTAACCATAATGGCAGAGAGATGTTTGGAAATACTTGTTGCAAATATAATGCATAAAAGCATTGGCTTATGAATGTCTAATATGTGAAGGTTAAAAATTACCAGTATTTTTTACCTTCAATCAAGTGACAATCAAGTGTCACTACAATCAAGTGACAACTTGATTGCTCACTTCAAATTAATTCAACAAAACATACATACTATGGCAAAAAGCCAAAGAATAGACTTGAGATGAATAAAATAATTCCTGCATTTAGAGAGTCATAATCTTGCAGGGAAGATAAGATTAATACTCAGAGAATGGAAACACTAAAAGCTGTAAGGAGGTAAAAGTCTCATGAGAAAAAAGCTGTGGAATTTGCAGATAGGAAAATTCATATCTGGTTGAGACCAACGAGAAGGACATCTAGGAGATAGCTTTGGAGAGGAGACTGGAAGGATGGCCTATATGGGCACACTGAAATTGGCAGTAGTTAATTCAAGACTTCTCTCCAAGTCTGGTGGAGCAGGCTCGGAAATGGAACACATTCCATAGGTGGCTAGAGTTATAGGGCATGGACATTACCATTTGGGTAGCTGACCTCAGAGCCCAAGCTAAGCCAGGAAAGCAGATGCAGCTAGAAGCGTGCCAATGGACTGCTGGGCAGGGAACGAGTGAAGGAGCAGGGAAGTTCTTACCTTTGAATGAAGAAATGGGAGAAGGGGAAGGTTGTGGATGGAGAAGAGGAATACATACCTTTGGGGGTGGGGAGCATTACCATGGGGTGCCCAGGCTAAGCTTGGTACAATGAGCAGTTAATACAGACGGACATGCAACGGGGTGCAGAGCAGGAAGGGGAGAAATTCTTAGGGCAGGGCTTCAGGTGGCTGGTTAACTGAGTGCTGGGACTAGGGGCTCATATTTTTCTTTCTTGCCTGCCCATTGGACCTTCTGATCTGTATTTTCCACTGTGCCTTTTTCTTTAGAAGGGAATAGAAAGGTCACCATGAGAAGATGCAAAACCTACCCCACACCCAGCTGTGGCCAGCTGTGAATTTACCGATTGCAGCAGGCACCTCAATCTACCATGTCACTTGATCAGCTTGTTTCACCCTTGACTTTAGTGCTTTTCAACACAGGCAGAGGCAGGGTGTGAAAGAAATGTATTTCACTTTCTTTGCCTTTGTCTACAAACGGGCGGGGGAGACAAAAAAACTCAGGAACACCTGAGTCAGCTTCAGTAGCTGGAAATGTAGCAGTTTAACACCAAATAAAGGCCTGTCCAATGGCTGGTGAATCACATTCAATTCCAAAGAAACAATTCTCCAGCCACATCTCCGTCAGTTTTAGAATCAATGCAGGTGATTTATGGTTCCTTAGTGTTGTATTCTCTTTTCAATGTGCTGGGAATTACACACGTAGCTACCATTTACTGCTAATGAGCAGCACACATCCGTCCCTGGGCACCTGGATGGGAACTCATCACTTAGTCTCATTCAGTGGCATGGGCTCTTTCCATGCGAAAGGGGCTCCGTTGCTGGGTCTGGAGCCCGGGTATGCTTGGTGGACAGTGTTAATGCAAAGTGCTGATCATTTCCAGTCTTTTCTTCCCAGGAGCATCAGTGCCTTTTAATTTAATGGTTCTCTGGTGTGTGAAAACCCTTTGGGACACATTTGGTTTTCCGGCCTCAGCACGCTGCTTCAGACAGGAGCTGGATGGGACCGAGGAGAGCATCTGGTTTTCTTTGTTACCATTTGATAAAAGTGAGTCTTGAGTCTGCATTTTTATGGGGACAAAGTCATATTCCAGTGCTTATCACAGAGCCTGTCACCTATCAGAGGCTCCGTAGATATTTATAGAATGAAGGGCATAGAGTGTACGTCTCTTGAAACAAATATTTGGGAATTCTCTGAAGAGTATCTGCTAACGGAGCGGGAAGCCCGTCGGACCGGAGGGATCCTCGTAAAGCTAATCGTTTTCGAATGTTTGGCACTACGCAAGGTCCCGTTCTGACTCCTTAATTTCATTCCTGGCTCAGAGTAATCTTTTAAGGTAAATATTGAGGTCATCCTCATTTTATAGATGAGGAAACTGAGGCACAGAGGGACTAGTGTGACTTGCTTGAGGTCGTACAGCTAGTAAGTGGGGACGACTCTGGGATTTTAACACAGGCTGTCTGCCTCCAGAGGCCCTTCATTTAATCACTGTGTAATAGGGAATTCTCTCAGGCCTCTTCCGTTTGGGTAGTGCGTAGTTTGTATTCCCAGGGTAGTTAAAAGACTAGCTCTGCTTTGAAATGACAAGAAAAACAAAGACATATTTGCAGTCGCCGAGTCCTCAGCTTTCATAGCAATTAGCAACGTAGACGTGAATTCATTTACACAGTTGGTTTCAGACCAACAAAAGTGGAGGCTGACCGTGAGGCAGGGAGAAGTGGGGGTGAGAACAGATTTCTATGCTGTTCTTGAGCCAGATTTTATCTTTTTGAAGATAAAAGTTGCAAAAAGGAGAGAAAAAGAAGGCAGAGCCTCTGAATTGGCATCACTGGTGAAGCTTTTGCCTGAGAGCTAAGCGACTTCTCTGAGGTTACAACTTGAGCCCCAGCCATTGGGGAGAATTCTTGCTGAGACAGACATGTCACTTCATGTCTGCCTTGGGTGAGTTAACCTTCCAGGGCAGCAGAATAATGAGAACCCTGAAAAGGTAATTTTCTAAATGAAACTTTATTTCCCTGGGAAAATACAGCCCCCCACACGAGGAAGTAGATTTAGGATCTTTCCACTAACTTCTGGGATGGAGTGTTTTGCTTGCTCCTAAAAAAATAGTTGTGCAGTGGGATCCAACTAATATCGTTCACATTCTTTAGTAGTCTTTCTTTCCCTAAAAGGGACTTTAAGTTTCATACAAAGCTGAGATGCGGCAGCCACTGAGATTGAGCTCAGAACAAGTAGTCCAAAAACAAAATAATAGGCAAAACATTTGGAATCTGTTTTGAAACTCGACCTAAAATTTCAGGATCCAGAGTCCACAAGGAAAAGAGAGCTGCCTGTTTTGTAATTTGATTTTAAACTACTTTCTAGAAAAGTATTAGGTAAGCCCCAGTATCTCTTGGGAAAACAAGTGGTTCTTAAAAATCTTAAACTGCATGGTAGAGATTTTTATGAATGAGCAACATATGGATTAAATTACCCATATTTGAAAAAAAATCAAAAGACAAAGCACAGTCGGCAGTTTTATTGAGACTCAATTATTTGGAAAATAGTCCCATGATACCTTAGAAATCCCAAATGAAGCTTAGTTTACCAACCATCTTTGAAAGATGAAATTTAGCCATTCATATAAGACCTGTCTCCATTAGAATGTATACAGGATAAGATTTAAAAGAAAAAAAAAAGTCAGTTGATTTTCCTAAATTCTGAGGGATTCCACAGATGAGTGGACATGACCATATATAAATTCCTGGAACTCTCAGGGCTGGAGCCAGCAGGGCAATGTTGATTCTCAGCACCTCAGTCTGTCTCAGTCTCCTTCTTTTTTTCCTTCCTCTTAGTACTAGTTTTGGCAGATAGGCTAAAAACTTAGCTGTTCACTCTGTTCCCTAATTTTGAAACTCAATCATTGTCAATGCTGAATGAGACTCATTTTCTAAAAAATCATCTGTGGTCAATTTACTGTATACATTATGATTCCTGCAGCTATCTCTCATTCCATATACGAAGCTGTGGGGAAACTTCGTTAACTCTGTTTAAAAATCTTGTTACAATTTTAAAACAGTCAGCTCTAAAAACAGTCTAAGCATTTACTGAGCAGTGAATACGAGAATGAGTGAAGGTGCCCAAGGGAAATAAAAAGGTCCCTGATGTATTTTTATTCAGTGTAGAATGGGATAGAAGCCGTAGGTTCTTGGCTTAATGGCCCAAGGCACGTTTACTCCCATATCTAGTGCATGGAGCCAACACATCAAATACCAAATATAGACATGAATATTTTCCAAGACTATTTTGGCATTTCAAACAAACATTATAAAGGCTTAGACACCAAAGGTGTCACTTGAGATTTATAAATCCTTAGGCCCTCTTTACCAGTAAGGGACAGTGACAGGACTTGATCTCAGGTCTTCTGAATCTAAGTCCAGTGCTTTCTCTGCTGCAGGAAATTCCTTAGGCTCGTAAAAATCCTAGGCTCCTGGACTGGCATGAAATATTGAACAGGAATTCATAAAGTGGAGACCGATTACATGTTTAAGTTTTTTCAACTATATAAGTGCTCTTTTAAATAATTAACATGAAAATGCATTAAATTTTATTTTGCCATTTATTATAGACTTTAATTACTGGATGCATTATACATTTATACACATGCAATACAGAACAGGGTTGTCAACACAAAACATCCATGTTATTCTTTGTGGGTGGCTTATGGGATGTTCATGAGTACTTTAGACCACATTCATTATGTGCTTTATACTTAAGCTTTGGAAATAAACCCTGTGTGAGATGTGACTCCATTTACTATAATGTCTATGGATTAGAGAGCATTATTTCAATGATCATAAAACACACCGTTTTCACCAGTCATGCTCAATTTGCCCATCCCCACTTCTTATCTTTAATGCAACTGGAAAGTCCATGATAGCAGATGAAAAGGCTCTAGGGGAAAAGGTGTGCAGATGCATTGTGGGTAAAGGTTCAGTGCTGTTGGTTCCTCCAACGAAGTTCACCTTCTGCCAGACCAACTTGGCCGAGGAAATGAATGTTTCAGGTGATGCTCTGTCTCCCTGTTCTTCTGAATCATTGCCATTGTTCTGTAGTTTTTGGAGAGAGGCCATAGTAAAGGAGCAGAGTGGTGAATATTTTGGGGTAATTTCAGAGTTAAGGCCTCCTTTCTTCTCTTGTGAGAAAATTGGTTTAAATTCATCTAAAGAACCATTCCAGGGAACATAATGTAAATGTGAAGTGTGGAATGATTGTTTTTGGCGGTCCATAATCACTCATGCTGTTCTTTTGCCTTTGCATAGACTTTTCTTTCTTCTTGGCATGACTTCTCCGCTTTTTCATCCAGCTATTCCTCATCATCTTTCAAAACTCATTGTCAGCACTACTTCCTTCAGGAAGGCTCTAACCGACCAGATCTGGTTTAGATACCTCTCTTCCAGGCCCCTACTGGGCATAACTTTGTGGTAGGATTTAGTCATTTTATAATAATAGATTTATTTGTCTGTAAGTACCAGAAATAGACCTCCTGGGGACAAGAATCACGTAAGTTCATTCTAAATGCCCAGTCCCCAGCCTAGAGTCTGGCCCTTCGTGGCTCTTTAATAAATGTTTATTGAGCGGCTAATAAATGAGTGGCTAATGGGGTGCTGCTGAATACCCAACCCCAATTACGCGTGGAAACCAAGAAGTGTTGCTCTTTCCTAATTATATTTCAAAACATCGCCTTGCCTTTGGAAAAAGAAAAACAATCATATTCCCCAACACAATAAATGTATGAATGTAATTCTGAACCTGGAGCTCAGAGTTTCATCCACAGAAAAATGTTCTAGGATTTAAAAATGTTTTAAATATAAAACAGTTGAATAATCATATCAACTTAGCAAAATTGTTTGATTGGAGCACATATTTTTTCATCCTTTTTTGCATGTTTATAGACTTCTGTGTAGTTGTAACCCTGCTAAGTTATCACTTAAGGGGAGATATGATCATTTATTAAGCATCTTCCATATCCCAGGTACAGTGGATAAGCTCTACTTATGTTATGTCAGTTAATACTTACAACGACCCCTGTGCTAGAGTTGTTATCTTCATATTTCAGATAGTGTGGCCCAGGGGAAGCTAAGCAGTAGTCTAATAAGTAGCAGAAACAGGATTTGAATGGACACCTGGCTGACTAAAGCTATTAAAAATTTTAATTAAATTGAAATTAATTAAAAATTCAATTAAAAGTAAAAATAAAAAATAATTTCATTTGGTCAAATTTCTGGGAACGGATTTATTGGGCTGAGTGAAATTTGTATGCTTTTTTTTGTAATAAGAATTATCACCAGCAATAACTATTTTTTTTTTTTTTTTTTAAGATTTGATTGGGGAAGGGGAACAGGACTTTATTGGGGAACAGTGTGTACTTCCAGGACTTTTTTTTTTTTCCAAGTCAAGTTCTTGTCCTTTCAGTCTTAGTTGTGGAGGGCGCAGCTCAGCTCCAGGTCCACTTGCCATTGCTAGTTGCAGGGGGCGCTGCCCACCATCCCTTGCGGGACTCGATGAGTTGAACTGGCAACCTTTTGATTGAGAGGACGTGCTCCAACCAACTGAGCCATACCGGAGCTCAGCGGCAGCTCAGCTCAAGGTGCCGTGTTCAATCTTAGTTGCAGGGGGCGGAGCCCACCATCCCTTGTGGGACTCGAGGAATTGAACTGGCAGCCTTGTGGTTGAGAGCCCACTGGCCCATGTGGGAATTGAACCGGCAGCCTTCAGAATTCAGAGCTCGGAGCTCGAACCGCCTGAGCCACCGGGCCGGGCCCCCTTGTATGCTTTTTAATGGTTGTTGCTAAATTAGTTTCCAAAAGAGTTGGAAGAATCAATTTACAGTCTTGCCCACCATGCTGCAAATTTCTCAAAGGAAGAGTTTGTGTCCAAATCTCCCTAATCTCAAAACCTAATACAGAGTTGAGCATGATGTAGTTTCTTAACAGATGTCTGCTGAATGAATTATCAAATAAATGACCACTGCAACCAGCATTATAAATTTTCTTTGAAACCTACATAATATGGTGCCTGAGAAGTATATAAATCTACAAAAGGGCAGATAGGTTTCTTGTCCCTGAATAAAAGGAAAGAGATGACCCCTGGTAAAGCAGATTGGCTCTGTTGAAAAAGTAGCTGATACCGGTACTTTTGCAAACAACAAAAAGTATTCTTCTCCAGTTCTGCATCTAAGAATTTAGTGAATCACTTTCCAAAATACGTGATTTGAATAAACCCCAGGCTGCCTAGTGTCCCAGACTCAGCATGTTGGTGCAGTTAGACACAGAGTCCAGCAAGCAAAAGTCACTTGGATGTAGTTAGAGGCTTCATTTGAAATTTTCAAAGGAAATTAATGAGACTCTAACAACATTTTTGAAAATTCTCCTCTTTCTCTCTTCTCTAATTTTCTTACATCTCAGCAGCTCTCATCTCTACCTGTCACTAAATCCCCATTTTCAAAACTGTACACAAAATTTTACTGGACACTTTAACCCAAGGCCCCTATTTCCGTCCTTTCTTGGAGTCCCAGTGGATTCACCTCTCTTGCAAGTAGCTGCAGGGCTTTCTGCCTGTGGTTCCCCAGCCTCCATGACCCCAGACCTCTCTTCTTCTCTTAGAAGTATATTTCTTTTTCTGCTTGTTTTCCTTCCCTTCCTTCCCTTCCCTCCTTCCTTCCCTCCTTTCTTCCTTCCTTCTTTGTTTCCTTCTCTCCCTCCTTCCTTCTTTCCTTCCTTCTTTCTTTCCTTTCTTCTTTCCTTTCTTAGGGAAATTCTCCTAGAGAAATTTTGCTTTAAAAAAAACCAAAAACTTCATCATATGTAGTTCTTTTAAAGTTGAGTTATAGGCAGTATTTAGAATCAATTTATTGACCTGAAGCATTGCTTCTCAACTTATACTAAAATTGTCCTGTGGCCTCACCACCATTTGCCAACTTTTCTATAGGTCGTTTTCTTGAATATGCTTCTTGCTCTCCATTCCCACAACTTCAGCTCTCCTTTATCATAGGTTTCATGGAGGCTATGACAAATATCTGTCGATCATTAGATCAGTTCCCTAAAGTCTGGCCTCCATTTTCTGCTCCTGTTTTCTTTCATCGATATCCCCTTCTCTTTACTTCAGACACCTTCAGCTTTCTGGCAGTTTTCCCTCTGTCAACACAGAGAAGATTCTAATAGAATTTGTCTTATTAGGTTAAGCTGAAATTCACATTCAGATACTTCTCATAAGTATTTGTCTTTAAAACTCTCTCTGACCCATTTGTGAAATTTAATCTCTTGAATTAGGCTGACCGAGGTTCTGCTCAGTTGTCTGTACCATTTGCCTAAGTTATACAGTTACCCCAACTCAAATTTAGTTTTACTTGTATGATCTTTAAAGAATTGGGAAGTGACATTATAACTTTTGCAATGTATAGAAATAAATATAGGCATAATGACATAAATTAAATCTATAGTTACTATGTTTTGTGTGTTTTGGGAAAATATTAAAATTATTATCATCATCTATTGCGTTTGTTACTTTAGGCATTTGAAATATGAAGGAAGTTTGACAGCTTAGAGAAACTGGTATATTTGCTTTGTGGTTTTAGTTTGCAATATGTAATTATTATTGGGTTTGTAGTTTTTTAACTTGAAAAAAGTAAGAATATGATTAGTTTTGTAAACAGTGTTGTCTATTTTATAAAACTGATTTTTTTTTAACATTTAAGATTTCTTTTACTAGATCTATAGAAGTTTTTCTTGTAGGGTTTGTAAGTCTGCCCTGTCAGGTATTTTCTGTTTGTGAGAGAATTAGCCATACAAATTTGAAATGTGAATCAGTCAGAGTTCAATCTGAGAATCAGATCCAGTAGGAAATGTGTTTGTATATTTGTGTGTGTGTGTGTGTGTGTGAGAGAGAGAGAGAGAGAGAGAGAGTTATCAAAAGAAATTGGCTTATGCTATTGTGGGGGCTGGCTAAGCAACTCTGAAGTCTGTAAGGCAGGTTGTTGTGGGGGGCGGGGGAGGGGTCAATTATTAATAGACTGGATCCATAAACATGGGCCAACGCTTTGTCCACAGAAAGAATTTCATTTTTACTCCTGTGAAAGCCTCAGCCCTACTTTTAAGACCTCCCAACTGATTAAGTCAGGCTCACCCAGAATAATCTCCCTTACTTAAAATGAACTGAATAAGGGTGCTAATTACATCTGCAAAATCCTTTCACAGCAGCACCTAGATTGATGTTTGGTGAATTAACTGGAGGACTGTAGCCTAGCCAAGCTGACACATCAAAAACCATCACAAAGTGTTTATGACATTTTCATTAATTTGTAAGTAAGTTGCACCTTTAGTGGGATATAATCTGTAAAATTTATAATTATACATAACACAAAGTAAAAGTAAAAGTTATTTTTTTCATTTTAGATAGAATTGCTAGTTTTCTAAACAGAATGACACAATTTATAAATTGAATGTACAGACATGAGAAGAACCCAGGTTTTTCGTATTTATGACTTTAGCAGTTATAATGACCTGAATAGCTGCAAATAGTCTTTTATGTGAACAAAGCTTTCCACATAACGTGAAAAGGAAAACCCTCAATTGAAAGAGACTGGCAAAGTAGAATTGGATAGTGCACAAGTGTCCTCAGGACTGACATACAGTATGGGAATTATAGAAAATGGAATTCAAACGACTATGGAATAAGATTTGAGACCTTTAAAAGATATTGTGTCAGTATTTGATAATGATAATGATTAAAACATTTATAATCTCATGATCCATGTGGACCAGTCTCAGAGCTCTGTCATGGTAAAAAAAATTCTAATAATATCCATCAATCAAAAGAAATTTCAAAATAACTTGAGGGTTTTACTTGCTTTTCTTGATGCAATAGTGGATCACAGTAACACTTCTAAAAGAATCTCTCTTTTGTCTATTGTCTAACTCCCTCACACAGCACTTCTGCAATTCCCTTGCAAATATTAATAATTCTCTGTCCTTGCCTGCATATCGGTTTTTCTTTTCCCCTTTCTTCTGTATGGGAAAGCTCCAAGTAACTGTTCTAACCCAGGAGGACTCTCCTTGGAGGACCAGGGAGATCTAAAGACATCGGAATAGGCAGAAGGGAGAGGCGGTGAACACTCATCCACTGGAAAACTTAAAGTGAGAAAAGAAAAGCTAAAATGTGTTCAGTTATATAATAGGAACACCAATTACACTTAATTATGTAAACTGTTTACCATTTATACCTAATTACAGCACAGTCATGACTATGCATTCCATTACCTGTGTATGTCAGATTAACACGAGCTAAATTCTATTCTATTACAACATTAAACCTGTATATTCAGTCCACCTCAACTGACTTCTTCTTTTACACAGTGGTCCACACACGCTGTGTGGTCATCTTCTTATCAATTTAAAACGTTTAGAGGGACCCTTGTCTAGCTTCTAACTGCCACATCTCTGAACTTTTTGCAATAGTCTGTTGTAAGGGGCTCTCTCGCTTTCAGCCTCTCTCCCTTTCCAGTGTGTTATTCCCACTGAAATACAAATAATCAAAAGTCACCAGTAGCTCCCAGCTTTGTCTCATCACATGAAAGCTCCCGAATCTTGCTTTTTAAGCCTTTGACTTCTTTTAAACCAAACTGTGTTTTTCTTTAAACAGGGAATCAGTGTGGGGCATCTTCCTTTAAGAACTCAAGCCTTTCCTAAAGGAAGCTGAAGTGTGAAGTTTTGTTTTCCAAGGCATATCTTGACAGGTGTCATTTTTCCTCTGTTCTAATTCTTTGTCTACTTTGGATTCCTTGTCTGCTTTATTTGCCTCTGGTTCAGTTCCCAAGCCAGTCCTCAAGGATGAGCAATGGGGAAACGAGATGTGGCGCAGAAGCGGGGCACCCAGTCTGGAGTTGACCACTGATAATGGGATAAAGAAACTGCTTTCAACGGTAGGATGATGTTGTGGCTTTTGGGGATCACCTTGCATGGAATAATGAAGGAGCCATGAGCCTTTGCTCCCATTGTGTGTTCAGGGGCACGTATTGCCTCCTTTTCAAGCAAGCCCTGCTTTGAACTGCAGGATCTCCTTCTATAAACAGGAAGTGTCTGGACCAGTGTACTTGTAACAGAGACTAAATTCTGGAAGACAGAAGAAATCTCAGGCTATTGTTCCTTCTTGTATTTTTTGTTGTTGTTCACGGATGCTTTCAGACCTGTGCCCCTCTGTCCCTGCAAGGAGACCAGGACACGATAGGTCGTGACAAGGCAGGAGAGTCTCACCGGGGCAGGGAACTGAGGCTGGGTTTATTACCAGGTGTGGTACATGATATCCAAAAGGCGGAAGTGGCCAAAAATAGGACAGGGTGAAAAGTCGTAGGTAATGTTTTCCACCTCTGCTGCTCTCACACAGCTCTAAGTCACTATTGCCTTTCATATAGACTCTAAAACAACTGTTTCCTAACTGACCTCTCCATTTCCATTCACATCCTACAAAACCTTCTCCACACAGCAGCCAGAGTGGTGGTCTTTGTAAAGCACCAATCACATCATGGTTTCCCTTGCCTAAAACCCTCCCTGTGAACCTACAGACCTTACAGGATCTGATTTATGCCTGCATTTCCCACTCACTGTGCTTCAGCCACTCTAGCCTTCTCTGAACAAGCCAAAGCCTTTCCTGTCTTAGGCTGTTGCACATGCAGTGCCCTCTGCCTGGAAGGCTCTTCTCCTAGACAGCTCCCTCCTGAATTCAGGACCTCAGCTCAACTAGATTCCCTTCTCTTTCTATCATTCTCTATTATGTCGCTCTGCTCTATTTTCCTCATAACACTGGGCGCTTGGGAAATTATCTGTGTCTTTTATTTATTTCTCCTCTGTCTCTTTTCTGTGATTTAAGTTGAGAGTAGATTTCTCATTTGTCTTGTTCCCCATGGTATCACCAGTGTCTAATATAGAGTTTGCCATAGAGCAGCAGTTTTATAAGTATTTAAGAAATCAATAAGATATTCCTGGCACAGAATTATAAGAATTATACATAGGACAATTGGGTTGCCGTAAAGATGACAAAGGTGTATGGCTGAGGACTAAGCTTTAGATTCGAAGGGAACGTATCTCTTCATGGCAGCTTCAAGTTAACCGGACTTGAAATTGCAGACCATTGCTAAGAAATGTTAACCTTTTTTTATTGTTCTAAAATATACATAATATAAAATTTACCATTGGTGACATTTATTACAGTCATACTGTTGTGTAACCATCACCTCTGTCTAGTTTCAGACCATTTTCGGCATCCCCAAGGAAACCCCATAACTATGAAGCAGCCACTCTATTCCCCTCTCCACCTCCAATCCAGAGTAATCACTAATCTACTTTCTGTCTCTGGATTTGCCTATTCTGGATATTTTATATAAATGGAATCATACAACATGTCATCTTTTGTGTCTGACTTCTTTCACTTAACATAATGTTTTCAAAGTTCATCCATGTTGCAGTATATATCAACACTCCATTCCTTTTTACGACTGAATAACACTCAGTTGTATGGATCTACCGCATTTTGATTACCCACTCCTCAGCTGGTGGACATTTGAGTTGTTTCCACCTTTTGGCTATTGTGAATCATGCTGTATTAATGTTCTTGTACAAATTTTTGTTTGAACAACATTCTTTTGGTTAAGTACCAGGAGTGGAATTGCTCAGTCACATAGTAATTCTACATTTAGCTTACTGTGGTGGTTAATTTTATGTGCCAACTTGACTGTGTCTTGGGGTTCCCAGATATTTGCCTAAATATTATTTCCGAGTGTGTCTGTGAGGGTGTTTCTGGATGCAATTAGCAGTTGAGTCGGTGGACTCATTAAAGTGGTTGCCCTCTCCAATGTGCATGGGCACCATCCAATCTGTTGAGGGCCTGAATAGAACAAAAAGGTGGAGGAAAGAGGAATTCAGCTCTTCCTGCCTGATGACTGAGCTGGAACATTGATCCTCTCTTGTTCTCTGTGCTCCTGGTTCTCAGGCCTTCGGACTCGGGCTGAATTACACCACGAGCTTTCCTGGGTCTCTAGCTTGTAAACAGCAGATCATGGGACTTCTCAGCCTCCATACTCTGTGAACCAATTCCATATAATAAATTTATATATGTATATATATCTTACTGGTTCTGTTTCCCTAGAGAACCCTGACTAATACACTTATTCAGGAGCTACATGTTTTTTCATAATAGCTACACTATTTTATATTTCCACAAGCAGTATATGAGGATTCCACATCAGGACATTATCTTTACCAACTCTTGTTTTTTAAATATTTTTGGAGTTTTTACAAAAATTATAGCTATCCTTGTGGTTGTGAAATGGTATCTTATTATAGTTTTGAATTGCATTTCCCTAATGACTAATAATATTGAATTATCTTTTATATGCTTGTTGGCCATTTGCATGTCCATTTATCTTAGAAAGAATGTCTACTCAAGTCCTTTGACCATTTTTTAAATTGGTTGTTTGCCTTTTGTTGTTGAATTGTAAAAGTTCTTTATATTCTAGATACTAGATCCTCTCAGATAAATGATTCACAAGTATTTTTTTTCAGTCTGTGGATTGTCTTCCCTTTTTTTTTTAAATTTATTGGGGTGAAAATTGTTAGTAAAATTATATAGACTTCAGGTATACAATTCTGTATTACATCATCTATAAATCCCATTGTGTGTTCACCACCCAGAGTCAGTTCTCCTTCCATCACCATATATTTGATCCCCCTTACCCACATCTCCCACCCCCTACCCCCCCCTTACCCTCTGGTAACCACTAAACTATTGTCTGTGTCTATGAGTTTTTGTTTCTCATTTGTTTGTCTTGTTCTTTTGTTGTTTTTGGTTTATATACTACATATCAGTGAAATCATATGGTTCTCTGCTTTTTCTGTCTGACTTATTTCGCCTAGCAGTATACTCTCAAGATCCATCCATGTTGTCACAAATGTTCCTATATCATCTTTTCCCTTTCTTGATAGTGTCCTTTGATGCACAAAAGTTTTTAATTTTGATGAAATTTATTTTATCTATGTATAATTTGTTGCTCATGCTCTTGGTGTCACAAGTAAGAATCTTTTGCCAAGTCCAAGGTCATGAAGATTTATCCCCATTTTTTATTCAGAGTTTTATGTCATTGGTCTAATTATTTGGTCCAAATATTTTCATTATTGATAATTTTGGTAATTTTTGTTTATGATGTGAAGTGAGGGTTAAGCATCATTCTTTTGCACGTGGATATCCAGTTGTTTCATAATGATTTGTTGAAGGTATTATTCTTTTCCCATTGAGTAGTCTCAGCACCCTGTTGAAAATCAATTGACTATAGATGTATGGATTTATTTCTAGACTTTCAATTATATAGAAAATTTTACCTTTTTTAAAAGGATACACTGCAAATACATTTTGAGATCCTGGAGAAAGAGGATCTCAAAATGAAAATTCCAGGCTATCTTTTGAATGTTGTTCTAATTAATCTGGTTTTAACACATTAGAGGAATGCAGCCCAATAGTCTAATTAATGATAATTACTGTAGTTTGGGATATATGATAGTAATATGATTAGTAGTAGCAGCAATGGGAATTCTAGACAGTCCCTATTTACATGAACCGCAGCAGTCTTTTAAGACATATAATCCAATAATAAATATCAGGTTCATGTTTCTCTCAGTGCCTGAGTATCTTATCTGGCTACATTCAAAGATGACATCTCCTTCCACCAGTCTCTTCACAACCCTAAGAACTGAAACATAGACAGAGGAGAGAAAAAGTATGTGGAACATAATACATAATCATTTCTAAAACACATGAATCAACTGTCTTTCCTACCCTTCCTTTCGTGAACACTTAAATGGCTGACCTGGACCTTGGTGATGTGGGTCTGCTGAAATCAATCTGAGATCACACTATTTCACTTTACGTGGTTTATATGTTTATTCCTATAGCAGACATTATTTATTGAGTTTCAGGCCCTGAGTGGATTCTGGGACTGCAAGAATCTAAGAGATATTCCCTATGTTTGATTTATTAACTATCTGATGAGGACATAGGTACATAGACATAGAGCTGTGCTATAATGTCATAAAGACCTCACTAAATGCTATGTACAAAATGTTCAGATAGCATGGAAGAGAGTGATTAACCCTGTCCAGTGTGTTATAGTTTCTCCATTAGACATACGAGGTCTGACAACTAAGTTTGCAAACTCATTCTAGAAAAAGTGCTACACTCCTCATTGCTGAATATCACTACAGTCATCTTCAAAGTACTCCCCTTGGGAAGCTATGTACTGATGCCAGCGCTTTGTCCACCCTTCAAAGCAATTTTGGAACTCTTTTTCTGGAATGGCCATCACAGCTGTTATCATATTACCATTGATGTCCTGAATGTCATCAAAATGTCTGCCTTTCAATATCGTTTTTATCTTCAGGTAAAGAAAGAAGTCATTGGGGGCCAGGTCAGGTGAGTAGGGAGGGTGTTCCAATACAGTTATTTATTTACTGGCTAAAAACTCCCTCACAGACAGTGCTGTGTGAGCTGGTGCATTGTCGTGATGCAAGAGCCATGAATTGTTGGTGAAAAATTCAGATCCTCTAACTGTTTCACACAGCTGTCTCAGAACTTCCAAATAGTCAAGTTTGTTAACTGTTTGTCCAGTTGGTACAAATCCATAATGAATAATCCTTCTGATATCAAAAAAGGTTAGTGACATCGTTGCAACAAAGTTTGCAAACTTAATTGTCAGAGCTTGTGGCTCCTTGAGGGTGAGAACTCCCTCTCTTCATCTTTGTGCCTCTATTTCTGAGAAGAATTTTTGAGCATTTAGTGCTCTACAAATGTTTGTTAAATACATGGACAAGTTAGGACTTGAATGGTGAATAGAGTTTTCCATGCAGAAAAAAGGAGAATAGGGGAATTCTAAGCTGCAGGAAGAGCATGTACAAGGGCCTGGAGGCTTAAGAGTGTGATCCATCCATTGAATGACAAGTCATGGCAAGAGTCTGCGGGTACAGAGATAGAAGAAGGTGAGGATGAAAAGCAGCAAGTGTTATTTGTAGGGAGCCTCAAATAACACTAAAGTTTGGAGATTATCCTACAGGGTGTGGGGAACTATGGATTATATATAAGCCCAGAATGGTGGCAGAAGGGGGAGACACAAATAGTTACGTGAAAACGTATCTGTATTTTACATTTTACTTGGGGAGCACACTAGAAAGTGGATTTGGGGTGGGGGGGATAGACAGGGAGACTATTTAGGAAACTATTATAGTCCAATGGAAGGTTGAGGAAAGCCCTGAACTAGTGAAATGTCGGTGTGAATACAGAGAAAAATGATGGTGCCAAGGATATTTTGAAGGTGGAATTGGCAGGATTAATTGTCAGGAGTGGAGACTGGGTTGTTGAGGAGTGAGGCCAAATTTCTCGTTTGAGGAACTGTGTAGATTATGAAACCAACAGTGGAAAGGGAGAATAAGAAGGGCAATAAGACCGAGCCATACAGATGGGGAGAATGGTAAAGATGATGATAGAGCAGTGAAAAGATTTATAACCTGATTGAAAAATCCAAACCCTGGGTCCCTTTATGTCCCTATTAATGGCAGGTCCAAGGAAGAGAACTATTCAGATCATCTGGCAAAAAGAAGGCTTTTTATAATCTATGGTTTTGACTTTCCTGTCCAGGGTTTTTCAATAATAGTGATAGTCATCTGAGTCTTGTAAAAAGATCGTGTTCATTTGAAGAATGATGTTAAATTACCATATTGGGGCTTACTGTTCTCCTTTTCTTGCCATTTTACAGTCTTTATTCTTTGGTTCCAATTCTATTCATCATTAAACTTGTTATTAAATATTTAATATTAACAATAGCTAGCATTTCTATGCTCCTGGCACTATGTTATATACTTTATATATATCATTTCAGTCGTTTGAGGTAGAGGAAATGGTTTGTTATGATTCCTATTTGACAGAATCTGAGTCTCACACAGGTGAGGTGACTTGTTTAGGCCCACAAGACTGAGTGACAGAGCCAGGTCTTGAATCCGGTTCCTCCAAGTCCATAGTCCACATTTCAGCTATTAGGCCAATGTTTTTAAAACTGTTTGTCACGACTCATCAGTGAATTGTGAAATCAATTTAGTATCAATCAGCACTTAAACAAATAAAACAGAGTAAAATTTTAAAATATCAACATGCACTGCACATTTTAAGGTTAAGTATTGTCTTGTAAGTTCTCTCTCTCTCTCTCTCTCTCTCTCTCTCTCTCTCTCACACACACACACACACACACACACACACACACTCACAACTAGGATTGCCCAGTTTGAGTTAGAAAAGCCTTTCAGTTTGGGATACAAGAAAATTTCATGAAAGAGGTGATGTTTTTATTGAAACTTAGAGGATGGTAGAATTTAGGTAGACAGAGAAAAACCAGGTAATTCCAGAAGGATGACTCTTATATTTCACACAAAGAAGGTATGTCTCTTGAATCTTATCCTAGGGATTATATTTTGGAGACTTTAAGCAAAATCAAAACATTCAAAGAATGAAATTCGCACTAAAAACCTATTTAGTGGGCATTCATTTAGTTTTGGCCGCTTAGCATTCTCATCCTCTTCCTAATAGAATTCTCATGTTCTTTGGGATATTAGCTGTCTGATTGGGGAAAAGATTTGGGTGCTAATAGGGTGACCATTTGTCCTTTGGTTAAGGACCTGCCATGGGACTAAAAATGGTTTCAGTTTATTCATTCCCATGCCTGCTGTCTGGTATTGCTGCATTGCTGCTGCCTCATCCTTCAGACCAGTGTGGTTAGAATCCCCGGTGGTGTGTGTTCCCTACTCTTCTGTCCTTCTCTCAGCTCCCGTCACACTTCTAATAAATTTCCTTCATCTTAAGTTAGAACCTAATTGGAACAATGAATGAAGTCTTTTCTTATATTATCTTACCAAAAATCTCCACAACGTGCTTAATATTAAATATATTACAGAGAAGTAAACTGAGGCTCAGAGGGAAGCCCTGCCCCTGAGAAGAGATGGAACTGGGGTTTGAACCCGTGTCTTATTAAGCACAATGTTATTTATTTTTTCCATCATTGCAGGCCGCCTCTCCAGAGTTGGATAAGCTTTTGGGCCTAGAAGATTTTATGATTTTAAGGAGTCCTTAGTTGTTGTTAAAATAAACAAAGAAATAGAAACAATTGCCTTCATATAAAAAGGATTTCTTGACAGACAGTGTTAGACGTAAACTGAAGTTTCCTGATTTCAAAAAAAAAATCAAAACTACTCAATAAGACTGAGAGCCCTCTCCATCTTTCCAAATATTTATTAGGGATTCTAGGCAGAGGCCTAGATAATTAAGAGGATTAAAATGAAGGGTGAAGGAGAGAAGAAAGTGTTCCCTCAGGCAGAATGGGAACTAGAGCAGTGGGAAAATGTTTCCCGAGAAAGCAGAAAACGTGAGCAAAGCAAAATTAATTTTAAAGACATCAAGAAGAGAGAGGTTGGGTTGAGGTAGAGAGAATGGGAAGAAGGCAAGTAAAATCTATAGAAGAAAACAAACCAGGGAAGGAATGAAGTTTGGTCTGGTTTTAATTTATGTCCACTGGCAAATAAATCCTTGAAAGCTGTTCTCAGCATGGATATTCCCTCTGTCATGTAAGTAACTGAAACCCATTCAGAATGCATTTTTTCCTCCTCAAATATGATACACCCTGTAGACAGAGGCAGCATTAATAAAGTTCCCTGCCTCTGGCTCCTCATTCTCCCTGCCCTCCCCCCACCCCCACCCCCGCCCACCCCCTAACACCTTCTGTTTCTGCCTACAATTCAGAGCTGGTATAATTAGGGGAATTAAGGACATTCATGAACATGAAATATATGTGTGTTTAATTGTGCTTCCAAGCCCAAAAGATAAAGATGAGCCAGTGAATGAGCAAAATTCCTCTTCTAAGATTTTGTTGAAAACTTTTGATCCTTAAAGACTCACCCATTTCCGGCACTTTTCCTAACTTTGGGGTGAGGATGAAAGAAAAAGTCTGTTTAATTGTATCAATTGGGTTCAAACGTAGTTTTAAAATTTTATTTGCTGAATTCTCAAAGGAATTTGGAGACGATTAGATAAGTATGTATGGTGGAAGTTTCTACAGAAAGTTAACCTTGTTGATTGACTGCTATGGATAAATTGGTGGAAATGGGAAGATTAAGGACAATTACCTGATAGAAATTTAACATCTAGAAAAGAACTACAAGAGAAGAAGATGAATAATCTGGTAGAAAAATGGGTGAAAGCCGTAATCAGGCTTTCACAGAAGAAGAAATACAACTGTTTTCATAAACATATAAAGAAATGCTGATCCTAACCAACATTGCAATTTGACACCACAGAAAGATACGTTTTCATACGCACCAACTTGTCAAAAATTAAAAACTCAGACAATAGTAAGAGATGGTAAGAATGTAGAACAACAGGACCCTCCTACAGAGTCTGAAGCAGTGTAAAGCGGTTGAATCACTTCCGGAGGAAGTTTGGTATTGCCTACTAAGCAGTGCAGTCTACTCTATCCATGAGAGCCCTTAGCATATGAATCATAGTCATTTTAAATTCCCAATCTGATCATTCCAACATTCCTGCCATATCTGAGTCTTGCTCTGACATTTGTTCTGTCTTTCTAAACATTGTCTTCTGCCTTTTAGTATGCCTTGTCATTTTTTCTTGATAGCTGGATGTGATGTACTGGGTGAGAGGAATTACTGTAAACAGGCCGTTAGTGATGTGGTGTGAAGAGGGGAATCATTCTATAGTTCCATTATGAGGTCTCCGACTTTTAGTGAGTCTGTACTTCTGGACCGACTGTGAACTTCACAAGTGCTTCTCAGTCCCCTCTTAGGTGGGACAGGATGGTTAGCATGGGCTGGAGTTGGATATTTCCCTTCCTCCATATGGAAGGCTAGAGCCAGATGGAGTTGGGTCTTTCCCTTCCCTCAGGTCAATTTGGCTCTGATAAAACCACACACAATGGGATTTATAGATGATGTAATACAGAATTGTACACCTGAAATCTATGTAATTTTACTAACAATTGTCACCCCAATAAATTTAATAAAATAAAATTTAAAAAAAAACACCAAAACAAAAACACTGCAGGTTAGGCTGTGGTTAAAGTTTGTCCTGAGGGCAATAGAACAAAACAGAATGATCTGGTCTATTTCAAAACGGTTACTTTTCTCCCCCTCCTGCAGGAAGCAAAAGAGGATTTTGTTTGTTTGTTTTCTGATATTCACTCTGAGAACCTGGTTGAGTTTCAGAAGTATAGGGGTCCTTCCCCACCCCCTCTTCCTGATGACTTAGTACTCCTGGAGTTTTTGACTCTGACTTGTCCACACTGAGCTGCCAGGAATTTACCAATTATAATTCTGGTTATCGTTCCCTGGCACTTGTTCCCAGAGAGATTCCTGTTCTGGAATAAGTTGTGATTCTCTGTCTGCCTGTGGGTCTTTCCATTTTTGGGGGCGTCGGTCTGCCCTGTGACCTAACTTCTCTTGAGATCTAAGAAGAGTTGTCCATTGTTCAGTTTGCTCAGCTTTTTTCTGTTGTTAGGATGAGTTGCAATTTCCAAGCTCCTTATAGGCTGGACCAGAAACTGGAAGTTCCACAGTCTTTTCTTAAAAAAGAAAGTTTTAAGTCAATGAAACATGGAAGGCCTGTCTGATGATCAAAGTGAGTCTAGTCAGAATTTTTGCACTGATGGAAGAAGACATTTCTGTTTAATGCGGCTATTGGCCTGTGTGACAACTAGTGTGGCTCACCTCTCTGGGGCCATATAGAGACCCCGAGATGCTGATGACTCAGCCCACTGCCTGCCCACCTGGTAAAGGTAGCAGCTCTGTTCCGGTGGAAATTTCCCTGGGCCTGGAAGTCTTTGTCCCTCTTTCTCAGGGTGCAGCATTGCTGTTGAGGAAGCATGTGGGATATATGAAAGGATTAAGGCCCTGCCTCTGTGAATGTTCAGATTCCCTTCCTGCTTGGGCCTTGGTGAACATGGGAGCACTGGTGGAGAGAAGTGTTGCCTTTTCCATTTTATGAGGTTCTCAAAATAAAAATAATGAAGTGACAATACAGGGTTACACAAATTGTACATTTTAAACACTTAAATTGAACAAATTAACATT
Organism: Rhinolophus sinicus; assembly: GCF_036562045.2. Taxonomy (NCBI): domain Eukaryota; kingdom Metazoa; phylum Chordata; class Mammalia; order Chiroptera; family Rhinolophidae; genus Rhinolophus; species Rhinolophus sinicus. The sequence goes on from NC_133754.1 coordinate 125,297,206, forward strand.
TTTCACCCTGAGAAAATATAATGCAATATGATGTTGACATGATTATTATAATATTTATTAAAAATACCAGTGCAGATTGTATAAGCAACCTTTTAGACCAGTAATAGGACTAGTTTTAAGTCATGTGATTAAAATTGTCACAGTGTATCTCTGTGACTATACGTAGTCTCAGTTGACTAGAGGGTCAAAAATTAAAATTTGAGGTCCTAGATCTTCTGCCCCAACCCCAAATCCTTTTCTGTGGTAGGTCATGATCCAAATTTTAGACAAACTTTGAAAATAGGACTCATTTGAAGTTATTTTGCTGCTGCGAGATGATAACATCCAGGGTTAGTCTTATCAGTTAGCTTTAAAAGCAAGTGCCTATGTTGCATTTATGCACTGTGCGTTTGGGCAAACAAGGGTTCAAATTCTGGCTTTGCAATATCAACCTTTGTGACCCTGGTCAAGTCATTTCCCTTCCTGTGAGCCTCAATTTTAAAATGGGTATATGTGCCTGGATCTCAGTAAGAGTTTAAAAAATTCAGTAGTATGGTTATTTTTGTGTATTATCTTGTTTATTCTCCTAGATAATAAGCTCCATGAGAACATGAATCCTGTCTGATTCATTTTTTTTTTAATTTCACAGCACTTTGCACTAATCTTTTTTTTAAAATTAAAGTTTATTGGGGTAACAATGGTTAGTAAAGTTACACAGGTTTCAAGTGTACATTTCTGTAATATATCATCTATATATCACATTGTGTGCTCACCACCTGGAGTCAGTTCTCCTTCCATCACCATATATTTGATCCCCCTTACCCTCATCTCCCCTTACTCTATGGTAACCACTAGACCATTGTCTGTGTCTATCAGTTTTTGTTCTTTGTTTGTTTGTCTTGTTCCTTTGTTGCTTTCAGTTTTATATCCAGTAAGGGGCTAATATCCAAAATATATAAGGAACTCATACAACTCGACAACAACAAAAAAACAAACAATCCAATTAAAAAATGGGGAGAGGACCTGAATAGACATTTCTCCAAAGAAGACATACAGATGGCCAATAGATATATGAAAAGATGTTCAACATCACTAATCTTTAAAGGAACTCCTATGGACCAGGCAGCTTACACTTGTTATTCATTAAAGCCTCAAGGCACACTTGTGATGTTGGCCTTACCTCTTTACTGAGGCTCAGAGACATTAAGTTGGCTGCCTGCTAGTATGTAGTTGGATTTAACTCTAGATTTGTTTGTCCATGTTCTTTTTACCATACTGTAATGGATGCTATGTCCAGTTGTGCTCAGCATATGTTTGTTTAATGCATTTAATGGTCTTACCTCTACATGGATCTTTCACTGGGCTACCGGAAGGTCCTACCCTCGGGTTTCTCTTCTGAAAACAATCAGCCTCTGTGATTAATAGTTACCAACCATAAGCAGGTACGTTATCATATGAATTTAGGTGCAGGGCTATAGCTCAAGGAAAGGGAGCCTAGGGCATTCAAAAATTTTACAGAGTGAGAGGATTATGAGAAGCTTTGTGCATGGGTCACCACTGGGAGGTCAGATTTCAATAGTGAGCCACAGCATACGAGGAGTGGGTGGATGGGGGAATGCATGGAAGACGGCGTGAAGGCACTAGGTATGTAACACAGGAAGGAGGAAAGAAGGGAAAGAAAGATACAGGCAGAGACTTGGCAACAGCAAGGCACCTGAAGAAAAGATGTCAAACGTGATTGGCTTTGAGGGTAGAAAAGTTGAATGACTTATTTCTTTTAAAATTCTCTTTTGTTCTGTATCATCCAAAATTTTTAAAATAAGCAGAGTTATTTTGTTAATAAAAAACCTGATAAGCTTTATTTTTTAAAAATAACATGTCTGCCTTTTCTTTCTATTGGTTTGCAGTACAGAATCACAGATATTATTTTGAGCTCAGGAGAACTTTGAAAATACTCTGGTCCAAATCACCTCTCCCTTCCCAATTGTAATTAACCACCATATCTTCCTGCCTACTGTGTACAGGACATTTTGCCAAACAGGGTTATATCAGGAATAATAAAATAGGAGTGAGGCTCTGATCTCACTACCCCGGGAAGTGGAGATAAGAGTATATCAAGAGGACGTAACATACGCTAGGTGTCTAGCATTGTGTCAGGGATGGATAAAAAGTATTGGAAAGTTAACTGTTAACTCAAATGAGCTGTTAACTTGATTAAGTGCATCTACAAGACAACTCTTTGTACTCGTCTATGAATTAAAATTACCCTTGGTATTTTAAGCCTAATAATCAGGACTAGGGTAGAAAGCCAAGGCCTTGTACAGTTAGGTGTGGTATTTTCAAAATGCTAGTCAGCACTGTGTCTGGTGACCATCTTCTCCAATAATTATTTGCACGCAATAATTTTTTGTCCTAGCCTCAAGCTCAACTTGAAGGCAATTGATGTTTATTATTTTTTCTTTAATCCAGGGCTTATCTAAAACAATAGAGTAGACATTTACCAATGCTGTCATCAGAGAGAGAAAAAATCTGAACACTACTACTTACTAAATGTGACTTCAATGATAATCACCACTGGTTTTTGAGTGTTCACTTCTGAGCACTTATATTATCTAAATCTGCATGGCAATCCCATATGGTTGATATTATTCTTTCCACTGTACAATTACACAAAATATAACTTGTATAGTGAGTAGTCTTTTTTGCAAGTATCCTACATATAAGTAAAACATGAGATTTGAACCTAGATCTGACTGATTTTGAGGCCATGATCTTAACTACCTCTCAGTAGCCCCTACTTCGACAAGTTATTTAACCTCTCTGAGCTTTAGGTTTGTCACCTGAAACGTAGAGAAAATATTTCACTCATCTCTTTGTTGTGAAGAGAAAATCAATATAAAGCAGTTGCTGGGTGCTCGGTAAACGTTGTTGCTCTTCCAGACAAAAGCTGAAAGCTGCAGGAATGACATTTGATAACCGGATCTCAGACAAAAATGAAGCTGGACTTCAAGTCCTTATCTCAGATTTTCAAGTTTTCTGGGAATTGGCCAATAAAGAAAAGAGAACTTACAACATTAAACATATGTATGCTTATCCAAAACAAGAACAAGCAGGGAGGGTGACTCCATTTCAAATGATTTGTCTAGAAGTCAAAAAAGGGAATTAAGAAAAAGTTAAGAACTGAAGAGTTATTTTCATTGTTGTTGTTTTTTATTTTTTAACATGGCCGTTGGGATGGAAGTGCAATCAAGTGCCTTCTTTGCCTGCCTGATTACCAGCAAATGGGCAGAATGGCGGAATGCAAAGGGAGCACTGTGGTCCTTGCACAAGGGGTCTCCATGGACAAGTCACCCGTGCCACTGCACAGGGCTCAGGCTTAGATCAATGCTCTCTTGGCTTGAAGTTCTTCATAAATTTTGAACAAGGTACCTACGTTTGCATTTTACATTTGGCTCAGCAAATTACATAGCTAGTTCTGCTTGGAACCTTTGGCATCCCCCGGCTCACCTTGATGAAATGCCCTCAGTCCAGTGAACACTTTCCCAGGAGATTATTTGGAATGCTGCTTTAGCAGATTTCCCTTTTCCTTTTGTTTTTGTTAGCAAGCAATGATCCACCTATTCTTTGAGGTTATGTATAATGCATGCTATGTATAAAGCTCTAGGTGTGTAAGAATGAAAGTAATACAGTTAAAAGGGGCCTGGATGATTGTTTTGGGAAGGAAAAATAACAACACCATGGCCAAAATGAATGTGTTGGCAATAATACTTTGGAATGACTTCTTTAGAGAGAAGTTTTGAATTTCTGCTTATGAATAGCTTTGCGCGGGGTCTGGGTATTTGTATTTTCTTAAAACACCCCAGGTCTTTCTAATGTGTAACCAGAGTTCAGAACCACTGAGTTAAAATCTTGCTGGAAGAAATGGACACTTCTGGTAAACACGGATATAATGTCTCCCAAAAATCCCCTAGAGTATTTATATGTGATCAACTTTGCATTCCTGGGGGCAACTAGACCTTTGCATATAGTAAGTAAGTACTCAGCCAACTTTTATTGACAGATGGGAGATCAGATAGGACTTTAATTCCTCTGTTAAAGGACATTGTAAACACAATCTGCACCTAAGTTTTCTGGCCTTCATTTAAAAAGAAAGTTTGCTGACCCCTGGACAAATAATTGTAAAATTCCATTTTCAAAAATTCCATTTATAATAGCATCAAATAAATCTAACAAAAAAGTTATAAGACATTTCTTGGAGCCTAAATAAATGAAAGCTAGACAGTATTTATGAATTAGAAGACTACGTGTTGCTAACATGTCAATTATTCCCAGATTGACTTATTAATTTAGCGCAATTCCAATTGAAATCCCAATAGACTTTTCTGTGGAAATTAGCGAGGTGATTCTAAAATGTGTAGGAAAATGAAAAGCATCTAGAATGGCCAAAACAATTTGAGAAAAGATTGAGAAAGTAGAACACAGTTGGAGGAACCACACTACCTAATTTCTAGATTTACTATAAAACTTCAGTAATTAAGACAGTGTGATATTCATTAAATATAGACAAGTAGATAAAGGGAATAGAATTAAGTTTGTAAATAGACCTACACATATATATCGATTTATAAGAAATATACCTGGTGATTTAATCTTTTCCACAAATGATCTGAATCAATTGGATAACCAACTTGACCCCTTTCACATACCATACAATAATAATAATAATAATAATAATAATTTGCAATAGATCTGAAAGTGATCATAGACCTAAAAATAAAAGCTAAAACTATAAAACCTCTAGAAGCTATGCAACCTTGGGTTAGTCAAAGATCCTTAATAGGACACGGAAAAGCACTAACCATAAAAGAAAAACTTGATAAATTGACCTAGTCAAAAATTTTAAACTTCTGTTCTTTAAAAGATACCACTAAGAAAACTAAAAGGCAAGGCACAGACTGAAGAAAAATATTTGTGTGTGAAGAATGATCAGAGAGCTGCACTATTACTGGCTTTGAAAATGTGGGAAGGGGGTGATAAGCCAAGAAATGTGGGTGGTCTCCAAAAGTTGGAATAGTCAAGGAAGCAGATTCTCCTCTATTGCCTCCAGAAACACAATCCTGCCAACACCTGTGATTTTAGCCCAGTGAGACTCATATCAGTCATCTAACCTATAGAACTGTAAGAATAAATTTGTGTGGTTTTAAACCACTAAGTTGTGGTAATTATTACAGCAGCAATAGTAAACTAACATAATTCCTTAGGAATTTCTATGTAAGCAATCATGTTATATCTGCATAGACAATTTTATTTTTTCTTTTCTAATCTTTATGACTTTTCCTTTTTTGTTTTTCTTTATTGCACTGGATAGGAACTCCATTACAATGATGAACAGACAAGGTGAGGGTAGACATCTTTGTGTTGTTCCCAATCTTTGGGGAAAGCATTCATTCAGTTTTACACCAGTCAGGATGATGTTAGCTGTAGGTTTTTCATAGCTGACTTTTATCAAAATGAGGAAGTCTCCTTCTTTTCCTAGTTTGCTAAGAATGTTTATTACGGAGATCTTAAATGTTGTCAAGTGCTTTTTACGCAGCTATTGAGATGATTTTACCAATGTGGCAAAATATTTATTGATTTTTCAAATGTTGAACCAACTTTGAAGTTTTAGAATATACCCATTTTTCTTTATTGATGGGTTTCAGTTGCTAATGTTTTTTTGACAATTTTTGCATTATTTACTACTGCATAAGAGATTACCCAAAACTTAAAACAACACATGTTATCTCATAGTTTCTGTGCGTCAGGAGTTGGGTGCAGTTTAATTGGGTCCTCAGCATAGGTCTCACAGGCTGCAATCAAGATGTTGGCTGTGCTGTGTTCTCATCTGAAGGCTCAGCCAGGGAAGAATCTGCTTCCAAGAGCTTTTGGGTTGTTGACAGGATTAATTTCCTTGCAGTTGTACAACTGAGGACGCTGGCTGCTTGCTGGCTATTGTTTGTAGGTTGCTTTCGGTTCTTCGAGGGCACCCTCACCTTCTTCCCATGTGGGCCTCCCAATATGGCCACCTCTTTAGAGCCTGCTAGGGAACAGCTCTAGAGTGAGTCTTCTGGCAAGATGTATTATGTAAATGTAACGTGAGCAGAGGAGTGATGGCTCATCTCTTTTGCCATGTTTGCCATGGTCAGAAGCAAGTCACAGTTCCCAGCCACACTTAGAGTGCAGGTGATAATACAAGGGCACACACACCAGGAGGTGGGGCATCCCTACATCTGTTTATCACAGCATCTATGTTCCTGAGATATTCACCTGTCATTTTCTTATTTTATAATGTCTTTGTCAGGTTTTGTTATTAGAGTTATGCAGATCATTTTTGAAAATGCTTTTTATTTCTTACTTTTAACTGATTTTCAGAAACACGTACCAGGTTGAATTGTTGATAGAAACACCTAAGCTTTTGTTAGTTGAATGGCCGGTTTAAAATAAAAATAAAACTCTATATTTCAGAACAGCTTTAATAGTTTTATTTTTGACAGAAGGAGTGAGTCCACAAAGGTCACCTAAGAAGTACTAATCAGCATTCAAGCCTCAGCCAATGTTTTTATATCTATGTTTTGTTATTCATATCCATCATAATATCCCTAGCCTATTGATGGGCATTTAGCAGAATTAGATTGTTTAAATGTGTATAATTTCTTTCAGCTTCTATACAATGACTCATTGATTTGGGCTCATAAATGAACAGCTCGTGACAGGAAGTTGCACACTAGTTGTAGCAAGTAGGCAATTGAGTCTTACTGTATAGTTCCTGTGCATTAAATAATTTAAGAAAAGGTGTTTTTTCTTTCCTTTTAACTCTCAGCAGGTCTACACTGGGATCTAATCGGCCACAGGTGAGCCACCAAATGCACCTTAGATTCTTGGGTTCAGCAGGATGACTTGTTCTTTTCCTAAGACAAAGACTGGGCCCTGGACATTCTTTTTGTAACTGAGTAATAATTTAATCTAAAGATATGCTCAAGCAGAGGGGTGGGATTTATAGCTCTAGAGTTCATCAGACCACAGTTTAAACTGTGACACTGCCTTTTACTAATTTTACAACTTTAGGAAAATTATTTAATAGCTCTAAGCTCCCCTTTTCTCACCTATAAAAGCAGTGCAATAGGGCACCTATTTCAAAGAGTTGTTGTGAGAATCAAAGGAGGTAATTCATGCATGATGCTCACCACAGATTTTGACACCTAATATGCACTTTACAAACGTTAGCTATTACTATTACTACCACTATTACTATTACTTTTACCATTACTGTAAAGTGAGAAGAGTGTCAGCTTTGTAATCAAACAGACCAGGCTGGAATCAAACAGACCTGGCACCACCATTGACTAACCATGTGACCTCGTGCAAGTTTGTTGACTTCTCTGAATGTCAGTGTCCTCATTTCTAAAATGAGAAATATAATAAGTACTTTCTAGGATTGTCATCTAGCATAATGCCTGTTGCATATAAACATTTTAAAAAGGTGAGTTTTCTTCTTCACCTTGTATCCAGTACTCTCTTAGAGGCTTCTTGTTGCCTAAAGAGCAAATATTAGTTAAGATACAGGCTCGGCCACTGTTACAAGAGATCATGAAATAGCAAAATTATCTGTCTTTCATGTAAGGGTCTAATATGCAGCCTAATATCAGGGATGCAGCATCCTTCCGTTGCTCTGCCCTTTTCTACGTTACAGCCTCTGGGAAAGCGTTAGAGGAAAGGGGAATACATGCTTCCTGCTTCTGAGGAAATTTTCCAGAAGTTGTATACCTCACTTCTGCTCGTATCCCATTGGCTGTAATCTAGTTGTTTGACTATACCTAGTTGCTAAGAAAGGAGGTGTTGTCTTTGGCTGGGCATGATGGTGGCAGGTGAGGCTATCAGTCTCTGCCCAGATACATTTCTAGCCTAACCCTACCAGAAGAAATGAAATTGAGAGACCAATTTCCCTCTAACGTGGTAGAGGTGAGTTTCCTAGAGAATGAGAGTAGAAAAATGTTGCGCTCAATTGTTCAACAGGTGGAGACTGATTTACTTGCACAACCCGTCTTATGTTTTGGGTTTTCACAGGGCTTAACATGGCAGTGGTTGTTTTTGTTTTTCATTTCTTTCCTTTATTACCACTCATGCTTGCTAAGGACGATCCAAGTTACCTATTATCTTCAACTTTTATAAAGCACAGAGCAATACAATCCTTTTTCTGCTCTCTTGCCCAGAGTCAATGATTTGATCAAAAAGTAGTTACTGGGCTTCTAGAATTCATTCACTTATTCATGCATTCATTTGTTCATTCTCTTACTTATACTCATTCCATAAGTATCCATGGAGCTTTTACTTAGATTTATGTTCTGGAAATGTTAATGCATCCTACCCATGATCTCAGGCCTCAAGGAACTGTTTTTAGTGGTTAAGAGAGACAAGCATTGAAAAGACCACAACACAATGCAATGCAATCGGTGCTGAGAAAGAAGTAAGCCCAGGATGTTATGAGAGCCCAGTGGAGACTGCTACTCAAGGAGGAGGTGGCCCCTGAATTGAATTCATTACTATAAAGGATGATGTGGAACTCTCCATCAAAACACTCAGAAAACAATGAATGCTCTTTTTGAAACCATACCTCATTAAATGCTTATGGGTCCTAAGATCTGCAGGCACATAGAGAGGGAGACCCACGAGGGCTGAAGCAGACAGCAAAAGCCTTTGGATCAGTTAAGTTTCAAGAAGATTTTGGAAAGTTTTAGAGATGTGAGAACGGCATTGCAGTGTGGGAGCAGTTTGAACAAATGCCTGGCATGTACTGAAGCGTTCCCGAAGCGGATAAATGGAGTAGGAATTACCACTAAATTTCCTTCACATGGTATAAATGTCTCACTATTTGGTCTTGAGACAACTGCACAATACATCCCAATAAGTTCTGCCTTGTCGTCTGTGGCTCTTCACCAAATCCAGGTACAAAGATGAACAACGGCAGAGTTGTGTTTAATGCTGCTAAGCTTTCCATTTTGAGTTGGCAGCCTGAGTATATAATTTTCTGAGATAGAAAATCCCATGGCTTGGGATTTTGCCAGAAATTACTTTCCCCCAATTAGATTCTAGTTTGATGCAATCATTGCTTGAAAATTGTCTCAAATTGAAACCATCTAATAGCTGATTTTGGAATGAGGAAAATGGGAGAAATTCAACACCACAGACAGTCCATTCATCGAGTGTGCTATCCAAGAACAGGAAAATAGCAGAACTCTCACTGTGTCGTGCCTCATAAACAGAGTGTCAGCGATTTTCATAACAGGGTGGTCTTGACCAGCAGATCCTTTTGTTGGTTTAGCACAAATCAAATCAAGCCTTCAGAGGAAGCGCAGTTTGATCGTATCTTAAGAAACCAGTTTGATATGTTCATCAGATGCTTTTCTTTCTTTGCATCATCCAGGCGTATTCCACAGAGGATAGCCAGAGGTTGCAATGGAATCAGCCATATCCTAGTTCCCCAAACAGTGGCTGAGCACCAGCTCTGTGAAAGGGATGTGGAGAAGAGGATGATGTATTGTTTGGTGCGACAATGCATGGAGGCTCATGGTACATGGTACGTGCTCATTATATACTTGAATGAATGAATGAATGAATGAATGAATGAATGAATGAATGAACATTACTGGACCAGGATATCCTCTCCTCTATGGTAGGGTGGGCTTGTCTTCCAAACATTTCTCCTTAGGAACTGTGTGACACTTTTGTTGGGATGTACTACATTCTTCTGGGACTTTTTCTTGATTTCACCTACAAGCAAATACTACCAAGTGATGCATGTAAATTCCTGGGAAAGAGTTTGTCCTTTCTGATCTTTGCTTTCTGGCTTTATTAGGTGGAGCCAGAACAGCCTGGAGTCTATGGTTAATTTTGCCCCACAACTGAGGTAATTGCCTTCTGAGCACTCTTCCTGATACCCCTGGTAATCCGAGGTTTTTCCAGTAGCTAGTGGGAACATGGACTCTTCCTGACCCTTTGTGAATTGCATGAGTTTTTTTCATCTGTTATTTTGGCCTTAGAGAGTTTCCTCACACATATGTGCTGGGTAGGGTAGGGTTAGGTTTCCTGTGGAGATCTAATAGTCAATCTAATAGCCATCTATTTGATGTAGCTCTCTCTTATTTGACACTTTAGATTTCCACTCTCTTCTGTCACCTTAAATTTCTTGAACTCACAAACCCAGCTCTACAACCCAGGATCACCACTGACTTTTGCCTGATTCTCCTTTCCTGGGATGTGGTCTGTAGTCTCTTTCCACGTAATAAGTTGGGGACAATCGTAGGACATCTCTCTTTGTTTCCCCTCTCTCAGGGATCACTGTCCTAAGCTGTCTGTTGTTCAATGTCTGAAACCATTGCTTCATATTATTTCTTATTGTTTTAGTCTTTTTTGATGTGGGAGTGTAAACCTGATCTCTATTATTCCTGTTATTGGCTGAAAGCAGCAGTGAGTGCATACAAATTTATGCACAAGAACATGTACCAAAGTATTATTGTTACTGAAGAATAATTGGAAATAAGCAAAAAGCAATACAAAAACAGAAATCATGGGGTAGTGTAATTGTGGTATTCATATAATGTCTGTTGTGTATAGCCATTAAAAATCACATTTTCAAAGAATATTTAAATTCTTTGTATGTAAATTTATTTTTATGATTTTAATTTTGTAAATGAGTAAATATATTATGTATACTGTAATATATACTTTAAGTATAATTTAATATGTATTAAATTTGATATGCAAATTAAATTATATAAATATATATATCACAAAAATATGTGTAATATATAATATATATTATGTTAGCAAATATACATAATGAATATATAATATACAAATACATATGTGTGATAAATTAAATATATATGAAAGTATATATTCTTTAAATAAATATATATACATATATTTTAATATGTATGTATAAAAAGGAACATATATATGGTCTTTAATATAATGGATCAAAAACATATTCAGAGATACCTTATGACCCAGCAATTCAACTCTTAGGTATCTATCCAGAGAAATCCAAAACACTAATTCAAAAAAATATATGTACCCCTATGTTTATTGTAGTTCTATTCAAAATAGTCAAGACATGGAAACAACTGAAATGCCCATCAGTAGGTGACTGGATTAAGAAACTGTGGTACATTTATACAATGGAGTATTACTCAGCCATAAAGAATGAAATCTTACCATTTGCAACAACATGGATGGACCTAGAGAACATTACGCTAAGTGAAATAAGTCAGACGGAGAAAGACAAATGCCATATGATTTCACTTATATGTGGAATCTAAAGAAAAGAATAAATGAGCAAACTAATCAGAAACAGCCTCAGAGATGTAGAGAAAAACCTGAGAGTTGCTAGATGGGAGGGGGTTGGGGATGAGGGAGAAGGTGAGGGGATTAGAAAACACAGTCGATAATGACAAGATTGCCACAGGGATACGAAAGACAGTTTCGGGAATATAATCAATAATGTTATAAAGATTTTGTAGGGTATCTGATGGGCACTTGTCTCATTAGGGAGACCACCTCAGGGAAGATGTAGATGCCTGATCACTGCTCTGTACACTTGGCGCTGAAGCTGAATTAATACTGAAAGTCAACTATAATTATATATATATATATATATATATATATATATATATATATATATATATACCATGTTTCCCCGAAAATAAGACCTAGCCAGACAATCAACTCTAATGCATCTTTTGGAGCAAAAATTAATATAAGACCCCGGTCTTATTTTACTATAATATAAATATACATAGCCCTCTTTTATTTGACAGGCTCTATTCTAAGTGCTTTTAATATGTTAATCATTTAATTCCCACAACAACCTATTAAAATAGTAATAATCATGTCTCCATTAAGCGAACTGTGACACATAGGATTTAAGTCACCTTCCCCAGCTATTAAATAGTAAAGCCAGGATTTTATGCAGACAGTCTGGGTTCAGAGCCTTTCTTCATCACTATGCTATGCTGCCTTGCTCCTTAGAACTACAGCGTAGAAAGGGCTAGAGAAGCTTTCTTGACCAAACCTGGGGAAAGAGCCCCAGGTGGCTGGAAGACCAAGGCACCAGCAGTAAGGCTGGGAGATAGTCAACTGCAGGAGAGGGCTCTGTGCCCCCAAAATTCTGAGGATTGAGCAGACGGCAGGATTGTTGGCAGACATGCCGTGGGCCAGTCAGCTAATGTAATAGAGCCACTATATGACCCAGAGCTACCTGCTTCACCTGTGCTTTCCCAGCTCTAACCAGGTGCCTCTCACCACATGACTACTGGCCTGACATCTAGGAATTGAATGCCTAACTTCTTCTTGCACCCTACCAGCTAGACAGAAGAAAGGTGTAGCAGGTAGAGATGGGCGGTAAGGAGGGGGGAGCTCACTAAATTTAGTGAAATGGTTCACCCTCAGCCAAGCCCCCTCCCAGAGCCCCAGAGACCACTCTTCCCAGCAATTCTGAGCAGGGAGAAAAAAGGCTGACACATACTCCGCAGAATGTCCATCCAGGCAGGGCTTCCCGTACACTGACACCCTGGAGTTATTACTGCTTTGGGTATATGAGATCACTCAGAGTGGAATGCTTCATTACAGGTTTCAACCCAAGCTATAAATCAAACGTTTCTCCTTTAATATAAGGAAGTTTCCGATTATTTTCAAGAACACCTGGTGCAAAGTGAGGTCATCTCACATGGTAAGGAGGATGAATCACTTAAACCGCATTCCCATAAATTTCTTTAACCTGGAAGGAAGTCTTTAAGTCTATCTGCATACATGTTATGTCTGATTTTTCCTTGAGTAATGTGTGAAGTGTTTCAAACAGACCAGCAAATTCACAGGGTTCTAAAACCTCCCTTGGATTCTGCCTTGCTTTCTGTATCTAAGCAAGTGTCAAAAATTATTGGGGATTGCTTTCTTATTTTGACTGAATGTTCTTCTTACTGTCATACAGAGAGGTCTTGTTGACAATTATTTCTTCATTCTGCATCCCAAACTTCCAATTTGCAGAAGTAGAAAAATCAATACGAATAGCTTAGTGCTGACAAATGAGGCTCCAATTACCAATACTTGCATGCAATATGGCAAAGCTTTTCATCCAGTTAACTCTACTGCTTTCTTTTTTTAATGGTGTTTGGCATAGGTGGACCTAGTTATTATTCAAAACTATATTAGTAAGCACTGTTTTCCTCTGCTTTTGCTTCCAAATGCTCTACTGATTTCAAAACGAAATTATTTTGAGATGAAAATCAATAACTTCTTACATAAGATTTTTTAGGTTTGCCAAATAAGGACATTTTCATTTTAGATTTTGTAATCTCTTTTTGGTTTAAATAGTGGAGGACGAGATGAAGAAGCATCCTTCAGCAGATACTGAGGACCAGATAACAAATTGTCTTTTAATAAGCCAGTAAGATTCTGATGCTAGATTTGATTATATCCACTGATGTGTTATACCAGGGCTTTTCAAATTTTAATGTACACACAAGTCATCTGAGGATCCAGTTAAAATGAAGATACTGCTTCAGTAAGTCTGAGAGGCTCCCAAGCGTCTACAGTTCTAAAACACTCTTGGATAAAAGTACAATTTCTCTTGGAAGAACTTACACTTAAAGCCATAACTCTGATTGTGAAATGCAATATCCCACCTGCTATTGGAATCATTAGTATCTGAAAGAGGTGAAGTACAAGCAGAATTTCCTCAAAATTCCAGAAATGAGACAATGCTTCCAAGAAATCTCAGTCTTGCCTACCTGAATGAATTACCTGTATGGATTTATACCTGTTGGGTAAGTTAGGTTCTAGAGAGACCACAATGTCTCTAGGAAGAGTGTATCGCTGAGAATTTCACTTCTTTCTAAGTTAAAAGAGCCAGGAGAATGGGTGGTGGTAGTGGAAAGAAATAAAAAATAGAGAAAACAAAAACAGAAACCACTGCTGAAGAGGGAAAATGATTAGGGTAGAAGGAATTTTAAGTAAATACTAATTGTGAAATAGAATATTAAGACTGAAAACTTGAATATAGAGTAATAAAAGAAGTATTATTTACCTTTTTGAGTATTAATCATGGCATTGGTGTATTCAAAATATATTAATAAATGAATCAACTAACTTAAAACATTTGTTGACTATTTACTAAATGTTGGACACTCTATTAGATGTTGGAACTAAACAGTGAACTTGAACAAGGTTCCCACCTCCATGAACTTTGAATCTTGCAAAAATATTTGCACTTATGATGAAGATGTGCAAGAAAAATGCAACTGGGTATGGGGTGTGTGGTAAGGATACGTACTCTCATCTGGAACATCAGGGAAATCTTGCCTGAGAAAGAGACGTTTAAGCTGAGAGCTGAAAAAAGAGTAGGAGAAGAGATGGAAATGAACTTCATGACAAGAGATCATACAACTAGTGAGCACAACACAAAATGTCTTTATGACATGCTCCGGGGTGAGTGGTTATTAAAGGAGCCTTATGAAATTGTCAGCAGAGGTGGGATTTGAGCTTATATGGGTGGGAGAGGGCTGGAGGAAAAAATTCCTGTTAACATTCCACCATCATCGAGGAATTATATATCACAGCTCTTTTCTACGAAACAAAATAGAACAAATCATAGAATTGTAGTACTTAGAAAGTACAGTTGAATCTTGTCAGTCTAATTTGGAGACAGAAAAAAATGATAGCTCCAATGTCTGATTGTTTTATGTTGGTTTGGTGTTTGGTTTGCTCCTGGAAAGAGCCTGGAAAGTTATCTTTGGAAAGTTTTGGCAGTCTGGCCTTTAACACAAGCACAAGAGTTTGTCTTCATTTCAACCTGCTGAAAGTACTTTTTCCTTTTCTTTCTTTTCTCTTGTTTTGTTTGTTTGTTTGGGATTTCATTACAATTAAAAGGCCTTATGGGGTATAACACTTTCATCAGCCCAGTAAATGAACAGCAAAATCAGTACAGAAAGGCAACCCATGAGTAGAATTCAACTCAGAAAGGGTAATGATTTCATTGCTTAAGGGAGAAGGAAATATAGGCAAGTGTCCTTTTCCTGGTGAATGAATTATTAGAGTTATATGATTTATAATCATTGATGGCAAAAGACAGGCAGGGGACAATTAACAAGTACTTTCTCCTATTTATGGATAGAACTTTATTCACGTATTTCAAGAAATAGCCTTGTCAACCATTTCTTTCAAAAACCTACTAGGAAGCGACAATCTCCCTTGGGAAACCCTTGCCATGTTATTTTCATCCTTTGACTAGTAATGTCTAATTTCCTTTGGTGTCTACCTTAAATTTATCTGCTGCTACATATACCTTTATTTTTCCCCTGTTGAGAGCAGAGGCAGCAAATGCATTAATATCTGCATAATGATGTACTTTAAAGGTTTTATTCCTCTTTGGCTTTCTTTTAATTAAGTTGTGCATATCCTAAATCAGTGTTTGAAAAGGAAAGCAGTGTCCAAAAATCAGTGGCAGAGAAGCCAAGAAAATAAGCTAGGAGCAACTCTGAAAATACCATGCCAGATCTCACTTTATGTAAGTAAAGATATTATGAGAGATTTTCCAAGGGAGCTTGACTTGGATTTAACTGTACCTTCTCCATCCTGCCTTTTCCTAAGAGACAGTCTCAAGTAGAACATGGTTTCTCCAGGAATCACTTGCACACAGGCTTTATAACCTGACATGTTCATTCAACAGATATACTGAGCATAAATGTTTCTTCCCACTTTAAGAACACAGAGAAAATGACCAGTCAGGATCTTTGGGAAGCTGACCAAGAGGCATTTTGGTAGAACCGAATGCTGAGTTCCTTGGATTTGGAACATAAGGCCAGTTTCTTCTTTGAACAAACTGGGTTTGTTTCAAATCCATGTGGCATTGATGGGAGATCAAATGAAGAGATACATAGGTTTGTATAATGCCATGGAAATATCTCTCAGTATCTATTTTGATCCTGCTCCTTTAAAACAAGGAAACCCAGCATCTGAGAAGAAAAGGTTTTGGGAATCATAGCCTTAATTTCTACAAAAGTTCTAGACCTCCTCCAGTCATTTTATTCCTACTCCCTGCTTGATGTCTGCACATTTTTAGCTTCAGCACTAATAATATAATCTGCAATCAGTGAATATTTATGAATGAATATTGTTGAATGAGTGACCTTGAGTGTCATTAGTCATATTTGGCCTTTGCTCGTTTATTGGACTAATAACTAAGTAGCCTTCTCTGCCTTGACCCTTGAGTCTTTTCCCCAACTTTAATACTTATATCCTGGTGCCATCTGCTTTCGACTGCTCAAGACCCTGAGAGCCTGGACCTAACCTTGACGACTATCTACTTAGTTGGCATTTACATTGGAACTGCCCCAGTCATCTTAAAGGGGAATTAGATACGCTGTTCATCCTGTAAGAAGTTTGATCTGTATTGTCAGTAAAAGAAATCATGTGTAAGACTATTTCATAGAGTTCACAGAGTTATAATAACTTAAAGATTGGTTTAACATTGTTGATAATCTCAAAGTGTCAATTGTCTATTAGTCTCCATTATGTTGTCTCCCAACAGCAAATTACAGTATTTATAAAGATACAGAGAAAAAGAAGAAAGCTCATCAATACTGAAAACAAGTTTGGTAGACAACCAATTGCCAATATCTGGTGGTGAATCTGATGACTATAAATATAAGACAGGCTAAAGATCATTGAAAACAAATTACTTAGAATTCACCTCAAGGTATGATGAATTATGAGGTAACATGAGTACTATGTTAATCGTCTTTGCTCCCAATCATCAGATTATATCCATCAGAGACAAAGTTACCATTAATGATCTGGACACGAGACAGGTAGGAGATAATGATAAGCCAAGAATTACAGTTTCCCATGTATTTATTTTATTGGCTCACAGTGATCAAGAATCAGGTTGTTGAGAAAAGAGAAGATGTTACCTTGGTAATGTAGATTTGAACTGGGTGAAAGCCATAATAAAGTTAGAAATTGAATTAGGACTCCATGCGTGTCATTCTATTTTTTTTTCAGATGTAGATTTGGGGAGAGGAGCAATTGCTGCACCAGAGGAAGTGAGCAGGGCCGATGTCACCTCCCCCAAATACTGTGTTTTCTAAAAACAAATTTGTAAAGAATTTCCTAATTAAAGAATTCGCAAAGAGAAACATTTTAAAAGAAGAGTAAAAAGACAATCCAGCTGGAACCAAAGAAATAATACTACAGAATAAGAAAAGATTTAGAGGAAAGGTACATTTCAAAAATAATGTTCTCCTGTAAAATCCAGAAGAAACTATTTGGGATGAACAATAGAGAAGAGGAATATTTTGTCTCTATGAAACAAACATGGAAAGCCATAAGGAGATAAAATGCTAGAAAAAAAAAAGGCGACAGAATGAGTTGCAATGAGAGATGTATAAAATACAGAAGGACTATAATAACAGTATTGAAACCCACTGAATAAAGTAAAAAGAAAAGTAAATGAAAAATGAGAGAAGATGATTGACATGAAAGGCAGAGAATGCAAAGTCAACATGTTTGGTGTTCCTAAAGGAGAATAAATGGATAATAATCAATGATGTATATAAGAAGATATGCTTAAGAGAAAAAAATGGTTTATAGATTAAGGTGGTTCCCCCAGGTAAAGTCAATAAAAAGACTCACTTTTGTTCACACCCTGGCAATAATTTTGATATAAGATTGTATATTCTATAACAGTAGTCTTCAAACTTCTTGGTCTCACAATGCCTTTACACTCTTAAAAATTACTAAGGACTCCAAAGAACTTTGTTTGTATAGATTATATCTATTAATGTTGACCACATTAGGAATTAAATAGAAAATTAAAGAAAATAATTATGTATTAATTAAAATATTAAACCCATTGCATGTTAACATAAATAGCATATTTTTGTGGGAAAAAACTACATTTTCCAAAAAAAATGAGAAAAATGACATTGCTTTACATTTTTACAAATCTCTTCAATGTCTGCCTTACTAGAAAACAGGAGTTATATTTACTTCTGCATTCAATTTGTTTTAATATGTTATTTTGGTTGTATATGAAAAATATCTAGCATCACACAGATATGTAGTTTGAAAAGAGAGTATTTTAACAGCCTTTTCAGACAATTGTAGATGTTTTTAAAATACTACACTAAAACTTGAAAAATGGTAGCTTTTAAAGGTTCATTGTATTATGGGAACTGAAATCATATTAAATAACTTTCATAGTCAGTTACAGTAAAATCCATTGGTCTATCTTATACTTTGAGTGGATCTTTACCTATATATTGTAACATCATACCTTGGTAATTTGGAAATATATTGTTTTCCTGAGTTACTCACAGCTTCCAAATACGGACAGATTTCATTATACAATTTTTAAAGATCCCTCTCATTAATATTACCACTGATATCATCAGAAAAGTCTACATATTGGAAAGCTAACAAGCTTACAGTGGTGCTTAAAAGTTTTCCAAAGTTATCATTTTCACTTGGATACTTGAATGTTACCGTTGACAACAAATACTGTCCATTCTTTTCCTTGCAGGGACAGTCTTAGTCCATTATTAAGAAAATGTTTGACAAATATCCAAGTTTGATTTACCATAATTTGTCTATTAGTTGTTCTTTCATGTAAAAAGAATGTTCCACGAAAAAATGGCTAATTCAATTTACAACTGAAACAATTGCCCAGGTGGTTTTCTTGAAGACACTTATCATACTTACGTGTGCTGCAGAAGGGCCTATGTGTTCCTTCCCTTATTGCATAGAATACGTAATAACTAACAGTGCAATTTGGTGTCCCTGCTGTGATTCTTCCTAAGGCATCATTTCTTTTGCAATATTAATGCAAATGTTAACACCATAAAAGAAAATAATATGTTAGTAATGTTATAAAAATGGTTTTGACCTCATGGACTCTCTGAAGGATCTTAGGACCCCTCTATGTCTATTGACCACACTTATAGAACCACTGCTCTGTAAGCATCCAGACAGACAAAAATAGGTTTTCTACAAAGGAACAACAAACAAACAAACAAACAAAAACCTCAGGTTGCCTCTGTAATAGTAAATGTGAAAATATGATGGAGCAATGGACATTTTGAGAGACAAAGTTTGTAACCTAAGATGTCTTATATATTGTTGGTAAACATATTACTCTCCCTTTAGAAAGACAAATATTTCATAGGGATCTAAAAAGAAAATTCATTTATATCCTATTTTAAAGAGACAGACCTAAAAAAAGTGACTTGATAAAAAGAAAAGGATGCCTAAATGCAGTTTTAAAAAACTGAAAATAGAAAGAATCAAAATAGTATTAGACAAAGTACAATTCACATAAGAAATTAGTAAACTGAACTAAGACAGTGATTTATACTGATCATGGTTTCATCCTACAAAGAAGGAACTGCTTCCCTAAATCTTTATGAACCAAATATATTACTTATTAAAATAAACAAAATAAAAACAGGCATACTAATACAAGTCAAAGTTGAAAGAAAAATACTTGAAGTGGTAAATTAATGCATCTTGTTTAATCTTTCTTAGATCAAGTAGGAAAAAAAGAAAGACAGGCTACAGAGCATCCAAATAATGCATGCTGCTTTTATGTCAACTTTACCTCCTGCAGAACAAAACAGGCTTTAAACTGCAGGGAGAGGAAATATTATCTCGAGACCTGAGCAGTGGGGCCTATGCTTTGAGGGCAGTAGATTTATATAAATGGTTTCTTGAGTGGTGAGTCTAATATCGAGGCTGAGATTTCACATGTTGCCTGAGACATGAGCCCCAGAGATCAAGCATATCTTGTAAACCAGATAATTTCAATTCCTTGGGCTCTCTCTATTTATGTGCCTATTATTAACATCTGTTTTTATGTAAACATTCCATTCTTGTTTCAGTTGTGCTATATTGAAGCTGAAGAGGATCAATAACTTTCCTTAATGTCACTAGCATTTAGAACAACGTTTGGCATAGAGTAGGTGCTCAATAAACATTTATTGAATGAATGAATGTTTGACATTTGGGAGCAGAATGAACAAGGATATCTTTTTAACTTCTTATCCTTAGACTAGTGTGATGGGGAGGGGGCAAGACTGTGAAAATTGGCACAAAATCCAGACAAGAGTCAGACATCTGTGGTCCAACTACCACTTTCCATGTGGGAAATTTAATCTTCACGGCCACCCTTGAAGGATCTGAGCTGTATTTTATTCAGGAAGGTGGTCATTCCCTTGCAACAAGGAAGAGCATATATGGGGTGCATGGGGGAGCAGGGATGCTGTAAATCAACTACTCAACTCACCTCCTGCAAATGTGGCTGGAGACCAGGCTGAGGCATATAGCAACCACAACCCCTGCCGGTATCTTCCCAGCTGCTCCAGGATGTTCCCGGATAAGATGCTGATGGGCGTGAGTGAAAAGATTGACATAAGACTTCTCTCAAATAGATTAGGACTGTCTCAAATAGATTAGCTGCGTGGCACAAGGAAACTGAGAGGCAGACAAACAAGGAGATGGTGATAGAGGAGCAAAGGCTGGAGACCCGGAAATATATACTTGTTGCTGAGACAGGACTAAGATTGTGACAATGAAAACAAGATCTGGGAGGGGAGGTCTCCCAGCCACAGAAGGGTATTTAACAAGGAACTTGAGTCCATCCACTTCTCCTCACAAGAACCTGCTCAGAGGCTTGTAGCTAAGCAAGGGAAGGCAGCAAAAGCCAATTTAGCAAGATCAGGATTCCATCCTTTCCTCCACATTCAGAAGTCAGAAACAGGCAAACACAGCACAGCAATTAGGATGGCAGGCTGGTGGCTCAATGTTGATTGTGTAATGAATCTCAAGCTTCAGGACCCTGGGAGACAGAAGTGAAAGGCCCTGAAACAGATGCCCTAGCAATATGGGTCATGTGGTCCGATAAAGAAACAGTGTGTGGGGAGAGGGGGTGGGGGGTAAGGAGCGATGAGTATTTGAGGACGCTACCCAGGAAATGAAGGCCTTGGATATTGCTGGAAAGGAGATATCAGAGGGCTGCCATTACGAACCTTTTGTGAGATTTTTGATGGATTTGACTCTACCAAAGAGTCCCTTACTCTGGTAGGGAGAACCAGAGTAGTGTTTGGTTGTATGAGTCCAGTGGGCTATGATGTAGGAGGACATGAGGGGCAGGCAGGGTTCATCCTTCTGCCATCATGTATCTTCCGGGGCAGAAAATCCTGCGAGTAGACGCTAACTCAGCTCTGGACTCTTACTTCCCATGCATTTTCTCTACTGTATTTAGTTTAAGTTGAAAAAAGTTCCAGAGGGAAAGTAGCAAAACCACAGGGTTTTGTAATTAATGCAGCAAACTAGCCATGTTTTTAATATTAATGAGCATTGCTTGATGTCTGCGTGTCTGAGTAAAAGCATATTTGGCAAACAAACGTAAACTATTGTGAAATGAATATTTAATAATCAAATGTAATAGTATATTTAGCATTTAAACATACTATTTTAAATTGGAAAGGTACACAATAAAATTTTGCTTTAATTAATTATGAACAGTAGGATGGGGAGCCGCATGGGTGGGGAAAGAATTTTACTTTTCATTTTGTACTTTTCATGCTATTTAAGTAATTAAAATATTAATTAAATAACACTATTATCATCTAGGCTACTTTTAGAAATAATGATAAAGTGATAAAATTTTTATTTGGGAACTCCTTTCTCATGAACTCTTTTTCCTCTATATCTTTTATCCCCCATCGACATGTTTTACCTTCACATTAGAATATAACGTTGTTTTTAAATAATGAATATTTGATTCAATAATAATTCAAGCCTTAAGCTAAAGGAATTAAAAACAGACGTTGGGATTTGTCTTACTTTCAGTGTTTTAGGAAAACAATAGATGTAATAACAGAAACGATCCTTTTCCATCTCTGCTAGCTCTCAAAACCCTAAACTATGCACCCAACCGCTTAATAATTTTCATCATTAAATTACTGAAAGGAAGATTTTTTTTCCCTTTCAAAACCACGTCTAATCAGGCTCGTGGTACTTTCACTGCAGAAATGTCTTGGTTATGATCCAGGGGTATATGTGAGAAGTTGAAGTTGTCGGGATTGGATTGAATGAGTTGCACAGAAATAATGAGCCTGGAGCTACCCAGGGACTAGGCCAGCCCACTTTCATGGTCAGCCTCCAGCAATGAATGAATGCTGGTTTTTACCCCGATGTGTCTGGGAAACTGTTTCACTCTAGAGAGTCCAGTGAGGTGGTGGGGTATGGCAAATGTTTAGTAGTCAGCTCTGGAACAGACAGAAAAGACAGGGAGAGAAGGAAATTCTGATTTGTAGCATTTCCCAATTTTCACGGCCAATTACAGGCTACCAACCTGACATCAGGTCACTGAACTTGAGTTGGAAAGAGATGTATAACATTGGCTGTCCCAAGCCAAGCTAAGCCAGCTCTGGTATACCGACCTGTTTCAACTTTCAGGTGCCTGCTGAGAAACTCACCAGGTATAGCTTTGCAACATTATCTTTCTTGAGTGAGTTGTGGGCTTCTGTGGGCCACGAAAGTGTTTTTTGTTTGTTTTGTTTATTTGTTTGTTTGTTTGTTTTAAATAAAATCACTCCACAGTGAAAAGCTGAGTTCTGTTGCTTAATGAGGTATTATTTTTAGAGAGGCAAGCAAGCGAGCTCTGACCATTGGCTTATTATTTGCAATATTGCTCTGGAAACCCATTATCAAAGGAGCAATAAGAATATGGAAAGGAAAAGAAATTACTTTGGCTCAGAGCAAACACTGTAACGGTGATACGAAACTGAAGGAAATGGGGTCCGGGACCCTGTGCATCAAATTGGTAGGTAGTGAGAGTTTGAGCTGCTACAGGAGAAACTCACAGCAGGGTTCCGCATTACTGGGGGCCAATTTATCTCGGGTTCTAATACAGGTTCTAATGCAAATGAACAATTGCTGAAGGAGCAATTGTGGGATTCATCTTTCCAAGAGATAAGTTTTATTCCTCCCCGCCCCACCCCACACACGGCCACTGCAAATATGAGCTTACTAATTCTTTCAATGAGTACAGTATTATCATAAAATAATCTAAATGCTACTAAATGGTATTTAAAAAGATTTCCACACACTGGCAGACTCAGTGGATGGCAATTCAGCTGCTAATGCATCGTTAATACAGTGTGTTGGAAGGTACAGGAATCAGGTCACATTGCTGGAATCAAAATCCTTCTCCATGATTCTTCTCACTTCCATCCTTGACCCTCATTTTTTGGCACTCTGCTTCACTTCTCACATATTTTAACCTTTTTCAGGTTCCTGCATGGATCTGGGCTGTGGTACCAAAAGGATGGTGTCTGCCATTTCCTTTTCGTTAGAGCTGGGTCAGTGGTGAGATGCTGCTGAGCTGCTGGGAAGGGGAAATTGGAGACGAAAGCAGCCTTTCCTAAAGTCCCAAAGAGCAATAAGCTAGGCTGGGACATTTATAAGAATGAATGATCTTGGCAATGCACTTTGTTCATTCTGATTGTGTATGCTGTGATAGGATGAAGTCCTGTAGAAATGGAGGTTAGAGGGAATCCAGAGGTGAAAATACCCGTGGCTCCAGTGTAAGCATGAGACAAAATTTCAGAAGCTCAAATTCATGGTCCAATCACGTGCTGCTTGAGTGAGATCTACAAGAGGATATGCTTAATATCCCCAACACCACCACTATGGTTCACATAGCTAAGCAGCACGTTGGAAATCAGGGAAGTCATGCCAAGGAAAGCACAATTGCCCTCGTATTTCTCTATGAAGATGTAATAATGCAAAGGGGAGAGACACCATTTGGATCAAATACCTTATTTAGGTGGCTTTTTGGGAAAGAAAATAACAGGATGCTTCCAGCTCTTAATTGTTGTTGTCATTTTTTGTTTTTCTTTGTACTGTGGTAAGATATTCACACCATAAAATTCTTAATTTATTTTTAGAAAGAATTACAAATGAATTCCAAGACACAGCCTGCAGCCCCGTCTTTCCGTCCCCATTACAGGGACTAAAGGTGGGGAATTGAGAGCATCTTCTATCTCCTTTTCCAAATTACAGCAAAATGTCAAGAAACAGTGAAGGAGGGCTGGCAGCACAAGGGCATTTACATCTCACACTGCTGACAGGCAGCCAGCTGGTGACGGTACCCTGGAGCAGCCATGCAGAGAGAAAACTACCGCGGAGCTCGGGAGCTGGCGGGATCCCAGGCTGCCGCACTCCTGGCAAGAATGCGATGGGAATGGTGGATTTGCAGAACAGCAAATCTGCTGCTTTGGGTGTCAGTCACAGAGCTCTGCAAACAGATAGAAAATAAACTGTGATAAGAAAGAGGTCATGTGGGTCCCTCCAACCTACTCTTTCCACGTGACTTTCCTCTAGCACATAAAGGAGGTTTCCGGATCTGGATCGGCCATGCCACTGAGAAGCCAATGAGCACAAATGAAAAATCAGGGTTAGTAAGAGGCGAATTATCCCAACCAAATAAATACAGCACTCTGGCTGAAGGTATCGAGTTTGTATCTTCATTTCCTGGAAGGTTGTCAATCAATGTCAAACAATCACAAAATAAAATCTGACTCAGATGGAACAGAGACCTAAGGTACAATGTGCTACAGACAAAAGTATCTGGCATAAGATCAATGGAGCAGCATGAAATTCACTCAAGTCATCAAACCAGGATTTAGAAACAAAACATTTTTCTGGTCATAGTGAGAATCCTCTGAAAGGTGATGAGGGATGGCTGGGATTAACCCAACACTACATGTCAGGGTTGAGGGAACAAAGCTACAATGTGATCTATCTGGGGAGGATAGTTTCCCTTAGATGAGAGAAGTAACATTAATTAGAATTTTTCTTTTGAGGTTTAGGTCATAATTCCAGGCAAGAAGTTTTTCCTCCTCACCCCCAGCCAATAACATCTGAGGAATACAGGCCAGTAGTGATTAAAATTGTTGCCAGTACCTTATATGGTCAATGATGGGGGGAAGTGGGCCCTCTCGAACTCTGTGAGAGTAAAACTGGGTGCAATCCTTTTGGAAAAGAATTGGGTAACACGTGCCCTTGAACTTACAGGTTCAGTTTCTAAGAATTTATCACACAGATATATTTGCCAAATACACGAAGATATATGTACACTGCTGTCATCGTACCATTGTTTAAAATAGCTAAACACCAGAAACAAACTAAATGTCCTTCTATAGAGAATGGTTCAATAAATTGTGGTAAAGCCATACAATAAAAATATCGTAGCCTTCAAAAGATAAAGCAAACTTCTTTGTGGCCAATGTGCAATATGTCCGTGATATATTAAGTGGAAAAAAGAAGTGGCAAAACAGAATAGTATAATCCCACTGTGCTAAACAAAAGAATAAGATATGTATGTTTATATTTGCACAGAAAATCTCAGGAAGGTTTATGCAAAAAAAGAAAAAAATGTTAAGCACGTTTTCATTGGGGAAGGTAGTTATATGAGTGTGTTCTTCCTTTTTTTAACTCAGGGCATTTTACTCTCAATCCAGTACTCACTCTTTCATGATAACTTTCTCGGTCCTCCTGCCACATCCATCGCAAATTATACCCAAGAGGCAGCAATACTAATACTTTAAATCAGCAAGTGTATTTATTTACTAGGGCTGTCAAAACAAGTTACCACAAATTCTGTGGCTTAAAACAACAGGGGAGTTCCTTGCCTCTTCCTAGTTTTCGGTGGGTTACTGGTATCCTTTGGCATTCCTTGGCTTGCAGTTACAATGTTTGCCTCCTTCAATCCCTGCCTTGGTCATTATGGCGTTCTCTAACATGTCTTGTTGTCTGGTGTCCTTTCTTTAACCAGAACTCTCCAGTGGTGGAAAAAGCACCCAACCAAGAGAGTCAGGAAACTGGGTGTCAATTCTATTCCTACCACACTGAGTCACTGAGTGACTTGTACAAACTCATTGACTCATTTTTTATCATCTAGGAAATAAAAATAATTTCTAATGTTCATCCAACAATTAAATTCGAGGTGACTTTAACTTGTTACTTTTACCCTTTCATCAGTCTTAAATTTTTGTGTCACATATGAATTTTATAATACTTTCTTGAAAAATGGTAAATGCATAGGTCAATTTCTGCCAGCAGCTTTATCTTGGTAAAGAGGAATATTTTGGAATGCAGTAGTGCAACTGGTCTTCTGGATTTTCCAGGTGAAGATCTACCTTTTAACTCTCCTGATTCTTAAAGCCATGGGGAATGCTGACGAGGGAAACAGAAACCCTGTGAGGTGGGATATTTGAAAGTAGAAAGGAGTGAGCCTGCACTTAAAGCCATTAAATCTTCTACCAGTGTGCTCCAAGAAAGATGTGGGAGGGACGGTATGAACCACAGTGTACGTGGCCTGTTTGGGTGACCCCACAGTCTGACAGTGTTGTGTTTGACTGGCCACCACACAAATGAAGGGACAGGTGGTGATGGGGAGCTGAAAGCTTAAAAGCACAATCTTGGTTGTCTGGTGGTGCAGATTCAAATTTGAGCTCTGCTGCTGACTAACTTAGCAATGTGACCTGGAAGAGGTCACCTACGCATCCTAAGCCTCCAGTTCCTCACCTGTAAAATAAAGGTAATCCTATCAAAGCATTGTTCTGAGGAGTAAATAAAATGTGTAAGCACTTAGCATGGAGGTAGGTACAGACTAAGTGCTCATTAGATGACAGTTTGATCATTATTTTTGTTCCCAATTTCATTTCTGTTTTGCTGTTATAGTTAACAAGCTATCAAAAAGCAATAAAGGTAGTAATACCCAAATGACACAAAATAATGTTTCATGAATAAAAGATACTGACTTTCTTTTCGATTTAGTTCAATAGAGAATCATAGAATTTTAGAGCTGAATGGAGCTTACAAATCATCTGTTATTTCTCGGATGCAAAAACCAAGGCTCAGAGTAACTTGCCAAAATCACATAACTTGTAAGAAGAAGAGTTGGAGCCTGAAACCACTGGTCCTAAATTCTGTCCTAGAGTTTGTTCATTGCATAAAAATTCTGATTTCCAGAAGAAGGCAAAGAGGAAAAAAAAATAGAAGCATTATTTTTAATAAGGAATGTTAGAGAAAACTCTTCTACTAGCTCCCTACTAGGCTAGAGAGTCAACATATTGAATAAAAACTTGACCTGTGGCTTCTACCAGAGAAAGCTCTGAATGAAGGGACAAAAAATGAAGATACAAGTTTCCTTCTTTCCTTCCCTCCCTCCTTCCCTTTTTTCCTTCCTTTCTTACTTCTTTCTTTCCTATTATTTTCATGAGGCTACAGGGCATGACTTAATCAGGACTGTCAAATTGTAGCTGCAAAATAATTGCCAACAAAACCATTAACTGTCCTAAATGAAATGATTAATAAATTATTAGACTCCATGATTAAATGGCCAACACATGAACCTTATAAATAGTATGTGTTCATTGAGCAATGAGGCCATGTCAAGTTTTAAACACATACAAGGCAATCAGAACATACATAGTATTAGTACTTAATTGATAATACTGGAAGATTAAAACTTCCCTGGGGGTATGAAGGAAAACACAAGCATTTGTGAGGATTTGTATTATGGGTTCATCATGCTGGAAATTACTGACATCAAACACATATAAATCTGAATTCTAATGCTTAGCTCATAATGTGTTTTTGAGGAGTAAATACTGATTATATTATGGTACATTGCATAAAATTTCAAACAAGAACAGCTGAGAACTGGATTTTGACACCAGGCCTACACTGACTCGCTTGTTTCATAATTCTAGTTAACTCAATTTGTTTTTCTATAGGAATCAATTCTATAACAATTGATTCCTAATCAATAAAATAGAATAATTTCCTGCATAAAGATATATATAAAATACCAAAAAAATTAAAACATGCATATGTTTGGGGTCCATTATTCATCTCACCACAGTCTACCTTCTGGTCCCCAAAGATTCACATGCGTCTTACATGAAAAATACATCCACTCCATCCTGAGGTCACCAAAAGTCTCACCCACTGTTATTTTATTCTGAGATGATGACTCTCTGAGATGACAGTGAGGAATTTTTTAAAGATTTTTATTAAAAATATAGCTAACATAACATATCAGTTTCAGAGGTACACTATACTTATGAAAATTTATATACTTAAAGAAGTGATCACCATAATAAGTCCAACAAGCATCTAACACCATGCTACTGGTACGCTATCACAATATTACTGACTACATATTCTGTACGTTGCATCCCATGACTTACTTGTTTTACACCTGGAAATTTGGACCTCTTATTCCCCTTCCCTTTTACCCCCCTTTCTAAATTTATCAATTACAGTTGACATTGAATATTATTTTATATTAATTTCAGGTGTACAGCATAGTGGTTAGACATTTATATCATTTAAGAAGTGATCCCTGTGACTAGGCTAGTATCCCCCTGGCACTATACATAGTTATTACCATATTATTGACTATATTCCCTATGCTCTGCTTTACATGCCTATAACTATTTTGTAACTACCAATTTGTACTTATTACTCCCTTCACCTTTTCCACCCTGCCCCCAACTCCCTTCCATATATTGCCTTAATAGATCTAGCACCCCTCTGACATCATGTAAAGTTATTACAATATTATTGACTATATTCTTTATGCTATACCTACATCCCCATAACTATTTTGTAACAACCAATTTGTACTTCTTAATCACTTCTGCCTTTTTCAACCACACCCCCAAGCACCCTACCATCTGGCAACCATCAACATATTTTCTGTATCTATGAGTTTGCTTTGTTTGTTAATTTTGTTCTTAGAGTCCACATATAACCGAAATCACACTGCATCTGTCTCTGTCTGACATTCTCTCCTCAACACAACACCCTCCAGGTCCTTCCATGCTGTTGTAGATGGCAAGAACCCATTCCCTCCCATGGCTGAGCAATACTCCATTGTATGTAGGTACCACCTCTTCTTTATCCTTTCATCCATTGATGCACACTCAGGCTGCCTCCATATCTTGGCCATTGTAAACAATGCTGCAATGAACATATGGATGCACACGTCCCCTTGAAGTAGTGTTTTGGGTTTCTTCAGATAAATACCCTGAAATGGGATTACTGGGTCCTCCATTGTCTCTTCTTACAGCCTTTGTTTAAAGTCTGTTTTATCTGGTATAAGTATTACTATTGCAGCTTTTTCTTTTTTATTTCCATTTTCATAAAATATCATTTTCCATCCCTTTACTTTCTGTCTGCTTGTGCTTTTCAATCTGAAAAGAGTCTCTTATAGGCAGCATGTGTCAAGAGTTTTTTTTTTTTTCTTATTCATTCATCCCTCAAATGTCTTTTGATTGGAGCATTTAATCCATTTACATTAAAAGTAATTGTTGATAATATGTAGCTTTTGCCACTTTATTATTCATAATTTTGATCTTTTTATTTTTTCCATCTTAAAAGAGTCCCTCTAACATTTCTTGTAATACTAGTTTGGGGGTGATGAACTTCTTTAGCTTTTCCTTGTCTGGGAAGCTCATCAGTCCTTTGATTCTAAATGATAGCTTTGCTGGTAAGAGGACCTTTGATTGCTTTTCATCACATGGAATATTTTGTGCCAGTCCCTTCTGCCTGCAAAGTTTCTGTTGAGAAATCAGTTGACAATCTTATGGGGGCTCCCTTGTAAGTTATTAGTTGTCTTTCCCTTGCTGCTTTTAGATTCTCTCTGTCTTTTCCCTTTGTCATTCTAATTACAATGTGTCTAGCTGTGGGCTTGTTTGGACCACACAGAGCAGGATTCTGGGGCCTGTTGAGACCACTCTTTGTGTGTGTCACTTGTGTGGGTGATTGGGTGGTGTTCTGATGTAGTCTGAAGCCAACCTCCAAGTATGTTGGTTCTGGGGTCTCCTGTGAGGGGCTCTGGTGCAGGCCCAGGTCATCCACAGCCTTTGACTGGCCTAGGACTACGTGGTAGGGACTATAAAGTGATCTGCAGTTATTAACTGCCTGTGCTAAACCTGGAGGGGAATGGAGGAGGCTTCACTGTGAATTGAGGTCGGCTGCCACCAGTGCCAGGTCTGCTGCCACCTGCCAACTTCCTTAAGGTTTAGCTACAGATAAAACCTCGGGCAGTATGCAAGTTGGGTGAGGCAGGGTCCCAGTGAGTCACTAGAGTGGGAAGAATTGTGGTCACCAGGTTAATGTAAATTCTGGCTTGCTGCCAGTGCTGAGCCTGGAGCTACTCACCAAAAGTCTCAGAGCATACTGCGGCCAGTTGCTGGTCTCCTGGGGCCTGCCAGGCCAGACTTTGATAGTTTTCCAAGAAAGAGTGCAATATGGGCGGGGCTGGCTGCTCAGGAGAAAGTGCCTCCAGGTGTGGGCGAGTTAGGTGAGGTGAGTTCCCAGCTGAATCAGTTGGGTGGAGCAGTGGAGCTCACCAGGCCAATCAGACTCAGATTTGGCCGTGTGGGGGCGGGCTTAACACAGGCAAGATGGCGCCCACTTGCTGGCTGCAGGGAAGGAGCACTCTCACTGGGAAAATGCTGACTGTCCTACAGTCCTCCCCTTGAAGCTACACACCTCAGTGTGGCCCCCGTATTTCTCTGAGGCCCCTAAGAGTCACCGTCCCACCGCTGGAGCCCAAGGTGAGTGACTACAAGTGAGCGAGTCTGCATGCCGACTGTGTAAGAGGATGTATGCTTTTCCTGCAGCCTTCCGTCCCAACAGTGGGGAACAGTTGGAATCCCCACTGTTATTCACAGCCAGATGTGGGGGATCCTCTTCCCGGCACCAGTACTCTGGGCTGGGTGCCTGGTGTGAGGGCCTGGGGTCGCTGGCTCATCTGGGGGAACCTCCATGGCTGAGATATCCCTCCTGATTCTCAACCACCACAGAAAAGTTTGAGGCCTGTTCTGTGTCTCTGCCCCTCCTACCAGTCTCGACCTGGCTTCTTTATATTTTTAGTTACAGGACTTATATTTGGCTAGACTTCAGATTGTTCTCTAGGTTGATTGTCGTATAATTTAGTGGTAATTTTAATGTGTTCATGAAAGGACGCAGGCACCATGTTTGTCTACTCCGCCATCTTGTCAGGGTGAGATATTGTTGATGGTAGTGATGATGGCAATAGTTAAGACATTCTGGGCCCTCTACCTCTTAATGAATGGGACTCCAATTTCTCAGGGCCAGTGAGCTTCAGGCATTAGTAAGGTTGTTGGCCATAAAATATATTTTTCCAGACACCCTGACAGTGCTCTCTCTACCTTTTCTTAGAAAGCAGAAAGTGTGAGCTAAGCAGTCTTGTTTTGAAGGTCTATTTGTAACTCCTTAGAGAGTTGCTAAGAATCGTTAATGCCTTGCTCTGAGAATCTATTCTTAGACTTTCCTAATGATCTTGCATAAAGCAACATCTTGCATAAATTATCTTGCAATAATTATCATTATTTATAATTTGATTTGTATGAAAATCTTTGCCTCTCTGTTATTCTTTGCAAAGTACTGGATGCTTTAGCAGTTAGCAGAAATGCTGTGCGGTGCCAAAGTACACTGACTTTCTAACCAGAATATGCTGCCTATGGTTTCTTTGGTTCATTTACAAACTCAATCAAATGTGTGATGATGGCTCCCTGAAAATATCATCAAAACAACCTGCTAATAGGACAAAGCTGAGTTTATTCTTACCATGGTAAAAGTAATAGTTACAGAGCAAATATTTGTGTAATTATCAACTGCTATCTTGACAGAATTTTAGTGCATCAGAATACAGAGGGCAAAATCAGGATATTTATAGAGTTTTGGAGTCTGGTTTAAGGCAACTCTTTCAATGTGGGAGCTTGGTGAGGACTGAGTAAGAATCATGATATAATAGTTTAGCACTGCTGGACACAGCAAGGCAAAGATACAAAGGTAAGTGCTCAATGAATTATGGAGAGTAAGCAGTTGTTTCAATTGTTTGATGCTACCTGTTGAAGAATTGGAAAGTTTAATATTTTAATGGTTTCTTAAAGAAAATTTCTGAAGTGAAAAATAAAGTTATTTGCAACTTTCATCATCCTGGGCAAGCTTTTCCTGAAATAATGAAGTAATATTGTTTAAGACAGTGGCATAATAAAGTTATGTTAACGTGAATAGATGATTTTGGTTTTCACAACAAATATTTTTTGAACTCCTGGACGTAAATCTTACAAAAGTGAAGGGAGGGGGCAATTACTGGATCCTCTTGAAGATTTTAATTCTCAGAGTTGTCAAGGACATTTTAGGTTTTTTTCCCTCTGTACCAGTTCCTGTGGCAGTTTCTGCTTGAGTGATTTCCAGTCAGTTTCTGCTCCTGTGCCTCTACTTCAGTTAAGTTGTGACTCCCTGTATTTGCCTGTCTGTCTCTCCAGTCCTGAGTGCAGTGGTTTGTCCTCATCTCCCCTCTTTTGTGGATACAGGAAGCATTGCTGATTTTTTGGTTTGTTCATCTTTTTACTTTTTGTTACAATGGAATGGTGACTTTCAGTCTCTTATATGAAGAGCTGGAACTTGGAAAGCCCACAAACTCAGGTCCTTTGTAAAAATATTTAGATAGAAGGATCATCTCGTAAAAAAATAGAAAATAAAGATACTTAGATTGAGAATTTTTCAAGAAAACTTTGGATCTCTATAATTTGATTGGGGGTTTATCAATATGAAGATGTCTAAAGAAGGGAGCCAATGTAGCTTTGTAATATATTGTTTTCCCATGACATGCATGAACTGAGTCTCTTGTTTTTAGAATCAGAATAATGTAAATTCCCAGCAATTGGGCTGCAGTATCACCAGAGGGGATTGGTCACCACCCATTTTCCTTCACTATATTTCTCCCATTAGCTGCCCTAAACGTCTCTTCCTATATCAATTTTATGGATTTTCTTTTTAAGTAATGACTCTTTGGGCCTTTAGTTAAGACAAAGGCTTTAGTTCATGGACATAAACATTAGTTCCATGTCTTTTTATGTAAATGGTCAAATGGTATTTCACTTTGATAGTACAATTACTTATAGTTATAATTATTATAGTATGAAATGTTACATGACATTTTATTTTGAAAGTACAATTGCATGTATTATCTTCTACATTTTAGAGAGGGCTTAGGTTATTACTAAGGTGTTACCTTATTTTTGAATAACTTTTGTTATAACTTTAAATAAACACAAAAGTTTTAAGAATAGTATAAAAAACTTTTGGATACCCTTTACCCAGATTCACCAATTGTTTAAATATTGCCCTATTTATTTTAACATTCTCTTTTCATGTGTATATTGAGAATAAGTTGGCCACATCATGCCCTCTATCCCTAAACATTGAACTGCATGTTTCTTATATAAGTCCTTTCTTTTAAATAACCATAGTTCAGTTATCACTATCAGAAAAAAATTAACTTGTTATAACATTATTATTTAATCTACTATCTATATTCAAATTTCATCAATTCTTCCAATAAAATTTTTTTATATCTTTCTTTTGACCAAGTTAATCCAGGATTACACAGTGCATTTATTGTCATGTATCTTAAGTCTTCAGTCTGGAAGAGTTCCTAAGATTTTGTCTTTCTTGATCTTGACACTTTTGAAGAGTATAGGCCAATTATTCTGTAGAATGTCCCTCAAGTTAGGTTTGTCTTATTTCCTTATGATTGGTTTTGGATTCTACCTATTGGCAGATGGCCTCATCTACTATTTGTGTTTTGAAGTGGAGAATTATTCTAATTTATTTGATCTGCTCCAAGGTGACACGTCTTATTTATCTGGATCTCAATTATTGAGTCAGCGATTTTACCTGGAATACACTCAGTAACCAAAAACAAAGTTTAAAAGGGCACAGGTAACACCAAAATCAGTGTTATATCATGTGTTCATATGTTTCAGATTTTCAGTGACTCTGATTGGACTGTGTGTGTAGCAGCGGAGCAGGGGAGGGATATTACTGTTATTACACTGGAAGTTTGTGCCAGTACAAGAATCTCCTTGCCAAAGGGTTTACACTATTAATTTCCACATCTTGGCAGTGTCTCGGATTAAGGCCAAAACAAGCTGTCCCAGGTAAAAATGTGAATGCTAATGATCATTTTGCAGAATAGTTTCCAGAAGGTTAAATATCCAAGAAAAATCAATAATTGAAGATGTTTTTATTGAAGTCACTTTAAATAATTACATTAGCAAAAACTAAGAGTATTCTTCAACTAGCTTCAAGTTATAAGAATCCCAAAGACAGACAACATAGGCACAAAAACATCAGCAAAGTCTTGAAAAAAAGATCCAGCTTAGCCTGTGGGCTCTTCCTTTAGCCATGAAGGTAGGTGTTACAACACACAAAACTGAGGATCCAAACCAGTGCTCTGGTGGGTGATCTTCATAATTTATTGATATATTTTTTACATGTGATCTATATCGGAAAAGTATATGTTCTTTACAGAGAGTTTGGTTTTAGTCATCTCCCAATGAATATTTTTGGTGCCATAATATTTATAGTTAAAGAACTCTTGGAGAGCCATCTGGTTGGGGTCAAATCTACTTAACCATTGCAATCAAGAGCCTGGTTGGCTAGAGCAGGCTGACGCACGTAAGCAGCACCTCTTAGAGGTGACAGATTTAACTAATAAAATTACAGAATGTCCAGTTAACTTTGAATTCAGATAAAGAACAAGTAATTTTTTAGTATGAATATGTCCCAAATATTGAACCCTGAATTTTATCTGTCATCCCTACTCTTAGAGGAAGCTATTTCCACCTGTTTTTTTTTCGGTTGCTGGGCTATATGTTAGAAGTGCACTAATGTACTTGTGTATTAACTCCTAGCAAATCCTCGCTTGAGCCCTTACTTAGCACCTTTTTATTCTAATGGGTCATTTGGTTTCCAAACAGGTGGGATATTGCAAGAGAACAGGGACTCTCAGAGGTAGCCCTGTAACATGAACAAAAAGTGATTGCTTGGCAGCAAGGGAAGAGACAGAGCAACTCTAGATAATGGACATAAGAAGGAAAATAACACAAGAGGAAAGGATATGGCCCTCACAGAATAAGAGGACCAAGTATGCTTATCTTCCCAAGGGCACTGCCTTATTAGAGCTCATACTCTCACAGGTGTTTGCTAAGATCCTAGGACATCAAAAAGAGTTCAGATTATGTTTTGAATATAGTTTAATAATTCTCTGAGATCCTTTTTGAAAGTATTAATAGAATAAATTATAACTAAGTAAACTCTAAGAAGGCAAAGCAATGCCTGGTATATTTGATAAAGATCTTAAAACCAGTTAAAATTTAAAATAACATTTGGGTGTTTAATAAAAGGAAATCCTTCAATATATGGAAAATACAGCTTTCTGAAACAAATTATTTCCTGAGACTTCCAAACTGTAGATGTTTTCCTGTTATTACTATTATTCCTGGTGTGTTTCAGGTGAGTGTGTTAACTTGGTTGGAATTATATGAATAATTTCCTTAATGTCTTATTTTCCTTGGCATGTGGGAACCCAGTTCTCTCCAAATGATTAGCCTTTGAGGTTATAATTTCAAGTGACTCAAGTCATACCCGTTACCTCAAGTAAGGGTTTAACACAGGTTTAGAAACTTTAGAACTCAAAAATACTATCTAAGTCATTTTGTTGGGGGGAAGGAGTGAGTGAGTGTGAGCTATTTTAATTTCCCAAAGAATATTTCTTTTACAAAAAGATTCACCCCTGGGAGCCCTTTTAAAGCTAAGCTACTTTCCTAAACGAAAATACCATTTAATTAATACCCTTGTTCTGTAAATTTTTTATGCCTCCACTGTGCAAGGAAAGAGAAATATGTCACAAACTGGGCTGCGCAGATGGACAGAATGCTCCTCACATAGGACCTTAAAAAGTGGGATATGGATATAGAAACAGTGAGACAGTCAAGTGTCAAAAGAAATCTGTCGGCTTTTTAGCAGTTGAATAATTCAGAAGATGTGCATTAAGCCAACTTCTTAATTTCCCGTTTCCCCCTTTCTAATTCTTCCCTTTTCATCCTGTGATGTTGCTTCTCTCTCTCTCAAAGCTATTTGTTGCAGTGATGCCCTGGAAAGCAGGTGGTCTTCCTTATATGACAGCATCTGCTGCTCAGAATGAGCGGCTAAAGATCTGAAAGCAAAGGAAATGAAACCCGCAGTCCTATAAATGCCTATTTTAAAATAGCTTTGTTTTGGGTTATTTTTCATTGAATCAACTGGAACACTTTTATTGTTCACGATAAAACAAGTTGTCTACAGGCAACGGGCCTCCCCCCTTTTATATTTCTGATACTGGGGTTTGTTTTTTCTTTCCAACCATTTTCTGGATCAGGTTTCTTCCCTAACATTTTACAAATGATGTGGGTGGCTGCAAACCCTCTGAAGGTTTTTCGTAAGCCATTTGTTAATAATATCCTCTCAGCATCGACTCCAGCCTTTACAGTTGTGATTGTTAGTGAAGTTTCAAGGGCACGGTGGTGTTTTTCTATTCTTCCAGCCCTAGGGGAGAAAAGAATTCCCAGAAGGGCTTTTGCCTGGCTTATTATCATCCAGGAACAAGAAATCAGAGCACTTAAGCTGAAAGGATGAACGTTTTTTTAAACTATCTAAACCTGAATGGACTCTGTGGTATAATAGAAAGAACAGGGGCTAGGACTTATATGGACCTGAATTTAAATCCCAGCTCTGCTGCTCACTAAGTATGTAACACTGGTCATTCAAGCTTTTGAACCTTAAGTTCTTACCTGTATAGAATGTATATAATGTGTAATGTTATCTATTTTATAGGTAGGAAAGATTTTTGAATCTCAGTTTCTTATCTGTAAGGTAGGAGGTATAATAATACCCACCTCACAAGGTTGCTGGGAGGACTAAATGAAAGAAAAGTGCCTAAAAGTGCTTGGCACGTGGGTCTTTAAGAACAGTAGCTTCCACCTTCCATTTTTCTCTTCCTTCCTCTGCCCAAACCCCATAAACCTCCCCATGCACACACATGGGACTAGTATCTTTTATTCTCTGCCTTTTACAAGGAAAAATACGGATGAGATGCGAACCTGTCCCAGCCTGCCATGTTGTTGAAGTAAACTTTGATTCACGAATGAGACCCTTTGTCTAATGGGGAGACTGCGGGGGCAGCGCCTGCCTCAGACCCCGCTCTCCGCAGGCAGTCTGCATGGAGAGGAAGCTCTGGTGACTTGATTTGGCAGAAGGTTTTTCCTCTTTGAAACCCTGCCCAATTTTTCCCCAAAGCTATGAAATGTGATAGTCAGTTTCTAGGATTCACTGTTTTAGGGCCCTGAACCAAATGTTTTCAGTTTGTCTGATAATACAAATGGCTCTCACATGTCTCTAGCAGCTCATCAGTTGGATACTGATTTTGGAATAACAGCAATTGCTGGTAACAAGGTCATTTGCCAACATTTCTTTCTCAATCCTTACTTCTTTCTGGTCCTCTCTCTTCCTTTTCTCCTCTAGACTGGTATTTCTGCCTTGACCCAGGCAGACTGGAGGATACACTAATAGCACAGCAAGATTCTCACACTGCACTCGTAGGGTGCATTGAACAGTCCTGCTAGGCACACCTTCGTGGAATCGTATATTGTGTGCCTTTGTTCTCTTTCATCTCCTGGCTCTGCCTGATTTCTGGTTCTGGTTTCAGTGCCAGGTGCTTGAGATGTCAGTTGGACCCGATAGATACACTCCAACTGAAGACCTAGTACAGAATAATGTCCTGAACAGGAAAGAATAGTAACCGAATGAATCAGTTATGCTTGTGTTTACATTTCCAGTGAGGAATTTAAGTCGGAGGATAAGGCAGATGGTTTGGAAAGAATATAATTAAGTGCTACAATAAAAGTAAGCAAGCAGGCTATGTGATTAAAGAATACCGAATCTTATTTTTTGTCTCGTGGCTAACATCCCCTCACCAACAACTTAAAAAAAACAAAAAACTTTATTGGGATATAGTTCATATACCATAAGTAAGCATACAATTCAATGATTTTTAACAAACGTATAAAGTTGTACAACCATCAGCATAATCTGATTTTAGAGCTTTTCCATCCCCCCTCAAATTTTCCACAAGCCTATTGGTGGTCAATCCCCATTGACACACCCTCAGCACCAGCAACAATTGATCTAGTTTCTGTAAATGTGCATTTTTGTGCATTTCACATATATGGAATCACACAGTATGTATCCTTGTGGATCTGGCTTCTTTCATCTACCATGTTTTTGAGATTCATGTTTTAGCATGTATCATTGTTTAATTTCTTTTGATTGTTGAATAATATTCCATTGTATGGCTATACCACATTTTATTTATGCATTCATCAGGTTGATAGCCCCTTGGATTATTTCTATTTTGAGGCTGTCCTGGTAATGCTTCTATGAACATTTATGTTCAAGTCTTTGTACATACAATGTGTGATCAAAAAATACAGTGAATGCTGTTGTCGAGTGACATCCAATGGAAAAGCAGGAATCTTCAATAATATGGGGAGTCATGCATCGAACCTTAGTAACAGTGCGTGACAAGTTTCAACTTGTTCGGTGCAGTAAGTCAGGTGTGAGCTACAGTTGAGAGAAGGTGTGTTTTTAAGTGTCCCGTAAATCATGGATCACAAACAATGCATTAACATGAAATTTTGTTTCAAACTGCAAAAAAGTGCTAAAGAAGCACATGAAATGTTAAAATTAGTTTATGGTAATGCTGCAGTGACCATGAAGATGGTTTACAAGTGGTTCAAGTGATTTTGTAATGGTTGTGAATCGATTAAAAACAAGAGAGATCGGTACGTCCTTGAACATCAAAAACCCAAGAGAATGTTGAAAGAGTGACATGATTTGATCATAGAGGCAATTGACTATTAGGAAAATTTCTGAGGATCTGAACATCTCTTGGTTCCATTCAAAGCATTTTAACAACAGATTTGAACCTGAGGCAAGTGAGTGTGAAATTTGTTCCACATGTTTTGACTGTTGGCAATTTTGTTGCAGTTGCGCGATCACGCTGCTTCAGATTCCAGTTTTTAAGATAAGTCATCACGGGAGAGGAAACTCGGATCTCTGGTTATGATCCTGAGACCAAGGTTCAGAGTTCTCAGTGGTTATCACCCAGTTCTCTTCATGCAGAAAAAAAAGCACATCAATCAAGATCTAACATCAAGGTGATGCTAATTGGTTTTTTTTACCTTGGATTTGTGCAAGCTGAGTTTGTACCCAGGAACACTACAGTGAACTCTGAATATTATATGTCTTTCACTGTAATCATTTTTTTATTTAAACATTCACTGTATTTTTTTATCACACCCTGTATGTTTTCATTTCTTGGGTAGACTCTTAAGAGTGGAATTGTTGAGTCCTTTGGTAGTTTTATGAAACTTTTTAAGAACCTACCAATCTGTTTTGCAAAGTAGATGTGTATTTCCACCAGCAAGTTATGAAGATCCAGTTTCCAGTTTCATCACACACTCGTCAACACTTGATATTGTTTGTCTTTTTAATTATAGCCAGTCTAGTACGTATATAATGATGACTTTTTGTGATTTTAATTTCTCTAATAATTAATAATGTTGAACACTTTTTCATATATTTGTTAGCTATTCATATGCCATTTTGCTCATTTTATAATTGGATTGTCTTCGTATTAGTAAGCATTGAATAGT
Organism: Rhinolophus sinicus; assembly: GCF_036562045.2. NCBI lineage: Eukaryota > Metazoa > Chordata > Mammalia > Chiroptera > Rhinolophidae > Rhinolophus > Rhinolophus sinicus. The sequence continues at coordinate 125,336,925 of NC_133754.1, forward strand.
TTATGTATTCTGGATACAATTCTTTTATCATATAGTATATGATTTGCAAATATTTTCACCAACTCTGTTGCTTGTCCTTTCATTTTTTTAATGGTCTCATTTGAAACAGAAAAGCTCTCATTTTTATGAAGTCTGACTTATCAGTTTTTTTTCTCTTGTGACTTGTGCTTTTGGTGTCATATCTAAGAACTCTTTACCTAACTGGAGGTCGTGGTGATTTTCTCCTGTGTTTTCTTCTAGATGTTTTATACTTTTAGATCTTACACTGATGTCTGTGATCCATTTGGAGTTAATTTTAGTACATGGCGCTGGTACAGCTGTTGAAAAGATTATCTTTTCTTCATTGAGTTGTCTTCGAACCTTGCTAAAAATCAATTGACTGTAAATTCCAAGGTTTACTTCTGACTTAATTCTGTTTCACTGATCCATAGGGCTATATTTATGCAAATATCACACTGTCTTGATACTGTAGCTTTATAGTAAGTAAACTTTGTTCTTTTTCATAATTGTTTTCACTCTTCTAGGTCTTTTCATTTTCATATAAATTTTAGTATTTTCTTGCCAATTTCTACAAAAGATTCTTAAATCTTCTAATCGAGGAATATAGAATATTTCTCCATTTATTGATATGTTCTTTCATTATTTTCAGCAATACTTTTTGTTTTCATTGTACAAATCCTGAACTTCTTTTGTTAAATTTACAGTTAAATATCTTATTCTCTTTAGGTCTTTGTGAATGGAAATATTTTCTTCAATGTATTTTTGAAAGAATTGTTTGTAGAAATACAATTGAGTTTTGTATATTATAATTGCATCCTGCAAACTTGCTTACAGTTGTTCTAGTAGTTTTTCATGTTGTGTGTGGCTGTGTGTGTATTCCTTAAGAATTTCTACACATAGCATCATATCACCTGCAAATATAGAGTTTACTTCTTGTCAGTCTTGTTGCCTTTAATTGCTTCAGTACATAGCTTTCAGTCTTTATCAGTTAAGTATGATGTTAGCTGAAGATTTTTCATAGATGCCCTTATCAAGTTAAGAAAGTTTCCTTCTATTCCAGGTTTGCTGGGAAATTTTAATCATTAATTGGTGTTGAATTTTGTCAATATTTTTTTCTGCATTTATTAGATAGCCACATGGGTTTTGTCCTTTACTATCTACAATGATGTATTATATTGTTTCATATATTAAGCCAACCTTTCATTCTTGGGATAAATCTCACTTGGTCTTTGACCATAATAATTATTTTTATATGTTGCTGAATTTGGTTTGCTAATACTTGAAAGATTTGCATCTGTTGTCATAAGAAATAAGGTTTGTAGTTATCTTTTCTTGTAATGTTTTTGTCTGCCTTTGGTAACAGATAATACTGGCCTCATAGAAGGAATTAGGAAGTGTTCCTCTCCTTTTATTTTTTGGAAGATTTCAAAAAGGATTGATGTTAATTCCTTAAATTATTGACTTGTAGTTTTATTTTACTGAAGTTTGGAAAGATACTTTATATGATTTCAACCTTTTTTAAATTTGTGGAGACTTCTTTTGTGCCTTAATGGTCTATTCTGGAGAATATTCCTTGGACATGTGAGAAGAATGTGTATTTTGCTATTGTTTGATGGAATGTTCTATATATGTCTGTTACGTCTTGTTGCCATATAATACATTGGGTCCACTTGAATAATCCATGATAATCTCCCCATTTCAGAATTCTTAATCACACCTGCAGGCTACCTTTTACGGGAACATATTTACATATTCCAGGGATTATGAAATGGAAATATTTGGGAGGCCATTATTTAGACTACCATCATAAAGATATAGTCTTGGCTTAAATACTTATCTACAGTTAGCACACTCACTACATCCAAGGTAGTGTCCTCCGAGGTAGGACAGCATTGACTCAGAAATAAGGAGAAAAATGTACAACTACAATAGCATGGGGCAAAATATAGCATCAAAGTAGCATTTGAAGAGTTCCAAAATTATCAGAATGATGGCTATTATTCCATCAGAATAAAACAGGGTTTCAACTTATAGGACAATGGAAAGTAGATTGAAAATTGTACTGAATGTATTTATTGAATTAAATGTATTTACTATAACTTGGTAAGAGGTTTTACATGAGGGAGTCATTTTTCCTTATGCTGTAATATAAAATCTGAGTCACCTGCAAATATTGCTGGTTTTGTTTGGAAAGGCATGGGTTTATCGCTTCTCGGCCTTTTGGCTAAGATCAAGTGTGGAAAGGCATGGGTTTGTATCAGAAATACACTTTGATCCTCTAGATATGAGTTTTACGGTATAGTTTTCTTTTTGATAATAATAGCTTTGGGCCTATTCCTGTGTATATCACACAAAACATGCTTCACAGTCAGGAGATTTTATAAATTAGGAGTTATGCTTTCCACTGGGATCTTTGTAACTAAAAACAAAAAAATTTAAATGTTGATTTATCTGTATTTGTGTTATTCATATTATGTCCAGCTTGAAAAGACCTTGATCTGACTTCCATTCAATTAAGTTTTACTGCTTTGTACTCTAAAGCCAAACCATAACTGTAAACCTAGAAGAAAAGTTATGGCTGAAAAAGAGAACATCACAACATGTTAACTGCCCTCTTTCCATCATTTAGAAATCTCTAGTTGTGAGTCAAGAAGTTTCTGACCAGTAAATTTAATGTTCAGTGTTGAGATTCTTTGTAGAATTTTATTTTAAGGTTTTTGTTTACCAAGATGAGGACTTTTGAAAAGTGAAAATTCTGATAGAAAATAATACAATAGTTTAGATAACCTACCGGAATGAAATCAGATGGTATGGTTTCATATCCTGGTTGTGAACCTTGCAACCTATGTAACCTTGGGGAAGTCAAATAATTTCTTTGAGCTTCAGTTTTTCTCATCTGTAAAATGAAGATACTATCTACCTCAGACAGTTTTGAGAGCTATAAGAGCATGCTTTGAAAAGTGTTATGTACTAAACAGATGAAATGGATTACCATTCCTCTCAAATGAAAACAAAAAATTACTTTGAATAATAATACTGAACTCACACATAATTGAATTGTCATAATCAAGAATGAATGCATTTTGTGGGGATAGATGCTCCTTCCAAGGAAATAATACATTTCAGATGTCTAGATTATGCTGCCAATGGGACAACCATAAACATTTTATCTTCATTTACCTCCATGTGAGCAAATAAGATTTCCCTCTACTTTTTTGCAACAGCCCCAACACTGACCAACGATCTCATACATCACTGGTATTAAATATTAGATAGCAAACACTGGGTAGATATGACAAATCTACCCCTACTGCAGAAGAGACAAGCTGAAGACACAAGGCCCTTTATTGGTAGATCATATGTACCAAGTTCATGCCAGTGAGACAAAATACTTTGTCAGGTATACAAAAAGGCCAGGAATATGTCACTAATATTTATAAATGATTATTTAATAATTTATAATGGCAAAGACTGTCACTTTCTCAAATCAGTCTTTTTCAAATGATAGCATTAAAAAATAGCATGAGTGATTTAGAGGGATATTCACTGAGAATATGAACCTTCTTGTCCAGTATTTGTAAGTATATATGATTTATATATACACATACACACATACTCACATTTATGTGTTTTGTTCAATTAGGTGAACAAAAAGTTACTTGGGATTTTTAAAATAATGTCTTTAATCTCCATTGTAGGTTTGAAATGAAATCAATTCTCTAGAGAAAGATAGTTTCTTCTAGTATCACCCAACAAGAACTAAGGGAATGTCTCTCTCCAAATAATTTAAGATGATTTACAAATAATGTAAAGGTTTGTTTCCATTTTATTTGAAAAAGGAAAAAGAAGAGAGAAATACAGTTTCTTTGCTCATTTAAGTCATCCAAGTGCACAGAGATGCACATATCCCTTTCTCGCATTCGTCGCTAGAACAAAGTCATATGGCCACATCTATTTATCCCTAGGTCTTGATGCCACCCCATCAAACTTCAAAGACGAAAAAGAGTTGAATTGCCTGAGATCATGTCATGCACCTTTGCTTTGATTGCCAATAGCTTCAACAGTGGAAGTTAGGATCTGATTGCCATTTAAACATATTCATTGGGAAGTCTCCCAAATTAGAAAATCTTTGGATACCAATGAGCCAAAAAAATGCCCACTACTTATTATGTAATTAATTCATTAAGAAAAGGTGTCTAACCAGGATAACCAGACACTGCAAGACCTTCAAATGACTAATCCAAGTTTCTATTGGTTCGCTCATAAAATTGGGACTAGAACCTTGTGTGGCAAATAATACTCCCATCCCACATCCTTGTCAAACAATATGACCTTGACACTCCTTTCATTGATAGTTGAATATTTCCCTCCCCTTGAATCTGGAAGAAATGGGGTCTTTTGTTTATTTGCTTATTTAATTATCTGTCCAGCTAGTCATCAACTCATCCATTAATGCATGTATACAGTACTCACATTGCCTTTTGTTTCTTTGAAAAATAGATACTATATCAAATATCAGGCTCTTTGCTAAATATGTTAGCTAATTTAAATCTCACAATTTCTTATGTGACAGGTGCTATTCCTGTTTTACATATGACCTTTGTGAGGTAGAAGGCTTCTAGAACATGTCTGATTCTTTTCAGAATTTGGACACTAGATCTCATTTTCTAAACTTAAAAATATATATCTGCTGTCTCTAACAGAGCATAGTAGTATAGTGGTGTGTTAAGAACATAAATTCTGAAGCTGGTATGTCTAGGTTCAAATCCTGTCTCTGCCCCTTAAAATGTGTGACTATGTGCAAATCTTGTAATCTTGCTCTATCTCAGTTTTTTCATCTGTAAAGCACAGATAATAGTACCCATGCTGAAGGGTTGTTATGAAAATTATATATATTAATATTTGTAAGATGTTTAAAATAATGCCTGGGAAATAGTTAAAGACTATATTAATGATCGATAGGTAAAATAACCCCTTGTACAGTGTCTTTTTTTTTCTTTAGTTTTACCTAAATTTTAATTTGTGCCTCACATACGGAAATTTTGCAGAAGAAATAGCATTTCCTCTTTTACTCTCCCATAGAACACTTGATCTATAGGTGTTTAACTGGTTCACTATGGATGACAAGGGGCTTGATGCAGCTAGGACATATGTAGGTGGATGGAAGGGAGCTTAATGAACACCTGAACTTACCTAAATGTTCAAATCTGTACCATTCTTAGCCCTCAAATATCTCATATCTTGCTTGACAAATGATAAAATTATATCATTTTTTATCAGAATGCTTCAAATGTGATACAGATGAACAGAAATGACACTCACTCATCGAGGTAGTTAAAAAAATTATTAGAGAACTGAATTATGCAATTATTGGCAGACAAGGAGGCAATATTAATTAGAGCTGCTAACTGTCCTGTGGACTGTATCTGTTGTGGGGCTCTATGTGATTCAACACTTCATTCAATTTCCTCACCGTGATAGAATTTCATGAGTCTTGTCTACTTATGGCCACATGTTCTGTGCTGTGCAATTGGAGATCTCAAAGTAGTCACTCAGCTTGTGCTCTACCAGGAGTTGGCTCTGCTCTCTGGAGACCTACACTGAAGGAAGGCAAGCTAAGAATAGCAAAAGGCTCCAACTGTGAGGATTCCATTCAGGACAATGGATAAAAGTGTAGGAGAGGAAAGCACCAAACCCCTCATGCATATGCAGTGCCAGATGGAGATAAAAAAACTTTTACAGAGGGGAATTGGAATGAGCCTACATGGTTGTAGGGGTCTCAGGTGGGAGAAATAAGACCGGAAATGGAGAGACCAGAGCAAGGAAATAAAGTAAAAATGGAGAGCGCCTTTGTGAAGAGAGTGAAAAGTAAAGCAAACAAAAGGTAGAAAAGTACAAAATGCCCCCAAAAGTTGCTCTCTCCTCTAAGTTTTTTTTAATGCTCCTCTGTTGTGGCATTTTCACAATGTGTTGGAATTCCTTGGTTATAAATACTTCATTACCTCTCTCGGATGTGAGCACAGGTAGGGCAGGGCAGTGGCCAACAGGTAGGTATTTCTAGGACAGAAAAATAGAGGGAGGGAGGTGGGTTAATAAAGACTTGCAATAAGGAAGGAAAATCTAAAGGCAAGGAGAGGACAGTGAAGCTGAGCAAAAATTAACAAGCACATCATCACTAACTAGAATGATAAAAGAGACAAGATGGCAATCAGGTATAGGAAAGTTTTTCTCACTCTGATTTGCCATATGTTATTGAATTTCAAATATTTTATAGCCAGTGGAACTCAAATGCTGAGTTCCTACTTTTGAAAAAGTAGAGGTAGTTAGAGAGGATAAAATCCATATGTTTCTGATTCATTTACACAAATCTCATTGAAATTCAGCTCAGTGTAGGGCAATTGAATGTCATATGTGCCAATGCACAGCATAGTAATAGTTTTAAGCCATTTTTGACACTCCAGGAAGTCTGCAAGAATAAACAATATGAAACCCCAAAGGCTTAACAGTGTAGTCTGAAAGGGAAAGCCAAAAATATCTGAAAGAGAGTCTATATTTCCAAATTCAACAATCTGCCATGAAGAATCCAAGGATATTTTATGATGCCCAGGAGCCCAGGAAATGGTAGTCATGGCATGACAATTGGGAACTAGGTAGAGTTCTCACCAGCAAATCTTATAAGGGAGAGGGAATAAAAGAAGATAAAGCAAAATCCAAAATGGAGAAGAGAGTGGGGCTCTACTTGAAAGTGACTGGAGGTATATTAAAGCAAGAAAAAACAAAAAACAAACAAACAAACAAACAATAAAACAGAAAACAATGGAAAAGAGAAAGAGCAAGAAATTAGAAACAAATCCAAACTTTAAAGAATAAAGTTTCACAACTGTAGTGTTGTAAAGTGCAATTATTTCTTATTTCAGTGCTTCTTCCTATTTTATATACTGTTTCAGACACAGCCAATGCAGACACACTTTCCATACCCCAAATAAGAAAAAAGAGAATTTCTTTGCTCTCTAATAGCTTCCATTTGGGTTGAGGGAGAAAGACAATAAACAAAGGAGAAGATTCAAGGTTGAGCTGGCATTCTGATTTGAGGAATCGCAAAATTTGTAATTTGTTGGTTATAGACTTAATGTTTATGTTCCCCCCAAAATTCATATATTGAAGCCCTAATCCCCAATGTGATGGCATTTGTAGGTGGGGCCTTTGGGAGGTACTGAGGTTTAGATAAGTTCATAAGGGTGAGACCCCCATGACGGGATTAGTGTCCTTATAAGTAGAGGAAGAGACTGGAGTTTACTACTCTCTCTCTACTATATGAGGACGGTGAGAAGGTGACCAGCTGCAAGCCAGACAAGGGATGCTCACCAGGGCCCAACTATGTTGGCACTCTGATCTTAGACTTCCAGCCTCTGGAACTCTGGGGAAAAATTTTCTGTTGTTTAAGCGACACAGTCTGTGATATTTTGTTATGGCAGCCTAAGCTAAGACAGTGATAATCTGTTCAGTGATTATTGACTAAGATAGGAAAAGAGTGGACATGTTACTTTTGCGTTGGCTGTGACATATCCACATGGAGATGTTAAAGAGGTGATTGGTTATATATGTTCAGGCACCATCAACAGTAAATCAATGAAGTTGAAACCATGAAAGTAGTTGAAAACTTCAGATAATAATAGTTAATATATACGGAATGCTTTCATGTACCAGGAAATATTTTAAGTACTTGATATGGATTATCTCATTAATCCTTATAATAGCCCTATGAGCTAGGAACAATTGTTATCCTGAATTTACATATGAGAAAACAGGGGATTAAAAGATTCTCAGTGAAATTGAATCATCCCAGAGAAAAGACCACAGACAGTGACATGAGGGGTCCCCTAGTGATTGATGAATCCCCTGCATCCCATACTCAGAGCTTAAAACCAGCACTCTAGTGTTTTACTCCTACATATTAACAGACAACCATAAACTTCAGAAATTCTCCAAAATGAAATAAAAAGACCAAGACAATAAAATGGGGAGAGGGGCAAGAATGCAAAATAAAATAAGAGAGAAAAAGAAAAATCATGAAATAAGAAATAAACCCGCAGTAACAGAGATAGAGTTCCTGCCTTTGTCTTAATTTATGATTCAGTATATGGTAACTTTTAGTAAAGGTTTAATGTGTGCTTCACTAAGATGGATATACTGCAGCTGTTGACAGTACTATTCTCTATATGTCCACTATGTCAACTTGTTAATCATTTTGTTCAGTTTGTTAATCATATTGTTCACATCTTCCTATCTATACTGATTTGTTGTCTGTTCTATCAATTACTAAAATGGGCAAATGTCCTTGTATTGTGATTAATGTCTGTATCTTCTGGTACTTCTGTCAGTTTTCCTTTATACACTCCAAAGTTTTTTTAAAATATAGTTTTTATTTTCCAATTACAGTTGACATATAATATATTAATTTCAGGTGTACAACATAATGATTAGACATTTATATAATTTACAGAGTGATCACTCCCATTAATCTAGTATACATCTGACACAATACATAGTTATTACAATGTTATTGGCTATATTCCTTATGCTATTTTGTAACTACCAATTTGTACTTCTTAATCCCTTCACTTTTTTTACCCATCTTCCCAATAACCCTCCCATCTGGCAGCCATCAAAATGTTCTCTGTATCTGAGTTTGTTTCTGTTTTTTTGTTTTTGTTTATTTTGTTCTTTAGATTTCACATATAAGTGAAAACACATTGCATTTGTGTTTCTCTGTCTGACATACTCCATTCAGCTCAATACCTCCAGATCCATCCATGCTGCTGCAGATAATGAGAACCCATTCCTTCCCATGACTGAGCAATACTCCATTGTATACATGTACCACCTCCTCTTTATTCATTCACCCATTGATGAACACCCAGGCTGCCTCCACATCTTGGCTATTGTAAATAATGCTTCAATGATCATGTATGGACACGTCCCCCAAAGTAGCATATTGGGTTTCTTCACATAAATACCCTGAAGTGGAATTACTGGGTCCTTTTTTGTCTCTTGTTGTGGCCTTTCTTTTAAAGTCTATTTTGTCTGGTATAAGTATTGCTGCCCCAGCTTTTGGTTGTTGTTATCATTCTCATAAAATACCATTTTTCCATCCCATTACTTCTAGTCTGGGTGTGTCTTTCAAGCTGAAGTGGGTTTCTTGTAGGCAGCATATGTACGGGTCTTGTTTTCTTATCCATTCAACCACCCTATGTCTGTTGTTTGGAGCATTTAATCAATTTACATTGAAAGTGATTGTTGATATACATGTAGAATTTCCATTTTGTTATTCATATCTTTTTAATCTGTTCTTCTTAAAGAAGTCTCTTAATATTTATTGTAATACTGGTTTGGTGGTGATGACCTCCTTTAGCTTTGTCTTGTCTGAGAAGCTCTTTCTCTGTCCTTTCAATGTAAATGATAGCTTTTCTGGGTAGAATAATCTTCATTGTAGATTCTTGTTTTTCATCACATTGAATATTTTGTGCCAGTCCTTTCTGGCCTGCAAAGTTTTTGTTGAGAAATCAGCTGACAGTCTTATGGGAGCTCCCTTGTAGGTAACTGTCTTTCTCTTGCTGCTTTTAAGATTCTCTCCTTGTCTTTAACTTTTGGCATTTTAATTATGATGTGTCTTGGTGTGGGCCTCTTTGGATTTATTTTGTCTCGGACTCTCTGCACTTCCTGGGCTTGTATGTCTATGCATTTACCAGGTTGTGGAAGTTTTCCATCATTATTTCTTCAAATACCTTTCTCTCTTCTCTTTCTGGTATCCCTATGATGGGAATGTTGGTATGCTTGCTATTGTCTCAGAGGCCCCTTAAACTAGCTTCATTTTTTGTTTTTTTTTAAGAAGCAAGCCTGTTTTTTTTTTTTTAAGAAAGAAGCCTGCTGTTTGTTTGTTTGTTTGTTTGTTTGTTTGTTTGTTTTAAGGAGGGTGCAGCTCACAGTGGCCCATGCAGGGATCGAACCAGCAACCTTGGTGCTACCAGCACCACGCTGTAATCAACTGAGCTAACTGGCCACCCCTATCCTCATTTTTTAAAAATTCTTTTTTCTTATTGCTGTTCTGATTGGGTGTTGCCTGCTGCCTTGTTTTCCAAATTGCTGCTTCATTTAATCCTTTATTTCCCCCTAATCTATTCTTCATTTCAGTTATTGTAGTCTTTATTTCTGACTAGTTCTTTTTTACATTCTCTATCTTCATTTTTGTGTTTCTTATCTCTTTGTTGAAGTTCTCCCTGAGATCATTGAGCATCCTTACAGCCAGTGTTTTGAACTCTGCACCTAGTAGATTGTTTCTCTCCAGTTTGTTTAGTTCATTTTCTGGAGCTTTATTCTGTTCTTTCATTTGGGACATGTTACTTTGTCTCCTCATTTTGGCTGCCTCCCTGTGTTTGTTTCTATGTATTAGGTAGGGCTGCTACTGGTATGTCTCCTGGTCTTAGTAGAGTGTGCTTATGTTGTAGGTGTCCCATGGGAGTCAGTGGCACAGTCTACCTGGTCACCTAAGACAGGTGCTGCAGGTGTGTCCCTTGTGTGGGTTGTGTGCCTTCCTGTTGTAGTTGAGCCTTGGTTGTTGTTTGTATATCAATAGGAAGGATTGACTCTAAGGCTGATTGGTTGTGAGGACCGGCTGTGATGACAGTGTAGCAGCTGTCATGCAGGGGCTGACCCAGAGAGCATGATTAGCTTTAGCAGGGCTCTGGTGCCTGCCCAGTCTTTGGGTGTGTCACCTGTGGAAATACTTTGTGGCAGTCTGAAGCTGGCCACCAGGCATCCCAGCCCCAGGGGCCTCTTGGGAGGGGCTCAGCTGCAGGTCAAATTCAGCTTCTGCCTGTGCCCTGCCTGGGGCCACCTGACATGAGCCACAAAGAAATCCCCAGATGTCTTCCACCTGTCCTGGGTTTGGAGTTACCTGGGAGAGGCTAAACTGCTAGTTGAGGCCAGCTGCCAGTAGTGCCAGGCTTGGGGCTTCTTAGTAAGAGGTATGGGGCAGGCCGAGGACAGATACTGGTTGTTTGTGGGTTTTGAACCTTTGAGAAATTTTAGGAAAGTCTGCAGCATGAGCTAAGGCAGTCCATTGTATGGAAAAGGCACTGGGGTAGGGTGAGGTCTCAGGGAATCACCAGGGCTGGATGAACAGTGTTAGCCAGGTTGATGGAGACTCAGATATGGCACAAGCCTGCCTCTGCAGGCTCAGAAGGGGGAAGGCTCAACAAACCAACAATGGCTTCTGCCAGCACTTCTGTCAGGGTGAAAGTTGCCCCTCAAGCCCTTGCTCTGAAGCCAGACAATTCAGTCCTCCCCATATGTTTCTGGCACCTTTGAGCTGCTGCCCCAGCAGCTCAGAGTGAACGAGTCCATAAGCAAGTAAGTCCATGCTGAGACCCTTTAAGAGGAACGCCTGGGACTCCAGCTGCCCCTGTCTCACTTAGCCAGAATCTCCGCTGGTTTTCACAGCCAGAAGTTGTGGGGACTTCTCTTCCTGGCATTGGAACATTGAGCTGGGGAGCCTGGTGTGGGGCTGGGACCCCTCACATCCCGGGGGGGACCTCTGCATCTCAGATAAGATATCCCTCCTGATTCTTAACTACCACATGTAGGTTAGGGGACCAGCCTGTTCTACATCTCCATCCTTCCTTCCAGTCTGGATGTGGCTTTTTCTGTATATCCATAGTTACAGGACTGCTATTCAGCTAGATGCCAGGAGATTCTCAAAGATTGTTGTTCTGTAGTTTACTTGTAATTTTGAGGTGGTAGTGAGAAGGTGCAAACACAGCATTTACCAAGTCGGCAATAATGACTTGGTGTCTCTATATAATCTAAAATTTTATGTTAAGTGTGCAAAAAATTAGATTGGTCTTTAATACTGACTAAAACTTTATCATTATGAAGTGTCCCTCTTTATTTTTAACAATGCATTTTGCTTGATGTTATTATTTTTTTTTAATTTTGGTTACTATTTGAATGGTATAGCTTTTTCTATCCTTTTACATTTAAACTACCTCTATTCTGTTTTCTATATTTTATTTATAAACAGTATATTGTTGAGTTTTGTGTTTTCAGCCAGCTTGATAATCTTTATCTTTTAACTGGTACATTTAATTCATTTACATTTAATATAATTAGTGATATATTTGGGCTTAAATCTACAATCTCACTATATACTTTCTAATATTTATTCTTTTACATATTTAGTTTTCCTTTTCTTTTGATTATTCAATTTTGTTTCCACTTGCCTATGTTAATTTGAAAGTCATGTACCCTTTTATTACTCTTTAATTTAGGTTGTTCTTCCCATCTTTTCAATAATTATATCATTACAATAAATAGCAGAATATAAAGCAAATGAATATGTTACAGCTTTGCATCAATTGCATCTCAGGGTGTATTTTGTCAGTGAAAATTTTATGTCAGACCCCCCCCCCCCATATAAAACAGGGCTCTAATATTTATTTGTATTTTACTGGACAATGTAATCACCTCTTTGAGTTTCTTCATTTGTGTGATGAGGTTGATATACCATTATAACCTTGAACTCTGTACTAAACTTATAGAGTTGATGTGAGATGATGTTTGAAAAGTATCAAACACTGATCCTAACACATGGTAAGCATTTGGCTTCTATTCTCCCCTTTCTTTTTCTAAGCTGCTCCTTGACCAGATTGAAAGACAACACCCTATATTCTTAGTCAAGTAGGCTTGGAAAGCTAAATTATTTTGTAAATAGCTGGCCTTATTTATTTTCCATGGATTCAATTAGCTTCAAATTCAGACAGGGACTATTCTGATATGGGGACCAATTTATGTGTGTTTGTGTGCAGATGTGGGTACAAGCTTATGTCAGTTCTTGGCCTGTTGATACCAGGTATGTTCCATGGCCCTTCTGTGCTCTGCTCCATTCTGTAGGGTGACTGTTACTGGAAAGCTGTATTCCCCAGTGTCCCTTGTCAGCTGGTTTCTTGCTAGGTTTGACCAGTGGGTTATACCAGTGAGATTATGGGCAGAAGGAAGGAATAAGCTGGGGTGTTTTCCATTCTTTCTTTGCATCTGGAGCCATCTTCCCTGGTGGTTCTTTCTATTCCTATTGCTCGGATGGCCTCTGAACAGATGCAGTGCGTTTCTAACTTCCATTTAGTGATTTCTGCTTCTGGTCTCTGGTAAACCCCCTTTAATCCCTCTAGTTTAAGATGGCAGCTGCTTCTTGATACTGCTAATCTCTGGGTTCCTTCCATGTCCACCATGTGACTTCTCAAGGATTCCATCATATTTGTAACCTGTCATCTGGGTTAAATGCTCTCTTGTATAAATACTTAGTGTGCTTTGATTTTCCTGGTTGCCCATGATTAAAACCATCTGAGTGAGTGAGTGAGTGAGTGAGTGAGTGAGTGAGTCAGAGAGAGAGAGAGAGAGAGAGAGAGAGAGAGAGAGAGAGAGAGAGAGAGAGAGAGAGAGAGAGAGGAGAGAGGGGTTATATTTAGGAGTGAATTAAAGTAGAATCACTCACTTTAGTGACTGTGGCTTCCTATACACTGCCAAAAAATGGTAGTGGCTAAACTATGAGCTAGAAAATATACTCCAAGGAAAAATATCACTGGAGTCACTGAATGACTTAATGTACCCACTCAGATGTGATACTATGAATTGTATGGACATTTTCATAGGTGTTCAAACATATAATTATTAATTGATTAATATGATAGTTCTGGTACAGTAACCATTACAAAATAGAAAACAATCCTTTTCCTGCTTGGATTATCTCCTCATTCTCTGAAAGGAAACAGAATTTGCTGTTCATCTTAATATCTTTTCTACTGCTAGATAATCTCAGGGAAACCCTTGCTACATATAGTTGCTCTTCAATAAACCTATTCTTTTAATGAGATAGAAGATCCCAACAGTCACCCAACACCTGGGATTGCTGGCAAAATACCGTTGAATAGTTAAAAATAGAACTGGGGTAGGGGGAATCCCAGACCTGAATTATTCTGCGGGGATTTTTAAACCTTGGTTTTGCTACTTATCAAATTCTTTCTTATTAGAATGTTGAGATCCTTGTTTAAAGACAAATGTACTAAGAGGAATTACATTAGAGAATTCCATTTTTTCCTTTAAGGGATAGCTCTATTAATTGGCTTTTCCCTACCTAACTGAAGCTGTACTCTTGTTTTATTTGTCTTAGTGCCCGCTTCAGATTTTTGCTTCCCTGTTTTGAATGTTGACTCCTTTAATTACTTTGTTATTCATTTGCCAAGAACAATATTTTTCAGTCTAGCCTTGTGTGCCTATAAAACTTGAAGCAATCTCTCTAAATAATATCCCCTTTGACACATCATTGGCTTGTGCTGCTTTCTTTCAATCTAGGCCAATGTGGGAAAAAAGCCTATTTACCAACGTAGAAAAATCATCATAATAGATTTGATTACATATGTATGTTCTCCTGTGCTTTAGGTGGTTAAAAGGCAAATGCCTATAATATGGCTTCTATCATATTTGTAACCTGTCATCTGGGTTAAACACCCTCTTGAAGATTGAATTCTCAAGCAAATTATGTGTATCAAAAGGGATAACCTAGGAATGCTGCCAAATGCTTCAAAATCAACAAATATTTCTGAGCATCTACTATGTGCCAAACACTATGTGTGAGGCATTCCAAGGATATAACAACTAAACTCATAGTACTATGGGGATTATATTTAAACAAGTTACTGAAAGCATTTAGCATTGTTCCTGGCATGTAGTGCTCAATAAATGGTAGTTATTGTTAATAATCAAGATCTAATATCCAGATCATGGGTTTTCCCTGCTCTCCGGAATCAAGCTGGGATAAGCATGTGTGCCACGTGATCCTGCCCTACCTACGATATTATCTTTCCATATAATCCACTCTAACCTCCTAACTACCAGTCTATCTACTTTATGTATATACTCCACTATTATCTACTATTTCCTATCTACTAACTAACTAACCTATCTACTTCAACCTTGGTTCCAGTTACTACTTTGGATCCCCTCATCTTGTAATGATAATAGCTAACATTTAACCCAACTTTTCCTCTTGCCGGGTACAATGCTAAGTGCTTTATAAGTGTTATTTCACTGAATCCTAGGCAATAAATCCTATTGCCCTCCCCTTTTCACTTATTAAATACTGAAGCTTAGTGAGATTGAGCAAACTGCCTGCATAGCTACAAAGTTGCAGAACCAGGAGTTGAATTCAGGCAACTTCACTCCAGAGCTTGTGTTCTTAAGTGCCAGGCAATATAGCCCCTTGGGCCATAATGTCTTCTCACCTGTCATCGTCCCAGTTTGGGCAGATGCTGTCCTGGTAGGGCCTTACTGAACATGGCCCCCTCCCAAACTCTAGTGTTAAGAACTAGAGTTATATAACTAAGGAGAGGAACAGCAGTCCCATAGGAAACAAAGGCTCTCTACGTGGTCTTCCTGGTTTTTCCATGTGGACATTGGAGTGAGGAATTAAAGAAACAGAGCCCTCGGTTTTATTGGAGAGTAGATAGATAAGATGACACTCTGGAGTCTGCTGTGAAGAAACATTGTTTTAAGGAGAAAGAAAACTTTGCTTTAAGAAATCGAAAGGAAAAAAAAAAAAAGAAATTGAAAGGCAATACATGAGGTCAAACAGCAAATGAGATTCTCTGGGGGTGGAAAGAGATGAGTAGACTACTGCAAAGTAGCTTCGTAGGTGATAAGCTGCTTCTCAGCCTGCAAGTTCTTTTTTTCTCTTTCTTTCTAAGGATTGCCAAGGTTCAGTTGTAACTCTGGGTGTTCTCTTTCTCCCTTTACTGCCCCCCTTGATTACCATACTGCACTTGCTCGTGCTGTAACCAAGTAAACCCGGAACAGCTTTCTCAGCAGAAAAAGTGCTGTTTCTACCCCAGAGGACACATGGCTTTAAGACAAAAGATGGTCTCAATTTCTGTTGACAGCCTATTTTAAGTGCCTATTAAAAAAAAAACCTCGGTGTTGTCATTCTGCCTGAAGGTTTAGCTTTATTCGCCTAAGTAGTTCCTTACTCTGCGACTTACAGTCACCTGATGCAACAGAGAAACCTACTGGGTCAGCCTGTTCCCTGCCTTTCCAGAAGGGATTAGACATATGGAGATGGATGCCAACAGGTCTCCTTGATGAGATATTTCCTGGCCACTCCACACAGTGGGTGCTTGTCTTTTCTCCTGCATTTTTGGCCATTCATCTTCAGTGCCTTGGCTCTAAAAACATGTGTTACCACCATGAAAGGTGCCTTTCAGATAAAACAAGGTGGAGGACATTGCCCTCGCTGGAATTCTTTGTAGGAAAGGAGCGGTGTCAGCATCGGGAAAGACTTGATGTCAGATGGTAGCTAGGAGTCCAGATGAGCAGACCTGTTCTTTGGCCCAGGCACGGCCCCTTTGCACAAGCTGTTCTCTTCACAAAGCCAGCCTCCCGGGTTCAAACTCCATTTCTCACTGTCTCTGTGATATCACTCAAGTTTGTCATCGCTTATCCCTTGATTATCTCACCTGTATAATTAGGCATAACAATAGGAGGTCCACCCTAGGATTGTTGTGAGAATGAAATTAGTATATAGGTAAAGCAAACAGAAGAGTGTGTGGCATGTAAGAATAGCATGTAATTGTTCTCTCTTTATGTCTTAAGCATGTTAATCCTCACGCTTCCTTAGAATCTTTGCTTAAGTGTCACTTCTCAGGGAAACCTCCCCACCTCACTTTGCTACGTGTTCTCAGGGAAATCTGTTCTATTTTTGCAATCATGTATTTATGAATCTCATTATTCGGTGTATGTCTGTCTTCTCCAGTGGGCTGTAAGCTCCCTTGTACCACTGTACACCCAGAGCCTGGCACAGTATCTAGCACATATTAGGCTCTTCAACAACATTTGCCAAGTGAATGACCCGTAGGTACGAATGGTTAAAGCAACTAAATCCATAAGTTTGATCTAATTCAACAAAAATGTACTGAGCACTTGCTAGGAGCTGGACATTACATTAGGGGCTGGACAGGCAGATGTAAAAAAGATGGTTCCTGCCCACAGGAAGTCCCAGTCAGAGGTCAACAGCCATGTCCCAGATAAATCACAGCACCCTGAGTAAGTCCCGTGCCCACCATGTGTGAGTCATTCTAACAACAACCAGGTATGAGCTGTTGGGATAATTTTTGCTTCACTAGATATTATGAAAGGCTAATGCGTTACTAGTAGATGATGTATGATGGTGTTAGGTCCTGTACACAAACGAACATATCATATAGGATAATCAGAAGAATTCTAATTGTGTAGGAGAAAACAGTGATTTCCATTTCTTGGAGCTTTGTAGCTCCACATCAGTTTTCTCTTATCTTCTGGGTCATGGCACAGTTTTCATTCACTATTTATTCAATGAGAGAAAATGCAACCTTCTCAAGAACCTAGTAAGGACCTAAGCCCAGACTTTTCCTTCTAGACCCTCTGGCTCTGGTGAGGGGAGATGAGCTTGCAGCCCTGGGCACACCCTGCCGTGAAGTGTTAAGTGAGCCCGAGTCTCCCCCTTGCCCTCCCCTCAGTTTGTAGCAGCTCAGGATCTTGCTTTTACAAATCCTGCTCCTGCCACAGTAGACACGCTAGTTTTCCCCTCTTGTGATTGTAGTCCATTAGGCGCTAAGCCTTTCTGCTAAAGCTTAGCATATTACCTTTAGTCACATTAGGCTGCAAAAAACAAGTTACATCATGAGTAACACGTATTTCTTTCTCATAGACCTGGAGGCTGGAAGTTCAATCAGGGTGCCAGCATAGTTAGGTTCTAACGAGGGCTGTCCCCACGGGTGGAGAGGAAGCCAGCTATCTCCCTGACCCCTGCTTCTAAGGGCACTGATCCCATTCATGAGGATGCCAACCTCATGGCCTAATCACCTCCCAGTAGCTCCACCTCTGTCACCACCACCTTGGGATTAGGGTTTCAATATATGAATTTGGGGGGGGAGGGAGAGACACAAGCATTCAGTCCATAACATGTACTATGTTTCCCCCAAAATAAGACCAAACCGGAAAACAAGCCCTAGCATGATTTTTCAGGATGACGTCCCCTGAACATAAGCCTTAATGCGTCTTTTGGAGCGAACCTGAATATAAAACCTGGTCTTATTTTCAAGGAAACACGGTTATTTCCCATTACTGAATAGGGGGTGTTGGAAGGCCACATAAGCATGTTCCTCAGACCCAGAAGGCAGTGTGTACCTACCTGGAGGAGGGGAGACCTCCTCCCAGGACTTGGTCCCCGACGTTTAGGCAGTTTTGGTTTTCCTTCTTTCTTCGGGGACCTTAGTTCTAGGGATCGTAAAATTTAACCGTAGGCTCCAAAAGTCCTCCGCAGTTTCCTCCAGAAGGTTCAAATGTCCTTAAACAAATGCAATCCCCGATGCTTTCTCAATATCCCAGAGCACCTCAGGGGGTAAACGTCGTTCAGATTTCTCTTAGGTCACTGTCCTTAAATGAGGTTCTTCTTTTCCTTTCACTGATACCACAAATGCACACCATCTCATCCCTGTTTTCTATAGAAACATGCTGAGAGGCCTCCCTGGAGATAGTGCTGGACAAGTGGCAAGTTGGTTATGCTCAGAGCAGTGCCCTCCTGACCCCAGCCACTTCCTGTCACAGTCAGCCCACGAGGGACAGTGCAACCCTCAGGGCCACACTTGCCAGGCCAGGAGACAACAGGCTCTCCACTATACGTGCCAGACTCCCCTCCTTTGTCTCATCATAGTGCTCAGAGCTGCTGTGGCCAAAGTGCAGAGTCTGGCACCTGAGGGGGGGGGGGGCCCTCGGCAGTCAGCCTACCTGTCAAGTGCTTCTGGGATTAGGAGTGCCCACTGCCAGCACTCCCTCTGGAAGAACTTGACAGGTGGGCGTCTTGCCAGGAGGCAGAGCTCAAAGCCCTTATGTGCATGTGCTTCTCAGACCCCTAACTGGTTACTTAGCCATTTGGCCAGATACCAACTTTTCCAGCAGTGTTTTTGAGCCCCACCCGTCTTTGGCTTGGCTGGGTTAAGCAGACCCACCATCAAATACTATCAATTTTCCTTCATATGTATGAGGCTGACCCTGAAGCAGTTTGTTGGTTTGGGTCCACGTCTTTCCTCTCCCCTCACTGCCCCCTCTGTCTCTCCCCACCAATGATTTTGATGATACAAGGCTAGTTTTGTTCTTTTGTAACAAAGCCTCTGTTCTGGGTGGATGTTCCAAGTCAGAAAGCCTGGTTGTGTTTATCCCAGGCCATTGGCTGGGCATTCACATGCTTTTTGTATTTGGTAAGTGACAGTATTTGCAAAAGCTGATTGCCACAGCAGGCGGAACAGAGACAAGACTAGCAAAAACATGTGTCGGTAACATATGCTGTAGGCTTTTCTTCTTTGCTTGGAGGACTGACACTTCCTACAGGAAGAAGTAATTATTTTGCATGTGCATAGATTACACTGGAATAAAAACGAGTGGGGAGGGGCTACTTTATACATGAAAGAAATACCTCTCTCTGTGTCTCTCTTCTCTCTCCTCTCTTTCTCTGTCTGTCTCTCTCTCTCTTCTCTCTCTCTCCTCTATCTCTCTCTCTCTCGCACACACCCCTGGTGCCCATATACTTTTAGATGTGGTTTCTTTTAAAAAAAGCAAACGTCCTAAAAATTCATTCAGGTCTTTTGTCAGACCTTTTATCTCCTAATCTTAGAGGCTGTGTAACGCACAGAAAATTATTAAACCTTTAAACTTTTGCCACCAGTGGACAAAAAATTTAACTCTCAGGTTTGTCATGAGGCTTATCCTACAAAATACAGGTGGAAAGCTCCTCCCGTGGGCCTGGAGTAGAGTTGTCCTTTCCCTCCCCTGCGTCAGCTTACCAGGAGGGACAATGATTGTAAATAGCCTTGATGTTGGACTTCACTTGTATCTTCACTGACCAGGGGAACTCTAGGTAATCCCAGATAGTTCTGGAACCACTCAGAACCTCAGAACTTATTTCATGTGTTTTCATGCTGCCACAAAGAACAAGTCTGAAAGTGGAACTCAGGGAAGCAGACCCAAATGGAACTCAGATTCTTGTACTTGAAGTAAGTTTTGCCTCAGTCATTTGGTGGAAGTTCAAAAGAACTGGGTGACGCACATTGGGATGGAGCCGGAAATGCCCTCTCAGGTCTTGCTGTAAGCTCAGAGCTGCTGGCAACGGCGTGGCCAGCATTTGATTCATTATTCCATTTTAGCCAATCTTCTTTCCCACCCTAAACCTGGAATTATTCTGCACTGCATGCATTAGCATAAGTTTCTCTGGCTGCTTTTCACATTCCTTAAGAGCAAAATATCTCTCAAACCTCTTACATATACCTGCTTTTATTATGGATAGCCTCAAGAGTTCTCTAAAAGAACAACAACCAAATTGTTACATCTCTCTTATCTTAGACTCATGAGATGGTAAATGTTGAAGAAATCTTGGCTGAATGAATGATGATAGATTACATTTATTAAGCACATATTTTGTGCCAGGGACTGTGCCAAGTATGTATTTAGATACTTCAAACAACCTTATGAGATACTCTCCACCTTATTTTACAATTGAACATTAGAAATGTTAAGTCACTCGCCCCATGTCACAAAGCTGGGAAAGGGAAGAATGAGATTTGATTGCAAGTCAGCACAATATTTAATTTTTGCCCTATACTGAGTGAATGAATGGACCACTATTACAGCTTGAGAGAACTTTCTCAGCATCCCCATATGTGGCACCCTTGTTCCTTACCATTTCTCCCTACCGTTCCAGCCCTGCCCATCTCCTGATGTAGGACAGACTCATGTCTGTTCTTGTTTCTGTGACTTAGTGCCTACTGTATTCTTCAGTTCTTACAGCTAGGTCACCATGTATGTTGTACCTCTGTGTTGCCAGCACGGAGCTCCAAGTTGCCCACCAATAAGCCACCCCCAGGGAGTGAAAATGTACCTCCAAACCAAAACCTAGGAACTGAGGCCTTACTGCCAAATTCCACAATGCCAACCTCCTACCTTTCTGAGTCACCTGCTGTAGTTGGGTTACCTGTAGCAACATCTTGGTTACATCACCTTATGCCCCCTAGTGCCAAAATTGCTCTTGTCCCCTCCAGATACCCGGGTTCTGCCTGGGACTGGACTTCTTTTCCACCCTTTCACCTAACCCTTCCCCTAGTGGCCCCAATCAGGGGGCATGCTCAATTTCAGATTGTAGCTCCTTCTGACCTGCCCCACTCCTGCAATTAACCAGGACAAACCCAGAATATATCTAGACATAGTAGAACCAGTCTAGCCCACCCCTCATTTGGATTGAAGGGCAAAGAAGTTCAGGGATTTTGTCAAGGTCACAGAGCGAGACACACCAGAGCTAGGACTCGGGTCCACACTGGTTCAGCATCTTTCCACCACACCAGACTGCCCCTTTCCCCCCCTCTGTTTATAGTTTCCTCTTGCTTTTTTTTCTCCCTTACCCACATCTTTTTAATTTGTTTTAACATCTGTTCTCTCTTAGTCCATTATTTCTGTGACATTTTATGTTATGTTGAATTTCCATTTTCATTTGAGACCCATACATTTTTCTTACTTAAAAAAGACATTTTGAGTCTGCTTTCAACATTTTTTTATACAACTTTTATTTTTTTTTAAATTCAGTTTGATTTTTCCATTCTAGCATCTTTCTGGGTTTATCTTTCCTGCCTCCTTTGCAGCAGAAATGATTCTCTGCTTCCGGGTAGTCTTGCTCCTCCTATTATCAGCACACTATAATATCAAACTTGTAACCTAACAATCTAGTTTTGCTTATTGTTTGTGAAACTAGTATTTTTTAAAATGCAAATGAGGAGGGTAGTGGTTTTAGTTTCATTCCTGATTTTATATTGCGGGGGGGAAAGCCTTTTTTCTGGCACTTCTACTGATTCTGCTGAAGAAAGATCATGGAAGGGGTCAAGACCGTGTGAAAGTGTCACACACTCAGCATTTCTGAAATGCA
The DNA here is from genome assembly GCF_036562045.2 of Rhinolophus sinicus. Classification (NCBI taxonomy): domain Eukaryota; kingdom Metazoa; phylum Chordata; class Mammalia; order Chiroptera; family Rhinolophidae; genus Rhinolophus; species Rhinolophus sinicus. The sequence goes on from NC_133754.1 coordinate 125,358,970, forward strand.
TATTGAATTTTTTTTTTTTTTTTTTGGCGTATTGAATGTTTATGCACAGGGTCACCTGCAAAGAGCACCGCATTGAGAGTCAGGATCCCAGTGCTGGGTCTTCCACCTCTGACACTGCACACCGTGTTTCCTCCAAAATAAGCCCTAACTGGAAAACAAGCCCTAACATGACTTTTCAGGATGACATCCCCTGAACATAAGCCGTCATGCGTCTTTTGGAGCAAAAATTAATGTAAGACCCGGTCTTACTTTTGGGGAAACACGGTTGTTGTATTCTTAGAAGTAACCAAGGCACAGTCAAGGTCCTCACTGGAGTCCTAGGTGCAGAAATAGTTTTACAATGAAAAGGGTAATAACTCTTATTTCAGGAGCACTGATATTGTACTAGGCATTGGGCCGAGCTCTTTACACTGATTAGCTGTTCATCTCTCACGACTTCCCGTGGGCAGTCTTCTCTTATCTCCACTTAACAGATGAAGAAGTTGAAACTTAGAGGTTAAGTAACTTGTCCAAGCTTAGACAGCTGGTAAACAGCAGGGCTGGAATTCAAGTGTTGGAAGCCTCACTCCAGCGCCAGTGCCCCTAATTATACAAGAATATTTTGGGGACACTAAATTTTAAAACTGTTTGCCATACTTTGGAATTAAGATGAGGCCAAGGGGCGGAAACCCGGGAGGATCCAACCTTTCCATTATCAGGGAATGGAGAATTATCACGTTTTCTCTGCACTCTGCCAATTCTGATCATTTCAGACCTAGCCTTTTAATTTCGTAATATTATATTCATAATCAAAAGGAATTGTTTTGAGATTTCACTTGGTCAGGATTTCTAACCTTGGCACTGCTGGCATTTGGGGCTGGCTAATTCTTTATCACAAAGGGCTCGGTTTGTTCTGGGATCTTTAGCAGCACCCTTGGCTTCTACCCACTAGAGGTCAGAAACACATCCCATCCCTTCCCATCCTTTCCCTTTTCCCAGAGTCGTGAAGTCATGACAATCAAAAATTTTCCAGACATTGCCAAATATTCCCTAGGGGGCAAAAAGCATCCCAGTTGAGAACCACTGTGTTAGATGTTGCCCAAGTCATAAGCACTGGCCTTGTAAACAGTCTGTATGGGCCCAGTGTCCTACTCACCCTTGCCCTAGAGCTTAACCAACATATAAAATGTTCTTGCCATTTGGGAGATGGTGCACACAGCTGTTTGAATCTGTTTCTCTTCCTTTCAACAATTTCTTCCCCTCAGAGGGGCTCACTTAATTCTTAGCAACCTCATGCTCTTCCCACATCCTTTCCTTTTTTCTCTTCTAACTCTTCCAATTACCTTAATAGAGTCATTTTATTTCTCCCCTTCTTTGCTTTTTCCTTCTCCTTCTTCATTCCTTTATGAGCTAAAATATATAATAATCCTAGCCATTTCAGATAAGGAATACCTGTTCTGCTATTGATAATTCCCTTTCCAGGAAAACGAAAGGCCGTTGTTTTGACATGACACTGGGTGAGATGAAAATACCCAGCAACATTAATGTCCCTTTCAAAATATTGATAGAGATTATCTTCTGCAGCTTCTGTTTTCATTGTAAGCCTCTGCTTTCCCAGGAATTAGCATATTCTTAACAAACCTATATGTCATAATTACATTGTCAACAATCCAAAATGAATAATATTGGTAACAATAGCTAACATTTATTGAGCACTTACTGTACGATGGACACTCTAAGTGCATTACAAGTATTATTTTGCTTATACTTGTAATCATCACCTTTTAATTTAACAAAGTTGTTTAGAATTTATATCATTCCAGACATCGAGTTAAGAATTTGTGTACCTAAGCATTGTGGATGTTCTGAGAGTTTAAAAGATTTCCCCCAAATCAGGAAAACTCAGAACGAGGACTCAATCCCTGGTTATCAGTATTCCACTAAATTCACTGTTACTATTTTCACTTCAATTTCTAAAAGTAGTGTAGTATTGTTTTTGCTACTACCTTTTCTAGTTAGTTACATGGTATATTTTATTTTAGCTACACTCTAGAAAAATGGATTATTTGAAAACACCTGGGAAATATCACGATTTATGATATTCCTATAAAGGAAATGCAGTATGAATTTCAATCACCCATTTTCACCAATGTAATTTTCTACTGTAAACTCTCTTAAAATGGAGATTTGTTTTTTCCTATTGAACATTCACAGGCAATTGGGGGATCAATGCTAGTTCTATTTTAAACACTATCTACTGGTTCTTGACCCTTAAAGGACCAAAGTGCTTACGTATAAGCACATTTTCCCCAGTAACTGAGTCAATTTGTAAAATATTTTGAAGAATGCAGTGAAGGCAAATGTGATACAGATGCCTTCATTAAAGGGTTGCCTAAAAAACCAATATAAGCAACTTTTATTTCATCTGATATGTATTTCACAAATAAAATTTGTGTAGAGCAAACCGTATGCTTTTACATCAACATCTGTTACAAAACTGGACCAATATTCCTACAGTAAAGAAAAAATTTTAGACAGATTGAAACCATTTCGTAAGGAATGGACATGTCGATCACCAAGCATGGAGACTGCCGGTATGGAGCTGAAAGTGATTTTGAACATTTGCAATTCTTTTTAGATCTCTGAACAAAACCAGTCCAATGTCTGTAACCTTCTCCGTTTGGGCAACTTCATGCTCACCATTCCAATCTAGTGTGGAAAAATAACTACAGTGCTAAGGTGTTCCCTAATTTTTCCAAGTTAATGCCCTTCCTCTTTGGCCTAGATATTTATAATTTCCTATAGCAAGGCGAGAATGTACTTGGACAGCAGATGCTGCCAACTGAAAATCATGCATTTCTTCAGCAAATATTCAGTTTTTCACAGGCTCTGAAATGAGAATTCTTTACATTGTGACAAACTGGTTCATTCAAATATCTACTTTTTCTACTAAAGATTTTTTAAAAAGGAGATTATACATTTCTTATGCATTTTCCATTTCATTTTCTCATTTATTTATCTTAGCAGCCCTGCAAGGTAGGTATTATACTCATTTCACAGATGAAAAAACTGAGCCTAAGAAACAATTAACTGACATGCTCAGAAATTAAGTGGAGAATCTTGGTTTTGGACTCAGACATGTCTAAGGCAGACGCTCTTATTCGTTTCACTATTATCATGCTGCTCAAGGTCTTCTTGAAAACACTGAGATGTTTTTAACCTGCAGAACCATGGGGTCACGTTTCTCAGACACATCAAAATTACCTTAAGTAAAATGCAGATTTCCAAACCTAGGAAATCCACATCTGTGAGTGTGGGGCTTAGGAATCTGCATTTTAACACAGACTCCCCAAATAATCCTCATTCACATTCAAGTTAGATAATCATAGATTGGGGTTCATGAATGGTCTCAGAAGTCTATGAACTCTGAAATTACATTCAACTTTTTGTGCAAGTGTTCTGTGTACATTTATTGAGAGAATATCTTTCATCGAATTCTCAAAGGGGTCTTTGACCCCGAAAAGGCAAAGAACAGCAGCTATGAAAGACAAAAGAAAAAAACTGTAATTGTGTCTTGTCATTTTCTAGTTTTTGATCCACTGCTGGGAATAAAGAATGGTTAAGTCAGCTTGAAATAGAATCAGTCTTCACACTGTGTGTTTCCCCACCTAGCCCCCTCCTCACCTCACCCCACTCCTTCCTAGCCCAATGGAACCACTCCCATCACCCTCATTCACATCAGAAAATTCTCCTTGACAGAATTTCTTCTATAGCAAATGGTGCAGAATTGTCTGTCCCCTTGTCTACATGAACTGCATGGAGTTAGTTGACTCAGTGACCCAAGCTGTCTAACATTTTACTGTAAACAAGATACTATTTATGTGAAAGAAAGTTACCGTATTTCATTCTCATCTGCAGTCTGCAGAGAACAAAACACAATGGTAACCTGACCCTTGGGCAAAATGCTAATGGCTACATAATTGACTTAGCAGATAATTATAAAACACAGTTCTGTATTGAAACACAAAAGATGTAATTATTGCACTTTATAAACTAATTAATGACTACTAATTCAATTCAATAATTAATAATTCATTATTTAACCTCTCATTAAATGATTATCCTTCCTTTCCCTGTAAACTTTGCTGGTGGCTTAATTGCTCTGGGCCAAATATGCAAGAGAGCTTTCTCCTTCACTGTTAATTAAACAGTGAAGAGATTTGAAATCATTTTAACCAGGAGAACTAGGCAATTTAAATTGAAGTATCGCCCATTTGAAAGAAACAAGAGCAGCTCCAGCCTCAACTGCCACCCAAAGAATTAATCAATTAATATGGTCCAGGGAAACACACACCAAAGACCCAGACAAGATGGTTAATAGAGGCATGTTCAAGGAATAGATCAGGTCTTAAGAGCAAGGCAGGAGCCCATCAGACTGGACGCACAGAGTCTTCTGGGGCACTCGTGCTGGAAACACAGACACTGGCTCAAGAGAGCCAACTGTGAGAATCTTTTCCCAACTCTACTCTTTCACATCACATTAGCAGCCTGAAATCAGTCACTGTGGGAGTATTTACAACCCAGAAATTGAGTACACTACAAATAAGGGCTTTTTCCTTTTCTTATTTTATTTTATTTTAATTTTATTTTTATTTTTATTTTATTTTATTTTTCCTGAGTGTTGATTGTTAAACATTTACCAGCACACCACTGCCCCGAGAGCAGCAGAGGTGACTTGTGGCTGAGTCCTAGTTTGTCTCTCTGTAAGTGCTGACATCCTTAGTCAGCCTTGGGGCTGGCCTGCAGGCTGACAGTCTGTCTTTGGGCACCTGGGAACAAAACAGGTTTTCTGAGTCTCTGCTCTATGACCAGTCTGGTGGCGGCTCTTTGCATAGCCTGTCTCGGTACATCTTCAAACAAGTCTCTGATAACCATCGTTATTGTTGCTCGCGATCTTTTGATTAACAAAAAGTACATACTTCCTTCTCAACTATTCTCCATTAATTTGAAACATTTATAATCCATTCGTTAGCGGCTTACTCTTCAACTTTTCAAAATTTAATAAATTCTTAGCATTTCAATAAACAGTAAGATGTTTCTCTGCTTGTAAAGTGTTGTATGCATACATATATTCTGAATCCAATTGATGGTTTTGGTCCTTTTATCTTGTATTGAAGCCAGAGTGGCATTCTCATAGCAGTGATGATGTTTGTGTGGGGGCCAAAGAATAACAGAGCGTCCAACAAACACGTTCCTCCCAGAAAGGGTTTCCTTGATAAGAAGAGCTAGTGAGCACGTGAGGTGGGAGTAGGTGGGGGTTATGTCTGGGAAATTTATCACACTGCATCATGTTCTAAGAGATAATACACCTGCTGTTTCCCTTCTGTCCTGGTTGTTCCTCTAAAAGCACTCATTTTACTAATTAGTGGTTTCCTACTACTAGTCGTAGTTTTACTACTAATGGTTTCCTCATCTGTAAAACTATGATTATGGTAATACCTACCTCACACCTACCTTCTAAGGATTAAATGAGTTAATATTTACAAAGCTTTTGCTGTATGTGCCTGGCACATACTGAGAGCTGGAAAAGTCTGTCCGTGGCAGACAAAGAATTCAGCATAAACAAAGACACAGAGCTGGAAGCAGTGGGGTTTGTCCAGGAGGTGGTACAGAGTCCCCAGAGCTCACGGGAGCAACGGAAATGTGACGGGTGAGCAGATGACTGGGTCACCCTGTGGGTGCAGCCAGTCGGTCCCCTCCCTACTCATGATATGGCCTTTGGGGTCTTTCAAAAGGAAGTAGTCGCACTCTCCCATGGCATTTCTGCAGGATTGTGTGAGAGAAGCTCAGGTCCGTCTCCCGCTGCTGAGCTCAGGTACTGCAGCGGCCTCTTCCTTGGCCCCGATCCCCAGACCTCAGATACGACTTCCTCTTTGGTCCACTCCTTAGATAGTGACTTACCTAAAACCCACATATAACACCCCTCTCCTCTCCTGAAAACCCTTCAGAGCTCCCTATAACTTTCAGAGTGAACTTCAAATGTGATAGAATCATTGAAAAGGCCTTTCCCGTCTGGCCTCTGCTGCCACGCCCCTCCTCCAGCCACGCGGCGGCAGCAGCCGCGCTGTGTCCTAATCCTGCCCATAGTGATTCCTGCTGTTCCCGGTGCCTGGAATTATACCTACTATACCTTCTAATGTGCTCAGCTCTCTACTCCTTCAAAGTTCACCTCCAACATCACCTATTCTGTGATGTTAAGCGAAAAAAACTCAACTTTAATGTAAGTGCTATAGGTTGAATGTTGGTATCTTCCCAAAATTCGTATGTTGAAACCTAACATCCAATGTCATGGTATTTGGAGATGGAACTTTTGGGGGGTGATTAGATCATGAGCGTAGATCCCTCATGACTGGGATTAGTGTCCTTATAAGAGACAGCTCTCTTAGCCCTTCTGCCATGTGAGGACACAGCAGGAAGACAGCCACCTGTGAACCAGGAAGCAGGTTCTCACCAGACACCGAATCTGCCAGCCCTTGATCTTGGTCTTGACCTTCCCGGCCTCCAGAACTGTGAGAAACAAATTTTCTCTTGTTTATAAGCCACCCAGTCTATGGTATTTTGTTACAGCAGCCCAAATGGATTAACACAATAGGCCTGTTTTCTATGCATCCAGAGCACCCTTTGTGTAACTGTAGCATGAGATTGTCACCTGTAATATTTGTCACACTGTTTGCTTGTTTCATCCCACTCCCCTAACACACACACACACACACACACACACACACACACACACACACCAGCAATTTTAGCTAGCAGCAGAATTAAAGGTCATATTGCATGGGTTCAAATTCTGGTTCTAGATGGACTCATATTTCCGCATTTATAGAATGGAGCTCATAAGAGTAATGACTCCTAGGACTGTTGTGAGGGTTAAATGCAGTAATCCGTGTAGGTTCTCAGAAACTGCCTGACATTTCAGAAGTGCTCAGGAAATTTCATGATGATTTTTTCCTTGTGATCAGTAACCATTCAACATTGTAGAATCAGCACTGTAGGTCAAGTTAGCACAGCTCAACAAAGACTGCGGTTAAGAGATGGATTCTGTCACCAGACAGACTCGGGTTGCAATGCTGAGCTGTGGCATCTCAAAAACTTCTATAATAAGAGTTCACATGGCTGTTGTGAATAGCAAATTAAATTATGCGATGAGCCTTGCCTATGTAAATCCTGAGCAAAGGTTTGGTAGCGTTATAAAGTTAGAGATGAATGATGAACGTGCCGAGGGGGACACACAGCTCCCACTGCCAGTGACGGCCTGGCCCATGGAAGGCTGCTGCCCCCTGACCAGGCAGTGACCCATGGGCTCTGTGACCACAATGCTCAGCTGTGCACATCATGTTGGCTTGGCCCCTTTGCTTTCTGAAGAGCTTTGGTGACAAAGATCTGGCTTCTGCTACAGTTGTACCTCAAGCCCTCACCATAAATCACAGCAAGTGATAAATTGCTGGGGAGGAAGAGTGATGGAGGGTGTGTGTAGTCTGGCTGAGAGGCTCACCCAAACTTTCAAGTAGCCTCCACAATAAATCCAGGACTGTCGCTTGGTGATTAGTTAGAGGAAACAGAAACTGCAGGACAAAGCCAGGAAATGACCTTAGAGACTAAACACGATGTATTTTATTTTAGGGCTTTTTCTCACTTAGAAGTGCTGCCAGGTTGTTTAAAGAGAATAAGTGTTATCAGGGAAGGATTTGGGGATCTGCCAGGCTTTTGACAACATGTGGTAAAAGATTTACAAAGCCCGGAATCAAAGGAGGAGGACGGACCAGAGGATGTGTACTTGGGAGATGCTGCAGGTGGGCCTGAGATTGACATCAACTTTTTATTGCCCTTTGGGGAGCTTTCTAGTCAGCCTGATGGACTCTGAGAGGCGAGGGCGGAAGCCTGAGCAGGATGGCACGTTTCTGTGAATGACAGCAGAGGGAAGGGTAGGAGCCATTTGGGTGATCTGGGACCCAGGGGAGCTAATCAGGGAAGGGAGGGGCAGGGTGAGGAGCAAGCAAGACAAATGAGACTTTGGGCACTGTCCTGGACCCCACTTTTAAACAGATGGAAATCAAGGAGATGCTTGAGTAAAAAATAAACTTCAACAATTTGAAACTATACACAGGAAATGGGGAGGAAGGAAGGTTAAAAGTATTGAGCTCCTCTTATGCTACTGAGGGATGGCTGCAGCATGAATGCTGACCCATTACTATCCTTAACACAGCAGAGGAGACACCTGAAGTGCACTCTGGTTAAATTCACCTTGTATGTTGCAAGCGGGAAATGAGGATTGCACCCAGGCCGCCTGACTCCAAGGCCTTCTAATTGCCTGGGAAGAGATGGGCAGGCATTTGATACCAGCTGGAAGGAATCTATTCTTCTCTGCTTCCTTGCTCTTCACTCTTGCAATGGTAGAGGGGTACTCAACGCATGGGCCCAAGCATCTCCCCATGATTTCCCTGGACTCCAGCGGTAGTTCTGGCATACTAAACGTGAGTTTGTTCACGTTCTCTCATCTGCAGATAATCGACTATAGGCTCTTCTATCCCTGGATTAGCCTAAAGCCCATTTATTTTTAATGATGCCATTCATTGAGGCATGCAAAGGAGTAATTCTGAGGCCATTTATTTTCTTTTCAAAAGAGAATCTGCAAATGATTCCAGGGATTTTAAAAATGTGGTAAAGTAATAGCTAATAATAGCTCCAGTTTATGAAGTGCTTGCTATGTGCTGGGCACTGTGAGAAGAGTTTTATGATCATTGTCTTATTCATGCAAACTAGTGGCATGCAGGCAAATCTAGCCTGTAGGTTGAAACTGTGTTTTCTAAATGTAAATTTGAATATTTTTAAATGGGGTCTGTGCCCTTCAGTTTTCCACTATCCACACCACTCCTTAATTTGTACCCCCTTAGTTCATTTATGTTATCACCAGGCCCCTTTAGGCCCAGGGGAGTCGATCAGGGAAGGGAGTGGAAGGGTGAGGAGTGGGCAGGACAAATGTGATTTGGGGCACTGTCCTGTCCCCCCTTTTTAGACAGATGGAGATTGCAGAGATGTTTGAGCAAAACAAATAAACCTCAACAATTTGAAATCATTCGTAGAAAATGGGGATGAAGAAGCATTTGTGACCTCTGCTTTAAAACACTCTGATGGAATAGATCACTTGTGGTCTCCACTTTATTTCTGAGGCAAAGAAAGACTATGCCCCTTGACCAATGCCACACAGTTGGTAAGTGGGTTAGGACTGGAAAACAAGTTCTTACCAGAGGACGAGCTCTTAACCAATATACTATATCCCGTTATCATTACGGCAAGGTTTCCACAGGATGGTATAGTATCTTTCTTTAGGGACAAGAAAAGAGGTCTTGAACAATTCTGTAATAGCAGCCATGCATCTTCTACTTCTTTCCTAGCTCGCTGCTTCTCTGTTCACTGAGCAACTGTCTATAAAACCTATTAGCACATGGATGTTGTCCCTCCTACTTCTTCACTTACAGCATCGTGTCCATTTTTCTGCACTAGCCATAGAGTGTAACATCACCTGGGATTAGAATTCCAGGACATTGGGTTTCTGGATTGGGAGATGCATGAGAAGAATGCCATAGAAGAAGCTTTCCAAGAACAGAAAATAGTGGTGTCCATTTTCATAACTCCATCTCCCAGCACAGAAACTGGTACATGAGAGCTGATCAGTAAGTGCTAAGTGTGGGCTATCATTATTGATATTGTCGTAGCTGTTGTTATTATAATTATGATGATGATTGCCGTTACTATCAAGGAGCTGGATAACAGGTACTAATGTTCACCTAAATATCTAAAACCACCACTGAGGCTGACATTTGCCTTTTATTGTATGATGGTATCTTTTCTAACTGATTTGTAAATTAAATAATTTTCCACGTTGGCCAATATGCCTGTTTTATATACTGAATATAGAATGTTAGTTTCAACGTATTCATTTATTTATTCACCACTCATTTAGTCAACAAATACTTATCGAAGTGACCAAATATTAGAAGCGGGGATACAGGGTGATGAAAATTTGTGCATTTAAGGTTAATATCATTTGTTATAGTGCGGTGTTTTCAAACAGCAGGACACTATTCATTAGTGAGACATAAAATTAATTTAGTGAGTCATGACAACCATTAAGGATAATAAAAGAGAACAGAGTAGAACAGAATCAAAAATACTAAAGTGAACTTCAGGTAGGTATTACTTTATGAACATTTATTTCAATAATATCTGTGAATGCACTGTGAATATCCTGAGTGGCATTGTAAAGAGCATTTCTTACAATAGGCTGAGAGATCAAAAAGCATTGAAAGCCACTGGTCTGGTGGTCTAGGGAAGGGGGTCCAGAAGGACAGATGCTTGAATAAGAAGATGACCAGATGGCTGCTTTACAAGAGTTTCCTTTGCCCCTCAGGTGTTTCTCAGTAAGTCAACAGATGTCCACACATTGAAAAACACTTGAAAACACTAATCCAAAATTCTCAGATGCTTCATGCTTTGGGACTCAAACTCTTTTTTGGCCTTAAAACCTTCTCGCTCCCCTTTTTGTAGTGACTGAATTAAGCTAGATACACACACACACACACACACACACACACACACACACACACACATTTTTATACTCTTTTTAAATGTGTAAGGTCCAAGGCTTTCCTTATCAGAGGAGAGGAAATCACATAATCACATTCCCAATGCCACAGATTGCTTAAATATTTACAGGGTTGAGTGGGAACCAATAAATGTAAAAAGGCTGTCAAGCTTGGCAGCATTGTCAATAATTCAGTAGTAACCTACTTGCTGAAAGCCAAAGCCAGGAAAACCTATTTCTGTGCCAAATGTGGGTTCCAATAAAGTTCATATTTCTATTCCAGTCCCATTGCTTGTGTGCATATGTGTTTGTGGATGGGAGTTCATTGATTGTTTATTCTTTCTAAGCCCTTTGTGAGGTCTCTTGCAAATTGCTTTCCAGGTCTATGCTTGGAATTTTCTGCGGCACATTCTCAAGATTTTCAACCCAATCCAGACAGCACAGTCCCATTTTGTTTAGATTTGTTTTCCTTTAAGTAGTCCTCCAACTAGGCTTTGAAGCGAGCACCCTAGGATGATAAATGGGAGAAACTCACACCTCTAGGAAGGGCTGTGATTCCACTCTGTCTGCCCGGAGCCCAAGCAAAGCGGCTCTAAATTGATTTACAGAGACAACTGGGAAAATGGGAAAGCGTTTCCGTGGAGATGCAGCTAATTAAAGGCTAGAGAAACCAGCTTGGTCTTCTTTGGCTTTTTCTTAAGCCTGAGCACCATATTTCTTTGCAATGCGGAGGTTCCCAGATCTAGGATGTCCACAGGCTTTGACTCATTGGAAAATATCTTCTCAAGTAGAGTGGTAGGCACTCCTAAAAGACATCATTTTTTGAACACATCAGCCAGCCATTTGCCTTCCCCTACTGAGGGGCAGGAGGGGCGATTGTTTTCCTTCGCAGTTTGTTTTTGAGCAACAGCTGCCTCTCTGGGCATTTGGCTAACTCTTCTCAATCTGAACAAATCACCAGGAGCCAAGAGCTGGGTAAATGAAAAAGTAGATACCTTAAGGCTAAACAGATTGTGCCTTTTCTCCCACAGATGAGTGCTCTTTCCAAGCAAGATCAGAGAAGAGGTATTTTAACATTTATTGGATTGGTGTGGTACGTGGGAGACATTCTGAATGCAAATGAAATGAACCAAACCCATTGGTTTTCAGTCCAAGTGAAATCTGGGGTCACAAATGAGTGACAGCTATAAAGATTGTGCAATTTCCAAAAGCAATCATTGCTACCCAGGTAATTATTAACAGTAACCAAGGCTGCTAATTCTGTCCCTTTTCTCTATTACTTCCTGCTCATCTCACTATGGAGTTCCCTTTGTGTTTCCATGGAAATACAGAGTGGTTCACATGAAACATTCTTTAAAAGCAAGTGTGAGAAATCCATCCTTTGTGTATTGATCTTATTAACTACATTCTGTTGTACCCGCTTGATATCAGGTCAAATGGATCGTTTCAAACTTTTGAACCATGCATTTTATTTCCATGTCCTTACTCAAATCTATTGTGAAAATATACACTGGGTGTGATTTAAGAGTCAGTCTCTTGTAGCTTTCATAACTAAGTGGACTGATTTTTCAGACTGCTCAGTATCTAAATGGCAATAGATCCACCATGTCATTTCATTTTCTCTTATGTTACATAGTAATGGAAGCATTTATCCTCATTTAAATTTTATTTAATATTCTTCGTCTGTTTTATTCCTGCTGTTGACTCCAGACCTCTACTCTCTCCATAGTCATACCTGTCCCTTATCCTCGTCTTGAACCAAACAAGTTAATTCAGGTGAACATGCATGGGATAATGCCTGGTACGTAGTAGGTATTTCAGCACATGCTCTATCCCTTTCAGACCTGTAATGTGATCGTCCAAATGGGTGGAAGAGGCAGGACCCATACACAAAGAGATGGCTGTTCAAGAGACTATTCAAAGGCTAGATAATAGCAATGGACCAAGTTGGTTTGTTTGACCAACTTTTTGTTTTCAGTAACAGCCAACTCATATTCCTTTTTATCAAGTTCTTGGACAAAAGTCCCCAGAAGGAATTGGTAAGAGAGAAGTAACAGAAACCTTTTCTTTAGGAATGTAACTTAGCCATCACGGTTCCTTTGTGTGTGAGAGTAAGCATGCGGATCTGTGACTATACTTCGGTGGGCTTCAGTAATGGGGACTGGGAGAGGGAGGGAGATGCTCTCATTGCACGCTGGCCTGGGACCCGAGACTGACTTGCCTTGAATCCCTCCTCTGCCGCATACAAGCTGTGGAACTTGGGGCAAGTTGTCTAATGGTTCTATGCCTCAGTCCCTCATCTATAAGGTATAACTAGTACTGTACTTAGCCCAAGGAGTTTTTCTTTTTTAATACAGATGATATATATATATATGTATATATATACACATATATATGTATGTGTGTATATATATATATATATTTATATTTATATGTATATATATATATATATCCAAAAATGTATATGCATTTTAAGAAAGGAAAAACTATATTAAAATTGTAATACTCAATATATACCAATAAAAAAGATGAATAGAAGTCACATTTGACTTCTGCAACTACAAGAGGTGCTCAAAGTGGTTACCATCAGTGTAATTTTCATACAGTTCTTTCATTTCTTAAAATGTGTATATATTTTTTTGGCACCTTCTGTATGTATGTGTGTGTATATATATATATATATATATAATATATATTATACATATATATAATATATATATACATATATATCTTTAAAAATATCTGTTGTATGGTAAGGATTGCATACATTTTTGATACTATCATTCAGAATTACCTCTATCTTTGTGGTACATAGTCAAAGGAGATTTGATAGGTGATACCAAGAAAAAAAGAGTGTGAAGAAATACAGAGATGTGTTTCCTTTTAGTGGCGGAGAAGAAAGACATTTTAGAGAGACATAAACTATAGTCGCAGAGTGTTGGGTGGTATTGACTAGGAAAGAAACCTTAAATGTAGTTACACTGAAGAAGGCGAAGATGTATCAGGTTTAGGTGGTAGATACAGAATAAATTAAATCAGGTATTTTAGAGGCAACATTGGGAGGAACAGGCAGGATGCAAATGTAGAGTGTTTTCAATCTGGGGATCACTAGAGTGAGGCGATGCTGGGCAGTGGGGACCAGTGGCTCCTCTTGCTAATAGTTATATAATGAGAAATACCAGATATGAAATAAATAAATGTCTCTTAGGAGTAGCCCAAGATGTGGGAGGACAATCTGAGCTGGAGTTTGGGAGAGGGTTGGAAAGGAGACAGAAGACAGCACAAGGGGAATGGACAAAGTTGTCCATACAGGAGATTGTACTGAACCCACCTGTGTTTTAATACTGCCGTCTGATTCTGTGTAACCCAGTGTGGCAGTGTGGCCTCATTGCTTCATCTCTTTTACCTGATGGCCTTTGCACCATGGAAAACACTCCAGAGCAAAGAAACCTGGAGCTCATTCTCCTGGTGCTGTGGCTTTGGTGAACCATATATATATATATGTATGTATGTATGTATGTATGTATGTATGTATGTATATATATATATGTATATAAATTGCCTTCCCACAATACCTCATAAAAGCTTTAATATATAAAGAAAGGTAAAACAATCTTCATCCACTAAATAGCTTTGTTTAAGAACAAATGGGTTGTGCACATACACACACACACACACACACACACACCTGTCCCCACTTCCCTTCCAGTTTAGGTAACTCTAAAAATGAAAATGATTCAATTATCTGTATAATAATGGTACTTATTTTAATGTAAAGATGTTCATTTTCAGTCTACTACTCCTGTATTTGGATATGTGTATCCATAAATGACATGAATATGTATATTTATATATAATGTCTGTGAGTACAGCATGTACTCTCAAAAGTATATGCGTGTGCATGATGGGTAAACTTCTGATCTCTAAGGGGGCAAATGAAAATTAAAGACTAGTGGGAAAGAGCCTTGTGGGAAATACTCTTTCCGTATATTTTTATGTAAATGATGTCAAATTTAATGGAATCTTTAATTTCAGTGTTTTTATTTGAATTTCCTAAATTTAAAAAATAGCATAAGAGGAGAAGAAAGACCACTTGCAGTCTCCATCTGGAGATGATCACTTTAATGTGTATCGATTATCCTTGTATCAATTGCTTTGCACATGCATGCAAAAAGCATACACATAAGCTTACACACACTTTCTAGATAGATACATTAGATACATAGATGATAGATAGATAGATAGATAGATAGATAATAGATAGATAGATAGGTAGATAGATGGATGGTAGATAGATGGATAAATAGATGATAGATTTATAAAATTACAATCACTCAAAGCATACTTTTAATATTTTTTTCACTTAATATATGATAAAGATCTTTTATGCCAAAAAATAGAGCTCATTATAATTATTAATATGCAGAGTATTATGATTGTTTAGATTAGTTTTATTTTTATCCACGTCTAAGCCTTTTAAAATTAAAATCTAACTAGTTAAATAGTGTTTGTTTCCTTAAATATGCAAGTAGTACAGAAACACATTTATTATTATATAAAATTATAAGTGAAAGCCGTCCTTTTTCTCCCCTAATACAAAATTATCCCTCTTCATCCCTCTTCTGCAGCCTCACTCTCCACAGAGAGAACTGCTGCTCACACTTGGGAGTGTATCCTCCCATACATTTTTCTAAACATTTATGGGAATGTGTGCACACATGCTTGCCTGCGTGTATCGTTGGAGGTTTTTATTACATGTGCTTTCAGCAAATCAGTAGCTGAATTTAAATATATCCTCTATGATTTAGAAATATTTAGTGCATAGAGAAAATATTTATACAGCTTTAGTTAAAGAGTAAAATAAATCATACATAGTTCATAGTTTATTTATCTTGAATTATGCATAGGATTAGGGTTAAATCTGGAAAATCAGTCACCTCAGATCCTTTGGGTAGTAGACAGATATGGGTGAATGTAGCATAAATTATAAGCAAAACACATTCAGGAAATCACTTAGGAATCAATGTAGAATACAGTGTCTTTAACCTCATAAACTATTTCATGAGTTTTTCTATTATACATCTACATTTTTATCCTGATTAGATGCCTTTTTAATCCAAGCCCTAGAATTAGATATTATATGTATCAATCAATAATGTTATCTATTACACTTTCATGTTTTTTCTAATAATATTTAGTGAAAGGATTCTGAGTTCTTTAATAATACAATAAAATCAAGCTAAGAACAATGTTTTGGTCCCATAGAAATATGATATTTCTAAGAAAAGGGGTGGATTATAATAGTTGAAAGAAACATGGCTCTTGATATCATTTTGTACACTCCTGTCATAGTTGAAAAAGCATTGGCTTAGATTTTTTCCAGTCGGTGGTACAGATTTAAATTAGTAAAACTGTCATGTACACTTTAAAATTTGCTTGTTACTCTTGTGAACATTTTCAGATGATGAAAAAAGAAATGTTTAAACAGCTAAAGCTACACCAGCATGATCCAGTATTGATCCCTACCTTCTCAGAAGATTCATTTGAAGCATAATCTTGTGTAATGGGATTATAAAATAGAATCTTATATAAAACACAACCTTATGAAAATACAATCTTATGTAGTGGGACTTTTCCTGCTGCCTTAGAAATGGGGACTAGGACCCAAAGCTAAGAACAGGAGGAATCAGGGGCCCCACATTCAAACAACTGGGGCTAGGTTCCCACCCACTACTACTAAGAGATAAGCTTTGCTGTCACTATCCATCCACCACCTAATTTTGATCCCCGTCTGAATCTATATGAGACAACAGGAAGTGGATGGGGAATAAAAGAATCACTGAAATTAGAAGTTTTAGGCCTTGGGATTTTTTTTGTACTGTGTCAGCCTCACTAAGCTGGAACTATGTTCCCCAGAATTCCCTCCTCTATATGGTCTGGGCTAAGGTTGGCCACAGCAAGAACTTGGAGGCAAAAATGAAGCAGCAGCCATCTCTACTCTCAGAAGGTCAGACACTGTTGCAGCTCAAGCCTATTGCTGGGAATCTGCCCGCTGATTTTGTAGGCGTAAGGCAGGAGCCCAGTCCACAGCTCTTCTAGTTCTTGTCACATTTCCTCCTTCAGCTCAACTCTTGGGTCAGATGTGTGTTTAGCTGTGTGACAAATGGAGCCAGGTTTTACACAGCTCCTATTTTTGAAGTTGGAGACTTGGAGGCAGTGAGAGACTGACCCAGGTGCCAGGCCATTCTTGTGGGTTACAGTTCATCCTGCCGTCTCCTGCTTCACGTCCTCCTTTTCTGTCTCACTGCCTGACCTGCTGATGTTGGGTTCAGCAGAAGATGCAGACAGGACAGCTGCATGTAAACCATATGGACATAAACATGGAGCACTCCAGAGAAGGACTTAAGAGATTGCGAGTTCCCTAATGAAGGGAAGCGCAGCATCTCCCCACCTGCCTGCATGGTCTTTTGAGCCGGGAACCTGAGGGTCATCCTGGGTCCTGCCACTGTGGTGAAGCAGAAGGTGGAGAGGCAGGAAGTGGGAGAAATCTGTGCATCCGCAGGAGTTTGGGGCGTGAGTGAACATGGAGTCTGGAGTCTGCCTCTTCCCTAGGCCGGCCCACAACAGTTTGGTGTGCTTGAGAAGAAGATGGGAGCAAACTCCCACCCACCTGACCTTTGAGCATATGTAAGAGGACTTCCCCAGGGCTCCAGTTCAGGAGGCAGAAGCCACGAGGCTACCCGGGTGGCTACCAAGTTAGTCACCTGGAGAGCGGGTAGAGGTGTGGCTCTGTGTCTACAATTACCCTTGAGTGATGGAGAGGTAGAGTGAAGGGGCATCACCTCCTAACACCATGGGGAGGTGATCCATGTGCACAGGCCACCAAGGGCAGACAGAACGGGCAAGATGGAGGGAGACCAAAGACACCTCCCACTGTAGACAGGCAGCCAGGGACCCTGGCCTTCTCTCCTGTTTCCTTTCCCAGAGGATCCAGAGACCCAGAAGTGGATGAGGCTGGGGAAGAGAAGGTATCCCAGAGTCTGACGTAGGAGAGAAAGGGCGAAGAGGGATTAAAGGAGAAGCCTTTTTGCCCTCAGTTCCGAAATACAGATCAAGCCTGTGCTGCCAAGAAAAGGACAAGAGATTTGTAATAGTTTTGGGATTAAACTTTCAAACTGGGCAGAACTAAATCTTTTTTAAGTAACTGAATTTTAACAAAAAGTAATAGAATATGTCCAAAGGGATCTCTGACCTAACAGTTGAGAACAGTGATTAGTGAAAAATAAAACCATTTCATGTTAGAATGCCCATTGCATTCAGAGTTTTCAATAAAGTGGATACTGTATAGATACATATATATATATGGATTTATATGCATATACATTCACGCATGAATAGATCTTCCATTTATATGAAGATAACTGAATCAGAAAGCTTGAGAACCTAGATTAGGTTTAGCAAATATGTGACACATATGCCACCCACCTCACCCCACTGCTCCTTTGCCCAAGGCAGACATTACTCATTGATCACTGTCCTCTTTCACACTGAACCAGGAAGCAGCAGTCCAGGCAGCCACTTCCAAGAGATCAGAGTTGGCATAAAAGATGAAACATGTTTATCATCCCTGTTCAAGATTCTAGAACACAGATCAGGAGTAGGCGGTCTGCTTTTAAGCAGTGGTGAAAACTATGCCTTTTATTTGCTCAGAGCCTATTTATTCTTACTTTGTGCTTCATTCTAGCAAGCTTTATCAGCTGTCATCTGATTTATCAGTCTACAGAATGAAAGAGTAAGCTAATTAAGAGTTGGGATTTTACTGGAGTAAATGGCACTAACAGTAGGAAGCCAGGATACAGACAAAAAAGAAGGTGACATAATAAAAATAATTTCCATTTACTAAGCATTTTTAACTTTGTTCCAGGCCCTTTATTGATATTTTCGTTTATCCTCACAACAGTGCTCTAAGGAAGGTATTACAATTTATTCACATTTTATAGGTGAGAAAACCTTAGGCTCACCGAACTTACGTGACTTACACAAGAACGCAGAGTTGAGAGGGAATCACAGGTCTTTAAAGCTCCAAAGCATATACTATTTTCTTGAAACCACATAGATACTTTCTCCACCCCGCCGCCAAATTAGTAGCCTGACGTCATGTGGTATAAAAGCAGAAATCCCCTAGATCTCAGTGATACCTAAGGCATGAATTTCAGAATAGAATAATACATGTTTCTGATCATTACCCTGAGTCGTTAAGAAAATATTAATTAATATGCTCTGTAAACAAAGAAGGTATGTAAATGCAGAGCATATTTTTAATTAAAATGCTTTCAAATATAAGAAAAGGGTACTATGTGTATATATTATATTACACTCTATATAGTAGATCATGTAGTTATTATTCGGTAACTATATTTATGTGAAAAATTGGGTAACTATATTTATGTGTATACAAGCACATGTACGTGATATGACAGGATATATGTGTAAATTTCCTAAGAGAAGCTATTGAAATGATAGTTGCCAACTGATCCTATGCCTACCATCCCCAACTTTCAGGTCATTTTCACGTGAAAAATAACCTCAAGTTTTTTGGGTTTTGTTGTTTTTTTATTTTTTAGAATTAGAGAATGAAATCCTGAAATTCTAGACTTTTGACTATTTATGTTTTTCCTATCTCTACTCCATCTTTAGCACCTGAATGAATCACTGGTCCTTGGTTTCATAGAATAATTTCACATTATGAAAATGATGTAAAATTATTTTCCTCCACCCCTACCCAACAGAACTTTTTTCTGGGAGAATTCTCCTTTGATATACTAAAGAAATGCTCCCCTGCCCAATCAGTTAGGACCTTTTCCTTTGCCTAGGCAACATACTGGACTAGTTAAAAAGAAGAGGTTTTAGAATCTCAGAGACCTGATTTCAAGTCTTTGCTCAACAACTTAATAACTTTGTTACTTTAAGCAAGATGCTGGACTTACTGTTTATTTCCTCATCTATAAAGTAGGTACAATATCAGTTTCTACTCCTTGGGCTACTGTGAAGATCAAATGAGCTAACATATGTAAAACACTTAACACACTATTAGGCACAGAGCAAGCCCGCAAAACGTGTTTCTTTAGTTATTATCATTATTTCCTAACCCTTCTACTCTTAGGATTGTCAGGTGATTGAATATCTTTGTCCTAGTGCTTTCCATGGGGAAATTTCCTGGGCCCAACAATTTATACAAAAGAGAAAAGGGTTTTTTGATTTGCCCAACTTTGTGGTCAATTGTGAATGAAGGAAATGGTCAACATTTATCTTTGAGGTGATTGTCAGATGCATACAGATTAAAATTAAGGAGACTTCCCCAGGCATTCCTCTCTATGAATTCTATCATGACATTTTAATGGTCAACTTTGGGTATAGCACAACTATTTTCATAACAACCGATCACAAGAAGTGTAGTTTGGGAAATAGTTTCATTGTGACAACTAACAGGCTGGAGCACTAGAAAGAACTACTATTTTACATCGGAAACTTCAAGGAAAGAGAAAATAATTTTTTTTTTTTTTTTAAAACATGATAATGTTTTCAAGTTTGCCTCATTCAGAAATCTTATCTTTACATCAAATCAGGTTCAATTATGTAATCCCAAAGGAAGAAAAGAAAACTCATCGTCTTCACAGCACATTGTTGGGGCTGCTTACCAAAAGCAGTGTCTGCTTTGTTTTGTTATAATCCCTCATTCTTTGGGATTTAATGAGACAAGATACTGTATTTTGAAACGAACACATATACAAAGCCAAGTCGATTTCCTTTGGGGATAAATCCCTTATAAAACTCCAGCTCAACAAATTTAAATATAATAATGGCTTTGACTAAGTCTGTATACGGTGAAATCCACGAACGGAGACCACCCCATAGTTCAATAAGACAAAACAAGAGAGTCTTTTAGGCAGGTGGTCTCACAACACAAATTCATGATAGCTTATGTTTGGTTATTAACTGGAACGATTCATGGTAAGATAGAGTCAGCGCTGTTCTTTTTCCTTGTTAAAGAATGTTACTTCTCTTTCTTCTCCCCACCGCAGATTCTTGGGTACTCAGTCATGTGTCCGACTTCCCTGGAAAAGGCCGACTAACACCGGGGCCACAGCCCAGCTGAGCATAGGTCAGCAAAATGCCCGCTCTGATTTTAGGCTAATTAGAGGGAAATTCCAAAGGTAGGGGCTAAAGATTTGGGGAACAAAGGCTATTATGCAAACGGAGATTGCACAAGCAGTCCATACTTTCTCACCATCCTTTGACTGTTTGCTACAAAGACCTAGTTATAAGGGACCTGATCTATGTCTATTTTATACATATTCAGCATCGGAGATATGATAGAATATCAAGGCTGAGAAAATCGCTCTCAGAGCCCAACAACTATTTGAATATATATATTCTGTTTCCAGATTTTTAAAATGTATATAAACATACAAATACACAGTCAGAATCATTGAAGTATACAGTTTTTATTCCACTTTTTTTCATTAGCTCTCCCATGTTAATACAGTCTTAAATACTTCGTTTAAATGATGGTGCCATGGGTTGGCAAACTATTTTTCACTAGCCAAATCTAGCCTATTGCCTGTTTTTATAAATATAGTTTTATTGGAAACAGTCACATTTGTTCATTTTTGTATCATTTATGGCTATTACAATGGTATAATTGAGCAGTGACAGAAATGCTGTGGCCTGCAAACCCTAAAATATTTACTCTCTGACCCTCTACATAAAAAGTTTATCAGCCCCTGGTACACTTTCCATCAAGTTGAACTCCATAATTTATTTAACCATCCCCCTGTTTCTGAACATTTATGTTGCTTTCTCATTTCTTCTTGCTACTACCTCACTGAATATCAGGGTTCATCCTTTTTCTTTTTCTTTTTTTTTGGAAAAGGATTTCCTTAGCCTAAATTCCCTAATGTAGGGTTACTATATCAAAAGGTATGAATATTTTGATAGTTCATAATTTCTAGATAAAACCTCATGAAGCAAAGCAGTTTGTCCTATGATGGTGCATTTCTCTGACAATACGGTACTCACCATATGAATACAGAGAAGAGGTGTGGATTTTCGCAGACCTGTGAATATCTGGCTAGTGGCTTAGAAGTATCATCCTGCCTATTGCCACAGACATAGTTTTCTAACATAAGTATATGTTATGTGTTCAATTATTTGTCTAGATGTCACAAATCATCTGCATTGACCATTCTCCATGCATTCTGGGGCGAGTCCTCTCACAGAGGGTGTGTGTGGAAGCCACAGCTAATAAGGACTAAGGACCCTGCTAAGTAGAAGACAGTCAGCTCCAGCTGCTCCTGGAACTATAGACATGGGCAGTGGGCAGAGATGGCATAAAAATCTGGAAGAAGTATTTTGCTGCTTTGCATTTGCTCCTTTGCATTTCTGTGGCCACTTTGGTGGCTGTCTCTCTGAGTGTACCAACCTGGAGCCCCCAGCATCCACCTACCTACCCCTTCTGTAGTTAAGAGCATGGGCTCTAGAGTCTGACTGCCTCAGTTCAAGTCCTATATGTGACTTTCTGTGAGAGCCTCAGTTGCCTTCAGTTTCTTCATCTGTAAAATGGGTCTAGTAAGAGTGCCTGCCTTGTAGGGTTTGTTGTATTGGCAAGTGCGGTGAAGGTCCTTTTGTTTTTATGCCTGATCATACCCTTGGGTCATTTATAGATTTTCCGGTGTTATACTGAAGTAAGTCGTTTTGTAGAAGAAAATGCTGATCGTTTTTCTGACATAAAACAACATGTGTTGCTTAGAGACACCTTCCAGCTGCTGGTAGGCAGCGGGCTTGTCAGCCCACATAGACAGTGTTGATGTGAGGCATAAAACGACAGTGTTACTGATATTACTATTACTCCTCTCTGTGGAAGCCTTGCTGTGAAAAGCAGAATGCCTGCCTCTGCACCAGAGATCATGCTACGGAAGCAATTCTTCCAGATTGTGTCACCATTTATGGAAGTATGTTCCACGAAACCAGGGCTAATGTCTGCCTCTAGGTGTGGAAAAGCAAAAGAACTCAATAAACAAATAGATTTTGGAAATCCTGGGTTAAGCGCATATACACAGTAGTCCCACCTTGGATATGCCAATGTGTAAAAGGGTTGCATTATATGTTTTCCGTGAAGTACATTTTTCAGGGAGTATATCATAGGACAAATGTCTCAAGAAACACATTTTGGGAGATATGGCTCTACTAAATATTTCAGCGCTATGTCAAAGTAGGTGTTTGTTGCTTTGTGAAACCTCATTTCCTTGGAATAGGTGACTCTTAGCTGGAGACCTCATGAACAGGAGACATAACTATATAATGCCCAAATCCATGTAACGATAGCCTTAAAGACTCCATAGGAAAATACTTAGAAATTCTTTTTGTGATGAAACAAATTGTTCTCAAAGTTAACAGGTGACATGTAGAGGAGGTGACTACAATAAATCCAGCCATTCCCATTCAAGGGCAGACTAAAGTGCCTTTAGTTAGAGTTGCACAGTGGGTCTATTTCTGATTCCTATATGATTTACTGAGAAGGAGGCAGGGCCTTGACATCCTGGGGACAGTTACGCTTCTTCTCAGCAGAGCAGGTTGGAGAAGAATGATTTAAGCAGCACAGGAAAATTAAGTGGTTGCATTGGCTCCTTTCCCTTCCTGCCTAACCCTCATCCAGGGTTCCTTCTGCATGGTGGTTCCTCATTCCCTATGCAGGGCTGAGCTCAGCTTGCAGCACTCGTGTGGCTTAGGTCTAACACAGGGCCACCAAATGCAGCCAGCAGAGTGGGAACAGGATACAGGAGGGTCAGTGGGTGCTCTCCCCTGTGAATATGCAGCTTCTCTGGAAAGTGGGTGTGCATTCCCTAATCACCCTCACCTCCCAATCATTACCGAGATTTAAGAGGACAGAACGTCTTATTTACCAGGGACAAGGTGGACTCTACCACTGGAAACAAGGGGCTGATCCTCTGGCCTTTGACTTCCTCGTTTGTGACCTATGGGAACCCTCAGACACTGCTGGTGGGAATGGAAACTGGTACAGCCACTATGGAAAACAGTATGGAGTTTCCTCAAAAAATTAAGAATAGAGATACCATATAACCCAGCAATCACTCTTCCAGTATCTACCCCAAAATTTTGAAAACATTTATTTGTAAAGACATATGTACCGCTATGTTGATTGCAGCATTATTCACAATAGCCAAGATATGGAAACAACCTAAGTGTCCTTCAATGGATGATTGGATAAAGAAGATGTGGTATGTACCTGTATACAATGGAATACTACTCTGCCGTAAGAATAGATGAAATAGTGCCATTCGCAACAATATGGATGGATCTTGAGATTATCATGCTAAGTGAAATAAGTCAGATGGAAGAGGAAAAAAATATGAGTTCACTTATATGTGGGATATAAAACAGAAAGCAACAAACAAACAAAAACTCATAGACAGAGACAACAGCAGGCTGGTTACCAGAGGGGAGGGGTTGGAGGGAGGTTGGAGAGAGTAAATGATGTCGATATATGGTAACAGAAGGAGACTAGACTTTGGGTTGTGAGCACAAATGTAATATACAGATAATGTATGATAGAATTGTACACTTGAAATTTATATAGTCTTATTACTGTCACCCCAATAAATTTAATTAAAAAAAACAACGAAAAACATCAGAGCCTTTAAATTGTAAAACACGGACATTTAAGACACTCAAAAGCAAAAAGGTGGAATAGGTGGAAGCCGAGGGAGAAGGGATCTATGTGTCCTGGAGCAAATTCAAACTCTTACTCTGAGTGCCTGTGGCAGTAATTGTGGGTTTCTACCGTGTTTCCCGGAAAATAAAACCTAGCCGGACCATCAGCACTAATGGCTATTTTAGAGCAAAAATTAATGTAAGATCTGGTCTTATTTTAATATAACATGAGACCGGGTCTTACATAATATAATAAAATATAAGACCAGGTCTAATATTAATTTTTGCTCTAAAATAGCCATTAGAGCTGATGGTCCGGCTAGGTCTTATTTTCCAGGAAACACAGTATATGCATGCTGTTTGACTTCTGATACTTCTGAGCATGGAGATCCTGCATGTTGTCCACTGAGACCTAGCATAGAAAGTGCTCTCTAAGCTCCTGTTGAGGATGTGTCCTCGGTATTATAACTGTAGAAACTGCCTAGGCCAAAGCTTGTCTCTGCTATTTACTTGCTCCATCTTAGCTACACATGTGTGTGTATATATATATACACACACACACATATGTATATATATAAATATTTACATATATACATATATGTACACGTATACATATATGTACATATGTTTACATAGATATGCAAGTCATATATATTTGACTTATACATATATATATGCAAGTCAGTTAAGCCTTCTATTGCTCAATTTCCTTTTCTATAAAATGGGAAGTTGTCAGCAATATCCATGTAACATGCTTAGCACAGCTCTTGGCATATAGTAACGCTTGGTAAATATTAGCTATCATGTTATAAGGTGGAATAATAACAACCACTAAGTGACCGTCACTTTCATGGACACTAGTTTACAAAAATCTTTTTAAGTAGGAATCATCACCCCATTTTGTAGCTAGTAAAACAGCAAATCAGAGAAATGTAGTTTTCTTGTCCCCGTCAGTGATGAATTACCAAAGCGAGGATACCATCCCCAAGACTGTAGTCTCTGTACCTGTCCATACTCCCCTTAGCACTCAAGCCATGAGGATCCTGAACTGGGGGAGACCTAGTCTGGCTCTTCCGCCACTTGCCAAAATTGCCACCAGTGACCAGAACAAAGAGGGAGAAAACAGGCCCCTTCTACAGGTCATATTCCCAGCGGGGGATGCTGACTTCTCTTTGTGCCTCCTGGGTCTCATGAGGAGCATCCTCTGTGACTCGGGCTCGGGAAGCTTTGGGGCGGTGAACAGGAGGTCAGCTCTGTCATTCCAGAACTGCTTGCTCACTGACTGCTTAGGGAGAAGCCACGATGACAGCTGGGATCCTTTCCATGATGAGTAATTGCCCCATCATACAAATCTATTTAGACCACATCCTTCTGGTGCACAACCACCAGTTGATTTAAGATGCAAACCTTTTGTAGCTCGTTGCCAGAAAGATGAAATATAGAGTTTACCCAGACTTTTCTTTGCTGAAGTATTTATTGTAAATCATTAGTTACTGTGAGTTGCTACCCATATATCAAGTAATTCCTACCCAGCTCTGGGTGCTGAAAGAATTCTCTGTGCTTTTCTAGAAAATGTACCACTTGTCCAAGAATATGATTACTGTATACTTTTTAAAAATCCCAAGCTCATATATTTGTATGGAGAAACTCAAATCCAAGGACACCCAATTAGCCTGGAACAGTCAATGTGGTTTTTAATGCAGGGACCCCAAAGATGTTTAGGAACATGGATAATAAATGCCTCAGCTACTATTCAAGCTTGTGGCCTGAGGCAGGAGGGGAAGGCACTACTATTCAGAGAGTGCCTCCCTACTCCAAGCATTGTGCTAAACAATTTATAACTCCCTTAATTCTCCCAGCAGCCCCAATGCATGGGTATTATCACCTTCATTTTACAGACAGTAAACTAGGAATCAGCATGTTATGTCATGAAGCCGTAGAACTAAAATCCATAGCTAAAATAATTAACTTTCCCAAGTCTCTCCGCTGGGTCACCACACACCGAAAGACTCCCAGCCTCAACTAGCTGATTCCTGGCTTCTGTTGATCTGAGTTTTCAATGGGTGGCTCTGTAACAAACAGGATGGCTGAGGTTCCCCATCAGCGGGCCTGCCATTGAACATGAAGGAGGAAAGCAGCTATGTATAGCAAGCATTTTCATCCCACCACCAACAAAGATCAAGCACATGAAATCCAAATCCCCCCGGGGTGGGAGAGGAGTGTGTTTATATTTCCCCCCGATCATTCTGTCTGGAGCACGCAGCAATATGGGCAGACAGTTAGTATGAACAGATTTGAGCAAAACATGAAATCTGATTGATGCTGAAAGCACACTCATGCGGGGTCACACAAAGGGATGACGAAGAAGAGGGGTGGTCCTATGAGGCAGGGCCTGCTTAAAAATTCTAATCCTCATGAGCTTCTGAGGAAGCTGCTCTTTTCACTCGGCAGGTTTTTAATGCTTATTGCTGAGGGCTATTTTAATACTATCAAAAATAGCATGTCCTCAGGAAAAGAAGTGCAGTAGCTAGAAAGAACAAATGTGGCCCTAGCATTTAAACATCTGGCGAGGCTCACAGAGGTTCGAGATGACCAGGAAGTGAATCACTGGAAGTCTTCAGGAAGTACGACTGACAGGAGGGAGTGAAACTCAAAAAGGCATCTGCGTGGGCCAACTGTGGCGGAGTTACACCCGAACGGAAGACCCCAGCTTCGTGCCAGAAGAGCTCACAGGTGAAGAGAAGCAGACTCATAATATGTCTGTTAGGGTTTGAATCCCGGCTCTAAGCCTCAATCTCCTCATCTATAAAATGGAGATAATGATGATTAAATGTCATATTGATTTGTTGTGAAGATGAATTGAGACAATGTGAATCAGTGGACACAGACTCTGGCACAGAGTAAGTGCTGCATAAAAGAGATACATTAATATTACTCTAATTTTTATTATTGTTATGGCTTGTCCCCAATGTTTTTGGCTTTTTTGCCAAAAGAGAGAGAGAGAGAGAGAGAGAGAGAGAGAGAGAGAGAGAGAGAGAGAGGATACCAGATATGAATTAAGAGCTAACAACTAGAATGGCCTGTTGGAAAACATCAGAGAAAATTAATAGTGCATCTTCTATTGATAAAATTAGATTCAAATGTGGCTTAAGTTGGAAAGGAAAATAAGAACTTCTCACTTGCAGAGAGAGATAGTGGCAAATTAACTGTTTATTCAAACAGTGTTTCCATCGGCAGATACAATGTGTTGCTTGAACTCAACCTGCCATCACGTGGGACCTAAACGGAACTGACCTGTGTAGAATTGTGAAGCCTGGAAGTTTGTCTGCCAGGCCCCCAGCTGCTGTTGTATGCCAGTTTCTTACCAATGGAACCATTCCTAACCACTCTAAATTCTATCTCTTTGCCTCTCCCCTCAGTAATAGTGCACTGGTGATTGGGAAATCCTTCTGTCTTTGGGTGAGTCCTAGGCTCGGAGTAAATGTGCACAATGACCCTGAACCCATTTTCTGGTCTACTCAGGCTCGCAAATGGGGAAACTCAGCTACCTCTCCCTAAGGATTAGGTTAAGACCTTGAGAAGCATCATGAAAGATTATAATAGCCCCCACTCCCATTTAAAATCAAAATGAAAATAGTAACAAGTTGTTCAATAAACTTAACTTTCAAAATGACATACAGCTAAAATGTATGAGGGTATTATAGTATTTTCTTTCTAATTCCTCTCTTTCCTCAACCCCCCTCTCGGTGCCCCTGCTTTGCTGGTGCCCTAAATTCATGCCTAGTCTGACTATTGAGAATCCAGCACCAATATCAGATTCCAAAAATGGTTAAGAAGAAATAGTAAAGATCTCTTCTGGACTAAATTCTAGATATTTCTTCTAGCCTTAACGAAAATGTCTCTCTCTGGTTCTTATTCTCCAGAATCACACCCAGCTGAAAGGCTCTGAATATTGTTTGCTTTCTTTTATACTATCTTCTGCCTATCCTATTGGCATAGTCTCCTAAACTAGCTGTCGCCCTCTCTTGTGCCTTGCTCCCCTCCACTCCATTCCCCATGCTGTTACCGATGAAGTTACTGCCTAGTATAATACCTTTCAATGGCTCCTCATATCTAGGGCTATGATCCCAAACCAGAAAATGAGTCCTTCTTGGGGTAAAGGGCATCATGGAGTATGCAAGGGCATAGGGTAAACATGATATAGCTTCTGTAAAGCCATTGGTCACAAATGTAAAATATTATCTTTATGTTAACAAACATGACTATATTATGGAGTAGAACACAAATTTCTTGAGTATTAAAAATGAAACATGGAATTTTAGCAAAATTTCACACTTGGAGTTTTTGCTGGCCCCTGACCCAGGACTTGTGGAAATATGCAATCATTCTCATAAGACTTCAGAGTGGAAAAATTGGTGAAGCACTGACTTGCAGGATAAAATCAAACGCCTTGGTGCAAAGCTCTTTGAGATGTGGAGCCTGTCTTTGCTTCCCAGCCTCATTCTTGTTCCCCATCCCTCCTCTTTCCAACACTCCATGCTTCTTGAAAGCCATGCACCACATCAGTTAACTAGCTTCTTTACTAATTCCACTCTTCCAGCTCTGTGTCTGTGAAATACCTGTCATTAGGCACCCATCTTATTAAACAGTGGGAGGCTGGTGTTCTCCTCTGACTTTCTTTTCTCCTCACTCAAAGAGCTCAGTCCGACTGCCTCTTGACACTTCCATCTGAGCGGTTAGCTCAGTAGTGAGCGTGTGCCCGTTTGTCTCTAAAGTGAGGAGAGGTACAGCCAGGCTGCCTTGACTAAGAATATAGTCCCCATCTATTGAACTTCAGGAAACAGTGAGTGAGTGAGCGAGTGCTGGACGCTGGGGCTACTCTGCCTAGGTTTGTGTATGGACTCCCCCACTTACCAACTGCATGATCTTAGACTGGTTACTTTAACACTTTGTGTTGCAAATTCCTCCCCTGTGAAATGGAGATTTTAGCAGGATAATAAGTTGGTAAATATGGGCAGAATTCAAAGGTGTAAAATGCTTCAAAGACTGCCTGGCACCTGCCTGAACATTAGCTGTTTATTATCATTAAGCAATCCTTCTACTGGGAGGGGCTTTGCACAAAACACCTAGGATCCTAATGGAAAAGATCCCGGTCCCCTGGCATTGTCACAGGGCTTCCTCACAGCCTGGGTCTTGTGCTTCATAAGGCAAGTGTATTCTGGGAAATAAATTCAGCTCTTTTTATATTTTCCCTTCCAGAGGACCTCCATCATCCCTTTCCCTTTGGGGCCTGTGTGATTAAAAGAGGTAGAGAGGGAGGGTGGGAGGGAGGGAGAGAGAGACAGAAGGAGAGAGAGAGAGAGAGAGAGAGAGAGAGAGAGAGAGAGAGAGACTGAGACTGAAGAAGAAGCATATTTCTAAGGTAGAGGTCATGAGGTAAATGTTTTATGTTGAACTGATTAAGATTAGGATTTTTCAGCTGAGATAATTTACATACCAAGCTTATTGTTTGTAAGTCTAAAAGGTATTCGTGGAAGAAGAAAATAAAAGAAGGGAGCTGATATTGGTTGCAAGTTCATGTGGCAGCCTTCAATCCTCACTTCCATAATAATCCTGCATGAAGGGAATAGTTATTCTTGTTTGGAGGAAAACCCCCCAAAGCCCTGAGATGTTAGCTCACACAGGGGTTAAATCCCCTCCCCATCCCCCAAATTAAAAAATAATGGTATTTTCTCCTATTGAAATGCAATAGTCTTGACTTTTTAAGGCAAAAGGTATTATCTTCCTGATTTTTCATGAATGAAATAAATCGGCATTCTCCCAGAAACAGAACCCTCCAGTCCCACCCTTCTCTCTGCCTATTTGAAGAAACCTTTCTAGAAAGTGTCTCTCTCTGCAGTGAAGCAGCATAGGCTGGCTCCCGGGCAGACTACAGGAGCACGGAGCCACACATCTGCAGGTCAGCGAATGGCAGCCAGGTCCTGTGCTCACACATGCCGAGGTCCTCAGAGGCCCCTGAGAAGCGCTCTGCTCCCTGCTCCCCACTTGGGCATTCCTTTATAGTTTGCCAGCTCCCGCCTGGCTTCCAATCTGAGAGTGTTAAGCGACACTTTGAACAGAGGCAAGGGCCTGGTCATCTCTTCCTCCCAGGCCTGACTTGTTAATCCACTGTGAATGAGCCAAGATGAAACATTTTGCAGCTGCTGGATCCACAGGTGCCCAGTCCATTCGAACATAAACCAATTGGCCATGCTCTAGCCAGGAATTTGTATGACTCAGAGAGGAGAAGGAGAGCCTGGTCCAGACTCTTGCCCACAGAATTTATTGTGTGGATGGTTCATTACCCTGGTCATCCATGCCCAGGCTTGCTTTCCAGCGTCTTCAGCCCATGGTCACAGTTTGTGATTGACTATTAATTTAACACTTGGCAGCAGAGGAGTCATGTTTTGAGATAATGAGAAACTGCAGTCTTTCCCCGATGGAGACGGTTATCTTCACTCCTCTGAAAGCGTCTTTTTCTACCAGAAGCAGAGTACAGCAGCCCGCGGCAGTAGAAAAAGCAGCTCACCTGGAATCAGCCAGATCTCGGATTTGCTCCCAGCTCGGATACCTGCCAGCTGCATTCACTTCTGCACTGTCTTTGGCCTCCCTTCACTTCAGTTTCCTACCACACAGAGCTGCTGTGGACATTCATTACAAATGAATAAGATAATGATGGAAGGGTTCCTGGTACATAGTGGGGGCTCAATTCCCATGACTTTCTTCTTCTCTTCCTGTGTGTAGAGCTGATTGTTTTCACCATGGGCATTAGCAGTTGTGCTTTATCAATCACTAAGCACACAGTTCAAGGCTCTTTTATTAGTGGTTACAAGGGATATAATAATGGTAATATTCTGGAGGGGCTTAAAATCTTGTTGAGGAGAGAAGACCTAATTAGAGAGTAAGACAGTCGGCTATAAAATGCTCAGTTACCTCATGTGCATCATTGGCCCAGGGTGACGAAGGAATCTGTGTGGGCTCTAGTTATCGGGCTCAGCATCGTAGAGGAGGTGACAGGGAATGAGGAATTCATGTGGCACACGGCCCTGAACTTGCGAGCAGGTACTCTGTAGCTGTTAGTTGTGTTGAATGGCTGTACGTACTCGTATGTAATGTTTGGAACAAGCAACTTTCTAGTTTACACTATAAGCTGTTCAGAGGAACAGTGAATGCCCATGGATGGTTAGAGAACAAATTTTAGGATGGATAAGTACAAAATTTTTAGTTATGAATTTATTTTCATGTGGATTAGAAAAAAAATAACACATTAATTGTGTGAATTTGCATATTCTATATGTTAGGGAAAACTAATGTTTTAAAAGTCTGTTTTTAAAATACACTAAATAAATAATGTTAAATAATAAATAATATGTCACACTAATCAGTGGTATGTGGTATATGAATTACTGACGTTGGGAAACTCTGATAGAAGTAATATGATTTGTCTCTGGATACCCTGTGGATGAAAATATATGAACCAGAACCTTCACCTTTCTGCTGTGTGATCTAAGGCAACTGCTTTCACCTCTCTGTGCCTCATTTTCCTCATATTGGTTTAGGGGCTGTCACTGACTAAGCAAACCATGGTGGCACTAGATGGTCTAGTATGTCTTTGAAAACAAGAGTTAACCTACCCCACACTGCTGCAAAATGATAGGTCAACAGATTTCACTGTAGTTGACAGAAGGGGTTTCCGGCTCCATCATTCAAATCCTTGTGGGCTATTTAAGGTCACAAGTCCTTTTACTGCATAACCAGAGAAACCACAGATTTGGGCAGCTGGGAGAATATTCCTGCCAATGTACAAAAAGTTGCTGTGATTCTACAAACAATGTCATGGTGGTTTTTCCTGGGGGGCAAATAAGTCCCCAGTCAACTGAGTTGAATTAACTCTGAACCCCTGGGCCTGCCCCAGGGAAGTCGTGGGTGCCCCTGATTCTCCCAGTGGCATATAAAACAATTAACCATATCTTGTCTCTGGATTTTTACTCAGTTGATAACCATTTTATTCTGACAATTCCCAAAGCTTGCCAATTTGAATTGGATGGTACACAGTTCGTATATAAAGCTATTTGGTTGTACCCAGAGGTAGATATATTTTAGTATTCACCTACATTTCATTTTCAACTCAAGATGAATAGCCACTGGTTTCAGAATTTTAAAAATATCTTTATTTAGCAACTCTTGTCAAGTGAGGGGAAACTGTGACAAACACAGAAACGCTTTCATCCAAGATCTGCGGAAGAAAATAATCCTCAAAGCTCTGCTTCCAGCCCAGCAATCTTGAACCCCAGGCCCACATTGTCGAGGCTCCTAGACATCCCCAGTGCATAAGGAGTTGTTCTCTGGATTCCCAATGGGTGGTGGTGTTTCACTGTATGTTTCACCCTGTGGAGAAGTCCTGGATCACGCAATCCTGTTTAACCCAACCTTGTTTAATAATGGGCTCCTTTTGACTGATGACCTTAATATTTCTATTTCCCAGAAGACAGAATAAGAAATGCTGCCCTAACATAGACGGTAGCAGCCATACCATCCACTCATTCATCAACCTGAAAACCTGAGTGACTTACTCTAGGTCTCCTTTGCCCTCATCCAGCCAGTCCCTGAGTTCTATCGCTTCTACTTGGAGATGTTTCTAGAGACCCTCCCCATCTCTTCATCCCTGCTGCCAAAGTCTTAGGTTAAGTCCTGCTCAGGTCTATTTTGATTGTCCAGTCTGTTCTCCTTGCCTTCAGCCTCTCTCCTCTATAATCCATTGTCCAGAGTTATTTTCTTAAAAGTGAATTTCATCATATTGCTTTTCCACTAAAACCTCCTCTGGCTCCCCATTACACACACAAGCAAGACAAAATTATTATCATAGGTCCTAATTCTGTGGCTGAGTATAGCATGCTAGGTGCAAGCATAGAATTTGAAATCACATTGTCCTGGAAAGACCTTGGGCACTTTATTTAGTCCTTCCAAGCCTCAGTTTTGTCATTTATAGAATGAGTATAATTATACTACAAATGTAACAAGATTGTGGAAATTTAAACCTACTAATTTATCATGAAAGATGATCTAGTTTCCTTGGTGCTGGGAGGAGAATTCTTAGTTTACGGGGAGATCAGATTAAAAGCAGCAAAGGGAAAGACTCTAAAATGTAACATGTCGAGAAGCAAAAGCTAAGAAACAGGGAGGATCAGGAGCAGCGACAGATCACTTAGCGTGAAGCACAGCCTCTAAGGACATTTCAGTATTAACGTCCACTTTCACAAACACTTAGTGAAAGGACTGCCTGGGCCAGATGCAATGCTTGGCATTGTTATGATGACTCCAAAATCGTCATGAACTGGGCATAACAATAATAATGCATTCGTATCTTTTATTAAGTGCCTGTGATGAGCCAGCATTATGCTAAGTATTTTTTATGTTAAGAGTTTTTCACTCATTCTCATTGTAGGTAGTATTATCACCCTCTATTTTACAAATGAAAAAAAACAAAACAAAAAAACGAGGCAGAGAGAAATTGAGACTCTTCTAGGTACTTAGGTGGTGACAGAGTTGTGTTGATTCTAGAACTAGTGATCCCTACCATTTGTAACATTGTCTCCTTGTGGTGTTTGATACGCTGGTTAAAAAGGCATGGAGTAATATCAGTACATAATATGGATTAGCATTAATGTGTATGATTAAAATGTATTATGTTAAAATTTTGTTGTCCCACGTTGTTTACATTTTTTTAAATGCTGTGTTCACTAGCTGCAACATTCATAAGTAGGCCGTCTCATATTGCGCTGCTACTGGATAAATGACATTTCAAACAGATGACTACGACAGTTAGCCTCCCTAAAGAAAATCTCATGGCTGTGAGCATGTTTGTGTTCTGCATGCCAATTGTGAAAATTAAAGTTTTAACCAAAATTTTATGTTTTATTTCCTCGCAGGAGGTATTCCTTAGCTCTGGAGTCAAAGAGGTGAATTGGAATGAGTGGTTTCAGGGTCCTTCTGAACTTGGTTTTGTTTCAGAGCCAGATAAGTGCGTGTAAACTTGTTTCTTCCCTGCCTTCTTGGTTCTTCTGCACAAGCAGAACCACCCCTGTGGGCGATATCCCCTAGTCCCTGTCCCTTCGAGCTTGTCCTTAGCGTGTCCCCTTTGAAAGCCTGCTCTTGTCTCTCTTCCTATTCAAGCGAGATCCTCCCCCTCCCTTGTCTAATTCTTAGCCAAGCATAGCAAAGCCAGCTGGTGAGAGACTTGTAACAAACAATGGCACCAGACCCTGCTTATTGGAACGCTGCTTGTGCCAGTTGAAGCTTCCTGGATCGGAACAGTTGATTTTGAGTTTGGGCCCATTCTCTGATCCATATTGAAGTGCTATGTTCAGTGGGGATGAAAAGCCTTGTGAACTGGAATAAGAAGAGGTAGAAGAAAGAGGTCATTGTGGGTCTAGAGGGAATCAATATTGTCTCTTTGAAAAAGCTTGTGTCTGTTCCCAGACCGACCATCTGGGGCTCAAAATCAGCTGCAAAGGACAAAAAGAGAATTAAGTTGGGGCAGGGAGAATTTGCGAGGGCAGGTTTCCAAGGTGCCCTGTCTGGGAAGATGAAGGATGAGCCAAAGGTGTTATAGAGAGAAGGGGTTCAAGAAAAGGAGAAACAAACTTAAATTCCTATACTTACCTGTAGTTCATCTGTCTCTCTGCGCCCCTGTCAGATGTTTTCCAGGTGTGAATAAAGAATGATTTCTGAAGCACTGACAATTTCTTCCTGGATTCTTGAATGCCTCTTTAGCATAAGTTTACAAAGGTGTTTTTGTATGCAATGAAATTGACATTTCCAGTGGATTCCAAACTTGAACTTTATGGGGGCCTGAACATAGTGGGGAGTGGGAAGAATTTAGAGAGATGGTTTTGCGG
Source organism: Rhinolophus sinicus (assembly GCF_036562045.2). Lineage (NCBI taxonomy): Eukaryota > Metazoa > Chordata > Mammalia > Chiroptera > Rhinolophidae > Rhinolophus > Rhinolophus sinicus. Next base: position 125,394,262 of record NC_133754.1, read on the forward strand.
TTTCAGTGCCCCTATAGCAAAGAACTTGTTTCCTCTACTTGGGGATTCATGGCTTCTCTTTTCTTTGGGGAGGGGTGGTAACAGGGTGAAGGCAGAGCAGCAAAAGTGACGGATAGAAATTGAGAATACAGATGTGTGATACAGAAGGATGTTAAAACTGAGCTTGCTCAGAGCAATAAAACCTGCTCCAGCTAATTTTCTGGACGTGAAGAGACTTCTAGGAAAATAGATATATTTTCCCAGGAAACCAACCAGCCTGGGAAGTGATACAATTCTTTCTCCCTGCATCTGGGATTAAGTTTGATGCTGCTGTCAGCGGGTGAAATGGTTCCTCGCGAGTGTGATATTGAAGCAAGCATGGTGAGAGCTTGAGTATTGGACAAATTCTGGCTCTGGGATGGATTTGCTATGTCCCTGGATGAGTTTTTAATATTATATAATCCTCAGTCTTCGCTAATCAATTAAAATCAGGCAAAACTGAATCTACTGATAGGATCTTATGTCCTAGTAGCTGGAAGGTAAGAAATTGGTGATGTCTTGTATATGATCAATATTTTGATTCAGAATTGAGTTTCATGTATAAAGTCTCTCCACTAGGATATCCTATAACTCCCTCCTCTTCACTACATTCCAGGAGCCTGTGGTCCAATGGACTCTGAGAGCATTCCACCCGCATACTTCCACAGGTATCTTCATCCCTCATGACCCAACTAAACTCCTCGTCTCCACACTTCAAACATGACCTTCCGCCCACATTCCCATCTACAGCAACATAGCATAGCCCTTCCAGATGAGAAGTTTTAGCATCACCCTTTACTCCTTCCTATCTCCCACTCTCCACCATCCGGTACCACTCTTCATGGTCTGCTTCTTGTCCTCCTTTGTCACTGCCTTTGCTTGAATTTAAACTTGTCATCTTTCGTCAGGGCCAACAGCATCCTTTCTTTTTTTAATGGCAATAAAGTTAATGTAACAAAATATTAGCCATTTTACTTATTCATTTTGTGTTAGATGGCCTGTGTTTTGTCATTTTTTCTCCAGCTTTACTGAGGTATAATTGATAAATAAAAGTACGTAAATTTAAGGTGTACAATATGATTAACCATTTTAAAGTGAACAATTTAGTACAATCCCAGTATTGTGCAACCACCGCCATTACCTAGTTCCAAAATATTTTCATCATCCCAAAAGGAAATGTGTACCCATTAAGCAGTTACTTCCTCTTTAAAAAATATTTCTATTAAAAACATAGCTAGCATACAATATTTTATTAGTTTCAGGTGTACACCATAGTTATTCAACACTTATATACCTAAAGAAGTGATCACCATAGTAAGTCCAGCAACCATCTGACACCACACCACGCTATCACAATATTATTGACTATATATATTCCCTATGTTGTACATTACATCCCCATGACTTACTTGTTTTATACCTGGAAATTTGGACCTCTTATTCCCCTCCTCCTTCCCCCCCTTTTTAATTTTTCAATTACAATTGACATTCAATATTACTTTATATTAAATTCAGGTGTACAGCATAGTGGTTACACATTTATATAATGTAAAAAGTGATCCCCCTGACTAATCTAGTACCCACCTGGCACTGTACATAGTTATTACCATATCATTGACTATATTCCCTTTGCTTTACTTTACATCCCCATGACTGTTTTGTAACTACTAATTTGTACTTTTTAATTCCTTCACCTTTTTCACCCTGCCATCAATCCCCTCCCATCTATCACCCCAACAAATCTAGTACCCATCTGACACCACACATAGTTATTACAATATTATTGACCAGATTCCTTATGCTGTACCCTACATCCCTATAACTACTCTTTAACAACCAATTTGTACTTCATAATCCCTTCCCCATTTTTCACCAATACCCCAATGTCCCTCTCATCTAGCAACTACTAAAATGTTTTCTGTATCTATGAATTTGTTTCTGTTCATTTTCTTTATTTTGTTTTTTAGATTCTACGTATAAGCAAAACCACATTGCATCTGTCTCTCTCTGTCTGACACTCAGCACAACACCCTCCAGTTCCATCCATGCTGCCATAGATGGCAAGAACCCATTCCTTTCCATGGCCGAGCAATATTCCATTGTATATATGTACCACCTCCTCTTTATCCATTCTTCCATTGATGGATACACAGGCTGCTCCACATCTTGGCCATTGTAAACAATGCTGCAATGAACATATGGATGGACACGCCCCCTCAAAGTAGTGTTTTGGGTTTCTTTGGATAAATATCCAGAAGTTGAATCAGTGGATCCTTTGTTGTCTCTTGTTATAGCCTTTGTTTTAAGGTCTATTTTGTCTGGTATAAGTATTGCTACCACAGGTTTTTTGTTGTTGATGTTGTTGTTGTAGTTTGTTTGTTTCCATTTTAATGAAATAACTTTTTCCATCCCTTCACTTTCAGTCTGTGTATGTCTTTTGAACTGAAGTGAGTACTTGAAAGCAGCATAAGAGTCCTGTTTTCTTCTCCATTCAGCCCTCCTATGTCTTCTGATTGAAGCATTTAATCCATTTACATTGAAAGTAATTGTTGATAGATATTAAGCTATTGCCATTTTTTTATTCATAATTTTGATCTTTTTTTTTTTTTTTTCATCTTAGAGAGGTCCCTCTGATATTCCTTGTAATACTGGTTTTGGGGTGATGAACTCCTTAAGCTTTTTCTTGTCTGGGAAGCTCTTTATCTGTCCTTTGATCCTAAATGATAGCTTTGCTGGGTAGAGTAATCTTGGTTGTAGGTCCTTGCTTTTCATCAGTTTGAATATTTTGTGCCAGTCCCTTCTGGCCTGCAATGTTTTTGTTGAGAAATCAGCTGACAATCTTATGGAAGCTCCCTTATAAGTTACTAGTTGCCTTTCTCTTGCTGCTTTTAAGATTCTCTTTGTCTTTAACCTTTTCCATTTTAATTGTAATGTGTCTTGGTTTGGGCCTGTTTGGGACTCTGCACTTCCTGGGCTTGTATGTCTATTTCCTTCACCAGGTTAGAAAAATTTTCAGTCGTTGTTTCTTCAAATCGGTTCTTAATTGCTTGCTTTCTCTCTTCGCCTTCTGGTACCCCTATGATGTGAATGTTGTTACGCTTGATGCTGTCCCAGAGGTCTCTTAAACTATCCTCATATTTTTGGATTCTTTTTTCTTTTTGATATTCTGATTGGGTGTTTTCTACTACCTTGTCTTCCAAATTACTGAATCGATCCTCTGCTTCATCTAGTTTGCTGGTGATTCCTTCTAGTATATTCTTCATTTCAGTTATTGTATTTTTCACTTCTGACAGCTTCTATTTTATGGTTTCTATGTCCTTTTTTATGCTTGCTATCTCTCTGTTAAAGTTCTCACTAAGTTCCTTGAGCATGCTTATAACCATTGTTTTGAACTCTGTCTCTAGTAGGTTGCTTGCCTCCATTTCATTTAGTTCTTTTTCTGGAGTTTTTTTCCTCTTCTTTCATTTGGGGTGTATTTCTTTGTTTCCTCATTTTGATTGCCTCTCTGTGTTTGCTTTTATGTATTAGGTAGATCTGCTATGATTCCAAGACTTGTCCAGGTGGCCTCATGTAGTAGGTGCCCTGTGGGTCTCTGGCACCGTCTCCCTGGTCATGTGCTCCAGGTGCTCCAAGAATGTCCCTAGTGTGGGTTGTGTGTGCCCTCCTGTTATAGTTAAGCCTTGATTGCTATTGGGACATCAGTGGGTGGCATTTGCCCTCAGGATGATTGGCTGTGGTGTTTGGCCCCATCCACAGCTTATGAGCTGTTGTGTGGGGTAGGGAGGGTATCCCACTGAGTAGGATTTGCTCCAGTGAGCTCTGGTGCCTGTTGAGACCAATCTTGTTTGTGCCACTTGCAGGGCTCGTTGGGTGGTGCTCTGCTGTGATTTGAAACCCATTTCCAAGTATGTTTGTTCTGGGGCCTCTTGGAAGGTGCTCTAGTACTGGTCCAGGTCACCCACTGCCTGTGACCATCCAGGGACTACCTGGTAGGAACTACAAAGTGATCCACAGTTGCCTGTGCTAAAATGGAGTCATGTGGGAGAGGATACGCTACGAACTGAGGATGTCTGCCACCAGTACCGTGCCTGGGGTTGCTCCACAAAAAGCCAGGACAACCCAATTCCTGCTGCCACCTCGTGCCTCCCTCTAGGTTCAGCCACTGATAAAGCCCCATGCTGTATGTGATTTCAGTGGAGCAGAGTCTTAGGGAGTCACTAGATTGGGAAGAATTGTGGTCACCAGGTTAAAATAGACTCTAGTTTGGTGCCAGTGCTGAGCCTGGAGCTACTCAGCAAATCTCAGAGCACACAGAAGCCAGTCACCACCTGCCTGGGGCCTGTGGACTCTGATAGTTTTCCAAGAAAGAGTACAATGTAGGCGGGCTGACTGTTCCCGAGAAAGTGCCTCTGGAGTTGGGGGAGTTGGGTAGGGCAGGTTCACAGTGAGTCAGCAGGATAGAGCTACAAGACTCACCAGGCCAATCAGATTCAGATTTAACTCAACACTGGAAAGATGGCGCCCACCTGCCAGCTGCTTGGGAGGACCCCCCCACTCAGGGGAAATGCCAACTGTCCTCCAGCCCTTGCTCCAAGACACACACCTGAGTCGGCCCCTCATATGGCTCTGACACCCCCCAAGTTACTGTCCCTTTGCCAGAGCCCTAGGAGAGTGCCTGCGAGTGAAAGAGTCTGTGTGAGGGTCATTTAAGAGGATGTCTGGGTTTCCCGCCACCTTCGGTCCCACTTAGATAGTTGGAATCCCCACTGTTTTTTATAGCCAAATGTTGTGGGCGCTCCTCTTCCCAGCAGTACTCTGAGCTGGGGAAGCTGGTGTGGGATTGGGGTCTCTCGCTCTTCTGTGGGGGACCTCTGTGGCCTAGACATCCCTCCTGGTTCTCAGCCACCCCACAGAGATTTGGGGCCTGCCCATTTCCCGTCTCAACCCCTCCTACCAGTCTCAGTGTGGTTTCTTCTTTATATCCTTAGTGTAAAACTTCTTTTGGGCCAGACTTCAGATGGTTCTTCAGGTGGATTGTTCTATAATTTAATTGTAATTTTAATGTGTTCATGGAAGGAAGCAGGCACAGTGTTTATCTACTCTGCCATCTGGGATCTCTCCTAGTGAAAGTGAGCAGTTAGTTTCTATCCCCTCCAACCCCTAGGTCCTGGCAACAGTCTGCTTTCTGTCTCTGTAGATTTACCTTTTCTGGATATTTTGTAAAAATGAAATCACATTATATATAATCTTTTGTTTCTGGCCTCTTTCACTTAGCATAATGTTTTCTGGTTCTTCCACATTGTAGCATGTATCAGTACCTCATTCCTTTTTGTGGCTGAATAATATTACATTGTATTATATACTACAATTTATCCATTGTTCTGTTGATGGACATTTGGGTTGTTTCCATTTTGAGGCTATTAAGCATAATGCTGATGTGAACATGTGTGTACAGTTATTTGCTTTGTAATTCTTTTGGGTGTATACCTAGGAGTGGAATTGCTTGATCAAATGGTAATTCTATGGTTAACTTTTTGAAGAACTGCCAAATTGCTTTCTACAACAGCTAAACCATTTTACATTCCTACCAGCAATTACAAGGGTTCCAGTTTCTCCATAGCTTCACAAACAGTGGTTGTTTTCCATTTCTTTATTATACCTGTCCTAGTGTGTGTGGGAAGTGGTATTGATTTGCATTTCCCTAATGGCTAATGATATTGAGCATCTTTTCATGTGTTTTTTGGCCATTTGTAGATTTTTTTTTTTTTTTTTTTTTTTTGAGAAATGTCAATGCAAGTCCTTTGCCCATTTTTTAACTGGATTGGTGGTCTTTTTGTTACTGAGTTAAACAGTTCTTTACATATTCTGGATGTTAGGCTTTTATCAAATATGCAATTTACGTGCTCGCAGCACATATACAAATATGCAATTTACAAATATTTTCCCATTCTGTATGTTGTCTTTTTATTGTCTTGATAATGTCATTTGATGCACACTTTTTAATCTTGATAGAGTCCAATTTACATATTTATTTTTTTGTTGCTAATGTTTTGATGTAATATCTAAGAATCCATTGCCAAATCCAAGTCATAAAGATTTACTCTTATGTTTCTTTCTAAGAGTTTTACTGTTTTAGCTCTAGTATTTAAGTCATTGATTCATTTTGAGATCATTTTTCAATGGTTTAAAACACCATCATTATTAAAGTGTAATTTGCACATGAAAACACTCATTAATTTTTAGTTCACTACTTGGTGACAAATGTAACAATTATGTAACCACCACCAAAGCCATGATTTGAACATTTCCATTACCCCTCAAAGCTTTCCTTGCTTCCTTTTTAGTCACTACCTGCCCTGACCCTGGCACCTGGCAGTAGTTCGTTTGTTTTATGTCAATACACTTTTGCCTTTTCTAGAATTTCATATAAATGCAATCATATAGGATATAGGATTTGTATCTGGCTATTTTACTTATAGTAATAGTTTCTGAGATTCACCCAAGTTGTTGTGTGTATTAGTAATTCATTCCTTTATATTTCTGAGTAGTATTCTCATTGTATGTTTATACTACAATTTGTATATCCAATGACCACCTGATAAGACTTTTGTTTCCAGTGCTCAGTTATTATGAATAAAGCTGCTATGCACATTTCATAGTCCTTTAATGGACATTTTTTTTCTCTTATATAACTTGCCAGCATTGGGAGTGCTGAGCTATATTTAAGTGTATATTTAACTTTATAAAAAACTGCCTGTTTTCCAAAGAAGGTATACTTTGGTTTTAAATTCCTCCCAGCAATTCCTCTTCAACAACACTTGTTATCATCAGTCTTTTTTTGTTTTAGCTATTCTAGTGCTGTGTATTGTGTCTCATATGGAGTCGTTTTTAATTAGATTTATTTTTATAGCACTTTTAGGTTTACAGGAAAATTGCACAGAAGGTTCCCATATGTTTCTTTTCCCAGCCCTTAGATTTGGCAAATAGTGTGGGGTAACTGTCCAATTTCATTGTTTTGCATGTGGATATCCAGTTGTCCCAGGACAATTTATTGAAGAAAACATTGTTTTCCCATTGAGTGGTCTTGGTACCCTTGCTGAAAATCAATTGGCCATAGATATATGGGTTTATTCTGGACTTTCAGTTCTATTCCATTGGTCTATTTGTCTATCCTTATGTCAGGACCATACTATTTTGATTACCGTAGCTTTGTAGTAAGTTTTGAAATCAGGAGTGTGAGTCTTCCAATTTTGTTCCTCTTTTTCAATATTGTTTTAGCTACTCAGGGCCCCTTGGAATGCCATATGAATTTGATGATCAGCTTTTCCATTTCTGCAAAGGGCCATTGGAAATTTGGAAAATTGGAAGGTGTTCTATTGAAATTGTAGATTGCTTTCGGTAGTATTTCCATCTTAACATTATTAAGTGTTCCAATTCATGAATATGGGATGTCTTTCCACTCACATAGGTTTTCTTTATTGGCTTTTATCAGTGTTTTGTTATTTTCAGAGTACAAGTCTTTCATTTGCTTTGTTGGATTTATTTCTAGGTGTTATATTCTTTTGCATGCAATTGTAAATGGAATTGTCTTCTTAATTTTCTTTTCAGATTGTTCATTGCTGGTTTACAAAAATACAATTTATTTTTGGGTGTTCATCTTGTATACTGCAATTTTGCTGAAGTGGTCACTAAATGCCCGTTAGAGTCAATTATGTCTTTTCATTTAATTCTCTTTGATTTAACTCTGCCCACTTTCCAGCATCATTTCCCGTGACTTCCTTCTCAGCCGTTGATGGTCCAACCATTCCGAGCTCCTTGTTGTTCTCCAAACCCACCATACTGCTTCTCAGTGTCATCTTTGTGCTGGTATTTCCTTAATCTGAAATGCTCTACTCCCTTGCTTCTCCAAGTGTGTGACCAACAACATCAGCATTGCTTAGAGCTTGTTAGAAAACGCAGAATCGCATGCCCTGCCCCAGGTACTAGGTCAGGTACTTCAATTCCAGTGGTTTGGATGCAGATTAAATTTGAGAAGCATGGCTCTATTCTCCTTTTCTACCAGATAACCCTTTCTATCCTTCAAAACCCAGCTCAGCTATCAGTTCCTCTGGGAAGACTTTGCTCCCCTGGTAAAGTTAATCACTGCCTCCCTATGCTGTTTCCTTTACATACTTCTGCTGTGTCTGCTTTCTCCACTAGACTGTGAGTTCCTTGAGTCAATACATCGAATCAGCTTCATTTCTATGTCCTTTGCAGACTATTGAACTGTAATAGATAGTTGTTGAATTAGGTGAATAGCCATCCACGTAAGGGAGTCTTTATTATTACCCTTTTGCACATGCAGAAACTGGAGCTCAAGGAGGTTAAATCTGTGTTATAAGTGATAGAGTTCAGATTTAAGGCCAGGCCTTCTCATTTCAATACCCGTATTCTCACCTCTATGCCATATGGCCATTTTAAGCCTTTCAAACAGTGAAGAGAAATACCTTAGGATACTGGGATCGTCTTCTGCACATTGGCAGCTGCCCATTCTAAAGTCTGCTAGCAACTAAGAGTAAGGAAAACAAGGGCATTCAAAGAGATTGGTGCTGGATGATGATGGCATGCCTTCAGAAAACAAAGAAATAGTCTGTGATTTTTAAGGTCTATTTGCAGAGATCAGTCCTAAACTGTGTTCTCCATGTGTATGGCTATCCATGTACAGTGCCTGCCCTACAAGAGTGCACGCAAACTTTATTGTCTGAACGAATGAGTGAATGTCTTTCTTTTCACGTGTATGTGTCCAAGTTTTTATGTGTATATGAATATTGCACATCTTTGAATTTCCGTGTTTATCTGTGATGATATGTTCCAGGCTCTTGTACCTCAAAGTGTGGTCTAAGGATCCGTAGCACTGGCTTCCCCCGAGAATTGGTGGAAATGCAGACACGCAGGTGCCACCACAGACACCGAACCAGAGTCTACATTTCTCCTCAGGTTCTCAGGTGATTCACAAACATGAAAGTTTGAGCAGCACTATTCGAAACCATCCCAGGAATGCCAGGACAGGCTGTCGTGCCAGGTCTACACTCAAGGTGCTGAAGAGCTGCCAGAAAGAGAGAGGTGTCAGTTCCTCGCCGTACACTGGGATCATTATCCCACGCCTCTGCTCTCCATGCACCTGTAGACACAGCTCTAATTTACCACTTAAAGAAGAGAGCACACACGTGCCACCACAAGCACGCAGAGCGTATTTCAACCTTTGTTGATACTTTATGATCCGGTTTGTCTTCCTCGGCCAGGATGTAGTCATTTTTCCTCAACGTGCAATGAAATTTGCCTCTTTCATTCCACAGAGATATCACTGACCCTTTCTTCCTTTCTCCACTCTTTTCTAGCTTTCCTTTACTTTCCCTCCCCAGCCACTCATTTACCACCTCCCAATTCTGGCAATTCATAGAATTATTCATGTTCTCCACTGCCCCACCCCCAAGAATTCGACGTGGATATCTGTTTTCTTTAGAAGAAGTTGGGGAACAACTGATATTTCGAAGAAAAAAATATGCCCTTTCCTTTCCTTGAATTTGTCTTGGGAATCATAACATTAGTTGGTTGCACTGACATTATCCCCTTTCCTCATCTATTGTCACCCACGTGTCCCCTTCCTAAGCCTTTTATCAGACTATAGAAATTATACTGAGGTCACATTTTCCCTCTCTACCATAGTGACACATTCTTCAACTTAAAAAATAGCCTTTGGAGCAAGCTAAAGATAACAACTAGGGGTTATTTCTCAATAACAGTACATTAAAACATCATTTCTCTCGAAAGCTCTTTTCTAAAGAACTGATAAAAGTGGCTCGTCTATCATTTTCCTAAAGATGGCATCAAACGATCACATGATGCAGGTGATGACAGAATATTGTACCAGGTATTACACGCAGTTATAAAGTTGGAAAACCAGCTTAGTAAAATGACTATTCTAGAAATAGAAGGATATATTTGATGCAAGTTGGAATTTTATTTGGAAAAAAAGTGCAGAAACACCCATTCTCTTATTCTCTGAAATTAAACTTAATGTACTTCTAAGCACATATGCACCTATCGTGGCAGGAAATCTAAGTTATTAATAAGACTCTCCCAAGGGTTGTGCAAAGGCCCTAAGGTCTTACACAGCAGTACATTATCAATGCAGATCCTCTGGCCATCGCTTACCTGTCTACCTTGGCTCCCTTTGAGATACCTAGAATCCCAGGCCCCTGACCTTTGCTGGTCCAATTAGGACAGACAACTATTTGGTGGGATTGAGAGCACTGTGTCCAGCGCCCATCTGCTCTAGATTGCTTTTTCCTTCTCGGACCTCCAGCTTCATTTTATTCTAGGAGAAATCTCCCCCTCCTCTCTTCAAATGCCCACAAATGCTTTCATCATTGGGTTTAGGCTTTTACAAAAGATAGGAAGTACAACTGTCTTCACATAGCTGCTGCTTTCTGCCCTGCAAAAATCCCCCAAACAGTAAAATATATCAGGGGTCCTGCTACTTGCCTGAAATGCAAGAGAAAGGGAAATATTCAGTAAATCAAGTGCAGTTTGGTATCTTAAAGTAGTATCCACACTACTCTATATGAGCAGCTTGCACTGTCTCTCCATCATCTCTTCCTGATCTTGCTGCAGAGAAAAGAGGTTGTCTTCTCTTTAGTTCACAGTCCACAACCATCATCAGCTGAGGCATGGTCCTACTCTGGTTTTATTAATCTTTCTCCTTTCTCCCTATCTCAACTCACGTCCTTCCCCCCTTCAAGGCACCCACTCAAATGGATTTAAGTACGCTGTTAATTGTGTGTACTTTGTTGAAGTGTCTGTAAGTTTTTAAAATACTTAGTATTTTGATATAATTTAAAACATACATAAAAGTCACAAGAACAATATCAAGAGCTGACATGTACCCTTTTATCCAGATTCACCGACTGTTTCCATTTCGCTCCATGTACTTCACCTCTGCATGTGTGTGTGTGTTGAGAGAAAGAGAGAGAGAAATATAATATATTTTTCCTACAATAGTTGGATGTAGATTGGAGAGTTACCCCTAAATACTTCAGCATAGATTTCCTAGGAACAAGGACATTTTCTTATATCACCACAGTACTGTTACCAAACTTCAGATATTTAACAGTGATGCAATACTGTTATCGAATCCATAGTCCATATTCTAATTTCATTCAATTTTCCAGTATTTTCCTTTATTGCAGCTTTTTTTTCCTGGTGTAGGATCTAATCCAGGATCACGCTTTACATTTATTTTGCGTTTTTCTTTAGACTCCTGTAATCTGTAATAGTGTCTTAGTCTTTCTTTTGACTTCAAGACATTGAAATTTCTGAAGAGAATAGGCCAATTATTTTATAGAATGTTCCTCACTTTGGGTTTGTCTAATATTTCCTCAGAGATTAATTCATTTTGTGCATTTGGGGCAGGAATAGCATTGAGTTAGTAAATGCATCTTTCTCAATGTATTGTACTGGGAAACAGATAATCTTTGTTGACCCCAATATTTGTGATCCTAACTTTCATCATTTACCTAAGGTGGTGTATACCAGGTTACTCCACTTACTAAGTAATTTATAGAGGAACATTTTGGATTATGTAAATATCTTGTTCTTTATCCAATTTTGTCTATCAAATTTAATATCCATTGATGATTTTCTAATGCCATCTATGAATGTGCTTGTATTAATAATTTACATAAATGGATTTAAATTCTAAATATTTTTTCATTCAACATTAAGATTTGTTATTACTGTATTTACATCTATTTGTTGCTTTTAGCAAAGACATAATATACTATCAAATGTGATGATACATATTTTATTCATCTAATCTTTCAGTGAAAAACTAAAGTTGGAATTTTGTCCAACTCCCAATAACATGCTGCAGAAAATGTTCCTATACACTTATTCATTTTCCTTTATTGATCTGGTTGAGGACTTTTCTGAGAGTTATACCCCAAGTGCAGAACTGCTGGGTATAAAGTACACAAATAACAAGCTATGCTAGTTCACAGTGATATTGTGATTTATAAGAGATAGATATTTGGTTTTCCACTGTTCCTGGCACAAAGCTTCTAAGATCCTGGGGATTTCCTAAGTGATGAGACGATAAAGGTGTTATTTGTTATGTTAATGATGCAACTTTAGGAACTCTGGGAGAATTGCCATGAAAACCAATCACGTGATTAGAGGGTTGAGCCTTTCAGTCCCACCCCAATGGCCTCTGGGAGGGGAAGGGTTGAAGGTTGAATCTGTCATCTTTCTATTAACAGTATGTAGAATCCAGGCAGACAGTCTAGAACATCAATAGAAAGGACTTGATGACAATTACCAGTCTGTCTTATGCTTCTGCACTTAGGTTGAGCACTGAATGCAAAGTTTCAACAACAGTTGAGAGCAGGTAAATATTTGTGAGACATTTCACCTCACCCTCGCCCTGTGTGATTAAGAGTGCTGATGAACCCAACTAGGGATACTCAATGGTGAAAATCAAATTGAACTGTATTCAATGTTACTTGGCTTCTTTTGAGAATCTATATACCCAAAAATGAAATAAAAATACTTAGTGTAACAATACACACACCATGAAAAAGATTATAACATAAATTGACTATGTACCTAAATTAAACAAATATAGCTAATTGTGTCTCATTATGTTTTAAAGAAAAGCTACAGAAATGTGAATATCTTTTGGGCTTCTAGGTCTTTTGTCAACAGTTCATCTACCAGAATGGCTTGATCCATTGTCTTCTCCTGCTCTCTCTCTCTGTTCTTTTACAATACCTGATAATATTGTCCTTTGAAGTTTTACTGTCCTTGTTGTTATTCATGTTACAGAGTCTATGTTACCCATTGCACTTAGCCACCTGTCCAGGCTGTGTCATGAGTGCAATTGGGCTTGGCTGATCTTTACTGCGCTCTCTTATATGTTCATTACATTTATCTTATTTTTTTCATTTTCACAAATGTTTATTATTGCTGTGTCTCTTAGACGGGGCAACAAGTGTCTGAGCACTTTTTACCCAGAGTTGTGTCAGAAGCAACAGACAAAGAGCAGAATATTGGAAGCAATGAAAATGTCTTGAAGGAGTACAGCATTAAAGCCAGATGAGACACTGGAATCCACGTCTCCAACCTGAGTGAGCCAAGTGAAGAGTTGGAACCAGTCTTAGAGATAGAGCAATCACAAGAAGAAATGTGTGGCTTGATAATGAAAATAACAAAGATGTATTCTCTCTTTCGGTTGCCTATTATGGACCAGGTACTTTCTATCCTTGTACTAAATCCTCTGAGGCAGATATTTCTTTATCTTCCTTTTGCAGAAGAGGAAATGGAAGTCTAAAGAGGTTTAATAGTTAACTACAATGTGATGGATCCATGATTCAGGCTGTGGTCCATCTGATTCCAAAGCTCATCATTTTTTTCTAATTCCATATTTCCTTGGGTGGACAAGAGGTACAGAAACGGAGACATACCTGGGAGAATTAATGTAGCAGATGTCAGGCACACTTGGAGGATTTCTTGAGATTGACATACTTCCTTCATGGAAATTATAAGTATATTTTAAGAGGCAAAATCCGAATGTATAGTCAAGGTATCCAGGGAATGTTAAGATGAGAGAAGTATACATATGGAAGCAGGCTAGAAGCCAAGAACTAAGGGAGCCCAGAAAAGCTAAGCTAGGCTCTTGAGACTAGAGGCTAGATAGCTATCAAAGACCTTTAAATCCGACCATTTGTGTCCTTTTGGTCTAAACCAATCATGGTAATCCTGTTTCCCCTTGCCTGAGATGGATAATTTCATGATCTTCCCTTAGGGATGATTATGTGACTTAGTTTTGGCTAATGAAAATTTAAGGGCAATCTGCCAGAGTGGGGGCTTCTGGGAAAGATTTTCCTGTCTGATAAAAAGAAAGAAAATTTTGAGATAGGTTTGCACCCCTCCCTTACTGCTTGGGACACTTATATAAGTATGTGACCATGAAGGAACTGTGGCAAAGTAAAAGCATCCCATGAAATAACAATATCTGACCTTTTATACCCTTTGTATATTGTTGATAGTTTGGGAAATACTCATATACCTAATCTCTCTTAATGCTTCAATAATTCTGTGAGCTGGCTATTATATGTGCTCTGGCAGGATCTAAAATCTGTGGATTCAAGCAAAGTGACAGCAGATGATGGAAATAAAGTTAGCCAATGTTTCCAAGTGGTTTTCTAACTAATCCTGTATGATATTCTGAAATACTTTCCAATGTTGCCTAAAATGAGCTTCTGAAAGAGTGTTTGGACTTCCGACCCCCAGGATGTTTCAAGGAAAATTAATTAATGGTCTAAAACACAGGTTTGTGTTTTGCTAAGAAAAGAATATTGGAATGGTTAAAGGCAAAAACGGTCAGGCAAAACTATAAAGAGTACACAAGCACTTGTTGACACAATTTAGGGGCCAATTACTGAGGAAATGCCGAAGGCTCCAGGCTGTTCCAGAAACTAGTTAGAGCTCAGACCTTGAGAATCATTCATCATAGAGATTTTATTATCATTCATTTGGAGAAATTTCAATATAAGCTTTCAAAGCAAATTCATAACAGCTTTAAATCATGGATGCCCATATTTCTACCTTCCGAGTACAAAAGATTTTATTCTGTTAAGTCTTGAAGAGTCAACAAAATACTAATATTACATACTAATCATTGTATGTAATCAAATGCTATAACATGACATTGACCTGAAAACAGTAGCACTTGTAAGTAAAGTAGAATACAGGGGAAATATATTTATTCAGTGCCATGATGTACCAGAAACTATATATTATATGATCTAATTTTACTCTCCCACATCTTTATGAGATAAGATTATCAATAATCTATAAAAGTGAATATATCACAAATTAATAAAACCAGTTTTCAGTATACAATAGACTAGAATATCATTCTGAATCATTAGACTCTCTATATAAGGAAATAAAACATGCAACCATTCAGTTAATTCAATTTTTTCAATTGAGTCAAATGACCTTGTTTTACAACTTGCAGAAAAAAAAAACACCCTACTTTCTGAATAACTAAATTAAAAAACAAAAAAAAAACACCCTTTAGTTAATTATTTTGAGACTGTACATTTGAAAGGCTCTCAAACAAGGTGGTTAAATGTATTTGGTTTGGGGGCATCTGATATAATTATCCTACTTTATACTTGATGAGGCCAGTTTATATGAGTTACCTTATTAAATTATCCCAAAATCCTATGATGTATGAATTATTCACATATTACAAATGAGGAAAAAAGTTCAGAAATGTTAGCATAATGCCAAGGTTTCAGAGTAAGAAAATTGCAAAGGCTGGAGCCAAGTCTGCGTGTCTTACCCCAGAGCCCGTGTCTGCTGCTCCTAGCTGTAATCACTGCACGATTCTATTCTGACAGATGATACAGAGAAATTCCTTTGAATTTTAAACTACAGAATGAGCCACTTCACTAAATGTAGGATCTGTTAGACAATTTTTCTTAAATGAGAATTTTATGTATTTCCTATTTTTCTCCTTTAGGGAGTTGCAGAAGGAGCAAAGGAAAAACTGTGCTCTTATTTCCAAGTGATACTGTATGAATCACGCCATAGCTGTGTCTACTACATGAATGGACTGGTCAAAATCATTACTTTGATTGTTAAAGTCCAGCTCTACAGTCCTATTTCTATGCTTTGTAATGGCCCACTTGTCATCAATAGAAAGGCCCAATGCCGACGTCTGTCCTCCCAGCCCCCCAAATCAAGCTTAGTATCATTGTTTAAATAGGTAGGTGTGAGCAGGCACAGTCTTAGTCAAGTGGGATGTTAATTTTAATAAAAATAAAATGATTTGATGGGCATTTCAGTAAGACAAGTCTGAGCCATGCCTTGCCTCTCAATGACTAAAACTTTGGCAGCTACTTAATCTCTCTGAGCCTCAATTTCATTATCTAGAACTGTTTCTCAAACTGTATTTCTTAAATTTCTAACCCATTTGGGGAAAACTATTTTTGTAAGATGGATTAAAATGAATTACCAGGAAAATGGTATCAAAAACACAAATTTATAAAATATATACTCACTTTTTAGAGTATTAGACTCAACAGGCAAAAAAAAAAATTACTCTAATTATTAAAAGTATCTAAATATCTACTCTCAGTTTCTCCTCTTGCTGTGGACTGGAGAGAAAGAGTTCACCTTCAGCCTGCCACCAGTCTGAGAACTGTATCTGAATAGCATTGATCTTTAAAACTAAGGATAAAAATATCTTTAATCATTGAAGTGTTGTTAGAATTCAATGCATACTCTATGTGAAATGCTTAGAAAAGGGCCTGGAACATACAAAACATAAGGAAATTCTATTCTAGTCAAAAAAACTATATCCAGAATCCCTAAGGAAATAGTACCAGGTAGAGATTCTCCTGGGGAAAGTGAGCAAGGTAGAGCTCTGACTAAGGGCACTTGACCTTGTCCCCCAACTTCACCTTTTCATCAAGATTTTCTTCATGTTCTTCCTCTTGCTCTCATTCCCTCTCTAGCTCTCTCTGTCTATTCCCTCCTGATGCCACCGTGATACTGGCTTCATGGTGGGATGACATTTCTTCCCATGCAGTCAGAAACAGAGTATATCTGCAACATAGTTTACAAACTACAACCTAGTTAGAAAGTTCTGGCCCCAACCCAATGTGTCTGCTCTTTGGCTCCATAAGTCCTTTGGCATCGAGGTTCTTAAGTCAGATGATGACCACTCAGTTCTATTCTTTAATTGTTATTTGTCTTTGGCAAGTCACTTACTAGCTCGGGGCTTCAATTTCCTAGTGTATAAAATGGGGGAAAAAGTAATACCTTCTGGGGTTGTTAAGAAGATTAAATGATCTAATATACATCAACAGCTGATCTAGCACCTGGGACATAATAAGCAACCTTCTCAGTAAGTGTCAGCCTCCATCATCATCATCATCATCATCCTGGACATTACATGTAAACTGGTCAGGCTTCACACAGCAGAAGTCATTCTAAAAGGACCCTAGAGAAACATTCTCCTAGACAAAAGTTCCTGCCTAGGAGCGACCCTGTCATATCACCTCCATGACTGTCCTTACTCTAATTATAGATTCACTTACTACTTGGAGAGCTACTCCTTTGCCCTGAGTGATTGGTACAGGAATGATCTCACCCTTTAAGCAAGAATCCTTCCCCTACGTATCTAGATGTGGCTTACATGTATAAGGCTACATTCTATCTTAACAGAAATCTCTACCGTCGCTTTCATAAAACATGCAACGCAACTTACAATATGCTTTGATATCCAGAAACCATTTCCTCACTGTAGGGTTTGTATCAATTATCTAGTGCCACATAACACTGTATAACAAACCACCACAAACCACACAACAATAAACATTTATTACTCATGCATCTGGGATTTATGCTCAGCAGCTTTGCTGATCTTGGCTTAGTTAAGCAATCCTTTTGGTTTTGGATGGACTTGCTTGGTTGGCTGGTTGTTGCCTGATCTAGGATGGTCTCAACCGGGATGACTCGGGTAACTTAACTCCATTCTGTGTGTCTCTTATCCTCCAGCAGGTTAACACAGACATATTCTCATGGCTTTGGCAGGGTACAAGAACAAATGGCAACTCAAGCACTTTTTAGGCCTCTGTTGGCACCACGTTTGTTAACATCCCATTGGCCAAAGCAAGTCACAAGGCTGAGCACAGAGTAGGAGTGAATGGCACTACAAAGTTACGTGGAAACCAGGATGGGTAGTGTACTCATTGAATGTTAGTTCTACTTTCCATTTCCTTACATTCCTGTCCAATCAGATCAGGAAAACCACTTGTTGATTCACATTACCAAGTAAAGCCAAGATCTCATTGAATATACTCTCTAGGATTTGGTTGGTTAGTTTGTTTTAATGAATCTGTCGGGTACTTTTTCTTTTCTTTCTTTTCCCCACTAGGCAGAAAAGTAGCAAAAGAAAACAGATTCATTTCTAATAATGGATATCTGAGCATCTCATGTCATAATCTCTAGGATGACTTATAACTCCTGTTGGGACCAGTCTTTATCCCGCGGAATTATGCTAGTCTCACAAGTGAATTTAACACTCCAGGAATAATACTCAAAGAGCTACTTATTAGAGTTGAATGCTTTTCTCATAAAACTTGTAAAATATAAAATGAGCTTTCCTAGTGGAGGTAGACTCTAGAGAGATTTCCTGTGTTAGGAATTTGATATTTTCCTCTCAAATAATAAAAAAAAAAGTACCGTATTTTTTATTTCTGAAGATGTTTCCTAACTAAGTGGAGAACTACTATTTCCATTTCTTGAGGGGAAAAAAATTTTTTTTCATTTGCATGAAACTTCCCAGGTGACATCTTGACCAAAGGGAAATACAAAGTCCTACTGTATCAGTTAATTCTCCAGTTAGTGACTTTGTGGGAGGATTCCTGGAAGGCATCAATGATTTCAGAAAGGGCTCCTTCCAGTTTAAGGGCAAAATCAGAGTCTCTTCAGTCCCCTTGCAATGAAGGAGCTACTTGGGCATGATTGTGCATGGAGGGAGGATGGGGCAATGAGAGAGGGCAGATCCTTGTTGAGACTCTATCTTGCAGTTGCTTTTGGCCCATTATTTGTGTTAAATGAGGTCCGATGGAAAATCCCCCTACAGATGTATGTAGTAAGTCGACAGAAGTGTGTAATGGTGGAATCATGGTGTTGCATAGAGCCCCTCCCATTCTTCCCCATATTTATGTCAGCGTCCTCACAGCCTTGCACAGCCTCACAGCCTTGAACTCTGGGGTCAGACAGCCTTGGGTTAGTATTTTAGCCAGGCCATTTACAAGCTCTGTGACCTTGAAAATTTGACATGCTTGCTATGAACTTGAGGGTACTCATACGTAAAATGAGAATGTTTCTTATACCTACTATGATACGTGACATACAGAAAGTCACTAAATGTGAATTTCCTACCATCCCAGAGGGGGGCACTAAAAGTAGCTAAGTCTTGAATTTGAAGCTGAAGGTTTCTACAAACATCTCTGAAGAACAGCAGCGATATGCCTGAAGTGAAGAGACACCAGAAGAAAGGAAGAGGGAGCGTGGAGATTCATCCTAAGGAGAACAGGAAGTGTGGAATTTTTAGTGTTTCACTGGCACGAGACCCAGACTTTGCAGTTAGAGAGGGAGTGAGACTAAAATTACTTTGATTTTCATGGAAATTACCATTTGACTTTGATCTTGAGAGAATTTCACTGAGCCAAATTCTGAAGTTTAGGTTTTGGGGGAGGGACCTGGGGGAGAGAACACAGGAACACAGGCTGTGAGAAAGAATAGATGAAAAAAGAAGAGTAGAATTCATTCTGGAAAGAATAAATGTGTGTGTGTGTGTGTGTGTGTGTGTGTGTGTTTTGAGAGTAATGTGGGGGGGGGGGTGGATACAGGAACAGGGAATTCCCTTTTCTTCCCTGCCTTAAGGAATTCAGGTTTAAAACAGAAGAAGTCTTAGAAAAGCTGAAACTAGACTGTTCTTAATTCCTGTAGTTTTGTGCTAGTTATAAGCATTGGAAAGAAAATGAGATGGAAGAATGTCTGGTAAAACAGGCACTGAAAACCTTTTATTATCATATTTGTGGCTTCCCAAGTATGACTTTAATGCCATCTTTTAAGATGTTGCTCACTTAGAGCAATTGTTTAATTTTAAATTAAATGAAAAACCTATCCCAAATATTTCTTTCCTCCTTTCAATTAATTTTCCATTTAAGTATATGATTTCCTTACTGAAAAAACTCATGCTCTGAGGGGAATACATAGTTTAAGTATTTTTACACTTGAAGAGATCTAGTAATTATGTAAAATAATATTGAGATAAAAAGCAGTGCATTTTAGGGGCCGGGATCCCTGCAAATGTTCTTCTGGTCCTGGCTGGTCACAATTGGCTGTGTGACCTTGGGTGAAGTCATTAACTTCTCTGAGCCTTAACTCCTTTATGTGGATTACATGATGTTTAAAGGTCCTTTCAGCTCTAACAACTTTTATCATAATTAGTCTTGAGGTGACTAAAACACCTAAAACAAATTAAAGGCTCTTTCAGCTCTAAAACTGAAATTATTCTTGAGGTGTCTATAACACCTAAAACAGACTTAACATGAAGTATAGTAAGTCCATCCATTCTTAGAGTCTGTGGATCTTAGTCCTATAAGCGAATCAATTTCTCCAAACTTCCATTTCCTCATCTACAAAATAGAAATTATAATAGCGGCTATCCTGTTAGGCTTCTTGTGAGGTTTACATAAGAAAATGTTTGCAAAGAGCTTAGCAGTGATTGGCACTTAGGAAGTGCTCCAAGAATGCAGGACAAAAGAAGCGGCTGTGCTTTGTAGTCAAATCACTCTTCTCTGTGATTCCATTATGGACTCTGTGGGCTCCCCAGTGTGTTTAGATGAACAATGTAAAGTAGAGAGAGCAAGACAAAGATGATGATGATGATGATGATGATGATGATGATAGCTAACTAGGCTCTGTTCAAAGTGCCCTCTCTGTATTTTAATCCTCACACCAACCCTATGAAGTGGATAAAATTATCATCCCTGTTTTATAGATGAGGAATCTGAGATACAGAGAGGTTAAGTGACTTGCCCAATGCCACACAGCCAGGAAAGATCACCCTCTACTTTCATTGGTGAAGTTGGAAACTGACACTGTTCCTGAAATATCTGGGAGAAAAGCAGAAAATGACTTCTCTTCTAGCCTTCGTGGTTCTTTAAGGATGCTCAGAAAGTTGGCTGATTAAATGATGCATAAGCCTGAGTCATCCCAAAAAGTTTCATGCCTGTGTCTAGCAGTTTCTTCCCACCTGACGCTAATGAGCATGCAAAAGATCTCAACGTTTGTCTAATGACATTAACTAATGCTGCCCCCTGCATGGTGATTATGAGGGGAGCTGTGTGGTGGCTTCAGCAAGCAGGTGGTGGCGATTCTTAATGAAGATTGCATACAGATAATAGCATTTTCATGTATTTTATGATGAAATGCACCGAGGGTTGAAAACGCTGTCCAATTGGATCACTTATCCTCAGGGCTAATAGAAGAGCTTGATGTAAAGAACTAGAAGCATAGGAAGAACTAAATATAAATTACATTAGAGCTACCCCCATGTTAGAAGACTGACTCAGAATGCTCATGAATAAAGATTCTGTGATGCTCTTTACGACAGAAAATTGACAGGAGGCAAAATAGGGACGCCGAAGACCAATTCTGACTAGAGTATTGGCATAGATTATGAGACACTTTTTTTCTATCAGGGAATGAGAAGAATTGGCTAAGAATTAAAAACTCTATATACCTGAATGTATGTGTAAGTAAAAAAGTGAACTTGTTGAAGGATTGGATGTGGTGAAGAAAGATAAAGAAAATGGTGAATTGCTTTCTATCCTGAAAGGAGAAATTTATTCATGCTAATGCATGAGAGTTGAACTATTGAAAAATGGTTTAATAACAGGGAGACAACTTAGGATTTATTCCAGGGAAATAGAATGCAGAGGAAAATTTCTTCTTATTCTGTTTGCTTTGTATACTTCACAAGGTCATGCTAAATGTATATGTTAATTTTTTGCCCATGTTTGCAATAAACACATTCAAGTTCAATGAAATACATATATTTGCTAAATAGGAAAACAAGACAAGCAGAAAGGATCAACAGCCTACCTCATCATTTTTTAGAAAATTTTCCAAGCTGCAGAAGGAAAATTTGCCTCATAGTAATTACAAAAGCCTTAAGATTTTTATTTGTTTGCAGTCATCTCTGTTCAGCTTTTTCTTGGTAATTTCTTCTATAAATTCAATTGCTTGAGAGGAAAGAATTTGTATTCAAAATTCCAAATTCTCAGCAATCTCATTCAGACACCACCGTTTTGTTAGTCTGCATATCCACTTTTTTTTTGGATTTAGAAGTTTGTTTTGAATCATAGTCCAATATTTTCCTGTGTTTATTTTTCCATATCGAATGTTCAGTCTGTATTTCTCATTTTCCAAAAGGACAGTGAGTTCCATAGGGACAGGTTTATCAGTGCAGATGGCCTTCCAATGTGGCAAATGAAGCCCCACTGCCCTCACTCTCCAGTAAGAAGAACATTTGAAGTGTATCTAGGGTAACTGTATTATTTTTTGTTCATGATTTGAATTTCTTTTTAATGACAAATAGTAATTTCTGGTAGTTTGAGCTTGTTAAGAGATATTAGTGGCTCTAGGGAGGCTGAAAATCTCTTTGTATTCATTCTTAATCATTGTTGAACAAGACTGCCTTTTCCTGGGAAGCAAAATGAGTTAATTTATACACCATTATTATATGCACACAGATACTATTAAGGGCATGCACACACAGGGGTCTAACTCTAAATTATCCGTGCCAGTGAAAGGGCGGTTGCGACAATACAGAGCTAAACACTATTCAAAATCTTTAAATATTTTAGTTTAGAATGTCTTGCTGGACTTACATTTGGAACGGGAAAATTTACCAAAATGATATATGAAAATTTAAATATTAGTCACCTTCTGTATACAGAGTTCTAAGTACCTGGGGACATCACAGGATATAAAAGGGATACCTGATAAATCATTTGCTGAGAGATCAAGGCAATCAAAAGGAGGGAGAAACTGCACACCTGTGATGCTATCTAGAGAGAGCAGGGCAATAATGGATCAACTCAAATGAAGTAATCACCAGACTAAAATTTTGGTGGTGAGGCGATGAGGTGCATAGCAAGCTTCCTGGGTAAAATATTCTTGACTCCAGAGTTGAATGGCATATGGCTGTAATATTAAGGAATGGAAAAGCATTCCAGAGCTCCAGAAAATTACAGAGAGGAAAACCCAAGTAAAGTCACTGCTTTCTGGCTCCAGGACAGGTTATGGGGACTAGCTTAGGTCACAGTGTGTCAATGGCAGGACAGAGGCTAAAATTCCTATTTTCTGATCTCTCCTGAAGTGAAGGTGTAAGGTCCTGGTCTTCTATAATCAGATTAAATTGAATTTCTCCATGGAACAGTTTTAATAGCTTTTTTGACTAAGGCCACATAAGACACAACAGGTTAAATCAATTTCGTCAATTTTATTGACTTAAGTAACTGGAGTTTAAAACTACAGTCACACACCAAGCCATCCAATGCCCCAGTCACATTAAATAACTTGCTATTTATCACACACTCCCCACATATTTTTTTTCTTAAAGCTGAATTCTTAAAGATGCATTCAGTTGGAATGCATCAGTATGACAGTACAAGTTGTTAAAATATTAAAACATTTCTGTCCCAGTTGGTAAATAGTCACATCTCTAATAGACACCCTCCACCCCAAATGTCCTTAACCACCAAAAGAGCCACCCAGACTTCACCTCAAGAAGTCTCCATAATCCAATAATTAAAGGGGACACAGCCAGGGCCCTTGAGGAACCTGCTTCAGCACTATGGCCAGTGTTCATTCTGACTGGTCTATGCGGGTACCACCATTCACCCTGGTTGGTCAGTGCTGGGGCCAGCATTCATTCTGATTGGTCAATGCAGATACCATCATTCATTCTGGTTGGTCAGTGCTGGAACCAGCATTCATTCTGACTAATCAGTACGAATGGTATGCCACTGGTTAAGTATTATATTAGTCCAACTGTTCCCCATTTCCCTTCCATGTTTTTGTTCATGCTTTTCCCTCTGCCTTGAATGCTCTTTCTCATTTCACCTGTTGACCTTTTATCTATGGCTGTCATAGGGAACTGGCTTACACAATTGTGGGAGATGGTGAAGCAGTCTCTGTAAGGCTGTTGTGTCCACATCTGAGGCTGGAGCTTGAAGTCCAGGGGGGCAGGCAATCAGGAAAGCTGGCACCCAAAGCACAAGGAAAAATTGAAACCATGACTGTTTTTGCCTCTCACCTTAATGATGAGAGAATCCTTCAGATGGCAAAGCTCTTTAGCACAGAGCTAAACATACATACCGGCCCCAGAAATCAGAATAGCTAAATGGGATACAGAGGAAGGTACAACAAACACAGGCCCAGCTACTGCTGCACAACAAGGTGATCTGGCAACGTGTGTGCACTGCACAATGCTGCTGCTTCCCTTCTGCCTTCAGCCAGAATCTCCCTTGTCCTCTACACCCTATCATATAGGAACAGAGAAGGGAATCCTGGGGAATGTAGTTCAGCCTAGCCAAGTAGACACATTACAAAGCCCCCACACTTTGATATCCAGACTTAAGTCAAGTTCCATCTCCTCTCTGGAATCCTCTTTCATCTGGCCAGGATGGAAGTTCTCATTCCCTTGTCAGAGTCTCCAAAGCCTTCTATCAAAACCACATGGTGGCATTTAGTGTGCACCTAGCTTTTTAGTTGTTAGTCTGCCCATTGAATTTACTGCAAGGTCCCTAAAGTTGGAATCTGACGGTAGTTAACTGCCTGACACATAGGGAATAGTTTAGAAACGTTTATGGAATGAATGAGGGAATTAATGAATGAATAATGAACTGACTGAGATGCTGTGGGAAGCAAGATTCAAGGATGGTATACTCACTGTATATTACTATGTAACAAATGATCCCCAAAACTCAGCAACTTGAAACAATAGATATCTCACAGTTTCTGAAGGTCATGAATCTGGGGGCAGATTAGCTGGGTAGTTCTGGCTCAGGGTCTCTGGTAAAGTCACAAACCATTGGCTGGGGTTGTAGTCACTTGAAGGGGCTGCAAAATCAGCTTCCAACCTCACTTACATGGCCATTGGCAGGACACTTACCTTCATTATCACATGGGCCTCTCCATGGGGATGCTCACAACATGGCCCCTGGCTTCTCCCAGAGCAAAGGATGGAGAGGAGAGAAAGGCGATGCCACACTGCCTTTTATGACCTACTCTCTGAGTCAGACACTGTGACTTCCACCTTATTCTGTTAGTCAGAAGTGAGTTCTGAAGTCCAGCCCACACTCAGCAGGAGGAGGGGATTGCAGAGAGCATGAATTCCACGGGGCTTTGATCCTTAGGGACCATCTTAGAGGCTGCCTCACCTGGGTGGGAAGGAAAAAGGCTTTAGGCAGGGGGCCATGCCAGACAGTTCTTTAGCTGATCTCAACAGAATTAAACTCACTCCCTACCACTTCGTGTGTAAAGTCATGTTCTTTCTTATTCTCTTATTTTTTTTTTTTGTCTACTCACTGAAAATAGATTTTTAATGTCAAGTCAAAGATTAGATTTTGTGGAAATACTTTCAAAGAACAAGGAGAGGAATCCAATTCAGATCTAACCATTTTTTACTAAAATAATTTTCTTTCCTGTAGCCACATTTGATTTGGCTTCTACAAAATACTGATGAGCAAAGTAAACAATTCTGATTTCACACACACAATCCTGAGTTTGTCTCATCAAAATAGAAATTGTAACCTACTCAAGGGAGCTCTAGGCTATCCCTAAGTGCTTAGACAATAACAATAGATATATTTGTTGAATAGCCAATGATTTATTGAGCACTTTCTAAGCACCAGGCACCATGTTAAGGGCTTTATACGTATTATCACACTTAATTCTCATACAACCCTATGAGGTAGGTACTACTATTTCTCCCAGTTTTTACGGATGACTAAACTGAAGCTTAGAGAGATTACATGACTGAGAGAGAAGCTTAGAGAGATTACTTACCTAAGCTCACAAAGCTAGCGAGTGCCAGGGCCGGCACTCTACATTCCTAAATGCCTCATTACACTGCTGTCGCCGTACTCCAGTGAGACACACTACGTGCTAGGAGAGGCACCTATGTTCCTACTCACTCCGCTCTACAATCCTTTGAGGTATTATTATCCCCATTTATGGATGAGAAACTTAAAGTTCCAAGAAGATGTAACTTGCTGTAGCCCACACAGTTAATATAACAGCAGCCCAGGAGTCAAGACCCACCGCTGTCTGAATCAGAAGTCCATGCACCTACTCTTGTTATACTATCTTTATTGACTTCTACCTCTGGTTTTCAAACTGTAGATCATAACTATTCATGCATAGTGAAGTTAATTAAGTGCATCCCAACCAGGATTTAAAATACTGGAGTAGAACAGAGTGGAATGGAAGGGGAGGGAAGAAAAGAAAGGGACTGGAAAATATTAGTATGCATTATACATATTGACAGTAAGAATTGCTTAGTGCACGTTTTATTTCGGGTGTGTGTGTGTGTGTGTGTATGTGTGTGTGTCACGATGTAAAATGCATTTCTTGCTTTGGTTGCCATCAAAAGCATTTGAAAGCCTGTGCCCTTGCCACTCTACCTATTCTTAAGTTCACTGCTAACAGGTGAGTGTTCAGGTTTTAATAATATTATAGCTTGCTTACCCTCATCGTACACATTTTCTTCTGTTCTTAACCACTCAGAAAAGGGTGGTTGTAAATCTTGATCCGCTTCCTAGTGCCATTTCTGCTAAAATAAAATTAGTAAATAAAACCATATGCAATTGGTTAACCTGATCTCAACTTACTAGCTGTGTGACCTTTGGCAAGTGACTTAACCTTGCTAAGAGTAGCCTCCCTGAATTTTCCTTTCCCCGTCCTTAAGGTGGGGTAATTGTACAGTCACTTCTGTTGCGAGGATTGACTTCCATGTGAACTTCTTAGCACAGTGCCTGGCACAGTGGTCACCAAATAAGTACCAACTATTACTACGTTATCCGCACAGACTGGCGGAGTCTTAACTGACAGTCTCGTGTTTAAGGAAATAAAAGGGTAAGGAGGGAAATGGATTCTTGTCCAGCCTTGAGCTCTTCCACCCCATGAAAACATAAACTAACATACGTAGGTCTGCATTTTTTCAGTTTGTTTATTCATCAAACATTTATTGCATGCCTACTATGTGCCAGACACTGGGTCAATCTATGATAACACAGTAAGAGTTTTTAAAGGTGAGACCCAAGTTTACAGATGCTTTCAAGTTGGGATGTATTAGAAAAGCAGAGTCATAAATCACCCTGGCGCCTTATTTTATGATTGTAGACAAAAGTGATGATCACTTGACTCGTACACGTAAGCTCTGTCAAATGAACTTCGGTGATAATAGCCTCATTTTTTAAAAGCCATGTCCACCTGGCATCCAATTGATTGAATCTGAGGGCCCCACTTTCCATTTTTATAGTTTGGTTCCTTCTCTCTACATGCCATAGTTGGAAGGATTGATTTTCCTTCTACGTCATCTTTTCTTCTCTCCAATGCCCAGGTCCCTCTTTTTCTCTTTCTCCCTCTCCCTCCATCACTGATTCTCTTCCTGTGTTCTGACAATTATCTCTAGCCCAGAGCTATGGGACTCACATTTTTTTCCTAGGTGAATTAGCAAGAATCAACATGTGGGTCTTAGGGGAAAAGCCACAGTACCCCATTGGTTTCTAATTCTTTGCTACCCATCTTTACTTTGGGGGGTGGGGAGCTTATTGAACAAAACATGCCTTTCTATATTTAAGGTATATGCTTGTAACTTAACACTCCTTCCCAAAGGGTCATGTACAAAAGCAGGGCCTCAGCAATGTTGCTTGATTTTAATTGAACATAAAAATGGTATTTAATCGTATTTACTATCAGAAAGTCATAAACAGTAATTTTTACATTTGTATGCCCCTTTATACTTTACAAAATATTTTCACATGCATTTTCTTTTATTTCACATGTATCTTATGCCTCCATTACTTCATAAAAACAAGAAGAAAGAGGATTGTTTGATGTTAGAGGAACCCTGTGAAGTAGAGAGAGCAGATAGTCTATCTTCATTTTCAGACAAGGAAACTGAGGTTCAGAGACACTGTGTCTTGCCCAATGTCACTTAGCTCTTAAGAGCCGATTTAATGCTGGAGTCTGAGACTTGTGGCCACCAGCACTTGCAATCGGTGCCTGACGCCGGGACACATTCGCTCTCCAGAGCACCATGGTTGGACTCCAACCCCACCATGTCCAACAGACACAGGCTTTAAGAGCCTTCTAGTGACGGAGCTCAGGCCACCAGCAGCTCCATAATGACAGAAAAACAGAATCTCCAGTAGACTCTTCTAGGGAAGGTTTGCTAATTTGCAGCAGCTGGACAATGTTCCTTGTTAATGTTTGTCAATATGACCATCACATCATTTCACGGTGGTGGCAGGGACTCAGCTCCAGAATTCTGCATAATTAAAGCACCTCGATCCCAGTCTTTCAGTGGCTTTGAGAGAATGCAAAGGGCTGCTCTTGAGGCTAGTGAGCCTCTAGGAAAGATGTGCCTTCCCCTCAGGATGTACTGCCAGGCATTGAGCCATGACGATACCCTCAAGGACCTATGTCCTGACTCCTCTTCCATCTGTCATGGGCAGCATCCCAGTGATTCCAGAGCACAAGTATCAGGACCTCGCCAAGGTGGCCTAAGGAGAGGCCAGCATGCCCTCCCCTGCCATGACCCTATGGTACTGACAGCGTGAACAAGGTCCCGTGGTGAGGGTGAGAGCTACCATGTCATCATGAATTCCCTGATCACAAAGAAGCCCCAGAAAAGCAGTCAATGTTTTAACCAAAAAGCAGGGCTGAGAGATGCTAGCTGCACAACCCCTAAGGATCCTCCGATGGAACTGATCCAGATCCAGGCCACCTGAACGGCCGAGGATCCAGCTGTGTGCAAGCCACCCGAGATGGACATGCTAGTGAGAGAGGGGAAGAAACAATTGCCACAGACCTGTAGTCTCAAACCTGAGTGTGCTCATGCCTACGAGGTTCCAGAGCTCTTTCTATTCCAGGAACTCTGGATAGAGGGTGTCTTCTTTCCTTTTACCTCAGCTCTGACATAGGAAATATATATATATCTTGATATATGTATGATATACATATATGTATATCATGTATACATATATATATATATATATATATATATATATATATATATCTTTTACAGATATACATATGTAAAAGTGTAATATATAGATAATGGTGTAAAAGATATATATATATATATACTATTTTAAAACTTGTTAAACTAAAGACAGAACTGGAGACATAAGTGGCTTTTGAGAAACATTAGTGCAAAGCCTGTCTTTACTGTATGGAAGAAGCCATTTTGTTCTGCTTTCAAGTCAAATGAGTAGTGGTGTGGGGGGTGGGGGGAACCTCATTATCTACTTTTATGTCATTTACCCTGAACAAGAACTTTGATCATTGTTTATGAGTTAAGTGGTATTTGTGTTGTTCCAAAACTCAGGCTTTTTGATGCCTTTACAACTGTCAGTGCCCCTAGAAAGTGTTGGCAAATCATGGAGTAGAGATGTTCACCGCCTAGACAACATTGGTCTTTTTGACCTGTGGTGGTCCTGCACTGCCTTGTCGGTTAGGGACACCGGAAATCTGGTGGAGATACGGGTATAATTAAAAATCAGACAGAGCAGGGATTTCTTTGTTGAAACCGGACTCTCCCCGCCCTCTTAGTAGACCTAATGGATCACTTTTCCTGCAGCCAGTTCTCACTGTAGTAGCTCTTGGGCCAGTGATGGTAGAGGGATGCTTCTCTTTTATGTGTCACACAGAGCAAACAGTAGTCTTACATATCCTTTCTGGCATTTTAAAGTGAAATTCATTTAATTCTTTTTTTTTCTTTTCTTTTCGTGACTAGTTTATTTCACTTAGCATCATGTCCTTAAGGTTCATCCATGTTGTAGCATGTCAGAATTTCCTTCCTTTTCAAGGCTGAATCATATTCCACTGTCTGTATAGATGACATTTTATCATTCATCTGTTGATGGACGCTTGGGTCACTTCCGCATTTCAGCTATTGTGAATACTGCTGCTATGAACATGGGTGTACAAATATCTCTTTGGGACCTGCTTTCAATTCTTTTGGTTATATACCCAGAAGTGGAATTGCTGGGTCATATGATAATTCTATTCTTAATTTTTTGAGTAACCTCCATACTGTTTTCCACAGTGGCTGTAACATTTCACATTCCCATCAATGGAGCACAAGAGTTCCAAATTCTCTGCATCCTTGCCAACACGTGTTGTTTTCTGTTCTTTTGACAGAAGCCATAGTTATGGCATCAGGTGGTATCTTATTATAGTTTTGACCTGTATTTCCATAATTATTAGTGATGTTGAACATCTTATCATGTGCTTATTGGTCATTTGTATATATTCTTTGGATAAATGTCTATTCAATTCTTTTGCCCAGTTTTGAATTGGGTTGTTTTTAGATTGTTGAGTTTTAAGAGTTCTCTATATATTCCTTATTAGATACGTGATTTGCAAATATCTTCTATTCTGTGGGTTGCCTTTTTACTCTGTGGATTGTGCATCAAAAATTTTGTGCATCAGAAATTCATTTAATTCTGATTTGCTTGAAACTTTATAAGGGAGAAAATTCAGTGTCCTGGTTTCATATAGACAAAAGGAGGCCAAATTTTTTAATGGTAAATGCAATGGTAACTACAATTAGATTATACTCTTGAGGTTCATGTGAAAATAATGTCACCCTATTTTGGTTTCCTTGTTCAGCCCAGGGACTGAAGCTATTTTTTTCTGGAGAATGAAGGGAATTAAACATTTTCTATATAATGGCATTCCCCCCAAAATGAGCCTTATCCATTTATAAACTTGCATGCCTTACTGAGGAAAGGAAATGGGAAAACTGCCTTTTTATTTCTCCTCACTGTGTACGTGTTTAGTCATTGTCTTAAACACTGTCTCAAATGCCTGTATTTTTCCAGATATCCTCAAGGACCCTATGTCTTCTTTACTTGGGGATTCTAGGAAATCCATATTATGTTCACTTCTGCTTCTAAGAATATTGAAACGTTTTCCTGGATTTTCCAACCTTTTCCCTAGAGGAAGCAATGCAACCATGTCTAGGTAAGGAACTAAACTTTCCATAGAGAGACCCTGGAGTCCAAAACTATCAGAACAATTATTTGTATCTTCCATTAGGCGTATATCTCTGACTTGTTCTGATAATAAAATCCTGACTGCTTACTCAAAAACAAAACAAAACAAACAAACAAACAAAAAAACCCTGAAACATTCCACTCTTATCCCAGCTTTGTTATTCACTCTACCACATTCCCTACCAGCAAACAAAATTCATTGTTGAAATACAACATAAAAGTATCATCTTCATATTACACATGAGCAACTCTATCTCTTTAAATCTACGGCACCATTAACTACAAAGAGACAGCATTATGTTATGTACTACTACACAGAAAACAATGCAGCCAATTAAACTATGATATATCATTAATCATGGGGCACATCCTGCTATCAGAGACAGCAGAATGTGAAAATATACGTGTCTTAGAATTGATGAAAGGGGTTAACTGAAAATACAGAGAAATGAAACAGTTTTCTCAGAATTAGAAATGTATATATGTTTAGGATGATTAGCTGAACTGCAAAAAGATATGGCAGCATCCTCTCTATTTCCTGGAAAGGTAAAGGCTGTCAGGCCTCAGAAGGCACAGCTGCAAGGTGATGATGGGGGATGAGAGACTTCTTTTTTAACATCTAATGTAACAGCCCATGTAAAAACAATTGCACTTGTTTTGTGTGACTCATGGACTCGACCGGAACCACTCATTCATTCATTCATTCATTCATTCATTCATTCAACAAAGATATACTGAGTGTCCATTCTGTGTGGGGCACTATTCCAGGCATCTGGGGATAGTGCACTGAGTAAACAGGTACAGTCCATGTATTTCTGGAGCCCCCCTCCAGGGGGACCAACCCTGGAATTACCATCCAGGTGCGTGATTTTGTATGTTATTTTTACTTCAGTTTGCTGATTTATAAAATGTAATAAAGAGGTAACTTATGGGATTGTTGGGTGTTACTAGTTCTAGATTTTGCTTCACACAGATATAGGCTAAAGAACAGAACTTCCCCAGCAAAGAGGCAACAGTTCTGCATCTTGCAGAAGGACATAAGGGAGGTTTCCTGAATGAATGGATATTCTGTACAAAATAAGACCTGGTTGCATTGCTTCCTCCAAGGAAAGTGTTGGAAAATCCAGGGAAACATTTCAATATTCTTAGAAGCAGAAGTGAACATAATATGGACTTCCTAGAATCCCAAAATAAGAAAGACTGAGGAAGTCTGGTAGAAAATGCTGTTTTATTGGCTAATGCAAGCAGAATTCTGTGGAAGTTGCAAAATCAATTATTTCCCATCTTTCTCGGGGGAACATATATGCCTGTTTGCCTGAGACTGCCCATTTGTATGCTTGTTTTCCTAACATTACTAAAATTTATATCAAATAGAAAAAGACTTAGAATAGCCAAGACAATTTTGTAAAAGAAAAAGGTGGGAGGATTTACAAAGGATTAATAAATGTCCAGATTTATTATAAAACTACAGTAATCAAGATACTGTGATATTTGGTGTAAGAATAAATGTGTAAATCAACAATCCGGAAATAAACCCTTCTTTTACGGTCAATTGACTATTGACAAAGGAGTTAGGACCATTCCTTGGAAAAAGGATAGTCAGTTTTATAAACCATGTTAGACACTGTATATCTGCATGGGGGAAAAAATTAACCTTGACTCTTACCTCACACATTACATAAAAATTAATTAAAACTGTGTGATATAGAGACCTAAAGATAAAAACAAAAAACTATAAAAATGCTAGAGAAAGAAAAAACCTTTATGACATTGGGTTAAGCAAGATTTATTAGAGAGAACACAAAAAATCCATAAGAGAAGAAAAATGGTGATTTGGACACTTCCCAAAAAGCTATATGAATAAGTTCCCATTACAGTCAAGCCTCTCCATGAGGAAGTGATAGTTCCTGGTGATACTCATCAAAGGCCTCATTCAGGAGCCCTTTGTCCACTGTCCAGCAATAGGTAAGCCTGCTCCGGGACCTTAACTGGAGACTGAGCATCTCAGCCCCACGCTTGGTAGTCTTCTGACTTTGCTTTGGAATATAGATTTCCTGGTCACAAAGCCTCTCCATTATGCAGAAACCTTGGTGGCCCAGGACCGATTTTGAAATAACCACAACCTCACAGGCCCCAGGAGGTTTCGATCTATTTCTTTACTTCCTCTTTTTATGGTGTTTACATTTTCCAAACTAGTAATCAGAAATCATATTCTGAACCACAACATGCTAATGAGACCCAAACTTGTTAGAGGATCCCCAGCTCCGTGCCACTTGTGTCTCTTTCACTAGAATGTGAGTTCATGAGGGTGGAATTTTTGCCAAGTTTCTTCACTGATGCATCCCCAGAACCTGGAAAAATGCCTGACACATAGTAGGTGCTTAATAAATATTTGTTGAATATAAATTTTACTGTAAGATCATCCTGAAAGAATTAAGTTATATGGTTATTCTAGTTATAAGAATTGTCATAATGTCTACCCTTCTCCAAATATTCCCACATATTCATTTTTTAATAGTGGATGAATTTGTTAAGATGTTGATTTGACTGCTTTGTCAGGGACCAAATGGCTGAAACCAGATGGAAGTTAACTTTTTGTAATAATAATAGCAAGTTTTTATATAGTTGCATACCAAGATGTTTACATATATTGACTGATATGATCCTTATAATAACCCTACGAGGGGGTTATTATCAATATCCCTAATTTACAGGTAAGAAAACTGAGTCACAGAGAGTTTTAATAATTTGCCCAAAGTGATACAATTCAATCAAGTCACATATTTGGATTTTGAACTCAGGATCTGGCTCCAGAATCTATGTTTTTAACCACTACACCCATGCTTCTCAACTTTTAATTTGTATATAACGTGTTGGAAGATTTTTTAAAACATGATTACAATTCAGCAGTCCTGAGGTGGAACCTGAGACACTGCATTTCTAATAAGTCCCCAGGTACTGCTGCTGATCTGAGGACTGTACCTCAGTTAGCAGGATGCTACCCTAAACCACCTCTCTCGTAACCAGCCCAGCTCGTAGGTGATCCAGACGTGTGAGGTGGTTCCGTTCCACTAGATGGTCTAATGATCCAGGTGCCTTCTTTCTTTTCACCATCCACCAGGAATTGCCCTCATCTACCTGGTCAAACGTGAATCACTACCACCACATCTGGATTCCAATCTTTGGGAAAAGGGAAAGTGGAGAACAAGCAGCTTCTTTTTCAGGACATGAGCAGAAGTTACACATCACTCTCCACACTGCTGTTTAGCCAGACTTAGTCATGGGGTCCCACCTAACTCACAAGGAAGGCGGGCAAATGTCATCTACAACGAGACAGACACTCTTCTAAAACTCAGGAGGTTCTATTACTAAAATAAAATTTTTTAAAAAAATGGATGAGTGTAGATGGGTGAGACAACTAACAGTCCATGCCATGGTAGATTTAAAAGCCTTTGGTATTTCATCACACTTGCTGTCTCTTTCTTCTTAGTGTGATCCAATAGAGTATCTTCCATTTCCCTCCATATTCAGCACACAAATTCCTTTGTGTCTAGAAAAACCCATTTACCACTAAGTCATCTCCTTTAATTTGATTCCACCAAAGTTCTGATTAAATGGAAAGGGGGGATTCTTGCATACCCTAAAGATAGTAGCTTAGGATGAATAAATAATAAATATTTTAAACATCTGAGTTCCTGCCATCTTTCTTTAGTCATATTTCTTTAATGGTCCCTCTACTCTCAATATCTACTTCAAATTTAACGAAACTCAATGAAGTTGAAAATACTGTCCTTGAATTGATTTATTTTGATTAATTTTTCTTCTTTTTGTCTAACTGGAAATGTTGATAAGCAACTTCTTGATTTCTTATCTCCATTATTACTGGAGAAGGCCCTGAAAAAAATTTTGTAAAGGTAGTTCATTCTAAGTAGATGTGATTAGAATCAAGTTTAGACAAAGAGTGGGAGGCTGCCTTCATTTTTATTGGAACGTCTTTGCCTTAACCTAGCAACTCAGAGACATTTGGATTAAGCAACTCACACAATGCACGTATCCTGCCAGCAGTTACGGATGAGTTGGCTGGAAGTAAAGAATGTAGCGAGGATCTGTGGTAGCTTAATACGTCCAGTCACTTGTGCAGGTTATAAAAAAGGGCTTCAGAGTCTTGCATATCATTCTGGAACCTGGATCTTTTAGAAAGGATTTTATCTTCACAGTTGGGAAATATATTTGAAACTATTGCTCTGTTTATAAGCTTTTGAATTAAGCACAGAAGTAAAAGATATCCAAATAAGAAAAAGAAGCAAGTTGGGGTGAGGCAAAAATCATTATTTTTGTGGCCTGGCACCAAAGTCTATAAACTTTGGGTTTCTAAAACAGGTCTGCAAAATCTACCCAATAAAATATATTGAAATAAATTTATTGAACCAACTCTTTTTTTTTCCTCAGCAGCCAAAATGTAGCATCACTTTTAGATAGAACTGAGAGATTTTTCTTAATAATTGATTTTCTAAAAATGACACCTGTCTGCATATTGACAGAGGTTGTAGCTACTGAATGGGCCTTGGCAGACAGCATAGCCAATCCATTTGTTTTAGCTTTCTCAGTAGTCAGTGAGTATCATTGCAGGCTCAGTTGGTCTGGCTGATTGATTATAAAGACAGCCAAAATGAACAGCTCGATCATCTCACAATCTGATTTCTCCGCCACGTATTGACCCAATCCAAGTTACATATGTTACAGTATTTGCAAAGCCGTCACTGTTATAAAACACTTACTGGGAACTTGCTATCGACAGGGGCTTTATGAGAACCCATTAAAATTAGAAGCCAACAGACCCTGGCCTGTTTGAGCTTTGAAAATTATTTTAAATGGGGAGAGGGAAGTGGTTTATTAGATACCTATACATTCACACAAACATAGCAGTAACAACAATGACAAAACAGATAGCTCTTTCTGAGAATTCCTTTTGATGTGATTAACTGCACAGTAACTGGGAATGAAAACAGATAGAGAACAATGAGAGAGAGAGAGAGAGAGAGAGAGAGAGAGAGAGAGAGAGAGAGAGAGAGTTAGAGAGAGAGAGAGTTGCTTTTAATCTGCCTTTATTTTTAAAAAATCTCAGAATGCGTGGTTTGGCAAACAAACCCAGAGGCCCTGTCTTATCCAAGGAGAGGAAGTGCTGGCATCTGCTGGTAGAGGTGGGGACTGCTCCTGAGCACAAGTCGTCTCATTAACTCAGTTGACCTGGTCTGTCTGGACACTGTCTGTGTTTCAGACCCCTTGGCTGATTTACGGTTAAAGCAAAATGGATTGTTTGAAATTGTGGAGGCAGCGGCTTGCTGTCTTTCGTCTTTAGAGCCTCCGGTTGAATTCAGGACAAATCAGAGAGATCTCTCATTGCACTAAATGAACTTCTGAGGATACTGATGGAGCTCCTCAGATGGGACACTACGGGAATGCAGGAAGCTCAAGGCCCATTAAATCGCTGAGCGCACTTAATTGAAACTATGAGACTCTGGTCATCCGTGGCTAAATGAAGAGCAGGGGTTTCATGAGTGTGCCAGGTTAAAAATGAGCCTGTGTCGGGCAGGAATCAGAGTCATTAATTAGGTCTCCACTTAAACTACTGAGTAGTTTTACTTTCCAGCAATCCTCAAGTTGGGGGAGGGAAGAGAGACTTGGCAATGGGGGTAGCCACTTTGCTCATGGCCATTATGAACCACTAAATGAGGGTTAAGGGGGGGACAGCGGTTAGAGACCAGATAATTTATCCAATTTTCACCACTAACCACATTAAACCTGAAAGTCCAAAGTCCGTGCAGTTTTTTACTTACGGAACTGTTTGAGACCTCAGAATGACAATGTTCTCCTCTCCATCTGTTCACAGACCATGGACAGTCTTTAAAATGTATGGGTCCTTCCAAAGCTGTAAGCGGTGTGGAATGGGAACTGGGCAGTCTCCTTTGGAAAAGATGAACTTTGTTTAGTGCCCAAGTCCCTGCGGGGGTGGGTGGGGGGGTGGGGTGGGGGCTAATGGACAAAACCAGTCTGTTCATACAGTAATGGAAAGAAACCTCCATTTCAATTATCAGCAATTAGCTGAGCACTGGAAGCTCAGGGTGTGGGCTTTGGAGAAATATTGGCTCTGCCTCATTCTGTGAGACCCTTGAGCCTCCATCTTAACCTCTTTGAACCTCCACTTGTTCATCTCCAAAATAAGGGAATAATACCTAACTCCGAAGTGTGCTGTGGGCAAAGCATGGCATGATCTGGGTAAGGTGCTGAGCTAGCGCCTGCTGTTTACTAAGCATTCCACAAACGAAGATGATGGCTATGGTCTACCCTCTACAATAACATGAAAACTGCTCCTTTTCACTTCTAGTTTCAACTGTATAAAGGAATGAACAGAAAAGAAAAAAGGAAACAGATAGAAAATGCTTTGGGGAGTTTAGTCTGATGAACAGCAAGACCGAGGACCTGCTCATACATGAAGGGAGCCCATTTCTGCAGACTCACTTTGCTTTCTCTCTCTCTCCCCCTTCTTCCTTCTCTTTGTTCCCCACTTCTTTCCATATCTCTCCATCCCTCTGTCTGCTTTTGTACTAGAAGAGCCTGGTCCTGCTTGCATTTTCTTATAAAGCAAAGGCATCTTGTCCTCAAGTCAGAGAAAATGCAAGTAAAAATGTCATAACCGAGTCTGCAATTTAATGTCTTTTATGCTGGTTTGTGACAACTCAATGCTGTGTTGAACATGGCAGTCTTCTGAGTTTGATGTCCTGGTTCTTTAATTCAAAGAAAAGCAGCTGAGTTAGACACATATGATTTGAGGGATCAAGACCACTCTGGATGCACAAAAGGGACATGTGTGGAGAAAGACCAGTGCATCCATGAAGAGATGACTGAAGAGATATGTTGGACAGATCTCCAGAAATTGGACAACCTTTTTCTCCAAATGGAAATCTGACTAAAAGACTCTTTAAATCCAGCAACTCAGAATGGTTTGGTTTTGTTTGTTTATCCCTGTAAATATCAAATATACACACACGCACACACACGCACACACACACACACACACATGCACACCTATGAGTAGAGTAATGAGGACAAGTAGAAAGGACATCAGGCTTCTGGCTTTTAACTCACCTCCATGACACCTACATGTACATCACTCTGGCGTGACCCTTATGGCTCACTGGACACCAAAACTTCAGAAAGTCACTGTCCCACACGAGATGTTGCAAAGGAACAAGCCTGGTGAAAAAATGCATTTCTATCTTGAAACATATTTTTGTTAACCAGAAGAGGAATATTACAAACTAAATGTTCTTTCAGATAGGTATTAAGAATTATTTCTAAGCTGTGTCTGTTCTGATAGCTCAAATTCATTCCTTCTCAATTTCTTCACTCTTCCTGAAATGGTCTACTGTTTAAATTCAGAGAAAAATGTGGTGTTAAAATTAAGCTCCTTGAGAGCAGGGATTTTAAAAACATCTTTTTTGTATTCCCAATTTCGAGCTCAGTGTCTTACTCCAAGCAGAACCTCAACATATTTATGATGAATGAATGAAGGGTTAAGTGGTAGTAGTTACCAAATATCAGTGACTAAAACAGGCTAGATAGCTTTTTCACATTTTTTTAAATAAAAGAGAGCAGTATCTTTCTCACTTGAGACACTGACAAAACTGTGAAATGTTGGTAATAATACAATTTTGTGTCTTGGATCAGCCAAAAACATTATATATATATCCCAAAAAATGTATACATATTTTTAAGAAAGGAAAAAAAAAACTGTATTAAAATTATGCTGATTATAACCACATTGAGCACCTCTTGTAACTGAAGAAGTCAAATGTGACTTGTGTTCGTCTTTTGTTACCGGTATATATTGAGTATTACAATTTTAATATTTTTCCTTTCTGTATACATTTTTTGGCACCCACTGTGTGTGTGTGTGTGTGTGTGTGTGTGTGTGTGTGTGTGTGTGTGCAGAGAATTATCTGCAAAATGTTCTTTTACTTAACAATTTCAGAGAAGAGGCACAAATACACTCTTGAGGTTTCTTTCAGCAACATTCTTGCTAGCAACTAATAGTGTGTTTTGGGCAGTTGCAGGGCTCAGAAGCACTGTATATACTCTAAAACAATAAAGAAATGGCTTGAATTGTAGTAAAAAAGAGAGCTAATGAAAAGGGACATAAGAGATATAATGAAAATAAATAGTTCCTCTTCCAGCTTCCCTCCAGGGAGCAGGTTATAAAAGCTGGAGTAGTAGACTCTGGAATAAAATTCTTCCAGGGTAGAAAGTAATTAGGGGTGAGTACATGAAAGCCCAGGTTTAATTGTTCTTTTTAATACAGTGAAAGAAGGCATTCATCATACAACTTTAAATGAGTGTCCTCTTAATGGAGCATACCCCCAATAGAATACTATAAATTAATATTTTTATATGTCCTGTAATTATTTTGTGAGTAACACATTTGTAATGCATTGTACTTAGAGGTATGTGTTAAAAGCATCAATCAGGTAAATGTCATCATTTAAAATATACCACAATTGTTGATATCCCACTTAAGCATTTTTAAACATTTTAATATTCCCAGACCCTCATAAAGATGACCGCTATTTTCTTAAGCTTCTGAAAAGACCAATTTCTGGTTCTAATTCACTCTCTGATATTGATTTCTAGATTTCTATTCTAGAAAGCTCATTTGGGGCCATTCTTTGGATCTGACCATTGGACAAGATAGTGAATTTTATTTACAACTTCACATTTCTGTCAGTTCATCAGTACCCAGAGGCTACACCATAAACATCCAGGTCATTACTGCCCCACTTTCGGCAGCACAATAGGCTTTACCTTCTCTTATGTCTAAATTCTTCTGTGGAGTAATAGGGATTTTGTGACACAGATGACATCTTCCTGGGCACAGTGCCATATGGACATAAATGGTGGCCTTAGGACACTCGAAGCAATCTGGTTATAAATATCTTCTTACTTCTAAATACTCAGCTGACAAGGTGATTGTGTTAGCTAGGCTAAATTAAAAACGCAATATGCTGTGTAACCATGTTAAGCTGTCCTTTTCTTTCCCCTAAGAAATTCTCATATTCTTCTGTAGTTGATATAAATGTGCCTACAGTCTGGATTGTGACTTGAGATGCAGTTTCTTTTCAAATTCATCCTAGTGGAAATAAGGCCTGGATAGTATCTAGCTATAAATCCTGAACCAGCCCCTGACTCTCCATGTGACCTTGGGCAAGTTATTCAACCTCACTGCACCTCAGCTTGCTCATCTGTAAAATGGTGATGGTCACAGTATCTGTATCTTCGAGACGTGTTGGGAAGATCAGGAGTTAATATTTATAAAGTGCTCAGCATGGATTTTGCCACATAGAAAGGCAATATCAGGGATTACTATTATGTTTTCCCCGGCTCTGCTGCTGAAAATTATCAAGGAAGATATTTATTCTTACTAACTTTTAAGGCACTCAGAGGGTTGACAGAAAAATAAAATATCTGTAAGGAAAACTATTCAGGGCTGTATGAAGGCTTGTGAAATGCCTACCAAAGTGAAGACTTTGAGTAGTAAATAAAACATTTTTTTAAGCTGCTAAAGAAATCTTTGTTTTAAAGTCCTACATTTTAATATTTTATTTTTTGAGAGAAATCCTTATTTTGTACATAAATGTGTATATGTATGCATACACACACAGCCACAAGTATTCCATGTGGGATTAAACTTCTACTAAGGATTCGTTCACCATGTGTTTTAGAGACTAGAAGCAGACGTTGGTGGCAAATATATTCAGGCAATATCTTGTTATATACAATATCCTTATTAATTTTTATTAAAACAAAATTATTTATTATGTGCTTATAGTTAAGTGTGCAATTACAAATGCCATATGATGGCAATTTTAGCCAAAATGTGTTTAGAATAGGTGACGCTATCCCTCCTTTCCATAACACAACTCTCTCTTTCATACACACAGACACACACACATACACACTCAATCCTCTACAAAATCTGGTAAATAAACCCGGTGGCAGTTGTTGTTGGTTTATTTGTTTATTTGTTTATTGGGGGCGGTCTGGGTAGCTTGAATATATGATGTTTCTAAACTAAAGCGATTCCGAAAGCAGTCCTGGAGAAAGACAGTGACACAAGACCAGACAAAATGGGGGCTTTCTGGGGTGGTGTCGTCAAGCTTGCAGTCAGCTCATCAACGCTAAAGATGCTGATGAGTCACAAAATCAGAGATGGCTTCAAGTTTCAGTCTCCCCGGACAAGTTGGCCTCAGAGATTTATTTTCAGATCTTTTTTTATTTGTCTCTGTTGCATAGTAAAACTTGGGTGGGCAACATTCTCCCCATTCCAGGGACCCTGTATAGACTGCTGTAGGATTTTATGGGATTGATACTCTGTTCTTTCTTAGAGGGCCATTTATGCCCAGTGTCTTTCCTCCTCTCAGCCAGCACACATCAGTCTCTGAATCTTTCTCCCCCACCTTTGAAAATTTATGGTAGCTTTCAGCCAGGCTTGGCTTAAAACCATTGACCTCTGTGGCCTGCGTTATTGACCAAAACACAGCATCTTCTGCCCACATAATATATGTCTCTTTATCTCTCTGAAAGGAAAGGAAATGACTCTTGGAATGGGCAGGAACACAATAAAACTAAGAGAGGGCTTTCCCGTTTTGGGGTTTCTTTTTTTTTTTTTTTTTTTTTGTCTGTGGTGTTTGGCTTTACAAAAAGCCACACTTGGGATCGGCGTGCGTGCTAGGCAGTGCTTTGAGCAGTGCATCGAGAGGGCACCCTTGGGAGCAGGCATTGTAGGACAGACGGCCTGTTCCAAATAAAACCACCATTTTGTAAGTCCTTGAGTGTGGAGTGAAATGAACAGCCCTATGTCAGCAATGCCTGAGAACTGAATCAACAGACTCACGGACATAGTCAGCCTATAGAGACACTGGTGAGAACAGCAGGATTCACAGATCCTGCATGCCCTTTGGGGCTGAGGCCACACAGTGGCCTGGAAGGTTGGAGCTGGGAGAGCCCTGAGCACTCATTTAGTTCAGGCTGCTAAATTTACAAATGAGGAAATTGAGGTCCAGTGAGAATATACAACTGCTTCAAGGTCACGGAGCAAATGGGTGCCAGAAATGGAATCCACCACTAAAATATAAAAAAGCACTATATGACCTTGTCCTTAAAAGTACCCCCAACTATTAATTCTCCACAACATAAAGACACAAAATACCATGTAGTAGCAAGGCTTATACAAAGTAGTCAGCAAAAGTCTCTTGTATTCCCCTCTCAGATATTATTTCCGAAATCCCGTATTCAAGAATCCTGAGCTGCCCTGAAAACATGACACCAGACGCCTGTGATTATCACCTTCAGACAGAAGCTGGGAGCAGCTCAGACAAAAACCCTAAAAGAAAACAATGCAAAAAGTGGCACTTACTGCTTTGCAGCCTTGGACAAGTTTCTTACCCTCTAACCCTTCGCTTCCCAAGGGTACAATGGCTATGTGAGCGCCACCCCTCCCAGGGTTGTGAGAAGTAAGATAGCTGGCAGGAGAAGTGCTCAATCCATTCACGCACTACTGTTACAGCCCGAAGTTACGAAAAACTGTCAGAGCCATGTGCTACTGCAAAACACTCAACATGAGCTGGAGCATTTCATCTGAGTGTGCCAGGACTTTCTGGAAAAGGATTTGGCAGAGGTCATGATTTTTAGCCTAGCTGTAATTCACTAAGAGCTGGTGGCTTATGTTCTACCTACCGCATTAGTTCTCTCACAGGTTTCAAGCGCAGAACACGTAGGTGGCGCCAATCCTCCTTCCAGAACATCGGGATATGTTGATAGACTAGCTTCTATTATATAAATGAGAATCAAGAAACAAGATTACTAGCGGAAAACATACTATCTACCTATTTATATTCATGATCTACCATAAATAAGCAGTCATGTCCATTAAAAAAAAACAAAAAACAAACAAAAAGAAAAACATTAAATGGGACTAGACACAACAGGCTCCTTAAGAACTTTTCCCTTTTCCACCAACTTTTGCTCACTGTTCGTTCCTCAGTTTCGAACGCAGTCTCAAGGAGACAAGCTGTAGCAGATGTCAAATTTTTAAGTAAAATATGTGGAGGGAAAACTCAGAAATTAGAAAATTCTATCTGGTAACTTTCACCCCCAGAAATTTGTAGAAAACATGCATTATTGAATTTTAATGCTAAAACATCTTGGCTGAGCTTACAAAACACCAAATATCCATGAAGCAGTTTAAGAACTACTGCATGTCAGGGTTAGCAAACCAGAGAAAGTCATATTTCCTGATCATGTAAGTGTCAAAATAAGAAAAAGAGAACCAGACTTGTAGGTCCAGGTGAGTTTTTAGTGTCTTGCCTAACCAATAATAGTAAAAAATACAAAG
Source organism: Rhinolophus sinicus (assembly GCF_036562045.2). NCBI lineage: Eukaryota > Metazoa > Chordata > Mammalia > Chiroptera > Rhinolophidae > Rhinolophus > Rhinolophus sinicus. The sequence continues at coordinate 125,437,654 of NC_133754.1, forward strand.
CAAAAATAACCTATTTTAGGGCCTGTAGCTAATTCTTTACACCAAGACATTTTAATAAGCCATACTTGTATTTTTGACCATGAAATTTCTCTCTCACAACTGCAAAAAAGTGTAAAAGTACTAGGACATTAACCGTGGCCTTAAAACTGTGTCCATATAAGTCAAATGTAAACTTAAAATATTTTTATCCTGTTTAGAATCTCTTTTAGTTTTCTTGAATTTTTCTTTTGGGGAGTAGCATATTAAACAGCTTATCAATTCAATCATAAAAATTGAGTTTTTATATTATGTTTTAAAAATTGGATGTCCAGCAGTAGGGAATTGGCTAAGAACTCAAACATATAACAAAATAATGTAGTACGCAAAATTTTTAAAAGGCTTTTTGCAAGAATGTCTAATGACATGGAAAGCTAAACACTGGGTGTTACGGGAAATAGTCTGTAAGAGTGTATCGACAGTATTATTTCATTTTTAATTTATACAAATAGAAAAATCTCACCAAATTGCTAATAGTATCAATGCTATTAACAGCTCCTCTATGTTCTCCTTTTCATAAATTCACATTTTTAATAAATACGTTGCTTTTGTAAATACCAAACTACAATTATGAGTGTAAAAATTAAATTTAAGTTTCTGTGCAATGTTATATAACTACTGAAGTACTGGAAATATAACCATTTCACCTATATGGCTTTCCCCACCATATATATCCTGAAAATACCATTAGAACACAGCTTCCATGTCCAGAGAAAGGCACAGGAAATGTGTATCTATAAATGTGGCTGTGTTTATAACAATACTTTCTGTTTACATAGACACAAACGTCGTACGAAAAAGACCTATCGCTCAGCTTGATGGACTGTTTGGATACATGGATAAATTTCAACAGACAACATTGATTTGTTATAATCTAGGTGCTCATTAGAAAGCATAGTTTCAACCTCATTGTCACCTAGTAATTTTCAGTAACTTTGTGGAGAAAACTTCCATTTTAATTTTTAAAAATTAAAAATAACAAATTTAGTTACTACAAAACTAAATCAACTTTTCCAAATATTCTAAGTCTATCCCTAGATCAAATAAGGAGCTGAGTGCCCATGGAATTATTTATCTAGTTTGCGCTTGAGTGTGGCACCAACTATCTGGGTTGAACATCATTTTAAAGGAAAATATGATGCCTTTCAAAGACGTTGGTAAGGATGTTAATCACATCTCCATGAAATCTTTGGGAAGACCTTAGGAAGAAATTTCATCCTGACATTTTCATAGCAAAGAGCAGGCAAACTTTTCCCATAGAGCTGGTTTGTTTTCATCTTGTAGACATTATAAATCGACTGACTAGGGGTCCCTTTTCCAATTGCTCTTGCACAGCTCAGAGCCAAATGTGTGGCCCAGCTGTGGCAAATGTGCAAATCAATGTGGTGTGTTTTTAAACCTAATTCTTGACTTAGTTTTATGTTCCCACCATGTTTTTCTTTCTCTCTCCTAATTTTTTGTTTCTTGAAAAAAAAAAAAAAAATCCACCAAAGTAATACATGTGCAAGGGAACCAATCAAACAGGACAGAAGTGAAGGTGAAAAGTGGCAGCCTCTTGCTTCTTATACTCTGCCTCCACCCCCATGTCACTCCCCAGATTCAACCTCCTTTAACTGTTTGTTTTTAGTTTCTTTAGCAGTTACCTCCATAAATCCAGATAAGAGGCTTAACCTCTTTTTCTCCATTTATCAACATGAGATAATATCTCTAGACACCTTAATATGAAAAAGGAGGATTTAGCTCATTTACTCTAAACCTCCCCCTCTTCCAAGCGTTTTATAGTTATATTATTTTTCAGTTCTATAATTCTCACCTTTGCAACTTCAAATAATATATAAATCTTTTAATCAGAGACCCCCACTCCCAGCTTTTTAATCATTTGTACTATTGTGAGCTGCCTACTTTTAAAAAGAAGTCAACTAACAACACAAATGCCAGAACAATACAGCCAAAATGTCTTCATGATAAACCCAAAGCTAAATAATTAAAGAGCCCTAGAAAACATAAAGAATGATAGCACAGGCTAACTCAGTCTCAGACACCATAGTCTGCTCTAAATTTTTTATGGTGTCAGCCTCATTTATGGTTAAACTTAACATTAGAACTTAAACTGAAGTTTGAACAGTGAATTGTAAACATTTACCCCAATACTCAGGTGAACGCCTCACAAAACATTTTGGGGTTACTTGAAGCCTTAGGTTTCAAAGTTTGTCTTTCTGAAAAATGTTAAGGCACTGCTAAATATTCCTTCTTTCTAGTAGAAATGCTTTTTCTCCTCCTAGTCTCCGGTTGCCTCTCATCCTGAAGTTGCTTCAAGGGTTCAAGGTGATGAGTTATGTTGACTTCAACCTTTGCGGGGTTGGAGGGTGTACAAGTCTAGCTCAAGACCCTCTCACCATGGTTTAACTTGGTAACACCACTCCTATGAGGTCCTCATACTGACACATACATCAGAAATAAGGGGGACCTTGCAGAAGAGCAGTTGGGACCGCTCAGGTCAAGATAACAAGGGCAGCGAGCTGGATTTAGCCTCCACGCCATTCAGCACAACCACACCCTGGACAAACAAAAGCCAGGTCCTGGCCAAGTACGAGAGCTGTTAATCTGACCAGAATTAAGTCTACACCCTTTTTTCATGATGAGCAGGTGTGGTGGGCAGAGTTAAAAGGAAGCAGGAAAGCCGCAAGGTGATATGGGAGAAGAGTCAGGGGAGCAGTGAGGCTATTAGAAGGATTGCCCAGTGTTAGAGTAGGAATCTAAGGTAGAGGGGTGGGGGAATCAAAGACAGAATGGCAGGATGGCAGGAACTCTTAGGTGCAGCTATGCATGGATTTCAAAAATTATGTTTAATGTTTTTTTAACGAGAAAAGTTGAAAAAATATCTAGGAATGCCTTGCTCAGAAATTTCTTGAGCGAAAAATCAGAAGTTACAAAAAGTTGAGCATTGCTTTAGAGAATCTGTGTACTTAATTTAAAATACTTAAATAAATCCTTTGATTGAAATGTGCTATAATTGATTACATTAGCCTGCTCTTAATGCTCTAGTATAATAGGAAAATGTGTAATGCATCGTTTTAAATCCCATGACATTCCTAAGAAAGAAAAAAAAGTATAAACCCTGCACCCAGTCTGAACTTGTGTCCAGAACAAGTGAACGAGCCCAGTGGTGATGGAACAGGAAGGAGGAGTACGTCTGGTGGCAGCTTCGCTTTGTATCTAATTGTTTTTTAGAAGAATGGGCCATTCGTTTTTATTTTCTCCACAGTCCCTCTCACCTCTGCTGCTTTCAAGTGCTGTTTTCCCTTTTTTTGCTTTTAGCTCCTTTGGACCCTCTTGAGTGACCCTCAGCCCACCCAGAACTGAAATCTTTCTCATCAAGGACTTGGTGCCCACCAGAGGCTCTTAAACTTTAGTTTGCTTACAGACCATACAGCAAGGTTGAAAATGCACATTCTTGAGTTAGAAGCCCTGTCTTGCCCTCCTTGATTTTCAATACAGTAGAGGCAGGGGATCTATTTCTACAAGCAACTCACATGATACAGATACAGATGGTCTTTGGCCCAATACTGTGAAATATTTGTCACCTGACCCTATCCCTACCCCCCCATAGGTAAAGGAGAACCAACAACCTTTACCACCAGAAAAACAAAACTCCAGCGCCACCAGCATAACCAAATCTCACATCTCTGAGATCCCTGCTAGTGTTCTCTCTTCAACTCCAAAATTCTGCATTTAAAATCTCTTCCAGTACAGCTTCCTCATCTTCTTCCTAGAGGAGAAGAAAACAGAAACGGACATGGACGTGCCACTCTGTCCCTCTGTCAACAAAAGGTCACTGCTGTGTATGCAGCCAGCAGGCAGCTAACTAGCCCAGCAAGGGGCCCCCAGGCTGCTGGCCCCAGAAGCAGGGAGTGGCCCATGAGGCTGAAAAGCTCAGACCCAGGGCAGGAGTGGTGCATTCTGGGTGAGATGTATGCACGTGGGTGGGGTGAGCGCGTGGGGAGAGACAGGTGGGTGGGGGGGTGTGGAGGCTGCTGCATAAAACCTACAGGGAAAAATGAAGTCATCCATTCCTTTCCTGCCAAATCCTTCACTGGGCTGTCAGATGGGGGGACAGAGAAAATGATGGACCCACTTTGGGGCCCAGCCACCCCATCTTGAAACCTTCCCTAATAGATGCAGAGGCCTCCATAAAGCCAGACTGCAGGCTCCTTAAAAGCAAGAACAAGATGTGTTTTGTCTTTTTTTTTCCCTTTTAAAAGATAAAATTCAAATACCATAAAATTCATCTTTTCAGAGTGTATCTGTGAGTCAGTGGTTTTCAGTGTAGTCAGGAGGTTGAGTTACCATCACCACTGTAATTCCAGAACATTTTCATCACCCCAAAAAGAAACCCTTCTACCCATTATTGGTCACTTCCCAATCCCTCCCCCGCCAAATACTGATCTACTTTCTCTATGAATTTGCCTGTTCTGGGCATTTCATATGAATGGAATCATATTATATGCGGCTTTTTGCATCCGGCTTCTTTCACTCAGCATATTTTCAAGGTTCATTTATATTGTAGCATGTGTCAATCTTGATTCCTTTTTATTATGGCATAATAGTCCATGGTATGGGTATAGTACATTTTGTTTATCCACTCATCATTTGATGAACACTTGAGTTGTTTGTACTTTTTGGCTACTATGAATAATGTACGTGAAGGTTCATACACAAGTTTTTAAATGAACATGTGTTTTCATTTCCTTTGAGTATACGTAGGAGTGGACGTAGTGAGTCATATGGTAATTATGTGTTGAATCTTTTGAAAGGATCTGTTTTTACCCAGCACTGCAGATCCCAGTTGATAGCCAAGCTCCTGGCACATTCTTTGACAAGTGGATGAATGAATTAGATGAGTGAATGAATGAAAGAAATTAAAAATCTAATGAGTAAGATTATGAGTTTTTGTGGGTAAGCATTTTATGCTGTATTAAGAGCAATACAAATGGGATTTCCTGTTATGATTAAGTAATAATATTAGAAGTTCATTATCTGGGCTCTGTGGAAGAGCTACAGGAAGGTGGTGAATCCTCAGAAATTGTATATAGAGTTTGAGTATGAACTCTACTCAATGTAAAGTGTGTTTGAGTATGTGCACATGCGGTGTTGACCTTAGATCAGGCAACAGAAGTGCCCTGCTCTGGCTGTGCCCCTCTTAACAGGACAGGGTATCCAGAGGCCTAGGGAATATGCCCACCATAAGCCTGGCCCCTCCTTTTCTGCAGCATGGTTCTGCTCCTAAAACCCTGGAATTCCCTGCCTGAAGGGCCCAAGCTTCTTCCCCAGGTCTGCCCTCCTCCTCCTGAGGGCAACCCATGCCCCTCTAGTCAGAGGATAGCTGTAGACAGACGCGCAGATGGAGGTGGACTCACAGGATAGGATTTTATACCACAGATGCTGAGACGGCCCCTCACAGAGTGACATGGAGCCAGCCACGGGCAGCGGAGCAGGGAGGGCAGGCCATGGGCTGAAGGTTAGAAGCTGAGAGGTGAGGATCAGCCCCACCCCCAGTTACCACTTTCCAGTTAGAAACTCCAGGAAGTCCAAGAATTCTAAATTCAAACCTAAGTTTCCAGTCTTAGGTTCCTTTGAAGAGCTTACAAGGGTGATAGTATTGATGACATTATGGGCAGAGTAGGACTGGGTGGGATGAGGAAAAGCCGTGTGGCACATGGAGTGTGGGATTCCATTTGTGCTCCTGTCCCAGGCCTTGTGTGTGTTAGGGAGGGGCCATGCACATGGATATTTTTTCAAGGACAAGGGATAGAGAGCTGTCATGAGATTCTCAAATGCCTCAAAAGTCTGAACCACAATAGAAAGAGTTGAAAACTAAGCGAACACCAGAACAGAAGTCAGAAGTGCTGAGTTTTAGCCCTTTTTCCTCCACAGACAGGCTGGATAAACTTGGGTAACTTCTAATGATTCAGTCACCTATACGATGAAATGGAAATAATCTTAACAGACATTAAATGTTGCCATGAATCATGAGGAAACATAGGGTGTCACTTTAATAACATATATTGTCTACAGCCCCTTCATTAGCAAATTCATAAAATTATTAATTTGGTCTCATAACTTTGCTACAAGATAAATTTCAACACGATATTGCAAAAGATCCATGTGAGACAAAATTGGATTACACAATTTGTCCAAAATTATTCAGCAGTAAAATGGTGGCAGTTAAAATATATAAAACCAGAAATTCTGACATTCCTTCCCAAACTTTCGTTTCTACATAGCGCCCTCTCATTGAAGACAAAGTAACATCGATCATTTCAAAACAGAAATGTTCTTCTCATAGCTTTGACTGTTTAAATGGTTTTTCTTTTTTCTCATTGTTCAGTAATATTATTTAGAGTTTCTCCAAATGAATTTATTCCTAGTATTTGTTTGTTCCTATACTCTAAGTTTAATGGGGCCGTGAATGAGAAATTTCAGCTGTTGGCCATTATGCTGGCTGGTACATAATGGATGATTTTTTTTACTAAATTAACAAAACTGATCCTCTTTCTATATAAGGAAGAAAAAAAAAAGCTTAATCTCAAAACTGAAAACTACCCAGTTTGGTCTGTAATGTGAAACCAACTTTTTAATTTATTTATTCAATAAATTTGTTATCATATAGAAGTTGTGTACATAGAGGGCATTTATCCTTACTTTTGGGGAATTAGGGCTACTCTCGAGATGAGGGCATACCTGAGTCACATCTTGAAGGAGAGTCAGGATGTTTTCCAGGCTGAGAAGGAGGGCAAGGAAGAAGAAAGAGTCTGCAGAGGCTCAGGGGTGTGAGAACTTGACAGAGGGTGGGCTGCAAGTTAGGAAATTTGAAAGATGATACCGGTTAAGTACCAAATCATGAAGGGCTACAACACGAAAGGTTGTATGTGCTATTTTAAAGAATTTTATTTTATCCTGCAGCTAAATCTTTGGTAGGATTTTAAACCAAGGACCAACATAACCAGGCTTATAATTTAGAAAGGTCAGTCTAAGTCTTTGGCAACCTACGTAAGTCTCTATTTCCTCCCAGGTCAAATGTGCCTCATACTTGCCTTATAGAAGTGTTCTGAGGATTAAATGAAATTACTATAAATGTTGAGCACTCTGGTCAATTAATTTTGATGATTATAATTATTATAAACCCCTGACCTCACTGTAGTCTTCTGGTTGGTACAAGAACCTCAAAACACATTGGGCTAGGCAGGGTAAGGTGAAAAGCAGACAGAGAAATGGAAGGAGAGCCCCAGAGGGATTCTGAGACTTTCTCAAGCTCTCTCAGCTATGAAGTATATGAGTTCAGACTCAAGCTCAGGTCTGTCTGGCTCCAAAGCTCATGCTCTTAACCTCCTACCCTGACCAGAAACTTTTCCCTCCATCTTCTCAGACTCTAATTCTGTGTTAAAACATCATTTCAGAACTGCCTAGAAACCATACTGGCTTTTCAGAGAGACACTAACAATTCCCTTTTATGAGAAAAGTTTCTAGCCTCTCCATGCCCTGGCCAAACTCTCAGTGTGCAGCAGCTTTTCAGTTGAGATGGTATCAGTGGTTTGGAAAGAACTAGAAGCTGCTTCCCAGCTGTGGGAGGAAAACCTGGCCATGCCTCTGCAAGTCTTCTAGCGAAGCCTCACTTTGTCAGTGTAACCAGCTCCTCGGAACCGCCAGGACAAAAGCCTTCCCAGGGCACTGGTGAGGGCCAGCTCCAGGGGTGAGTGGGGATTCACTGCTGCCCCTGGGAAAAGAATGGCCCATTGCTCCCAGCCAGGTGCAATTGACCCCCCTCGTGGAGCTCAGAAGTGGAATGCCCTTTGTGAGCTCCGGGAGCAAGAGAGAGCTAAGGTTTGGTTTGGTTTGATCCCTTACTGAGCTCAGTGCATTGGGCTTTCAGAGGATATTCTTGAGTTTCAGTTCACACCCCATTGGATTTCACTTCAACCTGAAAACTCACAGGGAAGGTCAGCTGAAACAACTGAGTTTGGGCAGCCCTCTCCTCAGAGCCATAAATCATGCTGCCGCCACAAAAGAAAAGAAGAGGCGAGATGAGAAACTTGGCCCATCCTAGCCTAATTTACCCCAAGTATGTGTGTGACTTGGGGGCCAGGGGGAGCATATTGGAAAGGGCAGGGATTTTCGTTTCACACCTGCCTGAGTTTTCATTATGAAATGTTTCCATCATGGTACTGAAGTATATTTCCTTAAAACTAGATTCTGCCTGATACGAACAGCTGTCAATACAGGCCCAAATGACTAATAATCACTTAGATACACTTTATATGGGCCAAATAACGCACTAAGCACTTGACTTTCATTATTCCATTTGATCCTCAAAATAACCCCATGAAGTCGGTACCATTATTATCTCCATCTTATAGAGGAGGAAATTAGACTTGTCTAGAAACTTAGTAGAACTGGGGTGTAAACCCAGGCAAGATTGCTTCACCATTCAAAGAGACCACACAGCGAATTTTCTGGCCCGCGGCCCAAGGAGCCCCTCTTCACCAGATTCGAAGCAGGGGCTTTGAATGGAATGGGGGTCCCTCCCCAGGGTTAAGGCTGGAGGGTGCAGATGCTGTAAAGATCCTTTCTGACTTGACGCGTCCCTGATGTTCTGGCAGGTCCAACGGGAAGAGGTCGAATTCTGTCCCTCTTCTGCCAGCATGGCAGTCCCCCATTGGGAATTCGGCTCCTGGTCTTCACGACTCTTGTTTTTCATGAGCATAAATTGCATTAACATTAATGGGAGTTACCCCTCTGCCTCGAGGCGAACATAGACTTCTAATTGCTGTGAAAAGAGGCCTGGGATACCCCACCCCTGCTGCCACTGGGATTCTAGGTATCCTTTCCCCGCTGTTCTCCACTGAGGTGGCAAAGGCCTGGCAGCCACTCTCCCCCAGCCTCTTGAGGCTGGTGGTTCAGTATTTGGTTTGGTTTCTCAGATTATTGAGTCATTTATAAAACTCATGTCTGTTTGTGGGTTTTATTTTGTTTTGTTTTGTTTTTTAGTAGCTATCAAAGCAGTCTGCTTTCTCCAGTCTCTGAGCTCCTTTCTGAGTGAAAGGCCAATTCCAGTACAATGGAGACATGGCAGGTCTGGGACCAATTTGATCTGCATTCCCTCAACAGAATCTTCTTTTTTTTAACCCCATCACAAGATTATAATATTCTGATTCACATGGTCTGAAGGTGCTTTTTTTTTTCCTGGTAATACCTGCATAAATAGCACCACCCCCAAGTTATGTAGAGCAGAGCAGTGGGCCCCCTATGAGATATGAGCACCTTGTCCAGAGTTGGATGACATTTAAAAAGAATTGTGCTGAGATCTGGGAGCTAATGTTTGCCGTAGGCAGTGGGGCTGCTGGCCCGGGAGAGCCGGCTTCTCACATGAGCTTCGCGTGCTCCCGACCCGCGGGCCCAGACAGGGCCAGGCCGGCTTTCCTTGAACGGAGGTGCTGAAAAGCAAGCCTCGTAACTACAGCAGAGAAAAACCAAGACGGAAAATGGTGAAGTCAAACAAAGGGACAGGAAGAAAAAGCAGAGAAACAAAAGTGTTCCTCCCCCTGCCGGGGGAAAGGAGCAGCCGCCAGGGCCCCAACTCAGTCCCCTTGTGCCATCTAGTGGTCATGATTTGTGACTTCAACACAGACTGCTGCCGGCGATCTTGACACGGGGAGGTGCCAGGAGATGGCTACCTCCTGGTCGTGAGAGAAGACATACCCAACAACACAAAGGGTAACTTGAGCCAAAATCCTGACCAGGAGAGCAGACTCTTTTTCTTGAAAGGGCTTGTTTGTTTTGATTCGAAATACTGTGCAATTAAAGAACAGATGTGTGTCTTGCTCAATCTGCAGGTTAACGGTTGGGATTGGAAATTCCCCAGCCCCTAGCAATTTCTTTAAAAGGACCACATGTGTAGCACATGATTAAAATCTCCCTCAGGAAAAGCCGGTTTTTTATTAATAAAAACTATTTGCTACTTCCGTTTTCTGACACTATCCAGAAGTCAAACATTCTTAAGTTTTGAAGAGGAGAGACCAGGGATGATGTTACCTGGATTCATTGGCCAGAATCCACTCCCTAGTGGGAGAACCCCAAGTTTTATCCTCATCTAATAATTAGATTTCCTTCGAAAAATACATAATGCAGATTCTGGCCTTTTTTTTTTTTTCTCTGAAAGACTGTCTGTCATGCAGGGTGGCATGTGGGTCCTCAGCTCCCGCTCCCCACATAAGAACGCAGGATATGGTGAGGCCAAAAAGGAACACCCAGGGAGCCATAGATAGGGGAGTAATACCACTATATTCTCGCTGGTGGCTGGGTTGGAGAAACAGGAAGCAGGAGCCACACTATCCGCAACTTGCCGTCAGCTCTCTGCCAACCAACCCCATTTGCTAGCTGCAATCCGCCCTGCTAACTGCAATCTGCTCTTGCTAGCTCAGCACCATCTTCTTGCTAGCCCCCATTTGCTGCTAGTGTAGCCATGGCAGTTATATTAGTGGCCAATGGCTCACTGGTTACAGAGGACGGCCAACTAGCCACAGCTGATGGCCATCCAATCACAGTTGATGGCCATTTACTACCTGAGCGAGCAACTTTCCATGTGAGGCCGAGAGCCTGGAAACTGCACACCTGGCTCTGTCCCCACATTCCACCCCTACAGGGTCTCGTCGCACAATCTATGCAACAAGCATCTTCCGCGAGGGGCCCTGTGCAAGGAGCCTGGAGGTGAATGCAGTATCCTGGACACAGGTAGGCTCTCTGGGCACAGCCAGGGTTTCTCAGGGCACCACCAGTCCTTCTGGGTACAGCCAGACTTTCTGGGCTTCTTAGGGTGCCACCAGTCTCCCCGGACACAGCCAGGGCCTCTCAGGGCACTGCCACTCTCTCTGGGCACAGCCAGACTTCCTTGACTCAGCCAGGGCTTCTCAGGGCATTGCCACTCTCTCTGGGCACAGCCATGGCCTCTTACATATTCTCGACAGTAGGTTGAGACACAAAAGCAAACATCTGCCAGTTCCACTACCTGGTGGTATATTCCTAAGCAAACAGTCAAGCGGTCCATTAAATTAGGGATGGAGCCCATTCCCCATAGTCCACAGTCATTTGCCAGGTCTGTGCGTTAGCCTCACAATGTGTGCCTTCTCCGCAGGGTGAGGGCTCCAAGTCCTCCCCAACCTGGGGGTGAGGGCCTCAGCAAGCATTTCCCAACCCACAGGGCTGCAACAACCTTCACTGTCTCCAGCCTGTGCTGGTTGGGGAACCGTCCATCTTCCCACCCCTCCACGGGGGTCCAGCTCTCCGGTAGCTGCTCCTCCTGGTCTTACTGAGACTGAGTGTTCATACGCACAAACTGCTCCACCGCCTTTCAGAGAGATTTGGCCGGCACCGTACCCTGCTCGCTGTGACACATATCAGGCAGGGTGTCATGTGGGGTCTCAGCTCCCCCTTCCCACATAAGAACACAGGATATAGTTAAGCCAAAAAGGAACAACAATGGAGACATAGATAGGGGAGTCATACCACTGTATTCTTGCTGGCAGCTGGGTTGGAGACAGCTCAGCCGCCATCATCTTGCTAGCCCCCACTTGCTGCTAGCGTAGCCACGGCAGTTATATTAGTGGCCAATGGCTCACTAGTTACAGCTGATGGCCAACCAGCCACAGCTGATGGCCATCCAATCACAGTTGATGGCCATTTACTACGCAAGTGAGAACCTTTCCATGTGAGGGCGAGAGCCTGGAAACTGCACTCCTGGCTCTGTCCCTACACTGTCCCCATTCCCAAATGTCAAATCTTTGTGGTTCCTGATGGCCAAATCTTGGTACTAATATTCACAGATGAAGCGATGTTATAAAATGTAGAGTTTTTTTAGCAGCCAAAACTAAGATATGAGTGTAGGGACAGAGCCAGGAGAGCAGTTTCCAGGCTCTCGACCTCACATGGAAAGGTGCTGGCTCGGGTAGTAGATGACCATCAGCTGTGACTAGTTGGCCATCAGCTGTGACTAGTTGGCCATCAGCTGTAACAAGTTAGCCATTGGCCACTAATATAACTGCTGTGCACATGCTGGCAAGTTGATTGGCAGAGAAGCGGACAGCGGATTGCGGCTAGCAAGTGCGGTTAACAAGAGGATTACATTGCAGATCATGTTGATCCTACTTTCTGTGTCTCGCCCGGCCGCCAGCGAGACTGGGGTGCAGGAAGACCCCTCGTTGGGGTACTGGCAGATGTTTGCTTTTGTGTCTCGACCAGCTGCTATCAAGAATATAGTGGATGACTCCCTTATCTATGGCTCGGTTGTTGTTCCTTTTTGGCCTCACCATATCCAGTGTTCTTGTGCAGGGAGCGGGACCTGAGTCCCTGCATTACAATGAGGAATAAAACATATATGTGGGGACAGAGCCAGGAGTGCAGTTTCTAGGCTCTTAGCCTCACGTGGAAAGGTGCTCACTCAGGTAGTAAATGGCCATCAGCTGTGGCGAGTTGGCCATCAGCGGTAACCATTAAGCCACTGGCCACTAATATAACTGCTATGGCTATGCTACTAGAAAAATGGGGCCTAGTAAGAAGATGGTGGCTGAGCTAGCAAGTGGCGGAGTGTGGATTGCGATTCTGTGGCTCCTGCTTCCTGTGTCTCCAACCCAGCCGCCAGCGAGACTATAGTGGTATGACTCCCCTACCTATGGCTCCGTGGGTGTTCCTTTTAGGACTCATCATATCCTGCGTTCTTATGCGGAGAGCGGGACCAGAGACCCCGCAGGCTGTCCCGCATGACAATATATGTACATAAAAAGTTACACTTCTAGAAATGTATATGTATACCCTGAATGATTATTTTCGCCACAGACTTTGATATCTAGCCATGCCAAAATTTCTCATTTGTGTTAGAGTCTAAGAGATAATGACCAAAAAATTGAGTAAACACAGCCTCTGAAAATTTCATTTCTCTGTGCATGAATATACAAGATAAACAAAAATTGGAGGTCTAAGCAGCAGTCTCCTTTCTCCACTGTCTTCTTTCCTGATCACTATAAATGCATGTATTTGTGACTGCCTGGCAGATGAAGGTGCAGACTAGACGTGTCCATAGAGGGAAGGTCAGATGTTTGTTCCACAGCACACCTGTGCACATCTCTGAGGTCACTGGCCATTCTGGGGATGATAATGTATGTGCCTTGATGTGAGGCAAACTGTGCTTTACTTTGGTACTGGAGACCCAGTGTCTAAGGGTGCTATAGAAATTTCCACTTTGATGCATTGGCTTGCTCTGGGGCCAAAGACCCCGTGGTAATTGACTCTACTTGAAGCCTGACCTCCAAGAGTACTGAGAGGAACCGTCAGAGAAGCTGGCCTGGTTCTGTCTGTACTGCATTCAAAGGCCTGATTCTTTGCTTTAAGAGCCAAATGAGTTCAAGGACAGCAATTACAGAGCTGACAATAGACACTCACGGAGACAGGAGAGAAGGAAGATGCTAAGGAGTTTGGCAGTTGCTTTGGTTAAGGAGTTATTTTACTTTGTGTTTTACCCCCAGAGATTCAGTCTTCTTTTTCTCCCCATTTATTCACCCTGGGCCCAACATAAGTCAATTAACTTCTGCAGGTAATGAAAGGTATTTATCTTGAGCCAAGTGGCTTGGGATCCCTGTTGGCTCTTGAGAAGGAGTCAGTTGGAAAAAGATCTCCTTTCTAAAGCAATGTTTGTGATTGATGATTAGATTCAAAATAGCATTTAATATGGGCTCTCGAAAAATCCATCTTCTAAAATTTCAGCCCCAAGCTAAGTGCTAATAGAAACTGTTATGGAACAAACCCTTGAGAAAAGCAGACAGATAGTTACTCCTGCTCTGACCCTCCTCCCAGTGCCCCAGGATCACCGATAAAATCAAAATTAACTGGAGAAGAGCACCTTCGGCAGCTTCTGTTGGGAAGATGTCTGCAAGCACTGAGCTTCCCACCACCAATGGACACAGCTTGCTAGAGTAGTCATGGAGACTTGACCAAGACAATATTCTAGAATCCACAGGGGGTACAAGCCATGGAGAGGAGAGAAGCAGGGAGCAAGATAACTGATAATGGCAAGAGAAGTGGGGTGGCAGAGTCCCCCAAAAGCAGCCATAACGGCAGAACTCTGGAGAAGGGAACAGCTGATGTCTGAGACTGTGGATGACACAATGCCACAATGACCCTGGATGACCTTGTGCATCTTGGTTCAACTGGCTGAGAAGGATGTACCGGCCACTCTCATTTCTGTTTTCCTGGCTCCTTGGCAAATACTATATCTTGAGAGTAACTCCCATCACCTGAGCATACCGCGTGTGTCTCCCTATTCCTTAAAGAAACAGGGATGATTGGGGCAAAACCAAATGAGCAAAATGCCACTTTTCTTTGTTCATGACCCTTGCCACCCATTCCCCTTTAGAAGTGATCCCAGCCCTCTATGAATGTGTCTATTTTGGGGGTGGGGGGTGTTTGACAGACTATATTCTCTAACAATAACTCCTGTCCCAGGTGTTCTCCTGCAATGTGACCTTGCCATCTGTGGGGACAGAGCCCCAGAGAGCAGTTTCCAGGCTCTCGGCCTCACGTGGAGAGGTGCTGACTTGAGTAGTAGATGGCCGTCAGCTGTGGCTAGTTGGCCATCATCTGTAACCTGTTAGTCAGTTAGCCACTGATATAACTGCTGTGGCTACGCTGGGAGTCGAGTGGAGAGTCCAGTCGATCGGTTGGCAGAAAAGCTCACTGCGCCATTTGTCATGCGGGGCGGCCTGCGGGGCCTCTGGTCCCACTCCCCACATAACGCAGGACATGGTGAGGCCAAAAAGGAACACCCACGGAGCCATAGGTAGGGGAGTCATACCACTATATTCTCTCTGGCGGCACTATACTCTCACTGGAGGCTGGATCCACACTGTCCGCAAACCGCCATCCACGCTTGCCAGCCCAGCCGCCATCTTCTTGCTGGCCCCCATCCTTCTCTCTCCTCTCCTCTCCTCCATAGCCGCAGCAGTTCTATTGGCGGCTAATTGGCTAACTGGCTACAGCGGACGGCCAATCAGCCACAGCTGACGGCCATCTACTACCCGAGCCAGCACTCCTCCACGTGAGGCCGAGAGCCTGGAAACTACTTTCTGGGGCTCTGCCCCCACAGTGGGCTTGCGACTGCTTTAAGCAAGAGGACAGCAGAATGGCTCCTGTGTGGCTTCCAAAGTGGGGTCAACATGCCAAAGGACCCACCCCTTGACATGTGGCTGGGTAGGAAGGTTGGGAAGAGAGCCAGGTCAGGGAGGGTTCTGAGGGGAATGCCTTTTTTTATTATTATTATTAGGCCTAGGGTTCCATTTTTTTCCAATTTAAGATGTTGCATACCTAAGAAATATCAACTCAATGAAGGCATTTAGGGAACAAAAGCACCATCACTGCCACGTTAACTGTGTCAGCCAGCATATAATGCATTATAAGAAACACTAAAATATGACACAAATGCACAAAACGCATAGAAATATGGTTAAATCCTTTTAGCATCTTTGGACACCTTTCTGTACATTCTGAAAGTTCAAAGGAGGCAGTGTTTCTGGAATTAATAAACCCCCAACTTCTTTTTTTGTGTGCAGCAGGGCTTACTGTTCTCCAATGTGCAGTGCTGAGGGCCCACAATGCTTCTAGGGTCCCACAAAAATGTCTTAATGTCTTTTAAGATCTAAAGAAAAAATTAACTTTTAGAAAGTTGAATAAAGTGCTTTAATATAAAACAAGAATATATTCATTTTTTACCAACACACTGATAAAATATAACTTTTGAAGTTTAAGACATTTAAATACTTATAAATACTGACAATGTAATATGAAATGTCCTTTATGGAGGAAAGTCAAGGCGCAACGGAGCTGTCTTGTTCACCTGCTAAAGAGTCTCCGACACATACAAGCTTCCGTTTTGGCACTCTCAGTACCCAGGGCTCAAGGATTCCTCTAAAAAAAATACCAGAAGGCATGTTTTTCCATTCAGTACTTCCCTATTTGGAGTCTAGATGGCCCCATTGCTCTAAAGTTAGCCTTGCGAAGCACTGCGATTTGCAATGACTGTCAGATGCCTCCCTATAGAACAGGCAGAGGTTACTTTTTGGTAGAGATGGTACTCAGTGTGCTTGGCTGGAGGCAGGCCTGGGATTTTTCATGGCTGTCGTTCTTTTAAACCCTCAGTCCCAGAGGAGAATCCACGGAAAGTAAAACCTGGCCATTTTAAGCTATACTTGAATTATTGAGCATGCCAGGCCTGCATGAAAAATTTAAATGTCTGGGAAAATAAATAGGGTGCATAAAAAGATTTTATTGAACTTCTCCAAATCAGCGAAGAATAGTAAATGGCTGGTTTTTTTCTTTCTTCTTTGATTTTTTTTCTTTTCTTTTCTTTTTTAGCATCAGAGGAAGCCCCTGAAATTTGTTAAGAGAGCTCTTGGCTCCCTTGAAAATAATGTATAATGGACTCAAATACTTAGGGACAAACTGGCCAAAAAAAAAAAAAAGAACTCCCTTGAGATTATTTCATACTTAGGGAGATGGCTTATAAAATTTTTGAGTGAAACATTAAATTATCCACCTTCAGTATTCTTAGCTCAGTCTTTTTGACTAAATGGTTGCTAATGAAACAATGAAAATGACCTAAATCATTCAACTCTATTTTCTCCAGCTGCTTGGGAAGGATGTACATGCAAATGTGTGTGAACAGAAGTAGGTGAAGCAAGGTGTGTCTAAAGAGCTTAAAACCCACGCATCGCATTCATGGAAACAGGAAGGTCATGTCTTGCATTTCTATTTTTAATTTGTGTCGTATCCATAGAGACTTCTTACCCCTTTTCTTCCCTCTTGGCCACTTTGAAAAGTAATTTTCTCCTACCATATTAAATTCAAATTCCATATAAGTAATAGATGTGCTTTTTGTGATGTGAGTTACCAGCAAGATTGGGGGCCTCTTGCCTGCGAGGTACCAAGATGGAGGCTAAAGGGACAAGTCGGGGCCAGAAGTGGCTTGTACCATAGGGTTCCCTGGGGAGATGTGTGCCTACACATTGTGTTATCTCTGGAGGAAAAAATAAGAATCAGCTAAACTTTATCAAAATATACTCAGGGGAGAGGTTTAAGTGTTCCCCAAGATGATGACTATTTATTTATATGTATGAATGAACAATGAACTTTATTTTCCAGTTGAGGTGAGTTGTTCAATATTGCACATGGCGTCATAAGTTCTGTGTTCTTTGTGAAGATATTAATACTATTAAAAGTTGCCTCATGCCATTAAGTGAAAGTGAGGGGAACACAGAGAAATGGTCATGGTTCCCCACAGATGCATTCTTGGGAGCAGGATGACAATGTACTTTGAAGCCCCCAAATAACAAATATGAATAAACAGCACATATAATGTGTCAAAACTATTCTAAGCTCCTTATCTGTATCGCTCCACATCCCCACAACTTCATGAAGCTGGTACTATTATTATCTCCTTTTTACAGGCGGGGAAACAGAGGCACAGAGAGAGGTTAAATAATTTGTCCAAGGTCACAGAGGAGTAGAGCATATCTGGTTTGAACCCAGTTTGCTTCCAGACTCTGTAGTCTTACCACTACAATTTTCTGCTTCTCGAATCCAGCTCCACAATGTTGTAGATTCAATAGCAGTTCTATCCATATTCCCTCAGAACTCACCATTCTTATAGAGGCCAACAATTCCTTACTGCTTGAGGGCTCTCCAGTCACAGATATTTGTCACACGTAGGCCCGTCAGGAGTGCTGGAGAGTGAACACCCACCATGTCCCAGCAGCTCTCCACCAATGACCAACCGGAGATGGAGGATAACCACCAGCTAGAGGCATGCGCACCTCAGTTTCTCAGAGGCCCCTCGCAGGACTGAAACCATGATGCTAATTTGGTCCTTCATGTACCTGTTCTGGCTTCCTTTCCTGCCCTGTCTCACTTCACTTCCCTGGGATCTCCCCCTAAGTAAATTGCACTCAGGTTCTTGTCTCGGTCTAGATCTGGGGAATTTGGGCTTTGTAGTTTGAGAAATCATAAATACTCTGTTTCTACCACGATGAATTGACTAGAAAAACAAAAGACCGATCTGCAAGAAATGTCAAAATCCTACCAGATCATCTTAAACATGCTCAGTAATTAAAGGAGATAATTAATTTCCAAGCTGCTATACTTAATGAATTTGATAAATGGTTTCTTAACATAAACTTGGCTTCAATATAACTTCAGAATAAGGAAATACATCAAATGTTGCCTGACTGTAACAACAACCCCAAATTATTTTTAGGCTCTGAGCTAAAAGATAAGAACACAAATAGAATATTGAAAATACCCGGATCAAAGTAAGAAAGGCCATATTCCATTATAATTCTTCCAATATATTTTAAAATATTTGGACTCTGGAAAAAGGTGTTTTTCCCACAAACTACAGGTTATGATATTTAATTGTATTTTTACTTTGCCCCAAATTTGTTAGCACTATATTTATTTTGCCAAAATCCCATGTAAGCCTTTTTCACTGCTCTTTTTAAGCTCTTCCCGGCCTTTCCTTTTATTTCCAGCAAACGACTATATAAATCAAAAGGCAAATTACAGTGTAAGATTTAGATTAAGCGGTGTATTACCATCATCTTCTGAAGCACAATAAAGTAGAATATTCTAAAAGTAATTGTGTAAAAGAGGGCCAGGAATCCCTCTCAGCAACTGTTCTCTAAGTGCCTCTTTTTGGGTCCATTTGCCAACTAAGCTGAACTCAGCAGGAGGAAGGAGAAGCCAGCACTAATCTTTCACTTAACTACCCCCTCTCATTCCTCTGGATGCAAGTGTGAATAGGTTGCATAGCTTTCTAGATACTTTCTGGTAATAAAAGTTCTCCTACTATTAAGAAATTAAATTCCCACCCACCATAATATCAAAACTCCAACTTTCATTTAATTTAACGTTCCTCCCCACCCCCAATAATGACCTATCTCTAGAAAAGAGAGGCACGAGTGACTTTTCATTCTGCTTAAGATTTGGGTCCCTGGTAAGGAAGGAGGGAACCTTAGGGCTTAAATAATCTTACTTGCCTTGGACACTGTACCCTGGCAGCAGGACCTCCTGTGTGGCATTTGCACAGTGGCTAGCCCTTTTATC
Source organism: Rhinolophus sinicus (assembly GCF_036562045.2). Lineage (NCBI taxonomy): Eukaryota > Metazoa > Chordata > Mammalia > Chiroptera > Rhinolophidae > Rhinolophus > Rhinolophus sinicus. Next base: position 125,456,887 of record NC_133754.1, read on the forward strand.
ACAGGGCTTTCTTTGGTGTTTTCCTTGGAGTTCTTCCTGTTGGATATCTGCAAGGGCAGTTTACTTGAGGTAGATGATGCCACATCTGGCTGACATGTTGACTACGTTGACTGCCCCCCCCCCCCCAGTCTTTGGGTTTCTCTTGGACCGTCTGTGACTGGGTCTCTTTGCCCCTTGATTCATATGGTGCCCTTGGTGAATGCCTTTAATGTGGCTCACACTGGGGGCTTTTGAAGGCATCCAAAACTAGACTCTGAGGAAGCACACCCATGGCTGCCCAGCGGAGGCAGGTAGACATCAGCCTGCATCTTGGATTTCTCATAGTCCAAAATGGCGACATAGATGAGAAGGGGGTGAACACCAGAGGTGCGGGAATGGAGAGGGGAAAGTGTGATAGAGAAACTAGAGAGAGGAAACTGCACTGACTGAGTCTAAAACCCACAAACTATTCCACACCACAGAAAAGGATGGAATGCTTCTCTTTGTTTTATAAAGCCAGAAGAAAAATATATCAAAACATGACACAAATAACACCATCAAACACTCCTGGTCAATCTTACTTATGAATATAGATATGAAAACTCTTAAACACTAGCAAATATAATTCAACAGTAAATTGAACAAGTGATATACCACAACCAAATAAAATATTTCCCAGGAACATTAAGATGGCTTAGTATTAGGAAATCAGATATGTATACATCATGACAGTTGTTGGAATAAATGATTATTTCAAAGGATTAATGACAAGATAGTAAAAAATTCAATCCTGATTCCTTGTTTTGTTTAGTTTTGTTTTTAATCTTTTAGCAAGCCAGGAAGAGAAGGATGCTTCCTTAATGTGAGGAGAAATGTTTAAACCAAGACCAGCCATTTTCTTAATAGCAAAGAAAGCACTAGAGGCACTCCTGCTAGCAACAGGGATAAGATAAAGATTCCTTCTGTTCCCACTATAATGTAATGCTGTCTTCAAACAGTGCATTAATATTTGGGGGAAAAAAAGAGATCTAGTTATTGGAAATGAATAGACAACATAACTATATGCAAACAGTTATCACATCATGTAACCTTAAAACTCATCTACTGAAAAACCATTTAGGTAGAGATTTGAGACAAATATACATTGCAATATTTATTGCACATCAGTGAGAATATATTTTACATAGAAAAACGACAAAAAGATTCTATTCACTATTTTAACAACACAAAAAACCCTAGGGATAAGTTTATATGCATGAACTGTATGAAAACAATCACAAAAGTGGGCTGTCAGATGTAAAAGTAGAGAGAGGTATGATGTTCCTGGATGGGAAAATGAATATTATAAAAATATCAAGTTAATTTATGTGTCTAAATGTGATCCGAATCTCAATGGGATTTTAAAGATATTTGACAGGGTGATGATAAAATTCATATGTAGGCAAAAATGCACACGAAATGCCAAAAAGACCATTAAAAGGAGGAATTATGAATCAGTATCAGCCCTACCAGGTATAAATTTTAAGGCCATAATAAATAGAATAATACGGCTATATCACCGTCCAGTTGCAGTGACCACTGGCAGGAGATTCCTAGGGAATAGAATCTGACTGGCCTGGCTGAGATCACACAGCCACTCTGGTCAAATCAGCTACGGCCTGAGGGATGAGGTCACATAGTGACCTACATTGCTACTCTTTCTGGGCTGTGGGAGGCACATTCTCTAAGAAGAGAGTGTTGGCCAACAAAAAGTGACTGTGTCTCTGATATAAGGCTGCAGCCAAACATCAAGTGTAGCTGAGAATATGGAACCTACATTTCAGACAGGGTGGCTGGAGATCCTGGGGCCATTAGCAAACAGATGGTGGTTGACGTTGTTGGTTTAGACAAGACAACCTGGGGAAGAGCACGTGGAATGACATGAGTAGGTAGAAGTGATGGCAACTGGGCTCCAAGAAACAGGGAAAGAACCAATGAATGAGAGAAACCAATGTCAGAGAGTTGTGAATAAAATCAGGAGAGATGGATCATAGACTTTAAAGAAGGGGAGAACAGCTGCATCTTAATCTTTAAAAAGGATTTGTTGATAGTTTCACAAGCCTGCAAGTTGAGGGGAAAGTTAGGTGCACTGCTCTGGATGTCAGCCAGGCATTTGACAATGTCTTTCCTGACATCATTTTGGACAAGATAGAGAAATAAAAACTGGGTGAAGTTCAGCTGGGAAGATTATCAATCAGGCAAATGAAAAATCCCAAAGAGAAACGGGTAAGTGGGATGGAGTCCACCATCAAAAGCCCTAATGGGAGCTAAAAGCCTCCAGTGTTGTCTCTGGGAACGTTTTATACACCATGTAGATATAAACAAGGATGATTTATTTTTCCAATTTGTGAATAGCACAAAGCTTGTGTGGGAGGAAATGGAAGAAATTTATGTGACAGAGTGAGGGTTCCACATGAATTCAGTGGAAAAAGGGGAAATTGTTTATTGTTAGCTAAACTGAGGGAGGCTACATGTTGTAATTTAGAGAGCAGAGAACTAATGTAATACTCCTGATGGTGGTGGGATAACTTGGCTACTCATTGAGACTGATGATTTCCAGACTACACCTGAATCAAATCCCTGCTTATGGGAGAGGAATGGGGAATTCATACTTTTAACCAGTTTTCCAGGACATTCAAAATGCTTCCCAGCACTACTCATGGGCTAACATCTGGGGACACTGACTTACAAGCTCTAATAGGTTCAGTTTCTGAACATGTAAAATGAGAGTTCACCAAGATGATTCTGAAGGTCCTTTCCAGCTCTAACATTTGTACCTGTGCTTATATAAGGAGAAAGTGTGTCTCTGCAGAGGGTTGCCTAACATCTAACTGCTTGCCTCAGTCCCCGCATTAGGGATTTGAATATTTTCATGAAACTCCATAGTCAAGAATCCTTATTCTGTGAAGCTATGTGGTAGCTTTAAAAGGATGCTTAAAATGTAAATACAAATTTATATAAAATTAATTAGACAAGTGGATGAATAAAACCTTAGGTCTCAGACACTGAAAGGCTCAATGGCATGTTACACAGATGGGTTCTTTCTCAAATTTATCCATATCTGTTGGTTTAATCCCAAGTTCACCTTTAAATGTCTGATTTTGTTCTCAATGGAAAGAGAAGCCAGTGTCCTGGGATAAGACTTAGGCAGGAATTAAAAACAAGTGATAGTGCTTGTGCTTCATGGACATTTCTCTCGTAGCCATGGGTCAAGTAGATTTCCCGTCATTAAACAGGCTTAATGGAGCAGTGGGTGGAAGCCTAAGGTAGAGCCAGTAACATCTTATCTCTTGGAGGAGACACTGGTTATCCAATGAAACTACAGGATAAAATAAGAGTTAGGACTGGGTTCCATGCCCGAAGCCCTGGGAATCTCCTGTAGTCACGGAAAAGCTCAGGTCATGGCTTACCTGGGCCTCACTCTGCAAATACTTGTTGGTTCCTACCATGTGCCAAACACTTTCTTAAAGGAGCTGACAGTCTAGTGAGAGAGACAGATGAATAACTGTAAAATAATATAAGAGCATAGTGATGGATAGACACACGTAGCCACTATGGAAGCCTAGAGGAAGGACACTCATCCTTTCCTCCAGGAAGGGGGACAATCGGGAGAGATGTTTTGGGGTTGGTAACAAAAAGTTGAGCCTTGAAGAATAAAGCTAGGAACCTCTGCAGGTAAATATAGCTAGGTGTCACTGGGCAAGAAGAGACCAGGAAAGAATGTTTCCAGAAGGGATACACAAACCAAGCACGCTCTGTGTGGAGGCCTGCAAGGACACAGGGCAAATCAGGGAGTTACGAGAGGATGAGGGCAGTAGCAAAATGGTGAGGTCCCACTGAGGAGCTCGGACTTTATCCTGCAGGAAATGGAGTCTTTCAGGGGTTGAAAGCATAGGACTGACCTCTATAGCTCCCATCTGAAGGAGGGATTTCGTGGAGCTGAAACCAGAAGCAGGAAGGCCAGTTATAATGACTGCTGTTGATCCAGAGATGGTCAAGGCCAGTTCTAGATACATGGGGGTAGCAACAGAGAGGGGCAAAGCAATTTTTAAAATATTTAGATCATATCACCTAGATTTGTGGGGTGAAGAGAAGAAGGAAACTGAGATGAGTTCCTAGGTTTCTGGTTTGGATGATAGGACGGCACTAAAGGAGAGATTATATGAGAAAGAGTAAGCAGAGTAGATCATTCTGTGATTTAGAGGAAAAGGAAATAAGATTGGATGGTAGGTAAAGGGGTTTGGAGATGACAGACTACATTTCAGGAAGACAGGAATTACGTCTGTATTATTTTCCCACAATATCCTCAGCACCTAGATCAATGCCTGCTCTTGGTAAGTTGTTATTAAATAGTATTCGTTTGAATGAATGCGGAAGGGCCATTGCAAGGATCCCTGCGATGAGAAAGATTTGAGCCTGTTTGTAAGAAGAGAGGATGAAGCAACTGGGGGAGGAAATGAAACTATGACAGAGGGAGAGTGTTCTTGATATAGTAAGGGGATTAGAATCTGCCATCCCAAAATATGCCACTTTGATATAAAGATTATTTTGAGCCAAAGGCAATTGAGAATAAACAGATACAGAAAGAGTTCCCTGCCCTCCTCTTCTCTGCCGAAAAGCAGGGCATAAATTTCCCTTTGTGAAGTTGCTCCAACTACCACCAAGAAAAGAGCAATTCTTAAACCACAGATGGAAAGTCGACACCAAGAGGAGTTTACATAAACAGGACTTACTAAAACAACGCTTATCTTTCATTAGTTCTCCTTTATATTTTCTAGTCACTTCTCCACTTTTTATCATATCTGAAAACCCTAACCCCTTTCCTTGTTAAAATGATATATAAACCTTTGAGTCTAATAGCTTCCTTGAGTTTTATTTCTTTTCTGTGCATGAAAATATTAGTAAAAATTATGTGCTTTTTCTCCTGTTAATCTGTCTTTTGTTAGTTTATTTGGCATCTTCCCAGTGAACCTAAGATGATAGGGGGGAAGTTTTTCCTCCCCCAAAATAACGAGGTCCCGAAAAAGGCAGGAAGGGATAGGATCAAGGGCACAGGTTATTTCACAAAAGTGCAGCATCACATCTTGAGACAAGTTGCCAAGGATGGGTATAAACACAGGTGCTCATAAGGGAAATACTGGGAAGTTAAAGGAGATTATACCTGATGAGCTGTCATTTCCTTTGATAAAGGAAGAGGCAGTCTGAGCAAGACCCCGCCCCTCCAACCTTGTATTATTGTCCTTGAACCAACAGAGCCAAAAGGACTTGCCTCTTCATTTCCCCTCTGTCATATCCTGAGTTATGCCTCCATAAGTATAACTGAAACCCACGAGGCCTGGCACTTTATCTGTTCAATAGAAGGTAAAGAAGTTTAGAAACTGTTTTACCGAAAAAACCTAATTTAAGACTTGCTATGTGCTCTGAGACTCAATGATCCTTTTTCCTTTCCCTACTCTCTTCTCTTAAGATGAATTCTTTATCGTGAGGATTTTTAGTTCGTCAAGTAAGTGGAGCCCTCCAGCCTTCTCTGCCAGCTGTGCAGACAGACTTAACTAAGTCCCAAAGTGGGAAAAAAAGAAAAAAAATGACCCAGGATTTAAACTGGGTCTCCTGCTATGCAAATTTATAAAAATATTTCACGTCATAGATCCATGGATTCACTCATTAAGAGGTGAGTCAAAAAAGTTAAATACACAAAAGACTATTTAAAAAGATAAATAACATGAAACAGCAAATGAGAAATCACAGAGTATATGTAATATTCATCTTATCTGACTGAGAAAGAATCAAGACTAATAAAAAAAATAGGCAAACATGAAAATAGTCTCTACTTGTCCTTCAGAGGGTGGTGTTCATCAAAGAAAATGAAATTTCAGTATTTCCTACCACTGATTTAATGTTAAAAGGCCAGTTTTGTCCAATCCAGTAAATTTGGTCCAATTCAAGAATTCAGACCGTCTCTTTAGATAACGCTCAGCCTTGGATATTTTTCCCCTCCTTCTTTTGCTCCTCACTAAGAGCACAGAGCTATAGAGGGTAGTTGTCATATGTAGTCTCCTGGTGGGTGACAAAGGAGGGGCAGAGCCCTTGCATTCTCACAATGTCTTCTCAATCAGTGCTTCCAAAACTTCAATGTGACATGAATTATCTGTGTATTTTGTTACAGTGAAGATTCTGGTTCACTAGGTCTGGGGTAATAACCCAAGATTCTTCATCTCTAACACGATCCCAGGTGACACTGACGTTGGTCTTTGGATATACTGCAATTAGTGAGGTCCTAGGTCCTTGCAGGTCTCTACTACGTGTCTGTTCCTCTCAGCTTCTGGGTTGGTGACCAAGGAGGTATGATCTGTCCCCTTAGACCTTTTGAGGTGACATGCTGGCTCTCACAACTGGTGTCCATACTCTCATCCACCTTCCTTCTACTACAAAGTCTTTGCACATAAGTGCTTCTTTGACTCTGTATATCTCTGGTCCCCTGTCAAAGCATGTGCATCTACTCACTAGGACATGGGGAAATGTCTGGTTCCTGTTGCCTTACAAGTCATGGCAGCACTGAGCACAACCTCTTGCTCAACTATCAAGCTCCCTTCCACCACTTTTGTGCCATCTCCTGTGCCATATTGGAAGAGGTCACATGTGAGACTTCTTCAGGCTTACAGCTTTCCTCTAGCTTCATGCAGGCATTGTAGGGGAGGAGAAATGTATTTTCCTACTACTCTCTTGGTGGGTCTTGTAAATTGGACTGATGAAAGATGAACGCAAGAGAAGCATACAAATTTATTTAATGTAAGTTTTATGTGACACCGGATCCTTTGTAAGGAAATGAAGACCCCAAGACATGGTTAAACCTGAGCTTTTTTTATACTAGGTTTGATGAAGAGTGGAAAGTCATTGGGAAAACATTAGAGGACAAAAAAGTATGAACTAAGGGTAGTAAACTAAGGGAAACTTAGCAAGGTCTGTTTGTCCAGATTCCTCTTGTGGCCCCTCCCTCTTCAGATGTGAGGACGCTCCTTGCCTCCTGTGATAGGAGGACACCTCACCTGGGGGTCTCATGACCTGCTTCAGCGGAGAAAGGGGAGGTCAGAGGGTCCTTCCTGCTTCAGCTGTTTCTCAGATTCCTTCAGCTTAAAATATTCAGTGTGTCAAGGTGCCATATTTGGGGGTAGCATATTCTGAACTCTGACACCACCCATCTAACTCCCATAATTTTCTCACATCTGGCTGGGTATGTCTGAAGTCTCATAGTGCAGCTTCAAGAAGAGGAAAACAATCGTAAAATGCCTCCTCCTGGCCCTGCTTCTGCCTCTCTTCTTGCTGCATCCCAGCTAAGCAAGAAGGGCTGGACATTTTGTTTCCTCTCTGTCATATACTGAGTTATGCCTCCCTGCTATGTGAAGCCCTAAATGCATATGTGGAATCCCTAATCTCCAACGAGATGTGATGGTATTTGCTGTGGCCTTGGGCAGATGATAGGTTTAAACGTGGTTAGATGTGAGTATTGCACTTATAAGGAGATGATGGGACCAGAGCTCTCTCTCCACCATGTGAGGACATGGCAAGAAGGCAATCATCTGTGAACCAGGAGGAGAGCCCTCACCAAGAACCCGACACGCTGGCATCCTATCTCGCACTCCCAGACTCCAGGCCTGTGAGAAATAAATGTTTGTTGTTTAAGCTACCCAGTCTATGAAATGCTATCATAACAACCCAAACTGACTAAGACACTCCCTCTGCGTAATCAAGTCCTAGGAAGCCTGACACTTGGTCTGTTGAATGGGAGTCAAAGAAATTTACAAATTCCTTTACAAAAAAAAAAAAAGGACTTGCTATAGAGTGAGACTCAATGATTTTTTCTTAGGCAGGATCTATTCTCTCTTTCCCTGGAGTAGTGAGCCACAAAGGTGGAATGCTGCAAGGAAACATGATTTAAGGAGGAAATAAAACTATATTAGTTTACTACATCAAATTTATTATCTCTATAACCATACTCATACATCTCATAAATGCTAGTTCCTGTAGTCCATTTCTGTTCCTCCTTCCCCTCTGACTTTATTGTAATAGAGTGTTTACCTTACCGCATACTCCTATCCTCCTAGTTTAGAAATCTAGCCCTTTCTGGAGACCCAGCTTTCCAGAATAATGTTCACTGATATTATGATGCTGACAGTGAGAGTGTGACAAGTGACCCAATCATTATCCTCTTCCAGAGTGAACTTCTGTTGAACACAGAGAACACCCACTCTGCCCAGACCAGATTCTGCGCTCCTATACTTAATAGCTCTATTGGTTCTTTGGTAGCTGTCGCTGCCACTGCTGGTGATGATAACAAGCTTTTTGTTGTTAAAAGCTTTACCCTTTAAAAAACATCTGATTATTGATTATTTAGGCTCTCTGATTTCTGTAAGGTCAAGATTAATCTGTTGCAAGGGGAAAGGCAGTTCTTTTTGTCTGGAATGTCCTTTGCCCACTGTTTGCCTTGAAAATTCCTATTTCGTTTTTAAAACCCAGCTACAATGTTGCTAATCTGTACAGCATTCTCTGAGTCCTCCCCTGCACCCAGGAAGACTTAAGTTCTCTTTGTTCTGTGTCATTGCTGTATCTTGTAAGGAATGACCTGTATTATCACACCATTCACAGCGACTCAGGAATATTCTCCACCATGTCTGTCTCCCTTACAGAATTCTCTACATCATTCACACCAGTCCATCGTCTGGCACACAGTAGATGATCCGTAAATGCTTGTCACCTGAGTAACTGAATGAATAAATAAACCAGTGCCAAAGAGTCCACGAGTAGTAAAAGGAATGTTGGCATTCAACATTGGACTGTGACCCCAAGGCCCACTTTTGCCCTGTACCACATTGCTTCACACTTTGGAATTTCAAATTGAGGAAGCATGTCATCTCACTATGATATATAAGAATGAACTGCCATGTTCACGTGCCTTATATGTTTTTACAGTCCGTTCTCTCCACCTTAACCTTCTTTTGATGAAGAGGCATTTCCCAGAATTGCCACTGGGACTGGGTTTTAGGGTGAGTGTTAGGAAGAAAACAGAGTGTACTATCACCACACGGAGCCCTAAAGAGTTGACACCTTCCCCCCCCCCCAGAAAAAAAAAAGAAAATCTAAGATGTCCTAAATTAAATAACAGCAGGCTGGAGAGTGGAAGGAAGAGACAAAAGAGGTAAAAACAACAAAGACTGCTTACATTCTTGAATGTATGCTGAAACTTTGAATTAACTTCCAGGTGGCTATTTGCACAATTATCTAAAGAAAAAAGCAAGTAGCTGACCACCAGGTGCCACGGGCCACGAAGCACCTCCACAATTTACTATGCATGATCTTTTCAGACTATTATCCACAACCAATCCTAAACAGGAATTCCTTAGGAACTAGGCACCTATCCCAAAACTAGCCCTGCTTCACCTTCTCCCACCCACTTTATCTGTAGCCTATGTAAATTCTTTCAAAACAACGTACATCTTTCTTCCTCAAACTCACGGTATAAAGGAGCCAGTCAACTCCAGGATGGCGGACATGTGTGTCTTTCCATCTAGCCCTATTGTGGGTGGTTCAGACTGCATGCCCATGGCCTGGTCCCCTGTCTGGCTAGCACATGGCTCAATAAACCCATTCTTTCACAAAAGCTATTGGCCATGAAAGTTTTTTGTTTAACAGAATCAAGATCAGGATAGAACCACTCTCCTTGACGTCTTCCTATAAGAATTGCTTGCATTTCTTAGATATTTGTTGCATGCTTGACAAGTTGGTAAGTTTTTGCATACTTTATTTCATTTAATCATAACAATTACCTTTTGAGATTAGTCTTACTAGTACACTTTATTTCACAAACGGGGAACTGAAACTTATAAGAGATAATACTAATTTCCCAAGGTCACATGGTTTTAGCAGTAGAAGACCCAGGACCCGAGCCTAATGCCAAAATCTACTCTCTCAACATGATGGAGACGACCAAGAATAGACCATAGGGAAGCGGGAGGGAAAACTAATTATGAATGAATAGTTATTAGGGGTAATAGACATCTGTCAAGCTTTTTAACCACCTAGCAGTTTTGAACACCTTTCCTATATTTTTGGGTAATTTTCCACATTAAGAGTCTTGCCTCCCAAAGGTGAAAAACAGATGTTTGCTCTTATGCAAAAAGAGAAAATGCCACTTAACACACATACCCCAGGACTAACTGAATGAGTAGAGTTCACAAAGATGCAAACAGCTGCAGCTATGCAGGCCCCTATTATCCACTGCATAGGAAGGCGGTGTACAGAGATCTAACAAGACCCGACAGCACACTCCTAGAGAGAAACTCCAATCTTGGGCCATGGGGCTTAGGAGCTACGTGATTAGGGAAGCACTCACCCCTCCGTTTGGATAATCAGGGGTCGGGATACCATAGTAATATGGAATGGTTGGAAACATAGCTCCAGCCCTACCTTTGTCTTTCTTGGCTTTGGGGAATACCAGGCCTTCCTCTGGCATAAGGTGGCAACTGGTGATCAAGCCTTGCCATTGCAGTTGTATGATATAGTTAGCTATCGGCTTGAACCCCAGCAAGCGAGCAACATTCAAGACTGAAGAAGTACAGCCCTTCCTCGAATTTGTTCATAGTACTAGGCTCTAAGCCTCATGGTTGACCAGAATTGACTGCCTTATCTACTGTGTTTCCCTGAAAAAAAGACCTAGCCAGACCATTAGCTGTAATGCGTCTTTTGGAGCAAAAATTAATATAAGACCCAGTCTTATTTTGCTAAAAAGACTAGGTATAATATAATATAATATAATATAATATAATGTAATATAATACCCGGTCTTATTTTACTATAAGACTGGGTATAATATAATATAATATAATATAATATAATATAATATAATATAATATAATGTAGTATAATACCCGGTCTTATTTTACTATAAGACTGGGTATAATATAATATAATACCAGGTCTTATATTAATTTTTGTTCCAAAAGACACATTAGAGCTGATGGTCCGGCTAGGTCTTATTTTCAGGTAAACAGGGTAACAGGCTAACACCAGTTTCCATTAAGTCTGCAGAGGAGCAACTCATTTTCTAGAAGGCTTCCTGCAGAACAAATTTCCTCTTTCTCTCCCTGGGTTTCCCAGCCTCTCTTGCAGCAAGGCCACAGGTATGTGATTTAGGCTCTGCCAATCAGACATACACATGTGAGATTTTGATTTAGATGTGAGGAGGGTGAGAATCCAGGAGCATGAAATCCATTTCCTGGAGAGGCTGATAACAGATGCTCCTGGTTGCTGAGAACAACAGTTTTGGTGACTGGAGGCCAAGGCTTAACATTAGCAGTTCCTGTCGTGGCATCTGTGCTGAGAGGAGGCTGCAACAGGGCTGTTTCTGGGACAGACCCATGGTGGGATCTGATATTATCTCTGTTCTCTCCGTGGGCCCTCCAAGCTGGTCTGGCCCTCCTGGAAATTCTCTTGGCTACCTGATAACCTGGAATAAACTTATCCTCTGCTTCAACAAGCTGAAGTCGGTTCTGGTGGTTACAACTTAGAAGTAAAGTGATCATTGATCATCTATTATGTCCCAGGCAAAATACATGTCGCATTTACCTCACACGAAACCTACCAAACAAGTACAATGGGCACTGTGGAAGACAAATATGGTAAGGCCTGGCACGGGACGAGGGTGACAAGATTGACAGAAGAGATATCGTGAAGACTCGTTTGTCAGCTGTTGAGTTTGGGCTTTCTCCCGTACGTGTGCTGTACACACCCCAGGCTGTATGTGAGATGTACACCACCTACCTGGCTGCAGCAGCTTCCTTCTAGGAGCTTCTCTTTTGCAATCCCATGTTGGCAGCTGGACGTGCAGAGCATATTGGATTCTCCCCGTTTCTAACTGACCTCACATCCCAGGGCTTCAGAAATGGCTGGAACCAACGAGTCCCGCCTCCAGATCTTCAAGTGTTAGCTTGCTGCAGTCATGCCAGCTCTAGTTCCTGCACTGAACTCATGATTTCCAAAATACATAGTTTTTCCCTGACTGAACTGTGACTGATGCAACCAGGAAAATGAGAAGTGGGATAGGCAATAACCTGTGGTAAAAATGAATCTGAAGTCCATGATTCTGTTGAAAGCAGCCTAGAATCATGGAAACAACTTGGGCTTCAGAAACCATAAAGACTTGGGTTCTAGTGTCAGGTTTGCCCCTTACAGCTGTGTGATGTTCAGTAAATTAATCACTCAATGTCTCTGAACCTCGGCTCTCTCATTTTTAAATGGGCCTCAAACTACTAACTTCATGGGCTTGGTGATGATTAAATGAAAATGTTTTAAAGTGTTCAGAACATAGTAGACCCAAATCTCAGGTCCTTTCCATTTTATGACCAAAGTTTAGAAATCAAATATAATGAGGATATGTGTTTGTGGCCCATTTTAACTACGAATTCTTATTTTCAATAATTATTTATAAAGACTTTCAAAGTAAAAATGAATACCTTTATAAAATGCATTTTTTTAATTTATTGGGGTGACAATTGTTAGTAAAATTACATAGATTTCAGGTGTACAATTCTATACTACATCATCTATAAATCCCATTGTGTGTTCACCACCCAGAGTCAGTTCTCCTTCCATCACCATATATTTGATCCCCCTTATGCTCATTTCCCACCCCCCACCCCCCTTACCCTCTGGTAACCACTAAACTATTGTCTGTATCTATGAGTTTTTGTTTCTCATTTGTTTGTCTTGTTCTTTTGTTGTTTTTGGTTTATATACCACATATCAGTGAAATCATATGGTTCTCTGCTTTTTCCATCTGACTTATTTCGCTTAGCATCATACTCTCCAGATCCATCCATGTTGTCACAAATGTTCCTATATCATGTTTTCTTACCACCGAATAGTATTCCATTGTGTATATATACCACAACTTCTTTATCCATTCATCTATTGAAGGACATTTTGGTTGTTTCCATGTCTTGGCCACCGTAAACAAAGCTGCAATGAACATTGGAGCACAAGTGTCTATATATAAATGTTTTCAGATTTTTTGGGTAGATACCCAAGAGAGGGATTCCTGGGTCATGTGGTAATTCTTCGTAATTTTTTGAGGAACCTCCACGCTGCCTTCGCTGCCTTCCATAACGGCTGCACCAGTCTGCATTCCCACCAGCAGTGTATGAGGGTTCCTATAAAATACATTGTTAATAATATGAATCTAAATAAAATTGTGATTGTTCTGGAACTGCTCTATCAAATTGGATTTTAAAAGTATTCTGTGCTATGTTTCTTTTAAACATACTTCTTAAAAAAATTTTAAGTTCTCTCAGGCTATGGATTTTTAAGTTGTTTAAAAATGAAAATTTGATTTTTCACTTTTATAAATATAAAAAATATATTGAACATAGCATATCTTTGATAACTAATTATTTACATAATGGCACACCCAAGCAATAAAATAAAAAGAGAAGAGTAGGTAAGAGTCCATTTTACCCATGTGGACTAGCTCATCAACAGCTTTGGAAACAGTTCTACCAAGTACATGGTTCTCCCAGGATAAGACCCCAAGGATAAATTGGCTCTTTGAGTCTCGGTTTCCTCATCAAGGATTGCTGTGAAGATTAAATGAAACAATTTGTTTAGTGTTCAGTAGGTGATGACTATGTTGCAGGTGTTCATGATTTATATTACCTCCCAAAGTGTTTCCTTGTAACAATGCCCAGTATCGTAAGCATATTGGCACTTAAAAATCCAAGCACCATGCGCTAATGTTGTTAGACAAATGTTAAGCTCTTCACCGATTAGAAAGACAAATGCAACATCACTGACTAAGCTGTTTCACATTTTTGTATGTACTCAGAGATAAAGTCCAAAAAATTGGCTCTTTCTGACAGATTGCTGTACATCATGTTTACAAACGTATTTCCTACCACTCATCAGAAGGCACTTGGCAATCCAGAAAGTTTTCAACATGCTAATTAATGCAGTGGATGCATTTTCCCTGCATTTGAAAAGGTCAGAGGAGGGTATCAGGTCTCTCTTTCATCGATTAAAAAATACTTGCATCCTCTTCTGACCTTTCCCCTATTTTACCCACCAGAACCAATGATTCCCAGTCAGGAATTAACAGATAATCCTTCACCTTATTGCCTAATGGCAAGAAACATCATGACTCCTTTGGGCCCAGCTGTGCTCATTAAATACACACATGCCCTGAGAAGTAGCAAATGTATTCAAATTTTTGTTTGTCTGTAGTTTGATGTAATAGTGTTTTATTTTGGGCCCCCACTTGCGCAGAAAAAAAGCAATCCTTGGTTAAACTGCTCATTTCCTCTAAATCACTGCGCGAAGGAATCGTAGCTTGATAAAGTCATCTAGTTGCTGGATGGTTACAGTCAAACCATGCCAATGGCTCTTGCTGGCGTTTCTCATGAGAGACGTGTAATGCTTACTTCTTCAAGGAGTTGAAATAACTGTGAATTTACAAAGACTACCTTGCAAGGGAGTCTTAAAATTTTATTTCATCTTTCGGGCTTTGAAATATAAAATTCTATTTAGATTTTCAGTGAAGAAAATAGCACAAAGAGAAAGAATGTAAACTTTGACTAAATAAAATTGTTTGCAACTTCCCCAAATATTCCTAAATTCTGGAACATTAATACATTGGTCATCAGACTTGAATGTAGCACACTCAGAACGTTTGTTTCCCAGGAAGAATCATGGAAGTGTATTTAGACAGAAAAATTCATGATTGTGCATCAATACTAAAGAGAGAGAAGGAAATAGAGGTTAAAAGAACTTGTGTAAATATACCTCCCGTCCTTTTCCCTTTTTCATTTTTTTTTCTTTTTTTTCTCTTGTCTCTCTCTTCTGCCAAGAGCCCTGAAGTCACAGAGATTAGCTGAGAATGTAGGCCATGCCTATCCAAAATCAGAAAAAAAATGTTGAATTGGAAAGTTGTTGACTTTTCAGCCAACCATCCATCCATCCATCTATTCAATAAACATATATTTGTTGAATGTCTGTAAAATGCCAAACAATGTGCTAGAGATACATAAACAATACTGAATTGTTCATTAATTCAGTCATTTATGTCATAAACATTACCAATTAGCCAATGTTTCATCATAAAAAAAACTGAAAACAAATCATTACAACATACATTATGAGTATATGAAAGTATTCAAAATGCTGAGGGAGCAAAAAAACTGAGGCAATAACTAAGACCTTGTCTGTAGCATGTTGTGTCAGAGGCGGAGTTTCAGAGGCACACAGACTATCCCAGGACAGATGGGAAAGCTATCTTAGGAACTTCAGCTGCTAAGGTGCTCAAGAGGCAGAGTGTGGGATGATGGAAAGGTTGTGATCTCCAGAACCATACAGCCCTGAGTTTATATCCCTGCCTGTTATGGCAGACCGCGAATTGTCCTCTAATATTTATTTCCTTTTCTTCCTCAAAAATGTAAACTCTGAATTTAGCGGGCCACATGGTCACCCAGAATAGACTCTGTTTTCCAGTCTCCTTTGCAGCTGGGCAAAACTTTGAGATTAAGTTCTGGTCAGTGGTTTCAAGAAGTCATGCTGTAGACTGAACATTCACCCCAAAGTTCATATATGAAAATCCTCGCCCCCAATGTTTATTAGGTAATGGGCCTTTGAGAGTTGATTAGGCCATGCAGGGTGGGGCCCTCATGGATGGGATTAGTGCCCCTATAAAAGAGACCCCAGAGAGCTCCCTTACCCCTTCTGCGTTGTGAGGACAAAGTGAGAAGACGACTGTCTATGAACCAGGAAAAGGGCTGTCAACAGACACCAAATCTGCTGGCACCTTGACCTTAGACTTCCTCATCTCCAGAACTCTGAGTAATAAACTTCTGTTGGTTATAAGCCACCCAATTTATGGGAATTTGCTATCAGCCGGAACAGACTAAGATAAATAGTGTTTGTAGCTTCAAAAAAGTATCTTTAAGAGACGAGGTATTTCCCTTCTACCTCTTTTTTTCTTCCTGCTGGCAAGTAGGTGGCCATGAAAGCTGATACTAGAGCAACCACCTTGGACCATCAGATGGAAGCCTTGTGTGGAGGATGAAGAGCAACAGGAACTGCAGAGTCTGATGGTTGTGAAGCCACTGTGCCAGCCCCATGTGGCCTGTGAGAGGCAAAGAAAGCTTGCTTTTTGTTTTAACCACTCTTGGGTTCCTATCACTTGCCGTCTAACCTAATCCTGACTGATACCAACCAGGAGACCTTCAGCAAATACAACCTTAAACCCTCTGAGACTCACTCTCCTCGTCTACAAAATGAATATAGTAATATCTATTTTTATAACTGTTAGAAGGACTGAATTAAAAGAATAAATAACTTTAATTCACCTAGAATAATTCCGGGTATCCAGTGCTATTAGTATAAACTGTAGCTATTATAGTAATGTTCTTTGTCTAGCCAAAGCTCATGCTCCACAATACCCTAAAACTTAAATAGCATCAAAACTCCTATTCCTTGAAAGTTGTGCCAACTGTCATCATGGCCAAGGACCAACTGAAATCAAGGGTGTTTTATTTGAGCAGTGGGAGATTTGAGGGTAGGAGATAATGGGGAGGAGGATAGAGTTGGGAAAAATAAATAACTCTTCTTTTAGATGTGTGCAATTTGAGATGCTTATCGATGTTCAAGTGGAAATAAATGTTGAGTAAGCAGTTGGATGTATGATTCTGGAGAATATGAGAAAGGTCCTGGAAGAGCCACAGATTTGAGACTTTCAGCATCTAGTTGCTATTAAAAGCTATGGAATAGAATGAGATCATCTAAGAATATACACATCAAGATAAGAAGTCCAAGGACAGAGCTTTCAGGCATTCCAATATTTAGAGGTCAGTAGAGGAGAAGGAATCATTAATAAGAAAAGCCAAACCAATATGCTGTCTCATAAACCTAGAGACTCAGTGTTTTAAGGAAGAGGTAATCAATTGTATCAAATGACACTGAGAGGTCAAGTGAGCTGAGGGCAGAAAATTGCCCATTGGTCTTCGTGAGATTTGGGTCACTGGCAACTGGGATGTAGTAGGCAGCCTCTAAGATGTCCTCCAGTGATCCTTGCCTCCTGCTATTCATGCTCTTGTGCAGTCTCCTCCCCTTGACCATGAACTGGACTTGTTAACTTCTTCTAATGGAATACAGCAGATATGATGCAATGTCATTTCCGAGATTAGGTTACAAAAAGACTGTGGCTTCCATCTTGCTATCTCCCTCTCCAGTGTTTGGCTTGTATGCTGACATAAAGTAAATAGATAGTTAGATTAAAATTGGGTTGGGGTTTTTCAAGGCAATTATGATAGAGGAAGAGAAGTGTGTATGACTTAAAGGGGTTTGTAATGGAGTAGTTATATTGGTGGTCTCTAGACTCTAAGCTGGGTCAGAATAGAAGTGAGGGCATGACATGTGTGAAGAAAAGAGAAGAAATAGTAGGACAAAAGATTAGAAACTCAGTGGGTTGAGGAATTGGGGGAATGCCAGAATAACTGAGGAGGAAGGATAGAGGTAATGGGTAGAGAGAAGAATTCTCCTTCAAATAGAGTTTTCAAAACTTGTATTGGTGAATGTAATGTCTACAGTACAAATTTAAGAGTAAGTGGCTCAGACACAGTGAAGGAAACTATGGAAAGAAACTAACAGTGTAGAATGAATCACTGAGGTCGGTGTGGAAATCATCCAGCATTTAGACAGACATATAGTCAGGATGACAGTAAGACAGATGCCAGTATCATCAATGTGTAATTAGATGTGACTGGCAAATTGGTAGAAACAGGAGCAAGAAGGGGCTGTAAGTCAATGACATACATTTAAGAAGCTGAAGTTGAAGGAAGATGGAGGAAAAATGCTTTGGAAGCAGCAGTGGGACTCCATCCCTAAACCTTGAAAAGACTGTAGGGGAGGAAGTGTCCTCAGTGGGCCTGGGTGATTGATAAGCATAAGTGGAAGCTGTGGGCAGTTTTGGAGCTATTAAGAAATGGGATTGTATTTTCTTTCATGAGATGGCTGAATGTTAAAGTAAATCAATCCTAATGTGCTGCTGCATCTATAAAATAATACTAATGATTATTTATGATGCTCCGGCTAAATTGCAGAGACTGTGCCAGGAACTTTATCTTTTAAAAAATATTTTAATTCTTACAATAACCTTGAGTTACAGATGAGGAAACTGAAGCTCAGTTGGATTAAGTGACATCCCAAGCGTAGTGGCTTTATACCACGTCAATTTAGCTAATTTGGAAACTCATTTCCAAGAATTCTCTTCCTTGTGTGAATCCAGATTAGGGTTGTTTCAAAGAGAAGTTTGTGCAGGACTTGGAAGGCACAAGTGAGCCAGCAGCCATTGTGCTCTGAAGACTGTTGAAGGGTGTCAAGTACCAGCTTATTGACAGTATCCTGCTCTGCTGGCTCACTCTGGGGGCCTGGGGCCACAGCTGGGCCTGTAGCGTCTCCAACCCTCTCTGGATCACCTTCTTCAGCTTCTCCAGATCCTGTGCCAGGAGTATGTGTGACTCTACCAGATTATCCATGAGAAGACCATCAGATTCATTGGCAGGGCACTTGTATTACATGGTTAGATGCAGTGAGAAGCAGATCAGATTCCAGTTGTGTCTGTGGATTCCAGGTGGTCCTCATGGGTTCCAGTTGTCCTTGCGTCCCCTCTTCAACTCCCTTTTACATCAAGCTTCTCTTTCCAACTGCCCTGCTGGCTGACCTACAGGAACTTCAGGCCAGCACCAGATACAGAGATGGAAGGTTCTGTAACCAGAGTATGGAATCTCTTATTCCATATCACACAGAGTGGGTCTGCTTCCCCAACACCCATATGAGAAACGTAAGCTATCTAAATACAAGCCCTTCTCATTTCTACTCCTCCAGGAAACCTCTTAGGCCTACGAACAAATGGTATTTAATGAAATACCACAAAATCAAAATTTAAAGGCTCACAGATAATAATGGTGGTGCCAAGATTTAGTCACTGTAGACTGGACAGTCCCATTACACGCTTGAAGTTGGAGGTATTGAACAAAAGAGAAGAAAAACTGGGCTGGTTGATGTGAGTTCCTCAGTCATTTTAGGTTTTGTCAGTGAGCAAGAAAGATCAGGAAATCAGGGGAATGTAGAAGGAAAAATGGCAAATTTTGGCAAAGGGAAGGGAGGGAAGGTTATGAGTAAATCTTTCAAGTCATTTGCATGTGCTCAGGAATGAATGTAAAAGAAACACTGTTTTATATATATATATATATATATATAGATATATATATAGATATATATATATATATCTATATATATATATAGATATATATGTAAACATTTTTCAGAAACATGAAAATATAATGGAGCTGCACTTGTTTACAGAGTGACATTGTGAAAAGCCCACTTAAAGTTTGGAAGGGTACATTTTAATTATCCTAAATCTTAATTAAGTATTTAATTACCACTACAGAACATGCTAGCTGTAGAATTCTGAGCTTGTTTCCTCACCTATAAAATGAGGATAATGGTCAAATTTCATAGGGTTTCTGTGAGGACCAATAGACGTGGTATATATGAAAGGGTTTTGTAAGTTATAATGTCCTCTATACAAAAAAAGCATCTTTATCATTACCCACATGAAACAACCATGATTCTCATGAGAACATCCGTTGTTTTTGTCTACCCAGGTGCCTGCCTAGCTCGCCTTTCCTTGAAGAGCTGTTCTCCCCTACTGTGGTGGGTGTGCCCAGTGCCCCCCAATCCTGACTGTGCAATCCACCATGCCCCACACACCTGGCCACAGTGAAGGGTCAGGAATGAGCGTGACATTTTAGCCAGTCCAGATTCTTCTTGAGGGTCTTTTTTCTTTTCTTGCCAAGAGCTATAAGGTTACGTCCTCAGAGACGTTGGTGGCCATACCCCCTGCCATATAGAGGTACTCGTAAGGATAAAGCTGACACTCAGAAAAAAAAGAGAATTGAAAAACAAAATCCTGAAAGAATTTCCATCATCCTGTATGGCCAGCCCCAACCCTGTCCTTTCCATCATTTTCGTATGTGAACTTTCTATGTGTATATATATACTTATATACTCGTAAGTAAGCATTTGAGTTGCATTTTAGTCACTTTCAACCAAGGGTCTGGCTAATACAGATTCCACAATGAAAATATTTCAAATTTTAAAATGTGGACACAGGAGAACTTACTCATTGTTTCCTTTCCAAGCTATAGAATAGTATTTGGAATAGTGAAAACAAGGAACCCAGATATAGCCCAGGGTGGTTTTCACAGAATGAGAAGCCATCCGTCTTCCAATCATCATCAAATAATAACATTAAATAGCAAGCATTTGTAGAATGCGGTAGAGGAAATAAACCTCTTTAGGAATATTGTTCATAAATATTGAATTCCTTAAAAAGAAAGTTCATAGTTTTGGTCCAGCTATTCTAAACTAATTCTAAACTAATACATATTGTTGTTGCCATAATGTCCTAAGTAAAAAAAGATTGGGTGCATTAAAACCTCCCTGACTTTTTCCAGAATAAATAGTGCCCTTTATACAGTAGAGCTTTAACACGGGCAATTTCTGTCTATAGGTGCCACATATTATGAAGCTCTAGAGTGGGCATAGCCTTAGAGATAACACCTAAAATGAGATAAAGAGATATCATTATACAGATAAAGGAACGGAAACCCCAAAATGTGAAGTAACTTAAACAAGTTCACAGAGTTTGCAGATAAATTAGGTGATGATTCTTTGCTTATAAAATAACTCTTTGCTTTACAAAATAATATACTATATTTTTCATTTTAATTGATGCTTACAGCATAAATTTCCTAACCTGTGACAATGCTAAAAAAACAAAAAAAACAAAACAAACTATTACATTTGTAAAATTTTGATTTATACAAAATTCAGTAAAGCATTTATTGCTCCTGTATATAAATCCAGTTTGGACACAGTACTTAGGATATCAGAAGTTTAGAGTCTTTTTAATGAATTAGTGTTGGGATAGATAAAATGGTTTAGACAGCCAAACCCCAATATCTTGAAGAGGGAGAGACATTTGCCTAATAGAAACATGATATTCCTGTTAAATGTTCTAGGAGTTCTTTTTTTTAAGATTTTATTTTAAAATATAGCTAACATTATATGAGTTTCAGGTGTACACCATAGTTGTTCAACATTTGTATACCTAAAGAAGTGATCACCATAATTCAAACAACCGTCTGACACCGTACTATGCTATCACAGTATCATTGACTGTATTCCCTATGCTGCACATTACATCCCCATGACTTATTTGTTTAATACCTGGAAATTTGAACCTCTTATTCCCCTTCACCTTTTTCCACCCTTTTAAAATTTTTCAATTACAGTTGACATTCAATATTGTTTTATAGTAATTCAGATTACAGCATAGTGGTTAGACATTTATATAATTTAAGAAGTGATCCCTTTGGCTAGTCTAGTACCCACCTGGTACTCTATGTAACTGTTACCATATTATTAATGACATTCACTATGCTTCACTTTACATCCCCATGACTAATTTGTAACTACCAGTTTGTACTTCTTAATTCCTTCACCTTTTTCACCCTCCCAAACCCACTACCATCTATCACCCTGATAAATCTAGTACCCATCTGACACCATACATAGTTATTACAATATTATTGACTATATTCCTTGTGCTATAGCCTACATTGCCATGACTACTGTGTAACAACCAAGTTGTACTTCCCGTTTTATACCCACCCACTCAAATCCCCTCCCATCTGGCAACCATCAAAATGTTCTTTGTATCTATGAATGTTTCTGTTTTGTGTGTTGGTTTATTTTGTTCTTTAGATTTCACATATTAGTGAAATCACATTGCATCTGTCTTTCTCTGTCTGGCATACATTACTCCACACAATACCCTCTACGTCCATCCATGTTGCCACAGATGGCAAGAACCCATTCCCTTCCATGGCCGAGCAATATTCCATTGTATATATGTACCTCCTAATCTTTATCCATTCATCTACAAATGGACATCCAGGCTGCCTACACATCTTGACCATTGTAAACAGTACAGCAATGAACATATGGAAGCACATGTCCCCTTAAAGTAGTGCTTTGGGTTTTTTGGAATAAATACCCAGAAGTGGGTCGTTCTTTGTCTCTTGTTATAGCCTTTGTTTTAAAGTCCATTTTGTCTGGTATAAATATTGTTACCCCTGCATTTTTTCCATTTTCATATTCATGAAATAAATTTTTCCATCCTTTTACTTTCCATCTGTGTGTGTCTTTCAATCTGAAGTGAGTCTCATATAGGCAGCATATGTAAGGGTTTTGTTTCCTTACACAAAAACATTCAGCACCTTATGTTTTTGATCAGAGCTTTTAATCCATTTACATTGGAAGTAAGTGTTGATAGATATGTAGTTATTGCCATTTTATTACTCATTTTAAATTAATTAATTAGTTAATTGTCTTAAGAAGTCCCTTTAAGATTCCTTGTAATACTGGTTTGGTGGTGATGAACTCCTTTAGCTTTTTCTGGTCTGGGAAGCTCTTTATCTGTCCTTCGATTTTAAATGATAGCCTTGCTGGGTAGAGTAGTCTTGGTTTTAGATCCCTTGCTTTCATCACGTTGAATATTTTGTGCCAATCCCTTCTGGCCTGCAAGTTTCTGTTGAAAATCAGCTGACAATCTTATGAGAGCTCCCTTATGTTACTAGTTTTAGTTCTCTTGTTGCCGTTAAGATTCTTCTATCTTTGTCTTTAACCTTTCACACTTAATTGTAATGTGTCCAGGTGTGGTCTTGTTTGGATTCATACTGTTTGGGACTCTTCTGTGCTTCTTGGACTTGTATGTCTATTTCCTTCACAATGTTAAGGAAGTTTTCAGTCATTATTTCTTCAAATAGGTTCTCAGTCTCTTGCTTTCTCTCTTCTCCTTCTGATAACCCTGTGATACGAATGTTGTTACATTTGATGTTGTCCCAGAGGTCTCTTAAACTATCCTCATTTATTTTTAGTCTTTTTTTCCTTTTGTTGTTCCAATTGGATGTTTTATGCTAACTTGTCTTCCAAGTTGCTTATTTGATCCTCTGCTTCATCTAATCTGCTGGTGATTCCTTCTAGTGCATTTTTCATTTTAGTGATTGTAATCTTCACTTCTGACTGATTATTTTTTATAGTTTCTATGTCTCTTTTTATGCTTGCTATCTCTTTGTTGACATTTTCACTAAGTTCCTTGAGTATCCTTATTGCAGTGTTTTAAACTCCATCTCTGGAAGTTTGCTTGCCTCCATTCCATTTAGTTCTTTTTCTGGAGTTTTCTCCTGTTCTTTCATTTGGGATGTATTTCTTTGTTTCCTCATTTTGGCTTCCTCTTGTGTATGTTTCTATGTATTACATAGATCTGCTGTATTTCCCAGTCTTACCGGGTGGCCTTATACATGTAATAGGTGCCCTGTGAGGCCCAGTGGCACAGTCTCCCTGGTTACCTGCACTTTGTGCTCCAGGAATGTCCCTTTTGTAGGTTGTGTGTGTGCTCTCCTGTTATAGTTGAGCCTTGATTGCTATTGGCACATCAGTGGGTGGGGTTGACCCTCAGACTGACTGACTGTGGGGTTTGGCCACATCCACAGCTTAGGGGCTGCTGCGCAGGGGGCTTACCCCATGGAGCAGGATTTGCCCCAGTGGGATCTGGTGTCTGTTGAGACCACCCTTTTGATGTGCCACTTGTAGGGCAACTGGGTGGTACTCTGCTGTGGTCTAAAGTCCATCTCCAAGTATATTGGTTCTGGGGCCGCTTAGGAGGGACTCTGGTGCAGGCCCAGGTCAACTCACTGCTTGTGACTGACAAGGGACTACCTGGTGGGAGCTATGAAGTGATCCATGGTTATTCACTGCCTGTGCTAAAGTTGGAGACACATAAGAGAGGACACACTGTGAACCTAGGACAGCTGCCACCACTACCAGGCCTGGAGTAGCTCCACAAAAACCCAGGACACCCCAAGGACTGCTGCCATCTGCCAGCTTCCTTAAGATTCATGCCCTGATAAAGCCTCATGGGGTATGCAAGTTCGGTGAGGCAGAATCTCAGTGAGTCACTAGAGTGGGAAGAGTTGTGGTTACCAGGTTAATGTAGACTCTGGTTTGGTGCCCATGCTGAGCCTGTAGCTACTCAGCAAAAGTCTCAGAGTACCCAGAGACCAGTTGCTGCCCACCTGGGGCCTGTGAACTATGATAGTTTTCCAAGAAAGAGTGCAATATGGGCAGGGCTGGCTGCTCCCGAGAACGTGCCCCTGGTGTTGGGGGAGTTGGGTGGGGCAGGTTGCCAGTGAGTCAGCAGGATGGAGCAGCAGAGCTCACCAGGCCAATCAGATTCAGATTTGGCTGTGGTAGGGGAGAGCTCAATACAGGAAAGATGGCGCTGGCATGCCCGCTGCACGTGCAGAGGAAGACCCCACTTCAGGAAAATGGTGACTGATCTCCAGCCCTCTCCTGAAGCCACACACCTCAGTCTGCCTCCATATGCCTCTGACACCCCTCCCCTCCTAGAGTCACTGTCCCTTCTCCAGGGCCCAGGGTGAGTGCCTGTGAGTGAGTGAGTCTGTGTGTGGGCCATTTAAGAGGATATCTGGGTTTGCCACAGCCTTCCATCCCACCCAGATGGTCAGAATCCCTACTGTTTTTCACAGCCAGATGTTGTGGGGGTTCCTCTTCCTGGTACCAGTACTCTGGGCTGAGGTGTCTGATGTGGCGCTGGGGTCCCTTATTCCTCTGTGGGGAACCTCCCTCCCAATTTTCATCCACCACATGGAGGTTTGGGACTAACCTGTTCGCATCTCCACCCCTCTTATCAGTCTCAATGTGGCTTCTTTTTTATATTCTTAGTTATAAAACTTCTGTTCAGCTAAACTTCAGATGGTTCTCCAGGTTGATGGTTCTGTAATTTAGTTGGAATTTTGATGTGTTCATGAAATGAGACAAGCACAGCATTTACTACTCCACCATCTTGGATTGTTACCTAGGAGTTCTTAAAGCAGTAGATGAATTCCTAATTTCTGTAATTCTTGTATTAGGTAATTTTTAATCATTTCATATTCTACATCACAAATGTTTAACCAGGTTCTCTTCAAGTGCAATTATTTTCATTAATGTAAATTCTCAGGAATTTATTGCAGAGGGATCAAATCTCTAGTGGGTTAAGGATGATGAAAAACATTGGGTCTTCTACTGGATTCAGAACTGTGATTTCTGTATGCTTTCTTTTATCACCTTTTTTCTCCATTGCTTTTCAGAGGACTAAGGTAAGTGTGGGGATAGGGGTGGTGCTAGTCTTAAAAGCTGCCAGTCACAAGGAAGAGATGTCATACTTATGTCAGGATAACCAAAGATAAGAAAACCCAAAAAGGTACTATAGAATGGGAACATTAAAGTCTCACAAGACAAATGTAATGCTTAATAAGCAAATAAAGATGTTAACCTTTGGACTGCAAATTAAAACAGCAGTGAGATACCTGTTTTCACTAATAAAAACAGCAATGACTTACACATGTATGTTCAACACTGACCAGAGTATGGTGAGATAGGCACTCTATCTCTGTTGGCATTATCTAATATAAGTTTGATATTTCTGGAAAGCTACTTAACAGCATACATCAAGAGTCTTTAAAATATTCACACTTTATCCCACTTTTGAGAGCCCCTTCCTCAAGGAAATAGAGATAAGGGCAAAGATTAATATATGACAGATTATTTGGTATTGTTTGTACCAATTAAAAATTGTACACATCATCAATGTGCCAATGAAGAATAGCTAAATGAATTATGGAACAGTCAGAGATTGAATTATTAAATAGTTATTTAAAATGATGTTTCTGAAAATTTTAATAACATGGAGAAATGCTCATGATTTAACACCATGGAGAAAATAGGGCACAAGATAAATGTATTGCAGAAGTGTCCATGAAAGTGAAAGTACCTGCCATTCCCCAAGCTCCATTTTTAGGAACCTACCCTGAGCAGTTGTTTATGCCTAGTGTTACCTTAGCTTGTGATAAGATTGTGGTGTCACATCATTTAACTAGTGCACATTTAACTCTATGACCTCATCAAAAAATAAAATGAGAAAAATAATTTCTAAAATAGTGCTAGTAATGTTACCTGCCTTTCCACTCAATAAACATATACCCCTAGGTAATCACGAGATGGGGATTGTGAATTTGCTGTTCCCTTGAGCAGTTTCAAACTCGAAGGAGCTGTTATAGTGGGGGCATCTTCCCAAAATGAGTGAAACTGTAGTGTATCCATAAAGATACAATTCTATGATATTATCCTTTGCATGTAAACTCTTTATTGTGCTACACTTCCTATCAGAATAGCTCTTGTAAACATCCTCTAAGATCTCTATGTTGCTAAATTCAGTGGGTGATTCTCAGGCTTCATCTTATTACACTTGTCAACAGCACTTGATATATTTATCTCTGCTTCCTTCTAGAAAATTTTCACTGGACTTCAGGGAACACTATTCTCTCTTTCTCCTCATCCTATTCACTTTTTATTCTCTTCTACTGGCCCATTTTCCTCTTTCTTCAATCTGAAAATTGGTATATCTCAGATCTCAGTCTTTGAGCCTCTTTTCAAGCTAGACCCAAGTGATCTCATTGAGTACCATGGTTTTAAATATCAACTATACTTACATGAGACTAATAGGACTAATGGCTTAACTCCTACTTTGTGCCCCATTCTAAGTATATTATATGTACTAATCAATTCTCACAATACCACTATGAGATAATTCCTATTATGTTTCCCATCTTACAAGAAAAACTGAGGAACAGAGAAATTAAATAATTTGCACAGAGTGACAGCCATTCAGGAGTAACTTGAACCCAGGCATTCTGTCTCCAGTTTGCCTGTGCTTAAGCAAGATAATGCCGTACACCATACCACCTGCTCAGTGATTCCCAAGTTATACCTCTATCTGCTATCTTTCCCCTAAAATCCAAGATGTGTACGTTGGACATCTTTGGTCTGATGTTTGAGATGAATTTCAAACTTAATATATCCAAAATTGAATTCTTATTCCCCCAAATCTCTTCTCCCTATAGCCTCCCCTTCAATAAATGGCACCTCCACTACTCCAGTTGCTCGAGCCATCCTTGACTTCTCTCTTTCCTTCATTTCGCACATTCACTCCATAATCAAATACTGTGGACTCTGCCTTTTAAATAAAGCAAGAATCTGACTGTTTTTTTTCTTCACCTTTTCCATAGCTACCACCCAAAAGTACATCAATTTCTCTGACCTGGACTCCCACATTGACTTTCTAATCTAAATTCTACATAAATTGAGACTATACTATGTCCTGAGGGAAATCAGCCCCATTGCCCTGGCCATGACATATTGGTTCAAGGGTCAGTGTCTAAGGCAATGTATAGGTCTACTGTGTGTAAATGGACATTAATAAAGGTTAAACCCCTTTGGCCAATAAGGATGCTCCATATGTGGTATTGGATTACCAAACCAATCAGATGATAACTTTGGGGGATGTATGATAGAAGCTTGTATGCCAACCAGTGCTGAGTTACTTCTCTGGTTCTCTGAGGCCTGTTCTATAAGTCTACTTTGGAAGCATTGGATGCCTGTTTATATGCTAAGAAAAAAATATCTCATGCTACCTCTCATTCCATTGCACACTTGCATAAATGCTCCTTTAAAAACGTAATTCTGTTACAGTGCTTCCTTACTATTTTAAATAGGAAAATGTGCATGGTAAAATGCAGAGGAAAAGAGTGAAAGAAAACAAATCAACACATAACTAGTATTTGACTCCAGGTACTCCTCATATGGGTTTTTGCTTTGTTTTGTTTCAGTTTTTGGTTTTTGCCTCACTTTTCAGATGATATCTTGTTTTAATAATCAAGGGAAAATTTAAAGAAGCAGATATAAGAGGGATTGTGGCAAGGGCACTTTCATATTAAAAAAGGAAGGGATCAAGATAATTATAAAGGACATTATTATTTATTCACTACTATTATTTTTAAAATTCACTCATCCTTCTACACACAATACTTGAATCCTCCAAGCAAACATGTCAGAACCAGCCTCGTCCTGACCTCTTCTATTTTCGCCATACTTCTTCACTCCAAACACTGGTTAATTCCAGACCTGAGTTCAATTTATAGAATACGTAAGAATTTACAAAAAGTAAAGAAAGTATCACAAGAGAATTTCTATACAAAAAGCAAAATTTTTAATTGGATATTAAAATGATCACTTGAGTCCATAGGCCAAATCCAATACAATTCCTTCCTTACAAGCTATGTCTCCTTTTACCTGGAGTCAGTCTGGTGGCAGGCTGTATCTTACTTCCTACAACGGAACTTTTTACTCTGATTTCCCTATTGGAAGTCCAGGACCCCAACCTTCACTGGGGCCTAATAAGTGGGGAAGAAAATCACTTATTCCTCATCCTCAATCTCAAGCCCTTCTTCCAAGAAATAGCATAATAATCTGTCCAGATATGAGAAACCTCAAGAAAGCCAGTTTCACATTAGTATTCTGAGATATTTAGCTCCCACATTGCTTAAAATTCCACACTGAAATAAGATTTTTGGCTTTACCTTTGCAAAAGATAAATATTTTTCCTAACACAGAAAATAGCCCTTCTCAAAAGTGAATCAGGAAACAGCTGGCAGCTTTAAAATAGCAACTTGAACTGACAGAGCCATCAAGATTTCAAAAATATTGACTCAATATTTTTGGTGGGCCACGAATATGGTTCTAAATCTTCTTGAAACCTCTGTAGAGGGAAACATGATTCACTTTGTGTTTCAAAGTGTCCATAAGATAAAAATAAACTCTCCCTGTGGCTATCAGGGAGAGAGAGAGAGATAACTGTGTAATGTGATGAAAACATCTTTCATAATAGCCATATAGTTAACATAGCGACAAGCTTTATGAGGCTGTTTCTTATAATGACCCTCACTCTCAATTGTAGGTGTCATCATTCAATAGAAGCAATTCTATGGAAAGCCAACTTAAAGTGGGTTAAGAGCATTAGATTGCTGTTTATCTGACTTAATCAGGTAGGTTTTAAAAAATTCAACAAGAGGTTTTTGACCTGAAGTTCATAGCCCTCATGGATGGCTTTTAAGAGTTCTATGAATTGACAGACACACACACACACACACACACACACACACACACACACTCATTTTTTTTTACTTCAATTTATTACTTTCACAATGGTCTTTGATAAGAACATACATTTTAATGTCTATTTATAATGAGATATTGTTTCATTCTAAATAAATGTGGGTTGGCATGGGATATTATTGTATATGCTCAGAATCTTAGAGCATGGAATGATGTCTCAGGATTTCCTATTGCACATGTTCTGACATTTAGGTTAGGGACATCTTTCTATGTTTATGGGCACTCTGGGTTAAATTGGAAAAGGTTCAAGAAAAGGTAGTATAATAATACTAACGTGACCTTTGATTTGGCATTCATAATCAAATTTTCTGGAGCTAATAATGCTAAAGGAAAACATTCATTAGCCAGACAGTGAGGATTCTCTTTCTCTCTTTCTTTCTTTCTCTCTCTCTCTCTCTCTCTCTCTCTCTCTCTCTCTCTTTCTTTCTTTCTTTCTTTCTTTCTTTCTTTCTTTCTTTCTTTCTTTTTTTAGAGAAAAAGACTTGAGATTCCAATAAATCTTGAAATTTTCCCAAATACAAACCTAGTTTTGAAACATCTCAAAACCTTGTTTGGAAGCATTAGCACATTACCTAGCATAACTGGAGAAGCTTGGTTAATCCATGTCCCTTGGAAACAGTCATGCTAGTGTGTGACTTGAAACAGAGAAAGAAATCTGAAGCAGTGTTATTCAAGTGACATTATCTACCTCCAAATTTTTCTCATATTTTTAAGCATATCATAGAAAAATTGGCAACTATTCATCCTTTCCTTTCAATATGCAACTGGATGAAACCTGCATTCCACCAACTTATTTTTAGCCTCTGGGTGCCGGCCTGTACTTCAAAGAGGAATTCGTCTTTCCTGAGCCCTGTTTTGAAACTTCAAAGGCCCTCACTGTCTTCAAAATGATGACAAGATTCTTTGCCAAAAAAAGTTCCTCATGGGATAATCTTGATATTCTGGACACAGATGGAGCCCTCGCAGGACTGGGTAACACATCTGGTTTCTGCTTTGATGAACAAAGAGACTCTGCCTGTCATCATGACTCATCGGTGTCCTCATCAGCATACATTTCACTCAGAGACGCTGCCAACAGACTTGAAAGTTTTGTCATCATCTACTTAAAGTAAGTCCTCAGTTTCACCAGACCCAGGGCCTTTGCTCACCTCATTTTTAAAATGATTTTGTTAAGAAATGATGGCTTTCTACTAAACAGAAGTTCACTGGTTTTCTTAAAGACAAGTCTTGAAAGGCTTGATTGAAGTGTCAGGGGGAAGTTTAAGCTTCTTGACAGAGAAAAGGAAAGCCTGCTCAGTATACTATGACAGCAAGGTATTCATTCGTGATTCATTCATGATTTGATCTTCTCAGCAATACTTTTGGCCATAGGTGAGAGGAAAATCTTTCCATTCAAGACTTTAGAGTCACCATTATGGATGCTGGTAAAAATAAAGGAACACAACAAAACTATTTCAGCCAAGCTATAATTTCTTTTTCCATTCTGGAAGATAAAATCTGAACATAGAAAACTAAGCTAACTTTTTAAAACTAGAGGAAGTACTTTTGTAAACAGAGGAGAGAGGCTAGATAAAGCTTTTAAGAGTGAGGTATAGGCAGAAATCTGAAGACACAACCCAACGTCAGAGAAAAATATTATTAAAATAAAAAATTGGAAAGCTTTTGGGCCAAAGTCATACATATTCATGACTATTCCACCATTTCCACTTCTCATACAGGTTATTAATAAGCTCCTTGATCCTGACATAAACCTTGAGAATTAAATTCTACTTTTAATTTTCTTTACAGTTTTGGACATTTTTTTAAAGTAAGTATTCAATTATATTTATATGAAACATGAAAATGACAGATATAATTCTTGATCCCCGCTCCTTTCAGAGCAGGGGACAATCGCCTGTCTCATCACTTTCTGGGCAACATTTTTCTATGCTATCTATGTGAAGCAAATCAATTTCCAGTGCAATAAATTATATTGATTGAAAAATATTGCATGTACACGTTTACAGAATTTTGTCTGGAGTTGGAATGCGTAGATTTTGGCAAAAGTTCAAAGCAGTCCATGACTCCAAAATGTTTTAGAACTGCTGACCTAGAGAATCAGTTGCGCTAGTTATCCCTAAGGCAGGTAGTAAATTGTCTGTGAGCTGGGACTTTGATGGATATTAGGAGGTGGTGATTTTGAGTACTGGACAAATACCAGGAGTTCAGTCAGACCATTTTGCCATTGGAGCGTTGTACCATATGCTTTATCTCTCAGCATTACTAGGGTAGAATTAAAATCTTCATAATAGAACTGAATTGCCTCTAAGAATGTGTACCTAAAACAAGTCCATCCAACCGCCTATCAGGTAAAGATTTTCTTCTGAATGCAATTTGGGCTAGCTTTACTGCCATGACAAATGGGTACCTGAAGCTTCAAAGTTCCACCTCACAAAATACAATAATTTCATCTAAAAAAAATATATGATTTTCCACTAAAAAAAAAAGAGTAAATCTTCTCACAGAGACTGAAACAGAAAATCTAGGAACTTCTGTGGAATTAGGGGGGAAATTCTGCTCTCTATGGCCTGTTGAGTTTGTCTACATTGAAAGTTAACACTTGGAAGTTCTTAACACTGGGATGTAAAACTGTGGTCAAGCTCAAAGGAAGGAAAGTGAAATTCAGGGAAAGGTTGAGTTTTCTATTGTAAATGGAGGTTCACTCTGCGTAATATGCTAGATGAGTGCTGCTGGTACCAGTGCAAAAATAATGCAGGAAAAGATTTAGAGGGCTTACTGGGTGCTGAGAGCGATGTGTATATTATTTCATCAGTGCCCACTTCTTAGTAGTGCACAGCTAATTCATTCCACCATCGAAGCCTTTCCCACTAAGACCATACTACTTCTTGAGGCTTTCTGATTTCAAACAAGTTGGTTTTTAATGATTATGCTTATTACTCTAAAGCTCTGACTCCTTTCAAGCCTTTGAGTTATTCATCAGAGGGGTCTTCTCCCTGTACAGCAGTCTCTGGAGTAGGAGCCCAGGCATCTCCAAAGCTAAGTACCTGCTGGGCTCTCCAAACAGTTCCTGTTCCTATATTCCCCAGAGTTATGATCTGCCTTCCTGTTACCAAATAATGAGCCACTCTAGTGTCCTTTGTGACCACACTTTCCCAGCCACCAGGTTCAACAACAGCCTGACTCCCACGGAACCACATCTGCCACCACCTTAACATTAGCTCAGTAAGACTGACTTTGGACTTCTCAACCCCAGAACTATCAGAGGATAAGTTTATGTTGTTTTAAGCTACTGTGTTTGTGGTGATTTATTATAAGAGCAATGGGAAAATAATACAATTGTTAAAATGGCAATTCTTCCCTAATTGATATCTAGATGTAACAAAATCCCAACATAATTTTTTTAGAAACTGGCGAGATGATCCTAAAATTTACATGGAAATTCAAAGGTCCAAGAATACACTGAAAATGGCTCAGGGAATTTTGGGGGGTGATGGATATGTGTGAAACTGGATTTTGGTGATAGCTGCACAACTTTAAAAATTATTGACTTGTACAGGCATTTATACAATCTCGGGAGCATTCTTATAAAGGATTGAGAACCAGGCCCTTACTTAGAAACATAGCCCTATATCATAGCATTGGTCCTATAAGAAAAGGAGGTTTTATTCTTATGATTTAGACTTCAGGCTTCCTCTCTGGGAAAAGAACCTGCTGGGAATGTGTTAACTTTTTAAATTTGTTCGCATATATCAGCTTTTTTTTTTTTTTTCACAACATCCCTTTAAGAACTTTCTATATCTAAATCCACTATAGAAAAATTCGCTTTAAATATCCTTTATTGTTGATGAAATATGATCTTAATGTTTTGGTGTTCACAGTTTAGATAGGTGCCTGCTATATTTGTGTCTTCTCAGAGTCATAATATTCCAGACATAGAAGGATAAAGATGTTTCTTTGTTATTTGACAGAAAATCTATCCCCTTAAACCAGATACATTTCACACATGGCCAACAGACATATGAAAAAATTCTCAACCTCACTAATCATTAGGGAAATGCAAATAAAAACCACAATGAGATACCACCTCACTCTGCAGAATGGCTAGCATCAATAAATCAACGAACAACAAGTGCTGCTGAGGATGTGGAGAAAAGGGAATGCTTGTGCACTGACACCCTTTGCCCAGTTGTCTCAGTGCCCACTTGGTGCCCCCAGGACCCTGCACATTTCTCGGACCTGCTACTTCCCTGGAGATGCAGCTGTCTCTTTACATGTCTGCCTCCGCGACTAGGGTCTGCTTCCTTTTCACACAAAATCTGTGTTTTATTTATCTTTGTATTCCCAGTGCCTCGCATTCTTGTCACTCCATAAATATAGCCTTTGAATAGCAGCTGGTCAGAATTCAGATTGTTCCAGGTCATAATATATTGAACATCTGGTGTTTAATAAATGTTCCAGTAAAGTAGGGAACACAAGAATGAATGCATCAATTTCTATTGACTGCAAGGAACGTCAAGCGTGTCACAATTTAATAAATAAGAGACAATTTTTTGTGGCTAGACGATGTTTACTTTTTTAAATCACATCTATTTCCCTTCCATTGAAATTTTGTGTAACATATTTAGAAAGTAAATTTTTTAAATATCTGTCTGTAATGCTTATTATATATAATTCTGCTTCTATAGTTCTAAAATATTGATAATAACTAACTCTTGCCTTGAACTATCATAAGTGCTTTACATATAATACTATATATCACTTACACACACTACTTTACATGCACTACTATATATTATATATACATTATACATACATAATGTATATATAGTAGTTTTCCCTTATCAATGGGGGATAAGTTCCAAGCCCCCAGTGGATGCCTGAAATTGCAGGTAGCACCAAACCATATATATATGTATATATGCTATGTTTTTTCCTATACATACATACCTATGATAAAGTTTACTTTATAAGTTAGGCACAGTAAGAGATTAACAACAATAATAACAAAATAATGCAATTATAACAATATACTGTAATAACAGTTATGTGAATGTTCTCTCTCGCTCTCTCTCTCTCTCTCTCTCTGACCCATCTGATTGTCGAGACAGCTACTAAGTGATTAAAGGGCAGGCAGCACATACAACATGGCTACACCAAAACAAAGGGATGATTTATGTCTGGGTGGGATGGAGCCGGATGGTGGGAGATTTCATCACTCTACTCAGAATGGCATGCATTTTTAAAACTGATCATTTGTTTATTTCTTATAAATTGTTAATTTTCCACTTAATATTTTCAGAACAGTTGACTGCGGGTAACTGAAACCTCAGAAAGCAAAACCGCAGCTAAGCCGTGAGGAGGGAAATAATTGTATATGTATTGTTTATACACAATACTTTACCTATACTATTATATATCATTTAATATAACAATATATATTAAATGATATTATATAATATCCACACAAATACTCCCATTTTGCTCATTTTATAGACGAGGAAACAGAAGCCCGGGGAAGTTAAATAACTTACACAGGTCTTTTAACATAGAGCATGATAGAGCCAAAATTTTAACCCACTTGTTTTCTCTCCTGAGTTTTAGCATACAATTTTCAGCAAATCTACAGTTTAAATTCCTTTGTATACACAAAAAGTTTAATGTTATCAAGTTAACTTATATCTGAATTCAGAAAAATCCCTTTGTTCTGCATAATTTAAATAACAATGCAAGGGATGATAACAGTGTTATCCCACACAAGAATTGCAATCACATGGAAGTTGCTGATAGTTGTAAAATTTGAACCGCAGCTTCCCATTGAAAACAAGAAGTCCTGCGACAATCAAATTCAAAACTGGATCAAGCTCTGCAGCCCATCCAGGTGGCGAGCTTCTTCCATTCAACATAGAATGATGAAAAATTAGTCGAGACCCAATGAATTCACCACGTGTTTGTTCAGAGCAAATTACGCCACTTTTTTACTGGTGTGAAGAAAAAAAGGAATTACTCTAAATTCATGGGGCGATTAGGATGGTATACAAATGCCGACGCAAAGTAGCAAAATATGTGTTGTGCTTGGCTTCTGTGTAAGTGTTGAGTTTTCTGACTAACGTGGATAATTCTGTTTATTGATAATGTAGTTGTCATTTTACCTTTCTTACTCTGTACAAGTAATTAAGACAAGTTGCTTTAAGAAAACATATATGTAAGGTTAGTTGTTTTTTTTTTTAATCTGAGAGGCTAAAAGCCAGAGAAAGGAGGGAGAGATTTCTATCAGCAAGCACTGAGAAGATAGGTTAATGCAATTGAGAGTTACATTTAGCCCTGAACTTCTTGGCAGCCAAGGCTAAAAGAGAAACATTATAAATTATGTAGTTCACATTATCTGATAAAAGAATGCAGTTTGGTCTTTGGAACACGTACAATTTTTCCTAACATTAAATTCTAAGAGAAACTTCTCCCAAGGATGTGTAAGTAATGGACAATATTAAATTAACAGATGGATAGTAGTTTTGTAAAAGATGCATAAATTTATACTGTTTCCTACCTTCTGAATCATTTTCTCATGTATTTGTTTGCAACTGGGTAGCATTAGCCCACCACCAATAATCCATTATAATAATTGTATAATGCCAAATATTAGGAAAGCTATTTTTTTCCTACTGAAATATCTCAAAATCATATGAACAGAACCCAAGCCAGATTTGCATTTCCGTTCCAATATTGAATACAAGTGGAAATTTCCGAGCAAGAATTTAGGATGCTATCAGCTCCTCAAGGACAAGGTCTCAGTGATTAGTGAAGTCCCAAGTGCATAAACACATCTTAAACCACAATTATCCAAGAAGCATTGCACTAATGGCTACAAATATACACTATTTTTTAGACTTTGGGATTTCATGGAGGATAATAATGCCTCACCTTTATGGAGACAGATAAAGAGCTTCTGATTTTTCGATTTTATCAAAGAAAGATTTCAGAAAACCCGACCATCTATTATTCCTGTAATTTTAAAAAAGAAGTATATTGACACAAGGAAAGTATGAAGGGCATAACTCCAAAATAAAGGACAGTCCTCTAATTTGATTATGTCCGCTTTTCAAAACCCTGGCTACATAATCCTTATTTTTTTCCTCTTTGCTGCAGACTGCTGACAGCAACCATATATCTCTTTCCCAAACTTCCTTGTCACCAGTATTCCAATCCTGTTCAATATCTTCTATTGACAAAACTTTAGTGTCAGTTGTCAAGGGAAAAAATATATTTAAAGAATGCATATCCAATTTCACAAAGCAAGCAAAAAGAGTGAATTCAGAACTAAGAGGCAATAAATTGGTCACTGGCATACCCTCCTACATGTCATACTACATACAATACATATAAGCCCCCCCCTTCACCTATGCACATGAACACACCAGGTACGGTCCTGCCTCAAGGGCTTTGCCTTGCTCTCTTTTACCTGGAATGCTCTTTCCCCAAGTATCTAGATGACTGCCCCTCATCTCCTTTCCTCAAATTCCATCCTCTCCCTGATGGTGGCCCTGGCTACCCCAATACCCCATCACCCTTCTCTGCCTTGTCTTACTCCATAACACTTATTGACATATGTTGCTTTTTTTTCACTTATTTATCTTGCTTGTTATTAGTCTCCTCTCCAGAAAATGACCTCCACAAGAACAGAGATTCTGTTTGTTTTGTTCACCCTTGCATCCTCAGCACTTAGAAAAGTGCCTGTCTCAGAGGACGTACATGATAAATATTTAATGAATGGTCTTCAAAAAACTTCAATGTTTGTGTACATTTAAGTCAAGAATAATGAAAAATACAGTTTCAAAAAATTAAAACATACGTCCATGAAAAGACTTGCATTGGAATGTTGACTGCTTCATTAGCAATAAGAAAAAGACTGTAAACTATCTACCTATTAACAAAAGAATCGATGTATATTGTTATAATGGAATATTACTCATCAATAAAAATGAATTAACTACTGATACACACAGCAACATGGATAATTGTCAAAAACATATGGAGCAAAAGAAGCCAGTTGCAAAGTGTACAGATTATATGATTGCTTTTATATGAAGTTCCATAACTGGTAAAACTAATCTGTGATAATAAAAATAAGAATAGCATTTGCCTAGGAAGAAGCGGAAGGAGTATAAGGGTACTTTCTGGGGTATAGAAATGTCCTGTATGTCAATTGGGGCAAAGTTTACACAGGAGTATACATTTGCCAAAACTAATCGAAAAACATACTTAAAATTTTCATCCTATGTAAATTTTACCTCCGTGAAAAACTCAGTTATAATTTCTTTTCTTAAAGGTTTTTATTAAAGTACAACTAACATGCAATATTATATTAGTTTCAGGTGTACACCTTAGTTATTCACCATTTATATACCTAAAAAAGTGATCACCATGATAAGTCCAGCAACCACGTGACACCGTAACACACTATCACAGTATTATTGACGATATTCCCCATGTTGTACATTACATCCCCATGACTTATTGTTTTATACTTAAAACTTTAAGCCTTTCATTCCCCTTCACTTTTTCCCCACTTTTTAAAATTTTTCAATTACAGTTCACATTCAATATTATTTTATATTAATTTCGGGGGCACAGCATAGTGGTTAGACATTTATATAATTTAAGAAATGACCTCCCTGACTAGTCTACTACCCACCTGGCACTATACATAGTTATTGACTATATCATGTCATTGACTATATTCTCTATTCTTTACTCTATATCCCCATGACTATTTTTTAACTATAATACTAATCTGTACTTCTTAATCCCTTACCCCTTTTCCACCCACACCCCCAAAACCCCTCCCATCTGGCAACCATCAAAAGGTTTTCTGTATCTGTGAGTTTGTTTCTGCTTTGTTTGTTAATTTTGTTCTTAGATTCCACATATAAGTGAAATCACACTGCATATGTCTTTGTCTGATATACTCTACTTAGCACAACACCCTCCAGGTCCATCCAGGCTGCTGCAGATGGCAAAAACCCATTCCCTTTCATGGCCGAGCAATATTCCATTGTACATATGCACTGCCTCTTCTTCATCCATCCATTGGTGGATACCCAGGCTGCCTCCACATCTTGGCCAGTGTAAACAATGCTGCAATGAACATATGGATGACATGTCCCCTTAAAGTAGTATTTTGGGTTTCTTTGAATAAATACCCAGAAGTGGGATTTCTGGGTCCTTATTGTCTCTTCTTATAGCTTTTGTTTTACAGTCTATTTTGTCTGGTATAAGTATTGCTACTCCAGGTTTTACTTTTGTTGTTGTCATTTTTGGTTCCATTTTCATGAAATATTTTTTTCTATCCCTTTACTTTCTGTCTGTGTGTGTGTTTCAATCAGAAGTGAACCTCTGGTAGGCAGCATATGTAAGAGTTTTGTTTTCTCATCAATTCAGCCATCATATGTCTTTTGATTGGAGCATTTAATCTATTTATATTGAAAGCACTTGTTGATAGATATGTAGCTATTGTTGTTTATTACTCATAATTTTGATTTTTTTTTCTGTCTTAAAGAAGTCCCTCTAACATTCCTTGTAATACTGGTTTGGTGGTGATGAACTCCTTTAGTTTTTTCTTGTCTGGGAAGCTCTTTATCTGTCCTTCAATTTTAAATGATAGTCTTGCTAGGTAGAATAGTCTTAGTTTTAGGTCCTTGCTTTTCATCAGCTGAATATTTCATGCCAATCCCTTCTGGCCTACAAAGTTTCTGTTGAGAAATCAACTGACAGTCTTTTGGGAGCCTCCATTATGTTACTAGTTGCCTTTCGCTTGCTGCATTGATTCTCTCTTTGTCTTTAACCTTTGCTATTTTAATTATAATGTGTCTAGGTGTGGTCCTATTTGGGCTCATACTGTTTGGGATTCTGTGCTTCCTGGACCACATGTCTATTTCCTTTGCCAGGTTAGGAAAACTGTCTGTCATTATTTCTTCAAATATGTTCCAAACCTTTGCTTTCTCTCTTTTCCTTCTGGTACCCCTACGATGCAAACATTGTTACACTTCATGTTGTCCCAGAGGTCTCTTAAAATATCTTCATTTTTTTTAAATTCTTTTGTGTTTTTGCTGTTCCAATTGGGTGTTTTCTGCTAACTTGTCTTCCAAATCACTGATTCAATCTTCTACTTTATCTAGTCCGTTGATGATTCCTTCTAGTACATTCTTCATCTCAATTACTGTATTCTTCACTTCTGACTGGTTCTTTTCTATGTTCTTATTTGTGCTTGCTATCTCTTTGTTGACATTCTCACTAAGTTCCTTAAGCATCCTTATAAGCAGTGTTTTGAACTCCATCTCTGGTAGGTTGCTTGGCTCTATTCCATTTAGTTCTTTTTGTGGAGATTTCTCCTGTTCTTCTATTTTGGATGTATTTCTTTGTTTCCTCATTTTGGCTGCCTCTCTGTGTTTTCGTCTATGTATTAGGTAGATCAGCTATGTCTCCCAGTCTTGCCTTGGTGTCTTATGTAGTAGGTGTCATGTGGGGCCCAGTAGCACAGCCTCCCTGGTCACCTGAGCTGGGTGCTCCAGGAATGTCCCTTGTGTATGTTGTATGTACCCTCCAGTTACAGTTGAGCCTTGATTGCTATTGGCACACCAGTAGGTAGGATAGATCCTCAGGCTGACTGGCTGTGGGGTTTGGCCACCTCCACAGCTTACAGGCTGCTTTGCAGGGGACTTAGCCCACTGAATGTGATTCACCCCAGTGGGTTCTAGTGCCTGTTGAGACCACCCTTTGGGTGTGCCACTTGTGCGGCTAATTGGGTGGTATTCTGCTGTGATCTGAAGCCAACCTCCAAGGTATGTTGTTTCTGGGAATCTTGGGAGGGTCTCTGCTTCAGGCCCAGGTCAGCCACTGCCTATAACTGTTCGAGGACTACCTGGTAAGAGTACAAAGTGATCCGCTGTTGTTCACTGTCTGTGCTAAACCTGGAGACATGTGGCAAGGGCCATGCTACAAACTGAGTATATCTGCTGCCAGTACAGGGCCTAGGGTAGCTCCACAAAACAAACAAGGCCTGCTGCCACTTGCCAGCTCCTTTAGGGTTCAGCTGCTAATAGAACCTTGTGCACTATGCAAATTGAGTGTGGCAGGGTCTCAGGGAGTCACTAGAGTGGGAAGAGTTGAGGTCACCAGGTTAATGTAAATTCTAATTTGTTGACAGTGCTGAGCCTGGAGCTACTCAGCAAAAGCCTCAGAGCACAAACAGGCCAGTTGCCACCCACTGGGGGCCTGCCAGACTCTAATAGTTTTTCAAGAAAGAGTGCAATGTGGGTAGGGCTGGCTGCTCGAGGAGAAAGTGCCTCCAATGTTGGGAGAGTTGGGTGGGGCGGGGTCCCAGTGAGTCAACAGGACAGAGATACAGAGCTCACCAGGCCAATCAGATTCAGATTTAGCCTACGGGGGTGGGATCAACACAGAAAAGATGGCACCTGCCTACCAGCTACATGGGAGAAGAACCTCACCCAGGGAAAATGTCTTCCAGTCTTCCCCCCCAAAGCCACACACCTCAATCTTCCCCCCAACCCTATATGTCTCCGATACCTCCTGAGTCCCTGTCCCTCTGCCATGGCCCAAGGTGTGTGTCTGCAATCAAGTGAGTCTGTGTGCAGCCTGTTTAAGATGACGTCTAGGTTTCCCACAGCCTTCCGTCCCACCCAGGTGGTTGGAATCTGCATTATTTTTCACAGCCAGATGCTGTTGGGGCTCCTCTTCCCAGCACCAGTACTCTGGGTTGGGGAGCCTGTTGTGGGGGTTTGGGTTCCCTCACTCCTTCTGCAGAAACCTCCATGTCTGAGGTATATCTGTTGATTTACAACCACAGAAAGGTTTGGGGCCCATTCCATGTCTCTGCCTTTCTTACCAGTCTCATCGTGGCTTCCTTATATTTTTAGTCATAGGACTTTTTTTTGGCTAGATTTCAGATGGTTCTCCAGGTTGAGTTTTTATAATTTAGCTGTAATTTTAATGTGTTCAGGGAAGGATGCAGGCAATTTGTTTATCTACATTACCAACTTAGATCTCTTGGATCTCATTTTTTGAAGTCTCATCTTTTAACATCCTAATAAACTGATGTAGCGCTGAACTCACTTTGAAACATTCTAGTCTACACAGCATAACTTGGTCAATCGTTTTGACAGAAGCAGTTACTAAGCCCTTCTTTAACTTACAGCTAGCTTATAACAAGGTTTAAAAGGTTTGTGTATTGAATGATTCCTTTCCTCTGATATAAATTGAAATAGTTAGTAGTTCAACATCAATCAAATGATTCTGAAGACATAGGTTGTGGGCACCCTGTTTAACTTCTAAGTGGTATAGATGTTTTGGGTTACAGCTGGAGTATTCTGTCCATGAGACAAAAATGTGGGATTTCCTCTTTCTACACCAACTGGATTTTGCCTGTTCTGAAACCAGTATACCTAATCCTGCTTTCACATTTCATCAGTGAACTGTGGCAATACTTTGGTAAGACAGTGTGGACAGGTATTGGTATGATCTAAATCCATCCCACCCCTTAAAAAAAAAATACAGCACAAACAAACAGAATCAGCAATGCTGTCTTTCCCATTACGCTAGAATATTTTCAATTTTATGTGTATCATGAGCAAAATGTCTGCTTCTACAATTGCTAACTTTTAATGCACACATTCTTCATTCTAAGTTTAGCAAGGAAGAACAATTACTGTTTGAATGGCATAATTTGGCCCTAAATGGTTTCTTTATTTAAAAATCAATAATGCTGTTTCAGAAGGAAAATAAATATTTGGCATGTTGATGGTTTGAGATTTTTTTCTTGCTACCAGAAGTATTTGTCCCTTTTCTCCCCCTCTGTTTCATGAACCACTGAATAAATTTTAAGACAATATTGTATCTTCCTAATTAAAAATCATTTTTAGAATTCAGTTGGGGGAAATAATAAGCCTATGAATCAAATGTAATTAAGAATGCAATGCCATTTGTAGCACTACAATTGTTCAAAGTGATTTGATTCAAATTTATTTGGGGACATGCTTTAAAAATGCATGCTGTGTTTTTCTTCAAGTTTCAACATAGCTTGTAAGTAGCTCTATTTTATGGTCTAGCAGAGAGAAGTATTTCAGATGGAGGGACAGTGAGAGATACAGTGGTAGAGGAATTTTAAAGGAGACATAAAAAACAATGGACTTGATTTTTCATTCAGACTTCTAAGTGAGAGACATGACAAGGAGACCTTGAACGGTCCTCTCCCCAGGCAGCCAGACTAAAATACATAAATGTGCTTGACATAGCTGGTGACCAGAATTCCTAGATTTAGGCATATGCCAACCATTCCTGTCCTCTGTTTGGCATTTTGTCTCATGGGTCAATACCAAAGTCTCCGGAGTCCCTGTAATGTCCAGTGAGAGAAGAGCAGGAATCCAGAGGCCATTAGGTCTTGGTGACCGCCACACTGCAGAGCTGCTCAGGTTAACCTTTCAGGGCTGCACCAGCCCCAGAGCAGTCGGCTCCTGGGAGGCTCAGTCCATTTCATTCCTTTCTGAAAGATCTTAATATAGTCAAGGGTTGAGGTTCCAAAGGGATGATTTGGGGCCCGACTCTTAGCTGTGTGATTTAAGACAAGTTATTTAACTTTTTCTAATCTTCCTGATTTATAAAATGCAACTACTAATACTTAGTTCACAGTGTTGAAGTGAGAATCGAATGAATTAGTGCATGTCAAAATCCAGCACAATGCCTTCTGACAAGTAAACACATAGAAAGTGTTGCTGTAAAAACTGTATTCATTAATTTAGACCTCAGATTCCTGAGGGGTTCCCAAGAAAACTTAATTTGAGGGGGGCAACAATGGCCTGGCATACCTAAAGCAAAACACAGTGGCAAGAAGATTTCTTTTACCATAAAACCCCATATCTAAGATAGATCATAATAGTGGGCTCTGCTCACCGCAGCCTCAAAGCCTCCACAGCAATCCTGGAGAGGTGACGTGGCACTCTGTTGGAAAACTAGGCTTGTCCATGTCCATCTTAGACCTGCACCCTCATCACCCATCTGTCCCTTCCCCTGGGTGGCCAAGAGTGCCAATTAGGCTAATATTATCCCAGGTCATGTTTATTTACTCTCCCTCTTATATCAAGTTAAAAAATATATATTGATACTGTGGAAAATCCAGGTACAATAAAACTCCAAACTTTAAGTATTATAATAAAAAGGCAAAGAAAAATAATAATTATACCAGAAAACAATAAAGTAAGAAAAAATGTTATGATTTTATGAGAGAGAGAGAGAGGAAAGAAAGAAAAGAGAGAAAGAGAAGAAATGGAGGAAGAAGAAAGGGAGGGGAGGAAGACAGACCTGAGCTTTCTAACAGTCAAGGCAAAATTGGAAAAACTAAAGATTTAAGTTCCATTCTCTGCTTAAAAGGTGTTGACCAAGTCATCAGAGGAGGCAAACATTTTCCTGGCCTCGTGCTCTGAGATTTATTTATCTGGAAATGTCAAAATAAGAAACATTGAGCAACATAATATATGGGCCCTCAATATCAAGTGTGGAGTTATTTTTCTCAATTAAATGGTATTCTGTATTGCTCATATGGCTTTTCTTTGCCCCTACTCAGTCCTCATTAAAAGCAAAAGAGAATATCATAAATGAAACTATAAAGCGAGTGTTGTGGAGAGGTGGTTCAGGTTCATATGGAGATAGTCAAAGAAAGAGCTGGAGTTCAAGGTCTTGCAGGGGATCAAGCTGTTCAAGATGAAGGCAATTAAAATACAGGATAATAGAGAACAGTGCAGTCAAAGAATTGGAAGTGCCATCATTTTGGATGTTGAAATACCTTACCAATTCATGAGCTACATGAGAAAGTTATTAAACGATTTTCTAGGCATTGTGCAGATGGCAGAATCAATAATGGGGAAAGAAGAATAAGAGAGAAAGTGACCTGAAGAAATATATACCGAGTGCTTGCAACATGCCAGGCTGTCTGCTAGATGCTTTTCAACAGTGAATCATTTAAACTTCACAACCACCCAGTATAGTCTTAGAGTCACCAAGTGGTCGAGGCCAGTGTCAAATACATTTGTGCTCCAAACCATGCTCTCTGTGCCCCTTCAAGTGGGTCGTAGAAGTGACCCCTATGGGCTGCCCAGGAGGAGAGTCTCAAGAGAAAGAAGGTAAAGCTAGAAAGAAAGTGGCATAGAGGAACAAGAACTATGCAAACCTTCATACCCTATGAGTTTCGGGTACACAAAGAAAATGTGGTCTCTACAAGAAGAGTTCTACCGGGAAAGTCAGATTTCAGTTTTTATGTAGAGACCAAAAGAACTGGCAAAAAAGTTGAAGGTGAAAAGAGAGGGTAAGTAAAAGAGCAGGGGGAGAGGACAGCATATAGTGTGGGGATTAGCTGGCAGTGGAGGAGGTCCAATAGTGATTGAGAAGGAAAATTGTTGAATTTGTTAAAATAATCCCACCCGGAATGCAAATAGAATGTTGGTAGAGAGCCAGATCTTCTCTGGTCCTGAGCAGCAGACCCTCCCCTCTTTGTAATTCCTCCCTACACCCCCCAACCTTTAGCAAAGCAGCTGGTGCTGGGTTCCCTGCCAACATCCCCTCCCGTCCACATACCCAGTCCCTTAGGCAATGTGTTCTTTTATGACACATGTTCACTTTTTAAAATTCCTTGCACCTGTCCAATCCGTATACTTCAAC
Source organism: Rhinolophus sinicus (assembly GCF_036562045.2). Lineage (NCBI taxonomy): Eukaryota > Metazoa > Chordata > Mammalia > Chiroptera > Rhinolophidae > Rhinolophus > Rhinolophus sinicus. The sequence continues at coordinate 125,501,866 of NC_133754.1, forward strand.
TAGATTTTATCCAGGTTTTAAAATCTGTGAGGAAATATTGAAGGAAGGGATAAGATACGTTTTGCCCAGGCCCCACGTGAATCTAGATATAAGCTCCTCTCATTCATGAATTTACACTCAGAATTCTAGATAAACAACATAATTTCCTATTTTTTTGAAATATTTAATTCACATTATGCTTTGTGAGGGATAAATAAAGCCATCTACCAAACTAAGTGCCTCTACTTCTACTTATAATTGAATCATCATAGGACCATTTGTACATAAAAATAATAAATAATAACCATCATAAAAAAGCAGGCTGGAGTGGTTAAAAATTAATCCCATGCTGCCTTCTCTCATGAAGGACATTGAGGAGAGTTGGGCGGCAAAAGAACAAGCACATGTGGGAATTTTCAGATGAGACTCAGTTTGCAGAGGAAAGGGGATGAGCTGACAGAAATAGTCTACACATGTCTTATACGTGGGTGGTTCCAGAGTTCACAGAACCCTCTGAGGAAGGATGCTTACCCCTCAATAGGAAATTCAAATCGATGCCTTCTCCTCACTTAGCTAATAAGCAGAAGGGGGCTCTCTAGAGCATAGGAAGGAGGAACTATAAAATATCCTATTGCTTTGATTGTAAGACAGCAATTTAATAAGAGCTTTTGGCTTGTTTGTTTCATTTGGGGGAGGGGAAAGGGAAGTAGAAGGGCAGGAAAACAAAGAGATACCACAGTGAACATGCACGTTGAATGTAAACCATATTCCCATTTCTGAAATATCAAAATACGTGAAAATCTGCATCTCAGAATCAAGGAAATATGATAATAAAAGCTAATACCTTTTTAAAAACAGTACTGGTAGGTATTTGCTCTGCCTTCCTAGTTATTTGAATGCCCCTAACAAAAAAATATTTATGTAACTTTTCAGAATAGCATTAGTTTGGCATTCTCAGGAAGAAAGCATCCTGTGAACTTGGAGAGTTTCTAATATGTTCATCCAAGTTATCTTGGGTCTAGAAAAATGACACATTGGGAAGTGGAGGCAAACAGCTTACTTGACTAAAATATTGGACCTGATTAGAGCCTCATATACTAACCTTGCCAAGGTGCATTGTTGGGAGTAGGCAGATAACCCACAAGTGGTACATGCAGTGGTACTGCAGTGGTACATGATTGTCCCTCATCTTGGTGGCTTGGTGACAACTTAGAAATATGAACAATTTGTCCCTGTACTTTAACAGAGTGGAGTAGGGCTGGAAGTGTAGGGAGTGAGTGTGGAGGGAAGTCTTTGTCCAACTTTATTTGTACAGTAGGTCTCTTGATGCCAAGAGAAAAGAGCTGGAAAAGAGAGTGTACAGGGAAGAGGGAACGCTGAGAGAGAGAGAGGAGGGCAAGCAAACTGCTCCCAGAGCTCACACATGGGACTAGAAGATTTCATGGGAACCCACACTCCAAGGTGCTCCACAAGCTGCCCTAATTCTGTCTCTACTTTACTTCTCATTATTCTTCCATCGGTGCCTCAAGTCTCAGGAGATCTTGCCAACTGGGGCTCCCCAAACTTGGTTACACTTGAGTATCCCATTCACTCTAGTACTTCCCTGTCTCTGTGCCTTAACTATGCTGATACGTGCCCATAGGTTGTAAGTCATCAACTATGCCCAGAAACTTTCTTCCCCTCTTTTAATGACCATCTTAAATGCCACCTTTTCCATGAAACCTTTCCTGAGCCTACCTCCTTGCAATCCATCTTTCTTCTTAAACCACTTCTCTCATACTTTGTGTTATGCTTGTTTGTGGCCTTGTCTTATTTTCCCTGGTATAAATTCATTCAGGGCAAGGATTTCATCTTAATAAGTTTCCATCCTCTGAGTATATAGAACAGTCATTCAACGTCACAGTATATGAGTATTTAACAGAAACTAGTTCAATAAAGAGAATGAGAGAGAAACAATTTAAACAATGGTGGTAACTCAGACCTCAGTGGGCACGTGCCTAGAAAGATCCACCAGAACCACTTTCAGAGGGTTTCTGTTTTCCCATGTGCCCCTCATGGGTGAGCTGCTTACCAAGTTAAGTTTAATTCTGGTGTTAAAAAATATAATTTTTTTGGACAACATGGTCCCTGTAAACAAAATAACTACTTCATCTGCTGCTTAATCAAAGAAATGATCTGTTTGAGTACAGAAGACAAAAATCCAACTGCTCTGGATTTATTATAGAGCATGAGTAAGACTGCAACTGCACAATTTTTACTTTCTGTTCTGCATTTAGACCCTACGCCCGATATTAGATGAGTCCCCACTGAATCTCCCCACATACCACCCTATGAGCCTCACTCGTATGCTAATTACTAGTACAGCTAGGGTTCCTTAGATTCAGGGACCCCTTCCCCACCTTAGTCTTGTCGGTTCCTACCTGGCACTTAGTAGGCACTTACTAGTCATTCATAAAATTGTATTTCAGGCAAAGTAAAAGGGAAGACTCTAAAGCCGGACCTGCTATTTTCTACTGCTATAAAAGGTATTATTGAGACAATGAGCAAGATCGATTAGATAAAACAATTCTATTATCTAACAGAATTGAATCAATGTTAATTTTCTGATTGAAAATTGTACTCTGTGTATAAAAATTCTTTATTTTCAGGGAAAACGCACTGAAGTATTTCAGAGGAAAGAAACATCATGCCGGCAACTTTCTCTTAAAGGATTCAAGGGGAAAAAAGTGCGTGCGTGTGTGTGTGTGTGTGTGTGTGTGTGTGTGTGTGTGTGTGTACACAAATGTTAACATTTGGGGAGTCTAGGTGTAGGTATTCAGAAATTCTTTGTACTATTCTTGTAACTTTTAGGTACATCTGAATTTATGTTAAAAAGAAAAAAATGGTGTGAGGAGAGGAGACTCTTTTGGATCGGTGGAGAAGTTTCTGAGGTCCCCAGCCCGCCCTTGCCTTAGCGTCAGTAGGTCAGAGAGATTTTCAATGGCTCTTGCCCAAGTAAGAAGGACACAAAAGCCCAACAACAAGGAAAACCCACTGCAGGCAGCTACAACAGACTTGGAGTATGATCACCCTGGGATTCTGCGAGGTTTCTCACCCAACCACATTTGGGAATCCAGGGCTCCTCCAAGTAAAAATAACCTTCAATTTTCTCAACTTCCTCCTAAGCAGAGAATTCCAGAAGGGCTGAAGGATAGTAACAATAATAATGACAATTATTATTCATTGACAACCTGCCATGGGCAAGGCACTGCGCTTAAAATGTTTCATCCATTTTCAAAATTCCTCCTCATGGAACCCCTAGTACTTAAATACTATTACTTTACCCATGTTACTGCTGAGGTAGCCCACACACTTATAAGGATTAATCCATGCTAACATGTGGTATGTTAGTTCAGGTCCTCCAAGAAGCAGATGCCAAGAGGAGATCAAATGTGGAAGAGAGATTTTTGCAGGAATAAAATATGTATTCTTTTCCCATAAAAGATAAAGGGAAAAGGAGCAGGAGTGGTCAGGTCAGGGTGAGCCATTGGACAGCGATACTGACAAGTCTGATGCCTGGGAAAGAGAGGGAGTAAAGAGGCTTCCAACATGTCAGGTTCCCTAGGCCTTCTTCTCCCCCAGTTCTTGGATTAGGGTTCTGAGGTTTTGACATCAATCAAATAATCTTATCATTTTAATGTGTTAAGAAACTAGAATGTGATTGTACCTGTCCTCTAGCTGGTGAGTACTCTCTTCCATCCTGCAATGTACCATGTTTCCCAGAAAATAAAACCTAGCTGGACCATCAGCTCTAATGCGTCTTTTGGAGCAAAAATTAATACAAGACCCAGTCTTATTTTAATATAATACAAGACCGGGTATAATATAATATAACTAATATAATATAATACCTGGTCCTATATTAATTTTTGCTCCATAAGATGCATTAGAGCTGATGGTCCGGTTAGGTCCTATTTTCGGGGAAACAGGGTAGTTCTTATATATCACAGTCTTATTTTTAAATTCTGAGTTTGTGTTCTTATTTTCCATAGCATATGCAATTACATCGGTTCAGAGATACTGCAAAGTGAGCTGCAGTTCAGCAGTTTACTTAATTAATGAATCAGGCTTGATATCTTTCCTAGCCAATTCCTTGGTACTACACAACATCAATCTTTAATCACAGCCGCATAGATAAGAGTGTGATTTCCAGCAATGATAAGGCTTTAGAACCACATGGAATTACCGGAGGTAACATCTGGCATCAGGAAAACATCAGGCATCATGGAGGGAAATAAGACCAGCATCAGGCATGGGCCCTGAAACAAATGAGTTTTACCCTGAAAGCAATAAGCTCTCGGGCCTTTGTCAAGAATAGATTTTCATAAAAACTCAAGATGTCCATCATTAATTGTGTATTTTTATTCTAAGCCAGTACTTTCTCATCAGGTCTTGTAGCCCTTGAAGGGTCTACAAGTTTATATGAAGGCCAAGCGTTAATGGCATAGATGACATGCCCCTCACACACAGGTCCTGTATTTTACCCAAAAAATGCTGATGCTATGATGATTAATAACATGGGAATATATCTTAAGGCATTGCTAAGCTCAAGCTCAATAGGTTATTATCATTAGGTTATTTTTTAATTCATAGGTACTAAAAGTATAATTTCCAGGATGCAACAATTTGTGATGTTTCTCTGAGTTTCAAAAGGAGCCATGTAGTTTTAACACGGTGCGTACGGATCACGAGAATCTTCGTTTTTTCTGAGCCATGCGTTAAGGACGGATAACGAGAATTTCCAAAGACTGGGCAGAGCAGTGAGAGGCCAAGACAGGGAGGTGAGACGAGTGGCCATAGGGAACCAGCTGTGAAAGTGCCTATGCAGCGGCCCCCAAGGAAGACAATCCGGCCAGGCTCTCGGGAGATTTGGCCACGCATCATCTGGAGCCCATAGTGGGAAGAGGAAAGAAAAAAATATCACACACGGGTGTGTAAAGTGTGCGCATCAAAAAAAGTAAGAAGTGAAACTCGGTACATATGCAATTTTTGCCGTGTCCCACTGCACAAAGGAAGCTGCTTTCTGCAGTATCACACCAGGAGGGATTACTAACATCATAGGTGAGTAAATCCTAAAAAATTCCATAGAAAAATAATAAATGACATAGAAGCATTTACGCTTTAAAGAGAAGAGTGCATTTTAAAGTAGTTTCTTTTAAAAACCTGCCGGAACAGAGGGGTATGAGGGATTTAAACCCCGCCTTACACAACGTGTTAAAAATTGGGAACCTCTGCTGTAGAAATGCTTCCCTGTACCATTAAATATGTTGGACACTGTGTAAAGTCACCCAGTGTCTGTGGGCTGGGGCTTCCTTAAAAGTGATATCACATTCTCAATAGATTATTTTGGGTACTTCCAAATCCACCTTAAAAATGCAAAAAATAATCAATCCTTTTATAATATGCAAAATAAACAGAAATATGGAATATCATCACCGGTGTATTAATTAGTGAAAAATGAAAGAACTGTGTATTTATTTGTGTATTATAGAAGCAGAATCCATATTACAAATTCTATTTGAGCATATTTCATTTGGGGGATCAAACTTGATTTAGTACCAGTCTATTCCACCTCTTTATAAATCTTCACAGTACAATATGAACTGGCAGCCCTCTAAAGGATACAGAAGTGTGGACAGTTAAATTGGTCTTTTTCACAAGTGTATGTAAAGCTCTTCTATGCAGTAATCATTCAGAAACCATCCAGTACCAAAAAAAATTATTTCAAAAATAAGCCAAAGCTATTCAGAGAGCATTTAGGTTTTGAAATAACTAAAAGTACTTTCCCCAAAGTATAAGATCTTAGGAGAATTATTTTTGGTTATTCAGTAGAGACTTTATGCAAACATGAGACTGGGGTCTAAAATGTGCCCACATCTACATTATAATGAAGCTACTGTTTCTCCAAACTATCTATACCAGATGTGAAATTGTTACATTGCTTCTCTTCACAAACTACTTTAAATAATTGCATTCATTCTACAAATATTTATTGAGTGCCTACTATGGGTTTACCCTTATGCTAGATGCCAATGGTACACTGTGGTGTGGCAGAGACAAGTAGATGCCACCAAAAATGTATGCTCCCTCTTCCATTGTTGAGGTGTGCCTGGAAGTGGCTGCCCAGGTAGGTGTTAGACTTTCCAAACCCCCTGACACCTTAGGTTGTCCCAGGTGAGTAGTTCTTACCATCAGAATACTATGTTTGCAAGTGATATATGCCACTTCTGGGTCAAGGTGATTATAAGTGGGCATTTTCTCTATCCTCTCTTTTCCCTACTGGAAGCAGAAGACTCTGAGATCTTAGAGGACAGCAGAGCCACAAGATGGAAAAAGTCTGGGTCCCTGAATAACTATGTGGAGAGAAGCCACTCACCAACCAGGTGAGAATAAGGAGGATTTAACTATGCAAAGAAGGAAAGAAAAGCAGAGGACTCCTAGTAGGAAAGTACACTTATGAGAGACTACGTACCATGTCTCTGTCGATTTCAGTGGCAGGTTACCACAAACCATGGAAGCCATCAGGGCCATCAAAAAAACAAATTCTAATTAAGGTAAAAAGTAGGACAAAAAATAATGGATACTAATATTTGTCATAACATGGTTGTCTTTGGTATTACTTCTATTTCATGGCTCATTACATTGGCTACCATTGTTGTATATATTTCTTTTTGTTTTTACCCAGTGTGATCTTATGAACTAGAAATGTCAATAAATAAAACATTCAAAAGTAAGAATACAAAAAAAACTTAATTGTTTACAAAATGTTCAAAATCTAATAAAGGTATATTAGAAAAAGTTTTAAATTGTTATATCTCCCTTAATTTAGAAGGTATAAAATTAGATATAAAATGCATGGGCTCCAAGGAGTCTATGAATCTTCTGAAACTGCAGGCAAAAGTCTGTGGGTTTGTGTATAGATGAATTTTTCTAGGGAAAGATTCCACAGCAAAAATTTGATTCTATAAGATTAAGAAGTAAATGGATTAGTGTCTAGAAATATTTAAAAGGGGGAGGAAAAAGGAAAAAGAATCAAACACTCCAAATATTGCAAAAAAAAAAAAAAAACACCTAATAAAATAATGACTTTTAAGAGAGCTAGTAATTAGGCAAGACCAGGTCTTAAGGAAATCAGCCCAGAGCCCATCCAATGAATTCAGAATCCTTCCAATTATTATTTCATTAGTATAAGCAACATATCCTCAAAGGCCAGATTTTATTTTCCATAACAGATTGGAAAAGGAAAGAATCAGGATTAGAAAAGTTATGTGCCTTTTTCAGAATCTGGAGGAAAATCCCAAACACCTCCCCAGTTACTATTTTTTTCTCTTAATCATCTGATTATTCCCATAAAATTGAAATGGGTGCCAAGAGAGTTCTTAATCTCAGAATTTAGATCTCTTTTGTATTAGAGCCTGATGTTTGCAGTTATTAATTTAATAGGGAAGTTCTTCCACATTAGCCAAAATCTGCATTTTGTTCTACCTTGAAAAAAGAACATTTCTTTTTATTTATTTTTTTATTAATTTCAGGTGTACAAAACAACATAGTAATCAGACATTTATACACCTCACAAAGTGATAACCCAATACGTCTATTATACATCTGACACTGTACATAGTTATTAGACTATTATTGATGATATTCCCTATGCTGTAATATATATCCCCATGACTATTTTTTAATTATAGTTGACATTAAATATTATTTTGTATTAGTTTCAGCTGTACAGCATAGTTGTTAGACATTTATATAATTCAATAAGTGATCCCCCTGACTAGTCTCACCTGGCACTACACATAGTTATTACAATATTATTGACTATATTCCCTATACTGTACTTTACACCCCCATGACTATTTGTACTTCTTAATCCCTTCACCTTTGGTTTGTTCAATCCCTTACCATTGGTTTGTTCTCTGTATCTATGGGTCTGTTTCTGTTGTGTTTGTTCATTTATTCAGTTAGTTAGATTCACATATAAGTGAAATCATATGGTATTTGTCTTTCTCAGTCTGACTTATCTCACTTAGCATAATACCTGCTAGGCCCATCTATGTAGTCACAAACGGTAACATTTCATTTTTTTTTTATGGCAGAGTAATACTCCATTGTATAAATGTACCACAATTTCTTTATCCAATCATCTATTGATGGGCATTTGGGTTGTTTCCATATCTTGATGTGACGAGTGCAGCAGTGAATAAAGGGGTGCATGTGTATCTTTTCAAATTAGTCTTTTCAATTTCTTCAGATAAATACCCAGGAGTGGTTTTGCTGGAACATAAGGTAGTTCCATTTTTTATTTTTTGAGGAAGTTCCAAACTGTTTGCCATAGTGGCTGCACCGGTTTGGAATCCCACCAACAGTTCACAAGGGCTTCCTGTTCTCTACATCCTGTTTTCCGCATCCTCGCCACTACTTGTTTATTGATTTATTGATGACAGCCATTGTGACAGGAATGAGGTTGTATCTCATTGTGGTTTTTATTTGCATTTCTCTGATGATTAGTGACATTGAGCATCTTTTCATGTGTCTATTGGCCATCTGTGTATCATCTTTGGGGAAGTGTCTATTCAGGTCCTCTGCCCATTTGTTAACTGTGTTGTTTGGTTTTTCTGGTGTTGAGTTGTATGAACTTTTTATACATTTTGGACATTAACCTCAAATAACTCCTATGGACATTTTTAAAAATCAAAGTAATATGTGTACATAATTAGAAAGTAAACAACAGAAGAACATAACAAAAGGTAAAGCATATATTCATTAACTCATTTATTTGCAAATACGGAACTAGTGGTCATGACTGGGCCAGATACGCAATCTTTGGCAGTTGGGACCCCCCTCAGCAAGTCCTCATTGTGGTCTGGATGGAAAAGCCTTCTTAAATAATCTTGAAATGTTCATTTCCTACATTGTATCAGAAAACTCTTCTTCTTAGACTTATTAATCAGTATTCTGAATACAAAGAGTTCTACGGTCAAATACTCTTTATGTAAATGTCATCCATTTCTTTCACGGGATATAAAGTGAGATCACTTACATGCCTTTTAAAAAACAGAATGCATGTATGTCCTTTAAACTTAGCAGAGATGAGAAAAACTATTGCATTAGATTCAAGAACATCTGTGTAATCTGGTAATGCTGACAGTCATGGTGGTTTCATTTCAGGCAACTTCCAGCACAATCTATATTTAACTACAAGGAGTGGCGGCTATTTCTTTTAGGAGCCTGAAATCAGATCTGGAAAGAACCCTAAAAGATTACTTGGTATAACTCCCCATCTATAGGGAGGCCTTGGGGAGCAGTATCCAAATTTATCTACCTGAGTTTCCCCCATAGGGCCTTGCATTTAGAATTTGCTCTATGAATGTTCTCTGAATTGACTGAAAAAACCATGACTGTTCAGAAGGAATGACTTACACCTTAAAGATTTTTCAGGTGGATCGTCATGCTCTTTATCCCCCAAAAATGGTCCTGAGGCTCTGACTCAACACATGAAGAATCATATCACAATGTTGGAACTGGTGTAAAGTAGCCATTACACAAGGGAACTCAAAGTACTTTGCAATGTCACAAGGCAATTATTTTGTTTAACGGAGGTTCCATCCAGAAGACAGAAAGTACAAGAGGAGGTGGGAGGACTGTCTGCAGTTTGAAATGTCAGACTTCCTCCAATTGCAATTAGCATTTGAAAGACTTTCATATCCATTTTGTATTCAAATATACCACCTTTGTAGTTATAGTAACCATTTTATATTCAAATTTGGTTTCAGCTACAAGTCTACCTCAGCCATTGATTTTATTCTCCCTCCAAAGGTACCAGGTTTCTTTCCCTTTTGTTCTTTTTAATGGAATCCACTGCTGCATTTTTTTCTTCTTCTAACATATTGGTGCCCCCTAAAGGATGTTAGAAAAGCTAAATAAAATATGTGAATAAAAAAACTAAGAAGAGTTTCCTGGACTAACAGGAGAGGTTAGGTGATGTTGCTACATTCAGATATATGGCAGGCGTCAAGTTCTTACCTAAATTTCAAACCTATTACCTTCCTTTTGTTTCTTATTAACCATAAAGGTACATACGCCACTTTACTGACTTAAATTCCTGTAATTATGAATGGTCCCATTTGGGTTATAACATTCGGAAATCAGGCCAGCAAGATTGTTTCCAAAAGAGGACAGAATCCAAATGCTAAAAAGACTATAAGTCTTTTTTCTGTTTCTTTTTATTTAGAAAGGGAAATCTCAAATGAGATATAAAGCATTATGTAAAATTAGCATTTTCCCCTATATTTTCTCTTTTCAGGTCTGTTTTGACATCTGATTTTGTGATTGCAGAAATGGATTTTCAAATCCATTCTATTTAGGAACAGGCATCAAAATTCATAGCAGAAAAAAACCTCAGCTTGTCTAGTTCAGAGCCTGGATTTTGCCAGTGAAAACTGAGCCTGCAAAGAAGAGGGACCTACTCAAGGTCATACATCTAGTTAATGGCTCAAGTCCAACTCTGATTCCTCATTTGTGTGTTCTTTCCATGATATGCCCAATCTTCATACCATGCTGATTCCATTAAATGCTTTAAAAACCTTAAATTTAAGGATTTGGGATTTTGCTATGATTTTTCCAGATAATTAAATGTGAAAAATAAAATAATATTCTTTAGTTTGAAATATCCTAACAATTGATAAAAAGCATGTCCTTTCTAATTGCACCTGCTTCAGCATCCAAAACCAGAGTGAAATGAGGAAACAAAGTTTGATTCAATTTTCAGGAGAAAAAATTACTGATTTTTTCATTCATTAGACTCGCATCAATCCATAGTGACATTTTAGAAAAGGTAGTTTATTGAAAAGCTAATAAAGCAGAAGCCTCATGAATCCACACTTGCCCAGGCCCCTTCTTAGGCCCTATACCTAAGTTTTCTTTTTTTGGGGGGAGGGGCCATGAAAGTGTTTGAGCTTCAGGCCACACAAAACTTGGACCTAACAAGGGGAAAGAAAAAAATTGTCAAGCTTACAATTTAGATGCATTTGAAGGCATGTGTTCATCAAGAACTAATCATGGTAACCTAATTTCTTACTCCCCCGCCTTTTTTTCTGGTTACTTATTAGGTTAGTACATCAAGGGACGGAATTCAATATTTACTTGGAACAAATTTTTATTAAGATACTTTTATGTGTCAGGCACTGTTTTGGGGTTTGGAAAGAATACAGTAACACCATACCAGTCCTCACAGAACATAGTACAATGGAATTCACACATATATCTCCATTTTGAGTAAATCTCCTAAGACGTATTTTTGAATAAGATAACGTAACATGCTCTGTATGAGGGCATTTTTGGGTATATTTCTTGTTAGAGGAATGGCCAAATATTAAATTATTCATTAATAAATTCATGTAAAGTTGGACAGCAGTCTCCAAAAGAATGGCACAGGAAATGTCAGTTTACGGCATTGTCTTGTTCAATTATTTTACTAGCAAATTGAATGTAAAACACAAGCATCCTTATTAAATGTATAGATGAAGATGGTAAGTCAATATGATGAATGACAAAGTGAAGACTTGTCAATATTTCCATGATATGTAGGTGCTTTCATGCAAGGCTATTCAATTATTAACACTACTATACCCCTCTGTCTGTTGTGTTGACAGGTATCAAGAATGATATGATAGTATGTGTTCAATCACGATGATAGTTGATCAAATTAATATGTCAGCTTTAATAATTGAAGCATTTCTCTCTTGTAAAATTAAAGTATTGACATCTCTGTTAGAAAATCATTTATTAAAATAAAATCTCCAAACTTCTCAAAATCATTAATATCGATAGACTAAAAGACAAAAACCCATGATCATCTTAATATATGCAAAAAAAAAGCATTTGAAAAAAATCCAACACCTCTTCATGATAAAAACACTCAACACACTAGGAATAGAAAGGAACTTCCACAACCTGATAAAGGCCATCTATGAAAAACCCAAAGGCAGCGTCATAATTAATGACGAAGGATTGAATGCTTTTCCCTTGAGATCAGGAACAAGAGAGTTCTTGCCACTTCTGTTCAACATAATACAATATTGGAGGTTCTAACCAGGGCAACTAGGAAAGAAAATGAAATAAAAGGCATCCTGATTGGAAAAGGAGGAAGTAAAACTCTCTACTGAGAAGTGACATGATCTTGTATATAAGACAGCCTAAGTAATCCACTAAAAAACTATTAGAACAAATAAACAAGTTCAGCAAGTTTGCAGGATGTAAGATAATATACAAAAATTAATCATATTTCTATATATTAGGAATAGACAACCCCAAAATGAAATTAAGAAAATAATTCAACTTATAATGGCTTTGAAAAGAATAAAATACTTAGGATTAAATTTAACAAAAGAGGTATAAAACATGTACTCTGAAAAGCTATAAAACAAAACATTATTGAAAGAAATGAAAGAAGACCTAAATAAATGAAAAGAATTCCCATGTTCACGGATCGAAAGACTTAGCATTGTTAAGATAACAATACTCTACAGATTCAACACAATCCCTATGGAAATCTCAGGAGTTTTCCTTGCAGAAATCTACAACCTGGTCCTACAATTCCTATGGAAATGCAAGGGGCCCAGAGTAACCAAAACCATACTGAAAAATAACACATTCCAAGACTCACACTTTTCTATTATTTCACAACATTAGATGTCCCAGATTATGGTCCATTGTCAATATCATTTCTTTTTCACTACACAAAATTTCATTTTTTCTTCACTAAAAACAATTAAATTGTACATTTTTAAAAGATGAATTTAATGGTATATGAATTATATCTCAATAAAGATCTTTTTAAAACTCCAATTCATTGCAAATATATATATATTTTTCATTTCTCAAATATTTAACTACCCCCTTTCACAATTTCTAATAATGGCAGCTCTAGCACTATAAGCTGCCAATTGAGATGCAAATATTTCTCTAATTTTCATGATTTCGTTTCCCAGCTTTTCAAAATAGTGGGCAATTCTCTGATGTTTATTTGATGAACAGTTTATATTCTAGTAGCAAACATAAAGTTATCAAGAAAACATCTTCAAATGCATCATCCAGAAATGATTAAATATGGTGGCTTAAAACAAAGTTAAAATATCCAGAATTTTTTCCAAATTATGGCTAAAACTTCAGACTTTTTCCCTAACATTACTTTGGCATATCTGTATAAAGTTCAGTAGAGTTTTTTCAATACATTTCACTGAAATCATTTTTCTCTGGTACCACCAACATAAACTTTAATAGCATTTCAGATCTTATTTATGTCAGCTCCTCAATATTTTAAGAAAAAACAACTTCCAACTCGCTTCAAAGTATTGAATTCTTTATTTAAAGGAAAGTAGTATTCCACTATATTTACATAGAGTAAGTGAAGTTTTATCAATAATGATTAAAATTTTACTGTCTTGATTTATATTTCCCAAAAAGTAGTGTTCTCATTTCAGTAGGTAATGTTTTTAACTAGCCAGGACTATAAATATGGATTAATTACAATTATGTGTGTATGTTGACATTATTCTTTTTTTTTTGAAGTTTTATTAAATATTCATGCCTAAAACTGTCCATTTTTTAAAGATTTTCAAGTATCTTCATTTACTTTTTCCAGAAGTTGATGTTTAATTTTTTTCCTTAATGATGATTATAAATTTCCTTTGTTTAAATCATGAGATTTAACAGAAAATGATTCCTAATCTAATAAAATATTTGTGTTTAACATTTTTACCTTTTAACAATATAATTTTTATATCATTTCTTCTTTATACTCCCACAGATCCAAATTATTCCTGTTAATAATATTTAACAAAAATTTTGAGAAACATGTAACTTTGTTGTGCCTTCATTCTAAGGTATTCAACCTTTTGTTATAAATCCTTGCATTTCAAAACTTTAAAATGTACATTTATACAAGAATTACAACACAGTTACTATAAAAGACAAATACAAAACAATTTAGATGGCAATAGCAACTATAATTGTAGGATGAAAATAAACTGGTGATCCTCCCAGAGCACAGAACATGTTGTAAAAACTATTCAACTATCCACACTGCGTACTGGATATTGGCCAAATGGTTGTAGAGCTACAACAATTTCTCAGATGCTGTTGTGACAGGTGGCCATTTATCAAGGGTTATTGAGATGTCCTACAATATTTCACTAGAACTTGTGAATTTATACTTGTGTTATATTCCCTAGCATGTGATGAAGGAGAGGGCAATATTAAGCAGATTTGCAGTGCCGATAAAAGTGGGCTGAAGAGAAATAAATACCAAATGATTACACACAAAACATCTGTGATCCACTACCTTTAACTATGAGCCCCAAAGAGAGATTGAACTGACAGCCAGAAACAAAGACTTCAGTCCTATAACTGCATGGAACTGAATTCTGCCAACTCCTGAATGAGCAGGAAACAGGTTCTCCCTGGAGCCTCCAGAAGAGGTGCCTTGCTGACACCTTGATTTTAGCCAGGCGAGACTATACTGGACTTCTGACCTACAGAACTGTTAGATATCATACGTGTATTGTTTTAAGACACTAAGTTTCTACTAATGTGTTATAGCAGCGACAGAAAACAAATACAGCAGGGGTGCAAGATGGAGCTGAAAATAGGAAACTTGGTGGAAAGTCTTAAAGAGTAATTAGATCTCCAAACACCCTTCCCCATCCTGTGTAGCCAGGAGACACCCAACCCCCACCCTGGCAGAAGACTGGAGGTTGATCCTTTGAAGAAGCTTTACCAGACTAGTGTGAGACTCTGGGCAAACCTGTGTTCAAATGTGGGCGACCTTAAAGTCTATAAATTGAATAATGAAACTCCAACAACCTCTTTCCTTGCTCAACTCCCATATGCTGGCAGCTGATCATAAATACCAGTGACAGAAGCTTGGAGAACTCCCTACAGGGAAATTGATCAGCCCAAGAGAAGTTAATGTAGAGATACTGACAGTTGTGTTTCCTACAATGGAATGGTTGAGTCCCTACTTGATCAGCCTATAGTAAAGCCCTCTTCTTGACAAAGCAGGAGCTTTGAATTAGCATTTTAGCACCTCACTCTTAATTATCAATAAACACCAAAGTATACCAGACATTTTAAAAAGGCCTGTGATATGAAAAATAGGCATGAACAAACAGCAATAAGGAACTTGTAGGAAACTGAAACTTCAGAGAGAAGACAACGTGCAATAAACTATAATAAATATTCTCATTCATTCAAAGATATTTATTGAATACCGACTATACTAGGCACTCATTGTTCTAGGTGTTGAACATAAAGTAATGAACAAAGCAGAAAAATTCCTGGTCTCATGAAGCTTATAGTATTACAGTGGTACCTCGGTTTTCGAACGTAATCCAAGAGTTCTGAAATGTTTGTAAACAGCCAACAGCTAGGCCTCAGGATCTTGCACTCAGCAGAAGCTGTGTGACATGTTCAATTTCTGAGTCATGTTCGAAAACGGAAGCATTTACTTCCGGGTGTACAGCGTTCATAAACCACAATGTTCGTAAACCAAGGTATTACTGTATCTCAAAGCGAGAGAAGAGAAGCTACTAGACCTAAGATACATAAACAGAAAACTATATGTAAAAACAATATGCAAAGCACAAGATAGAGCTTCTAAAAATTAAAAATATGGTAAGCTGAAATGTTTTAACACTAGGAGGATTAAATGATAAAGTTGAAAATCACTCAAGAGATGGAAAATAGAGAAAAAAAAGTCTTAATTAGAGGACCAGCCAAGCAAGGTCAAAATCAAACAATGATATTCCATAAAAGATGGAGCTAATGGACAGAAGAAAATTATTTTTCAAATATATACAAAAATGATCTTCCCAGATGTATATGAGTTTCCAGAACAAAAAATCATTAAAAAGCCACTCCAAGGAACATTATCATGAAGTTTTAGAACAATGTAAATAAAGAGAAGTTTCTAAAATCTTCTGAAAAGATAAACCAGATCCCATCAGAAAGGACCAGGAATCTGAACGGCGTCAGGCTTCTCTACAGCAACCATGGAACATCAAAGACAGGAAAGAAATAAATGCCTTAAAAATACCCAGAGAGCATTTCTAACCTAGAAAATGTACACAATGGCATACTTTCAACAGACTGTGGAGGTAGGATAAAGACATTACAGACACACAAGCATTCAAAAATTCTCCTCCCACGCCCGCTTCTGAGGAAGGTACTGGAGGCTGTGCCTCAATAAACAAGGGAGTAAATAAGAAAGAGAACTTAGGAAATGGGACTATAAACAAAAAACAAGAGGCAAAGGGAATTCCTAGGATGTGAGCCATGCCACAGGCCTAGAAATCGGTGGGTCCAGATGACAGCAGGAAGGCACAGGGTTCCAAGAGTGATGTTTCCTGAGGAGGAAAACATGAAACTGGTGGATCAGCTGATGTGTTTGAAAATACTGAGCAAAAATGTATAGTTCTGTCAGAGAGCTTAGGGTAAATTAGTATACTATATAGCTCAACTGATGATTCTATTTGCATAATTAAAAGGTTATATTAATTATAGGATGTTAATATTAATTTATTAAAAATGGTGACATAACTATATTGAAAGGATGAGGACTTCGGAGCATGAGAGTGTGGGCGATATTGTAAGAGGAAGAAACCCTTTTTTTCCACAATAGGAATTTGATAGCTAATATCCAAATCAGAAAAATCAGGAGATAACAAAACGAGCCAACTACTTGAAAAGATAGTGATAAGTACGGGGGGGGGGGAGGGGAGGCAATAAATAAATAAATCCTAAAACAAATAGCTGAAACCTTTGAAAATGATTCTTCCAGGGACCAGGAAGAAGAAGTTGTGGAGAGAAAAGATTGCTGTCTTTTGGTATAAACCTTGTAGTAATAGCTGGAGTATTTGAAGGGCTCAATATATATTACCTGTCTTCCACCTTGATTCCAAAAAATTGAGAAATAAGCAAAAAGGAGTGGCAGGAAGAAAAGAAACTATCACTATTATTATCAGTAAAGGCTAATTTGGAGAGATGGTGAGCATGAACACAAAACAGACTTATCTACCGGACCCCAGTGTTGAGCCAGGGGAAGACCTCTCCTGTGGTATCAGGACTCCACCACCACACATGCTTACATTGTTTGGAGGGGGAGGGGTATTGCTGAACTGAACAACTTGAGACCCCTGAGCTGGGAAAATGACCAATGAGACATTCATTTCACTTTCATGAATTGAATAAAACTAATGTATTCTCTAATAGCATTCAAAATTGAAGATGAACCAGCACATTCCTGCAAACTTATCCCTCAGTTGAGGCTCAAGGCATACATCTCTTCTTTCCCAATATTTTGAATTTTATTTTATATTGAAATTCTGAGCCAGAGACAGGTAAAGGGAGTATGCAGTTTAAGAAGGAAAGCAAAGGGGCACAATTTTTTTTTGAGCTGTTAGAAAGAAGTGCTCTTGCTTGCCCTCCAAATGATCTGTCCTGACTCTGTGCCTCTTCCCCAGCCTATCTCCTTTACCAGTATTATTTAATCCTTCTTTCCTTGCTGATGTAGCTTTGAGAGACAGAGGGGCACCCTGGAGGTCACTCAGGAAGTGCCTGCAGGAACCAGGAAGACAGCCAGGGTTTTAGACTCCAGGTCCCTTGATGAAATCGATAGATGAGCTCCCTCCCGCGCTTCTCTGCATCTTGCCTTAGCACTCACTGTACCTACCTTGATATTCAGGAGCCCTAAGCTGAGCTGGTGTTGCAAAGAGAAACTCAATTTTTGTGCTTCCTGAGCATTTAAGCCCGGAAAAACTCCTGTTCCTAATGTAAAAATCACAAGCATTCATCATTTCTCATCTCCTAAATAGATTTTTTAAAAAGAAGAAAGAGAAATAATTTTGGTGTGTTGCTTTAAGGGCTGTTGCAAAAACCACTATCAAAAGCAAAGAAGCCTGTACTTGCATCTCTCAACCCCACAAATATGTTTTTTCTGCTTTTATGGTTCTCATTGAATTAGAACTGGGAATTCATTCAAAAATAAAATGAGCCAAATGCAAAAGAAAACACAGACAACCCAGTGTTGGGGGCCTGAGGAGAACATTTTTTAAAGAACACCAGGATTTTATTTTGACATTTACACATGTAATTTTTTAAATAAGCAAAACAGATTCTCTTAGGAAGTAGACAATTACACTAGATGGTAGACCAGCTGGTGGTAGAAAAAGTTCCCAGGAGTTACCTAAGCATGTAATCCCAACAGGAAAAACGCAACTAACTCCTGGTTAGGCGAGGACTGAAAACTTCAGTCATGTACAATGAGGATTAGTAGAAAGAACTTGGCCTTTGGAACCAATGTTGGGTAAAAATGAGAGCTGCTCGATACTTAACTGGACTGAGTCTCAGTTTATTCATCTGTAAAATGGGAATAATAATAGTAATTAAAAGTCATGAAACTGAAGCAATAAGTAAAAATGTCTAGTACATGGTAGGTATATAACATGTTAGTTCCTGGTTTTGATTCCTAAAAAAGGTAGTCATTAGTGCTGACCACCAAATCTTTTCACTCTTCTCCCAGGCACAAAGTGCAACTGCACTCTCTTGCTCCTTGAAGATAAATATGGCCAGGTGATTCGCTTTAGCAAATGAAATTTGAGCAGCAATAATGAGTCACTTCCAAGCTGAAGCTTTAAAAGCAAAGACAAGGTTTGCCGTGCACCTTTCCTTTCTACACAGCAACTGGCAATGTTCCTGATAGCTACCAGCTTGGGGGCAGGAGTGAGGAGGATGATACAGCAAAATTCACAAAGAATGGGTCGGATGAGTGAGAAACGAAAACTTTTGTTGTCTTAAGCGATTGTGATTTCTGAACTCTTTGTTACTGCAGCATAACCTGCACCCTCCTCTTGACTCACTATCCTTTAAGTAACTGCCTTTCCGGCAACTCATTAATTTAATTCCACAGATGTGTGTTGCACAAATTCCAAGCACTGTGCTGGACGCTGGGAAATGCATAATACTGATTCTTACCCTCAAGGAGCTCATGGTAATGGGAAAAGAAGAGGTAAGGGGAAAAGAAGAGTATCATTGTCAGGAATCTTTTAAAACTACCTCCCCTCCCCCAATGACTCTAATATTTAGTGAGAGTCAAGGTTGAGAACTACTGCTTTTGTGCACATCGAATCCTTCGTGGACGAGTATGTCCTGACCGCCTGCAGAAACTGATAACAGAAAAACTAGAGACTATAATAAAAGAGAAAAAAGAGTAGTGTGCTGAGGGGAGAGAATGAAAAAAGAGAATGATAAACTGACAAAGTAAAAACTGAATACTTCATCTTGGCCCTTTGTTGCCTGCAACTTCCTGGCTCAGTTATCTCTTTCCCACCTTCCCCTCATGAAAATTTACTAAAATTTTTGTTTCCTTTACACTGAAAGTCAAGCCAAAAACAATAAAAAATTGCTTATTTTTATTATAACTCTAGAGCCATTTACTTTTTTTAAAAAAATCCCAAAGATGTTAAATAGAAAGCCAAAACTATAAATTTCTAATGGTGGAATTACAGGGCAGTGCCAAATGGGGGTGTCATTTTGGTTGCGGATAAGAGAACCTTCCCCACCCTATCTTAAACCATGTCATCCTATATTTCTGGGTGAAAATGATATTGATACTTAGCAAATTAACAACTAGCATTCCTTTGGCAGTTTTCATTGCTTTTTTCCTGAGGTTTTATTTTATTTCTTACTACTATTATTATTATTTTGTATGGGACATATTCCTTCATTTCTTCATTTTGCTTGACTCTTTGTATTGGTTTTATGCATTAGATAAAACAGCCTCCTCTTGGGGCGGATGGGTGGGCTCAGTTGTTTAGAGAGTGAGCTCTGGGCAATAGGGTTGCCGGTTCCCACGAGCTGCGCCCTCCACAACTAGATTGAAGACAGTGAGCGTGCACCTGAGCTCCAGGGCGACCGGATGGCTCAGTTGGTTGGAGCGTGGGCTCTCAACCACAAGGTTGCTTGTTCGACTTCTGCAAGGGATGGTGGGCTGCACCCCCTGCACCTAAGAATGAACAACAGCAACTGGACTTGGACCTGGGCTGTGCCCTCCACAACTAAGATTGAAAGGACAACAACTTGACTTAGAGCTGATGGGTTCTGGGGAAAACACACTGTTCCCCAATAAAATCCTGGAAATACAAACAAACAAAACAAACAAAACACACCCACCTCTCCCAGTCTTGAAGGAGTGGCCTCATGTAGGAGCTGAAACTTATCATTCGACCCTGCCTTGGCTCTTGGTTGCCTCTCAAACCTAAACCTTTGCAATTGTCCAAATAGCCTAGTTTATTTTTAATGGCTCCTAGGAGTTCAGGATGTGCCAAGACCTGTCAGTCTCCCAAAGGGGAGGATCTCAGCGAGCACCTAGATGCAGGCTAATTGGAAGACAAAAACCTCATGCAGCAGCTTTAGAGTATGCAAATGTACTGTCCTATGGTACTGCAAGCAGAAGCCCCACTGGCCACAGGGCCCCAATCTAGAGGTGTCCTCCAGGGGGCAGTCCCCAAAATTGGGGCTCTAGATGAGTGTATAAACTCGTGTCTGGGAGACACTGGGAAGCTGTAGTGAGACAGAGAGAGAATGCAAACATGGCGTACACCGGGCAGAGTTCCCTGAGAACTCATCCTCTGTTTGTAGGCCCCTAGATGTGTGCCAACCCTGCAGCCTGCCTCTCCGGCCGAAGCTCCAGGACAAGTAAAGAGGCCTCTTCCACAGAAAGACTGGGGTATGTTTCAGTTCACTGTCTGTGCAGTGCCCTGGGGGGTGGCAGCCTGCCAAGAACTGTCTCTCCGTTTGTTTCAGTACCATGGGACTTAAGAATGCAAGGCCCCTAGCCACCAGAGCCATGCAATCAAGGAGCATCCCCTGGGCAGCAGCCATAAAGAATGGGGCACCAAAGGCGTGTAAAAGCCCCCCTTAAGGAGATGCTGGCACTCTGGTGCGCTGCAGAGGGAGAGCGGGAAGATGGTTCCCACCAGCTGGAGGGAGCAGAGGGGGATGGCACCTGCTAGGAAAGGAAAAAGGAAAACCAAAAAAGGAAAAAAGAAAAAGCATAAGCTGAAAGTTTAAGAGAAAAAAGATGGCAGTGTAGGCTGGAGTAAGGCATAGGTAGAGCCAAAGGTGGCACCCACCAGTCTCTGTCCTGAGGCATGCCAGCAGGCCCCCAAACCTGTGTCAATCAGATGCCTGCCCCTCCAGGCAAAGCTCCAAGAAAAGCAAACAGGCCTCTCCCACACAAGCTCCAGGGACCCCTCCATCGGAGCTTCTGCCCTGGGCCCCGAGGCCTGAGTCTTCGTGGGACTTGTTTAAGAGCTGTTTCTCTGATCCTTGTGGGTCTGGGGCATGCAAGCCCGGTTGGTTTTTAAAACTAAATGTTTTGGGGGCTCCTCTCTCAGCTGTAGGTTTTAAGTTGACGGTGCCCAATGTAGGGTTCAAACCCTTAGCTCCTCAAGGAGAAGCTCTGGGTCTTGAATTCCTTTCTGACTGTGTGTTGCTGACGGGGCTTATGGTGATTGTGTCCCAGCCTCTATTACCTGATGCGTAGTTGTTACTCAGACAGTGTTTTGGTGTTTTTCAGAGAACGTTGTGTCTACAGCTGTAGATTTGGTGCTTTGGGGGGACACGTGAGTTTAGGAGATCTTACATTGCCATCTTGAATGGGAGCCCGGTTCCTTTTTCCCTTTGAAAGTTTTATGTTCAAAATGCCTTATTAGCTTAAGTATGACCCCATTCTTTTAAAAATTCATTATTATTTTTTAAAAGGCTCCTCTTCAGAATTACAAAAAGTGCTCAACTTTCTTAACTGGTAATTACCAATGATTCCCATAAATTCTTTGTTCAAGTACAGCATACGAGGACTGACAATTAAGTTCACCAACTCATCCTAGGAAGTGCTACATACCTCATTGTTGAATATCACTACGGTCACCTTCCAAGTACTCCTCTTGGGAAGCTATGCACCAAGGCCAGTGCCTAGTTGACCCTTTAAAGCAATTTTGGAACTCTTTTTCTGGAATGGCCATCAGAGCTGTCATCATATTACCCTTGATGTCCTGAATGTCATCAAAATGTCTTCCTTTCAATATTTCCTTTATCTTCAGGTAAAGAAAGAAATCATTGGAGGCCAGATCAGGTGAATAGGGAGGGTGTTCCAATACAGTCATTTGTTTTCTGGCTAAAAACTCCCTCACAGACAGTGCTGTGTGAGCTGGTGCATTGTCGTGATGCAAGAGCCATGAATTGTTGGCGAAAAGTTAGGTCGTCTACCTTTTTCATGCAGCCTTTTCAGCACTTCCAAATAGCAAACCTGGTTAACTGTTTGTCCAGTTGGTACAAATTCATAATGAATAATCCCTCTGATATAAAAAAAAAAGGTTAGCAACATCATTGCAACAAGTTTCGTGACCTTAGTTGTCAGACCTTGTACAGTTAACAGAAGGGTAAATATGATGCTAATGTTTATACATATGCAGGTATCTAAAAATATATAAATGAAAGAGTTGCCTCTTTAATAATAATTTATCCAGAGAAACCCATTGATTACTTAAATCTCTTAGCAAAGGACTTGGTCAAGGCTACTATTTGATAACTTATCATTGGGTGGTAGTAAATTTTTTTACGAAGCTCCCTTTTTCTTCACGACTCGGTAGTAAAGACTGTGCATCTGGGAGACCTCCAGGTGTTGTTGAATTTGACTGTTTTCATGTTGTATGACGTAGACAAATGACAGGCCATGATTTTCTCCATTGCTATGATGATGGCAGTTTTAGCCTTGTCAACTGTCACGGCGGTTGACCGCCAAGTTCAGCTGCCAGTCTTCAGTCCAATGTGAATCTCACTGAGAATGTTATGAAACTCTGTGTCAAATACTGTTAGTAGCTCACCCAACATTCATTTCCCCTTTCTATATTAGCAAGAAAGAACCCTGATTTTCTAAATGGTGATGAATAACCCCATTAGAATATTATTTATACTCACTTACAGCTAAGCATAACCATGTGACCAAGTTGTGGCCAATGAAATGTAGGGAAGTTTTGACAGTGTCCCTTTCTAAATAAAAAAGCAAAGCCTAGCAAGGCTGTCTGCCTTTCACCATTCATTCCTTCCCTTCTTCTGCCTGGAACACAGATGTGATGCCTAAAAGAGGCAACCATTTTGTGTCTATGAGGATAAAAACCATACATTAAGGAAGACAGATCAAAGGACCTGGGTTGCTTGATGCCATCAGGGAGTGATTGCACAACCCTGGACAGTCTGTGTTCCGACTCCTTTTCACATGAGAAAAATAAACTCTTATTTGGTTAAATCACTAAGGATGAGTTTCTGTTATAAACAGCCATGTATGAACCCCAACTGATACAACCTGCAGACTGACAAGGTCTCCATCTGGGCCTCATTCCCTTTCTCAAGTGGAACCTCAGGATCATCTCTGGGTTTTAGTACGAGTTAGCTGGATAACATCTATAAAGATCCTAGTAGGAGGGATATGATATGGTTATAATATACATTTTAAATATATTACAATCTTTTTCTTTTAAGCAGAACCTTGTATACAAGATCTTCTCCTCCCATGTAACCAGAGGCATCCATTGCATCAGGAAAGATTAGGATTGCTTGACCAAGAAAGCAAAGACAAAGGTAAAGTAAACGTAAAGTCTAATTGGTTACCCTGAGATCCAGTTTATGTAAAAGTGTAGAAAAGGCACAATAAGTGCATGATTGTTTTCTTAAAAAAAAAGAAAAGTTTTAAAATAATGAGTTCATTCCCTCATACCCATCAACAATGACCAATCAATTGAATTGCTTTAGAAGCATTATGAATTTGTAGACATAATCATATTTGATGTATTTGAAACAATTGCAATTATCAATTTTTGATACTAAAATTAACCCATCCTTGCCTAGTGGGAGCCTATTTGAATTGGTTCCTTGGTCTTTTTGACACAATCCTAGTCATTTTTGATACCTTCTTTGCTTTTTGTCAATGTTTACAGATAAAATGATATAATGTCTGGGATTTGCTTTAAAATGATGGCATGGCAAAAAGAGACATTAAATGAAACACAATTGGCCATGAGTTGATAATTGTTCAAGCTGGGTGATGGCCCCAGAGAGGTTCATTGTGGTATTCTCTTACATTTGTATATGTCTGAAATGTTCCAAAATGAAAGGTAAAGATAAAAAACGTTCAGCCTATGATTTCCAAAAGAGGACCTTGAGGTTTACCAACCCCCATATCTCTGAGTCTATGTCTGTTTTGTTTGTTCATTTATTCTGTTCTTTGATTCCACATATAAGTGAGATCATATGATATTTGACTTTCTCCATCTGACTTATTTCCCTTAAAATAATGTTCTCTAGGTCCATCCATGTTGTTGTAAGTGGTAATAGTTCATTCATCTTTATGGCCAAGTTATACTCCATTGTATAAATATACCACAGTTTCTTTGGGGATGGGGGTGAAGGTAAAGGAATTAGAAAGTACAAATTAGTAGTCACAATACAGCCAAGAGGATGTGAAAATTTTTTTCATATCCTCAGTTTGGGGAATATAATCAATAATGTTGTAAAGATTTTGTAGGGGTCAGATGGGCACATGTCTTATTAGGGAGACCACTTCATAGATGGTGTAGATGCCTGACCACTGTGGTGTACACCTGAAGCTGAATAATATTGAATGTTAACTATAATTTTACATATATATATATATATATATATATATATATATATGGTAACGGGATGTGGAGTACAGCATAAGGAATAGAGTCAATGAAATTGTAACAGTTATATATGATATCAGAGGGGTAGTAGATTGGGAGAGAGGGGTTATCACTTTGTGATGGGGTATAAACGTCTAACTATTACATTGTTTTGTACACATAAAACTAATAAAATAATGATAATAATAATAATGATAATTCTTAAAAAACAAAAAAGAGGACCTTGAAATCCATGGCGCTACAATTGCCCTAAATGGCTGGCTCTGATGGGAGGAAAGGAGATTTCTAAGTTCCCAAGACTTCTCTTGACGTATGAAGAGTAAGTGCAGAGGTCTGAGTTTACGGTTTTACTCAGTCAGAGGTAATGATCCACATTCCCCCCAGTCCCAGGAAGGTATGAAAAAACCTGCTCTAAGTGAAAGAAAAACCCCTCTAAGTTAAAAAAACAACAACAAAAAACCCTCTAAGTGGAAAAGAGGAGGTGGGTGGGAAGTAAAGAAAAATGGAAAACCTTTGCTGAAAGCCCCAAAGATTTCTCAGGGTGGGTACCTCTTGGTAGTCTGGGTGGTGGTCACAGGGCTGGGTAAAGGGGCTTCCCTCAGAAACCAGTTTGTCTTGTCTTCTACGGCTTTGTCCCAGATCCTTGCCTCTAATCCCCAACAAGCCTGATTTTCTTGTGGTCAAGGGCCTCTTGATTTTCTTGTGGTCAAGGGCCTCTTGTTTCCCGACGGGGCAGGAAAGAACACTGGGCTGAGTCCAGAGGCCAGCAATGTGAAGCCTGTTTGTGACTCAAAATGACACCGTGTCTTGGGTCTCAGTTTCATCACCCATGAAGTGAAAGGTCAGCCTACAAGTCTAAAGACCCTTCTGTGCCCCAACCATCCAACCTGGAGATACCAGGAACAAACAGCTCTGCAGGCCTTCATGCCTTTTCACCGAATATGTTTTCCACCTTTAAACATTACATCATCTCCTAAAGAAATATGTGACTATTGTCACTTTTTGCAAATAATTGGAGAGGAGGTGCCCAAGAAAGATGACACCGAAGTTGGCAGCACTCTCAGGCTTTGGGAAATCAGGCGCGTCACCGACCTGTACGATTTCTCCTCTCTGTCCTTGCTCTCCTGAAAATACTGACCCGAGTCCCCACTGCGGAGAAATCTCCTAAGAGACGGCTGTCGGCGTCGCCTCTGCGCCCAGGAGGCGTGGAGCAAAGGGCGCGGGAGCTGAGAGCGCTGCGGCCACGCTCCCGGCGCAGAGCCGAGAGGGAGGGGCCGGAGGGGGCCGGGCAGCACCAGAGGCGGCGCGCCGGGCTCGCGGCGGCTCAGTCTGCTCTGGAGCCCAACCCTGGCCGGCGAGAGCGGTGGTGAGCGCAAGCTGGAGCAGGAGCCCGAGCCTCAGAGCCGGGCGGCGAAGGGCCGGAGAAGGCTGTGGACCGAAGCGCGCGTCGCGCTCAGACCCCCGCCGTGTGCGCGTCCTCCTGGCGGATTCCGGTAAGTGCGGGCGGCCGAGCCTCTGCCAGCAGCCAGGCTTGGTGGCTGCTTTGGTCGTTGTCCCCGGATCCTGGGTGCGCGCATCCCGCTGCTGCGCCGCAGGCTCACAGGTGGCTCCGTGGTGGACATGGGTGTCTCAGGCCCCGCAAGGAGTTAGACAACTCTCTCCGTTCCCAGGTGCAGTTTCCGAGCCCCTGCTTCTCCCAACACAATCGCCCTTGCTTCCGGCGTGGGGTGCAGGGCTCGCAGAGGGGCGCTCCCCATGGCCACCCACCCACCCACAAAGGATTCGGGGAGAAGCGGGCCATGCCCCTCCGCTAGTTGCATCCCAGCTCCTGGCTCGCTAATGGGGCGTATGTCCTGTAGTTTTATTTTCCTATTAACCCACCAGGGAAAGTTTGGGACCATAAGAGGCAAAGTTGGGGCGTGGCTGGGGGTACACTTCGCCGGCGGAGGCCGCTGCCATGGAGCGGAGCGGTGGGTCTGCAGGTCGAGCCCGGCTCGGGCTGGAGCTGATAAGTGCACCCCGGGAGTTGAGTCCGTCTCTGCCGGTTGCCCCGGCTCAGCAGTGTGACAATCCCCGGAGAGCTGTGAGTCGCTTAATCGTTCGTGCTAAGTGTGGACAAATGCCGTCCAGTCGGGAATCTCTGTGACTGGTCCGGTTTATCTCGGGAATAAGCAGCATCTCAGCCTGCTTTGACTTGTACTCCTGCTCTGCAAACCTGACCTCCAGCTAATCTCAGTGTTTAACTGGCATGTGTTTCATTAGCTCCTTTTACACCTGAGATGATCTCAGCGAATGTCTGTAAAATGAAATCGTTGATATAGAAGAAAAGAACAAAAACAGTGTTTTAAAAGAAAGTTGAAAAGAGGGACCTTCAGATTGTCAACTGTGGTGTCTGGATAGTTTACCCATTTCCTCTGTGAGATAGAGAATGAAAACTGCTTGGATATCTAACCTTCTAGAAAAGTCAATGTTGAGGCTGTTTGGGACAGATTTTGTGGGCAGAGGTATTGTGAAATAAGTCAGACAGAGAAAGACAAATACCATATGATCTCACTCATATGTGGAATCTAAAGAACTGAATAAACAAACTTGCATATTGTTTATGAAGTACACACTTGGTCTCCTCAAATAGCCTACTTGTTAGGAGTTGTTTGATTTACTAAATTGTCTATTTTAAATGACTAAAGGTTGTTTTTAAAAATGAGCTTCAGATGCAAACAATGTCTAGATGTTTAGGGAAGAGAATTTGTTCATGTCACTACAACATTCTTTTGTAAACTTAAATTTTTCAAGGGCTACTTTTCTGCATAAGGTATAGAAGAAGCTTTTCGTGGAAAATAAGATCCTGAGCTCTTTATGTGTTCAGAAAAAGAGTGCTGCCTCCTCCAGCACTCAACCCTTTCCGAATGATAGATGAAATCAGAAAAGTGTGCCTGCATATAGAATTACATAATTGGACTAAAAGAAAACACAGTGGATAATTGTTGGTTGTCAAGTACGTAGATAGTTCTAAAAGCAGTGGTACCTTTTTAGCATTGGGAGGTTATTTGTTACATGATTTAAGGTGGGATAAACTGATAGGTATACTTACACACATCTACAGCTAATATCGGATTTATCAAAATGTTTGAGTTTGATCGTACATTATCATAAGTGCCTACGAAGTGCCACATCCTACTCTTAGTGCTTCATGTGTTTTAACCCACCCTCAAAGCATCTTTGGTGCTAGGTACTGTAATTGTCCTAATTTTTGAAAAAGGGAAAGTGAGGCACAGAAGAGTTAAGTAAGTTACCCAGTTCCATATGGCTACACGATAGAACTGTATCATAGCTACAAAGTTCTTTTTGTAAAAAAGACATATGATTTTATGATTTACTTATCTTTGTTTTTTTGGTTTTTTTTTAAAGCATCAATGTCAAAAATATTTCCTGTGGAGCATAAGAACCCCTGATTGTGGAAGTGCCTCACAAACACCATTAACTATAAAGTGAGGCCAAGTATGCAAGAACCATCTGGTTGAGTTCACAATTTGAAGACCGCCATATCCACCAGAAGACCCAGGATGCATCTGCACCAAAGCACCACCATCACTTTCTTTGAGAAATGGTGTTCAGATAAGTCACCATCTGGCTGCAAGAGACATTCTAATGTCAGGAAAAAATTAAAGTTAATTCGAATCTTAGGCCTTTTCATGGGCCTGGTAGCCATTAGCACTGTCCCATTTTTAATCAGTGCCTTTTCTGAGACAGAGACCCAGAGCACAGGAAAGGCCAGTGGTGCAAGTGGCCCTAAAGTAGCACATGGTTACCCTCAGAGGACTCTCTTAGATTTAAATGACAAGATTTGGGATTACAGTCCACAGCCACCTCTTTCACAGGAAGACAAAGCTGAGAACAGTACAGATCATCCCCAAGGAGACTACCCAAGAGACATCTTTTCCCTCGAGGAGCGAAGAAAAGGTGCCATCATTCTGCATGTCCTTGGAATGATCTACATGTTCATAGCCTTAGCCATTGTCTGTGACGAGTTCTTTGTTCCTTCTTTGACTGTCATCACTGAAAAACTGGGCATCTCTGATGATGTGGCTGGAGCCACCTTTATGGCAGCGGGGGGCTCGGCCCCAGAACTTTTCACATCTCTCATAGGGGTATTTATTGCTCACAGCAATGTTGGCATCGGCACAATTGTGGGCTCAGCAGTGTTCAATATCCTTTTTGTTATTGGCATGTGTGCTCTGTTTTCTAGAGAAATCTTGAACTTGACATGGTGGCCGCTCTTCCGGGATGTGTCCTTCTACATTGTTGACTTGATCATGCTGATCATCTTTTTCCTGGATAATGTCATCATGTGGTGGGAAAGCTTGCTTCTCTTATCAGCTTATTTTGCCTATGTGATTTTCATGAAATTCAACGTCCAAGTAGAAAAATGGGTGAAGCAAATGATCCACCGCAATAAGGTCGTCAAGGTGACAGCACCAGAGGCCCAAGCAAAGGTTGGTGGTGACGATTGTTTATTTAATGTTCTTCTTGACCGTAGTTCTGAATTATGATGTTTTTGAGATCTGCCATTTATTTAATGTGGTTGTATTTGGGGCAGTAGTGGGTAGTCGGTTGCTTCCTGTGGTGCTCATATAGCCTGGCTAACATGACAGTGGGGAAAAAAAATGTGGGGATAATCTTGTGAATGTCTACTAAGTTCTCAAGCTACTTGCCTCTGAGTAAAACATTTGAAAATATAGGTTACATAAGTATCCCAGAGCAGACTCAGCAAACAAAATAATCTGTCTCTTACTTTCTGAAAGTAGGCATAATGATTTTGTGTGCAATTTAATTTTCATGGGAAAGTGTTTGTGTGCCTAGCAAGTTGCAGGGCTTTTCCTTTTTAAATGGGCATGTAACAATTACCATGACCCGTTTCTTTAAAAATACTTACGGAGAAAAGTTTGTTTATGTCATCAGAGCTACACCTTTAAGTCAGCAGCCTTGGACCCAGCAGGACCGGTCAGTGGAGTGGGTCATGGCCATTCTCCTTGGTCCACATCATAAAGTTTTCTGTCAGTTGGCCAGGAACTGATCACAATCCATTAAAGAGTCATTGGCAAGCACTGCCTCTGTAGCTTGATGGCGCATTTTGCACGCTGTGATAGACATGACCCAAAATATCTTTGCTGTAGAATTTCAGGGAATTTTAATGACAATAGTGGCCTCCTACTACTTCAATGGTGAGAAAATTGGTAAAGAGCTTAAAAGAAATTGATCTTCAAAAATGTAAATTTTAAAAAAAATAATGGATAAGCAACATCAATAACATTTTAGCTTAAGTATAGCAATGCAGTTCTGATTTATCAACACTGGCATGGTACCTCTGAATGTGATTTTAAACAGAAAACCAAAATACATATGCAGACTTTGTACTAGCATCTGGGAAGATTCTCATGTATGCAAAAAACAGATGTTGAGTGGAGGGCGAGACATTTTGTCTAAAATGAAAAGAAAAAATTATGTTAATTTCGTATAATTCCTTTATAGTCAAATTTGATGGCCAACCATCATTTTTGTAACAGTCATGAAATGGAAGCAAAGTGCAGGTAAAAACCCACCAGTAATACTTCTATTTATTACATGCAAAAGAGTACTGTTTTGCATCGTATTTTTTCTAACATGTCACTCAATGTATGTTTGGGTGTTAGAACCTGTAGTACAAAAAACAATCACTTACATGCAAATAGGTATTCAGATGTCATAATTGAGTATATATCCTAGAGGGCATAAAACAGTAATCACTGAAGCTGTCTTCGTGCTCTGATTTTGGAACCAAAAAGATGAGCCCCCAAGCTCTCGCCTCAAGGCTGACAGTTACTTTGAGTGGTTTGCGTTAATAGTCTATGTATTTATTTCAATTAGACTACTGAACCATTGCCAAGGGAAAGGCATGTTTTTTAGAAGCAAGGAAATGATTTGGTATCTTAGTAAATATCCTGGATTCGTGAAGGGTAAAAAGTCTTTTTGAGAACTCAACACTTTTTGTTTTGTTGCCCCACAGTGGAACTTTGTTAACTTAGACACAGGCTCAGCTAAGGTTATGTTGGCAACATTTATAAAAAAGAAATTTGCAAAGCAACCCAATGATGTATTTAAGACTGCAGGGGGATTTTGTATTCTGACTGGGGGACAGGGAGCTGGTTTCATGCATCGGGGAATAAATGTAATTTACAGGCAGTATTTAATCAATCGTAAGTCATTCGTTAAAGTAGCTCTAGCAGGATTTTTACCTACTATATTAGGTGACTGTCATGTCGTTTTTATGGTACTTTAAAAGTCAGCAGTTAGGCTGACATTCCTTAATACTTATTATTCAAATCCATACGTTTGTGCTATATTTAATATTGTGCATATTTTGATTTGGAAATTCTGGATTTATGTAATTAAAATAATGAAGATTATATTCATGACTACTTCTCCTGTTTCTGATTTTCCCACAAAATCTGTTCATTGTATTATTTTCCTTTTAGCACCAAATAGCTTTAATTTATCCCTTTTAATTATTATTATTAATTTCGTATTCAATAACTAGGTTGAACTATAAATATCATGGGGGCAGAATTTTTTGATATCTATGTCTTGTTTGGTATTCCTCACAAATACCAGAACACAGTTATATATTTTCAGGTGGAATGGTGCATAATGATACGTGATTTCCTTCAGGAAATTTTACCTTGTCAGTTGTGCTTTTGAAATATTGCTGAGAAATTTTTTGTCAGCAATTAATCTTTATCATTTGCCTAATTTCAGAATCTTATGGCGGTTTTGCTCCCCAAGCACTGAATATAAGGTGTCCCAAAGCGGGATGGGTCCTTGTGTGTGGCCATCTAATTCTCTGATCTGCAAAGCTGATTTCTCACTGTGTACCCCACCTTTCCTACAGAAGTCAGTGCTTCTGACATCATCGGAATACTCAGGGGAAAAAACCCTCAGCCAAACAGCAGCCCTCAGTGGAGTCTTCATAGAGAGGAAAGTGCTATACATGAATTTAGGAAGCAAAACACTAAGCATGGTTTCATGCAAAGCCACCTTATTGTCCTATTTGCATAATTATGGTGCATGGGAGTTTGGGACAGTGGAAAGAAAATATTTAGATATTCTTCTGTATGTAATCAAATGTTCTTCCTAAAAAAATCAGCTCTGCTGGACTCTAGGCCATGAAATATCTTTGAAACTAACCAGTACTCGCTTCATAGACAGGTTGAAAATCTTAATTTGGTTCCATTATTGACGATGTATATCATGGGGCAACTGTGTAGCCTGGAAAAATGTGAACTGGCATTTTTTTCCCATAAAGTCATAGTTTTTCATCTCATTTAATTGCTCCATCCTGTGTGCATTTTTTAATGTTATTCTTATTTCTTTTAGTGATAATATTATCCTTTTTTAAAAAGTTGTGTGGTGTTATGACATGGTAAAGGTACCCTGTCATGACTCAGTGAAAAAAAGAGTTTTAACTCCATATGTATAATAAGCCCTGTGACTTCAGAGAAGTTACATAAACTCTCTGAGATTATTTCCTAATAAAATCATAATACCTACTTCATAAAGTATGGAAAATTATTAAATGAACAAATGAATGTCAAGTAGTGAACATAGTCCTTGGCAAATGTGGCTGTTCCAAAATAGCTCTCTTCCATTCTTTTTTTTTTCTAACTTATTTTTTTAGTTCCATGTGTACAAAACAGCATAGTGATGAGACATTTATACACTAAATAGTAACCCCAATAAGTCTATTACCCATCTGACACTGTGTATAGTTATTACAATATTATTGACTGTATTCTCTATTCTATACTTTATATCCTCGTGACTATTTTTTTAAATTATAGTTGACATTCAATATTATTTTGTATTAGTTTCCGGTGTATAGCATAGTGGTTAGGCACTTATATATAGTAGTTCTCTTCATTTTATCTTCTGTTATTAAATGAAAAGAGAGTCAGAATAAATTATATCAAATTTGAGAATTTCAAAACATTTCTTAAAGATTGGAATTCACCGCATTAATCATTGAGTAAAGCAGGCCATTGTCTCCCTTAGAGGTAAATAATGTTTGTCATATTATAATATTTCTAAACCCTAGATCCCATACAGTGAATATATGCAGGCCGGATATTATCATAAACTCCAAATGCCTTTGTTGTCCTGAAATTTTATTGTGTACAATTTTGCTTGAAATAAGTAGGCCACTAACTAGGGTTTAGCAAGATCTATGCTAAGAAGAGATATTTGTTATAAGGGTATTTTTATTTAGAAATGAATAGGATTCTTATCTAAAAATTTCTTCATGGCTGGTTAGGAATAAATCTGAATGCTGCAGGACGTAAAGCTGTGGAGTTTCAGGCATCGGCTCATTTTGCTGTGCGCCTGGCCGGTTGCTGAGGTCTGTTGATCTGTTATGGTGTTAGGCTGTCATTGGCCTAGAAAGCAGCTGTCCATGGTATTTAACTTCTTAGACTTGGCACTGTAATCTGACAGCAAGTCAGCCCAGTTCTAATTGCAGGGAATGGTCTAAATAAAGATGCTTAAGGCTGGAGAGTTCAAGAGCAGGCTACTTTGTCATTTAGGTGTGCCTTGCTTTATTCAGTTTGTGTGTTCCTGAAAGTTGTTTGTAAACAGAATTTTTGCAATTCAAATTGTTATAATGTTCGTGAGAAAAATCAGAATTGGAATAATATTATAAATATGCCTCATACAGTGAAGTATTTCTTAAAGGTGCTAACCCATAAATAATTTTATAAACACAAATGTATAGTCGCTAGATTGCCTGGGCACAGAATATGTTATAAAACTCAACTTTTGTTTCCCCTCCAAACCTAGTAAATAAACTAGTAAAATAACTGTACAAACCTCAAGGAAGATAAGGTAAGATCATCCCTTATAATAAATAAGAGGATAGTATTACTTAATAGACTTGGAAACTCTCTGTCCTTCCCAAAAGAAAACTTAGGCATTAAAATTCTTAGCAGACTAGATGCCTGTGAATGTAGTGTGTTTATTTATCTAGGAATACAGCATAGCACTTTTCCTTGTTTTGTTTCCCTCTGCTTATATAAAAAGCAAGCCCTTCAGTTACTGCATGTGATTCAGAGAGTGAGTGGAAGTGTTCGGAGAGACCCAGAAAGCCCAGTGGATTTTAATGCACAGAGTTCAGATTCCCTTGGTTGTTCCCTTGCTACTCTGGTTTCTCCAACAAGAGATG
Organism: Rhinolophus sinicus; assembly: GCF_036562045.2. Classification (NCBI taxonomy): domain Eukaryota; kingdom Metazoa; phylum Chordata; class Mammalia; order Chiroptera; family Rhinolophidae; genus Rhinolophus; species Rhinolophus sinicus. The sequence goes on from NC_133754.1 coordinate 125,535,910, forward strand.
ACCTGAATTTTGTGAACCTTCCTGGAAATGTTGAGAGGAGGAGTTACTCCCGCATACCTTCCTGCCTTCGTCCTCTTCTCCCTCTCTCCTTTGACCTCTTACCCCCCTTCCCCTCCCTTTTCCCCTTTTCTTTCCTTTTTTTTTCAAATGGCAGAGCCACATATTTTATATTTTAACTTTGACAAGAAATGAGATTGTTATCTGAAGCTGCTTTCTGGCTACTGTGGAGGCAAGTACATCTACAGTGTGAATTTGACTGGTTTAGATTTTTTATTCTTTTACTTTGAACCTTCTTTTATGAAGTGAATCTCCAGTAAAGAGAATATACCAGCATTTTGCTTAATTCAGTTTGACAATCATTATGTTTTAACGGGAAACTTTAGTTTATTTACATTGATTGTGATTACTGTTGCATTTGGATTCTTTTCTATCATGCTATTTTATACTTTCTACTTGCTTCAGTCTTCTTGTTTCTTTTCATAATTTTTTTCTGGCCTCTTCTTTGGATTGATATTTCACTAAACCTGTTTTGCCATTAATAGTTTGGAATTTATATACCCTATGTCTATTCTTTTGGTGTTTACCCTAAAAATTTAATGTGTATATTTAATTCAAATAGTATAAAGTTAATATCTTTACACTCCTGCTAAACAATCTAAGACCTTAGAACATTTTAATTCAATCGCCTCTCCCCCCGTTGTATAAGATTTGAAGTCCATGCAAGAATATGGAGAAAAGGGAACCCTCATGTACTGTTGGTGGGACTGAAAAATAGTGCAGCCATTATGGAAAATAGTTTGGAGGTTCCTTAAAAAATTAAAAATAGATCTACCATACAACGCAGCAGTTCCACTGCTGGGTATTTATCCGAAGAAATCCAAAACACTAATTCGAAAAGATATACGTACCCCTATGTTCACTGCAGCACTATTCACAATATCCAAGATATACAACCAACCAAAATGCCCATGAGTAGCTGATTGGATAAAGAAATTGTGGTACATATATACAATGTAGTATTACTCTGCCATAAAAAGTGAAATCTTACATTTGTGACAACATGGATGGACATAGATGGTATTATATTATGCTAAGTGAAATAAGTCAGACAGAGAAAAACAAATATTATACGAGGTCGGACAATTACATTCGCCAACTCATCCTAGAAAAAGTGCTACACACCTCACTGCTGAATATCACTATGGTCACCTTTGAAGTACTCCCCTTGGGAAGCTATGCACCAATGCTAGCGCCTAGTCCACCCTTCAAAGCAATTTTGGAACTCTTTTTCTGGAATGGCCATCAGAACTGTCATCGTATTACCCTTGATGTCCTGAATGTCATCAAAATGTCTTCCTTTCAATATTTCCTTTATCTTCAGGTAAAGAAAGAAGTTATTAGGGGCCAGATGAGGTGAATAGAGAGGGTGTTCCAATACAGTTATTTGTTTACTGGCAAAAAACTCCCTCACAGACAGTGCCGTGTGAGCTGGTGCATTGTCGTGATGTAAGAGCCATGAATTGTTGGTGAAAAGTTCAGATTGTCTAACTTTTTCACGCAGACTTTTTGGCACTTTCAGATAGTAAACTTGGTTAACTGTTTATCCATTTGGTACAAATTCATAATGAATAATCCCTCTGATAATCAAAAAAGGTTAGCAACATCATTGCAACAAGTTCGTGAACTTAATTGTCAGACCTCATATGATCTTATTTATATGTGGAATCTAAAGAACAAAATAAATGAACAAACAAAACAGCAACAGACCGATAGATACAGAGAACAAACTGATGGTTAGCAGATGGGAGGGGGGCTGGGTGAAAAAGATGAAGGGATTAAGAAGTACAAATTTGTAGTTACAAAATAGTCAAGGGGATGGATGTAAAGTACAGAATACAGTCAATAATATTGTAACAACTATGCATAATACCAGGTGGGTAATAGACTAGTCAGCGGGAATCACTTGATAAATTGTATAAATATCTAACCATTACTCTACACACCTGAAACTGATATAAAATAGCATTTGAATTCTGGAAGATACAACTATAATAGAAAAAATTTAAAAAAGGATTTGAAGTCCATGATTTAAGATCTATCTTGATATTTTATAACAGCTTTATTGAGGTATAATCATCACTTCTTTAACCCTACAAATTAGACATTGTCATTATGCCATCAGTATTTTTAGATTTATCCACAATTAAATTTTTTTTTTTTTTTTTAATTGGGGAACAGTGTGTTTCTCCAGGGCCCATCAGCTCCAAGTCGTTGTCCTTCAGTCTAGCCGAGGGTGAAGCTCAGCTCCAAATCCAGTCGCCGTTTTTTTCAATCTTAGTTGTGGGCGGCGCAGCCCACCATCCCATGCGGGAATTGAACTGGCAACCTTGTTGTTAAGAGCTCGCGCTCTAATCAACTGAGCCATCCACATTTTTATCCACATGTGAGATTTATCCACATTTTTAACCAATTTTCCCCTCCTCATTCCTTTTCTCATATCAACTTTTTTTTTTATGGTTTTTTCCCTCTACCAACTTACATTCTTTATAAGTTCCTTTAGAAGAATCCGTTAATAGTAAATGCTCCTGGTTTTCATTTGGTTAGAGATGTATTTCATTTTTGTTCTTGAAAGATAGTTTTGGTGGGTAGAAAATTATTTTTTCATCCCATTTTGAAAATAATATTTCATGGTCTCTGACTTCCCATTTTTGCTGTTGAAAAAACTGCTGTTATTGTAAATATTGCTTCTTGGTAAGAAATGTCTTTTTAACTGTTTTAAGTTGTTTTTTTACTTTGTTTTTGGTGTTCAGCATTTTCCTTATGCTACGTCAGATGTGGTTTTCTCATTTATTTATTCCCTATTTGTGATTCATTAGACTTCCTGAATTTGAGGGTTAGTGCCTTCCACCAATTTTCCCTCTACCTCACTCTTCCTATAATCTCCTAGAATTCTGATTAAATATATGTGGTATCATCTCAACCTATCCTCCATGTGTTTTAACTACTCATCTTTTTTTTTTAATCTGTGTTATTCTTTGTGGTCATTTCTGTATATCTGCCTTCTAGCTTCTAATTTTCTGTTCAATTTTGTCAAATCTGTTCTAAAACTCACTGTTTAGTTTCTAATTTTAATTATCACATTTTTCATTTTTGGAAGTATTTTTTGTAGCTCTTTTTCACATCTTTCTGGTTGATTTTCATTTCTTCTTTTTCTTTCATCATTTAATATCTTCTTTTATTTCTCTAAACATGTTACATATATTTATTTATATTTCATAGTTGGTATTTCTAATGTCAGTATCCTTGCAGGTCTAGTTCTGTTTTTTTATTGATTCTAATTGTATAAGATTGCTTCCTTTCTTACAGTGATTCTTGTTTTAAAACTTTGAACTCATATTCCTTGGAACTTTACCTTTGGAAAGTCATTGAGGTCTGGGTTTTAAGTATATTTCTCCATAGAGGACTATATTTTTCTTTTGTCAAGTGCCTGGGAGCACAACAAACTTGGAACTATTCTAAGCTAAATATATGACTTTTTTCTACCCAGGTAGTGTGATTCAGATTCTAAACACCACATAAGGGAGTCTGTACTTAGAAATTTTTTTTTTATATTAGTTTCAGGTTTACAAAACACCGTAATGATTAGACATTTACACCCCTCACAAAGTGATAACCCCCCTCCCAATCTACTACCCCTCTGACATCATATATAGCTGTTACAATACCATTGACTCTATTCCTTATGCTGTACTTTACATCATATATATGTATATGTATGTATATATGTATATATGTATATATATATAAAATAGTTGACATTCAGTATTGTTCTCCATCAACTTCAGGTGCACAGCACGGTGGTCAGGCATCTACACAATCTATGCAGTGATCCCCCTGGGATCTGTATATTCTCAGAATGTTAAATCAACCTGACCATCATAGTAAAGCTCCCCATCAACAAAAATCCTACCAACAGCAAATTTTGAGTCAAATCAAATCTGAGGCAATTCTGACAGAAAGATATATGGGGCGACTTTAAATTTGCTTTTTAAATAATATTTTTACCAGATACTAAAAGTAATATACTCATTGTACATCAAAAACATAAAACACATCAAAACATAAAACAGAACATTTAAATTAGCCTGTAATCTCTCCATTGTGACATCCAAAAATAACTGCTCATTTTTGCATGTATTCTTCCAGACTTCTCTCTCTCTTTCTCTCTCTCTCTCTCTCTCCCCCCCCTCACGCATGCACACACATACATACATACATAGATACATACATACATATATATTTAAATAAATTGAAATGATGTTGGATATATACAACTTTAAACTTGTATTGAGTATATACCATTTAATTTTTTTTAACTTGGCTTACTATGAGTATTTCCTCATGTCATTAAATGTTCTTCTAAAATGTTATTCACTGTTTAGCATTATCATAGAATAGAAAGTCATTTTCATATTATAAATTTACTGCAATATATCACTACTATAAAAATGCTACAACAAATAGCCTTACACATGAATTTTTCATTTTGGAGAAGCAGAAATTCTGGATTAGAGATTATGAGTTTTTAAAGTTTCTGCTGCCTTGTAATACACCTAGTACTGTTGACTATTGTAATTTTTAATATATTTAATTGTATAGGTGAAACAGCATTTCATTGTTTTAATTTGCATTTCTTTGATTAGTTAGGAAGTTGAATATTGAGAAATATATTTTTTTGAGAATTAAATTTTTCTTTTATAGATTGCCAGTTTCCTATGTTTCCTTTCTGTCATTTAAAAAGTTTGCTGTGACACCTCAAAGGTCCCTAACAAATATATGCTGAGAATCAGTAACTTTAGCTCTCATCCCTCTCCACATTTCCACAGCAAAATAAAGCCAGGAGGTTTTTGCAGTTTTTGTTTTAAAGGATGAATTATTCTGAAGGATTATTCAGAATCCTTGTGGCCGGGATTTGGGAAATGAGGTTTCAGGGATTGGGATGTGCCCCCTACCATGTGATCTTGGAGGGCCATGTATCTACTAAGACCCCTATTTCCTCATCTTGAAAATGGGAGATTTGACGTATGAGGTCAGACAATTAAGTTCGCGAACTTGTCGCAACGATATTACTAACCTTTTTTGCTATCAGAGGGATTATTCATTAGAATTTGTGTCAACTGGACAAACAGTTAACCAAGTTTATTATTTGGAAGTGCTGAAAAGTCTGCGTGAAAAAGACAACCTGAACTTTTCGCCAGCAATTCATGGTTCTTGCATCACGACTATGCACCAGCTCACACGGCACTGTCTTTGAAGGGATTTTTAGCCAGTAAACAAATAACTGTATTGGAACACCCTCCCTACTCTCTTGAGCTGGCCCCCAGTGACTTCTTTCTTTACCCAAATATAAAGGAAATATTGAAAGGAAGACATTTTGATGACATTCAGAACATCAAGGGTAATAGGATGACAGCTCTGATGGCCATTCCAGAAAAAGAGTTCCAAAATTACTTTGAAGGATGGACTAGGTGCTGGTGTCGGTGCATAGCTTCCTAAGGGGAGTACTTCAAAGGTGACCGTAATGCTATTCAGTAATGAGATATGTAGCACTTTTTCTAGGATGAGTTCGCGAACTTAATTGTCAGACCTCATAGATGGCCTGAAAGATTGCTTTCAGCTTGTCATTTCTGTCCCGAGAAGCTCTCATATTTACTATGCAGAGTACTCTAACCATATCAAAGAAAAAACCTAATACATTAACCTAAAACAGAAAACCAGATTCTAATCATACTCATATCACCAAACACTTTTCCTAAACTGGCTTCCATGTAGTGTTTTCACGCAAATGATTTATTGACTTAGCCAAGCAGTAATTCCTGCTTACGCATACTGTGGGAGGTAGCTCTTCCAGACAGACAGAACAACTTGCATGAAAGAAATTCATTTAAAGTTCACAGCAGGACATTAGGCCGCCTCGGCATTTGTGGCTTTTGGCAGTGAAAACCCCACTTGGCAGCTGTGTTTACATCCCTGGACTGCCGGTCTTTCCAGAGTCAAGAGAAGAGAGTGACCTGAACTGGGCTTAATGTACTTAATGTACTTAATACCAGGCCTTTCTTACATTAACATTCTGAAATACCAGGGGTGCCCAAAAAATGTATACACGTGACTTGTATTCACCTTTTGTTATTGTTATATATTGAGTATTACAATTTTAATACAGTTTTTTCCTTTCTTACAACGTGTGTACATTTTTTTGGCTCCCTCGGTAGATCTCATCTCCACCTGCAGGTCAGGAATCTGAGTGTCAGAAAACAAACGATTGCCTAAGGTCCAAAATCTGGGCTACGAAACTCCACTTGAACGTGATTCTGTCTGAGTCCTAAATACACGCTAGTTCTCTTGGGGCTTCTCACTGGGCTATTGGGAGTAAAGACAAAGCAAACCTCCAAATTAGATTAAAATTCCATCGTAGTCTCTGATAAGTCAGTGACTTTCAAATATTTTTTACTGTGACCCTCACTAGGAAATACATTTTACATCCCAAACCAGTATAGTATATACTCACACACATACACACATACTTAGGTACATGTTTACATATATGTATATGCAAAAATAAAATCTAAATATGAGGCACTTTTATATGTCTTATATTTTCTTTCTTTTTTAAAATATTAATTTCAGGTGTACAAAACAGCATAGTGATTAGACATTTACACACCTCACAAAGTGACAACCCCAACAAGTCTATACCTATCCGACACTGTACATAGCTATTGCAATACCATTGATTATATTCCCTATCCTGTACTATACATCCCGTGATATTTATATTTTTAAATTATAGTTGACAGTCAATATTATTTTGTATTAGTTTCAAGTGTACAGTGTAGTGGTTAGATAAATTTATATAATTTATAAAGTGATCCCCCATAAGTCTAGTAGTCATCTAACACTATACATAGTTTTTACAATATTATTGACTATATTCCCAATACTGTATTTCACATCCCAAGACTATTTTGTAACTACTAATTTGTACTTCCTAATCCCTTCACATTTCTCACCCATCTCCCCAAAATCCCTCCCATCTAGCAACCATCAGTTTGTTCTCTGTGTCTATGAGTCTTTTTCTGTTTAGTTTGTTCATTTATTTTGTTCTTTAGATACCACATATAAGTGAGATCATCTGGTATGTGTCTTTCTCAGTCTGACTTATCTAGGCCCATCTATGTAGTCACAAATGGCAACATTTCATTCTTTTTTATGGCAGAGTAATACTCCATTGTATAAATGTACCACAATTTCTTTATCCAATCATCTATTGATGGGCATTTGGGTTGTTTCCATATCTTGGCTATCGTGACGAGTGCTGCAGTGAATAAAGGGGTGCATATATCTTTTTGAATTAGTGTTTTTGAGTTCTCTGGATAAATACCCAGGAGTGGAATTGCTGGGACATAGGGTAGTTCTATTTTTAATTTTTTGAGGAAACTCCAAACTGTTTTCCATAGTGGCTGCACCAATCTGCCTTCCCACCAACAGTGCAAGAGGGTTCCCTTTTCTCCACATCCTCACCAACACTTGTTGTTTGTTGATTTATTGATGACGGCCATTCTGACAGGAATGAGGTGGTATCTCATTGTGGTTTTTATTTGCATTTCTCTGATGCTTAGTGATGTTGAGCATCTTTTCATATGTCTGTTGGCTATCTGTGTATCATCTTTGGAGAAATGTCTATTCAGGTCCTCTGCCAATTTGTAATTAGATTGGGCTTTTTTTTTGGTGTTGAGTTATATGAGTATTTTTGTAAGTTTTGGATATTAACCCTTTATCAGATGTATCATTGGCAAATATCTTCTCCCATTCAGTAGGACATCTTTTCGTTTTGTTGATGGTTTTCTTTGCTGTGCAAAAACTTTTTAGTTTGATATACTCCCAACTGTTTATTTTTTCTTTTGTGTTCCTTTCCTGAGGAAATATATCGTTGAAAATATCATTAAGGGTAATGTCTGAGAGTGTGCTGCCTATATTTTATTCTGGTTTTATGGTTTGGGGTCTTACATTTAAGTCTTTAACCCATTTTGAGTTTATTCTTGTATGTGATGCAAGAAGATGGCCCAGTTTCATTTTTTTTTGCATGTATCTGTCCAGTTTTCCCAGAACCACTTATTGAAAAGACTGTCTTTACTCCAGTGTATATTCTTAGTTCCTTTGTCATAGCTTGAATGACTAGATTTATTTCTGGGCCCTCTATTCTGTTCTGTTGACCTATGTGTCTGTTTTTAATGCCAATACCATGCTGTTTTGATTACTATAGCCTTATAGTATAATTTGATATCATGTAGGATGATACCTCCAGTTTTGTTCTTCTTTCTCAAAATTTCCATGGCTATTTAGGATCTCTTATGGTTCCATATAACCTTTAGGGTTATTTGTTCTAGTTCTGTGAAAAATGCCATTGGAATTTTGATAGGGATTGCACTGAATCTATAGATTGCTTTCGTAGTATAGACATTTTAAGTAATTAATTCTTCCTATCCATGAGCATGGTATGCATTTCTGTTTACTTGGATCGTCTTTAATTTCTCTCTTCAATGTCCTATAATTTTCTGAGTACAGGTCTTTTACTTCCTTGGTTAAATTTATTCCTAGGTATATTATTTTTTTGATGCAGTTGTAAATGGGATTGTTTTCTTAATTTCTTTCTGATAGTCTGTTATTGGTGTATAAAAATGTAACTAATTTCTGAATATTAATTTTGTATCCTGACACTTTACTAAATTAATTAATCAGTTCTCATAGTTTTATGGTGGAATCTTTGAGCTTCTCTGTATATATTGTCATGTCATCTGCAAATAATGAGTTTTACTCATCCTTTCCAATTTGGATGCCCTTTATTTCTTTTTCTTGTCTGACTGCTGTGATTATGACTTCCAGAACTAGATTGAATAAAAGTGGTGAAAGTGGACATCCTTGTCTTGTTCGTGATCTTAAGGGGAATGCTTTGAGCTTTTCCCTGTTAAGTATGATGTTAGCTGTGAGTTTATCATATATGGCCTTTATTATGTTGAGATATGTTGCCACTATTCCCAGTTTGCTGAGAGTTTTTTTTATCATAAATGGATGCTGGATTTTGTCAAATACTTTTTCTATATCTATTGATATGATCATATGATTTTTATTTTTCATTTTGTTTATGTAGTGTATCACTGAATTGATTTGTGGATACTGAATCAACCTTGCATATAAGGAATAAATTCCACTTGACTGTGGTATATGATCTTTCTAATGTATTGTTGAATTCAGTTTGCTAATATCTTGTTGAGGATTTTTGCTTCTCTGTTCATCAGGGATATGGCCTATAGTTTTATTTTTTTACATTGTCTTTGTCTGGTTTTGGCATCAATGTTATGGTAGCCTCATAAAATGAGACTGGGAGACTCCCCACCATTTGAATTTTTTTGAATAGTTTCAGAAGAATAGGTGTTAATTCTTTTTGCAATATTTAGTAGAACTCACCTGTGATGCCTTCTGGTTCAGAACTTTTGTTTGTTGGAAGCTTGTTGATCACTGATTTGATTTCATTTGTTGTAATTGGTCAGTTCAGATTTTCTGTTTCTTGATTCAGCCTTTGAAGATTGTATGCTTCTAGGAATTTATCCGTTTCTTCCAGATTGTCCAATTTGTTGGTGTATAATTGCTCATAGTATTTTCTTAATTTTTTTGTTTTTGTTTTTCTGTGGTGTCCATTGTCACTTCTCCTCTTTCATTTCTGATTTTATTTGTTTGGGTCGTCTCTCATTTTTTTCTTGATGAATCTGGTTAAAGGTTTATCAATTTTGTTTATCTTTTCAAAGAACCAGCTCTTAATTTCATTGATCTTTTATATATTTTTTTGCCTCTATTTCATTTATTTCCACTCTAATCTTTATTATTTCCTTCCTTCTACTTACTTTGAGCTTTGTTTGCTGTTCTTTTTTCAGTTCTCTGAGATGTAAAGTTAGACTGTTTATTTGACATTTTTCTTGTTTCTTGAGGTAGGCCTACATTGCTATGAATTTTTCTCCAAGGACTGCTTTTGTTGTGTCCTATAGATTTGGGGTCATTGTTTTTTCATTTTCATTTGTCTGTAGGTATCTTTTGATTTCTTCCTTGATCGCATTGTTGATCCATTCCTGATTTAGTAGCATGTTATTTAGCCTCCATGTGTTTGTGTGTTTTTCAGTTTTTATCTTGTAATTGATTTCTAATTTTTATACCATTGTGGTCTGAGACACTTGATACAATTTGTCTTCTTCAATTTATTGAGACTTGTTTTGTGGACTAACACAGTCTATCTTGGAAAATGTTCCATGTGCACTTGAAAAGAATGTATATTCTGCTGCTATGGGGTGAAATACTCTAAAAATATCTATTAAATCCATCTGGTCTAGTGTGTCATTTAAGGCCATTGTTTCCTTCTTGATTTTCTGACTGGGAGATCTATCCATGGGTGTCAGTGGGGTGTTAAAGTCTCCTACTATGATTGTGCTACTGTCAATATCTGCCTTTATGTCAGTCAATATTTGTTTTATATGTTTAGATGCTCCTATGTTGGGTGCATAGATGTCTAGTAGGGTTATGTCCTGTTGTTGGATTGATCTCTTTATCATTATGTAATCTCCTTCTTTGTCTCTTATTGTAACCTTCATTTTAAAGTCTATTTTGTCCAGTACAAGTATTGTTACTACAGCTTTTTCTTGATTTCATTTGGACAAAATCTCTTTTTCCATCCCTTTACTTTCAGTCTATGTGTGTCTTTCAGTCTGAGGTGGGTCTCTTATAGACAGCATATGCATGGGTCTTGTTTTCTTATTTATTCAGCTACCCTGTATCTTTTGATTGGAGCATATAATCCATTTACATTTAAAGTAATTGTTGATAGATATGTAGTTATTGCCATTTTATTATTCATATTTTTTAATCTTTTTTTTTTTTTTTCATCTTAAAGACGTTCCTCTAAGATTTCTTATAAAACTGGTTTGGTGGTGATGAACTTCTTTAGTATTTTCTTGTCTGGGAAGCTCTTTAACTGTCTTTCAATTGTAAATGATAGCTTTGCTGGATAGAATAAATTAGTTGTAGGTCATTTATTTTCATCACTTTGAATATTTCATGCCAATCTCTTTAATCCTGCAAAGTTTCTGTTGAGAAATCAGCTGATGGTCTTATGGAAGCTCTCTTGTGGGTAACTAACTGCTTTTTTCTTGCTGCTTTTAAGATTCTTTCTTTGTCTTTAACCTTTGCCATTTTAATTATAATGTGTCTTGGTGTGGGCCTGTTTGGAACTCTGCACTTCCTGGGCTTGTATGTCTATTTCCTTTGCCAGATTAGGGAAGTTTTCAGTCATTGTTTCTTCAAATAAGCTCTCACTGCATTGCTCCCTCTCTTCTCCTGGTACCCCTATTATGCAATTGTTGATACGCTTGATGCTGTCCCAGAAGTCCCTTAAACTATCTTCTTCTTTTTGTTTTTGCTGGTCTGATTGGGTGTGTTTTGCTACCTTGTCTTCTAAATTGCTGATTCGATCCTCGGCTTTATTTGGTTCCTTCTGCTGTTGATTCCTTCTATTGTATTCTTCATTTCAGTTATTGTATTTTTTATTTCTGACTGGTTCTTTTTTATTGTTTCTATGTCCTTCTTTGTTGAAGTTCTCACTAATTTCCTTAAGCATTCTTTTAACCAGTGTTTTAAAGTCTGTCTCTGGTAGGTTGGTTGCCTCCCTTTTATTTAGTTCTATATCTGGAGTTTTCTCCTGTTCTTTTATTTGGGACATTTTTCTTTATTTCTTCATTCTGGCTGCTTCTCTGTGTTTGCTTCTTTGTATTAAATAGATCTCCTATGTCTCTTAGTCTTTATGGATGGCCTTATGTAATATGTGTCCTGTATGGTCCAGTGGTGCGTTCTTCATGATTACCTGTGCGTGTGTTCCTGGAGTATCCTTGTGTGTGTTGTGTGTATTCTCTTGTTGTAGTTACGTGTTAATTGCTTTTGGCATGTGAGTGGATGGGACTCACTCCCAGGCTGACTGGCTGTGAGGATTGGCTACACCCATACCATATGAGCTGCTGTGTGGGTGCTGACCCCTTAGAGAGGGATTCACCCCAGTGGGCTTTTGTGCCTGTTGAGATCACCCTTTGGGTGTGCTGTTTGTGGGGCAAACTGGGTAGTGCTCTTGTATGGGCTGAAGTTGGCCTCTGGGTGTGTTGTTTCATATGTCTCTTGGCTCCCATGCAGACCAATTTCTGCCTTGCCTATGACCAGTCTGGGGCTTTTTAGTAGGACCTACAAAGCTATATGTGCTTGGTTGCTGCCTGTACTAGACTTGGAGGCATATTGGGGTGGCCTGTCTGTGAACCAAGGCTGGTTGTCACCGGTATTGGGCCTGGGGCAGCTTAACAAAAGGCCCAGGGATCCCCTACCTGTTGCCACCTACCGGCTGTCCATAAGGCAAAGCCGTTGAAAGAGCCACCTTAGGTTCACAGGCTGGGCTGGTTGACCCAGAGTTGAGAGTACCTCTGGCGATGTAGCACTTGTTGGGCAGGGCAGGGACCGGGGAATCAAGGGGTGTGGGCTTTGGTTTTCACAAAGTTAATGCAGATTCAGTTTTTGTACCAGCGTCACACCCATGACCACTTTGCAAAACAACCTGAGAACACTGCATCCAGCCATCCTGCTCGCCTCAGGCCCACCGATCCCCGAGAGCTACCCAAGAGAGGCTGCAGCACAAGTTGTAGCTAATTGCCCACCACCGAATGTCCTCCAGGCTGAGTCGGGTCATCCACTGCTGTAAAAGGCTTCCGTAGCTTGTGGGGCAGGGCCAGTCCCCCAGGAGCTGAAAATTCTCCTGGCGATGCAGTACTAGCTGGCAGGGCAGGAACCCAGGGTGTCACCAAGGTGGTGTGAACACAAGGATTTTACCAGACCAATGCAGTCTCCGATTGGCCCTTTGTGGGAGTGTTTAACATAGAAAAGATGGTGCCCTCCTGTAGGCTACACGTGAGGCAATTCCACACAGGACAATAGCGGCTGTCCTTCCAGCCCTCATCCAGGAGCCACACAACTCAGTCATCTTTCATATGTCTCTTGTGCCTCTCAGGTTTCTGCCCCTCCCCTGGAGCCCAGGCGAGTGTTTGCAAGTGAGTGAATCTATATACGAGTCCTTTAAGAGGATGTCTGGGTTTCCAAACGTCTTCCATCTCACTGGGACAGACAGAGTCCTTGCTGATTTTCACTGCCAGATATTGTGGGGACACATCTCCCCAGCCTAGGACATCTGAGCTGGGGAGCCTGGTGTGAGGCTGGGAACCCTTCTCCTTCAGGGGGACCTCTGCCACCGAAGTGCCCCTCCTGGTGTTCAAACACTACCTGTGGGTCTGGGGTCAGCCTGTTTTGTGTCTCTGCCCCTCCTACCAGTCTCTTCTTTGCATCCTTAGTTATAGGGGTTCTGCTCAGCTAGTCTTCAGATGACTCTTGAGGTTGATTGTTCTATAATTTAGTTGTAATTTTGTTTTGATTCTGGAAGGCAGCAGGCATAGCATTTACCTAATCTCATCTTGGACCTCTATCTTATAGGTGTTTTCTATTCTATTAAGAATACTAGTTTCAACTCTCCAAAATAATTTCATAATTCACCAATGGGTTGTGACCTGAGTTTTAAAAAATATCATGTTAAGAGACTTCTTTTTTCTCTTCTTCCTCTTAGCATGGCTGCCCTGCAACGCTGTGTTAGTTTATTTTACCAGAGCATCTGTGTTATCAAGGGGATGAACAGGGTCAGAAATCCAGACATCACTCTGCTAGACAGCCTGTAGAGTTGATGTGGGAGTGTGGCTGCCCAGAGGAAGGGAAGGGTGCCTTTTCTTCATTCAACAAAGGTGCCCTTTGGGCAGATGGTAGCCTGGCTTCTTATCCTCAACCTCTCCTTTTTATAATTAAGTATTTAAACTTTCAGAGCCGTAGATATACAGGGAACAGTAAGTGCATGTAAATCCATGGTCAGGACTATTTCAGCCACTTAGAGCTCGACCCACCCTGTGCCACTGCAGCTTCCTCCCCAAGCGCACACTTCTTCTATGTCCTGTTGGGTAACTCTGGCCCTCTGACCAATGAGATTTCTGCAGTTCTCAGATGCCAGCACCTGCCAGGCTGTGCCTGGCTCTCTAGCTCTGACATAGACTGATTGTAGGGTAAAGAAGCATGATGTGTCCCTGAGCCTTGACTCCTCTTTAGTTTCTGATGAGCTTGTCATCCAGTGGAAAAGAAATGTGGATGAAACAGGGAGATATGAAATCAAAGAGGAGCAGAGCTTTGACAAGAAGACCGAAGCTGCATTTCAATTAGGTTGGTGTTCTTTTTATGCTGGATCGGATTTGTAAAGCAAATGATGCAGACAAGGTCCTTGTGTTAGAAAAGCTGGTGGGTTTGGAAAGGGTCTGGGTACCGGGCCCTGTTAATGCCGTGTTTACAGCTTTAAAGGATGCACTCAGAATCATGCCTTGGCAGGAGCCAAGCCGGAGAGATGGAGTCTCTCATCCCACACACTGGCTATCTAACCCTGGACCAGACCCTTTGCCCCAACTCTCCCCTCTTTGAAAACAAAGGGGCTAGTTTATCTCCCAGGTCCCTGCCAGCTGTTATAACTCTGTGCTCCTCTGTTAATGGGAAAGAAACAAGTATATGTCTGTAATTATGGACTGGGCAATAGAAGAAGTGGTCGGGTAGTGAAGCCCTCAACTTTCCTTCTTCAGAGTTCTTTTCCAATTAGGAAAACCAATCAAAGGGAATTAGTTTCTTTGGAGGGTTTTGAGGGCTTCTTTACCCATCTGTAGGAGCTTCTTGGAAAGGGCCACGTGAGTTTCTGGTGCTCTATAAGTAACTATCTTTTTTAGTGCTTAATGGACATGAGCTGAGCAAGCACATTGTAGGTAGAAATACACCTGTACCCTGAACAACCCTATTCCTCCCACTTTAACATGGTGTCTGTTGTCCTAACCACTCAAAGAGACTGAGTTGGTTTCCCTGCCACCTGACAGCAATCAAGTATGTGTAGCTGTTGAACCACTTCTGTTATTTTAGGCCTGTGGTAGGCACTGAACGAACATTGGTGTGTTCCAAGAACCTGTGACTCAGTTTTCTGAGCATATGATGGTTAAAGTATAATACAATGGAATTATTATTTAAGCCTGGGATAGTATGTGCCCCTCCTGGCTGTGTGATCCTGGGCAAGTTACCTAACCTCTCTGGGCTTATATTTGCTTATCTATAAATTAAGAAAAACAACAGAATTTCCCTTATAGAGAGGCTGTGAATTTGATGAGATTGCACAGGAAAAGTGCTTAACAGAGTACTGGTCCCCCCTCCCCCCAAAGATACTCTACTCCTGGTCTCTTGTTCTCTGAGTCCCTTCCCTGTGCTACTAGCCTGCTCTTCCTAAGTCCTGTGTCTCCCCCAGTGTGTTTTTCCCCCGCCTCATTTCCTAGGGCCTCTTCTTTATGACCCCCACGCAGCCACATGAAGGTGTCGCTCCCCACTAATCCCTAACTGTCAGATCCTCCGTGTTCTGACTTGAACCTGCTTTCCTGCTATTCTTGCATAGGATTAAGAGAGAAGCATTTTCTCTCTCTCTCTGAAACTGAACCTCACTCAACCATGAAATTCTCTTCAGCCCGCCTGTCACTGCCCTGTAAATGTACTTACTCTTTTCTTAACATACATAATCAATGTTTAATCTTAGCTTGTCATGCTTCCATCCAGTCATGGCTGTTACTTATATTGGTTTGCCAGCATCTGTATTTTATGCCTTGGATTGAATCATTCCCTTTGACTCAGGGACTAACCAATTCCATTTGCAGTATTTGGCACCTGGCTCGTGGGTAAAAGGGCAAAGGGCCTTCAAGATGTTGGTAATGGTGGTGACGAATGTTCATGATAAAAAGTCTGGGCCTGAATCAACCATAAAATGTATGGCTTATATATTAAAGTCAAGTGGCAAACAAGAAATTTCTGACTTAAGAAATAGGAGTCGTTAGAAATTCTCTAATCCTCTCAGGTTGCAAGTGTAGTTGTCATGACAGGTAAGGGCTCTCAATTCTAAAGACCAGATCACTCCAGCTGTGGTCTCTTAAATAGTTCTCCTTGTCTTCTAGAATTATATAGCCTCTCTCTATTGACTTTTTAATACCAGTTTTTTTTGAGACTTAATTCATTTTCCGTAAAATTCCCCCTAAGTGTACAGTTCAGTGTTTTTCACTATATTCACAGAGTTGTAAAACCATCACCAGTATCTAATTTTAGAACATTTTCATCACCCTCAAATAGAAACCCTCTACTTATTAGTTCTCCCTTTTCCTCTCTCCCCCTAGTTCCCGGTATCTACTTATCTACTTTCTATTGCTGTAGATTTGCCTTCTCTGGACATTTTATATAAATGGAATCATATAATATGTGACCTTTTGTGTCTGACTTCTTTCACTTAGCATAATTTTTTCAAGGTTCATCCATGTTGTAGCCTTTTTATGACTAAATGTTGCATCGTATGGACAGACATTTTGTTTATTCTTTCATCAGTTTATGGATATTTGGGTTATTTCCACTTTTGGACCATTGTGAATAATGCTGCTATGAATATTTGCTTGCAAGTTTTTTTCCAAGGCATTTTAAAACAGCATTTAGTGACATAAATTACACATAAAGTACACAATATGTATTATGAGTTTTGTCATGTGTACACCCATGAAACCTTCATCACAATCAAAATAATAAACATATCCATCATTCCAAAATTGCTTTGTGCTTTTTTGTATTCCCTCCTTCCTCTTTCTCTCCCTACCTTGTTTTTCTAGACAATCCCTGATCTCCTTTCTGTCATTATAGATTAGTTTGCAGGTTTTCAAGAATTTTATTTTTTATTATTTACTTATTTATTTCTAGAAATACCATTTGAGTTTTTATTATGGTTTTTTTTTACTTTGAAAAAATGTATTTATTTTTGAAGTTTCTTTGTTTTGTTTTAGAGAATAGCATAATATTTTCATAGCATAATAATTTTTAACATGGCAAAAATTGTTTTATAAGATATATAGTTTTGCTTGTAAATTTCTTTCATTAGTTTCAGGTGAACAAAACAATGTAATAGTTACACATTTCACCCCTCACAAAGTGATACCCCCCTCCTCCAATCTATTGCCCCTCTGACATTGCACATATCATCGTATATTGACTCTATTCCCTATGCTGTACTCCATATCCCGTGACTATATATATATTAAACTATAGTTGACATATAATATTATTCAGCTTCAGCTCCAGGTGTGCACTGCAGTGATCAGGCATCTACACCGTCCATGAAGTGGTCTCCCTAATAAAACAAGTGCCCATCTGACATCCTACAAAATCTTTACATTATTGATTGCATTTCCCAAACTGTCTTTCATATAATTAGAATACAGTGTTTACTCTTTGTCAGGCTTCGTTCAATCAGCGTAATTATTTTGAGATTCGTCCAGGTTATTGTTTTCAATATTTTCATTCCTTTTGATTGTTGAGTAGTATTTCATTGTATGGCTGTACTATGGTTTGTCCATTTGCCTGTTGATGAACATTTAGTTTGTTGGCAGGTTTTGGTTCTTGTAAATAAAGCTGCCATGAACTTTTGTGTACAAGTCTTTGTGTGGATATCTGCTTCCATTTCTATTGGGTAAATTCCTAAGAGGGGAATGAGTGAGTCATGTAATAGGTGCATGTTTAATTTTTTAAAACTACCACCAAAAAAAATGTTTCCAAAGAATTTGCACCATTTTTACATTCCCACCAGCAGTGATGAGAGTTGTAGTTGTTCCACATCCTTGCTGACACGTGGTAGGGTTAGTCTTTTTCATTAGAGACATTGTAATAGGTATGTAGTGGTATCTGATTGTGGTTTTAATTTGCAGTTCCCTACTCATGAGCATCCTTGCAAGTGTCTACTTGTCCTCTGTATATCTTTTACAGTGAAGTGTTCAAATATATATTTTTTATTTACATTGTTTCAATTTATTTTATTTTTAAAGATTTTTATTAAAATATAGCTAGCATACAATATTATATTAGTTTCAGGTATATACCATAGTTACTCAACATTTATATACCTAAAGAAGTGATCACTGTAAGTCTAGCAACCATCTGACACCGTACCACGCTATAACAATATTATTGACTATATTCCTTATGCTGTACCCTACATCCCCATGATGACTGTGTAACAACCAATTTGTACTTCTTAATCTCTTCCCCTTTTTAACTCACTCCCAAACCCCCCTCCCATCTGGCAGTCATCACCGTTCTCTGTATCTGAGTTTGTTTCTGGTTTGTTTATTTTATTGTTTAGATTCCACATATAAGTGAAATCACATTACATCTGTCTTTCTGTCTGACACTCCACTCAGCACAATACCTTCCAGGTCCATCCATGTCACCGCAGATGGCAAGAACCCATTCCCTTCCATGGCCGAGCAATAGTCCATTGTATGTATGTACCAGCTCTTCTTTATCTGTTCTTCCATCGATGGATACACAGGCTGCCTCCACATCTTGGCCATTGTAAACAATGCTGCAATGAACATATGGGTGCACATGTCTCCTTGAAGTAGCATTTGGGTTTCTTCAGATGAATACCCTGAATTGGGATTACCAGGTCCTTCTTTGTTCCTTGTTACAGCCTTTATTTTAAAGTCTATTTTGTCTAGTGTAAATATTTCTATCCTAGCTTTTTTTGCTTTTTTCATTTTACCTTTCATGAAATACATTTTTCCATCCCTTTCCTTTCTGTCTGTGTGTCTTTCAATCTGAAGTGAGTCTCTTGTAGGCAGCATTTGCAAGCATCTTGTTTTCTTATCCATTCTTATGTCTTTTCATTGGAGCATTTAATTCATTCACATTGAAAGTAATTGTTAGATATGTAGATATTGCCCTTTATTATTCATAATTTTTTTTTTTTCATCTTAAAGAAGTCCCTCTAACATTCCTTGTGATACTGGTTTGGTGATGATGGACTCCTTTAGCTTTTTCTTGTTTGGGAAGCTCTTTATATCTGTCTTTTGATCCTAAATGAGAGCTTTGCTGGGTAGAATAATCTTTGTTGTAGGTCCTTCCTTTTCATCATGTTGAATATTTTGTGTCCATTCCTTCTGGCCTGCAAAGTTTCTGTTGAGAAATCACCTCACAGTCTTATGGGAGCGTCCTTATAAGTGACTAGTTGCGTTTCTCTTGCTATTTTTAGGATTCTCTCTTTGTCTTTAACCTTTGTCATTTTAATTATGATGTGTCTCGGTGTGGGTCTGTCTGGGTTCATCTTGTTTTAGACTCTGCACTTCCTGGGCTTGTATGTCTACATGTATTTCTTTTGCCAGGTTAGGAAAGTTTTCAGTCATTATTCTTTCAAATAGTGTCTCAATCCCTTGTTTTCACTCTTCTCCTTTTGGTACCCCTAAGATGTGAATGTTGTTACACTCAATGTTGTCCCAGAGGTCTCTTAAACTATTCTTATATTTTTGGATACTTTTTTGCTGTTCCAATTGGGTGTTTTCTGCTACCTTGTCTTCCAAATTGCTGATTTGATCCTCTGCTTTGTCTAATCTGCTGGTGATTCCTTCTAGTACATTCTTATTTTTAGTTATTGTATTCTTCACTTCTGACTGGTTCTTTTTTATGGTTTTTAGGTCCTTTTTTATGCTTGCTATCTCTTTATTGAAGTCCTCACTAAGTTCCTTGAGTATACTTATAACCATTGTTTAAATTCTATATCTGATAGGTTGTTTTGTTTGCCTCTATTTTGTTTGGAGTTTTCTCCAAACAAAACAGGAGTTTTCTCCTGTTCTTTCATTTGGGATGTATTTCTTTGTTTCCTCATTTTGGCTGCCTCTCTGTTTGTATCTTTGTATTAGGTAGATCTGTTACGTTCCCCCAGTCTTGGCCAACTGGCCTTATGTAGTAGGTGCCTTGTGGTGTCCAGTGGCACAGTCTCCCTGGTCACCTGCATGAGTGTCCCTTGTATAGATTGTGTGTTCCCTCCTTTATAGTTTAACCTTGGTTGCTACTGGCACATCACTGGGTGGGATTGACCCTCAGGTTGACTGACTGTGGGGTTTGGCCATATCCATAGCTTATAGGCTGCTCTGCGGGGGCCTTACCACATGGAACAGCATTTGCCCCAGGGGCTCTGGTGCCTTTTGAGACTGCCCTTTGGGTGTGCCATTTGTGGGGCTAATTGGGAGGTGCTCTGCTGTGATCTGAAGCCAACCTCCAAGTATTTTGGTTTTGGGGTCTCCTGCAAGGGGCTCCGGTGCGGGTCCAGGTCCCCCACTGCCTGTGACCAGCCGGGGACTACCTGATAAGAGCTACAAAGTGATCTGTTGTTCGCTGCCTGTGCTAATGCAGGAGGCACGTGGGAGAGGCCACACTGTGAACTGAGGATGTCTACCACTAGTACCGGGCCGCAAAAAGCCAGGACATCCCGAGGCCTGCTACCACCTGTCAGCTTCTTTTCAGCTACTGATAAAGCCTTGTGCGATATACAAGTTGGGTGAGGCAGGGTTTCAGGGAGTCACTAGAGTGGGAAGAGTTGCGGTCACTAGGTTAATGTAAATTCTGGTTTGGTGCCAGTGCTGAGCCTGAAGCTACTCAACAAGTCTCAGAGCACACTGAGGCCAGTTGCTGCCTGCCTGGGGTCTGTAGGACTCTGACAGTTTTCCAAGAAAAAATGCAATGAGGGTAGGGTTGGCTGCTCTTGGAGAAAGTGCCCCCGGTGTTGGGGGAATTGAATGGGCTGGGGTTTCAGTGAGTCAGCAGGGTGGAACTGCAGATCTCACCAGACCAATCAGATTCAGATTTGGCTGTGTGGGGGCGGGCTCAACACAGGAAAGATGGCTCCCACCGGCCAGCTGCACGGGAGAAGAACCTCACACAGGAAAAATGCCGACTGTCCTCCAGCCCTCAACCTGAGGCAAAACAACTCAGTCTGCCCCCCCCCCCCATATGTCTTTGACACTCCCCAAGTTACTGTCCCTTCGCTGGAGCCCAAGGTGAGTGCCTGTGAGTGAGAGAGACTGTACTCGGGCCCTTTAAGAGGTCCTGCCCTCCGTCCCAGCTGGATGGTTGGAATCCCCACTGTTTTTCACAGCCAAATGTTGTGAGGGCTCCTCTTCCCTGCACCAGTACTATGGGCTGGGGAGGCTGGTCTGGGGCTGGGGTCCCTCGCTCCTCTGGGGGGAAACTCCGTGGCTGAAATAGCCCACCTGTTTCTCAGTGACCACAAGGAGGTTTGGGGTTAGCCCGTTCCACGTCTCCTCCTCTCCTACCAGTCTCGATGTGGCTTCTTCTTCATATTCTCAGTTATAAAACTTCTGTTCAGCCAGACTTCAGATAGTTCTCCAAGTTGATTGTTTTATAATTTAGTTGTAGTTTCAATTTGTTCACAGAAGGAAGCAGGCCCAGTGTTTATCTCCTCCACCATCTTGGATCTCCTCTTTTGCTTACAAGTTTTTGTGTGCATGTGTTTCTAATTCTCTTTAGTATAACTTAAGAATGGAATTGCTGGGTCATATGCTCACTTTACGTTTAACATTTTCAGAAACTGCCAAACTGTTTTCCAAAGTGGCTGTGAACCATTTTGCATTCCTACCAATTGTATGTGAGGGTTCTAATTTCTCTTCATCTTTGCCGATATTTGTTATTATATGTCTTTTTTATTTGTCTTTGGTAATTTGATCAGCATTGCATTCAATTTAAGGAAACTTGATATCTGTAAATATTCCTTAAATATTCAGTCTTACCACCCAGGAGCATGACATCTTCCTATAATTATGTTTCTTAAATATTCCTCAATAATATTTTATGTCCTTCAGTAATACCATTTTAGATCCAACATATTTCTTGTTAACTTAATTTATTATACCCATCATGGATGTGAAATAGTATCTCATTGTGATTTTGATGTACATTTCCTTGAAGATGAGTATATGGAACATCTTTTCATGAGCTTATTGGCCATTTGTATATCTTGTTTGGAGAAATGCCTATTCAAATTCTTTGCCTATTTTAAAATTGGGTTATTTGCCTTACTGTTGAGTTTGAGAGTTCTTTATGTATTCTGGATATAAGTCCCTTACCATAGATATGATTTGCACACATTCTGTATTATTCTGTGGGTTGTTAAGGAATGTGTTCCATAAATGGGGCAACTCCTAGAATGGGAACTCCTGGGTCTCCAAGCTGTTCCATGTTCTCTAGGCATATTTGTATCTAAAATGATTTGGGACCCTTGGGTCAACTCTAAAGCTGCCTCTTTCCTTGAGATGGTTTTGAGAAAAGATCAATCTTTTTAAAACTAAGGACTGGAGGAAATTCAGTGTCTGTTTGGGGTCCAGGACTTCCTGATAATGGAGAACCAGGGAACGTAAATCTACTTGAACATGGACCCAGGATGTTTGTCATCTGGTTGCTGTATCACCCTTTACCTTCTTCTGATTCTTCTCTGTATTATATGTGAAAAATTTTTGTCATGAAATCCCCTTCACTATGTCTTGCCCATAAGCCCTATCAGGAAAGCAGTTGAGCCACAGTCCTTCACTTCCAGATGTGAACTTTGCCCATTTTGCTGTCTGGACCTTGGCACTTAGCTTTATACATCTTGGTTGTGGGTCAATCCTGCCCATCCACCTCCTCTCCCTCAATATACTTGTAACCACTCCCACTCCTGGCCCTAAGAACATTTGCATCCATCTTATTAAAAAATATTTAGCATACTTTTTTAAATTAAATTTATTGGGGTGGCATTGGTTAGTAAAATTATATAGGTTTCAAGTGTACAGTTCTGTACATCATCTATATATCACATTGTGTGTTCACCATCCACAGTCAGTTCTCCTTCCATTGCCATATATTTGACCCCCTTTACCCTCTTCTCTCCCCTTACCCTTAGGTAAGCACTAAACTATTGTCTGTGTCTATGAGTTTCTGTGTTTGTTTGTTTTGTTCCTTTGTTGCTTTCAGTTTTATATCCCACATGTAAGTGAAATCATATGGTTCTTATGTTATGGTTCTTGACTTTTTCTGTCTGACTTATTTCACTTAGCATGATAATCTCAAGATCCATTCATGTTGTCACAAATGTCACTTATAGCTGAGTTGTGTACATGTACCACATCTTTTTTATCTTATCATCTCTTGAAGGACACTTCAGTTGTTTCCATGTCTTGGCCACCGTGACTAATGTTGTAATGAGCGTAGGGGTACATATATCTTTACAGATAAATGTTTTCAGATGATTTTTGTAGATACACAGAAGAGGGATTGCTGGGTCTTATGGTAATTCTATCATTAATTTTTGAGGACCCTCCATACTGTTTTCCATAGAGGCTGTACCAGTTTACATTCCCACCAACAGTGTATGAGGGCTCCTTTTTCTCCACAGCCTCTCCAACACTTCTTACTACTTGCATCCATCTTGAACAAAGCTTCATGTTTGGAACTACATACAGTAAATAATAATACCAGTAATGATCTACTTTATCATGGTCTAACATGAACAGTAATTGTACAAACCAGATTAATGAGCACACTTCAAGGGTAAAGAACTTACCAGGTAATCATGCTTTGTACAAAAATGCACGATTGATTCCAAGCTCCGGTGGTTTCTAGTGTGCTCAGCAAACATCCTCTGTCTCACTTCTAGCTTGCTTCAGCTGTGCAGTAACTGGTAGCGTGGTGGATGCAGTTTGGGGGCCCTGAACAAGAGGCTGATTCATTTAAATAAGTTCAAATGTGCCAGGCTGCTCTTTTGATGCTTACTTTGAAGTGCTGTGACAAATCGGCTGTTTTCTGCTGCCTTTTATTTTAAGACGAATTAAGTGGATCGCCACAAATAGCTCTGACCTTCAGAGTCTAAAGTGAAGGTGAGATGTGAAAACAGGCTTAGGAAGCATATGTTTTGGCATGTGAGTGCTCTGCAAGTCACACACACGTAAGGAAAATAAATAGAACAGGACAAGACAGCGTTGTGCTTCAGGGGGAGGAATTCGAATGCCCTGGAAAATAGCTCCACATGCTTCACTGGTGCATAATCATAAACGGTGGAAAAATTAATCCAACTCTATCTCACTTCACTGTGGCTCTGGGAAACCAGCCCCCAATGAATAGTATTGCCGATGACGTTCGGTGCATAATGGCATTGGATCAGCATGTCTGCTGCACGCCACCGCGAAGCAATGCCTCCTTCCTCTCTGCAGCCCCATTACATGCTTTCAGCTATTTATTCTTAGTCACACAGCGCTTGGAGGACCAGCCACCATTTCAATTCAGTCGCGTGCACGTGCAGATCACCGAAAGAGCCTCCTGTGGTTGAGTAGCTGGTTTTAAAAACATTATCAGCATAGGGCCTCTTATTAAAATTCTGAAAAGTCCTAGAGTTGGGTTATAGCGGGTTAGAGTTTTTTAAACCATCTTAAAAAATAATATAAAGTATTTTGTGATGTGTTATAAGCTGTTCCTTTTAACCTTACCCTAACCAGTCCAGAGGGGGAAAAATGCATGTCCGAGAATCTTACTGAGTCACTGAATTGTCATTAAGTTTTAGTTTCCATACACCTATTTAAAAACATTTTTATGTTCTTGCTGCCTCATTAAATGCTCCAATATCTCATGCGTTATCTACGTGTTTATCTGTTCCCAATTTTCTCCATCAAGAAACAGGAGCAGATGGTTTTTCCCTCATCCCGTGGGATAGTGTGATAATTAATGAGGTGATAGGAATGGATCACTATCTGAGCCCACAGTCGAATGAAACTGCAGACACAGAGACAGTGCAAATGCTGAATGAGAATATTGGGAAATAGCATTAGAATGATTTCAAACACATTTTTATTATAGGGTTCAAATAAATTGTCTTTATAGAAAGGATTGCTCTAATGTGAATACCCTGAAAAAATATCAATGTAGTCATCTTGAGAGATTAATAAAGCACTTTCTGGCCATCTGTATTTGAATATGACTGTGATCCCACAAATTTACATTTATCTAGAAGTCCTCTATCTAGATGTCCAGAACAGAACCAAGATCCAAAGCCAGGAAGACTTCTGAGCAGCCAAATAGATACCAGAAAATTAATGCTCTAAATTTCAGGTACTTACTCATACAATAGCTTCTTGAGGCTCCTTATGAGATTCTGTTTACCTTTATCATATACAAAACTCAAATAAGCTAGGTTGCTTGGTTTCTCAGCCCATGAAGAAATTAGAAGCAGGCACCATATTCTATATGGGGCAGGGGATGAGTAGTTCTGATTTGGGGTAGAGTCCTGTGTGCAAACTGATGGCCGGGCCGGCTACTGGCCAACGCACTGTCTTTAAGCAGATTTTAAAAGGCCTCCTGCTCTGAGCAGACCAATTGGAAAAGTCACACACAACCCAAATGTAGCCAGACCTATGGATGCAGGATGTGATGAGCAGAAGACATTTTTGTGCAAAGAGAAAAGTGCCATCGCCTCTGGGTAGACAGACAGAGTGCCCACCAGGACTCATGGCTTGGCATGAAACACAGGCTCTGCTCACTGCTCAGTCGTGCACCTCTGGGCAAGGCGTACATGCAAAGCATACACTGCTGCCCTGCAGATCACATCAGTAAGACAGCAAGGGCAACAAGAATCAGAACTAGAAAACCACTCAAAAATACAGAGGGTGCCAAAAAAGTGTATACACATTTTAAAAAAGGAAAAAACTGTATTAACATTGTAATAATATATACCGATAACAAAAGATGAATACAAATCACGTTTGAGTTATGCAATTACAAGAGGTGCTCAAAGTGGTTCCCATCAGCATAATTTTAATTCAGTTTTTTCCTTTCTTAAAATGTGTACACATTCTTTTGCCACCCTCTGTATATCTATCTGGGGTGACTGTGGGTTTACTTTCTCATGGCATTCGTGAGCATGAAAGTGGTAAAATAATTGATTCTGATAATACCCACTGAAATGTTGAGAGAGCCTGGATCTTGTTCATTGTGCTTTGTGCTAGAGCCAGTGAAACTGTTGAGACAGGCTGGATGGTGGGATAGGAGTGACCGACGTGATCACATAGCTGGTGCCGTGATCCAGGTGGATGATGATGGTGGCCTGCACAGGGTGGTAACAACAGAGGCAGTGAGAAGTGATCCAATCCTGGACATATCTCGGAAGTAGAGCTAACAGCATTTGCTGGTGCATTAGATGCAGGGTACGATAAAGAGAGAAGAAATCAAAGATGATACCAAGGTGTTTGGCCTCAGGAGCTGGAAGATTGGAATCGCCATGAATTGAGATGGGGAAGGCTTCGGGGGGAGCAGGTCTTCAAGTGGAAGATAGGAGTTCAATTTTGGATATGAGTTTGAGATCACAGTGGTTAAGTGAAACATCTAAATGGGGATGTTGAGTAGGCTGTTGGAGATGAATATAGAATTCAGATTAGAAATCACAAGATTCAAAAGTCACGAGACTTGAGATAAGATGCAAAGCCGTGGAACTGAATAACATCACCTGGGAGTGAGTGTGGGTAGAGAAGAGGTTGAAGGCCTGAGGCCTGAGGTTTACAGCATTGAGAAATGAGGAAAATGACGAGGAGCTTGCGAAAGAGCCTGAGAAGTGGCAGCTACTGAGGAAACAAAGAAAGTGGAGAATGAGGAAGCCAGGTGGAGGTAGTATCTAAAGAAAAGAGAGTGATTGTGGCAAGTGGTGACCAAGTAGGATGAGGACAGAGAATTGGAGAACAGATTTAGCAAAGAGGAGGTCACTGGTGACTTCACAAGACCAGTTGTGGTGGCATGGATGAGGTGAAACCTGGGTAAAGTGGGTTCAGGAAATGGGAGGATGGAAATTAGAAATATATGTAAAGGGGAACAAACAAATGGGTGTAAGCCAGCAGAAAATGTAGTCAACTGATCTTTATTATTTGGGAATAATCATAGCACATTTGTGTGATGATGGAATGACACAGCAAAGTCAGAAGATTTGATGATGCAAAGAGGGGAGAATTGCTGACGCAATGTCCTTGAGTAAGTGGGGACGGGAAGGGAGCTCTTGGCACCAATGGAAGGGTTGGCTTGGATAAGTGCCACTTAGTAAGGGGTGAAGCCGGGTAACTGCATGGCTGCAGGTAATGGGTAAAGTGTTGGAGGGACTTGTGGTAGTTCTTTTTTTGTTTTTGTTTTCTCAATAAAATAGGAAGCAACAGATTTCCAAAATTTGATTGAAAAATGCTTTGATGAGTAATAAAATCATCTGTCGATCACACTGACATTCAACAAAATAAAGTTATGTGCTCAGATTGAATTCCAGAAATCTGTACTGCTTGGGAAGCCAAAAAGCAGACTGATGAACATTAACCCATCTTATTTTTAAAAGACCATATTATTTTTTTGACATCAGGATGTAATAGGACATTTATGTGCGGTTCAATGGGCCTAACGGGTGGTTTTCTCATTCCCTTAGGAGGCCCAGTTATGGCAGTGCATGGTTTATGGTAGAAACATAGGAGTCAGTGAAACATAAGCTTCAGTAGGGCAGGAATTTATTTTGTTCACACATAAATCCCTAATTCCTAGAAGAGTGCCTGGCAAATAATAGGTGCTCAGTAAACGATTATTGAATGAACAATTGATGTTCCAACCAAGGGCAACAAGAGTACTTTTCTCTTAAAATAATGGTTACGAATTATTTTTGTGATCTGTTTCGACATTCTCAATTTTTCATCCTTCAGGTGAAAGTCCATGAGGCTACATCACTGCCTTTTTCCTCCAAACACTGTATTCTCCAAAACTGACTAAAGAATTTTGCTTGTAGCTCTGTTTCTATGGGATGTTTTCACAGGCTTTTAATCCATAAACTCACTTTGCAGTTGAAAAGCTAGCAGAATCTCGGTGCAGAATGAAAATCTGCTCCCTGATTTTATCTGGTCCAATCTCATTATTAAATGGCTACGGAGATCATCGAGTTTAATGGGTAAAATGCCAGGCACCATCTGTTGGTGAGTTGGACACCTACACTGAGAAGCCAGATATGGTGGAATTTTAAAACAAGGTCCTCTGATATTTAAGTTATGCCAACTTGCTGCCATATGGCAGGCATAGTAAGAATCAGAAGCTAGAGTGTTAGGTATTCCAAGTCTAGGTGCCTGTTTGTAGTTGTCTTTCATTTGATCTTCTTTGTAAACAGTAGGATCTTGAAGTAAGATAATTGTTCTTTATTTCCCTTTGCTTGGCAAGACGCGTGGCTTCTCATAAATCAATAGGCTACATACTGATTGCTGTGCAATCTTGACACAAAATAGCTGTGCAAACAGTCTCTCCCAGCAGCCTCAGAGGAAAGATGCGTTGCAGTATGGGGTAAGCTACTGAGTCAAGGAGAACAGATTATTCTACCTTAGTAGAGCAAGAAGATGTATTTTAGCTCCAACTTGTCTGGTTAGCAGGAATTATTGACAGACACTAGTGATTAGTAGGGAGTAAAATAACTTTCTTGAGGTATTGGATTGTAGAGCCTTTTAAGGGAATTACGGTGATTCCCCTAAAACAAGACCTAGCCAGACCATCAGCTCTAATGTGTCTTTTGGAGCAAAAATTAATATAAGACCTGGTCTTATTTTAATATAAGACCAGTATAATATAATATAATATAATATAATATAATATAATATAATATAATATAATATAATGTAATACCAGGTCTAATATAATATAATATAATACCAGGTATAATATAATATAATATACTACCGGGTATAATATAATATCAGGTCTTATATTAATTTTTGCTCCAAAAGACACGTTAGAGCTAATGGTCCCGCCAGGTCTTACTTTCAGGGAAACACGGTATCTTCCTTATTAAGAACAAACCAAACCTGACAAGGGTCTCCCTTCCCCTTGGGCCCTCTCATGTGCACTCCACTGAATGGTCTTTAAGATGTACACTACTTCCATGGGACTTACAGGTTCCAAGGGCCAACACAAGAAACCATACTCTCTTGTTCCTTTTTAGCAAGGAGGATTTATTTTCCCAATAATGTTATATTCTCTAACTCTTAGGTCTGTTTGTTTTTTAATTAAAGACCTAATGGGAACAAAATAGGGAAGGTCAGAGTTTCCTATGAAATAGTCCCAGCTGCAAAGTACAGTACAACTTTCTGACCCTGCCAACATATTATTAATGTGTGTCCATTCCCTCCCTCTTCCAGAGCAGGGCTCAGGTTGTACACATCTGGACAAGCACGTGGTGATGGGAGCTGGGGCTGCTGGGTGGGCCCTTCCAGTGTCTGTCTTCTTTACCAATGTAGATCAGGAAAAAGGCTGGACGTCTTGTCTCTTGGCAGGTTATAGGTTATTTTCCTTCATGCTCTGTAAACTAGTTCTTCCTGTTTGACCTTGAAATTACCCTAAC
Organism: Rhinolophus sinicus; assembly: GCF_036562045.2. NCBI lineage: Eukaryota > Metazoa > Chordata > Mammalia > Chiroptera > Rhinolophidae > Rhinolophus > Rhinolophus sinicus. Next base: position 125,565,395 of record NC_133754.1, read on the forward strand.
ATAGACTCAGTGGTAAACTTTGGTAAGTTTCCCTATTGATGCCTCCAGATCATTGTCAAGATCTTTACTAGGTTGTATGTGATTTTAAAAGACAATGAAATCCCATTGGCTAATTAGGGTATTTGGGATGTTTCTTTATTTAAATCCTGAGCTTTGCCTTTCCCTCAAACTACTTTTTAACTATCAAGGCGATGTTTTTCCTCTTTTGTATCTATTTGCTAACCCAGAAAAAAAAAAAAAAAAATGACCTTCTAGAATTTTAGGTGAGAATTATTTAAAGTAAGAAGAGGAGGATGTAAATAAGTTATCTTAGAACTTTTTTCATTCTTCTTTGCAACTACATTTATGAATCAGTGAAATTTCCTAAGTATTGATCATTTTTTAATGCAGCCGTATATTTTGCTGCCATAAAAACTCTCAAATTTATCAAACACACAGTGTGCTAAAGGCAGGACAGACCTCATGCTCAACTTTCACCTTACAGAGATAAACAAGACAGAGCCTTGTCTTCAAGGAATTTATAATCTACTGTCATTTGGCCAGTTGTTTCAATTGTGAGTTGGTAATTTTAATAGGTTGACTCCAGAATTTTGAGGTCAGCATTTCTGTTTTAAAGAGATTTCAATAGAAGCCTGGGGCATGGATTATAAGCTCTAGTTTTATATATTTCTGGTATTATTGCCCATTCCCCCCAAAGTCTTTCTAAAAGTTGAGAATTTGCTAGAAGAACTACAGAAACACGGTCTTTTTCTGAGTGAACAAACTCAAGACCCCTTTCAAAGAGCCTAGTCTGAAATGGAGCCAGATAAAACTCATTTTCTAGTTCCAGAATAACCCAGAACTCTAGTATAATCTTCAGTGTCTCCCAAAGAGAACTTAGTAATGCTTGTCACATAATAACGTGGTTGCCCAAGCAGAGAATCCAAATGAGCAAAGCTGTGCCCAAACTTCTGATCTATGGAAACTGACAAAATAGATGAATGTTGTTTCAAGCCTGGAAGTTTGTGGTAATTTGTTAGACAGCAGTAGAAAACTAATATGTACGCCCATGACAGAAACATGATTTTAAAAGCTATCCAAAAATGTTAGAATATCAGTAGCTAAACTTTGAGTATTTTCAAAGAATCACCATAGAATATTTAATCCCATGATTCTCCTCTTCTTGGAGTCCCTTTGGAATTTCCTTTTTCTCTTTGCTTACATAGTTAAAAAACAAACAAACAAACAAAAAACTTCCTGCTGAATCCATTTGTTTATGGATTCATAATCAAATATTCATTATTTATCAACTATGTATGTGCCTAGTGCTCAGTTGGGCATTAGGAAGTAAAATCTGAATAAGGCTGGTCATTGCACACCAGGAGCTCACAGACATGAAAGCAGATTATGTCACACAGTTTGGATGTTCAAATTGGAAAATGAGAGTAAGAGAAGCAAGTAGCATTTACCTTGGTGAATTTGCCGTGGTCAGGAGCCTACCTCTCAGCTCAGTGGACTCATAAACCTGATTGTGATGGCCCATTGCAAAGGGATTGTCTCTCAAAGGTGGACTTGAATGGCCCAAGTTCATTATGACTGTTCTCTATTAATACAAATCCAATTAGTGCCCACAAAAATACAATGATAGTTACATCTTTGAAACCGAATGGAAAGATCAAATTAGTGCCCTATTATCCCTCACTAGACAAGTACATGAAAAACAAAATTATAATAATCAGGGTGACAATCTATTAATTTACAATGAGGAATTAAACTGTCAAGTTGACTGGTCTTACCAACACTTTGGCTCTGTGTAGATAACAAAATGGGAAACCAGGTTATGGCATCATAATGGACTTAAGAAGTGTTGCTTTGCCCAAGTGCTTGACAGATTCTCACCGCGGTAGGGATGACCTTACACTTGCTCAGCCAAGATTTCCTCTACCCTTAAAGTTCTTGGACAGACCTGGCCGACTCTGTCTCTGATACTTCTTGCTCTTTGCTATACTTCCACACCTGACCACCTGTTCACACTGCCTCTCCGTAACAGAGTACAATATAGACAATTATGTTTCCACTGCATTACAATCACTTTTAAGTTCTCCTCCTTTGAGGTTACAATTGAGTCACCTTGATTAGAATTCGGGATATTCCTATACTATTTATTCCCACATGACAGGCAGTCTTCTGGGTTTGTGTTCACAGAGGGCTAATCAATACAATATGATAAGTGCTGTCATAGAAGTGTACAGAGGGTCCTACAGGAACTTGAGGCAAAAAGGAACTAATGTTTATTGAATTTCTACTAGCCACTAGGTTCTACGGCAAGCATTCTGAATGTATTACTCATGTAATCTATAACAACCCAATCGTGTAGGAACTGGAGATTAAGGAACTTGCCCGTAATTACAAAGTGAGTAAGAGGCAGGACGAGGGTTTAAGCCCAGGCCATCTGAGCCCAAGGCTTATGCTCTTAACTGCTCTGCTTGGCTGCCTTTCCTTTAGTCCTTTAGTCCTCACACCTGCTCTGAAGGATGGAGAGGTATATCAATCTGGGCTCAGTTGCAGAAAATAGAAACCACTCTATTATTTTAAAGAGAGAGAGGGTTTTAATGTAGGAACTGAGTACTTACAAAATCATTGGGAGGGCTAGAGGAGCAGCCCGGTCTCCAGGAAGGACCCCCAGGACTACACAGTAAGACTGGCCTGCCTGAAGGTTGCTGCTTCTCCCTCAGTCAGGAAGGTGAGGAATCAAGTAGCTGCCATTGGAACTGTTGCATTCTGGAACAAACAACCAATACCCTGTCTCCCACATTATGATCCTTAAACACTACAGGTTAATAATAATAATAATAATAATAATAATGGTAATAATGATAATAATTACTCCCATGATTGCCAGAAAGAGCAGAAGTGACAGAAACACAGCCTCCACCTCACTTTATCACCTTCTAAATCTAGTGTGAGAGTCTCTGATTGGCTAAACCTAAATGACACCCTACACCTAGCTGCAAGGGAGGCCAGAAAATGTCATTGTTAGGTCTTCCGACCTCTGCAGTTCAGGAAGGCTAGCAGGAAGATGGAACAGATGCTGAGCACCAGTCCCCATGTCACTGGGGAGGAGTCCCAGGCTCAAAGGCTGATATGCCTGAGGTCACACAATGAGAGATAGGCTGGCCAGGTTTTACTGAATTTGTCACTTCTAAGCTCTGTGTTGATAGTCCTCTCCATCACCTTCCATCACCTGGTTGGGGAAGGAGTGTTTACAGGGACAGCTTCATGGAGAAACGGGGTCTTGGAGAGAGGAATGCACTGTGGACCTGGGAAGCCAGTGAGTAGGGCAGGTCCTGTGGTGGCAGGTGGATCCTTTCTCTTACTCTGTCACTGAGATTGTGACCCTTTTATCAGGATCTCTGAGGAATCAATGCAGTGGCTTAACCTTGGTGAAAGCTACGTAGTGAGCTTTCTCACCTCCATAATGTAGTTTAAATTGTTAATGTGGAAAACGTTAGGGTCCAGTTTTTCCCTTATTTTGTTTGTTAAAGTATATCTTCCTGCGTGCATGTTCCAATATATGATTTAATTAATAGTTTATACATCTTTGCTGTTAGGAAGACTGATGGGTTCTCTCACAGAAGTTTGGTGGTGGTTGTAGATGGGAGACACTGGCTGGTTGTTAGAATCCAAAGAGGCTTGTGGGGAGCATCCTGCCCCTTCAGTGACAGAGGGAAATCTGGGGAGATGGACTCACTCTCCCCACCTACTCCACATGCAGATGCCATGGGATGCCCAGTGCAGTCCTCAGCTTGGTTTTCTCACTAGTACATGCCTTTGGTGGGACAGTGATTTTGAAGGAGTATCTTATTCTAAAGAGGTGACTGAGTAGGCAGATATTGTGCTTGGTGGAAAAAATGAAAAAACTCTAAAGCAAGGAAGTTTAAAAGGATACATGAAACATGGAAGTTCAGATATCACTGGTCACAGTAATGTAGTGCAATTCATTCCTGTTGATGTAAAAAAATGTCCAAACCTGTAGAGAATTTTTATCAGAGTTTATTTGAGCCAAACTGATGACGTAGGCTAGGGAGCAAGATCTCAAATATTCCAGAAAATAATGGTGTTTCAGCTTTTTTTTTCATGCATTTAAAATTTTATGCATTTGAAATTTTTTATGCATTGGAACGTAAGGAAGGGTGGAGAAAGCAAGGCAGGGATTGGATTACAGGACAGTTAAAAAGATCATGTGCTCTCTTGAGGATTAATACTCCCTTGGAAGGTTGTCACTTCTGGTATTTCAAAGGTATGTTAACCCAGCTGCACAAGAACAATGGACAGGGCTGGCTACAAACCTTTCACTAAAGATGTTAGAGGCCTGAGGCGTGACTACCCTCCATGACTTGACCAGTTAGAAATTTATGATCAGATCAACCTGTGAGGTTACTTTCCATGGAACCCTTATTTTTCATTCACATTTCTTAAAAAGTAGATATGAACACACCATTATAGGAAGACAGTAGTTAAAAATAATGATTGGTCTTGTGCCAGTCTGACTAATGCACCCAATTGTATAGGAAATAGACAAACTATTTGGGAATGTTAATAGTGTAGGGACATTAATTTTTTCCCCACTTTTCTGGCTCTGCTCACAGTGCTTAGAACTCTCCAGAATAAGAGCTATCTTGATTCTTAAAAGCTTTATCGATTGTCAACCCAGATAAAATTCAGGGTTTCAAAAATGCTGGGACTTGGGAATCTGAGAAATCAGGTGAGCTGTCCTTGGCGGGATGCACCAGGTTAGATGAGAAAATGATACCGCTGTGTGTCCCTGTCTTCTCTACCTGCTGAGTCAGGGGAGCCACTGGAGGTCTGGGGATATCAAAATGGGCCTTCTCCATCTAGCCAGAATGTGGAAAGAAAAGGAGAGGAAGTGATAAAAAGTAAGTCTAGGTCAAATCCCACTCCTGGCACCTGATGGATCAGGGAACTCGTTCCTTGAAAGCTGTAACTTAGGGATTCTGACATTCCCATTTGCCTTGCGTCTGACATCTGTCCTCATTTGTGTGATAATCCATATAGAGACCTTTGAATATAGCAGTTGGGAGCTTAGACTCTGGTGTGAGGTTGCCTTGGTTCAAAATCTGGCCTGACCACTTACTATCTGTATAACCTTGAGGACATCACTTCATTTCTCTGCTCCTCAGTTTCCTCATCTGTAAAATGGGCACAAGAATAACACCTACTTCTGAGGGTTGCTGTGAGGATTCAATGAATAGATTGCACGTGCATGCCCCCTCCCCCACACACACACCTTCTATGTTAGCTATTGTTGTTAATGCGGGTTCTTATTAATAATTTCTTCTTCCCCATAACCATGTAAGGTAGGCCTTTATTAAGACTATTTTACATATGAGGAAACTGAGAATCAATGAGTTTATGGACTTTGCCCACATTGACAGGGCTCAGAAGGGGCTAGGCCAGTCCAGCTGCCCAGGATGGCATGACTGCACAGCCTGTACTAAACGACATCGTCATTCGCCATGATGACCCCTTGGACAGATTTAATCCTCCAGACAAGCATGTTCTTTATGCAACCAGAGGGAATCTTTGTCTTTTCTCATTGGGACCCAGCAGTCACCCCTCAGTTTCTGGGTCAACTTGATTTCTCCATCACTTTATGAACACCCATCATTGTCCCATATTTGATTCCTGTGAATACCTACACAGTAACTCATTTTTCCAGGGTTTTATATCTGCTAAGAAAAATCCCCTGCCTTCTTATGCCTGTCTTTCTGCACTTAATTTTTCCAGTTTAGGTTCTTTCCTATTTCTTCCCTGACAAGCAGCTAGCACTGATGTCACATAACCAAATACCTGTCAGGCGCTCATCAAATGAACATTTTTAAGGTCAAATTTTGCCTTGTGACAACGTTTTTACTACATAGAAAGTGGTGACTGCCTTGCACATTCTAATTTTGGCAGCTGGAGCACAGAGGAATAGGACCAGTTCTGTCTTGGGACATTAGATGGAATCATAGCGCAAGTGCTCAGAAATACCTCATTCAGTCCGAGCCTCCCTCTTACTGCCTGGTAAAGTGCATTCCCAGGGGGCAGGCAAGGAGCCCTCTCCACCACCCTCCCCTCTCCTGATCTCAAGCCACGCGTGTGCTAAGGAAAGAACCGTGGTCCTCTCTGCAGTGATTGAGAAGGTGGGCATCTACATGAGTCTAATACTTGATGGGAGAGCTGTGGGGCTCTCAGCTGCCGGTGACTGCGTCCCTTTTTTCCTCCCCAAATTCTCTGGCTCCTCTCCTCTTGCCCCAACATTGGTTGAAGTTTCTTAGGATGAAGCAGGTAGATAGTGATTCTCAAAGCTGCTGCACGTTAGAATCACCTGAGAAGTTTTAATAAGCTCCCCTTTGGTCCCAGCCAAAGATTCTGATTCAGTGGTTCTTGAGTGGACCTGAGCACCAGTATTTTTAGTAAGTTTCTCGGATGCATCGACTTTGCAGCTGAATTGAAACCACCAGTGTAGTAGCCTTGGTGTTTCGGCCAGCCCTTCAAATCTTTGCCTCAGTTTCTTCTATCAAATGGGGATAATCATAGTACTGGTCTCATAGGATTATTGTCAGGATTGAAGGGTTAAATGAGATAAAGGGCCTAGAAAATTGCCCAGCACGTAAGTACTTGGCCAGTGTTAGCCAAAATAATTATCACTGCTATAATTATGCTAGGCAGTGCTTGTGCAAAGTCCCTGGGATTCAAAGGTGAGTAAACCAAGTCCCTTCCCCCAAGCTCATAATCCTCTGGAGAAAACAAACATGCCACTGCTACCCTCAGTACAAAGTGGTCAGCCCCATAGTGAAGGCAGGTACAACGTGCTGTGACCCTAACCCTAACCCTGGGTGAGCAGGCTAGGCAACAGTTAACTCTGCAATGGAGAAGGAAGCGGCTTTCCAGAAGCAAGCCCAACCGTTGAGCAGGGTCCAGAGGGACAAAGTTGCCAGATAGAAGCAGGATAGACAGAGGACATTCCAGGGAAAGGAACAATCTGTGCAAAGCCATCTTGATGGGAAAGAGCATCAGATGACAGACAACTGGCTGGTAGTTTGGTACCATATGTTGTCAGGGAAAGCGATAGTCGGTGGAGAGGCTGGAAACAGTGACCAGTGCCAACCGTTCAAGGACCTGTCTCCCTGCCCAGAGGCAATTTGGATTTTATCCTCTAGGCATGGAAAGCCACTTAGGTTTTTAAGAAATGGAGATGTGTCCTCAAAATTGCATTTTAGAAAGAGATATAGCAATGAGGAGAGAGAAAAAGAGGAAATAGGTGGGGGCGGGGAGTGTGGCTCAGTTAAGACCCTCTTGCTGATGTTGAAAGGATGGTGAGAGATGATGACAGCTTGAACTAAAGGAGACGCAGGGGGTGGGACCTGAGGGGCAGCCTCACGAGGAGGAGGCAAGGAGGTGATTGAAGTGTGAGGGACAAATGGTTTGGGGATGACCGCCTGGGGCTGTTCAGAGTTTGGTGTGCTGCCTGTAATGGAGGCGGGACTTATGGGAGGACAAGTGGGTTTGGAGGAGAAGAGGATGAACTAGTGTGGAGCGTGTTGCCCGTGAGAGCCTTCCAGGTATGCAGGTGGAGGATGTTTAGCTGTTCATTAGGCAGCTGGGGAGGAAGAGAGAGATTGTCGTGCCTGTAGGCGTTTCCAGTCTTCCCCGCCAATCTCCCCATATTCTGAACCTCCGTGAAAGCATGATCCTCCAGCCAGCTTCACAAGCTAGAAATCAGTCGTCTTCATCAGAGTGATCTTCTGAGGCTCCCTCTCCTTGAACCGCCTTCCCAACACCAGTCTACACCAGCAGCGTCCAACAACAGATTCTCCTTGTCAGGGAGGCACTGGTAACTACGAGTCCTGTCCTCTGGGTTTGAGTTCCCGGACGGTCTCGCAGCTGTGTGCATTGCTCCCCAGTGTAAATACACCTTGGTATCTCGTACACTGGGCTTGTCACAAAGCGTCATCCCAGATACTGGAAGAATTTGATTCATGGTCCCTGTTGCAGAATGCACTGCAATACAACATGGACTTTACCCTGTTAAGAAAAATGTCCCTAAGTCCCAGTTGTGGTCATGTGCACTAACTGCTGCCACATAGCCCTGAGCCGCCCCCCTTCCCAGAGCCTTACATAATGAGGACTGCTACCATGTTTCCCCGAAAATAAGACCTAACCAGAAAAGAAGCCCTAGCATGATTTCTCAGGATGACATCCCTTGAACATAAGCCCTAATGCGTCTTTTGGAGCAAAAATGAATATAAGACCGGTCTTATTTTCGGGGAAACATGGTAGATAAAATACAGGATGATGGTTCTGTCTGAATTTTAGGTAAACAGTGAATCATTTCTTAGTATGAGTGTGTCCCAAATATTGCATGGGAAAAACTGATACCATAAATGATTCTTTGTGTATCTGTAATACAAATTTCACTCAGCATCTTGGATTTTTATTTGCTAAATCTGGGTACCCTAAACCTTTTCTACCTTGGACATTTCTTGTAATGCATAGAATCTCTTCTAATAACAAAATAAAATGTCCCCTTTAGCCTTTAGCACAGGGAGACCAGCTGAACTTGATTCTTGAGTGTCCTGGCTCTGGTTCTCTCTTGTTCCACATGCAATAAACTCAGCGTTGTTTTTTGTTTTGTTTTATTTTTTAATCGCTAGTGATCTTTGATTTATCCTATGAACACATATACCTTAAAAAAATAGACACCCAACCACATATGAAGATATAGCCAAAAAAATGTATGATTGGTTTTATAGAATTCAAACAGGAAGACAAGCCGAAAGAAATATGTGCTGTTTCTCTATCTCCTTTAAACAGAATTAGTGAGTACCTGTGATTTGCTTAGGATTCTGGGACTCTGGGTTGTGTAGTCTTTTGTTATTTATTTTAACCTTTCTCACCTAAGAAACCTGAGCTGAGGGCAAGGAAGAGAGGTGACTTGGGTCAGTGTCTGCAATGCTTATATTGGTCTTCCTGATTCGTGAGCTCTTAGAGACTTATTGATGGCGTCTGGAAGTAGCTCTGGGAGCTGGGTGTGCTGCTCAGATGTGTCTCATCCTGCACCAAAAGGTCTCGAGAGAGAGGGAGATCGCACAGTCTGGTACAGCATCCTGTTCGAGATAGGAGGAGGTTCTTCCTGTTCCTGATTTAGCATAAATCCACTTCCTCTTGCACACTCTCCATCTGAAATGAGGAAGGGCGCTTATCCTCCCTGGGAATGAACTACAGTTTGTGATTCTACCTTCTTTCTGCACCTAGGGGTCACTTGTCCCTTCTGGTTAGGCCAGTGGGGTCAGGAAGTTGAGAAGATGTTTTGAGCTGTGTTGTTAAAAAAAAAACAACACACGAATTGGGCCTACCCTACCTAGATAGAAGCTGGCCAATATTGCTGAAAATTGGGGTTAAATTACAAAGATCATACTCCATGAGTATTAATCCTGTGGATACATATTAAAACTAGTAAATGTCTCATACAACATTGTGAAAGAAATATATTTACAATAAAAAATTGTAAAGATCATAACTTTGACACTAACCAGCCATATCTGGCATCCATCCTGCAAACTCCTTACTGCTCAGCTGTGACTACACAGAAATTTTATTGAACAGACTCACAAAGATGCCTCAACAATTTTGCCTACTGCTTACCCCACTGCATCAATGCAAGGCCAGTCTTAAAAATTCCTGTGTCATTTCTGAGGGAAGAGAATAATGTGCTCTTGCTTTGTCAGGCATAAAGAAACCAGTGTCTCCTGGTAAACAGGGCAATCTGTCTGCTTGTTTGTGAGTACCAGTGGGAGCCAGGGCACCACAAACTCTGATCTGCCCTCCTACACAGCACAACATATTTATATCTGCTTCCGCTGAGCTGAGCGTGAGCTGCTGTCAAACGCTAATGACTTCGCATATTTTTTTTTTTAGTAAATAATTCAATCAATACCCTGTGATGCACACATGACATTCACTATTGCATATCTCTTTTGGGAATGTGTAACTTTTGCAAAACCAGACATTAGAGAAATCCATAAAGGCTACAAGGTCAAAAAGCCACCGAGTGTCAGCCCTGAGGACAGGTGCAGGGGCAAGACCGCCTGCATTTAGCATCCTGATGTGGCACCCCTCACTAGCTGTGTGATCTCTGATGATCTCTTTGCGCCTCAGTTTCCTCACCTGGGAGATGTATAGAGCAGTGTGGGTGAAACGGATGAATACAGAGCAGCTGCAGTTGGTTCCTGGCACGTGGTTATCCTTCGTGCCTATCATGTGTGCCATCATAAGTGTGTCCAAGTGGTCTGTGATGCTACGGTCATTTGGTCTGTGCTGGGGTCCTATGAAGCAGGTAGAAATACGCGAGTTTATGGAAGACATTCATAGTAGATGTTAATTGTTCAGATAAGGCAAGAAGAATTTGTTTTGGCCAACTTCATGAGAGGCAGCACGGTATGTCAGTCAATAATAATTTTTGTAATTAACTGCTCTCACATGCCTGTGACGTGCTTGACACTGTGCTAATGAAGCACTGTACCAAAATCACTTTGTCCTCCTGTAGGTAGGGTTGTTATCCCTGTTTAGCAGATGAGGAAATTGAGACGTAAAGAGGTTAAATATATGTGTGTCAACTTGCATAGTATAACACAGGGCAAAAAAAGTTGCATATGTATATTGTGAGATCTTTTATAGAAATGTGTCCGAGAGCCATCCATGTGTATACATGTATAACGAAGAAGAAAGTAAAGGTATAGGTGTGCATGGGAATGATAAACAGCAAGTCAGGGAGTGGGAAAGGAGAAAGGAGAAGGGGTGGAAAGGGAGGATAGAGGGTTTTCAACTGTATTTGTAATACTTTCAAACAAGTGTCGATACAGCAAATCGTTAAAATCTGAATGTCAGGCAGTGGCTTCACAAGTGATTATTATATTCTCTGCACCTTCTGGCATGCTTTAAATATTTCATCGTTTTAGAAAGAGTCTGTATCTTAGTCATTTGGAGAAGGCCTGCACAGGACTGGCACACAGCAGACAATCAACAAATGGGGTTGTTCTTGTTAGTCGGCTTTTCCCCCCTATAAACACTGATATGAAGTAAAACTGTTGATTTCATTGCTGGAATTAACATTCTAAAGTGAAGATGCAGCAGGTTAGGAGCTCGTAGAAGAAACCCCAAAAGGAACCCGGAACACCTTTGCCAATATTCTTGACAGCAGTCATATAACCAACAAGATAAACCAGTGTGACAAAAATAAACATGTACAAGAGTACTAAAAAATAAAAATAAAAATGTTCTTTGTCGAAAATAGCACTTAGCTTGGCCTCCCTGTGAATCTTCTTTAGGCTTTTTGGCCTTCACTTTTTAAACCTGTGAGTTCAAAAAGGGATGAAGGGAATACTGGATTTTAGAGTAATACCAGAACCAGGGAAAAATAATTTTCTAGGTCAATTAAAAAAGTAAAAGCTTCCCATTGCATGCCCTTGGGTAAGTTTTATAATTTTTGACTTATTGCAGAAACAGTGTCAAGTTTATTGATACACTAGACTGCTATGGCAATGGAGGTGTTGTTTTTCTTATTGAATTCTCTTACTACTGAGAAAGTGAGCCTCCACATGCTAGCTGCAGTTGGAGTTGCCTCAGGCTCCCCAAATAGCACAAAGATATTGAATATTTTCCTATCAGGATTAGCAATTTCCCCTGTCTGTTACCGTTACTAGAAAAATCAGCAATGCTGATTTTATTTGCATCTACTTTCAGAGTTACTTATAACTTTGGTGGTGAACAAAAATTAAACATTTAAATTTTTCATTGATGGTCCCAGTGGAAAGTTGCTGTAGGCTCCGCAAACAAGGGAGCCACTTATCTCCTGACAATACTGAGCTATTGCAAAGGGATGACACTTGTACATGCATTTAAAAAAGAAAAACAAAGACACTGCACAATAAGGGATGGTGGAATTCAGGGTGATTTTTTACTTTCTTCTGTGGTCTCTTCTGTAGTTTCCAGATTTTCTGCAGCTAATACAGTTGACACAAATAGAAAAAAAAATGTTATTTCCAAAACACAGAAAGAGAGAAAAGTCTGTGGTTTATGTCAGGAAATAGATTAATCTCCTTAACTCTGACCCTTTGCTGACTACAATTCAAGAAAGTCACTTAACTACTTATTGCTAGTCGTCTCGTTAATAAGACAGCGAGGTGGAGATGATAAGCTTGTTTGGCTTGCTTTGGAGAGGAATGAAATTCTGCATTTCTAAAAAGGTCCCAGGCGTTTCTGATATTGCTTCAACTGGGGTCGCTTTGAGAATCATGGTTTAAGAATATATATAAAGGTATATACATGCACACAAGTATTGCAGACTGTTTGGTGTCTAGAAGCTTCCTGGTAACCTTCAGAGTGAAATTGTATTGAAGTTGGCTGAGGAAAGTAATGGGAATGGGAAAGAAGTCAACGGTGACAGACTAGATCAGGGGTATCCAAACGTTTTTCAACGTTTTTCACCAAGGGCCATATGTGGTAAAATACACAAATAGCCGGGCCACTCACTCAAGGTGAAGTACGTATTGCCTCACCTGGTTTATTTTAGTAAACTAAATATATTTTTGGAATTTGCTGTGGGCCAATTAAAAATGGATTGTGGGCCATAGTTGGCCCGCAGGCCGCAGTTTGGACACCCCTGGACTAGATGTTTGGGAATTTTGAGAGTGATGTAACATTTAAATGGGAAGTGGGGTCAAATGGATATTTGAACAAGAGGTGACACTTATGGTTGGAGCCCATGAGTTATTTAGTCAACATACCCACAGTGTTGTTCAGTGTTTTAAATTAGTGGCCAACATTTAAACGTTATCAGAGTTCAGATGGAAATCCAGATTTCTGCCTGCTTTTGCAAATCAGATGTGGCATCTCGGGGTCTGCTGTCCCTTGTGACAGCAGTCAGCTGGAGCCAAGTGATAGCTGTTCCCTTTACCTGAGGCATATGCAGTTAAATAATTTACCTAGCAAGTCATTTAGAACTTTTTTATATTATACAAACAAGAACAGATTATGGAATGCAAAATCTGTGTGAACTATAACACAAATTTCAAAGAAATTGTGCTTTGCAGCAATTGCTTTGGGCTTCGTGCCTCTGCCCAGCTCCCACCCACACCCACCCTGTCTTCTGGGACAATGGCAAAGTCTGAGAAAACACTTCCTTCTTCCAAGTTAAATTTACACTAGTATAGTAAGTAATCATTGTGTTTCAAATGTTGAAAATCAGTATTGCCTGTATTTCAAATAGTGTTTCCCTGAAAAGCAGCTGATTAAAATTCTGTATAATTTATTAAGTGAATTACAATTTAATGTCTGATCAGCATCCATAAACAGAAGTGATCAACTGATAGACCCTATGAAACCTCAGCGTAATTATCCAACTTGGCTCTGACTGCTTTCTTAGCCCAATACTGATTTTAACTTTTTAATTTTTACATGTTGTTGTTGTGTGAGTGATGTGAAACACAATTTCTCAGTTTTCCAAAATGATAAGTTTTTCTCAGACTTATGAAAAAAATCAGAGACATCTAAATCCTTTAAGTCTTTCAGTGAAACACAGAAGAGTTCTCTGGTTTTAATTGGAAATTCCCGTGGCCGTTGGGATTTCCATCTGTTGATAAAGGGTCTCAGTAGTCCCTTCCTCCCAATGCAACAAGATTGTTCCATGAAGCTGTCATCCATTCCAAAGGTAGTGAGTGCTACGCACTCATCATTGGAAATATATCATGGCCCATAGAAACCATCTGACTCAATGTCCTCTGAGGAGACATTACTGAAGACAGTTATGTATGTCAAAGGGGGTGCGGGAGGTAAGTTTGTTGATTCCTTTCACTGGTCACTTCTTAATTTGTCTTGTTTTTAAAAGGAGAAATGTTCTAACGCTAGTTAGAGTGCCTTTATGAAAGGAGGACCAGGCTACAAATTGGAAGACCAGGGTCTAATCCCTCTTTGACCACTTGTCATGCACTTGAACTAAGGAAAAGTGCCCTCCCTATACTTAAAAAAAAAAAAAAAAAAAAAAAAATTAGAGAGTGGGTCTGAGGATGGGAGCACAGAGAGTAGTAGTAATACCAGCTCTGTTTCACAAGACTAATGTGAGAATTCCCTGAAAATGCTCTTTGAGGAGGGATCATGTTATATACCAATATCACATAGTATTAAATAAAATGCCAATGAGGGCTCTGTTTAGGGTATGTCTCAGAAAATTATTCTTTACACAGAAAAGAATAAAGATTTCTTTACACAGAAATATTGATTGGACACAGATGGCTACCAATGGTCTATCAAAATTAGAAAAATAGAAAAAATTTTAAAACGTTTCTAATTTAGGATAATATCTATGTTGATTTAAATAGGCTCTGAGATAATTTCTATATTATTGAGGGTTTTATTTCCTGTTTTCACACCTTCTGAAAAGATGTGCAACTAAAGAACAGTTACTAATATGAAGTAGATGAGCTGCCAGTTTTTTGTCTTTTATTCTTAATCTAGTCCAGTTGAAGTCATTAATGTTTCCTGTATTTTTTCCCTTAGGATAATACCTGTCCATCTTTCCACAGCACATACTGACTAAAGTCCCGATAAGTTGCTCTCTGTTTTTGGCAATACCCATTCATGTGATATACAACTTCTTTCTCATCTGCTTTTAAATTAAGCACCTACCTATAGCTTTCATATGCTTATAACATCAACACTTTAATGGCAGTTGCTTCTGAGATGGAATTTGGCTCTTTTGCTCTGAATTTCGATATTGCCGTATCAATTTCATTCACAATGGAAGGCTCTAAGAGAAATAAAGTGAACATGTGAGAGACATGTGGCTTGTAGCTCAGATACACTTCCTTAAAAAGTATCCTGTTACACATTGTGCTAATCACAGTATTTAGGCAAAACTTAATTATTTTAATTTTCAACATTCATTTTTTAAAAAATAACAGTTGTGATAGCTGAATATTCACATAGTTGAAATTGTTGTTGTTCTGCTTACTTGGGGTGAGAGTAGGATGGAGAAGAGGTGGTTGACATTTTTACACAAATGTATGCCAATAAGAGAAAATAATCAGTACTTCTGTGTCAGGCACAGCGTCAGCAAAGACAGAGTGTAACTCTTAAGATTTGTGTGAGTCAGGATCCAGTCAGGAGGCAGAAATCTTACCTGTCATTTGAGCAGAGCGAGCTTAACATTAAGAATGGTTAACCAGGTAGACAGTTGTTAATTACCTAAAGTGTAAGAGACTTGTAAGGTACCAGGCAGGTAGAATTGCAGGAAGTAGCTGCCACTTCTAGGGCTGGGGACACAGAGAAGAGGCTAGAATTATTAAAACTTAGAAATCTGGAAGAGGGGGATTCTGAGCTCATGTACACGTCTTTGAGCAGAGAGCTGTGAGCCTTGTTCTGCAAGAGAGGCCATGCTGGGTTCAGCTGCTGCAAAGGGAAAGGACTGCCACCTCTGGGGTGAAACTCAACGGATCAGGAAACAGACAGGAAATGCACAGGAAGTAAAAAGGAAGGACAGGTCCCTCTTCCTCCTTTCTCCTACAGGCTTCCAGTCTTTTCTCTCTAGCACCATTTTTTGGCAGAACCACAGGATCAGCTGGCAAATCAGAAACCTAGTTTGCCAAACAAACAGAAACAAACTTATAGACACAGAAAACAAATTGATGGTCACCAGATGGGAAGAGGTTTTAGGGGATGGGTGAAAAAGGTGAAAATAATTAAGCACAAATTACCAGTTATAAAAATAATCATAGGGATGTAAAGTACAGTATAAGGAATATAGTCAATAATGTTATAATAACTCTGTATGGTATGAGATAGGTACTAGACTTACTGGGTGATCATTTAATAAGGTAGATAAATGTCTAATCGCTATGTTGTACACCTGAAACTAGTATAATATTGTATGTCAACTGTAACTGAAAAATAAATAATTAAAAAAAGAAACCTACTTTTCAGAGCCCCATCCTCAGCTTAGGAAAGCCACAATATAGAAGGGTGGGGTTGGAGTTAAGAGGCGATACCTAATCACTGGCACAGAAGTTTTCAGACAAGGTTAGCTGATGTCAGCAGTAGAAACTGAACCTTACACAGAGTGAGGCAGCACTCTCCATGCCAGGGAACAAATACAAAAAGTACATCATCTTAATTACTGTCCTCAAATGACATTCAACTTTAACAGTGTTTATTTACCTTCAGATAAATCCAATAAAACTGTGATTCAGTCAGAAAGGGCAATAAACGATAATGAGGCTGTCATAGGCCTCTGTGAATAGTTCTTTTTCTAGGGGCCCCAATGTACCCATCACCCAACTATAACAATCATAACCATTTGTCTGTTCATCTTCTATTTATCCCCCTACACCCGTCGCTATTCCTCCAGCGTCACATGGAACTATATAATTTAATTCCTAAACAATTCAGAATGTTTAATTACAGCTCCATGAATTGAACTGTCAGTAAATTGAACACGCTCATGTAAACGTCACCCAGATCAGGAAAAAGAATATTACAAACATCCAGAGCCCCATTATAGTTTTCTCCCAGGTCTCTCTCCACCCTTCCCCAATGGAGTGTCCACTGTTTTCAGCTTGGTACATATCAATTCAGGGAGTATGTGCGTTTTTGAGTTTGGCTTCTTTTGCTCAACATTGTTGGTGAGATTTATCCATGTTGTTGCAGGTATGTATAGTTCATTTATTTTCATTGCTCTGTAGTAATTCATAGTAGAAATATACCACAATTCATTCATTCATTCTACCATTGACATATAACTGAGTTGTTTTGACTTTTGGTGATTACAAATAATGTTGCCATTTACACATACATTATTTTGGTATATTACTCTTGTATGAATTTTTATTGGATATATATCATGAAACAGAACTATTGGGTCTTAGAATTTGCATGTATCGAATTTTAATACTACAGCCTAATAGTTTTTCAAAGTGGTTAGACAAATTTACTTTCCACTAGTTCCAGTTGCTCCATATCCTTGGAATTCAACACTTGGAATTATTTGTATTTTTTATTTTAAACATTCTGATAGGTGTGTCATAGTATCTCATTGTCATTTTAAGTTTCATATCCTTGATGAGCACATTTGTCCAATGCTTACCTGGCTATTTGGATATATTTTATAAAGGGTTTGTTCAAATCTTTTGCATATTTTTATTGGGTTGTCTGCCTTTTTGCTTACTGATTTGTAGTTCTTCATATTCTGGATATGAGTCCTTTATTGGACATGCACATTGCAGGTATCTTCTTCCCTTGTAGCTTGCCTTCTCAGTCTCTTAATGGTGTCTTTCATAATAAAAGTCCTTAATTTTAATGTAGTTCAATTTGTCAGAATTTTTCTTTATAGTTAGTGGTTATTGTGTCTGGTTTAGGAAACTTTTACCTACCCCAGTGTGATAAGATATTCTCCAGTGTTATATTATAGAAGGCTTTTTTTCTTAACCCTTCACATTTAGATCTATAATCCACCTATAATTAAGCTTTGTTTATGATATGACATGGATCAAAATTCTTATTATTTCCCATATAGATATATAATTGACCTAGCACCATTTATTGAAAAGATTATTACTTCCTCATTGCACTACAGTTTCCCCTTTGTCATAAATCAAATGGTGGTATAAGTGTGAGTCTGTTTATGGTTTTTCTATTTGTATATCCTGTGCGAATACCATGTTATTTTGTTTCTAATAAGGATTGAGACATCTAATGGTGTACATTCTTTAAGTTTGTTCTTCTTCATAACTTTCTTGATTATTCTCAGCCTTTTTATTTTTTATCAATTTCCAAACTACCTGATAGGATTTGGATTAGGATTGCATTGAATCTATAATTTTATTTGAGTAAAAATGGCCTCTTTGCAATATAGAATCTTCTATCCATAAACATTTTGTACCTTAGACTTTTAAAATTTCTCTAAATAATGTAATTTTCTTTGTAGAATCTTTGCATATCTTTCATTGGATTTATTCCTAGACATGATTTTTATAGATTTATGCTATTTTAAATGAATAGTTGAAAAATTTTTATTCTCTTTTTTCTAGTTTACTGAAATATAATTGATTTGCTAAATTCAGTTATTAATTCAAATAGTTTATTTAAAGGTAATTTTTATTTCTTTCTATATATTCAGTCATGATGTCATAAATAATGATAGCTTTATTTCTTCCTTTCTAGTCTTTATACCTTTTAGTTTTACATTATTAAACTGATTAAGACCAATGCCACTGTTAGACCAGCATATCACAAGCACTGAACACAATAAATTCATTTTAAAACCTATTTAAGATCGCTCTCTCCGTTGAGATCTATTACCTTAAACGTTCACTATTACCCTAACACTATGCAGCCCCCAGAAAAACTGTTCTCGATATTTCTTTCATTGTCTTTGAAATAAAGGTGATGGTGTCTAGAGGTCATGGCAATTTGTGAGTTACACTCATGTTGATAATGGGGACAAATATTGCTTTGCAGTGAAAGGAAGCAGAGTGGCAGAGGCATTTAGGTAAAACGCAAACTAACTTGACAAATCTATCCTCCTGGATAGCATGAATACACAGATTCCTTGTATAATGAAGTATCGTTCATTTGCCTTTGTGCTCTTATTTGTAGTTCTGGGGATTAGCAAGTTGTGCCTAAATTAGCAATATTTTTACAATAGTTTTGCATCCCAGCTGAGGAACATTTTACACTAGGAGAGAATTTATATTACTTTTAAATTTGCGTATATTTAAGTCTAGACCTAACATACGTGATGCTTCATACTGATTTCTTTCGTTGACATATATAAGGATAGTGAATGCTAGAATTGAAAATGTTTTACATTTATAACAACATTTAATAAAATTTATTAAATTTTCAAAATTAAATATATGATAGGCTTATTTAAATAATTTTGATTTAAAAATTTCAGATTCACTTATTTGTATCTTGCCTTTAGCTTTAATACATAATTTTGAATATTTTAGAAGAGAAGTTGTCTCTTTGTAAACAAAAACTTTTGCTATTTTACATTTTCTTTATTTTATTTTTATAAAATATATTAAAATTTATGTACCTTGAATGCAATCACATTTTGTTTTTTAATCCTTTAAATCATTACTGTTAGTAGTACCAATTATATGAAAATCTTGACTATAACATGGGAAATTTGCTCAAGTACAGGTACAAAAAATAATTTTATGGAATAAATATATAATAATTGATGGATTATTCATGCCTTTGCTTTATGACTTATTCATATATGGCCAGTAGATCAATGGACCATCTGGACAAATACCATAATAATTAAAAGTTATCATCGATATTTTGCCAATTTTAAGTCATATATAAATATTAGTTTTATACTCTTTTATTTTTTCATTATAAAGGTGTATTTGTCAAGGTAGGGGGATAGAACATATTTTGACAGTTTTTTAACTTGATTTACAATTTTTAAATATTTAGATATGAGAAGTGTGGCCTCCATTTATCTTACATTTGTCCCTGCAAGTGAGCTTGGGAACAGTGCTATATAGAGGAAAAGACAGCAGTTATCTTTGTTTATCACATTCTTCAAATATTCTATTAGTTCAATCATAATTTTTTGGTCTGTTCTATCAATTGTAGAGAGAAATACATTAAAAATATCCCACTATATTTGTAGGTTTGTTTGTTTCTTTATTGAGTTCTGTTAATTTTTGCTTTGTGTGTTTTGAAGCTATGTTATTAAAGAGATTATATATTGAGAATTGTTGTGTATCATGCTGAGATAACCCTTTCATTCTTGTGAAATAGACCTCTTGATTTTTAGTAATTCTTCTGGCTTTAAAGTCTACATTGACTAATTTTATTACAGCTACACCAGCCTTCATTTGGTTAATTTTTGTCTGGAATTTTCTACCTTTTACTTTCAATCTTTTCATGCCCTTATACTCAAAGTGTGTCTCTTATAAACTGCATGTGACTGAGTTTTGTTTGCAATCGTTTGTTTACAATATTTGTCTCTTAATTCAAATATTTAGTCCATTTATATTGGATGTAATTATAGATATATTTGGGTTTAAATCCATCATCTTTTTTATTTTCTGTATGTCTTACTAATTCTATGTTCTCGTTTTATGGGTTTTTTTTTGCTACTTTTCAGATTATTATTATTACATTTTGTTTCCTTCCTCTATTTTATTATTCTTCTATTAAAACTGTAGAGACTGCACCATGCATGCTTAACTTACTGAAGTCCAGTATAAATGAGTACTTTTATCACTTTCTGGACATCATGTAGTAAGAAGCTTCGAATATTTTAATTCTATTTAATCTCCTCCCACATTTTGTGTTATTGTTATCATGTATTAATTCTAAAGACCTCTTTGTGTGGCTCAAACTCTTCGGTCCAGACTGCTCACTTCCTCAGAGAGCCCTGCCTGTGTTGTCTATCCTATTTAAAATTACCTCACACCACCACTTTCTTCTCTATTCCTTATTTTCTTTTGTTTTTCTTCATGGACACACCTGAAATGAGTAGGTTTTCGGGGTTTTTTTGTTTGTTTTTTTCTGTCTCCCTCATTAGAACGTAAGCTTCATAAAAGCAGGGGATGTCCACCTCCTTCACCAGGATTTGGCCCAATAAATATATGTTGACTCACAAATGTAGGTCAGAGTTGCCCATAAGACACCACAGCCACTGACTCGCAGGAGTGAGGGAAGCAGGGGCCCATATGGCACTTGAGAACTGCTGCAAACCCTAAGTCAGAGGATTTTTATATCAAGAAAGTTTGGGAGGGATACTCGGATCACTCCAGAAATAACTAAGTGGGCCGATTTCCTCAATTCATGTTTTTCACTCATTCAACATTTCCTGAACACCTGTTCTAATCTGGTCGCCAAGCGAGGTGCTGAGGATTGTGCTAGATTCCAGGTTGCGTGCGTGGTAAGCAACATTCTCCATAAAATTCTCTCATAGATCATCACCAGAAATAAGATCTGCCTAAAGGTGCATGGGGGTGATGGACTGGATGACTGAAGAGAGTTGTAGCAATAAGGCATGGGGATTGTTCTCCTGCTGAGGCATTCTTGGGCTGAAGGACATCAGAGCTTCAGTTCTGATGCCCTTAGTCAGCATTGTTAAGACAAAATGCAAAAGGGCGTTCACACATAAAGTGCTGATAACTGACTGGTCCAAGAAAATTCCAAAGCCAGAGCCCCTGGATTTATCATTGCTGAGACCCAAGAACCAACGGCTACCAGGCCTAGAAACTTGGACCAGGGTACCATCCAGAGAGCAGCTCAAATGCCCAATGTTTGCTTGGCTCCATATTAGCCTTTTTTCATTTTATTTTTTAAACACCAGTCATATCGTAAGACTTCTCAAATGTCCCATTCTTATGTGACTTCTCAGTCACTAATTTCTTCCCATGTAGCAGCTGGCCCTGAGGTGGTGTAAGGGATACTTCCCTTTGTCTTTTGCCCATTTCTGAAATTCAAAAAGCAAAAAGGTCATAGATTAATTCTTAGGTTTTACTCACAGAATGGCAACTGAGCAAACAAATCAGGATTTTTTTATTTTTTTTTATCATTGGGGCTGTATTATTTTCACATTTTCAGCTCTTGACCTTTTCTCCAGCCTGACAGGCAGATAGCAAGGCAGCTGGGCCTGCAATAAAAAGTGACCCTAGCTCCCAGTCCCTCTGTTTCGTGGTCAGCCTTGAAATACAACAGACCTGGCTTCTGAAAAGCAGTTGGCATTTGCAGGCAGAGTACCTGCAGGGGAAGTACCAGCACAGGTGTGGGGAAGAGGTGGTCTCAGGTTGTGACGGCAGGATTACAGCCTAATAAAGGCTCCTTACGAGACCACCAGCCCTGAAGGAGTTGCATAGATGGACGTGCTCGTCATGCCTTTTAACAGCCGATATTTCTTGTATTTCTGCAAGTGCTGGTCTCAAGGGCCTTCTTGGTTCAAGCCACTAATCAGAGTTTTTCTGAAAGCTATTTGGACTGTGTGGAGATTGATTCCACAACCTCTGCCTCTTCAATGCCAGCCAATTGAGCTACACCCCGTGAAGTATTTGTTTGGGGAATAGACGTAACTGGGCACCCACTGGGCATCAGGCACTGGGCTGAGTCTAACCAGATAGGTATTGGCACCTGCCCTGTTTTGGAAATATCCAAACATTCATCAGGAAGAGATGTGTTGTTTTTTTTTTAAACCCAGCAAGCAGTCCTTTAAGGTTGTGTATTGGACATCCGTAAAAGATGGCAGTAGGTATCTTTTTGGAGCACTGCTCAATGCTTTCCCTCCATGTTCTCAAATCCTCACAATACTGCAAAGTAGATACTGTTCTACCCATTTCACAGTTCAGGAAGATAATGCTCAAGTGGGTAAGGAAACTGACTTACAATGAGCAGGTTGCAAAGCTAGGCTTCCTCCCCAGCTCAATTTGATAGCACTATGTGCCTTTAGAATTTACATCTCAATTTAGTTCCCCTGAGTATTAACTTATGAGTGTTTGAACTGCTCTTCTTTCTCCCCATAAGCAATTGTACTATCGGGGCTTCCATATCTCTAGTCCAGCTGCACCCTAGTCAGAACTCTCTTTATCTTCTTTGTAAGTTATCACTCAAGCAATGTTGAGGTGTAGTCAGTTTTCTTCTCTATAATACTTCAAAGCAAGAAATATAAAATGCTGAGGTAATTCAGTGAAGAGATAAATTTTCAATCATTTCGTTCCTCACGTTGAATATGCACGGTGGCCAGGGATTGTGGTAACTACTTACCTCAAAGCCAAAAGCAGTTTCATTTGAATGGACTGCTGATGACAACCTGCGTCTGTCTTTGATGATTTACTGTCGTTACTATGTTTACTACCATTTTGTTGTTATCAATAATATAATTGTATATATTTTATACGTAAATGTAATTGCAATAAATGACTATTATAATAAATATGTTAATTATAAATATATAGGCAGTCTTTACTTTTCATGTTTCTGGGGTAGCTGCCATGCAAAGTCAGGACACGGTTCCAGTATGTATATGGTTCCATTAACAGGTTGCTGTGCAAGGTGAGAACTACCTGTAGTCACCATTTACTCAGTGTCAGCTATGCACCTTGTACAGTATTTGATATTTTGCTACAATTACTACCTCAAAAGTATGCACATTCAGGATGTGGCTAGGCATTGCCAAATAACCTCCAAGATAAATTTTCACATTTAACATTTTCTAAAGACTCATTCCACATTGAGTGTGATGAACTATTGTCATAGTTCTCATTGTCTTGCGTATCTCCCTTTGATGACATTTGAGGCTTGAAGGAAGTGGGCGAGATATAACCATGTGTATTAGTCAGCTCCAGCTGCTGTAACAAAATATCACAGACTGGGTGGCTAAAACAACAGAAATTTATTTTCTCACAGTTCCAGAAGCTAGCAGTCCAAGGTCAAGATTTCAGCCATTCAGTTTCTGGTGAGAGCTCTTTCCTGGCTTGCAGGCTACAATCTTCTTGCTGTGTCCTCACATGGCAGAGAGAGAGAGAAAAAGTGAGCTCTTTGGTGTCTCCTCTTATAAGGACACCAGTCCTATGTGATCAGTGCACTGCCTTTTCACTTCGTTTAACCTTATAACTTCCTGATAGGCCCTGTCTCCAAATATAGCAGGTCCTCGAACAACATCATTTTGTTCAATGTCATTCTGTTATAACATTAATGAGATGCCATAGGAACTTAACTCTTGTTTATATCAATTAGCTTAGGGTAAAATTGGTTTCATTATAAATTGCTTTGCTTAAAGTCACAGAACCTATCAATGACGTTAAGTGAGGACTTACTGTCAGTCACATTGGGAGTTAGGGCTTCAACATATGGATTTTTTGAGGACACAAATCATCAATCCATAACAATATGTATATAATGCTCCTAAGAAACACATTTTAACAGATGGAGAAACTGAGGCACAGAGAAAGTAGTCATACTAGCAACTCATGGCAGAGACAGTATTCAAATTGAGACCTGATTCTAAAATCCATACTTTTCCACCAGCTAGACCACTTCCTAAACTTTATTCAGTGGCTCAGTA
Organism: Rhinolophus sinicus; assembly: GCF_036562045.2. Lineage (NCBI taxonomy): Eukaryota > Metazoa > Chordata > Mammalia > Chiroptera > Rhinolophidae > Rhinolophus > Rhinolophus sinicus. Next base: position 125,589,525 of record NC_133754.1, read on the forward strand.
TTGAGACGACATATAAATAAGAACAGCTAAACTTGGTTTATCAATTGCTAGTTTGTTTTGTGCTTGCTTGTTTGAAAAGATGTATCTTAAGACAAAGAAATATCATTTAGTATTTAAACAAATAAATTACAAAGCAAAACGAACTGAAAGGTGTGGCAGTTTTAAGTATGACCAAGTGCTTGTAAAATGAGTATCTTGCCTTTTTACGCTGTTGGAAACGTTTATTACCAACGGTAAAAAATAACCTAATAGCTATAGGATTTAAATATAGAAAGGAGTAAGAATGATGGTTTAAAACATTATTAAATGTGAATTTCAGTGTAGTCATGTGTGCTTAGAAAAGATATGCATCAAATAATACTTTAAATGTGTATAAAACAGTTAATGCAAAAGTAATATGTCCGTATTTCAAGCAATTGAAAATGTATAAAAACCCATATAAATATACATAAATGTATTTTTAAACAAAAATGACTCAAACTAGACAGCACATTATATAACTTGCTTTTTCATTTAATATGTACTTTGGATATATTTTCATGTTGCTACTTATAAATTTACTTCATTCTATGTAACAATCGGCCCAGCATTCCATAGTACACTTGTAACATCATTCATTACACTGTTCCCCTATTGGTGGACATTTAGGTTGTTTTCCACAATCACAAATATGTAACATTGAACATCTTTGTACTTCTGTATACACAGGGACAGATATATCATGTAATTTATCTGTAGGATAAATACAATTACTACCTCAAAAGTATGCACATTCAAGGTGTGGCTAGGCATTGCCAAATAACCTCCAAGATAAATTTTCACATTTCACATTTTCCAAAGACTCATTCCACATTGAGCGTGGTGAAATATTGTCATAGTTCTCATTGTCTTGCGTATCTCCCTTTGATGACATTTGAGGCTTGAAGGAAGTGAGGGAGATAACCATGCCACTATGGAATATGCTGGCAAAAATAGTAGTCCACTAAATTTACCTGTGGACACATGTGAGGTGAACTGACATTCATTGGTAGTTCCTTTCTCCTCGTTTTTCTAGTTCACTCAGCAAACATTTATTGAGTGTCTACTGTGTGGAAGGCAAGGTGGTAGGCACTAAGGTTTTTCCAGAAATGAGTGAGACATATATGGTCAATCCCAGACTCCTGTGCTTGCTTGCTTGCGTTCTTTCTTTCTTCCTTCCTTCCTTCCTTCCTTTCTTCCTTCCTTCCTTCCTTCCTTTCTTTCTTTCTTCTTCTTTAGGCAATTATTTTATTTTTTAAATTTACATACAGTAAAATTCTTTGCTTTTGATGTACTGCTTTGTTTTTAATCCAAACCTCAAATCAAACAAATAAAAGAAAATTTTTGCTACTGAATATGCCCTTTGCTATAGTTTGAATATTTGTGTCCCCCTAGAAGTCATGTCTTGTAGGCTATGCTTAGGTCCCGAGGTGGGGGTCCTCATGAATGGGATTAGTGCTCGCATAAAAGAGACTCCACAGAACTCTTTAGTCCCTTCTGCCATGTGAGGATTTAAGGAGAAATTTGTCACCCAGGAGAAGGCCCTCACCTGACCGTGCTGGCATCCTGACCTCAGACTTCCAGCCTCCAGAACTGTGAGAAATAAATTTCTGTCGTTCAGGGGTGGCCACTTAGCTCATTTGGTTAGAACGTGGTGTTAATAACACCAAGGTTGCCGATTCGATTCCCACATGGGCCACGGTGAGCTGCACCCGCCTTAAAAAAAAAAAAAAAAAAAAAAAAAAGTCTGTTATTTATAAGCCACCCAGTCCATGGTATTCTGTTATAGCAGCCCAAAGGGACTTAGACACCCTTTATCCTGTTTGTGAATAAAATCAGCTAGCTTAGAGTTCTTTGGGCCTCTACACAAAAAATGAGGAGCCTGCCAATATCTGGAGTTTCCTACATGAACAGTCTGTGCAATTAAACTTATGTTTTGATGTAAAATGTTAGTTTCGGTTGTTTTTGTTTTATTTTGTTTTGGTTTTGAGGTAAACAGTATGTTGCCTTTGAAAATTGTGCCTGCGTTTTCTGAGTCTTTCTCCCCCCAGAGTTGAGAACCTTCTATAATCATTATGTACGACACCTTAAGACTTTTTCATTATAACAAAGAAAAATGAATAAAAGCATTTTAATAAAAGAGATAGTCTTCTGAGCTGAAACTACATTATCAACCTGAAACTCTAGAAAATGATACGACTCAGTGTATTAAAAGGACAGCAGTTTAGCCCCCTTAATGCCCTTTACCTGAATTTATGAGGTAGCATTCTTTTCAGTTTGGCTTTTTTTTTTTTTAATCCAGCTGGGAGTGAGTCAAAAAAAGTTTTTTGTCATTAATTTATTAAAAATGCGAGCCATATAAAACAAGTCAAGTGAGACCATCTACCGTTCAGAAAACCTGAAATACCCACAGAGCAATATGATCTGTACACTTTGGACCTGAGCTGGGATTAATGCACTTAGAGAGGGCACAGCATGCAAGCCCAGTGCACTTGACCCCACTCCCACGCCCCACATCTTTACCTGAGGAGCACTTGAATCTGAGTGTTGGCTATTTCACTTGAAAAGGGCTAACAACATTGACTCCCAGGGCTGTTTAGGCTCTGAGGATTAACCTACTTTCTTTTCCATTCCTGAACTTTCAGAAGTGTGCCATAAAGACTGGAAGCAGCCCCTTTCCCCCCTGACAAAGAATTGGGAATGATCTCAGTTTATGGTGTCTGATTTTTAATAGTAAATGTTTGACCATGTTTTCAAATAAAGCTAAAACTAATTTGATCTTTGCTTAGAGGGATATAATATAAATTGAAATAGTGTAGTTTTTCAGATAAAGTCTTCTTTTCAATACTTAGGATAAAAGAAGTTTTAAAAATTATTTCTTCTAAAAAAGGGTTTACAGCAACATTACTTGAAAACCTAACAAAATAGTTGGGGAAAGAGTAAAAGATGTAATAGTCATTCATCTGACAAGTAGGTATAAGTGTCTACTGCATACTAGCTGTTGTTCTAAATGCTTAGGCTACTACACGGACAAAACTGCCCCAAATTCCTGCCCTCTTGGCGCTTGCCTTCTTGTAAGGTACAGAATATGTAAATGATGTCGTGTGTAGGAGGATGCAGAGTGCTATAGAGAAAAATAAATTAAGGAAGAAGGTTGGAGAATGAGAATTATAAAGTCAAATTCTAATGCAGAAAAATGCTGATGATGAGCTAAACATGTGATGCAAGTTATTTAAGGCCATTTTTCAAAATCTGAATTGTATTTGAAGCATTCTTTTTTGTTTCCTGAGGGGATGACAAAAATATCACTGTATAAAGATCCCCCCTGTTCTTTGATTCTATCCATATAAAAATGTATAGTATTTATGCCAACCTAAGCTAGGACTATATGGCATTCAATCTCAGCAGACTTACTTGATACGAAGAACAATTTAGGAGTGGCAAAGCCTGCAGACACAAAATAGCTGTTTTTACTTCCCTTATAAATAAGGTCACACAATCTTTGCTTCTTTGATGGTGAAAGTTTTACCCCAAAGTATTTAGGTAACTGCATGAAATGGGAACAAGTAATAAATCTGGGATTGACTCCACAGAAGCATCTAGCAGGATGATGACCTGCCATGTACGACCAAGCAATAAATGCAGTCTCATCTCTCTGACATGAAATAAAAATACCAAGATGTACCCAGGGCATTCAGTATAACTTTAAAGGTCATCAGAAAAACTCTCTTTGGTTTAAAAGAAAGGCTCTGTAGATCAGGTTGAATTTGCCTTGGGTCAAACAGGTCAATTCTACACGATGCAAAAATCTTCCATAGAACAGTTTGTAAACTGCAGATGAATTGCACTAAGTTAACCATACGTGAATCACTCTATGCTGTAATGATTTTAAGTGAGTCCTCCGCATGGCAACTAGAGGATATTTAGTGCCAAATGGTCATATCTGCCAACAGAATTTGGTAATCAGTGTGAAGAGAGCACAACCACAGTTCACACTCTGTTCAGTTTGGAGAAGGTTGCTGAGGTCTCCATACTCCAATCACTACCTTGTCCTCTGTCTCTCTTCTTGTTTTAAGGGAAGTGCTGTGCTTTCTGATTGCTGTGTGCTACCGTGTTTCCCCAAAAATAAGACCTAGCCAGACAATCATCTCTAATGCGTCTTTTAGAGCAAAAATTAATATAAGACCCGGTCTTATTTTACTATAATATAAGACCAGGTCTAATATAATATAATACCGGGTCTTATCTAACATAATATAATATAAGACCAGGTCTTATATTAATTTTTGCTCCAAAAGATGCATTAGAGCTGATGGTCCAGCTAGGTCTTATTTTTAGGGACACACGGTAGCAGTAACCATGCTGCAATTTTATTTGCTTTCATACCAGAACAAACAAAAGAATAACATGGACTCACACTGATGCATTACAAAGAAAGATTGTCCTACTGTTTATGGAACCAGATTTTTCCTTCTCCTTTTACCTTTTTGGTTGAATAGAAGCTATTCGTGAAGTTATATTCTCTTCCAGGCAATGAGAGTCTTGTTATTGCAGCAAGGAGACTGCCTGTGAAGAGGAAGTCTAATCCTGTGTCATGTTAGTGTGCATTGCCTGTCTGGATTGCATAATGGAAGGTCTTGTCAAGAGGTGACTCCAGGGTGACTGGTTTCTGAGGTGTTATCAAGCTGGAGAAGAAATCTTGATCAGGGCCCATAGGCCTTGGCTCTGCTTCCTTTCCTCAGAGCTGGGTTTGCTTCAAGAATCAAGCGATCACAGTGGTTGTTAATCTTCCTTGTTAAGCAAACGCCCATACACTGGGAAAATAAGGTTTACCATTTCCCCCCCCCCCCCCCCCCCGTGTCACGTAAGTCTGAATATAAAAGAGCCAGGGCATAAATGCATTGGACTTTTAAAGCTGATATATCTCTACCCCAGAGGAGAATGTCAGTAGCTGCTACATACTGGGAATAAGGGGAAAACTGCCCTAAGATAGGCTCCATCTTAAGCTGACGTGTGGACCCACATCCACTCAGTTGTGTCTTTAGGAACATGGAGAAGGGGTACATGTAAGCTGTTCCCCCCAAACTCTCACCCCTGAAATACCACAGGAACGGTGGCCTTCATATGTATTTTTCATGCTATAACATTTATTCATACAACATCCCATCACATTCTTGTGTATATTTACTTTAAATTGACAAAAATAAATGTGCAGATAAAGCAAAATGCTATGTATGTATAAATGAAGTCCTGAGAAGATAGCTTATTTTGTAGACAGTTTACCTCCAAATCTGAGAGATTTTGTCAAAGCATTCAACAGAATTTATATACATTTCATCCTAAGCCAAAAGAGAGTAAAAATAAAATGTTGAGCCAAATTCTCCTACCTGAACTATTTGCTGAAGGAGGCATGTTTGGATTGGCAGTAGCTTTTTAATTACCGAAGAAACAATTGGTTGAATTGTATGTAATTACAATATGCAATATGAAATTAACCACTTGTCAGGTATACATTGTGCAAGGTCTACTCCAGGGTTTCTCAGCCTGTTGACAGTTGTGCTGGATACTTCTTTGGTGTGGGGCACTGTCCCGGGCGCTGTAGGATGTTTAGCTGCATCCCTGGTCTCTGCCCACCAGATGGAATAGCCCCCGACCCTCCAGTTGGGACAACCAAATATGTCTCCAAATATTGCATTTCCTTTTTTAAACTAAGACTGAATTCTTTCTGGACTTAATAATGTGGCTTTTTTGGAATTAGAGCATCTGGAGGTAATTGGATCTGGAGGTAACTCTATTATCCATTTGTAAATGCCACAAAAGACCTACTTGGCATTGTTTTACTGACGTGGAAGTCATGCATCAGACATTGAACCAATGTATCAGACCTTGTATCAACAGTATTACCTTTTGGCAGGACCTCCTCCCAATTCCCCTCCCTCCAGAAGAGCAAAATGCGTGTCAAAACATTTAGAAATTTTATCCTGTCCCCAACTCATTTTTTACAAATCAGAATTGTGCGCAACTGTCTTTCAAATGTCTTTTGAATCTTCAATGTCATTTTAACTTTGAAGACATCACATTTCTCAAAGGAAATGACTTGCTCAAATTGAGTCATGTTTGAAAAACAGATAGTTTCGCATGCTGCTGTGACAGTGTCATTCTCTTCCTCACCGCATTCCTCATTAAGTCTGACTGGGCAGGAAGCAGCTATGCGCTTAGCCAAGTACGTGAAATTAATCATAACCATGTTCACCAAACTTTGTGGCTTCTGCTTATCCAAATAAGACATCTTCTAGGAAGACTTGTTCTTAAATTCTTCTTCAAATAAATTACCATTCTCTCCCAGTTATAATAATTGTGTCAGTATCGATAGCACTGCATAGCAAAGTAAATTATAAGAATGGCAAAAGTTATGTTTGGATATTAATCTTATCATAGATGTGCTGCAAGTCATATTATATGATGAGTTAGATTACTTCATAAATGAGAGACAGCTAAATAGTTCAGTGCATTCAACCAGTGTAAATTTATGAGTTGCACAGACTCACTGTGGCAGAATGCTCACCTTATCAGAGGCATACGTTGCATAGGACTCTGTACCTAATCAGTTCTCAGTAAACGTTTGTTGAATTAAGCTCTTTGTAGTAATTTCTGTCCTGAAGAATGATGTATAGAAGGCTTTTTGAACTGTGACTATTGCTTTAATGGTTTGTTCTCTCTTTGACTCTGGTTTTAGCCTTCTATTATTAATTATTAACAGAAATTCTCTTAAAATTAGTTTTCAAGGAGAATTCCATGAATAGAAGAGTAAATGATCTGTCTATATCTGGTTTAGCTATGCTGGGAGGTAAGGTAATATCCCTAATATTTCTTGAGGTCCCTTCTAGTGCTACCATCAATTCTAATGTCACATGGCAAACTTATTTCAGAGAGAGTACGTTAAAGTCACTATAAGAAGATGAAAGATTCAGCTTATGGCTTTAGACAGAGTGTAAGGGGAGAAAACTGTGACTGCAAATTAAATGGAAAGTGATGGAATGTTTGGAATGGAAACACTTGTATTAAATATCATTTTTAAAATGGGGGAGGAGTGCCATATGTTCTGTGGGCTCGTTCTTTTTTAGTGCATCTTATTTTTCTTTATTGTTAGCAAAAATACGAAATAAATTAAAACTCCTTCACATGAATGCAACTGAAATAGAAAAAGAGAGTAAATGACATGACTGCTAGATAAAGCAGCATCTAAAATAATTGCCATAAGCTATTTGGAGATTTATTGTGAATTAGATTGCAGGAATGTGCATGATAAAAGTGGCATCTGTCATTTAAAAACAATATAATTTAAAATGGCTACATGTGTACTGCTTAGATTGACAGGTCTTTAAATTTTGATAATTTTATCACTACCACCCCCAAGCCCCAGTATTTTATGTGCCGTTTGCTTTGGGATTTTCCCTGAATTAAAAATTGAACAATCTTATTGCGGTACAGAGAGGATTTCATTACTTTCAGAGGTGACCTTCCAGATTCTATTAGGACAAGAAAATAGCCTTTAATAACATCACTCAAAGCCTATCTTCCCATACTGGCTTCACCTCATTCTAGCACCTCCAAATACTCTAGAAACTCGTTCTTTGACATTTCTCCTTCACTCTGCCCTTCCCACCCAGAGTCAGTAACAGATGTGTGTGATGGGTTTTGGGAGTCCTCTGTATTATTTTGTTTGTTTGTCAGATTCTGCCACTTGTGTTGTTGTTGCCTCAGCTCTTTAAGTTGAAAGTATATTCAAGATAGGGATTGAATATCCTGTTCCTTTGTAACTGCACAGAGCCTAATTCAGATCCTGTACCTAATGGGCATCTGGTGATATTGTTAACTGGTTCTTTCTGATAAAATACCCTATGATTCCTTTAAAGACTGCCTTGATTTATAACGCATTTTTTAGCTGTACCACAGGAACTACAAATTGAGTATAAGTCAGCTATTTACAGCTCTCCTGTTGAAGATGTAATAGTGCCAAAGGAGGCGGGACTTTTATTGATGTTACTATGTAACAAGCCATAATTTATTATTTTTTTTTATTTTAAAGTGATACCAAAATATTTGGCCAATCTAGCATTCTCAGATCAGCCCAAGTTACTCCTGTAAGGAGTCATTTTTTGTTTCTTCAATAGAATTTCTAATCTCATAAACTTTCCCAGGGAACATTCTTGAAGATGGTATCTGATTTCACTTGCTCCAGGATGCCTTAATCCAGATTTTTCTCACCTAAATAAATCTATTTACACCTACTTCTTACTATACATGAAACAACTTAAATACTGTTTTCTACAATTTTCTTTTAACTGTAAACAAGGTCATGAAAATAGCATGTACAGTTGGCAGGTAGTTTCTGAAATGCTTTCTCCTCTGAGGAGAAATTGCATAACCGATGGGATGTGAAGAATTTGGAAAAGTATAATGGAAAATAACCTTATATTAGAAAATGAAAAGGAAAAGGTATACAAAGTGAAGTTGAAGAAATGAGGTCCATTTGTCTGAAAAAGAGCAACAAACCTTACTAATTCAGTGACTGTTTTTAGTTGTATGAAGAATAATGATCAACGTTTTCTCCATGCTGTACAGACAGAGAGACTATTTTTTAAAAAGAAAACAAGCTTTAGATGGCAAAGATTGTTTCAATAAGATGAAAATATCTTCCAAATGAAAGCTGTTATGTGTTAGAATGATTTATTTAGGACTGTGGAATTATTTCATTAGGAAGTCATAAGAATGAGGAAGACACATAAGTTTCTGAAATTATGGGGACTAAATGACAATTTAAAGAGCCTCCTATTTTAATGGTTTTTAAGATTCTTTCCATTTATTATTTAATTTCTTTATTAACTTCTCTGATTCTATCAGATTTATCATCAGATCATGATTAAAGCTTTTTAAACCTTCATTGTCAAAGAAGGGAGAAGACTTTCATGTTAGGTTATTTTATAGGAATACATGTTTGTGTCCCGCTTTCTCCATATTTTTCTTCTTTTATTGGCAAATTCCTAGCTCTGAAATAAAAAGTAATTCCAGATTTGCACAAGAACTCCTTGGCCGGTATCATCCGAGGGTCAATATTTTACCATATTTATAATGGAAAAGGAAGACTATGACTGAAATCCAGCTGAGATCATTTTGCTCTAGGTCTTTATGAACATAAAGAGATGTTTTCATTTCCATATAAACCAAATGAAGTGTACTTTAAAAGTGAGATTTTCAGAGTGGATTTTTTTGGATTAGATGCTGTTTTCTAACGTGTGTGTGTGTGTGTGTGTGTGTGTGTGTGTTGAAGAATTTTAAATTTTCCATCATGATATTGGGACAACAGTGATTTTTCTTAAATTTATGAAAGAATAATTACCATGGAGAGAAACTTGTAGAAAGAAGAATCAGAAATTAGCATTTCTATATCACAGAACTACACATTCCAGGGCAGAATTACTGGGACTTAAATGATCCCTTGTATCATTCCGAGTACTTTGGAGACTTAGAAAATCAAGTCAGGAAAATATTAACATCAGGGAAATATGTGATACTGGTATAAGCTTTTGGAAGTAACACACACACACACACACACACACACACACACACACACACTACTCTACACACACAAATTACCTCAGAACTACAGAAAGGAAATTGAGGACATGAGTTTCTATTTAAGTGTTTGCTGTTGAGTTTAGTCAAGAATATATTGGATCCTCTTGGGCCACACCAAGGTGATTTGATTATTAAAAACAAAAACAAAACAAACAATAAAACAAACAAACAACAAAAACAACAAAACTTTCAGTGTAAAATATCTCCAGACTCTGAGAAGAAACCGCAGCTTCATGGAGAATTCTTTAGCACCATGGACAGCTGCCGCAGTCTTCCTGCTGTTCTGTAGTTTCACACGCAGAATCTAGTTAAGAACAAATTCATGGCTTATAGTCCACATGTTCATTGTGAAATTCTACCCTTGCATTTTCTGACAACGCCGTCTCAGGTGAGCACTTCCATCTTCGAATGGGCCCTTCCCACTACATTGTTTGAACAATTTGTGTACCGTCTTTGCAGGTCCTTGTGCAGTATTTGGTAAATTATTGTAGATTCTCAGAGTCAAATTTATAGTCCAAAAGCCGTAACTCAGCCTCACTCAGTTTTGGTTGGCACACACAGAGGTTTTGTTTTGTTTTCTTTTGTTTTTTTAAAGATTTCATTGGGGAAGGGCAACAGGACTTTATTGGGGAACAGTGTGTACTTCCAGGACTTCTCCAGTCAAGTTGTTGTCCTTTCAATCTTAGTTGTGGAGGGTGCCGTTCAGCTTCAAGTTGTCCTTTCAGTCTTAGTTGTGGAGGGCGCAGCTCAGCTCCAGGTCCAGTTGCCGTTGCTAGTTGCAGGGGGCACAGCCCACCATCCCTTGCGGGAGTCGAACCAGCAACCTTGTGGTTGAGAGGATGCGCTCCAACCAACTGAGCCATCCGGGAGCTCAGCAGCAGCTCAGCTCAAGGTGCCATGTTCAATCTTAGTTGCAGGGGGCGGAGCCCACCATCCCTTGTGGGACTCGAGGAATTGAACTGGCAACCTTGTGGTTGAGAGCCCACTGGCCCATGTGGGAATCGAACCGGCAGCCTTCGGAGTTAGGAGCATGGAGCTCTAAATGCCTGAGCCACTGGGCTGGCCCTACAGAGGTTTTTAAAAATACAATATAGCAAGGTAAGAATTGCTTGTGTTGGTTGGTCACAATACTAGTAACATAGCATCAACAGGTTTATCTCAAGCCTGCTTCATCCATTTTTGTGTTACGTCCCTGGCCACTGTAGGAATTTGTGTGAACTATATTATACAGCTCCAATAGAATTTAGAGGGACTTTAGAGTTGTCTCAATAAAAGACTAAGACCCTGAAAGATGATTGGCTTGCTTAAAGTCACTTAACATTGTATGTATATTGTGTATAGTATATGTATGTTTTGCTAATCATGGTTTCTAAGTGTGACCTACTCTATTATATGCACTAATGGAAACCCAGAGAGAACATAATCCAGAAAGGTAGATAATAACATGAGACAAAATATTCTGAGTCATTGGGATGGTTATATGAAGTTTGTTTAGGTTTGAAATTCATTTTGCTAAATCAATAAACTTGCTGACATTCTTGTAAGTACTCAGGATTTGATCTTAGTCAGAAAAAAAAACTTTTTGTAAATCCCTGAACTCAGCCCAGCCTGGTTCCTGTCTTTCTCTGCTCTGTTTCTCACCTTCTGGTCTGTTTCTCTTCTGCCATTAGTAGGGGTTTTAGATGCAGTTCAATTCTTCTCATTTATCAGCTTCAGCTCTTACCTGTACAACAAAGGTCTAGGAACCAAGATGGTACAGGCATCTTGAAAGCGTTGAGCATCACCTAAGAGCATTGTAAGAGCTCAGGTAAAACAAAACAAAACAAAAAACGATGTGAAATAGTCTAGGTCAGATGTGAAACAAAATAATAGTTGCTAAAGACATTAGTCCTGAGTAATAAATCATCTGCACATTTTTAAGATATTAGCCACACTTCCTCTGCCACTAATTTGGTGACGAGAGTGTTGCAGTAGGTCTCTTGGGAGACAGACAAACTCTTCTGATCCAAAGCTTGATGTTGGGAACCAAGGAAAAGAATGTCTTGTGACTGCGAGCACCAGGATGGCAAACTCTGCCTCAGAAAACTCCTTCGGCGATCAAGTGTTAGCAGTTGGTGCCCAGAAGGGATATTCATCAGGAAAGTGGGCGTTTGGGGTAGAAGAAGTGGAGGTGGAACAGAGATGGCGAGTCTCACTTTGCAGAAGACTCGATTGCTGCCTGCCCATATTCATGCCACTTGACAGCTTGTTGCAGAGGGGTTCCTCTTTGTCATACAGCTCAAAACGTATCAAGGGAAATGTGTCCCACTTTCCTCCGACCAGCTCTAAAATTTCAAAGGGCAAAACGCCAGTATAAATTCAGAGAGAGTGATGAGGGAAATAAGTTGACAGCACACTTTAATGTTCCAGAAGTTGAAGAAGAGTGAAAATGGGTCAATTTTCAATGAGCTAACAGGAAGACATTTCCACAGTGCGAAATGTTGATCCAAGGATTTGAACATGGGTGACATTCATCTCAGTTCTAGGCTTTCAGTGTCTTCGACACAGGAACCATAAGCCTGTCTGGCAGTAAGGGACACAGGTGCCAGTCTAACACAGCGTTGTCACCCAGTTGTCATCATGGTCTTCATATATCCCAATCTGATTAGATCTTTAGCACATGCGTGTGTTGTCTTTTTGTAATTATTTTCGTGTAGTTGAGTCACTGAGAAACTAATTCTTTGACGCTTTTAGGGAAAACCTTATCCAGTATAATCACTGCAAGAGGCTTCAGATGATATTAGTCATAGAAAAAGAGGAGAATCTATAGAGAACAACTAAGAAAATAATTTAAAAGCCAGTTTAAAAATTCAGAATCTCAAGCATTATTCTGGGCCCCAATCAGGTGAACTAGCATTGTATAACTTCATTGTTCATCATTTCAACTTTCGAATTTAGATGACTTTGTATAGACTTCCATTTTTCTAGAATCCTAAAGAAAATCAAGTAAATAGCCTTTTTTGTTGTTGTTACAATGTTCTGAATGACTCCTGAGGCAAATATTTTGGTAGCATCTTTTTATTGATAAATGCATTTCATCCTCATTCTTTGAAAATTTGAAATCCATAGGTAGTGCATATGGCAATTCTTGATTAATCAAAAAGTTAAGATGACCTAACCATTTCATTATACGAACATTTCCAAATAAACTTGAGTGTACTGAGTTCTTTATGAGGTACCTTTCTCCTGTGGAGTCTTAGTATACATCTCTTTCTGATCTAACATTGCCATTTTCTTTTCTAAAAACTTGAGAACCAGTAAGTCAGCTCAGTATGTTCAAGGTTGCAGAGAAATATGCTGCAAAGCTTACAGCCCTTTGGCCTGTTTTCCAGGGTGTTCTTCATTAGCTCTTACTGATTCTGCCTCTCTATTTTGTCAAGTGATGTGACTGAGGAGAAGCTCTCACAGCCTTTGGCAACGTGAACTACAGTAGTTCATCCATTACCCAGAACTCAGATGTCAGGTTACAAACCATTGCAAGCATCTAGAATAGCACCAAACCAGGTTTTATGGTAGAGAGGGGAAATGTTAGGGACAGATAAATGTGTGTTTTAAAGGGTTCTTTGTCCAGGCTTTCAGCAGACAAAAGTAACAATGGTAACCAGTGGTCCTAATCCTGAAACCTTGAGACCACCCTTGCTTTTGCTTATGCACAGTTCACAAAAGGACTCTTGTTCGTAAGAATGACCATAGGTCATTAAAATAGACACACACACACACACACACTCGATGTTACAGATACTCTATTACAAAAGAGAAGAAAGAATTGTGTATTTTGAAAGATGTTAATCAGTGAAAACTTGGACAATATGAAAGTAGAATTACTTAATTTTTAGAAGTTCTACTTGCTGTATTCAAAAGTTTTCCCCTGGAGACTCTTGGGAGCTGAGGGGTTGTGGAACTTCATAGAGTACTCTAACTATTCACAAAGATCTACAAGCAGTCAGGAGATAACTTTACCTCCTTCTCCAAGATGTGCAAGTTTCTTGGCACTTGTAATGTCTCTTGAATGCTTGCAGTTCTTTCCAGCAGAAAGTCAGCATTTTAGAAATTATTCTAATATGTCTTAAGGAGTTCAAGAAAAATATAACAAATTATCAGTGGAAAAAACATTCAATCATATAACTAAGTAAATAAATGAATAAACTGAAAATAAACTGAGTAAAAACATGAATAAATTTACTAGGGATGGAAGTCAGAGTAGTACTAACTGAATTGATAGGTTTATAGAGTGATGCAAATAAACCTCTAAAAATATATTTTGTTTGTGGAAGACAAAAGCAGATCTTTAATCAAGCAGTTTTCTAATCATGAGAATGCTTTTTCTCTGGTGGCAAGCAGATAATCAAGGTTTATAATGGTGAGAACGTTGTTTTCCGATGATATGAAATGACCATAATTTTAGGTCTCAGAAGTGCATACTACCATAAATGTGGCTGACAAATACGTATAAAATGTTTTATTTCTGCATTCAAAGCATTCTTTTAGAGATGGAGAGTAAAACTGTGCCCATTACTAGAAAACCCCCTAAAACCTTGTCATTGTTGTATATAACAACCAATACAGATTTTAGTAGCTAAATAGAGTTGAAATCTTTCTGTTGGTGGCATGTCTCCATTCCCCAAAAATGAGAACTTGTCTCTCTTGAAGCTTCCAGTAGGTACCTTCTTCCTTCCTTCTCTCATTCAACAAATATTTATAAACCACTTACCAATTGTCTAGATTCTAGGTTCTAGGGTTACAGCAGTGAACAAAACAGGTGAAGACAGAAAAGAAACCACTATCTGATACAGTATTAGCCAATGGTAATTACTATGAGGAAAAATAAAACAAGGAAAGGGGACAGAGCAAGTCTGTTTTAGCCTGGGTTTTGAAAAAAGTTCCCTAGAGATGACTTTTGAGTACAGACCTAAATTAAGTGAGGGAGCGAATCATGCAAATATCTAGGGCAGTGATTCTTAACCAGGGGTGATTTTGCCTCTCACAGGACATTTGGCACCGGAGATGTTTTTGGTTGTCACAACCTGGTGGATGTGGCAGCAGGGGGGTGGGGGGTGCTACTGACATCTAGCGAGTAGAGGCCAGAAATGCGGCTAAACATCCTACAGTGCCTAGGGTAGCCCCCCCGTAACAAAGAATTATCCAACCCAAAATGTTAATAGCACTGAGGTTAAGAAACCCTGATCTAAGGAAACAGAATTCCAGGCCTAGAAGGAACTAAATACAACAGGCCCCGAGATGGGATCTTGGTTGACATGTGTGAGGAAGACATAGGGGGCTTTTGTGACTAGGGCACAGTGACAGAGATACTTAACCAGGAAAAAAATTTGAAGGGTATCTTAGAGACTGGACACGTGGGATAAGAGTCGAGACCTCTGCTTCATTCCTCACCCCTGCCTCGCGCTCTGCTAAGCTCCTATTCTACAACTCTCCTAGGAGAACTAGCGGCTTTGCTAGTAGATGTCCAAGGAAGCTGGTTCTGGTTTCTTGTGGGAGAAAAGGATTTCACATACTTGTTTACCTAAAGAGTGAGGTCTCCACACCCATCTTGTCTAGTGGTGGAGTCTCAGAATTGGTTCTGCAAAGGTTGGAAAGATCTGTTCACTGCAGTTCTAGAGTGGAATTCTCCAGTATGGCAGTCACTACTCTCATGTAGCTATTTGAATTTAGATGAATGGAAATGAAATAAAACTTAAAACTCAGTTCTTCAGGTCTACCAGCCACATTTCAGAGTCTCAATAGCCACATGGCTGCCATATTGGAGAGCTCAGATATGGAGCATTTTCATCATTGTTTTATTGGGCAGTACTGCTCTCAATTATTAATGATATGAGGAACTTCTGAATTGAGCATTTATTTCCTTTTGTGAGAGATAAGGAAGCTAGAACCAAGAAAGGTTAACTGACATGCCCAAGGTAACGGTGTTAATTAGTTTTTCCCTATAAAAAAACACCACAAACTGAGTAGCTTAAAAACGAAATTATTTGTTTAGTGTCACTTTGGGCTGGCCTCAGCATGACGGTTATTCTGGTTTCAGCTGGGTTCGCACACGTGATGATTGGGTCAGCTGCTGAGTTTGCTGGGAATGATTGGCCTAGGAGAGCCTCCACTAGGAAAGCTCAGTATCTGCTCTTCACGTCTGTCATCCCTAGCAGACTATTCCAGGCTCGTTTACAGGATGGCGGTGGCAGGGATAAGAGCCAAAGCCCAGGTTTGGGACACCCACTTCACTTCTAATTAACTGTATTGGTGAAAGAAAGTCATTGCAACAATCCAGATTCAAGGGTAGAGTAGTTGACTCTTAGTGGAAGGAGCTGCAAAGAATTGTGATTGTATTTAAGTTTATCACCATCCCATAACCACTAAGTTGAAAATTGGAACTGAAACCCAAATCTGGTATGTCTAGTGGTGTTACCCTAAATTCCTCAGAGATTTTCCTGTCCTCTTTCTCTGATGCCTTCTGAGTCTTGTTCCCTTAAATTTCATGTTTTTGATTTCCAGGCCATTTAGAAATTTTAAAAAACAAAAGAAGAACCATGGATTCTAGCAAATGGTATAGTCTGTTAGTACTCAACACATTCTCTTATATTATCCTACATAGGAAAATGACAGGTAGTTTTAAGTAAATAATTAAAGAACAAAGTTTATTTTATAAAATACAGAGGAAGAATTTTGAGGAAATATTACAAACCTTTGATGCAGATGGTAGCCAAGAGAAAATGATTATCTAAAACACAAGCCGAATTTTGGTAATGGAGACACATTGACGAAAGTCAGGCTACGAAGCTGGAACACAGGAGTCTCAGAGTAGGGACAGAATAAAAACTTAGGGCCAGTGCTGTTACAGTAGGTAGAAGATTGTAGAAGACTATAATCTCAGGGGTACATCACAGGTGTTAAGCAGACTCGTTCAACATGGCGATAGCCAATGCTTTCTTGTGCTATTACTCTAAAATTATACTCAAAATTCTGTGAAAATTTGAACAGCCTTTCCTGAAGGCAGAATACGTTAAAGGATTTTAAAATGTTGCTACAGTTTTCTCAGAATTTTCATTTCAAGTTTATCTAAACAAATGCTCAGCTATATAGTTAACAAGGAATGTCCATGAATATTAATTGCAATGATGGTTATTAATGTAAGAAATGGTAACAGTCTAATTGAGCAACAGTAAAGCAATCAGTAAGTCAGTTATGCAAATCATTAAAATAATTTTTTTTATAAACAGCAAAATCTTTAGGCTACAAAGTTAGTGGGATAAAATGATCAAATCTGTGTATATATATTCTTATCCTAATTTTTTAAATAACTTTTTTTATATCTTCTTTATTTCCTACAATGAAACATGAAGTAATTTTACAATCAGAAAAAAAAGTTTTTAAAATTTATTTCATGTAATAAAACCTGAGGAGGGTTAGATTCAAATGCTACTGCTTTTAGACAAAAGGCCAAAAATTTACAGAGGAATGATCCAAAGTAATTCATGAATTTATCTAAATCCTTCCTGACACAGCTCTTAAGGATGGTAAATTGATAAGATGTTTTATTTACTATAGCGTTCCATTGAACTTTTTTTAAAAGCAAAAGAAATCTTGAATCAACCTTTTTCAGAAACTTCAGGGACATGTCTCATTTTTATAAACCAAGACTAGAAGATGTCCGCCCTTTAGGGGGTTTCATGCATTTCAGTCGTGAGCACGTCTTAGTCTTCTTAGATTTACTCACTAATGAATTCTGTTCTTTTACATTCAGATTTTTCATTTTTGTTGTAACTCTGTCGGATTGGAAAAACTCTGCATGGTTCAAAACTTCAAACAGTGCAAAAATGGCCACAGGAAAAATAACTTGCCCCATCCCTGAGCTCCAGTCCTCCAGTGTCCCGTCCCACAAGGACACTATTAGTTTCGCTGCTGATGTATTCTTCCATCAGTAGTCTATGATTGTACAAGCATTTATAAAAATGAAAATTTGAACAGCCTTTCTTGAAAGTAGATTGGCAGAATGCATTAAAGGACTTAAAAATATTGGTAAAGTTTTCTCAGAATTTCCCTTTCAAGTTTATCTAAACAAATGTTCAGATATACAGTCAACAAGGAATGTCCACGAATGTTAATTGCAATGATGCAATGTTAATTGTGTAGACTCCCGCCCCTTTTTTCCACAAATGAGACTATATTATACTCTCTGTTCTCCACCTTGGTTTTTTTTTCCCCCACTTTGTTTGGGAGATTATTTCATATTAACACATAGAGGTGTCAATCTTCCTAAGAACCATATGGAATCCTCACCTTAAGTCTTGAGAGTTAACTGCCCTCAGTCTCCTGGATGGTTTTCTCTGTTGCTCTTATCCTGAGCTTCCCAAGGCTCTTCATGCTAAGACGTTCTGTGACCTCTTAGAAGGACAAATTCCCCAGTGTTGTTCGGGGACATGATAAAGTTTCCTTTACTGTCCCCAGGACAACTCGGATGGTGAGTAGGTGACTGCCAGGTTTATGCTTGATTAGCTGTCCCATTTTCCTCAGTTTTTTAAAGGAATCCACAGGGGATCCTAAAGTCCTCACAGGGGTGGACTTGATTTTGATGCTCCTGGTTCTGAGTCTAGTTTGCATCTTTTCTTCTCACTGTGTAATTTTCCACTTGCCCACACTGCAGCTTCTATTTTGCTTTTCTGCCCACACACCAGAGATCTTGTTCTAAGCTATGAGTATTACTCAGTGACTGTTTTCTAACTTTAAAAACAAGTTTAAAGAACAAAGTATCTTCAGAATCACAGATATAGGCTTCATATTTTCTACTTAGGACACTGTATGTCACGTGCTTTGGTTTCTTTAGTTAGACGCCATCCTTAAATCTCAGACATTATCTTTATATTGTACAGGCAATAGCTCTGGTTTCAAAGCACAAAATCTCAGATGAGAATTAGGCTCTTTAGTCAGTAGAGTTTACCCTGGCTCATAAATTTGCTGAGCCCTTGGCAGTGGATGCCTTTTAAATCTTCTTTAAATGCTTATGGCAGTAGCTCTCAAATTTTGTGGTCTCATGTTGCTTTTACACTCTTAGAAATTTTTGAGGACCCCAAAGAGCTTTTGTTTATGTGGGTTATATCTTTCTGTATTTACCATATGCAAAAATTGAAAGGGAGAGAAAATTAAAACCCAAGAAAACCCATGCACATGTAACATTAGCCATCAGAGCAATTGCACCATTACAAACATTTTAGCCCCTGGAAAAGTCTTTTTATGTACTTTGAGAGAATGAGAGCAGAAAATGCAAATACGGTCTTAGAATTACTGTGAAAGGAATTTTAACCTCTCAGACCCCCTAAATAGAAATGCAGTGACCTGCAAGGATCCCTAGACTTTACTTTGAGAACTACTAGTCTGTTGTATAAATTTGAAACAATTATTTTTTGAGGAGAGCCTGGGCTTTTTTGGCCAGAAAATATTTTTCCACTGCCGCTGAGTTAATCATCCCTTGGCCTAGCGTGACCTTAGATCTCCATGGAGAGGACCAGAAGGAAATAAGCAGTTATTAAGTACATGCTCACTGCCTCTCACATCATCGCCCCACTTCCACTTCATTACCAGCCTCAGTCCATTTACAATCATCTGTTTCCACTGACACTGGTCTTCTTCAGACCAGGATCGTCTTTAACCTGCATGCGTGCAGCAGCCTCCTAGCTGGTCTCCAATCCTCCTGTCTTACCTCTGGTCCTTCCTCCACGCTGTGGCCAGAGCATTCTTCCTAAAACCCCAGACAGACCACGTCTGACCCTGACAATTCATTGCCCTTTGAATGAAGTTAGACGTCCTCAATGTGGCTTACAGGACCCCTTCATTCCTTGGCTCTGCTACCCCTTCAGTGTCACTTCCCTTCTTTCTACTGCCTCCTCCCTCTAGCCCAAATTCACATCCTAGCCATTTGAGTTTGCTGAGCTCTTTAAACGTGGTATTCCAACCATCTGAAACCTCCCAGCCTTTCTTGGCTAAGACTTGCTGCTCCATCAGCTCGCAGGGAAATGTCGCTTCCACCAGAAAGACTTCTTTACCACCGCCACCCCTATGGTTGAGTTAGATCCTCCTCTTGTTTGTTCCCAGGACAGCTGGCCCTCTCCCTGTTGTAGCACTTGTTATGCTATAGAGCGCTTGTGTTTACTTGGTTACATGCTCTGAGCCTAAAAGCATTCTAAGGTCAGGGGGCATATGTGTGAGATCATTGACGTTCTATGCCCTCTGAGCAATTTCTGGCATGTGGTGGACACAGTTGTTGAATGATGAATGAATGAATCAGTCAATGTTTTAAGAACATACTTCCTCATGCTCCATAATAAATGCTTTATGTACATTATTTCATTTAATCCTCATAACTAAAGGAGATACCACTTCCCCCAATTTTGTGTTAAAGGCATATGGGCCCTTCACTTCCACTGCCTAAACATGCCTGCAGCTAGGAAATGGTGAAGCTGAGATTTGAATCCTTTTCGTACCACAATATACTGAAATAAAGGGATCACCAAAATGGGGACAACTGACAGAAATGAATAAAGTTTAAGGTAAATTTTCCAAGAGAGAATTCAGGCAAAGAATCATTCTGACAAAACAGCTGGGTCCTCTTTCAATTTCCTACCAATGTTCTGGAATCTTCCCAACCAGGACTCAGATGAAAGCCACTGAAAATACGTCTTGAGGGAAATTGATCTGTTTCTTCATAAAATTACTTTCCCTTTCCAAGTTGGTAGTCTTGAAAATGTCTGCACTCCTATAGCTTTATAGTTTTGTTAAAAAAAATTTTTTTACATCTCTCAAGAGCTTCAGAGACTACAACGTGAAGGTTACACAGACTTATTTCACACCTAGTGGAAAATTCCTCTACGTCTTTCTTCTGACAGCACCTTATTACACTGATTAAATCCCTGTGGATTGTTTTCTTCCAGTTCAGCCTGTTAGTTCATGTTTGTTGTTTTGTTTTATTTTTCCCAGAAAGAACTCAGTGAAATTCTGAAAACATGAAGGGAATTAAAAATATAGTTTTATTGCTTTTATTTTTTCAAGAGTCATGTTCATAGTAGAAAATACACATAAGCAAACACAAAAGAAAGTTTAAATCTCCTTTCATTCCACCACTGTTGGGATTTTGGTATGTAATCCTGTCTGTCTTGCTGTCTTGCTGTCTCTCTTCCTCTGTATGTCTGTCTCTTACTCATATGTATGAATTTATACACAGGTTTAAAAATGTACCAATGTAGTATCATACAGAACTAATTGTTGTGAAATCAGCCTGTTTAATTGCCATTTAATTGCAAATATCTTTCCATGCCACTAATCATCTACTTCTATGCTTCTCAAACTTGAATGTACTATGAGTCACTGGGGAACTTGTTAGAAACGCAGCATCTCAGACCCTGCTCTAGACCTACTGAATCAGAAACTGCATTTTAACAAATCTCAGGTGACGTTGATGGTGTTGTTCCAAGGACCACATTTCAGCAGCAAAGGTTGACATACTTTCTGAAGACTGCTGTGCCCTCAGTGTCAATGCATCAAAGTTTATGTAGCTAAGCCCCATGTTGTCAAACGTCAGTGTTCTTTCCCATTTCCCTGGAAGGATGAGGCTCATCCAAATAAATATTAACACACATCCATCACTATCTCCTTAGAAAAAACCCTGTAAGTAGTTTGTTGGGTCATACATATTTTTAAGGGAAATAATTTATTTTTAGGGTCCAAAACAGTAATTCATTTCACTTCAAGCACGTAAGACTGAAATGTGGCCATGACACTTCCTGTTAAGTCTGCATTTTCCCCTATCTGCAGTGAACCAACACAGAGCTCTCTCTGATATTTTTGGTAATTGTGATCACAGTGTTGTTATTTGAATTGCCTTCCCACTGCCTCCTCTTCAATTCATCGAATTTTATCCAGCTTTTAACATGCAGTTTCAATCTCATTTTCTCCAGAAAGTCTTCCCTAGCAGGCCATCTTACGGCGAGCTCACTTGCTAAATATTTTCACCATTATTCTCTGGGCCAGTTATCTGAAAGAGTACTTATTTACTTTCTCTTGATGCCATATCAACGCATCACTCAGCATCTCTCATCTCTGTGACTAGATTATGAACTACTTAAGGGAATGGATCTTCAGTGTACTTCATCTGAACCCTCTGCAACACCTCTCATGGGAATTTACCCCAGAAAGGGTTTTGATGTAGTAGAAGGAGCAAATCATTTAGAAGGAGAAGGCCTGTGTGGAGACCCAGCTCTGTCATTTACCATCTGTGTGATCAAGGAACGAGTTACATAACCTCTCTGAGCACTAGTTTTGTTATCTGTAAAATGGGAATAATATCTGTGCTGCTTACCTACCAATTCACTTAACTATGTTGTTGTGCAAATTAAGATTATAAGCCATTATATCATTTCCCCTAATCTAAATAATTCACTAAAATGTCTCAATTTGGAGCTTATTTGTCTCTAAATTCTCTCATACATGCAACTCTCTTTCTTTCACTCCTTCTACCCCTCACAAAAAAAGAGCATATCCCCGTCTTAGGAACCTTTACCGGTTAGCAGTTATCTAGCAGGAATTAAGCAATGTTGTTTTGTTTTCATTGTCTTTATTTACTTTCTGTTTATGTCAAGCAATATTAGTTTTCTAGTTACAGTAGTGATGTGAGGTTCACTTTTTAAATAACTAAAGTTAAAAAAAAGCAAGTCAATTTAAAGTAAAACGGTAAATAGTAGAGCATAAGTTATGAAAATATGGCAGTATATGCTGATGTGTAAAAAATGACTGAAGTTGGAGAAACTTCTAACTGTGGGAAGCCACCTTCCAACTGTAAGGCAGCATATGGATGTCAGTTGTTTTAGCTGTTATTATGTAAACTACTGGAAGACCGGTTCTGTGGGTTGTTCTCTAACACAGCCATAGACATAATAGATTCTCAATAAATAGTATACAACTGTGATTAAGAATTGACCAAAAAGTCAAGAATTCTGTTATTTCTGACAAATGACTATCCATTGTTTCAGCTTGTATAAATATCCAAAGCGCATAGAGAAGCACATTTGTTTATGATAAAGCAGTCAGAGATAAATACAGTGAGGGAGTTGATCAAAGTAACTGGGATATTTCAACATTTACCCGTTACAATTGGGAGAAAGTAGAGATTACGTTATTTGGCAATAAGACATTTCTCTTTATTATCAACAACAATAAATATTTGAGGAGCACTTTGCTTGGAAAGATTTGACAAAAGCCTGCATTCATGGAAAAAACAAAAGGCTTGCTATGCTCTGAACTGACATCATCACTGCTATGTAGTAGAACTCATAAGTTCACACAGAATTTTTCAGTTAACACTATATCTCTCAAAGAAAGGGCAGGTCTTATTAATTCCACCTTTATGTGAAGAAATGAAATCAATCTGAGAGAGATTAAGTGAATAGAGTTAGATCATATGACTATTTATAGCCAGAATGAAACCAAAAGATTCTGACTCTGTGAACCTCTTGTAATTTCATCATTGATATCCATCCAGGGCATGTTTCTAGGATATTACATCCTCCTGCTGCTTTGGGGAATTCAGTGGTTTGACTCAATGGTTGTAGATTTGGATTGTGCAATTGTGGGATTAAATTAGATGAGATTAAATTAAATAGTGGAGTTAAATTAAATTACATGGGATTAAGATGAGGCTTGATATGATTGGTTTGAAGAGAGCAGAGGGGAATGAGCCTTCAATTTGAATAATGCTGACCAGTTCCCTTCTTGCATTCCTCTTCTCTTCATAATCAAAACCAAAGCAGGAGAATTCCATGATTAAAATCTAGGGCCCTGGAGTTGAACCAATTTAGTTTCAAATCGTGATTTTACCATTATCCATGTTAATTTAGGTAAGTTACTTAATGTCTCTCTGATATTTAGTCCAGTTATAAAATTGGAAGAATAACAATCCTTGTATCATATGCTTATAACAAGGACTTAATGTGGTTTAAAAAATGAATGCATTTAAAACAGTGCTTACCTGTGGTATAGAAAGTACTAACAACATGAAGAATATTTCTGAAAGGGTAAGTGCGAACTAATGCTTTAGACATTACAGGCCCCTCTGGAGTTTAATTCCTACCTCTGGAGTGGAAGGTATTCTCATTACTACAAATGATGCCAGTGCCCTTTAGATCTCTTGTTTCATTAACAAATTGTGATTATCAAAAAAATTCTAAGCACAGCCTTTTCCATTATGTTTCAAAGCGTTTGCCTCAGAGGAGACACTCTACTCCTTTACCTAACATTTCCACTTTGTTGTCCTAATGTCACCTCAACCAAAATAGAACTCAGTATCACCTCCTCAAACTCAGATCCCTTTCTAACTCCCCGTGTCCTCATTCTTCCATAATAGCCCAGTCCCTCTTTTTTCACTCTTCCCTCCACCTACCATAGGCTTCTCCCCTCATAATATTTAAGTCTGGGTCCTCCTAGACGCAGACCCCAGGACAAGGCCTTGAGTGCAAGTAGTTTACTTCAATAGTCCAGAGAACACCTATGGGAGAGTGGGGAAATAAGCAGGGAAGGGAAAGCAGGCAAATAAGAGGAAGTTATAAAGCTGCCACCACAGGGAGTGATTAGAACTTATCCCTCGGGGGGTGGGAGAGTGGCACTCTGGGATGTGGTGTAAAGTACACATGTGATAGCCTGAATAATGGTCCCCCAAAGATGTCCATGCCCTGATCCCCAGAACCTGTGATTGTGTTACCTTATGTTTACAAGTATGAGTAAATTCAGGATCATGGGATGGGAAGATTATCCCGGATTATCCAAGGGCCCAAAGTAATCTCAAGGGTCCCTATAAAGAAGGAGGCAGCAGAGTCAGAGTCAGAGATCTGAAGGTGTCAAACTGCTGGTTTTGAAGATGGAGGAAGGGGCCAAGAGCCAAGGAACGAAGGCAGCATCTAGAAGATGGAAAAGCAAGGAATGGATTCTCTCCTAAAGTCTCCAGAAGTAACAGCTCTGTTGGCACCTCGATGTTAGCTCTGTAAGACCCATTTTGGAGTTCTGACTTCCAGAACCTTTAGGTAACAAATCTGTGTTGCTTTAAGCCTCTAAGCTTTTGGTAATCTTTTACAGCAGCAATAGGAAATGGATACAACAGACCTCAAGAGTTCTTGTACCTAAAGGGCAAAGTTGCCAATGTGTTTGTGGATCGACTCCTGTGAGTCACTGGCTTGGGGCTGCTGGGGGTGGGGGGGGGGGTTGATTCCTCAAGCTGTCAGGCAAAGGGAGGTAGACACTGGCATTGCAAAGTCAGCCAGAGCACTGAAGTGCTACGACTGCAGGGAAATGGACGGAGCTCCGACAGAGTCTGCCACCACGTGCCTGCATCTGCTCTTCCTGTCTAGTCTGCCTCCACTGTCACCTCCCCTGTGGGTCAGCTCTTCCAGTCAGTCTCCCAGCACCTTACGAATCAATCTTCCCTGAGCAGGGAGAGCCTGAAGTGGGTCGCTCCCTGTTTCAAACATCTTCAGTGCTTGCATAAGGAAAGATGCGTGCAAAAAGGAAGCCTCGAGGTCAATAATAAAACAGGGCTGGATTCCCTGGTATGTTCATCGTGGTCCTTGACCTTTTAGATTTGGGGGCGCAGAAGGCCCAGCGGATGTGCATGGGGGTCTATCTGCATACAGAGCTCCCGGCTTGGTATATGAACCTTTGAGCCTTGCAAGGTGGATCCCTTAGGTCTGCATTCCTCAGAATAGCAGCAACACCATGAGGAAGTGAGAGAATTGATTTGAAAATTGAGAAGGTTAATTAAAGGAAACATTTAAGATGTGCGGTTGTCAATTGACACCAGCAAAACTGAGCCTGAGAAACTCAGTTCTGCACATTTACAGAATGTCACACATATACTTAGATAAACCCAGAGTCGAAGGAGACCTAGCAGCTGAAATAACTTCAGCTCACCAGAGCAAAGATGTTCACCCTGCCTATTTGGTCTGCCCTAGTGGGAAGTGCTAACTCTTGAGAGCCTTTGTATGGCAGACTTCAGGCACAAATGACTCCCTTAACGTTTGTCCACAGGCCTCACGTTGATTTTCCCAAGCTATCCGGACTTTGTACTAGCTATTGGTCCAAACCACAAAAGAGTAGAGAAATGGAAAAGAGAGCTTATACATTTTTAACATATCAAAGATAAATATGCTTTAAAATTCGATCAGAAAGTACTAATGCTGGAGGATTTTTTATCCTCATTTCATAAGGTGTGGTGGTGAAAGTCGGAGCAGGGGAGCCAGTACGAGAGAAAGGAAAGTGACCTTTGCTGAGCACAGCCCAAGGTGTTCTGTTCACACCGATGGGCTGAAGAAGGCGTTAATAGCTCCACTTTACAAAGGAGGAAGCTAAGATTCAAAGAGCTTACAGAATTTAGCTGATGTCATAAAACTAAGAAGTGGTCATTTGGGAGTTGGGCCTCAGTCTCATTCTAGGGTCTGTACTCTATCTTATCTAGTATCTCTCATGTATGAGATAAGACATAACTTGCATTTGGATAGTGCTTTTCCAAGCATTTTTCTTATGTTCTCTTTAAACTTCATCTATGAGGCAAATATCAACTGCTATGTTTTATGAATAAAATTACAAAGTCTCAGAACTGTTTTCCCCCAAGAGATCCATCCAGAAAGCAGTAAAACAGGCTTGGATCGTGGGGCTCTGGTCTCATGGCCTTTCTGGTCCACTGGTATGTTTAGACCAGAAGAGGTTGAGTCATGGTGGCCTAAAACCAGTTGGTAGAAAGCAGTTCATTTCAGAGAATCAATGTGGTCAGAAAAAACTTGACTTCGTATGTTTTTGTCTTAATTATTCCATTAATGGAACTGGCTTACAGAAAATTTGCACAACAGAGAAAGAGAGAAAATAAAAATCATCCGAAATATCATCACCCAGAAATAATCACAGATATTATTTTGATTCATTTTCTTCCAGTGCATGTAATGCAGATATGTATGTATGTTGTATTTTTAGAAAAGTACAAAAGATCATGCTCTGTATAGTTTAATATCCTAGTTTCTAATTAACATTAAACGATGAATATTTCCCAAGGTCATTAAGTCATCTTAAGAAACTGCCTTACAAAACATAATATTGCATGAATATAACCTTAATTTATTTAAACATTCACTTACTGTTGAACATAGATGTCATTCTTGATTTAACCTGTTACGTATGGTGCTGCAATTTTGGTATCTACACATGAAATTTACATTTCCCGTAACAACAGATGAAAAGGCTAATTTCTCCACCTTGAGTGTTGTTGTTTTAAAACTTTTACAAGATTGAAAGCTGGAAAACATTTTCTCTTAATTTCCCCTTTATAGGTGACAGCCAAGATGAACTTGTTTCCCCAAGTGTAGTTTATCAGGTGTTCCGATCCACCGGGTTAGTTTCTGTTCTGCCACAATTCTCAGAGACCCAGCAGTAGGTGTCGAGATGATCAAATATTAAAATAATTGCCAGAACGCCCCCATCAAGCCGATGCCAGCACTAACGCATAAGCATGTCTGGTCAGGAACAGAGTCTTATTCATCTTTCTTGTCCCCAATTCCTGGCTCTGAGCCAGGTTCTTAATATATTGGTTGAAAACATTGCGGTAGAACATGTTCTGATTTGCTCTGTGACTTTCAGCAAGTTAGGTCACCTCTCTGTGCCTTCATATCTTCAATCAGAAATGAATTGGCAACATGATGTGACATGCTGTGTGAACTAAGTGCTAGAGAAATGCTGCAGCTTCCATATGAAAGGTGTGTGTGTGTGTGTGTGTGTGTGTGTGTGTGTGTGCACGCAGGCGCCTGCCCCAACAGGAGGTGGTGAATTCCATGTTTATTAGAGTCTCGGGCTTATAGTTCCTTCCCACCGTTCATGCTGATGGACTGTGACTGGAGCCCATTTCATTTTGTTTCTCCGTCTATTCTCAGAATCTAGCACAGTGCATGGCCGGAAGTATTTACTATAAGGAATGAAGGAAGGAGTCATTAATGATGAATGATAATGGGTGAACAAAATATTAGAGCTGGAGGCGATAATTTTAGAGGTCCTCTTCTTGGTTACTGTTTTATTTTTGTAAACATATCTACATTAGCATCCTCACCTTATAAGCAGTTGCTAGAATGAATTTAAACAAGTAGCTGGGTAAATTTAATTTGATAAAAATTTTCCTTATTAAAACATTTTTGTTCCTTTTTAAAACAAAGTATAAATTGTCTTGGAAGATGTTTTTTTCAAAACAATGAACATGTTTATTTTAACCTACTAAATATGCATATTTTTAATGTTTCACTACTTGGTATACAATATTTCTACATATGTAGTATTTTCAAAATTTAAGGAAATTTTAATCCACTCACACTTTTCTTATATCACTTATTATGCAATTAAAAATGACAGACTTTTTATGCTTTTCTCACTTCCTAAATGATTTGTCTAGTTAGAACGAATTAGTGCCAAAGAAAAGGCATTTGTTATATAATTGCAGAAGTTGATTCAATTTTAAAAGCCTTTGATACAACCACTTATTTGAGGGACTTAATTCACTGATGAGATCTTAAAACATTGATAAATGTTTTTTAGTTTCTTAAAGCTTCTATTTTGGAACATGACTGCTAAATGCCTAAAACATAATCAGTTTCTCAGCTTTAGAAATTAGTAATTTTCCCCAGTATTTCCTAGACAACATTTAGAAGAAAATAGCTGGACATGGCATATAACCTACTGGGACCTAGCTATGAAACTTTCCTAACGGGTACATGACTCAGTTACCTTATATGTACTCTGTTATTAGAAAAGAAAAACTCAATTCATTGTACATGATGCCACTGAGGTTAAATTTAAATTGTGTGCTTGAAATTAAATTACAGATATTTTTCAAGAAAGCCTGGACATTTTAATTTTATATTTTAAAGCATGCAATGTCTAGGTTACACATTAAATTTTCTTAGAACAACTGTATTTATACAATTTAATTCCTACTTCACGAATGAGACCCATTACTTTTTACTGGAGGCAATATTTTCTTTTATCTTTCTGAAGATATTAAAAATAGTTTTATGTAATATAATTTAAAATATACCAAAGACATGAAAGAACAATAGGATAAGCAACTGTAAGCCCAAAATGCAGCTTAAGAACCAAAACATTACAAAAAAAGTTGAAATTCTCTGTATGCCCCTCCCAGTCACATTTCCTTTGCATCACCTTCTAGGGGGAATCTCCGCCTTGAATCTGGTAGATACTAAAATGTATTACTTTACAGATTTAGTAGACAGGTATAAATCCTTAAAAGATACACAGTGAAGTTTTACATATTTCTAAACTTTATGGAAGTAGTATCTTAATGAATGGGGTCTTCTGTAATTTGATTTTTAAGTCAACATTGTATTTGTAAAATTTATCTATGTTGAAATATGTAGCTCTGTATCATTCATTTAAGTGATTTATGGCATCTGATTATGTGAATAAGCTGCAATTAATCTATCCATTCTCTTTTTGGTGAATAATTAAACTGTGTCCAGGTATTTTGCTAACAAATAATGATACTGTGAGTAATCTGTGCGCCTCTCCTAGGGGCATGTGCAAGCATTTCTCTGAGATGGATTCCTACAAGTGGAGCTGCTGCATCACAGTTTGTTCAGCTTTACATTTGCTAGATATGGTCAAATGGCATTTCAGCATTGCTTGTACTAATACAGTGTTTCTTTTTAATCTTTTTGCAAGATCTCTGTTTCCTCCAATCCTTCTTTCTTATTAGGTTGTTTTTATTATTAGATTGATGTTTGTTTGTTTTGTCTCTTACTTCATTGTGGGGTTTTTCTCAAGTGGTGGTGAAGGGTCAGCCATTCATATTTAACTTCAATAGAGCTGGTTGACGTCCTGTACATGTAATGGGACAGGTGACGGGTATTAACTGTAGACTTCACTCTAAGACAGAGTTCTCTAATGGCAACACTATTGGCATTTAGGGCTGGACAGTTAATTGTTGTGCAGGCTGTTGTGTCCATTGCAGGATGTTTAGTAAATTTCCTGGCCTCTACCCACTAGATGCCAGTAGCACCACTCGCCTCTAGTAATGGCAATCAACATGTCTCCAATTGACCCCTGGGGACAACCCCCCAACCCCCCCAAGGTTGAGCTCCAATGCTCTAATATGAATAAGTAGCTGGCTGACCTTTTTATTTGCCCCAAATTTAAATCTGTAGAGAGGCCTTTTCTCTGGGGTTACTCACTTTCTCCAGAAGGGCTCCTCCAGTGTCTGTCTTTGATGGAGGGGGAGCAGAGAAATCAACCAGATGAAGGGCACGGTACAGCCTTTTACTCGGTCCTCCTTTTTCACCCTGTAGTCCTTGCCAGCCCTTGGCTGTGTGTGGTGGTCTGTAAGTCTAAAACCTCCTAGGTTAAATTTCCTCCGATAATCAGCCTCCTAGCTCCATAGGGTAGCCTCACCTGCCTGACTGGGAAACAAGCATTTGTAATCTTTTACCTCTATAATCAACCTTGGCATTATTATCCTTCTATAGGATATACTTGTGCATGTCTGAAATCTTTATGATAAATTCCTAAAAGTGGTATTAAAAATATGTACAATTTAAAATGCATTTCTCAGTATCTGCATTTTTCACCCTTGATACATGCTTTGCATATTCACCTTATCACAGTTCTTTCCTTTGGTCAGCATTCACCTCTGCAAAGTCTTTCATCTGTTAGTTTCCTGGTAGCCTTTTCTGTACCAGAGAATAAAAGTAAAATAAATTGTGAATCCTCAATCGAACAAGTATTAGAAAAAATATTTTGCTTCCCCCCCATAACAAATCAGTTCTGAAAGAAGATACTAAAGTGGAGGGAAATTTTTCCATTGGTGAGGAGAACAAATACTTAGGTAAATATAATCTGTTAATATCTTGATGTAGCCCTTCCCTCATATAAAATACCTCTTATGGAGATATTTAAACTGAATGGGAAGTGATTGAGCCAAATGCTAAGATAATATTCTGTAGAAATACCTTTAACCCATCAGTTGAAATTTTATCATTTATTATTTTCCTGTACAAATAGGAAAGGCCATTATTTTCTTAATGTTTTAAAAACCTGTTTATTTAGAATGAGCATTGTAATGATTGAGGGATTTTTGGAGTACCTTGATTAACCATGTTTCAATGGGCAGCTCTATTATACTTCAACCAGTTCATTTTGCCTTAGTCGTGAAAATTCTAATTTGAAGGGGTTAATGTACATTGCTCTTCAAAGAAAGCTTCTATGACCTCGACTGTCCTCCCTCTGACATATTTATTCATCCATCCATCCATTCACTCACTCATTTATTTATTGGGATATTTATCTTATGTGAGGAAGACAAACAAAAACTTAATTTAATCTAACCAATGAAGAAAGACACTCAGAAAGAAAGGAATGAAGGAAAGAGGGATGAAAGGACGGCAGTGAAGCAGGCGAGCAGGAGACAGTCTGGTGAAGGAAAGGAGGGAAGGAGGAAGGAAAAATGCTTTGGAAATCATCTTTCTAAAACTCAAATTCCTCCTTCTGCCAGCACTGTTTTCTGTATCTGAGAAGCATCTTAAAAACAAAACTGACCTTTTAGGAGGAACAGAAAAGACAATTTTAGTGCTTATCAGCCCTGTCAATGTCCTGTTCTATTTTTGTCCTCTAAATGTACTTCACTGGGGAGAACACCATGTTTTTCAACTTCTTCATGTTGTAGATAAATAAAGGGTAAGATTTATGGTATATAAAGGCAATGTTTTCATCTATTGATTACTTGTTCTTGGTTTTGGACAAGGCTACCAACAATTAGAAAGGAAATAATTACATTCTACAGTATAATTGATGAAAAAAATGAATAAACTTATGTAAACATTTATAGTACACTTACTACGGGTCAGATCCTATGCCAAAGGGTTTCATTCATACATAGATGGCCACATGGATAGATACACAGATGCTTACAGAGAAAGGCCAATACTTTCATGGATGTTACCTCATTTTCTTCTTATAAATGCCTTATGAGTTGATAGTATGTCCATTTTACAGACAGAGACATAAACTGTGAAAGCTTTAGGTGGTTAAGTGACTTGCCAAAAGTCACTTTTTTGGCAAAAAAAAAAAGTATGTATTTTTCAGATCTGATAACTGATGGGTACAGCTTGTACAGCTTGAAAAATGAGAGGATTTGGTAATGGTAAACAGTCACTAATCAACTTTCATTCATGTAACAATTTTTAATTGAGCACTTTCTATATGCTGATCATTTTAGTAGGTGGTTGGGAGACTACATGAAGAATGCAAAGTCCTTGCATCATACAGCTTATAGTCTAGTGGAGGAAAGAGGCCATAAATGTAGGAAATAAGATAATGACACATAATGACAAGTGCTAGGAAGAAAAATAAATCAGGTTGAGTGGATTAAGCGTGATCACTAGAAGAATGAAAAGCAATGACTTCATCTGATGTCACAAAATCTATAAAGCATCTTTTTTCTTACAATCCAGAAATAAAACAATGTTTTATGTTTTACTACTGGCATATTTAATCCACAGTGAAACTAAAATATGTGATTAAAGGAATAAAAACCAAAAGTATTAATAAGATAGATGGCTTCAGTTTCATCATGCACTCTTGTTGTCCCCCATCAAATAACATCTAAATTACAGTCCCACCTTTTCAAGCAGGACTCAAACAAAAGCGAGACACGTTGTTCGTGTCTGTAAAATTCAGGTGGGAAAAAAATTATTTTTTTAAATTTTGGCATAATATCTTTTTTTGTTAGTTTCAAGTGTACAAAACAACATAGTGACTAGTTATTTATATACCTCACAGAGTGATAACCCCAATAAGTCCAGTACCCATCTGACATTGTACATAGTTTTTACAATATTATTGACTATATTCCTCATACTGTACGTCCCCATGACTGCTTGGTAACTACCAACTTGCAGTTCTTAATCCCTTCACCTTTCTCACCCACCCCCGAACCCCCTCCCATCTAGTAACCATCAGTTTGTTCTCTGCATCTATGAGTCTATTTCTGTTTTGTTTGTTCTCTTATTCTGATTTTTAGATTCCACATACAAGTGAGATCATATGGTATTTGTCTTTCTCAGTGTGACTTGTTTTACTTAGCATAATACTCTCTAGGTCCATCCATATTGTTGCAAATGGTAAGATTTTATTCCTTTTTATGGCAGAATAATATTTCATTATATATATATATCATGATTTCTTTATCCAGTTGTCTATTGATAGGCATTTTAGTTGTTTCCATGTCTTGGCTTTGTGAATGGAGCTGCAATAAACAGAGGGTGCATATATCTTTTTTAATTAAAGTTTTGGATTTCTTTGGATAAATACCCAGGAGTGGAATTGCTGGGTCATAAGGTAGTTCTATTTCAAATTTTTTGAAGAAACTCCATAATGTTTTCCATAGTGACTACACCAATTTGGAATCCCACCAACAGTCCACGAGGGTTCCCTTTTTTCCACATTGTCGTGCACACTTGTTTGTTGTTTTATTGATGATGGGCATTCTGAGAAGTGTGAAGTGATATTTCATTGTGGTTTTTATTTGCATTTCTCTGATGATTAGTGACACTGAGCATCTTTTCATATGCTTTCAGAGATGGGAAAATGCAGTAAACTCCTTGGTCATTCTTTATCTCTTTCTGTGAACAGGAGATAATAGAGTCCATACCTCTTGCAAAAGACCATACATGTGACTGTTTTACTCAGCTTTCTTACTCCAATATTTGCCTGCAAAACCATCTTCCCTTGGAGTATAAAGCTAAGATTTTGGAGTGGTCTGAGCAGAGGAGAGGCGGAGAGAAGGGGCTCATGAAAATAGCACTGAATCTGAGGTTCCCTGGGTAATCGCAGCATGTCAGGAGAGGAACTTTTATCCTCACACTTGGGGTTTCCGACTTGAAGTCCAGTGCGTGTTCTATATACTAGTATTTTGCAACGAGTGGGTGGCATAAACACCACTGTGGCACTTGAAAACATTTTAGGTGGTACAACACACATTTTCAATCATTATGCTTATTTTGAAATATACTAGAAAAATATGTATAACTTGTATACTAAACCCATGATTTCTCTAAATTTATTACCTAGAATCATCAAGGAAGTATTTAAGTGAAAGAAAAGTGAGTCCACGCACAGAAAAGCACTAGGTTAGGAATGGTATAGGCAGTCACAGATAAGGCAAAACTGACGGTGGCACATTGAGAACTAAGGGTGAATGAACACAGCCTTCATTGAGATATCCGCTGCCATGAGCCCCATGAAGACTGGTTTCCTGTGGTTCTCAGTTTTCTGGTTACCTCCTCAGCTCACATCTCTTTGTGCCCATAAAATGGTTTCCTCTTCCCCAGGCATAGATTTCCCAGTCCGGGCCTGCCCTCTGGGAGTCCCACGAATGTGACTCACTAGGGGTCTGCAGGCAGCCCCACTGAGCTCTAATCCATCCTGGGACCTCTGGCTCTTGCACTTCCCTTTTGCTTGCGTGAATAAAAGACCCTTCCAAAGTTTCTCTTATAATGCAGGTGCATCCTACATATGTGGGGTTCCTCTCATTCTTTCTTAGTGACATCTTAGTGTGGCCAGTGGACTAAAGTTGAATACAACAGCTTCTTGAGTTAAGCTTCTGGTGTCTGAAATTATCTTGGGCAGCTTCAAAGGTATTCATTATTTTAAGATTTGTCTGGTGACTATGTTGCTTGAAAGTGACATTTTTATCTTTTGCCAGGGCACACGCATACATACTCACATACAAAGAAAGGAAAGAGACCTTCCTTGGTGGTGACTGTACTTCAGCTGCTCTGCACTTTTCAGTCTACCAAGATCCACTATGCACTGCACACATCCATTATTTAGCACTAGGTGTTATCCAGTGAATCACAGAGGTAAAGGATTTGGAACCCGACTAAATTCCAGGCTCATCACCTACCAGAGTTTGAAAGAGGCCTTGTTCAGTGATTTGTCTTTGTTGAACTTTAATTTTCTTTAAAATGGAGGAAATTCTACTTACCTTAGAGGGTTAGTGTAAGGATTAAGTGAGGCTTAGTATTTTAATCAGAATTTTTTTGTATTTGTTTCAAAAATAATTAGAAAAAAGAAAATACAGTAGCTTAGGAAACTACTAAGCCGTTACGCTAGAAATGACTAATTGTCCAGTAGCTTCAGGCATGGTTGGATCTGAGGAGGCACCGAGCAGTGCAGTTGGGCTTTGCCTCTCTCTGTGTGTCTCTTGTACTCAACATGGTTTTCCTCTCAGTTGTCTTCATTCTCAGGCTCTTTGTACAGTAAATAAGAAAGGAAAGGCACCAGCAACTCTTAGCTTTCATTGCATCAGCTTAACACCCCTGTCGTAGTTCATTCGGGCTGCTCTAACAAAATACCAGAAACCGGGTAGCTTAATAATTTTATTTCTCACCATTCTGGAGGCTGAAGTCAAAGATCAGGGTGCAGGCAGAGTGGATGTCTGGTGAGCGTCTGCTGCCTGCTTCACTGATGGCACCTTCTCACTTTTTCCTCACATACTACAAGGGTTAAAGAGCTCGGGGAGGGAGGAGGGGTCCCTTTTATAAAACACTAATCCCATTCATGACAGCTCCATGCTCATGACTCAACCACCTCCCAAAGGCCCCTCCTACTCATATCACACTGGGCATTAGGGTTTCAAAATATGAATCTGAGGGAGATACATTTACAGCATAGCAACCCCCATAGGTGAGACAACGCCTCTTTCCAATGGTTCCTCCAACAGTTTCAGCATTTGACCAGCTTGAGTCAAATGGCCAACCTCCGGCCAGTCCCCATGGCCAGAAGGTGGATACACTGACTAAGCAGGCCTAAGTCGCCTGTTCCCATGAAATGGAAGGTGGGCTCCATCCCCTCCCAACTCAAATGGACTCATGGCGGAAGAGAGGGGTTCCTCCAAGACACCTGAGGTACTATTTCCAAAAAGAGGAGCGACGGATGCTGGCAGGCAAAAACAGCAGACCTAGTAGAGGGTGGCCCCTACGAGGTGGCCCGAAGTAGAAACCTTTGCTTATGATGATAATATTAGCTGTGCCACACCAGCAAGCCCTACCCCTTTCATATCAACTAGCCTGTGGCATTTACTCCTTGAAAAGTATAGTAAACGTGATGTCATGTGTCACATTACCATTCTTTGTAGTAGAATGAATATACTGAGCATTAGTCAGGTATGTTGAAAGAACAGCCCGATAATTCTTTAACATTCAAATCTCTTTCAGTAGCTCTCCTTACTAATGAGAATATCAAATCATCAGAGTTTCATCTGTCTTATTGAGACTAAAATGAGCAAAGTGAAAAACCTGACCTCATGAGAGAAGCTCGAACCTTTAAAAACTTCTAGGATAAGTGGCTGATTTAGTTGCTCTTTTCCTTTTTGGGGAATCCTGGTATAACCACTGCACTTCCTCCTCTGGAGAAAAGAGGACTGGTTAGGAAGCTGCACCATCCATGGCTTAAGCCACTTAATTAGCTACACTGAGCCTCAGTTACCTCATCTGTAAAGGGGCAATGATGATATTTGTTTTATTAGGTTGTATTGAAAATAGAATGAAGTAGTAAGTAAAACAAATAGGAAAATAGCTGATATCAATGCAGTGCCTAATGTATGTTCTTTCTCTTCCATCTCAGTAAAGGGCTCTTGTAAATTTGTAGTTTTAATAAATTTACATGAATTTTTCCCGTAGAATTTAGAATCTCAAACTTATATAAGATTTGAACCGAACTACCGTATGTCCTGTACTCAGCGGTAGCACTAACAATTTGCTTCAGCTGAACCATAGGAGACACTATATTTATTCAAATTAACAGACTTAGAGAACTTAAATTCTGGGAGCTCTGAGTGTGACATCAGGGGACATGCAAAATAAGAGAAATTCCTCTGGCTTAGAGAGAGATGTGAATGTTGGGGACCGATAAGAAACCCAGAATCAGTAAAATGATAAAAAATTTCTACAACTGCACTCCAGGAGCATTTCCTTAGTGAAAGTTGTTCACCAGGGCACATTCTGATTTGTATCTTTAAAGTGAAGATAAAAACAAAGTCATTCTTAGGAAATTTGCTTTCTACTCAGCTTAACTGAAGTGCAACTCTTTTAAAACAGGAAAAATCTCCAGTGGTTTCCTGTAGACCTCAGTCACTATTTGCAATGACTTTTAGATGTAGTTTTCAAATTTAGATTTAACAAAAATGTGTCAACCTGCCAAATGGTACCCAACATTTTATCAGCAACATTTCCATGTGTCCCCTCATTTTGGTTCTTCCACAATACGACAAGAGAGATGTTATTCCCTCATTATGTCGTCGAAAAAACTGAGGTTTTGGAGAAGTCCTGAGATGTGCCTAAAGTCATATAGGCAGTAAATCAGAAAGCCGGCATGATCAAACCCAGGTTTTCCCTACTGTAAGTCTAGGGCTCTTTTCATAGAATATTAGTAGCATACTCTAAACTAAAATGGAGTTTTTTAATTTTCACATTTAATAGCATCTTTTTTCATTAAGATTTCTCCAAGCTGAACAAATTGATTTGCAAGTTATTTATAGAAATCATTTCACCCATCACTGAAAGCTGCCTTTGCAGAGCTTTTCAAAAGCACACAAAAATATTGCCTGGCAGTTTAATGAAATGGAAAAAAGAGAAAGACATTACTGGAAACTACATAGTGTTTAATGCATGAATACTGGAAGAGACTTGAGGGGGCATAGGGATGATTGCCCCAGTCAACTGCGAGGGTGATGAATATTTAAGTATCTCAAGGGTCAGGCAGGGCTCCAGACTGGAGTATTTGTCATTCAAATTACAGGGCCCAAAACCAATCCTATAACTTAGGATGTTAATCAAGACAGCAGAAAGTAGTAACTGGTGGGAACCTGAGTCAGACTCAAGGAAGAGAGCTAAGGTCAAAGCCAGAGAGTGAATGCTAAAGTCACGTGACAGGAGCAAGGGAAAAACCCCAAACAGGAAGTGAGCCATGAAATCAAAAACTTGTAACCTCGCAGACAAGTTGAGAAACTTGGCCTGGGACGTGTTGGAACAGTTGTTTCGCAATGAAGAATGTGAGCACAGGAGGAAGTCCGAAGCCCTTTCTGTGGAACCCACTGCCTGATGCATAGGACTACCCACGTGGGCTAAAGGCATCCATTTTACTATGTGCACCCTAATAGATTCCACCATCGAGTCTGTCACATGATGGCTTATAAAATAACCCCATGGAGATGGAGATGAAAGTCTGAAAGCGTGTCCCCAGCAGATCATAAAGAAGGGTTGGAACTCTATGTGAAGGTGAGAGCTTTGTTTTAGGACGAGTGGGAAATGTGAGTTTCATAATGGCTTATAAAATCGAAGAAACTTTAGGACTGTGTACACATGGGTGAGTACAATCCCATTTTGCACATTCCGCGCTCAGAACACAATGAAGTGATTAACGCACCCCGGCTGCCATGGTGGAGTCAGTGTAAAGCCCTGTTAGAAACTCAGCTCTGCAATGCTGCAATCTTATTATCTTCTGGGATGGATTTTTTTTCAGGGTTCTTATTACTACTCTTCTAACCACACAGCTTCCATAGTGGAAAGAACTCTATTCAACAAGTTTAGAAGGAACTCGCCACCTGGAGCCCCCCAACTGTTCAAGGGTTGCCATGGCCTGTTAAATAGATGCCAGGTTTCACCTTCCTTAGTTTTGTGGCGCTGTCCTGCAGAGTTACAGTATGGGTCTGTAAAATGCTTCCCTCCCCAGACACATGTACTGACTGCTTGAGGAAACGTGCACAATCTCCCCTTGACCATCTCCAAAACTGGTTTTGACCATTTTGGCCAAAAGGCACCATCAGGACTTCCTGAATGGAGCTTTGCTCTAAGGCCAGTACCCTGGTTCTAGAGGGAGACCCCACTGGAGGGGGGCTGCTCTTCCCTGAGGTGCAGCTTCTTGATTTCTATGGGAGAGACCAGATCTCTGCTTCTTTTAGCGTGAATCACACAGTTGAAGGAAGACTCTGTCTTTCTGTTGAGCCTTTTTCCTGGACTCTGTCTTTTGTCCTAGGAAATTTGATTGGATTAACACAAAAACAAAAACAGACTTGGAACTGATGGGGACTACCCATCAGAGCCTGCTTCCCGGGACCCCAGAAGACCCTATGCCTATTGTTTCGAAACCTGATTCATGATTTTCTTTTGATCCAGTGAGTTCCCCCATTTCTCTCCAAAAAATTTCCTGTTCCGTGATAACCAGATAGTTTGTTTTGCTTGTATCCATAGAGTCCTAAGCGCTACCTACCCTCCAAGTGGAGATGGTGAGGGGGGGGCCAAAGAGAGGGAGGAACTTCCAGGAAGTGGGAGAAACAGAGAGGTGTGTGGAGTCCATGTACCTAGGACCAGTGGCCCCCAGCCTGGTTCCTGGGCATCAGATCACCAAAAGCTTAAATGTGTTTCCCAACAAATGTTTGTAAATGCCCCATTTAACCACAGGAAAGCTGCCCTGTCTGTATACATTTTCAGTTCTGTTTGCTTTTACCTAGATACCCACCATCCAGTATAGTGATCTTTGCTACTTCAGAGGCTCTAATGGGAAGCCTCCAATTAATAGAAGTGGGGAAATGACCTGGACATTGTTTAATTAATGAAGTTCGGTTGACCACAGCTTTCATGAAAAAATAAAAATGCATTTCTTGGAGATGAAAACACAAGTGCAGAGCACAATTTGCAGGCAGGATATCCTGCCATCTGCGGAGTGTATGATGAGGGCCACTTGATTGGAACGGCTGCATGTGACCAGATCAAATGGCCATCACCTTCTCTGGACCCTTCCACTCCCAGAAGGACAGTGAACTCTGCACCCTTCAAAATACAGCTCGACATCCATGTCGTCTCCCTGAAACCTCCTCAATTCCCTGTGCTGAGGCGGTCACTCCTGGCCCTTGGCTCCCGTCACACTCTGTGAATGAAAACCTGTATTTCCCACTTTCCGGTTTTGTAATTGTTCACATCCATTCATCTCTCCCACTGAACTCCTCACTGAGGGGGGCTTTGCTTTCAGTGTTTCACCACAGTGCTTATTATAGTGTCTGGCATGCAGTAAACACTCCGTAGATAATTTATTGTTCTTTAATGTGATTTGCTCTCCTCTCTGGCAAATGCTCTGCACTAGAATTTTACATCAGCCTTATACTAGGAAAGAGGTTTGTGAAGCTGAATATTCATTGTGGATTCCTGGCTTTACTGCAACCTTAGTTAATCTGCCTTTCTTTTTTTTTTTTTTTTCTGGAAACAGCTGCTTTCAGTTTTGTTTTATTTTTTAATCCATCTCATTCTAAGACAGTACAGCCAATCAATA
This sequence comes from Rhinolophus sinicus, assembly GCF_036562045.2. Classification (NCBI taxonomy): domain Eukaryota; kingdom Metazoa; phylum Chordata; class Mammalia; order Chiroptera; family Rhinolophidae; genus Rhinolophus; species Rhinolophus sinicus. The sequence goes on from NC_133754.1 coordinate 125,629,629, forward strand.
CGTATGTAAAGTAGAAAGAATGGAAAATGGATGCAATCCGTTACTTTTTCCGGGGTTTCCCTTTGGGCTCTATCTTCAAAAATCTTCCCATATCTTCCATCAATTGCTTAGAATAAGTACAAATTAGTTTTGACAATTATATATTTTAAGATCAATTATAAATGTATCTCTTTGATCCCAAATTAAAGATGCCAGGCTAATTCTTATGGTGCATTTGTGTTTACATACACTGTGTTTCTCCAGCTCCCTGAACTGCTGCCACGTCACACGAGGTCACATGCTGGTTATACTTTGCCATGGAAACGGGCCTTTCCTTTGGGGTTTTCTGTATTCCATGGCCACAGGGATTGAGACTGTTCTACTTGTGGGGTTTAATATTGAAGTTTTTCCCCCTTTGGCATTTTAGTTAAAATTTAAGGAAGGGGAAAACAGCTGTAAAAGAGAGGATTACTGTTAGAGGAAACTGACATCTTTATTCCATCTTATATTCGTTCGTAATTTAATTTAGGGTCACGTTTCTCCCATTTGGGCTTACAGAATGGCCTAGGTTTTGCACTCAGCTACCTACATTTTGTACGCACCTATCTGCTGCCAGTACCAAGAACACCAGATGTAGTTTCACGTGCGCTGCTTTAGACATGGAGAATCTTATTCCAGGCCCAGCAAACATTTCTGGATAGTCACCACTGCAAGTCAGCATTGTTAAAATTAGAATCTCACCCCTGGTAACTGTTCGCATAAAGCACATCTATGATGCAGGATAATGAGTTTCAGAGGCCCCTATCTAGGTCCCAGTTCCAATTAACCTGTGGCAGAGAGACCTGCCTGGGAAATGTCAACAGTGAAATGAAGCTAGTGGGTTTGGGCAGAAGAAATGATGATAAGTCACCCTGGCAAAACCCATCAATCAGCACCTATTTCCGTTGCATGAAGTGGTTGTTTTTGCAAACTAGCATTTGTCACTCCCCTCGCAAATAGTTTGCAAACATAACGTACTATTTTCCAGACAAAGATTGACTAAATGAGTCTCTAGAGAATAAAAGTAAATGACTTGTCCCCACTCATTAATCTATAGATCCTCAGTGTGTGCTTGTGATCTTCACGTAATTGAGAGCAAAGATAACAGCCAAACCCACTATTATATTAACAGGCTCAATTATTGGCCACCACTTTCTTTTTTAAGGTTATGCTACATAGAGGGTGTCTTGCCACCAAAACCTCTTTTAGCTGAGCAATATGAACCAGAGACAAAGGGAAATGGAGATTCCCAACTCCCAGTGAAACATAATTTTTCCTCTGAACCACAGGTGGTTCACTGTACCCCAGACCCCACTGGCTCAAGCTGGGGGATATAGCAGTGAACAAAAACAATAGTAATTCCTGCCCTCTGAGATTACCTTCTAGAGGAGGAGGTCATAAAATACAATTTAAAAATAACATGAAATGAAATGTAAACTAGATAAGATTTTAGAAGGTGAGAAGGGCTAGAGAGACACATGAAGCAGAAAAGAGAAGTAAGGAGTGCTGGAGGGCAGGGAGGCTGAAATTTGAAATAAGGTGGTCAGGGAAGGCCTCCTTGGAAAAAGCGACATTTGAGGAAACACTTGAAGGAAGCACCTCTCAGTACTCAGAGGGTACTGGGTTCTATTGGACAGCTGGGATGAAACGCATTCCAGAAAGGAAGATCAAGGTCAAGACCCTGAAGAGTAGCTGGAGAAACATGAGCAAGGACAGGTGATATCAGAGAGGTAAGGTGGGGGTAGAGGACCCTCGTAGACCTGGAGGGTCTCTGTAAGGGATTTGGCTTCTACTCTGAGATAGGGAGCTCTTCGGAAGGTTTTCAACAGAGGGGAGACTTGTTCTGACAGCATTTTATACTGGGTCACTCTGGCTGCTCTGATGAAAACAAGCTAAGTGGGACAGGAGGACAGGACAGGGTGACCAATAAAAAATTCAGAGGCTATTGCACTTATCAGGCTGCAAGTGATAGAGCAGGTGGCCATAGTAGGGGCTTCAAGAAGTAGTCAGATTCTGGAAGTGTTCTGAAACACATACACACACACACACACACACACACACACACACACACACACACACACACACACACCTGCCTTCTGTTTAGCGTGTTTCAAGTTAGCCGAAATTTCTAAGCATTTATTATGTCAGCTCTTGATGGAAAGAAATTTATCACTAGTTTTACTTGGGAACTTCTCAATATTGTGAAATTGAGTTTTCAAATGTTTTGAAGCCATTCATTTTTCCCTTAAAATAAGTAAATTTGGGTCATGTGAAAAAGATTATAGAGGCAAGCGACCCCCAAAGTGAAATATATCCTCTCATAATTTTGTCTATGAAAATTATATAGAAAGAACTGTCTGCATTTCCCCTATTTAAGAAGTTGAAATTAAAGCATTCTTGATAACTGTCATTTTAATGAACAAAAGTTGGGCAAAAGAAAAACTAGGATTTTCAGTAGAAGCTCATCAATCATTTAAAAAGTTGGCTGCTGCAGCATCAGAATTTCTACGTGGTCTGCTTTCTTCCCTTTCATCCCTGTCTTCACCCTTTGAGCAGTGAGTTTGCCAGGTTGTGGGCCATCTGAACCCCACTCTTCTCTCGGTGTGCCCTAACACTTTCTGCATCCCTGCCTTTGCTTATCTGCGATTTCTATCTGGTGTGCCCAGTTCTTCTCCCATCCTGTCAGCCTGGAAAATTCAGTGCAAGTGAAACTTCTGGTAGCGTTAGGTTGCTTCCCCTGTTGCTTCCATTACACCCAGCCCCACCCCACCCCCCTTGTAGAACTTCTCTGTGTTAATAGATTTCTGGATCTGCCTTTCCCTGTAGACTGTGAACTCCTTGAGGGCAGGAACTCTGTCATATTCTTTGTTTGTAGCTGCAGTGCTAGAATAATATTGCCTGGCGTTCAGGAAGTACTTAGTATGTGTTGAGTTAAAGTTTGTTTGACAGAGCCCATCATCTCACGTTAGATAGTTTCATTTACAGGAACCAGTTAAGGTTCCTGCTGGTGGTGATAAGAATGACATCCATTTATTATGAACGTGTCTCCAGTACTGGCTAGGCCATTACAAACATATCTCATTTAGGCCTCCAGCAACCCTATGAGGAAGGTATTTTTATCCCTATTTTATAGATAACTAAGGTGTGCAAGGGGGAGGCACTAGTATATACCTTTATGCAATCCTTAGAAATGATCAAAATGGATCATTCAGAGAACCTAAGGACACTATTTCCCTTTGATATGTGGAGATGAGTATGCTGTAAATCTACAAGTTGTTAGGTAACAACTTGCCGTAATATGACCTATAATAACACAAACTCAGATAACAGGGTGGGTGACTGCCTTCCACCCTCTTCCTGGTCCCTGTTCTCAGTAGGGGGCTGTATTCTTGTCTGGAGGGTGTTGAGGCAGGCCCAGGATTCAGGCATGATTGCCTGGTCATCATTTGAAACTCCTTCAACTCAGCGTACACCATCAGTGGTATAAGTTTTACTACCTTTACTTTTGTACGTTTTGTGACAGTACAGACTGACAAAAATTTATTCGTATTAACTTCCTAATTCACAGCTGCACATTTCACACAATGAATTTTCTTATCCCACTTCTCATATTATGAAGGAATATTTCTGTTTCTGGTTACTTGGAAGAACCATGAATTAGCCATATCACTTAATTGTCGATTCATAGCAATTCTGTGAACAGTGAGTAGGTATTTAGTAGAAGACCATTGCAGTGTCTCTCAGATGGGCAATCTCCTAATTCCAGACATTTTTACAAGAGTTCTATTTTAGTGCAGGCAAGTCTGAGCTATTTGGTTGGTGTAAAAGTAATTGCGGTTTTTGCAATTATTTTTAACCTTTTCAACCGCATTTACTTTTGTACCAACTTAATACATAGCAGGAATTAGTTGCAGTATCTATCTTTGTTCATTGTAAGGGGACCTTTAGATGTCTTCCTGACATGCTATGGTAATGCCTTTGATTTTCTTTGAGTAAAAACTAAAATTCAAGAAGTAAGGATGTGAGAAAAGAACCTTCAATGTTTATTAAATAGAAATCAAGTATCACATTAGCCACATTAGGGAGAAATTGAAAAGCAAATGCTTTATTTGGTTGCCTCAATCACTTCATGGGTTTACTTGTCCCGGCCACATAGGAGGCAGTGAAATCTACAGAGGCATGCAAGCAGGGTACACGTTCCAACTCGAAAATCCTCCTGCTGGGTCGGCAGCCGCAGAATGAGGTGTAAAGCTTCCTACCAGCGGTAGATAGAAGAGAGGGTCCTGAGAACTACAGAAACGAGCATCTCAGGGTGGTGTGGTGCAAAGAGCACAGAATTTAGAATCAGAATAACAAATGGAAGCAGCGGCCATGGTAGGTTCCCATTACTAAGTACTGACAGTGCCAGGCCTGCCACCTGCACCATGGCCTTTACTCTTCATCGCAACCCCACAAGTCAATGTTGCCCCAAGTGTTGCGATGAGGAAAGAGATTCAAAGAGGCTGAATCGTTTGCCTAAGGTTGCAAAGCTAGTGTGACAGAGAGAACACTTGAGACCAGGACTGTCTGATGAAAGGCCCATGTGTTCTTTCTATGGTGCTCCTCTGGGGCCTGGCTCTGTCGTCACTGTTCATTGGTCGCTTCGTGTGCTTGTGTGTGTGTGTGTGTGTGTGTGTGTGTGTGTGTGTGTTTATATTTACATATTTGTTTACATATGTTTGTATATTATATGTATATTATTACTCCAAACTGGCAAGAACAGAAAATATTTCGTGAAGTCAATGACATTTGAACTAGAGTTTAACATGGGGAGTAGGACTTCCACCGGTGGAGGAGAGAAAGGAAGGGCTTTTACGGAGAAAGGCAAAGAATATGTATGGACATGAAGGTGTGGAAATGTTTTTGTGCTTTAAAGAAATTGCTCCCCATCTACTGCTTATATTCTAGGAAAGAAGCCGATGGTGGCACTGGAGCATCTGGGCCGTGTGATCCCACACAGCTCTGGGATCAAACCCTTACCAACAGTGTAATATGAGGAATGATTTGTATGCTCTGAGCCTCATGTTCCTCATGTATAAAATAAGGATAAGAATCTGCTGAGATTGGAAAATAAAATTGGCTGGGAGGATGTAGACTAGTAGGAGATGAAGTTGCAAAGGAATCGTGGTAGAATTTTGGCAATGAGCTACTGGGATCATAATTCACGTCAGTAGTTGATGAGTATCTAATGTGTCCAGGCCCTGCACCACTTTGCTGGGGAGGCAAAGATGAATTAGAGACAATCTCCACATCCAAGGAGCTGCCACTGTGGCCAGGTAGATAGACGTGTAAATCAAAACATTGTAAATACAGTGTGAAATATACGAGAATAGAATTAGGCTCAAAGTTCCAAGGGGTTACTAAGGTGGCATGGGTGAGAGGGAAAGGTCCCAGAAGGCTTCCTGGAGGAGGTGCTATCAGAACTAGCAATGAGTTAAAGGATAGTTCTCTAGGGTTACAAGGTGGAGAAAAACATTTCCAGACAGGAGCAGTATGACGTGGTTGGTAGACCACAGGCAGCATAGAACAGCTGGAATATCCAGTGTAGGCTGGGCAGTGAGGCTTCACAGGAGGACAAGTTAGTTGTGGCAGACTTTTCACATCATCCCAAGGAGGTGTCACTCCAGTCTGTAGGTCTCTGGGCCAGTAAAAGGCTTCACCCAGGAACAGAGAGAGGGCAATTTAGAAAGCTCCCACTGTAATTGGAGCTCCAAGACTACAGGTAAAAAGACCCTTTAAAAGGCTGTTATGGAAGTTCAGTAATGCTTGGTCCAAGAGACAAACTGGGGATGGAGTGAAGGAAAGAGGAGAAGCCATGATGCCAGAGATGGAATCACCAGGATATGGTGAGCAGTCAGACCTGGGCAGTGAGCCTGAGGGCTCAGGACGGCTCCAGGCCTTTGCTAGATGATGGAATCATTACCCAAGAAAGGAAATGTGGGAGAAAGAATGGGTCTGGGTGATGGAGTAGAAAGGATAAATCACTTTTAAATGTTCACTTTTAAATGTTTTTATGTTGAGACACCTGAGGGAAATACAGAGGGAAACAACCAGGTTGGAAAGGGAATGGCTTTGGCAAGATCTCCGTCATTATTTTAGCAACTTCTTCCTTTCATTATGATTCCTAAGATTTTATTTTCTCGTCTTACCTGATAACTCATTTAGGTTGTTTTTAAGTGGCAGGGAAATCAAGTTATTTCTCACGAGTAGAGGCAGCTAGATTTACCAATACCTCAGCAGAAAGAACAGATCCCAATTATATGAATATAAATGTGTCTGATCCTTATTAATTTGTACTGAGTATTTTATATATTTTAAGAAAAGAGTGAAATTTATTGTTTGTGTAGCTCTGAGAATGTGCACATAAATAGTACCTGTCGTGTGGACACACTGTGCTTTATAATAGATAAAATGTCCTGGGCAAAGAACAGAGCCCCACTTAGGGAGCCGTTTACTGTCTGAACCCATGAAAGGCACCAAGTAATGTAACCTCAGGGGAAAGGACAAGATGTCCTGTATTGAACAAAACTTAATGGTTCCCCTTTAGAGGGGGAAAAAACTATTAGGGAAGAGAAAGTGCTACTTTATTACTGGTACATGCCGTTCCCACGAATTGTTGGAACTAAATCTATATTCTCTGCACGGCTGCACTTTCATTCATTTACATTCCGTTTTTAATCAAAACTTTTAAATTTCTGCACTAAAAATGATGGATACTTTATAGTTTCGTCGACAGAGCAAGGAAATTGTGTTTTTGAGACATTAGAGGGAGCTTGCACTGGGCCTTCACCACTATATACCACAGAGTTTCCTCACATTGTTCTTACGTTTAGTTGAGGAAGTAAAACAAGGTCCCCTCTACCTCATTTGGAAATAATGGGAATTAATAAGATGTGTCATTGAAGGGTTCCAGGAAGAAAGCATTCTATTAATCATAAAATATTTTATAAAAGCGAACCATTCAGCATTTGCTTATCATTGCTCCTTACATAGTTCCCTCACTTTTTACAGATGGAAAAAAACCAAAATCCATTGAGGTTAAATGATTTGCCCAACATCTCATAGCTAGTCTGGTACCACACCAGGGCTCATACTGACTTTTGCCTGATGACCTTGGAGAACTCTACACCCAATTCATTTCAACTTGAGTCTATCAAGTCTAGATCAATCACAGTAAATTGTTCCCTTCTTCTCTGTATGGCACCGCCACCCATCCAGATCAGAAACCGGGGCTTCACAGATGACAGTCCATCGTGCTTACCCCAAATTCAGTATGTTGGCAATCATCCAATTCTTCCTTCTTGATACTTCTCAAGTTAATCAATTTCTTCTCATCTCTACTGCCACCACATGAGTCCAAACCACCTAAATTTCTCCTTGGACAATTGCAGGGCTTCTAGACAGTCTCCCCTGCAGGTGACCTTGTACCACTCTGATGCCCTTTACTCACAGCCAGGTTTGGAAAACTCACCTCGGGTAGCTTGTGGCATTCCTCTGCCTAATGCCTCTCACTGGCTTCCCTCAAGAGCAGGTGGATCAGGTATAGGCAAGAGTGAGACCTGCAATGTCAGTAACCACATGCCAGGCAGCTTTAATGTTCTGTGAGGAGGATGTATGTTTAGAATCAGAGAACTTGATATTTAAGTCCCAGGTGTGTTCATTTCCTAGGGCTGCCATGACAAAGTACCACAGAGTGGGTGGTTTAAAACAACCAAGTTCTGGAGGCTGGGAGTCTGAAGTCAAGGTGTCCACAGGACCACGCTCCCTCTGAAGCCTCCAGGGAAGAAACCTTCTTTGCGCTTCCTGGTTTCTGATGGATGTCAGCTGTCCTTGGCTTTCCTTGGCTTGCAGCTACATCATTCCAATCTCTGCTCCTGTCTTCATCTGGTGTTCTCTCTCTCTCTCTCTCTCTCTCTCTCTCTCTGTCTCTTCTCTCTCTCTCTCTCTCGCTCTCGCTCTCGCTCTCTCTCCTGACTTTTGTCTTTCTCTCTCTCCCTCTCTCTCTCTCTCCTCTGCATTCAAACCTCTCTCTGTATAAGAACATCAGTCTCTGGATTTCGGCCCACCCTAATCCAGTATGACCTCGTTGTAACCCAAGGACATCTGCAAAGACCCTATTCCAAATAAGGTCACAGCCCCAGGTACCAGCGATTAGGACTTCAGCATATCTTTTCAGGGGGCACAACTGAACCCACTGCAGCAATTTTGCCTCATGACTTTGGACTTCTTTGTGCTTTGGGTTTCTCATTTATACATCAGGAATGCCACTATTTAATTTTCGGGATTGCTGTGAACAATCATTGAGATAATGCGTGTATAGTATTTATCACTGTGTCTATCTCATAGAGATCACTCTGTAAATGGCAGCTATGATCTATTGCCAGGCTTTTTCCTTTAAAAAAAAAAAAAGATCTGTAAGCTAACCTCTATTCTAAGTGCTCCAAGGAAACTTGCCATTTAAAGAAGCCCTGCATCAGACCCGTTGCAAAACAAAGCAAAAAATTGTCCCTAATTTATGTTTTTATTCTGATTTCTTTATGTTGAGTACTTTTATGCTAGGTTACATGGACTGTCATGAAACAAACCAAAATCTGAACTCAAAAGATTGGTTTACCCACAGGGTGTGTGATAATGCATTCAGACTAAGCCTGCAGAGAAATCGACTGAGGAAACCCATCCATCCTCCCTCTGGGGTCACGACCCTTAAAAGACAGAAGCCACAGCTCTCGGGACAGCAGTTGCTTCCAAGAGCAACCCTGCCAATCTCTTGCTTCCAGCTGTCCAGCTGCATATTAGATGGAGAGACAGGAGATTGGAGGGGAAATCAGTGCCTGTTTGCAAATTCAGACCCACATCCCAGCGCCTGCCTGCTGCCAAGTTTGTTGCCGGACGCTTTCGTGTCTTGAGGTTGGTCTCAGCAGCCCTGGGATCACCTGTGACAGCACTGACCATCCGTGTGCAATTGGGTGATGTGAAGGCAGATTCCAGTACCGAGGGTAGCCGAAATGCTTACTGAGAGGGAAAACGAGAGCCTCCTCGGAGAACCAGGATGGGCACAGTAAATCTGTGTTTTGCACTCAAAAGCTGGAGTTGACCCCTGCCCCCTGACCGCCTGACTGCCTGTGGGATGTAGACCCAGGGCCTTTCTTGCTGTTCTGATCCATCCCCATGTCCCCAAGAGCCTGTTTTGTTGCCAAAGTCAGGAACCATCTTCTGTTACCCTTTATGTTTGACAGGGTGGGGAGGGGAGCAGGTTATCTTGGTGGGGGAACAGAGATAGGAGAGATGCCTAGCCATAGGTTGTGCTTTCCTCTACCACCGGTAAAAAGACACAGCTGAGCTGGAGTTTGTTTGAAGCCACAAGAAGGCTGCTGCTCTAGAGCTTTGTTGTGGCTGGGGATCCGCTTCAGAGACAGACCTGGACTCACGTCTCTCCTCGGGCCCTCACTAGCTGTGTGGTCTTGGACCGGTCTCTTCATGTCTCTGAGCCTCTGTTTCCTTCTCTGTGAAATGAGGGTAATGATATGTCCCTCGCAGGGTGGTCATGAGGGTTAAATGAGATGGCATAACGGAGGAAAAAGTGCTCAGTGAATGTTGGATTCCATCTTTCCTGTCCCCCTTTCCCTTTCCAGGGAGTGGACCAATATATTGAACACTTAACCATTTACCTGCTTTGCAAGTGATAAATTCAGAGTGTATCTTAAATCAGAAGCCCTGTTTTCTTTCAAAATTATAAAGATAAATTAACATTTTATATAGCACATGCTGTGTACTATTCCTGTTTTAATTTTATCAGTATGATGTTTGATATTAGTCATCTAAAACCAGTAAGTCGTGGAATACGTGCACACGCACACACACGCATGCACACACACACACACAAAAAACAACTCAGAGGGCAGTAAATGAGACCAACGAGCAAATTCATTGTGAGAGTGCCACATAAATCCAAATAAAAGATGTTCATGAAAGTAGGCATTGAGTCACATTGAGAAATGGCAGAGGTCAGGGTGCTTTCTGAGAACAGGTGTTACTTTTTAAAGGTGACGTGAAAGGATCATTCCGGCAGAAGTAACAACATGTACCAAGACGAGGAGATGTGGAATGGAACTCCAGGCTTAGGATCTATGGGTAGTTCAGCGTGCTCTGTGTGAGAATCAAAGCAGAGCCCGTGGCCCCTGCTGCAGGCTTGTGAATTAGCTGAGGGGTCGTGTACACGCCTGGCAGAGTGACTAACAGTACGTGGTGATCGTTGCAAACCGAGCAGAACAGACACAAGTTTCTAACTCGAGGAGAGAGAACTTTAAGCAGCAAGTCTTTGATTCCTACTGTGTGCCAGGCACTCAGCCTGTCCTCAGAATTCAGTCTGTCCTGTACATGTCACTACTGAGCCTTCGAAATGTGGCTAGTCCAAATGAGATGTGCTGCTGTAAGTATAAAACATATTCTAGTTTTCAAAGACTTGATACAAAAAAATGTAAATATCTTATATCTCATTGCTAATTTTATATCAATTAATTACATGTTGAGATTAGAGTAGTGCGAATATATTGGGTTAAGTAAAATATAGGATTAAAACTAATTTTATCTGGGTTTTGTTACTTTTTTTCTAATTATCATATATTTTATTTATATATCTTTCAATAAAAATTGTATATATTTAATATTACAACAGATGATTTGACATATATGTGCATAGTGCAATGATTACTGCAATCAAGCTAATTAGCATATCATCTCACATAACTACCCTTTTTTTTCAATTACAGTTGATATTCAATATTATATTAGTTTCCTGTGTTGAGCATAGTGATTAGACATTTATATAATTTACAGCGTGATCTCCTAATAAGTCTAGTACTCACCTGGCACCATACATAATTATTACAGTGTTACTGTAGTTACCCTTTTCTTAATGTGATCAGTGCACCTGAAATCTACTCTCTTAGCATATTTCCAGTGTTTGATACATATGATAAAGTATAGTCATCGTGCCTATTCTTGTTACTTTTTTAATGTGGCTACTAGAAAATTTACAATCACACGTGGCTCACCTTATATTTCTGTTGATCAGCACTGGCCTCGGAAGGTCTTGGCCTGGAATGGGAGGGAAAGACATGGAGAAGGAGCAGGGCTGGGGCACACACACACAGAAAGAGAAGGGTTTTCCAGCAGGCAGACGAGGAGTGTGTAAGCACCAAGGTAGAATGTGCACGGCGTATTTAGGGAATCATGAATAGGCGGTCTGGATGGACCATGTGAAAGATTAGTGGTGTTTTAATAAAATGACATACGTAGGACATTCGTGCTCAGATCCGAGATCTGACAATTAACTTCTTGAACTTGTTGCAACGATGTCGCTAACCTTTTTTGATGTCACAGGGATTATTCATTATGAATTTGTACAATTGGACAAATAGTTAATCAAGTTTACTATTTGGAAGTGCTGAAAAGGCTGCACGAAAAAGTTAGATGACCTGAACTTCTCGCCAACAATTCACGGCTCTTGCATCACAACAATGCACCAGCTCACACAGCACTGTCTGTGAGGGAGTTTTTAGCCAGTAAGCAAATAACTGTATTGGAACACAATCCCTACTCTCCTGATCTGGCCCCCAATGACTTCTTTCTTTACCTGAAGATAAAGGAAATATTGAAAGGAAGACATTTTGATCACATTCAGGACATCAAGGGTAATACGAGGACAGCTCTGATGGCCATTCCAGAAAAAGATTTCCAAAATTGCTTTGAAGGGTGGACTAGGTGCTGGCGTCAGTGCATAGCTTCCCAAGGGGAGTCCTTTGAAGGTGACCATAATGATATTCAGCAGTGAGGTATGTAGCACTTTCTCTAGGATAAGTTCACGAACTGGTCAGACCTCATTTGTTGATAGGCTTCACATGAATGATAAACAGGCAGACGTGTCCATCACTGGCAGTAACAGTAGAAAATTACAAAAAGAGGCTTCCTGATTTTTCATTTTGGATGGTTTTGGAGTCAAGGGTTGCCCTAGAGAACATTAAAATGCTATCTCCTGATTAAAGTTCTGGAAAAGTGAAAGGGCTGATTACTCTTGCCATGCCCTTTATTTGAACTTCCTAAATCTAGTGACTTCTTGGAGCTATAAATATAAATGTATTCAAGGGTGATATGCATGAAGGCACAGGTAACAGACCCCCTACGTGAAGTTCTTAACAAGAGACTAAAGAAATGTTTCTAATCTTTCAGGATGATGTCCTGTGGGACAGCTACTAGATATGCCCCCCATGGGCCCTCTGTGACAAGAAGTATTCAGCTGAATTTATCCAACATAATATTATTTTTATTTTTGTATTTAAAGTATTTAGAAAAAAGGTTACCTTGAACGTGATGATTTGATAATAATTTCTGACTTTTCTTTATCACCCAAGATTGATAAAATAAGATCCTGCCTTGATAACTGTGTTGAATACTTTATCGAGTAGTCGATATGGGAATCTCCATGTATTTAGGGGTTCATAGGCTACAACAGGCAGTGTGGTAAGGACTGGTCATTAGGGAGTATGTCAGTTGAATAATAAATACACAAAATACGTGGAATTGAAAATATGTAAGTCATGGGTAAGTTACTTTGTTATATTAGATGAGGAGCAATTACAAGAAAGGTTATTGAAATAAAAGTGCTTGTAATGGGAAGGTTTTTACCCTGTTTTTCTTAGCCAGCAAACCCACAGAATCACATAGATGGAGTTTCTCATGGCAGAGGGAGGCAGTTAATCCTGGAGGGGAAGTTCTGCCAAAATGCTCAAACACTAGCTCTTGAGCAGGACCACTTAAGTGATGGGTTCGTGTGTATCAGTCACATCCCAGTGGGCCAGAATGACTGCATGTCTCAGCTCAGACAGACCTAAGTCCCACACCTGGCTTTGCCATTTCTTTAGTATGTTCTCTTTAGGAAATTACAAAACCTCTCTAAGCCTCAAGTTCCTTATCTGTTAAATGGGGGTAGTAACACTACCTATCTCATAGGAGTGTCAGGAGGACGACATGAGATAATCTTTGTAAAGGGACCAGTGCCCAGGGTTTGTATACTCAGTGGTGGTGTTGGTTATGATGGGGGTTCTGGTGTAAGCTTGCCTTTTATAAGAGGAATCAGGAAGTGATCATTTCAGGATGAAGGGCTTTTGTCCTTAAGGTTTCTACATTTTCCTAAGAAACCTAAAATAAAGGTCTCTACATTTTCCAATTCCTAACACAGTGCTTTCCCTCCTGCTCCACAATAAAGCATGAGGCATTCTGAAGTAGAATTTCTTCCATCTTTCTTGTCCCTCCCTGGCTTCTCCCTCACCTGTCCTCCTTCTCAGGAAGACTTGGAGCCACTTTTCCTTTCATGCGTTTAGTCCTAGCTATAGAAATTTTTGAGAATGCTCCCATTTCTGGGTGGAGCACACTTTAAATTATTTCAAGGGGGGAGTCATGTGTTTTCATTGGTGTCCTGAATCAAAATTGGCCTGCACTGATCATCACGAGAAGGGATAAAGTGTGAGGAAATATAAATACACTGAGACATAAGGGTTAAGTCGTCACTAAGAATCCTCCCCGCCCCCCCCCACCAGTGTACCTACTTATATGAATGAGTCACTTCTACTAAAAATAGAGACATCCTTAAGAAATGGTAGAGCAGTAATTACTCAGGCAGCAGCTTCCTCCACCTGCTTCCCTGGAACCGGAACTGGGATACATAAAGACAGGCTCTGCAATGGTTCAGAGGGTAGAGCAATCAGGGGGACCCTCTGTGACAAAGGAAAACTTTCAGAGTTATACCTTTCATCTGTGTGTTCTTTATTTCTTTTTCATCTGGAAGAATCACAGCTTGCCAAGTAGCCAGCCTATCTGCATTTAAAAGACACTTGATCCCCTCACAAGTCCCTGCCTGTTCACCTGAAAATGAAGATACTGCCCTGTAATTTTAGGCTTTGATGGTTATGAAGGTCAGAGCCTGAGCTCCTACCTGGCTGTTCTCTGATGCTACTGGTGAGAAGCTCGTGAGCATATTTGAAAAACGTGACACCCCCACAGACACTGGCTTCCACTTTGTCCCATTCTGGGTCTGTTTATGCCTCTTCAGGAGATCAGCTTTCTCAAGAGTTTACTGTTCATCACAGCTCTGCCGGTTAACACAGACCCAGCGAGTCTAACATCAAAAAACCAGGCATGACATCAGTGCTGAAAATACAGTCTGCAATGCCATGCTCAGAACAAATGGCTTTAAGGGAGTTAATATATACATTTTACCCACAATATTATTAGTATTATATAGAAGCTGAGCACTTGAGTTTTGCCATCAAAACCCTAGATCCAGGACTCAGCAGAAAACATATCTTACACTCAAAACAAGTAATTGAAGAGAATTTAATGAAGGGACTGTTTCAAGAGATATAGCTGGGTGTCTTACTTTCCTAGGGCTGCCATAACAAAGCACCACAAACTGAACGCCCTAAACAACAGACATCTATTGTGCTACAGTTTGGGAGACTTGAAGTCTGAGATCAAGGTGTCAGCAGGGCGATACTCCCGATGAGACCTGGGGAACTCTTCCTTGCCTCTTCCTAGCTTCTGTTGGTGTGGCCACAGTCTTTGGCTTGTAGCTGTGCACGTCTAATCTCTGCCTTCCTTCTCCCTGTGTCTCTCCTCACATGGCCGTCTTATAAGAACACCAATCAGATTAGGGACCTCCCTACTCCTTATCTTGACTTAATTACATTGGCATTAACCCTCCTTCCAAATAAAATCGCATTCAGAGGTACTGGGGATTAGAATTGCAACATATCTTTTTGGGAGGGACACAATCCAACCCATAACAGTTAACATTCAAGGAAAAAGAGTCCATAAAGCACCTGGGTCCATCTCTTGCCTGAAGGTGCCAGGGACAGATGGTCACTGAAACTTTCTGATACCAGTGGCTGTAGGAAAGGACAGCCTGACAGGAACTGTGGCCTTGGGGAGAGAATCACCGCCACTGGCAATGGACAGCCAGGCAGGGAGGGAGCTTCGGAATAAACATTCTGACCTCTCTCTCCTCCCAACCTCTGCTCTCCTGGATCTCCTGCTGTTAACTCCCATTGATTGTGTCCAACAGGAAGCCTGAGGCATGGAGCCCATTGATGCAGGCTCTAAAGGTTGGCCTCCCAGAGCAGGGTGAAGAGGGTAAATACTGGATATGGAGGGGCAAACAGAGAATAATTAACATAGCCTGTTAATTTCTCCAGGCCTCAGTTTACCTGTCTGTAAATTAGAGATAATCATAGCACCGACTGCATAGGGTTGTTAGTATGGTGCCCAGCATGTACTAATCACAAATGTTAGCTACCGTTTTATTTATGAGTTCTGGTCATATTGAAATGACCTAGCTTCCATGCCACCACCTTGTGAACCTGGTAAATGTGAGTGGTAGAGGTGCCGTGTGTGAGTGACACAAATATGCACATAGACCTTTTTCCCAGAAGTGTTCTCTGAGTTTTTTGAGTCATAAACCCAAATGAATGTTCTTCAACACCTGGGACCAATACTGGCCAGAGGGCAGCGTGGGCAAAGGCTAGGGTAATTTCTGCTATGCAGGCAGGACCAATCCAGAGGCTGATGTGCTCTGTTTTGGGGGATGATGTGGCTGGTGCCTTCAGGAGCTCCCAGTCTACAAAGACACAGATAACTCTCACTAGGAATAGAAACCAATGAGGGTTTAAGACAGATAAGACTGATAGTTTTACAGTAGGACATCTGAGAGGATTTTGTGGGAACAAGTAGCATTTGGGCCCATGGAGTTTGGGGATCAGGGGAAGCACCAGCCTCAACAAAGGGAAAGAAGTGGGACTGGACAAAGGACACATAGGACGTGACTAGATCTGGTGGCATAAATGAGAGTGAAGAACAAAAGGTACAAGAAAACAAAGAGGGTTATAGGGGAAATGGGACTAAAAACAGTAATAGTGGTGAAGGGTCCAGAATGCATGGCTGAGTTTCCAACGAAAGCATAGCACTCAATACACGACAGATATTACGACTCTCTGGGTCATAGCAGTACCTCTGTCGTGTTCTGAATACACACTGACTCTCTTCCCTCCTCAGGATGGTCCTGTTTAAATGTATGTAGTTGTTTCAAGGTCCTTCTGAGATTGGGTTGAGACTATAGCCTGGTGTTGTGGGAGGCAACTCTTAGAAGCCAGAGGTGGTTCAGCCTCTTCAAAGGGAAGAAACCCAGAGCCACCAGCTAGCAAACTGTCAACACATGCAAGTCAGGTACCCATGAGTTTCAGGGGGCCAGAGAGAGTCACCTCAGTAGGGGGAAGCCTGGGAAACAGAGGTCCTCCCAGACTGGTGGGGGAGATTATTGAGGAAGAGGGAGAGGACGGATGGTGGACACCAGGGAAGGGATTCAGCTCTTCCTGGTGGGTGAGAGGTCCCAGTAGACTGGACTCAAAGAAGTTGAGGGGAGGGAGCAGGTGAAAAAAGAGAAGTGGAAGCATTTCAAGTACGCTGGTTACAAAGAAATGGGAGGTACACATCAGATTTGAAAAAAGGCAAAGGAGCTGGAAAGAAAATGCAGAGAGATAAGAACAAGGAACTTTAGAGCAGTGTGAGTCTGTGGGCTGTGAAGGTGGGAATAAAATCTGGGAATTTTTCAAATAGGAAAAGTGAGAATCTGGGAAAGAGACTGAAGGCAAATCAATACATGAGGAGGGGTGGTAGCCAAAGGATTTCAGAGACGGTATTTGGAATCAAGTAGTAATAAGAGTGTTGAATGAAAAGGGAGGGACTTGAGATGGAAAATAAGACACTAGAATAAAGATGTCTAGCCCGGCCAAAAACAAAAGATCATTCTAGAGTTCTGAAGGCTAAAATAAATGAGATCGGTAGTGGTAGCCACAAATAGGGGAGAAAATGACAGCAGTGTAAGTTCAACAGAATTAACCACACAGAGCAATCCAGACTTCCCAGATACAAGTTTTCAGTATTTCTGTTTTCCTTTTTTTTTATGTGAATGGTAGTCTCAGCAACCACAAAAACTTTGTATGCTGTTCATTGTGGTACTTACACAGCAATTTGACTTCAGTGGAAGCTCTCTCTATGGAAATGATCCATTGCCCAGTTTCCAAGAGAAGCACAACCCAGTTCACAGCATTGAAGCTGACAGTCTGACGTCTTGCACAATCCACTCTGAAAGGGCCCACTTGTCATAATTGCAGACCAAGCTTCCGAAATCCAGCAGGAGAAAGTGATTCAGGCTCTGCAGGTGCCGTTTGAACTTGTGGCCACCATGATCTTTTTTCACAATCTGCTGTGGCTCCTTCAGATTCCATGTTAAACATGTGGTTTTCTAGCCCCTCCGCTCCCTTCCCATGCCCATGGAAAACAATCCCAGCAGCCTCTCCCGGTGAATCCAGCCTAATAGGAACTCAGCATTGGTTTCAGCATGGCGTTCCAGGTCACCTCCACCTACCAGTTGGGATTGGCAGGGAAGTTGTAACCCATTTGCCACCAGTCTTTGGAGAGTTTTCTGTGCTTCCTTAGAAGTTTATATGACTGGCGTTTTTATCACTGGGGAATTCTATAAATCTGGAGTGAAAAAAATACTTCACTAACTAGTGCAGTCATAGCTTATTTATCCAGTCTCGTCACTGAACAAAAATTACGAATGACTGTGTTTTCCACATAAATGAAATCTGTTCGCTTCAAGTGCCATTTCTGATGGAAACCTTTTTTAAGGAACATTCATTACACACTTCCTTGCTCGAGAAGCAGTACATTAGACACAATTTTACCATTTCAGTTTTTGAACATATTTTAAAATATTCTGTATGCTCCTACAGATGCCTCAGAAAACATTGTCGTCTCTTCCTATTAGGTTCTATATATTTAGAATGCCACTGGGTCAGCTTCTGATGGTCTCATTGCCTTCCGATTCGCTGTCTGAGGCTACTTAGGAAGCATGAAAGGTTATCAGAGACCCCAGGTAACTAAGCATGTTAAATCATTAACCCATTTTCCACATGACAGAAGTCAGTGGATGAGCTTTGTGAAGAATTTTGCCCCTTGCAGCAATCGATACTTTTTTTTCACCGACTTCTGAATTTGAGGCTGCGTTACAGATATGTGAAGCCCTAGAATTTTAATTTCAAGATTAATGGACTATTTGGCATTATCTGAGAATTATCTTTTGTTTTGTCTACATTACTAGTTTTGTCTAAAACTAACAGGAATCACCAGTTATAACTAAGTTACAGACCATAAGCAATGACTATCCATAAGGAGACTGACTTTTATGTACTTGGACCTGAGAAAATGAGGGCTATCAATCATATGTGTGTCCATAAGAGCCCTTTCCTGGTCTCCACAGAGAACACTCATCCTTGCAATGCACTGATGAGCATGAGAGTTCTCAGACCTGCCACACAAATAGTTTTAAAATAACATTTTATACCATGTTGGCAATGCCCCCTTTCTTTACTTGGAATGACATTCGTGGGAAATAGATCTAAGGGAGAAGGAAGATGGAAGATAACGTCCAGGTTCCTCACTGGGACATTGAGTCGGCAGAGAAGAGGGCATTTTACACAAGTGAGGAGAAGGGCAGGGGACTGGAAATTGTGGCCTGTCACGCAGGAGAAAAGGGCATGATTTAGGAACCCTCAGCTTCCTTGCAGCTCAAAGGTGCTGGAGGGCAAGGCAGCCAGGACAAAGGTCAGGAAAACACCAAAGGCTCGGGCAAGAGACAAGATAAGCTCATTCATATGGACGTATGCTGCAGAATGGGTGAATCTCAGGAACATGGGAAAGACTCAGATAGAAAGGACCACGTCCTGTATGGCTCCATGTATATGCAAGTCTAGAAAAGGTAAAACTATAATAATTGAAAGCAGATCAGTGATTGCTTGGGACCGGGAGTTGGGAAGGAGTTTGACTGCAAAGGGGCATGGAAATGTTCTCTATTATATGTGACATTTACATCTGCCCCAACTCACCAATTGCACACTTACCATGGATGAATTGTGTTGTATGTAAATTATACCACAGTAAAACTGTTTTTTTAAATCATGTATATAGTCTGATTTACAGAGCTGGAACTACTTATAGAACACCTTAACACTGAGGCAGCAACTCTGACAACCAGCAGGTGAGACTGGGCACAAAGCCTGAAGGCACCCAGCACAGATGTAACCTGGCCGGAGCACTGACTGTGAGATTGAGATATTTATTCCACAAACATGTATTGCACACCTACTACATTCTAGGCACTGTGCTAGGTCCCAGGTATATAATGATGACAGAGGAATCACAAAATTAGAGACTTATAGTAAAACTCTAAACTCAACTCCAAGTTCAACGTCCTACTGATATTTGGACTATTTTATATTAAGCTTGTCAACATGGCCATTTGGGAACAAAGCTTTTGGAATGAAGACTATTAATCAATGTTGATAAGTTATGAGGACACCATTCCACGCTGGCAGGGATATTCATCAACGATGAGTGCTAGTTTGTCGTTTTGTTCACTTAGCACATTTCTTGAGCACCAGCAATGTGTCACGCACTGAAGAAAACATATATGAATGAGGCCCCCACAAGAGGATTATAAACTAGACGAGAGAGATAGTCTTACTACTCTGATCAAAAAAAAGGATGGGACGTGATCGAGTATCCTGAGTTTACGTCATGTGCTGCAGTGCTCAGGAAAGCCTGTGCTCCCTACTTGCTGGGCTGTTACGGGAGATTTAAATGACGAATCTTGTTTACTCTGGACTCCGTGTTATCTGAAGCGGGGTCCTGAGAGTGAAGGGCCTCTGTCCTCAAGAGAAGCAGGCTCACAATTTAGCCGTATGTGTCCAAGGATTCGGAGGTGGGCTGTGGGCAGCCTGAGGAAGGCTAAGTTTATCATTGGTTTTGCGGTCCCAAGTTGGAACACCAAAGGTGAACCAAAGCCAGGTGAGTTATCTCATAGGACTAGCTGCATTTTACCTGTCAGATATTGGGACAGGGCATAAAAGGTGGAAAGAATGGCATCAGCAGAAGCAGAAAAGGGCAGGTCATGTTCTGTTGCTCACATCATCACGGTGCCTGGTGCATAATAAGGGCTCAGTAAATATTAGTTAAATGACTTCAGTGGATGAACAAACTGAAACTGGTGGGATAAATGACAAAGAGGAAAGACTGAAGTCAAGGACACGTTTTTGAGCAGGCAAGAGGATCTGAACAAGGGTGATTATATTAGATTCCTATAAGTACTCTAACAAATTACCACAAATTTTGTGACATAAAACAACATATATTTATGACGTTAAAGTTCTGGAAGTCAGCAGTCTAAAGTCAAGGTGTTGGCAGGGCTGCATTTCTTCTGGAGGCTTCAGGGTAGATTCCGTTTCTTTCTTTTTCTTCCAGCTTCTAGAGGCTGAACTGCATTTCTTAGCTCGTAGCCCATTCTTCCATCTTCAAAGTGCATCACTCCAACCAACTTCTGGTTCTGTAGTTACACCTCCTTTTTTTGTCTTCATCTAACTCTGTTACCTCCCTAGGACTCTTGTGAATACATTGGGTCCAACCAGATAATCCAGCATAATCTCCCCATCTCAAGATCCTTAATGTAATTACACCTACAAAATTCCTTTTGCCATGTGAGGTAAACATATTCACAGATTCCTGGGGTTAGGGCAGGGCATGGACATCTCGGGGGTTATTATTCAGCCTACTATGGTCATATCAAATTCCAAATCTTCTTTCACCAAACAAGAAGCCAGCAACTAGAGGAAGCACTCTACCGTCAAGATAAATGAAAGATGAGAATATAATAAGCAATAACCTCTAATCACATGCATATTAACCATAAGTTCCTACTCATTTGCTTTAGCATTAGAGATGCAAAAGAATCTGCAATTCCTCGCTAGGCACAAGGACATGTAGTGAGAGTAATCTTAGGGAACAAAGTAGTGGGGGCATCTCCTGCAATCAAGCAGTTTTCTTGAGTAAGGATTCGCTGACATCTGCTCACAGAGGGCTGCCCAAATCGAAGGGGAGAACCAAGACTTGCAGGGAGAGGAGACCTGGCTTCTCTTTCAGAGAAATAACTACGGTCAGAGATAAAAACTGAGGTGTAAGAAAGCAGCTGGAGCTTCTAGAGTACTTCAGAGGGACGCCTGTAAGAATTTGGAAGGGGTGGTGGTACTTTCCAGCATACGCTGCCATCAGTTTAATGATCCCAGTCATTTTTTAGGGCCCATTTGCTTGCGCTTCAGAGTTCTCATCTGCAAAATAAAGGCACTGTGAGAAAAGACAACTGTTGTGATATTTTTTAAATCTAATTTTACAAAATAGCGATAATTTACTTACTAACCCTCATAAAGTAACACTCAGGGTGGGGGAAAAGGGAAAAGGAGAGAGAAGCCTCAAGATGAGCAGGAAGGAGTTTTCATTGGCAAACTTGTATGTTCCTTCGTGCCTGATGTCGCTGGTTCCCGTGAGGACTGGTGTTAAGATCATGGCTCTGAGTTAGATTGCCTGCGTCTAAATGCTGACTCTACTCACCATATGACCTTGGACAGGTTCCCTCATTTCTCTGGCTTCGTGTTTTTGGTCTGTAAAATAGAAATAATAATAGTACCTTTGCCATTGGGTTGTTGTGAGAATTAAACAGGGCAATATATGTAAGGTGCTTAAAACATCTGAGCTTGTTTCTGTAGAGGTACTCATTTTTCAATTTTCAAATTTTTGAAGACAGCACATTGTTTATCTTTGAGTCACGTAGATATTCTACCAGTGCAAGTTGACTACTTAGCTAAGATGCCTCTTCAAATGTAAGTGATAGCATACAGTTCTCCATTTCAGAAGCATTTCAACCCTTCAAACAGAATTGACTATTGATGCTGGCACCAGCAAAAAAAATAGAAACTGATTTTGTAAAAATTACCTGTGAATTAGTTTCTATTTTAGTTTTAAATCTTGTTTCTTGTTTGTTTTTGTATTTTTATTTGTGTGTGCATGCACGCCATGTTTTGTTTTGTCTGCAGATGGCTTAGCTGTTTGTGAAAAACCAGTCTACTCAAGGACATTGCTGACTGTTTTTAATGAGGCCAAGGTCACAGTTTCAATTCCCATCTGGCCAGTTAGCTTTGTTCTCTGCTCCGTTTATAGCCATAGGCTGCTCCCTCATCATCACATCCAAGCTATCTCCCGTCAGCTGGGAGAATGAGGGGAAAGGCGGATTATCAGGGCCAGTCCACAACCACAGGTCAAGCTATGGTAAGCCAGGGAGGCCTCCAGAAACATTATTAGCTATGATCACGCATCAGGTGGTTCTCTGTCTTCACATGATGAAGTCTTAATTTTCCCTGAGTTGGGTCTCCGCAGAAATCTGTTTCAGTGTCTGTTTCTGTTAAGCAGTAGACTAGATGATTTCAGCATCCTTCCTCTTTACTGCCAGAGTAGACTCCTGGGACGCAATCAGTACCATTACTTTTTGTCTTTTGAAGGTATTACATCTTTGGTTTCTTACGTTTTCAGCTCTTGAATCTGCTTATAACAGCTAATATTTATTGAGCACTTAATTACACTGTGTCAAAACCTTCTACATGAATTACCTCCTTTAATTCTCAAAATAGTGATGATGTAGAACATGGCGTTCCTTTTTTTTTTTTTTTCCAATGAGGACTGGGGTTGAGAGCAGTTGTGTTTGTCCAGTCAGAGTTAGGATTCAAACACCTGCAGTCGCCTTCCAGATCTTGCGTTCTTTAGCTGCTGTGCTATGACAGTTCCCTGCAGACGTGACAGTCTGGGCAGAAGAAATGACAACTGCAGATTTACACTGCTCTGAATTGGTACCTAATTTGGGTGGATGCCATTATATTGTGTCACCCTGTTTGGAGCTATATCCAAGATGGCCACCTGGCAAACTGCTAATTGGACAGGCTCTTTCTGTGCCAGCAGTTACATCTTATTCCCATGCATTGCCCATATTTCTCCACTGAATCACATGCCACTGGGGGTAAGTAGACTATTGCCTGGACCTCAGAAATATTTCATTGTACTGAGAGGCTTGGACATGCTAGTTCTTGGGACTAAATGAAGCCTGTATTTGAGGAAGCCTGGATCCAGATGTACTCTTTCCAAATGTCAGTATTTTTAGAAGTTATTTTCAAACGCTAAAAGAAAGCCTACAATGAAGTTCAAATGCCATATTCTTATTGACCCCTGACCCTTAAATGAAGTTATGGTCCTAGTGGCTTAAGTAGCTGCGTGGTATAACGTCAGTGCTTTCTTTTTTTAAATGCACAAGTATTTCAGATCTTCCTGTAGATTTTGAAATACCCAGCATATTTTTGTGCAAGACAATTCATGCTGGTGATCAACAAGTATTATCTTTTTAAAAATAACCAAAGAGTAGCTTAAGGCTTCTCAGTGCTTATCATAAAAGTAAATGCAAAATGCCTACTGCCCCATCTCAAGAAAAAATGTTTTATATACCTTGATTCTCAAAATTGTTTAGCTGTACGTATCTCCAAACCTCTAAATGCTTACAAGTTAGGTAATATTTAACACTGATTCCTTTCTAGTACTTAAATAGGTCTGACTAATCCCTGATCTTGAACTTTTCTAGATGATTTCCCCCGTTTCCCATCATCCACATCTTCTGAAGAATCTGAAGAATTGCTGGCGGGGGACGGGGGGGGTGGGCACTGTTTGTTTTTAATCGACAATGGTCAAACTCGCTTAGCCCTCTTATTTTGGAATGAGTATGTTTAGGCCTAGACCATTTGAGTAAAACCATTTTATTAAATAACTTTGAGTCACATCCTTCCCTATTCTAGCTTTCCCAATCTGTCAGCACACGTGGGTGGTACAGAGTCTGTGAATACAGATTGACCCTTGTTATCGATTGTTTTATAAACATCAAACCCAGGAACTGACCCTAGCCCCTTAATCTTAAAAATGTCCTTTTATATTAGATGTCCTTTGTTGTCATTGAATCAGTATCTACCCAGTACTCCTCTTCCCAACAGAATTAAATAATGCTTTCCCTCTTCCAAATAGTGCTCTTACAAATTGTCTCCTATTTTGGTCTTTCTTCCTACAGGTACATTTTATTTTTTTCACTTCTTCTTAAATGATCTGGTTTAATTTCCTGTTTTAGAGCATTCTGTTGGTGCAGGTTCTAGTTTCAGCCAATTTGATTCTTTTTCTTACCTTTACTTTTTCTCGTATTCTGAGATTCTTTCCATAAGTGGCATCCAACACTTCGAGTGCTTGGTTTTTTGGTTTTTGGTTTTGGTTTTCAATTTCCCCATCTGATCTTCTGCTGCTTCTCTGAATTCACTAAATCTAACACTTTTGAAATGTATTATCCTTGTTTGGCAGATTTTCCTTCTTTATTAGAATCAGGCAGATATAGTCATGTCACTTATTAATTGGATGACCTTAAAACCAGTTGTTTAACCTTGCTGCCACCTGGAGAGTGAAGATAATGATATCTACCTTACAGGGTGTTTTTATCTATTATATGAACTAATGACTGCCCGCTGCCTGATACAGTTTATGACACTTCAGTTAATGTTAGCTCCATTTTTATTTATGAGAACTCGTTAGTAGGGCTGTCTTGGCAGCCCTATTGATCTTTGATCCTTCTTTCTTGCCTTCCACAAATACCCTTTACCACTACCTCCAATAGGAGGAGGAAGGAGGTTCAAAATCAGGGTTCACAATCCTTCTCTAAATATCCATTGTAAAAGAGATGTCGTCTGAGTCAAGTGAGAGAGATACCCTATAACCTTGTTTATCACAGGCCTTCTCTTTGAGCTGCTTGTGAAATCAAGCATTTTTCCATCTACTGGTAGGAGCTAGTGATTCTTATAAAGGTAAGACCCTACATTCACTTAAAAGATTGGGGTTAATAATAGAGATATACGTGATACCCAGCTGATGAATTTTGTAAGCATTCTTTCCTGCTGAAAATCAATCTTGTTTATGTCCCTCTTCAATGTTAATCCAGAAATGTCTTTCTTTTGTATATGTTCATGTTGTCCTACCTTTAAATTACCTGTAAGACCCCAGTTCCTGTTTCTTCCACGGTGCTCCTTGAGCAGGTGCTGCCCTGAGCAGTGCTTGCTGCCCCATCTCAAGGACACCTGTCATATGAAAACAGCCGTAAACATCTATATCTTCTTTATCCTTCCCACTGCTCCTTGCTTCTCTAGTTTTAGAGATCTGTTTGTGTCTTGTTTCCTTTGCCCAAATCTCTGATAAAAGAGATTTAGGAAATGATAGCACAGACAGACCATCTGTAAGTTTCCTGAGATAAAAAGAATGCCTTTAAAGAGTTTGGACAGCAAAATGTTCCTATAAGTACCTTTACTAAATCCTTAATTTCTATGGGAGAGATGTAGATGACTGTGACTTTTTATCGAGGCAGAGTTCACAGTATTGGAGGGAAAAAGAAATAAAAATAAACTGCTAAATCAAGGCAGGCTGTGAATACTACTGTAGTAAAGGAATCTTCATGATTAGAAGGAAAAGGAAATAAATTTTATCTGAGACAATCTTGGAAGGCTTCATGGAAGAGGTGAGAAATAAAGGATGGAGGGAAATTCAACAGACATCTTGGGAATGGCCCAAGGCTATCGTTCCAGACTAGCGATACGACTAAAGAACTAGCATCCTTTTCCCTCAGTGTGTCTGCGTATGTGTGTGCGTGTGTACACACATAAATGTGTTTGAGGATGAGGGAAGGAATTGCCGTGGGAAATATTAATGCCTGGAAAGATTGCTTGCAGCCATATTTTTAAGGCTACAAAAGCTTATTTTTCACTGTGAACATGCCCAAAGAGATAATATCATGGAGGGAGAGATGGAGAGAATTGGGAAACAGTGTGTTTATATCTTGTTCCGGTCTGATTAGCACACCCTTGAAAAAGGAAAGCGTGTTATTATCTATAAAACCTTTCTGGTGGAACTGTGTGTCTGTCAGTCTTCTCCCACCTAATATGAGGCCCCGCACACAGAGCCGTTCTTCACAGCAGTGACCTTTCTTTAGAATGCAAACCTGCCCTCACATCACTGATGTTTTGAATTCAACATTCGGCACTTTGGAGGAAATTCTTTCTGAAGGAAAGAGAGTGTGTCAGCCCTAAAGTGACAGCCCCCAACTTGCTGCTGAGAAGGATGCTGGTTTGTGTGATAATCAGTGGCAAGGGCAATTTCAAAGAAGAGAAATGATCTGTTGGGTGAAAGCACAATTGCTCTTCAAATTTTCAAGGGGAGTCTGAGAAAAAAAAAAAAGCAAGAAACGCACATGGTTTCTATTTTATTTCTATGAGGAGAAGAAGCATATGAGAAGATTTATATGAACCACCACATACCTGTTTGACTCTTAATTATACAAAATGGCTAGAATTCCTTGCGTTCTGGCTCATGCTCAGATCCTGCGGAACTGTGGGCCTCACGTGAGTACTTGATAGCAATGATTATATTGCTGTCCATCATGTCCAAAGTGATTTCATTTGTGCCATCCCATTTCCTCTTCCTAGCACTATGAGGAAGGAGGCTCCTAATGTTACAGCTGGGGAGGGTATAGCCAGAGAGGCTGATAGCGTTCCCGAGATCACACAGGTGGGAAGATCAGGAACAAGACTCCACGTGGGTCCTCTCTCCCAGGTCCAGTGCCCTGTGTATTTCAAACACAGCCACTTGTCTAAAGGGTCAGTGTCTTCCTTTTTAAAAAGAGATGACTGGGTAGATACACACAATGGGATTTATAGATGATGTAATACAGAATTGTACACCTGAAATCTATGTAATTTTACTAACAATTGTCACCCCGATAAATTTAATTAAAAAAAAGAAAAGAAAAAAAAAATAAGTGATAACAGCCTTTGCACATGAAAAAAAAAAAAAAGAGAGATGACTGGACAAGGACAATTCCCTCAGAGGTTCCTTAGAGACATGAAAAGTTAATATTTGTGATTCATAGTAAAAACAATTAGTACAAAGCCTTCTTTCTTGCAGAACCAATGTAGGGAGCCCAAAATTGAGGTGTGGAGTGGACTAGAGCCCCTGGGTGCTTGGGCTACTGGCGCTACCCCTCACTGTCACCAAGCCCTCTGCTGCTCTGGACCTCAGACCCACCTAGAAAATGCTCATCCTTTCCACCTTCTGTCCTGAGCCCCACCTCTTCCACACCCTTCTTTGCCATCATGTTTTAAGTACACACATTTATTTTTTTGCCACCATGTTTGACAAACACACCATGTTTATTTTGTTGTATGTGGAGAATTTACTCTGAAGTAAAAAATATGTCCCTATTTTTCTCTTACAGCCATGAACTCACAAACTAAAATATGCTAAATCATAGTCCTGAATAATTACTTGTAATAATGCGGCATACCCTGTGAGAAGCAAAAATTTTTAAGTTTAAAAAAATGTCAATTTTACAGTCAAACACCAATGCAAAATATTCCTAAGATGGTAGAAATTCGAGAAATCTTGATCTTTACAAATGAATATGAATAGAAATTATATTAATATGGTACCTAATGTAATCTCTAGGAGTTATACGTAGTATAACATCCAAGCAAGTCATTTTTTTATGTCCTTGGTAACTTTTCCCCTCTGTCTAGATATAGCTTGAATACTAAAATTATTCTTTCATTGGTAAGGATGAGGAGGATCTAAAGAAACTGTACAAAATAGAATATAATAGAATAAGATGTTTTTCTCACCGTTACATACTATATGTATCTTATTCTCCTTGTTTAGCTTGAACCTGTTCAAAGTTTGTTCTAAATATTTCAGTTCATGGTTAGTTCATGAAAAGTACCCTAATATTTAACCAAGATGACTCTACCCAGCAAAGCTGTTATTTAGAATCGAAGGATAAAGAGCTTTCCAGACAAGAAAAAGCTAAAGGAGTTCATCACCACCAAGCCAGTATTACAAGGAATGTTAGAGAGACTTCTTTAAGATGGAAAAAAAATAAAAAATATGAATAATAAAATGGCAATAACTACATATGTATCAACCTTCAGTGATTAAATGCTCCAATCAAAAAATAGGGTGGCTGAATAAAACAAGACCCTTACATTTGCTGCCTACAAGAGATTCACTTTAGATCGAAAGACTCACACAGATTGAAAGTAAAGGGATGGAAAAAGATATTTCATGAAAATGGAAACAAGCAAACAAAAAAAGCTGGGGTAGCAATACTTATACCAGACAAAATAGACTATAAAACAAAGACTATAACAAGAGATAAAGAAGAACCCAGTAATCCCACTTGTGGGTATTTATCCAAAGAAATCCAAAACACTACTTCAAGGGGACGTGTGCATCCGTATGTTCCTTGCAGCATTGTTTACGTGGCCAAGATGTGGAGGCAGCCTGGGTGTCCATTGATGGGTGAATGGATTAAAGAGGAGGTGGTACATATATACAGTGGAATATTGCTCAGCCATGGGAGGGAATGGGTTCTCGCCATCTATGGCGGCGTGATGGACCTGGAGGGTATTGTACTGAGTGGAATATGTCAGACAGAGAAAGACAGATGCAATGTTATTTTATTATGAAATCTAAAGAACAAAATAAACAAACAAAACATAAACAAGCTCATAGATACAGAGAACATTTTGATAGTTGCCAGACAGGAGGTGGGTTGATGGAAAACATAGTCAATAATGTTGTAAAACGTATGGATGACGTCAGATAACTACTAAACTTATCAGAGGGATTATATATAAATTATATAAATGCCTAACCACTGTGCTATACACCTGAAATTAATATAAAATAATATTGAATGTCAACTATAATTAATATGTATATATATTAAATATACATTAATTTACATATATATTTGATATATGTAAAATACAGCATAAGGAATATAGTCAATGGTATTATAATAGCTATGTATGGTGTCAGAGGAGTAGTAGACTTGTTGGGATTATCACTTTTTGAGGGGTATAAATGTCTAATCATTATGTTGTTTTGTATACCTGAAACTAATAATAAAAAGGGGGGGAAAGGATTAAGAAATACAAATTGGTAGTTACAAAATAGTCATGGGGATGTAAAATAAAGCATACGGAATATAGTCAATAATATGGTAATAACTATGTATATATACTGCCAGGTGGGTACTAGAGTAGTCAGGTGATCATTTCTTAGGTTATATGATGTCTAACCACTATGCTGTACCCCTGAAATTAATATAAAATAGTATTGAGTGTCAACTCTAATTAAAAATTTTTAAAGTTTGAGGCGGGAGGGAGGATGAAGGGTAATAATAGGTCCGAATCTCCAGGTACAAAACAAGTCATGGGGATGTAATGTCCAGCGTAGGGAATATAGTCAATAATATTGTGATAGCGTGGTACAGTGTCAGATGGTTGCTGGACTTATCATGGAGACCACTTCTTTAGGTATATAAATGTTGAATAACTATGGTGTACCCCTGAAACTAATATAATATTGTAAGTTAGCTATATTTTAATAAAAATCTCTTCAAAAAGACCCTATTTGTATAAATGTAACTTTTGATGTAGAGACCACAGAATGAGAACACTAATAGAAAGATTCACATTCAAAATTTTCAGTGCACACAAGTAACATTAACGATGACCAGTATTCCTTATGAAGAATCCTATTTTCAGATATTTATAAGTATTCATTAATCAAAACATGAAAAATGTCATGGTTAGTTTTTTAAAACATAAACATGAGCTTTTTATGTTTCAAGCATATTGCTTCAGTAAAAATGTGGAGAAACTACACATAAGCTAACGGTAAGTGAGGAAAACAGAGCTTTAACTTTAAAATTAAAAACCTAGATTTGGAGGTGAAGAGTATCGTGATGATTTAAGAGCACAAACCTTGGGTCTGGACTACCTGGATTCAGATCTCAGCTCTTTCACTTACTGTAGTGCACTTTGGGCAGTGATTTAATGTTCCCCTCCTCAGTTTCTCCATTCTGTAATATGGGCATGAAAAACAGAACTTATAGGTTGTTATAAGAATCCAATGAATGAATCGATGTGAAATACATAGACCCTTCCTTGCACAGTACGCACACAATGTCACCTTTAAAAATTTATAAACATGTCAGTTTAGTCTGAACGCCTTTATACCTCAGAAGCCAATCTTCCACCTATATTCATTTGAATCTGACTTTCCTAATACCTCTATTTATTTATTTGTAAAAGAGAGCAGGAATCAACAATTCTAAGCACCGTCTCTCCCACTACCAATAATGCCAGTGCTTCCACATTCGGCATTTCCAATCCTGAACCCTATTCTCACGTCACATAAATCTTTCATCTTTAGATAAGAAATGCCATTCCTCGCTAAGCTCCAAGTTCATAACTGTAGTGTTGAGAAGGACTAGTGTGTTTTCGGGTGTGAAGTGTGTCGTAGGCAATTTATTATTCACAATGACTAAAGTAGCCAAGTTCGTAAATTTACTTTTACCGATTAGTTTCAAGGTTATCGCCATAACCACAGCCTTACTCAATTGACTTCCAATAAGCCGCCACAGTAGGAAAGAGGCAAAAATGTAAAATTCTGGTGAATCCTACACTCTGTGGACTAAACAAATCACTGGCCCATAGCTGTGCAAGTGTCACATGTGTCACCTCACGAGTTTCAGAAAATTTTTTAAGTTGAGAACTGCTGCCCTAAGCATCATGTTGGTAGCGATGTATTATTCCAAGTGCTTTGCAAACTAGAAAGGAATACACAGATGTTTACAGTTATTTTTAGTAAATATGTGTTACAGAGAGAAAAGGCTCAGACATGACAAGTCTGTGCATTCTAAAGGATGGAAGAGTATTTGGGGCAGTTTTCTGGGGCACAGTATCTGTGGCTAAAAGCCCCTCTCATCCATCCTCTGGAGCACATCTGGATTAGATTCACTTGCTGGCCCATCATTAGCAAACACTCCACAGACAGAGAAATATACCTCGAAGTTTCTATGTTAAATTTGGTACCATTTTAAGGACACTTCCACCAGTTATTCAAATGTAATGGTGGTGACAAAGTGTGGAGTAGCAGAGAATTGTCAAAAAATGAGCTAGAGATACTTCCTACATACAAGATTAATGAAAAACATAATGTCTGGCCTTTGATCTCTACAGAGTGTTCAGTAGGAAAGAGATATTAAATCTAATAATTTTAGACTGTGGAGTCCACTGAATTTTGTAAAACGCAAGTATAAGTAAAGCAAGTATTTATAACTTTTAAATATTTAGCAGTAAGATAAAAATTCTTTATCTTAACAGGATCAGGACAGCTTACATTTGATATGCAGAGCATTCCAAGTCAGTAATTACTAAACCAAATTCACTGATTTTTGTAAGTGGGCAGATGATTGATTCATTCATTCAGACCTGTAAATAGTAATAATAATACTAATAATAGCATCTCCAGAAGCAGGCTTTCACAATCATGAGACATGATAAGGCATAGCATCACAAGCCTATATAATATGTTCTCAAAGCCAAATCAAACAACAAAGCAAGCAAACATATTTCATTCGGTCAGTATGAGCAGGCCTCAGCCAGCATGGCTCCCACGGTATCCGTTTAGCTCGGTAAACTGACCCTGTGGTTTCAGTACACTGCCACCTGGGTCATCCCTATGCCAGGCCATGGCTTCTGAGCCGCCGTACATGTTGAACTCTGGCTGAGCATTGTCACCGGCTACCTCAGTTCAAGCCACCTCCCACATGCTGCCCTGGACACATTGTCAGTAAGATCACCCTGCTCCCTCCACGATCGACCAGCTGCATCTCCCAGGGCCTGTGGACTCGTCCTCCCTGTGGGCCCAGATCCAGACATGTGGACCCAGCACAGGATGTGAGTGTGCGTGGCAGGCCTAGAGCTGGGACACCTTCTAGCCTCTGTTCCACCTGGGGAGGCCCAGGCATGTGAGGAACTAAGTCTTTCCAGCCTCTATCTTCTGCTTCCCAAAAGCCAAGCAGTCTCCCTCCCTACAACCTGTCCTGAGAATTTAACACTCCTGTTGACACGCTTACCTCACCAGACCCTCCACCCCAGCTCCTTCCATCTAGGGCAGATCCTACTCTAGATATGAGGGAGCTATATCTTACAAGGTGGGTGCTGATTTTATTGACAGAAAAATGGAGACACATTTTGGCAATAGAATTGATGGAATTTGCTAGTGGATTGGATGTAGGCGAAAGGGAAGAAAAAAGCAAGATGCCTAATTATTTGACTTGACCAGTTGGGTGGATGGTGGTACCATCCTCTACTAAAAGGTAGATGGGAGAGTAACAGGTTTGGGGACTAGAAATAAATATTTCCAGTGAACAGCTGTTGCTTTTGTAATCCAAACACATACATGTTATTTTAAGTATTAAAAAAATGTTTAAACAACCTAAAATAAAGCAAAGAAATGTGAAGATGTTTTGTAACATCTAAGTTTGTGATTGGACTGATCCCAACAGAACAGAGAGAAAGGCAGCTAGCTACCTTCACATCTATGAAAGTGGGCTTCGGCCTTGGGACACCTGTTATGCCCACTGGGCATCAACTAGAGATGGCATATTGGCAGGTGAATGCACAGGTTTGGAGGGGACAGAGTGAGGACTGGTATTTAAGCCCAAGGGATTGTTTGAGACCAGAAGAAGGCAGAGTCCTTGAGACTGAGGAGGAGATGTCAGTGAAGTAAAAGGAAAACCATGAGAGAACAGGAGTAACCATGACAGGAGTAAAACAAACACTGAGACATCCAGTAAGATATGGGGGCAGGGAAGTGGCCACCGTCTTTAGATCACAGTGGTCTTTGGTCACTTGGACAAGAGTAGAACCACTAGACTCGTGCATCAGCCTCCTGACTCATCCCACAGGTTCCACATTTGACCTACCTCCCATCTAAATAGCAGCAAAAGCCATCTTTGTAAAAAGAATCCTATCAGCCACATGCTTAAAAACCTTTATTGGCTTACTTACCATTTGAACTTGGAATAAAATCCAAACTCCCAGAGCTAGACCGAGGGTGAGGTGAGTGAGATACAAAATTTAAGGGGGCACCCAAAATCTCAGTAATCAAGATAAATATTTTAATGCAGTATTTTTGTAAAAACCAAATTGACAAACTACAGCCCGGGCACTTGTTTTATAAATAAAGTTTTATTGGAGCCAGGGCCAGGATTAGGGTTATGTGAGTAAGAAGGGGTCATGCAAGTGCAGGGTTGAAGTCTGTCCTTATTTAAAATCTTGATCTTTTTGTTCATCATGGGATTTTTGCATTAATTTTGATTTTTGGAATATTTGATTTTTGATTTTTGGAATAATATCATTAATATTACTGAGTTTTTTGCCCCTCTTCCCCACCTAAATTTTGTGCATGACACAAATGAGTTATTTGCCTTACCCTCGTCCTGGCCCTGCAAGCCCCATATCAAGACCTAAACTTTCTCGTGAACATGTATTGCTTTCATGGTCAAAAACATACATATTGATTTAAGTTTTTAAAAATGTTTAAGCAGCCTAAAATAAATCCAAAACACATGCAGATGTTTTTCCCAGCAGTACAGAGAGGAAGATACCCAACTTTGACATCTAAAAAGGCGAAAATTCCTCGTTTTTTCCAAATGGGTCAGATCTTACGCAGTGAGTGCTCAGCAAGGTATACGGATTAATAATAGCAGGAGATTCATCTTTAGATAAAACTGATGATGCTATTATGGAAAGGTTCCAGGCAGATTAAAATTCTATAACACATAATGCCTTTTGGCTTCTTAAATATGTTTTGAAAATAATTTTATATTGTGACTTCTTCAACAGAGAGAAAAGGTTTTTGTTATTTACCACATCACCACCCGAAAGAACCAGGCTGCTTTAATTTCTTTACTCATATAATAAATTCATGTTATTATACTGAAGCAGGATGGATCTTAGAAATCTATTAACAAACATTTTGTAAGAGTTGCATATGGCTTGAGGTTTGATGAATAGAGTAAATATTTGTAAGTTTTCCAAGTTAATAAGAAATATTTTCTTTCTCTTAGCTTCTCTCCCCTTTTCTCTCTCCTCACTATGCCTTATGTTTTAAAGGTTGGCTTGCTTCCTCTGTGAATAACTGGACAAGTAGATTCAGCAGGGCCTAAAAGCTGTTTACTCCCACCTCAGTTATGCGCCTATATTACAGGAGAGGTGTCTATCCCAGTTTCCCTATTTGAGATTTGAGACTCCCCTAACATAAAATGCTGTCATCTTTACAACTGGAAATTGGTTATCCAGATATTGCCAATATGACACACATGTCCAAACAAGATCGTTGGTAAAAAAGACCTGGGTGTGTCCCATGCACATAAACATCCCCAAGTATTTGCCTCACTGCTCAGTTGTAATTTCTGTCATCTGGCTGGAGGATGGTTGGCATGGGCAGAATTCTGAGGGAACACCTAGGTACATGGCAAGGCCCCTTAAGGCCTGGGCTGGGAACTGGCGCACTGTCACTTCTACCACATTCCGTTGGCCAAAGCAAGTTACAAGACTAGTCCAGATTAAGGAGAAGGGAAAAAAACTCCACCTCCCAACAGTGGGCAGGTGGGGGATGTGGGTGGGGAGGTACAAAGTCACTGTTGCAAAGGTCCATGGATAAGGGGAGGAGAATAATTGCAGCCAATGGCAAACCAACTACCACAAGTTGGAAAACCCACTCAATTACCTATTATATAGTAGCTTTACCTGGTGACTTTTTAACGAGGGTATATGGGGGAGGGGATGCAGAGCTATGGGAGATAATCTTTGTGTTGGTAAAACCACTTGCAAATTCAAAATGGCAATTGTTTGCTGAGAAAAATGGAAAAACGGAAGATTACATTTCTCATCCATCTGGGATAATAATGACTTGCCCAGTTCTCTGTATGAAGTTGAAATTCTTGACCAAAGCTTCTGAGACATTCAGAATTTTTCCGGGGGTAGAAATTTCAACCTGGCTATCTGCCATCTGTGAGTTTAGCTACCTAATTGTTCTAGTTATAGATTCTTGTAATTTTTTATTCTTATATGTGTTTATTAAGTACTAATACAGATCCAAGAATTTTACATATATCGTTGTATTTAATTTGTTAATAAACAAGCCTCTGGGAGAGCTGTCATCTACATATTACATGTGTAGGAACGGAGGCTCATAGGGAGGGTTCCAAGAGGCCACAGAACTGGTCATTGGCAAAGCCAGGGCCATTTAAAACACTCTCCATTCTGTAGTGTCACTCTATGGCTTTATCCTCTTGAAGCTTACCCGGTTTGTTTTAACACTAAATGTTAGAAATGAATGTCAGAATCCAGCTCATTGGGAAGTAATTATTCCACTGCCAAAACAAGCAAAAGAGACTTTTTTTTTTAAAGATATCCCAGGATGTTTAAATGCTTGTGTGTGGATCTCCAATTCAATAGCGGGAGAGGTGAAAAGAAAGTATTAGAATCATCTTGCAAATGAATATCCTTTGGCAATAGAGATAAATTCAATTTACTAAAACTTGATTTCCCATAAATCTTCTCAAGAATGTGTGTATTGGATAAAAGGGGGGGGGGGTCTCATTTGGAGAAAATAACCTGTCCTCATTCAACTAAGTGCTCTCTAGTGGCCTGGAAGTCTGCCCTCCCAGGTTTTAATGGACTTCCTGGTCCCATCTGGCTCATAGTCTCAAGCCTGCAAAGAACAGAGCTAGACAGTTCTGACGTGAACCCCAGTTTTATCCAGTACCGCATCTGTGGTCTTTGGCTACTTACTTAGCCTCGCAGTGCCTCACTTTTTCCAGCAGTAAAATGGGATGGGTAATGCTTATGGAGCTATAAATATTAAATGAGATAATGGATTTAAATCAAGTCGTTGAAATGTTAAGTGCTATTGATTTGTCTCTGGCCTGCATTTTTCAACAGAAGCTAGCACAAAACAAAGCACAGCAAGCAAGACTTCAGTACAGCTGACTTCACAGTCATTTATTGTTCATTTACACGTGTACTGAATACACTCCCACACTGAATATGTGTAAAACAAGATGTGGTGAGTGGGAAATGACACTTTGCAGACACAGGTTCTAACCCCAGCCCTGCTTGCTGAGTAACTAGCTGTCCTCACCCCACTGATTGCTTCATCCCTTTGCGCTTCACCTCCTTCCAGCTTCGAAACAAAGGTGCTAAGGAAATCCTCATAATTCTGCTAAAACTATGAGATGACCATGTAAGAAGACCTAGCACAGTGCCTGGCACTTCTTTACACCCTTGTTTTTTTCCTTTTGGCATTTATAAGGAAGTACACCCATTTCCATAATGTCCTCCAGGTAAAAAAGGAGACTTTTTCCCTTTTTCTCATTTTGGGTTTATTTTGGGTTTTTCTGCTTCGCTCTTCTGTGTTTCTTCAAGGTGAGTGCAATCACGTTTGTAAACCACCCAAAAGGTTACCAGAGTCTGCAGAGAGGTGACATTTGGAACAAACCACCGCCAGGCGAGATGAGTGCCTGATCTCCAGAGTGGACCTCTGGCGCTCTGCCCAGTCTCTGCCCACTGAATAGAGATGGACCATCTGCAGTGACATTCAGATCTTTTTCCTGAAGAGTTGGAACTGACTGAGGATGTGTCATTGTGTGTAATGTGCTTTGTGCTGCCTTCTGCTCCAGTTAGCCTCTGCCAGAACCCACTTTGGGGGCATCAGGCTTTCAATAGGTAGATTGGATGAGTCCTTTTGGAATTCCTCCTTTCTGTCAGTTAGCAGCTGATAATTTGTGTCCTTTGTAACAGCTTCCAAAGCGTATTTTGAAAGCATTAAACCAGTGATTTTTAACCTAGTTCGGGTCATAAAAACTTTTGAAAACCTGATGGAAGCTATGGATACTCTTCTTCCTGCCCCTGAAAACTCATATACATACAAAATTTAACATGCAGTTTCAGAGATTTCACAAATCCCCCCCCCACAGTGTAGACTGTGGACCCCAAATTCCAGCACTAAATGATATTTGTATTTATAAATACCTGTGTGGTTTTGTATTGTCCACCAGTAAGCTAATAACCAAACACTAGTCAGGAAATGAGTCCTTGTGTCTAGAGCAACTTTTTTTTTTTAATGCACCAAATGATTTTTGTTGATCTGCTCTCATGAGTTGGTGGGATAAGTATGGAAAGGAGAAGGTCTTAGCAAATAAAACAGATACTTTATTTTACATACATTAATAACTAGTCTGGGGACAAAATTATAAAAACAAACAATTGATCATGTCAAAAAAAATTGCCAGTTGTTAAGGTAACATGTCACCTATTACATACGTTCAAAATGCACACACACAGTATTATGATCATGTAGGAAAATGCACATATCCTTAGAGGATAACATGGGAAATGTTTAGGGGTGAAGATAGCATAACATCTGCAGTACACTTTAAAGTGATTCAGAAAAATTATAACTATATACATATATTGACAAAGCAAATATAGACAAGGATAGCAGTAATTGAATCTAAGTGGTGGGAATACGGCAATTTATTGTACTACTGTGAACGTCTCCTATGTTTAAATGGTTTCATTATAAAAACTTAAGAGAATTAACACATGCATTATTTTGAGGGAAATGTTAACCTAAGCACACTCTTTTGCTTTTGGACGGGATTTTCTTCAATCATTTTCCCATAGGTTCAGTATATTTTTCATTGTATTAGAATCCTTTCAATGATGTCCAATATTGCTGTAATATAGTCAGTAGTCAACTCTCAGGGATGATGTATTATTATCAGTATTATGATGCTCTCTGGGCACTAAGCTTGTGCAGTGGGACCCGTGACAAAACAGAGTGTCTGGAACTATCTTGAGAAATCCTCACGTGGCTAAAGCCAAGGCGTCAGAGCCAGCAGTAATTAGAAAGAAAGCTTTTCTGCAGGATGTTCATCATGTCATTCATTGTTCCCTGATTCTGCAACAGACGTTTAATTGCAACACTGAATACAGTGCTGACTATTTGGACAGAAAGATGGCGCTGACTGCTCTCGGGACCTCCTGACTCCATCTGACAGTAACGCCGTTAGGATTCCCAGAGCATATCTTTTCCATTTCTGTTACTGCAAGGCTACCTCTCTTTTCAGGAGTGTACAATTTCCGTCGTGGTATTGACAGATAACAGATAAGATAAGCCTTAGGAGACTACAGCCACTATCTGGAACCAGAAATTTTATTTTAAGGCCCGAACCTCCAACATTACCAGTTCATTATTACTTCATCAACAAAAATAGAGCACTCCCTTACTTAAAGGTACATCTCAATTTCATCTCTGTTTTTCTGTTCTTACACTTTGTCTTGATACGATTGTAAGGATGCATGACACTGGAAATTACAGTTTATTTTTAAAATAAGTAAAATCATGTACCTTTTGGTTCAAAACAAGGCTAATCAAAGCTCTAGGTTCCCGTAAGTTGTTCTGTGAAGTGTAGATGGCTTCCATTTTCATCATACATTTCCTTCTGTCCTACACAGAAGGTGAATTCAGAGTGTATTATGTTCACTCGGAGAATGAAGACAGTGATGCCTTAGACCCAGGGAAGTATAGTCGTTAGGAAGAACAGCCATGGGGTTTAAAGTGAGGCTTCCTGCATTTGCCAGTGCCTCCACTTACTACCTGTATGACCTTGGGCAAGTCACTTAACCTCACTAGGCTTCCGCTCCTGTTCTCTAAAATGGGTATAATAGCAATTGGACATCCATAGGCAAAAAATGAATCATAACCAAAACTTCTATCTTATGCAAAAATTAACTCAAAACGGATAATGGGCTTAAGTATAAAACATAAAACTAAAAATTTCTAAGAAAACAATAGGATAAAATCTTCCAGGACCCAGGACTAGGTAAGGAATTCTTAGATGTGCTACCGAAAACCAGGGCATCAAAGGAAAAATTGATAAATTAAAAACTTTTACTCAGTGAAAGACCGTTAAGAGACTGTTAAGAACATGAAAGGACTAATTACAGATGGGAGAAAGTATTTGCAAAGCACATAACTGAGAAAGGAGTTTTGTCTGATTTCACTTATTTATTATTAAACATGCATTCATTGAGCATCTACCACCACTATGCCCGGAACTGTGGAATAATACAAAATGAAAAACACTTGCTCTCTGCCCTCAGAAGGGTGCTCAGTAGTGGGAAAGAAAGAGAGGAAATAAATAATATGAAAAAATGAATTAGAGAGCAAATGGGAGGACACACAAAGCGTGAATGGAATATGGAAGTGGCCAAGCAGTGTTTGAAATAAATGCCACTGTGTCGCACTTTTGAAAACCATCTCTGTGACAGGAATGATCTTGCTTTCCTCTGGCTTCTCTTGGGAACAAGAGAACAAGTCAAAGAATGGGAGTGATTCGCAATATCAGTACATTTAATATATCATTTTCTACATAAGCACACTTGTTATACTTGATAGCTGTGCCCTTTGTTGTTTTCCCAAACTTTACATTTTCATCTATATTATTAAATATTTAAATTGGGTTTACATGATAGTCATTTGCTTTCTGGGAATTCCAAAACTAAGTTCAGTAAATCTGGCATCTCTATTTTTCTGCATGTATGGAAATTGTGTCAGAGTCCTTTTGGAATCAGGTGCTGGTATGGTGCCAGTGAAATTTCTAGGATAACATGTTCAAATGTGGAGAATCCATATTTTGTATTAATGAGGTTACTCTGTATCTAGGGACCATAAAAGTGAAGAGATACATATATCAAAATCACAAAGTTACATTAAATTCAAGTTATAGGCTTTTGTTCTCCTTGGAGTTTCCAGTTCTTTTATGTTTTGTGTGGGGTTTTTTTTCTTTTCATCTTAATTCTGTAAAATATTTTTTTTAAACTTTGGCAAGAAACTCTTTGCCAATAATATTGTCAAAAATTAAATTAGATATTTAGTTTTAGCAGTTTCAAGATACTTTAAATATTTAATGGCCTTTGCTATGTGTTATTTATAATTTTATAGACATAGTGATGTTCTTTATATTCTTTATGGTCTTTGCTATCTCCTCTCCAAACCAGAATGCAAGCTAAATCCAGGATTAGTAAATTAATAATAAAGTATATGTGCAGAACTGATGGTTAAGCCACAGTTAATTCACTTAAGTATATCCCTAAATATAATACTTAGTTTTAAATGATCTAAATACTGCCAATTTTTTCTGTCCAGTTAATTTTATGATAATAACATATTCTAGAACATAACCCCATGAAAAATCTCCAAGAGATTTTTGTCAATTTTGGTCACATCTGTGTCCCTAGAACCTAGAAAAATTCCTGGCATATAGTAAACATCCAATAAATATTACCAAATAAATATCAAGTCACTGAATGAATTTTCTTTATTCAAAACTTGCTATTCAGAGT
This sequence comes from Rhinolophus sinicus, assembly GCF_036562045.2. NCBI lineage: Eukaryota > Metazoa > Chordata > Mammalia > Chiroptera > Rhinolophidae > Rhinolophus > Rhinolophus sinicus. Next base: position 125,670,071 of record NC_133754.1, read on the forward strand.
CTCCTATTGATGCTTCAGACACTGTAATAGTGATTATTTTATGTTTTGAGTTGTTCTTTCCTTGGAACAAAGAAACAGCACTAGCCTTTCAAGTGTCAGAAATAAATTGCAGCTTGAGCACATGTACTTCCAAATAATATAAACTACCGTGTTTCCCCGAAAATAAGACTTACCCCAAAAATAAGCCCCAGTTAAGCTCGTCAGCCATACGGACGCATTTAGTATGTTATGATGATGTTCTAGAAGAAGATGACATGACTGTATTTGAATAAATGTAGATTGTTATACGTGAGAAAATAAGACATCCCCTGAAAATGCCCTAAGGCGTCTTTTGGAGCAAAAAGTAATATAACACCCGGTCTTCTTTTCGGGGAAACATGGTAGTATCCCAGAGCCACAGTGGGACCCCACCAGAGGGTCCCACTTTTCCTGCCTACTGCTAAGTTACAAACTCCTTAATACAAGTCAGTTTGATATATGGCTAAGCTAGTTTGCAGTGTTACTTGAACCTATGCCATGGTGAAGGTCATAAAAAGTGCCTCCATGATCTTCAAGAGACAGAAATAATAATGAAAATTCATGACAATTGTAGATGAATCTAAATAATAATGCTGGAAGAGACAAAAGACAGGAAAATAACCTCTATACTTTCTCTATTACTGGGCACTAGGATTATTTTGTACCAAGTGAACACAAATAAAATCTGTCGTTCTGTATTAACAACACTTTGCAACTATTTTCTAGCCTCTGTTGAAAGTCAAAGCTCATAAATAGTTCTTAATATATATAAACAATTTTTACTGTATTTGCAATTCTAGTGTCTCCAGTTGCTTTCACACAGTCCATTGCAAGGAAAATTCCACATTCTTGTTTCCCCAACATTTAAAGAGCCTCTAGAGCCCAGCAGTTTCAGTTTATATCCCAGCTCTGCTACTTACTGTGTGTGTGGCCTTGGACAAATTATCCAACCTCCATCAGCCGGAGGGTCCGCATGTAGTAAAGGGAGCGGGAGAGATGATCAGACCTATTATTGTGAGGAGTCAATGAGATATTATCTAGAAGCACTGGGTCCATGTTGAGCTCTTAATAAATAGTATCCATTATTGCTGAAATCTGCTTTATTTGCTGCAAATTATTCTGTGGTGTGTCCAGCACCAGGATTTGTTGGACTTTTCTTTAAAATTCAGATCATCCTAGACACTCTTTCCTTTAAAAAAAAAAAAAAAGTAAGGCAATCTAGACTTAACATATGAGTGCATTTGGGGTTCTTTCCTGGTCAGAGAAAATTGTGTGAATGATGCCAGAACACCGCTCACAGATTGCATTTGATTGGCATATTGAAATGGTTCATTAGCCATTGTGAGAATTGCTCAAACAATACAACAACGTATTTAGCAACATCTGGACTTTTCAGTGGGAGGTGAGAGACCAACAGTGGTAGTTGGGTTGTTAATTCCTAAATGAAGTGAATTAACCCAGGTGCTTGGTAGCCTGAATACAGAAACAGCCTGAGGCCCTTCTTGCTTCTCTCTCCATCTATAAAATGAAGATTACTGTCTTCTGTGTACCAACTTAATAAGAAAGATTAAAATAGAGGCTCTACGGGATGGATCTAAATAATCACCACTATTAATTTAGCCAGTGGAACAAGTATCGAAGTAGCTGTGGTTACTAACACAGAAACCCACAGTCCCCTCTTTGCCTGAGTGGCCTCACTCTTCTGTGCCACCAGGTTTCATTTTAAGTAGCCAAGTAGGCACCAAGGAAGCGTGAGATAAGATCCTCAAGGATCTGACAACTTCCGTATTTGGGAGGCTGGCTGGGAGCAGTGGGTGGGGTATGCACCCAGTACAGCTTCCCAGTTCTGTGAGAAGCATTTAAAACTCCTTTCTTATTTTTTCCAGCTTTATTGAGATATAATTAACATTGCATAAGGTTCAGGTATAATGTGTTGTTTTGATACATTTCTGTATTGCAAAATGGTTATTACCACCATAGGGTTAGCTAACACCTCCATCCTGTCACATAATTACCATTTCGTTTTTGGGTGAGAACATTTAAGATCTACTCTCTTACAACTTTTAAATATATAATATAGTAGTATTAATTACAGTCACCACGAGATAGATAGGTATGTATATATCTATATCTATATCCCAGAATTTATTCATCTTATTACTGGAAGTTTGTACCCTTGACCAACCTTTCCCCGTTTCCCCCACCCACCCACCCCTGGTAAATACCACTTAGTAAAACTCCTTTGTAAAGGTCTGTGCTCATGCTCTAATGGGGTGCACTATGTAATTATTTGGGATGTAAGAAGAAAATATTAGGACTTCTTCTATTTATTTTTATTTTTCAAAAAAAGAAAAAAGTTAGTCCATGTTTACTTAGTGGTTGAGAATAGTACATAAACTAAGATAGATAGATGATAGATAGATAGATAGATAGATAGATAGATAGATAGATAGATAGATAGATAGATAGATGATAAACAGACATTCATGTTCTATGTGTTATTTGCTCAAAATGTTTTTGATAATGGTATACGATCAATAAAGTTTGGAGACACTGATTATATGCAGTTGTGTCGATTTCAGATTATCAGTTCTGCATCTTGAAGTCACCCTGGCACCCTTGCCTTACTGAGTAGTGTCAAATCATAACTTCCTAATGGCTTTAGAAAGGATCAAAGACATGCCATATCTCATCTGTTACGAGGAGCTGCCCTCTCCTTGTAACAGTGCAATAAACTTTTTCCATGTTTTAATGGGACCTTATTTCACTCTTTATCCAAATTATGACTTTCAACAGATAGCCAGCACACGCAGGTACTCACACTAGCGTGTTCACACATCATCCCCACACCGCCTGGCTTCATGGATTCACAGAATATCTAGTGTTGAATGTCACCCAGTGGAGGCTGAACTCAAGATTAAACCTGTGTGGCCTTCTCGAATCCAGATATTTCCCTTTTTCTGCTCACGAACAACAACCTACCAAGTGAAATTGTTGACCAGAAACCTCCAGAATTCTGGGGGAGATGAGATCCTTTTGGTTCAGACTTGGGTTCTACCTCCTCTGAATCTGCCACCCTCCAGAGCTTCTGGACCAAAACCAAACCCACTAAGGTGTATGAGATATGAAATGCTGACCTAGCCTTGCCAATCCTATGTCCTTCAGACAATGCTGATTCGTGGTATAGGGATGTAGTCCAATGCCAAGGCCAGGAAATATCAGCTGTTGTATATCTCCTCCTCCCTCAGCTGCCAGCCTAGGACATGCCCAATTTCCCATCCCCTAGTGCCCTACACAAATCACCTCTCACCATCCTAATCAATGGGATTTTTCTACTTCCCTGAGAAACCACCCTGTTTCCTAATCTAGTTCACAACACTGAACCTACTTTTGTCATACAATTTGCCATTATTCTCCCTTTTGGCTCCTAATATTAATAATAGTGATAATAGAGCTAATGCATAGTGCTTGCAATGTACCCAACATTAGTCTAAGCACTTTACATGTATTAATTATTTCATACTCACAGCAACACTCTGACATGGTTACTATTAGTATCCCCATTTTACAGATGAGAAAACTAAAGCATAGAGAAATTAAGTAACTTGTTCAAGGTCACACAAATGACAAAAACAGGAAAATGAACCCAAGCAGTGTGGGCCGGTATTCCATATTCTTAATAACTATATAACACCACCTCTCATCCTACATTATTTCTTCTCTGTATATCTACTTAAAAGGCAAAATATTTCTTAACTGTCTCTAAGCAATTTCACTTCCACTCCCTTCATTTTGGGGCATTTCTGTTCTTCTGAAATTTCTTTCTACTACCCCAAATATTTCATGATCAGGGGAATTATTCAAATAAATCATCAAAATCTTTGCGTCCAAAATGTGAGCATCCATAACCACGCTTTTTACTTCATTTCCACCCTTTCAATCCACCCCAATGTGCTTCTTTAAACCAGAGTTGTGAACTGGGTATTCCTGCATCTAGGGCTGCCACCCTTAGCACTTCATTAATCTCTGAGATTCATACTTTTCTAAAAAACCAGTCATTGTGGGATAATTACCCAGCCACCAGTAGTAAAATTACTTTGAATTTAAACCTTTTAGTATTTCTTTAGGAATTGATTTAATCCCACCCCCCTTAATATTTTAGGAAATATGTTAGGACACAGTAAAGGGAGAGAGAGGGAGCTGATTTTGCATCTGATTAAGAGGTAGTAGGGTTTCTTTCCTTTTAGATTTCAGATTTGAGGCTTTTGTACCTTTTATCTAGCCTTCTCAAAAGCTTTGAGGTTTATTCATCTTTACCAGGAGAGTTAAAGATGAACAGAGAGATTGAATGTTTTTGCTTCTTACAAGTAAATGTATTAAAGAAAAAGGAAATGTCATTTCATACTTCCTTGTTAATTTGTACAATGGAAATCAGTCATTCAAATTGTCCCTCACCCAACCTTTCCAAATTTAAGACATTAAAGTTAATGTCAAAAGGGAAGGATGAATTCACCAAAAAAAAGAAAAAAAGTCAAATATTGGATTAATATTTCTAATTACTAACATATACTCATATGTTTTGGATCACATTTACGACAAAATAATTACCCTTTTAGATTTGTCCTTTATAGACTTTATGGTGCTTCTGGGTCCTTGGCACAATGAATTTAGGCACATTTCACAGGACTTAGTGAAAAGTTACGGTTGTGGATGTTTATGGTTGTTACTTGACTGTTATGCCAAATTGTTTCTCTTTCTATATCTGTTGCCAAGGCACTAGCCAGAAAAGCCACCTCTTATTTTATACACGTCTTTTGGTGTATGAAATCTCCCAGTGACACGTTTGATTATGTGATTTACAGGTGGTCAATTACCAGTCAGTAAACCAGGGGCTCTGTACAGTATTTGCCCAGTGTGTATGTATGCGAGGTGGAAGTGGATAAGGTCTATACAAAGTCACATAAAAGCTATACTTAGTAGTCAGAGAAATCATTTTTCAACCAGTGGCTTTCAAGGGTCAAAGAAAGAGAGATGATTTAAGGATTTTTGAATGATTTATAATGTTAAAAATGCTTTCTAAATGAGCTATATGTTTTATTATGTGGAGGAGGGGATGAGGCACTTTCAAACACCTATCAAATAGGTAGCATTCCCTTATAGAATTCTCTCACCAGGGAGAACAGATGTTATTGGCAACATCCCAGTTGCTCAGTTACTCAATTACTTGCAGTAACTAGGGAGGGGGCCAGTTTAAATTAAATAAGAGATTGAATTAGAGAATACTTCCTTTTAAGCAAAAGATGTATTGCTTACATCCTGGCCTGGTGGATGTCCTGCTTTCATGAGGGAAGAGCAGGGTCTGTGATGGCACGCCAGAGCCCCAACTTGAGGCCCTTTGGGATGCATTTTATGAATTCTTTTAAATATTCCTCAAGAATTGCTGTGTATGCTAGGGATTTGGCTTAGCACATCTTTCCTATCGTTGGCACAGCCTTTGACCTGACCACCAGGAATTGGGCTTTCCAACCAGTACAGCCCAAATGTGTGATATTGCGGTGTGTTTAAAATTAAGGGGGTTAGAAAGCAAAATGCATAAGAATGCCAAAGTTAATGCTTAAACTCACATTAGCCTTCTTTTGAAGAAGTTATCTTCTGTCACATCCAGTGGGTTAGAATACACGTGCCAGGTGTTCAACGGCCCTGAAAATAAATTCTCCACGTCGAGGCCAACCCAAAACCCAGATACTTAGCTAAATAACCCAGTGGTTAGAAACACTACAGGCTATACACATTTGGATCATTTCTTTGTCACCTTCACCAGTTACTTCCAATGTAGTAATTAAAACCCCTCCTGTTAGAATTGAATTCCTAACATAATCAGCAGCTCATTGCCAGGATGGTGAGTTTGCTTTAAGAAGCAGTTAGAGTGAAGCTAAGTCGAGTGGGTGCCAGGAATTATCAGTGCATGTAGGTAAGCCCCTGAAAATGAGCGATTGCTATCATGTCACCTTTCTCATTTCTTTGACAACAGGGCTACATAAACGGAAAGTGGGGGGTGGGGGAGTTAATGGCCTCAGCTGCCATTTGTGTGTATACCTAAATTTACATGTTGTAGCCTGATATATATTCATGTCTGCAAATTACACTCGAAAGAAAACTGCCAATGTCAACTTGTGCTGACATTAAACAGTGGGAGATTTTGTGAAGGATTTCAGACCTTTCTCTGCCCTCATATTTTTCTTTGTAAAATTTATGTACAAGGCATTTCTTTTCATTTATTGTGTCTTATCGTCCTCCTTGTTTGTGAAAGAAAAAGGAAGTCAATTGGGTAGATATTTCTTCTTCCTTTCAGACTAAAAGACAGCCTTCGATTGTTTTGGTTTTTTTTTTCACTTTCCTCAAATACTTTCTTTAAATATATGTTTTTTTAAACCAAAGTCTCAGCTGGTGATATTTTTGCTCTTATAAAGACTGCCCTTTTCTCCCCTTAGTTTCATCCTGTTTCTTCATGGTATCTCTGTGGTATCAATCCCAGCTCATAATTATTTGTCTCCCATTTCGCCACAAGGTGTAAATTTGCTAACTGAAAAGGCGTGCTCTGACAGTTAATCTCAATGTGTGTCCAAAGGCTGAGCTTGCTGCACTGGATAATTTCCCTGGGGCATTGTTCTGTCTAATGTGGGGCCATTTGTTGAGCTGTCTGATGTGGAAGAAGAGAAAAATGAAAGGACCTGCCAGAGAGAAACGAGATCATGCAGTGCCTTGCAGAGCAAAAAGGGAAATCAAAGGACAATTTCAGGTCCACTCCAGTTCCCCAAGCATGTGTGTGCCTGGAAACTGTGGAATCAGGGATTATTATTATTATTATTATTATTATTATTAGTGTTTTTAGAGAAGTCACTGAGAGACAGCACCAAATCAGGGGCTTATAGCAAATTTAGTAATACCCATGGGCTGTGCTCAGAAATTACCACCAACCCATATCACTCTACATGTGCCTAAGAGGAACAAAGTCTTCAACAGTCTACAAAAATGTTTGGAACCAGAAGAAAAACATATGTGTTGATATTGACTCTAAACTCTCAAGAAGTATCTAGATATAAGATTATTAAATTTTTTATTGAATGTCTACAAAATATATAGTATCAACGTCATTAAGTATTACATTTAGTCTCCTTAAAAATGACATGTGAAAACAAGTTGTGGATTCAATTTTCTCACTTTCCAAGTTTTCAAGCATGCCAATCATAAATGAATTGCATGTAGCTGATAATTTGAAATGCAAAATTATAATAATCCTTTTCATTTTTTTTACACAAGAATGTATATTTTAGGTGGATGTGGGGGCATTTTCATGTTCTTTTTTTGACATGTCTGGTAGGACTAAAAAAGAGAGCATAGGGACACTAAGAGTTTTAAAACAGCTCTGCACTTCTACTCTACTCTTTTTCAAATATGTGGTTGTTCCCGAAGACGTAGATCAGCAAAGATTGTAATGGAGAAGACCAGAAGGCAAGACAAAGGGAAAAGTTCCAGTTTTTTCTTGCTGTGTGCATCAATAGTTGAGGTGAAGTGACCAAGGTAGTGGTCTGAGCATGAGAAAATTCACACGGTACCTCTAAATCGTTGAAAAGACTATAGGAGGACGCCCTGGTTCTTTTGAACAGGAAGTACTCATATTAAATTGGGAAAGCAGAGCTGTCCAGTTGGGGCATGTTGGTAGAACTCCATTGTCACCTTATCTGAGTTATGTCTCTCCCAACAGATGACCAGGCCTTCACATGCCCTTGTGTTTTAGTCAACATTTCTCAACTTGACAAATATTTTCATTATTGGAATGAAAGACTAGAACTCTGGGGGCAGGAAAGAAGGTGGATTATCTGAATTCCATGTGTGATGTTCCTAGTCTTTAATTCAGTGGCTTACTTTTTTCAAGCTTTGTTTTTATTCACCACATGCGGGGCAGTAAATTTTGACTCCCTCCAAAAGACATGAAAAATGACACTTCCTTGTAATATCATTCCCCAAAATAACCACTAATAGCAGTTTGGTATAATTCTTGCAGAATTTTTTTCTTCACATGTATTATAGTATTATCAATTCATTTTCTTTTATAAAATGAGGTAATAAATAAGGTTTAAAATTTGTTGCATAACAATATATCTTCGATATTTTTCCACGTCCCTCCATGTGTACTCACCTCATTCATTTGGATGACCACATGGTATTCCACAGCAGGGCTGGGCCATAATTGATTTAATTGCCCTTTATTGCTAGGTATTCCAGTTGCCCATTCAACTTTGACGTTTCAGGAATATGTACCATGTGCCTAAACAAACCATTATATATTAGCTAGAAATACACAGTCTTGGCCCCCTGTGTTGGCATGAGCCTTCCCAGGATCAGAAAGAACCAAATATTTCCCTGTACTGATGCTTGTTATTAAATGTAGAACCTATACGTGATGTGTCGTTTATTTATTTCTTTGTCTTTTGTTTTTGCCTTTTCCTCTTATGCAGTCGTCTACAGCCAGGGAGAAGGATGAACAGGCCCTACCGGTAGGAAGCAGTAGCCCTGTCTGTACCTGTTCATGTGCCTGTGGACAGTGTGGGGCAGGGCTGGGAGGAAGAGGGGCTCGTGTGCTCAACAGATCGTCCTCTCCCTTGGAGTACTGAAATGGTTTAATCCACGGGTGCGGGTGTACGCTCTGGCCTACGGTTACTGCCAACTGAATTCTGACAGTCACTGACAAATGTATCTCTGGGACTAGATGTCAAAGTTTGAGTTCTTTCTTTCATTTGGCATGAGCTTTTATGGGAGTTGAAAGACTGAGATTCTCAAATTGCATTCCAAGGGATATTGAGCTGATATTTGGGGACAGTGGGGGGAATTTCATGCTTGAGATCTGTTTTCTTTGTGTATTTGCATGTGCCTAATTTGGGGTCAGAAATTTCTTTTGGTTGCATCAAAAGAAATGCTGCATGACATCTATATATTCAATATATATATAATGCCCAAAAGAATGCTTTAAGTTCCTCCATAGATATAACCATTTGCTAATGAAGATCTTCATAGCAGAGTTCTTCCAGTTTCTCTAATTAAGAACCATAGGTTCAGTGGTTATGACCAATTATTCACAAGCACATTTTTCAGTTCCTATCCAATTAATACATCACATTTTGTATTGTCCAACCTGATAGGGAAATGACCTTCAGAATTTTTGTGTTCAGCCATCAGTGATCATGTTTCAACTCTATTCAAGTCTCTTAGCCTTGCCCCTAAAATATTTTGAACTTTAACCATATGAATCAAATAACACAATCAATTAAAATGTTAAAAGATTTCTAAGGCAGAAAGGACTAGGAATGAAGATACATTTGACCCCATCCTTCCTCCTCCAGTGCTCAAAACAAAGATGTATGACATTTATTGAAAGCCCGTAGGATATGCCAGGTCCAGTACTGGCCTACGGGTGCAGAGCAGGTCTCTTTGAAGAGCTCATGATCTGCTTCACCATTGAGACACCAGTAATGCCCTCTGATTCTTCTCCAAACCCTGTAGAGTTGGGAACATGATTTCTAATAGAACATCAGTTATAATAAAAACGCACAGATTTCTCCATGTACCTCAGACTGACATTTCACCCGTACTTCAAGCTTACCATAGGTTTCATGTTTGTCTCCAAACATACAGACTATGATTGTTAATAAGTATTCTTCAAAGTAAGAGACCCGTGGGCAATAGTTTGGAAACACTATCCAATTTAGCCAAGTTAACCTGATTTCCTTTCAACTTAGTGGTCTAATGTGTATCTTAAAACTCTAAAGGTGGTTTGGTCTAGGATGTAGCATTTTCCAAATGTATTTGATCATGGACCCTTATATGGGACTTTTCTTTGGAAGTCCCTTGTGGGTCCCTTGTGGGAGTATGATGGAATCTTTTGGAAAACCCTGCATTGTAGAGGGTTGGAAGACAATGAGAAATAGACGTAGTATTTTATTTTTACCTGAGCCCAGAATCTCATGTCAAGATTTTGGAACAAAAGTTCAATAAGAAATTAAATTTCCTTACAGTATGTTACCCTCTCTTAAATCTGCCTGTCTGTGAAGCTTGGGCTCTGGAGTGTCTTTCCCTTTGATAACCACCAAAAAATCAACCAAAGGGAGAGGAAACAGTTCTTATTCAGGATAAAAATCTGTCACAATCCAGAGGGTTTGGGTTTCCTTTTTTCAGACTGTTTGCTTTTGAAGATAAAAGAAAGAGCTTATTGGTAACCTCACCTCTAGAGGTCCGTTCTTCTTCTCTACCTATCAGCTTCATTTATTCAGCCAAAGGATCACACTAGTAGGAGTCTATGCAAAAGAAGTCCCCCTTTGAAGTCAGTAAGCTTCTCTGTGGAGTCATAATAAGTGGTTCTCTCTCTTTAAATGTCACTTAGCACAAACCATAGGGCTTCGTGGATTAGAACTGTGGTCTAGGGTAGAGACGAGGAACCCTAGCAGATGTGCAAGGTATTCTCTTGGGGAGCAAGGAGAAAATATTAGCACCTCTGTCATTTACTTTCCATATTATTCTTTATAATTTCTGCTTTTGCAAATGTTTTATAATATATATGCTCATATTTTATTATGTGTGTGGATATATAGATACAGATACAGATATAGATGTTGATGGACACATATATATGTACATACATACTCAAAAATTTTACTGATAGGGTGAGCAATCCAAACATTTCAGAGACCACCCACTGGTTCAGATAACAAATTTTGAGACAAGCAAACTTGAGATCCATTCCTCTATCCTCCATTTTTTTTCTGTGTGAAGATATCTCATTTCCCTTCTCGGAGACAGTTTCCCCATGTGGCTATAGGGAGTAATAACAGTGCCTAATTCATTGCATTCATTTTGAGAATGAGAGAAACTAATGGAGGTGAAGCTTATAGCACATTGACCAGCATCTCCTAAGCTCTAAAAAAAAATGATAGCAATGAATTCATTTAGTAGGAAAGGAGGTGAGAAAGCCATTCCTTTGGGGAATTTCAAATGTACTTTGAAAATCTGTGGTTCAATAGTGTGTGATCATGTGACAGCAATGAGTGACCACCGGATATGGTGGGACTCTAATCTCTAACGCACTTGCCTTCGGTTTCTGAGCACTAACAGCCTCTTTGTCTGCTTTCTCCGCTCAGCCTAAGCCTCGTCTCCAGCGAGGTGGAAGCTCTGCCTCCCTCCACAACAGTCTCATGAGGAACAGCATCTTCCAGCTCATGATTCACACCCTGGACCCACTCGCTGAAGGTAAACCTCAGGCTTTAGTTTGGGAGCTGATTTTGGGGGGAGAGAGGATGTAAAAAGGCTTCTTTCTCTTCATAAAACGTGTTCACACTTCCATCCCACAAGCCTGCCAATGTCCGCCTGTTTAGCGTCTGCTGTATCTGCAACAGCTCAGTTCACGATCAGGGATCTTAGAAGCAGAAGTAGGATCTGAGGTCCGTGTTTCTTTTGAGTCTGTCTTTTGATGCCTCCAGCATAATTACAGTTTGTTATAAGACAGAGAGGACAAAAGCTTCTCTCCCTTCCAGCTAGAGTGACAGTTCTCTTCCATCATCCTCCTAAGTTCCAAAATGAGGTTGTATGTGAAGATAAATTGTACGAGAGAGAGAGAGAGAGAGAGAGAGAGAGAGAGAGAGAGAGAGAGAGAGAGAGAGAAAAGAGGGCTTTCTGACTTGGAGGGCCGAGAGTCATTGTGGTATGTTCACGGCAGAACATGAATATTGTACTGATTCTTTGGCAGCTGGAGGGTGGGAGATAAGCTTCTAAGCATCCAAAGAGCCCTCTCTGAGGTGGCTACTTGAAATCAGTCGTTGGAGACCCAAAAGGCCAGGTTCACCTCCTAGGAAATCATATGAACGCTCCCAAAGAATCCATACTGAGTTCTTCCAGTTTACTCATCACAATGAAGGCAGATACATCAGGTTTCTTAACTTGCATAAGCACCTTAAAAGGTTAATTTTTCCCATAGGTAGATATCTGATGTGTCAAATAAATGTCAAAGTTAGGCCACTAGCAAGGGGTTCAAATATAACCACGTCCATTCTCCCTTTGTCCCTGGACCTTATAATTGAGCCTGATGGGACACCAGCTAATAACCCGGGGGAAAGGTCTCTGCCACTGAAAGAACACATGGGATGAGATTGTCAAATCATGTCACATAAATCAGACCTCTTACCCAATATAAAGCTTTGCTAAATAATGTCAAGGGTACTGGCAATCAAGAGATTCAGACAAAGTAAACACTGGGACCTCAAGAGTGGCTTCCCCAGTCCCTGCGTCCTCTCGCTGACACACACCTCTCCCCCAGAATAACAGGGGAAGATCAGGAGATCCCCTCTCACTGTGGAGCATTTTGATTATGAAAAATCTCCCTTTTGTACCCCAGAGAGTTCTATACCTGACATGATGTTCTCCAAGGAGCCCTGAATCATAGACCCTGAGTTCCGTTTACTAGGGTTAATCCGTAGCCAGAGACATCCTAAATATCATTACTCTCTTCACCCTGAGGGCCACTTGACAGGGAATTAGACCTAGTCACTGTCTCCTTTTTCTTCCCCAAGGGCGCAGCCCCAGAGAAGGGAGTGAAGGGATCACAGCACGTCTTCCTCCCTGTCACCAAGCAGTTGTGTGACTTTGCGCAAGTTGGAGTCCCTCTGGTCTGTACTTGGTTTCTTCCTCTGCAGAAATAGTCAGTTACCTCTGTGGAGCAGTTCACAGTTGATGAAGGCTTTTCGCACTTAGAAATTTATGATTCAAAATAACCAACATTATTCTTCTAATTGCATAAAATATTGTACCCTCGAAACAGATCTTAAATTTATCTACGGCTCTCGCTGCCAGCAGTGTTTTCCAAGCCGTCTTCATCACGTCCGTGGATTCCTGCAGTAGCTTCCTAGCTGGTCTTCTACTTCCTCCCTTGCCTTCTCCGTTGTCTATTTCCACACAGCCACCCAAGTAATCTTCTTAAGAAGTCAATCCAAATATGTCACTCCTGCTTATAACCTGCAGTGGCTTCCCATGGCTCTCAGGAAAATTGTGAAATACTTAATCATGTTCTACATGATATGCCTCTTTCTCCAAACTGAATTTCACTCACTTTGCTTTAGCCACAGAGGCCTTTCTATCCTCAAACAGGTAACTTCTTTCCTGCCTCGGGGTCTTTGCACAGGCCGTTGCCCCCACCCAGAATGCTTTCTTTCCCTTGCCTCTTCTACTTCCCCTGCTTTACACGGCCCATTCTTCAGTGTTCTGTCTAAATGACACTTCCTGACCATCCAGTACAAATCAGGGCTCCCAATCCTCATCTCTCATGCATCCTTTCATTTTTCTTTATTGCTTACATCATAATTTGTGTGATTACTTGTTTACGGCCTGTCTCCCCCAGGATACGGAAAGTTTCTCAAGAGTTAGGACTGTAGTTTATTCACTAGTTGTCCCCAACGTCTAGCAGAGTACCTAGTACATAGCAGCTGCTAAAACTCAAAAAGATTAAGCAATTTGGCCAAATTCATGTTTTGACATGATATTCACCTAAATTTAAAGCCCTCTAAAGCCCTACAGGTTTAAGATTGTATCTTGAGCCACCATTTTCTTCACCCCATCACTGTGGAGGGCCATGTGAGAAAAGAAAAGAACTATTTTATCTGCTCCAACTCGATTATAAGCAGGCAACTGAGTATATTTATTTTGGGCAAGGCAGTATTATGTAGTAATTAAGAAGACAGACTCCAGAGCCAGATGCTCTGGGTCCAGATCCCAGCTCTATATTTACTGGCTGTGTGACCTTGAACAAGTCACTTAACCTCTGTATCTCAGTTTCCTCATCTATAAAATCAGGAGGATATATAATAACTTCTACATCACAAGGTTGTAAGTATTAAAGAAGTGATTACACATAAATCATTTAACACAGTGCCTAGTAGACCTGTAGTGCCATATACAGGTTTGGAATTATTTTCTTTCATTATTTTGAAAAATAATACAGTATATTATTTTTTAATTCAAAATATTCAAAAGGCTATGGTGAAAAAATAAGTTTTCTTCCTCCATCAGCCTCCCAATATTTTTCAGTCCCCCAATTCGCTCCAGAGAAAACCACAGCTACCAATTTCTTAGGGCTTCTTCCAGAGATGTTCTATGCATATAGAACTCTGTGTGTGTGTGTGTGTGTGTGTGTGTGTGTGTGTGTGTGTGTGTGTTCCACCCCTTTGCCCCAGGTCTCAACAATCTAAACTCTTTTTTGGTTTGAGAGAGTTCAGTTTCTGGTAGGGCCTGTTTTTGTCTTTTCTGTTTGGTGTGGGAGGTTATGTTTTGTTTCTAAAAAATAAGAAAAAATGAATCTAGGTTGTCTCAGAGTCAGGCCATCAGTGGTTTTCCAAAACACCTGGCTCTTGTGGGACTGTATTGCAATTAAAGTGTTTGCTCCTGCTGTATCCATATGTGCCTTCTGAATCCAGGAGCCTGCTTTCAAGGTGAAACTGCTCCCCAAAAGACATGGAGTGCTGCAACGGTGTGAATCTGAGGGAAGCTGAGAGCCATAGTCAGTCCTGGACGTGAGTGATTAGAAAATATGGAAAGCATTTCAGTGCTTTAAAATTGCTCCATAGCACACAGCCAAGAAAACAGATTGCTCTGGTACTTCCCCCCCAAATTCACAATCATTTTCCATTCCAAGAACAACCCAAAAAATTAACCTACAGCTCTCAAAAATAGTCATCTCTCTTTTAGTTTGCATCTAATCGTTTGAATTCATTTGAAGTCCTCGTGCCAAACTGTTACCTTTAACAGTGTAGAGCATGCTGGTTACATCACCAAGTTGATGACACTCCATTAGCTTCCCTGTTGCACCAAAGGACAGTGTATTGGTGTTCCTGGCATCCACCTAGCTGAGTAGTACATTGGCACCACATGGCATATGGTCAGTGTTCTCAAAGGGAAGTTTTCAGCACCATTTGAAAACATTGTGTAGGACTGATGGCCTATGGAAAGATGGAAAGACATTTCCCTTTGCCTCATCTATACCACTCAGGTCTTTTGTCTTTCAAACTCCAGTGATTAAGCCCTTACTAAAAGCTTTCATTGGTGATTGGTTTGACCTCTGAGCCACAAGATCTAGCAGTGCTTGTGTTTGGGTTCTGTATCATTATGTAACAAAGCACCCAAGACTTAGTGGCTTAAAACCACCACCATATTATGTATTGCTCATGATTTCATGTATCAGAAATTTGGGCAGGAATCAGTGGGGTGATTCTTCTGTTCCATGTGGCAGCAATGGAGGTCATTGGATGTTACGTGGCTAGTAGATGGGCAGGTTAGAAGATCCAAAAGGGCCTCACTCACATGTCTGGCACGTTTGTAGGCATGGCTAGAAGACTGAGGTCAGCTTCCCCTCTGACTCTTCATGTTGTTTTGGCGCCTTTTCACCTGGTTGGATTTCTGACACGGCAGCTAACGGTTCCAGGAGCAAATCTTCCAAGAACCTCGGGTGGAAGCTACAAGCCTGCCAATGACCTTGCCTGGGAAGTCCCAAAACATCACTTGTCCTACTTACTGTTGTCAAGCAGTCATGAAGGCCAGCCCAGACAGAAGGAGAGGAGGAGACTCCTCCTCTCAATGGGAAAATACTAAACAATTTGAAATCGCCTTTAACCTAACTCAGTCTGTCTCAGGGACATACACCACTGATCAGGTCATCTGTTCACTATTCATTGGTGTGTTTTGGGCAGACCACATTGTGTGGAAGGGACAACACCATGGTCAGCCTTAGGGTAAAGGTTGAGTCCAAACAAGGCTGAGCCATGGCTTTCCAGGGCCACAAAATTCTGAACAGGACATTGTGAAACAAAAGGCTCACGGAAATGGTTGGAATGAAGACGTTGTTTCTCTTATGATATCAGAAAGACCTGGAGAACTAGAATTATCAATCTTTGAGATCACAACATGGCGGTCTGAATTGATCTTTCTAAAAAATTCAGTGTCTCATATTGATTTTAACACTTTCTCTAAACAAGCCATTATACTTACCCAGGTGGACAGCTTTATGAACCTAAAACAAAGACGCTGAATGTAGCTCTTTTGGAGTGTGTTCCTACTATCAATTGGTCTAATAATAATACCAGCAGCTGATATCTGCATAATGCTTACTCTAGGCCAGGCACTACACGTAGTGCTCTGCGTGAACCCTCTCGTTTAGTCCTTACACTAGCCCTACTCCGTCATTCAGAGGATACTGATATATAAACAGGATGTGTCTCACCTCACCAATTGACACAGGAAGTCAGCGGCAGAGCCAGAATTTGAACCTATATGTGTCTAACTCAGAGTCTGGGTTTATAGTGCATATGCTGCTCTGCCTCTTTGTGTAACTTCATGCCCAACTCCGTGTTCCTGGTTCTCTTAATGTAGACACCAATATAAATACCAGGAGCCTTGTCCTATCCCTGGGCTCATTATACATTTAGTCTATAAGACGTGAATTTCCCATACATAAGCCTGTGCAGCAAGACCTGTCTTAGCCTTAGCTCCTCCCATCACATCCCCCACACCCAGAATTGTAGCCCCGCTCATGAGTCCCCAGGGCACCGTGCTCTCATCAATCGGCTTTGGTCAAGCGTATGAAATTACTGTTGACCTACCGATCCAGGAGGACATGAGTACTAATCTACTCAGGAAGAGGGACCTCATAGCCGGCTCTGCAACTCCGGGGGAGCTCAGAGACTGGGTGGTGATAGCGGAGAGACTGATGTGGGACCAGGACAGGTGGCATGGCATTAGAGCTCGGCCATGAAGCATGCATGGTCAGCGTGTGGGCCGAGACTCAGACTGCCTGGGTTCAAATCCTTGCTCAACCTGTTGCTCTGAGACCTTGAGCGAGTTTCTCAACCTAATTAGGCCTCAGTTTTTCTATTTGTAAAATGGGATGATGAGAGCACCACCAGCATAAGTTCATGATTACTATTACTCAGCCTTTTAGGGCCTTGGTTTCTTCATCTATAAAAGGGAATAATGAAGCTCATGGTGAGTATTCAATACAACAGCACTCAAAAAGCATGTAATTACTGCTTGCTGACTGTTAGGCAATGATTTTTTAATTAAAATTCTGTTCAGTGTCATATAATAGACTCCAACTGCAGTAGCTTAACTTAATCATTTTTTTTTAAGACTTTATTTTTTAGAACAGTTTTAGGCTTACAGCAAAATGTGAGGAAGGTACAGAGATCTCCCATTATCCCCCGGCCCCCACACATGCACAGCCTCCTCCATTATCAATATCACTCACCAGATGGTACATTTGTTACCGAGGATGAACCTACACTGACCCATCATCATCACCCAAAGTCCATAGTTTACCTTAGGGGTCGCTCTTGGTGTGGTACAATCTATCGGTTTGCGAAAATGTACAATGACATATATCCATCATTGTAATGTTTCCCCTGCCCTAAAAAGCCTCTGTGCTCTGCCTATTATTCATCTCTGTCCTGAAACCCTGCAAACCACTGGTCTTTTTACTGTCTCCCTAGTTTTGCCTTTTCCATAATGTCATCTCATTGGAATCACACACTAGCTAGCCTTTTTAGATTGTCCTTAATAGTTTTTTAGTGTTCTATTTGTCTTATTTAACAAGAAGCCCAATAGTAAACAATCCAAAGCTGGTAACGTAGCTCCACCCTGCCATTAGAGACCCAGCCTCCTGGTTTTTTTTCTCCTTCTTTCATCCAGAGTGTTTCTCTCATTCTCATCCTCATAGGATGGCAGCTACGTCCCCTGTCATATCTGTATTCTGGGAGGGAGAAGGCAGGGCAGCTGTCTTTTTTTATCAGGAAAACCTCCGTGTTCCCAGAGGCAGACTTCCACTTACATCACATGGGCCGGACCGGGGCCATGTCACCACCCTGACTGCCGGAGGAGCCGGCCAGCCCTGGGCACTGTGCCTCCCCAAGCACGGAGCTCCATGGCAGACCCCCGTGAAGGTCAGATGTGTTCCCCTTCTTCTTCTTCCCATCCTTAGTAACCTTCGTCCTGTCTTCTCAAATTCCTGATTTGTAGAGAAGAGATGTGGTGTTCCCTCTTTTCTTCCCCTGTAAAGGGCTCTCTGCTGGCCCATGAACCGAACTTCTATACAGTGGCCCTGAGTCCTCCCTCAGAAAGGCATGCCTTAAAACTTGTCATCTAAGAATTCTGGTTCCCCTATGACATAAGTGAAGTTATGCCCCACCTCTGCTCAAAGCCATCTGACCAGTAGTAAAAACCCGCATCTTTACAGTGGCCCTAAGGCCTCCTGTGACCTGCCTCTCTGCCTTCCTCTCTCTCTCTCTTCCTTCTCCCCTTCCTTTTGGCTTTACTCTGCTCTCCTTCCTTCCTGTCTCTCAGCCCTCCTCTCCTTCCTCTCGTGCATTATCCCCTTTGTTTCACTTCTCTGGCTTCCTAGCAGCCCCTTTTCACAAACTCCAAGCAGATTCCTGCCTCAGGGCCTTTGCATATATGTTCTTTCTCCCCCCGGACATCCAAATGGCTCCTACCCTCCCTTCCTTGAACTCAAACTTCAGATGTCACCTGATCATGAGGCCTTACTCAATGAACCTTTGAAAATAGCAAAGTCAAAACAATGATAATCAGACTTCTGGATCTTCTTGCCCTGCTCTGTATTTCTCCATGACACTTATCACCCTGTATGTATTTCTTTGTTGTTTGCTGCCTGTCTCTACCCTTATATCTTTAACATGGCAGGATATGGGGCAGGCTCTACAGTATCTCCAGGACCCAGTACATATGGGTCCCAATAAGTATTTGTTGAATGGATTGAATGAGTGCTTCTTTTTATAATTTTTCTGCTGGAGAACTGTATGTCTCTAACCACGTAGATTGCCTTACCTCACGTCCTGTCAAAGGCTCTTTGGTTGTGACCAACCAAATCCTAGTCAGCGGATGGTTGTCTGTGCAGTAATGGATGGCAGTCATGTCTGCTGTGGCCACCACTGTATCCCCAGCCTGTAGGATGGCGCTGACTTGAGTTAAGTAGATGCTCAGTCAACATATGCTAGACAATTAGATAAATCTCCCTCTAGCTCTGGAATTGCTGCTGCACTGAGAAATGTTTGCTCTCTGCCTCTCGCCTTCTTGAAGCGTTCTCCTGTTCACTTCTTCCTCTTTTCTTTCCAAACTCTTTGTTCTTCTCTTATTTCCTTTCCTTTTCTTCCCTTGGATCTACTGTTGGATTTTGCATGTATTGCATCGCAGGGCCTAATTTTATATGTTCAAAGAATTACAAGATTCTAAGAAGTTTATTGTTCAAACACCTGTAAAGTAGCATCTACCACATAATTTGGTATTAAGCTGTGTGCGTAGGAAACTGCAAAAGAAACATTCATTCAAAAGAAGCTCTTCATTCCATTGCTATGGATTCTTGGATGCTCTTCTACAATGCTCGTAATTTCTCCTTCCTTATAGAATTTCAAACTTTGATTTACATTTTTTTATTATAACAACAATTTTATTGGATATAGCAGCATTTAACAAATAAGTGAACTTGATACCTTAAGAGACACAAAAGTAAGAATAATACTTGTGTAGTGGGCCTGTAATTGAATTGAAGGATTATTTAACTACAGGGCTTGAGACAGCTGAGAAAAGCAGGTCCTCATGCCTGATACGTAATTCCTTTGAGGCTCTTTTTCATGACAAAACCTTCAGAATCCTGTAATGAGATGTCTGAAAATGACAGCATACTCATAGTGTGATACTTGTCTTATTTGCTGTTAGAAAGACAGGAAAATTTCCCCACAGTAAATTCACTTCCCATTATCAGCCTGTCTCTGCTGTTTTCACTTCATAGCCAACACATTTATGTTACATTCATTCAGATTGGTTGGGGGGTATCCTGGGACCATTTCTCCTGCCTTTCTGAAAAACAGTGTTGCTCCCTCGTTTCCCTCTTCAGTGGCTGTTGTGACATCCTGATGCCATGTCTCCCATTGCTTTATTGGTCTGGCTCAGGCAGTGGGAGGTGAACAGATAGCTTCAGTGACCTGAATTCCAGGACATTGTCATTGTACAAGCCTCACAAATGAGTAGCAAATGTCTATTTTTTTTAACCATCTTTCCTATACCCTAGATGATGGGTTTTCAAAAACAGTTTTTTCAGTAATAGCAGAACCCCACTGATAAAACAATTCCCACAGGGAAGAGTAAATAATTTTTTTTAAAACTGTTAAAACTATTAAGAGTTCACTCATGTCAGATCCTTTATCAATGTGCCTGAATCAATAGCCTTCCTCTAGACCAGCAAAGAAATAAAGACTCCACTCACAAGTGCGACAAAACCATAAAGTACCATAAACTAACCCAAAGGAAATATTTAAGAACTTAATAGCAAAATAATAATCATTTCTGAAGAACATAGAAGATCAAAATAAATTTTGATGTATTATACAGATATCAGTTCTCCACAAGTTAAACTCGAAAGGCAACTCAATCCTATTATTGATATTCATGGAACTTCACAACTTGATTTGTAAATTTAGGGGTTGGCTCAGTTGGTTAGAATGCAGTGCTCATAACACCAAGGTTGCCGGTTCGATCCCCACATGGGCCAGTGAGCTGCGCCCTCCTTAAAAAAAAGGGGGGAGGGAGAAGGATTTGTGCATTTATGTAGAATAAAAGACACTTTTCACGAAGAACAAAAAGGGAAAGGGGGGAAATATGCACACCAGAGATCAAGATGTACAAAGGAGCAGCTTGTAGATGCTCTGATCAAAGTACAGAGGAGGAAGGGGAAGAGGGTGGACCGGAGGCCGCTGGGTTCTCCCTAGAGGTAGCCCCTGAAAAACAGGAATAAGGTGTGAGCACCGCCATCCTATGGAATCTATTAACTGCTCTTGTTTAAAAGCACTGTGGGAGGAAGGAGAGGGAGGAAGGAGAGCTATTTGAAGGAACAAGGCCCTTATTCCTGAAGGAGTGAAAGTACATTTTTGTGGCTGCAGCTTCATATCATGATCATTGCAGATTAATAAGCCAAATTGGGAAACCATGCTGGTGCCCGTACTGTGTGGTAGGCGCAGAGTAAGCTCCCAATGCAGGTGAGCTCTGCTTGCCAGGTCTTAAGGAAAGTCATCACGAGGGTGAACGCGGAGGGCAGGATCATCCGGAAGTGTTCCTAGACAAAGTGAGATTTGAGAGCCGTTCTCAAAAGATGGTGAGGCACATGGGCGGGCAGAGAAGAAGGAGTGGGAATTCAGGGCATTGGAACTGGCTGATTCAGGTAGATCCCAAACTACTATGTATTTTTGCCCCAGTCAAAATGGGGGCGCCTTTGAGGTGAGCAAGCTTGTGGCTTTTTACCCACTGAACTAACGTGCTACATGCTAGCAGTCTCTCCTGTCGAAGGTCACTAGGGTACTATGTATGCATGTGTGTGTGTGTGTGTGTGTGTGTGTGTGTGTGTACACACCACCCGTGTGTATCTGTGCATGTGTGTGCACACACCATGCGTGTGTGTGTGTGTATGTGTGTGTGTGTGTACACACCATCCGTGTGTATCTGTGCATGTGTGTGTATACACCGTGTGTGTGTGTGTGTATGTGTGTGTGTGTGTGCAAGTATAGGAAACCAGAGGCCTTCAAGAGATGGTAAAGAGGCAAAACAAGAGAGTGAAACTTCTTCAAGTGCCTACTCTGTGCCACACGCCTGATACTCATCTCATAAGTCTCTCAGTGACAATGGGAATTACTGTGTGTTTTACCTTTGAGAAAACTGAGATTCAGAGAGTGACATTACTTGCTCCTCAGTTTGCCTTCAGAGTCTGAATGCTTTCATACACATAGCCATCCCTGTCTCTCTTTTGTAAAATCATTCCAGTTCTTTCACATACACATTTAGTGTTAACTTGAAGCTGACACTAAGATTAAACTTTCACTTGCTTGCTGGGTTTTCTTTTCTTTTTTTTTTTTTTCCTCACCAAACAGCAGAACTTATTTCCCTGGCCTCTATTTTCTAAACCAACTTCAATATGAGCTTTCATAAATTGTCATTTGATCCCAGAAGACAGTCATTTTCCTGACTAGTTCATTCAAAACGTGGAGAAGTTGTCCCTGAAAGGCAGTATTGTAACCTTTCTTTTTATCCTAAATCATAGATCAGTTTAAATTAGAAGGAAAGATGTTGCATGCAGCCTCGGCTGGTAAGTGAATAGGCCACAGGAGTGAAAATCCTCACTGGAGAAGAATGAACTCCAATTTACTGGCCATGTTTTTAATAGGATGACAGTAGTTTAAATGCCCAGATAGAGGAAGGAAGGCTATTAATGCCTCTCATAGAGCAAACACAGCGACAAGTTAAATAGCTCCTCTTTGGGGCATACTAAAGCATTCCTTGCAGATTTGAGCGTCAAAGATAGTCAAAATTGAATCTTTGTTTTGTGCACCTTTTAAATAAATTTCACTTGGGACCTGAAGGGAATGTGAATGGTTTTACTGAAACAAATGCTTTTGAGTATGAGAATGAGCTTGCTCTCCCTCTCCCTCTCCCTCTCCCTCTCCCTCTCTCTTTCTCTCTCCTTTTCCCTCTCTTTCCTCTCTTTCTCCCTCTCCCTCTTTCATTTGCTTTGAAGACCACAAAGGCATGTGGCCAAAAATTGATTTTGATGGCATTTGAGAGTATACATAGCATAGCCTGAAGGAGGAAAACCACAAAGAAGCATCCCCAACGTTACAGCTCCATCTTTATTCCCTTGAACTTACCACATGCTCAAAAGACGCAGTTAGAACTCCTTCAGAGGGGTGGACTCAGAGTTCCCAGAGACAGAAAGCAGCCGTCACAGGTACCAAAGGATGAGGGTAATCATTGGAGGTAAAAAAGCACTTCCATTTTATCAGCAACTGCCACTCAAATGTATGTTGATATATAAATATCATTTATGAGACAAGAGCATTCCAAGGGAGTTTTCTCCCAAATAAAACATTAATGATACCCCTGCTTGTTGAATAAATAAGCAGGACCTCACTTAATACGTGCAGGTTGGATGACTTGCATTCAGTTATGAGATATTTTCCTCTGATAATAGCCAAAGCTCTTCCTGGTTTGGCTCTTGCATCTGGGATTTGCACCATGCACTCACCCCTGGATGTTGACCATGGTGTAAAAACAAACTCCCAGCTGCTTTCAGGGTCCGTTTCTCTCCCAACCTTATCAGATCCACCAAATCTTACAATATCAGATTCACCAAATCTTACAATATCAGATTCACCTCAGCCGTTAAAAAGGAATCCCTTCACCCACACCAAACTGTCTTTTAGAGGTTGTCTTGGTGCTCAGATGAGACTGTGATACACACACACACACACAACACATACACACACGAACACATACACACACAGAGACACACACACACTCATACTCACACACTTGTAAAGAATCAAGCAGCATTGCTGTTTATATAAAGCTTATGGGTCTACATCAGGTTGGTTTCTTACTACTATGCATGGATTTACATATTCATTCATTCACAAAATATATTCCTATTGCAAGCTGATGTGAGAAATCACCCCATGGGGAACCCCACTGTAGATAAGTCTCTGGGGGAACATTAGCCAGAACATTAGACTAGTTAACTCTGGAAACCAGTTTAAGTACTATTGTTGAGTTTCAGAAATGCAATAACCAAGTGCAGCTACTTCTGATTTCTGACTCCCCCAGGGTAGCAAAACTGAATCCCAAATAACCAATAGCTAATGCAGCTTTGCTTCAACTCTAATGCCTTAAGGCCAGAACAACCATTATCAGCAGGAGTTAAAAACCATAGTGAGTCAATCTCATGCTAGAAAACTATTCATTATGAAAATTCACTTCTGCCGGTTCAGGAAAAAAATGCTTTATCCAGTTATCCATCTTCCTTACCCTGTTTCACATTTCCATTCAGGACACAATAGGTCACGCACTTTCCTATCTAGAAAGTTAGTCTGTTCTTGACCTCAGGACTGCTCCCCATCTTTTTCATGCTAGTGAGGATTAGAAGGTGAGGAGCCTTGGAGCTTAAAGGCAGCATTGTGCAATGTGCCTATTTAGATTAAATACGCCTATTTGTGGGTGAATTCATGGTAGCCTCTCCCCACCAGACTCATGGGAGGAGCACAGTGAGTTGAACCGTGTTTCCCCGAAAATAAGACCGGGTCCTGTATTAATTTTTGCCCCAAAAAATGCATTAGGGCTTATGTTCAGGGGATGTCATCTTGAAAAATCATGCTAGGGCTTATTTTCTGATTAGGTCTTATTTTGGGGGAAACACGGTAGGCAAACACACTGTGGAGTTGGCTCGCCATCTTGATTCAAATCTTGGCTCTACCACTTAATAGCTCTGTGACCTTAGACGACTTAACTTCTCTCTGACTCAGATTCCCTTGTGTAAAACAGGGAAGATATAGCATGTGTCTCTTAGGGCTGTTAAGTGTATTCCGTGGAGTGCTATTAATAGAACATGTAGAATAGTCCTGGTACCTCATAGCTCTAGGTAGGTCTTGACCAAATAAATTGCTTTCAGTTGTTGTTCTTTTTCTTGCAATCATCATATTTTTAGGCAGTTTCCAGTGGTTCAGTAGTAAGTCATTGAATTATCTTTCCTATACTTTTCCTCAAAAAGAAGTCTATTCACCGCATGCCAGTATTTTAGACCCTGCTATACCTGTCTGTAAGATAACATGGGAACTGGTCTTTTTGGCAATCTAGCTTTCAGTTGAGCAGAAGTTATCCTGAAGCTGTATAATTACAGTTTCTGTATTTACAAAGTTCTCCCATCCTTTGTGCAATGAGAAAATCAATCTGACGTGGTACTTAACTCATTTCCTTCCAAAAAGTCTCGATTTCATCTGGCATCCATAGCTTTAAGATGTTGGGCAGGCTGAAAAAAAAAAAAAAAATTCTCTTCCCAACATATTGATAAAAATCTGGAAAAGCAATTACTGCACTAATTTTTGAATCCTGCCAAAATGTCCTTGGGCCACCATTTGTATATTTATAAGGCCTGGCTCTCCTGTATCACCAGATTTCTGGTTCACTGGCAGGCATTTGCTATTTAATCCAAGGTGCATAATGGACTATTTGTGAAACGTATCTTAATCTTCTACCATATCTTTTTCATCCTGGATTTTAAACTCACTTGTACAGTCCCACTTTATACGATATGGTATTTAAGTAGGAGTAATGGTAAATGGATTTACACTTAAAACAAATGAAATTTAGAGGATTGCATGAACTTACGTTCCACTTTCAATTTGACCCTTTAAGTTCCTCATAATTTGGAAAGATTGTTTCTATTGTGGTAGGGATCCATGTATTCAGTAAAACGACATCCTGGACAATGCCCAAGTATAGAATAATACATAATTATAAGTATAAATTTTACTTTGAATTATTTCCACATCAGTGGTATTAATTTCCTTTTTGTCTTCCAGTCTGCTTTTCCTCAGTTTCATTCTATTCTCAAATTCTCTTGCCTTCTCATACTTTTCTCTTTATCCCTTACCCTTTTAGTCGCCCTGGAAAGGCTGAAGATGGTTTTTTCTCTCTTTTTGTTTTTTTTTCATTTTGTTGTTTTTCCTCTGCTTCCCTAGGACACTTTTCCTGTATGCTTTTTTCATATTGTTCAATGCTCAGTGCTTTGGAGATTGAAACTCAGCTGTGCTGACCCAGTGGCTGGATATAATTTAGCATCGATTCTCTCTGCCTGGCAAAAGAGACTAAATCCATCCAGGCCACAAGATGAGATTCAGGAGAACATCCAAATAGTTCTTTAGCCAGCAGGCAGCATGCATTCTGTGCCCCAGTGCTTTTTTCATCACCTTTTCTAAGACGTTGCCACCATTTTGTCTTCTGTGTGCTGAGGACTCTCCTGTAAAGCATGATATAAATTCTCCTGCTTTACAGAAGCGGTGAAGGGGTTCCAAGAGTTAAGGCCACATACATTTTCCCTTTACACACTCCCTCCCCATGGAGATACTGAGGACAATATTTGAAACTGCAGTTAGAACACTAAAATGAAAGGAATTCCCGCATCAGTACCGAAGGCGACTAGGCTGAGGAAGATTAACACAGCACTATTAAATAGAGATTTAATTCAATTCGGCAGCATTTAATCACCTGAAGAGTGCCAGGAACTCTGCTGGGTACTGGAATGAACCAAATGTGTACTTGATCCCTTGCCCTAAAGGGCAGAAAGCAAATAGGTGATGAGAGCACAACAGAAATGTGTTCTTGGAACAGGCACATAGGAGGAAGAGACTTACACGAGGAGTGGGGGACATTCAGGAATGCTGCCCGCAGGAGGGAACCTCAAAACTGGCTTCTAAGTGATTAAATAAATTAGGAGAGCTGATAAAATTCCAACACAAAAAAAAAAAAAAAACAGTGTGGGGGCGATTTAGAGGTGTATTTTCAGTTTGTGTTCTGGAAGGCTTACCCTGTTCACAATGTGAAAGATAGGTGACAGGTGCTGGGAATAGACAGTAGGTGGTACCGGTAAGAAAGATTAGGAAACAGAGTTCCAAATATTGTATCTGATATTCTATGTTCTTTGCTATTCAAACCATATTCTTTCACCATGTTTGACCGTATCATTTTCTCCCCGGAAACTCCAGCTAAAAAAGAACAGAATAGAAAAAAATGTTGAATAGTCATCCAGAACTCTCAATTGATGCCCATGGAGGCAATATTAATGACAACTGGAATAACTAACATTTATTGAATAACTACTGTGTGCCAGACACTATGCTAAGCATTTTATATAGATTGGCTCATTCAATTTTCACATCAATCCTATGACTCTATTATATATAACCTTATTTTATTATAACATCTTCTATTTATAACCATTTTACAGATAAGGGCACTGAGAGTTAGAGTAGCTAATAATTTGCCCAAGGACACGGGGTAGTAATTGATGGAGTCAAGTTCAAATCTAGATTTGGACCCTAGAACTCACTTCTTAACCACTGGACAACCACTTTCCCAAACAGCTGGAGTTCCTTTTGAGCTTTCCTTTTGAAAATCAGAACTTAAAGATCTTTATATTATCTCTGTCCCTGAGTTCATATTCTTTAAATAATGCCAACAGTCTCCTTGCACCTCATGTCAGATAATGCAAAAAAATATGGCATCCATGACTTCCTTTGGCATGACGTAATGAGTCACCATTTTTATCCTTCTTCTCTTTAACCTGTTTTCCCTCCAATATAAATTTGTGAAAAGAAGTTAGATTAAGGTTCTAATTCTGGGTGGTCACTTACTGTGAATTATTATGTCAGCCTCGGCACTCATCACTCACTGGGCTTTGGCCCAGTCGTAGAATGATGGCTGACATACGTATATTGAGCACTCCAGTGTTCCAGTCATTGCGTAAAACGCTTTACAACAACACAGTAAAGGAGTACTAGAATTAGCCCCATTTTGCAGATGAGGAAACTAAGGTTTTGAAAGGCTGAGTATCCTACTACAAAGTCACACAGCTAATAAGTAAAATCTGGATTAGAACCCACATCTCTTGGCTCCCAAACTTAGGCTGTGCTACAAGATCTCCTTATTTAGTATCATGGTGATAAGGCCTCCTGACACCGGGTTCATTCCAACTTTGTGAAGGTCAGAAGAATGCTATCTTTGGGAGCTTCCTGATTTATTTGAAGAAAAACCAATACATGCTTTAAAGCCATTAGTAATTCCTACCTATAAAAGCCATTAATAATTCCTATAAAATGCATTAAATAATTCCTAGTAATTTAATGCATTTTATGTACCAATTAGGTGTTAAGTACCTATAATTCTCACCATAACCCTACAAGACATCTGTTACTGTTCCCATTTAACAGAAGTATGGGAACTGTGTATAAGAGAGGTTAGGTGACTTGCTCAAGGTCTCATGACTAGTAAGTGGCAGTCCCAGTTGTGAAGTTAAGGTCCTTTTGTGAAGTATAAGGCTCCAAACTACAGATGATGGAGATGTCCTGCCATATCGTCACTGTTTTTCTCTGATCCTATGGGGAAAAGAAAAGCATTTTTGAAATATCAGTGTTTAAAATCATCTTAAGATTGTTACTGAGGTTTTTAGTTACACAATTAAAATGACACATGTAAAAGCCCAGGAAACCTTTTTCTAACCTCACTGTTTTGGGTGATTCTCTTGCCTGGGTTGCTCATTGTTTTTCTTTAAAAATCCTTTCCAGAAACATGCTTGCTCTACCCTGTACTCTCCCCCACCTCCTACCACAACCCACCTCAAAAGGAAAGCAGCAGAACAGCACATCCACGTCCCATTTTTCCTGCTTGATCATCCAGAGCATGTAAATTACAGTGAAATATGGCCTGAGTCAGCTCCTCACAGGACAGAAATCAGTAACCATCGGTATTGCTAGGCAACACCACAGAGGAGCAAGGCTGCAAATTAGGTGACACGTTTATAAGAAGTCACAGTATCTGGGGACTCACTTGGGCATTTCATTATGAACCATCTGGATGATACACAGTAATGACCACACATTATTGTTCACTGTTCGAGGATGATAATTCCCATATAATTATATGGCAGCTCCCGCTGTGATCCTAACCTTCTTTACAGAAGCTTCCACTGTATTTTCATAATCCAGATATTTCCCTACAAGATAACTGGGAACAGTTTTACCTAATGGACCACTTCCATTCCTCCCCAAAATAAGATTTAAAGCAAACAAACAAAACCGTTCTGTTGGCCTCTGTGATGGCAGATCTGGCTGGACAAGAGCATACATAAAGGACGGAATTAATTAGTCTTGAGATCATAGCAATGCCATCAGCCTGACATGGGCTCCACCTTCGTGGTCCCAGAGGAGCCTGAGGTGATGACACTCAGTCCTTTCTGAAGCTAGAGACGAGCACTGTGGTACCTACACCAGATGAGACATGTAAGGAGACAAGAAAGTGAGCCGAGTCTTTGACCTTCTGGAGACGTGTTACCTAACGAGGACCTCTCACAGTTCCAACAACCTACCTGATCTCATTTGTTCATTCATTCATTCAACTAATATTCATAAGAAAATTGGACTAAGCAGCCTGATTTTAAACCAAAGATTACCAATTGATGAGCCAAATATGACCCAATTATTTTATTAATTTGGAATTAGTTGCCAACATTTAAAAATCAGGAGTTTTCACATAGAAGTCCAAATATCTGGCTTCCCTTGAATAATCAGATCTGTCAACACTGTGTCTGCCGCTTTCCCTCATGGAGCTAAACTAAGTGACTGCTGCCCCTGTT
Organism: Rhinolophus sinicus; assembly: GCF_036562045.2. Classification (NCBI taxonomy): domain Eukaryota; kingdom Metazoa; phylum Chordata; class Mammalia; order Chiroptera; family Rhinolophidae; genus Rhinolophus; species Rhinolophus sinicus. The sequence goes on from NC_133754.1 coordinate 125,699,412, forward strand.
TAGGCAGCACTGGACAGTTTTCTATAATTACCACTACTCTATGATTGTCCCAAGCCCACTTCGCTCACCCACATACCTCGCCCCTGTGTGTCATTGGTGCTCTGTCAGAATGCCTCCTATGTTCCAGGCACTGAGCCAGACGCCGAGGATCTTTCTGACTCCTGATTTGACCACCGATGTAGCATCAATATTTCCTGAGGGCGGGGGCCTCAGAATGATATCAGCAGATAGGTATAAACAAGGAGATAATGTGGGGAGTCAGGGAGACAAAAATAGCAGCAATAACCAACCAATATGTCTGAGTTTACAGAAAGCTTGAAAAGGAGGAATGAGTATTTCATGGAGGAGCTAGATTCAGAGCGCATGAAAACCAGGTGATAAATTTCTAAGAGGTAGCCGTGTGTGTGTGTGTGTGTGTGTGTGTGTGTGTGTGTGTGTGTATGTTTTCACAAATCCTACTTGAAACACAATAGCTAATGGAGGATTACCCACAAAGTTTATTTTTTTCCTTTGCAAAGTTCTTGCCTTGCTTCCAAAAGCAGGAGATTTTAATCTCATAGAAGAACAAGAAGTACTCATTAGCATAGATTTGGAAGAATTGGATGTGAAAAGAACTCCATAGGGCAAAATCATGTCTGGTAACACCTTGTGTGTGACATATATGTGCTAGCACACGTTGTCCCTGGCAAACGCATAAGTATTTGGGAGCCGCTTAGGGAAGTTGAACACAACTCACATCTATCCCCCGCAGGATGGTAAGCAGAGCGTCTACAATGAGTCAGTACTTCAAAAGCTTTTTTTGAGTGAGATTTTGAATTTGAAGGTTAATATATTCCTTTCCTTCTGCCTTGAGTAAGAAGTGCGGATTTATGGTTGTTCCCTCATTTACCTTCAGTCTCTTAAAGATATTTTTTTAAGTTAAAAAAATTACTTGCCTCGGCATGAACATTTCATATAAAAGCATGACGACGGAAAGCCTTTTAATGAATGGAAAGCAATGAATTTTGGTAGCCCATGAATTTTTTTATATGAAATCAAGCAAAAAGCTTAAAATTGGGCTGCATTAGAAAATATCTAACTCATAATTCATGTTTATTTTGATGAAAAATTTTCATATGAAAAGACAAGAGAAAAATGATTTATCCAGATACCCAGCAAGAAACTTAAAAAGTATATATTAATATAGATCTACAAATATAAATGCCATATTGGTAGGGATTGGGATGTGAAATTACCAGTATTCAACTCTCATACTTCCCATCTACAAAATATGAAAACAAATGTTTTTACCCAATAATAAAAATTAAATCACACATTTAAAAAAAAAAACCCACCTTCAGGCTAAAATGTTAGTACTGCAAAACATGGTTCAGGAAGTTAGTCAGGCAGCCTTTCTTTTGACAGTTTTCCTTTTGTTTAAGGGAAGAAGTCTAGAAGGTTTTGTTGACTTGCAAATGTCAAGAATAAACATTGGCATTGGTACCTGTCATCAGAGTTTGGATAGGAGTTAGATATTCATGTTGGACCTGTGGAACAATAAAGAGGGGTACCCATTATGAAGGATGTCTGTGCCACCCCAGTGCTTTATAGACGTGCCCTCATCTGATCCTTCATAAACCCTCATAAGAAGAGGTGTGTAGTGCCTTTGTCCCCATTTGACAAAAGGAAGAACTGAGGCTCAGAGCGGATCACCCAGCTCCTAAGTAGTAGAGCCAGACTGTGAATGGTTGTCCTGTCTGTCTCACTGGGGAGCACTCTGAACCTTGATAGTAAGGTTATGGTCTCAAGAAGCCGCAGGCATCTGTCTGTCTTCCGGACTTCAGCAAGTCCAACAAACCAAAATGACCTAACCTCACATGTGGGAGCTTATGCATTTGTATACTTTTTAAAGAAATATGGGCAGAGCACATAATATGAGGAAAGCGCTGTTCGAGGTTTTGTTGGGAGGGTTCTAGAGAGGAGTAGGATCTGTGCCTATAACATGTGGACAACAGAGTTGGAGAGACACGCTTGTACCAGGGAAGGTACCTGGGTCCCAAGTTGGAACACTAGTGGTCAGATGAATAAAGGGTCCACTTTTCACATCCTGCTCCCATGGTGGTAGTCTATGTTTTGACTTTCCCCATAAATCTGAGAGTAGAAGAGCAGGACTGATGAAGAAATTTCTTTTAAATACTGTCCCCACCATGACAAGATATCTTTTGTTGCTGAACAGCACATATCTACTTAAAACCTCTATAAGTAGTGTTGAATTTGTTTTAACAAACCTGTGTAAAATACCATGTTCTCTAAACGCTCTGCTCCATGTGCCATGGATTCTCCTTCACTCTTCTTGGTGGTGCTTGCAATAATGAAGCTGCCCATTATTGATTGTTTAGTGGGTGTCATTTTCTCATCAACTCCTCACCACAACTTTCTGCGGGAGAGACAATCATGCCCCCTTATAGCTGAGGACATGGAGTCTCAGAAAGGTGAAACAATTTGCTCAAAGTCACACAGCTAATAAGATGCAGATTTTGGGTTCAAGCCTACACCTTAGCTTCCAAGCCCATGTATTTTTGTTTTCTGGGGGGGGTTTAAATTTTTTTTCAGCTACAGTTGACATTCAGTATTATTTTATATTAGTTTCAGATGTACAGCACAGTGGTTAGACATTTATATAATTTATGCAGTGATCTCCCCAAATAGTCTAATACCCACCTGGCACTATACAGAGTTGTTGCAACATTATTGACTATATTCCCTATGCCGTACTTTACAACCCCATGATGATTTTGTAACTACCAATTTGTATTTCTTAATCCTTTCACGTTTTTTACCCGCAACACCCTTCCCCTCTGGCAGGCATCACTTTATTCTCTGTATCTATGAGTCTGTTTCTGTTTTGTATGTTTGTTTGTTTTCTTCTTTAGATTCCACAGATAAGTGAGATCATATGATGTTTGTCTTTCTCAATCTGATTTATTTCACTTAGCATAATACCCTCTAGATCTGTCCATGTTGCCACAAACTACAATTTATTTTTTTTTTTTATGTCATAGCCCATGTTTTTCACTTCCATTTACTACTGAAAGTAATCCTTCCTTGGGTGTGATGTAATCCAGCATCTGTACACACCTCTTTGACAGGTTTTAGACAACTTTACCAAGAAACTATTCTCTGTATTGAGAAAGCCTTCATTTTTAGGTATCCATGTGCAGTTCAAACCAATATCAAAAATAAAGCAGCTCTTTGATTTAAAAATATCAAACAAGTTAATCATATTTTTTCATTAGTCACTTAAGTAATAAATGCTTTATTCTCATTTACCGTGTTTCCCCAAAAATAAGACCTAGCCAGACAATCAGTTCTAATGCATCTTTTGGAGCAAAAATTAATATAAGACCTGGTTTTATTTTACTATAATATAAGACTGGGTATAATATAATATAATATAATATAATTAATAGAATATAATATAATACCGGGTCTTATATTAATTTTTGCTCCAAAAGACACATTAGAGCTGATTGTCTGATTAGGTCTTATTTTCGGGGAAACACAGTATATCGCTACCTCTACTTTTCATTCTGGTAAAATGAACTCAGCTTAGATGTTTCTGTTAACTTTCTGTTCTATATATGTCAGAATTTTAAGGCCTGAAATGTGACAAGTCATTTTTCTGCTGCTCCTGTGTGGGGAGATTTGCAGAAAAAAAGGTTGATAATGCAACAGGCCTCAAAGCTGAGGTGGAGCTGAGAAATGTTGGAAGGAGAAATCTGTGTCCATGCCCTTCTTCAGAAAGGAAAATTAGGAGCCCAAAACAAACACTAGTTCTTACTCACAGATTCTTTGAGCCTGAAGACAAGCCCCTCCCCTTGATTTGTCAATCATGAAGTATGGACAAGAACTCAGAGGTACCTTAAAGCCAGGTCATGATGTTGCTGACCAGACCTGGAAGGAAGTGGACTGAGGAATGACAAAAGGTTCCACCCCTCCTAGAGATCCGGCAGTTTGGATGCCTGTAACCCCAGCTGTCCAAATGACGTGGAAGCAAGTGTGGTCGCTATGATAGGCAGCATTCACAATCAGCCTGCAGGCTCATCTCAAACCACTGGGTTCTGGAATTTTTGTCTTAGGCTGTGTGGGCTTCTTAGAGAAATGTTACGGAGAAGAGGCACCAGGGGTACCCAGGATGATTTTCACTGGTGACTCACCCCTCTTCTGATCCTGGCTCAGTTGGCATAATGGACGTGACTAGAAAGTATTCAGTACCACTTTCTTGAACTCCCTCACTTCCTCCATCGTATCCCAAAGAAACTCAGCTTCGTTTAGGACCAGTGTGAATCCTAATGCAATGATGCTAAAGGTGTATTGGGTGCTCTCCATGGGGAGTGTGTGGCAAGGCCATGGCTCCGTGGAGGTGAATTTCCACTTATGCGTCTCAGGCCACAGTGGCTGAGGCCACTGTCCCTTAGCGTCCATGGGCTGTAGGACACCAGCCAGGTGATGTGCTCTGACTTACGTGTGCATGTTGTGTTCATCCTACTCGCATGTCACACCCCTCTTCCTGTACCCCTCTGAAGTCCTGGTTTAGGAAGAAAGCCCCAGCTCTTGGAGCTGCTGCCCTTGACTGCCTGAAAGCACTGGAGAGCGGAGTTTACTGCCTCACCACCCACTGCAGTCAGTGGTAAAGACCGCGTTCCAGCGGGCTGCTTTCCTTCACGTTCTTCTCTGCCTTCTCTTTAGTAAGCAACAAACACAGTTCTCTTCACTGGACACATACTGTTCTCTTGCTCTCCTTCCTCACTGTGTTTCACGTTCCTACCTCACCTATCGTTATTCAGCTTTTTATTCTTATTCCTTCTCTTCCACCATCTTTAGCCTCATTTTTGGTATGTTCTGTCCAGTTCTTGCCCCCATGTCCCATTCACCAGCCAAGGAAGCAACTATGAAACAATCTAGACATTTTCACAGCATAAGAATGTGTGAGCTTTGCCAGATATGAACAGTTCCAATTTTGACTACATAAAACTAAAATAATTAAAGAATATGATTCTATCTATTTATACCTGGTTCCACAAGAGACAAGGTGAAGAATAATCACATCTGCCCCAAGTAAATGTTTGGCAGTTTGGGATTAGTACAGGAAAGCAGGTATATGCATACAGAGAGGTTGCATCTAAAAAGATTCATAAAAATGCAGTGGTGCATTTTTACTGTGTCGAATATGCTTTACACCCAACTTTGCAAAAACAGAGCCACCCACGCTCTGTTTCCTGAGTAAATAAAAGAGAATGCCAGCTACTTATTCTACTGCTTTACCTCAGGGAAAGAGTAGAGGTTACAAAAAAATTAGTTGGCTGATATAATTCATCAAGTTACTGCAAGTCTACACACACACACACACACACACACACACACACACAAATGCCTTATATGATGTATAGAACTACCATAAACACATTGAATATTTATGAAGGTGTTTAGATCATTTAAGAATTACCAACTTGTGCGATATCATATATACAATAGACTACTGTTCTTAAAATACCAGAAAAAATTATATTCCCCTGAAGGCAATCCTCAGAAGTCATTTTAAAAAGCGTTCTTGTTATTTACACAAAATTCAATTTCCTATATTGAAGCACTTGCATCCTTTGTCATGCATCTAACAAAATCCAGACTAGGCAGGTTTTTGTAGAAACATAAAGATGAGGTGATTTTTCTTCCCAAGGTATAATTTTGTACTGGTGTGTCAAAATAACTTTAGGTAGGGGCCGGCCCAGTGGTTCAGGCGGTTAGAGCTCCATGCTCCTAACTCCGAAGGCTGCCGGTTCAATTCCCACATGGGCCAGTGGGCTCTCAACCACAAGGTTGCCGGTTCAACTCCTAGAGTCCCACAAGGGATGGTGGGCTCCCCCCGCTGCAACTAAGATTGATCACGGCACCTTGAGCTGAGCTGCCTCCTGGATGGCTGAGTTGGTTGGAGCACAGGCTCTCAACCACAAGGTTGCCAGTTCTATTCCTTGACTCCCGCAGGGGATGGTGGGCAGCACCCCCTACAACTAAAATTGAACATGGCACCTTGAGCTGAGCTGCCGCTGAGCTCCCAGATGGCTTAGTTGGTTGGAGTGCGTCCTCTCAACCACAAGGTTACTGGTTTGACTCCTGCAAGGGATGGTGGGCTGTGCCCCCTGCAACTAGAAAACGGCAACTGGACCTGGAGCTGAGCTGCGCCATCCACAACTAAGACTGAAAGGACAACAACTTGACTTGGAAAAAAGGCCTGAAGTACACACTGTTCCCCAATAAAGTCCTGTTCCCCTTCCCCCAATAAAATCTTTAAAAAAAAAAAAATAGGTAAAATTTTAGGCACATGAAAAAGGAATATATGGAGTATGTAAAATATAGATATAAAATAGAAGAATATTTATTATTGTGTTTTTAGCTAGATCCCTCCTCTTGCACACAAAACCCATCAATTATTAGTTGATGTAGATTTTCCATGGCCCCTCAAGTGAATGAGCCATGGAAGCATTCTGCGAAATCACAGGAATATCTCTTGAGTCTAATTAATTTCTTGAAGTTTACTGGGAGATTATTGTTTCGATAAGAAAAAAAATTTTTTTTTAACCTGCTCCCAGTGTTGCTTGAAACAATCTGGAATTTTCGGATGAACAAGAATAAAGTTTGTATTTTAGAATTGAAGTAAAAAATAAAAACACAGAAATGGTGTGTTCCCACCTCCTCTCTCCCCCCACCCAAACTGCCACTCCCACCAGCTGACTCAGAACAGCTTGATTTCTGCCAGTGGTTTCCATTACAGCTGAGTCCTTCGGCCACCGCCTGCCTCCTGCAGTCTACAAGCAGTAGATGATACCTTAATCTGGGAGTGTGGCTGCTTTGTCACCTGTTTCAGCCAGGGAGTCTTCCCTGGATATATGCCTCCTTTTTCCTCCCGGAGCACTCTGCACCTATCACAACTCTTCCCACTATGCTGCACCCATAGTATTCAGTGTTTTCTGTCTAAAATGCAAGCTAGAAATTTAAAGGGCAGTTGAGAAGCTGGTTTCTCATTTTGGGTTTTCCTATGTAGCCTTCCTTAATCTCTAGGAAGTGGTTCTATTGCAGATGAGCTGTGAAATGAACTTCTGGGACTGCTGTTCCATGGCAAGGAATCCAGTGTCTACAAGCCTCAGTGGGCCCGGGCTTGGTCCTCACTCATCCTTTTCTCTTGGAGTGTCACCTCTACAAAACTGACAGGGCCAGGCTAGACCTGGTGTGAAGTTATCTTTGCCAAGTATTCTGTGTCATCAGATGTTAAAAATCACTGTGTCCTATTCTGTAATGCAGGGCACATCCTACCCCCAGTGGAATTGATATATTTTAAGTGATTTCTCAAAATGGGCCGTGAAAGCTGTCTGCCACATGGCCCGTGTTTGCACATCTCTATATAGTTACGATTGCGGAATTTGACAGTATAACTCTGAATCTGATTAATTAAGAATGTGTAAAAACAAAGTTCTTGCATTACAGCTCGTTCCTTATCTTTGTGTCTTTTACTGTGATGTTGTAGAACTTGGATCATATGGAAAACTAAAATATTATGACACAATGACTGAAGAAGGTAAGAATGATTTTAGAATTGTATGCATTGGCTTTTTTTCATTTATGGTGTCTGTTGCTTGCCCATTTTTTTTTAATCTGTTTTTTTTTTTTTCCTCTTTGCATGACTTCAGTGACATTGTGTGATTTGTTATTCTTTCTGTGTTTTCGTCTAGTTTTTGCCATCATGTTTATTTGGAATTGGAGACGTGCAATACCATGGGTAATCATGTTATTCCATACAAACGATCCAAACCATCCCAATTGTGTAACACACTCAGAGAAATGGTGTCAGAAATGTAAACACAAGCACACACCCACTGTGTCAGCACTGTTTTCTCCACATGTTCACAACAACATATAGAAACACATCCAACCAATACTAGTCTTATAATATGCCCTTAATTGCAGAGGTGGGGGAGGGTGGTGTATGTTCTGGCAATGTTCCGACTGATGCAAAGGAATGAGCAATCTGAAGTAACTTCTAGACCCCAAGCCAGCTAGAGACCTGTTTCTGCTGCAGAGGGCTGTAGGCTCATGTCCTCAGCTCCCACAATCCCTGTTAACTCGTCTGAGAGTGTTACTCTGAGAGGTCAGGGTCACCATTCCAGCCAGCAGAATTGTATATATTAGAGTTCACGCTCTGTGAGATTGGGCATATGATTTTAACCATTTCCCCTGAGTAAATGAAGTCTGGCAGAGATTTAGTTTGAAATGTATTGACTAATGAATTCCAGGCATTATCCCAGAGCAAAACCTTGCCCCAGTCAGAATCACTTTTGTGAAATAAGTTCACCCTGGAACAGAATTTGAAATTTTTGCATTCTTATAAAGGGAGTCGTCCGATTGCCCTAACCCCCATCTCACCCCCACACAATCCTCCACCTTTTGAATAATACGTAATATTTGTAAATGATGAAAACATTTGGGGTATTTCCATGACGTTTACACTGATATTGGAAAGAAATCAAACGGTACCCTAGAAGGTAAATCTGCTAGTTTTATCCTCCCACATGTGTTGCACATCGTGTTTTCAGCTCCTAGTATTTAGTATTTCTGAGTTGCCTTAGCCTGCCAAAGTTCTCCTAGCGGTTTTGCATGCAACAGGCAGCACATCTGACAGCCCTTGGTAAGAGGAAGCCCCTTCTCAACCCATGGCCACCCTGACTTGTGCACAACACCTGGGCCTTCTCTGCTGCTATCCCTGTGCTTTCAGTTAACCACTGTGGTGTCTCCTAAAGCAGCAGGCTCCAGGATTAGCATATCACACTTGGCCCTATTGTAGCCCGGGGGCCCTCCCGACAACTTGGGGAAAATGCAGTGAGAGCCCCAAGGGCAAAAAGCTACCTGTGGATATGTGTCCTACCACTGAGAGGCTAGAAAGAGTAACCCATACCTTAATGGGTGCCTCTGTCCCTGCTGTTTGTTTTTATTCCACATCTTCAAACCACTTGATTTTACTGGTGAAACCAAAGCTTGGGACTCACTGATGTTGTAATTTAATCGCTCCTCTTGTTATCTCCCTAGCCCTAGCCTCGGTTTCGTGACTCAGGTGGCAGATGGGTTTGTTAGCTTCTACCCAACCTGTCACACCCTTCACTTTCTTTATTCGTCCTGTCCTTTTTCTTCCACCCTTAGCTTCCCATTGACAAGGCAGCTTCTGCCTCCCTGTGGCCTCAGTTGCCCCATTTCTCCCTTACCCTGTTTCTTTCTTTCTTCTTTTCGCATCCATTTGAGCAAGTGTTGCCATCCAAGTGCTCCCTTTCTCTTCCTCCCTACACTAGACAATTCAAAGTCACATGAAGATGTAAAAATGCTACTTCCAATTTGATCATTATACTTGATAATGGCGGGCTTTCTAGGCAGCAAAACAAAGTCAAAAGAATACCTGCAATAAGAACCATGGCTGGCCCTTAGCAAGACTGTGAAATTGTGTTTGGGGGCCCTCCCTGGTGACCTTAAACATTTATTTTCCTTCCCTTGACTTTCCTAACCCTTCATGTATATCCCTTTGTGCTCTATTCTTAGCTAACATCCATCCCCATGACAGTGATAACTAATAGTAACTAAGGCAGCATTTTTAAAGTGTGTTCTATGAAATCCTAGTTTCATATGATGTCACTAGGAATTTTGTAACCACCCAGAAAAAAAAGAAAGCGAGATTGAGTTCATAGTTAAATAAGCGGGAGAGCTTCTAAGTTATGTTAAATAGGTTTCTTTACCATGTGATGTGCTGGAGCTTTCCATATGCTGCTGTGTGCTGCGGCATATAGTAAATTGTAAAGAGGGATGGACTTTGCAATATTTCCCCGACTTCTTTGATCAGAGAACCCATTCTTCCAGGGAGCCTCTTGTGGAACTGTTTTGTAAATGCTGATTAAGGTGTTATCTTTCACCTGGAATAGGAACCTCTGAAAGATTAACCTTCTAAACATATAGCAATCCCTCTCAGATACTCATAGAAAGGATATTTTGGAACAGGAGGTCTCCATCTGTCGACGTCAAATCACACCCTGACAGCTACCTCCACGACAAGCCAGGCCTGGTTTAAACCTAATTCTGGGCTTCCAACTAAAAGACTCAAAACCAGCTCAGTAATCTCAGACCTGGCAGCAGCCACGTGTGACTTCTTTAGACTCTCAAGTGCCTCTCCCTCCCATTGAAAATAGTAATAATAACTGTGATCTATGTCACTTCCATTTGTACAGTTTAAGGAAGTATAATGAGATGAAGATATTTGGGGCAATAGTGGACTAGCTAGCCTTAAGGAAGTACTCCCCTCCATTTAAGCTTTTTTTTCACATTTTTAGATATGTGTGACTAGGCCTTGAGCCGAGCTTTATTGTAATTGTCACTAGTCATTATTTGTAACTATTTACAGGGAATTCTCTGAAGGTCATGTGATGTCAGCCACCTGCCACAAGGCCTATTCCCCCCCGCCCCCAAAGTGGAAAAATGGAAAGATTCATTATATATGCCACCCTCATCCTAAGAGAAATTAATGATTTCCTAAATATATAAAATTGTCCTGCACAAATTCAGCTCATTATTTTAGCACCTACTATATGTGACTTCCTCTGCTAGGCACTTTGGGGGAACACTAGGCTAAAAGGTGGGCAATGTCCCCCCCCCCATGGAACTTATAGATCAGAGGGAAATAAAACACAGCAGTCACTGAGCCACCAGGAAGAAAGTGGCAAAAGTATCCAGAAAAAGATGACAGACTATAGGAGGAGGAAAGGTTACCTTCAACCAGGGGAAGATTTTCTGGAGAAAGTGATGTTTGAACTGGGCCCCAACGTAAATATGATAGTAAATATGAGGTTGAGGAAGAAGAAGTGGTAAGTTCCAACCTACCAGGCTGCGAGAGGGACGAAAAGCCTTTACTGGGTATCCCCCCCCCCCCCCGCCAAGTGCAATGCTATGGGCTTCGTATTTTTTATATCATTTAATCCTTACAATGATCCCACAAGGTAGCTTTTATTGAAGATGAGAAAACCGAAGCTCAAATAAGTATTTTATTAAGATGAGGAAACTAAGACTCAGAGAAGCAAAGTAGTTTGCTCTGGGACACATGGGTAGTAAGTTGGGATGTAGGACCTAAGCTCAGGACTGTGGCACAGCCAGGGCCTGCCCTCTGGGCTCCACTGAGGTTTGCCGTAAAGGTGGCATAAAGAACTGGACCATTCAAATTGGCTACGGTATAGGGAGTGGGAAGAAAGGCTTGATGGAGACCAGATCATGGGAAAGGTTTGAACCACAGAGTTTGAACCACAGACTAGAGTAAGGGCATCACAGAGTAAACAATGAGCTACTGAATAAAACACAAACCCCTACTTGAACACTGTCCCGTAAAAAGTTTATTGTAATAAAACAATATACTTACTCTTGAACACTGAACAAAATCATGACATTTTTACAAAATTTGTTCATGCCCTTCGAGCCCTTTCCCTCCCTCCCTCGTGTCCAGGTGCCCTAGAACCTAAACTGGAGCAGCTCCCTGGCCACACCCAACCTCCTATCCCACCCCAAGCCAATCAGAATTTGATCCACTCATTCATTCATTCCCTAAAAAGTTAGTGCTGACGGTAATCGACAACACTCAGTATGTAGCAGGCACTAGACTGGGTGCAGGGAGACGAAAGACAGTCGTTCTCCTAAAGAACTCACACTCGAGTAGGGGACCTAGGCAGGGATGAGCAGTGGGATGGGCAGACCTGAGGGCTGGGGGGTTCCAATGGAAGGCATCTTGGAGGTGCCTTGGGAAATGAGGGCAGGCTTCCCAGAACAGATGATGGCTCCACTGCCTCATTCTTGCTTCCCAAAGGACAACTATCCTACCGGCCATCTGACACTAATGTGTTCACTTAGCAGTTATTGAGCACCTGCTCTCTATGGGACTAGATTTTACTAGATTTGATAGATTACTGGGCTTCACTCCTCCCAAGGACTGTATGTCCTTTCCAGAGATGCAAACGAATTACTCTAGAAGTAGTCTTCTGTGGCCTCAGCTCCCCCCGCATGGCAGTCCTCTCTTTCTCTCCTCATGGGGTGATACTGCCTATTCTTGGAAGAGCAATCTCCAACTTTACTTAAAGTTAATAACCCATAGTTTATGTCTCATCTGCAGAAACAGAATTTCATACCATTTTGTCAGTCTGGAAAATTCTCAATAAATAGAACTTGGCTTCCTTACCAAAATTACTCTAAAAGAAAATGTAGAAGACTAGTTCAAAAGAAAACAAACTTAAGTGATAGAATAGATGAGTTAAAAGGAGAAGAGGCCTTTTCACCCGTGGCATTACACAGAACTACTAATTTTTGCTATTTGGAGATCAATATTCATAGAAACACACAGGTAGGTAGGTAGACAGAAATCCTCACTAATATCTTGCTAAAAAGTGATGTATAGGGAAGGCTGCCTACAATGCATTTTCCTAAACGCATTGATACTTAGAAGCCATTCCAGAAAAATAATTTCTCCGCTACTTAAAAAGTCAATTTTTGTTCATTTGTATAAGAAAAAACATATATAAAAAAGTTGTTGTGATACGAAGAGCAAAAATTATAATGATCTTTTCCTTAATGATATTAAGGTTACTGTTTCATGGCAACCAACGGCCCCTTCACCAAGCTGAGAAAATAATAATGTCTTACATGAATGAATCATGGGGTCCTAAATTAGGCGTGTGGCTGAGTTGTGAAAAACCCCATTATCTCGAAACAAAGGCACCTTCGGGCCACATAGTCAAGCAAGTCTGATGTTCTTAATTGCAATAAAGTCATCCAGTACTGTTTCAAAGAGAAATTGAATTTTGGAATACCAGTTGACAGTGTTTTTCATTGCCCAAGATGTATGCTCTGAAAATGTAGTCCTAAAACAAATCCTTGGCATTATCTGTGGCCTTCACATTATGTTTTAATCCTTTCTTGAATGGATGAGACTATGTTCTATACACTGATATGTCAGGCAGGATAGATTCAGCTGTATATAGTAGAAAATCCAGATTAACAGTGGCTTAAGTCAGGTAGACATTTATTTCTCTCTCAAGTAAAAGAGGTCCAGAGGTAGGCTGTACATGGCAGGTATGGAGACTCCACAATAACCCAAGACCCAGGCTCCTTCCATCCTTCTGCTCTGCCATCCTAGTATATGACTTTCAACCTCAAAGGCACCTCATGGTCCAACAGGCAGCTGCTAGAGCTCCAGCCATCACATGCGTATTCCTGGAGGCAGGAAGAGCCAAGGTGATTTTCCTCCAGTTGTTTTGTCTTCTTTTTAAGGAAACTTCCTTTTAGATCCTCCCAGTAAAACTACCCAAAACTCAGTCACATGGCTATACCTAGTTTCAAGGAAGCTTTGCAATGTGGTTTTTTAAACTGGATGGTTTTCTGTCCCTGAATAATTTAGCCATTGTGTCATTAGGAAATGAAAAGGGAATAGATATTAGATAGGCAGCATGCGATGTCTCCACAAAAGAGAAATACCACTTTTGTATAACTGTATGCTGATAGGGAGAACAGAGAACAGAGCAAAATATGTGAGGGATGTTGAAAGTTCGTGTTAAGTTTGAGGTATCCATGAGATAGCCAAATGAAGATAAGCAAAACACAGTGGATATAGAATCTGAAGCTTGGGAGAGAGGTCAGGGCTATGGATAGAAATTTGGGAGTCATACAACATAGGTGTTATTTAAAGCTACAGGACTGGATAAGAATACCTAGCTAATAAATAGAGAAGAAGAGGCCAAAGATTGACACTAGGGGCTCCAAAGTTTAGAGTCTGGGAAGAAGGGGGCATCCCAGCAATGGAAAGTGGGGTGAGCAGAGAACCAGGAGAGAGTGGCATCCCGGAAGCCAAGAGAAGAACTGTTCCACAGGAAAGCAGTGAGAAGGTGATAGCATCGATGAATTGACCGAAGAGATCAAAGAATTGTTGTAAGGAGATAAAGAGTGATAGACAGAAAGTGCGATGCGTCAAATCAGGACTTAGGGAGGGGTGCGGTTATTGCTAATGAAGAGGAGATCTCGGGTCTGAAGGCAGGAGAGGGTGGATACGGGAAGCTGGAGGAAAAGGTAGCTGGAAGTGAGTAGGTTAGGATGGTGAGGAGCCAAGTGTCTCAGGACTCACCCATGTGTAGTTACCAAGGGTGGTGACAGGAGTAATGGTGGAAAGGAAAATAGTGACCTAGGTGCTCATATCTTCAGGAATGCGCGAAGGGTGGCGAGGAAGTCAGTTAACGTAGAAATGGTAGAGGTTATTGGCTGTGCTTCAAAGGAGGGAGGGGAAATGTCCATATGTAGTGAGGAAGGGGGGATAGAATGTGGGGCGTTTGGAGAGACAGGAAGCTGTCACTTTGAAGGGCCACAGGAGAAAATGGGCCTTAAGGAAATAGCCAAGTTTCAGTTGGAGCAAAAAGGCCAAGGGGATACTCAGAGAAGAGGTTAAGGACATAGGGACCGATTTACTGATGGCAGGGGTGGAGACTGAGTCAGGTCAGGGACTTTCAGATCCACGTGGAAATGAGGGTCTGGGTGGTGATGGATGGCCCAGAGGCGCTGCTGTAAGTGGACAAGGATAAAGCATGGAATGGGAACAACCTAATAGTGCTTTAGTGGTTCTTACTTGGGATTGGCCCCATAGACAGTTTGCAGTGATAAAGTAGGGTTCTGTCTTTCCAGGAGAGAGGAACTCTGGGGAGCCCCCATAAGTCCAGCTGGGGGTGGAAAAGATAAGGAAGGAAATCAGCTTTCCTCAGTTCAGGGAGAGAGAGTTCAGCCCAGCAAAGGGAGACCATTGCTACAGGCTCTTCCTGAGAATGGACTGAGTCCTCCCTGTCTGGAGAAGCCAAGGAAGCTTCCACCAGAAGTGTGTTCAGATAATGGACATCTCGATGCCCCTTCTAGTCCCATGTCCAAGAGTCTGTCCTGGAGCCTTTTACTAAATGTCATGGCAGACCTAGGTTGGCAGTCTACTTTTAAGATTAAACCTTCTGACAACTTGATCTTGCATTTGGGTTAAGCTGCCACCAAAATTGTGGTAGGTAGGTTCCTGGTCTACAGCTTCTGAAATAAAAGGGCTGTCTATTATTTGATCCAGTTCATAAATAAACTCTTTACTGACATCGTTATGCATTAGTAAGTAGTCCATTAGGTAGTTCCTGTGAAACAGACCTTTGAATAAAAAGAAAGCCATGTTCCCTTTTAGGTAAAAATCCAAACTCTTTGCACACTACAAATTTGAAATTGCAAATGAACTGTTCATTTTTATTTTAAAAATATGACATGCAGACAGAGATTCAAAGCAAACACTACATAAGGAAAGACGATACACGAGTCTTCCTTTTACCCCAGATTCCATTAATTCCTTAGAGTTAACCACTTTTATCAGTTTAATCTAACATAGTCTCTTTTTTCTATACAATATTCTATACCTGGATTTTGTTTATTCATATATCTTGAAGATATCTCCATATGGGCACTGCTAGATTTCCCTCATTCCTTTTAGCAGCTGTATAGTATTCCACTGCCTGGCTCTTCCATGGTGGATTCAATAGTCCCCTGTGGATGAACGTTTAGGATATTTCCTTTTTTGTTCATCTAGTTAATATAACAATGCTAAATGAGCATCTTCTTTACCTGTATAGTAAACTCCACTGAGTAGGCTATATGTATATATCAATACAGTAAATTCCTAGAAATAGAAATATGAGATCAAAAGATACACCCATTTCAAATTTTGAAAGATATTATTGAATTGCCCTCCAAAGGTATTGTACCATTTACACTCCCACGGCGAATGAAAGAGCCTCAAGCAAATTTAAATAAGTCCTTTGAACAGAGTCAAACCGACTTCACTATAAAGCAGGTAAACCTTTGTAATGTAACTACCTTCTAATTCATTTGTTTTAGAAACTTGAGTTTTTACCCAAGTTGAGTTCAAGACCGGGTGCGGTTAGAATGGAAGGTTTTATCCTCTCTACATTAAATGATAAGACTGTACCTCCTACACAGAATACCCAGTTTCTACCGCAGTATGTGCCCTGCTTCCCTCAAGACCACTGGCATCCCTGCAGGAAGTCTGAGAAGGGCACTGCACATTAACTTTCTGCCTTCCCGTTACCAACGCAAGGGCCCTGGCATGCACAGACACCATTTCCAACACCATGCTCTGTCTCATTCATTCCAGGTTTATGCTTTAACTCATTCAGTCCAACTTTCCATAACCAGAGGATGTTTCTGGGCTCTTGGGAACAAATGCTCTTTGTAAGGCTGGGCCTTATCAAAAAAACACACGTATTTACCTCACCAGTTATTAATCACATTCCTTTTTTAGAGATGTATTCTCAAAACTGTCTCCCTGGGGCTGGATCTTAGGAAGACAGCAGCCTAGTGAATGTGCACAACCAGACTCAGCCATGAGTAACCAGCTCAGCTCTGTCGGAAAGACCAAACCAGCTGTGTGGGTAAATCCACGGTCTTCCTGAAAACCAGGACCAAGGAAGTCTTCTAATTAGAATACATCCAGTTTTTCAATTCCATTGCATCTTATTTTCGTGATCTAAACTGTCAGCAGTAAAAGCAGAAAGATTAGACCTGGCAAGTAAAGGCAGGTGTTGCCACATTGTACATGTAGAAGGTGTTAAGTGGCAGCGCAAGGCAAAATGTGGACGCTTCTGTTTGTCTATTTCTGGCATCTCTAGAGCTGAAAATGTTAAGTTGCCTTCATCAGTCATATTTGAATACTGTTATTATAAATTAATAATACAATTTTCCAACCCCATGAAGTTTTCTCTTTTAAAAAAGGGAGGGGAGGGAATCTTTTACCAGGAGGCTGGCATGTTCAATTAAGCATGGTAAGTTTCTATTTTGATTAAATCTGAAATGAACTGAATCATCTCATTTCAGTCATGGGCCACTAAGCCTCAGTCCCATTTAGTTACTAACTCTCAGCATGTGTTGGCACTTCTGTTGCAAACCCCCGTTTTAAGTGAGATTTACAGGTGTAAGTTTGCAATGCAAAGTTGAGGATTCAAAAAAAAAAAAAAAAAAGGAAAGAGAAACTCAAATTAACTGACAATTTGCAGACACATGAAATCCAGGTGACAGGATATGATGTATGTACATGAAATAGTGGCTGCTACTGAATAAATGTGAGCCAAATCTAAAGTCTCACTTTTTATCATGATAAACAATTGGGTAATATGTACACTCCTCATAAAAAAACTATTTTGTTCTGTTTCTTATATATGTCAGAGTAACCATTCAACACATATTTATTGAACATCTACTATCTGCCAGGTGCCATGAACAAATCAAAACTCTGCCCAAATGAATAGATTTATGTCACAACCCATTTGCAGAGAGATATACCCAACATATGGGCTTTGATAAACTGACTCTGAAGAGATCTTTTCCACCCATTAGGTGGTAATAGGGCTAGATATTAGCAAGTCTTGGGATCTGAGTCCTGCCTTAGTAAAGTGACTATTCGTGTCTCTCTTAGATATCCACAGGGTGCAAGGGATGGGAACAAGAGGAAGACGTTCATTCAGACCTTTTATCTGGCAGCCCCTACCTGGCTCAGACCTCCAAAGCTGAAATCAGACAGATCCCTTTGAGAATTCCTGCGTGTGAGCCCTTTGTATCTGTGTATATGAGATAGAATTCTTCAGAAAATTAAGTTCCTAAAATAATAAAACGAGTGACCTAAAGGGATAAAGAACATTAGCTCTCAAGCAGTGTCAGCCTCAGCTAAAGTCAGTAAATTGTCCCTTTTGCTGAAGCAGCATATGCTCCCTTCTGATACCTGCTGCAAATATTTTGGTTAGTAAAATTCCAATTTTGCTTGACCTTGATTGGATTATCTTTTTAAAATACTAATAATAAAGTCTTGAAATAGACAAACATTACCTGTAAACACTATTAGACTTTGGAAACTTAATCACGCATTAACCAGGAGTCTAGTGATTTCCCTGGGGTGTGCTCTGGCCTTTCCTTCTCTCTCTCTTCACAAAAGGAAAGTAAATTCCGAATAGATTTTCATACAGCAAGCACTCCAAGTCCCTCACTCACACACTTCACACACATACATACATACACACACACTTCTTTGTTGTTTGTGTTAACGTTGTTATGTGTGTAACACTCACTGAGAACCAGCCTAACAAGGAAGCACTGAGGGGAATGGATGGATGAAACACAGCATCCCTGCCCATGAGGGGCACACAGGCTAGTTGGGGAGAGGGTCAGTAAAACGCCTCTGAGGCTCTATGATAACTGTTCTGATAGGATAGAGATCAGGGCGCTATGATAGAGAAAAGTGCCAGGGTGCCTTGCCGCCCAGGAAAAGAGCTGAGGGAAAGCTTCCTAAAAGATAAGATGCCTATATTGATGCACTTATGTAGATTAAATAATAAAACTGATATCTACTCATGTAAAAAAAGAAGAAAAAAAAAGGAAAATAAACGATAAGATAAGATGCCTAAAGATGCATAAAGAGGAGGAAGACAAGCAAATAAGAATGTGGGACATTCCAAGTCATGAGGAGGGTATATTGGAGGTGTGCCAACAATGCAATTGAAAAACTGGGAGACCAACAAGAGGCTGTAACCAACATCCAGGCTGGAAAAGTCGGATCTAAAGTGCTCAAAGGTAGAGTCAGAAGGGACTTGGCAACTAATTGGATGAGGGGCAGAGGGCAGTCTATAAGGTGGCTGGAAAATACTGGGAGCGTGGGAATCACCAAAAGAAAATACGAGCAGAAGAGCAGATTCTTAGGGAGGAGGATGATGGGTGGGTTTGAGGTACGTTGAATTGAACTGTCAGAGGGACTTCAAGTGTAGATGTTCAGAAGTCCATTGGATAAGAGGATTGGGGCCACACAGCTGAATTTGGGGATCGTCGACCTACAGGTAGTGTCCTTCCAGAAAACATGAGGAGTGAGGAAGAGAGAGCAAGGAGGGAGTGCTGAGGAATAGTGACATTCCGGGCACCTTCTCTGGAGTCCTTGAAAATCAAAGAGGATTTCGAGGAGAGTGGTGAGGAATATTAAATGCCACTGACGGCCGGCAACCAACGGCCTCAGCCGAGGGTTGTTCAAGGCTCATCATACAAGCCTGGGCCAGGGAGCTATGTCCTAAACAACTAGACTGAGAAACAATGGCTTCAACCGGAGTGGGGTTGGGGACGCGGAGAAGGGGGGGAAATGCCACTGGGAGATCCAGTCACATGGAGGTGAAAAGTGGCCGAGGGTGATGCTGACAAATGCCAGGAGCAGAGGTGCCGTAGGACGCGAGGCACTAGCCTGGGCGGATCTTTCCAGAGGCTCGGCTGTGAAGCCAAGGCGAGAGAGGGTGGCACCCGCAGGAAAGCTGCAGTCAAAAGTAAGTTTCCCAAATTGAGAGAGACTTGACCGTGATTGTATGCTGCAGGGGAAGGGAAGGACTGAAGATTGAAGATGACGGATTAGGCAAAGTCCCGGGAGAGGAAAGACATTGGAAGGAGGAACAAAAATATTTCTTTTTAAGATACCAACTTTTGAAAAGCATTGGAAATCTTCCAAAATATTTATGAAAGCACTTTGATATTTCCAATGAGCAAGGTGACTCTAATAGGGGAGATGATAGAACTAATTCACATGGCAACAGGTCCGTTGTTTATGGGTGATTCCAAAGGTTATTCTTACGGAAAATTACTTTAAAAGCCTTAATAAGGAAATCTGGCTGCTTCATTCAGTCATATGATGTGTTTGGCCACCACTTGAGATACAGTTATGTATATATTCTCATTAATTACAGAAACTAGTCCTTTGATTATGTCTATAAATATAACAACAATTAAATTATGTTAATCATTTTTATGTGGCTCATTCACAAAACATTTATTATTGACAGTTTACAAAATACTTCATTACAATACTAGTTTAATTTCCAGTAATATCATTGTAGGCTTATAATAGAGGGTTTTACATGGTGCTTCACAAAAATTAGAAAAAATAATTTAGAGGCTGTACTTCAAAAATAGATTTAAGCATAAACAAACTCTATGTTCTTGGAGTTTTTGGTTTAAGAGGAAATTATTATTTTTAATGTTTTGCTTTTCAGAATGAAAGTCAGGCCAGATTCTATTAAGTGACTAAGCTGCCCTATGAGGACAGTTTGTAGAATGGAAGATAAGTGTATTCCTTCAAGCTGATAGGTAGTGTCTTGATTCGTGGAACTTTTACTATTCTCTGAGTTTCCATATCCTCTGAGAAGGCTCCACCATCAGAGCATGAATCTTAAGTCCTTGTTTCTTATCAGGCTCTAGGCTATGAACTCTACAAGGGCACTCCCCCACCCCCACCCCCACCCCACACACACAGACACACCCATCTATCTTATTCACCAAACACTACCTGTACTAGCACAGGTTTGGTTAATATTTGCACAGTGGAAGATTGTGACTTGTACTAACTTGAAAGGAAAGCTAAGACGTCCCAGGAAACTTGATATAGGGAGAGCTTCACTGCAATTCAGTGAGTGCATATGATGTGCCAGGCATTATTCTAAGAGACTTGAGCAAATCAAAGATGGCGGAGAGAAGGTCCCTTCTCCAGTGAAGCCTGCCCTCTGGTGGGTAAATCAGACATGTGAGCAGCAAACTGACAGGCATACAATTGATGTGCCATGAGAATGAGGGATGTCCACTTAGGAAGGAGGGGCGTGGCTATCGGTAGACTGAGCTTCTGGTTGGGCCTTCAGTTGGGCCTTGACAGATGAGGAGCATCTTAATAAAGGAGGCACCAAAGCCCAGCTTTCCCTGCTCTGCTCTCTGCTGTGCTCTCCATACTTCCTCTTCTATCAGCGGCTCCTTGCAGCACTCACCTCGTCAGCCCTGGCAATGTGCAGAAGGGGGACAACCAAAGTCCCCCTCTGTCTTCCACTTGTGAAGTGTGAGCAACTAGTCTACCCCATGTTCTCTTATTTACCTCCAGAAAGTTCCTGGGGTCGTGTGGATTCAGCCCCACTGGGTCCCTGGGCTTGAGTAGACCTAAAAGGATTTACTTTGGTTCATTAGCCAACAAGAAGCATGTGAAAGAGTTATAACTTCATATTTGCCTGGAAGCCACAAACACAAGGATTTATTGAACCTACTGGGTGCTGGGGATACAGCCATGCATAAAACCATTGGAAATCCTTACCCTCATGGAGCTTGGCTACTGATGGAAAGCAGCAAATACTCCAAAACAATAATGATATAGTATATTACATGGTGATAACTGCTTTAGAGAAAATAAACTAGGGATAGGAAATGCTGAGAGAGAAGCTGCAAATTTAAATAGGCAGCTCAGAGAAGCCTCAAAGAGAAGGTGACATTTGAACAAATACTTGAAGGAGCTGAGACAGTGAGCCCAGTGGATCTCTGGAGGAAGAACATTCCAGGGAGAGAGCCCAGCAAATGCCATGGCCCAAAGAGGGGATAGTGCAGTGTTTTCCGGAAACAGCAACGAGGCCAGAGTGGCTAGAGCAGGCTGAGCAGGGAGAGGGGAAGAGGATGAGATGGGGGAGCCTACATGAGCCTCATTGGATAGAATCTTCCAGGTCATTGTAGAGACTTGGGCTTTCTCTTTGACCTGGGGAGCACTGCAGGATTTTGCACAGAGAAATGCGTGGTACGATCTGACTGATCACTAAGGATGCCAGGAGAGACCAGTGTGGGGGATGGAGAGGTAAAAGGGGAGACTCGTTAGGACACCAGCAGAAATATTCCTGCCAGACCTGATGCTGGTTGGGCAGTGGGCAGTGGGCAGGTTCTAAAATATTTTGAAAGCAGAGACAGCAGATTTGCTAATGGATAGCATGTTCAGTGTGAGAGAAAATGAGGAGCCCAAGATGACCCCAGGGTCAGCATTTGCTTACTGTTGCATTGTCTGACAGGAGTCCGTGCTTCCAGAAAAAAAGGCAGGGAATAAACAGAAGAAAAGTTCAGGGGCACTTTGGCTGTTTAAGCTACCTGCCAAGCCATAAACTACAAAGACAGAGACAGGAACGGCAGAACTGAAAACACAAAAAAATAGCTTTAAGAACAAACACTATTTTCAAGTTTTCCCTTCTGTTTCATTTTTAATTCTCCTAAACCAAGGTCTGTTCACCAAGGTGTGTGTGGGCGTGCCCTTTGCATCTAGTATCTCTTCATCCTGTCTCTTGTAATGCTAATTCTCAGACTGTGCCATGACCCTCAGCACCTAATCTGAACGCCAACCCAAAGGCTTCCTTTGTACCACTGCCTATTACAGGCTGGGTGGGGAAAGATGTGAAGGAATTCCCAGGGGCCGTTTTCATTAATTAACAGCAGAACAGAAGCAAAATTCATTTCCTTTGAGGGAACAGACCCCTTCAAAGGTTATTTTGCTGCGGCAGCTTGGGGTTTCTGTTTCACGTCAGAGTGATTGAGTCAAGGGTTTTGATTCCTGGTTGTTTTTCAAAATTCGTTCTTAGTCGTGTTCACAAAGCCCTTAAGCTTTGACCTTTTCATCCCACACTTTCCTACCACCCCTTCCACACACACTCCCCTGGGGTCACTCAGCTGCTATTCTTTTCCAAATTTCAGACCAAAACTAAACTATATTAAATTTGCGCACCAGGTTTTGACACAGGTGCCTCACAATTTGAGCAGTTTGCTATTTTGAGATTTTAAGTAGACAAATGTCTGTTGCTAGATGAAAATACAACACTTTAAAGGTTTACACTGCAACAGAGTATACTTTTTAAGGTTGCCTTAGAACATGTTTAAAAAAATCACTCCTTCGCTCACTTTGAAAAGTACTCAAAAATGCTTTGATTCTTTATCCCCAGCTGCTTCTTCCATCTCTACTTGTGTGTCAACCTTCATGCCGAGATGGAATCCGTGCCTGTCACAGTTGATTGAGGCAAATCCCTTTACCGCCTACGTCTCCTGCTAAGCATCAATTCTATTTTGAATATCAACCTTTCTATTTTCAGTAATTTATGGGAAGAGTGTCCTGTCATTTACTTCCACAATAGTAACAACCCTTTTCCTGAGTAATGATTTCTGAACATTTACTGTATGTCAGAGGTCCTCTAAACGCTTGATGCGTAGTAACGCATTGAGCCTTCCAACAACTGTATGAGATGGCATTGTGACAATCCCCCTTTTAAAATTCAGAGCCTGTGACACAGAGGAGTTCCAACTCAGGAAGTTAAAAATCAGGAAGCTCTTCTGAGCCGATCCAAATCCACTGTGCAGCGGCAGTAGGACCTGGCCTGTGTCTGACCTCACAGGGATGGGAAAAAGCTGATCGCCATCTTTCCTTTTGGAGATGGCAGCAGTATGAATGTTTAAAACACAGAAAGCCACCTCCATTACCTTGACTTTCTCAATTTAGGGACGATCTCAAGTAATCCTTTTCCTGATCAGTTTTGGAATGGACTTTTAGGAATGGACTTTGGAGGACTCGCTGAAACCTGAGACGCAATCCAGCAAGGCCCCCTGGGATGCTTAAACTGTTGGGTCAAAATGTGACTAATTCCCCAATCCTGTGTGTATGGACTGAGAAACAGGAAGATGTCAATGGTTCTCCTAAAGCAACCTGGGGCCATGTCACCCTTGCCGCTGAGCTTTTTGTTAGGTTTTTCTTTTTTTCTCTCTCATATTTACAGACTTCTTCCCGTGCCAGGAGTTGCAATAAGCCTCTTACACACACTTTCTCATTTGAGCCTTGTATTTGACTCATAAGTCAGTGCCATTGGAATGCCTATTTTCCAGGAAAACTGAAACGCAGAAATATTCAGGAACTCACCCAGCAGAGCACATGAGAGAGGCAGGGCTTAAACCCAGGTCTACCTGCCTCTAAGTCACATCCATTTAACCACACTGCTGTGCTGTCCCCCACATGTACCCCTGCTTGGTGTTCTGCCCAGCCTGTGGCTTCAGGCTCAGCAGGTCCCACAGGTGCCATGCCTTCCTTCCCCAAGGGTCACTTTGAGAATCCCAGATTCTGTGATGGCTTCTTCCCCAGATACCTCATGCTCATTCCTGTCCTACTAGCCTCTTCCTCACAGCTTTTCTCAAAAGGTGCCCTCTGGCGATCCCAGGGGTGTCCAGTTGGGCTGGAATGAGCATGCCTTGCTTTGTCAGGCTCTGTGCCACCTCAGGAGGGCATCTGTGTGCTGAATTCTGAAGGTGAGCCTTCATCTGCTTTTCTAGAAAGTAAGCTTTAAGGAAAAATCCTTTCAGCCGTTGTCAGCACTCAGCGTGAAGAGTGATTCAGGTCTTGCTAACTGACAAAAGTTGAGTTAAAGAAGTTGAAGAAGTGGGTGGAGAAGATCGCTCCCCAGCCAGCCTCTGCAGCTTTGCCTGGTGGCAGGCCCCTAGGGCTAACCCCAAGAGAGAACAAACAAGGCTGATCCCTCCCACCTTTCATAGCATAGAAAATTCTTGGTGCTGCTGCAGTGGGAAAGGTGACACTGCAAGAAAACCCCCGCTGACCTGTTACAATGTTTTAGAACCTACGAAATTCTAAATCTGGAATCATTTCCTACCCTACTCCTCCAGCTTTCCTTTAGAGAATTTGGGGAAACCACCCATCACTGTGGGTGGTTTTCTGACAGAAGGAGTGGTTGCACCCTTCCGTGCTTTTGGGTCCCTTTTGTAATCATTTCTCTCAGGTATACATCTAAGCACGGAAAAGGTTCTTGTTACCACAAGCACTATGCAGTTAGCTGGTTTCTATCAAATATTTTCTCTGCCATGATTCATGATTTGGGGGCATTACTTGGATTGGGTTATTTCAGGGTTTATTTCCTCTTCTGAATTCTTTCTTGCTTTATTATTGTTTTATATGTAGTTTTAAAATAGCAATTATTGATCATCTGTGTTTCCTAGAGCTGCTGAGTGTTCTAAGTTCAAAACAATGACCCCGAGACCACAGAACGGTTTTATTAGCAGAAGCATCATTTCCAATAAAGTTTCAGAACCTCCTTTTTCATCTCTGGGCTTTTCAGTAGATGATTTGAAGACTTCTTAGAGTTGTTTTCTACAAGAAATACTCCTCTTTAGGCTTAAGGCTACAGAGACCTGAAAATCACGCTTCATTATCTGTGTGTCTAGTCCCTAAATAAGACTAGGTTTGACAGCCAGGAAAGTCTCTTCCATCCATGCTTCCTGGGCAACCTCCAGACCATCACAGCCCCCTGCCTACCTCCTCCTTCCTTAAATTCCATCTTTTTCTCTCCTTTTTCTTTCCTTTCTTGTTCCCTGCTATCTCCTCCTATCCTAGTCCCCACACGTTCTTTCCTTTCCCTTTTTCTTCCCAGAGTTTCCCTTAAAGATCAAATAGAAACAGCTAAATTCAGAATACTTTCCAGCACGGTGAACCTAATGTTGTCCTTCACAATCGTTAAAGGGTGGACATCATGCCCGTCGCCTCATCCTTCTTTCTCATTCCTCGTGAAGCCCAAGCCACATACGGACCTGCTCTTCTTCATTTAGTGTCCTTCCTGCTTCCTGTGAGAGTGTGGTGCACATTCATTACCTAGACTACAGTGCTGACATCCTCACAGTCGTCTTTGTGGTAGCCAGGTACCTAGGATTATGACTAACGCAGCTTGTGAGGAGGAAGGGCTCTGTCCTATGTCGCCTTCACCATTGGAAGCAGCTGGTCTCACTCTCCTTGACAGCTTTTTTCTCTCCCAACCAGTCACACAAGTCATCACTATGACCGCGCCCCAAGCTTTCCACCGATGAGGAAGGGAGGGGTGTGGCTGCCAAGCTGCCACGTCCCATCCTAGGAGAAGAGACTCTCCAAGAGAAACATTTGGGGTTTGGTTTGCTTTGGTTTTGGTCTAACTAGAAAAGTAGAATGAGATCCGCTGTTAATATACTGCTAGAGAACCCGACCAGCAGCAAATACCTGGTGGGAAAATTGAAGGAGTTTGTGGTATTTTAGGGGATATACCGTGTTTCCCCGAAAATAAGACCTAGCCGGACCATCAGCTCGAATGTGTCTTTTGGAGCAAAAATTAATATAAGACACACTCTTATTTTAATATAATACCCGGTTTTACGTAATATAATATCAGGTCTTATATTAATTTCTGCTCCAAAAGACACATTCGAGCTGATGGTCTGGCTAGGTCTTTGTGGGGACAGAGTCCCAGAGGACAGTTTCCAGGCTCTCAGCCTCACATGAAAGGTGCTACCTCGGGTACTAGATGGCCATCAGCTGTAATCAGATGGCCATCCGCTGTGGCTGGGTGGCCATCAGCTGTTACCCATTAGCCATTACTCACTAATACAACTGTCATGGCTACGCTAGGGAGTTGGTTGTGTGGGTTGGTTGGCAGAGAGCAGACGGCAGATTGTGGATCGTGTGGCTCCTGCTTCTTGTGTCTCCAACCCAGCCACCAGCGAGAATATAGTGGTATGGCTCCCCTATCCATGGCTCCGTGGGTGTTCGTTTTGGGCCTCACCATATCCTGCGTTCTGGTGCGGGGAGCAGGACCAGAGTCCTGCATGATAGTCTTATTTTCGTAGAAACACGGTATCACATCTGACTCTAGGCAATAAACAATCTGTTTAAAATGAGGTTCCTTTGTACCTTGAATGTCCCGGGGGCGTGGTGGAAGGGGTGGTGGAATCTAAGATTAAAGAAGAAAAATGTGCTACCGTGTTTCCCCAAAAATAAGACCGGGTCTTATATTAATTTTTGCTCCAAAAGACACATTAGGGCTTATGTTCAGGGGATGTCATCCCCAAAAATCATGCTAGGGCTTATTTTCTGGTTAGGTCTTATTTTCAGGGAAACACGGTATGATTCACTAACCTCTACACTTTTGCATGCTTTTTTTTTTTTTTCTGTGCCTGTTGCATGTACTTACCCATTAATTATGTCAATAATTGAAAGAAATGAAGTGTTCTACTTGTGGTACAGCTGTTTAAAATGATTGCTTTGAGAATGGTATTTTTTTTCCAGGACCTTTCCCTACGCGTTTCATCACCGACAGATATTACTTTTTGTGCTCAGTTGATTATTCTTTGCCTTAAATTCCCAAATGGAATCAGTTGTCTCTTTGATGCTTTAATTGCAACTGACTCAGCTAATTTGGAAAGCTTTGATGCATGCTACTGACTTGTTTAGAATCTGCAATGTTAATTATGATAAATGTTTGAAAACCGAAGTCAAATCAAAGGATCCCAGGGCTTAGCATTCCATTGTCAAAAGCCAATTGTGGGATGAGTATTTAATTCCAGAGATATGGCTATGCCTCCAGTGTAGCTCTGTTTCTCTGGACTTAGTTTGGGTCTCAGATGTAGGGAACTTTTAGTGATAATTGGTGCTTTCATTTATTTTGTAAGCAATTAGGAGGGAGGAAAGAGTTCAAGTCTTTTGTCTTTGGTCCAGCAGCTTGAGATTTTCAGAGAAAATTGAGCTGAAGAATCCACAAATATGAGAGGTGCCCTTCATGCAGGGCATAAGGCATTTGGATTGAACAGAAAGGAGTGGTCGCTGCTATCGTGAAGCACAATGAAGGAAGCCATGTGCCTGCTTTGCCCATGCTTTGCCCTTGCCACAGACCTCTCTTTATCTCCCTCCTCACCCTGTTTCCTTTCCACTACTTTCTCTTGCTTCAGGGAGGTTCAGAGAAAAAGCTTCAATTCTCCACAAGATTGCCAAGAAGAAATGCCAGGTGGATGAGAATGAGAGGCAGAATGGAGCTGCCAATCACGTGGGTGAGTACCGGGAGACTCCATCCCATGCCTTTCCTGGAGTTGGTGGAGGGGAGCCGAGAGTGGGGCCCAACATGGGCACCCCTAACTCAGTGTAGACACCGAACCCTGCAGCTCAGCGCTTTCCTGGGTGTCAGGCGGAGTCCATTTCCCTGATGAATGCAGGGCATAAATAGACACAGTGTGTCACCTACTCTACGGGGACACCAAGGAGAGTCAAATGATTCTGTGAGGGACCTGAAATACAACAGCTCCTAACCAGACATCTCCCTGGAAGATGGAAATGCTTTTATTTACTTTATTTTAGGGATTCTGTATAAAAAAGACGCACACACACACACACACACACACACACACACACACACACACATCCTTGTCATTTACTGTTTAACCAAAAGTGAGAGAGTAACCCTTCTGAAATTCTTGCCTGGTAACCAAATTGTATACTAATGACATTGCATACACCCACTGAATTACCAGATGGTTCACTTGGTCACTCCTCAACTGAGTGGCAGGGTCCCTGCAAGATGACACAGTTTCCCCTTTCTTAGGAAGTCAGCAATACTAGCCCAGTTCTCTTCTGACTGACTTTTTCCGAGCTCCTGTGTGACCAGATGAGGACATTCAGGCATCTCACTTTAACTTGGAACATAGAGTCCCTCCTCTCTTGTCTGTAACTAATATAGTTCTCTGATTCTAAATTCAACTAAATTTAACCTAATCTGGATCTATGCTATAAATGATGCTGTTGCCCAAGAAACTAAAATTATCTGCAGACAAAAATTCAACCGTGTTGCACTCAAAATACATGACACTCCTTAGAAGCATTTCTGCCTCTCCTCTATCTTAATTTCCAGCTAGGGAAAACCTTTGAACAAGGAAGAGTCAAGATTCTATTGGGTATAAAAAAAAATAAAAATAAGAACCAGAAAAACATAAGCTAAAATGCTAACAATCATTACTTCTTGGAGTTGGAATTATGAGGTATATATATTTTCACTGTTTCTTTATGTTCCTGTGAACTTGAACTAATTTTTTAGAATGAACATATTTTGCTTTTGTATTATAAAAATGCAAAGCCACATCACAAAAGTCTAATTGGAAAAGCTATGTTATACTCGTGATATTTAAATTCAATTACACAAGCCATTTTTTGGCACCACTTGTTGATTTCCCTCTTGTGGAATGAGGCAGCTGGGAGTGCAAGACTTATCTGCCTGGGGTCAGTCCCAGCCCTCTTCCTAATGACTGGCTGACCTTCTTAATCTTGGCTTTAACCTTCCAGGAGGATGTAGGATGCTTAACTCCAAGGATCCTTCCAGGGCTCACTGGGTCTCTGAATGACTTTATAACTAAAAACAATGTATGTCCAAAAATTAACGCTTTTCAAAGTAAGTTCAAGATTTATTTTCACATTTTTGTTTCATGATAAACCTCAGCCTGCCATATAAAAGCACTTCATAAGCTAAGACGTGCATACTCAGTTAGATATCATGCCTGCGAGGTTGTTTCTTCTCATCTGTTCATGTCTTTTCTTGGGCATCTTAACTCCACTTTGGTACCCAGGATCCTGTGTTGCCAGAGTCAAGTTGGGTTATTGCAAGCCTATCCTAAAGTCAGGAGCCAATAGACGCCCCCGAATAGAGTTTTTATATTCCCCCCTGGTAGTTAGTATTTTTTAGTTTAAATAACTGACCCAACATGCTAGTATAAACTGGCATAGCCACACACAACAGAACATCACATATATGTAACTGTCACTGCTAAAAACATGGAAAGATAAAATAAATGTGAATTTCTATGGCTTTCCATATTTAAATATATGTATACCTCTGTATTCCACAACTAAATTTAATACATAAGTAAACATAAATACTTCCCTGTGGTTTGCCAGATTTGGCCACTTCAAACTCAACAAGTTTTGTGTAACTCCCAAATTATTTTCCACTGATATTTTACCAGTGTTATAAATTATTTACTTCTGAAGTTGCTAGAAAAAAACAAACATATTTTGATACTGTGAGAGCAGCCTGACACTGCTCGTATCTGATACGGATGAGCATTCCATGTCAGCCACACAACTTCATTGTCTCCTG
Organism: Rhinolophus sinicus; assembly: GCF_036562045.2. Lineage (NCBI taxonomy): Eukaryota > Metazoa > Chordata > Mammalia > Chiroptera > Rhinolophidae > Rhinolophus > Rhinolophus sinicus. Next base: position 125,729,327 of record NC_133754.1, read on the forward strand.
AAATCTAAGACTTGACTCAGCACAGCCACAGGAACTAGGAACTTTATCATTTTCCTCCCACTGAAGCCACGGCAGATGGTGGTGGTCCCTGAACACTGATCACCTGGAAGTGTTCCTCTGAGCCCGAAAAAAACTAATCTTCTAGTTCAAGGCAGGTGCTGTTATGAGGAGCAGAAGAGTTTATGTTTCTTGCTTGTTTGCTCTGTCCCAGGCAGCGTGCTAAGTGCTTTGCATGCATTTTCTTATCTAATCTTTACAGACGTACCATTTGACCATATTTGTGGTGGTGGCAGCAGGAGTCAGCACTGTCACCATACTACTATTGTCATTAGCACTCTGATTTTACGGATGAGACAACTGAATCTCAGAGAAGTTAAGTCACCCGCTAAGGGTCACACAGCATAAGTTGTAGAGCCAAAGTATGAACCCAGTCTGCCTGAGATGCCCAGTGCCAAAGAGTCCCAGTGCTTCACCAGTACCCTAGACTCACTTCTCTCCTTCCAGGGGAAAGCACATCCGCACTTGGTGATCCCGGCTTCACTCTAGGCACACGTTACCTCTCATTCAGGAATGCTACAGACTTTTGCATCCATTACATGTTCATCAACCTCTTGCCTGCAATAGGATGCCCAGGTGTGGAATGTGCTAAGTAGCATTCTCCAGGCATTTTTGAGAAGGCTGGGTTCCCAGGCCTGCCCTCCCCATGGCCTAGAAGCAGTGTGCCTTGGAGATAAACCAGTTGAACCCACTCATTTCATAGATTAGGTTCCTGAAATCCAGAGAAAGGAGGGGACTTGCCTAATGTGACAGCCTGATATAGTAGAGCATAGCCTACGACCCATGTCTCCTGATACCCAGTATCTTTTCCAGAATGTACCAAAGAAAAGATCCAGCTGTAAAAAAATAATAATTATATATATATATATATGTATATATATATATATATATATATATATATATATATATATATATATATATATACGTGTATATATATATATATACATATATATACACACACTTATTTATTTATTTATTTATTTATTTATTTATTTATTGTGTGGTCCTAATAGTGTGTAGATTGGTTTGGGTTAACAAATGTCTATGGTCATGTTCTTAAATGGCTAGTTAGTAAATTTGCCTACTCTAGAGACTGTATACCAATGGGAAGGTATAGAGCACTCAAGTCAGGACATCAGGCCAGAGTGGGAAATCAGAGAGCTATTAAAGAGAGCAGGAGAGCTGTGTATGCTAAAAAGCATGGGGGAAATGGCAAAAATCCTTTGCCATTGGGCGAAACCCCAGCCCTGGGGCTTATCACCCCTCAGGGACCACTATCTTCTCCCTTGACCCAACATTTTAGGATGTTCTTTCCAATAGACTCTTACCCCATTGACCACATCTGCTTCCTTTGTGTGTGTCTGAATTATGTCACAGAAAAAATCGAGCTCCCAAACAGCACCAGCACAGAAGTTGAAATGACGCCATCCAGTGATACTTCTGAACCTGTACAGAATGGAAATCTGTCCCACAGCATTGAAGCTGCAGAAGCCCAGGTATGGCTTTTTCATTGCTCTTCTCTGGCTGCTGTTGTTTGGTATCTTAGCAGAGCAGTGCAGACCCTACCTGCATTCTCCTTGGAAGTCCCAGCTCCCCGCGGGACAGACACAGGCAGAGTCTTACTTGTCCTTGTGTGTATTTTCCGGCACCAGCCCAGGGTCCCACATGCATCAGACTCTTCATTTATGGAATAAACACACATACTCTCCAAACCATTGTTTCTCAGAGTGAGGTTGGAGGACCCTTGCATCAAATCTCCCAGGGATAAAACGCAGACTCCTGTGCCATGCCCCAGACCTGATGAAACAGAATTTCTAGGAAGCAGCACACAGGAATCAGTATTTTTAATTTGCTTCCCAAGTGATTCTTGATGCACAGTAAAGGTTGATAGCTGCTGCATTCTAATCCTTTCTTTGTGTCTTGAAGGTCAGGGTTAAGTAAGAGAGAAACCACACCCATCACAGATCCTTAAGCCCGTTTGGCCTTCCCAGTCCCTGCAGTTGAAATTAATCAAGACGACTGTCTGACCCAATCTACTGTTCAGCAGTACAACTGATGGATAGCTGTTTGACCTAATATTTATAATAGTTAACATTGACACGTGCTATATGCCACAGATTTGGTGCTAGGCACTTTACATATGCTAGCTATCACGTTTAAACCTCTCAGCTGAAGGCATAGTTGGTTAGTATCTCCATTTTAAAGGTGAGAATGCTAAAGCTTAGCAATATGAAGTAGTTCATCAGGATTACCTAGCTTGTAGGTAGTAGAGCTGAGATTTGATTTCAGAACTGTCTAACTATAGCGCTTGTACTACTGTGTTTCCCCGAAAATAAGACCGGGTCTTATATTAATTTTTGCTCCAAAAGACACATTAGGGCTTATGTTCAGGGGATGTCATCCTGAAAAATCATGCTAGGGCTTATTTTCCAGTTAGGTCTTAATTTTCGGGGAAACGTATTTCCACCACACAACTCTGCTTCTACACCACAGTTGCTCGGAAAAGTAGGCAGAAAGGAAAAGTAGGTGGTACTTGTTAGATTTCTGGATCTCATCCTGATCAAGTGAATCAGAATGTTTACGGGCGTAGAACCCCAAACTTGCAGTTTAATCAGGTACCCTAGGTCAGTGTTTTCAAACTTGAATGTGCTTATGCATTTCCCGGGAGATCATGTTCAAATTCAAATTCTGATTTGTTGGGGTGGAGTGGGGCCCAGAGTCTTCAGTTCTAATGAGCCACCAGGTGATTCTGACACTGCTGGTCCGAGGACCACACTTTGAGTAGCACTACCCTAACGTCTGAGACCCAGGTCTCTAGACAGATGTTTCCCGATGAGCTGAAAAATTATATAGTGCCCACAAAGAGAAGCCAGACTACAGGGAATCTATCCCGGTACTCGCTTCTCCTTTACACCAGGATGTACTCTGCAGCAGAGGGAGTCTGCGCTTCTTAGGAAAAACATGCTAATGGTCTGCGCTTCTTAGAAAAAACATGCCAATGGTTGCCGGTTGTCCTTATTCCCTGAAGGAAAGTTTCCTCATGTAAAGGAAAGAATTAGAGATGTTGAGCACTTTTTTATATACCTATTGGCCATTGTTTGTCTTCTCTGAAAAGCTATCTATTCAGGTCCTTTGTCCATTTTTTTAATTGGGGTTTATTTGGTTGGTTTCTATTGTTGTTTTGGATTTTGTTTTTTGTTGTTGTTGTTTTTTGCTGTTGTATGGGTTCCTTATATATTTTGGATATTAACCCTTTATCGGATATATGGCTTGCAAATATTTTCTCCCATTCCATAGGTTGCTTTTTCATTTTGTTTCCTTTGCTGAGCTTTTCACAATGTATACGCATACCAAAGCATCATGTTGTACACCTTAAATATATAGGATTTTTATTCATCAATTACACCTCAGTAAAGGTGGAAAAAAGTAAATAACTAAAGGAAAGGATAAAGAAATGGCCACTCTTTCTGCCCTTGTCACCTCTGCCTTCTGGATTCTTGCGCCCTCCTGCCCAGAGCCCCGTGGTCCCGTTGCATTAGCTCCAGGGTGAGCTGGCAGAGCGGCTTATGTCCACATGGATAAGCAGCATGTGGCAGCAGGAGGCAGGCCCCAAGGATGCCTGGTTGCCCTTGGGGATGGCACAGTCACAGGTGTGCGAAGGGCAGCCCAGTCACTGCGCGTCTCCATCTGGCTGGCAGAGGGACATCTGTGCCCCCCACAAGGGAGCACCTTGCTGCAGGGGAGTGAGAGAGTCCCAGCTGATCGCTCTCTGAGTATAGCTGGACCCCAGGTCTCACACAGGGAAACAGGACAGATTTATACACCCTCCTCCTCCCCCCACCCCCACCCAATGCACTGAGAGCTCAAGGGCAAACAGACCTACAAAGAGCCACCATACCAGCTGGCGGCAGGATGACCTCATAGTGAATTCCAGGTCCACCAGGGACAAGTTACCTAACCTCACTTTAGTTTCCTCACCTGCAAAGCACAGATAATAATAGCACCTGCCTCATTAGGGTTATTAGGAGAGTTACATGAGCTAATGCACATAAAGCACAGAGCAAAGTGCTGCTGTTTATGTTATTATACGTTCATACTTACCATAGAAACAGCATGCAGAGTGTCCCTGCCCTGAAGGAGCTCAGTGCAGGTAAAATGAAAATGAAGTATATGTATGTGTATATGTGTATGTATATGTAAAATGTTTGGGGTATTTAGGGAATAATGGATAAATAAATAAACATTGGTGTTAGGTAAATAATTATGACCCAGTATGACCATGGAGGTGTGTACAAAGTGCTTCGGGGGCTGCCAGAGGAAGAATTTGACCCTGGCAAGAGAAAGTATAAAAGCTTTATGGAAGAGGTAACATTTGAGCTGGGTGTTGATGGGTGAATAGGAGTTTGTCTCTCAAAGAAGGAGGAGATGACTGAAACGGCAACATGTACAAAGGTGTAAAACCTTAAGAGGCAAATTCCTGGTTAGCGATCAGTAAGAAGGCCTGTGGAACTAGAAATTAAAATATAAGGTGAGGAGTGAGGGTAGATCCACCAGGAAAGGTCACTTGGGCTGAAATTCTTCAACTGTTCAATCAGAAAATATTTAGGGCTCGTTTAGTATGTGTCACGCGATGTACTGGGCACTGGAGATGCCCACACCCTCTAGCAGAGCAGAGAGACTGCAGCTCCACACCAGGAGATAGCAATAGATGGCCATAAGGTCCATGAAGAAAATAACGCATGATGAGGTGATGGGAGACAAGCAGAGAGACCCCTTTCGGTTGGGAGATGAGGGAACGCTACACTAAGGAAGTGTTGCTGGAACTGAAGCTGACCCCACAGAGTGAGCCAAGGGAGCAGCACCCCCAGAGACAGACATGAGGAACAGGAAAGTCAGTCAGGGTGGCTGGGGAGTGGGGAGCAGAGGGAGGGAGGATGGTGGCAATGAGGTCGGACAGGAGGGCCAGGCAGAGCTGGCCCACCTTACAGACTACGATAAGGAGGTTGACTCCCTTCTAGGGCAGCAACAAGCCATTGGAGGTTCCCAGATGTGACCTGCACTTGTAAAGGATCGCGGGGGCTACAGTGTGGAGATTGGATTTGGGGCACGCGGTTGTATAGCAGGAGTGGAGCAAACAGGTCTGTGTAGGAGGTGAGCCGAGGGTGGCCCAGAGCAGTGCAGCAGAAGTGAGCTAAGGAGAAGAGCAGTGTGAGCACTGCCAAGCAGTCTCCCTTTCCCCCTGCTGGGAGGGGGAGCCACAGGGGGCTTAAAGGGAGTCATGGCAGTGGCAGATTTGTATGGTAGGAAGATGGCTGTTTCAGAATGGCCAAGAAGGGGCCAAAGTGGAAGAAGACTGGATGCAGGGCGGTGAGGTAAGAGCCTGTTGGTTCCAGGACCAGCAAACGATGGTCTGTGGCCAAATCTAGTCTGCAGCCTGTTTCTGTACAACCCATGAGACAAGAATGTTTTTACATCTTAAAAAGTGTTAAAAAAAAAAAAAAAAAAAAAGCAGCAGCAGCATATATGACAGAGACCATAGGGATCACAAAGCGTAAAATGTTTACTATCTGGCCCTTCACAGAAAAAGTATGCCCACCCCTAGTTTTGACCATCTGCATTCTTTCAAAAACAGAAAGGAAAAAAGGATGAGGAAGCTCCTCGTGTAGCGATACAGAATTATCTTCAATAATGCTGTTAAGAGAAAACGGCAACATGCCAAATTACATCCAGCATACTATGTTTGTGTGAGGGGGAAAAGGGAGGAAAATAGCATATAAGCATTTGCCTGGGATGCTACGAAAGAAACTGGTCATGCTGATTTTCTCCAGAATAGGGGCCTGGAATTGTCGGGGGAGGGAGGCTTTTAGTGTGCAGCCTTCTGTAGCTTTTGAATTTCGAACCAGTTAACTGTGTTACCTATTCAAAAAAAATATGCAACAACAACCAAAATAATAGTGGGTTAAATTAAAACAGAAGCAGTATGCTTTTATGGTTTAAGAGCAGAGACTTTGGAGACAGACCACATGAATTCAAATCCCCAATCTGCTACTTGCCAGCTGTGTGACTTTGGACAAGTTACTTAGCCTCTCTGTTCTCCATATTTCCTTCTCTGTCAAACAGGGATAATAACAGCACCTATTTCATTACATTGTTGTGAGAATTCAATGCTCTTACCGGTTCTTGGCACATAGTAAGCATTGCATAGTTAGGCATTTGCTATTATTAGCAGTACTTGGTAAACTTTTTTTTTAAAGGGCTAGCAAGGCCCAGATGACAAGGCCTGACACCAGGTATTGGCTGTGTTGTGGATACCAGTGGCTAGCTTTAGCGCTGTGTCTAAATTGAGAGGATTTGGTAATAAATTGAACATAGAGGGCGAACAAGAAAAGAAAGTTGTAGATGATGCTGAGGTTTCGGGGCTGGGAAGACTGGGTGGCAGGGTAAATCAGGGCGATGACTCCAGAGTGAGAAAAAGGATGTGAAGTTGGAAGCCTCAGGCCACCCGAGGCACAGTTTCAAAGAAATGACTCAGTGCCTTTTTATCATGTTAGTTTTATTTCTTTCCCAGTTGTATTTTTATCGAGCTACGTGAAGAAAGAGCGGTGCATCCCGACTCTATTAATAGGAAAGGTGAACACGATGCACTGCACACTCATCGCTGGTATTCTCCCGAGAGTTTAGCCTGTTTCATGTAATTAACCTGCTGTTTTAAAAACCCTGTTTACAAATGAACTAATGTGACATTGACACCTCATCTCTGAGAGCTTTCTTCAATACAGGCTTTCCAATGACAACAAAGCGTTTTAAAATATTCTCTTTCACAGAGGGAGCCCCTTTGCAGGAGGTTTTCACATCATCTGTATATTCTGTGGAACCAAGAAAATAATCTGAGTTTTCAAATGGCTTAGTGCTAATTATATTCTCCCAGTGACTGCTGACACGGTATGGTCAACTCTAACCCAGAGAGAGAGATCTGTTTTGAGCTGCCACCAAGAATTTACCAATCTTCTGAAATTTCAATGTTGAGAATTTATCCAGGTTTGAAAGAGAATGCAAAGAAACAGTCTCTCCCAAATCCAGTGTTTTCTTAGACTTTAATTCTGCCAGTCTAGACAACAGCCAGAGGATTGCAGATGGCCGGCTTACTCCATGAAGCTGCCTGCCTCGCTGCTTCATCATCCTGGAAGCACGACACACCGAAACCCTTTAAATACATGCTCAGTGAGAGGATAGAAGGGGAAATGCCTTGCAAATTTCTTAGATCCTGAAATCTGAAAAAATCTAACTTTTTAAAAATTGTGTCCTACATTTTCAGGGATTGTGAGCTGGCTTTTTATATGTTGCAGCTTTTGTTTCATTTCATCTCTAAAATTTTTCTCTGCCCTTAGAAAGATCAGAATTGTCCTAGCTTTGGTTAAGAGTTGTTCAGATGTACCAGTGGGCAAACAGATTTATGTAAGAAAATCACATTCATAGGAATAAGAGAGAAAAAAAATTATATATAATATGTAATATATAATATATAATTTTGTATATAATATATGTATACAAAGATAGATGATTGATGGATAAGACAGGTATGTATAAAATGTGTAAAATGCAGGCTTTTTCTTACTTTCTCACGTTACAACTTAAATATCACCTTACCATGTTAAACCTTTCCTACTTCCCTTTGGGATTTCATCCCTTACTTATTTCTCCCCAGTCTAGCATTGGTCTTTACCTAAACTCAGTAGATTTCTTAAGATCTGTTTCATAAAGCCTCATCGTGCTGATAAAATGTTTAAGTATTGTATGATTAAGCAAAGGATGAGAAGGGAAAGATGATGAAAGTGACTGATTTTAAATGTCTCTAAAAAAAATAAAATACATAAAGACATCTCTATTCTATTAAATTTGGATCTCTGAGGGGAGTAAAAAAGCATGTTTATCAAGGACAGCAGTTTGTTATGGATTATTGTTGTTTGAAGTTGCAGCTACGATTTTAGGGAGACTTCACAATAAACATTGGTCAAAAACGTTAACTCTGACAGGGATTTCCAAGATTATCCAAGCAGATGGTACCTTGAATCTATATGATTCTTTCTTCCTAAAATATTACCCTTAGTTAGGAAACGTTTACGTTCTTAGTATGGTAAGGTTTGTGAATCTCAAACCCTCCCATTATTGAAAAAGCAAGTATCTTTTCTAAGCGATTAAGGCGTAATAACCAGGTCCACCATTTTGAAAGTTTAAAAACAGTCAAGGACCACATATCCCTCTATTAATGAGATTATTCAATCACTTGGAATTTCATTGAAGCATGGTAAGAGGATTCTGGCACCCAAGAAATAGAGGCTTTGGTGGAAAGTGGGGATGTGTCTCTGGGTCTGACACCGCCAGGGCACAGAGGGTCAAAGGCCTGCCAAGAGGCCAAGGCCTAATAATGAGAAAAGAGAGTCTCCAAAGATTCTCCATCCCACTTAAGTTTTCAAGGCCTAAGCCATGTTAGATCTATGATTGCCTTAGAAAAGAAACTCTTTAGGATAAGAGAAAACCCAATACAAACTGTGAAACAAACAAGCAAAAAAAAGAAAAAGAAAGAAAAACTGACAGTATCTTACCAACCAAGCCTTAGTGCATGGGTTCCATTTCTAGAGGAGATAACATTTTTTTTCTTTCAGTCTACACATACATTTTTAAAGGAAAAGTTAAGGTTCGGATGCTATATCTGACAACCTGGACAGAACTTACCAAACGTAAGATGCACTCAAAGGCCTTGTGAACAAATTCTAAAATAAAATATAGATCCAACTTTTGAGTTTCTGCCTACATTTGAATATTGACAAAGAATTATATATTCACTAAGAATCTTACTGTTAAAAATACCATGTGTCATCGTGCTTTCTGAAAGAGTTTGAAAAATGTCTATTAATCATTCACATAAGATACATTAAGGGCTGACTATTAATAAAAAGAAAAAAAAAAACTCCATTACCACCCTGAAAAAAAAATACATTAACATTGCTGTTCCTGTGAATAATTCTAATCCAATTGATAATAAAATGATGAGAATGATTTTTAAATTATTTTTTATGATCCTCCAGTTGCCTTTGTGTTGGCAAATCTTTTATGATTTGTATCAGCAGGATTTACAAAGCCTGTGAAAACCACACAAAAACCAATTTACAACAGCAATACAGAAAGAACTCCATCTTATCTGTAGGTTGCACCTCACCATTATTTGGTCAAAATGCAAAGTGAAAGGAAAGCAATTGCATTTCACCAGACTCTCCAAATGCCATTTTACATTATAATGAATGGTTTCTTGGCTTCTTAGAAAACTTAGGTCCAAACAGCTTCATCACTAACAGCAAAATATTGTGAGACCTTGGTTTCAAATCAAAGTCATGTAGAAGCAAATTAACTTTTTCTGGTTGCCATTGCTTAGTAAAACCTTACCATTTTGTGTTTAATATGCTAAATTATTGATGCTAGATTTTTTTTCTATCTATATGTATAAAACAAGCCATGTGTTAGTAATATAAGGGAAGTGAATTATTTCCTACCACTAGACAGGCAGAGATTTATCACTTTTTAAAAACTCTGTTTGCTACTTAAATGTAGCTCTTTTGGTTCAACTTGTCGACACAGAAGGCAAAACAAATGTCTCAGATGATGTTTCCTTCCAAAAAGAGATGCTTTTGGATTTACCTCTTGGAAGGAGACAAGTGACAAACAGAAAAGATAAGAACAGAGTGGAAAGAATGAGGGATATTAGTAAAAAATACAAATGCAAAGACATTGAGAAACTATGAGAACAAAAATAGATTTTTCGAAGACTCAATATAGAATGAGTGGGGGGGAAGGCATTTTTAAAATAAACTAAGCAGTTAAACAATTTATTTCTAAGCCCAAAAACTCTATTCAAAAATGAGGTCTTTAAAAAGATAAATATTGTGTTTTGTTATGGCAGCCCAAGTAGCCTAGTATACTGACCATATGGATATTTTTCTTTGTATCTTATTTCCTTTGTACTAAAGAACAGGTGTGATTTAAACTTACACAATGGAAAGCACTCCAGGGAACGTTTCTCAGGAGGTACCTTCCACTTGCCAAATAGTTGTTGATTTCAGAGCCTTTCACTGTATTAAAGTGTGACTGTGCATTTATGGTGATTTTACCTTTGAGAGTTCCAACTTTACTATTTTTTTTTCAGCTCTGCACAAAACACAGAATCAAGGTGTCACAATATTATGAGTTTTGCCGTCTGTTTGGAAGTTTTGTTTCTGATAGAAAGTCTACTTACAGCCTACCTACTGAAATAAAATAAAATCTCCTTAGGTCTGTGGAATTTTTCCCTTTCATGTTATTTACTAGGACCTTCTATCTATTCATCTTACCTAAGAGGAAAATAGATTGCTGACATCACTACAGTCAATGAATGCTCAATTAATGTTGGATGAATGGATAGATGGAGGAACAAAATTATTGCAGTTTCCACTTTCACATTAAATAATTGAATTATAGAATTTTAATGCTGGAAGTATCATAATTCACTTAGTCAACCTACTTTCTCATGGATGTCTTTGAAGACATCATTTCCCTAAACATTTATTAAAAATAATAACAACCAGCCTTTACTGAGTGTTCACTATGTACCAAACACCGTTCAAAGTGTTTTTTGTGGATTAGCTCGTTAGTTTTATAACCGCAATAATGCTGTAAAATAGCATTCTGGAGCAGAAGTGGGTCTTTGTCTGAATCCCTTCTCTGACAATCCTTTCATTAGGTCAGACACTTTCAAGATTTCTTCTCTCCCTGGGAGCTTCCCACACACACTGTACAAGCGCACGCACACCTTTCCACCGGTTCCCAGGGAAACCTAATTGGAAAAGTAAAACTTGCCATCTCTGTCAGAGAGTATTTTTAATGCTTCAATCATGAAAGAGAACGGAGGTAGGAGGAGAAGCAGATAGTCCCTGTGTAAAGACGCTGCTGTTTTGTTGTGCGTGTTCTTCCGCTGAGGTTCTGTTGGCCTTTGAATACTGAATGCTGGCGTCTGGAAATAACCCACCACCTATTTCAGTTCTTGCCAAAGTTAGCCTCAGGAAAGTGTATTATTGTAAAGGGCTTAATCCATCTTCTACAATGTCCCCTTGGTATTCCTTTTAGAGGTAGCCAGTGCAGGACGATCCACGGTGATGGGTCTCAAGTGTGACATCAAGCAATGAAATACACATAAAATCCCAAGGCCTCATTTTGGCCATTGGTGTACTTGGTTGTCCCCACGTCCTACATCAAGCCTGGGATACATTTCTGCACTTTTCTCTTAGACAGAGATGCTAAAGAACAAATCTTTCTTCTTTATATTTGAAGTCCTGACATTCATTGATAGCAGCACTCACATTTCATTTTTAAATTTGTGCTTGCCACCTTGGAGATATCACCCAAGGGGATAGAGGACGGAAGGGGTATCCCAATGACCCCTCCCATCCACACACCACCAAATGTGCCCTTTGTTTCCCCTTCAAAGTTTCCCTGCATATTATAACAAAAATGCCATAGGCTACATAGCTTCCAAACAACAGAAATTTATATCTCACATTTTGGAGGCTGAAAAGTCCGAGATCAAGTGTCAGGTGATGGCCTGCTTCCTGGTCTTCCTAGTTCATAGATGGCAGTGTTTTCAGTGTCTTCACATGGTGGATGGGGCAAGAATCATGTTTCTGATCAGCTTTTTCAAGAAATGTGGACCATCCAAACCACCAGAATTAGTTCTAGGCTCAAGAAAAATCAAGCAAAGTTAAGTCAATTAAGTGCTTAGTGTTTCCTATAGCTAATATTTTTTGTTTAATAGGTCAAATTTATCACAAAATAAAGCTGGGAAGCCTGCTGTAATTGAGCATAAAATACCTTCATACCTATTATTTAGGAGTGAGGAAGGGAGGCAGTGTCGACAGGAGAAGGAGCCTGGAGCTGGGAGTGAAGTGGGAGGTCACTTGGGCCCAGCCTCACACTGTGACCTTGCTTCATTATATCACTTTACCTCAGGGCGCTCATCTGTCAAATGAGGAGGGTGGTATCAATGAGTCCGGGCTCTTCAACTCTGAAATTCTGGGGCTCCTTTACTTGGAGCCCAAAGCTCCTAGTATTCTAAATGATTGCAGAGGTCTCCGGTTGCAGCTTGTCTTTCCCGATCTATCCGTGTCTATACCGTTGAATTGAATACAAGTTCTTGGACAGGAAGGTGGTCCCACATTAAAGATTTCCAAGGGACAAAGAAGTTCTGCCTCACAATGACATGGTTTTTAAGCCAAAAGGACAGTAAGATCCACCAGCTCCAGATGCTTTACAAATCGCATGTAATATATGTTCTTTGGCTATTCCAGCATTTCCATTGATTTGCCGGAGGTCACACAGCTAGTCACAGAGATGAGATTAATGGCAGAGGGAAGAAGATTAACATTTATTGATGCCCTAGTCCCTACCAGGCACTGAGCATCCTACAGTTGCCCGAGTTACTGTCCCCAGTCTCACATAGTCTAGACATTTCACACGGTTTGTTAGCCCCATTTTAAAAACTTTGCTGAGTATGACATTTTCAATATTCTTGATACACCTACCCAACCTCACTTCCTAGGCTCAGCAAATGTTTTTATGGATCTCTGTTCCCCCTCTTAGCCCCCCTGGGCCCTGTGGGGGATTCCTAGCATGCACCATATTCTGGGAGCTTTGTCCCATTTGGATATTCATGTGGGTATCGATGTGGCTAAACAACATGGAGATATAAACTGATTTCTGAAAATATAAATTATAGAAATAGCAACAACCACAAATATGTTAAGGACCATTCTCTTTAAGTAGAAATACAAATCACTTAAAATCTTCACCTTCACCCAACTTGACCATGGCTTAGTGTTCTAGAGGAAATGAATTCTATTTTTACACGGATATTTAATTGCTAGCATTTTATTTTATCTTGCATCCTGCCACACTTGAAGGAGCTCCCCAATGAGAAGGGGTGGCACTTTTGAGTGCATGGTCCTTTTGTGGGGGGATAGAGAAGTGAGAACTCACTTCCAGCCTGAATCAATCCCCAGCTGAGCTGAGATCTAGGCAGGTCCAAACGATCCTCTGAGATTGCTTTTTGGAACTGGAGATGAGATGTTATTACCGATCAATAAAACAACTTGAAGATGGCCTATTTTCAGATGCCTCTGAGTTTTCATTTGAATTCTCCATTAGAAGAGATTGCATTAAAGTGGACTCACACCGTCACACTGAAATCTTGCTCAGTGCCCTTCACAGACAACAATAAGAAATTGGGTGCTTCTAAGAGATATTTTTCTGTAGAGGTAACCTCTGGGCTGGTGAGTCCAGCTCATGCCCCTCCACTGGAGATCTAATGTTTATTCTAGGGCAAACCATCCATACCAGGCACAAGTAAAAACAGTGTAAGAAGCACATACAAAGAAGCTGAACAGATTCTCATGATAGTAGGCTACAAACAGATAGGCTTCTGCCACTCCTCCCATTCACTGGGTAAATAAGAATCAAAATAAGTTGATTGCTCCAGAGACCTCCCAGTAGATGCTCACTGACCTCTAGCACTATTCTCTTCTATCTGTAGGTGTTCTGATGGCCAGATCACCAGACACCAACCTCCAGTATTGATAAATGAATCCTTGAAGGTAGTTGTCCATTTGTCACAAGTTGTCACTTAGAATAACATCTCCTTCTGCCCCACCCTCTTTGCTCAAGTTATCCCCCAAATTCCGTTAGACCACTGAGGAGTTTTAGTTTTAGGTCTACCCCACCTCGTTTCACAAAAATTCAAGGCTGCTTGCAAAAAATATGTCTGATGAAAAAAGATAAAATGAATAGTTTTGAGAGAATTCAGCAAAGGATGTAAAGGGAAGAAAAAGAGTAAGACTGGAATGAGATGGGCACAGAGTCCAGTGCTATGACTGCCGGAAGGGGTTACAGAGTTGGTTCTTAAATCCCCAGTGCAAAGCAAGGATAAAAATAGTATTTTTTACCTGATTCACGATATTTCTAATATTTTTTCAAAGTCTCTCAAAAGAAGCATGAAGTTTCCTAGTGCTGAGATGTGAAAGATTTCACCCTTGATCACTCATAAAGAGGACACTGGATTAGTCAGAATAAGATTCCATTGTGAGCAACCAAAACCCCAAAATAACTGTGACTTGAGTAAGATAGAATTGTAGTATAGGCCGTGTAGGCAGCCCATGGCTAGAATGACTCTTGATAGGTGTCAGGAACTCAGATCCTTTTATATTGTTTCTCCATTTCGTGGTCCAAGATGGCTGTTCAAGCTCTGACTAAAATGTCCTTATTCCGGCCAGCAGGAAGGGGGAAGCAGTGATGAGGGACACACTTCCTTTATAGACATATCCTGGAAGTTGCAGGGGGTACTACTGATTACATCCCATTGGCCAGAAACTAATCACATGGCCCCACTTAGTTGGAAGAGAGGCTGAAAATGGAGTCTTTATTCCAGGTCTAAGTCATGTGGACTTCCTATCCCTAAAGCAGTTGGTAAGTGTATTAGTTTGCTAGGGCTGCTATAATAAAATACCTCAGACTGGGTGGCTGACACAACAGAAATTAATTTCCTCACAGTTCTGGAGGCTGGAAGTCCAAGATCAAGGTGCTATCAGGGTTGTTTTCCTCTGAGGCCTTTTTTTCTTGACGTACAGGTGGGTGCCTTCTTGCTGTGTCGTCACGTGGCTTATTTCTGTGCATGCAAATCCATTATGTATCTCTTTGTGTTCGAATCTCCTTTTCTTATAAGGACACCAGTCATATTGTGTTAGAACCCACCTCAATAGCCTCATTTTAACTGAATCACCTCATTAAAGACCCTATCTCCAAATTCAGTCACGTTTTGAGGTACTAGGAAGTAGGGCTTCAACATGTGATTTTGGGGAGGACACAGTTCAGTCCATAACAGGCAAAACAGATATCGGAGAACAAACAGAAGTTCTTTCCACATAGTCTGCCAACATCCCTGTAACTGGGTACGTATGTTTTTTGGAGCCATTTGTCTGTCTCCACTTTTAAATCCAAGTCTCCTTGAAACCAAGAGTCCTAGAACCTAATGCATTGCTTTGTACCTCAAGGCACTCAGTGAGTACCTGTATGTGATGGTGGCTACTGCCCAAGGAATCATAGCTGGAACAAAGACTGGAAGCCAGGATCCCTGATTCTCCACCATCTCTTCTTCCCACCACGCTGCACTGATTCTTTCAAGGTCTGACAACCAGCACACCACTATGTGGGAATTTAAAGTCATGTGTTTAAGTCTCAGATTTTTCATGTCAGAGACTGCAGAACCCTAAAGCAGTAATTGCTGGCCCTGGGGTGGCACAAGTCCAGGGCTTCTACAGAGATCCCAGCAGGTATCAAACTCTTTTAAATCCTTATATCAGAAGTTGTTTGAATTTTTTCTGGGTCACTTTGTTTTGTTTTCTATGGACACTCCGCAGAAACTTGAAGATATAAGGATGGGTTTTTGCAAGGTCAAAGCCAGGATGCCACAGTTCCAGGAAAAGTTGGATAATCGGTGCCCTAACCTCAGTGGCCTCTCCCCTGGAGCTAAGACTAATGAACAGGTCAGCGCCCCAGCTGGGGCAAAGGCAAATGGGCCCCAGATTGGGAACTGCATTTTTTCCCACTTTCCTAACCAGTTTGCAAGCTGTCGCCATTGAACCAGAGTGAGATTGCACCTGGCAAGAAGACAAAGAGAATTTCCCCTAAAATGTGCTGACAGCCTTGCTCCCAGGACACCTCTTGAATCCACCCCAGGGTTTTGGGCTCCTGGACTTCTCTATGGCAGGACTCATCCCCCAAGAGGCTGTGAAGTCCCCACGGGGAGCACTGTTCGTCCTGCCTAAGGCAGTCTCTTCTCTTTGTCCATCTCTGCCCTAGCAACAGCCACCTCAAATTCAGCTTTTGGAAGCTGTACAATATCACTAATTGTTTGCATTGGACAGTAGTGTGTTTAGAGCTTATGCATCTAAACAGATAATTATTTTCTGCTATTTGCTAGTGGCACTGCCTGCCTGGTGACTTTGGCAGATGGAGAAAGGAGCTAATCCGTAGGTTATAAGCAGAAGGGTTATTGATGAAATGTCACCATCTGTTGGTGTCATTAAAATGATATGAGTCATAAAGAGTTGCTTTTGTTTTTTTCTCACAAAAAGGTTAGCTTGGAGTTTAGAAAAAGTCACTAGATTGCAGATGGTAGTGGGAGACCAGACTGAGGGGGCACAGGGGGAGTGTCAGCTCTGGAAGGGGAGGAGCCTTGATGAACTCATCGGATCTGCTTGATTAGTCTTCAGGGAAGTGCTGGAATCCTTTGACTGAACAAAACCACCCATAGCATATGATCAGGGTACCTATTCAGAATGATGCAATGCCTCCACTCTCCCGTGATCCTCCCCATTTCTGAGGTATCTACCAGGGAGGGAGGGAAAAGTCATTCATTTGGGTTAAACAAAAATGATCATATCTGGGAAGGAACAGTTAGAATGTTCCTGCTTCCTTAATCCTCATTGGCCTCATTACACAGATTATTCATGTAGCCCGTTGATACCTTGGGAGGCTAGCGATCCCAATAGGGAATGATATTCTCTGCATCTGCTGTATCTCCTGGGAGGAGATGGAGGTGGCTCAGAAAGGGACCAGGGACAGCATGCCGAAACTTCCATCAGGAATGGGAGCCCTCTGGATGGAGTAAAGAAAGCGGTAGATGGCCCCTTAAACTATCCTCATTTTTTTAGGATTCTTTTTGCTGTTCTGATTGGGTGTCTTCTGCTACCTTATCTTCTAAATCGCTGATTCGATCCTCTGCTTCATCTAATCTGTTGCTTCCCTCTAATGCATCGTTCATTTCAGTTATTGTATTCTCCATTTCAGATTGGTTTTTACATTTTTTATCTCCATTTTTATCGTTCCTATCTCTTTGTTGAAGTTCTCCCTGAGATCACTGAGCATCCTTATAACCAGTGTTTGGAACTCTGCATCTGGTAGATTGCTTGTCTCCATTTGGTTTAGTTCTTTATCTGGAGCCTTGGTCTGTTCTTGCATTTGAGACATGTTTCTTTGTCTTCTCATTTTGCTGCCTCCCTGTGTTTATTTCTATGTATTAGGTAGAGCTGCTATGTCTCCTCGTCTTAGTAGAGTGGCCTTTTGTGGTAGATGTCCTGAGAGGTAATATATATGTGTATATGTACACACACACACACACACACACACACACACATGCAATGGACTACTACTCAGCCATAAAAAGAATAAAATCTTACCATCTGAAACAACATGGATGGACCTAGAAGGTATTATGCTGTGTGGAGTAAATCAGACAGAGAAAGACAAATGCCATATATTTTCACTTATACATGGAATCTGAAGAACAAAACAGACGAACAAACAAAACAAAAACAAACTCATGGAGACAGAGAGCATTTTGATGATTGCCAGATGGGAGGTGGGTTGCCGGGGTGCTGGGTAAAAAAGGTGAAGGGATTGAGAAGTACAAATTGGTTATTACAAAATAGTTGTTACAATTGGTTGTTACAAAATAGGGTTGTAAAGTATAGCATAAGGAATATAGTCAATAATATTGTAATAACTATGGATGGTGTCAGATGGGTACTAGATTTCTCAGGATGATCACTTTGTAAGTTATATAAATGTCTAATCTCTATGTTGTACACCTGAAACTAACATTGTGTGTTAACTATAATTGAAACTAAACAATTATTTTAAAAGAAAGAGAGAAAGAAATGGATGGACCACAATGAATTGTATAGCAAAGGAACCAGCTTTTGGTTTTGTTGACTTTATTGATTTTCTGGTTTCTATTTCATTGATTTCTGCTCTAATTTTTTATATCTTTTCTTCTGCTTACTTTGGATTTAATTTGCTCTTCTTTTTCTAGTTCACTAAGGTAGAAACATAGATTATTGATTTTAGATCTTTCTTCTTTTCCAACATTTTGCATAGCAAAGGGATGGAGAGTGTGAGGAATATATTTAATGAGGAACTGAATGACCAAAATAAACTGTGCCAACTTCCTAATTCTGCCTTTTTACCCAATCCTCTTAATTCCCTCATATTCGCTGTTTACAAACTATTTTACCCACTGCCAGGGACATATGCCCAAAGAGAAAGAACCTGTTATTACCAACCTTTGTCAGTATGGCTTAAGATTCCTTTTTAATTACTGTTATTATTTTTAATTTTAACTCCTAGAGAGAGCATGTGGGTGATTCTGTAAACCACTGCAAATCCTTTTGGCAGTACTAGGATTTAAATTATACATAAATGAACATAACACTGCAATGAGTCTGGCCTCACACCCAGCCTTGCCTCTCGTTGCGGCCTTGTTCCCTATCCAACTGGCCTCAGCCAGCCCCACCTGCCACCTCCTTAGGGAGAGAGGTGCTGGTGGGAGTCAGTGCTGCTGCTTGAAATAGCGCACGATGCTGGAAGCAAGAGCCTTGGCGGCAGGAGCTTTATGAAGCCTATGTGGGTTATTTATATGGTCTCAAAAGGAAGCATCCTGGAAAAGTTCCTGTTGATATTTTTAGATCTGATGCTTGGTCCTGCTGTTGCACTTTCATTTTGAAACAAGTAGGGACACGAGAGTGATAGATGCTGTCTGCAGGGCTGTTTTAGATGCTCGGAGGGCCCATCTGACAGGGTCATCCTGCCAGGGCACAGATCTGCCTTCTGTTTCTTCTGTCTCTGGGACTTCAGAAGTTACTGACTTTAGCAGGTGATGGATAAAACCTTGGCTGCTTGCCACCAAGTCAGAAGCTCTGACACTTCCCCCCTGGCTCTGTGGCCCTGTGCAGGTGACACCCACAGGTGGAGGTGCTCTGCTACTGCTTGTGCTGTTTCTGTGAGAATGGGACATGTGTTTGCATGATAAGCCTTTGGCTGGAAGTGAGATGGTTTAGAATTTAACGAGGTGATTAAACTGGTTAAAAACTCACAGCCACACAGTAAGCCATGAGCTTACCTCTTCCAGAGCCACTGAAGGGGATTGAGTATGGTTACTGAGTTGCTGCTATGGTTCATTTGCCTGCTCAAAATCAGTGCTCTAGAAAATAAATAAATGGATACAAACAATTTTAATTTTTACGTTACAAAAGGTATCCTGTCCAAGAATTTCTGTGATGAATCCTGTGGCTTTGTCCTCAAGGAGAAGGGAGGAGCAGGGCAAGATGGAAAAGGTGTCTTTCCTCTGCAGATGTAATTGATTTCTCATAAAAAGTTCACGGATGGTAGCTCTAGCCCACTCCAGCTGAATCATCCATTCGTTTGAGAAGCTGAAGAGTGTTCAAGGAGGAATAAGCAAGTTCTTAAGTCCTCATGGCTGGGTAATGTCTCGTTTGTCCCTGGGATTCAGACTGTGGCAAATGGGGTTCTCTTACAATCCGAAAAACAATACACGGATGAAGCTGCTGGGATGACCCAAGGAAACCGTGTGAGACGCAGCGCTTCCCGCCCTTGCTTTCTGCGCTTGCTCTCGTGGCCTGTGGACATCGTCGTCGTTCTTGTGTCATTATTTTTCATATCTCTCTCGACAGCAGACCACAGAAACGGGTGAAGATGAGGACGACCAGCCTCTCAGCCTGTCCTGGCCTTCCAATCCCCGCAAACAAGTCACATTCCTAATTGTTCTCCCCATAGTGTTTCCTCTCTGGGTTACCTTACCTGACGTCCGCAAAGCTGTAAGTAAAGCATTTTTGAGTTGATTTCTTGTTAAAAGCATGGTATATAATAGTCTGCCTCTATTTGTCTTGAAAGGAAAAGGGGGTGACCTATACAGAGGGTGCCAAAAAAAGTATACTTATTTTAAGAAAGGGCAAAACTGTATTAAAATTTCGCAGATGGTAACCACTTTGAGCACCTCTTGTAATTGCAGAAGTCAAATGTGATTTGTATTCATCTTTTGTTATCAGTATATATTGAGTCTTACAATGTTAATACAGTTTTCCTTTCTTAAAATGTGTATACCTTTTTGTGGCACCCTCTGTGTATGTTTATATATGCCCAAAATTTCTCTGGACAGATACACAATAATAGTGACTGCCTGGGTTATTGAATCCACATCACAAACCACTCCAAAACAGTAGTATGAAGCAGCCACCATTTTATACGGCTTGTGGATCCTGTGGCCCAGGAATTTGAATAGGATACATTGGGGCCGCAGCTGGGAAGACTTCAGTGGATGGGAATGACTCAAGTGGTTGCGGGCTGGCATCAACTGGAAGCTCTTCCCTGACATCTCTGGCACCCAGGCCGGGATGATTCAAAGGCTGGACGCCGCTGGAAATGTCTCCTGGAAGGCCTCAAGGTGGCCTCTTCCTGTGACTTGGCTTCCTCACAGCATGGCGGCCTCCAGGCAGTCAGATGTCTTGCATGAGCGATCAGGGCGCCACGAGTGAGTGTTGCAGCCACACAAGGCAGAAGCTGCACAGTCTCTCATGACCCAGTATGAGGTCACATAGAGTCACGATAGGTGTACACTACTGATCAAAGCAGTCGTAAGCTTGCCTTGATTCAAGGGGAAGAGACAAAAAGTTTAGCTGGTCTGTGTCAGTGTCATATAGCATATGACACTCTTGATGGGACGAGTGTCAAAGAGTTTGTGACCATGTTTTAAAACCTCCACCATGGTTGTCTCTGAGAAGGAGAAGTGAAAGTCTGAGGCAGGAGGGCGACTCACAGTTTACTGAATATTTGTGTACATGGATTATTCGTTCGACTCAAAAAATAATTTAAAGAAATGCATTAGGTAGTGTAAATGCCTACATGTCTGATCTCCTTCCTATATTATTATCGTTACTACAGTCAATATTATTTTCTGCTATTATTGTGCATGGGGTGCTATGAACATAATACCATCTTATGATTACGTCCTACACACACATACTCATTCAGCAAAAATGTGTACCCACTGTGTATCAGCCTCTGCCCTGCATATTTTCAATAAACTATATTGTGGAATCTTAGGAAATAGCTAGTATAAGAAGAAAAAAAATGGATAGATAGATAGATAGATAGATATAGATATAGACATATAGGTAGATATAGATACTGATATCTATATCTATATAGATATATATGTAGAAACTCAGGCACGAAGAAGTTAACTGACTCATGCCTGGTCACTTCCTAGGGGATGGAGCTGAGATTCAGACCTCGGTCTGTGTGACCACACAGCTTGGGCTTCTCATATTTCTTGATGGCAGAAGGTGGAAATCTGAAAACATCATTTCTAAAAGCATTTGGAATAGTATGCTGTGGTAACATCCAGCGCCATTTAGCATAAGTCTTAAGAGTCCCGTGATGATCCCACTTTCCTCACTTGAAAAAGACAGAAGAAAATCCCTGTCCCATGAGCCTGGCCTATAAATAATCCAACCTGTTAGAGAACTACATCTTATCAAGCTCAGGCCCGGAAAGGACCCCCTCGTGTAAGGACTCCCATCATTAGAGATTTCCTAGTAAAGGATGCATGTAACACACGTGGCTCACTTAAAGCAATGTTTAGGTTTCTTTATTCAAGATGCAATAGCAGAGCATCTGCAAAGGGCTGGCCTCCTGGAAACTACAGCAAATAGCTGAAATGTGATCCATTTCTCCTTGACGCACATCACATGACATTTCTGAGATGTACGTGTTCCCATGTGCTTGCTCATTCTCTCTCTCCTTCTATTTCCATTGTTCTGTTTATCCTGATGCTTTTGCACAATCCAGGGAGGAAAATCAGGGACACAGACGCAGTTTTCTAAATCCCCACAGCAGGCCTAGTGTGGTGCGGCCCAGAGTAGAGGAGGCTGATTGACTGATAAGAGGGTATCAGCACACAACTGCTGAAGCAATCAGGAAATTGGACAGGAATGGCGAAATCGTGCCAGTCACTCAAGGCCCTGGGCTCTCAGGGTTGGTGGGGGACTCCTAGAGAAAGGGCTGGCAAAGTGCATGTCCTCTCCATGACCTGGGCTGGAAGGACAGGGAAGCTGTTTGAGATGATCAAAGCTCTCAACAAGCAATCCCTGGACAATATCCCAGACCACTATGGCGGTAGTTACCTGGACTGTGACAACTGTGCTGGCTAATGCTACAATTCCCAGGGTTGCAAAGCAAGAAAATGCAGCTGTATGTGACAGTGTCTTCTGCAGTACCGTTGACTGGTCATTCACTGTGCAGCAGACCCATGCAGCCTGGGCTAGGTTAGCCCAGGGCTTTCACTCATTGCACCCCAGAAGTGCCATCCGTGGGGTGGACTGTGCCTTTTCTGTCTTTTTATGAGTAGACTTTGTGCTGTCCCAAGCAGAAATGAGACTCAGTTGGAACATTTCACTGTTTTTAGATTTCCTCAGCAAATATTTATTGAGCACCTAGTATATGCCAAGTATCAGGCTTGTGCCCTACAAAGAGATATAAAGACACAGAAATCACAATTTCTATCTTTAAGGACCTATAAACTTAGTAGAGGAAACAAAGCATGCCCACATACAACTACAGAGCAAGATTGCACAGCTGCATTAGTGAGAGGAACTAGACTCGAACCCAAGTCTCCTGATTCCAGAGTATTCTCATTCTACCACATTGACTGTGGTGGTTTTTCACACACAACTCATGAGCTGTGCAACCTTCGGAACCTCATGTCACCACTCTGGACCTCATTTTTTTTCCTCTGTAAAGTACAGAGTGGAAGCTTTCTAGATCCCCTGGCAGCCATGATATTCTGTGATTAAGGAAAGCATAAAGAGATAACCATCAATACTATATGGCAGATTTAAGGTGCCCGTACAACCCAGTTTGCCCAGGATAGTCCCAGTGTACTCTGAAAGCACACTCGTTTGGAAGGTGAATGGTGTGGCTCTCCTTTACATACATGCAATGCCAAGTGAAAGAAAGCACACCATTTGATCCAAAAGCCAGTAAGGGGCTTCTTGATCATGCCTAGCTCAGACAAGTTTCATTAGGTTTGTATCAGTTATCCTTTGCTGTGTAACACACTAGTAGCTTAAAATAATAAGCATTTTTTAAAGCCCATAATTCTGTGAATTGGCAACTTGGGCTGGGCTCAGCTAGGCAGTTCTGCCACCCGCTTATACGGGTAGGGGCTGGTTGGCGGAGGGGAACAGCTCGTCTCTGCTCTACCCGATCTCTTACCCTTACGCAGGCCAGCCTGAGCTCGCTCACACGTTGGCCAAGTTCCAAGAGCAGCAAGAATGAATGCCACCAGAGGGTAAGGGGGGTGGGGGGTGGGGGGTGGGAGATGAGGGTAAGGGGGATCGGATATATGGTGATGGAAGGAGAACTGACTCTGGGTGATGAACACACAATGGGATTTATAGATGATGTAATACAGAATTGTACACCTGAAATCTATGTAATTTTACTAACAATTGTCACCCCAATAAATTTAATAAAATTAAATTTAAAAAAAAGAAAAAAGAATGAAAGCCACAAAGCCCTGTTGAGATGTGGTTTGGAATCCACACACTGTCACTTCTACCGCATTCTATTGGTCAACACAAGGCATAAAGCCAGCCCAGATTCAAAAGGGGGGGGGGGGTAAGGGTGGAATAGACCTCATTGTTTGATGGGAGAAACTACAAAGTGTTATGGCCATGTTTGCAGTCTGCCATAGTCCTCACGTACTGCCACAGGGGCCTCTTGAAAAATTATCCAGTCAGGGGGAGAACAAGGGGAAAAATTATTAATTAATAGACGTGCGCTACACCTCAGGGCTGGCAGCTCTGCCTCAGTAGTGGCTGAATTACCCATGGAGATGAACATCCCACACCTTGACATTAATTACAAAGAAAACATGACTTTTTAAAAACGTATACATCTAGTTTCAGAGTAAATAGTACTCCCACTTGTTTTTATTTCCACTTCATTTATATGCAAATTATATGACAGTGTTTGTTGAATTATGTACACTGCCAGCTTAGATCATTAGCGTGGGCTTCACTTTTATAGTTTTCTTAAATTAGTGGCTTTGTTTTGAAAGTAAAAAAACTGAAATGTAAACCTTAATGAGGAACATGTCTTTGATGAAAATTGAAAATAATAAAGGAAATAAAAACCCAAAAACTTGTATTCTCTCATCACCTAGGATGGGTGTTCTTGTAAATCAGGAATGCATCTAATGAGATATGAAAACATGACCCATCAGAGTTAGGAAGGTACCTGAGAACCCAGCTGGGTTTTTCCAATTTCTAGCATACACTGATTCATTCACCATAGATTTATTATGACTACTATATACCAAGCACAGTTCTAGCAAGGAGGAAGTGATCACTAAACCCAGAGAGGTTTAGTGACTTGTCCAAGCTCACACAGCGAGTTAAGAGGCAAAGCCGAGACTCTAAACCAGGTCTCTCAGTCACTTTCACCTCCCTGAGTTTCAATTTCCTCATCTCTTAGAAACCAAAATGAGAATAATATTGTTGAATAGCAACTGCCATTACTATCTGAGCACTTATTGTGTGCCAGGCACTTTGCTAAACACTTTATGTGCATGAAATCCTCAGAATAACTAGATATTGCTATTCCCCTATTTTACAAATGAGGAAAATGAGGCTTAGAGAGAGAGATTAAATACTTTGTCTCAGGGCACATCACTGGTAGTTGGGGAGCCGGGATTTCAACACCAGTCCTCGGAATCCAGAGACCACACTTTTAATCGTTAATAGGATGGTTTTGGAGAATTTTGTTAAATATGTGTGCTCCAGAATCTTGCACAGAGTAGATGCTCAGTGAATATTTGTTGAGTTAAATGAGTAAGGATATGGCCAATTTGGGCAGCGATTTATAACATGTCCAGCAACGTTTCGCAAGCCAAGAAAGTATCACTCTGATGTACTACAAGCTTCTAATGAGAACATTAGCTGTCAATTATACAAGTAAACCATTACATTTGGAACAAAATGACTGGCACATGGACACAATTTGCTATTTGCTAATTAGTTTGAGGCGCGTCCCAGCAGATGTCAGGATGAGTTACCATTACTAACCATAAACTGACATGTCAGACCGTAGCCTCAAGGGCTGTTTTCTTCCATTGAAACTGGTAACTAAATAACTGCACAGGTGCTACTGGGCCATAACGTCTAGAATGAGACCATAGAGTCCAAATAAGGGGACTAGTTCAGAAAAAGTGAAAGAAAAGGAATTGCCTGGGCTGTGAGACTGGAAATGATAAGGTAGTTTGACAGTTGGGAAACGCTTAACCGAACTGCTGATGCATGAAGGGTTGGTGCGTCCAAAGCAGGAACAACAGGGGAGGCCGGCTGCGGCAGATGGCCATGCAGCTGGAATGCTAGCCTGTGTTTTCCTGATGCTCTTTGTATTCTCTGGCATTCGGA
Organism: Rhinolophus sinicus; assembly: GCF_036562045.2. NCBI lineage: Eukaryota > Metazoa > Chordata > Mammalia > Chiroptera > Rhinolophidae > Rhinolophus > Rhinolophus sinicus. The sequence continues at coordinate 125,754,793 of NC_133754.1, forward strand.
GCATAGGCTAGTATTATGACGATCATCATCATCATTCTGTGTCTAGAGTTGGGTATATTTTGAGTGTTATTGGCCTTTTTTTTCGTTTGGAAAGAGTCAGTATGAGCTCAATGTTAGGAACACATGCTGTACAGTCAGACAGACCTGGGTTTGAGTTTCACGTCTAGCTCAAGATCTGGGTACAGAGTAGGTGCCCAGCTTTTATCTGCCCCTAGTTAATGACTAAGGCCTGGAAAACTACAAAGAAAAATTATTTTTCCCTTTTCTTCAATGAGCCCCAACTACAACACTTGACCAAGGTACATTGAGAGGTCCATTCGTTACTACTTGGCTTCTTGAGTAAGAATCATAAGCACCACATTTTGAGTTAGAGAGGTTTCCACTAATACTGATTGGAACTTAGTTACTTTAAATCCTTAGTCTGATTCTTTGCTTTCTACCTTTTGACTAGAAATGTTCCATGGTTCAGGGATACTATGTTGCAGATGCCAAATATGTTCAAATTTAATGCTGATTTAATTCTGAGTTGTGACATTATATCAATGAACAGACATGCAAAGGTAAAAAAAATTAAAATTGTGACGACATACTTACTAAATGAGCCAAGCTGGAAAGGGCGCGCTCTGCGAACGAGGACTCTCCCGGGATATCCAGTACATATACCTTTCCATAGAGCAGGAGGTGGTGCTTCGTTGCCCTCCAGGGTGCTCAGAATCAAGCTCATTGGTAGCTGCTCAACCTTAGGTGTGGCCCCACAAGAAGGGCCCCTGTCTTCCCTGTGACAGCATGGCCGCAGGAGATGAAACCCTCCGCACACTTAGGACCCTGAAACAGTGACTTAGGACCAGAGGAAAAGGACAGGGACTGCAATCGGCTAAATGCTGCCCTGGGAAAACTTGATTTCTTGGCACTCACGATTCCAAGGCTCGGGGAAGCTGGTCTCCAGAATCCGACAGGACACCCAGTCTTAAAGGAATTTGCTTTCAAAAGTGAATGTCTCAGCTTCCACTTTGAAAAATTGATTACTTTTGCTCCCCGTAATCCATTAAAGTGCTCCGGTCCCCAGAAAGGCCAAAATATTTTCCTTCTAAGAAAGGGAAGAGGTGGGGGGAAGCACTTGAGGAGAAGGCTGTGGCTACTCAGGGTAGCCTGCTGCCTCCCCCAATGTAATCAAGTCCACCTGTCTTCCAGATACCCAAGCTAACAAAGAACCAAATGAAAAGCAGCCATCATTAAAAGAGAGACATGATTATTGTGAAATTTCACAGAACTGTGTGAATGATAATAAAAACATATATTGAAAACTTAAAATTAGCAAAGAGAACATAAGCCTGGTTTGGAGCGATAGAGACGTTCCTCTTACGGATATTCAGATTACCACGTACAAGTTTATCTTTCCCTTTTAATGAAGTTCTCAGAAGCTATGGCAAAAAGCATTCTGTGTGACTGCCCCAGGTCAGCCCTTCAGACAACTGAGATAGCTTTCATCCCGGTCAACTCCAGGATTCATTTCTCTGGACAAAATTGGATGGCATTATCAAAGCAAAGAATGAGATTGTTTCTCAAAGTGGAAAAGCTTTGAAATAAAAAGCATTTGGCAATAAGAGGTGAGAGGCTCTCTGAGAATATTCTGCTATCTGAGCATGTTTTAAAGGACCCAAATTTTGCAAAAACAGCCTCAACAGAACACCACCAACAGTAGTGCAAGCCTGGAATTCCCTATAGTGAGGTCAAGTAAGAAACACTGCATTTTGAGTGTCTGATTCCAGCTGATGGAAGGAAATGTTCAAAGTGCTTATATTGTAAGCCTGAGATTACACAAAGTCCAGTGGTAGAGGCAGAGTTGGGCATAATATATTATAGTTAAGGTTGGAGAACAGACAGAAAGCATCCCGAAAAGCACCTACTCTGCTACCCCCACGGAGAGCAACACGGTGGGGCATCTCTGCCTAGGTCTATTCCTGTCTACATGTGTGGTTCAAGTGCCCTGGACTGACCATCATCAGGGGTCCGTAGAAACTGTGGTGATGGCTTCCTGTGTGGGGCTTTTCCTGATAACTCATGGGGCTGTAAGATGAGCCAATCTATTTTTGAACCTATTGATTCTTCCTGTTCCTTGTAAAATGTAATTAATCCCATAGATTTTCTGGCATATGAGTTGTTATGATACATGGGTGCAAGCAATGGAAACTGATTCTGATAAACTCGAGCAAAAGAGAGAAAAGGGAACAGGAGCTGGGAGGGAGAATATGGGGTAGTTAACAGATTGAAGGCCAAGCTGAGAAACCAGGCCTCAGAAGAGGCAAAAGTAGAGGGCAGGTCTTGTTATCCAGCTGCAGGAATAGACATTCACTTTAAGAGCTTTCCATCTCAGGCACTAGCTTGGCCATGATTTGGCTCCAACTAACTTCACATGTCCAAGAGAGAATCTTACTGTCCCAACCTGACCAGGGGTGGGCAGGGCCTTCAGATTGCCCAGCCTACCAAGACTGCCAGCTGCATGGGTGGTTTTAGCTCCAGAGTAGCAGATCCACTTCAGTTGCTACCACTGACACTCTTGCCTCTTCCTGGTTCTCTTTCAGTCAGCAAGGAAGTTTTTTCCCATCACGTTCTTCGGCGCCATCACCTGGATTGCAATATTCTCTTACTTAATGGTCTGGTGGGCACACCAGGTAAGACCTTGACAGGGACACCATCTGCCTGGTTTTCCTTTTGTTTGCCAAGTGGTTTTGCTTTCTGAGAATGTCATAACAGTATTGCATCTGAAAAGACAAGGTGAATATCCCAGGACTAAAGGAATTTACTCCACTTAATTTCCCCTTGTCTCCTGGCCGTTCCCTGTCGCGTGGAGTCAAATAAGCCCCAGACAGGCCTGGGGAGGCACGCAGGCCAGCCTCACGGCCTCCTGCCTTCCATAGCCTGAAGCCAGGCCAGCTCAGGCCTGGGAGAAATGTCAAGGCTTTGCCTGACTCAGTGGCACTTACTTCCTCTTGGGCAGCCTTCTCACCAGCCTTTCAAATTGACTCTTAGGAAAAGAACTGGAGACAAAATGGTCTCTTCTCGAGCCTCAGTTTATAAAACTGACGATGCATTTCACTTTTACTACTTTTAACTCAATACATGTCATAATGCCCATCACAAGAACAAACTCTCAGGAAGTGTTTGTTGTAACACGTGACTAAAAGAATGAGAAGCGAAGGTTTTACGTTCTCAGAAATAATGGTGGTAACCATTATTGATTGACTGTGTGCTGTGTGCCAGGCAATTCACATCCCTTATTTGCAAATCATATATATCTGATAAAGCACTATATACAGGATATATAAAAAGCTCTTAAAGCTAAAGCTAAATAGGCAAGCATCTACTATGTCCTAATTTTTAAGATGGACAAAAGATTTGAATACATATTTCACCAAAGAAAATGTGAAAATGGCTGATAAATACAAGAAAAGATTCCCAACATCGTTATTCATTAGAGAAGTGCAAATCAAAACCACAATGAGGTCCCCCTTCACACTCACTAGGATGGATATAATCAAAAAGACAGACAAAAACAGGAGTTGGAAAGGATATGTAGAAATTGGAACCCTTTTATATTGCTGATAAGACTATAAAATAGTGCAGCCACCTTGGAAAACAGTTTGGCAATTCCACAAAATGTTAAACATAGAGGTACTTGATGACCCAGCGATTCTACTCTTGGTTTATACCCAAGAGAAATGAAAACATCCACACATACATTTGTACAAACATGTTCATAGCAGCATTATTCATAATTGCCAAAAAGTGGAAACACCCAAAATGTCCATCAACTGATGCATGGATAAATAAAATGTGGTATATTCATATGATGGCATATCATTCCACAGTAAAAAGAAATGAAGTACTGATACATGCTGCAATGTGCATGAACCTCTAAACATTATGTTAAGCGAAAACAGCCAGTCACCAAAGATCACATGTGGTATGATTGCATTTATATGAAATATAAAAAACAGGCAACTCTATAGAGACAGAAAGTAGGTTAATGGTTCCCTTCGTTTGAGGAGGTGGAAGGGAAATGGGGAAAGACTGCTAATGGGTATGGAGTCTCTTCTTGGGAATAAAAAAGAACATGTGGCATCACTAATAAAATCCACTGGAAATGTTGGCTGATATACCCAGCATTATTCCTACGAGATATTTTATATTATTCCTATCAGTTATTTTACTGACGTTTGACTTTTTTTTCTTAGATATTTCCCCAAATCACTGGCCCCCTGAAGAAGTTCTGTTTGCCCCAAAGTCATTATTTTCCACATTCATTGAGAGACATTTGCTATCAATACCTGGCAAAGATTATTGCAGACTGGGCTGCTTCTCAGCCTCCAGATCTCCAGGCTAAAAGGACTGTTTTCCATTTATAACACATAATAGCTCTTCCTAATAATCATTTTTCTTCTTTCGTGTACTGATAATGGAAAAAGTGAGGTTGGTTTTTTTCCACTTGTTGGAATATGTTGTTTTCTAGATACTTCTTCTCTTTAGCCATCTATGGGTTTCTATCTTTTCTTTTTGTTTCCTTTTCATTCTCCTATAGAAAAACACAAACACATTGCCTGGAACAATAACAATTACAAAAAGGCCCAGAAATATAAAGTGAATAAAAAGAAGCATTACTTTCTAATAATGGATCAGATTTCTCTTTCCTTCCTCCCATAGAAGTGCTTTTCTCTTTCAAAACATCCAGACAGCTGATCAAAACAGCAGATTCTGTTCCAAGAAGTCTAGCTCTAATTCCAGTGTTTGTATTTTTGAACTATGAAAGCTATGAAGATAGCAGGTACACCATTTAGTGCTCAACTTTTTTGGTATCCACAGTTTTACCAATAATCAATGCTATTTGATACAATTATTTGACTATTGTTTAGCCAAAAATAAATGCCCTTCACATGAAATGCTTTATGCATATATGCATATTGTTATTTGTTATTGTTTTTGCATCATAAATTTTTACCTTAGTAAATTTCATGGGTGAGAAAAACCTGTGGTTAAAATCTATACTGCATCTAGTATGAGAAGTTAATTCTAAAAGTCAAATAGGACCGTGTGTCTCATTTAGCCAATATGACGTTTTTGCAGACATTTTCCTTCAACCAAGGAAGGGAAATGCATCACAGAATATTAGGAACAGCAGTGGATTTGGATTCTGCGTGGTCCCATCATTTCCCTCTATTAGAAAATAAGGAAATTTCCCCCCAAGAGGCTACTGATGTTCTTCCTAGCTCCAAACTTCTCTGCTGCTCCCCGGTACCATGAGGGATGCCATCCCATCCATGTACCCGTCACCTTGCCTCTGATTCACCAGAAGTTACCTTCAGTGACATATACTCAAAATGAGCTTCTGTAGAGTAGTTCTCCTTCAGTGAAAGTGTTACTAGAGCCACACAGATTCATCAGGGCTTTGATGGACAATGAAAATTCTTCATTGTTCATATGATTTCCTACATTTGTGGACTGACCTCACTGAACCAGCTTCTCTCCCTGTTACCTGGACCCTGCACTCTGGTAAATGGGAGAGAGAAGGAAGTAGTGTCTGAATTATCATCACTTATATTTATTGAATATTTGCTTTATGCTTGACACTGTGCTATTGGCTTCATAAGCATCAGCACATATAATTATCACAACTCTAAGGGTGAATATCATTGTCCCCATTTCACAGATGAGTAAAACTGAGCCTCAGGGATGTTGGCTACCTTGCACTAGGAGTGGCAGGCTAGGATTTGCACCCAGGTTTCTATGTACCCCAAGCCATTCGTAACCATACCACCACACGCCCCTCTTTAATGTCTGCATTTTCCTGTCTATAGTGGCATTGAAACTCCAAATATATATGGTTTTCTAAATAGTCGTTGCTTTAGAACTCGCTCTAAGAATTTAAATGATTAAGAATGTATTAAATAAATTGGAACTTATTAAGGGTGACAGTCATTTAGTCAGCTTCTCCACAGTCTTTGAAAATGGTTCACTCCAAATCTAACAAAACAGAAAAAAAAGGTCAGTCATCAAGGAGAATATTTTGCTGATATTTGCTGATGAACTAAGCTATCACTTCAAAATTAAAAAAGCAGGGGAGGAGGGATTTATAAAGAAGCTTATTCTATTCCATAAAAACCTTTATTCTTACATGCTACTTTCGTTCTTTACATTTTTCCCAAAAATGCTGGACGTCATCATGCAGGCTTTTAGAAACCAAATTGAAAGCATTATCTTAAAGATTTCCAGTTCACCAGCTCCACAAAGTATATAAAGCTTTTAAAAGTCCCAAGAAGACGAGCACGTTGCTCAAGAGAATGGAGGAACTTCCGTCTGAGGCTAGACCAACTGTCCATGGCAGAATTCATCAGTCTTAAAAGCAAAGACCAAAGGAAAATACAGTAACTGGCTCCCTTGCTTTTCGTTAATAATGTACCATTTACTAAGAGCTTTTCCACAAATTATCACTTAGTCCTCACAACCACCTTGAAGGTCGGTATGATCGTCCGCAATTGATGGATAAGAAAGTGAGGATCAAATACTTTGTACGATTGGTTCAGTCAGCAATAGTCAAGTACTTAATAAATGCCAGAGCCAGACCTTGGCATGAGGTCCTCTGATGCCCTCACTGATGGTTTCTTCACAGCTGCCTTGCTGATGTACAGTTCCGAATTACCAAGCCCAAAATCAAGTTTTCTATGGAAATGGTAGTTTTAAATGTTTAAGAGTAGCTTACAGATACTACGTGATGTTAAGGAAAAGTGGGGATGCTCTTTAACCTTCGGTGGTAAATCCAAGAGCAACTCTGCCACAATGTTTAGTGCCATTGTCTGGCACTGGCCCCTGGAGCCACTGACCAATTGGCTTTTATAGCTAATTTTCAGCTTCCTCTGCCCAGAGTAAATACCATACAGAGGCTGCCCTCTAGCCCTCTGTAGCTCTTGTTTGAGATTATCTCTGTAATCGTTATGTGAACATTCCCAAACTCTTGGGTCTGAATCTCATCAAAGTATAAACTCCTCTATGGCAATGATTGTGGCTTACTCCTCTTTGTCATCTCAGCCCTCAGCACAGCACAGAGAAGGAACTCATTAAAAGGGCATTGCATTGAAATGTTTGTGGTTTTTATGGTTTTGTGACTACAAACACACGTTTGTCTCCGTCATCACTTCTAGGTTGGAGAGACAATTGGCATTAGTGAGGAGATTATGGGTCTGACCATCTTGGCTGCTGGGACCTCCATCCCTGACCTTATCACCAGTGTCATCGTGGCCCGGAAGGGCCTTGGGGACATGGCTGTGTCCAGCTCTGTTGGAAGCAACATTTTTGACATCACCGTAGGGTGAGTAGAGATAGTTCTATAAAGATGCACGCCAGCTCCATCACTGTCTTTGTCTTCTTAGAAACTGTGAAGACATGACCAGCATATTTGAGCCCAAAACTAACAAATATTCACTGAACATGAAGACTGGTAGTATCATTCAGTTTCACCACCTCAATTTTTCATTTTCCGAGAATTTAACGAAGAATACATTATCCCTAGACAGGCAGAAACACATACCTGCCTACAGGGTGGATGTTGCAGGAAATACTTGAAGAAAATGTCACTTATATAATTGCCTTGCCTGCACATTATGAATATGCGATATCCAGGTGTGACTGAGATGCTCTGGTAGTTTCACTCTATTTTTGTCCGTATTCTATTTCTAATGAAAGTCCCCACCAGCCTCAAGTGAGATTTGGATTGTAAAGCAGATTGGAACAGGCACAGGCCCAGCAGAAAATCCCATCTCCTTCCTTGGAAAATACTGGCACATTTGCATTATCATTTGTTTATCTTTGCTGGTAAAGATATTCTCGGTTTTTTGAAAGTCAGAAGACGAGATCTGTTCTTACAGTGAAGCAAACTGGAGTTCTCAATATGAATAATCTCTAAAGTGGATCAGATTGGGGAGGAGGGCTGTTACTTCATTTCATTTAACGTGTCAAAAGCAAAATTAGTCTGATAAATAAGCTGGAATGACAGTCTCCTGAGAAAGTGAAACATGGGATATTATCCTATATTCCCAGAAGAATTGGGCTCAGGACACTTGAATTTGGAAGCTCACTAAAATGGATCTATTCTCTCATTGAACTTCTTGAATACTGTTCTCTCTTATATCTTTCCATTACCTAGTACATATGATATTTTTTTTGCATTCAGTATCTACCATGTGCATTGTACATACATTTTTTTTTATCCATATAAACCACACAAAGATCCATAAGGTATTTTATCATCCCTGTTTATCAGACAAGGAAACTGAAGGGCACAGAGTTCGTACAACTAGTAAGATAGCTAGGATTTGAACCGAGTCTGTGCTCTCAACTACAGCACAGTCTGTGCATAAAACCCTTCTCTGAACTTCCACTGTCTGAACCACCTTTAAGTTCCAAAAGTGCCTTTCCTACCATTCTTTCTTTACTTCCCCGCGTCACTCAAGAGCTCTCTCTACCTGGAAAACTTCAACTTAGCCTTCCAATGTCTACTAAAATACGGGCTTCTCTGATTTTCTTGGGCCTGACCTTGGGAGCTGTTGCTCCTGAATGCTTTCTACACATTGTACTTTTGTCACGGTCGTGTACATCAGTCACCCTGCTAGACTGTGAACTCCCCAAGAGCAAGAACTCTCCAAAAACTAACACATTGCCTAATGCATGGTAGTGGCTTGACAAATATTTATTGGATGGATGGATGGATGGATGGATGGATGGATGGATGGATGGATGGATGCCTTAAAGGTGTATGTTCTAAAGGAAAGGTATTCCTAATTAAAACAGTGTTTCTCAGTTCCACTGCCTACACATTTAGAGTAGGTCTTTTTTGGTCAATCTCTTGTAAAAAGGAAAAGAAAATGTTATATAGAATAAAAGAAAATCCTACAAATTGGGGAAAATTACAAGTGTTCTAAGCCATATTTGTCATGTTTTTGAAAGATAAATATTCTAGGGAATTACAAGATGCTTTTTGTTGATTGTTCTTAATTGTGTATTTAGTAACAAATGAAAGTTCAAAGAAAAATCATCCCTAATTCTACTACCCAAGAACAACACTTAGCTTCTGTACCTTCCGTACCTTTTCTCCATTGGTCTCCTCCCACCCTGCACACACCCTCCAGTTCACCTCTTTAGGGCTGAGGGTGACATTTTCACTTCAACTAGGAAAGAAACAAAAAGTTATTTCAAATGAAATTCAGAAATCACCCGCAGCAGTCACATCTTTGATCTCATTCAACTGTAGAAGAAATTCTCTTTATTCTCCCCAATTCAGTGAGGAAATAGGTCAAGGTTTTTAAAGTTCACCCGACCTCCTTAGGCGATTTCCTGGGTCAGCCATGCCTGAGTCATAGAGAACCTATGAAGACACCCTCTTCAGATGATAGAGCCCAAGAAACTAATGTCACATCGTATGCCTTCTCCCACATGTCTGCCTGTTCCCTTGCTTCTCTCCCTCACAGGCTCCCACTGCCCTGGCTCCTGTACACCATCATTCACAGATTCCAGCCAGTGGCCGTCAGCAGCAATGGCCTCTTCTGCGCCATCGTCCTCCTCTTCATCATGCTGCTCTTTGTCATCCTTTCCATTGCCCTTTGTAAATGGCGGATGAACAAAGTGCTGGGCTTCATCATGTTCGGCCTCTACTTTGTGTTCCTGGTGGTCAGCGTCCTCCTAGAAGACAGAGTTCTTGTGTGCCCAGTTTCCATCTAGCAGGAGAAGCCATAATCTTGAACCAACAGCCTGGATGGTCCATCCCCGCTCTGGGTTCTAGGCTCCTTGACTCTCAAGAAGAGGCAGCTGGCACACAGCCCCGGCATGTGGGGTGTCCCTCTTTGGCCGACGTATGGAGGGACGGACTCACACTGGACTGGCTCACTTCACAGGCTGCTTCCACCCTTGCCCACAGAAACGTCTTCATGCAAGAGACAAAGACAACCGTCCACTTGATGCTTCTCTCCACTCACCACTGACAGGTACACCTCGCTGGTCGGAGGTACATTCACTGTAATGATACAAGCAATGATAGAGGCTGTGTATGTACATATAAAATACACACTTTATAAATAGATGCACCTGAACACACCCTGCCTGTTCCTGTACTTTACCTCTCCTACCATGTCTATAGAATAATACATACCTGTATACAAAGAAACATTTTATATATATATGTAATTATATATATATAAAAATACAAATGCATCTTTTCAGGGATAGCTCTAGTATATTTATAACACCTATTTGAAGAGGGGCATCAACTTTCAGTCTGAGCTTTACCTCTTAAGTACAAGAGATGAACTAAGGGAGTAATTGCTGTGACCTTCAGCCTGCCTTGGACTTATTAGGATCCTGCCTGCTAAGGTGGATGTTTTAGGGAAATAGGTTGTAGGAGGGAGGGCTGGGTGGAGACGGTCTGTAGAGTTGAGCCCTCCAAAACATTCCCTTCAGCCAAACAGGGAAGACTCTGCCACAATGTGGGGTATACTGACAAAACCCACAGCGTTAATTGGGACAGACAAAGCGAAAATCCACGTTGGGTGGATACTGGTTTGGGGGCAAAGGGAAGTTGATCAGGGTTGGGTTTGGGGGGATTTTTTAATATATATATAGATATAGATGTATATATCTATATATATAGATATAGACATATAGATATATATACTGCCTCAGCATGCAAGTAGAAACTATGACTACAAACCAAATTAGCACTCTTCTAGGACAGCAAGACTATATAAACTGACCCTATATTGTTCCAATGCATGTCCCATTATCATCAAAAGAAGGGAGGCAAGTTTAGCCGTGATTGTCATTTAGACATATCTTGATGCTAAGGGCTCACATATAATCAAAATGCCACCAAAAGAGCCCAGATATGTAATAAGAAATACCATCTAGTAGAGCGCTTAGTGAGACTTGCCACCCAATGGGAATATAAGGTCATAGTTCCTTAATGCATCGTCCAGTGTGGTCATAAAGGGCTTCAGTGTCTGAAGAAATTGTTATCCCTTAAATACAACTAAACTGACTCTGATCGATACTGCTTGGGTTGAGGCAGCTTAGACATGTTTGGAAAGGCGTTTGCACTCTATGAAGGTTTCTGAGTCCTATGTCTAATGGTATCAGGACCAGGATTTGGTTAAAGCCCATGCACCATCTGTGTCTCTCCTGCCCTCGGGACCCCATCTGGGACTCTTCCTCGCTTACTGAAGACAATACTCAACAGCTTCTTTTCACTGGCTTCCAGCCAGTCACTCCAAGGTCTTGATTTCCTGAGTTTGCTCAGCATTCATGGGATATTTTCATTTCATTCATTCAGTGACCCCAGGTTCTGTTTGACACCTTATATGATTTCTCAGGTCTATATTAATAGAAAATAAAACTAGCAAGGGAGAAAAAAAAAAGGCAAACTAAACTGATGAAAACAATATGCATTTTTCATTTCCCCAAGTTGTGCTTTTCCTAAAATCACTTGTAAACGTCAGTAGAGGACGGCTCGTTCTGCACTCATCCTACCTAAGTTGGCTCACACCACATATGGGAAACTATACCATCTATGTTCTTGTCTCCAATCTGTGGTGTCACTGACCTGCTGTGATTTTGTTGTCGGCACGTGCCTCCGGTCATAGGAGACAGGATGCAGAACTCACAGGTGAAAAAAGAGGAAGGGAGACCTGACAGCCCCAGATCAACCTCAGTATTCCTTCCACAAAATCTCCGCTCACTCCGCAGAACGTGGCAGTAACAGGCGGCATGAATCATTGCTCTTCACTCACAAGCAAAAGCTGCTTCTAAGTGGAGGCCCACTGGGAAAACAAGAAATCAAGGGGGCTGCCACCCAGGAGGCTCGCTTTCAAGTCTCTCCAACGTTGCAAAGTCTGGTTTTCAGTTGTGTGAGAGAAACCTGTGTCTCGTTCATCAAGGGCAGAATTTTGTATTGAGGCAAGAATTCGTGCTAGTTCCTTAGAGTGAAAGAGAATAAGTAAGTGAACTTCTCGTTCCAAGCTCTGGTGGTTTTCCCTGTGCACGACTTGAAGGGGAGCAAAGTTGGTTATTGCGTGAATATGTGTTGTTGAAGGTTTGTTATTTGAAAGAAGGTGTGAATAGGTGACTGTGACTGAACTGTAGATAGACTGTGTAAAACCAGAAAGGATGAGGGAGGTCTGGTGCCGCCCTGCTTCCTATTCCAGCACTTCCTGATGCTCCTTCCGCCTGCTCACTGCTTCCCATTAATTCCCAGCTCACAGCAAAGACTCACCCAAGCTGCCATGGAGCATTTTACTTGCCCGGGAGCTCCATTTCATAGGGAGTGTGTGAGCATGAATGAAAATTTGTATTCCAGAAGACAATATCCCAAAGCCCTGTTCCCACCTCAGTGATGTCCACTGACCCTGATGTACAACTGCAGAGGTCCTCAGTGGCTGGTACACAAGCATCTGCTCCTGCCACTGCTTGCCCTTGCTTTCCCCTCACGATGTGTCCAGGAGGTTATGTGTCAGGCGAGGCTAAATCCAGAGAGAAATGCATGGGATGCAACAGGAGATCTTGAAACGCATTAAAATCATTAACATAAGAAAGAACTTTCCACATCATGGTTCTCTGAGTAGGAGAACTCAGAGATGTCCAATGCCTTTTCTGCGTGGCTGTGTATGTACATATATAAATATGTATCTTTATGCCAGATCTATATGTGTGTCCACAATATCACATACATCATCACCCTCTGACCCAGTCACATTCGGGATTCAAAAGCAGGAAGCATCAAGGTTGCCACAGCTAAGGAAAAGGAGAGTCATGCACACCAACCACCAAAGCAAACATTTCTTCTTGGTCTCCCAGGGTTTGTTCTGTGCACATGCACATTTGTACCCACTCCATATATTTTCCCACCCAAGAATATAGATTTACAGCCTCACAGAAATGGCCAGCCATATGTAGAAGTAAAAAATACACGACAGAAAATTACAGGGGGAAAAATTAGACTGCAGACACTCTTCACTTCACTGGAACAGGGTGTAAAATAATATCAAAAATTCAAGAGCCAAGTTTGTTCTGCTCAATCTGATATAAATGAGCTGCCTCCGAATGATTCCATTTACCCACAGCGAACTGAGCTGTCACCTTCCTTTGCTTGCTGTCACCTCCCCTGTCGCCCTAGGCAGCCTCAGGACAGGAGAGCAACTTGGCTCAAACTGAAAGTGCCCAAACAGAACCTTCTAAATTGCATCTGGGAATGCCCACGCAGGGTCCAGCTGCCCTCTGAACCTGACTAGCTCCTGAAGAGCTGAAGCTGGAGATGAGATGGTGTTTACGCAGCCTCCCAGGCTGTAAGCCAAGCCAAGCAGTGACAGATCAGGAAAGCACAGTACATGTGCTGGGACTAAGGGATAGGGCTATTTATCAAACTGGAAGATGCAGGAGAACATCCTAACGTCTTTTCAGAAGGTTATCAAAAGAAGCCGGGACTGTTTCATATTCGGGGAAAATGCTTTGTAAGGCTTCGAGCAGGTGTCACCTGACAAGGGCCATTATAATTTACTTTCTAGGGAAGACATGAGTCAGGTGCTTTGGCGCCCTTTCAGCAAAACACAGCTGCCTCGCTGATGAGACATTGGATAATATTAATGTACATCCATAACTAGGCAGGGAGAGAGTTGGCAGACTCCCCACCATTGCTCGTAGCTCTTTAACTGTCCTCTGGAACAGGGAGATGGGAGATGAGCTACAAAGGGAAGCCCCCCTCCCACGACACCTTATCAGCTCACCAAGGGAATGACAGCAGACACAGCTGCGGGCGGATAGACAGTTGGGGAAGATGGGACTTCTGCTACCATGCTCTGCTAAAATTACTGGGTTGGAATATCTGACATGTGTCTGATAACCTGTCTGAATCCAAGCATTTCAGACAACTTCCCTACATGTACCAACACACACGTGCATGCACATACAAACACACACACACACACACATGATTGTGAGGATGCCAAACTTTCTTGCACCTAGACAGATTGTTACTCCAGTAAGTAAGTGGCCATATTATAAGCTCCGTTCCAAAAGAAATAAAAGGAAAATGTCCTCAGGGTGGTTCCTGGAGAAGTCAGCTGTCTCCTGAAATCTTGTTATAGAAGCTGTTGCTCATTCTTGCTAAGCCAGATCTTACGTGACTACCTGGCTTAATATTTTTAAAAGATACAGCCTCAACTCCGATAGTGTCCTCAGCAATATTGTCTTCAAATAGTAGGTAAGAGATTGTGATTAAGGGAGAGTTTATAGTGGGGGGGGGGGAGGAAAGGAAAGAAAGGAGAAATTAATTTACTTTCACTAGGATTCCCAAGAAAGCAAGTGATATAGATCCCTATATAGCTTAAAATAATTACCAATTTCAGGCTTTTTTTTTTTTTTTAACCAATTACAAGCGCCTATATAGTGTCCCAGATTTTTTTTTAAATGGCCCCTTCTCAAGAAGGCTTTGGGAAAGATAATGTGCTCCTGGTCCACTGTCTATTCACGTGAGCGCCTTGCCTTTGTCACTTCATGTTTCTTTTTTAATCACACAGCTTCCTATTCTTTGAAATGTATAGCAGTCGAGAAAAGCAATAAAGCCAACTAAACTCCAGGACTTACAAGTACACCATCACAATATTTTTCTCACTTCACTGAGAGCTTTGAAATTGCATGGGCTGTGGCATTAACGCTACAGATTTCTACAATCTGTAGAAATCAAAGGCACACTCACGTTTGCTATGGGAGTAACATGTGCTTTCTACCTGGGTCCCCTCCCCACCCCCACCCCAATACTACATGCACTGCCATGTGACATGCCTTCCCACATGCAGGGAATCGGCCTTGCTCAGAGCCACCTGAATTCCACAGTGGTCTTTAATCTGACTGTTGACAATTTTCTTTAGAAAGAGCTACACAGGACAAACCAATCCACAAGTCAGCCAGTTTTTTTAGAGACAGAAATGACCCTGTATTTATGACTAGATAGATAACTATGTTCAAATGTGTGAGAGACTGTGCAGCATCAAACTATTTAAACCAAAGCACTTTCACTAAATGATGGACAGATCAGAAAACCATAAATAATTATTTTAAAACAGATAAATACCTAAGTCTGAAAGAGGGTCATAGAATTTGCAGGGAGTTTGCTAAAAGTTTAATTCCATCAAGAGAGTTTGTCCAAACTATCGTCCTAATCTGAAGGACAGCCCTTTTATGGGAAAGAAGCCCTAACATAGATCTTTCCGGTGTAACACAGTTCATGAACTATTAACATTTACAACTATCAGAGTCAGAAAAGGCTTCATCCAGGTGAACTCAAGCCCCTCAAGTTGATGACTTAACCTGTTTTTTTTTTCTTTTTGGCAGAAAAGAACTGCATCTGGGCACTCTCCAATTTACCCCTGACATAGTTGGGAGTCACCCTATGTGACCCTTTATGTTCATCGAAGTATCTTTAGATTTTTATTTCTGCGTCATTTCTCCTAACCTTCTTAATAATTTTTGCAGCTCTTCTCCACTAAGCCTTTTAAAACGTTTTATGTTGCTCTTAAATTATGGAAACTTCTGACTAGTTATGACACAAGTATAAGGTCTGAGCACAGATGAATTACAGCCTCGAACCGAACCTGACGCTTTGCTCACTTTTTATGCATGTTTCTGTTGCCTTTACCTTTTAGGAAGTCGCACTCCATTGCTAATTCACATTCATCTTCTGTTCCCTGCAACTCCTGTAACTTTCTTCCAAGACATTTGGATGAAGCCAGTGCACTTCTGAGTTTGCCCCAATGCATTTGAGTAGGTGTCTTACTTACTATGAGCCACGCTCAATTTGGCCTTAGGAGTTTCAGTCTGTCTTCTCTAACCCTACATCCAGTTTTCAAGTCCAGGTTGGACCCAGTTCTTACTGCCCTTTAAGATTCTCACCACGAACCTCCCCAGTTTCTTGGCCAGTTTAATGAGAATGTGAATATTCAAAAATGCTACATTCTTGCCCCAACTTACATTTTGTGATTGACTACTTCTTAAGGGTTGGGGGAGAGGAAATCCCTCTTAATTGCTACTAAAATGTGAACAGAATTCACAAGCAAAAGAGAGCAAAGTCACAGAAATAACCTAAGAGCACCAGCAGGCATTTATCCTCCAGTGAGAAGTCTGAAATGAGAAACAAAAACTCATAGACACAGACAATAGTTTAGTGGTTGCCAGAGGGTAAGGGGGGAGGGGGGTGGGAGATGAGGGTAAGGGGGATCAAAAATATATGGTGATGGAAGGAGAACTGACTCTGGGTGGTGAACACACAATGGGATTTATAGATGATGTAATGCAGAACTGTACACCTGAAATCTATGTAATTTTACTAATTGTCACCCCAATAAATTAAAAAAAAAAAAAAAAAAAAAACTACTTCTGAAAAGTCTGAACACTGGATGCAGCATTCTCATGAAGCCCTGGTGAGGTCAAGGTCATGAGCTTCAGGTTAAGGTCATAATCCCACACTCACAAAGGACTCAGAATGTGGGAGGCACCACTGGAGATCATTCAGAAACTCTGAACCTGCACTTACATGTATTGATTTACCAAAAGGAACTTGTATCTTCGCTTTAAGTAGGAAATGGGAAATGGTTAGACCTTCTCTTATCACCCAGTATTGCAATGCATTTACTTTTCTGTGTAGTAGGTTGGATAGGAATTGTAAGGTTGTTGATTAGTGTTCTGGCCCAGGAAAATGGGCCACATTTCACCAAAAGGAAAGGAATTTGCTCCTACATTCTCACGTATTGGGTTGCATACTCCTTTATAATGGTTCCGTAAGTAACTAAGACCTTGGGACTTCTAAAATACTCAACTAACCAAAAGAGAATATTTTTTAAATCGTGTCACACACAAAACAAGAATGAAGTCTGAATCCCTGAATAAAATTATTTTGAGGATGAAATTACATGCATGAATTAAGGGTAGATAATTCCTTGCGGTCTAATTCAATGAATCTTCAATTGTCATCAGGATAAAAAAGGACAATGGATGCCTTTTGGGTTTCTTAATTTTTTAATATTGCACTTAGTAGTACTTCATAAGAGACAATTGTCTTAATTAAAGCCATAAAATACCAATAATACATATATTCAGGGCTTCTGAATATAGTCAGTTAATAAGCAGTCCATGAGTTATTCCTATTTTGTATTGTTTGTTGTAAATTGGAGTTTATCTGTTCTATTTTTTATTGCTTGCAATTATTGTCCTAAACAATTGTAATCTGATCAATTTTAGATGTGAACTTTAACAAAACTCAGAAAATCAAAAACATTATTCATTTCACAAAAGCATTCTTCATTTTCAAAATTGCTTGTTATACAGATCCTTTAAATAGCAAGTCCTGATATTGAAAATATTTCTTTTTTTTAAATTATAGATTTACTGCTTTTCAGGA
This sequence comes from Rhinolophus sinicus, assembly GCF_036562045.2. Lineage (NCBI taxonomy): Eukaryota > Metazoa > Chordata > Mammalia > Chiroptera > Rhinolophidae > Rhinolophus > Rhinolophus sinicus. Next base: position 125,772,275 of record NC_133754.1, read on the forward strand.
ATCCATTTGTTATGCAAAGTAAGGTTCACCCACATGGAGAGTGAAATGGATAATTTCCATACCTGGAAAATTTAAGGTTGTTTGAGTGTTTATATAACTATCTAATGGGTCTAAGAAATTTCCTTATAAAAATGGCAAAGAGAGATATACAATTTATCAATAATTTCTTATGCCTAAATTATAAACCTTCCATGGGGGGACATATAAAACAGCAGACTTTATGATCCATTGGGTTTTTTTCCCTTTCTGCTAAAATACACAATTTCTCACCTAGTGTGGTAGACTTACACACATGTATACACAGATGTCCCCACAACTGAAAACTTTCATGTTTCACTTCATCACAACTGTTTATATAATTTGAGTGAAAACTAAAAGAATGACTAACAGCCACTTAATAGACTAGAACTATCCACCACAATTGGGCACCTAAAGTACCGATATAGAATAAATACATATATTAAATTGGACGACCCCGTGAATTTTATGCTTAAGTGGCCATTTGCCCTAAAGAGAGTGTGTCTGAACCCAGAGCCAGTGAGTTTCCTGTTAGGGCTGTTTTGTGGTCTGAAGAGTTTCTCCAAGGGCAAAGACTCTCCATCCAGAAGAGGGAGACTCAGTTGGCATAGTGCCCTGTTGAACCCTGCCTACAAGTCCATATTTGTGCCCTGCAGCTAGCCTAGAGGCTTCTAGCTCGAGTTTTAAAAAACTCCAGAAGCAACAGCTTTCATCTCGAAGCAATCTGCAATCTCAAAGAACCATCAAAACTGAGAGAGCAAAACTACTTTCCTGGTTCCACGAAGTTATGGCTAGCACTAAAAGGAAGATAAATTATACTTTTGTTCTTTGCATAGTGTTAAAACAACAGGTCAACATGGACCCCAACATAAACATTTGCCTTAGAACATGCAAACAGGTTACATTATAAAAGTATCAGAATGCCATTTTTGTAAAGGATCTTTTTTAGGGATAGATATCATGTTATGCTTCCTTTGTTTGCCTACATTCTCAAGAAGAATTTTAGCCCCTATCTTTACCCCTACAAGAATCCAGTTGATGTACTTCCAAATTATTTTTATCATTTTATGTGTGTTTCGTTTATTATGAGCAATTTTCACTGGGTGAGATGTATGGAGATTTCGCATCAGTTTATTCTCTGTGAATATCTCTGTACATAGACTGAAAGATATTTATTTGTACATAGGCTGTTTGTAATAAAGTGTTTCTGTCAATGGACTTCACTCTGATAAAGGGCGTTTCTTCACTGTGTTCATGTTACACTTTCTACACTTGTGTGCTTCTACTACTGGTAATCAACTCACAGAATATCACTTTATGTAACTAAGTCTCCTCCGTGTGAAAAATAATAGTAATAAAATTGACTCAAAGAAAAATGTGGTTTTGTTTTTGGAATCATCCTTACCTTCAGCTAATCAGAACTCTCAGGACCTCAAGAAATTGACACACAGTCGGGGAGGCTTCGCTGCCAAGATTCAAAGGAATAAAAGGACAAACAGGAGTTACTGTTAATTATAACGACCATGTCTGGCGTGCTTACTCATGTCAACTGAGCTTTTAAATGCCTGAGGGAAATTGTGCGCTGAAATGACTACTCTAACAATGGAATTTTAATTAGTTAGATATATTGAAATTGTACATTCAAAAGCCTTGTGTTCCCTGAGCCTTTAAGTTCATTTTAGAATTCTTATTATAAACCTAATACTTTTATGTAAAAATAAGAATTCACAGCCATTTTTTTCTTTCATATATCCAATTAACTGATAAGTTTACAAGAGTAAATTCTACATAATTAACCCCATTTATAAAATCTCCCTAGGCACTTTGTAAATTTTACCCACTTAACATACCTTATTCTCTCAAACACTCCAAAGCCTAACAGACTTACAGATCAAAAAAAAATAAAATCTTCCTATGCTCTTAAGCAATTTCTATTAATCTGTCAAACGTAAATAAAATATAGTAAGCCAGGTTATTTTAAACATTTAAATACCGTTTACAAACTTAATAAAAGTCTAAATGTTCTCTGTATCTATGAATTTGTTTCTGTTTTGCTTGTTTATTTTGTTCTTTAGATTCCACATATAAACAAAATCATTGCATCTGTCTTTCGCTATCACAGACTTCACTCAGCACAATACCCTCTAGGTCCATCCATTACACCACAGATGATGAGAATACATTCCCTTCCATGGCCGAGCAATAGTCCGCGGTATATATGTACCACCTACTCTTTATCCATTCCTCCATCGACGGACACCCAGGCTGCCTCCACATCTTGGCCACTGTAAACAATGCTGCAATGAACATATGGATGCACATGTCTCTTCAAAGTAGCATTTTGGGTTTCTTTGGATAGTTACCCAGAAATAGGATTACTGGGTCCTTCTTTGTTATTTGTTATAGCCTTTGTTTTAAAGTCTGTTTTGTCTGGTATAATTATTGCTCCCCCAGCTTTTTTTTTTTCATTTCCATTTTCATGAAATATCTTTCTCCTGTCCCTTTACTTTTAGTCTGTGTATGTCTTTTGCTCTGTAGTGAGTCTCTTATAAGCATCATGTGTAAGGGTCTTGTTTTCTTATCCATTCAGCCACCCTATCTTTTGATTGGAGTATTTAATCCATTTACATTGAAAGTAATTGTTGATAGATATGTAATTATTGCCATTTTATTATTAGTTTTTTTGTTTTTTTGTGTGTGTGGTTTTTTTGTTTGTTTGTTTTTCGGTGTGTGTTTTTGTCTTAAGTCCCTGTAACATTCCTTGTAACAATACTGGTTTGGTGGTGAGGAACTCCTTTAGCTTTTTTTTTGTCTGGGAAGCTCTTTATCTGTCCATTGATTCTAAATGTTAGCCTTGCTGGATAGAGTAATGTTGATTGTAGGTCCGTGCTTTTCACTTTGAATATTTCCTGCTAAACCTTGCAGAGTTTCTGTTGAGAAGTCAGCTGATAATGTATGGGAGCTCCCTTGTAGGTAACTAACTGCTTTTCTCTTACTGCTTTTAAGATTCTTTCTTTGTCTTTAACCTTTGGCATTTTGATTATGTTTTGTCTTGGTGTGGGCCTCTTTGGGTCCATTTTGTTTGGGACTCTGCACTTCCTGGGCTTGTATATCTATTTCGCCAGGTTAGGGAAGTTTTCAGTCATTATTTCTTCAAATAGGTTTTCAATTCTTTGCTCTCTCACGTCTCCTCTTGGATTTCTTTTGTTTGTTTGTTTGTTTGTTTTCTGTTCTGATTGGGTGTTTGTGCTACCTTATATTCTAAATCACTGATTCGATCCTATGGTTCATCTCATCTACTATTGATTCCCTCTAATGTATTCTTCATTTCAGTTATTGTAGTCTTTATTTCTGACTGGTTCTTTTTTATGTTTTCTACTTCCATTTTTATCATTCCTATCGCTTTGTTGAGCTCTTTGAGCATCTTTGTAACCAGTGTTTGGAACTCTATGTCTGGTAGATTGTTTGTCTCCATTTTGTTTAGTTCTTTTTCTGGAGCTTTGTTCTGTTCTTTTATTTGGCACATGTTTCTTTGTCTCCCTATTTTGGCTGCCTCTCTGTGTTTGTTTCTTTGTAGAGCTGCTATGCCTCTTGGTCTTAATAGAGTGGCCTTATGGAGTAGGTGTTTTGTGATACCCAGTGGTGCAGTCTCCCTGATCACCAGAGCTGAGTGCTACAGGTGTGTCCCTTGTGTGGGTTGTATGTGCCCTCCTGTTGTAGTCAAACTTTCATTGCTATTTGCATGTCAGTGAGAGAGATTGAGCCTCAGGATGATTGGTTGTGAGGACTGGCTGTGACTACAGTGGATGAGCCATTGTGCAGGGGCTGACCCTACAGAGCAGAGTTTGATTTAGTGGGGCTGTGGTGCCTGCCCAGTCTGCCCTTTGGGTCTGTTGTCCTTGGAGGTGGCCAGTTGATTCTCCATCATACTCCAAAGCTGGCCACTGGGCAAGCCAGCCCCAGAGCCTTTAGGGAGGGGACACACTGCAGGCCAAGTTCAGCCACAGTCTGTGCCCTGACTGGGGCCACCTGGCATGAGCCACAAAGCAATCCAGAGATGGCCGTCACCCTCGCTGTGTTTGGAGGTGCCTTGAGAGGCCAAACAGTGATAAGAGGCCAGCTGTTGTTCATGCCCGGCTTAGGGTTGCTCAGTCAGGTACAAGTGCTGCTTATTTGAGTTTTGTGAGCCTTTGAGAGAATTTAGGAAAGTTTGCAGCATGAGCCAAGACAGGTCATTTATAAGGAAAAGCCACTGGAAGGGACTTGGGTGGGCCCAAAAGTTGGGTGGGGCATGGTCTCAGGGAATCATTAGGACAGGCAGACAAAAGGTGATAGCCAGTTTGATGGAGCCTCAGATATGGAATCTGCCTGCGTCTTCATGCAGGGAGTAGGAGGGGAGTGGGAGGACTCAACAAAGAAACAATGGCTTCTGCCAGCTTCTCTCTCTGGGATAAACATGCCCCTCCAGCCCTGAGCCTAAAGCTAGAAAACTCATTTCCTCACTGTATGTCCCTGGCGCCTTTGGAGCTGCGGTAGCTCAGAGCAAGTGAGTCCATCAGCAAGTAAGTCTGTGCATGGGCCCTTTAAAAGGAGCACCTGGAAATGCAGCAGCCCTTTGTTTCAACCACAATCTCTGCTGATTTTTACAGCCAGAAGTTATGAGGACTTCTCTCCCCGGCACTGGAAGCCTGGGCTAGGGAAGAGCTAGGACCCATTGCTCCTCAGGGTGCACAGCCAAGATATCCCTCCCAATTTTTAATGGTCACATGCAGGTGTGGGACCAGCCTTTTCCTCATCTCTGCCCCTCCTACCAGTCTCTAGGTGGCTTCTTCTGTATGTCCATAGTTGTAGGGCTTTGGTTCAGCTAGACTTCAGGCAATTCTCAACCATTGTTGTTCTATGGTTTAGTTGTAATTGATGTGGTCTTGAGAGGAGGTGTACAGCATTTACCTACTCCACCATCTTGACTGGAAATTCCCTAATGTTATTTTCAATGTTTGAGAATGTCAACATTTTCATCAGAATGATATTAATGCCGATTTCAGGCAATATTCATTAGGTTGATTAAAATCCTTGATCTATAGAGAATATTTTTCCTTTTTATTTTTTTGAAATTTTCATGGAGACATTCCCTTCTGTGTAAATTTTAAAATAGTTACTCAATTCATCAACTAAGTTCTGTTTCTATATCTATATCAAAATTTTATCAACCACAGTTGCTATTGGGAATAGCTGTTGGGAATCTTCTCCATTATTTCAACTGAGCACAGTTTTTAATGGTACAATTTTACAGACTTAAATTTCACCAAGAAAATTTATATTTCAGGAAAAATTTATATTTAGGAAGTGTTAAGATATCCCAGTAAAGGACCCATTTAAGAGAATTTCTCAATCTTTGAGAGCTTATATAACTTGTTTAAGGTCACATAAGGTAGGGAGGAAGGAGCTAACATATACTAAAAGCCTACTATGAGCCACGCATTTTATGGAGTTATAATTCACTTACTCTTTTCGACGACTGACGGTGGGGTTGTGATGCTGTAGAATTATCTCATAGACAAGGGACTACTGATGCAGAGCCATTGGGTAACTTGCAGTGGAGGTGGCCCAAAGTCAGTCTTTTCAACAGTGGGCTGTACTGGATTGCGGAGGGTCCCTAAGCAGTCTGGGCTCTTTTGTACCATCGAAGGATCTTCACCAGCATGTGACATGGTCAGACTGGGGCTTAAAAAGGCCCTTTGTACATACTGAAAAGAAATAATGTCTTAAAATTGTTTCCAAATGATGAGTCGTATAGAAGAAACTAGATTGGCTACGAGTTGATGATTGCTGAGGCTAGGTGATGGATATACGAGGTCGGACAATTAAGTTCACAAATTCATCCTAGAAAAAGGGCTACATACCTCATTGCTGATTATCAGTACAGTCACCTTTGAAGTACTCCCCTTGGGAAGCTATGCACCAATGCCAGCACCTAATCCACCCTTCAAAGCAAGTTTGGAACTCATTCTGGAATGGCCATCAGAGCTGTCAGCATACTACCCTTGATGTCCTGAATGTCATCAAAATGTCTTCCTTTCAATATTTCCTTTATCTTCGGGTAAAGAAAGAATTCATTGGGGGCCAGATCAGGTGAGTAGGGACAGTGTTCCAATACAGTTATTTGTTTACTGGCTAAAAACTCCCTCACAGACAGTGCCATGTGAGCTGGTGCATTGTCGTGATGCAAGAGCCATGAATTGTTGGCGAAAAGTTCAGGTTGTCTAACTTTTTCACACAGCCTTTTCAGCACTTCCAAATAGTAAAGTTGGTTAACTGCTTGTCCAGTTGGTACACATTCATAATGAATAATCCTTCTAATATCAAAAAAGGTTAACAACATCATTGCAACGAGTTCACAAACTTAGTTGTTAGAAGTTGTACAGCCATACCTTATTTTATTGTATTTCACCAGTGTGTTTTTTGCAAACTGAAGCCCAGACCCTCCACCAGCAAAATGATTAAGACCCACTTTATTGTGATGCTTGCTGTATGGTGGTCTGGAACTGAAACTGCAATATCTCTGAATTGTGCCTGTAAATAGGGGGTTTATTATACTACTCTGTTTCTCTACGATTTCAACTTTCATTATAAACAGTTATCCTGAAAGGGTGGCTGAGAGAAAGCCCTTAGGCACTGTCACCCTTTGCTGTTATCAGCCATTTGTGCCTCAGTGTGAAAGAAGTAAAGTTTTGATGGGAATGAAGGGGGAGGTGGGGTGCCTGAGGTGAGAGAGGGACAAGAAAGTAAAACTGAGAAAGGATAAGGCAGTCAGCAGGGAGGCTGGGCTGCCCAAGCCACCTTCCCCTCCTGCGAGTTTCTACTTCAGGACTTCGCTGAGCCCATTTTAATATCCTAGATGATGAGTTTTTCCTGAAGTGATCTGTTCTGTCTGAGGTCTTGGATCTAAGATGTATCACGTTTGTGTCATATCCTCAAGAACAAAGAGTTCACTCCAGAGCCTTGGGTCATGGACAGGATAGGGTCACAGCATGGGAGTCCCAAACTGCATGGACTCTGGGACCAATGCAGAGTGACCTCCAGGAGTTCAGAGAGAAGTTTAGCGCCTGTGAGCTTCAGGAGTGGGGGTTGTGAGGAGTCACGGATGGTCGATGGTGCTGCCTGTTTCACAGAAAGAAGATAAATTGAGGGCCTTGTGTGAGTGAGAGAAACCAGGAGAGAATGAGCATACAGAGGAATGGAAAGTATGAGGAAAAAATCCTTAGAAAAACAGTGACTCCTAAAACCATGCAGGCCAAGGCAAAGGGTGTTTCTCAAAAGAAGGGAAAGTATTCTTGTTCTAGAGCAGCATTAAATCCAGTGACTCTGAACTGCTCTAACTGGGAGATAAAACCAGAGTTTCTGAACTACTGTAACAGGGATTAAGTAGGACTCCTGCCTGCATCCTCTTCCTATTTCTGCAGGGGAGTGGGGAGATGGTTCTTGAGCTGCCAAAATAGAACCATCTTACCTTCTCTGAGCTTTATCTAACCTTCCCTCAAGTTCTTTATTCCTCTTTGCCTGTTGCAGTGGAGAGCAGGGGGAGTTATCATCTTCCTGTCAGCTACTTTGACATCTACCATAGTTTGGCAGGAACTAATCTGAAAGACTGATTTAGATTGTTTTCTGGGAAGAAGCATTTGGGGGACGAGAAAGCAAGAGAAGAAATGTGGGGTCAAAGCCCACGAGGAGGGGCAACAGGCACAGGCTTCCTAGCTGTTTGCCTCCTGCTGTAGTCATTGAGGATGGCCAGGTGCCCAGGCTGTGGGGAGAGGGGCACGGCCTCCACACACCCCAAAAATAGCAGGTGGGGCTCCAGCCAACACCACTGCTGTTCACCAGGCCTCCTTCCCGCTTTCACTTGCCAAGGCACTTTGCAGGGGCACTTGGAAAATGTCTCTTCTAGGGGTGACTGCCAAAAGGACGGGCAAGGTGGGAAGAGGGATGGAGGGAAGAGAGAGGCCAGGCTGACTACCACCTTGCAGTTTTAAAATGCAACCAGGAAGTTGTTGGTGCTACTGTCCCCTACAGGAAAAAAAGCAATATACTAGGAAAATGGCCCCACCCATAAAGACAGTGAAAATGTAATGGCTGTGTGTGATGTCAGAGGGGTAGTGGATGGGGGAGGAGGGTTGTCACTGTGTGAGGGATATAAATGATAAATGTCTAACTATTACATTGTCTTGTGCACCTGAAACTAATAAAATAAAATAAAAGTTAAAGAAAAGAAAAAAGAAAATGGCCCCACCCGAAGTGCCCTGAAGATGGGTTACCTCCATTTCCTACAGGTAGCCTAGAAGTAACAAAAGAGAAAAGTGGAACTGGGGGGGGTGGGGAGGGGGCAGGGCCCATGGGCAGAGGCCAAGCTTTCTAAAGGCTAACATGATGGCCTATGGGTTCTCAACGGTTCTCACCTAAAAAGGAGCAGTAATGACCGCCCCCCGCCTTGGGGGAATATGAAAATGTGTGCAAATGGTTTGGGGTTGTCCCATGATTCTGGAGCACTACCTGGCATTTAAAGGGCAAGACCCAGCAATGCTACATGTCCTCCACAGGGAGGAGAAGTCCTGCACAGAAAAGCATCCTCCCACTCAAAATGCCCCAAACTCTCTTCATGAAAAACACGGATAAGACCTTGCCTTTGCGGGGATCCCACGAGGCAACTGTTTCTCCTGGACTCCTACATGTATGTCCAACGACCTCCACAGAAGCCAGGTTGAAATACCGCCACATCAACAGTTAAATGTTGCCAGTTCTGGAAATCATTTAGTGATAATGGGATCGTAAATACAAATGCAAAAAGCAGGCACTGAAGTCACATAATGTAGTTGGTTTTGAGGTGATCATCTATGATCCAGAATAGCTGTTCATTCAACTTTTTGTAATTTTGAGAATGAAATCACAATCGTTACCAAGTTATAAAGACGGCTCACACCCTTAAGAATGTGCCTGTGGACCTTCTCGGTGTAGCCCAAGGACACAGACAACTTGATCTTCTCTGATATAGGTGTTCCAGCTCCACAACTCCAGTGCAGCTGCAGCCCAGCAGCGTGGGCAGCACCTGGGAACTCAAATGCACATTCTCAGAAACCCAGCAAACTGTGTTTTAACGAGCCACAGGGATTCTGATGCTCACTAAATTTGAGAACCACTGAGCTACGTAAGCGTGAGTGTAAACATTCATTTGCAACCTAGGTGTCTTATTTAAGTAACAAATGTGACTGATTGTGACACGCCTGCTCCTTGCAGGCAGTGACTGAAAGCATAGAGTGAGATGTAAGGTAATATGGGCAGAAGAAACCAAACCTGCCTCTTCCCCAGAAGTTCCCCTGTCTGCAGGCGCAGGCATCACATTCAGAATCTCAGGACATCACAAGTGCTTCTAGCCTACCACTGAGGGAGGGTGATTCTCTCTGCTCCTGGCCAGATCTCAAAACTCAGACTGAGATCCCACAAATGCAGATGATCTAGGGGTGAAGAGATATAGGTGGTTTTGGCTAGAGGAGCAGGAAACAGGACGATAATGCTGGGTGAGCATTTATGTCAGGCATTCTCAGAAGGACCATCTTTTGTCATTCTCATAACTACCCGGTCATGCAGGGAGCGTTACCCTCATTAACAGAGGCCGAAACTGAGCCCCTCGGGAAGTCAAATGACTTGTCTACAGTCATTCAGCTACTTAGGAGAAATGAGATTTTAACCCAGCCCATCAAACTCAGCCAACCATGTTCTTCTAAATTCTACTGAGCCATGTCAACCTTGTCTAAAAGGACTTTCTATGATGATGGAACTGTCCTTTTTTGGTAGCCACCAGCCAAAATGTGGATGAGCACTTGAAATGTGGATGGTGCACCTAAGGAAGTAACTCTTTGTTTTATTTATTTCACTTAAATTTAAAAAGCCATGTGTGGTTCGTGGCTAATCTGTGGCATGGTGGAGGATTGTACAGTTTTTTTCTAAACATGCCATAAGAGTGGAAATCTTCACCCAAAATAATCCTCAGGGGATAAAAAAAAAAACATACAAAAGCGTTGGTACAACTTGCAATTAATCATATTACTCATTAGTCTTTACTTAATACAAATGGTGACAGATTCTCAACAGTGTCTGAGTTTAGGAAATACAATTAATCCACAGACTCAGTTATTCAGATCTAAAGAGGTCTGCCTTCTCCAAATGCTGGCAGCCAGCAGAAGCCAGGCATGGCAGCTAACAGGTGCCCTGTGCCCCCAGCTAATGGACTGAATGAGGACAAGAAAGGCAAATGGAACCATTTCAACAGTTAATCTTTGCTTCACTTGACAGACTTTAGAGACACCCTGTCTCGTTTCTTCTAACAACTGTGCTTCTAAATGCTAAGAGGACATACTCAAACAGTTACCCATGGAGTTTGAGCCATAGCAGTGACATGAGCAGGGATATCAGTGAGATAGCTAGTGCTGGGCAAAGCAATCTTTCAAGATAGCAGTCTAGAGTAACCAGCCTTGTGCAGAGAAAAGATTAGAGGTCGTGTTATCCGGTTGGCACCTGTCAACTGGCCACTCAGTGCCCTCTTAGATGGGAATTCCAGCCCATCTAAGGGGCTGTTTAATAGATTCCAGAACAGGTGAAAGACTCCCAAATAAGGGACCAATTGAATAAAACTTTGTCTTCTCTTATCAGCAAATAAGATCCACTAGACAATTCTACTCCCAACCTTATTTGCCTTTTGAGCTAAGATTCTGGGCCGTGTTAAATAGAATAAACAAGTCAACAACAGCTGAGGTGGAGAAAAGCCTTGGCAGTGTACTCTGCAAAACCAGGACCTCGGTCAAAACCCTGAGCCAGCAAGAAGGTGGCAAGTGAAGCAGACGATGAAAATGGGAACAGAGGGGCTGAGACAAGCCCCAAAGCAACCAGGAGGGTTGAAAGAAATTCTGAAAGTTGAATATTAGGGTCCATACAGTGTAGAGCAACATAAAAAGATGAAAGAATTAATAGTACAGGGAGGAAGAAAAACAGATGGCACAAAACAAGAACAGGGTTTTCTTTCCAGAACAATACGGGTCACAAAGCCCGTGCAAATAAATCATCGATATGATTTGCGAACATTATGTTAAAGCTTGAATTGCTATTTCATTAGGTCTGGAATGAGTGTGGGGACGGAGTTTGGGGTAGCAGTTTCCAGGCTCTCGGCCTCACGTGGAAGGGTGCTGGCTCGGGTAGTAGATAGCCGTCAGCTGTGACTGGCTGGACATTAGATGTGTCCGGTTGGCCAATTGGCTGCTGATGTAACTGCCGTGGCTGCGCTGGTTGAAGGGTTGGTTGGCAGAAAAGCGGACGGCGGATTGCGCATAGTGTGGCTCCTACTTGATGTGTCTCACCAGTGAGAGTGGGGTGCAGGAAGACCCCTTGTTGGGGTACTGGCAGATGTTTGCTCCCTGTGTCTCCAACCCAGCCACCAGCAAGACTATAGTGGTATGACTCCCCTACCTATGGCTCCGTGGGTGTTCCTTTTTGGCCTCACCATGTCCTGCGTTCTTATGTGGGGAGCGGGAGCTGAGACCCCGCATGACAATGAGGCCTGAGATTCTACATTTCCAACCAGTTCACGAGGAAGCCAACGTGCTGGTCCTTGGACCACACTTTGAGGAACAAGCCTTTATTTTCTCTGTTGGTCACAAGCTAGCACAGTCGGTTGAGAATGACACCAGCAAAGTCAAGGATGTCAGTTTGATCTGTGCCAGTGGGGTCACTCCATTCTATGGTTGCAAAGTGAACCCGCAGCAAGCACTTGAAATTTATTTAATTAGATGCATGTGGTGTTGGCACTGCAGGTGTTTACTCTCTGATGGAGTCAGAAAGAAGCCCCTCCCTTAAGAGATCCTATTTTATGGCTATGTCTTTATTTTCAATGGTTTCACAACATTCATTTTTTAACAAGATGGTTTTCTGTCTCCAGTTGAAGAAATGTGTGTATGTGTGCAGATGTCCAGTGTGCTTCCACAAAACCTAGGCACAATTTGAATGCTGATGGCATATTTTAAAGACAGACATGTGATTATATAATCAACTGTGCAATATGACTGAGCTTGGTGAGGGAATATTTATGCATCACTCCAACTGCCATACAGATTAAAAAGTAGAAATGTACAATATCGGCATTGCACCAGACATGTGACTCATTGAAGTTTTTACTGGAGTGTCTAGATTTCTGTGCTGTAAAATGTAAAAGCATTACTGGGGGAGAAAGAGAGAGAGAGAGAAACACCTTCTTAATAGCACTTACTACAATTTTCTCTCTCTGACAAGACTAATAACTCCTAAAAGGCAGTGAGCTGGTCTATTTGCAAAAATTAGCTACCACTATTCCCTTGCTTGTTTCCAAGTCTCTTAGCAATGACTATCAAGAGGTATTCACCTCTCCTTGGAATCTGACCTGGCCTTGTGACTTGATTTGACCAATAGAATGGCTAAAGGGACATTATATCAGTTCAGAGCCTAATCTTTAAGAAGCCTGGCAGCTTTCTTCCACTCATTCATTCTCTTGGAATCTGCCTAGCCACCACGTGAATAAGTCAAGGCCAGCCTGCTGGAGCATGAGAGGGCATGTGGAGCAGAGATGAGCCATCCCAGCTGAGAACCGCCTAGACCAGCCAAACCTGACTGAAGCAGCATCTGGCCACAGATGCTAAGTTCAGCCAAGACCAGAACTGGCCAGCAAAATCCAGCCCAAATTGTTGACCCAGAGTATTATAAACTAGTACATAGTTTTTGTTTTAAGCCACTACATTTTGAGGTGTTATGTAGCCAGAGTTAGATGATAACAAAGAGAGGCTGTGTTTGAATTTTATTTATCTTTATGTCTCTAATACCTAGTACTGTGTTTGGCACAGTGTGGCACTCAGTGAAAAACTATTGAATAATAAGTAAATGAACAAATGAACAAACTAGTGTGACTGGGCAATGATTAGCCTTTAAGTTCTTTGCTGGTAAGAGTACCACGAGATAAAACATCATTCTCCCTTAATCTATAAAAATAAGAACATTTCAGAATTCTGCCTTTTTGATAGTAGCAATGTCTCTTATTAAACAACAGAGGAGAAATTGGGTACCTCCTGCTCTGAAGTTTGAGGCACATGCCTAAATTCTCTGAAGATCTCAAACTGTTAAGTAATTACTTTTTGAAGCTGCATTCTCTGGAAATCCACTTCTTTAATCTATCTGCAGAACAGCCCTGAAATGTGGACTCCCCACATCACAGAAGTGAGCACCCGTTGTTTGTTCCCTTCTGCAGAACCATTGGCTGCATCTACTCAGGGACATAATCGGGGACTGTGAGAAATAGAATGAGGTATCTGAGTGTGCTTGCATGCCACCTCCAGACTCTGATGGTTACTGATCTGCTGTTTATAATAGATCTTAAGTCCATATATACCAGGTACCAATTCAGGGCTCCAGTCAGCACCCAGGCAGGTGGCATGTGGCCATAAAGATCCATGAAGAAACCCAGAAAACCAATATTAAAGAATTTAAAAATATGATCTTAAGAAATTTCTTCACCACATATGTGCTAAGTGTTCATGAACTGTTAAAGTTGCTGTGCGCAAGAATGGAATTCATGTAATACAACTGCTCGGTGTGACAACAGGCCTGTACTAATGTTTACTATGCGATGATTCAACTGAATTCTTTTACCGCTTGTCTGTATTTGCATTACTTGGGAAATCTTCATTTATATGTTAGGACTTCACTAGGATGGAACCCATCATTCATATGTTAGCATATGTTGCTAGGATTCTTTTATCACTGACCTATAACAAAGTTGTACATGTCTAAAAAAAAAAATGAAGGAAGACTCATAAAAGACAATTAATCTGGATTTTCTCAGAAGAGCTTAATAATGCATAGCTCGGGACCTCTTGAGTCTGCCCAGGAAGGGAAGGGTGTGGCGAGGTCTTGAGCATCATCATGTATGTGCACAGGGGTCCATGGTTCCTAAAGTAACTTGTAGTCTTAGAAAAGTCTGAAGAAACTCTTGGTAGCCAGAGACCCATCTTGGAAAGAGCATGTGCTTCAGTAACAGATCAAGGCTCAAATCTGATGTTGAACCTAGAAATTCCACTTCTGGTCTACACATATACAAAGAAGGCTATTCAAGAATGTTCACTGCAACATTATTTATAACAACAAAAACTAGAAACAACCTAAGTATCCACCAATAGGGGAAGTGGTTGACTAAAACATGGTACATTTATTCAGTTGAATACTATGTAGACATTAAAAGGAATGGAGCATTTCTGAAAAGAGCTCTTAGCTGTATTATTAGGTGAAAAGTGCAGGATAATGTGTATATTAGATTCCCATCTGTGTATATGCACACAAAAAATTGTATCAAGTTACACAAGAAACTCTTAATAGTGTTTACATGTGGAGAGTGGGACTAGATTAGAATTAGTTTTCCTACCCCAGGGTAAAGAAGGAAACTTTCTCTCCTCATTTTCCCTTTTGTATACTGTTGGGATTTTTATCCTGTGCATATGCTATTTTCATAATTTAAATATAAAATCATACTTCCGACATTTGCAGTAGATTGCAGAAGTGGACAAAATTCTCTACCTCCTCCCCTCCCGGTATGCATGACCCTTTGCAATATAACTTTGCAGCTCTTCTGATCAACAGGTGGGGTCCAGGTCACCTTCCCTTGAATCTGGGTAGGCCTCATGACTTGCTTTGGTCAATAGATATGACAGAAGTAACTCAGTACCAGTTGCAAGCCTAGGTATCAAGAGGCCTTGCATCCATCCACCCTTCCTCTTGGAATCCTGTCAAGCTCCCATGTGAACAAGCCCCAGCTAGCTTCTGCAGGGTGAGAGAGATCATGTAACCAGTTGTGCCCTACTCCCAGTGCCCCGGCTGACAGTCAGACAATCCCTAGAATTGTGAGCTAAATAAATGGTGGTTGTTTTAAGCCACTGTTTTGAGGATGGTTTGTAACAGCGAAAGCTAACCGGTATTTCAAGCCTGTGACCTTAGGAAGAATCTGTTTCCTCTTTTAAAAGATGGAAATAACTACACCAATTACAGAAGGTTTCTGCAAAAGTTTTAAGTGAGATAATATATGTAAAACACATTGTTAGGCGGAATAATCCCAGTACTTAACGTGACTGACACTATCTTATGAAGTAAGCTGACTGCCAATTCACTACCAAGAAGGGAGGGCCATATCACCTGAAAAGAATATTCTTGTATACATAAGTGAGCCCATTGAGTTGTTTACTGCTTTTGACTATATAGCTCTTAACGAGCCTGTGCCTCCTGGCTACAAGCCACTTGTGTTAGGCCACTTGGCTACATATACTATGCCTCTGTCCCCTTTTGATGTAGAAATCTATCATTTTGCTGTCACCCAAGAAGCTGCTTCTATCCGTAAATTCCCTTAATAAATTGTTGATGTAATTCTGGAGTTGTTAGCCTCTTTAATTAGTCTCTCGGCCCTTTGGAGGTCGGTTTTATACACTGGGGAATTTTTCCCCTTCCCCATGCCCTCTAAGATTGTGAATCTTGAAGGATGGAACAGAAGGTAGGTGTCACCCTGTGCCTGGCTAGAAAGTTGAACCCCAGTGGCACAGGCCTGGAGCTAGAAGAGCCAGAATTGAGGGTGTGTGTGTGTGTGTGTGTGTGTGTGTGTGTGTGTGTGTACTTGGAACACCGATAAGTTCTCCCTGGTCAGCCTCTACAGAAGGGGCTCTGTGGGCCTAGTGAAAGGACAGGCAAGTCTATACCATATGGGCCACTTCCTGACAGGCCCAGAAATGGAGAGCGATCACTGAGACCTTTCCAAACAGGGCCACTCTAGAGGTCAGCTCAAGGCAAGGAAAGGGTTAGAAGATTCCTAACAGAAGTCCTTACTTCAGCAGAATTAGCCACAGGTCTGGCAGCTGTCACAGCATTCAGCCCCTCACCCATGTGTTAGATGCCTATGGTGCAGAGACACCAGAGGATCCTCTTTCTTGGAGAATAGTCTTCAGGGATTATGTAAGGTCATAATGTCATATTACTCTCCCAAGGCTGCAAACCCATGGGATTTCATGGCCACAGAAGATCCAGCCTCTTGGTCTCAGGCCACTCCAAGTAGTGGACTCTGAGCTGGCCTGCTCCCTTGGACGATTCCAGAGGGAAAGTTCTCTCCCTGGAACAGGCCCTGGGAAACAGCTCCCATGGGGTCTTAGCACAACAGAAACACTTAAGCAGGACAAAGGAAAGAAAGGCTGCCTGGGCCTGAGCAGTCTGCCCGAAGAGTGAGGCCTGAGGGAGAACAGAGAGAGTTGCCCAGCCTCTCTGCAGAGAGAAGACCTTGAAAACTAATCATTACTCACTGCAGGGCGCTCAAGGAATCCTGAAACTGATAGGACCGCAGAGTGGATGAGTGGGGACTGCCAGCAAGTGCTGGGCACCCATCTGTTCCCAGGTTCTGTATCTGAACTCCATCCTATAAGGCAGGTCAGGTACGAAAGTAGAGGAAGGAGTATGGGAAGGGCATCCTAAGCAAAGAAGTGTGTGGAGAAGGGCACAGAGACAGGAGGGCCTGGAATGATTACAAAGAGTTTGGAGTGGCTAGAACTTACCAGCGTGTGGGCAATGGTGTTGGCAGGCAATAGGGCATGAAGGGGGTAGGGGAGGCCAGATTGGCCTAAAGAACTTGAATTTCATCTCGAAGGCAATATGATCTTTTTACTTTCAAAGAAGAAGGAACTTCTCATAGAGCCAAGCAGATAGTAAATGCTTAGTCATTGTTGGATGGATGAATAAAGAAGAAATGAGTCTGGGTCCAACTAAGCCTTCAATTTCAGCAGTCCATGGGTAAATTCTCACTCAATTTTAAACTATAGTAGGAGCAGCCAGTTAGCTCAGTTGATTAGAGTGCGGAGCTCTTAACAACAAGGTTGCCGGTTCGATCCCCACATGGGCCAATGTGAGCTGCATCCTCCACGACTAGATTGAAACAACTACTTGACTTGGAGCTGATGGGTCCTGGAAAAACACACTTAAATAAAAGTTTAAAAAAAAACAAAACTTAAAAACAAATTTTAAACTATAGTCATAAAAGCAGCAACCATTCATTGAGTGCTTATAAAACAATTACTATCTCACTGGCTCTCAAATTTGGCTGTACACTGGATTTACCTAGGGAGATTTTTTTTAATATTGATAGATTCCCACAACCAGGAATTCTGATCTAATGGATCTGGAACTTCCGAACATCTTCCAGCAATTCTAATGCCCACCCAAATTTGAGACTCAAGACCCTATCTCATTTAATTGTCACAACATCCCCATGAAATAGACTCTGTCATTACTTATTGTGCAAAATTATTGTGCAAATATCCCTGTGGAACATTGGGTGCTCTGTGTGTTTGTGATAGAAATTGAGGAGCTGTTTATGAGTCAAGGTGGAGTTTATTGACTCTCAGGCTTGCATCAAGTCTTAGGGTTGAGACTTATGCAGGTTTAACACAGAGGAAGAAGAACTAGGCTGTTAGTCTACCCAGAGCTAGAGGCACACGAGTAAGGCCCTACAATCCTGGACCAGGAAAAGTGAGAGCAAAAATGGGATAAAGAGGAAAATGGCGGCAATTCAGCTGCGGAAGGGTAGCAGAGTGATGCTCACAGCGCTTCTCATTCTGCTGCCGATACAAGCAGCTGGATGCTCTTTTTATAATTCTTTGTCTTCTCCAGAAGCACAAAACACATTCTACATAGAGATGCTTCTCTTAGCAGCTGCAATGGCTGGTTTCAAAGGCTGGGCGTGAGGTGGGGAGGTAGGAAAGATAAATGTTTCGTGATTTTTTTCGCCCGCAAATTTGTTGAGCTAATATGATAAGGAAAATATATGTGTTAGTAATATATTATGAAATGATATATCTGGGTCTCTCTACAGATGGGGACAACATTAAACAGTACGTCCAATCAGCACAGAGGATGTGAGCAGCAAGGGGACAACAGGAGTAGGAGTAGGGAAGTTCCTTCAGTTCCAGTGTTGCCTAAGATCTAACTCTACCCAACAGTTTTTCTTACAAATTACTCCTGCATTCATTAGGCCTCTTTTAGTTTTAAGTAACAGAATCCAGCTTAATGTAGAATCAGCCAAATTTATTAAAAATGGCACAGGCATACCTCATCTCACAGGACCCAAAAGGTAATCATTGATGTGGCAGTTGCCAGTGTCGTTCCCCTGCTCCAGAATCACCTCAAGAACTTGAAAAATTCAGAATCTTCAGGGGTGGGGACAAAACATCACTATTTTCTTTTTAAACCCTCCCCAGATGTTTCTAAGATGCAGCCAGGTTGAGAACTACTGGACGAGAGTAAGAACAAAAGCTCGATTTTATTGAAAACTTGCTGTGTTAAGCTTTATTCTAGGTAGTAACTCATTTAAATTTCACAACTTGATGAGGTGGGTACAATTCTCTCTGTTTCATAGGTGTGAAAGCTGAGGTACAGGGAGACTTACATAGTCCAAGGAGGCTTCATGAGACTTGACGTGGGTCTCGAAGGCTATGGGTACTGGAGAACAGCTGGGGAAGCAGCGAAGGGCAGTCAGAATGGCGTGGCAGGATAGAAATGAGCAGGGGACAGGGAGCCAGTGGGAGATAATATTTGGTACCATATGATCAGGAGATAAAGACAGTCTGGGACACTCAAGCTATCTATAGGGATGACTTTACCCCTGGGGAGGAGAAAGAGCCTCCACAGGAGCCCCAGTGTGGCAAGCATGTGACAGCTGAGGACAGGGAGTGAGGAAGTAGTGCTATTTTTAACCAAAGCAGCAATAGAAGAATTTAGGTCGGTAGAACACCGTCACTAAGACCAGAGTTGGGCAGAGATCGCTGACACCCTCTCCCTAGAGAACAACCCTGGGAAACTTTTAAGGTCAGCAAGGCCTAAAGGACTTCGGGTGTTAGGAACCATTGACAGAGAGCAATTCTAAGCCCTTCTCATGACTTTCAAACCTAAACCACTAGCTCTGTCCACTAAAAAGGCCAGAAACAATGACCAAAACACTAACTGTGATCATCCTGAGAACCTAGATTAGGACTTAAATACAATATCTCACTAAAGTAAAAAACAAGCAAACGGACTCTTTGAGTCCTGGTCTGGGTAGAAAATGTACAAGATGACCCTGGAACATGTTGTCTTCCTGGAAAACAAGGAAACTACCATGTTTCCCAGAAAATAAGACCTAGCCAGACCATCAGCTCTAATGTGTCTTTTGGAGCAACAATTAATATAAGACCCCATGTTATATTATATTATTATATTATGTATTATATTATTTTATATTGTATTATATTATATTATTATATAAGACCCGGTCTTATATTATAGTAAAATAAGACCAGGTGTTATATTAATTATTGCTCCAAAGGTGCATTAGAGCTGATGCTCTGGCTAGGTCTTATTTTCAGGGAAACACAGTACCAATTACTAGGGTGGTTTCAGAAATCGAGAACAATCTTGAAGAGAATTTCTTTGGCAAAGATGGAACAAAGTGAGTATAAATGGCAATCAGTGCAATGGCTTGAAATCCATCAAATATATTTAAATCTATGAGTTCATAATTACATACATTCAGTCCTTTTTGGAGGATAATAGGAAACCAATTTTTTAATCTTGCAAAGCAGTTAAGTAAAGGAAAGAAATCAAAACTGTATTCTGCTTTCCCTATATGAGCTTTATCACAGGGTAACCAATAGTAGATGAGGAAAATTTTCTCTTTATAAAAGTACTCCAACTATTAAATGAAAAAGGAATGCTAGAATTAGAGTATCACCATTTTTTGCAAACCCCAATGTATTACTAGATATAGGCATTAAGCACCAATGGCTGCTAATATCACTTACGTCATAAAAAGAGAGACAACCAGACGTTATGTGCCTCCAGTACTTTTGCCAAAGGAATCGAACCTGAGTCCAAGCCTGTCTCTAAGTCCAGCTACCAATTTGCAGGAGCCTGGTGAATTGTTCATGAATATGCAATCGGCAAATACAGACTATGGGACCCTCTACAGGTCAAACGGACCAGGTTCTTCCACAGGTAGACTTAAAGGAAAATAAAGAGATGGCAGGGAAACCTCTAGATTTTAAAAGACTGAAAGAGACTTAAAAGACCTATCAAAGATATATCTTTAAATGCCCAAAAGTAAAATATAGTGTCTATGGATGCACATTTGGATGAAAAGAAAAATCTATAAAAATAAGATATTGATTACTTGTTGGGGGACAAAGGAAGGGAACTGTGATTGGAATAGGGGACCTAGATGGGCTTCTGGGGTAGTGGCAAAGGTCTATTTCTTGACCTAGTGGTAGTTATACTGGTGTTTGCCATGGAATAATTCATTGTCACATATTTGTGTGGTTTTTGGTATTTGTGTTTTGTTTAAAGTAAATTTTTTTTCAAATAAGAAGACAGCAGAGCAATGCTGGTGAGCTGTGGCCCTGGCAGGAGAGCACCTCCACCCCTCAATGAGGACAACACTGGAATTTGGGGGCTATGAGTGTAGTGAAGCTAATTAACGATAAGGGGTGTGAGAAAGCCACAGGGACCGAAACATAAGCTCGTGGTTGGTCAAGGCCTAGAAACCCCAGGGCCGAGGCTCTTGGGCAACCATAAAAAAAACTATTTTAAGAAATAAAGAAAAGTATTTCCATTTCACTTCCCAGACAAGAAAAAGCTGAAGGAGTCCATCACCACCAAACCAGTATTACAAGGAATCTTAGAAGGACTTCTTTAAGATGGGAGGGGGGTTAAGGAGGGGTGAAAGGGGGATTAAGAAGTACAAATTGCTTGTTATACTGTAGTCATGGGGATGTAGGGCATAGCATAAGGAATATAGTCAATAATACTGTAATAACTAGGTATCCTGCCAGATGGTACTAGATCTATCAGGGTGATAGAGAGGAATGGGGTAGGGGGCAGGGTGAAAAAGGTGAAGGTACTAAGAAATACAAATTGGTAGTTAATACAGTATGGGGAATATAATCAACAGTGTTATAAAAATCGTGTAAAGTGCCTGATGGGCACTGGACTTATCAGGGGGATCACGTCAGAGCCTGTATAGATGCCTGACCAACCACTGCGCTACACGCATGAAGCTGAAGTAGAATAATATTGAGTGTCAACTATCACTGAATATATAGGTATTTATAGTCACAGGATGTGGAGTACAACATAGGGAAGATAGTCGATGGTACTGTAACAGTTATATAAGATGTCAGAGGGGTAGTAACTTGGTGGGTGGGTTATCACTTTATGAGGGGTTTAAATGTCTAACTATTACATTGCTTTGTACACCTGAAATTAATAAAAAAAAATTTCCATTTCAATAACTCAAAAATGCTTCTAGCCTGCTGGGGTACTTCTCTACCCCCATGGCCACCGTCATCTCCACTTCATTTATTATTTCTATAAATATGTACTGCAAACTTGCAATATGAAAGGCACTACGCTAGCACTGAAGATTCAGTGGAGAAGAAGGCAGATATACTCTCTGCCCCCTTGACGCTTATATCCTAGTGAAAGTGACAAAAAAGAAGAACTGAATATATCAGTCTGTAGCTCAGTATAGTCATCAACATATAGATGACATTTATGTCATGGGAACAGATGGGATCACCAAGAAAGAGTATAAAAGAGAAAAACAAAAATAAAAATGGAGGACCCAAGGACATACCTTAACAAATACAACCACCGAGAACAGTGGTTGGCAAACTTTCTCTATAAAGGGTCACATATGTAAATCAATGCGTGTGGCTGTATTCCAATAACACTTTATTTATGAGCAGTGAAATTTGAATTTTGTATCGTTCTCAGGTGTTATGAAATATCCTTGTTTTTTTTTCAACCCATTTAAAAATGTGAAAACCCATTCTTTGCTCATGGGCACAACAGGCATTTAGTCCATGGGCCATAGTTTGCCAACCCCTGATTTAGAAGTCAGAGAGAAAAGAAAGGGCCAGCTGGCAAGAGTAGAAGAATGCCCTGTGTGGTAATGTACAAAGGCCTATCCAAACCCTCTCTGAAAGGGGAACCCCAACAGTGATTCAGGTCACCAGGTGGTAGAAGAGAGAGCACCAGTAGCAGCTGCAGAAAAACTGTAGTGGTGACCTGAAAAAGGCGAGGCCCCCTGGACACTTCCAGGTGGATTAAAGACCTCAAGCCCCTTGTTCTGATTCTACTAGTTGAGAATTTTGAGCCAGAGACTATTTTCATAATCAGCACAATCACCCCCACACTTTTAATTCTTCTTAGCCCAGCTCATGAAAAAAGGATGAAGGAAATGAAATACGCAAAATATTGTAGATCTGGTGCTTTTTTTTTTCTACTATGGCGACAAGCAAACATAAAAGCAACCATTTATCATTCACGGTAATGATAATACCAGGTAGACTGTGGTGGACAGAATTTTCAAAATGTATGTATTGAAGCACCAACCTCCAGTACTTCAGAATGTGACCTCATACTGAAATAGGGTCATGGGAGACGACTTCGTTATAATTAAGTTAACGAACTATACATAGTTAAGATGACTTAATTTTAGTTAAGATGAGGTTATGCTGGAGTAGGGCAGGCCCTTAATCCAATATGACCAGTGTCCTTATAAAAGGGGGAAATTTGGACGCAGACACACACACAGGGGAACAACCATGAGAAGAAAAAAGCAGAGATTGGAGTGACTTCTACATGCCAAGAAATACCAAAGACTGCCAGCAAAGCACCAGACGCTAGGGGAGAGGGATGGGACACATTCTTCCTCACAGCCCTCAGAAGGAACCAACCCGGCCAACACCTTCATCATGGACTTCTAACCTTCAGAACTGCAAGCCACCCAGTTTGCGGACAGCTCTAGGAAACAAATACAACACCCAAGATCCCTGCCCCCCCATTGTCCACATTGTATAATTTTGTGAGCAGGGCTTGAGAATATGAAGGACGTCAATCCTGTCATTATGTTATGTTATACGGTGACAGAAAGGATTTTGCAGAAGTAATTAAGGTCCCTAACCAGTTGACTTTGAGTTAATTAGAAGGAGGGATTATTCTAGGTGGGCCTGACCTAATCAAGTGAACCCTTAAAAGGAATCGGGCCCTTCTCTAAGACAGATGTTCAAAGCATGAGGGCCAGTGGAGAGGGCCAGGTGGTAGGGGTCTGAGGGTGGGGCTCTAGAAATCAGAACATCCCCAGCCAATAGTCAGCAAGAAAACAGGCTCCTCTATCCTTCAACCACAAGAATTGAATGTCACCAACAACCTGAATATGCCTAGAGGGAACACGGTGCTCCAGATGAGAAAGCAGCCTGGCTGACATCTTGATTTCAGTCTTGTGAGACCCTGAGCAGAGAAAGCGGCTACACCAGGCACGGACTTCTGACCCACAATGTTGGGAGATAATAATTGGGTGTGTTTTGAACTGCTACGTGTATGGTATTTTGTTATGTTGCAATAGAGAACTAATACATAGACCAAACTCTGAGCTGTGAGAATAATAATAAGGTATTTCAAAGCAACCTAAATGCAATAGTTGGGGGGGGGGGCAATTTTTTAATTATTAAAATGTTAATCATAAATAGGGAAAAAAGTTAACAGTAGCAAAGCACTTTAGATTTCCAAAGTGCAATAAAGAAAATAAAGTTCTCAAATACGCTAAAAATAACTCTAATTGCTATCAATTGGTAAGAAGCACTCAGGTGAAAAGAGGTCTTCTGTATCTGAAGAAGCATAATGAACCCACCCCCTCACCTTTCAGACTCCAAATACACGTGTGGCTTAATAGAGACTATTGAAGTGGGGAAGGGGGGAATTATCTTCTTCCTCCCACTCTCACCCACCCAGAAGCAGTTAGTGACAGGGAACAAAGAGAGCCACATGCCTTCTCGTTCTAAGACTCGGGAAGATGGAGCCAGGTGAGGAAAGTAGGTACCCTGGGAAATGTCGGCATCACGGGAATAGTTTGACAGAAGCCAGGCTATCCACTGACAGTGGGTAACACTAACAGACTAGCCGGTGGGTTTCCCCAGTTCAACTCCAAAGGCCATCTGCTCAGAACCATGAAGAACCAATGTTGTGGATGAAGTTCAAAGGCAGTCTGCTGAAGAATTCTCTCTTGCTGGAGGGAGACAAGTCTTTTGTTCTAGTCAGGCCTTCAACTGATTGGATGAGGCCCATCTAGGTTATGGAGGACCGTTTAGTTATTCAAAATTTAGATTTAAATGTTAATCTCATCCAAAATACCCTTACAGAAATACCCTGAATAATGTGTGACCAAATATCTGGGCACCCCACAGCCCAGCCAGTTGACACATGCAATTAACCATCCTGCCACCTGAAAGGTATATATTGCCTTTGTTTTGCACATGAGGAAACTAAGGCTCAGAATTCAGTGATGTACTCAGTTAAGTAGCTGATTGGAGGTCAGGCTACAATCAAACCTAGTCTCTCTGACTCCAGAAAGTTGGGTGTATGGTGAGTGTCATTGAATCTCACCTGGAGAGAAAATCCAGTTCTCTCCCACCTACATTAATAACCCTCAAACTAGTATTCAATCAACTTGCGAGATTTGAATCCCTACTGTGCTGTCAGGAAACTAAAATCATATCTTGGAGACAGAAGCAGCAAAAATGTGTGGCTGGTCTTATTTTCTCTCTGGTACAGGTGCTCCAGGGGGTTGAGCTGCACCCCTGAGTCACACCTGAGGTGGATGGCAGTGCCAGCACCAGGACCCAGGTCCATCCATCTCTCCTGCTACTAGAACCTCTCCCTTCTCGGGTGACCACAGAGAAGAGTAAGCATTCAGACTGCGCGATGAACACTTACATCAAACAATTTTATTTTATGAGGGAGGCTGCCTGCTGAGGTCCATTGAGGCAAGAGAGTAGGTACTTCAAAAGCCTCTTCTTTCAGTGGGATGTAGGAAGAACATGTTTCCTTAGGACAACCAGACAAGGAATACAGGTGTGGGGACAGAGTCCCAGAGAGCAGTTTCCAGGCTCTCAGCCTCACATGAAAAGGTGCTGGTTCAGTTATTAGATGGCCATCAGCTGTAATCAGATGCCTATCCGCTGTGGCTGGATGGCCATCAGCTGTAACCAGTTAGCCATTAGCCACTAATATAACTGCCGTGGCTACGCTGGGGGGTTGGTTGGCAGAGAAGCGGATGGTGGATTGCAGATAGCAAGTGGGTGTTGGTGGTTGGGTGGCAGAGAAGCAGCCGGCGATTGTGCACCGTGTGGAGCCTGCTCCCTGTGTCTCCAACCCAGCCGCCAGCGAGACTACAGAGGTATTGAACCCCCTATCCATGGCTCCGTTGTTTTTCCTTTTTGGCCTCACCATATCCTGCGTTCTTATGTGGGGAGCGGGCCAGAGACCCCGCATGGCAATAGGAAAGTCACGTGGCAAATGTCTCAGCGCCCCATCCTGCTTCCTGCACGCATTGCCTATACGTCAACCCTTGATCTGTGCCTCTTCTATGGTCGTGAGGCTGAGTTTCACCCTTTCAGAAAGCCAACGTCCTCTCCACCCACAGCCCCCCTGGGTTTGGCCTCAGGTCTGCAACCCAGTGCCTGCCTCTGGCCTGGAGCTGGGAAGGGGGACCACTGGTGACACCTAGTGGCCAAGGCGGCTGCAGCAGCCGAAGAGCCAAGACTAGTTTGAATCACCACCGATCTTTGCACAGAGAAAGCCCTGTAGGAGTCTACGATATTTCCCAGAAGGGAGAACTCCCGCGAGAGAGTCATGAGATTTTAATATTAAAAGGAATGTGACTTCATTTGTTACTCTAAGTTGGTCAAGGGGCACCTATGTCAAAAAGCATAGAAAGACAGGTGGTCTTTTCTTGATTCTGGTCCCCAGAAAAGAGCAAAGTGAACATATCCAGGGCCAGGCCCCTGTTTGAGCCCCTCTCCTGTCCTTCCTCCGATTCACTGCATTGTCCACTGTGCTCAGCAGCCACTAGTCATGTGGCTATTGAAATATGTGGCTATTTAAATCAACTTAATTAAAGTCAAATGGAAAAATCCCGTTCTTCACTTGCACCAGCCACATTTCAAGTGCTCAATAGCCACCTGTGGCTGTTGGCTAACAGGTAAGACAGCGCAGGTTACAGAATATTACCATCATCACAGAAAGTGATAATGGATAAATGCTGGTCTACCGACTAGGAAACTTTTCCCCAGGTGTCCTTCACTTTTTTTCTTTCTTTTTAAATCAAAGTTTTCTTTGGAAAGAAGAAAAGACAGGAAACTGGTGGCACTGTCATCTTGGTATATACTTCATTCGCAGGGAAGCACAGGCTGACAGAGAAGGAGTTGACACAAATTTGGCTTGAACTGGGTTTTTTCCAGATGCCACATTACTGTGTCTTTCTCCCAAGAACATGAGTCATGTAGGCGTGTGTGTTTCAGGCTCCATTTGTCACTGGAGGTTGACAAGGCGTTCTCTCCCTTCCTGCTTGCTCTTCAAGAGAAATAACTTTTTCAAATGTCTGACAAAAAATGCTGAGTGAAAATGTTTGGGGATCCTCTGGTCTGGGATGAAGGAAGGTGATTTGGGTACAGACTCTAAGGCACAGATTCTAATCAGGTTCTAAGGCAAAAAGGAAATCCCGCACCAGGTGCCATTGGATGGGCCACCAAGACCCAACCATCCCACCGGGTCTCTTGGTACTTCATTCATTCGCTCATTCAACCAACATTTACTGAGCGCCTACTCGTGCCAGGCACTATTCTAAGCTGTGAGGATACAGCCATGAGCTGAACACAGACCTGCACCAGTGGAGCTTACACGGGAGGGGTGACCCCACGATGTAAATAATGGTGCCACATCAGTATAAGGGATCCAGATCGGCCATGTAAGATAATAACAACAGCTAGCTTGTTTTCCATTTATAATCCCACCCCGATTCTGTACCAAGCACTGACCTCTCACGGCAGCCATGTGGGGTCTCAGGTACTGTTATTCTTGTTTTCCATACACGCAAACACACTCAGGAGGTGAAGCAAGTTGCTCAGTCACATCACTGGGACGAGCTAGCATTCAAACCCCCGTCTCAGTGATTCCATATGGTAGGGGGGAAAGTATATGTTGTCAGGAGGCCTGAGTTCTAGCCTCAGTTCTGTTACCAAGTAGCTGTGTGGCCTTTGGGCTAATCTAATCACGAAATCTTTCGGGGCTCATTTCTTCTGCTATAAAATGAAGATGTGATGCTAGGGAATAGGTAAGATCCCCCCAAGTTCAAATATTCAGCGATTCTAGAATACTAGGAAGGACCTGCTCCTCTGCAGATAGAAGAAGTGAGCAAGCCTCAGACTCTTCCAGTGGCAAAGACAGTTACATACAATGCAAGGCACCCAGTGCTAGGAAAATAGAAGTTGCTATGGAAACACAGAGGAAGGGCACATAAATCAACCTTGGGGGGTGTGGCAGGGAAGTAATCAGGAAAAAAATCCTGAAGGAGGTAATAGGTAAACAGAGTCCTGAAGGGCAAGTAAAAGTAAGGGTGTTGAAAATGTGGAGGGGAGAGAAAGATGGGCAAAGGGAATAGATGCACTGGAGCCTACAGGGAGGGTATGCGGTGTGGTGGTATGCGGTTTGGAAGGAGAGAAGTGTTCACTTGAGTCAGAGGGTGTTGTTGGACAATCATTGAACTTGCTGCGGATGAGACGATAGCCAACAATGCTTCTCAGCATCCACATCATCAAGGTTACCTGTCAACCAGCATGAGATGTCATCCACTGAAGAGCACCATCAATATTCGCCCTAAGCCTTCACACACAAGCCTTCTGTAGTTTACAAAGCAACGCCACCTGCCCAGACTCACAAAGCTGCTCCCTGGCCCAACCAGGACTGCAAGTCAGAGCTCCAGCTTCTATTCCACAGCCAGCTGGCCAAATCCCGTAGCTGAGTGGCAGATAATTCTGCGGAAAAAACTAGAAGCGAGAGAGTGTCTATTGAAGATGGCTTTGAAAAGGAACTGGGGGTGCCATCCTGGAATCTAAGCTAAGGGAATGGAAGTCTGGAATCAAAAACTGCCCTGGTGAACATTTATTTCTGCTCCATTGTTCTTCCAGATTAGGTAGGTTTCAGAACCTATCGTGCTTCCCTGAAAATAAGACCTAGCCAGACCATCAGCTCTAATGCGTCTTTTGGAGCAAACATTAATATAAGACCCGGTCTTATTTTACTATAAGACCGGGTCTTTAATATAATGTAATTAATATAATATAATATAATATAATATAATATAATATAATATAATATAATATAATACCAGGTCTTATATTAATGTTTGCTCCAAAAGACACATTAGAGCTGATTGTCTGGCTAGGTCTTATTTTCGGGGGGAAATGGTACATCTCAGGGAGGCACATCCTGTTGGGCCCATCAGAATTTGCTGCAAGGCTTTGTCACACTTCACATAGCCTGTCACTGAGATTCTGTGCCCCCCACCTGACCCCAAGGCCTTTCTCCCTCCCCATGCTCACATACTTCCCCTCCTTGAAGGAAACGAGCCTGTGTGGGCCTCTGTGACCAATGGGCACAGAGCCTCCCGTGGGCGTGCTGGGTGGGGATTCCTCTGAGAACCACCGCCTGGATGGTCAGATGGGCACAATAGCAGTGCCCACCTCAGGTTGTTGTGAGGAATCAATCAACTAAGGCTTGAAAATGATTTTAAAAGCAGGCGTGCCTGGATGCCTGGCACACACATGGATACTTCCAATTTTTAAGGAAAAGATTAACAAACATGACCACTTCAAACTTTCCGACCTTTGCATGTTAAGTAACAATAACGACAGCAGTGAATATTATATTCACAGGGCTCACTTCCGTACCCAGAGCTTTCTCAACTCAATAGGAAAAACACTGAAATCCCACAGTTGACCATTAAAGAAGAAACAATTAGTCGATGACCTATTCACTGAATATGTGTGGATTATCTCATCCATCCTCACAAATGATTGCAATCCCCAATGATGAGCAGTGACCACAAAAATGGGCTCAAATGAGATGGTGTATTTTACAACAACGTTTCTACTTTACAGCACAGTCTGTAACACACGATCTTCAAATGAAAGATTTATGTCTCAGTCCCCATTTTGTGCTCTGGGGCATAATTCCCTCCCCAGTGGCTTCGGCAGCTAGCAGTATCTGACATTTTCAATCCTGCAGCCCCAGCAAAATGAAATTTCACACGCTCCCGTTGTTCTTAATGATGTCTAGCAACGCCTCACTAAACGCGATGTAATCTATAGCTCAGCACTGCAAACGGGAAAGATTCCTGAGGCCACCCGGTTATGAATCCATGGGCTTCCCTTCCCTGTAAGAAGCCACGGACTCCACCATCAGAGCACTTAGAGCTGGAGGCCTCTGGGAGCTGAGGGCAAGGACGGGCATGACATCTCCCATGGACACAACCTGAGGAATCGGTTGGTTCTGTCTTTCAAATTACGCTCCATAGAAACCTCAGGAGTCACCCCAAGGCAGTTTGGGGACAGAACCAAAAGGATTGGATGGGTCAGAAGTTCCACTTACATCTGTATTATGTAGGGGTTGCCATCTGAAAAGCAGTTTCTGCTGCTAAAAACAGTTTGAAGACTCCTGTGCGAATCTAGCCCCCCCATCCATTAAAGAAAATAAAATGGAGCCTGAGAGGGAAGAGCAGAAAGGGTGACCCTAGTCTCCTGGCCCCAATGCACTTTATCCGCCTCCTGGCCACCACCTTTACTCTCCTCACATCCAGGCTATGATTGCAGCTCACATGGCCACTGAGGAAAGGAAGCCAGGCCCTCTCCCAGACTGGACTCACTCTCTCCACCTCCTCTGTCCAGCCTCTTGAACCCCACGGTGCCATGCCTTGGACCAGAGCTTTAATTGAACCAACGGAAGTTATGCCAACCTCTGTGGGTGGAAATCCCTGGGAAGAGGGTTATGTGGGTCACAATTCAACCCCTCTGGAAAAGACTTGAGACTTAACTCATAAGAAGCAATAGAAAAGGAAAGCTGAAATTGTGTAGGCCTCCTGGCCAGAGAAATTTCTCTAAATCAACGATTCTTGACCAGGGGCAATTTTGCCCCCTGGGGCACATTTGACAATATTTGGAGACATGTTGGGTTATCACAACCAGTAAGTGGGTACCACTGGCATCTAGCGAGTATAGGCCAGGGATGCTGCTAAACATCCTACAATTTACAGAATGATTCTCCACAAGGAATTATCTAGGCCAAAGTATCAATAGTGCCAAGGTTGGGAAAGCTGCTCTAACTGGATATATTTGAAAGAAAAGAACAGAGACACTCACAAAATAAAGATTTCCCTCCAAAATGTCACAGGGCAAAGGGGACTATTTCTTGAGAGTGAGAAGCTGTAATAGATCAAGGTTAGGCTATGCTGCTGAGAGCTTACACACACACACCCTTAGACATTCGCCTCTGGCTCTGCTCTGTGTGCACACTTAGTTTCTCCCACAGCTGCTGGTGGGTCTTCCGAGTCAGGGATGGAGACCCTCAAGGCGAGGACCAAGCAGAAACTTGGACTGGAACCACTTAGAGGCAGAGCCTGGTTTTGTGGGGACTGAAATTTATACACTTTGGGGGTATTTTTTCGGGGGAAAAAAAAATAGGACCAAGGCCTTGGAGTGGACTCCTGCAAGTGAGGGGCTCTGCTCCAATATAAAGGATGGATGGACAAGCAAAGGTGGTGCCCTCACTAGTAGGGAGAAAAAT
This sequence comes from Rhinolophus sinicus, assembly GCF_036562045.2. Taxonomy (NCBI): domain Eukaryota; kingdom Metazoa; phylum Chordata; class Mammalia; order Chiroptera; family Rhinolophidae; genus Rhinolophus; species Rhinolophus sinicus. Next base: position 125,803,088 of record NC_133754.1, read on the forward strand.
AGATGGATTTGAGATGTAAGGGAAGTGGAATTCAGAGGGTTTACTTAATTAGGTGAGACATGGACAATTGGGGCAGAGGGGACTTCCTCTGGTAACTGAATGGAAAATGGCCCAACCCGTTGAGAAGGTGCACAGGTGCAAGTTTAGGAGAGGTGTAAGTTAAGGCAACACAAGGTGCCTATTGGACATCCAGACAGAGGTGACCAGGGAGGAGCTGGATCTCAGGTCTGTCACTGGAAAGAGAGAGAGCTTGGACATGCAGCCAGAAAAGGGAGGGGTCCCGTGTGTACATACACCCCTGTCCAGGAAAGGTGTGAGGAAGGGGGTGTGGGCTTGCCCTGTGGCCACAAGACAGCACTGCCATCCAGGACTGTGGGGTAGTATGTTAGCTTATTAGTTGCCATTTATTGAGTACCTACTACATACCAACTGCTGCTGTCTATCTCATCATTTGTATTAATAGGATAGTTTTGAATCTGATAATCCCAACTTGTTTACCTCCTTTGCCATTTTAAAAATAAGGTTAAATCCTTTGCAGAAAGAGAACTGAACTTAACAGTTGAGTCCTGGTTTCAAATCCTGATTCTCCACCTAATAGCTGTGGTCAAAAAGACATTTCTGAGTCTCAGTTTTCTCATATCCAAAACAGAAATCATCATCAACGCCTCACAAAAGTCATCAGGAGTAAATAGGACAATTTGTGTGAAAGATAACATGCGATGGGCTCTCAAATAAGGTTTGCTTTAAGACAATAATAACACTCCAAGGGAAAATACCAATTCTTTCATCCGGCTGAGATTATATATTATTACACATGATTCATGGGCCATCAGTTAAAGTTTAGAATTCTCAAACCCTAACCCCTCCCTGGTCAAACCTCCCTGCTCTCTCCTGCCTGCCTCCCCCTCACTCTTGATTCCTCTCTTGTAGAGATTTCAGCGGTTAGTGATCTCCTTCTCCCCATCCATGTTCATCACAGACCCTCTGCAGCCACACAACACTTACTACAAAGCAGGCATTTGCTAAGTGCTGGTTCAAACAATATTCAGTCTTAAAGATTTTGGGGTTTCTGACTTGTGTAAACGAGACTATAATATTAGTCCCAAACGTTAAATTTAACTCCAGTGGATTAAAAAAAATCCTCTATATCACATCTATGTTAGGTTGGTTTTATATGCAGGAAAGTATTTGCTTTGTGGTATTTGGCAAATTTTTAAAAATCTAGTAAGTTCAAACACCTAATGGGGTGAAGAATGAGTCGCCAGGAGAAGAGAGAACAGGAAAAGAAAGACAGAGAGATGCTTGAAAAGCTCCAAAGAAACATACTGGTTCCAGAAAGGATTACATAACTTGTGGGATTTTTGACAATTATAGTGATTTCTCGGATGATTAGCAATTGGGGTGGGCTTCCTGTGTGCCACTAATAGCAATGTCCAAAAAGACCACAAGATGGCGATATTACTCCAGGAGTTCCCTCCAGTCCCTTCCACCCATTGGCTTTGTTCACAGGCGTCCCTCTGGAGAATGTCATCAGTGCCTTTCTTATTTTCTGTCACTTCACACTCCTGGCCTTACAGTCAGCTACTTACCCATCACCAGCCCTAATACAAAAAATAAACTCTACTGACTTTATAGTTACTTGTTACATTTAAAAAATAGTGTTACGGTCTCTGCTCTTAATCGTAAAAGCAGATGAAATCAAAAGTCTTGTTTTAATGAGAAATCTAAAATAAACCAACAAAAACCTATGTGAGGTTGGCCTTTATCTGTTTGTAAAAGACAGACGTGCCCACTTTAGACAAAGATAACTTCTTAAGCTGTGGAGGGGCTGCAACCCCCCTTAAGACGGGGAGAGGAGGCTTAGCCCTGCTCCAGAGAGGACAAAAATCCAAATACCATAGTTAAAAAAATTTTTATTATGGAAAATTTCAACAGTGCAAAAGTAACAATATATGACAGACCCACATACCATTCTAAGGTGTCTCTGAAACTATAAACCATGAAAGAGGCTGTGAGGAAGATATAAGTTCCCAGTTTGCTGAGGACACTTAAGATGTAAGTTCCTTGACTCCTGGGTCTGCCCACCTCACAATGTCAAGTCCTTACAAGAGAAAGTCTGTGAGGGCAGTCAGGAAGCAGAGCTGTGCAGACATCAATTTCAGCACCAGAAAGCACTTGAATCCTAGATTAGTGTCCTGTCACACAGTTTTTTCACTGGGTGGCTTCTAGGGACATCTGGATGCCCCCAAATTATACGTATGGGCATTTTCCTAGGGAGAAAACTTACTGCTTCCAACAGATTGTCAAAAGGCTCTGTGGCCTGCCACCCATTGCACCCTCAAACCCGGGCCAGAAAAGAAAAGTCAAAAACCACTCTAATCATACTGATAATGCTGATCCAGCTGTTCTTCTCCAATGATCATATCATCCTTTTAAATACAATGGCCTTTGAGTGCTTTACTAAAAAAAAAAAAAAAAAAAAAAAAAAACTGCCGTGGGGAATTAAGAAAAACACAGAATTTTCCTGCTAAAAGTCATTTACTATTTTGAAATGTCATATGCTCCTCCTGGTGATTGGATAAAATCCAGCATGGATGAACTGTTTTCTATATTTGAGATTTTTATATCCATATGCTATAGTTGTAGAACTTTTCATGAAAGTAAATTGTTTTGGGGTACTTTATACTGGAAATATTTAGCTGTATTGACTTCATACCTTTGAGTGGAAACCAATAATTAATGATATTAATTTTAAGTATGTTTGATAATAATGATAATCCAAATTCATTAGTTAATTTGGGTAATGTGCTTTGCTCTAAAATCGATTTAATGAATTTTTTTTATACAGATAATTCAGAAATCATTGTGGAAATAAACACAAACATACACATATTTATTCATACAAAATGCCACTATGGCTTTAATATTAAACATAGCTGTCATAGTCAGTTCACAGAAAGAGTATAAAGTGCAAAAGCTCCATTTCAAAGGCCTTAAATCACTCGCAAAGCAATGGAGATTAAATGCTACCACAGCCAGTGGGCAGACGACCTTCATACAGCACCCCCTATATAAAGTGTGAAGTATAAAAGAAGGAATGTCTCTGAAAATGCTATATTTGCTCTGATTACATATTTTGGTCATAAAATAGTCTTAAATCTGTTTTAAAATATAGGGAAAGATACAGCTCAAACAATTAGTCCCTTAGAGTAGGGGCCGTTAAAAAAAAAAAAATCCGTAGGGGAATATGTCTATAAAATCCACTGAGAATCCCAACCTGGCCCAAGCCTTCTTTTTTGGCCAGCTGGAATGGCAGCACCCAGGCAGAGAGCTGGCTATGAAAGTTCCAAGTTTTCCAAGTTCGCTTAGGGAAAAGGAGCTCTGAGGGGGGCTCTGGCTGAGCTTCAGCCCTCAACTGTCCCCCAGAGGTGGTTCCATGTCAGGGAGGGACAAATCCCGGTCCTGGAGCTTCCCACACGCACTGGCTCACATCAGCATGATGGACTGCTGAGAGATGTTTTTCAGCCATGAGAAATCAAATCTACAGCATAGGTGACGGTCTTTTTACAAAGCCTGTGTTTGATGACCACAGAGCTTAGTCGCCCAAGAGAACACCTTTGATTCATAATTAATGTTTTAGACACTCTTCAGAGGGACAGGCAGAGTTCCCCCCAAAAATGTAGCTTGTTACCAAACAGATTCAGATATTTCCTCCCCCTACACCTTAAATATGTTCACTGAAGTACTTGTTTATAATTATATAACCATAAAGGGGAGAAAAAGATTTCTCTTTCTAAAAATCAACAATCAAACACTATAAAATAATAATCATTGACTTAAATAATCACTTGGTAACACTGTTTTTTAATATCCTAAATCCAGTTCCTCCAGGGGATTGATTGTGGGCAAATTCTAACCAGAATGAAAATCTGATAGTCATGCTGAGCAACCACCATGACCCACCGGTAACTCCTAAAATGTCAAATCTCCACTTTCCTGCATTACTGGGGGAGAGAAAAACGATTCATTGATTAATGAAATAAGCTATTCACTTATTTTAACTCTGAAAACATCAAAACCTGTAAAGCCATATATTTAACTGCTACTTCCTATGGCTCACCAATCCAAGCCCAGAAGCGTCTATCAAAAAGTAGGATCCAGTCCATTATTTCTTAGGGCCCATTCATGTCAAGTTTGATTAGCAGGGAAGACTCAGTCAGTAGTCAGTCTCAGGATCCAGTGATGAGCTCTCAAGTGGATAGCTAACTCTAGTGTACTTCAAAACCTGCTCTTCGTGAAAAATCCACAACTGGCATTTATATTCCCTTCAAGCTACAGGATAAACTGTCAGTACTAAAAGACATCTATTTGCAACTATATTAAGGGTGGGGGAGCGGGAAGAGACAAGAAGAAAATATACCAAAATATCAAAAGATTAACTAACAATGGTTGTCTTTTGGCTATAGAAATAATTTTTTTCTTTTTCTTCTTTGACTGTTCTGTAGTATCCTAGTTTTCTTAAAAGAGCATGTAGTGCTATAAAAGCATTATAAATATAAACATAACTATAAATATGAATGATACCATCAACCTAACTTAAAATAAGATCAGTATATTCCTACATCCCACATTGGCAAGCTATAGTGACTGCTGTTCAAAAGAAGACATGTTTTTGTCTTCCTCATATATGTCCCATTCCACCCTTTGGTCCAGCCCTCATCTCATTAAAACGAATCTCTAGAAGGGCGTTGTGTTTTTCACAACAAAAGCATTCCTGAAATTAGTCCTGGCTTGCAGTAGAGGAATGGAAATAGCCCCGTGAGTCAGGGCACTTAACTTCCTTACTTCCAGCAGAGTCATATTTTATCCCTATTTCCAAAGGACACCCAGAAATTTCCAGAAGGGCAGGGTCAAACCCTTGGGAGCTGGAGGTAGTATTTCCCGGGAAGCAATCCCTGTATCTGATAGGGGTAAATGGTCCTTCCTTGAGTGTTGGAACAATGCTCCCCTCACTGAGGAACTTTTGAGACAGAAATTAAACCTCACACACATACAAAAAACATTTCCTACTCCCCTCTCTCTGCTTCTCCTTATCTATGCTTCCACACTAAGACAGTTGGGCTTAAAATACATCAAACCTCCTACTTGAGAGCATTTTTATCCTGCAAAATGGATGGGACCAGAATTCATGCCTGCTAAATCAACCTTAAGCGAGGACAATGGTATTTCCCTTTTAAAAATTCTAGACTTGAAACCCAGAGAATTTAGCTGTTTTCAAATTCTGTTTCATGAACCAACTAGATCTCATAGAGGCGTACTAGAGGGTCCACGAATATTTCATTCAAATATCATTTTTTAATATATTTTTAAACTATAATAAAGCAACATGTACACTTACTCAATACCAAATTTTCCACGTTGAAAACCACCAAATTGTTAATTTGCATTTTCACTGCCTGATATATTAAGGAAATGCTATAAGTTTGACCTTAAGATAAATTTCAGCTAAAAAATACAACCTATGTCACACATTAGGGTTCCATTCTCACTGCAAACAGGGTTGGGCTGCTACAATTATTTGAAAACCACAAAAGTACGATAAAGTCATTCATTTTTAAACTCTGAATTCAGTTTCTTAATGGACTCTGCACCTTAGATGCTGTGCAAATTCTAAGAAGAATCAAGAGTTCCTAAACATGCCAAAAACTGCTGCTGCCCACCTCTCAGCGACTTGGGACAGTGACCTGATTCCTGTCCATACAAGGACATCCGCCCTGCCCTCTCACAATGGAATGTTGCAAAGCAGGAAATGCCTGAGTTAAAATGAGTATCCCTGAGGTCTTGAGTTCCCACCTCACACCTTCAAGACAGTTTGGGAGTCTTCCATTCAAACCAGTGAGGAGGGGATTTAGTTGTAGCCCGTGTCACTTTAGGTGAGAAAGACTAAGAAGGCAACAGATTCGCCCTGCTGCACCAGCGACCCGAAGCAGCCGGTGTGTAGTTACTGCGAGCACTTGAGAAAAGCGAGCAAATGCTCAGAGAAAACTACAGGAAGCACCTCCCTCTGTGAGAGTCTGGAGTGTAATTCCCACAGCAAAAATGAGAGAAAGAAGAGGGGAGCTTCTTGAGGATAATTTCCAACAGGGTAGCATGCAGGAGGCTTCTAACAAGAACAAGTTTCCAAAACGTCATGCTTGCTCCAAAATTTGAACCAGGACCCCCATCACAAGTGTCATGAGCCCTTTGGCAATGTTACAGAGGTCAAGCAGTAAGGGGGGGGGGGGGTCCTATGTATGGACTAGTCACACCACAGCTATTCCTCTGGCTGTTTGAGACGACTGGGCTGGGAAGGGGACAAACAATGTCAACATTTCCATCAACATTTCATCTTCAAGAATGGCTTAAAGTGGAGAGCAGTTTTTGGCATAGAGGGGTTTTCTCATTAGCATACTCTCATCTGAAGTCAGGTCTCCATCTATCAGTAGAGGTAGAAGAGGATTAACAAATGCATGTAACACCTGGGTTATTGACAGCTGTAAGTGGAAAACTAGCTTCCTCAGCCACAAGTCCCATGTGTGTTTCACTTGATTGGTTTTGTTTTAAGAGTTTCCCCAAATGAAAATCTCTGGCATCCTCCATCAGTTGTGAGTGCGGCCTGTCATACAATCAGTCTGTCAACAGGAATCGTGGGGTTTGGAGCAGGTAAACTCTCTGGAAAGCGAGACATTGTGCATCACTGGGTCCCCCCAGTGACTGCTCTGCCATTGCCACAAAGGACGCAGCCCAACAAGCCACTGCATCTGGAAGTGATGCTGAGAAGATATACCTAGTGCCCTCAGCCCTCTACTTTCCATCTTTAGGAATGGGGAAGACACTCATTTCTCAGGCATAGCAGACTCCTGATGGTCCACAGACACACCAGTTAGAGCCCAAGGGAACAGAATTAAAAAAAAAAAAAAAAAACCAGGACCCCCCCCCCACCAACTCTGAGAACCCCTCAGCTGTCTTTGCTGAAAAACGCATGAGGAAACATAAGCAGAGAAGCCAGCCCCCTCCTTCCCATCACGTGATCTTGACTGATGATTTCTTGTTGGCGCACAAAAGGGATACGTAGGGGACGCCGATGAAGGCCCATTTCTCGCTGGGCCAGAACCTGATGACCGGGCCTTGCTCAGGGATCTCAGAGGCAGCATCAAAGTAGGCAAAGCATACGCAGCCCAGGTAGGCAGCCAGGCAGATGAGGATGTGCCTGCAAAGGGAGACAGGAGGTGAGAACCAGATGTGAGCAAAGGCTGAGCTGCTTCCCCTTTCTGGCCTAACAGTCCAGGAATGGCTTGGGTGACAGTCCGGGGCCTCTTGTTATTAGGAAAGGGTGAAAGTGACCAAGAAATCCTGGAATAGCAGGAGAATGATAAATCTGGATCAAACAGGGCCTAATTTAGAATATTCTAAACAATTCCAGCTTGATAACAGGAACAAACATGCAAATGCCTGTGGGGCTCACCAAGAAGACTGAGACCCAAGAATTTAAAACAGGCACTAAGAGGATGGAATTATACAGCACCCATACTGTGAAGAATTAATTGGAGACAAAAAATGATGACGACAATATATAAGCATTGGTAAGGAAAGTTGTCCAGGATCTAGTATTGTGGTTAAAAAAAAAAAAAGGACCAGTTTGCATAATATATAGAATGATATTATTTTCATTTTTTTAATTGAACTAGAAAAATATATATTCATAAAATCAGAAAGGATATACCTCAGGTTGTTAACAGTTGTTATCTGTCTTTGGCAGATGGAATTATGAGAGCCTCTCTCTCTTGATGTTGTTTAAATTTGTTATTTAAAAAAAAAGAACACGTCATTTTATAACTGGGACAAAAAATGGTTCAACTTTGAAAAACAAAGCAGAAAGAACACCAAATTTAGAAACAAATTAAATTTAAGCCAAAGTTATTACAGTCTAATCTTTGAATATCACTTAAATCACTAATGTGACCAGGGAACTTGGATGGACCAAACATATGATATCTTGAATGAGGTCATATTTATGCAGGTGGATACATTTATTAAAACTCATCAAAGTATATACACTTAAAATCTGTGCATTTTCTGATCTGTAAATTATAACTCAACAAATATATAAAGTGTGATAAATTCACTAGTGTGAATCAAGTTCAAATGATTTTTTGAACTTAAAAAATATCAGGCAATGGATCCTAAGACTGGAGCCCTAATTTGTGCTTTTATTTTGTTTTGTCTTGCAAACAATTCTGGAAGTCTCCACACCTTAAACTGAGAACAGACTGGGTCTCATGGTAGAGATACAAAAGTTCGTGTGTTCAAGGAAATTGAAGTGAATTCTTCAAACCACCTAGTTTTAGGCATTTCCTGACAGAAGTCAACCTTTATCTGAATCTAGACGTAACAAAGTTTTTCCAACTCTTTACCAAGAAAAATTCTTCCTGGATGTTCTCAATTTACAAGAGGCATACTAAACATATTTCTCTTAGTCCTTGTTGCTGTTTGCAATCAGAAATCGTGGAGGACAGCGAGGGAAAGATGACTCTGGGTTTGGAGCTGAAGCGGTTCTTAGGAAGAAAGCCACTCAATTTCCTCCTCAGCTTTCTGGGTGTAGGATTCTGCATACTTTGTAACCTGCTTCTGTTTTTTAACTTAGCAGTGTATCCTGAGCATGCCAAAGTATAGGTGCTCCAATTCCCTCTTATCAAACTCGTAGGCTGGTTTTATATAACCAGGTGGTGTCGTGAACAATTCACTTGACTTCTCTGGGGCTGTGTCTCCACCTGTAAAATGAATGGGTGAGACTGTCCCTAGATGACCTATGAGGCTCATGCTTTCACCTGGTCACTCAACCCTAAAAAGGGGAACTTGGACTGACAAAAATATACTGTATCTTGAAAGAGGTCATATTTACCTCCTTGTGGTTTGTATTTGGACCACATCCTCGTCCCCACACCTGTCCCCTTTCCCACCTCCCCTAGCCTAGAGATCGAGCCAGAGCTCAGGTGACAGATTAGGTTTTCAAGCTCCATTATGCTTTAATAATGGAGCTAGAGGTCAGAGGCCCAGGACTTGAAGCATAAACAATTAGGTCTTTTTGTTCTGGCTAAGCCAGCTCCCTGGAGCCCATTGTGTTTTTGACAATACCTTCTGCTGCTTCTGAACAGTCTGACGGTCTCTGTGAGGACAGAAAGGCACTGGGGCTCTGCTCTGTCCCCTGGGCATACTTGGGCACCTCGCAGGGAGAATGGAGCCTAACCGAAAGTGCAAAGCTCTATAGTGCAGCCAACTCCCCACAGGCAGGGGCTTACCACACACAGTGCAGGTAGGGAAAGTGGAAGGACGACAACAGCTCACAGAAGGCTCGGTCACTGATCCAGCAGAAGAGGGCGAGGGTCCACCAGAGGCCCGAGAAGAGGCCCAGCTTAAACACACGCACGTTGTCACACCTGCATGGGATCCAAAGAGCAACTCGCCATCAAGCTCGGTTTCTGCCCACCTCGCTGGCCACGTCGGTGGTTCCTCACTTCTCCCCAGCCCCTTGGCACTGGAGTTCCTACCCAACATACCATCACTCCACCAGCCTGTGGATGTGAATACCACATGTACACAGATGACCCACAGAGCCATACCTCTCACCCAGGCCTTTCCCTGACCCCAGACTCACTTCTACCTTTTTGACATGTATGCCTGACGTCTAATATACACCTAAATTTAACACGTCCATAATGAACTCCTAACCTCCCCCCACCCCACCCAAAACCTGTTCTTCTCCCAGCCCTCTCCGTAAAAAAGTCATCCCATGCTCTCAGAAGCTCAGGTCAACTATATAGACGATTTATTTTGCACTATAAGAGGCAAAATAAACCGGCGTCTAGCCTTGCCATTTTAAAAGGTAAAATGAAAACTGAGAGAAACAAGTGTCAACAAATATACAGGCAATTAGTCTACTACAAGAGGATCTACGAGGTGTGATCAACAAATACGGTGAATGTTTAAATTTTAAAAATTTACTACAGTTAAAGACACATTGTCATTAATCCCCCTCAGAATACATCCCCTCGCTTTGAACACATTTATCCCATCGTTCTTGCCACTTTCTGAAGCAGTTCTGGAAGTCCTCTCTCGTGAGTTTCTTTAGTTGCGCTGTCATGGCTGCCTCCATGTCCTGAATCCATTCAAAACACTTACCTTTCATGGTCATTTAGACTTTGGGGAAGAGCCAGAAGTCGCACAGTGCCAGATCCAGTGTAAGGTGGATGAGGACACACCATGATATTTTTAGTTGACAGAAATTGCCGTACCGGAAGCAATGTGTGACACGGAGCCTTTCCGTTGTGATCACAAAATACAGTGACTGCTGCTGCCAAGTGCCATGTAACAGAAAGGTAAGGGATCTTCGGAAGCAGCACATCGAACCTTAGTAACAGTGTGTGACAAGTTTCAACTTGTTCTGTGCAGTCAGTCAGGTGTGAGCTACGGTTGAGAGAAGGTGTCTTTTAAATTGTGCCATAAATCATCCTCTATCATGACAACACTCCATGTCACACATCACTTCTGGCATACGGTAATTTCTGTCAAATAAAAACATTACGGTGTGTCCCACCCACCTTATTGACTGGATCTGGCACCATGCGACTTCTGGCTCTTCCCCAAAGTCAAAATGATTCAGGACATGGAGGCAGCCACAACAGCACAACTAAAGACACTCACAAAAGAGGACTTTCAGAACTGCTTTAGAAAGTGGCAAGAGCAATGGGATAAGTGTGTTCTAAGTGAGGGGAAATATTTTGAGGGGGATTAATGGCTATGGATCTTTTACTATAATAAAATTTTTTTAAACATTCACAGTATTGTTTGATCACACCTTACATGTGCACTCAATTTAATTAAACCCAGAAAGTCTGGTTTAAGGAACACACCAGCACAGAGAGCATGTGTGTCAAGTAGCAAGAGAGAGGTGGACTGTCAGGTGATTAGTCACAGGGAGGTGGGGCTGGCCTGACACCTATGAAGCAGGGGAGAAAGCACTGCAGAGTCAGGGTCTCAGGGAAGCCTGGTCCCTTCCTCTGTTTCTAGAGGGACAGGCCCTGCTATATGCCACTAACCAGGCTTATTTGCACTTGGGACTTGTCCAAACCTGGGCACCATTGGGTTTTATTCCCACTTTTCAGGGCTTGTATCAAAATGTCAATGTAACATAAATTAGAAATGCAGAACAAAAGCAGGACCCTATTTTAGGATAGAATAATCTGAGAGTATGTCTACCATTTCTCCTCCTCTTGACCCCTTTGTTGCATTCTCAAAGTTTTTCTTAACAATCAACTCACTCCTATCATCAGAAAAACGTCTATTTTAAAATATTTTAGATGTCGCTGAGTCAGTTGGTAATGTGACAACACCACAAATTTCAGTAAATGTCAGGCCATGACCCCAAGTCATAATAAAATTTTGTTTCCACACGGTCTGAGAGAAGGTTCAGGAAGGACAATGATAATATGAAAAGACTAGAAACAAGCTCAAGGAATGAGGCTAATGAGAAAGAGAAAGCTGAAAAATTGTCCCTCCCCTACTTCCTCTGAGCAGAGAGGAGGCACAATGAGAAACATTAGCGGAGATATGACAGATCATTGCTGATGACAAGCAGGGAAGATCCTGGAGGGAAACACAAAGAGGAACAGGGCATCCTGTTGGCTGGGAATTGTATCAAAGCAGGCCAAGAACCATCTTCTCTTTCCTTGCTGGGACTCAGGTAAGAACTGGGACATGGCAGTGAACGTAGGGACCTCGTCCCTGACCATGTGGAGGAACAAAACAACAGCACAAATACTATTTAAATTACAGTCAGGATGGGTGCCATAAAGGAGAAGTTTGGGATGCTATGAGAGCATATAAACAGTTGAGCCCAAACCAGAAGGATGAGCAGAAGTGAACCAAGCAGGAGGGTCTGAAAGAAGGGACAGCCATGAAGACAGGCCTGGGACCAAAAGGAGCTAGGCCACCTTGGGGACATGAAAGATCAGAAAGACTGGAAGACAGAATATAAGGGGGAGTTTCGTGTGGGAGAGATTAGCATGCAGGTGCCATGTTGAGGATTTTGAACTTTATTGTAATTGCGATGTAAACTAATAGAAAAATGACCGTGAGCAGATTGGATGGGAAGGAAGAGAAAGCTAGGCTTCTGGTTTGAGCAACTAGGTAAACGGTGTTCAGTTTACTGTGGCTGGAAATATTAAGAGAACCAATAATGTAAAAGGCAGATCAGGAATCTGGTTTTGGACAAATTGAACTGGAGATGCCTGCGACATGGAAAGTTGGAGAGGTCAGGTCGGAAGCTAGATACTAATGGTGGAGGCAGAAAAAAGTACTGGGTTAGAGTCATCAATCTGGGCGTCACTCACATACGTACAGTAATGAAAGCCATGGTAGTCGATGAGGTATTTTGGGGGAACTACAGAGGGAGGAAAGCAGAGATGTGATACAGCACCTTAAGGGATCCATACAAGCAAAGATGCATAGAAAAGGAGTTTACATGAGAGACTGAAAAAAAGCTCGTGTAGAGTTAGGCTCCCAGCAGGGTGTGGTGTCATAGGAGCCACAGAAAAAAACAGTTCAAGAATCGGGGGTGGGGGTGCAAACAGCTGAGAAAACAACACATAAGACCCAGGAGGACTGAACAATTATCACTGAATGTACAACCAAGAGGGGTTTGGGTATTGAAGTAGGGGCAGAAGCCAGAGTGGAGTGGGTTGAAGGGTAAATGAGAAGTGAAGGATGGAGACAACCTTTAAAGAGGTTTGGCTATGACATACAAGAGAGATAAAGGGTGGTGGCTGGAGACAAACATGGATTGAGTCCAGGCTGAGTGTCAGAGAAGATGGAGAGACTCAAACATTTTTACGACTAATGGGAAGGACCCTTTAGAGCAGGGGTGTCCAAACTGCAGCCCGTGGGCCAACTGCGGCCCATGATCCATTGTTAACTGGCCTGCAGCAAATTCCAAAAATATATTTAGTTTACTTAAATAAACCAGGTGAGGCAAGACGTACCTCACCTCGAGTGAATGTTTATGTATTTTACTGCATATGGCCCTTGGTGAAAAACCTTGAAAAAAGTTTGGAAATCCCTGCTTTAGAGAGAGAGAGGGATGACAGAGTAGACAACTTATAGGAGTAAAGTAGATATAGGAGAATGGAGGGAATAATCAATAGGTACAAAGACTGATCCTAGATGGAAGGAGGGATATTTCCCATGATGCTGCATTTGCTAATGTAATGATGAAGACCAATTAGCTGTAATGATGACTAGTTTTTCAGGGACAAAGATTTTAAATATGGAACAAAAATTATGTCCTTTATAACTACTTATGAAGATTAGCGTATTTAAGGGAAATATGCTTTCCTGCTTAAAGATCACAGTTGTTAAACAGAATTTATTTAAACTATGGAATAATCTGCCCTAACCACTTGTCTTGGTTTTTTTTTTTTTTGTTTTTTTTTTTGCTCTTGTTTAAGTATTACGAATTTGCTCTTGTTTAAGTATTATGAATTCAAAATATTTTCCCTTTCTTTAAGCTACTTTGAATAAAACTATAGGCTAAAACATATTATTGAACTACAGAGTTAAAATGAAACCAGACTGCAGTGAATTCTCAAGACACATAGCTAAGTCCAGCACATTCTATTCATTTCAGGTCTCATATAAGCCAGCACCACTGGGCTGACTATTACAAATCTACTTCAGATGTCTTTATCAGATATTTTAGTGTGCGTTTTCCAAAGAGCTTCAAGATCTGTTAGTGTTCTGAAATGAGTCTCTTCATTCCCCAGGCCGTGACGACTTCTCAAAGAGGCCAACAAAACTGGACCTGACAGTGCCAGCCAGCAAAGTTTAAATACCTCTTTAGCCACCTTTGACCCTGTTTAGTATTGCTGACAATCAAATCAACCCCCCAGCGGCAAAGCAATGGAAAGAAATGTGTAAATATAGAGAGATATATATCCTCTCAAAACAAAGATTGAGAAACCTGACAACCCATTACACAGAGCAACTCTCACAAAGGGAGATATAGATACAAGACTTCAGTTAAGACACTCTATGTCCATAACAATGAGAGTCATGAATTTAAATACATTTCTAAAAGTGGACACAAAGAAAAACAAGCATTTTCAAAGAGTATTAAAATAAGGGCAGTAGTCAGATGTATTTTAGTTGGGGCCAGAAGAAGATAGTCGTGTACACACCAGAGCTAAACGAAAATGTTTGTGGATATCAACATGAACTCTGAGTATACAACTTCCCAAAGGAAAATGCTTATGCAAATAGCAAAGGCTTTACCTGATAGGTTGTAAACAAGAAACCTGGTCTCAGAGAAAATAGCAGAGTCAATAGTATTACACCTGAAGCCAATGTTGTCTTGTACATAGAAATTCATCTTTTTCCTTCTCTGTGTAAATGCAACCACCTCTTTAGAACTTGTCTTTTCTCCTTATTCTTGTCATCTGAACAAATCTATTCTCCTTTCTACAGAGTTAAGTGTAGGCAGCTTGGCCTAGGGGCATGTAGGTCCTTGAGATGTTCCTGCTAAACTAGCTTGGGACCACTGGGATGTACTGCACCCACTAAGCAGGGGCTCCCGTTTCTGAAAATGAGATCATTAACATTTGGAACAAAACTATCACTTGTTTTCCATCCAACAGTCAGGAACTACCTCTTCATGAAGAGTCTAACTCCTCCTCCACACCAGCTCCTTGTTCCTGGAGCTGGTGTGTCCCTATCACAGTGACAGGCTAAGGGACACACAAGGGACAGCAAGAAGAACAGCACCCACCTCTTTAGCTCTGCAACAAGCAGGGCAGTGCAAGGAACCCCTAGAGTCATCAAAGAGATGTTGTTGATGGCGGGCTTGACAAACGCCAGGCATGTTGTAACTGCAGACAGAACGCAGACCACCGCCTTGAACCTGCCCCTGGATCAGTGAGAGCAAACCACATCCATTAGCAAAGGAGGTCTTGTTTGTCGAATGTTGACAAGGTACAGGGATTGATGGTGGGAATGCAAATACCAAGTCTAAACACCATTCACACTCACTGGCTCAGTAAGTCCACTTCCAGGAATTTAGCCTTAGGAAATAATCAGAAATTTTCAAAATATTTAGCCATGAGAATGGTAAAATTAGAATCAAACTAAGTCCTTAAGGGTGAGACATGGATACTTGTTTTCTTAGTGTTACTTAGATTTTTTTTTTTTCAGATGTTTTACAGCAGAATTTGGCAAACTTTATCTGTAAAGAATCAGACAGTGACTATTTTAGGTTTTGCGGGTCATAGGGTCTCTGACACAGATACTTACATCTGCCACAGTAGACAATAAGTGAGTGAATGGCATGTCTGTGCACCAATAAAACTTGATTTGCAAAGACAGGCAGTGGACCAGTCTAACCCACAGAACATAGTTTGTCAACCCCTGTTCTACAAGGTAAACACATACATCTTTTATAAGAAAAACATACTATTTATAAACCATAAGTCTTCCTAGTTTAAAAGAAAAAAATCTTATGTTTCTAGCATACAAAAGTAAAATTCTTAAAAATTTCTAATAGGATCTATATTTACTGACAATCCACGGTCTAGTATGCATTTTGTTGACAAGTTTTTGACATGATAAATCTTAGAAAAGTAACTGATACCATCCTTCTACTATTGAGTGAAAGCTCTTTCAGTAAGAAAGAGCCAGAAATGAGGACGTGATCTTGGGCACGCTCCTTCTTCTCTCCCTGGGACTCCATTTCCTTACCTATACAATTAAAAAGTCTGAACTAAATTATCTCTAAGGCCTCATCCATGACTGAAATTTAGGAGCACGTAATTTTCCTTAAGTTTCTGTTATTCCTCATGAGCACAATTTACTTTGGCCAAGAGCCCTGGCACGGGTCACAGTTAGGAAACTAATTTGAATGAAATTCCATTATAAAGAAATCAAAGTTCACTGAAATCTTCAAAATACAAACTTATCTCTTAGAGAAAAACCATTTATCATCAAGGCACAGGAAATCATTGATCAAGCTGCCAACTTTCTGACTGGAATGAGCAGAAATTGTAGCCCTGAACTTTGACCAAAAGAAAAAAATATATGTGGGAAAGGATCCAGGCAGCAAATCCTCAGGAGAATTGTGTTTTTCTCCTGACCTTGGCTGGCATCCTTCAGCTACTGGATAAAAGGCTGCCTGCTCCAGCCTAAGGATGACAGCCCACACATAGCACATGTGCATAGCCCAGGGACCCACAATAACTCTTTCACTGGGTTTCAGGTTCTATGATACATGCCAAGGCTTTTGGCCTTTTTAGATCGGATAAACACATAATCATAAACTTCCAAATTGCCTCATCTTGTGTATCCAATGATTTAGGATTAAGACACAGGTTAGAAAGAGCAATTCAAAGCAGAGGTGTTCCAGGTAGACCCATGTGTGTCACATTCTGCTTCCATCACTTAGTAGATGTGGGATCTTTGGCAAATCATTGAAGTCTCCAAGCTTCTGGTTTCCCATATGAAAATGAAGACACCTGCCTTATATGTTCTTGCAAGCATGAGCACCTCCTACAATGCCAGGTACATGGTGTGTGCTCATAAAATCCACTCTTACTATGATCATTACCATCATTTGAGAGTAAACGCTATTTAAAATATTGTTATTAATACTAGCACACTCTCAGGGAAAATCTGACTGAACTGGTGGTGCAATCACCAAAGACTCTATATATTAATGGTATTGCCAAAGAGCCCAAAGGCAGCAAGCTTGACAAAACATGCTTTCTTTAAGAAGAACACAGGCAGACACCTCGCACGTCAGTCCAGGGGGTGTGGAGGAATGTGCTTTGGGGAGCCAGCTTAGACAACAAGGACATCCTGTGAACGCACGATTTTGCAACCAGGAGAAGTCAACAGAGATCACACGGCCAGCCCAGCCGACCCCAGGGTCACCAGAGGCCCGGGCTACAAGAGAACTAGAAATATTCAGAATCAAGGTGCCCCCATGGAGGTTTTCTAAACAGTGATGACAGGTACCCCCTACGGCAGACTCTGGTCCCGTTTTCAACTTTCCAGCCCATTACCGGCTTAAACTGGAACACAAGGTCAGGGAACTCGGAGCACTCCTTCCTGTATTCCCCACGCCAAAACCTAGCAACCCAATATTATCATAGTATTATAATAAAGCTGTTACTGTTCTCATTAGCTACTCTTTAAGGAAGTGGTTTTCAAGTCTATCAGACCCTGTACCCCTTTTTTAAATCAAACATTTGGTAATATCCCTTTTAGTATTCTGAAGTGAAATGCAATTTATGAATGATAAAACGTCCCATCAGTGTGACTACCATAAACTTCCCAGATGTCCCTGAAGGGACAGAAATGTCCCTGGTTAAGAGCCTACCCTATAGGGTTAAAACATAACCTATTTAGAACAAGCCCCTGATTTGCCTAAAAATCATAAATAACCATCAACAGCTGAGTGTATGTCCTAAGGACTCTTAGGACAGTCTAGGCAAGATGAAAGAAAGCCCTTCTTTTTTTAAACACACCAATTTATTCCTATTTACATCATAAACTTTAATAATTTGCCCGCTGTTCTAGACATTATCATGTTCAAAACACTTATCCATACTAGCCATTTGCAATAACTGCTAGCACTTAGTGAGCCCTTACTCTGGATGAGACACTGTACTATATACTTTATATGATTTTTCCATATATTACTAATGCAATGTGGTAGATACTCTTATTATCTACTTTACAGATGAGCAAAATGAGGTATCAGAACTTACAAAAAAAAGTCGATTGTCATTCATATCTGTATCTGTCTGATCCAAAGTCACTTAGCCTCCATACTCTCTCTTCTTTAGAAATCTCGCACAGAACTACTCTTAATATGTTTTTACAAATATTCCAGCAAAGTCTAGACCACAAACAAACAGAAAAGGAAAGAGAAATGTTAACTGTCTGATCAATTCAGGCAGCTAAACCACACAAGCTGCAGTCTACAGAAATCCTGGTTTTGACCTGAAATCTTTGGTCTGCCACCTGTCACGGGTGGTGAAGCCCACAGAGAGACGTTTGGTCTTCTTGCTCTCCCCGTTACTCAAAAGTTGCAGATGGACAAACAGAACCAACATCTTTATTTAGAATAATCTACTTTTCCTATAACATGCACCTTTTCTTTCTTTGCTCACTAAAATCACCCATTCTCTCCTTCAGTTTGTATGCACATCACAGAGGTGCCAGGCAGAAATCTCTATGTGCCATGGGTAGTCATGAAAGCTAACTTTGATTGAGCACTCACCATGTTCTTAATTCTACACGAAGTGCTCAGCAGAGTTATCTCAAAAGAACCCTGAGGTGAACACTATTATTTACCTAATTTTACAGATGAGGAAATGTAAAGACTCCAGACAAGTTACACAGTTTGTGAGCAGGGAAGCTAGAATTAAAACCCACTCCAAAGCCAGGGATACATACATATGTGTTGCTCAGTGCCTCCAAAGGACTCTCCCCCAAACTGAAGAGAGGGGTCACATCTCCAGAGAATAGTGCAAGGTGCTGGCAATAAAAAAGTCCCAAGGGGCTACAGACCTCCCCGCCTCATAACTTGTTTTCATGATTAAAGTTGGTAAGCTTTAATTACTACAACCATTGCCTTACTTTCTTCTCTCCTGCTCATAACATTCCCTCACTCCCACCTTCAAGAAATGAGAAGAGAAAAGGGTTCTCTATTATGAATACATTAAAAACTGTCACTTGGAATTTCAACCCAGGCTTCCAGAGTGCCACAAACAAACAAAACCCTTATTCCCATTTCTTCAACTTCTCTCTCAGATCCCAGGACTTGAATGATCAGATCCAAGAGCAAAGTAGTTCCTCAGCTTTCAACCTAACACACACCAGACTCAGGGAAAGCATGGAGGAGACTGGGGAGCCCCTTCTGAAACAAGAGGAAAAGCCAAAAGGTAAACGGTGTGTTTCTTAGGTAGAGTCCAAAAGTCCCTGACTGCAAAGCCACTTCATGACCCTGCCTAGTGCCATCCACCTCCATCCCTACCCTCATCCCTTTCCCCACCTCATGAAGCTTTCTGATCATCCCCGTCATTCTCTGGAAGCTGAACAAGGAAACAAGACAAGACTAGAAATCAGAGACAGCCTAAACGAACCTGCTGTGTTTTAAAGTATACTTCCTCCAATGAGGAGAAGGCCTCAGCAAGATGGAGACCATATTTCATCTAAGACCAGAAACACCCTCCTTTCACTTCTACTTGTAAACGGCTCGCTCTCTCTCTTCTCTCTCTCTCTCTCTCTCTCTCTCTCTCTCACACACACACACACACACACACACACACACACTTTTTCATAAGTAATCTTCTTAAGGCTACTACTATCTGCTTGATGATACTCAGAGATATTACTATTTAATTCAAACCCTGCTGCTCCGGATGAAGATTCTACAACGAATCCACTTAAAGTATGTTTTCACCCTACCTCATTTAAAAATACACTTTTTGTATTAAAATTTAACATGTACCCTTTGCAAAAAAAAAAAAAAAAATTAGAACAGTACAGATTAAAGGTAAAAGAGAAAGTTCTGTCTCCACCCCAATTCCTAAGAAGGGTAATAGCTGCTGTCCTCACCCTCCCAGGCATTGTGGTGCACATACAAAGACAGATACTCCAAGGACATTTAGTCCATTCGTTCTAAAATGAGGAAATTCCACACACGGTGCTACGCCGCTTTTGCAGCCAGCACATTTCATGGACACTCCTCTCCCTCAGTCCACAGACAGCAGGCTTCACCTTTAATAGCTGCATAGCTCCTGTTCCTATTCAGAGGACCAGGAAAACCGTAATGAATTCTATCTTTTTCCTGCTATACCTCACCCCTGGGCACACACAGCTTACTTAATTAAATCCATATCTTTAGACTGTTTACCATATATATCTTGACAAAATAAAGTGTCCTACAGAGAAACATGTGGGTAATATGTTCTTGGAACATTTCTCATCTTTATGAGGCGGACTCTCTTCTGTTCCTTAACAACCTTACACAACTGCTCAGGAAGGCTTTTCCTGACCAAACTCTAAATCAGCACCCCGAGTTACTACTCCCCCCTTCCCAGCTTCATTTTTCGTCATAGCAGTTATCACTCCCTAATATCATTCATGTGCCTGCTGATTCATAATCTCCCCCACTTCAGTGTAAGTTCATTGAGTGCAGAGATTCTGTTTTGTTTGCTGCTACATCCCAGTACCTAGAAGCCTAGAAAAATGCATAGTAAATAGTAAGTATTCCAAAAATATTTACTGGATGAATAATCATATAACATAGTAGATATTAAAATGCATCCTTTCCTGAAATTTTGGGTTTCCAGCTTGGAGCTGTATGTGTATGCAATTTAACAACTACAGTATCTATGGGTCCAAGAACCAATTCCTTAGTGAGTTCTACTGTAAATTTATAAAACAGTGGAGTGGATTAGACTAAAGGAAATGTTCTAACAGGAAATCAAAATCTTTCCACTTATGCTTATAATCAAATAAGAGAGACGTTTGACTTTTTGTCCTTAATGTCATATAAATCCTTCTCCAAGCATATTGAAATTCCCCCTTTTGTCTGTCAGTTTATTTATACCGTCAGACTATAAACAATCAGTGGATATTAAACAAGTACATGGTAATCTCATCACTGGGCCAGGCTCCACTGTGTGCTATTTTTCTCGATATGTACACATCGTTATATTGGACTGCAGCTAGCAGTAAATGCAAAAGTGTTCAGCACAAGCTTACCTGTCATTACGAAAGATCTTTGGTAGATACCTTCTAGGGAACCACATGGCCAGAGCACACATCAGAACCCAAAGAATGGCAAGTTCATCAAGCATCTGACCCAGGAAACTCAGGGTTGCATGGAAGTAGACGGATCCAATTCCTAGAATCAATTACAACCAATAAGAAAGGTCACCAAAGAAGAACAGACTCACAAATTCAATACACTGTTTAAGGATAGCCCTTTCACCAACCGCTATCGCAATCACCAGATCGTTCTCTCTTTGAAAAAAGAAACTGAAGGAAGAAACTCACACCACCTAGGCATGCAGACTTCAAGTCTAGAAAGAGGATTTCAAGAAGGGCCCAAATATCAGCACATCAGAACTTTAATTATTCCACAGTTAATCACACTCTGTCTTCATCCAGTGAACTTTCATGGGAACAGGCAGTGAATAAAAGTCAACATTCTCTCACTGTTAAGCATTCCCAATATGCCTGTGAAAGGAAATGGAAATTACACAAGTATTTCCCAGAACAATGAAAGATCAAACATCTAGATTTATTTATTTATGTTTTTACCGTTAGTCCATTTGAAAACAGTCTCATCAGAGTTCAATTGTTTCACATGACTTTTTTCAGAAGTTCTCAGAAAATTGCACTGGCACAACACCAGCAGCTATTACACAAATGAACTCTCAGATGCAATTAAGTGATAATTACAGCCAACCTTGTTATCAAGCCCGTATTCAAAGGAGTCTTTTTGGCGTCAAGCAAGCAAAATAAAAGTTTGCTAAGACGTCAGAGTGACTTTGGTTTACAAAACAATGTTCAAAGGGGACAGGAAGTGTGCAGAATTCCATTTCCTTCCTTTCAGTCCATGCTTGCAAACGAATCCACTTACCCACTACAACTAAAAGAGTCCATATTAAGTAGATGCCGCTGTTGAAGCACGTTGCATACTGACGAAACAAGTACATGCAGATGGGCGGTAAAACGAAAAATAAGATGTTGCTGATCTAAGGGGAGAAATGTAAAATGAAAAGATAAATATTAAGTAACAGGGCAAAAAACAAAGCAGCGTGTTCCAAGTATGTCCTTTGCAAACTGGCATACATCTTGTTTAAGTGCTGATACTTTTCTTAATGGCAGATACACAACCAGGAATATGTATTAATAAAACTTCTTTAATAAGCATTTAGGGGGTGCCTTCCTGCCTCTTTGGTTGTAGCAGCAGCTGTAAAAACACTGCCATCTGTGAAAGCTGCCCAGGCTCCTCTCTTGATTCAAAGAATCAATGACTCTTATTCTTTTTCCACACAGATTACGTAGGAAACATTCTAATTTACTTTTACATATACTTTAAAAGATAAAGCCTGTACTAAATAATGGTAAAAATAAAGTTTAATGAAGAGGTGAGAAGAACTAGACAGGTTCGAGCACCCCGTAATTTTCTGCCAGCCAGACCAGCCTTTTCTCCTGGGCCCACATGAAGGCAGGGTTCTTCCTGGTTTCCTCCTGTGTTGCCTTTTTCACCCTGTTCAAAACCTACTTTTAGTTACAGATCAAATTTGTAAGTGCTTTCCCAGCTTTAAAATGATACCATTTTATCTTTCAGACTTTAGTGTGGATGTAAGCCTTTCTCTTATCTCTCCAGAAGGCATTTGGCTTTTTTATTAAAAAATTATACATTCTGTCTAATGTAATATCAAAATATTGTCATTGCAACATGTCATCACTATTTAAATTTCCCTAATGAGATATTTTCCATTCTTGAGTTCATGCCAAGGCTTTGAAGCCCAGTGTGAATTTCACATCTCCCTTGGGGCCAGCCATATGTCACACGCTCAACAGCCACAGGTGACGAGTGATTACCACACTGGACAGCATAACTCTAGAACCTCACCTCTCATTTTGTAACTTACTTTTTGTTTGTCTTTTTTTTTTTTAGGAGGGTCATAGCCAGTTATTTTTTTCCCCAAAAAAATTTTTAATTGAGGTAAAATTCATATACCATAAAAATTAACCATTTGAAAGCATACAATTCTGTGGCATTTAATACATTCATAATGTGCAACCATCACCTCTGTCTAGTTCTAAAATGTTTTCATCACCCCAAAAAGAAAACCGTATGCCCATTAAGCAGTCACTCCCCACCCCCATTCCCCACAGCTCCTGAAAACCACTCATCTGCCATCTCTATGGATTTACCTATTCTGACTATTTCATAAAAGTGGAATCATACAATATCGGACCTTTTTGTGCCTGGCTTCTTTCACTTAGCATAATGTTTTTGAGGCTCCTCTACTTTGTAGCATGTGTCAGTGCTTCCTTTTTATGGGTGAATAATATCCCATGGTATGGACACCACATATTGTGTATCCATCCACCCATTTATACAGACGTCTCCAAATAGTGCCGCTGTGAACATTCGCGTAGAAGCTTTTGAGTTACCTGTTTTCAGTTCTTTTGGGTATATAGTTGGCATTGCTGGCTCATACGGTAATTTCATATTTAACTTATTGAGAAACCACCAAACTTGTTTTCCACAGTGGCTGAACCATTTTACATTCCTATGAGCAATGTACAAAGGTTCTCACTTTTCTACCTCCTTGCCAACACTTACTTTCTGGGGGTTGTTTTGTTTTATCCAATTAAGGCCATCCTAGGAGGTATATGGTGGTAGGGATGTTCAGCTTTTTAAGTTTCCTCTCTAAGTGTGTCATGAGGAGCTCGTCACAGAGGACTGTGAACACAGAGGACGTGAGCAGAAGGTGAAGAAAACAGCTAAGTCTAAATGACCAACATCATGGGGACAGGATGGGAGGCGTACACACAAAAAGACTGAAAAAAAGACTTTCAGAGATAGGATGGGGCAGAGGAAGTCTGGAAAGCTAACGGCATGGGGGTTTAAAAAAAGAAAAAAAGACTGGTCCCCCATGTTAGACAATACAGAGGAGACCTCAAAGGAACCACGAGGGAGAGTGAGTGCCTGCACTCAACTGAAAGAGCCAGGGTAGAAGGGCTTTCTCAGACCCACACAATCACACTGGTGCGCAACTAAACAAAACGCGGCAGCAAACCCCAGAACGTGAGGCGTAGTAAGGTGAGGATTGGCCTCATCCGTGGCCAATGTATGCCTCTGTCACCATCCAGGAACAGAAGAGGTTAGATGTGACACCATTTTTAGAAAGAGAAGAAAGGTAAGGGTGGGAGAGAAAATGAGAAAAGAACACAATCCTCTGTCAGGGATGGGATGGGCTGCTGCCTTTGGTTAAAACCCAAGACTGAAATCCCTTGTAGGGCTGCGGCATTCTGGGGGAGGGGGTACCTTTGTCTAGTTTGTCCACTCTGACGGGGATCTTTTTCTGTTTTCCACGTAGGAGTCCTATGAGCTACTGGTGAGACTGGGTGAGAGTATGAATAAACTGTGTCAGATGTCCCAGGCGGTATGCAGTGGTCAATCCTGGAAATCAGGCCAACTCTCATTTGCTAAGAATCAGATTAAGCAGTAGCTATTGTTCGTTGTTATTACCATAGCCTTTAATAGTCTATGCAATCATTTAAAGAATTGATCTTTAAGAGTTAAAATGAGAGATCTTAAAGACCATCCCTTGTTTTATAAGGGGGTATAACTGAAAACCCAGAAAGGTTCCCAGGTTGGCCAAGGTCAGACAGACAATCACAGCTGGGCCAGCATCCAGTCACCTCAAGCTCTTTCCACTGCCCCCAGCTGATTTTTACCTCCAACCCACGCAGCCACCTTCTCATCTCGTTAGCTTAACTCCTCAACTAGTATCTAAAAATTCTGAAGTGCATTACACACTGTGCACATATGACTCATTCTATGATTTAAATGTGGCTCTCCTTCTGTCAAACATAGACGTGGAAGGAAGAAAAGGAGGCTTAAAGGGGCAGAAGGAAGAGAAAAACGGAATTGTTACACCACAGGTAACTTAAAACCTGATCTCTCTCCTTTCATATACATGAATGTGTTGTCCTTGTTAAAAAAAAGAAAAAATATATTACAAAGCTAAAGTCTCCTTGCTATTCTATTCTCCTCCATTGAGATAACCATTGTTTTTAGATTCATAGGCTTCAAGTCATTTTCTTTGCATATACACAAATACATATATATCACATATGTAACATTATCATTCTGCAATTTTCTTTCCTCATTCAACAATATGCCGTGCAAACCTTTCCACCTTAGTTCATATAGATTTACCTCACTTGCTGTAAATGCTGCAGATGGCAGCAGTTTTTTTAACCATTCCCCAGTAGAAGGAACACCAATTTACAGCCCCACCAAAATGGTGGGGAAGAGAGCATACTTGCTTTTTACCCCAGTATATCTTTATTGCCTCAAGTTCTCTCAATCTCCCTTGGTTCAGCCAAGTGCAACTATTAGGTTGGTGTAAAAGTAATTGTGGTTTAAAAGGTTAAAAACAATTGCAAAAAACGCAATTATTTCTGCATCAACCTAGTATCTACTGCCAAGCTGTCCACCCAATGGCTCTGTTGGTTTGTTACCACCAGCAAGGAACACATTGATCACTTTTAAATGTATTTACACACTAGTCACAAAAGCATGAAGTCATTTATTATACTCGCAGTAAAATTATGATACTTCAAACATTTTAAATGCACGTATTAGGAGTTCGATTTAGAGCACCATTTTAACATATGCTCCCAAATAACACTGAAATCACATTATTACTTCTATACAGCCCATCTATCAATGCCCGCCGGCCTCCACCAGGCCTTCTAATGAGGTGAATCTATGGAAAGGAAAAGACCAAATTTGAGGGAGACTGTCCCTAAAACAAAAAGAGGAAGGAACTCCTAAAGAAATACGGAAAAGCAAACTAGTTGCGATTAAAAGATGGACTCAATGGCTCCGTCTCTACTGAGAAATGAAACTTCCCCTTAAAATGGTGTGGGTCACTGAAGCTGAAGAATAGTTCAGCCAAGAGGCATTTTTGAAAGCCTATTGTTGGATTATCGTTTGGAGAACTGGTTTAATGACTGCAGAACAGATTTATTAATTACAAGGAAACCACAATTTTTAAACGTGTTAGTAATTTCCGTAGAAAGTTCCTCATTCTATGAATTCCCACATGACATTTGCACCAAAATAATCTCATGAACACACTGCAATCTCATCCTGATGAATGTGACTGTGCACTTTCCCAGACAGGGTAAATACTGACAAGGCAACAGGCTGTAAGTTTTTCTGAACAACAAGTTCATAAACAGATAAGGGTCATTGCCCTGACCAAGTAGATGGTCTGTTTATCTTCACTATATGCATATTCCTAACTACCCATTCTATTGCTCCCCTTCTGCCAACTGTCCTGGTTTGCCTGGGACTGAGGAGGGTTCCCAGGACATGGAAATTTCAGTTTTAAATTCAGGAAAGGCCAATTCTTAGCAAAGCAGGACAAGTAGGTCACTCTACTCAGAAGCCTTCTTGCAAAATTCCCCACCCCACTTCCCACATTGCACCAACCCCACACAGAGTACTGGGGACTTGTAAACACCTTTCTTATGGCCCTTCCCACCCAGATGACTGCGGGTCTGGTCTCCATCATAGGCACACAGTGCTTGCCCAGTGGATGGATGGATGGATGGATGGATGGATGGATGGATGGATGGACAGATGGACAGATGGACGGATGGATAATTCTGCCCTTTAGATAGTAGGACGTGGGCTTTGACATATAAGGAAAATTCTACTTTCCTTATCTTCATGGTTGGGGGTAGAGCTGATTGGGAGAGGTAACAGATCATGGGCTGATTTAATGCATTATGTTTTGCTTCAAGACTTCTTTTTTCAGCACCAGTTGATTTCCTTCTGCCCTCCTGAGTCACCATCCAGCAACACAGTCCCCAAAGTCCAAGCCCCGTGTTTAAAAGGCAGACCCCACTTTTCTCCAAAGTAGCTAGTATCTTTCTCTTTTAGGGTGACTGAGGCCTTAAGACATAAAACATAAAAAGAAACTCAACTCAGTAAAACTTGTACATAGAAGAAACAGTACAAAACGTGCTCAAGCCAAAGGCTGTGAAAAGGCATGATGTGTTCTTGGAAGAGGTATTTTGGTTTGGCTAAAGCAAAGGATAATAAGATTTAAGGCAATCAAGATTTGCAGGGCCCAAAAGCAAAAGGTTTTGTATACCCAAACATTGTCACTGGCAGCATAAATCAGGGTCCTGTCTCTGGTGGGCCATTTAGCAATAAGTATCAGCCTTCAAAGTGACCATTACCCTTGACACAGCAATTCCCCATCTAGGATTAGCACTTTCAAAAGTATATCCAGATGCATATATGAGGATATTCATTGCATCACTGTTCAGAGACCAAAATGAAAACAATGAAACAAACAGAAAACTGCCCTAAATTTCCATCAATAGGAATTGACTGGTTAAATAAATTATGGTCAATCCATTAAATGGAATACTGCATAGACATTGTAAAGAGTAAGATTACGTTATAGGAGCCAATCATGGGACTAGCTTCAAGACACTTTAAGTGAAAATAACCAAGGTGCAGAAGCATTTGTGTAGTAGTATCTCAACTGGGTTGAACAAAACTTAAGATTGTGGTGTGTATACACTATACATACATATTTTTTATGCTCGCACAAATACACATGCTCTTTATATGCCTAGAAAAAAAGTATGAAAAGATACAGAAGGGTATTTTCACTTTATAACTTGCATACTCTGAATTTTTTTACCATGATCATATTATTACTTTTATAATAAACAACAGAAAACTACTTTAAACAAACTTTCCTTTTCATATCAAACATCATGATTAGCCTATAGATCAAATGGTCCCAATGCATGAATTTAAGAACAACTGAGTAATAAATATGTGTACTATGCGAAATAAATAAATCTAAGATAATACAATGACACTTGTATCTTCAAGAGTAGTATCTTAGCAGAATCAGATAGATCAAGGTGCTACTCTAGTTCTGCCACTTTTTTATCTCAGCAAGTCGCATAATCCATCTAGGCCCCAGTTTCCTCCTTTATCAAATGGATATAATAGCAACCGCTGCTTTGGGCAACTGGAGTACCCAGCAGAGCTTCAACACATAGCAAACAATTAACATTAACCAGTAGTAACTGAAGTTGTAGTAGTGATGTGCTACCCCCAAGGTCCATTAAGAATGTTCTAGATCCTCTCCCAGTCTTCTGATTTTACGTCTTAGATTCCTTAAACTTTTTCTCCAAATTAGTAATAATTATTATTTTCTTATAAAATGGATAATTAGACCTGCTGCCTTACTATGAGGATTTAAGGAGTTGGTTTTTTGTGTGTTTTTTTGTTTTTGGTTTTTTTTTTGACCCAGTAATAGTTCACTGTCTTCCTCAATATAGGAGTAAGATAAGCATGGGTTTGTCCTGTCATAAGCATCAGCAGGTAACTAGTGCATGGGAACAGAGAAGAAGATATGGTTTTTGCTAAACTCTTTGGACCTACACTCAACAAAGTTTGGTGACCAATTACTTCTCTGAAACCTTAAGCTCTCCGCTTTGCTAAAGCCAGTTTTGTGGTTTACAAATATTCCAAAGAATAAGGCTTGTCAGGCAAACCAGCTGGGCTAGTCAGTCACAGGCACTGCAGCTGAAGATCAACAGCTCATTTCTACAAAAGATTTTGGCACTCACTACATAACAGCTCCAATGGAACTAGATTAAAAGTAAAGAAAATAAATCCTCCCCCTCATCCAGCACTCTGGGGCTTTTCAAGGCAGGCTCAGAGCAGCTATACACTAACTTTTTGGCCAAGTAACCAGGCCTGATGCTCTGCTGGCCTCAGATTCCACAGATAATTACCATACAGGGTGTCTAAGAACCTGTCCCCAAGCTGTCATTTCTTTTTTAACTCTGGTGAAATCCTTAGTAGTATTTTCCACTTTCAAATGGAGAAACTGAGTTACCACTGTTGAAAGTACCCAGCCCTACTCCAGCCCATTCTCTATGGGCACCTGTCTACAGCTGACTGTATACGCTAAAAGAGGTTGTAAAAGAGGTGAGGTGTGGCCACCTCCAATAACTGAATCTTTCACAGTATCTATGAACAGCAGAGGACCAGGTTTTCTTGAGGAACTAACCTGGTATAAAAAAGAAGCAGGAGTGTTTAACGTGTAGGGTAGCCATGGATTTCAGCAATAGGGAGAGGAAAGAGTGCAGATTGCTGGATTGTGGCCCCAGCCATGCCAGAGACGTGAGCATGACAGCGCTCTTCTCAAGAGCTCAGTTTCCTCATCAATGAATAGAAGGACCCTCATTGGAGATCCCTCCAGGAAAAAAGAACCTGACTGATGCCAACATTCTCTCCAGCAAATCTAAGCTAAAAACCCTAAAGAACAACCTCAAATTCACCATGACCTGTAAACCAGGGGTTCCTCTTTTCCATGTCAGGGCAGTGAAAAAAATAAGCCACATAACAGACCATGCAAAGTCTTATATTTAGTCAGAATCCTAAGCCATGGGCACAGGGAAAAGAAGGGGCATTTCCCTCCCAACTGAAAGTTTTTTCCCTCCCACAAAGACTAAAAGCCCACAGGATTCTGCAGTGAGGAAGTTTCTGTATCTACAGACCTAAGCAAGTCCAGGAAACATGCACACAATCACTCCCAAATTTCCCTTTCACGCCCCAGGCTTAATAACTTTAAAATGCATAGGCCTGGGGGAGTTGATTTGGGGCTGGCGTGAGGCTGGGTGAGAAGTAAGGCAAGGAGATGAGAACTAGTAGTAATTAACTTGATTCTGGCCAAAGGTAACTCGACCTATTATTGGTGTATTCGTGGCGTGGAGTAAGTCAGCATGGTTCGAGGCGGCCCTGCCCCCGAGACCTGCCGGGTGTTGCCCCCTTTCCCAGGACCCCTAGCGCAGGCAGTCAGGTCAAAAACGCACAATGCGACCTAAGTGCGTCACGCCACAGAGATCCTAGGGGAGGAAGGCAGTTGTCCCAGCAGGTTCACCGCCCGCAACTGACCCGAACTGGGAGATGGGCAGACGCAGACCACTGGCTCCAGGACGGGTGGGGACAAACAACACAATAGAGCTATGAGAAAGAAATGACAAGAGGAAGAAGCCGAGCCCAGATGTCGGAGGTAGGAAACAGGAGAGGAGGACAGATGGAGAACTGGAAGGAGCGCGCAGGGAAGGGGGCGTGGGTCGACTCTGGCCCTGAAGAGAGAATGCCCCAGGTACAAGCAGAGAGCCACGTCCAGGTTCCAGGCACTGAGGCGCTTGTGGAGAGCCTCCTCCCGCCAGCCCGCCTGCCATCCCCACTCCCGCGCCCCGCACCGTGTTGTAGAACTCGGCGATGGCAGGCACGATGGTGTAGTTGTCCTCGCACCAGTCCACCTCCGAACTGCCAGCCCGCAGCTGGTCCCACCAGTGCGGGGCGCTCATGGCCGCTCTGGGGCATTGGAGCAGCTGCTCCTGCAGCCGAGAAGAGGCCAGAGCTGCTGCTGTAAGCTAACAGCGGCAGCGGCAGCAGCGGTCGCTTTATGCACAGCTGGGAAGCCGCCGGATGTGGCGCCTCCTCTGCCGGCCTCCTAGCGCTCAGCTCCGCCTGTTGGACGTGACTCGCTCGCAGACCCCGCCCCCGGCTCCGCCCCCTGTGGGAGCCCGCTGGCAGAGAGCCGGCCACGCCCACTGGGGGGGCCGGGAAGTGCGTTGGATGGGATCGAAAGGAGGTAGTATCCGGCTTCAGAAGCTTCTAGGCTCTATCTCTGCAGGTGTTCAAAGGCCTAGACGGTGCTGCGCACGCCTGCCCACGCCCACCTCCTGGCTCACACTCCCAGGCGCCTCCTCCTCCCCACCCGCACCCCCCTATTGTGCAAAGAGTTCTAGAGCCCATCCTGGCAAAAATTAAACATTTTTTCCCTCCCACAAAGGAGAGACCCAGGGTACCCAAGCCCCTATGCAGTCTTGGGGTGTTTGCTTTAATACCCCTGCTCTGTGCGTGGACGCCTGCGCTCCTACTCGAGTAAGGCCCTGGGTCCCTTCGAAGCAGATAAAGACCGGCTTCGTACCCTGGGCTGAGGCAGGAAGACCTTAGGGGCTGAAATGGCAGCCTCGACGACCCTACCATGCAGCCTCTGCCGCCCACTCCCGGATAGAGCACCAATGCAATTTCAAATACGTTCCTGCCCTCGGTCCCCTGGACTCCAGCATTAGGCTTTGTCTTCCATTAGACCTGAGGACGTACTTCAGCCATCCAGCCCACGAAGGATGTGGTGTGGCAGGTATGACATCTCCAGAACATCCAAAGTACAAAAGATGATGACACATATGTAGCACTTATTATGTGCCAGGCGGTGTTTGAAGAGCTTTCATGTTATCGCTCATTTAGTGCTCCCAACGGGATCCTGCTAGAAAGCAAAGTCAGGATAATCTCAGATCTTCTCATAACTGCTTTGCTTTGCTGTAACTATTCTGTAGTTTCTAAATTAAAGTTAATCTGGTCCCAGCAATTCTTAGAGGAAGCAATTCTTAGAGGAAGCTTAGAGGAAGCCAAAATATATATATATTTTTTTGGTAGTAGCTCTGGTCCTCCTTCCTTGGGGGGTTGTAGGATTCCAGGTCAGGGCAGTGGCAGTGGCACGAGAGATCCTGGTCAGCAATCCGTGGTAGCTGTCACCAGGATCTCCTTTCTCAAGCCTGTGTGGTACCCTGAAGACCAGCAGCTCCCCAGGGACTGCCCTCTCTCTGGCTTGACTGTCCAGTGGGAACCTGGCTGTGCACCCAGTGTCCATCTTTCACAGACACCTGCCAGCCATTTGCATGTCCCCAAATCTCCATCACTGGCAGGAGCTATAAGCCCCAACTCCTAATGTCCAGAAAATCCAGCTTTCTCCCCTGGGGGCCAAACACACTCCTTTCCCCTTTGTCCCCACTTCTATCCAGTCCTCCTAGAGAGCCAATTCCATTAGGTAAACTGGGACCGTCTCCTAAGGTCAGAATTACCCAAACCTGCCGGAGACCCAGTGAGAGCTGGCCACTTAAGTGGGAGGGGGAAAATATTTCCCATGACTGCAAAAGAAAAATACATCAGCTAATTTATCAGTGTCTCAGAGTGCTATACCAACTGTGTAGCAATAGTTTTCCATGTCAGGATTTTACTCCTGCCAATATTATAAGTGGAAATATCCATATCATTATTAACTCCATTATTGGGGAACAGTGTGTACTTCCAGGACTTTTTTCCAAGTCAAGTTGTTGTCCTTTCAATCTTAGTTGTGGAGGGCGCAGCTCAGTTCCAGGTCCAGTTGCCGTTGTTAGTTGCAGGGGGCGCAGCCCTCCATCCCTTGAGGGAGTCAAACCCGCCACCTTGTGGTTGAGAGGCCACTGGCCCATGTGGGAATCGAACAGGCAGCCTTCGGAGTTAGGAGCACAGGGCTCTAACCGCCTGAGCCACCGGGCCGGCCCCATTATTAACTCTTAAAGGTGTAAATCATACCATTTTTTATAGGCCAGTGGCTCTCAAAGTGTAGTCTCCCTTTCAAGGGATGCACAAGGTCAAAACACTTTTCCTATTAACACTGACATTATCTGCCGTTTTTGCTCCTTCTTTCACCAGTATACACTGGAGTTTTCCAGAAACTGTGTTGTGTGATGTCAACATCTCTTTGACAGCTAATGGAATATGTGTTTATGTATTTGGTATTCAGAGTCTTTAAGTTTCTACTATCATAAATATCAAAAGATATTACCACATAAACAAAAGTTCTTTATGGTCCTCGGTACTTTTTAAGAGTATAAAAGGAGTCTTCAGGTCAAAAAGGTTAAGAGCTGGTATTTAAAAATTCCAAATTAAACTATTTGTAATGTTTGTTTATCATTTAGAATTTTAAAATATCGAGTGGAAGCTTTTAGACTTAGACATACACTGTTTTCATGCATCATTCTTGTGCAAACATAAAAAGGACAATATAAGCAAAATAAAGTCATTAAGGAATTCTTGTAACTCTTTACACTCAGAACCTCTATTCTTCTAAATCATTTTTAACTCAAAGCTGTTGGTGTCCTTCATTACCAGGTGTGGGTGAGGCAGTATGTCTTACGAATACTCCACTACTGTTTGCCTCCAAAGCCGCTGATACCTACTATCCATATTCTGATGCTGACAGGTCCTTGATCTTACCTGAAGGTGTCAGGGGAAGGTTTTCAGACAACAGACGGCATGTTTCTTTTCCAGATGGGCCTTACATGATTTGTTGACAGAAACGTGGAGATTACAGTTGTCAAGTCATCCCCCCAGGAATAGCCACTGAGTTTGTGCATGTTCAGGCAGTGACAACACATCTCCACCCCCATCTGGCCATCCGTGATTATAAAATGCCCTCCATTGTTAAGATGCATCAGGACTTCAGAGACATTACAGTGCAAAACAACGTGAGTTTTAGCACCAATGAAATATGGAATTCATTGGATAGAATTCATCCTTTGCTCCAGGTTCTACTAAAAGAATGATGGGGAGTTTTCCTCCTACATAGGAACTCTTATTGTCAATGACAATTCTGTTTCAAAATCAAAGCCAACCACTTGGGTTCCGTCTAATTACAACTGCACAGAGAGTGCTCAAGCCAAAGGCCATTGGTGAGTAAAGGATGCAAGTTACATTTCTCCAAAGACATCATTGTTGGTCTTGCCACTGTGTTAAAATTTTTCTGTTTTGATAGACTCTCTCCATTGTTAACATTTTTTCAATGACTATAACCTTAGTAATTTAACAGTGGGACCTATCATTAGGTCATTAATTTTGAAATTGATTTATATTAATAGTATGATGCCTTAGTGACTACTGTTAATGGTTTAATACAAAATGTGATTATCTGGTGTAAACAGAATTTGGGGAGAATGGGGGTGGGGTGGGCGGGTCACAGGAGAGAAGAGGGAGGGCATCTGTGTTGTGACAATGAGTTTGCTTGTGATGCTTTTGGTCTAAATATGAGTCAGTGATACAGATCCATGAGAGAGCAGGTTTTGAGAACCACCCTTGCAGGGAAGTCAGGATGCCAGCATCTTCTATTTTTACAGAGTTTATAACTGTGTCTATTTGGTCTAAGTAAATATCTGATGATAAATATCCAGTGCAACCAGTTCCACAAGTGGAAATCCTCAAATCACAAATTCTTCCTTAGGTAAAAAACAAACAAACAAACAAAAAATGCAAGCACCTGTAGAAATAAAACAACTGTGGTTTCCAGGCCAGCGCCATTAGCATCACCTAGAAACTTGTTAGAAATGCAGAATTCGAGGTCCATATCCCAGACTTACTGAATCAGAAACGGGGCGTGGAGTCCTACAATCTCTGGCTTAAAAAGTCCTCCAGGTGATTCTGACCCAAACTCAAGTTTGAGACCCACTGTTTTAGCCAATGTGTGGTGAGACAAATTCACTATGGACTATACACTTTGCTTCCCTGAAAAACCAAATCCAAGCCAAGACTGCTGCTGCCACAAAGGAAAGGAGGAAGAAGAGAAGCCCAAGAGAGGAAGTAATCATATTTTGGTAGCAAGGCTAGAGGGAACAGAAAAAAAATGACATGTCAATACAGTCAATAAAATCCCAATTAAGGGAAACTCTTCGTGCCAAACAACACAATTTCTTAAAAGAAAAGATGGCGAGGAAAGCTATAGATTTCCTCTAGAGACGTAACCAATTGCAATGTGCAGACTTTGTTTAGATCCTAAATCAAAGTGTAAACAAATACTTTTTAGGGCAATTAGGAAGATGTAAACACTGGATATTTGAATGATATTGGGGAGTTGTTGATTGGGGAGATGATGATGGGATGATGATTAAGTTTTAAAACAGGAGTCTTCAAAAGGCTATATGTGGGGTGGCCGGTTAGCTCCTTTGGAGTGTGGTGCTGATAACACTAAGGTTGCCAGTTCAATCCCTGCATGGGCCACTGTGAGCTGCACCCTCCTTCAAAAAAAAAAAAAAAAAAAAGGCTATGTGTAGTTTAAGATTCCATTTTTATGACAGTCTGGGAAAGGTAAAACTAAAGAATAGAAAATAGACCTATTTTTAGAAAATATGTAATTTGGAGGTGGGAGAAGGAGTTCCCTGCAAGGGGCAGAGGGGGGAGTTTTGAGGGGTGACAGAGCTGTTCTATTCCTGATTGTGATGATTATATAACTAAGTGAGCTTATAAAACCTCAGACTTGTACCTTAAAAGGTAAATTTTACTGCATGTAAATTATACCTTAATAAACTTGACCAAAACCAAAAATAAACCCAAAAAAATGCATTGTTGTTTAGAGATACATACTGAAATATTTACAGACAAAATATACTATCTGTGGTTTGCTTTGAAATAACAGGGGATGCTGTTGCTTTGTGGGTATAGCCGGAACACTTTCCATTTCCCACAATGGAAAGCCTTTGAAGCTAAACGCATTCAACTAGCCTCTCTACTTTGTAGGAGTTTAAAGTTTTCCATAATAAAAAGTTTTTTAAAAACTAAAGAAGCAAAACGCTTCATTAATTACGGTGTCCCCACAAGCACCCATGTAGCCAAGAACCCAGAAGGCGGGTTAGCGAGCGAGGGCTGAGGGCTCAACCTTTAGCAGTGGGAACCCTTAAAGCAGCAGTTCTGGTGGAACCTGTGGTTGTTACCTGTCCCCTTCATTCCACACGGCACAGGACTAGCAGGGAGGTTATGGCAAACAGTCTAAGAGGGCACCCTCCCTGGCCTCTGCTTGTTAGGCCCTTTCACCAAGGGAGCTGTTGGTAAACAAGCTGATTATGAGCAGCCTGGATGCGTTCCAAGTGGTGCTGTGGCCACTGACTCTCGGGAACCAGGAAGCTAGAAAGGTCAGGGACTGGTCAGTGCCATGCCTCACAATGCAGGGGGTCCCTTGGGGCGGGGCTCTTTGGTTCCTGCGATGTGTTGGGAGGAAGTCTGCCCTGCTCCATCAGAAACATCATCGTTCCCAATGGAAGGGCCACGTCACAACGGCCTATAAACCTCATGCTTCCTGCACTCTGCCTTCGGCCTTTCAGGGACCAAGAAAGAACTTAGGGACATGAAGGCAGTGGGAATCAAGAGGGAGGCGGCTGGTGGGGGTAAAATGTGAGGAAGGGACTGATGAAATTTATTTGCTGGAGAAGAAAGGTACATAGACTGGGCAGGAGCTTGAAGAAGGGTTACGGAACATTCCTTTAGTATAGGAGAGACTTCAGCAAATTTGAGCCTAAGCAAAAGGCACCCAGGTAGAGAAACAGATTTAAAATGTGAAAGAAAAAAAGGGTAAAGATCGCACAGGAGATAAATTGGAAACTCGGTATCTTACAATTTGCCTGAAGAGAAGGGATGGCGTGGAGTAGACATGTTTGTCTGTCACAGCATCCCCTCTTTTTCTGGGGTGTTCTGCTGCTTCTTCAATGGGGGCTGCCTACCTCCCACTTCCCTTGCCCCCAGCTCCACTCACATGGCTACCACTGTCATTCAAATTGTTTTCTCCTATAAGTAAATGTTGTTTTTCTCTGGCTGCTTTTAAGAGTTTTTTCTTTGTCTTCAGTTTTCAGAAGTTTAATTATATTGTGTCTTGATGTGAATTTCTTTGGGTTCATTCTGTTTGGAGTTTGCTCAGCTTCTTGAATCTGCACATTTGTCGCTTGCCAAATTTGGGAAGTCTTCACTCATTTTTTCTTCAAGTAGTTTTTCAGCCTGCTTTCCTCCTCTCCTTCCAGGACTCTGATAACATGAATAACATAAATATTAGATTTTTTTTTTTATGTTCCAGTTCCCTTAGGCTCTGTTCATTTTGGTGGGGGGGGAATAATGGGGAACAGTGTGTTTTTCCAGCCCATCAGTTCCAAGTCATGTCATTGTCCTTCAGTCTAGTTGTAGAGGGCGCAGCTCAGCTCCAAGTCCAGTTGCCGTTTTCAATCTTTAGTTGCAGGGGGTGCAGCCCACCATCCCATGCAGGAATTGAACCGGCAACCTTGTTAAGAGCTCGCGCTCTAACCAACTGAGCCATCTGGCTGCCCCTCCTGCTCATTTTTTTGAAATCTATTTTCTCTGTTGTTCAGATTAGGTAGGTAATTTCTATTGTTCTATCTTCCCGTTCGCTGATTCTTTCATCTACTCCCTTCATTCTACTATTGAGTCCATCCACTGAGCTTTTTATTTGGTTATTATAGTTTTCAGTTCTAAAATATCTATTCTTTATAGCTTATATTACTTTTCTGAGACTTTCTTTACTAAGTCTTATTTTTCTTGTATTTCAAGCAAAATATTAATTGCTCATGGAAGCATTTTGATCATGTGTTTTAAAATCATTGCCAGGTAGTGTTAACATCTCTGTGATCTCCATCTTTGCATCTGTTTTCTTTTTTTCACTCAGTGTGAGATCTTTCTCATTCTTGATATGCAGAGTGGTTTTCTATTGAAACCTTGACATTTTCATTACTATGTTATACAGCTCTGATATTATTTAAACAGAGGTTATAGTGGGCTTTCTCTGATGCTGCTTTGGTACGGGAGGGGAGAGATAACTGCCTTATTTCTGCCAGGTGGAGATAGATGTCCAAACTGCCGCACTGACACCTGAGAGGGGACTCCTCTTTATTAATGGTGAGAGTGGAAGTCCAGACTCTCCATGTGGTTTCCACTGACAGCACGGGGTAGGGGTGGTCTCATTACTGGCCAGCTGGGATGAAAGATCAACCCCCTACTTGGCTTTTCAGACACTGCCTGGCAGGATTATTTGGAAACCTCATTACAGCCTCATAAGGATAGAAGTCTAGGTTTCCAGTCAACCTTCGCTTGTGTGGTTGGGATTGGGTCAAAATTTTTTGTTTGTTTTCCTGTGGTGTTTGGCTGGAATAGAACGTTATTATCTGAAATTTCTGTCTTGCTAAAGCGGCCCCTTTCCTGCTCCTCTAACTACAGAAAGCAGGCTATTGTTGAGGATTTTTTGTCGATGCCTCTTGGCATTCTGAGTTGCTGCCTCCTTCAGTTCCAAGTCTCAGCTGTCTGAGGCAAAAAGAAAACCCAGGGAACGTACCACCAGGTCGTTACTGAGATTCTGAGTCTCTAGCCAGCCTGCCTGCTTCTCTCCACGTTTAGGATGCTTGTTTTATATATAATGGCTGGGGCTTTTCGTTGTACATAGGCGGAGGAATGGGAAACATGTATCTAGTCCATATTCCTGGAAGCAAAATTCTATGGGAGCATATTTTTATAGCAAGTTAGTGGTCTCTCCAATACCATGGGACCTTACAGGTGGCTAAGAGGGGATGCAGACAAAAGAGAGAAGAGGCAAGGACTGAGTCAAGAGGCAAGAAGCAGGGAATCATAAAGGAAGCTAAAAAAGCACAGCTAGTGAGGTAGGAGGAAAAACAGAAGACGGAGCAAGATGACTATAGTTAATGACCTTTTAAAAAGGATAGTTTAAGTGGGGACACAATCATGACTAAAGCGGGTTTAAGAAAGAATGGGAACAAAGTGAAAGAAGCAAGTTACGAAAGCTACATATTGTGTGATTCCATTGATATGAAATGTCCATAATAGCCCAATCTATAGAGACAGAAGTCAATTAGTGGTTGCCTAGGGCCGTGGTTGATGGGGCAGTTTGGGGGAATGGGGAATGACTTCTAATGGGTATGAGGTTTCTTTTGAGGGGTGATGAAAATTTTTTAATTAGATTGTGGTGATGGTTGTACAACTCTGAGATTTTTTTTAAAAATGGAATTGTATACTTTAAATGGATAAATTATATAGTATATAAATTATATTTCAATAAAGCTGTTAATGAAGGAAAGAAGGAAGGAAGGAAGGAAGGAAGGAAGGAAGGAAGGAAGGAAGGAAGGAACTGAGGGAGAGAGGAAAGGAGGGAGGAAAAAAAGAAGGGATGAAAAAGAAAATGACATGCATTGGCAAAAAATATGAAACTTTTATGCAGGACAAATTTTCTTTATATAAAAAGTGTTAACAATCCAACAGAAAAAAAACTGGTAAAAGATACAACAGAAGAATATATAAAAAGATGCTTAACTCATAGTAGTAGAACTATAAATTACATTGAAATAACATTTATTTCATCTATCAGAGCGACAAAATCCTACAGTGTGTTAACATTTGGCAAGACTTTAGGAAAATGGGTACT
Source organism: Rhinolophus sinicus (assembly GCF_036562045.2). Taxonomy (NCBI): domain Eukaryota; kingdom Metazoa; phylum Chordata; class Mammalia; order Chiroptera; family Rhinolophidae; genus Rhinolophus; species Rhinolophus sinicus. The sequence goes on from NC_133754.1 coordinate 125,842,078, forward strand.
CTCGGACATCGGTAGTGGGCGTGTAAATTGGAACAACCCCCCATGGAGAGCAATTTATTAGTATCTATCAAAATTACAAATGTATATAAACTTAGACCAGGCATTTCTACCTCTAGTTATTATCTTATATTTTTACTTCCAGACATGGGACATACTTACATGCAGGGTCATTCATATAATTACAGGTTTTTTTGTAACAGCAAATAACTGGAAACAAATGTCCACTGGGAGGAGACCAATAAAAGACAGTGAGGAAGCTCTTCATGTACTCATAGTAAATGAGAAAATTCCCCATGATGTATTATTAAGGGGAAAATACAAGGGAAAACATGACATATATAATATGTTGCCATTTATATTTAAATATATATATATATATTTGTAGCAACCAAAACAATCTCTGAATGTATAAACAAAGAAGCTAATAATTCTAGATAACTATGCAGCATGAGAGGGGGAACTGGAAGGTAGAGTGAGAAAGCTGTATACCTTTTCATAATTTTTGAAATTTTAAGCATATTTTTAAGAAAAGAGGAGAGAATATGAGGTGAGGTAGTGGAAATAATAAGTATAATAATTTATCTTAGTCTATTTGGACTATTATACCAAAAATACCATAGACTGGGAAGCTTAACAACAACATTTACTTCTCACAGTTCTGATGGTCATGAAGTCCAAGATCAAGGCTCTGGCAGGTTCAGGGTCTGGTAAGAGCCCACTGCTTCATAAATGGCCATGTTCTCACTGCATGGTGAAAAGGGCACGGGAGTTTTCTTGGGCCTCTTTTACAAGGGCACTAATCCCTGGTGAGAGTCACCCTTACGACCTAATCTCCTCCCAAAGCCCACCTCCTAATACACCTTGGGGGTTAGAATTTCAACTCAAGGCATTTTCGGAGGACACAGCCATTCAGTGTATAGCACAGTTATTACAGCTTTGCAATAAGGAAGAGGGTAGGGATTTGCAAAGTGGTAGCTGGAGAAGGTGGTGGGGTCAAAATGCGATTTTTTTAAGATGGGAGATATTCCAGCATGTTTTTTAGGCTGATGGGAATAATACAGACATTTAGATCGTTTCATGCCTTTTGCTATACACGTATTACACGTATACTTTTTAAATACCTCCATCATATCTCTATTTGTCTGCTTATATGTTTCTTTCTCTATTGGGTAAAACATTCCCGGAAGGCAAGGACCATCCCTATTCATTTGTGTGTCTCCCGTCCCTCACCTGGTCCTGACATGAAGTAGGTGCTCAGCACGTTTGTTAAATGGTGTCGGAGAAGCTCCACCCCGTGGCTGAACCCATCCAGAACACCTCAGCGCCAAGTGCAGGTTTCCCTCTCCTCCTTGTACAGTGAGGTGAGCTTGGGTTGGAACAATAAGGAAAGACTCCCAAAAGCAGCACAACGTAAAGCAGACAGAGAGGAGAAAAGCAGGCATTACAGTGAGAATGACACGAGCTGAGTTAGAGAGACATGGGTAATGACAGTGATGTATGGTGGTCGGAACGATGAGAAGAGCTAGCATCCATTGAAAGTCTACTGTGCACCAATAACTGTTTAACTTGTTCCACATATTAGTTCATTTATCCCTGACAAGAACTCTATAAGGAAGGTATTGTCACCATTTTACAGATGGAGAAACGAAGGCACAGAGGGAGCAAGGAAGTTGTCCAAAGTCACAAAGCATCAAGGAATGAAAATACATGGGACAAAAAGAAGATTGTCCTGATGTGGTGACTTGACCTGATCAAAAACAGATTTATTCTTGCACGTTTCCTGTTGTCCCTTTTCCTTCCTGCCCACTACCAAATATTTCATAAATGTATGCCACAGCTTTTTTCCACAACTGCAAAAACATCCCTTCGTCCCTGACCCAAGGGGTGAGAAATCCATTGTAATTCTTGCTCCTATATACAGTTCCAGAAATAATGCCAAGGAGTTTTCCTAGCTTCATTTCTTTAACTTCCTTTCCCAAACACAGTGTGGCATGTTTTAAAATTAGTTTCTTCCTACAAATAGATATTGCCCTTGAAATTTCATTTTTTCTACCTAAAACGATCTTTTCTCTTGTTTTCTTGACTTCAGCCAAATATGAAACAGCTTACTAAAACACACGAACTCATTTCCCCTCTTACTACTTCTCTTCCTTTCTGTACTTATACCTCCCTTCAGAAAAATATCCCCTTTTTCAAACACACTTGAAAAACTCATTTACCAGTAAGTTAGGGAAAATTTTACCTTTACTGATTGCTCTGGGATTATTATGATGTTATTAGATACTTAATGTTATTAGATACAAAAATGTGTTCTGTTTAGTCAGGATCCTTGTAGTTGAGAGACCCTACCTTTGGGCCCTGTTATAGGCTGAATTGGGTCCCCTCCCCCCAAATTCTTATATTGAAAGCCTAACCCCCAGTACTTCAGAATGTACCTGTATTTGGAGATAGAGTCTTTAAAGAGGTAATTCAGTTAAAACGAGGTTATTACGGTTGGCCCTAATCCAATAGGATTGATGTCCTTTCAAGAAGAGGAGGTTAGGGCCGGCCTGGTGGCTCAGGTTGTTGGAACTCCATGCTCCTAACTCCGAAGGCTACCAGTTCGATTCCCACATGGGCCCATGGGCTCTCAACCACAAGGTGGCGGGTTTGACTCCCTCAAAGGATGGTGGGCTGCACCCCCTGCAACTAGCAATGGCAACTGGACCTGGAGCTGAGCCGCACCCTCCACAACTAAGACTGAAAGGACAACAACTTGAAGCTGAACAGCACCCTCCACAACTAAGAGTGAAAGGACAGCAACTTGACTTGGAAAAAAGTCCTGGAAGTACACACTGTTCCCCAATAAAGTCCTGTTCCCCTTCCCCAATAAAATCTTTAAAAAAAAAAAAAAAGAAGAAGAAGAAGAGGAGGTTAGGACACAGACATACAGGAAAATCACGTGAAGACACAGGGCAGATGGCCATCTATAAGCCAAAGAAGAGTCTCAAAAGAACCCAGTCCTACCAGCATGTTAGTCTCAAGACTTCTAGCTCCAAAATGTAAGAAAATACATGTCTGCTATTTAGCCGCCCAGTTTGTGGCATTTTGTTATGGGAGCTCTAGCAAATTAAGACAGGCCCCCACCCAAAGCCCACCTCTTATACTGTGTCAAACACTCATTTTCCAAACCTGTATACCCAATAGCTTATTGGATGTCTGCACTTGTATATCCCATAGACCCTTCACACTCAGTGTGTGCAAAACATCTCCCCATTTCCCCCACTCCCTGCCCCTGGCAGCCACTATTCTAATCTCTGTGTCTATGTTTTTAAGATTCCATATGTATGTGAGATGACACAGTATGTGTCTTTCTCTGACTTATTCCACTTAGCATAATACCTTCTAGGTCCATCCTTGTTGTCTCAAATGGCAGAATTACCTTCTTTCTATGGTTGAATAATATTGCATTGTATGTGTACACATTTTCTTTATCCATTCATCAATTGATTGGACACTTAGGTTGTTTCCATGTCTTGGCTATTGTGAATCATACTGCACTGAATGTGGCGTGCAGATATCTGTTAGTTCCCCAGGCTAATGGGATGGCTCCGGAATCAGTCTTGTTAGGTTTGAGTCAGTAATGAGGATGTTACTGGGTCTGCAGTGGAGTCCATTGTCGGTGGGCTTGTTACCAGGGGCCTGGGCTGGCATGCATCCTGTCTGGTCCCTAGTAGTATGGAACTGCCTCCGGTACCGTGTTCGAAAGGGTGGTGCTGGGACAAGGGTTCACTTCAGGTTTCACAGCAGGGTCCTCAGACAGCGAGTCTATTACCAGGTACGTGGATGTAGCTTCCACCAGGTCCCTGGGAGGATCTGGTCATTGGATGGACCCCTGAGTGAGCAGGACTGGCTCTGAGAAAATAAATGTTTTCAGGACTATGGCTGAGAAGGGCTAACATTGAGGCCCAGGCCTGTTTCAGGTTTCACAGCCAACACTGAGGTCTTCAGACCCGGATCTGGAGGCATGGATTGGGATGTCCCCCCGCCAGGTCCCTGGGTGGGCTGGACTGCTCCATGGCCATGGCTAGAGGGGCCTGAGCCAAGTGTAGGCCCCTTTCAGGATGTCCAGGGCACAGACAGGAGCGTTTCCTGCCCGCCCTTGTGCCAGCAGGACTGTTCACAGATTGTAGCTGGGATGGGCTGGAGCCATTACAGGGCTGTTTCAAAATCTAGTTTGACCAAGTTTCGCAGGCTTTCTTCCAGGGGCTCCTGGGTCACACCTGAGTGGCTGGAGCCAGTTCGTGTGCCACTTCAGGGTCCATAGCCAGGACCAAGGTCTGTATGCCTATTACCCAATGCACAGGTAGACGTGACTCCTGGATCCCCTATCACATTGTGCTGGTGACAGAACCAAAGCCAAATGCCACTGTTGCTGAGTCCTCAGGGGTACGGAACTGTTTCTGGGTCTGCAGCCTCAGCCGTGGTTGGCGAGTCAGTAGCCCGGGTGGGGACCTGCTTTCTCAGAACGGCTCTCCTCAGTCTTGGATTGCACAGCGGTTTCACAATCTACCTGGATCCCAAAGTTCCCACAAAGGTACTTCTGTCCCTGGACGGATGCCAGTTGTTGGTGGGGGTCGGGGGGAGTCTGAGCAAGGGACATTTTACGCAGCCATCTCACTGACGTTACCACTTTGAGTATACCTAAAGATTTGATTTCTATGTAAATGTAAATATTTTTTTTAATAAATTAAAAGAATAAAAAGGAAAACCACAAAATGTAATATATAGTCGGCCCTCTGTATCTGTGGGTTCTGCATCCACAGATTCGACTAACTGCAGATCAAAAATATTCAAAAAACGGTGTTAGGTTGCTGCTACGTGTACTATGTAGTTAGGCCTACATGGCGGTGTCTGTACTGAATGAAGATGGACAGACTTTTTCTTCTTGTCATTGTTCCCTAAATAGAGTATAACAACTATTTACATAGTGTTTTATAAGACAGTTAGGTATTATAAGAGATCTAGAGATGATTTCAAGAACAGGCAGACCTCAGAGATACTGTGGTTTCGGTTCCACAATCAAGTGAACATCGCCGTAAAGTGAGTCACATGGATATTTTGGATTTACCAGTGCATATAAAAGTTATGTTTCCACTACACCATAGTCTAATTGAGTGTGCAATAATGTCGCGTCTAAAAAAATAATAATGTGTGTACCTTAATTTAAAAATATTGCTGAAAAATGCCAACCATCATCTGAGCCTTCAGTGAGTCATAATCTTTTTTGCTGGTGGTGGCTCTTGCCGCAATGTTGATGGCTGCTGACTGCTCAGGGAGGTGGTTGCAGATGGTTGGGGTGGTTGTGGCAGTTTCTTAAAATAAGACAATGAAATTTGCTGCATTGATTGACTCTTCTTTCACCTGTGATTTCTCTGTAGCATGTGATGCTGCTGTTTGATAGCATTTTAGCCACAGTAGAACTTCCAAAATTGGAGTCAATCCTCTCAAATCCTGCTTCTGCTTTATCAACTACGTTTATGTAATATCCTAAATCCTTTGTTGTCAGTTCAACATTCTTCACGGCATCTTCACCAGTAGATTCCATCTCAAGAAACCACTTTCTTTCTTCACCCAAAAGAAACAAGTCCTCATCTTTTAAAATTTTATCATGAGATTGCAGCAGTTCAGCCACATCTTCAGGCCCCACTAATTCTCTTGCTATTTCCACCCCATCTGCCGTTACTTCCTCCACTGAAGTCTTGAACCTCTCAAAGTCATCCATGAGGGTTGGAATCAGCTTCTTCTAAACTCCTGTTAATATTGATATTTTGACCTCTTCCCATGGTTCACAAATGTTCTTTTTTTTTTTCTTTTAAAGATTTTATTGGAGAAAGGGAACAGGACTTTATTGGGGAACAGTGTGTACTTCCAGGACTTTTTTCCAAGTCAAGTTGTTCTTTCAATCTTAGTTGTGGAGGGCGCAGCTCAGCTCCAGGTCCAGTTGCCATTGCTAGTTGCAGGGGGCTCAGCCCACCATCCCTTGTGAGAGTCGAGGAATCTAACTGGCAACCTTGTGGTCAAGAGGATGTGCTCCAACCGAGTCATTCGGGAGTTCAGCGGCAGCTCAGCTCAAGGTGCTGTGTTCAATCCAAATGTTCTTAATGGCATCTAAAATAGTGAATCCTTTCCAGAAGGTTTTCAATTTACTTGCCAAGATAACATCAGAGGAATCACTATCTATGGCAGCTACAGCTTTATGAAATGTATTTATTAAATAATAAGACTTGAATGTTGAAATTATTCCTTGATCTATGAGCTGCAGAATGGCTGTGTTAGCAGGCATGAAAATGACATTTTTCTCACAATACATCTCCATCAGAGTTCTTGGATGACCAGGTGCATTGTCAATGAGCAGTAATATTTTGAAATGAATCTTTTTCTCTGAGCAGTAGGTCTCAACAGTTGGCCTAAAATACTCACTAAACCATGTTGTACACAGATGTGCTGTCATTCAGGCTTTATTGTTCCATTTCTAAAGCACAGGCAGAGCAGATTAAGCATAATTCTTAAGGGCCCTAGGACCTTTGGAATGGTAAATAAACATTGGCTTCTACTTAAAATCACCAGCTGCATTAGGATCTAACAAGACAGTGAGCCTGGGGTGGCCGGATGGCTCAGGTGGTTAGAGTGCTAGCTCTCAACAAGGTTGCTGGTTTGACTCCCGCATGGGATGGTGGGCTGCACCCCCTGCAACTAAAGATTGAAAACGGCAACTGGACTTGGAGCTGAGCTGTGCCCCCCACAACTAGGTTGAAGGACAACGACTTGACTTGGAGCTGATGGGTCCTGGAAAAACACATTGTTCCCCAATATTCCCAAATTAAGGAAAAAAAAGATGGCATTAATCAAATGAATGTTAGCGTCATTCATTGTATGTATATTTTTAAAAAAAAAAGACAGTGATCCTGCCCTGTGAAGCCTTCGAAGCAAGGCATTAACTTCTCCTCTCTAGCTATGAGAGTTCTATGGCATCTTCTTCCAGTATAAAACTGTTTTATCTACATTGAACACCTGCTGTTTCGTGTAGCCACCTGCATTAATTATCATAGCTAGCTCTTCTGGATAACTTGCTGCAGCTTCTCCATCAGCACTTGCTGCTTCACTTTGCACATTTACTTTATGGGATGGCTTTTTTTCTTAAACCTCATGAATCAACCTCTGCTCAAACTTCGAACTTTTCTTCTGCAGCCTCCTCACCTCTCTCAGCCTTCATAGAATTGAGGAGAGTTAGGGCCTTGCCCTGGATTAGGTTTTGGCTTAAGGGAATGTTGTGGCTGGTCTGAAATGTTCATCAACACACGAATGAATAAACAAAATGTGGTATTTAGATACAATGGAATATTATTCAGCCTTAAAAAGGAAGGAAATCCTGTCACATACTACAACATGGATGAACTCTGACGACATTATGCTAGTGAAATCAGCCAATCACAAAAAGACTACTACTGTATGATTCCATTTATATGAAGTGTCTAAAGTAGTCAAATTTATAGAAAAAGAAAGCAGAAGGGTGGTTATCAGGTTCTGGGAGAGGGGGGGAAAAGGGAGCTGTTTTTAATGGATATAGAGTTCTAGTTTTACAAGCTGAAAAAGTTCTGGAGATCTGTTTCACAACAATGTGAATATGATTAACACTACTGAATTGTATACTTAAAATTTAAGATGGTAAATGTTATGTGTTTTTCACCATAATTAAAAAATGCATTAAATAAAAGGAAACTGAGCAGTAGTCCTGGACTTTATTCTTTGCCTCATGTCAACTCACTACCACTACTTCAATAAAAATAAATAGAGCTAAAAAATAAAAAATAAAAAACAATAACAATGGGCAAAGGACTGGAATAGACATTTCTCCAAAAACGATACACAAATGGCCAACAAGTACACAAAAGATGTTCAACATCATTAGTCATAAGGGAAATGCAAATCAAAACCACAATGAGGTACCATTTCACACTCACTAGGATGGCTATAATTTAAAAAGAAAAAAATAATGAAATAAGTGTTGGCTAGGATGTAGAGAAATTGGAGCCCTCATACGTTGCTGGTGGGAATGTAATATGGGTCAGCTGCTGTAAAAATAATTTGGCAGTTCCTCCAGGCGTTAAACACATAATTACCATATGACTCAACAATTCCACCCTTAGGTATATACCCCAAAGAACTGAAAACAGTGGTATTCAAACATACCAGCACTATTCATAATAGTCAGAAGTTGGAAACAACCTAAAAGTCCATCAGTGGCTGAATGGATAAAAACATTCTGGCCTACACATAGTGGAATATTATTCAATCACAAAAAAGAATGAACTGATACAACATGGATGAACTTCAAAAACATTAGAAGCCAGACATAAAGGTCATATATTGAATAATTCCATACACGAGATATATAGAATAAGTAAATCCATAGAGACAGAACACAGATTGTGCTTGCCAATGGCTGATGAATGAAGGGAATAGGGAGCAACTGCTTAATGGGTACAGGGTTTCCCTTGGGGATGGTGAAAATGTTTTACAACAACTAGATAGAGGTAGTGCTTGCACAATATTGTGAATGTACTAAATACGGCTGAATTGTCCACTTAAAATGATTAACTTTGTTATGTCAATTTCACCTCAACAACAAAAAATTATATACACAGGCTTTAAATGCATCATGTCACCAATATTCTATATTTTAACCTCAGATGATCAAACAGGATTTAGTAGAATCTATCAACTTTGAATGTGAAGCGGGCCTAAACTCAAAAATGTGTGATACTAAAGTGGAAAATGGAATGTAATGAAGTTAAAATTGTATTTGTTTACTTGAATGCACTTTTTCTCTTGACAAAAAATATGTAGTAGGTAATACATTTTCTTTCCTTCCGAGTACTGATTGAGAGTGTGGGCTTCAGTGTTACATCACCTGGGTTCTCATTCTTGTTCTTCCAGAAATGTTCTGGAGGACTATCAAATGCACTCTATCTTTCCCACGTTTTTCTGTACTATTTAAGAGTTGCATCATTGCTGATTCAAGATTTACTATAATACATAAACTTATTCTCCCTCTGCTGGCTGTTTCCGTACTACCACACTCTAATAGACTAATACATACCAGAGCTGGGACTATGATCATTTGAAAATATTTACTGAGCACTTATTATGTGCCACGTACTTTGCTGCAACCTGAGGACCATAGTAAAGTTAAAACGTGAGCCCTGCCTTAATTTTTCATCTAGTAGAGGGGACAGACCATAAACAACCCATTTTTGTACCGTGGTTAAGTACTATAAAAGAAAAGTGCTATACTAGAGAATGAGAAGGATACTATTTGAGGCAGTGTAGTCACGAAAGGCTTCTCACTGGAGAGACGTCTAATCTGAAAGATCTTCGTGGCATTAACCAATGGCAATAGGTAAATTTGGGACTGTGGAAAACTTGTAAGGCTAGGATAAGGAGTTTGAGAAGTATTTAATTGCACTGAAAAATAAATGGTGCATTTCCAGCAAGGGAGTGATATAATTTTGTGTTTTAAAAAGATCGCAGAGGCAAGACAGAAAGCAGAGACTATTTAGAAGGCACCGATGGTGGCCTGGACTTGGGGTAATTGTGGTTATCGGCTAGCGTGACAGGGTGGCTAAGGATGTCATTTTGTGATAGAACAATGACTACAACGCGGTTGGAGGACAAAGGGACGAGTATTTAAAGGAAAAACATTTCAGGTTTTCAGGATGTCTTGTTGTGAACAGCCGGAACCAGAGCTGGCAAAACACGCTCCCGAACTGGAAATCTTCCCATGGAGCCTGAAGTACAGGAGAGCCCAAGAGAGCTAAACTCCGGTCCCGCCATCCTTCTTTGGTAGTAGCATCAGATAAAGAGTGTCCAGACCGAGTTGAACTAGCCCAGGGAAACGCGGGAAACATCAGGCAAGGGAGAGTCTAACCTTCAGAACTAAATCTGGCCGCCAGGATAAATCTCCGACACAGGTGCGTCCGTGACTTGCCTAATACCGTGTACACCTCACGACTGCAGCTTCGCCCCACCCCCGGAAGTACCGCCTCCCCATGGTCACTTCCGCTATCCCAGTTTTTTTTTTTTTTTTTTTTCTATCTCGCGAGAACTGGAAGTGTCTATGTGATCTGGGCTAAGCGGAAGTCGGGCCTCTTTTTCGTGGCGCCGCGGAGGCCGTCGGCTGCTTCAGGATGAAGGTTGGCAGTTGTTGTACTATGCTTGGGGAATGGGAATCGAGCCACAGAACACGGTGTTGCCGTAGTCGTAGCTTTCCAAAGCGCTGGCTCTAGGTAGAGAAGGGTCTGAGGTGGGAGAAAGCTCGCCCTTATGGGGCCAGAGCTCCTTGAGAGAGCGGATGGCGAGCGATTGCCGCTAGAGCTGCGCCGGGCGAGAGCGCCATGGTGGCGTCCTCGGGCCCAGCCGGGACAGATTCGGCCCCGCTGCCCAGTTGGCCGTCCCTGGGTCGGGTTCCTTACTCCTGAGTGTGTGAACGGCTATGGAGCACCATTCGCTCCCGCAGTCATTCCACAGGGCTTGAAAAACGTGCCTTATTTTTAGAGTGGTGTTTGTACGTTATTACGCACACGTGCTTTAGTGAATAAAACCGATATCACGTTTTTTGCTGATTGTGTGGGAATGAAATGAGACTTTTTGCAGTGGAATACCTTGGTGGTGGTTCTGCAGTTTTCATAAAACTCTTTTTCCCCCGTTTAATTCTTAGCTGAACATCTCTTTCCCAGCCACTGGCTGCCAGAAACTCATTGAAGTGGACGATGAACGCAAACTTCGTACGTTTTATGAGAAGCGTATGGCCACAGAAGTTGCTGCTGATGCTCTGGGTGAAGAATGGAAGGTAAAAGTTGATTACCAACCATATTGAATTGTTGCAGATAGTATTGAAGAGAAGTGGGAAACGCTGTTGGTAATTGTATGCATAATGGGGTTCAAACTCTGGATCCTATATGGCTGATCTTGGGTTAGTTTCTTCCAAATGATATATTTGTAAGATAGATCTGCTTCCTGGCAGGGTTGTGTAGATCAAATGGGAAAATAAATTGTACGCGGTTGTGCTGCAAGCTAATCTCCAAAGGGTATCGTTAAAAATGCCAAGAAGGGGTGTTTCTGATTTGTTGCTTGTTGATACTTGGGTTTCTTAACATAATCTTTCTTCCTCTGGATCTGTTACCTCTGGAAAAACCGGTTAGAGGTATGGCTTGATTGAAAAGAATTTGCTAATTGAACTTCTCAAATATTGGAAACAGACAAAATTGAGAGACTGGAGAAAAGTTTTAAGTTGTTTCATATTGGGCTTAATCTATTTCCTCAAATTGAGGGTGTTATTTCATAGAGGCCGTAATTCCTTATTTCATAATGTTATGTTCTGCAGGGTTATGTGGTTCGAATCAGTGGTGGGAATGACAAACAAGGATTTCCCATGAAGCAGGGTGTCTTGACCCATGGCCGTGTCCGCCTGCTCCTGAGTAAGGGGCATTCCTGTTATAGACCAAGGAGGACAGGAGAAAGAAAGCGCAAATCGGTTCGGGGTTGCATTGTGGATGCCAATCTGAGTGTTCTCAACTTGGTCATTGTAAAAAAAGGTGAGGCTTGTGTTTGAGGCTGTGGTTTTTTTGACATTGATGTAAAGCTGATTGTCCAAGTGCTTTTCCAGTGGAGTTTTATTTTGTTTTTGTTTGTTTTAATCAATGTATAAACAGTAACTTAGGGTTCTTTGTTAGGGAATTGAGTTAGAATTTATTTGTTCACTTGTCTTTTAGGGGAGAAAGATATTCCTGGTCTCACTGATACTACTGTGCCTCGTCGCCTGGGGCCCAAAAGAGCTAGCAGAATTCGCAAACTTTTCAATCTCTCTAAAGAAGATGACGTCCGCCAGTATGTTGTGAGAAAGCCCCTAAACAAAGAAGGTAGGAGAAATTATGCAGTTTAGGGCAAATTTCATTAATTTGTCGGCAGTGTTTTGTGTGCATATTTGCTATTTTCCTGGAGTTTTTAGGATATTGGAAAGGGTCAAGATACGCTATTGGTATACATTAAATTCATTGCTTTTGGATTAAGAGTTGAAAGAATGATAGAAAATTCTAGGACTATAATTGAATGTGCTCTCACCCCACACAATTGAGCTTTTTTCATATCAGAGGTTCTGTTTTTTGTTTACAAAAGAAATTTCATCTGGGATGTGGATAGCAAAATAAGAGTTGTGAGAATTAGAAGTTAGAAAAATACTGTATTCAGAATATTGGGGAACAGGCATTTGGGATTTTGGAGTTTTATATTTTAAAAAAGGCATGTTAATTAAGCAACATAACCCATCACCAGTGAGGTCTGTGGCAGTGATGCTCTAACAGTACTTCTGTAGTGAAATGAATGAATGTTTTCATTAAACGGAATAAATGGTCTATCAGTCCAGGTTGGGTTTTCCTGAGAAATCTGGGGGGGAAAAAAATTTGGTTGGGTTTTTTCAGGACTGGAGACTTAAACCTATACCTGGCATATACCGTATTTCCCCGAAAATAAGACCTAACCGTAAAATAAGCCTTAGCATGATTTTTCAGAATGACATCCCCTGAACACAAGCCCTAATGAGTCTTTTGGAGCAAAAATTAATATAAGACCTGGTCTTATTTCAGAAAAACACAGTAATAAGTGCTCATCGGTTACTCATTTCAAATATTTGGACACCACCTATGTGCCCAGTACTAAAGTGTTGAAGATACAATGTAGACAAATTATCATAAACTTAAAAACATTTAAAAAAATAATTGGCAGCTATATCAGAGTTTCCATAGTCATGCTTTTGGAAATACCATCAGTGTGGTAAGTGTGCTAGTTGATAGGTGTTTAGAAGATGGTTCTTGTGTCTTTATATTAAGGGGTTGTTTATCTTACTTTAAGCATAAGTTGAATAATGAATACTTAGAATATTTACCTGAGGTGGTCCTCCCACAAGGTGCCACAAACAAATGATTAAATCTGAAAAGACCTCTGAAGATCTATATTCCATAGAATATTGAATTATAAATCAGGCTAAATGAAGATGTTCTATGAAGAACACGTCACACATTTCTAATGTTAATGGTTTAGTTCCCCAGATTGGCAGGAAAAGAGATTCAAGCTAAATGGGACTTCAAAGCAAGGTGAGATAGTGAAGACAATCTAATAGTGGAAGGAAAAGCAAAGTGACTGGAAAAATCTTGAGAGTATGACTTCCTTGTTAAGTAACCTAAATTTACATGATCTTGGCATCCAAACTATAGGTATGGTTTAACTTAGGAGGATTAAATGTGCTAATTAAGGAAAATACTGACACTTAGTAAATAAAGTTAGCCTGGTTACTTTTTAGAAGGGCTTCTCAGTTTTCCTTTTTTTTTTTTTTTTTAAATAAAGTTATTTGTAATTTTTTTTTTAATAATTTTTATTGGGGAACTGTGTTTCTCCAGGGCCCATCAGCTCCAAGTCGTAGTCCTTTAATCTAGTTGTGGAGGGCGCAGCTCCTCTCCAAGTCCAGTCGCCATTTTCAATCTTTAGTTGCAGGGGGCGCATCCCATGTGGGGATCGAACCGACAACTTTGTTGTTGAGAGCCTGCACTCTAACCAACTGAGCCATCCAGCCACCCTGGAGCTCAGCGGCGGCTTGTTGCCTTCAATCTACTTGTGGAGGGTGCAGCTCACTGGTAATGTGGGAATCGAACCAGCAGCCCTGTTGAGCTCACGCTCTGACCAACTGAGCCATCCAGCCACCCCAGTTTTCCTTTTATTCTGACAAAATTTCGCCCATCTTGGGGTTTTGTTGACTGGTATTTTAAGTTACAGAATAGTTCAAATTCAAATTTGATTTAAAAGGCCTCATACAAGTAAGTTTTTATAGATACTAAGTGAAATTTGCATGTTTCTAAAATGTAGCTGTGGGTCCTGATGAACAAGGGTCATGAGAAGTGATTGAGTCGTTTAAATTTTTAGGTAAGAAACCTAGAACCAAAGCACCCAAGATTCAGCGTCTTGTTACTCCACGAGTCCTGCAACACAAACGTCGGCGTATTGCTCTGAAGAAACAGCGTACTAAGAAAAATAAGGAAGAGGCTGCAGAATATGCTAAACTTTTGGCCAAGAGAATGAAGGTCAGTCTAAGATGATTGGAGTGGAGGTGGGGAGTCAGACCCAGTTTTCAGTTTGCATTTCTAATGTAGACGGGCTTTGACTGCTATTTTGTTTTGTTTAGGAGGCCAAAGAAAAACGCCAGGAACAGATTGCCAAGAGACGCAGGCTGTCTTCTCTGAGAGCTTCTACCTCTAAGTCTGAGTCCAGTCAAAAATGAGATTTTCTAAGAGTAACAAATAAATAAGATCAGACATCATACCTCCTTTATTGTAAACTTGTTTTCATTGATGGTAAAACTTACAAAAATGAACAGTAAGAAACAGGTCTCAGGAAAGGGGGGGTATTGTGTACAGCAATCTAATGATGGATAAAAGTCTGTAAGGGATACTTGGAAGTGACAGTCTCCTCAATGCAGACTGGGACCATCCTATGGCAGTAGAATCTGAAAGATGGCCAGGACAGGGTTTCTCTTGGAATCTGGGTGGCTCAGGAAGATGCTTAGTGTAAGGCATTTTCAGCAAAGCATTTCAGATAAAAAAAATGACTAGAGCTATTATTAATCTTTTGTACACTTTATTTTGAGGAATACAGTTTTTATTAAAGATCTATACACAGTACATGAAAAGTGTCCTTATGAAGATGGACATTTGTCATACATAAAAAAGATAACTTGGTTAAAAGCTGTTAATGGATACCATTTTGAAACAGTTCTAAGTTTTAAAAACCAGTGCAAATTTACTGCATTAACCAACAGAAGGCTTTTCAACTCGTGCATTCATTGTTACGCCTTTATTCTATTTCACATTCTGAACAGGACCGGATCTATTTAAGAAACACATCAATGAAGGATGCACAAAGAGAAAGTAGTATACTTTTTCTAACGTGCCATTTCTAGTTTCTGTGATAACTGCAGTTAGAACTAACCTTCACAGACTTTAAGGGTCTTAAAAAGAAGGCACATTAGGCTTTAACAGTAAAGAAAGGGGGCTCCTTATTTGCTGAAATATTTTAACCACAGGTGAGTAAAACCTTCAAATTCTAGCATGTAGAGAGAAGTTGCCATTAAGGCCAATAATACCTTACATGGACCATACTGTGAGAACCAAGATTCTTAGTCAACACTACAAAGATCCCTATTGCTCTTTTAATACATGGTTATTAGTTACATAACATGAAGTCGCAATTGGCAATTGACAATGTAAATCAAAGTTGAACTTAAAACGCAAAAAGGGCAAATGTAGCATTTTTAAAGATATCCAAAACAAAAAGGACTGACATACTATAGTCATAAGGGATAAATTAAGGCCAAAAGGCAACTAGTGTATATAATACTGTGTTTCCCCGAAGATAAGACCTAGCCTGACCATCAGCTTTAATGCGTCTTTTGGAGCTAAAATATAAGACCTGGTCTTATAAAATACCCAGTCTTATTCTAATATAATTTCTTATTCTAATAGTTTTTGCTCCAAAAGACTCATTAAAGCTGATGGTCCAGCTAGGTCTTATTTTGGGGGAAACACAGCCCAGAATTCTGTATTAGCCAGTATATGGTTGATTCTAATACACAAAATGAACTACCCTGTTTTCTGCGTGCAGTCCCTAAAGTGGACCTAAGACTGGCCTAGACTATTCTAACTCAAGAATTCTAGCAAATTTAAGAATGAGAACTTTTTTAAAAGGGATGTTAATGATACAGGATGCTATAATCAACCCACAAAATGTGTAAGTAGATCATTATAGGGTGGGGTTTTTTTCTTTTTTGGTTTTAGTGGGACGTGCTTTGGTAAGAAAAGATCACAAAGGTTCGCATTAATTGTATACATTTCAGGAGCTTTTAAAATGTAACAGGCAAGACAGCAAACTTAAGGATTTTTCTTTTCATTTAACATCAATTTTTTTATACGCATGGGTAATTACAAACTGTTGGGAGAATAAGTTATTAAGCATTAAAACTAGTACCAAGTCTTCAAAAAATATATACTCTGAAACAGTGCAAAAGATCAATTTTTAAGGTAATGAGAATTGTACATAATTTCTGACAATTTCTTCCACTAAGCACTTTAATAATAAAATGAAACGAGTTCTGCAAAGGTCAAATTAACCCTGAAATGTTGGAAGACTGGTACAGTAACAATGTGTAAAAGATTACACCAAGTGTGCTGTTAACTACCAGCAAACTTGTGTTGTATGAACTGATTTAGTCACGTGTAATGGCTATAAAAGCGCACAATCACTGGCTTTTCAAGCCGTGCAGAGTTAAGGCAATCATGTTCTTAGGGATGTTTTTAACAAAAGGCATGGTAAATGTCAGGCATGTGAGGTCATGATTTTCCTAAATCTACTAGCAACAAGCTCAATAAGCTTTAAAGTTTTAAGACTTAATTGATTCATCCTAAAAAACAGTTATTTACAAATGCACAAATGAGCATATAGATCTATTATACAAGAATAAAACTGCAGTGCAAGTTTATCCCACAGGTTTTAAAAGTGACCAATAGCAACCATTTACTACTGTGCCTGAACAATTTCAGGTCCAAAGACACTATATACAAGCATTTTAAGCATGTTCCAATTTTGTGATGTATGAAGCTGATTTAAATTTAAACTATCTGACTGGCTCATTCCAATTTTAAAGCTATTGCATATTAACATGGTATTGGGAAGATGGAAGGAAGTAACTGGATAGTAAAGATACAATCCATTAAGAAAGATAATACACAATATGAAGGGTGAAGAAATATATTAAAATTAAAGTCAGAGGCAAGGCAGTTGTCATCAGACTAGGTAATTTTGAGATTAATGACTACAGATGAGTTTTAGTAGTAGTCATTTAATAAACCCCTTTCAGAAAATTGCAACACGCAATCTAAAAATTTTAATAAATATAATATGGCTGTATATACACATGCCTACACAGCCACACATATATACACACATACAAAGAGTTGCTCTTATAAAATTGAGATATTTCATTTTTGTTACGTGGGTTGGGCAAGTTTACATTAATTTGCCATTCCCCAAACCTGTATCTTCAAATATAAACAAAACGCCAAGAATGAATATGGTTTCTCATCAAACTACTACAAATAACAGAAATCCAAACAGTTTCAGCAGAGGCAGATAGTTTCAGAAGTTGTAAATTTTCAACAATAAACCCTGGGGCATTTTAACATCATTTTTACTTTGTAAGATGATTCAGTATGAATTCCATTTCATTATATATTATCCCAAGAGTTACTTCATTTCAGTTTTCACCAATTCTTGGCATTTGGAACAAACCTTGAATGTTTCCAGACTGAATCTATTCCCCCAGCTTTGGGTCAGAAATCTAGTGAATCTGTTTAAATGAGAGGTGCTCCAAAACACTTCCTGCACCACTCCACACTGACACTTGGTGGGACATCAATTTTCTGCAATTTTTCAAGGATTTCTGAAGACAGACTATTGTATGCAGCTCCATATTCATTATCAAAAGCCTCTGAAAGACATTTTCAAAAATGCAGTTGGAATTTAAGAAAACAAAAGCAATGTATTTAAAAATGGTAGTCAAGTCATATTTATATACATATTTAAACTGCATATTCAAAAGTAGAAATCTTTCTAAAGGCAAGTATATTTACCCACACCAGTTACAATTTTCTAAATTACTTCAGAAAATAAAACTAAACCTCTAATAACCCACAATTAGCCAACTCACCAATATCAATATTCTCTCTTCCAAGAGATACTAATGATAAGAAGAGGATTTCTCTGTATAAACTCCTATAAAACAAATAAACATTTTAAAGTTAATGGGCAAACAGCATACAACTACATGAAGTTTTTGAAAATGGTAAAAAAAAAAAAAAGATTTTTAAGTTTTGTGGTCTAGTTAGCAGTAATGTACTTCTGTCAAATGTCCTGGTTTTGATCTTGTACTACAGTTACATGATGTCTCCTTTGGGGGAAGCTGGGGGAAGGGTAAACTGAACTCTGTATTAGTTTTGCAACTTCTGCTTCAAATTAAAAAGTTAATGGGCATAAAGTTTCACAACACCAAAGACAATTAAAAATGGCTTATTTTAACTTTATTACAGTTTTTAAAAATACAACAACTCTCCTAATTTCTCAAGATTTACAAAAGCAGTCTTCTCTCATCTTTTGCCACTTTACAAAGTAACAGATTAATTTCTAAATTAGGAATTTAAAATCCTTGGACACAATGTGAAAGATAGTGTGGTCTCTTTACTATATAATCCAACAGTAAAGGAGAAATCTTATTGGTCTTTATTGTGACATAAAAATGTCACAAATGAAACCTTAAAAATGAGCTTCATGGCTCAATTGTTGACAATAAGGACAACTTAAGAAATGAACTGGATTTGGGTATTTAACACAGAACAAAAATTAGAGGGGCCAGCCCAGTGGCTCAGGTGGTTAGAGCTCCATGCTCCTAATGCCGAAGGCTGCTGGTTCGATTCTCACATGGGCCAGTGAGCTCTCAACCACAAGGTTGCTGGTTCGACTCCTTGAGCCCCGCAAGGGATGGTGGGTTGCACCCCCCTGTAACTAACAACAGTAACGACCTGGAGCTGAGCTGCGCCCTCCACAACTACGACTGAAAGGACAATTTGACTTGGAAAAAATCCTGGAAGTACACACTGTTCCCCAATAAAGTCCTGTTCCCCTTCCCCAATAAAAAAAAAAATCTTTTAAAAAAAAAATTAGAGAACAATGCTGATTCTGTCACACTCCATGTACTGCAGCTTTTCTTTAGAAGCCGTAACAGGTCATTTCTAATATCCTTCCCTGCCTTTAGACTACACGTGGTTGAAAACTAGCGGCTGTTTAGACTGATGGAGGTCATCTCCATCTCTACTGTTGTGATTTCAAGACAACCCATCCATTTTCATGATCAGTTCTTGCACTAGGCTTTTCTGAAGCTCTCACTGCAAAATTCAATTATGCTGATGACACTGATGAGTGCTGACACAAGCATGTTACCAGACAACAGTAAGAAGATCAGGATCGCTCCATATACTTTCTTTGTTCCCATCACTTTCCTAAATTGTTTTTACTCCTAAACCGATTTTTTACATCCACAAGTAAAGCTGTGTGGGTATGACGGCCTGAACAAACAGTACATATGTATAACACCTATGTTAACAAATTCATAGAGGGTTTCCAGTGACTAGCAGTAACGTTCCCCAAGCATTCAGTACACTTTAGACATAAATGAATTACCTCCTAACATTTAATCTATTACCTCCAGATAGATAATTTATGTTAGTGTGCAAGTATGAATGTGTACATTTTGGTAGCACTTTCTACAACGATCAGATGTTCCACAGTATGTATTTCTTTTACAACTAGAGGTATTTAAAAAGCATTATTTTTAAACATGACATTATTTTGATTGGCAAGTACAGGATTATTACCTTTGTCTTTTCTTGTCTGGCTTCATCTGTTGTAAAAGTAGGTTGATGGGTTTAAGAACATCATTATGTTGAATACTCTGCCTGATGGTTTCTACTAAAGTGCTTGTTGCTTCTTGTTCCTCTGACAGGAGAGACAATTTCTTTTCAGAATCTAATAATAAGAACACAATAATCAAGAATATGTTTATCCACTCTAATTATTAAGGAAGTGTTTTTCCAGAGTTGTAGCATTTTCTAGTTTTCTGTTCAACACTGTCTCCCCCTTACTAGTAAAATTATGTGGCAATATGACCAGCTTAAAAAATATTTTTCCTGCTTTCTTAAGATAGGAGAGACCTGTCTCTTTGCCCGTTCCCTGAACACAGGGCTTCCTACAGGAGGCTGGTATGTAATAGCTTGTACTCCAGCAGCCCTCTTGTGACCATGAAGCAACCTTTACTGATGGAAAAGCACACACAACAGAAGGAGCCTAATGACAGAGAAGTTGCCTGGAGTGTCTACTTCATAACTTCGTACGTGAGAGAATAATCTTTATGCATTTACGCTTCTGTTATTTTCTAGTAAATATAACAGCATAATCCTAATTTCTAGTAAATATAGTAGAGTATAATCCTTGATAAAACGCTTATTCTAGAATTATCAAGAACATTTATACGGATTTCACAGATTACAAAAGTGCTTCAGTGGTATACCAGTATTGAATCATAGCAACGTTAAAAATACACAAAATCAACAATGTGGGCTTGGACCAGAAAAATTGAAAAGTTTAATGCAGCAGCCATACAATTTTGTTTACAACCACATTAGTTGAGGTGGGACTATGTATCCAATAACTCCCAGTCAGCCTCATTCTAAGTGCCTCTCATAAAGCAAGCTGCTGTATTTGTCATACAATATAGCCCCTTAACAAAGACAACTAGTAATACTTCATTTGTGTTCAACTAAAGAAACAGCAAAATTCTCTGTTATAATACAAGAGGAAATACTAGCTACTATAGGTTTTGATCCTAGCTCTTCTACCTGCTAAATGATTACGTTGGAATAGATTTGATTTTCATGCTATGTTGTGATTTCAGAGCCTAACCCAAATATATGACTTCACTGCTTCTCCTTTAATTCAATTTTTTAAAATAACCCCTTTATTGATAAATAATTCCCAAACCATTCAATTCACCCATTTAAACTGTATAATTCAGTGGTTTTAGTATATTCTCTGAGTTAAGCAACCATTACCACAATCAACTTTAGAACATTTTTATCACCACCAAAAGAAACCTACTTATTATATTAGCAGTCACTCCTCAATCTTCCCAACCCCTCAGCCCTACGCAACCTCTAATCTACTTTCCGCCTCCATAGATTTGCTTATTCTGGATATTTTGTATAAATAGAATCACATTTTCTGTGCTCTTTTGTGACTGACTTCTTCTGTAATGTTTTAAAATTCATACATATTGTAGCTTGTACCGGTATCCATTAATTTTTATTGCCAAATAATATTCCATTGTATAGGTATACTATACTTTATCCATTCATCAGTTGATGGACATTTATGTTGTTTCCATTGTTTGGCTATTAAAAATGCTGCAAAGCACAGTGTTTTTATGTGGATGTATGTTTTTGCTTGGGCATATACCTATGAGAACAAGTGCTGTGTCATATGGTAATTTTATTTTGAGAAACTGTGAAACCATTTTCCAGAGCAGATGCGCTATTTTTTATTTCAATCAGCAATGTATGAGGGTTCCAATTTCTTTATAATCTCACCACTTGTTAGTTAGTATCTGTCCTTTTGATTACAGCCTATCTAATGAGTGTGAATAGTATCTCTTTGTGGTTTTGATTTGGATGTTCTTGATATCTAGTGATATTGAGCATCTTTTCATTTTGCTTTTGGTCCTGAGTCCATCTTGGAGAACTGTGTATTGAGATCCTTCTATGCTCTGAATGTTTGTCTCTCCCCAAAATTCTTATGTTGAAAACCTAATGCCCAATGTATTAGGAGGTGAGGCCTTTGGGAGGTAATAAGGTCATGAGGGCAGAGTCGTCACGAATGGTTAGTGCCCTTTAAAAAAAAAAAAAAAAGGCATCAAAGAGACCCTTTCTGCCATATGAGGATATAAAGAGAAGTCTGCAATCCTGACGAGGGTCCTCAACTGATCATGCGATCACCCTCATCTTGGACTTGCAGCTTCCAGAACCGAGAAACAGACTTATTTTTTATGAGCTACCCAGTCTGTAGTATTTTGTTATAGCTGCCCAAAAGGACTAAGACAGATCCTTTGCCCATTTTTTAAGGGATTTGTCTTTTATTACTGAGTTGAAAGAGTTCTTTATATATTCTCAGTACAAATTCATTTTAAGATCTATTATTTGCAAATGTCTGCCCTATTTTATTCTGAGGTTGACATTTCACTTTTTTGATGGTTTATATTTTAGCACAGAAGTTTTTTATTTTGATGTCCAATTTATCTTTTTTTTTTTCTTTTGTTCTTGTGCTTTTGTTGGCGGTGTATCTAAGATCTTGTCCTTCACAAGGTCATGAAGATTTACTCCTGTTTTCTTCGAAGAGTGCTACAGTTTTACTTCTTACATTTGGGTCTATGATCCATTTTGAGTTCGTTTTTATGCATAATTTGAGGAAGCAATCCCATTTTTTTTCTTTACTTTTCTTACATGTTGCTCCAGTTGTCCCCAGCACCATTTGTTGAAAAGATTATGGTTTACCCACTGAATGATCTAGGAACTATTGCTGAACAACTGACTACACATATAAAGTTTATTTCTGGAAACTCAACTCTATCCTGCTGACCTCTATGTCCATCCCTATGCAGTATCCCACTTTCTTAATTAGTGTAGCTTTGTGCTGAGTTTTCAAATTGAGAAGTATGAGTCTTACAACTTTGTTCTTCTTTTTCAAGATTGTTTTGGCTATTCTGGGACCCTTAATATCCATATGATTTTTAGGAAGGCTTTTCAATTTCTGTAAAAAAAAAAAAAAAGCCACCTGGAATTTTGATAGGAATTTTGCTGAATCTGTCGATCATTTTGAGAGTATTGCCGCCTTAACAATATTAACTCTTCCAATCCATAAACATGGGGTTCCTTTAGGTCTTCTTTAATTTCTTTCAACAATGATTTTAGTTTTTAGAGCATAAATTTTGTACTTTTATCAAATTGATTCCTATGAATTTTATTCTTTTTAATGCGATTATAAATGGAATTATTTTCCTAATTTCTTTTTTGGATTATTTATTTAATGTACAGAAATACCATTCATTTCCGCATATTGATCTTATATCCTGCAATTTTACTGAACTTATTAGTTCCATCTTTTGTGTTTGTGTGTATTCCTTAGGATTTTCTATATTAAGATCACATAACTGCACATAGTTTTACTTCTTCCTTTCCACTTTGGATGCCTTTTATTTTCTTGCCTAATTGCTCTAGCAGGAACTTCCAGTACAATGATAAACAAAAATGATGAAAAGAGACATACTTGTCTTGTTCCTGTACTTAGGGGCAAGTATTCAGTCTTTCACCATTAAGTATGATGTCAACTGTGGGTTTTTATAGATACTCAGAATCAAGTTGAGGAAGTTCCTATTTCTAGCTTGAGTGTTTTAACAAAAGGTGATGAAGTTCATCAAATGCTTTAGTCATGCCCATTGCGAAGATCATGTGGATTCTGTCTTTTATAATATTGATATGGTGTATTACACTAGTTGATTTTCAAATGTTAAACCAACATGGCATGCCTGGGATAAACTGCACTTGGTCATGGTTGCACACTCCTTTTTCTATATCATTGGATTTGGTTTGCTAGTATTTTGTTAAGAATTTTTATGTCCATATTCATAATGATAAAGATTTTTAGTTTTCTTTTCTGATGGATGGCTTCAGTTTTTGTCTTGAGACCTTCTCACCAAAAGCGCCACTGTTTCCAAGAGTGTTCTCAGGCTTAAACTTCTCCACTCTCTGTTCCAAATAAAGTCATTTCCTTCTGAGAGAATTTCAGAGCTCTTGGTTCTTGTGACCTGCCTTTCCTCCTGGGCAAAATCTCCGAGCCACTGCTCTGAAGCTTCCTGGGAGTGACACTCCTGCTTTGTGAACAGGGTGTTGGGTGGGAGCAGCGGCCTGTCTTTACCGCTTGCCTCACTTGGGACACAGTGAGAACCGGGACCCCCAGCATTCCTGGCTTGCCAAAACTGTGGTAGAATGCCTGCCCGATACATGGGGGCTGGGTGGAGGAAATGAGCCTCCGCTACCCTGGAATTTTGCCTCTGTGATAACAGAGCTGAGAGGATGAGAACGGCTGGAAGCCTGTCTTTCCCAGGGAGACACCGAAGCCCTTGACTGGGAGCTGGGGGAGCAGCACGTTGTAGCTTAAGTGCCACAGAAACTCACTGCTTTTACTGAAATCTAGTATAGTTTCTTGAATAAATGTTTCTTCGTTTGCTATAGCCTTAGACTTTTATTTTTTCCCTTTAATAATTTTCACCAATATGGTTGTTTTGCTGGGAAGTGGGTTGCGGAGCTCCTCACACTGCCATTCTAGAAGTCATCACTCATTTAATTCTTATTTGTCTTTTCATCTTATTTATATGCCAGTTCTTCATTTAAAGCAGACAATCAAGTAAAGACACAGGCCATTCTTGAGAGCTCTAAAGTTTATCCCAACAAAAATTGTCAACATTTTGAAACACATCTATTTCAAGATGTGTGGACAGAGCTGATTTGATCTTAAAAAGCTAACTTCATTCTAAAACTAATCTGCCGGAACCCCTGTCCCCTATCTTTGTTCCCCCCAGATGGACTCTGCAGTGTGTACAGGGGCTTTGGGTTAATCACAAACTATCATTAATCCTTCCTCTACCGTTTAGCCCTATTCCGGAACAAGGCGCCCTCAGCGTTATCTACCTTTTAACTTGCCATGGCACCAGAGCCCTGGTGTCTGGCCCCTTTGCTCCCTTTGATCACCCTTGCCTTCCTTTCAGAGTATATACATACTGTTGTTTCCCCCAAAATAAGACCTAACCGGAAAATAAATCCTAACATGACTTTTCAGGAGGACAGTCCCTGAACATAAGCCCTAATGCATCTTTTGGAGCAAAAATTCATATAAGACCCAGTCTTATTTTTGGGGAATCACGGTAGGTCCATGTCTTAGGAGGATATAAAACTGGTGGTCTGGGGGCGAACAGTGGA
Source organism: Rhinolophus sinicus (assembly GCF_036562045.2). Classification (NCBI taxonomy): domain Eukaryota; kingdom Metazoa; phylum Chordata; class Mammalia; order Chiroptera; family Rhinolophidae; genus Rhinolophus; species Rhinolophus sinicus. The sequence continues at coordinate 125,866,854 of NC_133754.1, forward strand.
GGGATCCCTATTCTGTCCTGCTGCCACCCAGGACTGCTATCTGTAAGCAAATTCCCTATTAAACGAACAAGGTGGACCTGTCTGCATTGTTTTCTTGTCCTCTCAGCTCCTTCAGCATTTGGGGGCAGCTTTGCATACATGGCCCTTTCACGAAACAGAAGAGATGCAGGAAAAGAACTAAAGAAATGGCATCTCAATTCAATTCTTTTCTAGCATAAATTTCAGTTACTCTGCTCTTGCCTAAAAACCATTCAAATATCAAAACTGGAACAACAACAAAAATACAAGAACAACTTTATATATTTTACCATAATTTTTGTTACTGGCATATTTCAAGGGAAAAGACTGGATTATTTTCTTACAGTTTTAGGTTTAAAAAATTGCAAAGTAGTGATAGATTGTTGAAAAGTACAAAAAAATAAAAAAATATATAGAGAGTGAATTTTTCCCTTTCTTTTCTGAATAGCCACAGTTAACAGCTTGGAACATATGGTTTTAGACCTTTTTCTATGTATATGTTAAAAACACGTATGTATTTTTGGTTTTGGTTTTCTACAAAAAAGGGGGAAAAGATCATATACTGTTCTGGAACCTGCCTTTTTCCACTCAATATAATAATAGGTTGCCAACATTTCAATGTAGATTTATCACTATTCTCCTATTAGGTATTTACTTAAAGTTTTCATCATTATAAAAAAATCTCTGTACAGACAGCTTTATATACTGTATTTCCATAGAAGAGAGTTGTCTTACTGTGATTTCTAAGTTAAAGGGCATCCACAGATTGAATTGGGATGTTTGTTATACTGTTCTCCAGAACTATATCATTTCACATTTCTAACAGTACATCAAAGTATTCTTTTCCTCCATATCCTCAACAACTGGATATTAATCATTAAAATTTTTTGCCATCCTGATGTATCTAAGTTTATATTTTCTTTTTTTTAAGTTATATTTTATTAAATAATGAGATTGAGCCTTTTTTTCATGTTTGTGTAATGGATTGAATTATGTCCCCCCCAAATTCATATGCTGAAGCTCTAACCCTCAATGTGACTATATTTGGATGGAGTCTTTAAAGAGGTATTAAGGTTAAATGAAGTCACAGGGTGGGGCCCTAATGCAAGATAACCCGTCTCCTTATAAGAAAAGGACACGGGGAGATGCAGGCGCACACAGGGGAAAGGCCATCTGCGCGCTAAGGAGGGAGGACTCAGGAAAAACCACACCTGCCAATACCTTGATCTTGGGCTTCCAGTCTCCAGACTGTGAGAAATAAATTTCTGTTTTTTAAAGCCACATAGTCTGTGGTATTGTTATGCTAGCTCTAGCAACTCATACAGTTTGTGTAAGCCGTTTAGTGTTTCCTCAAGAACTGCCTATTGATATTATTTGCTCAATTATCTACTCAGTTGTTTGTGGTTTCTTATTGACTCAAAGGCTTCTGAACTGGAAGATAACCCTTTAAACCCCTTGTAAAAATATTTTCTAAATATAAAAGACAAAAATGAAGCCAGAATCTTTAAGACTAGTATCCATATAATTGAAATTGTAATCCTATACCAACACATCCAAATTATTCTTTCACTGTATGGAATTGACTCTCCAACTACCTAACCAAATTGGTATTTGAAAGAAAAATCACACACAAAATATTCTCCAACTCGCATGGAAACCTGACATAGTTAAATGGATCAATATAATAGCAAATCAATTTCAACAAAAATGGAAAAAAATCTTGAAAAGATACTAAAAATGAATTTAAAAATTTTAAATAATGCAAAAGATTTTGTTTCTCTCTTCTCCTTGATTCTATTCCCCGCCCCCCAACCCCCAGTAGTCCATTCTTCTTTATTGCTAAATAGTATTCTATTGTATGGACAGCTTGTACCACAATTTGCTTATTCATTCACCTGTGGATAAATATTTGGGTTGTTTTCAGTTTAAGTCTTTTATGTCTTTAATTCTATTTTACTTACTAAAATTCCTCCATGAGACATACAGAGGTTCTCCTGGTTCCTGATGAAAGTTGATATTATCCCATAGCAGCTGAATATACACAAGTTTGCTATCCTGGGACAGAGATGATAGAGGAAGCTAAGAGAGATCAATAAAAAGTATTAGTATCTCAAGCACAAGAATTTACCAGCAGACCTAGCAAAGCTTGATTATATAAAACAGATTGAGTTTTTTCAAAACTTTAGACCTAAAATTCTGAGCAAAAATTTGAATTATTATTTAGATCTGATGATAAATGTTATTATTTTCTGAAGTGCAGGTTTTTCATTCTAAATTTTAGGGATTGGAATTACAACTTGGTAACTAGCACAGTGGCTACATGAAAGATTAACTACCATCAAAAATTTTAAGAGAAAGTGCAATAATTTCCACTATCTTGTTGTACTGACTACTACTTAAAATAAATGAGTAAAAATAGAGTTTGTAATGCTTAAAGATTGTGTTGTATGTTTGGGATGTGGAGTGTCTCTCAATAATCAATATCATAAAATAAAGGAATTCTAGGAGCTCACCATCTCCAGTGGGATCGGGGCTCCAATGCAAGCAAAGAAGAACTTTAGCATCAGACACAGCCAGACTGTGATCTTGTCTATCACTTATTAGGTCTATGATCTTGCAAAAATTACTTAACTTCTCTAACTTATAACTGTTATCATCTGAAAAATATGGATGAGTCCTTTAAAATAAGGTCATTGTGAGAATTTCAGCTGGGAATATGACAGTGCAGAATAAAAGCTACCTTTTCGAGCCACCCTTGCAACTACCAATGACAATATAACTAAGTTCTCGCCAAATGGATGCATATGGAAATATTATGTGCAACTCCAGGAACTGTCCATAAATAAAGACATGCTCTTCTCTATCCATTTTTCTCCCTACTGCTAGCTGGAATGTGGATGTGATAAGTTAGAAGTAGAGTCAGTCATCCTGGACCAAGTATAGAACTTGGAAATGGAGGTCATATACAGCTGAGCTAGCTAAAAGACAGAAGCATCTCAGGTCCCTAACACGGCCATCCCTGGACCGCCTACCCAAACTTTTAAGTGAGAGAAATAACCTATGTCTTGTTAAGCCACTATTATTGTATACTTTCTATTACTTGAAGTTAACCCTCACCTGAACAACATCAATGTAATATAAATATAGAAGTTGGTACCCTACCTGTATACCTCCGTTACAATGTTCAGATGTGAGGATAAGTCCTGGCAAATTACTGGGAAGATCCAAACGTCTGAAATACCATACGAGGTTCCAGAAAATGATTGGATGTTGATTGATGAAAGAGGACGTGTGAATCACCTGATCACCTTCATTTTCTAGTAAAGATTCAAGTTCTTTACGAAGCACTAGAGGACTCAAGTAAGGCACAGAAACAGGCGGAGGATTGGGTCTTTTCCCTAAAGGATCCTTAAAAAAAATAATACAAAATGACATGAATATTACATTTAATTCTGTATGTTTAAGAGTATTTCTCAATGAGATTATGCTTCTCTAGCTATCCTTTCAAAATCAGTTATTTCAGGGCCATTGCTTCATGCATTACACCCTAATGAAAACCCCCAAAAGAAAAAAAATACTTAATCATAAATACCCTTAAGTTAAATAATTATAAGGGAAAATTAATAATCCATATAACAGACCCTACTTTAAACATGATTGAGTTTCTTTATCATGTTGGTAAGGGCAGTGGCCTATGTATGATTTATTTTTTCCTTGTCAATTTTTTTAATAAGAAATGTTTACATTTCAGATATTTTATCATGATTATACCAAAAAGATATGTGACTTTACCCTCCTCCTACAACTCAAAACAGATGAGGCAATTTTTCGACACCTTTTAAAATTACATCTAACTCATGTTTACATTTGATTGCAACAAAAAATAACGAGCAGTTTTCAAACAAAATAATGAAAATTTAAAAAACCCACCTAGGCTTTTTAAGTTGTGCATAATATTATCAGAATAAAATGTTTATGACCAACTCATTAATGAGTACCCCTAGTGCCCAGACTAAGGCGTCCAAATACCACCTTTCTCTAAAAGGGTTTCTTAGAGAAATGGCTGATTCTAGGTCTGGAGAAGGAAATATGTAACATGAGCATGAAACATCTTGTCATATAAGAAAGCAAGAAAACTTTTTTAAATTACAAAAAGGCTACAAGAGTTTGTCAAAAAGACTAAGACACCAACTTGTAAAGCGTTCTAGCTGACCAGAGATGGGATAATGTAAGCATCAGTAAGGATAACAGCAGCAATAGATGTAAACATAAACGTTTACATAAAAATCAACACGTTTACAATGATACCCTATTTCCTCAAATTAATGGATCACCTTGGAGAATGCTAGGAACCCAACTTGTTATTCTGAAAATTGGTAAATAAAAGGGAAAGAAATTAAACACTATCTTGCCTTTCCAACATAAATTGCATCTTTGGAAAACCAAGAAAACCTGAGGGAAGTTTCTCTTTATATGTATTCCACATAATAAAGATGATGACAGAATTACACTACCATCATTTTATGAGCTCCAAATGAATAACCTGATCTAGGCATTGTGGCATTAATAGCTACTAATATCACAGATAGTTCACGTCTCCTACTGGAGGAATATACCACCATTGATGAAGTTGTCTTACAAAAATAAACAAATAAACAAAACAAAAAAACCTGAACCTGATCAAGCTTCTAGATACAATTGCCACTATATAGGGTTGTAATCAACAAATTGCAAGGGGAAAAAAGAGAGTCTACACATTAAAAAAGACTAAAAAACAGATCAACCAATTGCAATGCATGGACCTCATTTGATCCTGATTCCTCAAACTACAAAACACATACTTGACATTTTTGAGACAATTAGAAATTTGGACAAAGACTAAATAATTGGATATGATTATTTGGTCTGATAATGGCATTGTATTTTTAAAAGAGTCCTTATCTTTTGGAAATGCACACTGAAATATTTACAAATCAAATCTATGAAATTTCCTTCAAAATAATCTGGAAAGAAGTGAGTGGATGAGGGTATACATGAAAGAAGAATGGCCATAAACTGAAAATTACTGAATCTAAATGATGGCTCAAAGGGACTCATTTATTTACACTTCTGTTTATTTTTTTACGTATTTGAAATTTAGAAGTTCTGTTTATGAAAAATTCTTATCACTATTCATGTCATTGAAATAAATCTACAGAAGAATTATGTGCTGTTCTAATACATAATTACATGAATATACAATATAATTATAATGTTGTTACATACCACAACTTCCTGCAGACTGTTTGGAAGACTAACTGTTGAAATGCCAGGACACGGTCGCTGGGAAAAGTCAATATTTTGCAAGGGACCTCCAACACTGTGACTTCGAGTCAAAGATACATTCCGCTTTGCTACACTATTAGGCATAGGTGAGATTTTCATACTTTGGACATCTCCACTGGCTTTCTTTATTTCATCACTTTAAAAAAAAAAGAAGAAATGTTGTGTTTGTTCTATAAAACAATAAATCTGTAGAGCTACAGTACTTTCTACAATGAATTTTGAGTCTCCTGAATATATCTGAGAGGAGTCAATAAATACTGCCTTGTAAGAATAAAATTTTCTTCAAGCGGTTTTGTAAAACTGATCAGAAAAATGGGTTAGAGTGGATGACTGTGAAGGATGGAAAAGGACATATGGCAGACAGCAGGTTTTACTTTTAAAAGATGCATTGTCTTCAGTTGCTTGATTCAAACATTATTTTATCTTTATTAAACAAAATCACCTAAAAGTAACGATACTGCATGTAAACAAATAATGTAGATTCATTTCTACCAGGCCATGATCCACCTAAGGATAAAGACCAGATCATTCTTTTTCATTTTCAGTGTTTAGCATAATGCTGAGTATTCAATAGGCTTTCTGCCCCCCCCCGCCCCCCGCCTCCTGCCCCCTCCCCCCCACTCCAGTTGAAGCCGTTGTTTCTCAGTCTAGTTGTGTAGCACACAACTCCCTGGCCCACACTGGTGTTATGAGCATTGAACTCCCCCCTCCCTGGCTGAGGCAGTCGGTCGCCAGTCGTCAGTCTGCCGCTCACAGCAGCTCACAGCAGCTCTCACCAGCTGCCGGCCACTCACGCTGGCTGCCAGCCACTCGTGGCAGCACACGGTAGGCACCAGCCCACACCAACCTCAGGCTGCTCATGGATGCCCAGCTCCAGGGAGAGCTGTTGTTTACAATCTTAGCTGTAGAGGGCGCAGCTCACTGGCTCATGTGGGAATCGAACCGGCGACCTCAGCTTTAGGAGCATGGTGCTCCACCAGGCCGGCCCTCAATAGGCTTTCAATAAATGTTTGAGTAAATAAATATTTAAGAGTAAAGAATATACCTCACAGTAAACAGAATATGTCTTTGAAAACTGGCAATGAGTACACTAAAGGGGAGAATAGTAGTCTTTACTGGTTGAGAAGTGTGGGGACAGAGCCCCAGAGAGTAGTTTACAGGCTCTCGGCCTTACGTGAAGGGGTACTGGCTCGGGTGGTGAATGGCCGTCGGCTGTGGCCGGTTAGCCAATTGGCCGCTGGTATAACTGCTGCGACTACGGAGGACTGCCGAGGATTGCCGAGGAGCCGAGCAGAGCCGAGCAGAGCCGAAGAGAGCGGAAGAGGAGAGCCAAGGAGAGCGGAAGAGGAGAGCCGAGAGAGAGGAACAGAGGAGAGAGTGGAGAAGAGTCGTCGGTTGGTCAGTTGGTGGAAAAGCGGACAGCAGGTCGGCGTCCGGTGGGCCCAGCCTCCAGTGAGACCATAGTGGTGGTATGGCTCCCCTACCTATGGCTCCGTGGGTGTTCCTTGTTGGCCTCACCGTATCCTGCGTTCTTATGTGGGGAGCGGGACCAGAGACCCCACAGGCCCCACAGGCCGCCCCGCATGACAAATGGCGAAGCGAGCAGGGTCTCCCGCACGACAGAAGTTAATTTTGTAACATAGTATAAAATATTAAACATAGTTTCCAAAATAGTTAATCATCAGATTCATTCGTTAGGTATTTAAACAATATAGCAAGAAGTTAAGATTAAATTTTTAAAACGCTAGAACTTATGCATACATGAGGCAAGTTACCTTTAAAGATAGAATTTTTACAAGGATATCCAATTTATTATGAGGAATTCTCTATACCCTACGATACCTTGATTCAGCTGCAGAGCTTGTTTCTTCAGTTATAGTCTGGTTATGTTTGGGGAAATCCATAAAGTTGATCAAGTCAGGTTCTGCTGAACTGGATATAGGTTTGTGCTCCAAAGGTTCATTTGCCAATGGAATGCTGCCACTTTGTAAACTGTCACCAGAGGTAGTTGGTTTCAGGAAAAAGCTAAATATGGAGCAGTCCAAAACAAAAGTCTTTAAAAATCCCAGAGTCCTCTATACTTCATAATTAGAAACACTTTATATTAAATCAGTCATTAATGAATTATATAATCCATAGAAATACTGCCTATTTCAATCTCTCTCTCTCTCCCCTCTTCTCTCTCCCCCTTCTCTCTCTCTCCCCCATCTCTCCCCCCCCCCACATATACACACACACACACACTCCTGCTTTCATTTTCTCTTTTGCTCCTATCCTAACCTGTTCAAATGAAAAGATCTAAAAGAGGTCATTATAGTTCAATATAAGAGCCCTTCAATTTTTGAGAACCATTAAAGAAAGCTATGAAGGATGATGAGAAGCAAAATATTTCATTAATTTTCTCTGTTAAAAAACAGCAGCAACAGCAGCATTTTAACATGTGTTAATACCTGTTTTCCTCCCTTATAAAATCTCCATTTTGTCTCTAGTCATTTCCTCTCCCGTCTATTCATTCAAGTACTTTACTTTCATCTTATCTCTCTCCTACTTCTGGATGGGACGGTGTGAGTGTTGGGCCTTGCAAGGGACATTAAGAAAACTTTCTGAGGTAATGATAATGTTCTATATGTTGATAAGTGTTTGAATTTGCACAAATGTATGCATTCACTCTTTAAATGGTACATTTGAGATTTGTATATTTTATTGTATACCAACTTTAACCTCAAAAGAAAAACAAGCTAAACAAATACTGAACTCTAATTAATGATATGCATGTTGAAGTCTTCGGGGGAGAAGTATATTAATGTTGACATCTTATTTTAAATGAATAGAAATATTAGATAAATTGGTGGATGGCCTGAGGGATAAATAGGTAATAAAGCAAGTACAGTAAAATGTTAATTGTAGAATGTAGGGATGGATATTTGGGTGTCACTGTAAAAAAGAAATCTTCAAACTTGACTATAAGTTTGAAATTTTCCACAATGACATATTAGGGACGAAAATCAACAATGCTCTTTTATACCCAATTAAAAAATGTAAAATAAGATACCACAGTAGCTTAAGAAACACAATTAACTCAACAAAAAAGGATATAAGACATGGAAAATAATTTAAAGGGACATAAAAAAGGTTTTTTTTTTAAATGGAGATATATACCATGCTCACAGGTAAGAGAATAATATTGAAAATGTCCATTTTCCCCAAATCTATAAGTCTAATGCAATCCAATGAAACTTGAGCTGAATTTTCTTTTAGGAACTCAATGTTACTCTAAAATTTTATAAATTTTAAAATAAGTAACTATTAGAGAAAAAAAAACTCCATGAGGGGGGAATTTACAGACACAACACAAAGACAGAGCAATAAAAACATGATACTGACATAAAGAATAGGAGAACACAGAGTGAGTGAGGTGCACATGGGAACTTGAGGTGTACATTAAAGACCTAAGTTATCAAAAGTAAAATATAAAGACCAAAGTAAAATATAAAGCTAACAAGAACGTTCAGGAGAACATTTTCATGTCCTACCGATGGGAAACAACTTTTAAAACAAGACTCCAAAAGCACAAATCATAAGGTTTAAAATTAATGGATGAGGACATCAGAATTAATGATTTCTCTTCAAGGAATTAAAAATATTGAAGGCAGAGATCAACAAGAAAAAGAAAGCTCAATTTAAAAATGGAAAAGGGATATAAATAAGCAATTCACAGAAAATGCTGGAATAATTAACAAGTCTATGTATTCAAAGAAATTCAAACAAAAATGAGATACTACTTTATATTCATTACAATGCAAAAATCAGAAAAGTTGATAATACAAAATGCTGGCAAGGATGTACAGAAGTGAGAATTCTTGGACACTACTAGAGGGAATGTAGCTATCTGGGAAGCAATCTCCCAGTGTTTATTGAAATCATGTATGAATACGACACAGTGGTATCACTCCTAAGACTATTATTCTGAGAAAAACTACTTCCCAAGTCCAGAAAGAGACATATTTTACAGGGTATTATATTACTGCAGTGATGCTTGTAACAGAGAACTGGAAGCGACTGAAGTATCCAACACTAGGATAATGGATAAGTAAAATGAGGTATTAACTTCCTGTAGGATGAAAGAAATGACTAGACCTACATGTAGCAACTCAGATAGATTTTAAACTGAGTACTAAAAAACACAGAGAATCCTACAAAACAACATATTTTATAAGAATATATATTCAAGGATATACCACAGACAGCACAATGTCTTTGTTGGATAAAGGAATGAGAGTGGAAATGGGCAGGCAAAGGAATGTAGTGAAGGAGGGCCCTTGCAAAAACCTCTGATGATACTATGTCAGGAATTAGAGTATGATTTCACTAGACTCCACATCTGAAGCTAAAAGAAAAACTATAAACACCTATAAAACAAGATATTTTTTAAAAAGCAGCTAAAGGTAGACAATATTTCATAAAATGGAAGGTTAAGTATAATTACCTAGGTCAGCGTACAGTTACCAAACTTGGAATTACTTAATGACTGATTACAGATCAGCTACTCTCCTTCCCATTGCTTAGAATTCAGTCATTTCACTGTACAGAGCACTAGTATAAGGGGGCAACAAGTTAAGAAGAGTTCAAGACCCCCCCACCTCCTTTTTTTGCTTTTAGAAGACATAATTAAGGTCACTGAGGCAGAAAGTTTAAAATAATGACTAACATTAGAGTTCTGAATTATCTATAAAGCTTAGCCCCAAGAATTAACTGCTACTATAATCATATGTGAAATAAAACGGAAAGGTAGTCTCCTACATTACTAGTATTTCTCCTCAAATACTGGAAGTGAAGGACTGAAAGGAAAAGGGCACCTTACTGAGCATACCATGAATATTTCACTCTTTCCCCAAGAGCGATGCCTTTGGCTGGGGGGCACTTACCTCTTAAGGGATCTTTTAAAATACTAACCTTGCAGACCCTCTCAAGTCTTTAAATTCTATATTGAGAACAGGCAAGAAGTTGCTTTTACAGAATGGACAGGCTGTATTCAAATTTGAATCATCTGCTGTCCATCCAGCCATAATTTCTTCATCATAAACTAAAGCTTCACAAGCTCTGCACTGTGAACAACTTGACATCAAAACCTAAGAGTAGAAAAGTGCAGACACTGAAAACATCCTCAGTAACAACCTTAACAGACCATTCTCTTGAGACAGAGAATTTTATTTTGTTTATCACCTTTAGAATTAACAATTCACTTACTTTATAGGAAAAGCTACCAGTTTATTGCCTTGCTTACATAATACATCAAGCAAATTCAACAAAATGACTTATTTTATTATTTTGTCCACCAGGTATCAGAATTCTGTTAAATTTCATTCTAAAATAAAAATGTATTTATAGCCACTTTATCATGGGCAGAAACAGAATTTTTACCTCCATTGCACAATTCTGGTAGATGCTAGACATGCTGGTATTTTGAGAAGAACCATGGTCTGATTTTTCAAAGTCCTGCCCTTTTATGCCTCTTGGAAGTTCACCTAGAGAGAAGTAACCATCATAACACATTATATAAGAAAACGTCCTTATTCTTTGGAAATGCATACTACAGTATTTAAGGGGGCATATGAAGTCTGCAATTTATTTTCAAATTGTTCAGTATAAAAATGTAAACACACACACACACACACACACACACAGTGCCAAAAAAAATGTATATACATTTTAAGAAAGGAAAAAAATGTATTAAATACTAAAATTGTAGTATTCGATACATACTGATAACAAAAGATAAATACAAGTCACGACTAACTTCTACAGTTACAAGAGGTCCTCAAATTGGTTACCATCAGCGTCCAGAAATTTCTGATTATGGCGAATTACTGCTTGAGCTACGTTGACCAAAGTGTCCACTTATATTGCTGCACATGTCATTTCAATTTCTTCACACAGTACCATACAGCTCAAATTTATCACAAATGCGTGCAACTGTTAGGCATGTTGGAGGTTGTTGCATACTCACGCCTTCATCGTCATACTTCCATAACGTTCTTGACTTTCAAAAACCACCTCAAAATGGTCTTGCACTCCTCAAATGACAACCATGCTTCCGCCATTTTCTTTGACTGTCCTGCCTGTCACATGGTGATGCTAGCATTCATTTGATTAACGCCATCTTTTGAGCGAACATCATACTACCTACCTACACACTGCTACCGTAATTCAATTCAACTTCAAAAAGTAATACATAGATAACATCTCTTAAAATGTGTATACATTTTTTTGGCACTGTGTGTATGTGTGTGTGCGCGCACGCGCAATAGAAATTTGGATAAAATAAATAGAATTATAATTAAAACAAAAAAGCTAAGAAATTTCACTGATGCAGCCCACCGACTCTCAAACTCTGGTATGCATCTGATTCACCCAGAATGCTGGTTAAAAATACACATTTCTAAGGCCCCATCCTACAGATTCAGTCCCAAAAATTCTGGCCTACAGCTTGGACATTTGAATATATTTTAAAGCAAATTCCCCAGGTGATTCTGATAGACACGAAAGCTTCAGAATTAATGATATAATTCACAAATATACGTAACTAAAATTAAATCAGTGAGTGACTTCAGTACTTGTAGATCATGTGAAAGAATAGTGATAGCGTGGTGTGGTTATATTAAAAATCAGATCATCTCAACAAATGAAGCTTACTGTGTGTCAGGTGGGAGGAGGGAAAGGTATAGGCACATGAACTAAAAGGGAGGAGGACAACCCATACTTGTTGAGTGATGCTGTTTTCCTACATCTCCACTGCTGCTGCTACTGCCAAGGCTTGTGTTGCTCTGAGTAAGTTCACTGGGGACCAGCCCTGAGATGCTTGTGTTAGGTGATGTATTCTCCCCCAAAATGTGGTCTTCGAGGCCAGCTGGGAAGCTGTAATCTCTGTTAGTTTCCTCCTTTAATTGAAAAGAGTAAAATCACACACATAAATAATACCTTCTCCACTGAGAATACATTTAACGCACCCTTTTCAGAAATAAACTCCCCTATAATGCTTAAATAAATGATCATCCCCATATTTTTCAAAACTACAAACTCTTCTATTATTTGGAATTTTTCTTCTAAACTCTAAAACATTCAAGCAATGACCTATAATACTCAAAGATTATGTTGTGCCATGGTGTATGTTTGGATGTGGGGTGTTTCTCAATATTCAATATCATAAAATGAAGGAACTCCAGGAGCTCACTGTCTCTCGGGGAATCAGGACGGCAGCAGAAGCCGAGAAGGAGCTTTGGCGTCAGACACAGCCAGACCGTGCGTGACCTTGGCTCCCTATCACGTATTAGGTGTGTGACCTTGCAAAAATTACTTTTCTCTTACTTTTAATTATACCACCTGAAAAATATGGACAATATGTGCCCTTTAAAATAAGGTTGTTGTGAGAATTTCAACTGGCAATTTCAAATATAAAATGGCTCATTCTGGGTTTGTTTGTTTTTTAACATATGCCAGGGTAAAGTACTTTTGAAGCCAGCTTATTTTGTCTTTCCTTAACTGACTTTGTACGCTCTTTAAATACAAATGCAATTTGTCTTATAATACTCAATATTCAATATTGTACTTTTAATTCAATTAAGTTTGCATACAGAATAAGATTTTCTTTCAAATGGTATACAAGTCTTATTTGTCCAATTTAATTTCCTGTCTCTACTTCCTATTTAGAACTTTAACAATCTGAAATTGATTATATTATCTTGAAAATGCATGGTGTTTTAAATCTCCATTCTTTTCCTATTATTCTCTGATATACCTTTTGCCACCTTACCACTTTGACTAACCGAAAACTTTAAATGTATCCATCAAAAGCCAACTTAGATATCGCTTACTTTGCTCTTTTTGGACAGTCCCCACAGGAACCTCTTGTACTGTGTTTCCCTGAAAATTAGACCTAGCCGGACAATCAGCTCTAATGCATCTTTTGGAGCAAAAAGTAACAGAAGACCCGGTCTTATATAATATATAATACAATACAATAACAGGTCTTATATTAATTTTTGCTCCAAAAAATGCGCTGGAGCTGATTGTCTGGCTAGGTCTTATTTTCAGGGAAACACGGTAAGCTATTGCTCCCTTCTTTGCTACTAAAGTGGTTAAGAGCATAGACTCCAGGACCAATCTCCTAGACCTCAAATTCTAGTTCTGCCACTCATTGGTTGTGTGAACTGGGGGTTAATTAACCTCTCTGAATCTCACAGACCTCATCTATAAAATGGGGATAATAGTAATTCCAACCCATGGAGTTGCTAACATTAAATAAATATGTATGTTACATACCTATATATTCATGTATCAAAATAGATACATAGCATATGATAGTATCTAAAACATAGTGCTATAATAGCAAACATTTCTAGATATCTCTTTTCTACTACAGTACTAAAATTCTGTGAACACAATAGTGAAATTTTAATTAAAGTTTTTCTATAAAACAAATAAGCAAAATTTCCCCACTTTTAGTTTCATAAGATCTAGTTTCATAAGATCATCTTTACAATGATTTTTTAAAGAATTACCAGTTTTTTGTTATACAGTATGAAATCTATGGATTAAGTTGTAGAGTGACTTCACTTATATAAAGGAGATAACACAGGTAAAGGTTATTTAAAAACTGAAGAACTATACAAATATAACATGGCATCATTATTAAATTTAAACATGAATCATTAGGGCAGACTGACCTATGAATTATAAAGTGGTCCTGATTGTTTTTTCTTCACTATTCATTTCCTTACATGTGCAACTATGTTCAAGTCATTTCAAGAAAGAAATAGGATATGCATCGTTTCAAAATTTAAAAACCAAAGTTACTAGGAATCTCTAAATAATCTGTATATAGAAAATTACAAACATTCCAGTATCAGACAGACTACACACGTAAAACATTCTTACCTTATCGTCTGAGGAGGTGTAGTTAGATGATGCTACAGCTACCCACATCTTACTGGCTACTGTCGCTGCTTGTTTCATACCAGATTTTAGGACATCTATCTTGGGCCCTGAGAGTATATTATCCAGTTTTAGCCCTGACAAAGAATTTACCACAGAACCCAATGAGCCATGGGGTGAAGAACGCACCAGAGCTGATAAAGAAGTTGAACGGTCCTTAGGACCTCGAGAGGGAGTGAAACGCGCAGCAAAAGTTTTAGATCTAGACACTGCAGGGGAACTCTTTTCACTTTCAGGATTTTCCTGCACTGGTGGACCATGATCTAAAGGTAGGCTTGATCTCCTCTCTAAAGGGTGAATAAATGCAGTGGTAGTGCCAGACTCTCTGTTTCCCTCTCCATGCAATTCCATACTAGAAGACTTGCTACCCAGGGGACTCTTTAGGTTCATATAGCTTTCGATTTCATCAGCCAGATTACGTGCAATCACTGGAGAAAACAACTTATCTTCAGAATCAGAAGTTTTTTCTCCTATACATTCAGTGGCTAAAAGAGACAAAGGATCACGTCCAGTTTCAACATCTTCCCTCTCAACAGCTTTAGCAACACCATATAAACTACTTCTTTTATTTATCAGATCTTTGGGTCCTGCTTTCAAGTCTCTGGGCTGACTACTGTTACTATCATTTTGCAGACCGTCATGTATATCCTCTGTCATAGTAGTTTCAGCTACACTGTCATCAGCCACAGGTTCTAGGAGCTCCTGGCTTTCCTCAAGCATCTCTAACCCGGAAGATCTGTGCTCAGAATCCCAAGTGCTTTCGGACACACGAGTCCTAGTATCAGCTAAATGACAGCTAATACTCTCAAAGCTGTGGGTTCTTGGAATATGGAGTGGAGAAGTCTTAGGATATGTCAATGCTGCTGTGAGAATCTTGGCATCTGCGCCCATCATGATGGCCACTTCACTTGAATTCAGATCCAAACTGCTCTTCTTAAGCAACATTCCTGCTCGACTTTCAGAACTAAAACTACAGCTCCTCTCCGGAAAATGCTTTTGTCTTTTTTCTCCTCTATCACCATTCTTGAGATTAGTAACTTCGCCAAAGACTGCATCTTCAACTGGATCTTGAGTAGAAAACAGCACATTTGATGTACTACCTAAAAGGGAAAGTACAATATTAAAAATGAATCTGTGTCTTCTCCTGATGTAACTTTTATTAAAAAGTTTATTTTCTGATTTTTTGAAAGTGACACATACTCAAAGATTCAGAAAGTTCAGAAGGTAAAATGAAGGTACACAGAAAAAAGTACAAAAAAACCTTCATTCAACCCTGCCTCCCAGATATAAAATTTTAATGTATAATCTGCCTTTTATCTTCTATGCATATATATATATACACACACATACACAAACACACACACACATTTAAAAAAAGATCATGCAATATATGCTATATGTACCTGTACTGTTCACATTTATCAATATAGATTGATATCTTACACTTAAAAGTTTTATATTCATTTTAAGAAATCCATTCTGCATTAAATAACTGATCTAAAAATAAACAACCTCTTCTATCTTAGCTTCCGTATATCTAACTCAACAAATATTTGCCAGGAACCTACTCTGCACAAAACAAATTCATAATCATGGAGGAATTACGTATTTGCTATAGTCTAAGCCTTACTGTTCCAAAATAAAATATCTGCCCCAAAGGAAAGAATCTAGAATAGAGTGCTTAGAATTGGCAAACTCCAAGAGGGCTGATAAAAGTATGAGTAGCTAAAAATTTTTCAGATATATTCCTTCCTTCAACAAACATCTGAATGCCTACTAGCATCCACTAAGTGAGGCACTAGCCCTGTTTCTCCGAAATTAAGACCTAGCCAGACAATCAGCTCTAATGTGTCTTTTGGAGGAAAAATTAATATAAGACCTGATTATATTATATTATATATTATATTATTTATATTACATATATTATATTACATTATATTATATTATATTACACCCAGTCTTATAATAAAATAAGACTAGGTCTTATATTAATGTTTGCTCCAAAAACCAGCATTAGAGCTGATTGTCCGGCTAGGTCTTATTTTCGGGGAAACACGGTAGGAATACAATCGCAAAGAAAACAGCATGATCCCAGGCCTCACAGGTCAGTCTTGTTTGATCAAGTAGAATAAAATTATGCCAGTGGCTGTAGGAACCCCAAACCCTACCCCTTTCTCCACCCTCCAACTTTGGGGCAAGCAAACTGTCTTCTACTCTTTGCTACCATGCAGTTTTTCTCACTCCAAAACCAAAGGCTATTTCCTACTGGAATCACTGTCCAAACTTAAGCCTATCCATTCATATCTAAGATTTTCATTTTTTTTAAAAAGCATAATAACCGGGGAGATTTGGGGGAACGTCTTTGATAAGGTCTTTTTTTAATCTTCCGAGTTGATTTCAAGCTTCTTTTTAATCTTCCAAATTGGTACCAACCAATAATCATAATCATACCAATTAAACAGAATAAGCATTTAGAGATATTTTTAAAGCTTTTAGGGGAATTATATTAGCCTATTTTACAACTCCAAAATTTACACCTGCTTTGAAAACTTTTACCAATATTTTAGAAACAGATCTTTGTAAATTTACTGGTTCTCATAGTATTTCTAGGAATTTAGTGGCACATTTTGTTCAATTTTAAAATATGTTTGACTACTTGATATATTGGCAAAAGCCCCATTACTACCTCCTTCTTTCTTAATAGAGTAAGTCTTCCTAGATCAAGATGTAATATGGAAATAAAATAAATCAAAAGGGAAGGAAACACACCAGTCTCCAGACCACGTCCAGTTCAATATTCTGAGATGATTCTAAACGTTTGATGAAGAAAACTCTGCCTTCCTTTTTCTTAACTTGCTATCAACAGGTTGGGAAAATGGTATCCAGAACATATATATCAATTATTTTTTTCAAAAACCTTTACCTCCTCCTGAGCACTACCCCTCCAGCACAAAAAGTACAGTGAACTTGGTATCACAGTAAAATAAAATAAAAAATAAATAAAAATAAAAATAAAAATAAAAAAAGACTAGGAATAGGAAGTATTTCTACATTGATTTAAAAAGGTGGGCAAATTAATTTCTATACTCTTATAACAGATACACTTACAGACAAGACAGTCCACTGTAGAGAAGTGAATTGTAGCTACTAAGGGAGGGCGCAGGACACAGGCCAATTCCATTGCCCTTGAAAATCCCACACTTAGATGTATGCCTTAAGGGTACTTGGGAGACTACAACATAACTGAGAGTAGTAAACTCAAATTCAAGGCAGTCACACTCACTACAAATACTCAATCACAAATAAGAAGCGGCTGGGGTGCTTACTGGGCCAAAATTAAAGAGCCACTGGTATCCTGCATACCGAGTAAGTGACATCATTCTTCCACTTCACTTCAGTGACAGGCGTTATCCCATCACACATCAGCCCTCTGGAATTTGGTCACATCACTGCTTCTCTGTCCCTGATGAGGACAGGAAGCCCTACACTCATCTCTCATTATCTACCATGAGAAAGTGGGACCCAACTGAGCACAGGCACTCACGGGAAAAGGTATTCCAAACATCAACTAAACACTCTCAATAGCCTTTCTTTTAAAAATTAAATATCTTTAAATAACAACCATTTTAACTTCTCCTTTAGACCATGTATAGGATTTAAACTTACTTCTGGCTCTTCAGCATGTTCATTACAATTAAGTCAACAATTTAATTTCCTTAAAGACATATGTATGTATATCTGCAGAAGTGTATTTTAAATATTTAATAACCACTACATAAAGACTCACCAGTGCTGCTTTTCCTGTCGAAGACATCAAATACACCAGAGGGAACTTTCACAATACTGCTGCCCCACGCAGGAGGCTCCGTAGGACTGTGTGGCTCTCCACTAGGTGGAGAATGTTTTACCACAACAGCAGAGACATCATACACCTCTGGGAAAAAACATTTGGATGTTATCATTCCTACTTTTGCCAATATTGAACAGAAACCGTATACTGATTTTAGTACATTTTATGTAGCTTTTTCCCCCAAAAGGGAGTGACTATATGACTACTTTATTCATAAATGTTGCCGGTATTGACTGAAAATGTTGCCAGTGTTGACTGAAATAAAAGCTTTAGGTTAGCATTCAATAATCCTAACTTGAGCATGCCTGAGGGAATTAAAGCTTTGGCCTTCAGTTATACTCCTCATCACTTGTCAACAGGACAGGGCTTGCTTCTGCGTAACTCCAGGGCATAAAATAAGTGATATCATTGAAGAAAGTATACTTTGGTGTAGAAAGATAGGAGGAACATCCTAGTACCGTAAAGCCAAGATATTCCTCCATATTTCCATAAAATGATTACGACAAATCATTTCTACCTCAATGAGTCCTACAAAAAAAAAAAAAAAAAAAAAACAGGAAACCACAAAGGCTACGTTTAACTCACCAGTGAAAATATCCATTTAGATATTTGAAGGACATGCAGTGAAAGCATTTTAAAATAAAAGGGGCACTAGAATACAAATTTGATGACTCAAAGTTTAGTCTTGATTCTGTCACAAAGTACACGTAGCTATATACCTTTGGCAAATGAATACTTTAATGGGTCAGTTTGCTACAAAATTGAAAACTGATCTAAAATTCAGAGACTACCAAAGTCTACTATATATAACAATACATAGTATTTTATAAGCTCAGACCTTACATTTCCAGAAAGTGTCACCAAAATTATCAAATAACACTTCTAATTAATATAGGTACTTTTCTAAGTAAATCTAGAAAATATCAGTACTTAACCTTCTGTTTGCACTTTCGTTTTAGTTATCAGTTCTCTTGCTACTGGTTCTTCAGGCACATGAATTTCTGCATCATCCTTGATAAGTTCATCCTTAGACCCATAGCCTTGGTCAGACTGACCACCTGCAAAAAACAATGCAGGCTTACACCGAAATGTTTTCATATTCTTATAGTCCAGCTATAAAATGTCAAAAGAAAATTCTACTGATCTACACAATTAAATTTAGATAAAAGGAAGACAAGAAAGCTTACAAAGCGCACAAAACATTTTAAAACAATGATAAGCAAAGAAGAGGAGAAACAGGAACATCAAAGACTGAAAAAAACCATTACACATTTGAAAGCACTGAACCTTAATTTCCTCGTCTGTAAATTAAGATTTCGACAAGATGTCTTGAAAAGTTTCTTTTGGAGTGTTTATAGAATGCTACTTTTTGTGTAAGAACAGGAAATAAAACAAACATATTTCTGCTTACTTTTGCAAAAAGAAATGTAGGAATAATAAACTAGAAAACAATAAAGCTAGTTACCTACAAGGTGTGGGGAGAAAATAGGATGGAAAGGATAGAGAGGAAAATCTCTAAATATGGCTTGTTATATTGCTTTTATTTTTGGAAATGTATTAACTTCCACATACCATGTTTCCCCAAAAATAAGACCTAGCCGGATAATCAGCCCTAATGCATCTTTTGGAGCAAAAATTAAGATAAGACCCGGTCTTATCCGGCTAAGTCTTATTTACGGGGAAACACAGTAATCAAAAAAAATTAAATCAATAGAACAGGGGTTTGGGGGAAGGGAATAACTAGAATGCAAACAGAAACAAATGAAAACCAACTATATTTCATATAACTAACATAACCATGTTAAGATTGGGAAGGACTGAGCCAAGTAACTTTGAAACACATTATTTTGAGTATATACCCTAAACTGGGATGGGGGGTCGGGGGAAAAATATTTAAATCCTAAACTTCTCAGGTTTGTTTCTCACAGGGGAATGGGTGTAGCAATTCTGAAATTATTTTATGTGTACTGGAGGACTGAGCAAATTAGTAAATGTAAGGATGTTCTGGGGAGGCAAGATTCTTACTAGAGAAGAGATTTTTAAAAAATGGAATGAAGGAAGGCAAAGAAAAACCTGTGGGGTTGATTTGGAATTAGAAGTATTTCTACAATATATATACATATTTTGTAGCTCTACTGAAAAAATCTAGAAGCAGTAACACCTTGGTAACAGTAAGCACACCTAGAGCCCAGATTTTGTTTTCTAAAAATCTATTGCTCATTAAAAGGAACCTACGATCCTTAAAGAAATGGTTGATTCCAGAGGTCAGGCAGGGAAGGCATGAGAATAAATCCAGAACATTTTATTGCACAAGAAAAGAAAGGAAGCGCTGAAGAACATGATGAAGGCACGCCTAATGGACATAGAATAGAATTCCATCTTATAATGTGGAGGGAGGATAGAACTGGCAAAACCACCACTTTATAACCATCATAGTAAAGATTGGTTCAGGCAAGAATCATCAATGGATGCCAAATTTAAAAGAGAAAGTATGATGAGAAAGAGGATAGTCTCATACTGTCTCTTCACAGATAGCTCATTATCTGCAAGGGGGATAATAGTACCTAAGAAAAACCAAACACTGAGACAAGTGATCAAAATCAACATGGCCAATTAGGGGCTGACAGATACTGTGTGCCTCCGTGATGTGATAATCAGAGAAGGACATAATATTACTTTTGTAGTAGAGTCATGGATGCATAACCTAATCTAATCACATGGAAACATCAGACAAGCTCAAATTGAGGAGAATTCCACAGAATAACTGGACTGAATTCTTCAAAACGGTCAAGGTCATGAAAGACAAAGAAACAACAGGTGAGGCACTGTGCCAGGTTAAAGGAGACTAAAGAGAGGGAGTTCAGGTACCACAAAGGACATTACAATATTTGACAAAATTGGAATGTAGACTATAGTTTATCAATGTTTTCCTGAATTTGGTAATGATACTGTGTTTATGTAAGGGAAAATAGCACTGAAGTGTTAAGAGGTAACAGGGCAAGAGGTATGCAACCTGCTCTCACATGATTTAGGGAAAAAAAATAACGTGCATATGTGTATAGAAAGAAAATGATAAAGCCAAAGTGGCACACTAAAAGTGAGTGAATCTAGATAAAAGTTATTCAAGAGTTCTCTGTACTATTCTTACAACATTTCTATAAATATGAAAGTATTTCAAAATGAGGTATTTTAAAAGTCTACCTTGGCTTTAAACTATCATTTACTAGAGAATCCTTTTATAAAGGATGTCAATGAAAAACACGTACAACAAAAAAGATAGTGTCTTATACTTTCTACTACCACTTGTTACACTGCCACTCAAACTTTGGGTTTGCCATACAACAAAAGAACTAAACTTTTTAAAATACTGTTATTTAGAATGACTAACTTCAGTCACATTTTTATTGGCCCCAACAGAAAGACCCGTAAAGCACTGTGGTGCCATGAAAGGACACTGGACTGGAAACTGAGTAAATTGATTAAACCCAGATATGCTCCCCAACAAGCTAAGTGACTCAGTGTCAGGTATCAAGTGGAAAGATCCTACAAGATAGTCCTTAATGAAAAGAGTAACTTAAGCATCTGGGCTGCAAGTCTTCCAAAGTATCAAATGACATCACCAGCAACTCTACAGAGATATATAATCACTGTAAATTCAGTACTGGGGCTTCAGCCATTTGAAATGCAGCTGAAAAGAAATACATAGAAAAGGGATCTGAAGTTTCTTCCCCAACTATTGGAGTGTTTATGCCAATTACTCAGGATTATTAGATCATTTTTTTCTCTTAAAGGAGACAAGGTTTAAAATCTAGAGGGACAAGGAGAGTATTTATCTATTATTTATTATTTTTATTCCTGGTGAAATTGTTTCATGCCACAAAATTATTTTCTTGGTTTTTCATATATGAAATCCATTTCTTTTATAAATATTAGGATAAAATACAGGAGGAAATAAAATAAGGTGGCTTTAAAATGAAAGTTTCATAAAAATTCCTACTTGATAAAAGAAAGTTAATATACAAACAGGACTGTAACTTAGCCTTACGTTGACTTTCAATAATTTATACATGCTTCTGTAATTATGGGGGTGGTTTTTAGCATAAGAATTCAGCAGATCAATTTTAGCAAGCATAAACCACCTCAATAGCTAGAACGCTGAAATCTTCAATGCCTATAAAACTATTTGACACAATACTACAAACCAATCTCAAAATAATTACAGCAAAGCATACCGTATTTTCAAATAAGATAACAAATACGCTTGCAAATCAATCATCAAATGTTAGTTGGATATTTTCAGTAGTACATAATATATGATAACACTTACTTGAAGGAGACAAAGTGAAGAAAACTAAAATTGTTTTCTGCTGGTAACAATACATAAAATACAACAAGATGTCTCTCCCCCACCCTTGCACATCAGCAAAATTTAACCTAAGAAATGGGAAATTACCTGAAGCAGTTAACATTCAAAGGTAGAATTAATGCACACGTGTATCCATGGCTTCACGTCATACAAGTCTGTCTGCACCCACACACCATGACAGCCAAGGACAAATGCAGCACCAAGAAACAGCACAGACCAAAAGCAGAGCAAACAAAGGCAAAGAAAGGAAACTTCAGTCATTGAGACAAGTTCATCAGATGGAGCACAGGAATGAGACTCAGAATTCTTTTTAAAGAAAAGCTTGAGATATTAACAACAACAAAAAAGAAAAAGAACACAAGAAGAAGGATGTACAACACATATATCTGCTCAATGTGCTCCTTTAATCACGTTTATTCCTACCGTCAGGGGACAGAGGTTACACCGATAGTTTGCATATAAAGTAGCTTCAGTAGTTTCTCAGATTTTAAAAAGTGTCATTTAAAGTAATGACTATACAAAGAGAATATTTTTTTCATAGTGTATGGCCTATTTTCCTCCCTCTTCAATAGCCATAATCTCAAATCTTTAATAAATATTTCCCACTTAATGAAAAAAAAAGATTTGCAAGTTGTCACTAATATTCAAGTTCCTCAGCTCATGATTCCTAACAATTAC
Organism: Rhinolophus sinicus; assembly: GCF_036562045.2. Taxonomy (NCBI): domain Eukaryota; kingdom Metazoa; phylum Chordata; class Mammalia; order Chiroptera; family Rhinolophidae; genus Rhinolophus; species Rhinolophus sinicus. The sequence continues at coordinate 125,890,082 of NC_133754.1, forward strand.
ATGATATACTTTCACAAACTAATGATGAACAAATGCAAAGAAGCTCCATGCTAGAGCCTTTTGCACAGCACTCCAAAGGTAATTTATACGACAGGAAATAAAGAGAAGTGAGCCGCAACCAGAGGTATACTTTCTTCCCTTATTATATCTAGTATTTTTGAAGTACTCATATTGCACAAACTCGAGAAAGGAGGGTAAAAGTGTTTTTAAAAAGGAAACACTTAACATGAGAGTAAGTGAGGGGTCAGTAAAATCCAGATTTAGTACCTGTGCTAGAGTGATTATCAATGGAATCGAGCCTGATTAAATCTCTGACGAAGACTGTGTGCTCCCCACTATTGGCATCATTAGAACTATCCACGCTACCGTGGCTCACCGTGTCCCCATCACTTCCACCTGTGGCATTCTGAGGAGCTAAAGGCAAGGACACAGCAGGTCAGTAACTCATGCACTGGTAACCTCTGAAACTAAACACGAAGGACCCAAAGTTCATTTAAAATTGCAGAACACTTTCTAAATTAGTGGGGGAAACCATTCTGGGACTAAGGAAACCTCTGTCTTTAGTTGTATATAAAACTATCAACCAGAATTTCATTTAAGTTGTCTACTTCATATCATTAAAATTCATATACCTCTAAAGCTTATGGTTTAGCAAGAAAGTATCTTTCCAATCACATGTATTACCTGATATTGAGGAGACCTGTGACTTTTGCACGGTCTTTCTAAGCGGCTGCCTAAATTGTGCCAAGCCATGTACCACATTCCGTACCTTCGTCCACAAGAAGATACCACTGCGGGTACTGCGAGGCCACGGGCTCTCCAAAACTACCTACAGGTAAAAATAATGATTATTAGCAATAGTTTATTTTTTAAAATATACATACATATATAATACATGTATAAAAATTATACCCCAAAACCTCTAAAAGAAAGTATAAAAAATTATCAATCTTAATAAGCGGCATATATTGCCCAATGTCAATCTTACTTACCTTATTATAATAACCATAAGTAATAGCATTTGGCTTTATTTTAGCAGTTTTCATTTCAAACAAGACTCTCACTGCTAAAACAGGATGGCTCCAAAGTCCACAAAGCTGCATCACTACTCGATAGCACACCTAACAAAAAATAATATCAAAGCATTAGCAGTTAGCGTATTAGTCCACCTGTGACTTGTAGAGGTTTTCAAATGACTTTACCCAATTCTTCAAAGTTATTAAGCACTACTTTCTCCTTTGTTCTGGTTTGAGTCTCAGTAAATTATTTTTAAACCCTATTCATTAATGGAAGTACCAGCATTATTAACTATTTCATGTAAGACTTATGGGCATGTATGACATTTGTTTCAGTAACTAAGTTTACACAAAGAGAATGACTATTATTCTCCATAATTTGAGAAGAAATTCATTTTTAAAATCAAGTATGATTAAAAATTGCTCTCCCCCAAATCATGCTTTATATTTTACATCAAAGGAATTAAAGACAGCATCTCCAGAATGCCTACATAACAAAGAGAATTCTGTAAACCAATGTTAAAATTTTGAATATGAGAAGAAAGTTAAAAACACTGTAATGTAATTAGCAAAGGCTTTTCTGAGGATATGTATTTACCAAAGGGGGCTAGGTTTAATCATAAGAGGACAAGTCAATCGGGTACTCCTAAAAGTTAGAATCTCACATATTTAGAAGATGATAGAAGAAACCATGAAAAATGAAATAAGAATCTCAAGGATCCCTGGCAAAGAGGTGAGCCAGTTTATAGAAATAGTGACAGGGCAGCCAGACTTATTTATAATAAACAAATAGCTTAATTTGAGAATAAAGAAATATACATATAGAAGATACTCTTCTTAGGACTTGGAAAATGTGCTCTGTTTATGACAGAGTTGGTTAACAACTGTGCGTGTCATAAAGCCAAGCTGTTCTTTCTACTGACGGGAAAATTAGAAAGATATGAGAAAGGGTGTTTCACCCAAGAGAAAAGAAATAAAATATAAAAAGAAATTTGAAGAGGCAGAGGATCATAGAGATGAGTACCATGAAGCAGAAATGCAGAGAATAATTTAGGAGCAGAAGGAGATCAGAAACTGTTAGACCTCTATAAGTGATTAGGTTAGAAACATTCTACAAAACTACATGAGTTAGGACCAACTGAAGGCACCAGGTAAGATGTATGAAGGGACAAAGAATGGGACACAAGAGTGTTATTCAAATATCTGAAGAGCTGTCACAGAGAAGAGGGAGTAAACAGTTTGTACAACTCCAAAAAGGCACAGGGAGGCAGAACTGATCTCTACATAAAACACACATACTTTATAACAATTAGAGCCAATTCAAATATAGGCAAGATCCCATATATTACAAACTTCCTACAGAGCATCTCAGCTTTAGGTTGAAATTGTATTAAAATATCTTAAAGTTCTCTTCAACTATAAGGAAATCACTTTCTATGTCAAATTGGGATTAATCTGATTTTTCTCCAAAACGATTCTAGACAATGAATTTATTCTCAAGTCTGCAAAGTGTTCCCCCAACCTTCCAGGTTTACCTGTGTAAGAGCCAGGCACCAAACTAAAGAAATAGCAATCATGCCAGGCATATCATTTTCCAATTGCAGTATTTTGTTGCCTATAACATGATATCTTTTGGGCATCTGTGGTAGATAAAAGATGGCCACCAACTCTGTGCTGCCCCTCCCACTAGGAGGTCTATGTCCCTCTCCTCAACTCGAAGGGCAAGGGCTTATGAGACTGCATGACCAACAGAATTCGGCTGGTGACACTGTACCAGTTTCCAGGCTTAGGACTTAAGAAACTGCCAGTTTCCACTGCCTCTCTCTTGAAACAAATGCTCTTGGAAAACTAAGCTATCATGGAAAAAGCCCAACCACACCACATGGAGAGGTCCTGAAACTAAATGGAGGGAGAGCAGCCCACCTGAGCCTAGCCTTCTGGTCAATTTTGCCGAGGTACTTGGCTGGCATTTGAGTTAAACTGTCTTGGACTCTCCAGACCAGACCAGCTACCAACTGATTATAACCAAGTGATTTCAGTTAATCCAAGAAGCAGAAAAATCGCCTAGAATCCTTCCTGGATTCTCAGCAAATAAAGATTTAACAAAATGGATGTTTTAAGCCACTAAGTTCTGGGGTGGTTTGTTACTCAACAATATACAACAGTATCTGTTAGACTGAGAGATGTAGGAATAAGCATGACATAAATATTTCATTAAAAATTCAGTAAATAATATTAAAGGCCCAAGTATTAAATGCAAAATGCATTACGCATTTTAATTTTAATTCAACCTAGGTGTCATAACGTTAAGTCTGGGCCTTCTAAAAGTTTTATTTTAAAAATCTAGGTTATTACAACTGTTACAAAGTTAAAACACATCTTAAAATACATCTTAGATATTAAAACTAACTCAATCAGAATAATTTTTTAAAACACTAAAATGTATGAGATACAAAACACTGTTTCTGATTGAGTATTTTTAATTTCCAAATAGTTTTATACACATCAGATGAGAGAAAATATAATCAAATATGAGAATGGATATTTTAGTAACTGTTTTATAACTTTATTTTTTTTTATTTTAAAAGCTTTTATAACGTACAGACAATACTTAGTGAAAAATGAGTTTCAGTGTGCCCACAGCATTACCAAATCTTAATACTACAGACGCTGTATTAGTTTCAGATCTTTTCTATTTTAAAGAAAAAAATTATAGTTGTTGCTGAAGCCTACAATGTGCTCTCTTCAATCCCATCCCTCTTCTATCCTTGTGCTTTCTCCCTCCCCCAAGATCTCCATTACTCCGAATTTTTATTTCAACTTCATTTTAAATTCTAATCTGGTTCTAAATATCATGTATAATTATTTTAACACCAAAAATAATTTTAAAGGGAAAAATAGCCAAGAGAAAGGCTAAGTGACTCCATTTCTTCAACCAATAACTGGATAATATCACTACCTACCTCTTAGGATGGGTCTACGATGGCTTAAGAGAGATGATGTATGTAAAACACGTAGCACATCATTCACTGAGTGCTTACTATGAGCGAGGTACTATTTTAGGCACATTATGTACATCACCTGATTTAATAAACCTCAAATTAACCTTATGAGGAAGGTACTATTATTATCTACATCAGTGGGACAATTTTGTCCTCCAGATGACATTTGGCAACGTCTACAGACATTTTTGATTGCCATGGCGGGGGAGGGATGTTACTAGTGGGTAGAGGCCAGGAATGCTACTAAACATCCTACAATGCGCAGGACAATAAGTAATTATGTGGGCCAAAATGTCAGTAGTGCCAAGGTTGAGAAACTCGGATCTATATTTCAGATACATAACTCACCCTCGGACACAAGTCCTAAGTGGAGAGCCACTTACTAAGAGCCTATTTCCTATTTGCTTCCTAACTAGTCTAAGTAAGGAAGTCTCTGCTTCATTCCAAAGCAGTAATTTTAAATAAATGTATTTGAAAATAAACAGTAAGTACTCGCTCTATGAAACAGAATAAATGTTTTACCTTTGCTACTTAATGAAAATATTTGATACTTTAAAGCAACTGAGATGTAAACTTTCTTAAGAATACAAAAATGAAACTTATCTTAGTAACAATCTCAATTTGTTATACTTGCCTCATCTAGTGGGTCCACATCTGTTTTCCTCATCTTAATGAGTACATCATACGCCTGCTGAAGTGCTCTGACTTTAGGATGCGAAACTCTAACATAGGCTGGGAGACAAATAAACCATAAACTGTAACAGTGACTGAAGAGACACCGGGCCCACTGTGGTGGATTTGTGTAACATCTCTTCGCCAGCTTATGAGCTGTTTTTATCTCCTACAAAGAGAATACATAAAACATTATGGTCTTTACTAAAATTAATTAGGATGGGGTGGGGGGTGAGACGGAAATGGGAGAAAAGAATTTAACATAAAATTTTATTCTAAAATCAAGCATTTCATAGTTTTACTTTTGTGAGTGGCTTCCTACTTAGAGCCACAAGGATCCTTCAACATTCATCTATAGAAGCACTTTATACTGTACTGTTATTATTTGTTGGCAGGCATGCATCTCCTAACAGACTAGAAAGTCCTTAAAAGCAGAGATCATTCATATTTTAAATACAATGGTTAGTTAATTAGGCACCTTTCACAGAGAAGGCAGTCATATGCTTGATGATGGATGAAAGGGATTTAACCATTTATAGCCTATGAGTTCCTCAACGTCATTCTTGAAAAGTGAGTCTTCTCTCTCGTCCCTGCTAAGAAGTTTAAGATGCCCTAGACCATTTCCTGCCAAGATTTATACTTTACCCTCCCTCTCACCACAGTCCGTGTTAATTCCTTCATTGACCGATTACTTGAAAAGAACTCTTCTTCTCAAGGCAACAGTCTTGAGAAAGATCACAGACCTTCCTAGCTAATAGTTTCATAGTCATGTTTTCGACTTCTGATTCTCACCCTGATTTAGGTGGAAAACAGACTAGGTATCAAAATCACCTGCTGAGCTTTATCAAACTATACATTCTCCCAGAAACTACAGAACCTTCCAGACATGTCAGACTGTTATTGTATGTATGCCTTGCACTAAAGATCCTTCTGCTGAGACATGTTCTAAATAAAAATAATCTGGTATATTAATTTTTCTTATGATCTCTATTTCCATGAGCTTGAAGATATATTTGAACACAGTCACTTGTTTTCTAAGATCTGAAGGTCCTTTCCTTTTCCAGCTAGCCTGGAAAAAAAATTCTGGTGAAAATGAAATTTAAAGACTGGGAAATTTCCATTTTAAAAACTTGCCTTTATTAAGCTGGTAAGGGTAAAAAAAATAACTTTTCCCTTCAGACAGCACTGAGAGAAATGTGCACTGTATGGAATTAAGGAACACTTCAGGTTACCTCAAGGATTTGTATAGGAATTGGTAAAAACTGAGCTAAGAATTTTATTTGTGAAATTTTCCATGTTTTGTAGACCCCCAAAATGTCACTATATGTATAAAGGATGTTTAATTTTAACTCACATCTAACTATAGCTTAACTCTTTATACCTACACCAGATATGGTATTAAAACAAGATATCTAGGGGCCGGCCCGGTGGCTCAAGCAGTTAGAGCTCCGTGCTCCTAACTCCGAAGGCTGCCGGTTCAATTCCCACATGGGCCAGTGGGCTCTTAACCACCAGGCCGCCAGTTCAATTCCTCAAGTCCCGCAAGGGATGGTGGGCAGCGCCCCCTGCAACTAAGAATAAACAGGGCACCTTGAGCTGAGCTGCCTCCTGGATGGCTCAGTTGGTTGGTTGGAGCGCATTCTCTCAACCACAAGGTTGCCAGTTTGACTCCCGCAAGGGATGGTGAGCGCCCCCTGCAACTAGCAACGGCAACTGGACCTGGAGCTGAGCAGCGCCCTCCACAACTAAGACTGAAAGGCCAACAACTTGACTTGGAAAAAAGTCCTGGAAGTAACACCATTCCCCAATAAAGTCCTATTCTCCTTCCCCAATAAAATCTTTAAAAAAAAAACAAGATGTCTAGGTTGTCCTCAGTTAACTCACTTCAACTCCTTTGAGAATGTAGTATTTGTTATAAAATAATTTATATTAACCACAAGAAAAATGCAAATCAAAATCACAATGAGATACTACTTCACACCCACTAGGTATAATCAAATAATGACTATAATAAAAAAGATAGATAATAAGAATTGACAAGGCTGTGGTGAAACTGGAATGCTCATACACTGCCGGTGGGAATTTAAAATGGTATAGCCACTTTGGAAAAGCCTAACAGTTTCTCAAAAGGTTAAACACAGAGTTACCATGACTCAGCAATTCTACTTCTAGGCATGTATCTAAGAGAAATGAAAACATACATCCACAAAAACATTTGTACACAAATGTTCATGACAGCACTATGTATAATAGCCAAAAAGCAGGAACCACCCCACATGTTCATGAATGGATAAAGAAAACGTGGTACATATCCACACAATGGACTATTATTCACCAGTAAAAATAAAGTACTGATAATACATGCTGCAACATAGATGAACCTTAAAAACATTATTATAAGTGAAAGAAGCCAGTTACAAAAGGCCACATATTATACAATTTCATTTAGATGAAATGCCTGGAATAGACAAAACAACAGAGACAGAAAATAGATTAGTGGGTGCCTAGGGCTGTGGGGGATAGAAGAACAGGGAGTTGTGAACTCCCTACGGGGTGAGGGCTTTCTTTTTGGGGTGACAAAAATGTTCTAAAATTGATTGAGGTGGCAGTTGCACAGCCCTGATAATATACTAAAAGCCACTGAGTATACTTTACATTGGTGAATTGTATGATATGTGAATTATATCTCAATATTAAGTTGTTACTTAAAAAGTATATTTGGTTCCCAAGGATTCTCTTAAAGCACAAACATAAAGCATTCAAAAACTTCAGTAGGGTTTCAAGAAATATAAATTAGTTCATTAACAACCATAGCAGGTCTTCAAATGGTTGCCCTGGGTGATAACTCTAAACTATGAGCTGCATATCACATATACATATTTTACATTTTAAATTAACATGTATTAGATAAAGGATATCTGACCTGTTTAGTTCTCTTAGCCATGAAAGCTGGACTGTTTGTAATGCTAGTCCCAGTAGGGTGTCTACTAAAACAAAGTTTCAACTCCTGTGGTCTGTCAAAAAGCTTAAGGTCCAGTCTTGGAAAGTATTTGTAACTAAAATAAAAAGCAAAAATAGCACTGCTGATTTAAAATACATTAACTCTTTATATTATTCTAAAATTTAGGTGAATATTTCTAAATCTCAAATAGTATCCCATATTATTCCCCAAAATTCTAACAGAAAAATTTTTTTTTCAAAATATAAGATGTAGTTATAAAATACACAGACTATCTACATAGAAACTTCGGCTCCTCCCACCCTATTTGTTATTTTCAACCAATCCCTGCAAAACACAAAACTTTGATCTTACTTGACACAGGAATTAATAGCCCTTGCAACAAAACCCATGTGTTCAATGATAATGTATATTGAAAAATATTTGTTATACTTCATAATTTTGTTTTTGTTCATAAAAGTACCTTGCACTGGTATCTAAAAAGAACAAAAAACCCATAACATTTTTAGTTTAGGGATATACCATAACTTAACCAATTCTTTATTATTGGACATTTTTAGGTTATTTCTGAATTTTTACAATTAAATATCTTTGTACATATATCTTTGTGAATACTTTTGCTTACTTTCTTAGGATATGCCCAATAACAGGGTTTGATATGTTCAATGTTTATCAAGAGAATCAAAATTATTATAATCACTACCAAATTATTTCCAGAAAGGCTATATATTTGCATACACATTAATATATACTCTAACTAGTAGCACAGCCTACCCTCAATATGATAGATTAAAAATGCTTCTAGTCATCATTTTGGTTTGCACTTCTTTGAATACTAGAAAAGCTTAATATATTTTCATATTATTGACAACTGGGATTTCTTCTCGGAAACTGCTTATTTCCTGTGGCCAATTTTATTCTGTGAGATACGATCTTTCCCTATTTGATTTACCTTGTTCAATACCTGGATTCCAATGTACAGTGAGTAAGCCAAAGTAAAAAAAAATTCCATAATTAATATGCAATCAAAATAGTACTTAGTTAAGCCACTCAATCCCTATGGCATATACTCTTTATTCTTATGCAGTCCTTCTGAGATTATATATCAATTCCATATTTTTGGAAGACAGTTATTTTATACTTCCTTTGCCCCAGATATTCTTTTAGGAACATAGCCGAAGAAAATAACTGTGTATACACAAAGATATAGATAGCAAAGAACTACAAACAAATCCAAAGGAGACTAGTTAAACAAATCACAATAAATGCATGCAATGTAGTCATTCAAAATGATATGGCACAAAAATATTTACTGGCATGGGAAACTGTTCAGACCATTAAAGGCAAACACAGGTTACAAAGAATATGTACAAGACGAACTCATATCTGTTTTAAGAATAGTAAATGCAAATTTATGCACAAAAAGACAGGAAAGATATATATACAATTATTAACAGACATTAAGTATTGATGCTAAAATGATGTGTTAGCTTTTTTTTTTGCTTGATTTTCTAAGTTTATTAGAACTTAGAAACTCTGTAATAAACAGTTTATTAAAAAATTCCGTGACTCATCTAGCTCTATCAACTTGGTATCTTCTGTTTAATCAAAATCAACCTAAAAACAATTATTTTCTCCAATTAGTTTGTATATAAGCAAGACCTACCTCTGAAATTTAAAAACTTAAGTTTAAGAGAAAAACACCTTATCTGTTTTCCACGCCTTTGTTGTTGTTATAATTATGATATAATAAACAATCAAATACAGTTTAATTTCACAAAAGATTCCCATCCAAATCCTATTCTTTACATTTGTTTTAATAAAAAATGATTCCTCGCCCTTTACTTTTAAGTTTACTCTGGCATCTTACTAATGCATAAGAATTTCAGTCTTTTAACAACAAAACACCCCAAAGAGAGCAGGAACTTCACAAAAAGTACATTTTTTTTCTTCTTCAGAAATGAAATTTCTAAAGATTAAAATGTGGTTAAATGTTTAGGTCCAAAAAAAAAAAAAAAGAAAAATGTTTAGGTGAATAGTGATCAACATCTGACTTATCTTCCAACAAGGCTGTCCAACTCTTACCTTACATTACCCAGTGACATTTCCATAAAATACTCATCTCCATGAGTTCACTCAATAAATTTTGAAAATGACCTTCACAAATAATATATGTATCCACTAATAATCACAAAAGATCAAAATAAATTATTCAAGCTGTGCCCAAATAGCTCTTTAAAAAAATTCCTGCTACCTGTACTTTGGTGACAGGTCCTTCCCATCATCAGGAGGTGGCTCTGGTGGCGTTATGAACACAGTGTGCTCACTTTTCTGTGAGTCATCTAGCTCTATCAATTTGGTATCTTCTGTTGAATCAAAATCACCCTGAAAATAATTATTTTCTCTAATTAATTTGTATATAAGCAAGACCTAATTCTGAAATTTAAAAACTTAAAGTTTAAGAAAAAGATACCTTATCTGTTTTCTCCGCGCCTTTATCAGGAAACAACTAGAAAGGAAGCATTCATGGTGAAAATGTGTACTGTGAATTTAATAGAGATAATCTTAAATTCTTATTTTAAAAACTATTCTTTTAATATTGGGCGGATACAAAATACTTCACAATATATTTTTGGGATCCTGTACTATGTTAGGCTAAAGTATAATATTTCTGTTATAACTATTAAAATAGAAAACAATTTATTTTGATCCATTTTTTTTTCCATAAATCCTTCTTCACAAGCAAAAGATGGCAAATCACATGGGAATCTGGCTTCTCAAATCAAAAATTTCATTATTATTAAACCCCTGGCATTAGTTATTGATATTATCTAAGCATCCCTCTGACTGCAATGATATTGGACCATCAATTTTACAAGTGAACAAAAATGTTAAATAATTGTAATCACATCCCTGAAGTTGTAGATCACACTGACAGAATGGGAGAAAATTAATCAAGTCTTCTAAGGCATATGAATCATTAGGAGCTCGTAAGAAATACAACGCCATAATAGTATACCTTTTCTGGATATAATCTCAAATTTTATATAATATATGGTTTGCATTAACAATCAGCCCCAAGATCCAATTAGCGAAACTAAGAACTCTATTAAAACTAAGAAATAGTATGTAAGTCATCAATCAACTGTCAAGAATCAACTTAAACTTCCTAAGGATGGGTGAGTAAAGCTTTAAAATTTAACATATTTCCAAATATTCTCCACTAGGACAAAAGAAATATATTAGCAGAAGTATTTGGAAAGATATTGAAACAAAAGAACATAGGACTCCATTATGCATAAAACAAGTTTTTTAATGAAGTACTAAATCCTGTCTTACTCATATAAATAAAAAATATATAATATTTAGGAGGTTCAATGAAATGTTCTTAGTACTTAGTAGTGAGAAAAACAAAGTGAAGTTCAAAGAGAAAAATTAGCTATGTATGGTAGAAACTAGTTACAAGGAAAATGACTCTTATATTAAGCCCAGAATCAGACACACACACACACACACACACACACACACACACACCCTCCCTCCCCCATACAGTCTCCCTCAGATCATTTGGGCTAATAATAATGATGATTATACAGGTAGTCTGTTAAAAAAAAAAAAAAAACTGTTAAAGTTTTTCCTTAACATTAATATATAGGACAAATTTTACCTTTTCTATGCAGTCATCAAAAAATGCCAATCCAGTATCTTTATCACTTACAAAACTACATTCTTCAATGAAACGAATAAAAATCTGTGTTTTGCATAAAAGGCTGTAGAATTTTGTATAGGCACGATCTCGACTTTTTAAAAATCCTGAAGAAAACAAAATTGCAATTAAATTCAAATTTTAAAGTGGAACTAAATGTTACATTAAATGTTATCTTAAACTTGTACATATCTATATTATACTCTCTTTATATACTTGTATATAAATGTTTATAGAAGCATGTAGTAACCATAGCTCCTTCTGCCTGATTCAACCATAGAAAAAGCTTAATTTATACCATTAACCTTTTCACTGAAATCTGAATCTCTTATAAGAAACCTCTAGCTCTACAGCTCTAAGTAGAAATTTCTAATACTCTGTACCTTCTCAAGTGAGAAGGGTCTATGTTCTTCCTCTACAATGCCTCCACACAATTACTTCTGTATCATCTCATAAAAATTTCTGCTCACTGAAGGTTAAAGCATCTGGCTAGTCTACCTTTCCCCTACTAACTGTAGTCAGCTACTGACTTCAGAGACACTCTCTCCTTCATTCATTGAAGACCAGGCCCCTAACTCGAAGTCTTCTCTCCAACTCCTCCATCATCATTCTTCAGCACCCATAGGTCAAACCATCTAACACTTTAATGAGTAGATTCCTCAACTGTCAATGATTGGTAATCCCACTTCAATCACCAACTTCTACAGTCACACTCTCTGGGCTCCTCTTGCTAATATTCAAAGTAGCTCTGCCTCCCAAATCTCGAATTTACATGTTACTCTCTGACCATTACCCCCATCTATCTGGCTTAGCACTCCTATGAAGGTTTTGGGGGGAACCAGTAGGATAAAGGAGAGAGAGAAGGGAGGCTCATTTGAAATCTACAATCCATTTATCCTTTTACATCCTACCTGTGCCCTCCTGCCTTCCCTTCTCTCTCCATCCAATACTGATTCCACGTCCATGTCCCTAATTTCAATTTACTTTCTTGTCAACACTCTCAATGCTTATGCCCTTTTGTCATTTTTGTCAAACCCACCTAGTATAACCTGGCCCCCAAGGCATGTACTGCCTGCTTTCTTTGGATCTGCACCAGTGTAGTTGACCACAAGTTAAAAGGGGAACGAAAAAAGTTCCACAACTACCATGTTTCCCCGAAAATAAAAACCTAGCCAGACAACTAGCTCTAATGCATCTTTTGGAGCAAAAATTAATATAAGACCCGGTATTATATTATATTATATCCTGTACTATATTATATTATATTACACCCAGTCTTATTTTATATTATAAGATTATAAGACCCAGTATTATATTATATTATATTATATTATATTATATTATATTATATTATATTATATTATACTGGGCATTATATTATACCCAGTACAATATAATATAATATAATCCAGTACAATATAAAATATAATATAATATAATATAATATAATATAATATAATATAATACCGGGTCTAATATAATATAATACCAGGTCTTATATTAATTTTTGCTTCACAAAACGCATTAGAGCTGATTGTCCAGCTAGGTTTTATTTTCGGGGAAACACTGTAGGTGGAACTACTTACAAACACTGTACCTCCACCCCTGACCAGCAATCCTACAACATTTCTGGAATCAACTTAATTTCCCTTTGCCCATCTTTTCACAGCTATTTCTAATTTTCAAAAGCACTCCCTCCATGTTTTCTTCCCCCATCCTTGAATGATCATACCTTATATTGCAGAGAGAATGAAAATCATTCAATGAGAACTACCTTAATTATCTCACTACAAAATCTATGACTCTTTTCTGCAGCTATCATTCACTCCTTCTGTCTTTTAACAATGGGTATGTCTGTCCAACATCTAAGGCCAAGTTTACCACTTGAGCCTTGGATTCCAGCCCCTTCAGTGTTCTCTGGACAATTCTCCCGCTTTATTAGCTACTTATCAGCATACTCAAGTCTCTCTCACTTTTCTTAACAAATAATCAGATCATTCCCTTTTCTGCTATTTTCCTGATCAATAAAGGGCACGATCATCCATTTCGTTAAAGACAAAAATTACAAAGGTGCTCTTGACATCTCCCTCTATCTTATACACCATATTAAATTACCAAATTGTATTCAATCTACCTCCTAAAAAAACCACACTTCTACATATGCATGCTACCACCAACAAATCCACATCACTTCCACTGATCACTTGGACCTGTGCATTAACCCACTAATTAGTAGATCCATACTCTGGATGCCTCCAATTCAATCTCTGCATAGAAATTACAGAGATTAAGGGGAGGAAAAAACCCACATTCAAAGTGATATATTAAAAATGCAAAACTGATCCCATTACCCAGTCCTCAACTGGCTTCTAAGTACTCTTAAAGACTAAAATCCTTCATTGGTTCTAAAAGATCCTACATGATCTGGCTCACACCACCATTTTAAGCATGGTTTTTGAACCACTGTTCCCTCCAAACCTTCCTTTCTTTGATATTTCAGGGCATTCCACATGCTGTGGTCCTCACTCCATCCCAATGAAATACTACTTAGTTGAGAAACACATAAAATAGAAATAGATTCTTCTTGACAAGTAGCAACTAAAAGTTTTTTTTTCTTCTCATGGATATAGGCAATGATCAGCAAAGGCTGCTGAAACAATTAAATGAAATACTGATGGGGAAACTATAAAGAATGAATGGAGCTGACAACACTTAAATCCAATGATCAATCTTAGGAGCACTAAAAATGGGACAACCAGACCTGTATGCGCCTCACAATAGGAAGTAGTGAGTACCATGTGTTTCGGCATTACTTGCCAAGAAAATTGACCTGAATCTAATCAAGCTCTAGATCAGTACTGTTTAATTCAGCAACCACTACCCTGATGTGGCAATTCAGCACTTGACATGTGGCTGGTCCAAACTGAGGTGTGCTGTAAGTATAAAATACATGCTGATTTGGAAGACTTAACATAGAAAAAAGAATGTAAAATATTTCATTAAAATTTTAAAAATTTGATCATGTGTTGAAATGATACTATTTTGGATATATTAAGTTGGAGAAAACATTCAAATGTGACAACATGGATCTTGAGAGTATCACATTAAGTACAGTAAGTCAAATAGAAAAGGACAAGAGCCATGATTTCACTCATGTGAGATATAAAACAAAAAGCAACAAACAAACAAACCCATAGATACAGGTAACAGAAAGGTGGTTACTGGAAGGGAAGTCAGAAGTGGGGAGGACAAAGAGGGTAAAGGGGGTCAAATATATGGTAACAAACAAAGAGTAGACTTTGGGTGGTAAGCACACAATGGAGTATACAGCTGTTGTATTATAAAGTTGCACACCTGAAACTTATATATGTTATTAACCAATGTTACCCCAATAAATTTAATTAAAATAAAATTTAAAAACATATATTTCCCATATTACTTATTGTTTTTAACTGTGGCCACTAGAAAATTTTAAATTATATATGTGGTTTATTTTACATTTCTATTGGATGATCGACTCTTGATCCAACCATAAGTTTATAGGAAATACAGATGATGGAAGAAAGGATAATTAAATGACACCGTGGGGATCTATAATATCCCCCAAAACACATATAAATCCAGGGAAACCTAAAGGTTAACACAGTTCAGAAATAATGTCCAATTTGGCATTTGGAGGGAGGGAAGGAAAGATGGAGGGAGAGGGAGGGGGAAGGGGAAAAAGGGTGGAATAAACTAAAGATAGGTGAAACAAAAATAGCAGAATGTTGATTGCTACTACTGCTCAAGTTGGAAGATGGCTATCTGAGGGTATGTTATATTATTCTCTCTACTTTGATATACGTTTGGGAAAGAATCCCTAATAAAGAGTTAACCCAAAAACAATAGCTAATTCTTACTCATTTTTTGGACCCAAGCTTAATTGTTACTTCTTCAAGGAACCTTTCCCGGACCTAGCACTCTCACTGTAACCCATACCTTCCTTCACTATAACCTTAGTAAAATGTAATTATTATTTGTGTTATTTTGTCTAATATCTGTAACCTCCGCCATTAGACCAAATGCTATCCTGTTAACAAAATCCTTAGGCCTCAGACACTAACTAAATATCTGTCTTTCTAAATTCCTTTAGTAATGCCACTCAGAGAGAGGGAGAGAGAGAGAGAAAGAGGGAAAATGAGAAATATGAATCATTGACCCACTACTGCTGATTAGAAAAAAAAAATCCATGTTTTTAAGACTACCCTTAACACTACCCATAATCTGAGCTCTAATCTTATTTTCAGCCTTATCTTCCACAACACCTTTAAAGCTCTTCACTTCTGCCAAACTGTACCATTAAATCTTTTTTTCCCAAACACGTTATGGGCTGCATTGTGTCCCCACCAATTACTTCTGTTGAAATCCTAATACCCAGTATTTCAGAATGTGACTGTATTTGCAAATAAGGTCTTTAAAGACTTAAGTCAAAATGCAGAATGTGATCGATGGACTTATGCAAAGAGAATATTTGGACACAGATTCACAAAGAAGGAAGACCATGTGAAGACACAGGGAGAAGAAAGGCATTTACAAGCCAAGGAGAGAGACCCGAGAGGAAACCAATCCTGCAAATACATTGATCTCAACCTTCTAGCCTCTAGAATCATGTGAAAATAAATTTCTGTTGTTTAAGCCACCCAATCTATGGTACTTTGTAATGGCAGACCTAGCAAACTAATATACATCCCTTGTGTTTTTGTTTTTGAGGTTTCTTCCATTTCGTTATTACCCCTAACAAGAATAGCTGTTATCATGAGTATTGAGTATTGTAAAGTACTTTCACTAGTGGCTTCATAGATTTTATCATTTCCTCTTCACAACCATGCATGAACTAGGTATTACCACATTTTATTAATGAGAAAACTGACCCCCAAAAAGGCTTCATCGATAGCAAAGAAGAAATTCTAATTCAAATTTGATTTTTAATGCCTATTGTTTTTTGAGAAAACTTTTCCTGCTCATCTCCATTTATCCAAATACTATCCATTCTTCAAAGCCATGCTCTTCTTCCATGAAGTCTTCCAAAATATTCATTTGAAAAAAATGTTTCCTTTTTCTGAATTTTTAGAACCGCGCACTGAATTGTGTGAAATCTGGTTTCTTGAGTACTTGCTCTATTTTAAAAAACATTTTAGATTATTTTCCATTTAGTATCCCATAGAGCTAGATTTTATATTTCTTTATATCCCTACATAATAGCTAGTTGGACTTTGTAAGTGGTGACTAAATACTTGAGAGATAAATTATTATGAAGAAGAAATGATAAAAGACAAAAGGACTACTGGGAAAATACAGATTATTTTTAAGGTGACTGCTGGGTAAAAGTACAGAAATATAAATTTTATATAAATATTGATTGATGAATCTGTAAGGATGCTACTACACATATGTCATAAAAACAGCTGAATAATAACAAAAATCTTCATAATTCCCTAAAATAACATATACTAAAAAAAATATGTATAGTGTTTTCACCTGGAACAGGCTATATTTTTTGAAAAATTTTTAAAACTGGTATTTGTGTTGAAAACTGGTAGCTTTATTCCAAAAACTAATTGTCAGTGAATATTTTAAAGCAAAGAATGTATAAATCCAAAAATTATGCAAAATTGAGGAAACACCTAAAAGCAAAACACATTCTACTATAACTGAATATGTCGTATTTTAAATATAAGCAACATCTTTGATTTTTCATAATTAAAGACCTCCAACTTCAGATTTCTCAGGAAAAAATGGGTTATAAAAATTAAAAGATTCTATTCATAGAACTAGATTACAAATGCATAGAAGTTCATTATGTTTTAAGATAAATTTCTAAGAATTTATATAGTGAATATTTCTTGATACCAATACCAAATAGAAAATACTTCATTTCTATAAGAAGTAATTATATTTTCAACGCCACTTACCCTGTCGGTCAAATAATGAATCAACAGCTGTGGCTTTATTTGACGGAGCCTCTGTGATTGGCTTGAGATATGCCCTGTATCCTCTTAAAATAGATGCCATAAAGCGCAAAAATGCCTCTTGAATTTCCATCTCAAGTTGTGTCATCTTTTTTTGCCAGGAGAAATCTGCTTCAATTGGAGTCATCTCAATTGCTGAACCTTCTTGAGTTTTTCGGTGAACTGAGAAATGAAACAAGAAGAGAAAATGGCATTAATATATAATATTATGTATATAAAATGATTGAACAATTCAGGAAATTGTCAAAATAAGCTTGTGACTTCCTGAAGTTCCTCTCTCCATGAATGGAAAGGGATCTTTGGCAGGGGCCAGCAGAGATGCTCAAGCAGATAGGGCACAGACAACATGCTCAAAAAATCCTATTAATTTCTTGTTATTGGAATTTTATTTTGTAATGAGACTCCTTTTAAGCAGAGAAAAATTATGTTTAAATTTAAGAAGAATTTTCTCATATACATTCTTTCATTAAATATATTCCTTTTCCTCACATTTACCTGAAGATAGCTGGGGATACAATTTCTTCAAGGTGCTAAGAAGATTTTTGCATGGCTTTTTGGGAAGCTGCTTCCAGTTCATGCTCTTCTTTTCATCGGATCTATTAAACAAAAACATAACTAATAAAATCTCTCATAATCTGTTTTTACTTAAACAAAATTCTCATGCCAAACTAAAAAAGAAAATGGAAAGGGTGTTTTCACTAAAATTACAACAACTGATATAGACAGTCTGAATAAGTAGTTTTTCAAGTTCTCTTTTGATTTCAAGCTAATAACAAAAATCTTCGTAATTCCCTAAAATAATATATACTGAAAAAAATGTGTATAGTGTTTTCCCCTGGAACAAGCTATATATTTTTAATTTGGTCATCTCACACTAACCCTCCAACAAAGATTTTCAATGTTGGAGTTATGAATACAACACTGAAGTCTTGCTTCAAAAGTTATATTTTAGAATTACAGTATTTTAACTGTCAAACTTAATTGACTTGAAACTTCATTCTACCTGTTAGAAGCCAATCTCAACAAATATCGAGTCAGTGACATACAGAGCATGTTCTGACCACAATTCAACTAAGTTAGCATTTATGAAAAAAATGGCCAGAGTTAATACAAGAAATTTAAAAAATACACAAGGATTGTACATAATGTGATTGCTTATAGCCAAAAAATTGAAGAGAATCTACAAATTAAAAGAATTCAACTAAATTGCTGGGCAGCAGACCACTACATAAAAATCAGTAACACTACTATACCCCAGCAACTAACGGGCAGAAATTTTAATTAAAAATACCATTTACAGTAGTGATAAAAACCCTACGGTACTTAGGATTAAGCAAGTCTAACAAAAGATGTGCATGGGCTTTACAAGAAAACTGCAAAGTTTATTGAAAATTTTTAAAAAGACCTATGAAGTAAAATACCACATCCACAGGTAGGGAAACTTTATGTGAAAAAGATGTCACTTGTCCCCAAATTAATCTATAAACTCAATAGAATTCTAACCAAAATCACAACATAATTTTTTGCAGAACAAGCTGATGTAGTAAAATTCATATCAAAGGAGCAAAGGACCAAATAAATCAAAACAATTTTAAAGAACAGGGTTGTAAAGGGACTTGTCATTTCACATCACAACTTTCTTTAACCATGTTATTAAGATACAATTCATGTAGTACACAATTCACCCATCTGAAGTGTACAATTTGATGAATTTTAGTATATTCAGAGTTGTGTAACCACCACCACAATTTTAGAGTATTTTCATCACCTCAAAAAGAAACCCTGCCTCTCCTGAGTCATTCACTCCCAATTCCCCCATTCTCCCATGGCAATCAACCACTAACCTATTTTCTGTCTACAGATTTGCCTTGGATATTTCAGATAAATGGGATCACATAAAGTTTCTTAGCATATTTTCAAGGTTCATCCATGTTGTAGACAACATAATTTTAAAGTCATTAAGATAGTATTACACTGGCAAGAACCTCAAACAGAGCAAAGGAACAGAATAATAAGCCCAGATATCCACACAAATACAGAAATTGGTATGTAACGGTGTTGACAATGAAGACCAGTTGGTAAGAAATGAACTGAGTATTCAATAAACAGTGCATGTGACAACTGCTTATCCCTGTGAAAAAAATAAAATGGTATTTCTATGTCATATCATATACTAGTATCAAGTTCAGTTTAATTAAAGACCTACATGAGAAAAGCAAAACCTTACAACTTTAAGAATACCCAAGATAGTATTATTTCATGACCTCAAGGAAGAGAATTCTATATACAAGATCCAAAAAACAGCAATCCATAAAGAATAACTGATAAATTTGATCAATTAAAATAAATTTAAGCTTCTGTTCATCAAAAGACACGATAAATAGAATGAAAAGACAAGTCAGTGTGGGAGAAGCTATTTGTAATGCATATAACAGACCAAGAATTAATTCCAGATTACATAGAGAACTGATACAAATAAAAAGAAAAACACAAACAACGTAACAGGAAAATTTACCCCCAAAAAAGGGAAAATTCAATTCACAAGGGAAAGGGCAAAATGAAATTAAATGCCCCATTTGCAACTAATTAGAGAAATGTGAAGTAAAGCCACAGTAAGATCCCATTACCATCAAATCAGCAAAAATTTCTGACTATAACAAGTACTGGCAAAGATATGAAACAAAGAGAACTCTCACTTGCTGCTGAAGAGAGGTAAACCTGGAAGAGTAATGTGGCATCAGCAAAGCCTACCGAGAAACACTGGTTCTTTAAGGTATATGCTTCAGAGGAATTCTTGCCCACGTGCTCAAAGAAATATGCACAATAATGATCACAGCAGCCTTGTTCATAATTGCAAAATTCAAGGTACAATCTAAATATCCATCAACACTGATAAACACTGAAACTGAAGTAGAACTACATGTACCAGCATGGATGAAATCACAAAGAATGCCAAGAAATAAAGCAAGCCACAGAAAACTACACAAACATAACTTTTTAAAGTATACAAAGTATCAGAGTAATACATATTTCTAAAAACACCTGGAAATAATAAATACCAAATTCAAGATAGTGGTTAACCAAGAGCAAAATATGTTTTAGAAGACTATCCAGAGGTTTCAGATTTATTGATAATATTCTATTTTTTAATCTGGTAGTTATTTACATTATTCTCTATAAGTCTTGGGTATCTACAATACTTCATAATTCTTTAAGTACAACTGAGCAAAGAATTCAAAGTTATTTTAGAAAACAATGTTTTGATCAATAAAAATTTTATAGAAGTCATTTAAAACTAGACAAAATTAAGAATCTCCATAATATTATTTTATTTACAATAGTAAATAAAATAAGGCAAACATCTAAGTTACAACTTCATAAATAATCATTTCCAAAAGCACCACAACGTATACAACCCTGACCTAACGGTTTCTCAGGGATAGCAGCTGAAAAACAACAAAATGCGTGCTGTAAGAAATATTTAGTGCAGGCCAAGTGGTTCATTATTTACAGGCTGTAAATAAATCTAAATATACATAGTAAAGAGCTACCACAATTATACAGTTTCAAAATACAATGGTAGATCCTTTTCAAAATTATTTTTTAAGTTATAGCAAATATTTTCTTCCTTCCTTAAGTTATTCCTTTGGTTCCCAATCATTTCTATTGCTGTGACCACTGAAGTCTCACCCCAAATTCTATTCATTTATTGCTAATCACAAACAGTAAAGAATAAAAGTACTCCAGGGCCTGGAAGTTGACACCAACACTAGGAAATTTTCAATATGTATTACCTTTTCCCATTTTAGAAGGCGTGGGAACTGTGGAAGGGTTTGTTCTAACGCATCCATCAGAGATGCTTCTTTTATTAACACGGTACTCTCTGGACCCTCGGTTACACCCCTGCTGTACATATTTATAACCTCCAGTAAAACAAACTATGACTAATTTTTAATATCAATTTCTCTGCAATATAATAGATCCTTATAAAATTCAAATCTTGACAACTAAGGAAATGACATATTACCCTATATTGTGACAAACTCAAATAGGTAAACCGTTTTTAAAAGGTTACATATGGATTTTGAATTAAACCTAAAAAGTATATCATCTCTTACGCTCTGAAAGCAGTGTTTAACCTTCTTTTTCAATCCATATTCTTTTATGATAAACATAAATATCCTCTACCTGCCTTTAACATTAGTATCCAAATATAAAGTATTATAATGTACAACATGTTCTTTTTCAAACCACACAGCTTCCCAGAATTCTGAAACTTTGCCCTGGTTGTAATTCACTGATGAAGATACAGTAACAACTTTTAAAAATAGCATATTTCTAGATGCTTTCAAAGGCCTGTAACTATATATGAGGAAAAACGTAAATGGGAAATGAAACAAAAAGAACCAACTTACACATATAACATGTTTGTATCCAAGTCAATGCAAACCACATCCTGTGGTGGGTCATGAAGGTCAAAATACCGTGAGTCAACTCCAACTATGAACGGTACAGGTGCACTCAGCACAGCCGCCACGGAGAGCGGACACAGGGGAATATATGGGCACTGCCACTGAAATGGAAAGATCATCTGGAGAAAAAGTTTAAAATTAGCCAAATTTTAAATTTGCAATAAAATTATGTAATTAACTAGTATCACTGAAAGGGAACGTAAGAAGCAGTTAAGTCTACTTTCTTTTACCTTAAATGTCATTCCAAAAACTAAATGACTATAAAATATTACTAAGCAATACTATGAACCAATGTAATTAAAATCTTTAAGCATGACAATGGTCACAAGCACAGTAAAAACGCTAACAGTTATTTGCATGTCAATTATTCTAATGTTTACACAAAACCCACATTCTGTTTTATGGAAAAAGTCAAAGACAGAGAATGGCCTTAAATATTATGAAACAAACTCAACATGTTCTTTAACTCTTATGCATTTCATCCATCCATTAATTCTCAAAATAACCTTGATTAAAATCCAACTAACAGTACCAAGGAATAAAAAAAAATTTAAATGCTTCTTTGGGGAATAGTAATAGTCAAATGAAAATTTCAACTGAAAAATTTCCTAACTACTCAAATAAACATAAAATGATCCAACTTCAGTGAAGCTTGGCATCTTAAAAATATTAGTCAATGGTGTCTGGATGGCTCAGCTGGTTAGAGCACGAGCACTGAACAACAGGGTTGCTGGTTCGATTCCCACATGGACCAGTGAACTGCACCCTCCACAACGACATTGAAGACAACGAGCTGCCGCTGAGCTCCCGGAGGGGCAGCAGGACGGTTCAGTTGGTTAGAGCGCGAGCTCTCAACAACAAGGTTGCAGGTTCAATTCCCACATGGGATGATGGGCTGCGCCCCCCCCCCCACACCCGCAACTAAGATTGAAAACAGCGACTGGACTTGGAGCTGAGCTGCGCCCTCCGCAACTAGATTGAATGACAACGACTAATGGGTCCGGGAAAAATACACTGTTCCCCATATTCCCCAATAAAAATAAATAAATAAAAAATAAAAATAAAACTACTAGTCAATATCAAACATACCCGAAGAATCTACCAGCTTTCCTTCACAAAGCTCTACCTTAACTGTATCCCATATGCTTTTCTTTTTTTTAAAAAAGGACACGGTTTGTTAACTAAAAATCCAGATTAAAATTTTAACAATCAGTTAATACTCAAATTTTCATCCCTGATAAATTTTTCCTCTCCTATAAAAAAACCTTTGCTGTCTTTCAAGGTCTAGTTCAATTCTTATCCATCATCACTCACCCCAAAGAAATGCCTATAACATTTACTACCACTGCCAGTTATTCCAGAGTTATTCAGAATTGGGATTTTATCTTCATTTATTTACTCATCAAATATTTGAACACTGAATAGGTGCCAAGCACTGCTCTAGATGATGGAGCATAACAGTGAATAAAACAAAGATCCCTGCCCTCACGGGGTTTGCAGTCTAGCATAAGAGTCAGCAAGCTTTTTCTGTAGAAGATAGGACATGTTGTAGGATTTGTGAGCCATATTATTTCTGTCACCAATACTTAACTCTGTCTTCATGCATGAAAGCAGTCACAAGTAATATGTAAATAAATGGCCTATGTCCCAGTAAAACTTTACAAAAACAGGTGGAAGGCCGGATTTGACTTGCAGGCCATAGTTTGACAACACCTAGTCTAGCAGGAAGAGACAGAAAATACACAGAAAACATAATAAATGAAATATATACCATGTCAGAATCTGCTAAGGGTTACAGAAAAATGAAATATTAAAGCCAGGTAAAGAGGATCAGAGTTCAGAAGAGGAGAAAGGGAAAGCAGGTTGTATTATTAAATAGGCCAAACAGGGTAGGCCTCATTAAGAGACAACTGAACTAAAACCTGAAGAAACTGAGGGATTTTGCTAAAGTGGGTATCTAGAAGAGCGCTTCAAAGAGAACAGCTAGAGCAAAGGCCTTCAGACACTGTGGCCTGATGTTTCAGGGGTAGCAAGGAGTCCAGTGTGGCCAGAGCAGAGTAAAGAAGGGGGAGAGTAGCAGAAAATGAGATCAGAGAGCAGGACAGAGCCACTCGCACAGAACCTTGCAAGGACTTCAGATTTCCTTCCAGGAGAACGGATTATCTCCCATTCAATGAAAGGTGTGTTACACCTGCAACTATGTAAGAAATTTTAGAACAAAACTATCTAACAGCAAAATAGGACCCCCTTGTCTTCACCTTTGACTTTTGCAGTGCAATCATAAATAGGGTCGTTTTTACAAAAATACTCATTGGTTTCATCAATTTTTGCTATAAGGCTCCATTAACTCTTTGATGTTCTTTGATACTCAAATTACTCTCCTTTTAAAGAATTTATCTTGTCACCATTCTTCTCAATTTTCTCTTCTTTAAATTGCCTAACTGCCAAATGCTCATTTATCAGGATTTTGTATGAAATTCAGGCAGCTCTCCAACATCAGTTACATAAATTCCATGTAATCCTGCATTTTTTATAAAATTTTCAATTTCATGTTGCAACTTTTTCCACGTGTTTTTGCACTATATATTGCTGAAATCAATCAAGAGACTGGGCCAAAAAGATTCTGACAAAGGGGCATGGACAAACACTAATGTTTATAGGAAGGAGTATTTGAGTGGGAACTTGCTAAAACTGCTCAGTTCATTAACAAATATTTTCATGTAATAACAACTTACGCTTTCACATGCAATTGTGAAGGCTTGGGAAATTAATATATAATGAGGTTCTTTGCCTCCCATAAACCATCTCATATGTTATTATTGTTTCCAGTCCTAGAAGCATTTTTCTGACCAGATTTAAGATCTTGGAGACAGATCCCATTTGTTGATTTAAGTTGTTGTTGAAGTGCTTACTTCATGCTATGTAAACACTTGTACATTATCCTATTTCACAATCACTTAGAATTTTCTATACATTACTGGCTCACAATGATTAAAAGTTAAAACTGGACTCTCTCACGTTAGTGGCAGACGGCAGCTGCTGAGTGGGACACAGAGAACCACTGCTAGCACTGGGAAAGTCTCCCTGACTCCCAGTTTCAGCTCTCCAGCACGTCCATGGTGCTGCCCAATTGCTCAGACCGGCTGGGGGCAGCAGGGGGGGGTGGTCAACCAGCATGGCAACAAGTACATCCAGCAGACCAAGCCCCTCACTTTGGAGCGCACTATCAACTTGTACCCTCTTACCAAGTATACATTTTGAACAAAAGAGCCTCTCTCTGAGGACAGCTCTTTTGCAGCCAGATTTCAGTGCATGAGGGAGGAACTTGATAAAACTGGATTGAGGAGGACCGTAGAAGATCTGATTGTACACGGGCACTGGCTACCCCATGTGCTACTGTTGCAGCTGGGAACAACGTCCTTCAAATTACCTGGTGGTGAACTTAACCCAGGAGAATATGAAGTTGAAGAACTAAATCGCTTAATGACAGAAATACTGGGTCGTCAAGATGGTGTCCTGCAAGACTGGGTCACTGACAACTGCACTGGGAACTGGTGGAGACCAAATTTTCAACCTTCCCAGTAACCTCCTCAGTATCCCTATATTCCTGCACATATTACAAAACCCAAGGAACATCATAAGTTGTTTTTGGTCCAACTTCAGGAGAAAGCCTTGTTTGAAGTCCCTAAAAATTATAAGTTTGTAGCTGCACCACTGTTTGCATTATATGACAGATATGAACCATCATTTCTAGTCTCCCTGAGCTTTTGAGCAGGTTCAAATTTATATACAACTGAATTCCTGCCCAGTGGAGAAGTAAAGAATAAACATGGTAGAAAAGTTTAAATCCTTTTGTAGTTCATAAGTGTAATAATTGGGTATTTAACGTTCTTGTGTGGAGGGAGATGTGCCTCCCACAAACCTTGTTACAACATCAGTACATTACCCGTCTGACGTGGGAAAAAAAAAAAAAACAGAAAAGAAAAGTTTTCTTGGTTTTATCTCTTTCCCAGTCCTTTAATTGCTACTACTTTCTATTGTTTGAACAGTGAAGTTAATAGGAAGAATTAGACAGTGGTGTAAATACATGTGATAATGTTTAATTTGCTTTTGTTTCGACTCAGACATTTTCATACAACATTAAAGTGAATTTCAATTTGGTTTTTTTTTCATGTCACATTAAACTTGTAAAATTCTAAAAAAAAGAACAAAAAAATTAAAATTGGAAGAAAGTAACTGTGTAATTTATTTCCATTAATTGTAGGGCCGCTGAAATTGGCCAGAACCTCTCATTTAATACAGTAAGTTTCATTCACAAGTTTTATTATTATGTAATCATATAGATTCTCTAAAGACCTCTAAAATATGAAAAACGAAACATTAAAAATTGAAATTTTCTCTCAAGTAGAGAACGTTTCTCTTTGCCACCCAATTATTTTTATGTTAAACTTTTATTGATAATTTCAAAGTGGCTTTCGTTGAAGGAAATTTCCCTTTAGTGTAAAAATTCTATCACTAATTCTGTACAAAAAGGAAAATTCTATACTTACAGCTACAACAGCTTCAGCTACTCCCGTCAGTACAGCGGGCCTAAGAGAATGCAGCAGAATCTTACTCTCAAGTAAAACAAAGAGCAGCAGTGTTGCACAGTTCTCAGGACCAAGATTCATTAACAAGGTGCTAAAGTTGGCTCCACTAGAGAGAGAGAAAAAAGAGATGATTATGGATTATGATTATTTTGCAAAAACATGTTAAGATTTGCGTATTATCTCCTAGATATTAATAGACTGAGAATCCAGTGTTAATTTCAAGTCCTGATTTAATTATCACTGAAAAGTAGCAAATCTAACGAGACAGTCTAACAGAATGATTTAAACTCATCCTTTGGTAACAAAGGGGTATTTATCAGGAAAGGTTTCCCTGAGATCAATGATATGAGCTGAGCTCAAAAGAACAGAGGTAAGAGTTGGGGGGTTGGGGGGTGGTACAATATATACAAAGGCTTGTCAGGTTCAAGAAATTGAAATAACCCTGTTATGACTAAAGCATAGTAAGGGAGAAAGTGAAAAAAGTAAGAGATCATGCTGGAAGAGAAATGACATAATTATATCTGCATCCTTCTGCATTCTCAAAAGGATACACTGGCTGCAGTGTGAATACAGAACTGAAGGAAGACAAAAGCAAAGGATATCAGTTAAGAGGTACTTAAGTAGCCCAGGTGAGAGGTCACGCAGCCTGGACTAGTGATGCAGATAAAGAGAAGCGAATAGATTCATGACATTTTAGGAGGTTAAAATCAGTTCACCTTGAACATTTAATAGTGAATTGGTATGGGGAGGGGAAATGAGAGGAAAAGGAAGGTAGGTATTCCCTACAACTCTTAAATATTCCATTTATTAAATGGCCCCACCATCCAACCCGCTATAAAGTTAGAAACATTAAGGCTATCCTTACATAGTTTGTGAAAATAGCACTTTCTTATCTTAACCCTTAAAATGTTTTAAAGCATTCTGTTCCCAGTAAATAAATATATCATTTTAGAAAAATAATGATTTACCTTAATGGTAAAGGTGTGGAAACTGGCTGTGATAATATTAACGCATCATGGACTGATAGCTTAAAAAAACAGAAAAAAAGATAAATTAACCAAACCAATTTCTAAAACCTAAGTATTTGGATCAAGGGAAAAATGGAAAATACTTTAATGTGCAGACTAACACAACAGTTTTGGAAACATGTACTAAGATATAAAACAACAGCTATATTTACTTGGAGGTACTGTATCCTTTTTAATTAAATTGTTAATTCAACTGAATTTTAATTCAGTTAATTGGTTAAAATACAGTTATTTAAAAATTATGGAATAATTGCTTTTTAAAAGCCTCAAATTTATTTACTCTACACACTGGTAAGCACTTGGAAGTTACTTGATATATATTAACAGTTGCTGAACAGAAGTACATTCAAGATTAACAATATTTGACTTAATGCTACCATATCACATAATATAATGTTGATAACATCTTAGAAAAATATTTCCACCTGCTTGCTTCTCAGTGCTACTCAAAGTGCCAGTCTGCAAACTGTTATTGGTCCAGGAAGAGATAATATATAAATGGAGAGCAAGCCCTTTAGAAACTTTTATGGCAATCTGACACTGTTCGCACATCCAAGTACGCGATGAGTGAACTCATGGGGTATACAGATCTCACATGGCAAGTTGTGTATGTCACAAGCTGTATACTTACATAGGTCTGCCAGTGATTGGAAATAAAAAGAAACTAGTCCTTTAACATAGTCTGAAAAGCACTATTACTATTTCACTTTCGCCCTCCAACCATAATGCATTTCATATTTAATATTAGTCTCTCCAAAATTAAAAACATGCCCAAACACAATTCTAAGTTTCAAGTTATTAAAATTAGCTACATAAAGGCCATGCATGGACCAATGCTGATAATGTCATGAGCCAGACATTATTCCAATTCTGTACACACCAAATTCAAAAAACTCAGTACAAAAGGATGTTCAATAAAGATATAAAATACAAGAAATTCAAGGACTTTATGAATGCATATTGCTCCACCTCAAACCTAAAAAGCACAGAATCCACTCTATAATAATAAATATATGCAGGGTTCCCCTCAAATATACTTTTTGATTACCTGTACAAGAATTCTTGGTCTTTGTGGTGAAGGAAAAGGGATGTTTTGCATAAAATGTGAAATGTGCCTAGAAAAATTTTGAAATAAAGGTAATTACTTTTCTAAAATTCTTCAACAATTTTAACAAATCTAAAATATCATTCCAAATTTGACGAAGCCACTTACCTAAAACTTAAGCTAAATAAATTTACTCAGGGTAAATAAATGTACTCAACCTACCAAACTTCTGAAATGCACAATGTATTTGCTGATTAAAAGTCCATATTAATATATCCTGTTATCACCAGAAAAATAACAGTAACAAAAATAGAGTTTTCATGAGAGAAGCTAATTTTTATTGCCATGGTTATCAGTACCAATATGGGGACAAACTAACTGTGATATAATAAATTACAACTAATATAGAATTTAAGCCTAATAATTAAAAATTAATCAAATATGAATTTAGTTAATATGATTCTTTTACTATAACTTAGGGCAAACATTTACCCTCTCCATTTCTCTACTTATAAATAATGCTTCTTAAGTTTATCCAAAGTTTTGACCTCTTAGGAGCCACTAAAATGCAATACTACTTCAACTGAGAAAAACAAATCAATCACATACACTGATTTTATTTTCAGGAACTAGTCACAGAAACTTAATTTTTCAAAAAGTTGGTAACATGTCACTAACATTAAATTTTACTTCAAACAATTTTAAGTTAATCTGACAGCTGAAAGTTAAATCTAGAATTATGAACTATTAGATTGACATACCAAGAGTAAAACACAAAAGTTGAAACCACATTTCTATACCAAGTTGTGATAAGTTTATGCACAGTACCTTATATTTTTTAAAGTTGGTTTTGAACAGCATTATTTTAAAACCTGCAGATAATTACCTCCAACTTATCCACTAAACAACTATGTTTTGCTGGTACTCTTTCTACTGTAATGTGAGATTTTTCAAACTGTAAGAAAAATCTATGTTTATGCATGCTATAATACATTTCCACAAAACTCTTGACACCTCTTGGTTTGTTAGCAGGGTATATAAATTATTTCTTCTAATAAACAAAAGTCGTTGTGCCACTAGAAGCCAGAAAAATGTGGTTTAAAAAAAGACAGCGGTTCCACATAGATTTTTCTTGCTCACGATTTCCATGACAAAGGGAATTATAAATCAAAGGAAAAACATGCAGAATTCTGTCAATGCTAAAACCAAAACTTCACTTTTAACATCAATTAACTCACCCTTATTAGTTTCTAGATCAGTTTAGAGGTGTTTTACAGTTAGAACTTGGAATGGACACTTGTATGGGTGTGTGTGTGTGTGTGTGTGTGTGTGTGTATCAGCACCTATTTTTCACTTGGTTATTAGAGAATGATCAAAAGAACAAACACAACACATATGAGTTCCTTCCTCAGCTGAATTCTCAAAAGATTATTATTTGATCATCCTCACCACCACTCCTCAATTTTAAATTCACAATTACTCAAATGAAGAAGGGAGAAAGTAAAAACTAGAGTGACTGTGACTCTTCTAACTTTGCTGCTTCAAGCCAGGTAAACAATGAAATGTATATATACACCCAGTTTTTCCACCAGACATCTCTTTAATCATTATACATACTTTTCAATGGGAAGAGGATGTGGTCCAGACACAGAAAGTTTGTAGATAAACATGAGAAATTTTCTAAAAGCTTCAAAAAAAGGCCAGTGTGAGAGTAAACAAATGCATTTGTTTGAATTGATGGATTTGGAGACCATTTTTCTCTCCACAGGTGTCAACAGGCCCAGCTGCATAAGCTGTTTCTCTGTTAGAAGTTCACAAGAGTAAGGCTCATAAAACTGGATGGCAGCTCCATATACCTACAGAGCAACAGAATTCCATTATAAGATTTGAGGTTTTTTTAAATTAATTTATCTTTTTCTCTTATTTCACAGAAATATTTGCTTAGAGTGCATATGACAGATAAATGGAAAGTAAAATCTCAACATTGCTCATGGGAATATAAAAATGGTGCGCCTGCTGTGGAAAACAGTTAAACAAAGTTCACCTCCAAAAATGAACAAAGAATTACCATATGGTACAGCAATTCCACTCCTAGGTATACAGGTATCCCCCGCTTTCTGAATGCTCTTATTATACCATATAGCTTTTACGAAAGACCTACACTGCACCTGTTTACACTAACAGAAATAAATCCAAAGGGGATTTTCACTTTTATGAAGAAAGGTTGAAAAGCGAAAACAGCGCTCAGCATTTGCTTTGCAGCCAGCGTCATAGACGCTACATGCACCCAGCAGCCAGAGTAGCACCGTGACCACGCCCCTTCCCCAGCATCTCCACATCAAGGGGCCATACTGTGAACGTGTCTGTGAGCATCTGTGCTTTATCTGAATTTAGTTTGTGCTTCTATTAGCAAGATGTGTCCTAAGGTATCAGAAAAGCCTAACAGCTTGTAAGGGTGTTAAGCTTAACATAAAACTGGACATAATTAAGCATTTGATTATGAATTAAATAAAGGCATCCTAAGTATGAACTTGCCTGGTCCACCATTTGTACTATTTACATGCAGAGACAAAGAATCTTGAAAGCTGCCCAAGTTACTATTGGTTCTGCTAGTAGCAAAGTGGTCTCCCTTAGTTGGAATGCACAATGGATAAAATCGAAAGTCTACTGCTTGAGTGGACTGATGTGTGTACAAAATGGGGTGTGTATTTAGCATGTCACTCCTGCTTTTAGTATATGTTAGTGTTATTTTAGGCTTTGTGTGTTATTTGATATGGTTTGGTAGGTTATTTTGGGGATATGAGCATGCTAAAAAAAATTTCTACATAAATTCACAGTAATTGTTTCTTCGCTTTACACTATTGTGGCTTGCAAAAACAATCCACAGGAATGTTCTGTTTTCGGAGAGTGGGAGAAACCTGTATACCCAAAATAATTCAAAACAGCAACTCAAACAGATATTTGTACACCAGTGTTCATAGCGGCATTATTCACAACAGCCAAAGGTGGAAAGAACCCAAATGTCCATCAACAGATAACTGGATAAACAAACTGTGGTATACAATTATATATGTGACAGAATGTTATTCACCCTTAAAAACGAATGAAATTCTGATACTGCAACGTGGATGAACCTTGAAAACATTATGCAAAGTGAAATAAGCCAGACACAAAAGGACAAATATTATATTATTCTACTTACATGAGCTACATAGAACAGGCAAATTCATAGACAGAAAGTACGATAGAGGTTAGCAGGGACTTGGGAAGGGGTGAAGGAAGCTTCTGTTTAGGGTGATGAAAAAGTTTTCAAAATGGGTGGTAATACTTTTATAAATCTTACAACTACTTAGTAACTATATATAACCCTTGTATTTGTAGATACAACACTCCCAGGTACAATTATTTCAAAGTGATTGCAGAGATTTTTATCCAGCCACATGACAAAAGCATCTCAGTGAGGCTTTATTGTTCTCTACTGGTCAAACTTGATAACTCAAGTGTTTGACGATCTTAAAATTTTCATTTATACTTATTGCTTTCAATGAGAGAATCTATAAATGATTCTATAAAGAGTTAGCTTAGTTGTAAGCAATCCAGTTGACATAGTTGGACTTCATTCAGTGTGTATTTTACTATGTTCCAGACGCTGTCCTGGATCTTAACCTTCATTATTCTTAACACAGTGGTTGTGAACTTGTAGCCGATAGATTGAGGCCACGGATGTATTTTGTTTGATCCCCAAGAGTCAGCTTTAGTTATGATTTTCAGTAAAATTGCCTATTTTATCAAATTACCTCAGAAAATTTTCAATTTTAAATTTCTACTGTATCTATTTAACTTTTAAGATACTCAGGTTTTATTTACTTTTTATTTCCTAATATTATTTATTTTGGGTATCTCTTTTATTTTAAATTATCATTCTATGTCATTATTACTGCTGTATATACATTTTCAATTTTTGGCTATTACAAATAAAGCATATACACGTTTTCAAAGAACATATACTTATATACACTCATATCTCTTGGGATATGCTCAGAAGTATAACTGCTGGGTTGTTTCTTTTCCTTGCTGATAATGCAGAAGTTCTATATTTTGGATACAAGACCCATCTTGAATACATATATCATATTATTTTCGCTCAGCCTGTGGCCTGCTTCTTCACCTTCTTAATGGTATCTTTGAATGAATATACTCATTATGTTCTTAACAATACGGGCATATTATTCATCTTTTTTTTTATGCCTAGTGCTTTCTGCATGCTGCTTAAACTACCTTTGCTAACTCCCTCCATTTTAATATATTATTTGACTTCTGACCCTCATTGTTGTTGAGAAATTAGCCAATCGAATAGTTGCTCCTTTGAAAGTAAAAGTCTTTTCTTTCTGTTTTTTGTCTTTGGTGTTCCACTGTAAAAGAGGTGGTTCTGTATTTTTATTTTTTTCTGCTGAAGTGTTCAGACTGTATCTTTAATCTGAAGACTCAATTTTTCATCAATCCTGGAAAACTCAACCAACCTTAGCTCTTTATATGCTACCTCTCCCTTTCTAGTCTCTCCTTCTGTAATTCATTAAGTATCTATTGGTCCTTCTGATTCTATCCTGTACGTATTTAAACTCCTTTTATGTTTTATGTTTTTCTGTGCTACATTTGAAATGACCTATCTTCCACTTCATTAATTGTCCCTTCATGTATATCTTATCTGCTGTTTAAATCACTCATTGAATTTTTAATTTTAAGGACCATATTTTTCATTTCTAGACATATGATTCTTTTTCCAATCTGTCTCTTTATTTTTCAGAATATCCTGTTCTTTCTTGATGTTTTGAACCCCTCTATTAGGTCCTGAATCATTTCAATTATATATTCAATTTACAATATCCTTCAAATTGTTATTCTTTTATTTCAGTATCTTGAGGGTCTAACCTACTTGGTATTGTGTCTTGTTGATTCTTTCTATGGTAACTTTATCTTCTAACTTTTACTATAATCTCAGCTTGAGGCCTGGGTTTTGGGAGTGTCTCTCCAGAAAGACTTTATATTTGTTTCTGTAGAAGCTCCATGGGTATCAGAATCCTGATACCAATTTTTATGCTGACTTTTCACCTTGGGCATTATAGTACAAATTTAAACCAAAATGTATTGTATCCAAATAATCCTAACATTCAAATAAAATTTACATTAATCATTTTATGGGATTAAAACATGGACAAAGTAGGTTAAATAAAAGGAAAAAAATATACCTTTTCAGCAGAAGAACCTGTCAGGACAAAAGTTGAAAAAACTGGAAGTGGGTATTTGGTTTGGGGATCCCAACATTCAATAGTAGCTCCCATAGGAAGGCAGAAGATAGGTACAGATTCTGAGAGTGGAAACGACTCATAGTCATCTTCTGGGTATCTAAAAATTAAACCTTTGGAGAAGGAAGACAATAAAATTTTTAATAGTTACTTTTCCATAAATTATGTGATACATTATTAAGATATTTTAATAGCAAATTTCATGGAAATATTTATGTGTAAAATTTCAAAATCAATTTTTCTCTTGCCATATCAGAAATTAAAATAAATTAACAAATTTACTCTAGTTTTTTTACCTATGAACTTTTAGTTCATTGTAACATTAAAATGTGTTAAATATACTAGTTAAAACTCTATTCAACAGAATAACCAACTTAATGTATTTACTTCTACATACTGCCAATACCTTATAGAGAATGGTAAGAAACCTACAGGAAAATTTACCAACTATTTCAGTTAGTCTTCTGTAAAAAATTCAGGGAAGGGACAAGTGTTATGAAATAATGCCAAGGAAACAGAAATTATCACAGCCCCCAAAACTCATCTTGAGAGAGAAGCAGTGTAAAAGGCATGCAACATGAAAAGTAAATGAGACAGAAACCCTTTGTGACTGAGTCCAGAGTGTGTAAGACAAAGGAAGTATGAGCAGGAGGCACTCTGAGAAGCATAACAAAGCTACATGGCATTTGTTCATTAGTCTCTGATGGCTCTAATACGCAGACCACACCTAAGATAAATACTTGAAAATCAGTAGATTTTTTAGTCCAAATTCAGTCTCCAAAATTCTGTATTCTAAAATAAGTGTCGTATATCAAATACCTTATACTTTCCCAAAGCTTGTTTCTATAAGGTTTAAGTGACACTTCCCATCAAAAAAAAAATTTTAGGAAATCACATACAGTCAACCCATTACAGCAATGTTAACAGTATCACATTTAAAAATGATACTGAATTTATAATTGTTAGTTGCTGCCTTTACTTTTATATTATAATTAAATGGTCTGATTCATTAGAATGAATGTCTTTATAAGGACAATCAAGATTTTTCAGATATAAATTTTCCTAACTTCCCTGAAGTAAAACTTTAGTCAAAAAATTGTGCATGATCAAAAAGTATTTGACACTACTTGTTTTCACAAAGAAGTATTCCAGTATTTCTCTTCTATGTACAACTGGAGCATACCTGTATTTTCAGTTTTTATCCCACCATACCAGTGGGATGAAGAGGTCACACTTAAATCTTTACAGCCCTTGACACTTTACTGTGCAGTAAGAATGTGGCGATAGATTTCTCAAACACGTCATGGCAGAAAAGTTTCTCAGGCCCTCCTCTCCTCCATATAGCTGATTCTTTGCAACAAGGGAGAAAGGAAGCAAGTCCACCTTTCATGGCAAGTAACATGTGGTTTCAAATCAGACACACAGAGATAAGAGAAGGAAATATAAGAAGTAAAGATGCAGTTTGACACCTTTCTGATTGCCAAAATATAAAAGGTCAGAGAGTAAGCAGTTTTCCACTGAACTGTTAAATCTATTAGTGTACACTAAAAGCTTGAATGTTTATTCCACGAATGCTTGCTTGGGATGAAAGTTTCTATTTAATTAACACTTTTTTGGGGGGAGGGGTAATAGTAATTTATCTTGTAGTATGTAGTGAATTTAAGGAAACTTATGCCTTTACATGCTAAAATTATAGATAAATCAATTTATGAATAAATCAATTCCACAGACTACATAAGGGAACATATACTGCCTCTTCTAACCAAATGTTAATGTGCAACAATAACTATAGTAATAGTGACAATTTTCTTTTAATTTACTTACCAGCTTTATATGCTATTGAATTAGAAGCAGGCACAGACTTCTTATAACATAGAAACACACTGGAACCCCACTGTAAAATATAAATTAGGTTTAAAAAAGACAAAAGAGTGAAAAAAATTCCTTTTGTTGAATGTTTTCTAAAGGTTCTGATTATTCAGGGAAGTCTATTTAAAATATGTTTATCAAACAGACTACATAGTATAAAACAGAGCAAAACATGAAGTTGAGAACACTAAAAGTTAAAAAAACATTGCCACAAATATCAAACTGGCATGAAGGCAGTTTCAAAAAGCTTAGAATTCTATAATCATCCACCAGGGCCTACATTTGAAAAAGACAGCATGACATGAAGTGGACACTGGAGCCCAAACTAGGGAAGACTGGGGTCGTTGGGATGCTATAAAGTCGTTCGTTACCTGCAGAGGCAAACTAATAGCCCTGGGAGCATTGAACATGTCTGCCTACACCAATTTAAGCTGATGTAAATACATTTTTGATGTAAACATGTTTTTCAAAATAAATCTGACCCAATAATAAACTTTCGTCTCATAAACTATAAATCAAATGTATATGTTCAATTTTCGTATTACTAGAGTCCTTTTAAAAAAGTATGTAAAACTACAATATTTAAAATAAATACAAGGGGAGTCCCCACCTGGTCTCCCTGAAATTGTCCTTGTTACACTAAGCTTTTGAAATCCAAAAGCTTAGTGTAACATAAGCAATATTGGCATGTAGAAAAAAAAAATTCTCTACCTTTAAGTATCTATTTTCTGGATGAAATTATTCTAAAACATCAGATGGCTAAGAATTTTTTAAATTATTATAAATCATAAAAGTTAGAAAGCTAAAAATAAAAACCACGAAAATATAAACTGAGAGTAAATTACATGCCCAATATTAAACAGGAATCCAAAAATTATCCTTTTTGTAAATATAAAATGAAAACTTTATTCTTACCATCCCACAATTTAAGTTTTTGTCAACTTTGCAGAAAGTGTGAGGAGGGGTTTCTCCTTTACTGGTTACAATAACACAGATATCAGTTACAGCCAAAGAATTCTGGGGTCGAACTGGAAGAGCCCTTCGATAAGTGATAAAAATTCGTTGTGAAGTAGTTGAACTATTGTTGACATTGGCACAGCGACCATAGGGTGTGGCTTGGATCACTTCGCAACCTGGAATAAGCCTTTCTTTCCCTTCATATAAAACTCTGCATGGCAGGAAGAAGAGAAAAAAAATAAATATGTAAACACATTTCTGGTTAATGCTGGTTTTCTTCTTGAAAACAAAAAGAAAATTTTTTTAATCTCTACAATGTTTCCTTGAAAATAAGACTGGGTCTTATATTAATCTTTGCTCCAAAAGACGCACTAGGGCTTATGTTCAGGGGATGTCATCCTGAAAAATCACGCTAGGGCTTATTTTCCGGTTAGGTCTTATTTTCGAGGAAATACGATATTTACTGTTTCCCAAATCTTAATTGCAAACCAAAACTAAAATTACTACTTTGGGATTATAAATCTCTTAATTACTATTTTTCAACAGCCAGAAAATTTTAAGAAGTGTAAATAGGATCAAAGAACTTGATTTTTGGTTGCTTATTACAAGAAACATATGAAACAAGCAAAGGGCAACACCACAAACATCCTCAGGTCAATTCCCAGAAGTTTTAACAAGTATTCAGACATTTGTACAAAATTTTCCTTCATAATTCCTGTCAAAATTTTACCATTAAAAACCCCTTCTTAGATAAGCTAATAAATAAAAAAAATCTCATGGTCATGGCTAGGCAGGCTTTAATATGATAAGATGTCAATATTCTCCTAACAGATCTACAGAGTTAACAGGATTCCTTTTGAAATCCTAACTGCTTTTTTCTTTTTTCTTTTTTTGCTCGAAATTGGCAACATGTCCTTAAAGTTCACATGGAAATGCAAGGGAACTAGTATAGCCAAGGCAATCTGGAAAAAAGAAAAGAACCAATTTGGAAGACTCACATGTCCCCATTTCAAAACTTATCTTCTATTACCTTTTCTGTAAGTTTGAAAAGTTTCAAAAACAGAAGTGCTGGAGAAAAAACTCTCATTTGAAAGTCAATGAATCTGATAAATGGAGGAAGATAAGAACTGTGGATAATAATAGTCTGTGATTCTTTATTTTAATAAACATATCTGACATATAAGATATTATCTTGTTTAAATTATACTTTATATATAGAGAGTATCCAATATTCTGAGGGAATATCAGGTCTTACATATTTAACTTAACATCTTTTCCAGGAAAAAGTAAACTATTATTTGTGTAAATATCTCATCTCAGTTTATAAACCAGTCAAAAAGGTCAAAAGATTAACAATGGTGTTTCATATTTAGTTCAAGGAGATGGGTGCCTCTTTACAGACGCTAATAGATTTTTTCAAACATCACCAGTGTGCTTGAAGGGGTAAAGGTGGGGAGGACAGGTAAAAACATTTAAGTCATCAGATATTAACAATTATTTGATCTGGAGAGAAATATTTACCATCGTGATTAGCTTAAAGACAACCACGGATAAGTAAACTAACAGAAATAAGATGCGTTAGGGAACTGCAAGATGTGTATGAAAGAGCCACTTGCAACTTGAAAGCATCCTAAGTATAATGATCTAAGTCATCATTTTACTTTTAAGTCGTGCCCCAGAACCCCAAGCAACAACAATTATGACTATATATGGTCAGGGGCTTGGGGAGGGGCTATGAAAAGATGGCCTTCAAAGGACAGCTAACGGAACACTGAGGACTAGAACGTAAGTCCCTAGCTGGTTTCCCTTCAACTAACATGGCTATTATCAAAATTTTATCCTACAGCCAACCTTCTGTGGACATTTCTTCTTAAGAAAACCATAGAGAAAATTAAAAACCTGAGAACAAATCCATTACATGTTATGAATCACTCCACTGCAACCAATAATTTGTGTTCACCATCATTTTAACCTCCTTTCTCCTCAAAGGAAAAGCCCCTCACATTAAAGGCTAATCCAATCACATAGGCTGTTGACATTACCCTTTAATCTGTTTCATAATTTTATTGTAACGAATATCTCCTCTTATTCCTATATCTCAGTTCTTCCTTCTCCACTGGTTTCTTTCATTCAATATAAAGATGTTCCAAGTTATTCCCTGGGAGAAAGGTTTAAAAACAGCCCTTCACTCTGCCTCCCCTCTCCCCTCAGGTATCCTAAAAACCATTGC
Organism: Rhinolophus sinicus; assembly: GCF_036562045.2. NCBI lineage: Eukaryota > Metazoa > Chordata > Mammalia > Chiroptera > Rhinolophidae > Rhinolophus > Rhinolophus sinicus. The sequence goes on from NC_133754.1 coordinate 125,928,938, forward strand.
TTCTGGGGAGTTTGTTAAAATACAGATTCTGATTGAGTAAGTCTGGGGCAGTGCCTGAGATTGTGAACTTGTAACATGCTCCCAGGCCCTACGGACAATATTGGCTTGGTCCATGGACCACACCTTGAATAGCAAGACCCATAACTACCTTCTCTTTTCCTTAAAGTCAAGCTTTCAAAAAGAAGCCTCTATGACTCCAATTATCAATCATTTCTCAACCCTTTCTAACCTGGCTCCTGTGCCCACTGATCCTATAAAGTTGTATGACCGCCATCCGAACTGCATTGACTTGAAGGAAAATCACAGAGGCTAAACAGGGTGGATGACACTAAAGGACTTAAATGGATGCTACATAAGGGTCAATGGATACTACCTAAAGGTCAAGTAAGGTAAGGACCTTTACTGTGGAAATCTGAACATAATGAGGACCTTGGGACAATTTCACCAGAGCTCTACTGTAACAGTGGAGGTCATGAGCTTAACAAATGGTGCTCAAATGCAGCAGCTCACTACCTTTCATAATGTCTGAACAACTATTAACTGAATCACCAGCAGCTAACTGCTTAAAAAAGCAAACAACTTCATGGGTCAATTAGGGAAATGTGGATATATGATGATAGTAAAGAATTAATTACTTCTCAAACTGTGGTATTATGGTTACATTAAAAGAGCGATTCAACATAAAAATCAATGGATATAATACATCACATTAATAGAATGAAGAAGCCATGTGATTATTTCAATAAAAAGGCATTGAACAAATCCAACACATTTTCATGATAAAATCGCTCATAAAACCAGGAAAAGTAGGAACCTTCCTTAAACATGATAGATGGCATTTTGAAAAACCCACAGCTAAATCATACTCAATGGTGAAAGACTGAAAGCTTTCCGCGTTGAGATCAGGAATAAGACAAGGACAGCTGCTTTCATCACTGCTATTCAACTCTGTACTGTAAGTTCCAGTCAGAGCAATAAGACCGCTGGGGGCTCAGGAGAGGGGTAAATAAAGCAAACTACAAAGAAAGGAGTAAAACTATCTCTATTTGCATGGGACATGACCCTATATATTTTTTAAATCCCTGAAAAGCTACATGAAATCTGTTAGAGCTAATAAATTCAGCAAAATTGCAGGACACAAGATTAACACATAAAGTTAAAATTCAGCTGTGTTTCTAAATACCAGCAATGAACAATCCAAAAAGAAATTAAGAAAACAATCCCATTTATAATAGAATCCAAAGCAGTGAAAAACTTAAGAATAATATTAATTAAGGAGGTGAAAGACTTGTACACTAAAAGCCACAAAACATTGCTAAAAGAAATTAAAGAACACCTAAATAAATGGAAAGACTTCTCATTCTCATAGGTAGGAAGACTTAATATTGTAAAGATGGCAATATTCCCCAAATAGATCTACAGATTAAATGCGATCCCCATGAAAATTTCAACGGCATGTTTTGCATAAACGAACAAGCTGATCCCAAATACTTCCTAAGATGCTCTCAAGTATCTATATGTTTTTACTGACTGATGGTAATGGTAATAAACAGAACAGCTTAATATATGACACGTGTATATGGTAAAGTATTACAGATATTCTAAAAGCACATCATCTTTACAGAAGAATCAATGTAGACATTTTGGGGAAAAAGGCTTTTACAAAGAATATTCTTCATTGGCTGTACACTAGATACTAAATACCTCATAACAACTACACTCCTTCTAAAGTATAAATACCCTCCTCCTGGCACTAAAAACCACACAGCACAATTATTTTTTTTTTAAACAGGAATGCTCCTTTGTTCAAATAAATTCGAGGCTTCACAAAAATCTCATCACATAATCCAAGTAGCTCCTTAAAATCTACTGTCTTTTATTGTAGCTTCTTGTTCTTTTATGTTTAATTAATAAGCTTATCTGACAAATACAACAGAAATGGAATCACATTTCAGGCTCTAATGCCTTCATTTCAATATTCTTTTGAAAGGAACTGAGCCAATGATTCAAGTACAATGCAAAGAAATTCAGTAAGGGTAGACAGAGATATGTAGTATCTTCTAATACTTGAACCTGAAGTAACAAATAATAACAGAACTATCAAGGATTTTAAATTTCTATTCCCATGTACCTTAAATAAGTTTTATTCCCTTCACTATAGCAAAAAAAATAAGTCATCGTACCCAACGTCAGTAAGGGGTGGTTTATCTCTCCCTCTCTTATAACAGAGGAAAAGTTCTGGGCTTTTCAGACTTCCATGGTTCAAGTTTGCTTGGAGAGCTGACGGAGTGGCTTCAACACAGGTGTAACCTTCAGGTACTGTCTCCCCAGCTGATTTGTTAATAACTGCAATGTCTGTAATTGGAGCTTTAGGTCCAGTTGACTTAGTATCTAAACGATTTATTTCTTGATCCAATAGAGTAGATGTATCAGTGAGACCTGCCACGACAAAGTAGTCGGTCACTCTTGGCCCTTTGTCTTCTATCATGGCTGCTGCTATATTTCCTAGAAGAGGAAAAACAAAAAAGACATCACTTAAATAAAATACTTCATCCTGACTCACTAAAATTAAAATACTCCTGAGTAAACAGTGATCAACTAGCACATTTCCCAGCTGGATTTATAATTAAATTGTTGTCATTCAGTAGAAGAAGGCTGTTTTGGTATCACCTTGTCGGCGTTTACCTCCTACAAAGTACAAATCTGCAGCATCAATTCATTTGTAAGGCAACTATGATCCTTTTGTGTGCCTACGGCTCTATTAAAAATAATCAAACTGTCAGAGGTGGGCTATGGTGCTTTCCTTCGAGGAAAATGTACTTAACGAATAATATGTAGACCATTTAAAAGATCATTCTAAGTTACAGGATTCCTAGAGCTAAGCTTCACATTTAAACAAATGAAGTGAGTACACTGTGAATTAGTCAAAGTCTAACACAAAAAAATGAAGGTAATAGCAACCAATAAACTCATGAACTCAGTATCTGTAAAAATAAAATAAAGCTTCTGAGGTTTTAAATATTTCCATGGATTTTATGTGCTTTTTAAAAACAACTGTATGAGGTATAATTTGCATACACTAAAATACACATATTTAAAGTGTACAATTTGGTTAAGTTTTCAAAAATGTATATACCCGTGAAATCATTACAACCACAGTGTTGATGGATAGTAAACATATCCATCAACACCCAAAATTTTCTTGTACCCCTTCATTATCCCTCCTCCCCCACCACCCCCCAGAGAATGTGTGATCTGCTTTCTGTCACTATAGGTTGGTTTCTAGAATTGATATACATGGAATCATATAGTATGTATTCTTTTTAGTCTGGCTTCTTTCATTCATCATAATTATTTTGAGATTCATCCAGGTTGTTTATATCAATAGTTCATTCCTCTTTATTGCTAAGTAGTAATCAACTCTTAAATATGCCACAACGTATATATATTTACCTGTATAATAGACATTTGGGTTACTTCCAGTTTGGGGCTATTAAAGCTGTCATGAACACCCATGTACAAGCCTTCTAGGCATATGCTTTCATTTAAGTTTCTAAGATGGAATGGCTGGATCACCTGGTAGGTGTTTATGTAGTTCTAAAAAACTGCCAAATAGTTTTACTTTCTAATTTAGACATTCTAACATGTCTATAGTGATACTTAACTATAGCTTTAAATTGCATCTTTCTAATAACTAGAGATGTGAACCATTTTTCATGTGCTTATTTTCCATCCATATATTTTCTTCAGTGAAGTTTCTGTTCAAACTTTTTGCCCATTTTTTAATTGGGTTGTTTGTTTACTAATTATTGAGTTTTAAAGGTCTTTTACATATTCTAGAGATAAGTCATTTATCAGGCATATGTTTTGCAAATATCTTCTCCCAACCTGTGGCTTATCTTTTTCTCTTAATAGTGCCTTTTGAAAAGGAGTTTTTATTTTTGATGAGGTCCAATCTGTCAATCTGTTCTTTTATACTGCGTTTCCCTGAAAATAAGACCTAGTCGGACAATCAGCTCTAATGGGTCTTTTGGAGCAAAAATTAATAATAAGACCCGGTCTTATTTTACTGTAAGACTGGATGTAATGTAATGTAATGTAATGTAATGTAATGTAATGTAATACGGGGTCTTATTATTAATTTTTGCTCCAAAAGACGCATTAGAGATGACTGTCCGGCTAGGTCGTATTTTCGGGGAAACAGAGTAAATTATGCCTGTGGTATCATATTTAAGAAATCACTGTCTAATCCAAGGTCATAAAGGTTTTCTCCTGAAAGTTTTATAATTTTAGGTTTTAAATTTAGGTCTATGATCCATTTTGAGTTAATTTTTTGTATATGGTGTGAGGTATGACTCAAGAGTCACTTTTTTACATATAGATATCTAACTTTTCTAGCACCATTTGTTGAAAATACCATTTATTTATCTACTGTATTGCCTTTGTACCTTTGTTCAAAAATTAATTTCCAATATGTGTGTTGTTTACTTCTGGATTTTCTATTCTGTTCCATTGAACTATTCGTCTATATATCAGTACCATATGGTTTTGATTAACGCAACTTTTTAATAAATCTTGAAATTAGGCAGTGTTAGTCTTCAACTGTTCTTTTTTCAAAATTGTTTTGAAAAAGTCTTTTGCATTTCAATATGCATTTTAGAATTGGCTTGTCAATTTCTACCCCCCAAAAATGCTTAGTGGATTTTAATTGGGATTGTGTTGAATTTAAGGAGGTCAATTTAAGGAGGATTAACAATATTCAGTCTTCTAACCCATGAACAAGGTTTAACTCTGCATTTATTCAGGTTCTTGAGAATGGGCATCTTTATTTTGTTCCTAATCTTTGGGGAAAGCACTCATTCTTTTACTACTAAATATGATGTTACTTGTAGGTTTTCCATACATGCTCTTTTTCAAGTTAAGGAAGTTCCTTTCTATTCCTGAGACTTTTACCAGGAATAAATGTTGGATTTTATCATATACTTTTTCTGTGTGTGTGTGTGTGTGTGTGTGTGTGTGTGTGTGTGTGTGTGTGTGATTTCCAGGACTTTATTGGGGAACAGTGTGTTTTTCCCAGGACCCATCAGCTCCAAGTCAAGTTGTTATCCTTTCAATATTAGTTATGGAGGGCGCAGCTCAGCTCCAGGTCCAGTTGCCCTTGTTCAATCTTAGTTGCAGGGGGCGCAGCCCACCATCCCTTGAGAGAGTGAAACTGACAACCTTGTGGTTGAGAGGATGCGCTCCAACCAACTGAGCCACTCGGGAGCTCAGGGGCAGCTCAGCTGCAACTTGTTGTCTTCATTCTAGTTGCGGAGGGCGCAGCTCGCTGGCCCATGTGGGACTCGAACCAGCAGCCCTGTTGCCCAGAGCTCACGCTCTAACCAACTGAGCTACCCGTCCGCCCCATCATATACTTTTTCTGTATCCACTGAGATCGTATGGTTTTTCTTTATCCACTTTTTTTTCTATCTACTTTTTAATATGGTGAATTACATTGATTAATTATCAAATTATTAACCAACCCTGCACTCCTAAGATAAATCCCACTTGATCATGATATATTATCCTTTTTATATATGCCGGATTCTACTTGCTGAAATTTTGTTTGAAATTGTGTATGTTAATGAGAGATATTGGTCTGTGGTATGCTTTTCTTATCTTTACCTGGTTTGGGTAGCAAGTTAATGCTAGTCTCACACATTAAGTTGGGAAGAATCTCCTCCTCTTCAATTTTCTGGAAGAATCTGTATAGAATTGGTATTATTTCTTCCTTAAATGTTTGATACAATTTACCTGTGAAATCATCTGGGTTTTGAGGGGTTTTCTTGTGGGGAGGGTTTTTAACTATAAATTCAATTACTTTAACACATATAGGACTACTCTAAAGTTACTCGATTTCTTCTTGAGTAAATTTTTGTACTTTGCGTCTGTCTCAAGCGCATCAGACTACTATACCAGAATACCATAGATTGAATGGCTTATAAATAATAGAAACTTATTTCTCACAGTTCTGGACACTGCAAAGTCCAAGATCAAGGCTCTGGCAGATTCAGTGTATGATGAGGGCTGGTTTCTTAGTTCACAGAAGGCTGTCTTTTTGCTGTAACTTCACATGACTGTAGAGAGTGAGGGATCTCTCTGGGTCTCTTTTATTATAGAAAGGCACTAATCCCATTCATGAGGATTTCACCCTCATGACCAAAGCACCATCCAAAGTCCCACCTGCAAATACCATCACATGTGGGATTAGGTTTCAAGATAAGAATATGGGGGGGGACACAAACATTCAGTCTACAACAGTGTCTTTCAAAGAATTTGTCCATTTATCATCTAAGTTGTCAAATTTACTGTCATAAAGTTGTTCATAGTATTTCCTTATTATCCTTTTAATATCACTAGAATATATAGTGATGTCATCCCTCTGGTTCCAGCTACCATTAATTGGTGTCTTCTCTCTCATTTTCATAATCATTCATTGGTGTCTTCTCTCTCATTTTCATATTCAGTCTGGCTAGAAATTTATGAATTTTACTGGTCTTCTCTAAGAACCAGATTTTGGTTTCACTGATTTTTCTCTATTGCATTTCTATTTTATATTTCATTTATTGCTACTTGATATTTATTATTTCCTTTCCTCTGTTTATGTAAAATTTAATTTGCTCTTCTTTTTCTAGTTTCTTAAGGTGGAAGCTGAGGTCACTGATTTGAGATCTTTCTTCTTTTCTAATGTAGGTAGTTAGTGCTATGAATCCCTCCCCAAGCAATGTTTTAGTGACATCCCACAAATTCGGGAATGTAGTGTTTTCTTTTTATTCGGCTCAAAATACTTTTTAATTCCCCTTTCTCAAAATATTTTCTTTGAGCCACAGGCTCTTTAAAAGTATGTTTCAGGCTCCAAATTTTGTACTTGGGAATTTTCCAAGAATCTTTGGCTGTTGGCTTCTAACTTCATTACACTGTGATCACAGAATATAATGTGTGTGACTTGAATTCTTTTACATTTATCAAAGACTAGTTTTATGGCTAAGAATATGGTCTATTTTGATAAATATACTACGTGCACTTCAGCAGAATGTGTATTCTGTTGGAAAGTCCACAAATGCTAATCTTGTCAAGTAGGTTAATAGTGCCGGTCAGGTCTACTATACCCTTGCCGATTTTCTGTCCTCTTGTTCTACCAATTATTAAGAGAGTGGTATTGAAATCTCTGGCTATAACTGTCAATTTGTCTATTTCTCCCTTCAGTTCTATCAGTTTTTGCTTCATGTGTTTTGATGCTCTGTTATTAAGGGCACAGACATTTAGAACTATTTTGTCCTTTCGATTAACTGACCCCTTTATCATTATGAAATGACCTTGTTTATCTCTGGTAAAAATTAGTCTGTATTAACAAGAGCTTTTGAAAAAATTAAAATATTTGTAAAAGCTTTGTTTCATAATTAAATTTCTCTTTTCAACTACAGCTAACATAATCTTTCAGAATCAACTTCATTTCACTTTATTCTTTAAATGGCTTACATTTTAATAAATAGATGCTGCTGGCATCAACAAAATGTTATAATCTTCAACTTACAAGGTTAAATGTAGTTTACACAATTCTTCTCACTATAACAAAAGGACTTTTTTAAATCTTCAAAACTATCTGTGTGTTCCTTGGTGTTCCAACCCATGCAGAATGAATGATGAACTTTGTTTAAATCACAAAGAAAGTACAGTTTTACCAAAATTATTGTTACATTTAAGCAATTTAAAATAGGTCTTTGGTGATTCCATTTAGAAAGCATTATCAACATCAGTTATGCTGGCTAGGTCATGAAAACTACGAAACTAAAAAAGTAAGTCATTTCAGATAAAATCAGTTCTTTTTTCAGAACACAAAGCAGTGTAATTCTCTACTGTTGCACCTGCCACTGAAAGTTTTGTAAAGAAGGAGGGTTATAAAGAAGGGCTGCAAACACAAATGCCTAAAGGGATCAGGCAGGATATAAGAGTCGTGGGAACTAGAGAATGCAGGCACCCACTACTAGTCAGATCTATCCAACTGTTGCCAAAGGACTTACTTAGCAAAACCAGAACTTCTTTTTTGCCTTTTTCAGAGAAACCAGAAATCAGGATTTTACTGTAAATCTCCAAGTTTTAAAATATCAGCAAATAATTCAAAATTCTTAAACATTAGCAAGAGCAAACAAAATACATAAGCAAGGTATATTCACTGTTATATACCATGTTAAAAGTCTAGAAAAGAACCATTACTAAATTCCATTAAAAAAACACTGACCTGGTTAAATACCTAACTTTACCATTAAAGATATGTGAGCCAATATACCTAATGGTGTATCAAGTTGATAATAACTATATAGAAGGAAATGAAAAAAGAACTAATCCAAGTACCTTTTGAACAATTTAACATGAAGAACTGAAAAAGAAATCTTAAGCTTTACTTAGAAGGCTTGCATTTTACAGTTGTATGGTTGTAGCAATTCTGAAATTATTCTGTATATTTTACAAGTATGACTGAACAATTGTTGGAAATCAAATTTCTTGCTGTGATAAAACGGAGATATAAATTTGGGATGGGAGAAGGCAAATAAGAATCTATGTATTAGAATGGAGTCAGAGGTATCAATATGAACTCGTAATTTTAAAATACATATATACTAAATGCAATGCACTACCCTGAATTGGATCACAGAACAGAAAAAGCTCATGGTATATTTATCAAAACAGACCATTTATGTGAAATGTCCAAAATAAATGTATAGAAAGAGAAAGTAGATTGGTGGTTGCCTAAGGTTAGCAGGTTGGAGGAAATGGAGAATGACTACTAGCGGAGTGACAAAAATGTGCTAAAATTCATCACGGTGATGGTTGAGCCATCTGTGACTACATTAAAAACCAATGAGTTGTATACTTTAAATGAATTAATTGTGTGGTATGTGAATTATATCCCCTTTCTGCTAAAAATAAAATCCAGAAGCAGAGTCACCCCACCAGCAACAAACATAAGCAGCCCCTAAATTTTTGTTTCTTAAAAATAATTCCCTACCAAAAGATATGAGAAAACAAACAGCAACAACCAAAAAATAAAAAGATACTAGAGCTCCTTGGAGAAATGGCCAATTCCAAGGCTGGGCAAGAAAAGTACAAGATACACCGAGAACATCTTAATACAAGGGAGAAAAAAATTTAAAAAGAAAAAACAAAAACAAAAAAACATTGCTCAAAGACTAATGGGGGCCCTATCAAAAAGACGCATGAACTATTTTGAAGAGTTTCCCATTGGCCAATCTGTGAACCACTTCAGCATCAAATTGAATGACAGTAATGGCATATATAACACATTAATTTTTTTAAAACCTTGAGTCCATACTGAAATTATAAATGAATGAAGGGGAAGAAGGAAAGAAATGCTCTTCACAATACAATCCCAACTAGTAAGCGTAGAAGGAATGATAGAAAACCATTTTACAATCACACTATTCAGATTCAAGCAAGAATTTATCAACGGTTGCTAAAACCACTGAGTAGAAGGCTGTTGGAAATGGGGTAATTATATAATCTCAGAGCCTTTCCCCAAAGATACTAATAATTACAAAGAAATAAAGTACCACCAGAGAAATCTGATAGCCACCACTTTAACCAAGTAATCAAAGTTGACATCACTAATAATTGGTGAAACTGATACTACATGCCCTCTGATGTGACTGATACACTAAGAAGGATAAACCACATTAGTTATGAAGTATTCCTGACCCCCCCCCACCCCAAAAAAAAAAAGCATAGCCTTAATCTAATCACGAGGGATTAGGCAGTCAGGCTGAAACTAAAGAACAAAATTCTAAAAAAAAAAAAAAGTCAATATAATGAAAGATAAACAAACATTCAAGGTACTATTATTCCAGATGTAAAGAGACTAAAATCTGAGTATCAAAAAAGGGACAACATGGGGCGGCCGGTTAGCTCTGTAGGTTAGAGCTTGGCGCTAATAACATCAAGGTTGACGGTTCATTCCCCACATAGGCAGGCCACTGTGAGCTGCGCCCTCCACAACTAGACTGAAAGACAATGACTTGGAACTGATGGGCCCTGGAGAAATACACTGTTCCCCAATATTCTCCAATAAAAAATTAAAATAAAATAAAAAGAAATTCTATTAAGTTTGAGTATGAAACACATAATAAAAGTAGTAATAAATTAAAAAGGAAGGGGGTAAACACAATCAAATAAAAAATTAAGCTGTCTAGGAATGAGGGAAATATTTTATAAAACAGAAGGTGACCTAAGGGCATAGTTAACTAGGTGCCTGATTGTAAGAGTAAAGAATACCACACACCTCAAATATACCTAATGGGTATCACTGCTTTACAAATGCTCTACAAAATGTGATTTATAATAATGTCATCTACTTTCATATACTAAAAATCCTACAGAATCCTATAAAATCTAACCTCTATTTTGTTCCATTAGCGAATTTCCAAGCTAGTACCACCCACAGTTAATTATAATAGTTCTCCATGTTTTTTGATCTGGTAGATAAACTCCCTCTTCATCCTTTTTTAAGACTTTCTAAGCTTATTCATCCAACCTCATCATCAAGTATCAGAGGGGGAAAAAGTTGAGATCTTCGGAATTGCTCTAACACAGAGATTATTTAAGGAGGACGGGCATCTTCACATTACGTGCTGCAGTCAGTAGCACGGGATGGCTCTCCGTTCTATTCAGAATGGGCTTTAAAAAAAAGCCTTTAAGGAAGGTTTCATCGTCATTTCCTTCACCCAGGTCTTGTACATTGTTTGTCTGTATTATTCATAACAATTTTACAGTTTTATGGCTAATGGGAAGAAGCTCTTATGTATGGTAAACAATCACTGCTGGTCTATCAATAACATACAACTGCGCCTCATTGTTCTAAATGCTGGAAATTAAAGCAATGAAAACACCAAACGCCCTATCTTTATGGAGCTTATATTATAGTTGGGAAGTAATCAGTAAATAAGTATAGACTTGTAAATAAATAATTTCAGAAAGCATATGTGCTATGAATAAAAATAAATCAATATTGAGGGAAAGTGGGCCGGCCCAGTGGCTCAGGTGGTTGGAGCTCCGCGCTCCTAACTCCGAAGGCTGCCGGTTTGATTCCCACATGGGCCAGTGGGCTCTCAACCACAAGGTTGCCAGTTCAATTCCTTGAGTACCGCAAGGGATGGTGGGCAGCACCCCCTGCAACTAAGATTGAACATGGCACCTTGAGCTGAGCTGCCACTGAGCTCTTGGATGGCTCAGTTGGTTGGAGCACGTCCTCTCAACCACAAGGTTACCGGTTCGACTCCGCAAGGGATGGTGGGCTGCGCCCCCTGCAACTAAGATTGATCACGGCACCTTGAGCTGAGCTGCCACTGAGCTCTTGGATGGCTCAGTTGGTTGGAGCTGAGCTGCTCCCTCCACAACTAAGACCAAAAGGACAACAACTTGAAGCTGAATGGCACCCTCCACAGCTAAGATTGCAAGGACAACAACTTGACTTGGAAAAAAGTCCTGGAAGTACACACTGTTCCCCAATGGAGTTCTGTTCCCCTTCCCGAATAAAATCCTTAAAAAAAAAAAAAAAAAAAATTGAGGGAAAGTGGTAATAGGCCTTATTTTTATAGTGCAATCAGGGAAGACTGTGTTGAAGAAGGAAGTAAGATCTAAGGAGAGGTCTAAGTGATAAAGGATTAATCATATGGTGATAGAGAACATTCCAAGTGGGAAGAAAATACAAAATAAAAGCCATACGGCAAGCAAATAACTTGATCTTTGGGGCACAGCAAGAAGGCCGTGTCCCTGGAGCGTAGGGGAGCCTGTGTGGGCAGATGAGGTCGGTGAAGGAAGAAACCACATAGACCTTTTAGGCAAAGCTAAGGTCTGGGTGTTAGACTAAGTGTGATAGGAAGCTACGACGTAATAGTGGTCTCTAGATGAGAGTGATGTGCTGTTATTTATGTCTTTGGAAAAAAACACACCAGCTGCTAGACGAGAAGGAGAAAAGAGCAAAAGCAGGGAGAGCAGTGAAAAAGCAATTCCAACAGTCCAGAAAAAGAGATAATAATGGCTTATATTAGGGCAAACGAGTGGAGCCACAAGGAATGGCAAGATTTGGGATGTAGTTTAAAAGCAAAATTGCTGCTGATGGATTGGAGGGATGAGGGGAAAGAGAAAGGAAGAACGATGTGCAGTCTGAGGCCTAAGCAAGTGTGTGAACGGTGCTGCCATGGACTGACGTGGTCAGGTGTGAGCAAAGGACAGATCTGAGGAAACCAACTAAAACTTCTGTTTTGGACAAGTTACGCTTTACACACCTACGGAAACATTCAAGTGGAGCAGTCAGTCCAATTCAATATACTGTGCAGTTTGATAAAGATATAAAGACTGAAGTCAACAGCAATCTATTGATACTTGTAACTATGGGATTAGATAAGATACTCTAAAAAGTGACAAATACTATAAGAAAGGGTATAAGGTCTAAGCCTAAGGCACTCCAACCTTTAGACGTAAGGGAAGAGAAGCTAGAAAACTGAGAAGCAACCGTCATAAATTAGAAAAGAAATCAGGATCGTATAGCATCCCGAAAACCAATGAGGTTTTTCAAAACCTAAGGACTGACCAATCAACTGTATCAAATGTTGATGAACAGTAGAGAACACTGACAAGCGTGGCGTTAGCTGGGTGGGTGGAGAACTGCCACCCTAGAATGAGGTGGAGAGAAAGTGCAAAGTAAGAAAGTGAGCTCGAGCTACGCGGAGAACAGGAGTGTGCGGAATGAGGAGTGCTGGGCACCCACGAAGTAGTGCAGTGCTGTGTAAACATGGACTGTGATACGGCGGACATGCATATTATCAACCCTAAAGCAACTACTTACAAAAAAAGATGTACAGCTAATAAACCAATGTGGAGATAAATAGAATACTAAAATATACTTAATCCAGAAAGGAACAAAGAACAGATAGGAGATAGTAAAAACAAATAGCAAGGTAACAAATTCAAACCCAACTATATCATAATTTCACTAAATTTAAGTGGATTACTATGACAAATGAAAACACATGTCCATATAAAAACTTGTATACAAGTATTTATAGCAGCATCACTCAAAATAGTCAACATGTAGAAAAAACCCAAATGACCATCAAGTCATAAATCAATAAACAAAATGTATATTTCCATGCCATGGAAATTACTCGGCCACAAAAAGAAAAGAAGTATTACCAACACAAGCCGTAACATGGATGAACATTATGCTAAGTGGAAGGAACCAGACACAAAGATCACATATTATATGACTCCATTTATAGGAAATACCCAGAATAGGCAAATCCATAGAGAAAGCAAGCAAACTAGTGATTGGCAGGGGCTGAGGAGGGGGATGGAGAGTGGCTGCTTAAAGGGAAAGGGGTTTCCATCCTTTTGTGGCAATAAAAACATTCTGGAACTAGACAGCGGCGACAGATGTATAATATTGTGAATGTAGTAAATGCCACTGAATTGCACATTTTTAAGTTGTTAAAACGGTGAATTTCGTTATATAAATTTTGCCACAATTTTTTTTAAAAAGGAATGAAGTACTAATACATACAACAACCTAAATGAACCTCAAAAATACTATCCTAAATGTGTTGTAAAGATTTTGCAGGGTATCTAATGGACATTTGTCCCATTAGGGAGACCACCTCAGGGACGATGTAGATGCCTGATCACTGCACTGTACACCTGAAGCTGAAGCTGAACAATAATGAATGTCAATATTATTCTAAATGAAAGAACCCAGTCACAAAAGAGTACATGTTGCATGATTTCATTTACATGAAATGTCCAGAACAGACAAATCTATAGAGACAAAAAACAGAGTAGTGGTTGCCTAGAGCTGGGGTAGGGAGAGGGGGGTGGGATAGACACCACTAATGGACACAAGGTTTCTTTCTTGGGTGATGAAAATGCTCTAAATTAGGTTACACTGATGATTATAAAACTCTGTAAATATGCTAAGAACCAAGGACTTACAGCCTTTAAATGAGTGCATTTTATGGTGTATGACTTTTATCTCCGTAAGGCAAGACCAGGAAGCAAGCCTCCACAACTCCCGCACAGCTCCAACATGGGGGGGGGGGGGGGGGGCGCAGCTGGAGCCAAAGGCTGTGGGCCCTCATCAGTGCCCATGACCATAGGCGTGTGGAGCTCTTTTAATCACCAACAACTGGAGCGAGCATTGTGAAATGGACAGTCTTAATGAAGCCCAGAACGTTCTGGGGTGCCAGATAACCCTCCCTTTATACAATGGATAAAAATTCCTTGTATAAAAAATATAAGTAAAAAAATGACCTTTGACAAAAAAGCAAAGGCAGTTCAATGGAGAAAAGGCAGTCTTCCAACAAATAGTGGTGGAAAAATTGGACGCCCATATGCAAAAAAGAAAAAAGAAAAAAAAAGAATTGTAGATTGAGACCTTATACCTTCTATAAAAAGTATTTCAAAATGGAACACAGACCTGTAAATATAAAACACAATACTATAAAACTTCTAGAAGAAAATATAGGAGAAAATCTACTATCTACTTTTGGGTTTGGCAATGAGTTTTTAGATGCAACACCAAAAGCAAAATCCATGAAAGAAAAAACTGGTAAGGTAGACTTTATTAAAAACTTCTGTTCTCCAAAAGACATTAAGTCAAGCAACAAAAGACAAGCCACAAAGTTTGAGAAGGTATTTGCAAAACATGTATCTGATAAAGAACTGGTATCCAAAATATACAAAAAACTCTTTGAACTCAATAGTAAAGAAACAACTCAATTAAGAAATTCGCAAAATATCTGAACATATACCTCACCAAAGAAGATATACATATGGCAAATACATATGTGAAAAAATACTCAACACCATTAGTCATGCAAACTGAAATAATGAAATACCAGTATTAGAATAGCTAAAAAAATTTTAAAAACTGACAATACCCAATGCTGATGAAGGATGCAGAACTGGAGCTTTTCATTGCTAATGGGAATGCAAAAGGAAGAACCACTTTGGAAGACAGTTTGATGTCTCTTTCAAAGCTAAACATAAGCTTACTATACGATCCAGCAATCACTTTCCTAGGTGTTTACCCAATTAATTTTAAAACTTAAGTCCATGCAAAATCTGCACACAATGTTTACAGGAGCTTGATTCATAGTCACCAACAATTGGAAGCAATAGGTGAGTGGATAAACAGACAATGGATGAGTCAGTGATTAAAAAAAAAATGAGCTATCCAGCCACGACAAAGTGTGGAGGAACATTAAATGCATACTGCAAAGTGAAAGAAGCCAGTCTGAAAAGGCTACATACTATATGATTCCATTTATATGACATTCTAGAAAAGGCAAAACTACAGAATCAGTACAAAAGACATCAGTGGTACACTCTGTGCCTCATCACAAAGCCCTTGAATGTGGTGAGGCACAAAAGTGTCAGAGTTGAAGTACAGGGGATTTTTTACAGAGATAAAACTGTAATGGTGCGACATGACATTATGCTTTGTCAAAATTTATAGAACTTTACAGCTTTAGTGCATGCAAAATTTTTTAAAAACACGGAGGAGTTCTGGGGATCCCCTGAAGGAATGTGGAGCAGATCAAGAGAACATAACTGTACAACTATTACAAATGTATGAAACAACCTCACTGAAGGGGGTGGGAGGGAAAAGATGTTGACCAAAGTAACATTAGAAATGAACGGAGTTTGTAAAACTGAAGTCAAAAGGACCTGTACATAGGCATTCTAGTTGATAAAATTGTTTCCCACAGGGGTATGAGTTAACAATTCTGACACTGCTATACATGTATACTAATATTGCACAATTACAGGGGCAGCTGGTTAGCTTAGTTGGTTAGTGCGTGACGCTCGTAACACCAGGATTGCCGGTTCGATCCCCACATGGGCCAGTGTGAGCTACGCCCTCCACAACTAGACTGAAACAACTACTTGACTTGGAGCTGATGGGTCCTGGAAAAACATACTTAAAATAAATAAAAGTTTTTAAAAATAATTGAACCATTACATAAATGGACGATGGATAGTGGGAACCAGATTTCTCACTGTCAGAGTAGGAGCTTACAGATAAGCAAGGGGGAAGGCTAGGATGATCCATGTAGTAATGGATTGAGATTGGACTCAGTGTGAACTCATATTTTAGCTTAATATAAACACAGATGTTACACAGAGAAAAATTTACAGATATATGTACATAACAGGTTAACATACACAAGTATATTTCCTTGTTCAGTCAGCTGAGAAGGCCCAGAGGCAATGCCACCCCAGTAGTAATCATCACACCTCACATGCAGATCGTTTCTAACGCCATTCTCTAATAAAAGGAACCAAGGCTTCCTGGAGAAATAGGTGAATATAGGACTGGGCCAGGAAATATACAAAATGAGTGTGGAACACTTTTTTAGAGCCAGAGAGTAAGTGCTCAAAAAATAAGCAAACGCGGGGATGGCCGGTTAGCTCAGTTGGTTAGAGCGTGGTGCTAAAAACACCAAGGCTGCCTGTTCGATACCCACATGGGTCACTGTGAGCTGCGCCCTTCTTAAAAAAAAATAATTAAAAAAATAAAAATAAAAATTTTAAAGAGCGAACAACAAACAAACCCACATTGATAGGTGTCTGTCAAAAAAACACAGGACCAACTGAAAGAGCTCCCAATAGCCATGGCTGGAATAATTTCAATAAATAAAGTAGTACTGTATTATAGCTGAAAGTATGAAATAAACATCCATAAGTCCATACTGATATAAATTAATGATATGAATAAATTGATTAATTAATTAAATGGAAAGAGACAAATCTCCCATGCAAAATAATTCCGAATAACTTAGGTAACTACTCTGCCCTCAAGGATTCCTCAAAATGTGAATATAACTCCCTACTCTAAGTGTGAGATGAGCTTAGTGACTTCCTTCGAAAGAGTACAGAAGGAATAGAAAGGGGTGGGGGGAATAACCTTACAGTGGAGAACTATGACAAACACTACCTCAGCTCGGTAATCAAGATCTCACCAGCAAAGTCATAAATCATTATGATAGTATGTACATTGGACATGATGTGATGAAAATGGCACTTTACCTCTGTGATCTTCTTCCCAAAAATCCATAACCCCAGTCTAATCCTAAGAAAAACATCAGAAAAATTCCAACAGAAAAATTCCAACAGAGGGAGAGACATCCTACAAAGTGACTGATCAGTACTCCTCAAAACTGTCACAGTCATCACAAGTAAGGAAAGTCTGAGAAACCGTCACACCCAATTAGTAGCCAAAGGAAACAGGACAACCAAATGTAAAATACAGTAGCTGGGTGGGATCCTGGAACAGAGAAAAGTTACTGGGTGAAAACCAAGGAAATCTGAATAAACTGTAGACTTTAGTTAATAATAATGTCTCAATATTGTTTCATTAATTACTATGGTAACAAATGTACCATATTAAAGTAAGATGTCAATAATAGAATAAAGTGGGTCTGGGGTATGGGGCACTCGCTGTAATGCCTCTCATTTTTTCTGTATATCTGAGACTGCTCTAAAAATATAGAGTCTATTTTCAAAAAGGTACAAGGATGGAAAAAGATATAACATGTAAATTTTAATCCTAAGAGAGCTGGGCTGGACATATTAGTAATAGGCAAAGGAAGACTTCAGAGCAGAGATAAAGAGAAATGTTTCATAATAACAATAAAAGTTATTAATTTACCAAGGCATAACAATCCTAAACATGTATATGTCTAACAAGAAAGCATCAATGTATACGAAGCAAAGCCAGAAAACATTGAAAGGGGAAACAGGGGGTTGGGGGTGGGAGATGAGGGTAAGGGGGATCAAATATATGGTGATGGAAGGAGAACTGACTCTGGGTGGTGAACACACAATGGGATTTATAGATGATGTAATACAGAATTGTACACCTGAAATCTATGTAATTTTACTAACAATTGTCACCCCCAATAAATTTTTTAAAATGTGAAAAAAAAGGGGTGGGAATAAATATGTCACTAACCTAGTCTGTTACTTAAGATGAATAAATATAAACTGATTTTTAAAAAGGGGGGGAGATAAACAGATATACAGTTAAAGAGAGGTTAACATTCCTCATTCAATAATTCATAGAACAAGTATACAGAAAATCAGAATACATAAAATTGGAAGAACACTATCAACTAACTTGACATACCAATATTTATAGAACACTTACCCAACAACGGCAAAATAGAAACTCTTTTGAAGTGCACACAGAAAATTCACCAAGACATACCATATGCTGGCCCATAAAACACGCCTGGATACATTTAAAAGGATATAAATCAAACAGAACATGTTCTCTGACCACAAAGGAATTAAATTTGGAATCAGTAATAGAAAGACAGTTTATAAGATTCTCCAAGTGTTTAGAAATTAAACAACACTCTTCTAAATAATCCATGGATCAAAGAACAAATCACAAGAGAAATTAGAAAATATTTTAAACAGAATGAAAATAACAGAAATCAACTTGTGGGATGCAGCTAAAACAGGGTTTACAAGAAAATTTATAGCTTTAAGTACTTATACCAGAAAAGAGGAAAGTTTTTAATCTATGATCTAAGTGTTCACCTTAAAATGTCAGAAAAATAAAAGCATATCAAACCAAAAGCACAGGAAAAAAATAAAAAGAGCAGAAATAAACGAAACTGAAAATGGATAAACAATAGCAATAAAAACCAATATCTTTAAATCAAGAAAAAAGCGTGATAAGAATTACCAATATGAGAAATGAAATAAAGTATACCACTGCAGATCCTTTAGCCATTAAAAAAATTACAAGGGAATATTATAAATACTTTCATGCCAATAAATTCAACAACTCAGATGAAATCTAAGGATTGTCAGCAACCCCCTAAGAACCAAGGAAGGATTCTTTCCTACAGCCTTCAAAGGGAGCATGAGCCTGCCGACACCTTGATTTCACACTTCTAGTTTCCAGAACTGTGACAGAAAAAATTTCTGTTACTTTAAACCACATGGTCTGTTACTTTAAATCACAAGCTTAGGCAAACTACTACAAATTGTGACTAACATTTTGTACATAGTGCAAGTAAAAAAAAAAATGTATTAAGTTTAATGTCACTTGCTACTTCTTAGCATGGGGCCACTAAAAATTTTTAAATTACGTATGTGACTCACATTGTATTTCTAGCAAATAGCACTAATCTAGCTATTGTGTTTCCCCGAAAATAAGACCTAGCCAGACAATCAGCTCTCATGCGTCTTCTGGAGCAAAAATTAATATAAGACCCGGTATTATATTGCATTATATTATATTATACCCAGCCTTATATTATAATAAAATAAGACTGGGTCTTGTATCAATTTTTGCTCCAAAAGACACAAAAGCTGATTGTCCAGCTAGGTCTTATTTTCGGGGAAACATGGTAGTAGCAATGAGGCAAAAGAAAAGGAAAAGGTATACTGATTTGAAATGCAGAAGCAAAACTGACTTTCTCTGTAGACATTATGATTGTGTATGAAGAAAATCCTAGAGAATCTACATAAAAGCTAGTCAAAGTAAAAAGTGTATTTAGTAAGATAACAGAATACAAAGTCAATATACAAAAGAACCAACTATATTTTTATATACTATTAACAAACAATTGGAAAAAGAAAATTTAAAACAGTATCACTGACAAAAGACAGTATCAAAAAACATGAAATACTTAGGGATAAATTAAACAAAATACGCACACGACCTATAAAAACTGCAGAAAAAACTAAAAAGACCCAAATAAATGGAGAGATATGTCATGATAAAGTATCAGAAGACTGAATATTAGTGAGAAGTCAATTATCCCAACAGGCTTTTTGTAGAAACTGACAAGCTTATTCTACAATTTATATGAAAATGTTACAGATCTAAAATAACCAAAACAATTTTGAAAAAATAAAAAAGACAATGTTGGAGGACAAACACTTCCTAAATCCAAAATGTGCTATAAAGAAATGTAATAAAGACAAAATAATATTGGTACTGTAAGGATAGACATATAGACTAATGGAACAGAAAAAGAGACCAGAAATAGACCCACATTTAGAAAAAATAAAAAGAAGTCAGGTTGCATGTAACTTCCAAACTAGTAAAGAGGGGGAGGGAGGGAAAGAGGAAGGAAGTTCTACAGAATAAAATAAAAAGAAGCTATGATAGTAATTGATATCCCTAACTAGACAGGAAAAGACCTCTCAGAAAAGGTAACATGCAAATGGAATAGTATATGTAGGGCTCTAAGAGAAAGAACCTGAAAGTGGGCTGGTAACAGGTGCACAATGGGCAAGCAGAAGATAAAGCTAGAGACAAGGGCTTTCAAGCCAGAGGAAAATGTTTGTATCGATATTATATAATAGTTCTCAATTCTATCCATTTTGTGCCATCCCTACTACTGCTGTTCTCAATTCTCACCTAGATGCCTTCAAACTTTTCTAGTTGATGACTCTGCAGGCCCCCTCAAGCTGCTCTCTCCCAACCCATCCTTCACAGTAAAGCCAAAGATATTTAACAGGTTAATGGCTCCCTGTTCCTCACAATGCATGGTCTTAATTTCTTATTTGACTCTTCAGACCTTTCATGACATAGCCCCTACTTATCTCTCCAGCTTATTCCCCCCTCCCCAACTTCCTTCCAAAACTCTGGGTCCAAACGCTAAATTATTTGCATTTTAATAAAATCCACCACATTCTTTCATTACTTTGTGCCTTTTCACATCATCCTTTGAGTTTTAAATCAAATGTCTCCTATGTAAACCATCTCTAACCACACAAAACAGTTAGATACAGTATTTCCCTCTGCTCTTATAGCACCATTTGCTCTAGTTTAGATTTGTCATGTTGTAGTTATGATTTTTTTATAAGACTTTATCCTACTAGACTTTACTATTTGGACAGTTTGTTAGTTATCTTTTTATCCCTAGCTGATAGCATTACTTACTTAAGAGATGCTTTTTAAAACTGTAATTAAAAAGATACTCATAACATTTATGCTTTTAAGTAGTTAAGCATCCTTTAATTAAGCTATAAATGAATTGCACACACACAATAAAAAAGAAGCTAGATTCAAAGAATCCTTCAAAATATTTCAGAGTTTTTAAAATCTTATAAAATGACTTTTCTGTAGGTCAAAAGATTATAAGTCTAGATTTGTAAATATAAGGTTTGGTTGAAACAAGGTATGCTTAGAAACACTATGCCCTATAATATTATAATTCTTATAAGAATATTACTTTATATTGTAAAAGTAAAATTAATAAATTGAAACTTGTAGCAAGTCAGTAACAGGGAGAACTATGAATTTATATTTTGATTCCTATTCAATGAATTCAAGTCACATATGCACATCTATAATCTTCACCTTGCTCTAACTCAGTTCTCAAATACTATATTATAGGAGCCCTAATAATGCATTGCAACGGAAGGAGTTCAAAGAATGTTTACTTTTTCAAAAATGTAAGATTTAGTTTGGACTATCATATTAGCAAAGTGATTTCATTATAGCATGATTTTGAGAGTAAAAGAGTTCAATTACTAAAATGTCAAGATAGGAAAATGGTTAAATAAACAGCAGCAGTAAAACTTTGGAGTGAAACTACTACCGTGTTTCCCCAAAAATAAGACCTAGCCAGACAATCAGCTCTAATGCGTCTTTTGGACCAAAAATTAATATAAGACCCGGTCTTATATTGTATTATATAAGACCGGGTCTTATATTATAGTAAAATATTATAGTAAAATAAGACCCGGGCTTATATGATATAAGCCCGGGTCTTTATATTAATTTTTGCTCCAAAAGACGCATTAGAGTTGATTGTCCGGCTAGGTCTTATTTTCAGGGAAACACGGTACACAACCATAAAATAACAGTAACATACAGCACTAAGAAAAACATGTTATGTTAAAAAGATAATTACGTGGCGTTTAACCACAGAATTATAAACAAGTATAGAAAGGATTCACATTTTATACCAAATATATTATGCAAGTTATTAATAGAATTAAAGTACAGAAAAATGTAAATGTGAGAACTAATTATTTCCTTTTTAATTTCCTTTAATCATGTTATATTCTTTTCCAGTAAGGTTTCCAAATACCACAATAACTCTATTACACTTAGCTATATTAAGTACAACGTACAGACATTAAGTAGGAAAAAAATTTAAGTTTATAAAGTACCTAACTTCTTCCCACAAAAATAATTTTAAATTTCAAATAATAATGCCAAAAACCTACTGTTTTACACAATCTGTACTATTTACAACGCTTTCCCCAAGTTTTAACTCTTATAAAAGAATCTCCAATTCCAACAAGGCATCCCACTACAAGTCTGTCAAACTGACAATCTGAAAGAGGTACAAATTATGGCACCAACATAGAGAAAATAAAATTTCAATCCATGTATTATGAAAGCTTATTTGCCCTTATTAAGTTTCAATAAGCATATTTATTACACTGGACATTCAAATTAGAACAAAAATTCCATTTTGCTAATGAGAAAGACCAAATGAGACAACCTGCCTCTGACTCAGCAGCTTTCTTTTTTACCTTACAACCTGCACTTAAGTTGCAAGGATAAGACTGAAATCTAGCTTTCAAACTGAGCAGCAGAGCCAATGCAAAATCAGTATTTGTCTTGGCAAGAAACTCCAATGAAAATACAAAATGTTTTGGTCTTAACTGGCAGATCATATAAAGAGCAAAGGTGCCTTGTTGGATTATTATTTATCATGTCAAATCCCTTGTGTATTGCTACAAATTTGCTTTTATTGCAGATACTTAACATGTTTCTTTATAGAGAGCACCTCAACCAAATAACCTTCCAAGACTGGAACCAAGAATTGTTACAGCCTACACGACACTGCAGGTCTTTGTAATTTAAAACATTTGCATTTTAAGAACAGTCTCCACACCCCGACTCTACTGCCAATTTCTTCAGCTGAAAGCTCAAGTTTATACTACAAAATACTATAAATATTATTTACCTCAACAACAGAATGCACTAATTTACAAATTATTCAATAGTAAAATACTCCAATACACAACTTCGACATTTCTAACATCATAGATTTGCTATTATCCAAATTAACAAGTCCAAACAGTAATACACTGAGGTACTACGTCAAAGTCAAATGACATATTATCAGTTCACTAAAATCAGTAATAAGAAAGCTCAGATCCCGAATCCCAAGCAACTACTTTGCAAAATGGCCACAAGAGATACCAATGAGGGGAACGTGTGAATTGAGTTTGTGATTACTAGAAAAATGAGTCACGCAAGCCTGTATGAGGCTTCCTCATGAATACAAATTTAAATTCATCTCTGATTTTCCAGTCTCACACCAAGAAGGCAGTTTACCAAGTTTTTAATACTACTACAAAGAACAGGACAGAAAACAAAGTATAAATGTTTTTTTTTCATGGTTATGTTGATCAAGAAAAGGTATCCTTTAACGCTCAGAGATGTTTTCCTTTTGCAACTAATTTTGACCTTATCACGTGTACACAGAAAATCATACAATGCTCTGCATTTCAGATAGCTGCTTAATACACATGATCATCTCAAATCAAATATTTGAAAACTTAACTCCTTAGCACTAATATTCTCCCCTATCTTACTATACCTTTCACCTTCTAAACCGGGAAAAGGAAAGGGAAGACCTACTCCTACTGTAAATTAGGGACTAGGGAGAACGCCTTAACACGGGTTTGCATACAATTAAGCTGGCAATTTCAATTAAGCAGTTAATTTCCCGGACTACAATGCACGACAATCTCTCTGAGGCAAAAACACACAGACAGCTGAGGGTTCATTACTGGACATGACACTTTCATGCACCTTTGTACAAGTAACTGCGGTAACTGCCCAAAATTTTTCCGTGTGAAACAAATGAGGGAGAGGCGGTTACTATTTAAAAACTGGGTCATTCCTTGTTTGTTATGATGAGGTAAGGTCTTCGGGAGGGTAAAGCAGAAAAAGGGAGAAAAAAAATATGACAGTATTCTCAAGGCAGAAAAGTTACAGCTCTTTACAGGAGTCAGCACTAGGGGCTCATTAGTTTTGTGTTTAGTCACTCGGAGTTGAATGGAACCTGCCTTCCTAAAAGTCATCCGCAATGACGAAGCTCTGAGGATCGGCCACTGTAAAACAGAGGAAATTCACCTGCGACACCTGCACGGGTCCCCAGTCCTTCCCCACTCTGTCCGGCAACCCTTCTGGAGAACCCCTAGCTCCCCGCCAGTCTTGCCCCAGTTCCCCCTCCCCGGGAACTCCCCAACGCCCTCCCCTCTCTACCCTGCCCCCACCCAGGCGGCCGTCGCCCCGGCGGTCCCTACGGCTGACTCCTCGCGCTTCCACGCAAGTGGTTCTCAGGAGCACGGGCGGCGGCACGGGGAGGCCCCTTCTGGCGCAGCCTCTTCCCCATCGCAACCCGCAGGCTCCAGGGACTCCCCGCCCCCGGAAACCGCGGGGAAACTAGGCCGGGAATGCCAGCCCAGCCACTCTCCGCCTCCTCCGCGACCCCCCGCAGGCCGGCCATGCGAACTCTGCACCTTCGATTTGCTACCTGCCTAGCGCCCTCCCCGCCCGGAGCGCGGGCCCGGCGGAAGCGCGGCGCACGGTTCCTCCGCGAAAGGCCCTCGGCCGCAGACTCACCTGCAGCCCGCTTTAGCGCCACCCGAACACAGCCCCTTCCCGGGGCATGAAAGCGCCGGCTTCGCGGCCTGGGCGCCCTCCGCAGGGCCGGGCGGGGGACTTGCTCCCGCGGCCGCCGCCGCAGCCGCCGCCACGACCCGATCTGCGCCTGCGCCGCCTCACGGGCTGGGTCTCGAGGGGCGCCGCGTGCAGCGAGGGGTAACGTCCGCGAGCGCTAATTCCTGCGGGCGCTTCGGCTAACCCTAGGCCGGCCGTGGGGGCAGCGGGTCGCCTAGGAGCTGCCCACCGCACTGCCACCCGGACAGCTGACGGCCATGTTTCTGTTCCCTTTTCTTTTTTTTTTCTCCCCCTCCTTCCGCCCCTTTCCACAGAACAGCACTTTCCTACCCTCCTCCCTCTCCTTTTCCTACTGCGGGGGCGGTGGAACAGGGCGTGGGGGAGGGGTGGAGAAAAGGAGGACGTGGGGGCGGGGCAGCGCTCGAGCCCCGCCCCCGAGGAGGGTCGAGGCGGCGTGGCCACTGCTCCCCTCCCCACCCGCCACGACCCGGGCGGCGCGGGGTACCAGCTCAGCCGGCCTGCGAGCCCCTCCCTCCGCGTCCGAGCAGTGGGTCCAGGGCAGAGACAGCTGGGGAGAAAGGGCCCAGCCCGCTGTTCTGCACCCCTTCCTGCAGGGCCCAGACGCACTGTGTGCTGTGGGTTTATTACCTTGGCCTCAGGCAGGTGGCGGCCGCTCCTCTGGTTTTTAAAGTCCGGGAAAGTGAGGCCGAATCGCTTAAAGTCACTGAGGAGAGTGCCGACAGGGATGCAGGTCTCTGTACGAGTAGTTTCCTGCGTAGGATGGGAGTTGGAATTCCCACGCATGACTGTGGGCCTCCGCGGCCTAAGCGAGACCAGCCGACTGGCCCTTCGCGAAGTCCCTTCCCGCTGCTGCGCCCCATGAGAGTCCTTGGCCGCGCTCGGCGTCTCTACCTCCGCTGAGATTTCAGAACGGGAACTCCGAATGTGGAAATCGCTTGTTTAAATAATCAGTGCTCTCCTGCCTCTTAAGTAAGCGTAGCATCCTTATCTACACGGATGCATCCATAGTCGTTTCGCCTTAATGCAAATTGTGCGAGATATTTTTACAACGGTTTGAAGTTACAGTAAGAGAAAGAATTAACAACTAGTTATTCGACAAGAAGCAAATGGTTTTAAACAAACTAGGAGAACTATCTCCTAGCAAAAATAAAACTGGCAAGTGACTTCACAGATTCCATGGCAAGTCAAAATTAGAAGTGAGATTTGTGCATTTCTAATGAGTATTCACATATATAATGACTTTTCCTGAGAATTATTAGTCTCTTATTCAATCTGTGTTTTTGCCAAAAATTATGAGATTGGACCTCATTCATGAGGGCCCTGATGTCAGTTTACTTCTGAAGTTTATTGCATACATGGTAATTTGAATTTTGCAGTCAACAACAGAAACTGTTTTCCTAACCACATTAGCAGTCAAAATCGATTCAGTAGAAATGCACAGCAATATAAATAAGGCTCATTTAGTATTACTTTGGAGTCAGTTTGAGCCCATTGGAAACCAATCTTTGACACTGACAAACTAAACAGAAGTTTAATACTAGAAATCAAGGTTTTGGACTTCTTGGCCTTCCTTTCTCAAGGGCAAATTAATTAGTAGTTTAAAAACATTTAATGGGGTGGGGGCTGGCCCGGTGGCTCAGGTGGTTAGAGCTCCATGCTCCTAACTCTGAAGGCTGCCAGTTCGATTCCCACATGGGCCAGTGGGCTCTCAACCACAAGGCTTCCAGTTCGATTCCTAGAGTCCGGCAAGGGATGATGGCAGCGCCCCCTGCAACTAAAATTGAACATGGCACCTTGAGCTGAGCTCCCACTGAGCTCCCAGATGGCCCAGTTGGTTGGAGCGCATCCTCTTAACCACAAGGTTGCCAATTCAACTCCCACAAGGGATTGTGGGCTGTGCCCCCTGCAACTAGCAATGGCAACTGGACCTGGAGCTGAGCTGCGCCCTCCACAACTAAGACTGAAAGGACAACAACTTGAAGCTGAAGGCACTCTCCACAACTAAGATTGAAAGGACAGCAACTTGACTTGGAAAACACTCCTGGAAGTACACACTGTTCCCCAATAAAGTCCTGTTCCCCTTCCCCAATAAAATATTTAATTAAAAAAAAATTTAATACGGACAATGTTTCTTTTTGTTGTTGTTTTTGGTTTTTTTTTAATTTATTGGGGTGACAATTGTTAGTAAAATTACATAGATTTCAGGTGCACAATTCTGTATTACATCATCTATAAATCCCATTGTGTGTTCACCACCCAGAGTCAGTTCTCCTTCCAGCACCATATATTTGATCCCCCTTACCCTCATCTCCCACCCGCCACCCCCCTTACCCTCTGGTAACCACTAAACTATTGTCTGTGTCTATGAGTTTTTGTTTCTCATTTGTTTGTCTTGATCTTTTACTGTTTTTTGGTTTATATACCACATATCAGTGAAATCATATGGTTCTCTGCTTTTTCTGTCTGACTTATTTTGCTTAGCATTATACTCTCAAGATCCATCCATGTTGTCACAAATGTTCCTATATCATCTTTCCTTACCACCGAATAGTATTCCATTGTGTATATATACCACAACTTCTTTATCCATTCATCTATCGAAGGACATTTTGGAAGCAATGGACTATATTTCTTAATGGGTACTTTTCATTAACATTCATATATTGTTTTTTCCTCCTTTCCCGTTTTTTTGCACCCACAGAAATGAAAATGAAATTGACAGACTTTTCTCAATTCACAATGTAGGATTTAAACTTTTTTTTAGTTATTTCACTATTTTAATTGTCCTATAGATTTAACATAGATTTCCATTGCCGTTTTCTCCCAAAATTTCATACAATGAACTTGTATGTTTTGGGCCTAATTTTTTATACAAGGCAGCTTAGGTCTGAAAAAGTCAGCAGCCTTCTCAACTGCACTCTTATGTGCCCAGGGCTGAAATAAGTTCATTTTAATTTTTAACATATAAATATTTGACTATCTAAAAAGTGGGAGGGGATCTGGAGAGCCCAGTAACAACGTTAAGTGTCATAATCATTGCTGTAGTATCAGTTTTAGTTGAGCCTGTATAGATACAAAGATCACTCAGCCCATTGAAGAGGGAGATACAGACATCCAACTGGATGTGGTCATTCTGCAGATTTCTGTGCATCAGCAATGAAAAAGAGTTGGATGGAAATTTTCTTAAGATGTTTTTGACAGTCATCTTCAGTGCTGCAGCATGCCACATTATTCTCATCTTATGTATTCTCTTCAAGAAATTCTAAATTTGGGGGCAGCCAGATGGCTCAGTTGGTTAGAGCACAAGCTCTCAACAACAAGGTTGTCAGTTCAATTCCCACATGGGATAGTGGGCTATACCCCGTGCAACTAAAGATTGAAAATGGCGACTGGACTTGGAGCTGAGCTGCACCCTCCACAACTAGATTGAAGGAGAACTACTTGGAGCTGATGGGCCCTGGAGAAACACACTGCCCCCCAATGTTCCCCAATAAAATTTATTTTAAAAAAAAAATCTAAATTTTGCTCTTCACAGGAATATTCAAAGACCTTTATACCTCTATCCTACTTTTTATCTGTTTTATTCAGCTCTGTTTAACAGAAGTATTACAAATCTAGCAGTTTAATCTGATTGTAATTTATTATTTTTGTAATTTCTTAATGTCGGCATTCCAAACTAGATTGCAAGCCCTGTGAGAGCAGGATTCACATATGTCACATACGTGTATTCACATCACATGTCATGTTCTCTTCTGGATCCCCAGTACCTAGCAGAATAACCAATATATAATACGCTCCCAAAAAATACTTGATAAATGACTGAAATAAATCAGCCTATTTCCTTCACTTTCTTCTACTCTGTCCTTAGGCAAGTTACTTAATTCTCATCTGTAAACTGGGTGGAATGATACTTATAAGAATCAAGACCATTTATTTATTTATAAGCTATAACTATCAAACAGACTAGGTCAGTAATCAGTACTCAGCACGTGGTAGGCAGCCTCTCATTGTAGTCTACAATGATCCCTGCCTCCTGGTTTATGCCCTTCCGTGGTGTGGGGAGGCCTTATTAACTGGCTTCTAATGCACAGAATACATAAGAAGTGATGAGATTTCTCTGACAAGACTAGGTTGTAAAGAAGACTGGCTTCAGTCTTGGATTATCTCTCTTGTCCTCATGGATTGTTCACTCTGGGGGAAGCCAGCTACCATGTCATCCAGCAACCATGTGAGTGAGTTCAGAATTGGATCCTAGCCAAGTTTAGCCTTACGATAACTAGCCACAGCCAACACCTCAGTTGCAGTCTCCTGACAGACTCTGAGTCAGAATCAACCAGCTAAGCTGCTCCTGGATTCTTTATTCACAGAAACTACCGTTATGAGATAATGTTTCTTGTTGCCAGCTGCAAAATTTGGGAGTCATTTGTTACATGGCAATAGATAAGTAATATAGCCCTGTAATGCCTGGAAGATAGCAAGCGCTCATTAATGGGAGCTCTTTCTTGACTGAACGTAAGTGGGTTTAGAATATGATACTTAGCGTCCTGTAATGCTGCGTTTAATGATAGTGTTTACAATTGCAGTGAGAGAAGGTATTCAGGAAAAGTAGAAAGACTGACTTTACCTGATCTATTATTTATAGACTGTTTTTGTTCCAAGAGAATTCTTTTTTTTTTTTTCAAGAAGGGTGACAGCTCACAGTGGCCCATGCGGGGATTGAACCAGCAACCTTGGTGTTATCAGCACCACTCCAACCAGCTGAGCTAACCGGCCACCACCACCACCACCACCACCACCACCACCACCACCACCACCTGCCCCAAGAGAATTCTTTAAAATTTATTTCATATGATGTCTAGGAGTTGCTTCAAAATAATGCAGCAGGAATTGAAGGGTGAGTAAGTAAGGGTTTTAGTAAAAGAAAATTGGGCATATGTTGAAGTAGAGTGAGTGATTGATACTTGAGGGTTCATTATGTTCACTACTTTTTATGCCTTTTTGAAATTTTCCATAAAAGTTGTTTTAAGTATTTCATAGAGTCATAAGTTTTGAGCTGAGGGGAATCTTTAGAGATCATCTATTCTAATTATTGCATTTGCTAGATGGGAAATTTAAGGCCCAGTGAAGTTTATTGACTCACCTGGAGTCTCCCAGTCTCAGTTTTGATGATTTAATAGTTCAGTATTCAGGAGAAACTACTAAATTCATAGCTGTTTATTTTTCCAAACAGAATAACTTGCTCCAGATGTCCTAGAATAGCTTCCACAGCGTGAAAATCCGGTGTACACTATCCAATGTGCAATCTGCATGTTGTAGAGACTCGCAAGTTATTTGGTTCCAGCCCCTCACTCATCAATTTTTGAAAACACAGGATCTGAAGTCCTGGTGCTTCACACATGTGGGTGCTCTTAGTTATTCTTTTAGAACGAGTTTTAAGTAAGAATGACAACAAACACTAGATCTGCTTTATTCATATGATGTCTAAAGAACCTAGAGTGTCCTACTCTCCACAGGGAGCATGAGCACATTCTTCTCTTTGTGCTCCACTCTAGCATCCTATCTGGCTGGGGATTCTGTCTCAGCGCTATCAGGATGGGTTCATCTAGAGTCCTGTGGAGTTACTCAGCACATTCTTTATCCAGCTTTGTTTTCTAAGTCTACAGGCCCAAAATGACTGGACTAGGACTAGAAAGGGCTGACACAAAGCTCTTGATCTTGAGTCAGAAGAGAGCGAGTAATCCTGAGAACAATGTTCTAACAGATCATAAGGAAGAGTAGAGATTAGCAGAAGGAGAAAAACTGAGAAAGAAATAATGGGTAGAGAGGTTGAACAGAAAGATAGTCTATATGAATACATGATACTCAAGGCTTGCTCTGGCTTTTATGGCTCCCAACAGTATTTTAAGTGGAGGCATAGTCTTCCACCCTCAGTCTTTCCCCACTATTGGGGATCAGCATCTTTGCTACTAGCGTCAACACCACTTTAGCACCTAACCACTCCAAATGTGGCCATTCTCCATGACCGGCACTTGTTCATATCCATGCATCTAGATATGGTCCTAGTTTCCCGACTCTCAGAAATGTTGCTATTTTGACTAGAGCTCAACTCTTACCCGCTTCCTCCAAATTCCTTTTTATGGGCCTCAGTTTTGGTATTCCTCACATCATAGGAAATAGTGCTGACCACAGATCAAGAAATACATGTATTCTTTATCCCAAAGATTAATTTTTAAAAACATTATAGAACACAATAAAAAC
Source organism: Rhinolophus sinicus (assembly GCF_036562045.2). Lineage (NCBI taxonomy): Eukaryota > Metazoa > Chordata > Mammalia > Chiroptera > Rhinolophidae > Rhinolophus > Rhinolophus sinicus. Next base: position 125,960,004 of record NC_133754.1, read on the forward strand.
AAGAAAACGTAAGCATACACAAAAATAGTAGTATAATGAACTCTTTTGTATCCATCACCCAATTTCAACTCATAGTGTTGTTTCCTGTAACCCCATTGCCATTCCCCACTCCTCCCCAAGTATTTTGAAGCAAATACTTGACATTTCATTTCATCTGTAAATTTTTCAGCATGTATCTCTCAAAGATAAGGACTTTTTGAAAAAATAACCACTAGGCCATTCTCACCATTTAAAAATTATTTTAATATTTTATTAATTTTTCTAACACAACCTGGAAATCCTGATATTACATCATCTCTCTCCCCTTCCCACTCCTCAGATCCAAGGGATCTATTCCCTTGGATACAACTCCTGCCTGGAGGGTTTGAGATTACCATACACCTCTTTGATTGGTGAACTAGACTGTTGCTATCCCAGTCCTAACTTCCTCCATGCTTCAGAGAATATAAGGTATGGATTCTATCTTTTGAAGCAACCCCCCACCCAAAGACGGTTCCATACTCAGATCAAAGATGCCGTAATACATAAGAATCAGAGACTACCTAAAAATCTCAAAAGTAATATTCAATTTTCAGATTATATTCAATCTGAGTTCAATAGGCTAAGTATTGTTTTACATACCCTGACAAAAACAGAACTGGGATCTGATGCTGATACTCCCTTTGGATACTTATTCAAAATTTCCACTAGTTTTATGGTTCTTTTCACGTTGAAAAGGAGAAATGAATGGAAGTGAATACTAGAAAGTGTCTCTAAAAAGAATCAATAGAAAACAGAAGATTTCAACCCCTTTTTGTTGTTCCAGGTTCAACCTCTTCTTTATCCTTGGTAATGTCATTCATCTCAATAGTGTTAATGCTATCCCTGTGTTGTTCACTCCCAAATTTTCCTCTCTAGCCCCAAATTTCCCTGGGCTATAAATTCAACCATCAAATTACCTCCAGTGTCTTCACATGTTCAAAACACAACACTTAATTCCCTATCTGCATTGCACCTTCCCCCCAAAACTATTCCTTTTTAAGCTACTTCATTTCATTACATGGTACCACCAATCTCCTGTCACCAAATGATCTCCTCCCCACCCCCAGATCCAAAGGTGTGTCACCTGAACTGGGGCTTAGGGAGGACATCACTTGGCAAGATAGAGGAGAAGTGGAGCAGGGGGCAGCTTTGGGGTAACTGTCCAGCATGTTCAGGGGCCAGCGCCAGGAGCCACATAAGGGCGAATGCCTACAGACAACTGATTGCCATTCAGTGGTGCCCAACATGCAGCCATGTGAAGTCAAGTGAAACAGTCCCCTTTGCTGTGTGTCTGGTCCTTGATGGTGTAGTCTTCCTATTGACAGCAACCCGCACATCGCTGTGGCTCTTGACTAAAAGAATGTAAGCCTGTGTCCTGAGACTTGAACACCTAACCATATTGTCCACTGCCCCTTTTTAGTTTTCCAGGATATAGGCCAGGGTGACCTTGATACCCAGAGGGGCAGTGGTGGTTCGGATTGGAAAGTTATAGCCCTATCACGTGGGCGGAGAAAATGTGTGTTAGACAAGCTTGTTCAGGCATGAGTTATACTGCTATTGGCCACATGTTCAATGTTAATGAATCAATGATATATATTAAATAAGGTATCTAAACAGAAACACATAAAACAAGGTAATGTGGGGATTAGTTAACACAGATGTGAACAGAAGCTCTCAGGAAACTAACCATTTATTTCTACTAGGTGCAATAGTTTAATGTTTGCTAATTCAGTGTTCCCTCTCTACCCTATTTTAAAAAACACTCACATTATAGTACCTTGCCCTGTTTTAAATTTTCCCCATACTCTGATCACTGACTTTCATTGTCTATTTATTTGTGTTTACTATCTATGTCCCATAGCAGCATGGAAGCTCCATAAGGGCAGAACCTCTACTTTATTCACTACTGTATCCCTGCTACCTAGTATGGTAGGAATACTCTGTAAATATTTATTGGTGAATCAATCAAATAATTAAGCAGCACTTTTAAGAGTCTGTTTTTTCCATCAATTTTCAGCTTCCATGTTTCTGGTCATTGTTCCATCCCTGGGATTATTAAATCCTAGCACTGGTAAACCCCAACTGGCCCCACCTCTCCAGTTTTAGGATTATCTATTCTGGGTTATCTATTCTTGTCTATTGAGCTGTGTGTCTGTTTTTATGCCAATAGTATACTGTTTTAATTACTATAGCTTTGTAGTGTAGTTTTAAATCAGGGACTATAAAGGTTCCAGCTTTGTTTTTCTTTCTCAAGATTGCTTTGGATCTTCAGTGTCTTTGTGGTTCCGTATAAATTTTAGGATTGTTTGTTCTGTTTCTGTGAAGAATGTTATTGGAATATTGGAATATTAGAATATTTATATTAAGATCAATTTAGAGCAACTTTTTAGGGAACATAGCATTACATTGCTTTCTACATGAATAAAAAAATTGATAAATAATGATAATTAATTATAATAGCTGCCAGTAGGTTTGATAAGTGCCTTTGTATATTTACTCAGTTAAGTCTTATAACAACTCCATGAGATAGGTACTTTTATTTCCTCTATTTTACAGATAAGAAATCTGGAATTCAGTGAGATTTAAATAACTTGCTCAAGTCGACAGAGACTTTGAGCCTAAATTTGATCCCAGGTCTATACGATTCTGGAGCCCTGGTTCATTATCAGTATTGCTGTCCTAAGGAAGAACATTTTCATATGAAGTGGCTAAACACTGGCAGAAGAAGTTGCTAAGTGAAGATTAGGAGAGAAAGCAGAGATTTGTGTGAAAGCAGAGATTTTTGAGCAGATGACTTCCAGTGACCCCCATCTACCCTAAAGTTAGTACATGTAGATCTGCCACTCCTTACTTGAATTAAAAATATTATTGTTGTAATTTATATACAAATAAATATTCATTAATCCTGACAAGTGTGTTTTTACACGTGAGAAAATTCTCAATATATTCTTCTGATCATAGATCATTTATTATAAACCTATTCAAATAGTACATGCAAACTGTTATCAAAAAAAAAAGCTAAAACTCAGTCATGTTGTAACATAGCTTTTTGCCTTTACGGTATTATCCAAGAGTATTATACCTAACGCACCTTAGATAACACTAATTCTAATTTATTTTATTTGGATTTATGTATCTCTCAGTGTTTTGGTGTTTAAAGGTACTTATATTTTCTCTTGCAGGTCATCATTAGATAGCAGTTTGTTAATTCCAGGTTACTTAATACAAATAAAAATTATAACATTTCATGATATATTCTATAATTTAAAATGTTCATGAAGTTGGTTTCAGTTAGTCTAAAAAGTGTTTTCCCCCATGTAAGTTTCAAGTAATATGATGAATAAATTTCATTTAATAGTAACTAAAGATTCAAAAGTATAATATTTTGGCCAATATTAACTGTTGTTCCCTCAACTTGGACCTTTAAGTGAGGATATATTTTTAGACATTGGCTACAATACATCAAAGGAAATTGTCAATAAACATATCTGCTTTCTTGATGGTGGTAGATCACATTAGTGTAATTCAGCCATAGAAACAAAACTGTTATAAAAAATACTACAGTAAAGTAAAGCAGTTCTATCATGAAACTGGGCCGTAATTCTGTTATTTCTATAGACTTCCAACACAGGTAAGTCACAATGAGAGATTTTCTCCACATAGAAAAGAATTCTCACTAAAGTACTGCATGAAAGAAGAGCTGTGACCTAAGTATAAGGGTCCAACATGTGAGTAAAAAAGTAAAGCCATAAAATGCTAAAATTAGCAAAGTAACTTGGGACAGGAATTGAAGGACCAGGTGCTACAGAAAACCCATCTCTTGCCAGGAAGTAATTCATGCTTAAATCATCATAAAGCATTAACCCTGAACAGTTTTCAGCCCAGGATTGAACAGGTTGCCTAAATTGGCGTAATTGAACTACAGGGCCTGGGACGGAAGGTTTGGGAGGAGACATGCCGCAGTGGCTGCTGGAAACCATCTTACTTTAATGTGGGAAGTCAGTCTCTTAAGACAAAGCCAGCTTACATGGGGGAAGAACAGAGAAAATCACGGGGAAATACAGCCAGTGTGATCAAACTGAACTGAAAGCCCTACCCACCTCTGGACTTTCATTTGTGTGAGTCAGTAAAATTCCTTATTTTTAAAACCGTTTGAGATAAGTTTCTGATACTTGCAGCTAAAAGCCTCTAAAGTGAATTGTTCACATATTAGGGATCTTTACAACTTTTCCATTACATGTGTTGTAAATATTTTCCCTTCAGAGCATAGATTGTCTTTGGTTTACCTATCAGACATTAAAATCTATTTAAAGTTATAAAGCTTAAAACAAGTGTGGTGTCAGTGTTCAACTAGGAGAACAGATCAGTGCAACAGAGTATTTAACGCAGAGACAGATTACATACATACACACACACACACACACACACACACACACACAAAGATAAAGTTAGGGAAAGATGGATTTTTTTTTTTCCCCTTCTTCCGCCTCCCGTCTCCCCACTCCGGTTCAAGCCATCGTTTCCCAGTCTAGTTGTGTAGGACACAGCTCCCTGGCCCATGCTGGTGTTATGAGGCTTGCGCTATCTGAGGCAGTTGGTCGCCAGTCAGCCGCCCATGGCAGCTCTCAATGGTCGGCAGCTGGCCACTCACGGTGGCACACAGTAGCCCACAGCTGCCCTCGGCAGCCCACGCCGACCTCTGGCTCCTCACGACAGCCCAGTTCCAGGGAGAGTTCACAATCTTAGCTGTACAGGGCACAGCTCACTGGCCCATGTGGGAATCAAACCAGTGACCTCGGCAGGTGCTCCAACCACCTGAGCCACCAGGCTGGCCCTGGCCCCGAAAGATGGATTTTTGTCAGTGTTGTTTTGTGACTCATACAACAGCAAAATAAACTATAATTGATTAAAAGTGTAAATGTCAAAAAGTTAAGCCATAGGGCCGGCCTGGTGGCTCAGGCTGTTGGAGCTCCATGCTCCTAACTCCGAAGGGTGGCGGTTCGATTCCCACGTCGGCCACTGGGCTCTCAACCACAAGGTTGCGGGTTCGATTCCTGCAAGGGATGGTGGGCTGCACCCCCCCTGCAACTAGCAATGGCAACTGCACCTGGAACTGAGCTGCGCCCTCCACAACTAAGACTGAAAGGACAATAACTTGACTTGGAAAAAAGTCCTGGAAGTACACAGTGTTCCCCAATAAAATCCTGTTCCCAACCCCAATAAAATCTTTTAAAAAAAAAAAAAGTAAAGCCATAAAATGCTAAAATTAAAAAAAGAAGTTATGTAATCTTGGCACAAGAAAACTCTAGGTTTGATGCCAAAGGTAAAAACCATACAAGAAAAGATATGGGTATACAAAAATTAAAATGTGATCCATTTTCCTTAACATTTTTCAATTGTGAAAGCAATACATACTCATTGTGAATTCATTGTACATTGATGTAAAAACATCAAACAATACAGAGTTATATAAAAAAACAGTGTCCCCTTTTTCTAAATCCTTCACTTCATAGGTAACTACTTTTAGTTGTTTGTATTATGTATTTCCAGACATTTCCAATACATTTATATACATTTAGTGTGTGTACCTAAATATATAACCTTTTCAAAACAAGAATCATTCTAAGTGATATTTTGCACCTAGTCTTTTTCCTCCAACAGTACATCATGAATACTTTTCCTTGTCAGCACATATAGATCTACTTTACTCTTTCTAACATCAGCCTTGCATTCTATCACATGAATGAATGATACTCATATATATTTAATCAGTCACTTATAAATGGATATTTTAGATTTTTCCAGTTTGGGAGACTTTATTACAGAGTAATTTATAATAAGTGTATGAAGGTTTACTACTATATATATATATATATATATATATATATATATCCCTTTCAAATCAATAAAAATACAAACACCACATTTACATAAGAAATTACATAAAATATGACATTTACATGGGAAAATGGACAATAACATAAAGGATAATTTAGATGAAATACAAATGGCAAAAAATATATGCAAATATATACCCAATAAATATTTGCATTGACTAACAATAGAGAAAAAAACAAAATAATAAGAGACTGACTTTTATCCTGCAGCTCAGCAAAGAGGGAGTAAAAATGAAAAAATAAAGTAAGTTTTGGTGTTGAGGAAAAGTCACTTTTATAAACTAAGCTGGGAGTGTTAATTCGTACGTATTTTCAGCAGGGCAGTTTGACAGGCTGATTAAATGCCTTGAAACGATGCATAGCTTTTTATCTACAAGTTCAGTTGTAGAAATTTTAACTAAAATATAACTAAGGCTATATCTTAGTTAATTTTTAATTAAGGTCATTATAGGATTGTTTAAATTCTATAGTTTTAAAATAGCAAATATTCAATATCTGAATTGCAGCACGTCTATGTATGACTTGGACTGCTATGTACCATGTTAAGAATAGTGTTGTTGAAAAATATATTTTCTATGGAAAAGTGCCGGCTAAAAAATGATATGCACAGATGATTGCTTTTTAAATTAGTCACGCATGTATGTGTAAAAAACACTTTCACTAAGATTTGTGAAGTCATGGAGAATTTACTTTCTTTAAATTGCTTAGAGTATTTCCTATGAACACATATTACAATTATCTAATAAAAGCTTTTATAAAATGTTTAAATGAAGAGTATGCATTAGAATAAGTTAAAAATGAGGTTGTCTGTCAGAAGTAGACTGTGACGGAAACAAAAGCAAACGGAACATTTGGATTGCTGTTGGTAAGGGAGGCTTCTCTCTTTTCTAGGAGAATAGCAAATGACTCCCTGTGGATTGGAGTTTTACTCTATAAATATGAGGATGTGTCTTTGTGACTATCACCTCTTTATTCTTAAGCCAAGTGGAAGGAGAACAAAGCAGTTAGAAGAAATTGATAAGGACCTTTAACTGATCTGGGGAGCAAAGGGGAACTAAGAAAACTAAACCTCAAATAACTCTTGAAGTAAGTTTTTGTAGCAAGAGCATAGTCTGGACTTGATGAAGATGGTGAAAGACCTCACTGAGCTCTTGTTACCAGGGGTATTTTGAGACTAGATTGGCCTGAAGTGTGGGGACCATCGTGGCAGGAGACCTCTTATAAGACTTACATTCAGGGTCAATTAGAAGACTTCCTACTAGGTCTTGGCATAAAACCAAAATGTGATATACAAGTATTTTGAAATATGGTAAAAGTGTTAAATTTAGCCAATGTGTGTGTTTTCAATAAAATCTTGCCTGATAGATTTTGCATTTAAACTTTTTTTTTTGAAGTGTATTTTTCCAGGACCCATCAGCTCCAAGTGAGGTAGTTGTTTCAATCTAGTTGTGGAGGGCATAGCTCACAGTGGCCCATGTGGGGATTGAACCAGCAATCCCATTATTAAGAGCACCGCGCTCTAACCAACTGAGCTATCCATGGCCCCCGATTTTGCATTTAAATATAGTATTTAGCAATAGCCCTATATGTGTTCTCATATTAGAGAGCAAAGGAATGTGAAAATGTGTTAATCTACCTCTTGGTTAACCATTCCTTGGACAATTTGACCTTACTCAAGGTAACACCAAACATAATTTACACCTATGAAACCCAAAGGAAAAAACAATGACAAGAATGCTGAATTTGAAACCCACAGCTATAGTGGGAACACCAAACTCAGCAAAACTATTAAGCATATGGTTAATGGGTAAGTGGCTTTTGCAAGATTGGGCTATTATTTTTAGATTTTTGGCAATAACTTGTTATAGCATACAAAGGGTTATTCTGATAAATCTGCAAGTGATGACCTCTTTCAAGTGGGTCGCACAATCTTTTCTACCTACAGACTTCACAACTGAAAATTAATTCTTAGGACCTCTCTCAATATAACAGTTTAAACAAATGTAAGGTGTATTTGCTTAGCATTGTTTACTAAATACCTACACTGGCTTATTTAATCCATAACATACGGTACAGTCAGGTATCAGGTTGGCTGCCAGATATGAACCTTTGGCCTCATGAGGGATGAATTGACTGCATCTCCTTCAAAGCTTTCCAGATCCACTCGTGTAGGTGACTGTTTACATTTTTAGCCCTCTTTGGAAAAATATACAGAAGCTTACTATTTGACACGAGTCTTCCTGTACTTTCTTTGTATTCTGAATCTTACTATTCACCTTTTCTGCCTTGACACTGATTTGTGAACTTAGCTTTGGATTCTGATTTTAGTTTATTCGATTTTTCATATTTTGGATCCTATCTTTGGCGTGTTTTTTTAATTTTTTGTTTCATCCTGAGCTTATATCTCAATTCAAATTCCTGAACTTGACAACCCCCCCCCAAGCTCCACCCACACACCTCTTAAATAGGTATTTCCTAAGTCCTAGCGACTAAAACCATGGGGAAAGTATTAGCTCAGCTAGAAAAGCATCTTTCTTAGTCTCTCGATATGATCCCTAGATGTAATCTCTTCTGAGGTAGAGGGTCCCCACATAAAAACCAAAATGTGTTCATCCAAAAAACATTGTGCAAGAGTTATCTGTTTGTACAGGCTTTTCCCCTAAGAAGACAAGAAGAACCTGCTAGACTAGTTGTCATCGCTCAGTTAGAAAAGACATTCATGTGACATGCATTTCAAACCTGTCTTTCATTGAATGCTCATCTCCTCATTTACTGCCCAGAGACAGACTCACTTGCCTCAACAGCTTTGTCTGGTTTATGGATAGTTTATTGGGAGGAACTAAGGTTTCCTTGTACCTTAGCTCTGTTCTGGTGTTGTTTCGCTGTTAAAACTCTTCTGATTCTGTCACCACCCATCAGTCATTCAGGTAAATTTATATCTGTGAACATGTGAATGCGTGAGGCAGCAGGTATATGCTTACTTAGCATGAATATAGCTGAATACTCTCATCTTATTGTGGGTGTATGAATTGGATAACAATATGCTTGAATTACAATGTTAGATTATTAACACCCATATCGTGGGCCTAGAGTTGAATGGGTTACTTAATAACATTATAAAAGCATTATAATGCTATCTTTTTAGAAATGCAAATGTTTTGCTTCTACAATTTAAGAGACTCTTAATCCCAAAGAAGTTTCTCATCAGCCTGCCATAATGCCTGAAATTCCACTATTAAGGATATTCATATCTCTGTGTCTTGAAAGGAACCCAAGACACACCTATTCAAATGTATTAGTGTGTGAGTGTGTGTGTGTGTATGTGTGTGTATGTCTGTGCACACACATGTGCCTGTGTATTTCAAAATGTTAATTATCTGGACATATGTGATGATTATTGCTTATTTTTATTTTCTTCATATGTTTCCCTATTTTCTGAAATTTCTACAATGAATATATAGACTTTTATTATCAGAAAAAAATGCTATAAAAATGTTTATATGCCCAAAGATGGTAAAAACTAAAGCTGTTCTTAGCAGGTATTGAATGTGTATTTTTCAGACCTTTTACATTAAGGCCAGGTAACTAGAAGACAGAATCCTTCATAAATAGGTGTAAGATAAGATCCCAAAAAGAAGTAAATCCTGATATTGATAATGTTCTTCTTTAGCAGAACACATATATATATATATATATATTTTGGTTACTTAGAACATTGGCTTCCAATTTAATTTAACTGAAATTTGCTGCTGAGTTTGCATGTTGAGTTTGTCCTCTTTTTTTTTAACCTTTTATTTTTACTTAAGTGTGGTTTTCCAGGACCCATCAGCTCCAAGTCAAATAGTTGTTTCAGTCTAGTTGTGGAGGGCGCAGCTCACAGTGGCCCAGGTGGGGAATTAAACCAGAAACCTTGTTTTTAAGAGCACCACGCTCTAACCGGCCGCCCCAGAGCACATCTTCTTTTGTATGTATTTAATATGACACTAAAATATGTGTATGTGTATATATATATATATACATATTTTTTTTTTTTATTTTTTTTTTAAGATTTTATTGGGGAAGGGGAACAGGACTTTATTGGGGAACAGTGTGCACTTTCAGGACTTTTCTCCAAGTCAAGTTGTTGTCCTTTCGATCTTAGTTGTGGAGGGTTCTGTTCAGCTTAAGTTGTTGTTCTTTCAGTCTTAGTTGTGGAGGGCGCAGCTCAGCTCCAGGTCCAGTTGCCGTTGCTAGTTGCAGGGGGCACAGCCCACCATCCCTTGCGGGAGTCGAACCGGCAACCTTGTGGTTGAGAGGACACACTCCAACCAACTGAGCCATCCGGGAGGCAGCTCAGCTCAAGGTGCCATGTTCAATTTTAGTTGCAGGGGGCAGAGCCCACCATCCCTTGCAGGACTCCAGGAATTGAACTGGCAACCTTGTGGCTGAGAGCCCACTGGCCCTGTGGGAATCGAACCGGCAGCCTTCGGAGTTAGGAGCAAGGAGCTCTAACCGCCTGAGCCACCGGGCCGTCCCCGACACTAAAATATTTTTAAAGTAAAAAAATAAAATCCTGAAAAGGCCGAAGGTAAACTTCTTATTTTTCCCAATATTGCCCAGGCTTTCCATGGCACGATTCATACAGAGGGACTTCTTTATAGACAATACTGCTATGTAAGTAGCATTCCTAAAAATATTTCAGAGGCTAGACTGTGTAAGAAGACCCATATTAGGTTAAGGTTCACCCCATTTTATAGTATAGTTTAAACCATTGAAATTCAGCTTAAATTAATGAATTTATGAAGGTAAGCATCATATAATAATATCAACTCACTTCAAGTTCATGATCCTTTTCAATGTCAGGTAAACTCATCCTTGATTTCATGGGAATCCAGGGATTAAAGGATAGGTTCCTCCAAAGGTAGCTGATTGTCTATTCCATTTTCAGGTATATTCATGGAAAATTGACTTGTCTTTCTTTCACTTATTCATCTATTCGTTTACTCAACCATTTCATAAGCAGTGTGTTAGGCATATACTAAATTTGTGCTAGGAATATTGTAGTGAACAAACCAGACATGTCCCTGCTCTCATGGAGCTTATAGTCTGGAGTGTTCCTGGTGTGAACGAAAAAAGGGGTTCTATAGAAAGTGACCTCACAGGGTGGTCTGCTCATAAGTTCCTAACTGGGCAGGTCATGGTGACTAATCATGCCCCAAATATGTAATTTCTTTAATAAAAGGCTTAGCTTTGCTTTAAGCAAGCCCTGTCCATCGCGTCTAAATTAACCCACCTTCGAAATGCCTCTTTTTAGATCCCTCCTTCTAAAGTGTGACCACCCTCAAGAGAGCACATAATATTAACCTGTAATCTGATCCCGCCTTGCTTTCCTACACCTTCATGTAATCTTCCTTACATTCCCTCCTTAATCTCAAATGCATGAAAGAAACTGCAACACTGTTATTCTCAGGAGCATTGTTTTCAGTCTCTTGAGACATTTTTTCCAGCCATAGCCTCTGTTTGACTCAAATTTTTACAAAAATTCTCTACAGCTTTGGATATTCTTAAATCAACAGGGCCGTACCACCATTACCAACTGTATATATTTTTTTCCCTTCGAGATATAACTCAGATACTATAAAATTTGCCCTGCAAAATACCAATTGTATCTTAATTAATTTATTCAACTATTTATTTGTTAACTTAAAAATAAAAGGCCAAAAGTGAGAGGCAACAAGCATTTGAGATCCAAAAGAACAACTATTCCGAAGCACTTATTCAGGCAGAATCCCAAATAGGGTTCTAATTAGGAGGTGAAGGCAAGGGGTATTTCTGAGAAAGCCCTCCGGCTCCACACCCTGGCCCCCAGGCCTCTGTCTGGACCTCCCAGGGCCGCCAATCATAAGCCCCTAGGAGACAAAGTACAAAGCAAGACAGGATACGGTGTTTCTACATTCCAGGCGGCTTCTCCAGGCCTAAGGCAAACATGAGCCGGTAGATACAAGGTACAAAGCAAGACAAGATGGCTTTTCAGATGAGAAAGTTCCTTTTTCTGGCCTAAATATGGCCTAACAAAGGTGTACAGTATAATGGTTTGATTTACATATATTGTGAAATGATTACTGCAATTAGTCAACATCCATCATGTCATGTAGATACAATAAAAAGAGAAAGCAAAAAAAGAAAAAAATGATTTTTTCTCTCGTCAAATGAGAACTCTTAGGATTTATTAATATTGTATAATCTTTACCTATTACATACCAAGATTAATTCAAATTAATCTATGCTTATACTGACTTTTCCCAGGCTTGAAGGATGATTTTAATCATTTTTAACATAAAGTTGTTTTTAACTTTTAACCTTTTCTTTATTAAGATTGATGGAACTCAGATACAATTGTTTGAGTGCTCAGGAGTTTTCCCTATAACTAGGTATAGCCAGCATTGCTGTTATCTTTGTGAAGCTAGTATTCTAGCTCCACCCCAGTTTTAATGCACAATCACCAAAGAGCTTGTTAAAATGCAGACTGTGATTCAGTAGGTGTGGGTTGGATGTGAGATTCTGCATTTCTAATAAACTCACTGGTGCTGTCCATACAGCTGATCCATGGACCCCACTTTGAGTACCACGCCTCTAAGAGTAGGTTCTGCTCTCTCCCTTAGGTGAATTTTGTGTGAGGGCTGCTACCGCTCCCTATACTGGCAGCACTTTAGCCAGCACAATCTCTGCTGCACGTGCACACACACACACCCCGCTCTTCAACTGGTTTCTTGTTCTTAAGACTTCCAGTGTTAGGACTCACAGTTCTAGAACCCACAGCTGTCTGACCTGTGGCAGTTCCTGGTCTCTGTAGAGACCCTTTGTTCTGTTTCTCCTTGAGGTACTACCATCTGGGAGGGGCCGCCTGTACTGCCTCCCCTCTCACTTCCTGGGATACCAGATTCTTTGTTTGTATTTATGGCCCATTAACTACCTTTATCTAAGAGATAAGAAAGATCAATAGAAACGGGCTGCCCTTTGCTCAGACTATTTCATTGACTTTGATGTAAGCCTTTCCCCTACTCTATTTTCATCCCAAATTTGCTGTTTATTTTATAGATTTGGGAAGGGTGGTTTTATAGCTCCAGGCTTGTTTTGATCTCTGTTTGAATTCCTCAAGCTCTGGGGCGAGTGGTAAACATTTCAGAAGCCAATTGCAATTAGGCTTTGTGTTAGCTATTTTAGGGCCACATAATTATAGACTTTGAGAATAAGAAGGGGCTTTCAATCGTTTTTAGTTCAACCCCTTCATCTGACAGATACGAAACAAGCCCATGGAGTTTCTGTACTTTGCCAAAGACTGGGACGCTGAGTCCCCACACCTTTAAACTGTGTTCCAGAGACCACTAAGGAGCTGCTTAGATCTGGCTGCACTGGGTTGTTTTTGTTCTGAAGAGTGGAGGCAAAGGCTTCCTTCCCCCATACCTCAACCAAAGGAGCTGCGTTTGTAATACTTAACGTCTATTTAACATGCTAGACTTCCAACTTAGATCTTATTTGAAAAATGAGTTTTCTATCTACAAAAAGTTTTGAACCATTTTGTTTCAACATGTTGCTTACAAATTAATCTTAATTTCACACTTGCAGTTTAAGAGAGTCATATTTTTCTATTCTTATTTTATACCAAAAGCAATGTGTGACATAGAGCGTTGTCATGATGGAGGATGATTTATGGCACACTTTAAAACACACCTTCTCTCAACCGTAGCTCACACCCAACTGACTGCACTGAACAAGTTGAAACTTCACACAGTTACTAAGGTTTGACATGCCACTTTCCATATTTCTGGCGTGGCTGGTTAACTCACTTGGTTATGTTACCAGAGAGTGGGCCCTTCTCAGCGTGATGTCCAGGTTCTTGGTATCTTGAGCAAAGAATTGAATGACACATGGAAATAAAGTGGTGAAAGAGTAGTTTATTAGAAGAGATAGTACACTCCAAAGAAATAGGAGCAGGTAGGGGGGAAGAGAGGGAGGGGAAGGGCAGCCGGATGGCTCAGTTAGTTAGAGCGCGAGCTCTCAACAAAAAGGTTGCTGGTTCAATTCCCGCATGGGATGATGGGCTGCGCCCCCTGCAACTGAAGACTGAAAACAGCAACTGGACTTGCTTGAAGCTGAGCTGCACCGTCTACAACTAGATTGAAGGACAACAACTTGGAGCTGATGGGCCCTGGAGAAAGACACTGTTCCCCAATTTTCCACAATAAAATTAAAAAAAAAGAAATAGGAGTGGACCTGAGCAGTAGAGAATGGCCCAAGGGCTCATTATTAAAAGAAAAAGTATACTCCAAAGGGTTTGGAATGGGCCCCTGAGCAAAATCAAGGCTCAGAAGGCTCAAAGGCCCAAGGGGCTCAAGGGGCTCAAGGTGGCATTATTAGGAGAAAAAGAACACTCCAAAGGGTTTGGAGCAGGCCCCGAGCAACGGAAGAGGCTCAAAAGGTGCTGACTGGTGAGGACTTGGAGTTTTTATCCCTTTTTTTCTCTAGAATGGGCTGTTTCTTTCTGGGAGTGGGACCACTTAATTGACACCTATGATTGACAAGGGGCTATTACCTCATCTCTTTAGACTGTGTGTGCTTCTTCCCAGAATTCAGTCTGTTATAATATTAATGAACTTCTGTGCATATGTATGATATCATAATGATGGTATTAATGAGATCCAGGTGAAATAAAGGTCGTTGTGGCCTTTACTGCGCAGGTGTGAGTGGCCAGTTTAATCTAGTTGGGTATTTTGTACGCATTTATTTCCTCATAGGGGTAGATAATTATAGTGAGAAGGGGAAGTTTGGAGCAGAGAGGGGAGGTCTTTTGGGTGGCGGCATTCTGTGGGCTGTGCAAGAATGCAGAGACCCAATGCCTATCTCAAACTGCCTGCCTTGTTTTCCCCTTGAGAGACGTGACCCCCATAAAATCTCTATGGGAAGTTGAAGGACAGGAGGTCTTTTCTTTTGTATCTGCTTCCTGCTGGGCAGGGTTGTAGAGCTGTCACTACCTATTGGGGATTCACAGAACTCTTGCCCTAGCTGATCTTAGATGAGTGGAAGGGATCTGGAGATCCACCTGGAAGACCGAGATCTGCTTGAAAGGCTGTGTTGGCTTCTTTGGTTGGGACTGGTAATCTCGCTGGGGTATGATCTGTATTCCCAAGGCCCCTAAAAGAGGAAAAATAGATTTTGGATAAACAGAGTTCAAAGTGTGGGCCCAAGAAGCAGGACCAAAGCCATCAACGCAAGGTGGCTGTGCGATAGAAATTCTGTTTAGCTTCATGGAGACTGTGGTCTTCTCCTCTGGTTAATCTGGTCTTTCAGGTGGTGGTGTTCACCCAGGAGCTGGGCCTGGAATGGCCTCGAACAGGAGGCAAGCCACTTCCTATGATTCAGGCTAGGAACAATCTTCTATTTAAGATTAAAAAACTGATTTGAAAGATGATTAAGATCAGGAACTAGGGAGCTAAGAAACTGGGGGAAAGGAAACGTAAGGCAAGGGAAACTTAAAATCCCTATAGGAAAGAAAAAAGTGTTTCAGTGGGGTGTGCTACTCACTTGGCCGGTATCAGTTAGAGCATGGTGTTAATAACACCAAGGTTGCCGGTTTGATCCCTGCTGTAGCCACTGTGAGCTGCGACCATATTGAAGATTTCTGCCTTTCTGTTGGATGGCAATTGGCAGCAGCATTCACCGTATTTATTTATCACAGCGGAAATGCTCCGTGTCACCCATTGCTGCTGGTATGGCAGTTTTCGTTAAATAAAAACATTATGGTGTGTCCTCATCCACCTTATTCACCGGATCTGGCACCATGCGACTTCTGACTCTTCCCCAAAGTCTAAATGACCGTGGAAGGTAAACACTTTGAATTGACTCAGGACTCTGAAGCAGCATGAGAGCGCAACTAAAGACACGAAAGAGGACTTCCAGAACTGCTTCAGAAAGTGGCAAGAATGAAGGGATAAGTGTGTTTGAAGCGGGGGGGAGTATTCTGAGGCAGATTATGGCAATGTGTCTTTTACTGTAATAAATATTTTTTTATTTAAACATTCGCCCTATGTTTTGATCACATCTCTAGCTGGCAAAACATCATTTCTGGGTGTATCTGCGAGGGTGTTTTGGAAGAAATTAGCATTTGATTTAGTAGACTGAGAAAAGAAGATCTGCCCTCACAAATGTAGGTGGACATCATCCAATCCGTTGAGGGCTGGAATAGGACATAAAGAGGAGGAAAGATTGAATGCCTTTTCTCTTGAGCTGGGACATCGAGACTAGGAGTTATCCCATTAGCCTCCCCGATTCTCAGGCCTTCACACTTGGACTGAATTATACCAGTGGCTTTCCTGGTTCTCCAGCTTGGTAGTGGCAGATTGTGGGATTTCTCAGTGTGAGCAAATTCCTATAATAAACTTCTGCTTATGTGTATCCAAATATATATCCTATTGCTTCTGTTTCTCTAGAGAATCCTAATTAATATGCCATATAATTTGCCAATATAAAGGGTACAATTCACAGTTTGTAATGTACACACAGAGTGATAATTGTACAACAATTATCACTATCTAATTCCAGAATATTTTCATCACCTCAGAAAGAAACCCGGTATCCTTTAGCAGTCACTCCCCATTTCCCTGTCTCCCAACTCCTGGCAACCACTAATCTATTTCCTGGATTGCCTATTATATATATTTAATATAAAATGAAATTATACAACATGTAACCTTTTTGTGTCTGGCTCTTTTCACGTAGCATGTTTACAAGCTTCATCCATGATGTAGCATATATCAGTGCTTCATTCATTTTTATGGTTGAATAACATTCTATTGTGTGGATATGCAAACTTCCATTTATTTCAGTGGATGTTTGAGTTGTTTCCACCTTTTGGCTATTGTGAATTATACTGCTATGAAAAATGGCATGCAAGTGTTTGAGTACCAGTTTTCAATTCTTTTGGATATATACCTAGGAGTAGAATTGCTAGGTAATATGATAATTCTATTTTTAACTTTTGAAGGAACCACCAAATTGTTTTCCATAGTGGCTGCACTAATTTACATTCCCAGTAGTAATGTATAAGAGTTCCAATTTTTCCATATTCTTGCCATATATTTAGGATAGATAAATAATGCCCTTATTAGATATTTGACTTGCAAATATTTTCTCCCATTCTGTACTCTGTCTTTTCACTTTCTCTGAAAGCAAAAAAGTTATACATTTTGGTTATGTCCAAAATATCTATTTCTTCTTTCGTTGCTTGTGCTTTTGGTGTCATATCTAAAAAATCATAGTCTAATCCAAGATCCTGAAAATTTACACCTATATTTTCTTCTAAGAGCTTTATAGTTTTAGCTCTTCCATTTAGGTCTATAGTTCATTTTGAGTTAATTATTGTATATAGTGCAAGGCTGGGGTCCAACTTTGTTCTTTTGTATGTGGCATCAATTTGTTCCAGCACCAATTGTTGAAAAGGCTTCTTTCTCCACTGAATTATCTGGCATCCTTATTGAAAATCAATTTACCATAAAGATGAAAGTTTGTTTCTGGACTGTCAATTTTATTTCATTGATCTATCTGTGTATCCTTATGCCAGTATCACACTGTCTTGATTATTATAGCTTTGTATTAATTTTCACAATCTGGATGTGTGAGTCACCCAACTTTGTTCTTTTTCCAAGTTGTTTTAGCTATTCCAGGTCCTCACATTTTCATAGTATTTTTAGAATCAACGTATTGATTTCTGCAAAGACAGCTGGGATTTTGATAGGGGTTCTGTTGAATGTGTCGATCAGTTTGGGAAGTACTATTATCTTAACAGTATTTAGTCTTTCAATCCATAAACATAGGATATCTTCATAAATAGTTTGGTTCTCTGACCCTTTTGATGTGTACCTCTGTTCTCAATACCCATTTTGTTTTGAACACCTGTTTGTCTTCAGAAAGGATGTGATATGCTGACTCTTGGAAGCATTACTGAACTGTTGGTAAAGCTTCAACCAGTCAGCGAAACTAGAGTCATTGAAGTCATCCTGGAGGGTGGCCTCTTTCATGTCCCTGTTATCTAATTGGTTGCCCAGCCTTGTCCGTCATACTTCAGGAATAGGTCTTCTATTTCTCCTGCCTCCTTAGGTAATCATCCTCTTGCACCTGGTCTATAGCATTTGCCTGTTTAGTTTCTATCTTTCCTCTGCAGCTATGTATCTCCAAAATTATCTTTACCTATCACATTATATCTTTGTTGAAAAATCTTTAATTGTCCCCTGTGATTACAGGATGAAATCCAAACTCTTGGGTGTAAAGGCCCTTCACTGCGTTACTTCACATACCTTCCCAGCATCAGCTCCTCTCTCCTTGTACTGCACAGTCTAAAATTTGCACTTCTACTGCCTTCTTCCCCTTTCCTTGCACAATAATCTCTGATATCCTTCAGGATCCAGCTTGGATGTCCTCCTCTATGATATTGCCCCTGATGGTTATACACTGAATGACTCAATAACTTCTTTCTCTATCTACAACAGCACCTGGGAATGTCTAATGTGGTCCCTGACAGATACAGAAAGAAAAAGTTAGAAATTTTTATTTTTTTCTTCTTGCCCTTTTGAGAGAGAGAGAGAGAGAGAGAGAGAGTTTTAATGCAAAGACCGAACGTGCTGTGATTAAGAACACAGAGCTGAGAGAGCCTGGGCTTAAATCCTGACTCTGCCACCTGCTAGCTGTTTTTTATTTGAACAAGTTACTTAACCATTTTGTTTCTCAGTTTTCTCATCTGTAAAGTGGATATTGTTCCAATTACTTATTGTTGCGTTACAAACCACTCTAAAACTTGGTGACTTAAAACAACACTTCATTATTATCTTCCAAAGTGTGTGTGTGTGTTTAAAAAATGGGTAGAAAGAATGAATGGAATAAGGTGACTTTGCCTGTGACCAATTGGATTCCCAAGGCACAGAACTTTCAGTGCTAAACCAAGAAATTCTCAGGCAAACCAGGAAGAGTTGGTCACTTGAGGATCCAAAGTTGAAACAGAAGGAGAGGTGAGGTCCCTAGGCCAGCCCACTCAAGCTTGGCAAACTCATAACTCATGTTAAAATGTTTTTACACCTTGTAGCTGTTTTGTTTTTTGTTTTTGTTTTTGTTTTTTATTTAAATGAAACCTTACTAGAGCACAGTACATATAAAACAGACAAACTGGACCCTGGTTGATGTGCAGGAGGGGACTCTTCCAGCTTTTGGCTTTCTCTTCCATTCCCTCTGTCCCTTTAGAGGCCCCTAAAGCATCTCTGAAACATCCTAGGGCATTACCTCAAAGTCACTGATGTAGTCAGTCATACCCTCAGGGTCCCTTGAAGTCCCTGAAATCTGATCAGTTGGCTCTTCTTTATCTTGTACTCTACAGCCTGGAGCCTCTGTCTGGCCTAGGTGGTAGGAACAGGGTACAGCAGGGAGTTGGCTCCAGGGCAACAGAGGGGCAGAGGGGGAGGTTTCTAGCACAAGAAAAGAAGCGGGGCCAGATGTTATAGGTGACCCTAGACACAGAAATGGGCATTCATGGAAAGGAAGCAGCATCAGCTCCGGGGCCAGAGGCATGAAGCAAAAGGGGCCACTTGTGCTGTCATCTGCAAGTCAGGAATTGATTACTGTGTAAACATCTGATCTTTCCTGACTATTCTAAGCTAAGAAGCTCTGGTGTATATTAAGATCCTTGTACATGTGTATCTTTGTCACAGTAACTCCTCTTCTAATAATTTCCACTAAGGGCACAATCAGAAATGTGTAAAAGATATATACAAGAAAGAAAGACACATACACGGCTGTTTATTGCTGTTTTAAAATATTAAACTTTTCCAAGAGGAAGTGATACCTGAGCTGAAACTTCGAGGGTAAATAAGAATTAACCAGGCTTATTGGGTGGGGAATAGAAATAGGAGAATGTGTTCCAGTTGGGGACCAGCATGTACCCAGGTACAGAGATGTGACAGAGTCTGGTAATTTGGGAAATTATAAGAAATTGGGAATAACTGGGCAAAGGATATACACATACTGTGAGTGGGGGAGGGGATATGGCTGGAAGAGGGGAAAAGGCAGAGGCAGAACATAATTTAATTCCTATTTTAAAAAAATCACAGTAATTTTATTCTTTGAGTGAAAAACACGTTCTTTAGGCTAGCATGTATACACAGAGAGAAGAGAAATCTATCCCTGTGTGCAGGAAATTCAAACCAAGGGAACTATCCTTGAGTTTAAAATGTTATTTGAAATAATAACATAAGGAAGATTCATGAGTCATGCTACTTTGATGTCAGATGTAATCATCTCTATGTATTATGCATTGGTGAAAGTTCAAGAGCTTGTTATCTTTATGAAAATACTGCTCTCTTTGCAAGGTCATCACAACAGTTCTAGAATTATTTGGATAATAAGTTGTGTTTCCCTTACAAAAAGTTATGTTTTTAGTCAAGTTGACTGCAAAACAAAATGTTGCATATTGTTAATGGAATATCGGGGAACAGTGTGTTTCTCCAGGGCCCATCAGCTCCAAGTCGTCGTCCTTCAATCTAGTTGTGGAGGGCGCAGCTCACTGGCTCATGTGGTACTCAAACCGGCAACGCTGTTGTTCAGAGCACTCGCTCTAACCAATTGAGACATCCAGCTGCCCTGCCACTTGCCTATTTTTAAACTTCATATAGTTCCCTGTTTATCTGCCACTCTCTACATCTTTATGCCACTATTATGCGCAAATAATCATCTCAAAGTTTTTTTTCCCACCTCATTGTTTTCTGACCACAAAGACCAAGACCAAAGCAAAGTACCACCATAATACCATTGATTGCATCAATAAACATTGGGTCAATGGCAGTACTTGTTCATGTGTGGAAGGTTGTCAGACCCACCTGATTCCTGACTGGTGTATTGAAACAATTGCATCTTAAAATGTCCCTCTGTAGGCCCCAAATATCTAAGAGTCTCAGAGAAATGAACAATTCATGGAAGAACATGAATCTGATACAGCTGTAAGAACAAGTCTTACAACTTAGAATCATAAGATTATAGGATTTTAGAGCTGCACACTAGTGTGCCTTTCAGAAATTATCTTCTCCAACTTCTCACAGATGAAGCAACTGAGGCCTAGAAAGACAACATGGAGACTATGTGACCTTGGGTGATGTACTTCTTTTCTCTTTGCCTTACTTTTCTTATCTATTAAATTGATCTTAGCAGTAGCTATACCTCAGAGGGTTATTGTAAAGACTAAATGAGAGCCCACCCCATGGCTCAGGCAGTTGGAGCTCCATGCTCCTAACTCCTAAGGCTGCCGGTTCGATTCCCACATGGGCCAGTGGGCTCTCAACCACAAGGTTGCCAGTTCAACTCCTCTGACTCCTGCAAGGGATGGTGGGCTCTGCCCGCTGAACTAAGATTACGGCACCTTGAGCTGAGCCGCCGCTGAGCTCCCAGATGGCTTAGTTGGTTGGAGCGCGTCCTCTCAACCACAAGGTTGCTGGTTCGACTTCTGCAAGGGATGGTGGGCTGCGCCCCCTGCAACTAACAATGGCAACTGGACCTGGAGCTGACTCCACAACTATGATTGAAAGGACAACTTGACTTGGAAAAAATCCTGGAAGTACACACTGTTCCCCAATAAAGACTTGTTCCCCTTCCCCGATAAAATCATAAAAAAAATAAAAAAAGACTAAATGAGATAATGAACTGAAGGATTTAGAGCAGTGCTTAGCCCAAATAGATCATTCAATAAATGTTTGTTGTTATGACTATGGCTATAACAATGAATGAGGGATCCTGAATCTGCTATTAATTTGCAAAGAACGCAGAAAGTTCCTCAGTTTTACCAATCTGCGAAATGAGGTTGGACTAAGTGGTTTAAGTTGTTCTGTGGAGCCCTAGGGCTCCCCTGAAGGACTGCAGGAAGGGGATGGGGAGACCAAAAGGCAGGCATCAAACACCCACCCTCCTTCAAGCAAAACTGTTTAGCTTTTATTTTACTTCTCATATTTTTGTTTGAACAAAAGAGTTCTGCTAAAAAACAAACAAACAAGCAAACGAACAAAAACTATGTAAAGAGATAATCTTTAAGGTTCTTTCAGCTGCATATTCTATGGTTTTGCAGCGATCACACTGTGTTCCTCTGTTAATAAAGACGGGGGTTTAAAAGTTTTAAGGATAAGATCAACTTATGACTATAGGCACAGAGCCAGGACAGAACCCTTGGTCTCCTGACAATAAGGAAGGCACATGATAATCTCTTGAGGTTAATTGAAAGGAGATCCTCAAATAATTAATGCCCACAAATGGTTATGGACATTCTCCTGTCTTGCTTATGGGGAAACAAATTCTGCATTTTCACTTCTTAGTTTCATCTTGAATTGTTCAAGGGGTGCATAATTCTATGATTACCGCATGTATTACCCAATCCTTTTCTGGGTAACTGAAGATTCAAATTTGCTGAATTATAGTTTATTGAGAAAATAGGACTTTAAAGAGAAATGTCACCAACACTTCTACCCAGATTTATTTTTTAAAAAGTTATGGAGTAAGTTATTGCTGTATTATTGAAACATCCAGCTGACAATTTGTATACTTCAGATGCAATTCTCTGATGCAGTTCTACTTTTCAGTGAACCTACCCCAATTTCAAAGCTCTAATCAAAAAAGAGGATGTAGGTATGTCAAAATAATAAATGAGTAAAATTTTCGGCACACAACTAGCTTATGGTATATTTTTCTATTGGGTTAAGTTATTACAGTAGTATTGTTTCTCCTGTGCTTCAGACTTTCCCAAAATAAAAAATGTTTAGATTTACAAGTACTATATCAGATTCCAGTATATAAATTCCATGCTGTTCTATCTTGCTTTTTCAAGTGCCTCTGAACTAATGTTTCCATTGTATGAAATAGTTTAAGGACACTGACTTTCATCAGACAAGAAATGCAACCCTAAAAGGTATGCACCTTTCTACTATGTAATTTTAATTCTCACATAAAACACACCTAGTTCAAACTCTGTTACAAAGCATTGCACTCAACATAACAGATGTGAATGTAAATGAAGTAACATGCTTCTGCATTTTCATGACGATTTTATTAAAGCCTAAATTTCATACTAATCATTCTTCCATATACACTTTTTTTTCAATGCAGTAGAAAGTATGGTATATACAATGAAAGGAAATCTTTTGCCTGCTCTGACCCCTGTCTCTCAGTTCCCCTACCTGGACATGACTACTAATCCCAGTTTCTTATCTATCCTTTCAGAGATATATAATGCACTTTTCTGATATAAGAAAGCAAAACTCAAATGCACATTTTTTTATTTGATCCTCACAAAAGTTCTGTAAGGTAGGCAGAACAGGTTTTCTCCCTGATCACAGAAGCGAAAATGAAGGCTCAGAGAAGTGAATCGTTACAACTTTGCTCTACAACTAATAAGTTGTAGTCAATTAGGTCTTCATTAAGCACCTCTTGCATCCAGGCTTTGGGCTGAGGCGTAGAGACAGGACTCCAAGTCCAAATGCATTATACCTTGATACTATTTCTATTACGTGGAGTGATTCTTGAATGCTTCAGTTTAAACAACTGAACGCTTTCAAATTTGGGGAGGCTTTCTTACCATGTAAAAAAGTTTAGTGGAGAAAGCTTAGGTCACAGAGTATAATATACCCAACATCATTCTGCAACAGCTGAGATCAGTATGAAGAGAAAAGGTCAGCTTTTCTAACTATTGTATTTGCCTGTCTAGGCATCTAGGTTTTTATTTTAAAGATGTCTTAGGAAACCCCAGCTGTTACAAGGAAATGTTACAATGTTTATCCTGCTAGTGCACTCCACCCTTAAATGATCTTAGTGACTAATAGGACTGGCACCAGTTCTCACTTGCCAGATGTACAAGGTTCCACTTACCAGTTTATTTTTTGTGCTTTCTGCTTACTTGCAGTCATAGACAAAACTAGACTGAAGAACTTCTTAAAACAAATGAGACTAGGCAATGATGGACTTGCTCTTTAATTTTTAAATTGGCCTGGCTCAGGGGCCTCACCTAAAAGTCACACGGTCAGTTGGTCTGTCTTCTGTTCCCTGACAGTTAGAGGCCCTCCCGTCACCCACAGGGACACAGAAGGCAGCTGCAGATAACAGGAGGGCCTGAGATTCATGTGACAAGCCATCAGCCTTCAGCAGAACAAACACAGCAGGTACGGGGTGCTTCTCTGCCCCCTACCTGTATGTGGCATTTCAGAGATTTTGTTTTTCCTCCTCACACTGCTCTGAATTTTCTCTTTGACCTAGTTTTATCTGTGGAAAAATGCCATCCGGAAAAGCCTGCTGAGATTTTGTCTGGGCCTGTCTCACTGAAGAAGGCCAACAGTCTGTCTGCACACCAAGAATAATGAAAAAAAAACAACAACAATGTTTTCTGTACTTCAAAGATTACTGAATAGACACTTTGCAACATGAATTAATGCCTTCCAGCAGGGATAATGTTCACTAGTTGGGAAAATGAAGCTGTCACTATTCAGTAGCCAATCTCTAGATTTCAAAAGAGACCACACATCCCCAAGGTTTCTTGTAGTTTTTCTTCATCAGCTTTAAGTCACTGTTTCCCAATGTGTGGCCTGAGGACTACCATGATGAGAATCAAGATTAAGGAATCATCTCTAGGGAAGAACCCAGTTTAATCGGTCATTTTCACAAGCACTCCAACTCATTTTTATACACAAAATTAACTCAGCTAAATCCCAGTTCACAAGCCTTCACTGGAGACTCGTGAACCAAAGGAGACTGTGCTGGAGAAGAGAAGCGTTCAAGTCTCCTCTTTCCTCACCTCTCTTTTTCCCCTTGATCCCCGCCCCCACCAAAAAAAACAAAAAAAGAAAAGAAAAGAAGTCATTTCTGATAACTGTTGTATGGTCCCTGTAGAAGGAAATAAAACACAGAGTAGAAAAAGAGAGAGCAATGTTTTCTCTTGATTGTGCTGGTGTGGGAATGGAGCGCTGGCCGGGGCTGGGAAAGTGAGAGGTCAGACTCCCAAGATGGCCGCACGGGAAAAGCCGCAGAAAGACCAGGCCAGGTGGCCGATGCGGTATCACTAGTGTTTGGTCAATGTTGTGCCCACTTTGGGCAAGAAAAAGTGCTCCTATGCCAGCTCTTAAGTTCTTTGTAATCTTGGCTTTCTCTAAAAAAGCCACTTAGCCCCACTGGAAAAAAAAAATCACAAATGTCTTAAAAATAGGCATTTCTAAAAGGACCAATTTTTAGAAAGCAGTGGATCACAATGCTTAAGAATCATTCACAAAACTTGTTAAGAATGCAACCCCCTCCCCCCAATTTAGTAGGTATGAGGTGGGGTCTGGGAACCTGAATTTATTAAAATACTTAAAGTGAGTCAATGCAGATTGATCTGGGGACACATTAGATTATCACCTGTTTAATGTACTAGAGCCTGGAACAAATGGTAAGACTGGAAGAAGATACTTGCATTGTCTACAACTAACAGGAGATTTAATGTCTAGAAGAGCAGTTTTCAGAGTGTAGTTTCTGGACTCATTGGGTCTCCAAGAATTTTCAGTGGGGCTGCAAGATCAAAAATATTTGTACAATAATACGAAAATTTTATTTGCCTTTTCCTTGTGTTGACTTTTGCATTTCTGGGGGCTAAAGAAACAATATTTATCCTCCCACATTCTAAGTTCTTTTAGGTAGGCTAATAATCAAATTAACAGACACAGGTTAACAGGAGAAAGTTAAAACTTTTAATACATGCGTATGGGGAATTCACATAAGCATGAAAATTCCAAAGACAGTGAAGCAACACTGGGTATATATGACATTTTGGACAAAGGAGAAAAAGGGTTGCGGGGTGGGATAAGGTAGTATTAGATTTCAGAAGTGAGAATGGGCCATTTACAGGTACTTAAAGAGCTGAACACACCTGGCAGGCAAATTCTTGCTAGGCACCTCAGAAACAATGGGACATGGGGGTATCTAGTTAACAGACTCCTGCCTGAAGCCCTCTTATTTACCACACTTAATTGAAATTAGGTTTAGGCACGATCCTAAGGTTGCTTTCCCAGAGCAGGTTTTTCTGTCTGAATCTCTTGGGCAACAAAGAAGGGTGGGTCAAAGTTTCTTTCTAAGTCTTTTGTTTCTTAATAAACAGATTAAAATCAGTATCCCAAAAAGGGAGCTTCAGGGTGGCAAAACTTTGGCTCCTTTCACACTCACTGTCCAAAATCAGTGCTGCGTAAAATTGATGGCCTGTGTAACTTAGGGTTAGGGATTTACTTACTGAAATAGAAAACACAGGAAGAATAGCCTACGGGGAAGAGAAGACGTTGATTTTGGATGTGTTAATTTTGAGGTGTCTAAGGGACACCCAGAGTGAGTTGGTACGGAGTTGTTGATGGATCTGGAGCTCAGCATAGAGTTCTGAACTAGACATATATGCAAACAATCTTACCTCGGCAAGATGGGTAGTAATTGTGCTTCTTCCTTACATATGCCCTAATTCTCCTGACAAGGTTAAATACCCTTGACATTCTCTTTTTGCCCAAGGTTACACAGCCAAGGATACACTTACCCATCTGTGTAACCTTAGGCAAGTTAAAAAAAAAAATGTCTTTCTCTTCCTCAATTTTCTCATCTATGAAATAAGGATAAAGGACCTTTATTATAGGATATCTGTGAAGACAAAAGGACTTAATGTGTATTAAGTGCTAAGAATAGTGCATGGTACAGAGCAAGCACTCAATAAATATTAGCTATGTTTTATACTTATGGCACCTGTACTTTGTAGAGCTTATCACAGTTGTTAGCATGTAATTACCAGGTTATAAGCTCCATGAGAGTTTGGGCCTGGATCCCTGCAGTATTCCCAGCACTAGTACATAGTAGAGGCTCAATAAATACTCAGTGAATCAATAAACATATTTCCCAGGGTTGTGGTTGTGCTGTTGTAAATGCCTTTAAGCTGCCCTTGATTTAACTCCGATTGACATGTTGAAGAAGTGAGTTCACTGTGACTTGTTCTTTGCTTTGTACAGTGTTGTGTCCCGCAGAATCAGTCCCTGTGGTGGTACACATACACGAGGGGTCAATAAGGGCTGAGGGGTTGGTTGACTGGATGATGTAGATTCATTCCCATCTCCTGCCCCAACTTTGCCTGTTGTCAGATACAAGACAAAGTGAAAAATTAGGGAAGCAACTCTTAGGTTACAGAGGTCAAATCTTTCACTTGGATTTTTGGAAATACAGTCTGGCCTCCATAGGAGCTTGTCTGTTTTGTCCACTGGTCTGAATCAGCTACCCCAGGCCAAGAGCCTTATGGTCAGTAACCAACTACTTCATTATCTCAGACAGCAGTAAGTTCTACACATGCCCCATGTTGTGAATTAATAGGTGTTAGGGTAATCAAGTGTTTGTCTTTTTCATCTTGTGCTTTGCAAACAGATGGGTAAATACTCGCTTTTCTTCTCTTTGTTGTACCAAAATCATAACTATATCAGAGTACCAATAATTCACTTGCTACGTAGCTTTGGGTAAGTCATTTCTCTCTGGAAATAAATTTCCTCATTGATAATATAAATTCCTTCGATTCTGGTCTAAGTTCTCTTGCAATTCTAAAATCTTTTTTCACCCCTGTATCATTCCATGCACGAGACCAAACAAATTAAATTTCGTTCAGTTTTCCCCTCTGGTCGCAGGGGAAAAAAAAGATTCTGTTTTTTCATAAATCTGGAAGTAAACATTTTTTATTGTGTTTGTTATTACAAGGGACTTTTCTTTGAAAATAGAATACTGAAAGTGTAGACTTTTTTTTACTTGGCCATTAGATGTCGCTCAACATCCAGAAAGTGTAAGAAACCAGCCGTGAACTCTAAAATTCGTCTTTGATCCTCCAGCGCCCTCCATCTCCACTGTCTGAAGCTGTGGTTTGCTTAGTCATGTATTCGTATTTGTGTGTCGTTGTCCTGCCCTCTGTAGTAGTCCCAAATCCCCGCTGCCACCCAGAAAACAAGTTCTCCAAATGTCTTAATTTTGCCATCTTGATCAACATGTAGTTGAGCATTTGGCTTAGTACATACCTGGATGAAGGCACTCCATGGCAGTGTCCCCACTCATCCTTTGAGGCTTAGCTCAAATGCCACCTCCTCGTTGGAGCCTTTTCTGACCCTCCTTCCTAACCCAGAGCACTGCAGAAAAATCTTTGTTACAAGAATTTTGTATTGTGTTTATTTACAAATCTGTAAATAAACAAATTCTAGAAAAGATTCCGAATCTCCTTGTAATAAGGGAAATGCCCACTAAAACTACAAAGAAGCCATTTTCACTTACGAGTTTGGCAAATACCACAATTTTTATGATATATTTGATTTAAAGCAACAGGCATTCTCATTCCTGGGAGTGTTCACTGGTTCGTGCTTTCTGGAAGACAATTTGGCCATATCCCTCAAAACTTTAAATACAGCAATTCTTCTCCTAGACATTTTTTCCTAAAGATATATAGAATACTTGCACACATGCACAAATATCTGTGTAAGGATTTATTCATTGAACAATTATTTGTGGTAGAAAAGACTACACGTGACCTAATATCCACGAACAAGAGACTGGTTAAATTATACATCTTACAGTGAATTACCATACAGCTGTTAAAAGAAGTGCATTTATAGGTACCAACATAAAATGATCTGCAAAATATATTATTAGAAAATGGCTAGGTGCAGAAAAATGAAGACAGCTGTAACAGTCAACATTTATTGAGTACTTTAAAATGGAGTTTCTCATTTACTCTTCATAACAATCTTAGGAAGTAGGAATTTACATTATCACCACATTACAGAAGAAACTGATGCAGAGTGAAGTTAAATAATTTGTCCAAATTCTAGCTGGTGTTTGGAAGCACTGATATTTAAACCGAGGTAGTCTTGATTTCAGGGCTCTTTCTCATAACCATCACACTATAGTTTTGTGTAGTAGTGTAGGGTATATATAGGTGCCATATACATATATTTTTAAAAGGTAAGGCGTATATATATATATATATATATGGATTGATAACCGCCTGGTAACAGCGGCTGGATCTGGCAGGAAAATTGGGGGCTAAAGATCAAGGATAGAAGGGAGAGTTTCTTCCCATTCTACACCAGTGGTTTTCAGCCTTGGCTGTATATTAGAATTTTGTGAAGAACTTTAAAATATACGTTTGCGTGGGCCCATTTCAGGTGAATTAAATGAGACTCTCTGGGAGAAGGTTCCAGCCACTGGCATTTTTTCCAAAGCTTCCCATGTGATTCAGATGTGGACTTGGCAGTAAGAACCTCCTTCTATAGCTTCGTGTACCATTTGAATTTTTTTTTTTTTTTAACAATAGCAATTGTGACTTTTAAAAGAATCTCACAAGGGAGCTTGTTCTTATGACACAGATCTCTGGAGAACACAGTTTCCTTGTTGACACAATTCTTTATTGTGCTAAAGATTATCTCTCTCAAAGCTGTTGTATTAGACTGGTTAACTTAGCAAATATAAAACATTTAGGTTTTTGCCCCAAATCCTCAACATACATACTTCGATTGACAAATTACCCATAACTTGATATAATCTTTAAATGAACTCATTTTATTTCCTATAATAACATAAAAACCTTTCTGGCCTAATATGTCCTTAATATAATATAGATGTGTCAGCTATATCTGCTTCTTGTTAAAATGGTGGCCAACTAAATTATTTAATTTTTTTTTAATTTTTATGTTCCTGTCATCTTCATTTCTCTCTTGTTCATCATAGCACTTGCACACAAAAGCATTTTGTGATCTCATAGTACAAAAGAGCGGATGTTCCATAAGTCAAAGAGAAGATAGTAATTTACACATCAAACACTTTCAGAAATGATTTATCAGTCATAATTCTATTTTCTGTTTCATTGACATGTAACAGGTAAAGGTGGGCTTTCAAGAAAACTCCAGTGAAGGCTTTACTATGAGTAAAGTAGGCCACACACCATGAAACCCGGGTAAGTACCTGCCAGGTCAATGATTAACAGGTCATAGGTTAACAGCTGATAAGATTTGGGATGAGGAATAACAGTAGCATGAATGCATTTGTGGCAGACTTGAGTAGGGGAAAGGGGTATGCTGGCCTGATGGAGGAGGGGAGGTGGTAGTAAGTATGACAGCTGGCAGGGGGGTGATCAGAGGCCCACTTGTACTGTCAAAGACCTGTGGTAGTCCCCACCATCCCACAGTAGGTGTTCTTTTAAATCATTAAATTGCATCCTCTGAGGTATTTCTTTCTTCCCTTGGGAAAAAACAGTGTCCTGGTATTCACCACCTCCAACCCCTTTTATTCTTCAGAATGCTGCTGTTTACACTTGAGGAGTGCTTTAAAATAATTTTAGTTGGTTGTGCATTTTACAACCTCCTCAGGGAAAGACACAGTTGGAGACTCTCCTGCGAAATAAGTATTCCAGCCTACCACTCCGTTTCTGTACAGAACCTTGAAATAATCATGGTTTCGTGGTGAACTTTGTTTTAATCAGATGAAGCCTGAATTCCAGCGTTGCAGTTTTTATTTAACTGCAAGTGAATTACTTAATATTTGTTCTCACTTGTACAGATTAAAAAAGCCCTTGGGCAAGAGGCTCTTATTTGCTTTCACATGATTGTTGCCAGAAAATAAGACACACAGTAACATCCTGAATATTCCCTGCTGCCTCAACAATAGACCTACATCAGTAGTGGGCTAGAATAAAAATAGAATTATGAACAAAGCGACACGCAATGCTAATTTAGCACAGAATACTTTATAACCAATTTATTTTATATGTCACCAAAGCAGCTAGATATTAATAAACAGTTATTGAATTACCTGTTCTTCGTTTAATTTTTCTCCTGATTTATAGTTAATAAATATACAGAGAGTACCAAAAAATGTATATACATTTTAAGAAAGGAAAAACTGTATTAAAATTGTAATAATATATACCGATAACAAAAAATGAATACAGGGCATGTGTATACATGTTTTTGGCACCCCTGTTACAGGGGTGGGCCCTTCTTGGCGCAATGTACAGGTTCTTGGCGTCTCAAGCAAAGAATTGAATGACATACAGAGATAAAGTAATGAAAAGCAGTTTATTAGATGAAAAAGTACACTTGAAAGAGGTAAAAGCAGCCCGAGGAGAAGCAGTGGCTCAAGGCCATTATTAGAAGAGAAAGTACACACCAAAGGGTTTGGAGCGGCCTGAGCAAAGGCAAGGCTCAAGAAGGGGGCAGCTGCTGGCAGGAGCCTGGGGGTTTTATCTGGGATGGGCTGTTCCTCTCCGGTGTGGGACTACTTGATTGACACCTGTGATTGACAAGAGGCTATTACCTTATCTCCTCAGACTGCACCTGTTCTCTGCAGTTTGAAATTGTTAACTACAAGCTGATTCTTCCTTCCCCCCTACACCTGAGCTGATAGTTTTGGCGGGCTCTACAGCTTGAATCTATTTGCTAGCTATTAAAGTTATTCCCTCTGGCTTTGTTATGGTCTCCACCTCACTCTCCTCCACCGTGGCCTATGGTTTTTCCATCTCATCCCTGGTATTTTGATACTATGCATCCCATGTGCCAGGCTCTATTGTAGGCACTTTACACATCACCTCATTTGAGCTTTCCTCTGGCTTCCCATTTGGCTTTCCTCCTGGCTTTTTCCTTTTGGAGCTCACATTTTGCCTCTGACTCCTACTTCTTTTCTCTCTTATTTACTCTGCTCCATCATTTTTCTGTTTCACCACTCTGTCCTAGGGAAACGTTTTCTGTGATCCCCCCTCCCCACACACACACACCATCTTTTTCCTCTTTGTCTGCCTTCACATTGGTATGTGAAGAAAATTCAGAGGAAAATCACAAAATATTTTATTAAAATACTGTTAAGCTCTGATACCACTGAAGGAGACCGAAGTTTTGCCACCCTGAAGCTGCCTTTTGGGATATTGATTTTAACATGGTTATTAAGAAACGAAAGACTCAGAAAGAACCTTTGACCCTCTCCCTTCCTGCCTAAGAGATTCAGATGAAAAGGCCTGCTCCAGGAAGGGAATTTGAGGATTTGCCTTAGCCTAATTTGAATTAAGTATGGTAAATAGCAGGGCTTCAGGCAGGGGCCTGTTAGCTAGATATCTCACGTTCCTGAGTTGCCCAGCAAGAATTTGCCTGCCAGGTGTGTTCAGCTCTTCCTCAACTACCTGTAAATCTTCCATTCTCACATCTGAAGTCTAATACCCCATCCCACCCGCTTTTCTCCTTTGTCCAAAATGTCATACTCGTATATACCCAATGTTGCCCTGCTGTCTTTGGAATTTCCATGCATATATGAATTTCTCATGTGCATGTATTAAAAGTTTTAAGTTTCTCCTGTTAATCTGTCTCTGTCTATTAGCCTAGCTAAAAGAATTTCTAAGGTAGGAGAAAAAGCCTCAATGATTTTAGCCCCCACACCACCAACAATATATGAGTTTTTGTGCTTATAATCTTCACCATTTAAAAAATGTTAGCAATTCTGGTGGGTGAGAGCCGGTATCTTTTTTGGTTTTAGATTACATTTTCGCCATCACTAGTGATACTGAACATCTTTTCCTGTGCTGCTGGCCACTCACTTATCTTCTTTGGTGAAATGTCTATTCAAATCTTTTGCCTATTTTTAAAAAAATTAGCTGTTTGTCTTTTTATTATTGAGTTGTAGGAATTCCTTATGTATCCTGGATACCAGACCTTTGTCTGATATAGGCTTTGTTAATATTTTTTCCCAGTGTCTAGCTTACCTCTTCATTTTCTTAATGGTGACATTTGATGATCAGAAGTTTTTAATTTTGATGAAGTCTACTTTATTAATTTTTCTTTTGTGGTCTTTGCTTTCTGTGTCCTGAGAAACCTTTGCTTAATCCCAAATCATCCAGATATTCTCATATGTTTTCCTCTAAAAGCTTTATGGTGTTAACGTTTACATTTAGGTTTGTGATCCATCTCAAAATAATTTTTGTGTAGGTTGTGAGCTAATGGTTAAGATTCATTTATTCCATATGAATTTAGTTTTTCAGCATAATTTATTGAAATTACTTTTATTGACTTATTGGAATGCTTTGGTGCCCTTTTTGAAAATCAAAAGGCCACACAAGGATGGGTGGTTTGCATTTTTAAATTATCTTTTTGTTATTGATTTTTCATTTTATGTGATCTGAGGATCTGGTTTATGGAATATTGGATTTTTTTATTTTTGTACACTTTCTTTTTGGCTTAGTACATTGTCAGTTTTATTAAATGATCCTCATGTGCATAAAAAATATGTTTTTCTCTAATTGTTGGTTGCAGAGCTCTACATCAATTATTTGAGGAAGGGTTTTGTGTTGTACAAATTTCGTACTCTTAAAAACTGTTTTTTGAGTGAGATCTCATTTTTTGAGATATATATTAGAATCTCCTAACTTGGCATGCTTGTGGGATGGCATAGAGGCCAGTGTGTGTTTCAAAGTCACTACAGAGGAGGGGAGTAGGAGTTGAGATCAAAGATGCAGTAGGGCCAGATCATGTCTGAAAGGCTTTGGATTTTCCTGTGAGTGATTGAGTCATCTTTGAAGGGTTATGAGCAGAGGATTACACTGATGCTGTGTTGAGAATAAAATAGGGGGGTTAGCAGTGGGGGTTCCATAAAAGACTAGTTAAGAGATTATTGTACACATAGAAGTCCAGACAAGAGTGGATGATGTTTGGACCAGGTGGTATAGGAGGAACAAGTGAGAAGGGTCTGAATTCTGGAAATATATTGAAGATATAATGCAACAGATTTTGTTACTAATTTAAATGTGGAGTGAGAGAGAAAAAGGATTCAAGGATGACTCCAAGATGTTTGGCTTGATCTTTAGAAGAATGGAGTTACTGAGCACTAAGTGGGGGATGTGTATATGTATCTGTGAGCTCCTCACCGGCCTAGTGTCGTCTGTTTGTCGTCATAGTGCCTTTATGATCAGAATCCCAACAAATGTAATAATGTTACTATCTAATATGTATTTAGTATTTACATGTCAGGCATGGTACAACCAATATAAATGTAAAACTTATTCCTTTAATGTACATTTATAACCATTTAATCCTTCCATAAACCTAAGTGATAGGTTCTATTATTATCCCGATTTATACATAAGGACCCGGAGCCCCATAGAAGTTAAGTAACTGGTTCAAGTTTGCAGTTAGTAAAAAGGAAAGCTGGGATTCTTTTTATTCTTTTTTTAAGTTTTCTCCAGATGTACCTCCTTAATTTTTCTTTTAAAATGGTTGGTTTATTTTTGATCAGGTGACAGAATCATGTAGTTTAAAGCTGAAAAAACATGAAGTTTTACTTTCAACCTTTTATTCCTGAGTCATCTGTTGATGAAAAAACATCCAGCCTAATAGAAAGCATATAAGAGTTTATTTGAGCCAAACTGACGACAATTGCCCAAAGCAAACTCTCAACGGAATGAGAAAATGTTCCGCAAAATGGCAGTTTGCAGCTTGTTTTATACATAGAATCAAAGGAGGAGGGTTACATTAAATCCATTGATGGTCAATAGAAAAACAGGGAAATCTCAGAGATTGGATGAAAGTAAATTGGAAAGAGGTACTTATTTTACATAGGTGAGTACAGGATAGTTAATAGTTCACTTTTTACAGCATGTAGAGGTGGTAATCAGAGGACAAGAATAATAATGAGGGATTCTATAGTTTCCTGCTCTGGTCTAGAGAAAGGGGATAGTGACATTCCAAGGGCATGCTATCCTAGATGCAAAAAGACAATAGACAGGCTCACTTAAGTTAAAGATTGACCTTTGTCAAGGAAGCTACAGACTAAAGATGTGACTTCCTGCCATGGCCCACCTTAGTTAGGAATTTTTTATGTTTAGGTCAACCCATGTGGTTATTTTGGGTCTCCAGAGCTTGTCAGGTTTAACCTGTGGTGCGCCCCTTTTCTGTTCAAACATCCACTTCCCCTCCCCGGGGCAATCAGTCTTAGTTCCCTGAATAGTGTTACGGATATTTCACTTTCTAAACAAGCAGATATAAAATAGAAAATATTTTTCCCTTTTTTATTTTTTCAAAGGCTAACATACTTTATACACACTGCCCTGTACCTTGTTTTTTCACTTGGATAACTTTTCCTCATAGTTATGTCATAATTTCTTTAATTAGTTCCCTATTGGTGGACACTTAGTATATTTCCAGACATTTGTTACAAGCAGTGCTGCAGTGAATTACCCTGTCCATATGCTATTTTGCAAAAGCGAAAGTTGGTGTTATAATCAAGATCTGTTTGACTTAGCTTCCATGCCACACTGCCTCCCCATATGTTGTTGATTGACTTTAGAGGATGATTCTTAACTCTTCTCAATTGTGAGAATACTTGTGCCTTACCCCTGTGAGCTCAGCTCCCAGCCCCAGCCCACACCTGAGCACCTTAAGATCATAAACACTCAATCTCCTCAGGGGATCCTGTTAAACCATATTTAGGCCAGGAGCAGAAACCTTATCTTAAAAGCCATCTTGCCTTGATCCTGTCTTGCTTTACCTCCTAGGGGCCTGTGATCAGAAGACCTTGGCAGTCCTGACAGTGACCTGGGGCCAGGGTGTGGAGCTGGAGGGCTTGGTCACGCCCTGAAACCTTTGTCAATGAAAACCCCCTGAAGCATTGAAGGGGGAACAGCCTCGTTTACCCCCCTCCTATAAAACTCCATACTCCTCTTTGCTCTGGGAGATTATGGTCTTCTCCCTCTGATCTAGCCTGACCTCCTGCAGCTCAAACACGCCAAATAAATACTAATAGATCAATTTTGGTCTCCCCGCGACTCTTTTCTTTGGCCAATGCCTAACAGATCATCTCTGGACTCTCATCCACAGTCATATGACCCTGATGATAGAGTCTAAAAAAGGGGAATAATAAAATCAGAGCACTTGAGAAAGGTTTTCTTTGCTTAGCTGGTTTAAGATAAATGTACTTTGGGAAGTAACCCAGAGGGTAAAAGTGTCTAGGGCAAATGGAAAACCTTTTCTAAAGTGACACGATGATCTGACTCCTGCAAAGACTGAGTGCACACCAGTATCTTAAGCAACGTATCACTGCATCCGTGACACTTAACACTCATCAGTTTTATCTTGCACAACTTTTCATCATGCATGCAACTAACTTTGCTCTAGATTTGAGTCATTTCCTGTTAAAGTTTACATCCACTTTGTGGTGCTGAAAGGTTTACTGGTCTTATGATAAGATAAATGAGTAACTTAGCAATTCTATCTAGCTCTGAACTTTGGTCTAGTTTGTGTTGAATGACATATACTCCCTCTGTGAACTTTCACCTGGATATCGGATTCCCTGAAATTATTAATAGTACTTCGAATGGGTCTAATCCTTTTTAAATGTATTGATATTTGAGATCTGTAAATAATATATAAACATTATTAGCACATTTGATGTTAAAACCAATCTTCCATAAAAAATAGCACTTGCTTGTCTTTTCTATTCTCCGGTAATAGTAATAATTAATACTTATTGAACCCTTACTATGAGTTAGGCATTGTTGTAATAGTCACAAGAGGTGGGTTCTATTATTATTATTATTACTATTATTACCCTATTTTATAAGCGAGGAGACCGAAGCACAGAGAGGCTAAGTAATTTGCCCAAGATAATACTAGATAGCTACTAGGATAGGGAAACTGGGATTTGGAGCCCCTGCAGTCTTGTTTTGGAGCCCATATTGTTAACCACTGTGCCATGAACTTGGTAGCCCTCTATTTTACTACTACTACCGTTTCCTACCTGCCCTTCTTGTCTTTTTATCCTACCTATAACAACCTCTGCCCTCTACTGTCTTAGCCAAACACTGGCAAAGCTGAGTTGGGAAACCAGCTGTCAGAACACAGCAACCCAATCCCACGATGTACCAGAATGCCATGATTCTCTGACTGGGAAACGGTAATACGAGTATTACCAGTGGCTCTGTAATAGTTGAGAATGTGACAATGAGTGCCACAGGCCTTGTGTAGAGGCCAAAATGCTGGTGGGGAAAGTCAATCCACATCCTGGAATAGGTTTCTGATCTAGGGAGGGTACAAGGATCACTCATGATCCTCATTGCGAGGTAGGGGTAGACCAGCTTTAGAATATTTGTTTTCCCACTCCTGGCTTCCTTGAGATTTCAGGCTTCTTCAGGGTTTCCATGGGAGCCAGACAAAACTAATCTTCCATCTTTTCAGAATAACTGTCCTTCCTGAGTATTTCTTGAATCCGCCATCCATCTCTCTCTGATCCATCCTCCACACTGCTGCCAGAGACCACATAATCCCGGTGTAAACTCTCCAACATCACTTTCAGAATAAAGTTTAAATCCCTAAATTCATCACGCCAAGCTTTAACGATCTGGTCTCTGCCTCTTTGTCTGCCACTCCCTCACATATGCCCTTCATTTCACTCCCTTCCACAATTGCAGTGGTTCACCTTTGTTCTAGCTCAGCCCCATATCATGCTTTTCAAGAACACCTCACAGCTACCTTTCTGTCGCCATCTCCTACCATCTTTCAATGTACCATACCCTCTGTCCCAGTCTCCCTAGACCAGCTTTCCCCAAGTATATCATGTATTTCGTTGCTATGGTTCCCTTCTCTATTCTTTACTTGTTCTTGAAAACCTTGCTCCAAAGCCACCTCCTTTATGAAAGCATCCTTGCAATACCGCTCTAATCCCCCCCACACACACACCCATTTGAATGAGCTGCTCCTTCGGCTTTGTCCTCAGGGCGTAATTCTCTGTTTAGATCATATTGCATCTTCACTATAGGGCCTTTAGTTGTTTACAATCTTTTCTCGTTGAGATGGGTGATCCATACTGTATCTACAAGTATGAGTATTTCATTTCTGTATCCCTTTGCAGGTTCTGCTAAAGTACCTGCCACACAGTGTTCATTAAAAATGCCCTGAATAGTGGGGCAGCCAGTTAGCTCAGCTGGTTAGACCATGATGCTTGTAACACCAGGGTTTGTTGGTTCAATACCGAAATGGGCCACTGTGAGCTGCGTCCCCCACAACTAGATTGAAACAGCTACTTGACTAGGAGCTGATGGGTCCTGGAAAAGCACACTTAAATAAAAGTTTTTTTAAAATGCCCGAATAGTCTACTTTTTACAAATAAAAGAAATGCCAGGTAATGTTTGTTAAATAATTTGTTTATAGGGCAAGTCAAAGCAACAGGTGATATAACTCTCTTCATTTTAATAAATGAAGTTACATATTTCAGATATGGCTGAAAGAATCTAGAATAGCACCATCCAATATGGTAACCATAGCCACCTGTGGCTATTTAAATTTATATTAATTTTAAAGCTTATTTAAAATTCCATTCCTTAGTCACATTATCCACCTTTGAAGTGCTCAGTACCACATGTGGCTTTAAATGAGAGAAGGAATTTACCATATGTTTCCAAACATTTGATAAACACATCATTATGCACATTTCTTCTTAGAGTTTACATTTTAAGAATAAATATTAATGGCCTCAAAAACACTGCTTTGAAGAAGGTAAAGAGAAGTGTCTATAAGGACATTATACACAGTGAAAAACAAAAGGTTATATATCCTGTATTATTTGTCCTGGATTCCTAAGATGAAAACTTTTCAAGGCATTTGGAGGAGAGAAAACTTTTCAAGGCAAATATTTCAGAATGTTTAATCAAAAAACTATGGAAAGTCTTTCAGTGTGTCATCATTTACTGGTACCAATGAGAGTTGGTACTTTTCCCAGTGATATCTCCTGACTCTTTCAGCCTACTCTCTAAATCTAGGTATACCTCAATTGTTTTCTCAGACACTTCTCTCTTTTCTTTTTAAACTATCACCCTTGACCCTAGCCATATCACACAACTCCTAACTCCAATTACCCCTCCAAGGTAATGACTCCCAAATCAACTTTCTCCACGCTGAGCTCTCTATGTACACAGGGACAATGTGCTCAGGCCAGTACAGCTGGTCTAGGGGACCATCTTTGAAAAGCCAGGCTCTAGATGAGGGGTTGGCTAACCTTTCTGTAAGGGCAGACAGTAAATATTGTCGATTATGTGGCCCATTCAGTCTTTGTTCCAATTACTCAACTCTGTCATTGTAGCACGAGAGCAGCCACAGACAATACATCAGTGAATGGGCATGGCTGTGTTCCACTAGGATTTTATTTGCAAAAAGAGGTAGCAGGTAGCATTTATAGTTTGCCAATCCCTGTTGATCACTGATTTTCGAGCCAGAAGCCCCTTCAGAATCCATTTGGAGAGAAAGAAGGGAATGAGAGGGAGGGAAGAACTGAATATTTTCCTTCCACTCTCTCCAATCAGAGCAATTTAACTTTAATCCATATTGTTTACAAAGCTGAGTAAGATTTCATTTGTACAAATGGCCCAGAGGTTTGAAAACCTTTCATCTACATGTTCTCTAGGGTTCATTCTAGGTATGAATTTGTCACCTTCCTCAATCTAGTTACTGTCTGCTTTGATCCATCTTCTCTGCCAAGGTAATAACGTAATTGTCTACTTCTGACCATGTCACTTCTCAAACGTCAGTGATTCCCACATGCCATTTTCTAACCTACCTCCTTAATCTCCCACTACTGGCATCTAACATACCTTATGGGTCAGCCACACAGGACTCTATGTATGTATGACAGTCCCCAGAGATGCTTTCACTTCTGTCTTTCTTCATGTTCTCCCCTTGCCCAGGATGCCCTCTCCCTCCAACTCCACACTTCCACTTGGCTATATCTTCAAATGCTACTTGCTCTGTGAAATCAACTATGATTTCAACACCCAAAAGTAGTTTCCTCTCTGTTCCTGTGTATCTTTTTTTCCCATGGGGCTCTTATGTGTCCAGGTCCCAGCCTACCTGCTGGATTAATGTTCCTTATGGGCAGGAAACACATTTTATAGATCCTTCTGCCCAGCATAGGCATAGCTAAGTACCACATCCATAGCAGCTATCTGAGCTCTTTATTTGCATGGAAACAGAGCATGTATCTTCATCTTACCTGCCCAAATACATCTTCACCTGCCTGCCATCTTTCCATTTCTTCCCTCACTGTCTGCAGAAGGACAAAGTTAGAATGCACAGGGGTTTCTCATTGTTCTTAGAAATGTCTCTGATACAGAGGAGGGCCTCAACAAGTGGTATAATAGGTTGTGAAGATGGGGAGTGAAGAGGCAAAGGAGATCTGAAAACCAAAGAGAGGAAAAGGTAG
Source organism: Rhinolophus sinicus (assembly GCF_036562045.2). NCBI lineage: Eukaryota > Metazoa > Chordata > Mammalia > Chiroptera > Rhinolophidae > Rhinolophus > Rhinolophus sinicus. The sequence continues at coordinate 126,000,215 of NC_133754.1, forward strand.
TCCTTAAGAGAAATGTCATTAATTGCTTTTTTTTTCCACCTGGGATTTATCCAGCAAGTCTCGTTGGCCTCCTTTTTTACCATGACTGAAGTGAGAGTGTAGTGATCTGGCGTGTGCATAGGAGTCACCTGGGGATCTGTCAAAATGCAGATTCTTGTTCAGTGGGTCTGGGTGGACCTGACATTGGACATTTACGACGTCATGCTGCTGGTCTGTGAGGGTGACGCTGATGCTGCTGGTCCATGGATCACGCTGTGAGTTGCAAGGTGGTTGTCCATGTAAGCTGCTGAGGTAAAGAAAGATGGATGGGTCTGCTGGGCCGTCTGGTCTGCTTCTCTCACAAGTCTAAAAACACCCGAGCTTTTGAGAAGGCTGAGGTCAACTAAGGGAGGTTAAAGTCTGTCGGGGAGAGCAGTACCACGTGGGGGTTAGGGCCGAAGGGCAGGGAATTTGTAAGTGAAAAAGAGCCCTTGACTTCTTTGGGCCTTATCTGCAGACCATATTTGGACACAAGAAACTGGATTTAAATTCTTCTCAGGGAACTTTAATCTTTTTGGACCTTGCTGGAAATGCTGGAATAGAAAAAGAGTAATGAAAGGAAGAAAGCATGTGAGGCTTTTGCAATAAACCACAAATACTTTTATCCCCTCGCAAAGTAGTGTAATGGGTTGGAAAAAGCACCATCACAGTGTCTGTCAACTGAGTGAATTTAGTTAAAACTATCTAGACCATCTGACACAGTTTCCCCAGCAACAAAATGGGAGGAATCACTAAAGCAAATATAGCAAATTATTAATAGTAGAATTTAAGTGGTGATTGTATGAGTGTTCACTGAACAATTCTTTCAACTTTCCCGTATGTTTGAAAATCTTCATAATATTGAAAAAATTATGCTTCCTACCGCTCAGGGTTTCCATAAGGTAGAAATGAGAAAAATTAGAACACAGTCGATGTACCTAAATAACATTAGGTTAGTCTGAACAGTAAAGTATAAATATATATAAAACATCTCTGGAAGGATACTTAAGAAAGTAATAACATTGGTCCCTTCAGGGAGGGGGAACTTTGTGGCTAGAGGATACAAATGGTAGGAAGACTTTCCCTGAGTTCCCTCTTGTAAGTTTTGAATATCAGATGAAAAGTATGTAATACCTATTCAAAAATAAATATTAAAAAAAATCAAACCAAACATAGAGCTCTCAGAGTCTAACAGTCTGCCTCTTTTCCAAGTAGTATGATAAGTGTTAAGTTCCGGAACTGGCTGTGCATGGCCCTGGGTGAGCCGAGTCAATGTCCAGCTTCATGAAGTGGGGCATCGTGGGGCTGGACTGACCTATCAGCAGCCAGCTGGCTCTGTCTCCCTGAGGATGTTTTTAGTTATGAGCCAAGGGACTGCATTTTCCATTCCTGCTTTCCAGACAGGGCTGGGCTCAGGAAAGAACTCAGTTGAGAAGTCTAGAAGAATGAGAAGTTCAGAGGTAGACTAGAGGTCTGGTCCATGGCTGCAGGCTTGCATTAAAGGAGGCAGGCAGAGACAGGGAGTGAAGAACTGCGCCTCGGAACTGTGGCATAGTCCTGTGTAAATAATAGTTTACATATACCTTACTTTACAATTTACAAAGTGTTCCTAAACATTGCCTCCTCTGAGCTACACAACTGCCCTAGGAGGTAAATGGGTGCGGATTTTGTCTTATTTGACTGAAGAGGAAACTAAGAGTGATGGGCATGAGATAGCCTTTCAGATATCCTTCCAAATGCACGAAGCAATTGACTGAGGGCCACTGCTGCATTCTGAAGTCCATCGATATGTTCTAGCTAAGGCCATGCTACCCATGGGTTGCTCTCGGCTGGTGGTGGAGTGCAACCAGGAATATTAAGGTAGGCTAATTATTTGGAGATGTGGGATGCCTCTGATATCCTGAGTGCTTCCCAACAGCCTTGCTGAACTTGCCTTAGCATATACTGCAGTCTTCCTTCTTTCCTTCTCTTCTTCACTCCCAGTCACATCACGGTCTGATAGCTCTCCCAGCCTCTCCTGGCTCCCTCCGATTTCCTCTTAGAGGCATTTCCTGCAAGTTCAATACTGTTTTGGCATAAACATAGGTCTGGGTGATTCCAGGCTGTGCTTCTAATCAATGCACTATGTTGTCTTCCTTTTCACGAACTTCGTTTCAATTTGAATCACCAGATGGGCACATCCTTTTTCCTACCAGCTTGCTATCATTTTCAGTACTTTATTATTAAAGGTATTTATGTGTTTGTGATTGTGTCTGGCATTCATAGGCATATAAATGAAAGTTATTTTATCTTGTCAAAAATGTAATTGTGCTTTATTAAATTACATACATTTATAAGATTGAGTTCACAAAGCTTGCCATTTAGTTTATATGCAGGCTTTGAGGTTTCTTTTGTTGTTACTGTTCTTTGTTTAATAATTTGTCCTCTACCATCCTCCAGCTTTACTTTCCCCATTGTCCTTATTAATGCTGTGAGGTTTATAATTATGCTGGCCAACCTGTTACTGGAGAACGTGTTCTTGGTATCGTCACAGGAAAGAATTCAAGGATGTACCAAGTAAGTCACGCGAACAAAACCAAGCCAGCAGTGGATTTATTAAAGGAAAGGAAAAGCGTACACTCCCAAAATAGCGGGAATGGGCAGGCCAGGAGGAGGGCAAGTGCACCGAAGAACAAAGAGGCTTAGGGTTTTATTAGAATGAGGGCATGAAATGTTCAAGTTTTAGGGGTGGTGTTATAGGTGTTCCCAGGTTAGTCCTTGCTGACCACTCCTTCCATCGGGAAGAGAGGTTTTTGTCCTTATTTGGCCCTTGTCAGAACTGTCATGGCTACACAGGGGAGGAGGTTTTTTTTGGCTGCCATACTAATGATATTATAATTCATTCTAATTAGCTGTAGCTGTACCTTTTAAGAATAATCTCATCTCATTTCCTTGGTTTCTCACACTTCCTCCTTCCTTTCCTCCTTCCTCTCTCCCTGCGGCCCTATTCTTTTTGTTTAGGGTAACACACCTAGAGATTCTAGGAATTTACTTAGGCCGGAAGAACTAACATTTGCAGGTAACCCTTATCGTCTGGCAGGGAATATCAAAAACCCACAAACGCTAGTCTAAGGAGGACGCTGTTTAAATCTGTTGAATTAGGAGAATGGGGACATTGTAAGCTGTGGACAAGTTACCATTGAACATAGGGTGGGGAGGAGGCAGAGGGGTCAGCAGGCTCTTACTTCTAGGTTCTTCCTGGAATTGTCTTGCAGCAACATGGCGGACTGTTAGCATCAGTTTCCAGGACTCCATCGGGAGTTCATTCTGAATAAACAGAATTATTTTGTCAGAACAATTAAGTCTTCATTCCTAAAGTATGCTTGCTTGGCTGGGAAAGAAAGCAGAAACCTCTCAGGGGCCGGTATTCTAGGAGTGGTTGACCCTAAAACGATGCATGGAAGAAGAGCTACAGAGTGAGAACAGTGAAGAGGGTTTTGAAGCAACTCGAATAAGTTGTGGAAGCAACCCTTATGGGCAGCAGGCTGAATCATTATAATGCTTACCTCCTGCTCATCTGTCCCTGTGGAAATAGGAAGTGTGGCTGGAGATTGGGAGGAGAGTGCCAAAGCCAGAAAGTACAAAGGAAAGTGGACTTGGTGAAGAAATGAAGAATGTCCTTAAGGAACTGTGTATGTAAGCAGACTGGTGATTTGCAGGAATCAGTGTCCACGCATGTTTGAATCAGTATCTAGCATAGACTATCGTATCATCTGTGAACATAGACAGTTTTATTCCTTCCTTCCCAATCTGTATGCTTTTTCTTTTCTTTTCTTGTCTTGTCTTATTGCATTCACTAAAACTTTCAGTACAATGTTGAAAAGGAATGGTGAAAAGGGACATCCTTACCTTACACCTGATCTCAGTGGGAAAGCTTCAAGTTTCCCACATTATGATGCTTTTTGTTTTAAATTTTCTCTGTATGCTTTATGCTTACAGAAATAGAAATACAGGCTCATTAAATATTTTCAAATGTTTTAAGAAACATATAATATGATGTCTACCCCAAATCCCCATTGCCAATTATTTGGTATGTCTCTCAAGATGGTATACCTTGTGAGTTTAAAGCAGACTGTGTTTTAACATGCAATATCTCTAACTCCCTAAAAATTGCACCACGAAGAGATTCCTTGAGTATGTGTACCAAGTTGTGTGTATATTTGTGTGTGTGTGAGAGAGAGGCAGATTGAGAGAGAGAGAGAGAGAGAGAGAGACAGAGACAGAGACAGAGACAGAGACAGAGACAGAGAATGTGATGTAAATATGATGAAATTGCCCCTACTCCTTTCTGGGAAATGCTCTTCAGTTTTTGATTCTTATCTTTCATAAGAAATTGTGTTATGAATTAGGTAGTCAGATCATTTCTTTAACATGAATATGTTAAAATTTAGTTGAATTCCAGAATGCCCTAATCAAAATTATCCAGAAAGTAGTAAATAAATAAGTAAATATGAAGAACTGGTTATGAGCCATGAACTACATATGCACTCATCTGTTGGAGAGCTGTTGAGAGAACCTGGTGACTTATGTGTTATTTCTGCCCAAGGATCTCTGAAGTCCTTATGAACACACGAAGGGAAGGAGGCATGTCTTAGATGGCCAGCAAGGATATCCTGGAATGGTGGCTTGAGAATGCCATTGTGAATGAATGTTTGGGAACCTGTAATTTAAACTTACATTTTTATAAAAGTGCGTACCTAATCTTACATTTTTATAAAAGTGCGTTTATTTTATCAATACTATTCTGTAGCTTACTTTTTTCACGCAATATATCATGAACATTAAATATTCTGCAATTATGTGTCCAGGTTGGCTGTTTACCCAGTCACCCACATGACTCCAGGCTAAGCAACCTGAGTCTTTATTGGAATATATCTCTGAAGACGAAAGACTTAGAAATACTCAGAGGGAATACAGAAACAATCTGGTTTGAAATTTAGGGGATAAAAATGTTATAGCCCACTTAAGGATTGTTGTCACACAGCAGCTTAGCAGACTGTCCCCCATGTCTTTCCTTGAGGAAAGAAAAGTCTGTGAGACTGTGCCCTTGTGGGACTTTGTTTATCTCAATGTTTTACACCTCATGTCTCTCTATCTAGTCTCCAAAAGAGGGTTTGCAGCCAATGACGAGTAAGATTCCCGGGGGGGGGGGTGCTACTCAAGCCAGGCGGAACCCGTGGAGAACCCCAGATAAGCTGCCTTAGAAAGATTTGGGAAGAGGCCTTGTCTCCCCTTCCCCCTGCCTGGGAAAAGCCACTGCTGACTCTGGCTTTCCCCTCTCACCTAATTGGGAGAAAAGTCTTTAGAGTGATAAGATTTAGCTCTCTCTGCTCAGCTCTGTGAAACAATTTCGACATGTGATATATGTCCCTTAAAGGAGTTGCATACCTCACCTCAAGGACTTTCTGCTTAGGCTGTTTGAAGATCAACATAATTGGTTTGGGTTATTTCTATAACGTGATGAGTCCCACAGACCGTGCCAGAAAAACACTACGACTCCCTTGTATATTTATCAATAAAAACCTCCAGTCAGCTCAAACCTCGGCTCCTGTCTTTCAGAACTGTGAGACCCCTGGCCTTCTGAGATTTAACTGCATTAAGTCTCTGTTTCTTTCTTTCTTAAAAACTTAACCCAAAGCTGCCCTTTCTCGCACCCTCACTGCCCGTTATGTGTTATTTCTGCCCAAGGATCTCTGAAGTCCTTATGAACACACGAAGGGAAGGAGGCATGTCTTAGATGGCCAGCAAGGATATCCTGGAATGGTGGCTTGAGAATGCCATTGTGAATGAATGTTTGGGAACCTGTAATTTAAACTTGGATCCCTTCATGGAAGTGAAACCGTGTGCCTTTGGGAATGTACCACCCACCACGCAGTTTCCGAGATTGTAGCTGGAGATGTGTGTTGCTCTGAGAAGCCAGGTGCAGTGGCTCAGCAGGTGATTAGGAATGGGTCCTGTGATATTACAGCCACCTCTGCTCAGTTTATGTTCCCACACCCACGCCCACACCCACACTTTTACAGAACATTTGAGAGATAATGTCTCGGTTCATGAATCAGACTTGCAATTTTGAGATTCCCTAACTGACCATCTCCAAGCAGCTGTGGGAGGTATTGACTCAGGTACATGTGTAAAAGTGCACAGTTGGATTTTCTAGAACAGGTAAGTTGCACCCATTTACTGGTTGTCTGTAATCAAGCTGCTAGGTAGAATTTAGTAATCATTGGTGACAACTCTGACTAGTTGTTTAGTTTTTTGAGCATTAAGTATGTATAATCTAATAAAAATCTTCATTAAAAATATTTTTATTCTGTCACAAGTAACGTATGTTCATTTTAGAGAACAGAGATAAATAATAAGAAAAATGAGCTGTAATCCTTCTACCAAATGATAGCTAGAATTAACATATTGGTATACTTCCTTTTAAAATCCCCCTACTTTAATAAGCTTTCAATAAATAGATATTTTATAGTTCCATGAGAAAGTTTTTCTTTTATTTCAACTTAGGGATAGCTATGGTGTTTGTTTCTCTCTTTTTTTCTTTGCAGAAATACTTTTTTACTTGTATTTTTCAAAAACATTTGACCATGAATTATTTTTATTCAATCCTAACGGCAACCTTAGCAGTTTTAGAGATCTAGATCCTTATCTTCTGGATAAAGACACTGAGAACTATAAGATTTCTTTGTGAAAGTATGAAAATGCATTCTATTAACTACAGATTGAGAAGCAGATAAATTAGTTTGCTTTGGTTGTTTAAATACACATTTTGTCAAGTGGCATTCTTTTTTACTTACATTTTTGGAAGAAGGTTATGTTTAAAAAAGAGCTTTATACTGATGCACATGGCAAAGTCCTTGGATCTTGATTAGTGTTGCTTTAGTTTGATCCTTTGTCGCATCCAGCGCAATACGGGCAGTGAGGGTGCGAGAAAGGGCAGCTTTGGGTTAAGTTTTTAAGAAAGAAAGAAACAGAGACTTAATGCAGTTAAATCTCAGAAGGCCAGGGGTCTCACAGTTCTGAAAGACAGGAGCCGAGGTTTGAGCTGACTGGAGGTTTTTATTGATAAATATACAAGGGAGTCGTAGTGTTTTTCTGGCACGGTCTGTGGGACTCATCACGTTATAGAAATAACCCAAACCAATTATGTTGATCTTCAAACAGCCTAAGCAGAAAGTCCTTGAGGTGAGGTATGCAACTCCTTTAAGGGACATATATCACATGTCGAAATTGTTTCACAGAGCTGAGCAGAGAGAGCTAAATCTTATCACTCTAAAGACTTTTCTCCCAATTAGGTGAGAGGGGAAAGCCAGAGTCAGCAGTGGCTTTTCCCAGGCAGGGGGAAGGGGAGACAAGGCCTCTTCCCAAATCTTTCTAAGGCAGCTTATCTGGGGTTCTCCACGGGTTCCGCCTGGCTTGAGTAGCACCCTTCCCCCCCCCCCCCCCCCGCCCCGGGAATCTTACTCGTCATTGGCTGCAAACCCTCTTTTGGAGACTAGATAGAGAGACATGAGGTGTAAAACATTGAGATAAACAAAGTCCCACAAGGGCACAGTCTCACAGACTTTTCTTTCCTCAAGGAAAGACATGGGGGACAGTCTGCTAGGCTGCTGTGTGACAACAATCCTTAAGTGGGCTATAACATTTTTATCCCCTAAATTTCAAACCAGATTGTTTCTGTATTCCCTCTGAGTATTTCTAAGTCTTTCGTCTTCAGAGATATATTCCAATAAAGACTCAGGTTGCTTAGCCTGGAGTCATGTGGGTGACTGGGTAAACAGCCAACCTGGACACATAATTGCAGAATATTTAATGTTCATGATATATTGAGTGAAAAAAGTAAGCTACAGAATAGTATTGATAAAATAAACGCACTTTTATAAAAATGTAAGATTAGGTACACTTTCTTAGAAAAAATAAAAAATATGGGAATGCTATAATCCAAAGTACCAACAATATACAGTTATGGGTGATGATTACCAATATTATTTCATTCATGCTTATTTTTTCCTTCAATATGCATATATTTCTTTTTTCACATATTATTTTTATAATCAAAGTGTTATTTTATAGTAAGGTAATAGTCTTTAATGATCAAAAACAAAATACTTCAGTAAAGAAAATCCCATTTATTTCCAACCTCCTCTCCCTTCCAATGTCTCTCATTTTCAAAACATTCAGCAAACTAAGTGCTTTATGTGGTTTCCTCTCAACTCTAAGAGGACGGTTTGAGAAGCAAATATAATGTAAGAGGAGTAGAGTGGGAGGAGGAATAAAAAACCAGAATACACTGTATGTATGACATTCAGTTTAATGCAGTTCTATATTACGTAGCTACATATGAATTTAGTTATTTGTCTGCATTTCCAACATTATATCTTGTGACCTGTAAGGCCAGCCCGAAGCTTAATGTGGGGTGAAAGGGAGTGTTTTTGAGTCCGTATTCCAACACCTTCCTATTAGTAGTATCTAATCAGAATCTAAGTGAGCAATGTAAATGGGGGAACAGTAGGTAGCTGATTTGTATTTCAGTTTCAACAAAATGGTCTTTTCTTTCTTCTTCTAGATAGCGGAAGCCAAACATGAAAATTCCTGGAGTTTGGAAAAGTGATGTTGCTACCTCAGATGCCATTCTCACAAACATAACTCTGTGTCACATACCTATTTTTTATTTTTTCATGTCAGTGCTCTAACATTTGAACATCATCAAAGACAGGTTGATTAGTTGTCTTTTTTACACAAATATGTTAAAATGATAACAGGATTACTTAATACCAGTACGGTCTTCTTAAATTTTAGAACATAAACACTGAATTCTTGATGAATTTCATAACATTTGTATTAGTGTGGCTCTGAATATCTGCTGAACTTTGGATCATGATATAGCCCTCTGTCTTTACTTAGTGAAGCTTTTTGAATTTTTCTTTAATGAAATATTAAATCAAATGTGGAACTTCTATTAATTGGCTTAGATAAAAGCAATGACTCACAGTGGAAAGAATTGATCCTGACCTTGAGGGTTTTATTCTGCAGCTCAGAGATGGGATAAATCTGGAAATGGCACTGGCCCTGGTTGGTAAAGTCATGTTTCCCCAACTTCCTCAGTTGCTTGTTGAGTCATTAAGGACTGCTAAGAAAAGAATCAGAAGGCAGCCTAAGAAAAGAATCTTTGCCAAATCCAATTCCAGAGCTGGAATGTGGATGTTGACAGTGAATATAATAATTAATTCACTCCTCCTGAAACTTTTGGTTTAGTCATCTTCCTAAAATGAACATACTTAAAAACAAAAACTAAATCACTCCTCTCCCACCCCTACTTCCCACCTTGTTCTTGATCAATAGGAGGAGGACTCAGAGAAAAAGAAGGATTGGGTATGTTCACAAAATGAAGCCAGGCCAAAAGGACAGCTTCCAAAGGTCGCTGCCCATAGCTCCTGCCTCCAACAAAACTGCTGAAGCAGCCACCTGAGAAGGCACTTGGCTGAGGACCTGGGCCCCTGGCCACTTGCATGCACACACAAGCACGTAGCGACCTACGTACTGGGTTAAATAATCAGTAGGGTCTCTTTTTGCTCTAAAATTCTAGTGTTCTCATTTTGGCTTTTTGGTGCCAAATTAAAATGACCTGCCAAGGATTCTTTTTTTTTCTTTCCCTTTCTTTCGCCTCCATCCCCCACTCTGGTTCCAACTGTTGTTTCTCAGTCTAGTTGTGTCGGACACAGGTCCCTGGCCCATGCTGGTTATTATGAACCTTGCGCTCCCACCAGCTGAGGCAGTTGGTTGCCAGTTGTTGGTGGGCTGCTCACAGCAGCTCATGATGCCGGCCGTTCACTCTGGCCACTGACCACTCATGGCAGCACTGGGTAGACCACCGCAGCATATAGCAGCTCAGGCCAACCTCCGGCTGCTTATGGCAGCCCAGCTCCAGGGAAAGCTGTTGTTCACAATCTTAGCTGTAGAGGGCGCAGCTCACTGGCACATGTGGGAATCGAACCAGCGACCTTGGTGTTACAGCATGGCGCTCCAACCACCTGAGCCACCGGGCCAGTCCTAGGATTCTTAATTCTTGAGAAAGAGAGCAAAAAAGAAATAAACATGTTATCCACAGACCTTTGGGAACTGATAAAGCCTTGGGACTGACACATATGTAGCATATGGAAGACCAGGTATGTGCATGTTTGTCTGTTTGGGCAGACTTGTTTAACTTCACGTAGCCTTCTTTTTCATCTACCAAGCACAATCCCTTTCTAGTACCCTAAGGAAATGCCCCTCCCCTTAGTTTTTTTCTGTTTCTTTCTTACTATTTTATTCCCCCTTGCCCTTTATTTGAGCATTCATTTAACAAACACTTACTGGGGACCTTTAGACATTTCTCCCTCAGAGAAAGCATGATACAGCTAAAAGAACTTTGTCTTCAAAGGTTTGTATGGAGTGGCTGGGTGGCTCAGTTGATTAGAGTGTGAGCTCTGAACAACTGGCCTGGTTTAATTCCCACATAGGCCAGTGAACTGTGCCTTCCACAACTAGATTGAAGACAACAAGCTGCTGCTGAGTTTCCAGAGGGGCGGCCGGGATGGCTGAGTTGGTTAGAGTGTGAGCTCTTGACAACAAGGTTGCCAGTTCAATTTGCACATGGGATGGTGGGCTGCGCCCCCTGCAACTAAAGATTGAAAATGGAGACTAGACTTGGAACTGAGCTGCGCCCTCCACAACTAGATTGAAGTACACTGACTTGGAGCTGATAGGCCCTGGAGAAACACACTGTTCCCCAATATTCCTCAAAAAAATTTATTTAAAAAAAAAGGTTATAGACCCAACTCTATCACTACAAGCTCGGAAGCCTTGGACAAGAGATTTTTGAGTCAGACACAGAATAGGAATAGCATGTCTTTCCTAGTTTGAATATTTGTGAATTGTTTAAAACATTTTTTTCATTAACATCTAAATGTCCCTAGGAGAGAGGATTTAATAAACTAGTTTTTAGCATTTTGGTTTGAATTCATTTATAAATTGCGTTTGACTTTTCAATTGAGAGCACATGCTTGTTAGGATTGGAGTGTGTTGGGAGGATATTGCAGCAGAGAGACTCAAAGTAGACAAAGAACATTAATGCATCTAGGGAAAGGAGGGTTCTCTAAGGAAGAGAAAAGGGGCTGAAAGAGTAGGTGAGGGTCCCTCAGGTAATATTTTTGCCCGCTTTGATTTTCCCATGGTCAGGCCCTGATTGTCAGTGACCTGGATACACAGTGGACTATGGCCTCCAGGCAGAGCTGCTTAGGTTACCCAGGACAAAGGCCATTCATCTTGCAAAACAAACTGTCCTGCTCGAGCAACCCCCAAATCTTATGTTCTTGGGGTTCTTAGGCCTTGAGGTTGGGAATTAGCCAGTAAGCTTGAGTTAGAATGTAAATTAATAGGTATAGGTTATAAAGAGCAATTCTTTAAAAAAAAAAAAATCTTTTTTTTTTTTTTTAAATTGGGGAACAGTGTTTTTCCAGAGCCCATCAAGTCATTGTCCTTCAATCTAGTTGTGGAGGGCACAGCTCAACTCCAAGTCCAGTTGCAGCCACCATCCCATGTGGTAATTGAACTGGCAACCTTGCTGTTAAGAGCTCACACTGTAACCTTTGAGCCATCTGGCCGCCCCTAAAGAGCAATTCCTTAAGAAACCGATTTCTTGTTGAGTTGTATTTTCTTATACACTGTGGAAAGGCCATGGAGTCAGACATCTGAGATTCTGGTTTCAGCTCTGCCAGCTGTGGTGCCTTGGGCGAATCACTCAGCTGCTTTTTCCCTCAGAAGAGTCTGGTGAATGCAGTGTTTGTTAAAATGTAGTTCTTGGTTTACCTGCATCAGAATGTCTTGGGCTACTTTTTAAACATTTCTGGATCGTTTCCTAAACCAAGTGAATTAGAATCTCTGGAGATGAGGCCCCAGAATCTATTTTTAACAAGTGTCCCAGGCCATTGTCATGTACACAGAGACCCACTGGATGGGGCCATCAATAGGATTCCTTCCTGCTCTAAAATTCCATTAACTCTGATGATCTGAATTTAGTTAGCTTTATTTTTCCACAAACAAAGCAAAATTAAAAGGAGAAAGAGAATGACATTTGCTAATCTACTATTTGCATGGTGCTATGTTTGAGGTCTTATATACAATATCTTATTTTTCTGCACAATAATCCTTTGAGGTAGGTATTATCATTACTACCATGGTATGCATAGATTCAAAGTTGGGACTCTGTCCAAACTTCTAGTTATAGGATAAATAAGTTCTGGGGGCGTAATGTAACTATAGTTAACAAGACTATATTTTATATTTGAAAGTTGTTAAGAGTAGATTTAAAAAGTTCTCATCACAAATACACATAAAAATTGTAACTATGTAAGGTGATAGATGCCATTAACTAACCTCATTATATACATACGTAAAATCACTATGTTGTACACCTTGAACTTACACAACGTTATACAAGTATGGCTATCGTATCTCAATAACGCTGGAAACAAAAAAGCTAGGACTCTGATTTCGAAGTCAATGTTTTTCCCCATAGTATTACATTATAGTAAGAAAGTACAAAATACCTTGTAGTAATTGATAAGCTCTAGTGCAGCACCTTGTCTGTATACAATAGATTACTATTTTAGGAACTGTTTCTTCATCCTTGTTGAATCACTGAGTTTCTCCTATTGTGAACATTAATTCCCTGATATGATGATGGCAACATAGAAACAGTAAGCTTCATATTAATTTCTCCTGGCCTTATTTTTCTTATTTAAAATTTATTCTTACTGTATTCTATGAATTTTAAGGCAATTTAAGTCCTTTGCGTGTGGTGGAGAATAAATTAGATATAAATAACTAAAAAAGGAAGCTATATTATGAATTCATTTAATAATTGCATTCACTTAAAGAGAATGAAAATACATGAAATCGTGAAAGCCCAAGATAATTTCAGTTTACGAAATTTTAAACCTATAACTAGCTCCAAGATGAATGGAAAAACAGATTAGATGAGAAATGGATCTGAAATTTTGTGTGATGTATCTTTTGATGGCTTCTGCCTCAGTTACCTACTTCAGATAGAAGATAGAGAAGGGAAGGGTGATGGCAGGCTAAAAGATATGAAGTTCAGTTGGACAGAAGAAGGGTGGTCTGTTTGGAAACTGAGTCAAGATGACGTCCATGTGAAAGAGGAATTGCCTTTTCCTCTCCTAGGTATTTGGAGGGGAATAAAGGAAAAATGGCAGAGGGTCAAATTTGGAAGGTAGATCAATTGGGTCATCCAAGAGATTCTTCCTGCTGGTGACAAGTTTGCACTGAGTTTGACCTGGTCAAAACAGAAATCATCTGGCCTCATGACTCATTACTTTGTGATCCATTATCTCTGTCTTTGGTTCATGAGAAAAGTAGCTTTATCTAATTTCAAGCTCAGGTGAAAAGAAGAAATGAGCATAGTAATATTTCCCCTGTGTTTGGACGGGACTGTCTTAAGACCAGGAAGTAGGAAAAGGCACCTCTCTGGTTTGAGATAATGTTTATAGGAAGCGCATTGTAAGCTATAAACAGTGTCAAGTATTATTGTTTTTTTTTTTTTGGATTAAGATAATACAGCTGGAAGGAACCCTAGATAACATAACTCCTTCATCTTACAGACACTAGGCCTACGGAAGTCAAGTGTGTTTATTACCTAAGAGCACATGCCAAGTAATGATGTAGGGCATAGACTCTAGAGTCAGACGTGCCTGGTTTGACGCCCAGTTCTGCCACTTACTGGTTTGTGGCCTAAAGACTTGAAAGACCTCACAGAAGTGAAGATCTGAGTCATACAGACTGAGGAAAATTTACCAGACGGTATAGGGGTTCAAAACAGGCCTCGCCAAAATGTGTCACTTTGGCATGTGAACTATTTTGAGCAAATGTCATAGACTCACAAGAAACTTTGACCTCTCCCTTAAAGAATTTAAATTAGGGGCCTTGCCCATAAGAAGAATGTCACCAGAAATAACTTTTTATGACCTATTTGTAGGGCAGGCAAACTTCTAATTTCTAAACACCTGCTCCTCTTATCATTCTGCAATGACACTTTGAAGCCCCCAAGTCACCATACCTCATCCTTATCTCAATGCCATGTATACCTCATTTTAACTTTCTGTCCCTGAACCTTTCACATACGTATGCTCTCTGACTCGCTCATGTGTGTAGGATTCCCATACATATACATGTAATTAAATGTGGTTATTTTCTCTTGCTAATCTGTCTCATGTCTATTTGATTATTAGACCAACTGAAAGAACCTTGAGGGCAGAGGAAAGTTTCTTCCTTCCCTACAATGGGCAGGGATACAGACAGGGGGAATGAAGGTATGTCCAAAGAGGGAGAGAGATGAGGACAGAGAGCTGTATGGAGACGTGGATGCAGGTGAATATAGCTGGAGCACACACATGGTGTTTGTGGGGAAGGGAAGTAAAGATGGGGGTGTGTTGGGGGGAAGGAGGACTTTACTCTGCCTCTGGGAGAGGAAACGTCTGCCAGATTTTTTCTTGCTATTTCACTATTACTTTATATTAATAATATACCCAAAGAAAGTTGAATTGCTACAAATTCTCGGCAGTGTCTTTATTTATTTATTTATTTATTATTTATTTTTGGGTCATAGAATAAGTGTTTGTTATCAGAGCATTGGTGGTCTGAGAAGGCAGTGGGTTAATGCCTCCAAAAACTGCCTTCCGGGAATGTGTCTTTATCCACAGGGTCTCCTGTACTTTGTAGTCCTGGAAGGAAGACTAGGCAGGGCCTGGGGTATTTCTTGGTCCCTTAGCACCCGTTTTACTTCCCCTGTGAGCTGAGCTCTCATTAGTCCAATGCCCAGCAAGGCTCTCTTGGGCAAAAAGGCTCTGGGTATGTCCAGAAAACAACAATAGCTACTGGTACCATTTCTATGTACCTGGCATTATTCTAACGGTTGAGTGTATTGATTCATTTAATCTTCACAAAAATCTTATGAAGTAAGCACCACTATTTTTTCTTTGTTCAACTTTTCAAAAGCTTTTTTTAAATAGAAGTATAGCATACATATAAAAACTATATGTAAGTGTACAGTTTAATGAATTTTCACAAAAAGAGCCACACATGTAAGTAGCACCCAGGGAAAATTACCAGCAACCAAATGGTTGTTTGGGGCCCCATCGAGTCACTAGTCCTCCACACCCCCCAAAGCAACTACCACTTTTACTTCTGACAGTAGAGTTTAGTTTGTTTTATACAGTATTATTTGTATGCAGCTTCTTTCAGTTACATTACATTGCATATAGTTACTTAAAGGTCTGTTCATTCTCTCATTGCTGTATAATATCCTCAACTTTTATTTTGAAATATTTTAAGCCCCCCCCAAAGTTGAAGAAGTTTTACAATGAACACCCACATACCCTTTACCTAGACCATGAAGGAATATTATTTCCATTTGACAGATGAGGAAACTAAGGCAGAGAGAAATTAGGTAACTAGCCCAGGTCATGCCCCTGGGATCTAGTCTTGCCTAGCTTGTGGCTTAATCAGTCATAACACTGTGGGGAAATCCCATAATTTCTCTGAGGCTGTTTCTTCATTATTAAAATAGGAGTAACAATCCCCATTCCATTGAGTTTCCAGGCTGTTGTGAGGTTAAAATCTGAGGAATATGTGAAAGTGCTTTGTGAAGAGTAAAAAGTGGTGGTGGTACTCGAAAGGGGTATTGTTTAAAATGCAGGTTCCTGGGCCTCACCCTGTAGATCCTGATTTATAAAGTCTGGGGGTAGGAAGCAGGATGTTTATTTAACAAGCATGCTGGGTGAATCTGATGCACTAGTTCCCATACCAAACTATGAAAAAACGCTTCTGTAAAACAATGGTTCCCTAGAGACTATCAGAATCACCCGGAGGACTTGGGTATTACTTTTGCCACCAGCTCCACTTTCTCAGACTCACCAAGATGAGAGAGAATTGCAAGTGCAGACTTTGGTGCGCTTTATTCTCTGTGAGCTGGGAGAGTTCGCCCCCAAGATTAGTGCCTAGAGCCCTCTTCAAAGAGGTAAGTAATAGAAAAACAAAAGGAAGCTTGCTCATTCCTAAAAAGGACAACTGACTCAGATTTAAAACGCAAAGGGAAAAGATGGGGACGTTTGTAGGTGAAAGGGCAAGAGTTTTCTGTTGTAAACTAAGAGGTCAGATTAAAGAGAAGTAAAAAAACTACCATCATTACTCAACATTCCGTACATTCCTGTGTCAGTGATGAATTAAGGAACGATCGGCACACCAAACTTCTCCTGAGAGCACCAACAAAGCCAGAGCACCAAAAAGAAAACAAGTAATACTTTGATTGCTTAAAGCATTGAATATAGGGGAAAAAAACAGAACTTTTTATGGCCTTCCTAACATTTATTTTATGGTTTAGAATTTTATTTTGAGTTATGGGGGGAGCGGGTAGAAATGCCATAATTGTTTTTCCTTACTGAGGGCCTATAGATGTCTTCAGTCGTGTATTTGAAATTCATTTTTAATGGGTCAGTTTGGAACTTTAAATATGATAAACAGTACATATGTCCATGCACCATTAGTTAAGTATTTGAGGTGAAGGTTTTGGGGGGCTTTCCACAATTCAAACTCCGTAGCTTGGCAAACAAAGCCAGTCTTCCAGCTCCCGCGCCAGCGCCGTCTCCCCTCGCTCTGCTTTTTGGAGGCGAAGGAGCTGGCAGCTGCTCCGAGCACTAGCTCCCCTTCCTACCGCCCCACCATCCACTCTAGTTTACCTTCCCGGGAGAGAGAGATCCGGGGGCCGAGGCCGGTGGCTAAGCCACCCGGAGATTCCCCGCCACTCCCTCGGGGAGAAGTTTACTGAACACCTACCCCGCCCGGGGCGTTTGCACAAAGTATTTGCTTAAATAATGAGGTTGAAGTTCCGAATGTTACACAAGAAAAACTCGGACTCAGATGTTGATGATTTAAGTTTATTTTAAAAAATAAAATGCGTAGCCCACAACTTAAAAAAAAAAAAGGCCACTTTGCAAAATAAGCATAGGCAGCTGTCAGCCGGGAGTGATTTGGGTTTGTTTTTCGGAGAAAAAAATTAAGGGGACCAACCAAGGGTATTCAAAGCCCTTTTGGTAAATCGATTCAACTTTAAATTAGAAATATGTATGAGGAATTGACTTTAAAGTCAAAAGAGCCGTGAAACAAATCTCTATAGATCCGTCGGTTAGAATTTTACAAAACTAAAAGTTATTAGTTTGCTAAAAATAAATCTAGAATCTGTTTCCATTTTTAAAAAGTTCTATTTTGAGAACGATGGTAATCAGGTTAGTGTTAATTGGTACGCGCGACTGCTCCACTTTTCCTTTGCAAAAGCCCTAGAGCTAACCCGGATGCAGGCCGCATTTTTGCCACGGGCCCTCTAGGACCCCGAAATCAGGCAGAGCACCCCGACCCCTTCATCCAAACAAAGGGCCCCCACTCCTGGGGGGCGGGGCTCCGGTGCGGGGGCGGGGGAAGGCGGTGTGGGGGAAGGGGCCCGGAAGCTGCCGAATGCGATGCTCGAGACTGGCAGCTGGGCGTTTGGGTCGCGAGGTGTCGGTCACATGTTGCGTAGGCGCGGGGGGCGGAGCAGCGCGGGATATATAGCCGGGGAGTCCGGGGGCCCTACTCTTGAAACGCCCTTGGTGTCGCCGGAGCTGGGATAGCGCATCTCTTCGGATTCTCGCCTCTTGAGTGCTGTCGGTCGGTGGGTGTCCTCCCCCTCTGTTACCAGCGAGCTGGCCCGGGTACCCCGAGGGGGTCTAGGCTGGAAGGCGGGGGTTTTAGTCCGTGGAGTCTCTCCGCCCCTGGGCCCTGTCTGGGAAGGGGCGGTTTCCTGGGCCTGCGCTTTCGACCCTTGCTTTTGTTCTTTGAGTCTTTTCTTCTAGCTGCTCTAGTAGCTTTGCAGCTTTTTGGCTTGGTTGCCGGGTAACATTTTCCATTTGTCCCGAAAGGACATTATTTAAAAAGAAATGCGTTAGGACATAGTCTTAAAGCAGAATTTTATGGGGTACGCAGTGACAGTGGGACAGTCGATGCTGGCGCTTGACTTCCGCCCTCAGTGCGGTTCTTATTTCTTGTGGAATTGGGACCCTTGGTGGCCAGAGGGTGAACTGATTGGCCCGGAGGTAGTGGACAGCGGGATGTGCTGGTTCTTTTAACTTCCCAGCTCTGCTGTTTAGCATTAGGCAGTTTTGCCTGTACATGGGTCTTTGGAGATACTAAATTTACATTTAAAAATGTTGTGAAATGTTTCTCAATTCCTCAGAACACCTCTTTCCTCCGTGCTTAGTCACCACTAAACTGGTTTCACTCTTGACAAGGAAGGAATCAATTCCCCTTAAAGTACTCCAAGTTGATAGTCTTGACTGTCCAAGATGTCTTCTGCTTGAAATCGCTGTGCAGTTTTAACATGGATTTTAACTTGTTTAGCATTTTTGTGAACAGATATTCCGCTTCAAAAGGCATTCCTAGTTTCCTAGTGGAGAAACAAGACAAATATATCAACAACTTTGCTTTTCCCTACAAAGCCTCTTTTCTATTGGAAATGTACACAGGAGCTCTGGAAACCTTGCCTCCGAAGGTGTTTGCTTAGGGGGAGAGTGCTCAGAGCTTGAGGGTGGGAAGCAGTGCAGAAGAAGACACCTCATCTTGATTTTTTTCCTCTAGAG
The DNA here is from genome assembly GCF_036562045.2 of Rhinolophus sinicus. Taxonomy (NCBI): domain Eukaryota; kingdom Metazoa; phylum Chordata; class Mammalia; order Chiroptera; family Rhinolophidae; genus Rhinolophus; species Rhinolophus sinicus. The sequence continues at coordinate 126,018,994 of NC_133754.1, forward strand.
ATTTGCTTGGGTTGGGAAATGAATCTGGGGAGCGTCTTATCCCAAAGTCTTGAATAAATTTCTCTTCCGCAGATTTCTTCTTTCTCCAGGAAGAAAAATGGCACCTGTTGCAGTTGATTCACAACCGGTATGAATTTTAAATTGTGATTTCTTGATTCCTTTCCCTCCCCATGTGTTGAGACATTAACCCTCCCCCTTCCTTGGTTGCAGAGCGTGGTGACTAGAGTGGCCAACTTACCCTTGGTGAGCTCCACATATGACCTGGTCTCTTCAGCGTACTTCAGTACAAAGGACCAGTATCCCTACTTGAAGTCTGTGTGTGAGATGGCAGAGAAGGGCGTGAAGACCATCACCTCGGTGGCTGTGATGAGCGCTCTGCCCATCATCCAGAAGCTTGAGCCACAAAGTGAGTTCTGATTTCCCCCTTAAGGTTTAGTCCAAGGGACTAGTGAGGAGTGAGCCTGAAGCTGCTTTGAAGATCATGAATGCCAATGGAATGCCCTGAGCACACAGCGGCAACTTCAGGGAATCCTTAGCTTTTCCTACGGCACATACTACCTTTGTCTAGAAACTGCCAGGTGACCTTCATTGTTACAGGAGATCTGCTTCATAGCAATGGCGGATGTTCATGATACTTCTAAAAAATTCCCCAAAGATGCTTTTATGTTGGCATCTGAGATCACAAGAGGAAGACAGTGGGTAAACTGAAATAACTGACTTCCTTGGGCGCAGGCAGTAGACACCGGACTGCTTTTCTTACAAAAAAAAAAAAAAATTGAGCTATAATTAACACACCATACAATTCACCCACTTAACATGTACTATTCAGTGGTATTTTAGTATATTCAGAGAGTCATGCAGGCATCACCAAAAATCGATTTTTAGAACATTTTTATCACCCCGGAACGGAACCTCATACCAGTTTCTGTTGGGATGATGAAAAAGTTCTGAAAATGATAGTGGTGATAGTTGTACAACATTGTGAATGAACTTAATGTCATTGAATTGCACACTTAAAAATAATTAAAATGGGGATGCTTATGTATATTTTACCACAATTTTTAAAAAACTAGAAAGAAACCTTATGCCCCTTAAAAGTCATTCCCCTTTTCCTTACTCTGCCCCCCCCCAACTACTAAGCTACTTGTCTTTATAGGTTTGCCTATTTTAGACATTTAATATAAACTGAATCGTAGAATATGTGTTCTTTTGTGACTGGCTTCTTTAACCTAGCATGTTTTCAAGGTTCAGCCATGTTGTAACATCATATCAATACTCTGTTTCTTTTTATTGTGGAATAATACTACATTGTGTGGATAGATCATATTTTATTCATTCATCAGTTGATGGACATATGGATGCTTTTACTTCCCCTGCCAATATGAATAATGAATGCTACTGTGAATATTTGTGTACAAGTTTTTGTGTGGATATACTCAGTTCTTTTGGGTATATACCCAGGAGTGGAATTGCTGGGTCATGTAATAACTTTTAAGCTTTTAACTGCCAGACTTTTCAAAAGTGGCTTATCATTTTACATTCCCACTAGCAGTCTATGACGTTTCTTCACATTATGAACATTTTTGAATAAAAGTTTAAATCCTCCCAATGGTTAAATCATGAGCTTTTTTGGAGGATAAGAAACCTTTAGAGTTTTCCAGCTCTGTTACTTCCCAAGTGAATTTGGGACTAGTGATTGGCGTGATCATCCTTAGGAGGAAGCTTGGACTAAAATGTAGGCCATGTTAGGGAGATCCAGGGTTCTGTTAGCATATATTTCCTGGTGATAATGCAAAACATATTGCCACTTACTGAATTAAGTGTAGGTAGGGGTTAAACTAGCATGGAGGTGCTAATTTTGAGAGTTTTTAAGATACCTTATTCCCTGAACGAGGGTTCAGGTGAAGCTTGGCTTCTCTTGGCATCAACTTTATAGGGACCAGTTAATGAGGAAGAATCTTCCCAACCAGCTTCCTACCTGGCTTATCTCTTCTTTTGCCTGCTGCTCCCCCCACCTTATTTCCCTATCAGTAGAAAAAAGTTGCCTGCATCCTGCCAACCCTCTTCCTGTCTGAGCTAGTGACTAGGCAATACATTGTGAAGATCAACGTTCCTGCTGTTTTTTATAACACTAAATGTATCATAATAGGTATTCAATCTATGTCTACACCGTTAACATTTTCCCCATTTGTAATTCCTTTAGTTGCTGTTGCCAATACCTATGCCTGCAAGGGGCTAGACAGGATCGAGGAGAAACTGCCTATTCTGAATCAGCCAACAAACCAGGTGAGCTTGGGATGAGAGTGCTGAGACTTTCCGTCTCACATATTTTCATGTCCTAGCTGTTTAGCACAGGTGGTGTATGCCATAAACAGGAACTACTTAATTGTTCCTTCAACCTGGATGTATTTTTGAAAGTAATGGCTACTCCTTCTTGAGTTGTTGTCAGGTTATGTTTAAGAAGCAGAGATGAGCTACCCACCTTTGGACTAGAGTACTTTTAGTCTGATCTCTGTAATTTGTGGCTTTGCTTCTGCAGAAGAAATTGCTCTCACAAATGATTGATTCCCACGTGGTACTGGATAATGCAGAGGTGGTATATAGAACCTTTTCTCACTGGGTATCTGAGAGCAGATCCAGTAGGATGGAGAATAGGCATTTCTGCCTATGTGTTGGCCTTCTGGGGCTGTGTTTGGAGCCAGGTGTGTATGGTACCTCTGTCTATGCTCGTAGGCATTCATGAGCTGCTTTCAGTATAAGCATGTCAACATGGAAAATGCCATTCTTTTTCTGGAGTACTCCTTGTACCTTTCTATAGGTTCATCTTGTTTTAAAAAAATAAAACCTTGACAAATCCTATATCTGTTTACCTCATCTGCTCCTCCAACAACCCTTGAGTGGTGGCAGGTAGAGCAAATATACCTAAGAAGGAAACTGAGGCTCATCAACTCTTAGTAACTCTCTCCCAGACCTAAAGCTAGGCAGGGAAAGGGCCAGATTTCTTCTTTAACTCTTCAACTATGCTGTCTTAGTTAAGGCCGTAAGTAGGTATTTGTGCAGGGGTTACTCACCAGCCAAGTGACCTGCTTTTCTATTTGTAGGTTGTCGCCAATGCCAGAGGTGCTGTGACTGGGGCGAAGGATGCTGTGACGACGACTGTGACCGGTGCCAAGGATTCTGTGGCCAACACAATCACGGGGGTGATGGACAAGACCAAAGGAGCGGTGACTGACAGTGTGGAGAAGACCAAGTCCGTGGTCAATGGGAGCATTAACACAGTTTTGGGGAGTCGGATGGTGCAGTTGATGAGCAATGGAGTAGAAAATGCGCTCACCACATCCGAGCTGCTGGTAGACCAGTATCTCCCCCTCACTGACGAAGAACTGGGTAAGTGGATTTTTATCTTGAAGTAACGTTTTACATCTTAAGGCAATCTTTCAAAACAGCCTCACTGAAAGATATACTTTGTGTACCCCAAAATTCACCTTTTTCATCCTAAATGTACAGTTACGCAACCATCACCTCAATCCAGTTTTAGAGCATCACTCACCCTGAAAGATCCTTCATGCCTATATGCTGTCTCCATTATCTCCGAAAGATTAGCCAACCACTAGTATTTTGTCTCTGTACATTTTCTTTCTTAAAGCAACCTTAAGTTTCACACTGAATTGTACATGGTAAGTTTTGAAATTTTAGGAGAAATTAGCCTGGAGAAATGTTTCCTCCAAATGGATCGTCTTTAATGGGCTGCTCTTATAGAATCATTAAATAGTGGCTGCTCTATGCTGGGTGCTGTGTTGCCCAAGAAGCTCACTTTAGTGAGAAGAGACATATAGATGAACATGTCAGATGCAGTGGTATGTGTTGGGTAGTCAAGCTTAGCAGCACACATGAGCTGTCTCGGGAAAATGAGTGTCTAATTACTAGGTTGGTGGGTAGAATTGACGAAATGAAGATCCAGCTTAGATTTCAGGCCTTGTCACTTATATCTGTGATCCCTTACGGTTTTTGTCTTTTCTAACTTCAGAAAAAGAAGCAAAAAAAGTTGAAGGATTTGATACTGTTCAGAAGCCAAGTTATTATATCAGGCTGGGATCTCTGTCTACCAAGCTCCGCTCACGTGCCTACCAGCAGGCTCTCAGCAGGGTGCAAGAAGCTAAGCAAAAAAGCCAAGAGACCATTTCTCAGCTCCATTCTACTGTTAAACTGGTGAGGAAAAATTCATTTATCTAGAGGGATAAGAGTAAATGTAATCATGAAATCCAAGGATTTTATCTTACGAGCAACCCACTAGAAAAATGGGTGAACAGTATACAGCCAGCTCACCGAGAAGGAAATACCCGAAATATATGAAGTGATGTTAATCTTACTGTGAGGGGTCAAATTACAGATGCCTCTCTTGTCCTGTCACATTGGCGAAGTGTGATGCTCTGGCAATGGTGTAGAGAAAGAGGTTACTTGTGGGCTTCTGGAGGATTTAAGGGATGGTTCTAGGAAAGGTATAAAAAGACCTGTGCCTTGAGCAGCTTTACTTTTAGAAATGTATCCTACAGACATATATATTTAGAGTTGCAAAAGACTATAAACAATGCACGTTAACCTAATAAGGAACTAATTAAATTGATAACCTCACAAAAGACTATTGTGTAGCCGTTAAAGATTGCCAAGATATAGAACAGTGTGTATTGTACTGCCATTCAAAGCCAGTTTATTCTGGGAAAGGGAAGTAAGTGGCTGGCAACAGAGAAGAGGAAGTTTGAATTCCGTTCTCTTTTGTAATATTTTTTTCTATTTGACACATATACATTAAATTTCAGTTGCCTTAACTGTGCTGAATTGGAGGTAAATTTAGAGCAGTGTTTTAAGAGTTAGCGGCAGTGAAGAACTACAACTACTTGATAATAAATAACAATGATAAGCGGATTGCTCTCTTTAAACTCTCAGTTACATGATTTACATTATACATCTGAAAATAGGCTAACGTGAGTGCTTCACTAACTTACTCGTTTGTTTTACTTCAATCTGTTATAGATTGAATTTGCCAGGGAGAATGTGCATAGTGCCAACCAGAAAATTCAGGGTGCTCAGGATAAGCTATACGTCTCCTGGGTGGAGTGGAAGAGAAGTATCGGCTATGATGACACTGATGAATCTCACTGTGCTGAGGTAAGACACCGCGGGCGGAGTCACCCACTACATGTGGGTGAAGAAGTTTCACCAGACTTTGCAGTTTTGCCGTTACTCCTCTTAGAATACTCTTCTCTAGCAAAAGTTTGAATAATACTGTGAACAGAGGTTGCTTGTTATGTGACAGAAAAGCAAAAAACTGCGCAGTAACTTTATCTCTCAAGCTGCATGTTACTGCTGACAGGATACAGCTAAATGAGAAACCTGGGCCTTGCCCTCATAGTGGGTACAGACTAACGGGATATAGGCATTTTTACCGTCATAGTGTTTTTTGACAACATAAAAACAGGGGCTCTGACACTATATAGGGAAGGCACCTAACTTGGTCTTGGAGTGAGGATGGGTGAGTCAGATGACTTCATAGAAGAGGAGAGTGCTAAACTGCGACTAAATGGGAGCATAAACTAGGTGAACGCACAGTAAGGGGACTGATGTTCCGGACCGAAGAAATAGCATGTTCTAGACATAGAAAGTGGTTCATTGGGTTCCAAAAGCTATTAATAGTATGCATATCTATGAACTGTGAGTAATACTGCTACACTCAGGGTGGTTATGAAGATTTTTAAAAAGTCAAAGAAACCACATAGGTGATGGACACATAACCCATGTGCTGTAATTGAACTAATTACTACGTAGTATTGTTGGATCCACTGCTAATTTTAAACTTTTTATTTTTAGCACATCGAGTCACGTACTCTTGCTATTGCCCGCAACCTGACTCAGCAGCTCCAGACCACGTGCTCTACCCTCCTGTCCAATGTTGAAGGGTTACCGCAGAACATCCAAGATCAGGCCAGTCACTTGGCTGTGATGGCTGGAGACATCTACTCAGTGTTCCGCAATGCCGCCTCCTTTAAGGAAGTGTCGGACAGTGTCCTCACTTCCAGCAAGGGGCAGCTGCAGAAAATGAAGTCGTCTTTAGATGATGTGATGGATTATCTTGTTAACAACACACCCCTCAACTGGCTGGTAGGTCCCTTTTATCCTCCGCTGACTGAGCTTCAGAATACTCAGGACCAAGGTGCAGAGAAGGACACTGCCAACCAGGAGTCCCCGCAACCTGAGCACAAACATTAAACCTGTCTCTGTCACCAGTGCATGGTGCAGCCAGCCAACTAACACCTTCTGTTAATGTTGAAATTAACCTGCTTGACAACTCTGAATTGGAGAAGCAGCTCACTAGAAAAGATGTCCTTAAGTGTAGTAATTTCCAACTGGATTAAGAGCTTTAAAGTTTTTGGCATTAGCAGACGAGTGAGTTCTGTTGTTGACCTGGCTGGTAAGAAAATGATAGACTGGTCAGAGCCTAGCGAGAATTGAAAAAAGTTCTAGTGCATTTATGGTCTCATTCTCTTGCCTCTGTTGCTGTCTGTGTGTATTGAATAAAAACACCTTCGTGTGAGCTATGTTATGAACTGGTGTCGTCTCCGATTGGGTCTGAGCAGGCATCCTCACAGGTTTGTCTCACATGCATGCTTGTACAACTTTAGTTTTTTTTATTTTTCATAAAGGAATGCTGCCTATGAATTCAATAAAATTCACTGCAGAATAGATCAGTTCTATGCTCTGTGTTCCGTGTGCTTTGTGTGTTGCTTTCATAGAGCTGCTTGGCTTGTATGACAGGGTTATTAATACACATTCATGACTTCCAAGTGGCCTGTTAAGAAATTTTGCAGGGAAATTTGGAACATTGGAAAATTAAACAAGTTAAAAGTTAATGTGCATATAAGTTTTACTGGGTGACAGTTGTTGCCTTCACTTGCCCATTTACCGGACCTGAGAGGGGACCTCCTTATGGTTGACTGCCTTGCTGAAAACGAATCAAAGCTGAAAGGAAGCAAAAGAATGACCATTTGCATCAGTCTCAGGTAAAGGCAGTAGGCATTTCTTGCCCATTTAAACTGTGAACCCTGGAATGAGATTGCTCAGTGTTCGGTCTCAGGTGGACTTAACTTACTGTGTTGTGACTTTGGGAGAAAGTCACTAGTAATTGGTGAGATATCTTTAGAAGATCGTGTGAGAATAATTAGAAGTAAAAAGACTGGATCCCCTGTAAAAAAGATTCTTCTTACCTCCTGCCTAGGGTGTTCAGATTAATAGTCTCCTCAATGTTGGTCAGTTACTTAGGAAATATGAGTCTCCTTATAACAAAGCTGCAGGATGTCAAACTTTCAAAAAAACAAATCTTAGAATCTATGAAGTAGAACTACATGCTTCTGTCTATCCCTACAGCAAGGTTGCCCTTCAGAAACAAAGTCTAAATCTAATTTGTCTCTTTCAACCCTGGTTCACCTCTTTCTCTCCATGAAAACAAGGAAGCAGTACATTATATGCACCTTTGATATGAATGAGTTTATCAAAACTAAGTTATAGAACTAAATATTTTCCCCTTGAGGTATCTCCAGGAATCAGTAAACAGGTGAGTTGAATTGGAGGGTAGGGACTCACTGAGATGCTAGAAGTTAAGGAGCTTCTGATTTCTGGGAAGATGGACTGTCACAATTTATAGGCTTCCGGAATGGAGACTATCAATAGTATTCACTTGCCTGCCGGCCCCCATTGATGCATTTTCTAGAGCCACAGCCTTTAAATAATTTTTTTATTTCTCGGTCCAAACTGGACAAGGTCCTGCCCCTCTGCCTCAAAACTCCAAGGCTGGTATTTTGTGGTTTATTCTAATTGATTGAAAAATTCATATAGTATAGCTGTACACATGCTTTCTTACCCTGAACATAAACTTGCGTTTCCCCTTCATACTGTATTTCCCCGAAAATAAGACCTAGCTGGATCATCAGCTCTAATGGGTCTTTTGGAGCAAAAATTAATATAAGACCCAGTGTTATGTTATATATTATACCCAGTCTTATATAGTAAAATAAGACCGGGTCATATTAATTTTTGCGCCAAAACACGAATTAGAGCTGATGGTCCGGCTAGGTCTATTTTCAGGGAAACATGGTAGGAGTTCCCCTTCATAATGCCAACTGAATTGCTTGTGAAAAGGAGACATGTTTCAGAGCTTTATAAGCAAGACAGAATGTAAAGGAGACCTCCCTCAGCGTCTAGAATACCACCACTACCCGTTGCTTTTTGCCATGAGCTATGCACACTGGTGATGGTTTTGTCTTTGTGTCTCTAGTTTGACTGCCTAAACGCATTTCGTTCTATTGTCAATATGTCTTAAAATTCATGGTGATCTTGCATCTTAAATTTTGTGTAAACTGGCAGTTTTAGTTTAACAGACTTTTTCCCACAGAGGACAATTCTTTTGAGGAACAAAAGCTAAGCCTAGAACGGTATCGAACTATGGCAGGTTTTTAAACATTTGACTGTAGGAAGCCTGGCAGGTGTTCCTGAGTGTTCAAGGATGTTTTTTCCTTTGCGTGTAATAAAATGGGCTTTCTGGTTCTGAGGGGAAAAAAATCAAAGGAACATGGTATACTAGCCATTAATCTCTCAGTTTTCTCATCTGTCACATAAAATTAGTGATGTCTCCACAGATGGATGTGAAATGTTTGAGGATGGGCAATCTTTCTATTTTGCACTCAAAGAATGGGGATACCATCTGTGGGACAGTGATATGTAGTATGTTTAACTTGCTAGTTCAGGTGTGAGTAATACGAAGCCATGAAAATATATCCACTTTGATAAGACATTATAGGTATTGAAGAACGAATAAAAGGGGAGAAAATGTTTTGCTTGAGATATCTCTTAGAATATCATTTAGCTCATGGAGGTGTCTAATGAGGGAAGGAAGGAGAAGGAGCAGGATAGATATTTGTGCATATATCTATCAGGTATGAGGAGATGGAAAGGAGGGCCTCTTGCCAGCCTGACCTCCCTGGGCTCATGAACTGGGGACAGGGACAGCTGGGACTCGGTCCTGATCCAGCTCAAGTAACCCAGCACTGAGGCCTGCATGGGTGATGGTGTTTGTGAGGTGTCCCTGCTCTGTAAATGAAAGTATTTATTGCTTATGTCTCAAAGAGCAATACCTTCATGCTATAGATATCGACCTTCCCAACAGATATCCTGTAATGGTACCACAGTAACCATTTGGTAAGCAAACGATAGCTGAATAATCCTACTGTTGAGTATCTAAGTTTCCAGTCTAACCTGTAGAGACTTAACTTCATCTTAATGATGAAGTAATAGCATCAACTGGAGAAGTAATAGAATCAAACTGTTCAGAGAGGAGAATAAGTCTCTAAGCTTGAGGTCAGCTTAGGCCAGAGACATGTTTTATTATGGTGTCTTTCCTTTTCCCCTTACTTACCTTTTGAGATTCTGATGCCACTCCCCCATGTTTTAGAAGTTGAATTCCTGGAAGAAATTGTGTCAACTGACCCTCACTGGGATAGGCCCAGGTCATTTTTCTTTCCCCCTTTCTTCCGCCTCCACTTCAAGCCGTTGTTCTTCAGTCTAGTTGTGTAGGACCCAGCTCCCTGGCCCATGCTGGTGTTATGAGTCTTGCGCAGTTGGTCCCTAGTCGTTGGTCGGCCGCTCACGGCAGCTCTCACCAGCTGCTGGCTGCGCACGATGGCTGCTGGCCACTCACTGGCCACCAGCAGCCTGGGACAGCCGGCTGCAGCCTGCGACAGCACTCCGCAGCCCACAGGAGCTCACCCAAACCTCCGTTGCTTACTGCAACCCAACTCCAGAGAGAGCTGTTGTTCACAATCTTAGCTGTAGAGGGCGCAGCTCACTGGCCCATGTGGGAATCTAACCAGTGATCAGGGGGGCAGGTCATATTTTTAGGGTTGGTGAGGGGTGAAGCCTTCTTGATCACCATCCAGCTGGGGTTGAGCTGGGAGGCAGCGGAGAGGTACTTGGGTGGAAAACGCTGAATAGGAAAATCATACCCTCAATTGGTGTAGTGGTGAAAGGCAGGCAGCCTTTTGAGTTTGACTGAGATTGCTGATTAATACAATAATCTTTAATTGTTAAGATCGTCAGTAAGATGACTAAGTGAAATGACAGGAAGGCAAATGTTTGGAGGAGGTGGGACAGAGTTGCCTGGGAGTCTTCCTCCATGCTTAATTTGCTTAAACGGCCTGCAGATTAGAGAGAAATAGGATGTAATGAGAGGCTTTGAATCTCATAGGGGATCCTTATCTTGATGTAGAGTGTATCTTCTTGGTTCTTTAGCTTGGTACTAGTTTTATGAAAGTGCTACTTGAGAGAGCCATGTAAAAGATATTGGAGCCATATCGTAATACGTACATTTTGGGATAACTGAAAAAAATATAGTTGGTTAGAGACAATGTGGATATGTAGGTAGCTACATTATACCATGTTTCCAGGAAAATAAGACCTAGGCCTAATCAGCTCTAATGCGTCTTTTGGAGCAAAAATCAATATAAGGCCTGGTATTATATTATATTGTATTATATTATATTATATTATATTATATCCGGTCTTATAGTAAAATAAGACTGGGTCTTATACTGATTTTTACTCCAAAAGATGGATTAGAGCTGATTGTCTGGCTAGGTCTTATTTTCGGGGAAACATGGTATATATGTAGCTGCATTAAAAATGGTTCAATTCAATATTTGAGTCCCTAATATAAGGCATGAACTCAGCCCTTCTCAGAAGGTAAAAAGCAGGAACTGTCCTTCAGAGCCTCTTCTAGTCTTAGAGGAAGTGTGTTGATGAATATTCAAGTATTGTCCCAGTGGAGGGCCCTATTTGTCCCTCACTTTTAATAACCCCAGGCTGCTCATTTTTTCTTTTTTACTTTTAATATGTGCAGCGTATTGTATACCAATTATACATCAATATAGTTATAAAAGAATTACCCTAAGAAAAAAAACAAAAATAAATGGAAAGAAATACCAGTTACAACCAGTAAAGCATTATAGTGCAGTCTTGGGATGATGTCTGTTCATTACAGGCTGCTCATTTTTAAATTCCCTACCTTTATTACAAAATTCACCTGCAAAATATGACATTTCAGCCTAAGTAAGTGTAGGAATGGCAGGGCACAATTTGGATTTTAAGTTTTATTGACCAAAGCAAAACCGAATATTTAGATGATAGATATCTCTTGTGAGGGGAAAGAAGGTCTAATGTCTTCTAGAACTTAAGAAAGTAGTAGAGTGTTATTGACATTTTACAAAAGTAATGAATAGATTAAATGGTGCTTTTGTGTAAATATCAATGATGAACAAATGGTTACCATTTAAAATGTTTTCATTTCTCTTGGTCATATACCTAAGAGTGGAATTTGCTAGTGGGTCATAGGTTTACTCTATGTTCAATTGTTTGAGGAACTGCCAGACTGTTTTCTGAAGTGGCTACACCATTTACATTCCCACCAGCAGGGTATGAGGGTACTGATTTCTACATTATCTTCCCCTCCCCAACACTTGTTATCTGACTTTTTGAGTCTAGCCAACTACTTAAATTGTAAACTAATAAGACTAGATGGTGAATAGTGTAAATCAAGCACTTTTACTTTTTCATTGTTTATTCAGGTTTGAGCAAAGGAAAACTCAGCTAAGGAGGTAGTTAATATATCAGATTGACTCCCTTATATAATGTGACCCGAGTGAGCTCTCAGCATGGATAAAACCACATTACCTGTCAGGGAGCCTTCACCTGCCCTCTCTGTCTATGTCAGGGATTATTAACTGGGGATACTGATAAAATGAAGATTCGTGGGTTCCACCCCCAGAGAATCTGATTAGTAGGTCTAGAGGTAGTTCTAGGCATCTGCACTTTTTAAAAGCACTCTCTCACCCCCCTCCCCTCACCCTTCAAAAACATCGTCCCTAGTGATTCTACTGCAAGGGATCCACTGACCACACTGTTTGAGAAACAAAGGGAACAGGAATCAAATTATTTTAATCTGAAATAAAAATAGGTTAGGGTTATCTATAGTCCCCTCTCTTCGAACAAGACCCTTGGTGTGAACTCCATAAAATGTCTTGTTTTAAGGGCACCTACTCCTGATGTATCTACTGAAATGAATCAAAGACACAAAAGTTAGCACTGACTAGTTGAATGATGTGTGATGGATACCAAGAATCACTTTAATTTTGTTGTGATCAGTGCTACTCTGCTCCCTAGGCTGTGAGTTCTGAACACTTCCATTGACTTCTTAGCCGAGGACAAAGCATCGGGGTACAAGAGGGTTCCTACTGTGGGGCAGGGGATGTATACTCCCTCAAACTGTACCAAATTGTTCAGTAAAAGGTAGAGAGTACAGCAGAACCAAGTTGCTACTGACCCTCTAACTTTCAAGCACATCATAAAGCTGCATATGCAACCTATTATGGACGGTGAGAGATTTCTGCTAAAATCAAACCCTCAATGGGGTTAGTCTTATGTATTTGGTGGTAGAGCTACTCATTACCCCTTGCATGATCCTTTTATAGCCAAATATACATTGGAATTCTTTTTATACAAACAAACTAAATTTTTAGTTTTTCTTTTCACTTCATTATTTCTTGAATACTTACTCTCTATTTCAAAATAAATCATTGTGCTGATTCTGTGTCACGTTTACTAACAAGTTAAATTCCCACAGATGGTGTTTTTTATTTCTGTCATAGCCTCACCTATTCAGGGCTCTAGGTCACCACTAGCCTACCTTTATGCAAATTAGAAAATGGTACCTTATCCTTAACATGTGTAGTGCCACCTTCTGGAAAGTTGTCATAATAAATATGTGAAATAATGAAGTCTATGACAGGACAGATGCCCCCTGTGGTTGTATGGTGAACAACCTGCAAAAGGTACGGAGAATCTTATTAGGTTGGTGCAAAGGTAATTGCGGTGTTTGCAATTATTTTTAACCTTTTAAACCGCAATTCCTTTTGCACCAAACCAATAGCATGGTTGCTTGGTTTTCTTGAAAAGAATGTATTGCTGGTTTCCTGTCCTTTTCAGGGAGGGACTATGATTATCATTAGTTTCTTATTAAGCAAATGATTCTGAGTTTGGCCCTTACTGGTGGGCATTCTCAGCAAGAGATTTCTATACTCCTTCAGTATTTGTTCACGTCAGTGAAAAAGGAATTTATTTTATATATCTGTTAAATAATATCTCTTCTGCCACATTTCTAAAACAACTCGCGAAGATAGGCACAACTACTACATTTTAAATTAAACTCACCTTGGGAACTGGATAGACTGCGGCTACCTCCTAGCTGCCCCACCCTCCCCTATTTCCTTCACAGCCCCCAAGTAGGCTTTGAATTTAATGCAAATTAGACACTGAATCATTCTGAACATACGGAAGATGAATTATTCATATGGCTCTCGTAAATAATCTCATGGACTAGAGGTGCTGTTTTTGGCGGTAGGGGTGATGGTGGTGGTGGTGATGGAAACTTTTCTCCTAACCTTCTGAATGTGGGCTCTCCATCCTTTGCAACCAACTCTATTTCAGGCCAATGGTTACCTGGCCTGTAGGCGACTTTGAAGGGGTGTGTGTGTGTGTGTGTGTGTGTGTGTGTGTTGTGGTATTTAAGGAACTAATGAGAATAAAAGCTACTGTTTGAGTACCTTTTACAAGCTAGGCTTATACAACCTTTATTCTTCACCTGCAACTCAATCAGTTAGGTATTTTCCTTACGTGAGAGGTGAGGAAAAAGGTTGAAAAGAGATAAGTGGCAGGGCAGGGATTTAATCCAATGTCTTACTGATGTCAAGGTGTGTGTATTTTTTCTGTTCTAGCATTCTAGGCCTTTGATATATGGAAACTGTAGCTTGCTTTCTTGTTTTGGACCCAGAAAATCCCTTTGTTCAGATCTTCTTGTTTTTTAGCTTCCTGTTCTATTTTATATTTATTAAAAATAGTGATATTGGATGTTAAAATATACATTTACTAGAAATAGTTCAGAACAGAGAGCTAAGCAAGGTATGCTTTTAACCTAAAAAGGATAAAATTACAATCGTTGACTTACCTGGCTGATGCTCTGAATCTATTTGTATAAATATTGCTAGCTTTTGTGGCTGTTAGGTCAGATATCATCTTTGCAAAGTGAACATTCATGAATACCTAGAATGCAGTTTGATCTCCCCAAACTGAAAGCCTTAGGAACAAATGGAAGTTTGCCTCAAACCAAGTAGTCCTCTGAGCACCTGGTTCTTAGGGAAAAGTGCAATAAGGACTACAAACAGCCAGACAAAGGGTCCCAGTGACCAAAGCAAGATTCTCTCTTCTTCTCTATTTTCTTTTTTTAATATTTAAAAAATTGTGGTGAAATATACATAGCATCAAGCTTACCATTTTAGCCATTCTTAAGTATGCAATTTAGTGGTATTAAGTACATTTGCAGTGTTGTACAGCCATCACCACTATCCATTTCCAGAACTTTATCAGTCATCCCAAGCAATAAACTCCACACCCATTAAACAATAACTACTCATTGCCCCGCCCCCCCCGCTGTTTTTTCATGGATTTTTTAGTTAGTTGTTTTGCCTCTGTTAAGTAATCAGCTAATATTCCCCCTCTGCTATCAAGACTGCAGTCTTTTGTAATTCATTATACCTTACTAATTTTCTGCTTCTAATCTGATTTTGGCCAAGAAACATTACTTAGCTTATCAAAATTGTATGTAAAGTAAGAGTTAATTGAAATTCTTATCCCTAAAAGCCTTTCCTAGGCTTTTAGAAGAGCTAGGACTTTGTGATGGCTATTTCAACTATTAAAAGACCTTTTGCTTCCTCAGTTCCAGACATTTCCCAAACAGTCTATATTATTGGAAGTCAGTCTTATGGAAAAGTAGAGCATTATTGTTTTTAAGAGAATAATAGATTGAGAGATGAATAACCAGAAATGCTTTGTATCCAGCATTTTATAAAAGCTTTCATTTAATAAGTCCACCATTAGTTAGTTTCCTTGTAAAGAGAAGCTCTGTTAGTGCTTTTACAATATGAGTGAATTTGGGGAATAAGATTGTTAATACCTTGTCAAAAACCACAACTATGGACAAAGTAAGGTTCACCCACATGCAGTAATTAATGTTTCCATGAGCCCACCTGAACTGACAGCTTACTTTATTATTATTTGTTTTAATATCCAAGATTTTTCTTTTACAGGTATTTGATTTCACTGCCATAGACTTGACATCTGAGACTGATGAAATTCCAGATATTATAGCTTTGGAAGAAGAGTATGGATCAGGTCATTCACATGCTAATAACCCTGAGCCTTCTCAGGACAAAATGTTGAACAAGAAAATACTCCCTTGGCTGAATACACAATTTGTTCTACAATAAACTTCGTATTTGCTCATGTGTTAATTCCTATGGCTTTCAGGATTAATCTATTGGGGGTTAGTCTATTTTTTGGTTACTCATCTTAATTGAAATGAAATTTTGATCTAAACATTTGTAAGAGATCACAGTTCTGTGTCAATACATCATTTTATATAATTCTTCAAAGTTTAATCAGTGAAATGCCTATAATAAAAGTTGGTCTGTATAATCTTGAATCAGTGTGTGTGTGTGTGTGTGTGTGTGTGTGTGTGTTTTAATACTGATGATATATTGAACATTTCTGTGTGTGTGTGTGTGTGTGTGTGTGTTTTGGGTTTTTTTGTTTGTTTGTTTGTTCTTGGCCTCTCAGGATTCATTTTTGCTTCTTCTGGTAACAGCACCTTTGTATCTTTGGGGAGGGAGTGGTCTCAGTGGGTCTGTTGGTCAAAGTTTTTTTGCTTTCCTAGGGGTGGGCCTACGACTGAAAACAGGTCAATGGGAGGAAGCATATCATGATGGGTAAAGGCTTAGACTCTGGGTTCTAATCTTGGCTCTGCCACCTACTGGCTGTTTGACCTTAAATAAATTACTTAATTTCTTTGTCCCTCAATTCTCTTATCTGTAAAATGAGGATAATAGTAGGTTTGTCATGAAGAATCAATTAATTCACATTTGTGAAAAGCTTAGAGCAATGCCTGACACTGAGCAGCATTACTTAAGTATTAGTTTAACCCAGTAGCAATAAGCATCCCTAGTGTCCAGATTGTAGTTTTGAAATACCTTTACCCACTAGAAGAAATCAAGGCTTCTTGAAGAAATGGCTAATTCCAGGTCTAAGGCAGGATATGTAAAGTATGAGCCTTAAACTTCTTGTTATTCCAGATAGTAAGGAAACCAATTTGAAAAGGTTCCCATTAGCCAAAGATGGGCAATTTGAACTTCAATAAGGATAATAATTTCAATAGATTGAACCCCATCAAATGTGAACCAAAATCAATATCCAAATATATCATTACATGTGTAAACAACATAATTGGTCACCTTCAGGGGGTGATAGCAAAACAGTTCATTATCTTGAAAACTGGTAAACAAAGGGAAAGAATGGAGAATTTATCCTTTCTTATATCTTTACCAGTAAACAAACAGTAAATGAAGAAAACTTCTCTCATAAAAGTACTCCCACTAATCAATGAAAATTAAATGATACCTTGGTCAGTTTGAATTGCTATAACAAATTACCTTAGATTGAGTGGTTTAAACAACAAAAGTTTATTTCTCACAGCTCTGGAGGCTAGAAGTTTGAGATCAGGGTGCCATCACAGTTGGTTTTAGGTAAAGTCCCCTTCCAGGTTGCAGAAAGTCAACTTCTCTCTTTGTATCCTCACAAGATGAAAAGAGCAGAGAGATAAAGTGAGCTCTCTTGTGACTCTTATAAGGGCACTAATCCCATTTATGAGGGTTCCACCCTTATAACCTCATCTAATCCTAATTACCTCCCACAAGTCCCACCTTTTAATACCATCACATTGAAGAGTAGGGTTTTAACATATGAATTTGGGAGATGGGCACAAACAATCAGACCACAAGTGATAAATTACAATTTCAACATTTTGCAATTCCCAGTGAATTAAATGGATCTTGGTATTTAGAATTAATGCCTGTCAATGGCATAAACAAAGATGTTATGTTCTGCCTGATGAAGAGCATACACCAACACCAACCATCAACTAGTCTTGCCACAGGGACCGTAACTGAGTCTGATCAATCCTCTGGATCCAGGTGCCAACTTGAAAAATTTGGAGGACAGTGGAATATGTTGAACTGTACCATGAAGATGCAATCAGTGAAACGCAGACTGTGGGAAACTATTCTGGTTATATAGCCCCATTTCTTCAATGGGTAAATTAAATTGTAAGGAAAAAAAAAGGAGGAGGCACTGAGGAAAACTTGCATATTAAGTTATATTATTAAAAACAAACAAATAAACAACCCAGGAAAGACCCCCCCAAAAAAAAATAAAGTCAAGACAAATATAAAAAAGACAAGACTAAATTGCAGTGTGCAGGGGAGCACACTTGGGTGGTAAAACTACAAGACAATGTAAAGAAGCAAATACTATAAAACTGACAATGATGGTTACTTTTTGGCAAAGGAGGGATGGCTGGAGTTTTATTTTGTAGACATAAGAAATGTCCAAATCTGTAGAAAATTTTTATGAGTTTATTTGAGCCAAGCTGATAACATTGCTTGGAAGCAAGATCTCAAATCCTCGGGAGAATGACAATTTTGCAGGTTTTTTTACACATCTGGAATGTAAGAGAGAATGCAAGGGAGATTATTACATGAAGGTGGGAGAAAACAAGGGACTAAAAATCTCTATAATTGGATTATAGGATAGTTAAGATTATGTGCTCTCATGAGCATGGTTATGCTTCAAAGGAGTCTGAAAAAGAGGCACTGCAAGTGTGTTAACCTAGATGCACAAAAACAATGGCCAGGGCCTACTTAAGGCAAAGGTAACCTTTCTTTAGGGAAGTTACAGTCCTGAGGTGTGACCACCCACCATGACCTGCCCAGTCAGGATTTTCTGATCAGATTACCCTTTGAGGTTACTTTCAGTTAGGTTTGTGCCCATGTTCATCCACAATTTCTTGTTCTGGGTGATAGTTACACAGGCATTCACCTGTAATAATACAGTAAGCTATTTAAAAGAAGCAATTGGATTGCCTGGGATATAAATCTTGAGTGGAGTGCCACATGGGCCTGCTCTTCCTGAACCTTATTCTCTGGCCTTTCTATTCTTTATTAATACTACTCAATATCCATCTAATAAAACTCCTCAGAGTCAGTTTTGCTGCTTGCAACCAAGGAATGTTAATTGATACAAGTGGCCTCAACAAGTTCTGTTAGCAGTGAGGTGGGTATAGATAACTTTTTTTTTTGAGAAGTTTTGATGTAATGAAAAATGAAGTGGTAGCTAGAAAGGCATTGGGAATGCCTTCCATCATTAAAAAAAATCAGATAAAAAAGATATTACATACAGCATGTTTGTATACTCGTACTGATGGGAAGAATTGATGATGCGGGACAAAGTAGATGACAAATGCTGGAGCAAACTCCTTGAGTAGGAGAAAAGGAGTATTATCCATTGAATAAGTGAAAGGACTGGTCTTATGTAGGCACACCTTTATTCACCCAGATTAACAAAAGGGAAGGAAGAATACATGGAAAAAGACATAGGCAGGTTGGTAAATTGTTGATGAAAATTATTTTCTGGAAGCACCTATTAACTAAGAATACAGGACATCATTGAGTGTGAGGAAGGGAAAAGAGGTATTTGAAGTTTAAGGGAGGGAAGAAGATATGTATAATTGTGTGGAGAGTGAGACTTGGGAAGAATAGTAGGAGAAGGTAGGCCTAAGAGCCACTTGAGCTATCATGAATTTTGAGTGACAGCAGGCATCATAATTGTGTTGCAGGTGCCAAGCTGCAGGTGTGGAATAGGCTGAGAACGGGATTTAATCGGGATTTGAGTTCTGCCAGATAAATCTAACAGAGAGAAAGTGGCCAGGGAGCTGAGAAGAGATCAAGGAACTGAGACGCCAAGGCACCTACATGGATATTGAAATTACCAAAAATTTGTCCCCGGAGTAATGTTGGAGAGACAGCGAATTAAGCGCTAAATCTCAGAACGAGGTCCAGCAACCCGGGGCTCTTACTCGTGACCTCCACGAGAAAGAGTTGTGGGTGTAGCATCAACTTCAACGGAGCAGATGGTTTTAGTGAGGCAGTAAGTGCCAGAGGTGGCAATGAGAAATAAGTAGGGTACCACCCCATTTCCAGGCCGTTGTACACAGGTTGTGGGAGAGAAAAGAGTCATCAATTGAGAGGGCTGCAGGGGGAAGCGTAGGCTTAGGGGAAAGCCAGATTTCTTAGAGCAAGAAGATGAAAGGAACATTCAGCATTTGAGGATACAGAAGATTTTAGTAATAACAGACCTGAGACTCAGAGATTAGGTGATTAGTTATGGGTCACACAGCTAGTGAGAATAATTTAGGATAGAACCCAGTGCTTTTTCTACTACATGGAGCCATAGTCCGCCTTCTACGGTTTTCATCGGACGTAATAAGTCTATATGCGCAAAAATAACCGCAAAGACTAGAGATCAGAAAGCGCCAAGCTGGAAGATCCCTTAAAATACTGCTTGTGATTACACAAGCGTGAAATAGTTCGCTGGTCGCGCAGTGCGCTGTGGGTCTTGTAGTTTCCAGGCTTAGGCGTGGCGGGAAGGGACAGAGAGAAGGGCGCATTGCATGGCGGGAGATATAGTCGTCCCTGGAAGTCGCTCCTCCCCCGGAAGCCAGGCGGCGCGCGCAAACCGCTTTGCCGGAAGCGCGGGAGTCTTGGTTTGTCGTAGTTTTAGGCAGCTGTCCTGTATTACCGTTAGAGGCTCCGTTTCCCTGAGACTTTTACGGCCATTTGCGGTGAAATGGCTCCGGGCTAGACAGGAGCAGGCAGTGGCAATGCAGGAGCCGCCGCGACCTCTGGTTGCCCCCAGGGAAGGAGCCTGAGGGCCCTCTGAATCGTTTGGGCCTGTGCGTTTTGCCTTTGCAGTGACACTGCCTACCGCGAAGATGAGCTTGGCCTGGGTCACCTCTTTCGAGAAGGCGCATCTCTGGATGTATCTGCAGGCGCTTGGCTTCGAGCCAGGCCCGGCGACCATTGCCTGCGGAAAGATTGTATCGCACACGCACCTCGGAGTGTAAGGAGGCCGGGGCCGGAGGGCGGGGGAGTCTGAGCTTGGACACGCTGGGGTGACCCGCCCATTCGCGGACCTCGTAGGTTGATGAATCAAGGAATCGAGCGGTTACTGTGTGCCAGGCACTGGCTACAACGCCTCTGCTCCCAGTGGCTGCCAGCCTGGTGGCACAGACTATCAATTATAGAACCGTGCGGGGAGCAGTGTGGAGGGGAGTAGAGTCTCAGTTGGGGCAAAACTGAAGGGCCAGCTTAATCCTGCTTTGGTGGTAAAGCTGCGTGGTCTGTGAAATCGAGGGAGGCATGGCAAATTGGTAGTGGAAGGACGTATAAGCAAACACCTCTAGGGCACAAGGGAGCCTTTCTGGGTGGTTGCTCTTTAGTTTACATTTTTTACGTTTTGAGTTCGCAGACTGAGGCATGCCACAGTTAGCAAAAAAACACACAAAAAACAGAGAAGGGTATTAAGATGAAAAGTGAAAGCCCCTTCCCTTCTTTGTCACTAATGATATATGGTTATGCTCATAAATGTAAATATTTTGTTTATATTTCTGTGTCTTAGCTTACTAACTAGCCAATATCTAATTTTCCCATTGCAGGCCAAGGGAAATTTGGGATACATAGGCTATCTCCTGTTCTCTATCTTCCTGAATTAGTTGTTTTAGTTCTAGTGGCAATGTTTTATATGTGCTTATGCTTTTATTTCATGATGTATGAATCTCAAGTGTTTCTTGATTCCATAGTGTGAAATTTCACAATGAAGGTAGCTATTATTTATGAAATAATTAGCTCACCTACACTTCCCCTTGTCCCTCTTGACTTTTTTAAAACTGTGTTATGACTGTTTTACTGTCAAGGTTTAGAGCTGTAATTAAATTTTGTTTGGTAACTATTTGTTTAGAAGTTACTACTATTTACATCTAGAAATGCTTTGTCTAGAATTCTAACAATTGACAATCTGTGGATAGCATTTATCAGGCTATGATTATGTATTAATAAATATTTCACTTATCGCACATGAGTTAATACCCCATAGCAATCTCATTTTCTCTGTACTGGCAGAGAAACTTAAAGCTGCTTCAGGCCTCCACTAACAACGGTTCCCATTGCCACTGCATCCTTTTCTACCACGTTTTAGCAATCGTACCTTGCTCTGGTTTATCCAATTGCAATCTGCTTTCTGTCTTTGAAAATTAGTTAAAATCTGTCAAGTTCTGGTTCAGTAATAGCAGTTGTTTTTTTCCCCCCAACACTGTCATTGATATTTTTACCCCTTATGTCTTTAGAATCATAGGTTATTGGGAGGAATCTACCAATTTGAAACAAATGTCATCTTTAAAATGCTTTAAGCATACATGTGGCATCAAATTTATTTTAAAAAACATTTTTTATTCGTTTATATTCATATGGTAAAATTCATTCTTTTTGGTATGCAGTTTTATGAATTTTTGGTTTCTGTGAACATGTAGTGGTGTAACCACTTTTCTTATAAAGTTAAACATACCCTTAACATTTGATCCAATTTCATTCCTAGGTATTTGCCCCAAAGATTTGGTTTTTTGGAAAAATCATTCTGATTGCCTTACAGAGAATGGATTAGAGGGGGAATCAGGGCTTTGCAGTTACAGTAGAGCTAAACTAATGTGACAGTGGGAATGGAAAGAAAAAGGGGGTTCATTCGATTTGCTTATTCAACAAATAATTAGTTGAGTACAGTATTGGACCTGAGTATATAGTGGTGAACAGAATAGACATAAACTTTTACCTTATAGAGTTTTAGTCTAGTGGGTGAACAGATACCTTCAACAAATATATTAGTGAAAATTAAAATAAGTGTCAAAGAGGAGTGAAAAAATAACAAGTTTGTGAGAGATTAAGGAGGTAAGAGCTAATTTCTGTGTATTGAGGAATAGAAACATTCCAAGGACAAACAGTTGCTTGATAAGCATGGGAACTTTATTTTTTGAAAATATTTTTGTGGATTTAATAAACTTATTTGTAATTATACTTACAGTATTAAACATATAGTATTATATAGTTTCAGGTGTATACTAGTGATTCAACATTTATATACCTTACAAAGTGATCAACACAATAATTCCAGTACCCATTTGTCACTATACATAGTTATAGCATGGAACTTTAATGTTAATTTTTTTTCATCTCAAGATAATAGCTTTATGTGTTCACAGAAGGAATACTCACATCTATTTGTCATGCATGCCAGTGCCTCACAGCCCCCCTCTTTTGTTTTTTTCCCCAAAGGACAGGGTGTTTTTTTTTTTTTTTTTAAGATTTTATTGGGGAAGGGGAACAGGACTTTATTGGGGAACAGTGTGTACTTCCAGGCCTTTTTTCCAAGTCAAGTTGTTGTCCTTTCAATCTTAGTTGTGGAGGGTGCCATTCAGCTTCAAGTTGTTGTCCTTTCAGTCTTAGTTGTGGAGGGCGCAGCTCAGCTCCAGGTCCAGTTGCCAGTTGCTAGTTGCAGGGGGCGCTGCCCACCATCCCTTGCGGGACTCGAGGAATCGAACTGGCAACCTTGTGGTTGAGAGGATGCGCTCCAACCAACAGCCATCCGGGAGGCAGCTCAGCTCAATGTGCTGTGTTCAATCTTAGTTGCAGGGGGTGGAACCCACCATCCCTTGCGGGAGTCAAAGAATTGAACTGGCAACCTTGTGGTTGAGAGCCCACTGGCCCATGTGGGAATCGAATCAGCAGCCTTCAGAGTTAGGAACATGGAGCCCTAACTGCCTGAGCCACCAGGCCGGCCCCTGGCCATGGTTTTCTCTCTACCTAATTAGCTTTTCCTTTTCTTTTTGTAGAATATTCTCATTGTAATAAAGCAAATTCAACCAGTTTTCTTTTGTTTGGTTTGCATTTTTCAGAATCAGAAAATAAAAGCTTGTGTTTTTCTTAGTTGGTTATAAAAATGTACATGAATGAGAAAAATTAATTTGCCTTGACCTCTTGAAGAGAATGAAAAATATTGATTTGTCAAACTCTTATACAGCTTTTGATAATACTTACTTTTATTAACCATTTTTCCTTTTATTTTCCTGCTTCTATTTCTGTTTAAACCATTAGGAACATGTTTGACAAGCTGAATCGTGATGCCTTTCACATAGTTTCTTATTTTTTGTTTCAAATGCTGGACCAGTCTCTCACCAAAGAAGTTTTCAAGTGAGTAAAAGTTATTTAATTTTCTTTTTGTAAGTAGTCATTCTCAAATTTGAAAAGGGACTATGCGTTGATATAAGCCAGAATTTCAACTTTGGCTTTTGAGTATTATTTTGAATGGGTGTCACAAAAGTTAGGCTTGAGTCTTACACATTTAGTGTTTAACTTTTATAAATCTGAGTGACCTTTTCTTTGGTACTTATCTTGAAATCACATATCTTAATATCATTGTATGTTTCTTAGGGAAGTTAAGAGTTTGTTTTATAAAATTAGTTCTTAACATTCTTCATAGTCTTCATTATTGGGCAAAACAGTGAGCTGGTACCAATTTACCTGTACACTCAATTTTGCCTTACTTTTTTTTTTTTTTTTTTGGTTAATTACCCCCTGCCTTACTCCTTTTTTTATAGACAGTATTAATTGTTTTGTCTATTTTTACTTTCTAGATCTCTGTAAATCCTTATTATTTTTGTTATTGAGATATATATAGCTATCTATCTGTCTCTATATATGTAATAGTGTTAGGTGCTGTAGGCAAAAATAATTTTTATTAAGTTTGGCTTATTGTTATATACTGTTGAAATTAAATAATTTACGAAGGAGATAAAAATGTGAATACCCACTAGCCTTTGTTCCAAGTTATATTACATGTGATTTGGGTTTCTTCTGTCAGGAAAAGTGTTCAAATTTATTTTGATATTTGTATTGTGCCATTAGCCTCTTTTTTTTTTTTTTTTAAGATTTTTATTAGGGAAGGGGAACAGTGTGTACTTCCAGGACTTTTTTTCCCCCAAGTCAAGTTGTTGTCCTTTCAGTCTTAGTTGTGGAGGGCGCAGCTCAGCTCCAGGTCCAGTTGCTGTTGCTAGTTGCAGGGGGCGCAGCCCACCATCCCTTGCGGGAGTCAAACCGGCAACCTTGTGGTTGAGAGGACGTGCTCCAACCAACTGAGCCATGTGGGAGCTCAGTGGCAGCTCAGCTCAAGGTGCCCTGTTCAATCTTAGTTGCAGGGGACGGAGCCCACCATCCCTTTCGGGACTCGAGGAATTGAACTGGCAGCCTTGTGGTTGAGAGCCCATTGTCCCATGTGGGAATCGAACCGGCAGCCTTCGGAGTTAGGAGCATGGAGCTCTAACCGCCTGAGCCACCGGGCTGGCCCCATTATTCTCTTAATATAGGAGAATAACAAGTCCATTGTTTAGGGTATTGTTTTTTTTTTGATAATTTATTCTTAATATTTTATCTTCAGTTAAAGTTATAGTGACCAGAAGAATAGGTATATTTGAAACATTTATTTTGGAAATCCCTCTCATTATGGTATGGGGATTCCTCTGTCCAAATAAAAATAGATTTTCTGATTTTTTTCCCCCTTGATTATAAACAAAATACAGCTTGTTTTAAACAATTCAGAAAATACAGAAAAATGTAAATAAAGAAGTAGGAATCATTCCTAAACCCACCAACCAGAGAATAACACTGTTGATATTCTATCCTTTTAATCTTTTTTTCTATGTATACTTAATTTTTCCTATGAACATAGAATTATGTTACGCTGTAAAAATATGAAAAACATGGGGCCCTAAACAAATAACTATGCCTCAGAATAAAAATTTAGACAAAAATGATTATTGGGGAAAGCAATAAGTCAATTTTGAAGTCTATTATTTTTAACCAAAGCTGAGGCAAAGCTTTTCTTAATAATTTTATAGTTTGTTTATCCACAAAACAATAGCACCCGCTGACCATGGTACAGGTCATCTCTAGGAGTCAAAATCTCTCATGCCATTCTTTCTCGTGTGCTCTTCATGTATAACTATGTTTCTTTTTTTTTTCTTCCAGGCTTAACATACTAATTTATTTATACCATCTTTATGTATTAGTCCATTGAATCCATTAAGAGTGTTCTCATCTTTAACTGATTTTTAGTAGTTTTAATAGTGATTGATTCCTTCATTTATTATATGTATTCATTGATTATTTGCATTAAACTGGACTCAACCCTATAGATATTTATAAAGAAAAAGACCCAATTTCTCACAGGTTTGTGCCTCCTTTTAGTTGAAATCTACGAATGTTAGCCTTGATTCATTTAGCATTATTGTTTTTAGTATAGGAGAGAAATTTGATATTTCTAAATTTGGTTCAATTTGCTTTTTTGTTGATAATTCTAATGCTTTTATTTTTGTTTTTAAGACTTTGTTGGCCTCCATTTGACCAAAAAACTGATGCTGAATTCCGGAAACATTGCTGTGAATGGTTAAAAAAGATTTCTGTAAGTATTTTCTTTTTGGAAGATGCAAACTTGAAGAAGTTAAAAATGTGGGCAGCCAGTTGGCTCAGGTGGTTGGAGCGCTGTGCTCCGAAAAACCCAGGTCACCAGTTCGATTCCCACATGGGCCAGTGAGCTGTGTCCTCCACAACTAGACTGAGAAACAACGGTTTGACTCGGAGTTGGTGGTGGGGGGAAGGCGGAAAGGGGGAAGGGGAAGGGGGTAAAAAAAAGATATATGTTAAAAAGTTAAAAATGACAACTTTTTTCCTGGCTTTATTGAGGTATAAAATTAACATAATAGTATAATTTTTAGAGGTGAAATATTTTTAATGCTTTTATGCTAACAGTATAAGCTAGGAAATATTAATTAGCGTAATACTTTTTGATTTTTTTTTGTTGGGATTCTGTATATTTCTAGGAAACTAGCTTTGCTGGATATATACATTGGAAATAAGTTTTTGAGTTCCTTGGAGTTTATATCATAGTTTTTATTTAAAGCAAACTTTGACCATAGATTATTTTAGTTTGTGTCTCAAATAGTATCAGTAATTGTGTCTTTATATTGTAATTATTTTTTATAATTGTAATTATTTTGTTCAACAAGAGTTTAGAAAGATTCAAAAATTCAGTTTCTGGTTCAGATGGACTAATTCTGATCAATCCTGTCATACTTCAAAAACAGTGTGATGTAAATGTAAAAGTTATTGTTCATAAGGTCTTCAAATTATCTTATTTCCTTTTTCCATAGGCTGAATGTGGAAGTAGCTTTCCTCAGGTTGTTGGTTCACTGTTTCTTTCTCCTGGTGGTCCTAAGTTTATTCATCTGATGTATCATTTTGCAAGATTTGTTGCAATAAAATATATAAAAACTCATTCGAAAGGTAAGTTAAGCTTATAATAGGAATTTTTTTGTTTGATTCTTAAATTCGTATTATACTTTGCAGTTTATAAATTATCAAGAAATTTTATTAAAGCAATGTAAGATAAAAACATTAATTTACCTCAACAGGCAAATGGTTAATATTCTACTAGAACTGTATTTTGAAATCCTCTCATAATGAACATAAACTATTGAGATTATTTTATTATGTTTTAATATAGGGGTTGGGAAACATTTTCTATATAAGACCAGATAGTAAAAATTTTAAACTTTGTGGACCACACAGGTCTGTCACACATACCTCTGTGTGTGTGCATGTGTGTGTGTGTGTTTAATAAATCCCTTTAAAAATGTAGAAAGCATTCCTAGCTTGCTGACCTCAGAAAATCAGCCAACAGGCTATCTTAGCATGCAGGTTATAGTTTGCCTCTAATACATGTATTAAATGTGTTGAATTTGAGATTTATTTTGGCTACCAGTAATGTATGGGAATTTTGTTGTTAAAAGTTGGTGTTTTAAAGGGATTTGATATATTTGCTAATTCACAGAAACAACATACAGTTTGGATATTTAAGCTAAGACTTAAAAGAATGCTATTTATAGCATATTAAATATGCTGTTCTGTTTAATTGGTTTATGCTCATAAAACATGGACAGGAAAATACAGAAAAGTTGATCCATAAACCCCATCATCTTCCAATTTCTAGAGACAACCATTACTGACATTTTGGTTTATTTTCTTTCAGTTGTGTGTGTGTGTGTGTGTGTTAATCTCTTTAAAAATTAATTATTGCCCAATAAATTAAAAAAAAAAGGAAAAGAAAAAAATTATTTATTTATAAATATGTAATAATAAAATCCATTTTTGATATTTATTAGCTTATAAGTCTTAAGTTTTCTATGATCTTGTTTGTGTTCCATATAGATTCATCCATACATTTTACAGAGACATTTAATACAAAGCCACAAGATTTGCACAAATGCATTGCCAGGTGCCATGTAGCACGTAACAGATTTTTACGTATTTTACAAAGAGAAGATTTTGTCTCCCGAAAATACCGGGAAAATGCACAGTAAGTAATATTTTGATAGTTAGAAAATGAAAATTCCTTTCTTTTTGAAAAATGTCATCAATAGGCCTTCAATGGCAATAATTCATGCCTACTTCAAAATTCCTTTGCTGTTGTCTTTCCATTTTAAAGCCAGGTAACTTCTGAATAAAATATTTTAAACTTTAGGTATATTGTAAATTAAAATTTAGAAAAAAGGAAAAGATCAGTTCAAAAATTTAATTTTTTAGGAGTTTTTTCTTTTTATAACATGGAAATATATTTTAAGGTTGTATAGTGTTCATTCTGTTTTGTATCCTTTTTTTCTCTTAATATTTCATTCTGTAAATTTTTCCATGTTGCCATTGATAGTCTATTGAATATCTATTAAGCAGATATTCCTTGAAGTAGGTATTCCATAGTTTCTTTAACCATTTCATACTGTTTTATATTTAGGTTCATCTATTCAGCCAATTTTTTTTTTTTTTTTTTTTTGAGTTACTTCTATGTGCTAGACACTGTTTAGGCACTGGTCCTATGCATTAAACAAGACAGACAAGGTTCTTACTCTCAAGTAAATTGTGTATA
Source organism: Rhinolophus sinicus (assembly GCF_036562045.2). NCBI lineage: Eukaryota > Metazoa > Chordata > Mammalia > Chiroptera > Rhinolophidae > Rhinolophus > Rhinolophus sinicus. The sequence goes on from NC_133754.1 coordinate 126,047,113, forward strand.
ATTTTTTACAATTACTAACAACTACAGTAAGATAACCCTTAAAGTGCTGTGTTATCTATTACAAAAGCCACAGAATCCTTTGAAATTGCCTTAAAACTGCACTGTTGCTTAACTGTCATAGATACCATTTAAATTTACCCGCTATGTATGTGAGACAAGGATAAGAGAGCAGAGTAGTCTTACTAACCTCCAACATTTTTATTCAATGTCAGAGAGTATATGATCCAAGAAGTCCTGTCCATCTTGATAGCAGCCTTTGTGTGAGATCACTCCTCTAACTCCAAAAGGGAGTGCAGAGTTCTTCAGCTGGCTGCTGGCTGTATTTGGAAGAGCAGTGCTCAGAGGCCTTCAGCAAAGATAGGAAAGGGGGAAATATTAAAATGGCTCTACCATTTAATTGTAATGGAATTACAGAAGGTCCCTGACTTAACGATGGTTAGACTTCAGATTTTTCAACTTTATGATTGTGTGAAAGCCATATACGTTCACTAGAATCTGTACTTCAAATTTTGAATTTCGATCGTTTTCTGGGCTAGCAACGTGTGCTGTGATACTCTCTCGTGATGCTGGGCAGCGGGAGTGAGCTGCAGCTCCCAGTCAAGCCCACGGTCATGAGGGTAAACAGCCGATAACTCTGCAGTGTACTGTGTTGCCAGCATTAGGGATATTGTGTTTGTGCATCCATCATATTTACAAAATGGCCATCTGTGTCCCCTGCTTTGGTGAGAAGAAGAGGGGAAGACAATTACTTTTAAGATGAAACTCAAGGTAATTGCCCAAGTTAGGCTAACGTAAGTGTTCTGAGCATGTTTAAGGTGGGCTAGGCTAACCTGTGATGTTTGGTAGGTTAGGTGTATTAAATGTATTTTGAACTTAATGGTATTTTCAACGTAGAGTAGGTTTATCAGGATGTAACCTCTTGTAAGTCGAGGAGCTTCTGTATAGTTGTCATTTTGTGTATTTTGTTGCAGATTGTCAGTTAAACAAGTACGAATTTTGAGATCAGAATATATAGGACATCAAAACCAAATAAAAAAGTAAGTAACTTCTAGAGCCAAAGGTTGCCTTACATATCAGTTTAGCTTCTGCATTTTACAGGTAAGGAAACTGAGAGTCCCAGCAACATTATAAATAATATATCAATAGTTAGATAAATATAGAATACAATTCTGATTCCTAGTCCAGATCTTCTAATAAATTATTACTTTGAGCTAGAATTTTATTTTTGTTTTTAATTGGAGTAGTTGTTAGGGGGTGGGTTTGCAGATCAGTTAACTCTTTGGATGGTAAATGACCGTGTGATTTTTAAAAAAAATGATTAATGAGATTATTTAATTTTTAACTAGAATGGAACCTTATGATGACCAAAGTAATATACAAGAGAAAATTGAAAAGGTGAGATAACTTTTGAAGGGGGAAATGTCATCTTACTTTTGTAATATGCAATGTTTGCTCTTTGCTTACTTAATTGGACAGTCATTTTTTTTTGTAGCACTTTTTATTTTTTTAACTCTTTATAAATGATAAAGGTATCAACAGGGTACCTCTGAAATGTTTGAATATGTTGGAAAAACTAGCTTATAATACGTGACTAAATATATACAAAAGCAGTTTTAAATATGGTTAATTTAAAGTCTTTCATGCCAGCAAGTAAAGTTCAGCTTGATTGTAACTTAATAGTATTTATTTATGTAAATAAAATACAGTAACTGAAGGGAGATGGTAAGTATGGAAGAAAAATGAGAAGTTACTTGAGGCTGGCTTGGTAGTAGAGAGGAATATGGCTGACATAAATGATCTGAGGCTTTCAGAGGTTGGCTTTCATGTGGGATAGGAGTGTTTTCTTAGGCCTTCTTTGTGGTTAGGTGACATCTCAGGCTCTTTGTTCTGATTCTGTGATCACCAAGCTGCTTTGGGTATTAATATGGCTTCCCAGGCACTTTGCCACTGGAAAAGGTGAGTGCTGTCCTCAGGAAATAATTGTTCATTCATTCAGTGAATTTATTGATCACCTGCCATGTACCAGGCATTTTTCTATGTATTAGAGCCACAGCAATGAAGAAAAATGGCAAAGCCACTTTTTTTCACAGAGCTTCCAGATTAGTGAATATGAATATTCCGATTAATGAATGCAGTATCTTTGATTATAAATTTAATCGGTTAGGATGAAACCTGTTTAAAGTTTTCACAGCAATCTCTCCTGAGTTTGGTTAATGTTGTTCAGTTTCAACTTTGAGCTATTGGCAAGGTAAAATTTGTAGACTTTAAAATTCTGAGAATGAGATCCTGGATCTTCATAAGTTCACCAAAAAGTGATATCCTGTGAGACCTCTAGACTATCTGCCAATGAATCTGCCTTTGGGGACAACTTTACACCATGGGAAGACAGACACCAACGTGGGTATTATTATCATATTTCCCCACCTCCCTCCCTCTTTTGTAAATTCTGTTGAGGCATAACATTCAAAAAAGCGCAAAAATCATAAATCTATACCTAGACAAAATTTCACAAAGTGACATCTATGTAACCAGCGTCCAGTTTAGGGAACAACGTTACCAGCATCTCGGAAGCCTCGATCCCCTTTCATTCACAACCATTTCCCCCAGATAAACACTGTCCTCACTTACTACACTAAAGATTAGTTTTGCCTGCTCTTGAACTATTTATATAAACCGGAATATCTAGAATATATTCTTCTGTGTTTGACTCCTTTCACTCATGCTGTTTTATCCATGCTATTGTGTTGTATAGGTGTGTTTCTTCTCATTGCTGTATGGCGTTCTTTTCTATGAATATAGTACAATATACTTTTTACTCTAGGCAGACCTTTGGGTTAACAGTTTTTGGTGCTTTTAAAGAAGCATGGTTTTTCACATTTTTAACTTTTTAAAACTTGAATGACTTAAAATTCGTGTGTAGTGTTATTATTTCTCCCTGAAAAATCTTTATTAGATTGCTGGTGTGTCCGAATACCGGAAATACTAATTGCATCTTGCTATAGTATAAGGGTTCTTAGATTTGTTTCGAAAATCATAGTGGGCTAGATTCTCCTGAAAAATTCTTTAGTTACAAAGGCCCCTTAGAAGTACTATCAGTGCTTTTAGACTATTAAAATGCAGTTAGTTAATTTCTCTCCAGAATCCAGGAATACTTCATTTATTCTTGGGAGTGAGCATATATTTGTTTTACATTTCTTTATGTACAGATTATGTATAGACTTTAATATTTTGTTTGTGTTTTCAAAGGTTCGGTCTTTGTGGGCTTCAGTGAATGAAACACTCACGTTTTTGGAAAATGAGAGAGAAGTTGTTAGTTCAGTCCTTAGTCTTGTTAACGAATATACTTTAGATGGAACTAATATTACTATCAATGTTCCAGGGCTCTTACTCGACAAAATTGAGAAACAAATGTGTCAGGTAAGCATTTGATATTAAGGAAGCTTTTGAGAAAACTTTCACATAATTTTATATTGTTTTTCTTACAGTGTTTTTCTACTGTTTCCATAATTTATTTTTGTGGGTATATCTAGTAAAACTTTCATAAAGAGGGGTACTGTTAAGGGTGCATATATTTATATCCATCAACTTTTATTAATTGTACCTCGTATGGTATTACAGACCGTGTTTCCCCGAAAATAAGACCTAACCCGAAAATAAGCCCTAGCATGATTTTTCAGGATGACATCCCCTGAACATAAACCTTAATGCGTCTTTTGGAGCAAACCTTAATATAAGACCCGGTCTTATTTTCGGGGAAACATGGTATATAGTTTAAAGAGTAGGAAGTTACTTAGAAAGATGATATGGTACTTAGTTCTTTATAAATTCTCAAGTAGAGCAATAATGACCTGATTGCTAAACATCTTTGTAAAAAGACTATCCTTTCTGGCGTCTCTTTCATCTTGATGCTATTATGTATTTTAAAGTCTTCCTTTAGTTTTTGTAACCTCAGTGTGTCTGTCTGCTGTTCTGTGGTTTTTCAGACTGCTGTTCTCAGTTTTTCCACTGGTTCCTTTTTCTTTGTCTGATATTTAAATGAAAGTATTCCCATCTGTCCTTTAATGCCCCCCTTTGCTTTCCCACATTACAAATTCATTTGTATTTTCTTACCCAATTCCATGGCTTCATCTGCCTCCTATACAGTAATGTTCTCAAATTGGTATTTCTGTTCTCTCTTCTTCTACATAAACTATATCAAATTATTTTCATTTGCTTGTGGGACATTTCCATCTGAATAGCCCATCCTTTTTTTCTTAGTAAACTTACCATTTATTAAGCAGCTACTACAGTATTTCCCCAAAAATAAGACCTAGCCGGACAATCATCTCTAATGCGTCTTTTGGAGCAAAAGTTAATACAAGACCCAGTCTTATTTTAAGACTGGGTATAATATAATATAGTACAATATAATACCGGGTCTTATATAATGTAATGTAATATAATATAATATAATATATAATATAATACTGGGTCTTATATAATTAATATGATAATATAATATAATATAATATAATATAATATATAATAAATATAAGACATAATATAATTAATATAATATAATACCGGGTCTTATATTAATTTTTGCTCCAAAAGGCGCATTACAGCTGATTGTCCGGCTAGTTTTATTTTTAGGGAAACACGGTAGTGTATGCCAGATATTGATTATAGTATAGGAGATACAAAGATAAAATATTATGACCCTGAAGAGCTTTCATTTCAATAGGTAACATGACAGGCACTTCAGATTCAGAGTACATAAAAGTTGGGATCTTCAAACTCAGATTCCTGTAGAGACTAGGGAGTAATGTATATAAGTGAAGTGTAATTGTGTGTAACAATAGTGTAACAGCTAATTGTGTGTAACAATAGGGATAAAGTAGAAAGCGATGGAGTCTTTGGAGAAATAGTCATTTTTATGTGAAATTTATGACTGTAAAAATATTGGCAACTAATTCAAATGATTTTAAAACACTGGAACTGTACAGGCCATATAAACATGTCTATGTTTAGATTCAGCCTTTAGGGACAACAATTTGCAATTTTTTGTTAAAACATGAATTCATAATCTTTCTCCAAGCCTGCTCTTTCTCCTCATCTTTATTTTGTTTTCTATTTATTTACATTTCTTTTACTCTAGTTTTCAACTTTCTGCATACTATAAAAATGTAGCGTGGCATGTTAATTCTTTCACAATAGTTTTCTTTGGACCAAAATTATTTACATAGTTTTGGGGTAGACATTTGACTTTTTTCACTCTTCTTTAAGGTAACCTTTCAATAATAGTAAAAAACACAGATATATTTATGCAACAGTTTATTATATGAAGAACCTGTAGTTGACTTTTTTCTTTTCCTGAATCCTTAGTTGCACATAGGAAATGTTTATGAGGCTGGAAAATTGAACTTCTTAACAGTTATTCAGTTATTAAATGAAGTCTTGAAAGTAATGAAATATGAACATTGTCAGGCTGACCAAGCAAAACTGACAATAGACCTTCGCTTCCTTGAAAAAGAGACCAAATTTCAGAGAGAAAGATTATCGGATCTGAAGCATATGAGGTACCTTAGGAAGATTCTGTTATTTTATTGGGGGAGGAGTAGGACAGTTTTGATAATTTCTCAACACAACTCTTGTGTAGTTAACAGCTCTTCAGCTTTGGCAAACAAGTGTGAAAATTTTAGTAGTACTCAAAAACCTTATGTCATCAAGTCCTAGAAAGATACATAAAGTAGAAAGGAAAATTAAGGTAATTTTCTTTTTGAAATGTATTATTTGCCCTTAGTGTAATTCTTTATGAAATAATTTTAACTTTTCTGTAGCTTTTCTTTTGTGGGGTCTACTACTAAAACTAGGCTCAGAAAAGTTGTTTATTTGAGCAGAATGACGAGGAGGTATAGGTTGCCTTTAGGAATGCACAGCGAGTGGGAGGAGAATTTCTGCTTGAGTTTAAAACCAGGAAAAAAATGTTTAAAAGATAAATGGAGTAATAGATGTGTGATTACTTTCTCTGGTCTTAAAAGATAAAAAAGGTATTTTAAGTGTTGAGTGTTCATTGTGAGAGTTTATTCTATTTATATGTACTGTATTGGTTGAACCTTCAGTTATATTTCTTTTTCTACAAACTATTCTTAAATTTTATTCAATATTTTAAAAATATATTCATGTTTTGAATAATGTTATCTCTTATGCTATTATAGGCGTAAATTAAAAGAAGATCTTACAACTATAAGACATTCTATTATTGAAAAACAAGAAGAATGGCATAAAAAGTGGCAAGAATTTCTTGGTCTGTCTCCTTTCAGTCTAATTAAAGATTGGACTCCAGTAAGTCATGTTGACTTGCCTTTTGGAGAGTAGTTTAATGTATGCGATCTCTTGATTTATCATGTTACAGATGACTTAGAAATCCTAGGTCATGTGTGTATGTATTTGTCATCCTTTCATCTGAGCCTAAATTTCAAATGATTCGTTTCTGTAATTCTTCCATACATATTAGAATATTCATCAAGCTACTGTTGTGATTTATAGTTATTATTAGATATAGAGGATTGTATTAAAAAGAAAATGAGTTATTCCTGTTGATGTTCGATACTATTACACTTGAGGCACAGTTGGAGGCCAAAGTAGTTCCCATGTTCCTAATATGATACTTCGTGTTTTAAAAAGAATTATAGGATGATTTATATGCATAGTGATTCTTTGTTAGGGGGGAACATCACCCATACAGAGATTAACTTAGTATTGTAATTGTGGTAGTGAGTAAAATGTGTATATTTCAAAATTATGAATTCTGTTTTAAGGCTGTGGATCTTTTGCCACCTATGTCTCCCCTTTCATTTGATCCTGCCTCAGAAGAAGCATATGCAAGAAGTATTCTTTTGCAGTATCCTGCTTCACTTCCAGGTTGGTTATGTTTTTCTCTTTTAAACTTCCTTCTCATCAATATTTCTCACTATGATAACTGTTTCTTTATATTCTTTCTTGTTTTTCTTCCCCCGTTATTTTTTTAATGTGGTGAAATGCACATTGTTTCATTCATTGCAAAGGATACAACTCATTGGCATTTAGTAAATTCACAAAGTGGAGCAACCATCACCACTGTCTATAGAGTTCCAGAGTATTTTCATTACCTCAAAAGAAAACCCTGTACCCATTCCGTACCCATTAAAAGTCACTCCCCATTTCCACCTCCCCCAGTCTCTGATAGCCAGTAATGTACTTCATGTCACTATGGATTTGATTATTCTGGATGTTTCGTATACATGGAGTCATATGCTATGATGAGGCTTTTTTTGTCTGGCTTCTTTCACTTGTACAGTTTTTCACTTTTGAATATTTTCAAAGTTCAAGTTGTAACATGTATCAGTACTTCAGTACTTTTTATGAATATGTTCTAGTGTATGGTTAAACCATATTTTGTTTATCTGTTCATCCTTCGATGGACATTTGGGTTGTTACCACTATTATGAGTAATAGTGCTATAAACATTTGTTACAAGGTTTAGTGTAGAAGCCCACAATTTTTTTAACATGAAAGAATAGTAGTTTTTACCTGAATACTCACTACCTGTTTCAACAATTAACACTGCCATATTTCTTTTGTTTATGTTTGTATTTTTGCTAAAACAAGTAAATTCTAGGCATTATAATATTTCACTCTAAATGTTTCAGCATGCATTCCCATAAAAATGACATTTTCCTATATAATTACCATAGTATCATACCATAATATCACATCTAAAAAAATGAACAATAATTCTGTCTTATTAAGTAAGCTTCCTCAACTATCATTCCAGTATCACACCTAAGAATTAATTTCTCTACAATATCTAATATTCATTTCATATTCAGTTTGCCCCATTGTCCCGTACTGTGTACAAGAAATTGTTATTAGGTTCTGTAAATGTAAGATGTCATGGCAGGACTTAGGAAGAAAAGAGTGAACACAACCAGGAGAAGTGATTAATTTGGGAGTCAGATGTATGTGGGAAGCACACGGGTTGGGAAAGATTATAGACCAGAGAGCAAGGCTCAGAACAGGTGCTAGCAGAAGAGTAGAGCATTTTGACTATATGATTTGATGAATGAAAAAGACCTTCAGTAGAGCATTACTTACTATGTAGAATTACTTTGATAGCTCTTGGCATATATGGTAGGCATTGTGTTTTCACTTCAGTTTGGAAAGGGCCTTTGCACTCTTGTCAGATTTAGTTTAGGCCCTGTGAAACCATGAAATTGTCCTCATGTCCATTCAGAGATCTCTGTCTGTCTTGAAAATGGGGCAAATTTGTGTCTGCTTAAGAAGTCCAGTTGGAAGTCTACTTTTTATAGGTGTTTGATAAGTTCTCTGGAGGTGACCTTTCTTCTGACACTGCATAATTTGTACTCTTGGGATTCGTTTCATTTCCCAAGGGTAGGGACTTGGTCTGAGCTGGGAGCAGCAACATTATTTTATATTTTTTTGTTGTAAAACTTTTTCCCTTCCTACACCTTACATGTAATGTCTTACTTAAAGTAATTTTCTCTTAAATTGTTTTTTTAAAAGTTAAATTTCAGAATATAAAAAGTACAGGGAATAATATAAATACCTGCTTACTGAACATTTTTTTGACAAATCTTTGCAACATTTGCGTTGGAAATTTTTTTTTTAAAGTACAAATGTAGTTAACTGTTGGATATCTGCCTTTTCTTGACCCCATTCTTCCTGCATTTGCTGAGGTAACCACTATCCTGATAGAATCTTCTGCCTATTCTGATGTGTGTTTATAAAAATTTTACTTTGTATGTATGGATCTAACAATACATAGTATTGTTCTGCTATTCTAAAGTTGGTGAATAAAATGTCTTTTATCCCCCAAAATGTCCTTTGTAAATGTTTATTTTTGAATCAGGATACAAGGAGGGTTCATTCATACCATTGGGTTGTTTTATCCTTTTTATTAACTTTTAATCTAGAATAATGCCCCTACCCCCTCTTTTTTAATGATATTGATAGAAATTGTTTTTAACAATCATTGTGTGTTTAGATTTACCAGTGCATTTACTGATTTTTTTATTTTTTGTCAATATTACTTTTCTTCTTCCTTTTGAGAAGTAAGTATGTTTTGAAGTATATCCTTCACTTCTTTTAGCGATGGAGCCTGAAGAGTAGTCTTTAGTCTTTTAGGGAAAATGTCTTTATTTTCACTTAATCCTAAATGGTAATTTGAGTGGATATAGGATTCTAGATGACACTTATTTTTCCTTAGGACTTTGATATAATCTCATTGCTTTCTACCTTCTAGTGTTTCTGAAACATTTGCTATTGGTCCATCTAATTGTCATTCATTTGTAGGTATGATTGATTGCTTTTAAAATGTTGATTTATTTTTGTGTTATGTAGGTTCGTTGAGGTTTGTCTTAATGTAGACTTGTTTTTATTTAGCCTTTTTGGGATTTGTGTGTACTTATTAAATGTGAAGTCTCATATCTTTCTTCGGTTCTGGAAACTTAGTCACTAATATCTCTTTTTTTAGGTTGGTGCAAAAGTAATTGCGGTTTTTGCAATTTTTTTAACCTTCTAAACCGCAATTACTTTTGTACCAACCTAATAGTATTGCCCCTCTCTCATTCTTTTGACTCTTTCATTCTGTAACTCCTATTGATGGGACTTCTAATTCTCTCTTTCATCTCATAACTTCTCATTCATATTTATAATCTCTGTAACTGGGCTGCATTCTGGATATTTTCCTTGGATTTCTCTTATGGTTCTCTAATTATCTCTTTAGTTATATTTAATTTCCTTTTTGATCTGTCTATTTAGTATTTAGTTTTCATGAATGTACTTTTCATTTGCTTGTTTTTCAGAACTGCTTGTTCTTCACAGTGTCATCTCTTTCATTATGGCTCCTGTTGTTTCTTTTTTGCCGATCATTTAAAATGTACTGATTTTTATCTTTGTCATTTTTTCTGATATACTCTATGTTTCAGCTACTTCTGCTCCTGTACACTCTGCCTGCTAATTTTCATGGTGGTTTGGTTCCCATTAAAATATTTGACTATGATCTCACCATCTGTGGGTCTCTCCACCCCTGGAGGACTTACGTGGCTCTGAATTGTACAAAGGTTTCTACACAGTGGCCGAGGGTCCCAGGTGTTTCCCTTGAGCTAGGCCAATTATTGTCGTTGGTTTGAGATTCCTACAACAAATAGCCAGTATAAATTTGGATTTCATACCTCTTTTTTAAGAATCTAATTTTATTATTAGTTTCAGGTGTACAAAACAACATAATGATTAGACATTTACGCCCCTCACAAAGTGATAACCCCACCAAGTGTACTACCCAACTGACATACATAGCTATTATAATACCATTGACTATATTCCTTATGCTATACTTTACATCTGTGAATACATACACACGTGCACACACACACACACACACACACACACACACGCACACGGTGCCAAAAAAATGTATACACATTTTAAAAAAGGAAAAAACCATTAAAATTGTAATATTCAATATATGCTGATAACAAAAGATGAATACAAGTTATGTGAATACCTTTTTTGGCACCCCTGGTATATAATATATTTTATATTTATATATATGTATATCTACATATACACAAACGAACATTTAATTATAGTTGACATTCAATATTATTTTATATTAGTTTCAGGTGTATAGCACAGTGGTTAGGCATTTATATGAAGGCTATGAAGTTCATACCTCCTTTTGAGTAGGCTAGGTTTTAAATTAACTCCTTCCCTCCCTCCTTTCCTTCTTTCCTTTCTTTCCTTCCTTCTAGACAGCAAACTTCTCTGCTACTTCCCTGGTCCAGCTGGCAGAATTTTTATAATCCTCTTTTCAGGGGCTGAGTGCCTTTACAGTTATCCTGCCCTATGGCAGTCTCTCAGATCCAGCCTGGGTGACTTGAGATGATGTTTCTTGTTACCATGTAGGCATTAAGTCTCCAGTGTTCAGCCGCTGGAGCCTGCCTCAGTGAGCCTTCGTTTCTCAGTGTGAACTTATCATGCTGAGCATGCTTTCCATCTTTGTTTCTGGCATTTGATGATTCTTTTTTTTCTTCTGGGCATTCCTTTTTTTTTGTTGTTGTTACATTTTATTTTGCAGTTGTAGTCTGTTTATGGTAGGAGTCAGTGCCTGCTTCATCTTGGTTTGCTTTGTAGTGGTGAGCTCAGTTTTGTTTTAACCTCTTAAATGCCCTATTACATCTGTCTCCTGCTTTGCTATCCTCACATCTTAAGTGCTGTACTTTAGTTTTTGTCATTTCTTGCCTATAATTGTGTTCTAACCAGCGACTCTGCCTCTAGTGTTCTATCTATTCCATATTATAAATGGCTCTCAGTGGTCTTTCTGTAATGTAAATATGGTCTTTTTCATCTCCAGGTATAATATACATCAAAGGCTTCCTATCACGTATCACCTTTAGAAGGAAAAAAAAGAGGAAAAAGCTCTAGATGCTTTTTCATTTAGCAACTTTTACTTTACAAACTTTCTTACATACCAGAACAAATGTGCATCAACTCTGCCTGCCACCATCAGACAGTGTTTATAGTTACACATAATCATTTTAGTTTATGGTTGTCTACTAAGTTTGTGGTCTAGTTGTATTTGTGCTCATTTTTGGAACGTTTTATAAATCTCAGTAATTCCATCATAGTTAGTAGCTGCAAAAGCACAGGGTATTGAAAATACTTATAAGGTGCCATACTATTATGATGGTTTGAAAGGAAAATTTATATATACATTGCTTTATGTATACATTGCATTCTTATATAGTAACACTTTGGACACATGTTTAGTCTTTCAGAAGCTAAGATGTTGAAAGATGAGGAGCCCCTGCTATATATATCAAATTCTCTGTAATGTAGCCATGCTTTCCTCATTGGTTTCATTTCCTACCATGCTTTCCCTAGATATATCCTCTGCTCCTGCATAGCAAACTTGTACCTTATCTCTCAGTACTTTCTTTTTTATTTTTTTTAAAAGATAGTACTTATGTTTTTTAAATTTTTTTTTATTGAGTAATATTGAGGAACAGTGTGCTTCTCCAGGGCCCATCAGCTCCAAGTCGTTGTCCTTCAATCTACTTGTGGAGGGTGCAGCTCAGCTCCAAGTCCAGTCGCCATTTTCAATCTAGTTGCAGGGGGTGCAGCCCACCATCCCTTGTGAGAATTGAACCGGCAACCTTGTTAAGAGCTCTCACTGTGACCAGTTGAGCCATCTGGCTGCCCCTCTGGAAGCTCAGCGGCAGCTCGTTGCCTTCAGTCTGGTTGTGGAGGGCACAGTTCACTGGACCATGTGGGAATCAAACCAGCAACTGTGTTGTTCAGCGCTCAGCTCTAACCAACTGAGCCATCCGGCTGCCCTCTCAGTACTTTTTTGTCTCCTTCAAGTTCCCTAATCTGGGCCAGATGCCTTCCTGCATTCTTGCATTCTGTGCATACTTCTATCCTAATACAGTACACATAATTCTCTACTCATCAGTAGTCTTTTCTACACCTACTCCTTGAAGGCAGGTCTCCATCTTTTGTTTTTTTTCTCCCGTTATTGGTACATTCGAGACAATTCTTCAATATGTTGAAGAATCAGTACATAGGTTGACTAATGTCGTAGATGCTGGGCTGAAATATGCTAAGAATTATAACTTCTTGGCTTTGTTGGTTTATATGGTAAGTGCATGATCTGTATACTTAAACATGAAGCGTGGCTATATGATGCGGAGAAATATGGGCTGTCCGTTTTGGAAACTTAGTATGAGCTATCAATCTTTTTAGAAAAGCCTACAAATTTATGGGGATGGAAGGAGAACTGACTCTGGGTGGTGAACACACAATGGGATTTATAGACGATGTAATACAGAATTGTACACCTGAAATCTATGTAATTTTACTAACAATTGTCACCCCAATAAATTAAAAAAAAGAAAAAAAGAAAAGCCTGCTAATATTCTCTATCACTGTCCAGCCTGTCACTTTATACTTGACAATTGAATCATTGTCTTTTCCTATTAGCATTCATATTCTGATTTTTCTGTTCTCTTTAGAAGTTGTAAAATTTGAAGAGATCCCCAAATATTAGAATGTAAAAACATTGTTAAAGAGTAATTAATTTTCCTATTCTTTTAGATACATCTAAGCAACATAACCAGGAAAACTATTGCAGAGGAGCCAGTGATATACTGGGAACTGCATATGATCCAGCCAACAGGTAAAACAAATTTGATTTTCTTATTGATTTTTTTCCCCCCTGTATTAATTTTAGTTCCATCTTCAGCCTGTTTCCAAGCTTCTCTACTATGGGATAGTCTATAGTTTTCTTCTTTTAACCAGACAGTATTTTTTCCCTGTGACTCTACACTTTCTGGAAAGATTCAACATTTCTGATACATGGGCATATTTTTCTTTTCTATATCCAAATGATGGGATTCGTGGGGATCATTTCATTTTTGAAGAAGAAAACATACATGGAAATTATCTAATGCAAGTTTGGGAATTTTTCGTGCTTTTGTGTTTGAACTTTTTTGAAACCACTTAATAGCTAATGACTAAATCCAAGCGATTAGGGACCTTTGAGATCATCTACTCTGGTAGTCTTCAGTCTATATTCTGTGGCGCCCTCTGGTTCTGTGAATGAATCTAATTTAGCCTGTGGGCAGTCCAACCTTTCCCACTTCAACCTGAGCAGCTTGCTTTTTTTTTTTTTTTTTTTTTTTAAAAGATTTATTGGGGAAGGGGAACAGGACTTTATTGGGGAACAGTGTGTACTTCCAGGACTTTTTTCCAAGTCAAATTGTTGTCCTTTCAACCTTAGTTGTGGAGGGTTCTGTTCAGCTTCAAGTTGTTGTCCTTTCAGTCTTAGTTGTGGAGGGCGCAGCTCAGCTCCAGGTCCAGTTGCCGTTGCTAGTTGCAGGGGGCGCTGCCCACCATCCCTTGCGGGACTTGAGGAATCGAACTGGCAACCTTGTGGTTGAGAGCCCGCACTCTAACCAACTGAGCCATCCGGGAGGCAGCTCAGCTCAAGGTGCCGTGTTCAAGCTTAGTTGCACGGGGTGGAGCCCATCATCCCTTGTGGGACTCGAGGAGTTGAACAGTAACCTCGTGGTTTCGAGCCCACTGGCCCATGTGGGAATCGAACCGGCAGCCTTCGGAGTTAGGAGCACGGAGCTCTAACTGCCTGAGCCACTGTGCCAGCCCCAGCTTGCTTTTTTTATCTGTATTATATGTTGGGGTTTCTGTATACCATTTGATAAAAAGAGTTCCATGCTTTTAAAAAAAAGGAGGGGTCTTCTAATGAAATCAAATGCCAAAATCTAACATATGAAAAAACTGAACCTACTTAGTTTGTCGTAACTGCCTTCAGGAGTATTATTTTCTTTATTGTCTGTTTTGTCTATTATCCTATTTTGGTCCTTAAAACTGATGTCAGATTATATAAGCAAAATGTCTAAACTAAATGTATGTAATCCATTTGGGGAATATATATATTTTTTTAATTGAAATTAAGCATTATTAAGTAGCAATCAAATACAGTCATAGTAAACAGATTCCTTTATTGTTTTGTTTTTTTCCTGATTACTCTTTGCCTTAAATAGGTATCTTTCAGTCCAACTGCCCCATGTAAATGGGGCACAGATTTGGAAACACAATACTTAGAACAATTCTAAAGGAAAATTTTAAATGGATTGAGGTCTTCTTTATTTGTATACTCTTAATAAGTTGAAACACTGTAACAAGGGTCAAACTTATATAGTAGTATAATCCCCTTATCGGCAGTTTCAGTTACCTGGAGTCAGCCAGGTTCTGAAACTATTAAATGGAAAATTCCAGAAATAAACAATTCATAAGTTTTACATTGTGTGCCATTTTGAGTAGCAGGATGAAATCTTGGGCCGTCCCACTCTGTCCTGCCCACGACGTGAATTTTCCCTTCATTCAGTGTGTCCACACTGTATATACTGCCCAATCATTAGTAGCTGTTGTGGTTATCTGATTAACTGTCATAGTATCGCAGTGCTTGCATTCAAGTGACCCTTATTTAATAATGGCCCCAAACTGCAATAGTAGTGATGCTGGAAGTTCAGATATGCCAAAGAAAAGCTGTAAAGTATTTCCTTTAATTGAAAAGGTATGTGTATGTATAATAACTTACCTGTATATAGAACAGTTTATATATGGTTTGTTAATGTCTGTGGTTTTAGGCATCCACTGGGGGTCTTGGAACTTTTCCCCTGTGGATAAAGTGGGGGTCTTGGAACTTTTCCCCTGTGGATAAAGTGGGGACCAAAGCTCAATTTCACTATTCTATGTGAAATTGAGCTTTGGTGGTTTCCTCTGCAGTAATTTTCTGGTTCACAGGATGTCAGGACTACTTGTGGAAGAATTATATTTTTTATTCTTAGATCTGGACGTGATAATTGATTATCTGAGTACCTAAAGAAATGTAATGAAGCATCTGTGAAGACCTGATATTGAAGAAATAGTAAAGTTATTGTACTTGTGTATTTCCTCCTCTTATCAGAATTGTTCTTAAAGCATGCTAGTAGGGAATAGTTGGTGCTTTCCAATCATAATTATGTTTTTGGTCTGTCTTCCCATGAGAGAGCAAAGTAAAGTCTTTCACTGGACTAAAGATTGATGGAGTTAGATTAGTGTATAAATCAGATTATGTTTATGAGCTCCACTGAATGTCAAGATTGTTTCTTTTTTTTTTTTTTTTTTTTTTTTTTTTTTAAAGATTTTATTGGGGAAGGGGAACAGGACTTTATTGGGGGAACAATGGTCAAATTGTTGTCCTTTCAATCTTAGTTGTAGGGGGTTCTGTTCAGCTTCAAGTTGTTGTCCTTTCAGTCTTAGTTGTGGAGGGCGCAGCTCAACTCCAGGTCCAGTTGCCGTTGCTAGTTGCAGGGGGCACAGCCCACCATCCCTTGCGGGACTCGAGGAATTGAACTGGCAACCTGGTTGAGAGCCCACTGGCCCATGTGGGAATCGAACCGGCAGCCTTCGGAGTTAGGAGCACGGAGCTCTAACCGCCTGAGCCACCGGGCCGGCCCCAAGATTGTTTCTTAAAGTAGAATTTTGTACTAAGATGTATGCGTAGAATTCTACAGGAGCCAGACACAGCCCCTAAGAATTTAATTCAAATGAATTCTCTTACTATGGGAAAAAGAAATTGTATTAAATATATTTTGATTTTCACATTTGTCGTCTTTCAGGCTCCTAGATCTTAAAGTTATCTTTTGACAATTTCCTTTATAGGTTGGGAAAGGCAGGTAGGGGAAAGCTTTTGGTGATGAGGGATAAATGCTTAATGGGATATGAAAGATTATTACTGCTTGATAGCAGAAGAGAGGTGAAGAGTTGAGTTACTGGGATATGGACATTAACGTGGTACTCCGAATTCTTTACTGTCAAAGGTATTTCATAATAAAATATTTCATTAGTAGTGTGTAATGTGGGTAAACTATACTTAAAGAAATAATACCCTTTTTTTTTGCATCTAGTTCAGCTATTATACTAAATATTTTATTTGTATTGCCATTATCTTATGTCATTATTCAATGTGGTTAACTAGGAAATTCATTTGTGGGTATGATCAATACAACTATTCAATTAAAAAAACATGGAAAGAATGCAGTTTTTAGAGTAAGTGTGTTATTAGCCCTTTCACATGCAGTTGTCTTTCACAGGTCTAGATCTTAAAGTTATCTTTTGACAATTTCCTTTATAGGTTGGGAAAGGCAGGTAGGGGAAAGCTTTTGGTGATGAGGGATAAATGCTTAATGGGATATGAAAGATTATTACTGCTTGATAGCAGAAGAGAGGTGAAGAGTTGAGTTACTGGGATATGGACATTAACGTGGTACTCCGAATTCTTTACTGTCAAAGGTATTTCATAATAAAATATTTCATTAGTAGTGTGTAATGTGGGTAAACTATACTTAAAGAAATAATACCCTTTTTTTTTGCATCTAGTTCAGCTATTATACTAAATATTTTATTTGTATTGCCATTATCTTATGTCATTATTCAATGTGGTTAACTAGGAAATTCATTTGTGGGTATGATCAATACAACTATTCAATTAAAAAAACATGGAAAGAATGCAGTTTTTAGAGTAAGTGTGTTATTAGCCCTTTCACATGCAGTTGTCTTTCACAGGTACTAAAATGTAAGTACTCGTCTCCATAAATCTCATGGCTGGTTTTGGTCGAGTGAGCTGTTGGAAGCTTTATCATACTTAAACCAGAATTCAGTGATTGATGATGCCTTTGCTGTATTCTGTGTATATTACCTTTTTTGCAATAGTTTCTGAAAAGGAGGTTTCCATGATGTTTCTAGTGCTGGCGATAGTTCTTTTTAGACTTTTAACCTCTATAGTTTCTCCTTTACTGCATTTCAACGATAGGGCAGTCTGATCTTGCATGCCTGTCAATGAAACATCCTTAGTTTTATAAATTTAATTCCAACATTATATCTTTCTCTTTTTATAATTATGTTTATTATTTCTCTTACTAGTTTGGTGCAAAAATAATTGCGGTTTAAAAGGTTAAAAATAACTGCAAAAACTGCAGTTACTTTTGCACCAAACTAATAATTGTAGATATGTTGTAACAACAACAGCAAATAAAATGAAAAATTGTTAGCCAAAATTTCTAACAAATCAGTTTTCAGGTTATTTCTTCAAGTTCTTTTTTAGGCATTCTTTATAATCATAAATTTAGTTCTAGTCAAAGCATGGATATAGTCTAGTGTTATAAAATACAAAATTTTCTAAACATTGACATAGTATAAATGCATTTTTTTTTTTACTGTGTATGTGTATTTACTTTATATATGACTAATTATCACTTATAATGGCTTTTTAACATTTTATTTATTTTTACACTTGGATTTTCCTCAAAGTTTTTACTACTATAAAAAGCATGTCACTTTTCTTAGGGTAAATTCCTACAATGGGATCAACATCCTTTCTTTTGCTCTGTTGCAGTACTGGGGTTTCATGGGCCTCAGTTTTGGCATGGCGAGTAGGTGGAGAGTAAAGACTGAGAGCCAGGGCTACTTTCAAGTTGTCTTGGATTGCGATGTTAGCAGTGCTAATTGCATGTTGCCAATTCAGCAGTGAGAGAGAAGATTGCCATTTTTCTCTATTATGAGGCTCTGCAGGAATGAATCAAATAGAAAAATTTGGTGGAATCTGTAGAACCTCATCCTCAAGTGACATTTATTCATTGATGATCAAACTGTCAATCAGTTACAGACATGTATTGCACTACCAAGTACCAGGCACTGTGTTAGCCCCTCGAAATAGCCTTTAGAAAGACATGGTCTTTGTCTTCAAGGAGCTCACCATCTCGTGATGGCGTCTTAATGGCTTTGGTTCATAGATTGCTGGCCCTGCTTCAGAGGCCTTCTGATCCTTTTAATTTTAAGTTTTTGGAAAAATTAAGATAAAATTGCAGTAGGTAATGAATGTTTTCCCTTTGATATCTAGGTTATATCCTGTTGAGGTGAAGCTGCAGCTTGAGCAATTTCAGTGATTTTTGAAATGGTAGGAAGATAAATGATAATTCCAAGACAAGCATATTTGAAAAAGTTTTAAAAGCATATTTGCTGTTTTATATTCAGGGAAATACGGTAGGGCTTATTTTGTATTACAAGTATCCTGAAAAATCATGCTAGGGCTTATTTTCCGGTTAGGTCTTATTTTTGGGGAAACACGGTATATTGTCAGAATTCATCCTATTTATTAATAGGAATGTTACTGTACAAATGGATTATAATTGAGAATGTTTGTTTTAAAACTAGTCATTTTAGCAGATAGAGAGTTCTCCAGCTCAAAGATGTTGTTGACGGTAGTTTAGGTCACTATGTAGTTAGAACTTCCTCTAAATCTTCCCTCGTATCACAATTCTTACCTTTTCTCTCCTTTATAATGGGGACATCTTTTAAGATAAGGGAGAAACAGTTTTGTGTTTGATTTCACATTATAGGACGGTACCTAGACGGTCTGTAGGGAATGTCTGGGAGCTGCATTCTTGGGTTTGTTTTTGTGCCATCTGTTATGGGCACGGCTGCTGACTGTGAAGTGCTTTTTGTCGTCAGGGCTTTTGTTGCGTTCTACCAATGGGCTTAATTTTTGCTTTACTTTTTCTTTTCTGTTTTAGGTTGCAAGGACAGTTTTATCTGATTCACCACAGCCCTCTATGGGAGAAGAAGTAAAATTAGAGGAACTAATTGACTCTCTAGTTTCGAATCCATTCTTAACAAGGAGCCAAATTCCTCGAACTCCAGAAAACTTGAGTAAGTTAATAATGCTTTCTATGACTTGTTTCCTTGCTTAGGTATTACTATTAGAACCATGGTCTGACAAAGCTCACTTTAAAACTCTTTTATATCATGAAGTTTAGTGGCCATGGCTCTTTATTTGTTTGATGTAAGGGACTTTTATTAATGTATTAAATGCGGGCACTCTTACTTACATGGAAGTTCTCTTCAGCAGTATTATTTTACCCTGATACTGTACACTTTTGTTTCTGTTGTTTTACTAAGCCTTTTCTTGGAAAATATTTTAGTTGATCACTTTTAAAAAACCCTTTGCCTCCACATGTGATCTGTGATCAACATTTATAGAGTGTAGAGGCTGTATTCTTCCAGTCAGCAGCCAGCAGCACCAGCCCCAAACTGGGCTGAGATCCGTTCTACCTCTCCTAAGCTAGTCAGAATGCCCAGTGCTTTTTCCTTATAATGTATGATTTGTGTAGGCACAGTTCTAATATTGTCCTTATGCCAGCACACCCTCCTGGTGTAGTGATTAAATACAAATTCCATTTTGCTGCTAGAAATGATATATTTAAAGTTAGATTGATTCGATTCCCATTGAACTTAGCCACAGCCTGATAGTGGTCAGTAAACTCCAACCCACCTGGCCTGCCCTGTGTGTTTTTATAAATAAAGTTATATTGAACACAACCTTGCTCATTTGCCAGCATATTTATGGTGGCTTTCATGCTAACAGTGGCAGAGCTGAGTAGTTGTGACAGGCTGGATGGCTTGCAAAGCCTAAAATATTACTATCTGGCCCTTTACAGAAAAAGTAAGCTGAACACTGGTGTAAAAGTATTTTTTTAAAAATGGAATTTGTATATGCTGTGTGGAAGTATGTGTACGTTTGAAAACAGCTTTTGTTGTTTGTGATTAGCTGGAGATGGAGTTCTCTGATGTTGTTGGGCTTTGGTGGGTTGTGGAGCCTTGCCATCCAGGCAGCATATCTCTGGAACATATACTCAGTCAGGAGCTTTATCTTGAGCACTAGAAAGGAAATGTTTAATTGCATGCTGTGTTTGGGAATATTAGTAAATTGTGTTTTCTGCCCCTTTCATTTAATTTAGTAAGTGATATTAGGAGCTCCTGGAGAAAAGCTGTTGAAATGGAAGATAACAGAAGTACAGAAGCAATTCAGATGGATACTGAACATAGAGAAGTGTTGCCAGAATCTTTACCTGCGTTGCATAATCAAAAAGAATTTAGCATGGCCAGTTTTTTCTCAACAACCTCTGAATCTGATTGTAGCCATTCTCATTTGCCTGAAGAGAAAGTTGTTTCAGATTGCCTCAAGTGTGTGCCTCAGAAACATGTGGTGACCAGTCACACAGGTGAACCAACAACACAAAATCGGTTAGATTTGTTAAATAAGAAAATAATCTGCAAGCAAGATTTGGAGTGTACAGCTTTACATAACAAGCTTTTAGAAACTAGCCAAATAGAGACATTCTCCCCTGCTATAAGCGATAGGAGAGATGGGATAGGTAGCAGTGAAGGTGAGTGTATTAAAACACCGGACTACTTGCAAACTTCTTACAAAGAACCGTCCATGCATAAAAGTATGTTATGGAACTCTTTTCATATAGCAAGTGGAATTAATTCCAGCAGTTTTAAGGATACTGATTTTGGCATATTACATGAAACTCTTCCAGAAGAAGTTGGTCGCTTAAGTCTTAATAGCTCCAGTAGTACAGAGTCCAATTTTAAACTGGAACCAAATACTCCTATGCACACTGGCATTTTTACAGAAGATGTGGGAGAAAGACAGACTACTCCAAAATCCGACCTCAGGTTACAGGCTATTTGCAGTAGATATGAGGCTCTAAAAAAATCTCTGTCCAAGAAAAGGGAAGAAACTTACCTCTCTAATTCTGAAACACCTGAAGGACACAAACCAGAATTGAGTCCTACTCTACAAAACATGCAAACAGATGATATGTTTAACTTTTTGGACACTCATGATTTGCACACTGACTGTACAAAACCATCTTTATGCATGTCCCTTGGTGAAAGAAAACGGTCTCTTTCACCACTAATTAAGTTTTCTCCAGTAGAACAAAGATTGAGGACCCCAATGCCATGTAGTCTTGGAGAACTTCTACCTAATTTAAAAGGTAAGATTAAATAGGCCTGTGCATGTTGACCTGCTGAAGTTTTCTTTCAACTTCTCATAAAAATAGTACGCAGTGAATGCTACATGATCTCTATTAATATGACAGCATAGGCTACTTGTTCTTTCAACTAGGGTGAGAAGAGTGAACCCATCACTTTGACGGGTACTTTTCAGAATCTCTAGTGTGTATGTAGTTTATAGTCAGTATGGGACAGGGTTGGAAAACAAAAGCAAAAACTCAAAACCTATTGCTTTTGTAATACAAACTACTGAAAATAAATTTTGTCAGATTTATTTTCTTGGCTAGTGGAATGTGGTTCTAAAAACATTGAGAGTCACTATGTTAAATACCATTTTTGTAATAAGGTAATATCTGTGATGTGCTTTGAAAAATTTGGTGGGAGGTGGGGTGACAAGTTAGGTCAATGTATGTTTCTTAGGGTTGCCGTAATCAAGTACCACAAACTGGGTGGCTTAAAACAACAAATTTATTGTCTCTGGAGACAATAAGTTCTGGAGGCTAGAATCCAACATCAGGATTTTGGCAGAATCATGTTTTCTCTGACTCCACCAGAAGAAGATCCTTCTTGCCTCTTCTAACTTCTGGTAGCCCCAGGTGTTCTTTGGCTTATGGCAGCATAACTGTTCTCTGCCTTTGTCTTCGCATGGCATTCTCCCCTTGAGTATCTGTGTACCTTTTTATTTTATATAAGGACCCAGTCATGTAGATTAAGTGCCCACAGTACTGCAGAATGACCTCACCTTTACTGATTGTATCTGCAGTGACCCTATTTCCAGTAAGGCCACATCCTGAGATCCTGGGGTTAAAAATTCAACATGTCCTTTTTGGGGGTCACAGGTCAACCCATTAACAGTTAATATTAAATAACTATTGAATTATAGACGCTAGATGATACATCATTAGGTTAAATGATAATTCTCTTCACTTTTGTATGTTTGAAAATTTTCATTGTAAAGAGTTAAACTGTTCTTAAAGCATGTTAGAACAGATACAGATTTGGTGATATTCATTATATGTCATTGATTTGCCCATGATAATTAAACACTGATATATTGAGAAGTATCCAAGGGGGTGGCCGGTTAGCTTAGTTGGTTAGAGCGTGGTGCTGATAACACAAGGTTGTTGGTTGGATCCCCACATGGGCCATTGTGAGCTGTGTCCTTAAAAAAAAAAAAAAAAGTATTTTAAGAGGGATGTATTGGTAGTCTCTGGAGAATACCTCAGTGAGAATAATGGTAATTTTATCACAAGTATTTGTATGTGAACTTTCTACTTAAAGAAGACTGAAGTTTGTATTACTTGGAATCTGTCCTATTTGTTGTTTTTTGGTAATGTTTGCTTATCCTTTTCTCCTTTTAAAAATCAATTTTGCAGAAGAAGAAATCTTGAATAAGAGCCTTGATGCAAAAGAATCTCTGATTTGAAAAGATGGAGCAGTAGCCCAATTAATTTGGCTATGATGCACTTCATTTGAAGCAAGCTGATTTAAAAACTGATTTGTAATTTAAATACACATTGGAAGTGTAACTTTTTCAAGGTCTGAAAAGTCTTAAACAATGCCTTTTAGCTTCCTCTAATGTTTTTAGTTAAGAAGAGCATGTTTGGATTTTCTGTTTGTATGGATATGGTGTTAAAAAGTGGAGTATTTGGAAAGCAACATGAGTTAATGTGTAGCCGTTTTGATTTCTTGAATAATCTTGTAAGCATTAAAGGGCAAAGTAGTAGTTTAATTTATTATGTTTTAATTTTAGTTAATTAACATAAGGATGAGTAGTTTTTGATGTACTTTTATGAAGTGGTTAACATAATAGCCATTGAGTACACTGATCTTTCATTTTAGGGAAATATATAACTTTTATTGTTTCTTAATGGAACATTCTGGTACTAACCAAAAAAAGTGAGAAAACTAGTGCCTTGAGATGTGTAGTCAAAATGACAAAGTTTGGGAAAGCTCTAAACAGGCTGGATGATTCAAGTAGGTTGCTCCTGAAAAGTGATATTTGATGGAATAAAGTGCATGTGATAATAAGTGAAGACGGGAAGAAAGGATTTAGGAAAAGGAAAAAGAAGATGACTAGACACTTTTAAGGAACACTATCAAACTATAAAATCCATTCAGTGGGTTGTGTAGCAGAATTATATTTAGTCTAATTTAGACTTTGAGAACTTAATTTAACCCTAGTTTTATATTTTAACAGAAAAAATGTAATAAATTTATGTCTGTGTTTGTTTTCTTGGGGGAGCACTGTTTAGAGGAAAGGAGCTAATTTTGATTATATTACTTTCCTCAGAAACCATCAGCTTCCCACTGCCTACAGAATAGCCTCAAAATAACTTGAGAAAACTGAATTTTGGGTTAAGTGACTTGTTCAGTGTTACACAGCTAAGTCAGTGGTGCAACAAGGGTTTGATCCTATTTTCCTTCCTTAATAAACCACAAGACCCCCTAGTACAGGGGTGTCCAAACTGCGGCCCGCAATCCATTGTTAATTGGCCCACAGCAAATTCCAAAAATATATTTAGTTTACTTAAATAAACCAGGTGAGGCAATATGTACTTCACCTCGAGTGAGTGGCCCGGCCGTTTGTGTATTTTACCGCATATGGCCCTTGGTAAAAAACGTTGAAAAAAGTTTGGACACCCTGCCCTAGAAGTAACTAAAAGGCCAGGACAACAGACTGGCTGCAGGGAGTGGGCCTTCTGTTCATCTTCTAGACTCTGTGGCAGTCAGATGTGAGGCCTCTTGCACAGTATTCTGTCTCACTCAGTCATGGCCGCTGGCCAAGAAACGGGCTTGTCTCTAGCATCCAGATGAGTACATGCCATAGCCCTCTGTGAACCAGGAGAAATGAGCATACACTGGAAGCGCGATAGCACCTACAGTACCCCTCTGTCTAGTCCCAACTCTTAACCATCAAAACCTTGTTCATTTGCCAAGAATGAACTGGCAAGGAGAAAAGGGGCGAGTTCTGTAAGTGGATAGACTTCATATCTTTCTTTATTCATTTTGGGCTTTTTCTTGTTTGTTCAGTCCCAGTTTGAAGGCCAGTCTTTTTGTGAGAGAACATCAGAAAAAACATACTTAAAATAGAAAAGAAAGGGGAAAAGCTTTTCCTAAGGTGCTATATTCCTTTATTAGTTAACAAAAAAGGGACTCTGCAGGTTAACTGGGAAACTGTTCTCTAGTG
This sequence comes from Rhinolophus sinicus, assembly GCF_036562045.2. NCBI lineage: Eukaryota > Metazoa > Chordata > Mammalia > Chiroptera > Rhinolophidae > Rhinolophus > Rhinolophus sinicus. The sequence goes on from NC_133754.1 coordinate 126,071,768, forward strand.
TGCCTTAAGAAAACTCAGTATCTATGAATTCAAAATTAACATTTTTAGGGAGGAAGTAGGGCCATAATTAGCATCTACAAAGTGTCAGGGCCATTCCTAGCCACTTTATATAGTTTCATATAAGTCTTAAGTGTAAGATAGTGATTATTATACCTATTTTACAGATGATACTGAATGAAGCTAGGAAACCTAAATGACTTGTCTAAGTTGGACTCAAGGAATCATCTGGGATACATCTTAATATAGATGCCATAGGTCTAAAATGGGGATTGGGGATCTGCATTTTAAATATGCTTCCCTGGTAATTATGAGACAATAAAAAGCTTAAGAACCACTGCTAGGGGATATTCACATTTAGCCCTAGGTACGGTACCTTAAAGAAGCTGGTACACTAGTGCTGATAAACTATAGAGATCATTATCGGATAAGGAAGCTCAAGTTCACTAGTAAGTGTGGGAGGCCATTAATTACTGAGAAACCAAATATCAAAATCTCTGGACACTGGATTTACAAAAATCACATCCTTCTTAAGTGAGTTACACCTGTGATAGGCTGAAACTTTTAGGCAGTTTCATGTCCTTATGTCCTTTGCGTGCCAGTAGTATAAACAAAAATATCTCACTTTCTCCTCAACCATTTTTTATGACCTGTCTTTAGTCTTCCCTGGCCAATACTGCCTGCATACCTGCCTTATGACTTTACGGGTTTGTCACTTCTTTTTTTAAATTTTTTAAAAATTCCATTGCCAATTCCAGAACAGAGTTAAAATATAAAGGCATATAAGGCCCCCTACATAGATTTCCTCTGTTCCCCCTTCCACTACGATCTCCCATTTTTTATTGAAATGCGTGTGAGCATGGGTCTTTAGAAATCTTAATTCACAATTTTGAAGCTGGAATACTTTACGCTGGTCTCCCAGCTTATCACAATTATACGTGTCCCTTAAGGCTAAGGCTCAGAACAAATCTCACTTCGACCTTTAAGTCTTAATTTACCCTTTCCATGTCCATGGGCCTATCCCTTCTTGGAAATCCATGGTTTAACTTTTATTCATTTCGTATTTTTCATTTATTGCTTTTATCGTATTTTTTCATGGTTGTAAATGCTCTCGTTACACCAATTACACACACACACCTATGTAGGTGTGTCGGGTGTGTGTCCGCACATATTCCAACCAAATAAATATTGAAGTATTGGAATTGTTTTCTTTGCCTCTAATGTGATGGAATTAAAGTAATGGTAGAGGGTTACTTTAATACTGTAAATGTACTTTTTCTCATTACATTCATAGATTACACAGAATGTACCTTGTTTTACTCACTATTTGTAAAATAAAGTTGTGTGAACGACTTCTATGTTGATTAGAAACTTCAGATAATGCCAAAATGTCCTAGTTATTTTCAATGTTTAAAGACGACAAACATGTCATGTTGACATGAAAAATGTTATCAAGTGGAATAAAGAATATTTGAGGTTAAAGAAAAACATGCAGGTAATTTAACTGAAAACAAAAATAAAGTATTTTGAAACCATTCTTTACCATGATCTCCTTAACCATGATCTCTGAAGTCAAACTTTATCTAAAGAAGAAACAAATTTTTGAGACCTTATAAAAGGAAACCCTATTTTTTCTGAGTATACTAAAATTAAAGGAAATATGTTTAAGGACATTTTCCTCAATGTAAGGAAAGTATCTGCTAAAGTAAAATTCTCTTTTCACATTAATTGCAGACACATAGTTGCTCTTTCACCTCATGCACTGTGAATGTCAAGTCTACATCCTAAATTTAAAATATCTGTGAGTCCTCTGTGGGACTATTTGTAAATATGTTCTATCTACTCTAGTCTTGAATAAACATTCAATATACCACCTGGCTCTGGAATTTCCTATATATCAAAAAGAACCATGTCTTGCAAATCACAAAATGATCACACAGAAAGTTGTATCAGTAACTTGATAAACAGAAATTTGTGCACTTCAGTGATTCAGGTGAGTGTTTTGTGACTGCCATTTTAATTACTAGATTTATTAAATGTATTTTAAAAAGTACATCGATACTTCAGAGTTTTTTCATCTGAAGTTTTTATACTAATTGCCAAAGGCCCTAATTAGACGAGTTTAGTAAGTTAACATCTGGTTAGCTTGTTATTCATGGGTAGGGATGCTGTCATCCACAAATGCTATTTTAAAGTGTTTTAAAAAATATTAACTACAAAGCCTTGGAAATTCTAAAGTTCTATCAAATATTTAATGTCTGTTTACAGAGCTGATGTCTCATTTGTAAAAAGAGGTAAGAGGAGTTGATCAGGTTACTTGGCTCTAAAACAGATTGCATTTAAAATAATCTTTTAAGGCAGCTGGAAACGAACATTTTAGGTCTGTTCTGATTTTACTATACCACTGTTCCAATCCAAATTAGGAATCTTAGAATCCTTCCCCCAAAGTAGGTAGTTCAACAATCTGATTCAATATTATCCAATTTCTAGATAAATACAGACAGGAAAGTGTTCTTGTGCAAAGTGAGTGAAACACAGAAGTCATTTAACTTTCCTGGGCTTCAATTTATCTCCATCTGTAAAATTACGGGCATTATGTCAAGTAATAATGTACACCTAAAAAAGCTAGGATTTCATGGTTAAGTTTTCTGTCTGGAGTAAGTGGTGGGGTGTGTGTGTGGGGGCGACACCTGTAATCATACTGCCTCGGTTCAGCTGCATGATCTTAATTTGGTCATACCAGTTTTCTCATCTATTAAAAGTAATTTACCTCATAAATTAGGATTAAATAAGAAAACGCACATCAAGTATTTAAGAACACCTGGCATTTAAGAAGGGCTCAAATATTTAGCTAGGCTCCATGTCCAGTAATTTTGGAGTAGGGGGAAAGAATGGCTCAATAGGTAGTAGTGATAGCTGATAACACTACTATGTGCCACTTACAAATGTTTCCATGTTTTCATTCAATCCTTTTACTAATCCTATTTTGTAGTGCTATTCTTATCCATGTTTTACAAATGAGTAAACTAAGTACCTTTCCCAGTTCACAGGGCTAGTAAGTGAAGAGACTAGAATACTAACTCAGCTCTGAGCTCAGGTGGTGTAGCTTCAAAACCGATACTCTTAAGCACTCTGCCACAGCTATGAAACACTGCTAAGAGATGGGGCCTAAGATCACAAAATCAAATTTACCAATTAAACAATACTTGTGTGCAGTCAGGATCTTTAGGTTTACGTATTAACCACCTTCAAATTATTTCAAATAAGACCATATTTTAAATTGCTAACAGTAAATGTTTATTCATGATTGAAGCCAAGAAGACTTTATAAATGCATTTTAATACCTTGCTGATAAAATAGTAACATTCCATCTTTGCAATCTTGTAAGGAATACAGGAAGATATTAAAGGCTTTGATGTGTATATCTATTATAACCAGGTAATCAGAACACACACACACCACCTACTTTAGTGTTACACCATACCAACTTTTCAGAAAGGCCATCTTGAAGCTCTACTGGATAGCTGAGTAAATAGCGTCCAAGGTTTAAAGGCTGGGGAATAGGGTAGAGAGAGATGGAAGGAATAAGCAGCACACATTTCAAAGCCCACTTTTAAGCACACGACATTATGTATGAATACTAAAAAAACAAAACAAAAAACCGAAAAAAGAGGCAATTCAGCCTTTTCAGAAAGCATTTGGCAATATTCAACGCATAAGGAGGCTGTGCTTGGGACCATCCACTCTCTCCAGCTTCTCAAAGTGTTTCCTGGCATTGCGAATGTTGATCAGAGTAGCTGCAGACGGGATCGACGGATCGGACATAACAACCATCACGTACGTGTTTGATGTGAAGATGTCGATGAAAGCAGCGAAGTTAGAATTCCTAACTTCCATGCTCTGGAAAGAAGCGGCCAATTTACTGCAGCTCAGCTTGAACTGCTTAATGATGTTGCTGATCTTCTCAAATCGGTGGACGTCACGCTGCTCTTTGCACTGGTAATGAGAAATGACCAAGAAGGTAGCTCTCTCGAACAGCAGAACTTCATCAGCCTCAATAATTTGGGCAAAATTCCTTAGGTTCATCTCCAGCTGCTGAACATTGGGAATCAGCTGATAGACAATACTGGACCAGGCTTTGTAGAGCGTTTCATCCCAGATCGATGTTCGAAAACAAGCGCACTCCAGGGGGCGAGACAAACGCCTCAGATCTTCCTCTCGCTCTTTAAAAATCAGGTCACGCTGATCCTCCTGAACCAGATCCATTTTGTGCACCAGGCAGAAGATTTTGGCATCAGGAGAGTTCTGGAGGATGGCCTCCAGACACGACTGGTAATAATGCATGTCCTTTTCCAGTTCGCGGCTCTCCACGTCAAACACATAAATCAACACCTCGACATTACGGAAGATGTTGTCTCGCTGGCTAGTGAAGTAATTTTCCATGAAGGTGTCCTGACCGCCACAGTCCCACAGGTTCAGCACCAGGTTGCCCAGAAATCGGACGTGGGAGTGCTCCACATCAATGGTGGCACCCAGGCGCCGAGTGTCACGAGCAATATAATTTGCAAAGATAATCGACCTCATGCTGGTCTTTCCCGACCCGCTCTTCCCCATCAACAGCACCTTTTTCTTCATGGCTGTATTGGGCATCACCCGCCGGAGCCGCTGCGGACTGGGCCTCAGGGCGCGGCCTAACTGCAGCGCGGAGGGAGGGAGGGGCCGGGCGAGGCGGGGGCTCCGCGGGCTGGGCCGCGCAGCTGTGCAGTTTGGGAAGCCGAAAGTGCGAGCTCGGGGCTTGAAGGCCGCGGCTGGGTGACCTCTTCCGCAGAGGAGAGCGCCCTGGGGCAGACGACTGCAACAGCCCGGGAGCACCGTTCGCCTTCCGGAGAATAAGTCGCTGCGCCCTCGCTGCCACCCACTTCCGGCGGCGATCTCGCGAGAACTTCCGCGCTCGGCCGTCACTGCCTAACGAGCTTTCATAAACAGCTCTTTTAATGAAACTGAGCAGGGGTTTCCCGAACGAGGAAATGGAAGGGGAATCCAGGACTCTGTTGCTCTGTTCTCCTATTTCAACAGGGTTTACAGTTGCCAGGTGTACGAATGTCGTGTGGTCGGTTGGGAGAATGCTGCCATCTCGCGGCCAACTCCCGCAACACGTCACAACTGGCTTTAAGAGCGGGGAGTGCTTGGGTGGTTTTCGGCCGAGGCAGGGGACAGGTGAAGGGGAGGAAGGCCAACTTCTCAGCGAAATTAGGCCTCACCAGATTTCCTAGTTTACTGACTATGAGGGCAGAGCAAATGAAAACTGTGCAGATGAGGAAAGTGAGATTTTGAGAATTTGAGTGACAGCTCAGTGCTACACAGTTAGATGGTAAATCCCTACTGGGTGATATCCTGATTCCCAGTTACTGTTTTTTCCACTTGGACCCAAGTTCCTTTCTCACACCTGCTTTCCCGGTTATCTCAGACATTAGAATTTATAATCAGCATTCCAAAGCTCGAGGAAACAATATGGAATATGTATTAGCTCAATCCTCACAATGACCCTATGAATAAATAACCTAACCCGATTTTCAAGTGAATAAATTGAAACTTAGAGGGGTTTAGTAACTTTGCTCCGTTACACATCTCTTAAGTGATGAAATGCAATTTTATGTTAAAAATATAAATAGTATATCTTTAAAGTATATAATATGATTTGATGTACTCGATGTTTTTAGATTCTACACATAAGTGAGATCATGCAAGTTTTTTGCCTTCTGTCTGGCTTATTTCACTGAGCCTATTTCACATAATATTCCATTTGTATATATAAATTATTTTTAATATAAAAAATTATGATTTTCTGTTTATATATTGGATTATAGTGATAGTTTTTTTCAGTTTTATTGAGATATAATCGACATATAACATTGTGTTAGTTTTAGGTGTACAACAAAATGATTTGATATATGTATATATTGCCAAATGATTACCACAATAAGTATAACATCCATCACCTCACGTAATTACAAATTTTTTCTTACGATGAGAACTTTTAAGATTTACTCTTAGCAAATTTCAAATATACAATATTGTTAACTATAGTCACCACACTGTATAGTACATCTTTAGGATTTATTTATCTTTTAAGTGGAAGTTTGTGCCTTTTGACAATCTTCACCCATTTTGCCCACTCTCCAACCTCTGCCTCTGGCAATCACCAATCTATTTTCTCTACCTATGAGTTCTTTTTTTTCTTCCAGATTCAACTCATATGTATTTGTTTTTCTCTGTTTGACTTATTTCACTTAGCATAATGCCTTTAAGTTTTAACCATATTGTCGCAAATGGTAGGATTTCCTTTTCATTGGCTGAAAAATTATCTATCAAGTTTTCTTTATCGATTCATCCATCGATGGGCGCAGGTTGTTACTATGTCTTGGCAATTGTAAATAATCCTCCAATGAGTATGGGTTGCAGATATCTTTTTTTTTTTTTAATTTATTGGGGTGACAATTGTTTGCAGATATCTTTTTAAGATAGTGATATCATTTCCTTTGGATATATATCCAGAAGTGGAATTGCTGGGTAATATGGTAATCCTATTTTCAGTTTTTTAAGGAAATGCTATACTGTTTTCCACAGCGGCTGCACCAGTTTACACTCCCACCAACAGTGCACAAGGATTGCCTTTTCTCCACATCCTCACCAACCCTTGTTATCTCTTACCTTTTTGATGATAAGCATTCCAGCAGGTGATATCTCATTGTAGTTTTGACTTGCTTTTCCCTGATAATTAGTGATGAGCATTTTTTCCGAGTACCTGTAGGCCATTTGTATGACTTCAAGGGAAAAACGTCTATTCAGTTTCTTTGACCATTTTCTAATCGGATTTTTTTCTGTTGAGTTGTATGAGTTTTTAAATAAATTGTGGATTAACCCCTTATCAGATAAATAATTTGTAAATATTTGCTCCCATTCATAGGTTGCCTTTTCATTTTGGTGATGGTTTTCTTTTCTGTGAGAAGCTTTTTAGGTTAATGTAGTCCCAGTTGTTTATTTTTGATTTTGTTGCTTCTCCTTTTGGTGTCATAACCAAAACAAGCATGGAGCTTTTCCCCGATGCTTTCTTCTAGGAGTTTTTTGGTTTTAGGTCTTATGTTCAAGTCTTTAATTTGCTTGAGTTGACTTTTTGTATAGTATAACGCAGAGGTTCAATTTCATTCTTTTCATGTGGCTGTCCAGTTTTCCCAACATCATTTTTAGAAGAGACTATCCTTTTTCCATTGTGTAGTCCTGGCCCTTGTAGAAATTAGTTGATTGTATACACCTGGGTTTATTTATGGACTCTATTCTGTTCCATATGCCAGTACTATACTGTTATGATTACTATAGCTTTGCAATATAATTTGAAATTAGGAAGTGTGATGCCTTCAACTCTGTTCTTAAGATTGCTTTGCCTATTCAGGACCTTTTGTGGTCCCATATGAATTTTAGAGTTATTCTTTCCATTTCTGTGGAAAAACACCATTGGCAATATGATCAGGATTGTATTGAATCGATATATGGTTTTGGGTAATATGGACATTTAAACAATATTAATTCTTCCAGTCTATGAACACAGGATATAATTCCATTTATTTGTGCCTTGTTCAATTTCTTTCATCATTGATTTATAGCTTTCGGTGTACAGATCTTTCACCTCCTTGTTTAAATTTATTTCTAAGTATTCTTTTTAATGTTACTGTAAATGGGATGTTCTTGATTTCCTTTTCTGATAGATTGTTATTGGTGTAAAGAAGCACAACTGATTTTTGTATGTTGATTTTGTATCCTGAAACATTACTGAATTTGTTTATTAGTTCTAACAGTTTTTTTTTGGGGGGGTTAGGGTTTTATATGTGTAGGATTATGTAATCTACACATAATTTAACTTTTTCCTTTCTAATTTGGATACCTGTTGTTATTTTTGTCTGATTACTCTTGCTAGTACTTCCAGTACTACTGTATTTCCCTCAAAATAAGACCTAACTGGAAAATAAGCCCTAGCATGATTTTTCAGGATGCCCGTAATATAAGCCCTACCCCAAAAATAAGCCCCAGTTAAGATCGTCAGCCAGACAAATGCATTTAGTATGTCCGTTGCAACACACGACATATTGAATTATAAAATAATATTAATATATAATTAAATATAAATAAATATTATTGACATTAATACTTAAAATAAATGATAATATAAATTATTATTAAGTATTTGTTAAATACCCAAGCGGGCACCTTTGATGAGAGGTAAACGCCTATGTAAACAGATGAACTCAAGACTTATTGCCAAATGACCAATCGGAGCACAGACACAACGCACGAATAATGTGTGTGCACTTGATAACAAACGGACATGGTTGTGTCTAATATGAATCTTCATAATTCAATTCGTCGTGTGTTATAACGGATGTACTTAATGCACTCATGTGAAATAAAGAAATGTTTTCTGAATTTTGGTACGTGAAATTTTTCATCATTCAGGTGGACCATCATTCTTAACTGTCATCATTTTTATTGCCACTCCTGTCTCGTAAGTCTTCAATTAACACTTGATTTAATGGTACATTTAAAGGGAATAATATTTTGACCCCCAGACAAGATGAGTGCAAAAAAAAGAGCTATTCCGTCAAGTATAAGAATCGTGGAGGACTCCCGGGGCAAGAATCTTACGTCTTTCTGCAAAGAGAAGAAGTTGAATCTTCGAATGGTCTGAAAATGGCAAGCAGAGTACGATAACCTCAGTCAACAGGTGTAAGAAGCACAAATGTGGATCAAGTCGGCAGCCATTATTTCCTGAGCTGGAAGACATCATCTGTGAATAGATTGCTGACAGGAGAGCAAAGGCTTTGGTTGTGTGCAGGGCTGATATTCAAGCATTTGCCCTTGCAATGGCACCACAGTTAGAAATATCCCCAGAATTCAAAGGACAACACTGGCTAGATGGCTTTCTTCACCGATATGAATGGTCTCTAAGATTGACAACACTGTTCAAGCTGGAAGATACTGAAGTTATTAAACGTGCACTTGCATTCAAGTCCTTTGTTGACGGCATCGACTTTTCTAAATACCAACTCTCCAACATGATTGCTATGGATGAAACTGCAGTGTTTATGGGCCAAGGATCTCAAACAACAATTGATCAGAGGGGTGCCTCGTTGATCTACATTCCCTCCACTGGTTACGAAAGTGCACGTGTTACCTGTATTTTGGCAATTCATCTGGATGGAAAGAAAGCCCCACCTCTAATCATCACTAAGGGCACGAAAGATAAGGTTGAACGCGTTTCAGACATTTATGTTCTTGAAACCGAAAAGGCCTGGTGCACACAAGCAGTTATAAGGAAGTGGGTTGATTTAATGCTGCCACTTGTTTTGCGAGGTGGCCAAAGAGGTCTGCTAGTCTGGGATACAGGCAGCACTCACCACGCTAAGGACATGAAGAACTGCCTTGCAGAGAGAAGAGTAGACCAAATAATGATTCCCGCAGGAATGACTGCCTATCTCCAGACTCTTGATATGGCAATAAACAAGCCATTGAAGGATCATTTGCCCATGGAAATCAATGACTACACTGAAAATAGAATGGAGAGAAATCAGCGTAGAAACTTTGTGAAGCCTAGCCTACAAGAGGTCGTGACTTGGGGGAAGAATTCATGGGATAAAATCACTGACAGCTGTGTTGCCAATGCACTATGAGCAGACTGCATTGGCAAGACGTGCTCATTTAGGGAGAGCTCTACTGCTGGACATGAGAGATTGGGGCCAATGGTTCTACAGGAAATGGAGTCACAAGAAATTCGAGCTGGAATTTGGGGTTTGGAGAGTTACGATGATGTTCCAGAAGAAGATGACATGACTGTATTTGAATAAATGTAGATTTTTGTACATGAATAAATGTAGATTGTTGTACATGAAAAAAATAAGACATCCTCTGAAAATAAGCCCTAATGTGTCTTTTGGAGCAAAAATTAATATAAGACCCGGTCTTATTTTCAGGGAAATACGGTATGTTGAATAGAAGTGGCAAGAGTGGGCATCCTTGCCTTCTACTGGATCTTCGAGAAAAAACTTTCAGTTTTTCCCCATGTTAGTTAGCTATAGCTTTTCATAAATGGTCTTTATTGTATTGAGGAAATTTCCTCTTATATGTATTTTAAAAGCGTTATCATGAATGGATGTTGAATTTTGTCAAATGCTTTTTCTGTATCTGTTGAGATGATCCTGTGGTTTTTACCTTTCGTTCAATTAATGCGTATCACATTGATCAATTTGCGTATGTTTAAACAACCTTGCATCCCAGGGATAAATCACGTTGATCAAGGTGTATAATCCTTTTGATATGTTGTTGAATTTGGTTTATTAGAATTTATTGAGGGCTTTTGCATTTATGTTCATCAGAGATACTGGTCTGTCGTTTTCTTTCTTCTTCTACTTCCTCCTCCTCCCCTCCCCTGCTTCTTCTTCCTCCTTCTCCGTCTCTTCCTCCTTCTTCTTTTGTGGTATCTTTATCTGGCTTTATTATCAAGGTGATGCTGGCCTCATAAAATCAGGTTGAAAGTATTATCTTTATTTCTATTTTTTGGGAAGATTTTAAGAAGGATTGGTATTAATTCTTTGAATCTTTGGTTAAATTCAGCTGTGAAACAACATGGTCCTGGGTTTTCCTCTGTTGGGAGTTTTTTGATTACTACTTCAACCTCCTTGTTAGGTATAGGTCTTTTCAGGTTTTCTATTTCTTCTCAATTCAGTCTTGGTAGGTTGTATTTTCCTAGGAGTTTACCCATTTCTTCTAGGTTACCCAATTTATATGCGTACAATTGTTAATAATGGTCCCTTATGATCCTTTTTATTTCTGAGACATTCATTTTAATGTTTCCTCTTTCATTTTTGATTTTATTTATTTGTCTTCTCTTTTTTTTCCCTTAGTTCAGCTAAAGGTTTGTTGATTTTATTTTTTCCAAAAACCAACTCTTAGTTTTGTTGATTTTTTTCTCTCTTCTCTATTTTATTTATTTCTACTGTGATCTTTATTATTTCCTTCTTTCTGTTAACTTTGGGTTTAGTTTATTGTTTTTTCTATTTCCTTGAGGTGTAAAGTTAGGTTGTTTGAGATCTTTATCACTGAAAACTTCTCTTAGTACTGCTTTTGCTGTATCCCATAAGTTTTGGTAAGTTGTGTTTTTGTTTGCCTCAAGGTATTTTTAAGTTACATTTTGATTTCCTCTTTGACCTGGTGATGATTCAAGAGTGTGCTATTTGGTTTCCACATATTTGGGAATTTTCTTGTTTTCTTGCTGCTCTTGATTTCTAGTATCATTCAATTGTAATTGGAAAGATACTTGGTATGATTTTTATCTTCTTAAATTTATTTAGATTTGTTTTGTGGCCTAGCATATGATCTAACCTGGAGAATGTTCTGTGTGTATGTGAGAAGAATGTGTATAAATTCTGTTGGGTGATAAATTCTGAACATGTCTTTTGTATGATTGGGTGATAGACACAGACAATAGTTTGGTGGTTACCAGAGGGTAAGGGGGGGTGGGTGGTGGGTGAAAAATTCTGTATATATCCTTTTGGTGTATAGAGTTGTTCAAGTCCACTGTTTATAGATTTTCTTTTTCACTTTAGAAACTTCCCCTCGTTGTCTAGTGATCTTTGGCTCTCTGCTCCCATTTGAAGTTATTTAAAGCCTGTGGGTAGCACTGGCAGGCTCTGAAGTTCACTGAAGGGTGATCTGGCTGGATCATTTTTTAAGGAAATTTCTGTTGTCGCATCTTTAGACTTGTTCTGTTTGGTTGGTTTTATTCTCTTAAGATTCTTCTACTGGGCTGGGCTGAATATAAACCTGATAAACAGCATTCTGTTCATTCCGGGAGAAGAAAGTTAGGGTCCTAATATTCAGTTTATAGGCAGACTTCACTTAATCCTCCTGTTTTCAATATGGTAGCCAGTCCTCAATGTCCTTGGTGTTCCCCCAGTTCAGAGACCCTCAATTTTACTCTTTCCAGGGAATAAAAACTGCAAGGCTTTGGTGGGAGCGGAGCCATTATCTAGTTATATGGAATTGGGGGAGGAGATTTGTGGGTCTAATTGCTTCTTAAACAGATCTTCAAACAATCCTGTTTTTAGTGCAATCTTTATTCCCACTGATACTGCCAATTCTTGAATATTTTGGAGGTTCTGTGGTAAAAATAATGCTTCTTTCTGGCTTTCCCTACTGCTGGCTAAGAATTCAGCTTTCTTGCATCAACTAAGTCAGTTACCATTCTTCCTTGTGCTTTTGCAAATTTGATGTTATTATAGCATATCCTGTCTTTACCCTTTCACTGTCATCCCATTACTTTCAGTTTAGTGGATATTTGGAGAGAGAAAGATAAATCCATGTGTTCAATCTGCTACTTTATTTGGAAATGAGAGGAATCTTGACTTAAATTACTCAAAACTGAATAACATTTTGATAACGATATTGAGGGGGATGTTTTGCTAGGTTATTTCTTCTTCTTAAAAAAAAGCTTTATTGAGCTATAATTTACATACTATAAAATTCATCCATTGTATATAAGTATGCAATTCCGTCACCACAGCTCAGTTTTAGAATATTTCTGCCACTCCCAAAAGTTCCCTTGCCTTTGTTTGCCATCAGTCTCTGCTCCCACCCTGAGACCCAGGAAGCCACTGTCTGCTTTCTGTCTCTATAGATTTGTCTTTAGAAATGTCATCTAAGTGGAATCATACAAGACATAATTTTTTTTTGTATTTTACTTCTTTCTCTTAGCATAAGGTTTTTTGAGGTTCATCCATATTGTAACATGTATTAGTCCTCCATTTATTTTTATTTTTTTTGCTGAATAGTGTTCCATTGTATGACTATACATTATTATATTTTGTTTGTTCATTCACCAGTTGATGGAAATTGAGATTGTTTCCAGTTTTTATGCTATTATAAATTACGCTACCATGAATGTTCATATTAAAAATTTCTGTGTGGACCTATGTTTTCATATCTCTTGGGTAAATACCTAGGAGTTGAATTATTGGGTCATCTCGTAAGTATATGTTTACTTTTTTAAGAAACTGCCAAATTATTTTCTAAAGCAGCTATACCATTTTACATTCCTACTAGCAATGTATGAGAGTTCCACTTTTTTTCACAACCTTGGCAACAATGTTGGATTATAGCCATTCTAATAGATATGAAGTGCTCTCATTATGGTTCTAATTTGCATAACGATTATTGATGTCATGCATTGTGTTGGGGATCCTGAAGTCCACACCTAGGCGCAATGATTTGTGAGGAGGACTCAGAAGACTCAGCAGGTAGTTATACTCTTGGCTATGATTTATTGCTGTGAAAAGACTCAGAGCAAAAGCAGCAAAGGGAAAAGGCAAATGGGGTGAAGTCTGGAGGAAACCGGGCACAGGCTTCCAAAAGTCCTTTCCCAGTGGTGTCACTCACACAGCATGTGCTCCGTTCTTCCAGCAATAACTTGTGACAACACATGTGAAATGTTGTCTACAAGGAAATCTCATTAGGGATTCATGGCTCAGGGTTTTTATTGGGAGCCAGTTGTATAGGCACCATCTACTTAGCTAACATGTTATCAAAATTCCGGGTTTCCAAAAAGCAAGTAGGTGTTCAGTATAAACCAAATTGATTCAACAGTTTAGGCACCGTGAACCATTATTATAAGGGAATGGTGGGAATGCTCCCACAACCCAAGTTCTTAGCCAAGGGCAATCTTTGCAAGCAAGACTTTCCAAGGATAGCAGTTTCAGGCTTGCTATATTAACTCCTTTCTGCACAAGCATCTTTTCATGTGCTTATTAGGCATTCGTATATTTTCTTTGGTGAAATCTCTTAACAGCTCTTGCTCTTCTTTAATTAGATTGGGTTATGAGTTGTAAGAGTTGTTTATTCTGGATACAAGTTCTTTATCAGATAAATGATTTGCAAGTACCGTGTTTCCCCGAAAATAAAACTTAGCCGGACCATCAGCTCTACTGCGTCTTTGGGAGCAAAACTTATATAAGACCCAGTATTACATTGCATTATATTATATTACATTATATTATATTATATTATATTGTACTATATTATATTATATAAGACCCGGTCTTATATGATATTAAAATAAGACTGGGTCTTATATTAATTTTTGCTCCAAAAGATGTAGTAGAGCTGATGGTCTGGCTAGGTCTTATTTTTGGGGAAACACAGTATTTCTCCCAGTCTGTATTTATCTTTTCATTCTCTTAATAGTGTCTTTTGAAAAGTAAATTATTAATTTTTATGAAGTCTGATATGTCTTATTTTTACAGATCATGATTTAGGTGTATATCTAAGATATCTGTCTAGCAGACAGTTATTTGCTTTCTTTTATATGTTTTGTAGTTTACATTTAACTCTATGATGCACTTTTAAAAATTTTTATATGAGGTGACATGAAGGTATAAGTGTTCTTTTTTCCCTGCGTATAGATGTCTAATCATCTCAGCATCATTTGTTGAAAAGACCATCCTTTCCTTATTGAATTGCCTTGTCACCTTTTTTGGAAATCAATTGACCATAGATGTAAGAGTTTAATTATGGACTCTCCATTCTGTTCCTTGATTTATGTCTATCCTTAGTCAATATCACACTGTCTTGATAACTTTAGCTATAATTTTGATAAGTTTTGAAATTGGGTGGTTTGAGTCCTCTCTGTTGTTCTTTTTCAGAATTACCTGGTTATTCTAGGTCCTTTGCCTTGAATCCATAAATCAATTTGCGGGAGAATTGCCTCCTTAACAATATTGCATATTTTGATCTATGTACATGGTGTATATCTCCATTCATTTAGATCTTAGTTTCTCTCACCAGTGCTTTGTAGCTTTCACTATAAAAGTCTCACAGTTATAGGGTTAAATTCATTCCTACGTGTTTTATTCATGTTGATGCTATTGTGAATCAAATTGTTTTATTAACTTTTGGATTGTTTGTTGCTAGTATATAGAAATTCAATTGATTTTTGTAATTGATCTTGACTCCTGCAGCCTTGCTTATTATTTGTAGTAGTTTTTTTGAAAATAGAGTTCTTAGGGTTTTCTACATAAAGGATCAAGTCATCTGCAAATACAGTTTTATTTTTTTCCTTTCGAATCTGGATTTTTTTAAAAAAGATTTTATTGGGGAAGGGGAACAGGACTTTATTGGGGAACAGTGTGTACTTCCAGGACTTTTTTTCCAAGTCAAGTTGTTGTCCTTTCAATCTTAGTTGTGGAGGGCGCAGCTCAGCTCCAGGTCCAGTTGCCATTGCTAGTTGCAGGGGGCGCAGCCCACCATCCCTTGCGGGAGTCGAACTGGCAACCTTGTGGTTGAGAGGACGCACTCCAACCAACTGAGCCATCCGGGAGGCATCTCAGTTCAAAGTGCCGTGTTCAATCTTAGTTACAGGGGGCGATGCCCACCATCCCTTGCAGGACTTGAGGAGCTGAACCGGCAACCTTGTGGTTGAGAGCCCACTGGCCCATGTGGGAATCGAACCGGCAGCCTTCAGAGTTAGGAGCACAGAGCTCCAACTGCCTGAACCACTGGGCTGGCCCATGGATGATTTTTTTTTTTTTTAAATTCCACTGGTGATAACCTCTAGTAGGGTGTTGAACAGAAATGATGTAGTTTGGATATAAGTGTCTAGTTTCTCACATAAAGGGGAAAGGATTCAGTCTTACCACTAAGCATGACAGTAGTTGTAGCTTTTCTGTAAATGCCCTTTATCAGATTGAGAATTCCATTCTTTTCCTGATTTGTTGAGGATTTTTATCAAGAACGAGTATTGGATTTTTGTCAAATGCCTTTTCTGAATCCATTGAGAAGATGAAGTAGTTTCTGTCTTCTATTCTATTGATATGGTGTCCTACATTGATTTCCCAATGTTAAAACAGCCTTGTATTCCTAGGATAAACTCCTCTTAGTTATGGCATATAATCCTTTTTATATGTTGCTGATTTCAGTTTGCTAATATTTTTAAAGGATTTTTACATTTATATTTATGAGAGATATTGGTCTGTAGATTTTGTGTAACAGTTTTGTCTGGTTTTGAAATTCATTCTGGGGAGGTGTTCCTTTCTCCTCTATTTTCTAAAAGAGGATGGGTAGGATTCGTATTACTTATTCCTTAAATATTTGACATAATTCACTGTGTCCCCCTATTTTTCCTTCTTGATACTTATAATTGCTTATAGGGATACACTTGGGCAATATTTTGGTCATCTGCTTCTCCCTTTAGATTAAGTTCCATGAGGGCACTGTCCCTTGTCTCCATTATTCAGCAGAATGCCTGGCTCATTTTAGGGAACCAGTAGGTGTTTGTGGAAGAAATAAATGGTTGAATGGTACAGGTCCAATTTGTGTGTTATGATGTGTTAGTCTTCTATTGGTACCAGTGAAGTTTAGCAATCTAAATAGTTAAGGATACTGAAAAGACAATGTTTTGCTAAAGTGCTTTGTGCTCAGATGAGTAACTATAGATTTTTAATAATGTTCTACGAAGAGTAGATTTTCAGATGGTATATAGCAATGAGTTTGGGATAGGGCGGGTTAGAAGGCCACAGAATAAAAATTGTATAGCTTCACAGAGTGTCAATTTTGTGAAAAGACTTTGGGGAAAATATTAAATAAGGATGGCCATGCTGAGAAATAAATGTAAAACTCTTAAGATAAAATACCATTTGTAGTGGTCTCTAAGATCTCCAGCTTACCCGTTTTTTCTTTTCTTTGTCCTTTTCTTGTGTGGAAAGGTTTGAAAAGAAAGATGTAGGTCAGTCTGAATCCCACTCTAGTATTTATTAACTATGTCATCTTGAGTGAGTTTACCTCCTAGCTTCAGTGTTCTGATTTGTAATATGGATGTGTTAGATTTATGTGAGTTTTAAGGGAGAGATGAGAGCACATATGAGAAAGTACGTGGAAGTGTTTGATGCATAGCAAGTGACAGTAAATTCTCCATAGGCAAGGACATTTTGGAACAGGGTTCGAGAGGCATTTGTATGACTTAGAGTTGGCTGGAACTAACAAAACATGGGCAGTGAATGTCACAAGGTTGTGTGTGTGTGAGGAGGTTGTCCTGTCTAGCACCAGCTCTACAGAAACACCCGCATTGAGGTAATTTTATCCACACCATCTCCGTCTTTCAAGCTCTCCACCCTCTGTTGAAGGCAGGGATGGGAAAAGTTGGGAGTGCCATGGGATGTTGACAAGTCTTGCTATCCACATCCACAGGGGCAGTTTGATTGGGTGTGTGTGTGTGGTCCTCATCAAAGCCTGCGGCATGAGTGGGTCATCCTTCTTCTGGAAGATTCATGGAGAACGTTTAGGCAGCTGATAAGAGAAGGCTGGTGTCCAGCGCTATAGTTTCTCTGTAAAGGGCATGTGATGCTTCCTGTCAACTGCAAGGGATGGCATGCAGGCTTTGCCTTGCCTTCCAATAGCTCCCACCTCTCCATCTTATCCCCCCCCCCCCCCCGTTTCTATCCTCCCTTTAGCTCCCTGACCTCATACCAGGAAGGCAAGGAGCAGCTTCACCCCACCTCCCCACTATTCTTAAGAACAATCATATTGCAAGTGACAGTAAATTCTGGAAATAACAGATCCACCTTTTTGACTTTCTAGAGCTGGGCTTGGCAAACTTTCTCTGTAAAAGTCATGTAGCAAATATTTTAGTTTTTGTGGGCCAAAAGCAAAATCAGGAATATTTCCACAAATTCTGGACAAAATTCACAACTTTATAAACACCAAAATTTGAATTTTGTATGTTTCATGTAGTATTCTTTTAATTTTTTTAACCATTAAAAAATGTGAAAAACAGTCTTAGCTTGCTGGCAATACAAAAACAGCTGGCCAGTTGAATTTAGCCTGCAGACAATAGTTTGCTGACCTGTTCTGAAGCCTAACACGGAAGAACTCCCCTTCTCCACCATCCACAAAAAACACACACCCAAAAACAAAAAACCAAAAGCTCTGCATAGTAAGTTTCTTGCAGTCCAAGAATTCTCTAAGTGACTCAGTGGCATGCAGGGTGGCTGTGGGGACAGAGTCCCAGAGAGCACTTTCCAGGCTCTTGGCCTCACGTGGCAAGGTGCTGGCTTGGGTAGTAGATGGCCGTCAGCTGTGGCTAATTGACCGTCAGCTGTAACCAGTGAGACATTGGCCACTAATATAACTGCAGTGGCTACACTAGCAGCAAATGGGGCCTAGCAAGAAGATGGTGGCTGAGCTAGCAAGCAGCGGAGTGTGGATTGTGGATTCTGTGGCTCCTGCTTCCTGTGTCTCCAACCCAGCCGCCAGCGAGACTATAGTGGTATGACTCCCCTACCTATGGTTCCTTGGGTGTTCCTTTTTGGCCTCACCATGTCCTGTGTTCTTATGTGGGGAGCGGGACCAGAGACCCGGCCTGACACCCTGCATGACAGTGGCCTGCGGGGTCTCTGGTCCCGCACCCCACATAAGAATACAGGATATGGTGAGTCCAAAAAGGAACACCCACGGAGCCATAGATAGGGGAGTCATACTACTATATTCTTGCTGGCGGCTGGGTTGGAGACACAGGAAGCAGGAGCCACACGATCAACAACCTGCCAACCTCTTCTCTGCCAACAAATGTCACTTGCCAACTGCAATCCGCGCTTGCTAGCTCAGCCATGGCAGTTATATCAGTGGCTAATGGCTAACCAGTCACAGCTGATGACCATCTACTACCCGAGCCAGCACCTTTTCACGTGACGCCAAGAGCTTGGAAACTGTTCTCTGGGACTCTGTCCCCACAGTCAGTCATTCACTAAAACTAAGGGTACAATTAAGAAATATGGGAAAGAAAAACAAGCATGTGGATGATTAGTACTTTAAGCTCCCATTTCCCATAACCAGGAAGTCATAATGTTTAATTCCACACAACGTACCAGAGCAGTGTCTCCTGTGTTTACTTCATGATCAGAGTCACTGGGCTTCTTGTTGAAACTGGAGTCCCAGGTTAGAGATTTTGATGCAGGAGGCTTCTGGGCAGGGTCTGTAGTGGTTGTCAGGGTCAGGTAACCTGAAGAAATACTATACTAGTGGAAAGCTGGTTGGAGAAGACCAAGGAATCTCTAAAGCTGTGCTTCTCAAAGTGTGGTCTCTGGTGCAGCAGCAGGGTTTGGGAACTTGTTAGTCATGCAAATTCTCCACCCACCCCAGGCCTATTGAATCAGAAACTCTGGGAGTGGGGCACGCCTTCTTAGTAAGCTGGGTGACTGTGATACACAACTGAAATTTAACCAGTGTCCCACATCCTCATGGCTAGCCCCTGGAGAAGTGATTGAGCACCCACCTGTTCTACACAGTCTATGGGTGGGGCAAAAGGCATTGATTTCCTCAAGAAGGATCTGGAAATGGTATTTAAGGCCAGCTTTTGGAAAGTCAAGGGATGCCTTTCTGTAAGAAAGGTCGCCATGGATCCTAGGGATAGAAAATGCCACTCAATATGGTGACAGTGGAGTTTTCAGCCTTTTTGCACTAGTGATCACTGCATATGCTGACTTGCGCACACACGAGCTTTCCAAAGACTGCATGTCCTTCACCTTTCTTCAGGTTTCTTCAAGGTTCAATGGAGAACCTTTGTCCTGGGCCTGCCAGGGGAGGCGCTGGGAGCTTCCTGACCTCACAAGCGGCCCTGTGACATCATTGCCATCTAGAGGCGCGCCTCCTGGCCCCAGCGATGTCACAGAGCTCCCGCAGGTCCACGGGCGGCGCTGCTTCCAGGGCCACAAAAGCTGCTGCAAGTGTGCAGTTGGGCCTGCAGAGGCCGGGGCGGCGACGTGCAGCGGGAGGTCACTGGGCGGGCTCGCTGTCCACGCTCGGTGCTGTTCTTCCGCCAGGCCAACTCAAGGAAGGGAACAGACGACCGGACTTTGGGAAAGGGCCACTGAAGTTTTCTCTGGCGTAAAGATACAGAACACTCGCTAAGGCCCTTGAGACTTGGTGCCCCACCAGCGCGGCGGTCGACCCGGGAATGCTCCGCGTGGACATCCAGGCCTCCAGATGGCCCCGGTGAAGAACAAGTGCATCTGCGACCTGTGCTCCTGCGGGTAGGGTGGTCACGCCCAGGCGCCTGGATTTTCAGACTTCGGAAAGCTAGGCTGAGACCTAACCCTGTGCTGCCGCATCAGGCAGATTCATCCCCTTGTCTCCCTGTTTTAGGCTGCAATGGTGTCAACCAGCATTCAGTGTGCCCCGAGGTTAATCAGTCCCATTGTTCCTTCACGTCACAGTTGCGCGGAGGTTGCAAATGGGCCCCGTCCCCTCCGTGCAGCCCAGAAACTGTCAGGCAAGGATTGAAAATCCCTGGCCAGGTTGGGATGCCTCTTACTGCTTTTGTTGGACTTCTTTAGGAAGAAGATGGGGTGGGGAAGAGGAATCCTTTACTCTAACAGAGTTTCTCACTCAGAAATTATTGCTCTGTCAGAGAAGTGTAAGGTATTTGTAAAACTTGTTTTCACGCTGGTATAAAGTTGAAAGAAATTACTTTGCACTTTCTTGTCTTGGCCCTGCCAGGTGTCTTTCCTGGCCAGTGTTCCTTAAGGACCATGCTTAAGTGAAGCTCCGGAAGGGAAGGTGGTCTCAGGGAGAAATCCTGGCTTTCATCTCAGTTCTGCAGCTGACTCCCCTCCTGTATCTCACATGACTGAGGTGCTCCTGCCACCTGTTTCCCAGCATATCTGGGAGCTGTTGGCTGGGGTGGGGAGGGCAGCACAGGAGCAGCAGCAGATAAGAGGGTGGGCTCTGGGGTCAGCTCTCCTGGGCTGTTAATTGTGGGAGCTTCGGCAGGCAACTGTAACTTCTCCAGGATTCTCTCTAAGCATTAAATGAGAATGTGTGTGAGACTCTTGCTAATGAATCGTGTTTAACAAATGTTGGCATCTTGAAATTTGCAAAAAGTGCTTGCCAACTGCAATATGCTACTTGAATGTGAAAAATGGCACCAGCAGTGAGAAGAATGAAAGGGCACCCTAAAAACAGTTAATTTTCCATACCGTGGAGGCAAAACCTCTCAGGCTCACCCTTTACATTACCCTCTAGCCTCCTCTTGAGGTTTGGCATTGGGTTTACTTCGCACTGTTGTAGGCATTGGGATTAAAATCCATGACATAGTTTCTATCTTTGCACTATAGACAATGTAGTTAGAAAGAAAGGGATACTCATTTAAGAGGTGCAAAATGTATAGGGTGAGACGTCTCCCTCCCATCCCTGAAGTTGGGGTACCAGTTTTCTGGATGTCCCTTCTCTGACTCTGTTCCTTCTTCATCTCTGCCAAGGGGCTATCTGCCATCAGAGGCAGAGTCTGTCCTCGGATCTTTTCTCCTTTCCTTCCTCTCCTCCTGCGTCTGCTCCTCCGCTCCATGGTTTCAGTCGGCTGCTTCTGGTTTGCTTCTCACATCTATCAGCCTCTGTTCTTTGTTCTTTTTTTTTCACTCTCATTTCACTTCTCAAAGTGCTTATTGATCCATCTGACTACCTCAATTAACCTTAAATTCCACAACCTTCAAACACTCACCATTTTCCCTTTCTCCCGGTATCTGCCCCTTCAGTGGTGCCAGCCATCTTGCATTTGCCCTGGGCTTAAAGATCTGAATCATCTCTTATCTTCCCTCGTTCCTAACATTTAATCTTTTCCAAAGTCTGGCCCCCTTCTCCTGTGCAATCTTTTATTAATTAGTACCTTCCTTTTCTTCCTGCATTATTCCCTCCCTGGGCATCTCGTTTTATGTTTAGAAACTGGTCCTAATGTACCTTTCTGATTTTCTCTCCCATGACTCCCTCACGTAAAACCACTGCTCGAATCGGGTTGGGCCTCCTGGGATCCGCTGAGCAGACCTTCTGACCTCCCACCTCTGTTCCTTACCCGTGCTCCCTTTCTCTAAAATGCCCATGTCCCTCCTCCTGCTGCACGACCTTTTCAGGTCCTGTTTCAGTAGCAAGTCCCCCATCAACCCAGCTCTGTAGTTCCCCATCAGAGGGGGGCCACTCCCTGTGTTCTTGGATTTATTTATGCGTCTGCATACCTTAGCGCTCCTATTTGATGTAATATTCCTGGGAAGCAGAGCCTATATTTTCTATTTCAAGTGTGTATGCTGTATAATGCTAACACATTATTCTCCATATAGCAGTCAAAACATCTTTTTGCATCAATCGATATTTTTGTTTGTTTGTTTGTAAAGGTGATATGCTGGGATTAGAGAGGCAAGATCTATAGCTGTGGTGTCCAGTAGGGTAGCCACTAATCCTAGGTGGCAATTTAATCTAAATTAATTAAAATTACATGAAATTAAAATGCTAATTCCTCGGCCACACTCAAATGCTCAAAGTGTGTAGTGGCTACTGTACCAGACAGGGCACAGTGCAGCGAGGGAACATTTCCATCATTGCAGAAAGTCCCACTGGACAACAGGGATTTAGAGTCTCATTATTTGGGAGTCTTCCTCCTCCTCACCCCCAATCAAATCTGCTCAGAGGTGTGTTGGGAGGGAGTGAGAGGAAATTTATTGGTGTTCTCTAAGCTCTAGAAGTCAATGATTTTGGGCTTTTTCCAGCCTGAGGTTATGGGAAAATGATGAGAAATCTGGAGGAAAAGCATGTGTGAAGAAGAACTCTACTTGTCAGAGGAGAGAGCCCTGCAGTGGGAAAGAGGGAGATTGGGGTGTCTGAGCGAGCCACGTGATCTTTGGGCTTCAGTTCCTCCAATGTTTTCAATCAGGAAACTGTGGACGCTCTTGGGGCTGCCAGGGAGGGAGGGAAGCCCACATCACTCCTTCCTCTCTCCCACTGCATCTTCCTCCTAAGGCTCTCTTTGCGCAAAGAGTTCTTTAATGTCATTTCAACTTTAATTTTGAAGAGTTTGTTGCTGTTAGTGGGGAGGCTTGGGATGGATACACGGAGAGCTGGATGGGAAGGCTTCCTTCTGTAGGAGCAGCTGTCAGAGGTTCAGGGAATGGGCCGCGCTCTAGGAGCGAGTTCTTACTTTTGGCCACAAGATGGCAGCCTTTCCCAACCAACTCTCTTAAGCCAGTCCCACCTAAAGGGAAAACAAAACCTTGGCGTTCTGGATTTTCCTTTAGTTTAATTTTTTATAGAGTTACCTTATTAAATTTTCTAAAATGAGCAATTAGAGTTTAGGGCCCAGCAGAGCTCAGGAAGTGGTATACCTTGAGGAGATCACAGATTACAAAGTGAGGGTGTTTCAATATCTAAATCTAAAGATTCCAACCACTCATAAAACTTTTTAATGAGCTTTGCTGGTTTTAAAAGCCAGACATATTTTACTGTATCAGGCTCAAGGCTCTCCCTCCACGACACTCCACTTGACAATCAAAATCTGGCAATTGAAATTATTATCATAAAATGCTGTAATATTGTCTTTTGAATACAATCAATGCCAATAAGCAAAAATATGCATGAGTTGTAGAAATACAGTAAAATGAGCAGTTTTAAAAAAAAATCAAACTACCATTTAATTATCTTGACAGCTACATTGGGGGCGGAGTTTGAGTGGAGTGACCCTACTTTTGTATATGAGAGAATAGTATTTCCAATCACATTTGAATACCCCGAGCACGTCCTGTTATTGAAAAGTGCCACCCTTCACAATTTTCAGTATTATACCACTTTACATTTCTGTAGTGTCTTGAAAAATTTAAAAGCACGTTCTCATATATTATTATCTTACTGGGGGGTCCCTCAACGTGGGGAAGCATTGCTTAGTTTGGAAATCTGATTCCTTAATCTTAGCTTCCGTTTTGCCCTGGGGATGTTTTCTGTTTACTGAGCTGTTCCTGTACCAAATTACTAAATTTGAAATAGGTAGGGGGGTTGCTAGAGAGTTGTCGATAAAATAAAAATGTTAATCAGCTTTATAAAGCTGAAAGGGATCTGAGTGGTCTTTAGTTCTTTTAATTTTACAGATAAGGAAATTAAAGTATTGAGATTCATTTTAATATACAGGAACACATTTTGTTGAGGCACAATTTAGAATAGTCAAATTTTATTCATCTCCTACTGTGTATCTATCAGACACAGATGTTACAATTCATAGTCTGTGGTCTATTTTCAAGTCATGCTGGGCCATTTGAAACTACAGTACAATAGGAACGTTCCTGTCCACTCAATAAATATTATCTCATGTGTAAAGAAATAGGTGTAATTCTAAAAGCCTTTTAGTAAGGTAATATAAATTGCAAATCTCTCTTCTGAGATGAAAATGTAGTTACACTTCTTTTTCTGAAATTCTTGTAAAAAAATTATAGTTAATCAAAGGATGGATATAGCTTACTTTTATATCTGATTATTTTATGGCTTGCAGTGCACTATTTTAAAGACGGTGCAATCTTGCAGGAAATTCCAGGACTGGGTAATGTATCATGAAATATTTATGTAGCATTGGTAGTGTGTGCAGCATTTCATAAAAAAAGGTAGTCCCGTAGAGGACTTGCAAATTGCTGAAAAGGATGTGGATTTGGCCCCTTCACAGAGCTTGGGGAGGAAGGTGATCTCAGGGGCAGCCGTGTATCTGCAACTTAAATCAGTTATGTTAACCAGGGAGGAACTTGTTATTTTAATTTTGGAAAATATTTTCTTCACATCGATGGAAATTTCCTTAACCTTAGATTTTATTTTCTTAGAGTCTCTGTTACAAATTAAGAGGAAGGAAAAAAATCGAGGAATTGGTTTGATATTACATGTTTCAAGAAGAATTCTTGTTTTTCATTTAAATAAAATTGACTTCATAAATTCTGATTAAGAAAAAAAAAAAAACCCCAGCTTTTAATAGATGCTTGCTGGTGACTTTTTGTCTTTAGCAGATTCCAGATAGAGAAGCCACGGGAGAAGGGAACCTTTTTCACTTTAAAATTGAATTATATTTATTGTAGAATTTATGCACTTGTCATGTTGTTACATTCTATGCTCTTTAAAAATTATGGCATATTTTTGATGTCAGAATTAATGTTTACTTGTTCCTATATACGTTTCATCTTATAAAATGAGAATAAGTCAGTGTGTATAATTAAATTTCAGATATTATGAAATTACAGAGTACAACTTACAGCAGTAGTAATTCAAATTACAGCAGTTAAAATAATCTACTCAATCTTATAGCCTACACATTGATTAGTTTAGAGTACCCCTGCTCTAATTCCATCCTGTTGTGGGGAGTTTTAAACATCACTCCCTCCCTCTATTGATATTAAGATATTTTAGACTGACCTTCAAGTAATTTGTAGTTTATTTGGGCAGATGACGTATCTCATGGGGGAAAAGTACCTATGCTTCAGATGAATGAGACTGATAAAATAAGTGATGTGGGATTTCAGGAAAGATCACTTTGGGAGGGGGTCTCAGTGAAAGCTATAGAAAGGGGAAATGATGTGCTTGGTTGGGGTGCTTTGGAAAGCGAGTGCTAGAGTCAGACTGCCCGCTTTCAAATATTGGCTCTGCCACTTTTTAACCGTGTTTGTGAAAATCATTTACTCTTTCTGAGAAATAGAGATAATAACAATACCTGTTATTAGGACAGGCGTGAGGATTATGTGGGAGAAGAGCACAGACCTGGCTCCTAGAGGTGAGTGTTGAAGGGAGAGATTATGTTGGGGGCAGGGTTATCAATACCAGCTTCAGGGTCCCAGTGGTCTTAGAAACATGGAGACATCACAGCCATGTGAGTGCTCCAGCCGGAAGAGGGAGATCGTGCCAGAGGCTCCAGGGAGGCAAATTGTACAGGGCCCCTTCAATGCCTCAGAATGTGAACTCTGAATTTGAGCGGGAGAATCACAGAGATAAAACAGTCTTCTCCCCCAAAAAACTATATACTCAAAAGAGCAGCATTTCTTTTTCTTTTTTGTTTTCTGTTAAAATAAATACACAATATCTGAAGTAGGCCAACTTTAAGTCTGTTATTCAATTAGAACTTCTGAATAGATTTGTAGTTCGCTTCATATTTTCTTAAAGGTCTCGCATTTCCATTCTATTCTTGTCATTTTTCTTACTTTCTTACTTTAATCAACAAATAATTCATCATGAGAGGCTGCCAAGTATAGGAATTGGCACAGCCAGACCACCTGGGTTCAAATCCCAGCCTTTCCACTCATCAGTTGTGTGATGCTGAACCACGTTATAGCAGAGAACGTCTGTGTGCCTCAGTGTCCTTATCTGTAAAATGGGGATAATAGTACAGCACCTCACAGGCTTGTTGTGAGGACGGAGTCAATAGGAAGTAAGCAAATAGAACAATGCCTGGCATGCATGGTACGGCATAGATAAATGGTAGGAAGATGCCAGTCTGTTCTTGGTAGCGACGTCCTAGGAGGAGTGGACGAGATCGCTGCTCTCAGGGAGAGCTTGCACTCCAGGGAAGTGTGTTACTTTAGTTTATTAACTGGCCGAGAATGAAAATGCTCTGCAGATAATTAAAACAGGGTGATTTGCTTAAGTGCTTGGGGGACTTGATTCCATTTGGAGGATAGAAACGGTCTGTAAAGATTTCATCTGCTCTTCACACATCTGGGAGGCCCTCTGCCCTCTCAGAGATTCTACACTTGAGTCCAGCCATGATTATACCTCCCAAGTTCAGACTGATATTAACAAACATTCCGGCTAAGTTTCTGTTCAGTTTAGAGCTTTCCTAGTCTTAAAAACAACGATGAAAGCATCCTTATTGCCTAGCATACTCTATCATTCTGCTCTGTCGTCTTCTTCTGTGGCTCGTTCAAAGTAACTCGGAAGCATCCACGATTGTTTCTCTAAAAGAAGAGGACAGCTGTCCTCTTCTTGTACTGGTGGCCGTCAAATATCTCCATGTATTTTGGATACCCACAGCATGCCAAAGTCCCTCATTCTAATGGTAACAAACTGAGTTTTTAATGTAAGGAATATGTTACATTTCTGCCTGTGCTGGTCAGTTACTCAATTTTAGAAACATTATCCTTTATGTGATGATTATTTTTAAAAGTCAAAACATTTCCCCAGAATGATCCATTTTCTCTTTCAAGTACAATGTATTTCTACTCTGTTCTTCAAATAAAGAAAGTCTGTATAATATCTGTGAACAAGAGTTAAAAATGAAAAGCAAAGAGTTAATTGAGTCCGTGGTTCTTCTATCCTGCTTCAAGTGGGGAATGTCAGTGAAAGAACATGGGACAGTGGGTTAGGACGTTTGAATTCTAGTCTTGGTCCTGATTAATTATAAGCTTTGAGAAAACTTGTTCAGGTTCTTTAACCTCACTGGACTTTTTACAAATTAGTAATTGTGACTTGTCTTTTTGATAATAGCCATTCTGACAAGTGTCATGTGGTATCTCATCGTGGGTTTGAATTGTGTTTCCCTGATGATTAGTGACATTGAATGTTTTTTCATATACCTGTGTCTGTTCAAGTCCTTGGACCATTTTTAAATCAGATTATTAATTCTTTTGGCTGTTGAGTTATAGGAGTTCCTTATATATTTTGGAGATAAACCCCTTATCAGATATATGGCTTGCAAATATTTTATCACATTCTGTAGGTTGCCTTTATATACTGTTGGTGGGAATGTAAAATGGTACAGCCACTATGGAAAACAGTATGGTCGTTTCTCAAAAACTTAAAAATAGTACTGCCTTATGACTCAGCAATTCCACTTCTGTGTATTTATCCAAAAGAATTGATGTCAGAATCGCAAAGCAATGTTAGCATTCTCGTATTCCTTGCAGCACTATTCACAATAGCCAAGATGGATAAATGGATAAAGAAAATATGGTATATACATATGATGGAATATGTTCAGTTTTAAAAAAGAAGGAAATTCTGCAAAATGCAACATCATGGATGAGCCTTAAGGATATTATGCAAAGTAAAATAAGCCAGTCACAGAAAGACAAATACGGGCCGGCCCGGTGGCTCAGGCGGTTAGAGCTCCATGCTCCTAACTCTGAAGGCTGCCGGTTCGATTCCCACATGGGCCAGTGGGCTCTCAACCACAAGGTTGCCAGTTCAATTCCTAGAGTCCCACAAGGGATAGTGGGCAGCGCCCCCTGCAACTAAAAATTGAACACAGCACCTTGAGCTGAGCTGCTGCTGAGCTCCCGGATGGTTCAGTTGGTTGGAATGCGTCCTCTCAACCACAAGGTTGCCGGTTCAACTCCTGCAAGGGATGGTGGGCTGTGCCCCCTGCAACTAGAAAACGGCAACTGGACCTGGAGCTGAGCTGCGCCCTCCACAACTAAGACTGAAAGGACAACAACTTGAAGCTGAACGGCACCCTCCACAACTAAGATTGAAAGGACAAAAACTTGACTTGGAAAAAAAGGCCTGGAAGTGCACACTGTTCCCCAGTAAAGTCCTGTTCCCCTTCCCCAATAAAAAATTTAAAAAAAAAAGAAAAAAAAGAAAGAAAGACAAATACTACATGATTCTATGTACCCGAATTATCTAACAGTCAAATTCATAGAATCAACAAGTGGAATGGTGGTTGCCAGGGGCTGAGTGGAGGGGGAAGTGGGGAGTTACTAATCAACAAAGTTTCAGTTGTACAAGATGAGTAAGTTCTAGAGCTCTGCTGTACAATATTGCACCTATAGTCAACAATATTGTATTGTGCACAGACAATTGTAAGAGGGTAGAGCTCATATTAAGTGTTCTTATAACAATACAATTAAAATAAAGAAATTAATCATCAGACAACGAGGTGGTCCCTATCCTATATGATGGTGTTTTCCTAGGCCCAGATAATTTCCATCTTAGGGTTCTGAAGGTGTTTCCAGAGTTGTTCCTGAACCTCTGATGGTGACTTTAGAGAATTGAGGGAAAAGTGGAGATGTGTCACAGAGCTGAAAATGGACTGACGTTTTTTCTGACTTTTCCACAAATTACTGAAGGCTAGTTAGAATGAATGAATGTCTTTCTCAGGCTTCATGGACTCTTTGGGGCCTGTCCGATTCAGTTTCCTCTCGGCACTCTGACTTCCTCTGCACATTGGCCATGTGTGGCTGCCCCAGTGATAGCTTTACACCACTTCTCATTTCAGGTCACCAAAGAGACTAAGTAGAGTTCAGTGCACTATTTCCAAATTTCCAGGAGAAGAGGGCTGATGGGGCCAGCCTATGACGTGGTTACTCTGGCATCCAGGGTTCTTCCCCAGGGTCCAATCGCTGAGCTCTGGGGCTGTGGGGTTGCACAATACAAACTGAAAACCTAGGGGAGGGGCCTGTTTTGTGTAATAGAGGTATGGATAAGAAAAAAATGATTATAAGAGGAAATGATTGACTTCTTGACTCTTTCAAAATATCCTTGTAGATAAAGTTGGTGAAAGATGGATTGGATGATAGTATAATTAAGTAGGTTCCCAGCTCATCGAACAAGGAGGCCCAGAGAGTGTGTCGATTGATGGCTTTTTGCCTACTTGGAATAATATCACTAGCACATGCTACAGGACTCCGTCATTAGCCTTGTCTTGGTCAGCATTTTTATCAAAACTTGGATGAAAACATAGACATCACCCTTATCACATGTACTGAAAACACAAAATGGGAAGAATATAGCAAATGTGATAGATGATAGAATCAAGATTCACAGTTATCTTTGACAGGCTGGAATGTTGGGCCCAAAACCAAGTTGAAACTTAACAAGAGTAGTAAACATGGAGCTCTACATTTGGGATGAAAAATTAATTATATACATTCATAACGGGAGAGGTTTGTCTTGGCCATAGTTGGTGAAAAGTTCTTTGGGTTTTAACCACAGTTCAATACGATCTGATGGTATGATGTGGTTCCTGAGAAGCATTAACTTCGTTTTAGGCTGAATGGAAGGAGGGTGTCCAGGTCAGCAGATATAATTACTTCATTGGATTTGGCTTGGTCGGATGACAACTGAAGAATGTTTTTTCATTTGGACACTTCATTTTGAAAGGATACCAGCAAGTGACCAGCAGAGCCAGGTTATGGGGAACGCATTCTGGAAATGAACAAACTTGAACTTGATAAGATCAGGGATGGATAGATGGTCAACTATTATTGGAAAAGCTATATTCTGCAGTGGAAAGCCTGTACTTGTTCTGGGTTATTCACAGGGTAGAACTAAAACCAACGAAGGTCACTTTGTGAAAACTGATTTGGGGTCCAAAAAATAAAGAAGAATTTGGTAGCAGTTAGAAGCACAGAGACTTGAAGAGGATTGCCTCTGGCCCTTGAGTGGGGTGTGTACCTGGCAGGATGCTGTGGGAAGGATTCCTGCATTGGACAGGAGGTTTGACAAAATGATCTCGAGGGTCCCTTTCAACACTGAAAATCCAGATTTCTGGAAAGGGAGAAGAGCATTTATTTTAATATGATGATTGAACTTAAAGACTACTACAGAGCAAACAACTATGGGTGCATGTGATAGGAAGAATAAGCTGAGATCCATATGTACCTGAACAGCCAAGGAAGTTAAAAGGGTTCTTAAGGCATTTATATTTAACACGTAAAGCACATGTGCAGGCTATAGCCTCCTGCCTGTGTCCTCCGCTCCTACTGACCTGCTTTTCCGAGAGTCCTTTGATAACCTTCAGGTAGTGTACGAAAAAGCATCTGTTACTTCCACGACTTTCTCTGATTATGTCTACATGTAGCAGTTCATAACTGTTTAGCAGGCTTTTGTGAGCTAGCCTGGGACTTTCGCCACCATGTGAAGCAATGCTTTTGTGAGGAATATATTTTATGCTTCCAACAATCCGTGTGTGGACTTTTGAAACCTGTTTCATTGCAAAGCTGGCATGTTTCTCTCTTTCCTTATGATGTCCCAACTTCACACCATCTCGGAGCCTTTTCTCAACTGGGCTCTGAGCTTGGAAGCCCTCCTTGCTCCTTGCGCCAACAATGGCATTCCCGAAATCCTGATGCGTCCATGAATCAAGCCTTTTCATTCTCCGCCCTTGTTCCATCTAGAAATGGATTTTATTAAGGTGCTTTCTTCCCCAAAAGGATTTTAAAGAATCTTAAATAATTTCACAAGGCACAGCACAATAAGCAAGAAAAACATGGTGAGATAGTTCCGTGTCTTCTATCCCCATAGTGCACTTTGTGTCTGATCTGAGTTGTCATCGTGTGTGGACTTAGGGTTTCTGTGTGGCCACCCTTAGCTTCTCAAGCTTCTAATTCCTGCATAAGAAGATGTCGGAACTAGGGGTGGAGATATAGATCTATACCTATATATAGATACATACAGATGGTGCCAAAAAAATGTATACACATTTTAAGAAAGGAAAAATCCATATTAATAGATACTGACAACAAAAGATGAATACAAGTCACATTTGACTTCTGCAATGACAAGAGGTGCTCAAAGTGGTTACCATCAGCGTCCACACACTTCTGATTACGGTGAACTGCTGCTTGAGCAACGTTGACCAAAGTTTTAACATCTCTTAAAATGTGTATACATTTTTTTGGGCACTTCTGGTAAATGCAGCTATATCTATATATCTATCTATATATATATATATCTCCATATCTCTAAATATACACACAAATATAGACATATATATTTACTTTTTTTTTCAGTCATAGTTGACATTCAATTTCATTTTACAATAGTTTCAGGTG
Source organism: Rhinolophus sinicus (assembly GCF_036562045.2). Classification (NCBI taxonomy): domain Eukaryota; kingdom Metazoa; phylum Chordata; class Mammalia; order Chiroptera; family Rhinolophidae; genus Rhinolophus; species Rhinolophus sinicus. Next base: position 126,103,408 of record NC_133754.1, read on the forward strand.
AACTGGACACAGCCCTAGCTCTGCCACTGTCCCTGCCTGTGGAATAAATTCTTCACTCTTACACCACTTTAAAATTTTCTTTTGCATTATTTGTTCTACATTAAAATTTCCAGATGGGAGCTTCTGATTGGCCAGGCCTTGGTCATATGCTCAGGCCTCACTATAGAATTGGGGATTGGGAAGGATGGATACTGCCTCTCACAAAATGAATATGGTTGGAAATTGCTCAAACAAGAGAAGGGCTTCAGATGTTTGGCAGCTAAAAAAAAAAAAAGGCTGAAAATGCATGCTTAGATTTCTATATTAATTTATGCAAAGTCTGGACTTAGGTTAGAGTGAGGTTTTTCAACTGTGGCACACGCTGTCGTTTTTGTTGTGGGGGCCTGTCCTGTGCATGATAGGATGTTTAGCTGCAGTCCTAGCCTCTGACCACTAGATGCTGGTGGCACCCACCCAGGTGTGACAATAAAAAAATGTTTCCAGATACTGCCAACTATCCCCTGGGGGGCAAAATTGCCTCTGGTTGAGAATCACTGGGCTTTCACAAATCATAGATTATGATTTGATAGCCTTGCGACAATGGCTTTATCACAGGAATGAATCTTACACTATTGTCTTTGGAGAGAAACAAAGCTTTCTGCACAAGGTGCCCTTCCCCTGCCTGGGAGGGTCTGAAATGCCAGTGTTTTCAGTCTTAAGTGTACTGACCAATCAGCTGGAGAGCTGTTTGAAACATGCAAATTCCTGGGCTCTTCCTCCTGATTCTGTGGGTCTGAGGTCCAGGAATCTGCAAGTTTTAACAATTAACCCTGGTGATTCGATGCAGGTGGGCTATGGACCACACTTGAAGAAACACGTGGCTACTTCATTGAGTATTGACCTCAAAAACAAAAGGCATACATTTCTTCCAGGAGAAGAGACACGGTTTTAAGGCTTTCAAATGTTTCCAGTTGATTAAAAAGAAGCAAAGATGCGGTCTGTTCTTAGGAGTTTTTTGGCCAGGGTTGTTTGGAACCAGTCTTGACATATGATGCCGGCTCTCATCACCCTCCATCACCATCAGCAAGAAGTGTCTTCTGTTTTGAGCTCTGACTTGCCTCTCAATTCTCCTTGGAAAGGACCTTTCACTATACCCCTCCCCACCCCCAATACTAGTCAAATCTCGCAGGAAGGTTTTAATGTTTTCCAGGTCTCACTGGTCTGCTTTGTGGTCTTGTTCACTGACTCCCTAACCCCCACAGGAGCAGAGAACATCTCTCAGCATCACTGGCTTTACTTCCCCAGTGGAGCCTCCATGCTGGTAGGTCCCACATTCTAGTCACGCGTGGGGCGGAGGAAACATCTGGTCATATCTGCTACAAAGCTGGGGTACTCCTGAGCCCCCCTCTATGCTCCTCTATCAGAAAGCCTTAAACCTGTGCAAGGAGACTCCATTTGGTGACAAAGCATCTTGTAGTTTTCAGCCATGTTGGTGGGGGGGGCTTACTTGAGCTACTTGATTCTGCTTTTAATCCTGCTCTAGCTGGGACTAGTCACAATGCCATATCCGACAGCAATTTTTCTAAAGCTCAGATCCTGTGGCTTTGATACAAAGCCTCTGGTAGTAGTCCATTGATCAAAAGACAAATTTCACACTTATTCAAGCCCCCATCTTACCTTTCCAGCCAGCACGCACTCTTATTCCAGTCTCCCCAAACTATGCCGACACCATGTATCTAACTATTCTCTGTATGCAAACTATATTAACACCCTGCATTCCAGGCTCACCAGACTATTCTATAGGCTAATATGCAACACCCACTTTACAAATTGGGTGCCTGCCAAATATTTTTCTGAAAAATGGAATTGGTTGCTCACATTATGCAAAATCTGATTTAAAAAAAGTATGAGCTTCCGGTTTCTTTTGAAAAACCAAAAGATGTGACAGAACTGTGCCCATTTCCAAATGGTGACTGTCAGTTCTTGCCCTGAGATGCTGCTGCTTCTCTCCGTAGTGTCCCTGGATAAAGGTAAGGGGAAATACCATGAGTCTTTACCTTTCTATTTCCCACAAGAGGGCATTATAATCTCTCAGAAAGTAAAAGGGCCTGGAACTGCAAAAGCTGCTAGCTTGATTTTGCTACTGAGGTGCAAAAGTTTCTTAGGGCCCACCTGTTTTGCGTGCTGAAGGGTGTGCAGCATGCTGTGTGCTATTATTATTCACACGTTCACAAACTCCTTTCATTTGGCCTGGTTCCCCTCCAGGATCTTAATTCAATTCATCTGAAAGCCAGTTTGAGAGAAATGCACACAAGCAAGAGGGGCCTCTGGAGCCACCTTCAGCCTCGGTGGAGGTTGTGGAACTTTGACAGAGGCCTGAGGAGGCAGGGCTGTTTCCAGGGAATTGCCTGAATGGTGGAAACAACCTCACAGCCTAGCGTTCTTTGGTGCTGCTTCTTGCTGGCACAGAATGTATTTTGTCAGCACCGAGAGCAGAGCAGTCGCCCTTGGCGTGCCTTAACACTAACCAGGCCAGTGGAGATTGATGTGTTAATCAAAATGCCTGTTTGTTAATATAGAATGAGATGTACCTACGGAGGGGCCTAGAAACTTATTTTTTGCTGGCTAGAGTGTACTTTCCTAAAGAAAATTAACAGTCGAAGCCAAAATATAATCATCAGTTTGCTTGTCTGGGTTCTGAGCAAGGGGAATGCGACGAGTTGCACTTGTGGAGGTGCTGTTGGCATGTTCTGATGCCCACTCTGCAGTAAGGGGCTGGGTGGGTGGAGCACCTCTGCCAGGCCTGGGGGTGGGGGCAACAATACTGTGGTGTCTTGCTGTATTTGCCTCTCATACTGTCTGTGTGCCCCCTTTCCCCATGGTCCATGCCAGATTTACAAGTCAATAGATGATAACACCACAAATCAGGTTACATTCACATGTAGCATTTTTTCTGCTTTAGGTCCTGTTTACATTTTATCTATTACAGATGATTTAATCCTTTAGGCCTAAGGATTTGGGAGGGTTAGGGGTGAGGTTCCTTAGCACCTCTAAGTGAGCCTGAAGAGATCTCAAAGGTTTAAGAAAATAAACTATTTCATATCCCTCATATGGTGACTAAGTATAGGGGAGTGAAAATAAAGTTTCCAAATCTTTCTCTATTGGTTTACGTTTCTTTGCTTGCCTTTGGTTAAAACAATGAAGGAACTCATCTTTGCCTCAATTTTTCTCTTTTCCATTTTTAAGAAATCGATCCTTAACATTGGTATGATTTGAAATGGTTTAATAAGAGTGTGCAAATATGGAAAAGGAGAAGAGGAAGAGAATGAGCATAAAAGACATAATTGGGTCTTGGGTTTTTAAAAAACTCGCTTTGAATGTTAAAAAATCTTGTAAATTATTTTTTTCTGTATCAGTTTGGGTTGAATAACCTATCCATATTCCATTAGCTAAAGCTAATAATGAATTAAATATCTATACATATAAGCCTGTGAATCCTATTTTTAAAATTTTTCATTTACTTATTTTTTTAAGGGGGATGCAGCTCACAGTGGCCCATGCGGGCATCGAACCAGCAACCTTGGTGTTCTTAGCACCACGCTCTAACCAACTGAGCTACGCAGCCCCCCTGTGTGAATCCTGTTTTTGACTTTAGCTTCCACTAATTTATCTACAGTTAGAGACGATGTTGACTGAGTCTTGGGTCTTTTAATCTAAGACTTAGCTCTGAGTGCATAAAAAACCGTGTGTGCTTATTAGGGAGAATTTTGGATAATTTTTATTCATGTATTCTGGTTGAGGGGAAATCACCCTGTGCTTCAGGGAGCATCTTCTTTTAGTCATGTTTTACTGTTAAAATCACCCTTGGCCCTGGGGTGAGATGGGACGGTGTGCTGACACTGCCTATCCTGGCCTCTCCCTTCACAGAGTGGCCATGGGCTCAAAGCCCTCATTGGGTAGTTTTACAGGATTTTGAGAAATAGGATAGTTAAAAAATGAGTTATTTGGTACTGAAGTCCAGTCAGCTTGTATTTAAATGCCTTTTTAATGATCTGAACTTTGCTTATGTTTCATGGTACTATTAGGATAAGTAAAATATTTAATTCCTACTTTTAAGGAGTTTTAAAAATCTGTGCAATGGGTGCGTGTACATAAAACAATTAGTTATCAATACAGAATACTATAATGTGGTGAACAGGTAGAAGACATTCTGGAGTTAGACCGACCTGCACTTTTTATTTTTTAACCTTTCTGAGCTTTATTTCCTTAATATGTGAAATGAGGATATTGTAAAGGTTATATGAAATAATGTATGTCATCAGCCTTGAGCCTGGCATGTGGTTAGATAGTCAATGTTTGGCAGATTATCATAGCAATTGGGTCTGATAAAAGGTTCCTTGTATAGCTTTATTGAGAAAGGAAGGGTGTTCCATGTTTACTGCTCATGTAAATCACGTTGAAGGAAAATTTTCTAAAATACTATATACCTTCTTGATTTCTTTAATAAACTTTTTTCTGAAAGCAGAGATATGGACCCACTGATCCTGTCTTAAAAATCAGTGTGTCTGCATGTTATTGTTTTTTTTTTTTTTTTGTAGCCCTATTCTTTAGGAGCTGCTTCTGTTCCAGAAAGTCAGAGCAGAACAATATATGTAAAAAAATAAAGAAAAGAGCATGAAGTGTAGGACTAATAAGTAAGGGCTCTGGGAGAACTGCAGCGTCTTGGGTGCTTAGAATCCTTTTGCTCCCACCTTCTTGGCCATGTTCTAAAAGACGGGGGTTTCCATCAGTATGGAACTTGGTTACATGGGGTGTTTGTTTAGTAGGACCAGAGGCGTAAAGCCCCTGGATCATCTTTATTTCCCATCAGAAGTGAGCTTGATGGAAAGACTAATTCATAAGCAGATAGGAAATGTGGGTTCCGGCCCTAATAGTGAGGCCACGATCGTGCGCCAGGGCTGCCTCTGCACAGAACGCGGCCCTTGCTGCCTGAGGAGGTCTTCCGTTACCGAAGCACTTCAGACCCTCCTGGGAAGAGTAAGGTGCAAAATGAGTGAAAATGAACTTACTATGTCTCAACTTCATATACTTTCTTTTTTTAAGTTAAAAATGTTTATTTGTTAAAAAAAAAACTCTAATGGATTTGTGCCTCTTTAGAGAGTGAATATTCTCTTTTGAGGTGATGGAAATTGCATGAGTATAGGAAAATCTGACTGGCTTTGGTAATGAAAGAGTGTGAGAAAGTCGGGATTTCTCACAGCTGTTTTAGTAGGCAGAGTGCTTCCACTTGGGGAATAACACCACAAAAAATCTCAATTTTCCCTGATGTTTGTTCCATTTCATTCTGTGTATTCCTCTTCTCACAGATTTAAAAACCAAATTACTTCTATTACTTCACAGTTTCCACCTGGGGTCTCAGGAGTTTGCACAGAGCCAAAAAAGCATCTGCAGTCCCTTTCCCCTTTTGTCACATCTTATAACTGGGGGCTTCTTTTTGAGCTGTTTATGTCATCATCACTATATCTCTGGGTATTCCTAGTGGAGTTTTTAGTTTCAACTGAAGTTGTAATCTCAGAAGTGGCGGCACTCCCCATGCTTATAAACCAACATCATCCTGGAGAGTTTTCTGCTGTGACGGTTTGGGGTGACTTAATTTTGAAATTCTCTTTTTACCTTTCTCATCTCTTCTGGGATTTATTTTCTTTATTTTTTAAATTTGGCAGATTTTTTTCCTTTAACATGTAAAGATTATTATTCCTCCCCTGCCCCGATACAGAACATAGCTGATCTTGTCAGCATCAGTCTTTTATTCTCTGAAAATGGAGAAGGAAAATTACAGGCAATAAAGAGATTCAATTCTGTCTGCCGATGCTGGATGGACTAATTACAATGCAGCATCGTTGTTTATTTGAAGGCAAAATATGGATTTTTGTTTGGAAATAACAGTTTGCTGCATATATGAATGAGTTTGGCATTTTGACTAAATTGATCCATCAATTAATTGGATGATGAATTGCTTTCAATTTGGGGATTAATAAATTTTGGGTGCTGTGATCAGCATTTGTCTCGCTGAGCTGCTAAGTTGCATGTATGCTGAAAAATGCTCCCAGAAAACTGGCCTATCCTTGAAAAAAGTTCCTGTAGTGGCTGGGGCACCCTTTCTGCTCCCTTCAGATTTTGTCCTGTTTTTTACCCTGTGACACTGCAGGCAGGCTGAGTGGGGTTGGAGTGACTGCCTTGGCAGGAGGTGAAAGGTCAACTTGGCGGCCTCTGAGAGGTCAATTGTGAGATCCAGGAAAATGTCTCCCAGCTCCTTGTTTTGGTCCTTGCAGCATTTGAATGCATAAGTGAACAATTATTTTAGTCTGTTGCTGGAAAATAATCTGACTAAACTAATCTATATTAAAATATAAATGACTTCCTCAAATCTTTCATCAATATTATTTCAAAGTGTTATAGGGAATTTAGGCTTGAATTTGCAGCATTTGTACCACTAATTTATTGTTTATTGCAGCAAGAAATTTTTTTGAAGGTAACACAAGTTCACAGTTAAAAATTTCAAATAGTCATCCAGTTCCCTTTACCAAAGAGAACTTTTGTTTTGGCTTTCTTATCTATCTTTTCTGAGAGATTCTATAAACAAACAAGAAAGTGTTTATATATTACAGCCCACTTAAATGATATGAGACATAATATGCCCATTTTCTTACCCACTGTTAGTGTAAGTTCCTGACCAAATGAACTGTCTCTTCCCCCTCAGCTATCCCCAAGTAGGACTTATATTTGTCTTAAAAAAAAAACCAAAAAAAAACAAAACTCAGTCAGAATTGTGTTTAAGATTATCTTTTATTTCTTTATACCACTGTAGTATTTAGGGTAAGGTTTGACTGCATATATCAGAAAACTTAAAATAACAGTGGCTTACACAAGATAAACGTATATTTTTTTCACCTGTGAGAAGTCCAGGGCTGATAGGGCAGCTCCCAGTGTCAGGGACCCAGGCTCTTTCTGTCTTGCTGATGTGCCCTTTCTGGTGCTTTGCCTCATGCTCCAAGATGGCAGTTTAACCTCCAGTCATTACACCCGTATTCCAGGCAGCAGGAAGGAGTGGCCTCTCCTATCCCCCACATCATGTACATCCTTTGTGGAGACCTCACAGAAATATCGTGTAAGACTTTCTGGCTGGCCCAACTATAAACTGAGGATTCTATTACCACAGAAGAAGGGGAATATAGATGCTATTTTGGGTTAGGTAGCTAGCATTTTCTCCCACAATTACTCAACTCTTCAAATACGGTAACCTCCTCTCCCCCCATCATTTGATTTGTGAAAGTAAAGGTCAGTTCAATCTGAGAATAGCCATGTTATTGAGCAGTTTAAAAAAATAACTGAGTGTAGTATTAGCTCAATGGAAAATCTATTGTGGTTTGACATTGCAGTTTGGCCTTTTCTGAGTTGGTCATTTAGACCAGGGATTGGCAGGGCTTTTCTGTAAAGCACCAGATAGGAAATATTTCAGGCTTTGCAGGCCATATCCTCTGTCTGGTACCTGAGTAGCTCTGCTTTGTAGTGCAAAAGCAGACACAGACAATATATAAAAGAATGAACATGGCTGTGTTCCAATGAAACTTTATTATCACACTGAAATTTAAATTATGTATACTTTTCATGTGTCACGAAATAATACTCATCTTATTTTTTCAACTATTTTAAAATGTAAAAAGCATTCTTAGCTCACACGCTATACAAAAACAGGTGGGAAGATAAACTTGGATCAAGGGCCATAGTTTGCTGACTCCTAATTTAGATGGTGATTGTAGAAATGATAAGCTCTAAGAAAAGAAAGTACTGTTTGCTGTTCTACTGAAGTTGGTCAACTAGGGTGAGACTCTGGAAAGGGACAGAAGGAAGGAGAATCTAAAAGTGTTTAGAACTGACTAAGTTTTAAGGCCACCTTCTAAAATTCTTAAAAATATATTAACAAAATGTCTATATTTTTGTAGAGAGGCATTATTTTTTAATATGATAAAAATATAACATAAAATTGACCATTTTAACCAATTTTTCAGTGTACAGTTTAGTGACATTAAGTGCATTCATGATATGTGCAACCATTACCACTATCCATTTCCAGAACTTATTTATTCATTTATATTTAAATTAAAGTTTGTTGGGGTGACAATTGTTAGTAAAGCTACATAGATTTCAGGTTAACAATTCTGTGTTACATCATCTATAAATCCCATTGTGTGTTCACCACCCAGAGTCAGTTCTCCTTCCATCACCATATATTTGTTCTCCTTTACCCTCATCTACAACCCTCCTTCCCCCTTACCCTCTGGTAACCTCTAAACTATTGTCTATGTCTATGAGTTTTTGTTCCTTTGTTTGTCTTGTTCTTTTGTTGTTTTCAGTTTTATATACCACATATCAATGAAATCATGTGGTTCTCTACTTTTTCTGTCTGACTTATTTCGCTTAGCCTTATAATCTCAAGATCCATCCATGTTGTCATAAATGGTACTATTTCATCTTTTCTTACTGCCGAATAGTATTCCATTGTGTATATATACCACAATTTCTTTATCTATTCATCTATCGAAGGACATTTTGGTTGTGTCCATGTCTTGGCCATTGTAAATAAAGATGCAGTGAACATTGGAGCACACATATCTTTATGGATATAAACGTTTTCAGATTTTTTGGGTAGATGCCCAGGAGAGGGATTGCTGGGTCATATGGTAATTCTAGTTGTAACTTTTTGAGGAACCTCCATGCTGCCTTCCATAGGAGCTGCACCAGTCTGCATTCCCACCAGCAGTGTATGAGGGTTCCTTTTTCTCTGCAGCCTCGCCAACACTTGTTACTATTTGTCTTGTTGATGATAGCCATTCTAACTGGGGTGAAGTGGTATCTCATTGTGGTTTTTATTTGCATTTCTCTGATGATTAGTGATGTTGAGCGCTTTTTCATATGTCTATTTGCCATTTGTATGCCCTCTTTGGAGAAATGTCTCTTCAGTTCCTCTGCCCATTTTTCAATTGGGTTGTTTGTTTTTTTGTTGTTGAGTTGTATGAGTTCCTTGTATATTTTGGATATTAGCCCCTTATCGGAGGTGCTGTTTGCAAAAATCTTCTCCCATTCAGTTGGTTGCCTCTTTATTTTGTCGATGGTTTCTTTTGCTGTGCAGAAGCTTTTAAGTTTGATATAGTCCCATTCATTTATTTTTGCTTTTACTTCCCTTGCCTTTGGAGTCAAATATGTAAAATGCTCTTTGAACCCAAGGTCCATAAGTTTAGTACCTATGTTTTCTTCTATGCAGTTTATTGTTTCAGGTCTTATGCTTAGGTCTTTGATCCATTTTGAATTACTTTTGGTACATGGTGACAGCAGTCCAGTTTCATTCTTTTGCATGTGGCTTTCCAATTCTCCCAGCACTATTTATTGAAGAGGCTGTCTTTTCTCTATGTTTTTGGGTTCTTTGTCAAAAATTATCTGTCCATATTTATGTGGGTTTATTTCTGGGTTCTCAATTCTATTCCATTGGTGTGTGTGTCTGTTTTTCTGCCAATACCATGCTGTTTTGATTATTGTTTCCCTGTAGTACAAGATAAAGTCAGGGAGTGTGATAACTCCAGCATTGTTCTTTTTTCTTAGGATTGCTTTAGATATTCGGGGTCTTTTGTGGTACTGTACAAATCAGATGATTTTTTTGTTCTATTTCTTTAAAAAATGCCATTGGGATTTTGATGGGATTGCATTAAATCTGTATATTGCTTTGGGTAATACGGCCATTTTAACTATGTTGATTCTTCCAATCCATGAGCACGGAATGTCTTTCCATTTCTTTGTGTCTTCTTCAATTTCTTTAAAAAATTCATCTATTGAAGTATTAGTATTCAGCATATAGATCTTGCACATCCTTGGTTAAGTTTATTCCTAGGTATTTTATTCTTTTTGTTGCAATTGCAACAGGAATTTTTTTTTAAAATTTCTTTTTCTGAGATTTCATTGTTAGTATATAGGAACGCAATGGACTTTTGTACGTTGATTTTGTAGCTGGCAACTTTACTGTATTTGTTTATTGTTTCTAATAGCTTTTTGGTGGAGTCTTTAGGGTTTTCTATATATAGCATCATGTCATCTGCAAAGAGTGACAATTTAACTTCTTCATTCCCAATTTGGATGCCTTTTATTTCTTTCTCTTGCCTGATAGCTCTGGCGAGGACTTTCAATACTATGTTGAAAAGCAGAGGTGATGGGGGACAGCCCTGTCGTGTTCCTGAACATAGAGCAAAGGGTTTCAGTTTTTCACCATTAATTATGAGATTAGCTGAGGGTTTGTCATATATGGCCTGTATTATGTTAAGGTATTTTCCTTCTGTACCTATTTTATTAAGTGTTTTAATCATAAATAGATGTATCTTGTCAAATGCTCTTTCTGCATCAATTGATATAATCACATGATTTTTGTCCTTTATTTTGTTTATGGGATGTATCACATTGATGGATTTGCGTATGTTGAACCATCTTTGTACACCTGCGATGAACCCCACTTGGTCGTGATGAATAATCTTTTTAAAGTATTGTTGCATTCGATTTGCTAGAATTTTGTTTAGGATTTTTGTATCTGTATTCATCAGAGATATTGGTCTGTAGTTTTCTTTTTTTTGTGTTATCCTTACCAGGTTTTGGTATCAGGGTAATGATGGCTTCATTAAATGAGTTAGGGAGTATTGTCTCTTCTTCAATTTTTTGGAAGAGTTTGAGTAGGACAGGTATAAACCTCTTTGAAGGTTTGGTGGAATTCACTAGTAGAGCCATCTGGTCCCGGATATTTGCTTTTGGGAAGGTTTTGGATGATTGATTCAATTTCCTTACTGGTGATCGGTCTATTTAGATTTTCCAAATCTTCATGATTCAGCCTAGGAAGGCTATATGTTTCTAAGAACTTGTCCATTTCTTCTAGGTTATTGAATTTGGTGGCATATAGTCCTTCATAGTATTCTTGGATGAGCCTTTGTATTTCTGTGGCATCCGTTATAACTTCCCCTCTTTCATTTCTTATTTTGTTTATTAGTGTTTGTTCTCTTTTTATCTTAGTGAGTCTAGCCAAGGGTTTGTCAATTTTATTAATCTTTTCACAGAACCAGTTTTTTTGTCACATTAATTTTTTCTATTGTCTTTTTGTTCTCTATTTCATTTAGTTCTGCTCTGATTTTTATTATTGCCTTTCTTCTGTTGACCTTGGGTTTCATTTTTTCTTCTTTTTCTAGTTCTTTAAGGTGTAACATGAAGTTATTTATCTGGGATTTTTCTTGTTTCTTGAGATAGGCCTGTAACGATATAAATTTTCCTCTTAAAACTGCTTTCACTGCATCCCAAAAATTTGGTAGGATGTATTTTCATTCTCATTTGTTTCTATGTATCTTTTGATCTCTCCTCTTATTTCTTCTTTGACTCGGTTGCTCATTAAAAGTATGTTGTTTAATCTCCACATATTTGTGGTTTTCCTGCTTTCATTTTATAGTTGATATCCAATTTCAAAGCCTTGTGATCAGAGAATATGCTTGGTATGATTTCAGTCTTCTTAAATTTGCTGAGGCTAATTTTATGTCCCAATATATGGTCTACCCTGAGAATGTTCCATGAACACTAGAAAAAAATGTATAGTCTGATGTTCTAGGATAAATGCTCTATAAATGTCAATTATGTCAATTTAATTTAATGTGTCTACTAGGACTGCTATTTCTTTATTTATTTTCTGTTTGGATGATCTATTCATAGCTGTCAATGATGTATTTAGGTCCCCTGCTATAATTGTGTTTTGGTCAAGTATCTCCCTTTAGTTTTGTTAGTAGTTGCTTTGTATATTTCCATGTTCCCTGATTGGGGCATAAATATTGATGACTGTCATGTCTTCTTGTTGTTTCTTTTATTATAATTAAATGTCTATCATTGTCTCTTGTTACTTTTTTTTAAATCCCAAAGTCTGTTTCATCTGATATCAGTATAGCTACACCTGATTTTCTCTGGATACCATTTGCTTGGAGTGTCAATTTCCACCCTTTCACTTTGAGTCTATGTTTGTCCTTGTAGCTGAAATGTGTCTCTTGGAGGCAGCATATGGTTGGGTTTAGTTTTTTGAGCCAATCTGCTACTCTGTGCCTTTTTATTGGTGAGTTCAGTCCATTTACATTTAGGGTGATTATTGATATGTGAGGATTTCCTATCATTCTGTCTTTGGTTTTCTGGTAAGACTGTCTCCCCATTGTTTCTTTGCCTTTTTGTTGTTGTCTATTATTTCTGTGTGGTGGTATTCTATGATTTTTTCCTCTGTTTCTTCTTTTATTATGTTATATATTTCAGTTCTGGATTTTTTTTTGAGTGGTTACCCTAAGTTTATGTAAAAGAAAGTTTCATATTTAGAGTATTCCATTTTCTTCAGCATGCCTACTTTCTCCATTCCCATATACTGGTTCAGGCCTTCACTGTCCCCCCTTTTGTTTTGGTTATCACAAATTATCCCTATTTATGCTGGTTGAATAGCCTCCTTCAGTATTTCTTGTAGTGCAGGTCATATGTTAGAAAATTCCCTCAGCTTCCGTAAGTCTGTAAAGGTCTTTATTCCTCCTTCATATCTAAAGGATATCTTTGCTGGATATATTATTCTTGGCTCATAATTTCTCTCTTTCAATAGTTTGAATATTTGGTTCCATTCCCTCTGGCTTGTAGAGTTTCTGCTGAAAAATCTGATGATAATCTAATGGGCTTTCCTTTGTAGGTTACCGTCTTCTTTTCCCTGGCTGTTGAGGATTCTTTCTTTGTCATTAATTTTAGACAGCTTCAATACAATGTGCCTTGGAGAAGGCGTGTTGGGGTTGAGGTAATTAGGTGTTCTATTTGCTTCTTGGATTGGAGGATCCAGTTCTGTCCATAAGTTTGGGATGTTCTCGTCGACTATTTGTTTGAATATATTCTCTGTTCCCTTCTCTCTTTCTTCTCCTTCTGGTATGCCCATTATTCTTATATTGCTCTTTCTGATGGAGTCAGAAACTTCTTGTAGAGTTCTTATATTTCTTTTAAGTTTCAAGTCTCTTTCTTCTTCCATCTGTCATTTCCAGATTTCTATCTTTGATGTCACTGATTCTTTCCTCCATCTGGTCAACTCTACTACCTAAGCTGGCTATTTCGTTCTTCATTTCTTTTATTGAGTTCTTAATCTCTAGAAATTGTATTTGGTTCTTTTTTAAAATTTGAATCTCTTTGGTAAAATGTTCATTTTGTTCTTTGATTGTGTTTCTGAGTTCATTAAACTGCCTGTCTGTGTTTTGTGCATCTTGTTGAGTTTTTTAAGAACTGCAATCTTTAATTCTCTGTCATTTAAGTCACACATAGTTCCATATCTTTAAGTTCATTTTCTGGAGACTTTTCATTTTCTTTCTGAGCTGCCTTTTTACCTTGGTTATTCATGGCAGTTAATGATTTATTGTTTCTCTTCCTAGACATCTACAGGAGTGGGTTCTGTAACAGGTTGATAGAAAGAGGTCTTTCTTTTGTTTTCCAGTAGGTGTTGGTAGAATGTATTATTTTCTCTCCGATTGCAGCCTTTTATTCTCTCTCACACTGCAGTGTTATGTTTTCTCTGCACTATTCCAGCTTCTCACACAATGGGGGGATTCCCTGGAAGGCGGGCTTCTCCTCTGTTAACAGTTCGCCTGGGTCATAGGGCACTGCTTCTGTGGGGGGTTGTGGAGAGCGAGCTTCTGAAGTTCCAAAGCTCTTCCTGCACCAGATTCAGAGCCCATATGTTTCAGCAGTTCCGTTTACTCCTGCAGGGATCCGCCCAGATAGGTAGGGCCAGGGGTGGGGTGACTTGTGAGAAATGGCCCAGAGCAGTGGCGGCGACCACCACCACAGCCTGTCCTGCTTCCACAGCTCCCTCCCCTTTGCCAGGACTAGTTGGGCTGCGAGTCCATGTCTGCGGACCACAGTTCTCAGAACTGCAAATATTCTGTTCTTTCTATCTGACCCTGCTACTGTTCCGCTTCTAGCACTGGGCATATGGGCACGGGGCGAGCTCTGGGAGGATGGGGAGGGGGCGGCTAGTCTCAGTACCTAAGGCTTGCATTCTCTGCTCAGCAGTGAGGGCTTAAACCACCGTTTTCAGCCTTCTTCCCTCAGTCTTTGCTCGGAGGTCTCTGCCGTGAGCATTGGGTTGAGCCGTGTTATATGCTGTCCCCTCAGCCCTGTGGGCCATAAACGGAGCCCTAGCAGTCCGAGTTCTTCCCTCTCCCGCAGCTGCGGTAGTTCGGGGATGCAATGAGCTTGGAACACTGAGCTAGGTCTGCGTCCTGCATCTGCGTGGCCCCATCTCTGCACTTCTGCCTTCCCTCCTTCCCCGCTGGTGCAATTTGCCCACCTTTAGATGATTTCAGTAGTAAGAGGCACACACTAAGTGTGCCTCTTAGTCTTGCCTGTCTGCTGCACAGGGAGTCCTTTGTGGAGTTATAGTTGTTGAATTTATTGTAAATTCCAGGGGAGATTTCAAGAGGCTGGCCTCACACCACCATTTTTATGACGTCCTCCATTTCTAGAACTTTTTCATCATCCCAAACAGAAACTCTGTACCCATTAAACACTAACTCCCCATTATGCCATCTCCACCAGCCCCTGGTAACTGCTATTACATTTTTAATCTCTATGAATTTGCTTATTCTAGGTACTATATAAGTGAAATCATACAATATTTGTCTTTTTTATCTGTGTTATTTCACTTAGCATAATATCTTCAGGGTTCATCCATGTTGTCACATGCATCAGAATTTCATTCCTTTTTAAAGCTGAATAATACTCTGCTGTATGTATAATACCACATTTTGTTTATCCATTCATCTGTTGATGGACGTTGTGTTGTTTCCACCTTTGGGCTATAGTGAATAATGCTGCTATGGACATTGGTGTGCAAGTATCTGGTTGAGTCTGTGCTTTCAATTTTTTTGTGAGCATATGATAAGTCTATGTTTAACTTTTAAAGGCACATCCGTACAATTTTCCACAGAGGCTGCACTGTTTTATAGTCCCACTAGCAATGCACAAAGATGTCAATTTCTCTATATCCTCACCAGCACTTGTTACTAAAACAAATTGTTTTTGTAGTAACCATTCTAATGGTTGTGAAGAGTTCCCTCATTGTGGTTTAGGTTTGCATTTCCCTAATTACAAGTGATGTTCAGCACCTTTTCATGTGCTTATTGGCCGTTTGCATATCTCCTTTGCAGAACATGTATTCGAGTCCTTTGCCCATTTTTAAATTGCAGGGTTTTTGTTGTTTTTAAGTTGTAGGAATTCTTTATATATTTTGAATATTAGTCCCTTCTCAGATATTTGATTTGCAAATATTTTCTCCCATTCTGTGGGTTGTCTCTTCATTCTCTTGATAGTATATATAGTTTGACGTACATATACTTTGCACAAGTTTCAATTCTGATGACATCTAGTATATGTATTTTTCATTTGTTGCCTGTGATTTTGTAACCAAGAAATCATTGCCAAATCCAGTGTTACAAAGCTTTTCCCCTATGTTTTCTTCTAAGAGTTTTATAATTTTTGTTCTTACACTTATGTCTTATTTCATTTTTAGTTAATTTTTATGTATGGTATAAGGTAAATGTCCAGCTTCATTCTTTTGCACGTGGATATCCCAGTTTTCCCAGCACCATTTGTTGAAAAGACTATGCCAATGGTCTTGATACTCCTTTGAAAATCATTTGATCAGTATAATGGTTTCTTTCTGAGCTTTCTATTCTTGTCCACTGGTCTATATATCTGTTCTTATGTCAGTACCACACTGCTTTGATTACTGTAGTTTTGTAGTAAGTTTTGAAACCAGGAAGTGTTTCCAACTTTGTTCTTCTTTTTCAAGATTATTTTGACTGGAGTCCCTTAAGATTCCATATGAATTTCAGGATGGATTTTTCTATTTCTGCAAAAAATACTAAGCATTTTTAATAGGGATTCATTTGAATCTGCAAATTGCTTTGGCTAGTATTGCCATCTTAACATATTTAGTTTTCCAGCCCATGAACACGAGATGTCTTTCCATTTATTTGTGTCTTCTTTAGTTTCTTTCAGATTTTTTTTTTTTTTAGCTTTTAGTGTACAAGTCTTTTGCTACCTTTGTTAAATTTATTCCTAAGTATTTTATTCTTTTTGATACTGTTGTAAATGAGATTGTTTTCTTAACTTTCTTTTGGATTATTCATTGTTAGTGTATAGAAATACAACTGATTTTTGCGTGTTGATTTTTGTACCCTGCAACTGTGCTGAGTGTATTAACTCTAACAGTGAAAAAAATTTTTTTAGGGTTTTCACATATGAGATTGTCATCTGCAAACATAAATGATTTTACTTCTTCTTTTCCAATTTGGATAACTTTTTTTTTTTTTTCTTGACTAATTCCTCTGGCTAGAACTTTCAATACTACATTGAAAAGAAGTGGTGAAAGTAAACATCCTTGTCTTTTCCCTGATCTTAGGGGTAAAGCTTTCAGTCTTTTATCATTCAGTATGATGTTTGCTGTTAGTTTTTCACATATAGCCTTTATCATGTTGTGAAATTTCCTTTTATTCCTAGTTTGAGTGTTTTTTTTTTTTTTTTTAAATCAAGAAAGGATGTTGAATTTTGTGAAATGCTTCTTCTGTAGAGATGCATATTAAAGTATACAAGGGTGATTTCTGAGGTTTACTTTAAAATACTTCAGCAAAGGAAAAAGGATTTGATGAAGCAAGTGTGGCAAAATCCGGGATAATTGGAGAATGGATGATGTTTTGGAGCTTTATTACACTATCATCTCTACTTTTGAGTATGTTTGGAAATTTCCATTATAAACATTTAAAGGAAAAACTTTCATGAAAATACTCCTTATTCAAACATTATTGTTTGAATGCTCTTATTATTAAAATACCTTTCTGATTTTAAAGTCACTTTTTAAAATTTCTTTCACTATTTCCACTTAGTTTTAAGGAATATTGTGATCTTTTGCAACATCTCACTTTTTGCTTTTGCTTTTTCCCAAGATAGAAAAAGAATCTGTTTATGTTCTTTCTGTTTGAGAATCTCATTCTTGCCTAACGTGCTCTTCTCTCCTCTACAAGTTGGTAGATTTTTGTGAATTCTTGGGTGTTTAGTATGAATGTGCAATCATTTCTAAACCTGAATTACTTGAGGGAGCTTTGGAAACGTGTAGAACTGTAGACAGATTCATCAGGCCAGGGGTAGGGGTTGGTCCCCAGAAGTGATTGGGATGAAGCCAGATTTGGGAATCTCTAAATATGCAAAGATTCAGAGAGGGCTCGGCAGTAACATCCCTTTGTGCTCCCTCCTCCCAACCTGGAGAACATCCAGCTTTAGGGGAAGAGAGCAAGATTTGGAACCAGAAGTTCCCGTCTGGTCAGAAGACCTAGGTGACTTGGTTGAATAGGTAACTTCACCTTCAGAAAACTGGGAGACTGAACTAACTACAAAAGTTTGACAATTAAGTTCGCGAACTTGTTGCAATGATGTTGCCAACCTTTTTTCATATCAGAGTGTTTATTTGTTATGAATTTGTACCAACTGGACAGTTAACCAAGTTGACTATTTGGAAGTGCTGAAAAGACTGCGTGAAAAAGTTAGATGACCTGAACTTTTCGCCAACAATTCATGGCTCTTGCATCACGACAATGCACCAGCTCACACGGCACTGTCTGTGAGGGAGTTTTCAGCCAGTAAACAAATAACTGTATTGGAACATCCTCCCTACTCACCTGATCTGGTCTCCAATGACTTCTTTCTTTACCCGGAGATAAAGGAAATACTGAAAGGAAGACATTTTGATGATATTCAGGACATCAAGGGTAATACGCTGACAGCTCTGATGGCCATTCCAGAAAAAGAGTTCCAAAATTGCTTTGAAGGATGGACTAGGCGCTGGTGTCGGTGCATAGCTTCCCAAGGGGAGTATTTTGAAGGTGATCATAGTGATATTCAGCAATGAGAGATGTAGCACTTTTTCTAGGATGAGCTCGCGAATTTAGTGGTCAGAACTTGCGTACCACTGGTGAGCTTCCTGAATTAGTTAGTCATTACATGATGAGACTTTGGCTGATGCCAGCTTCAGCCTGGGAGAGAGATATATCACTAAAAGTGAGGGGATTAATGTGGACTAATCTTGTATATTGAAGGAGAAGGTATTTGTTTATCTGTATTAAGTTGATTAATTTTTTTAGATAACTGCTCAAGGGAAATAACAGTAAATTCCAAAGGATTTTTTTATTTTTGGGGAGGAGGGGTCAGAGTAGGAAGAGAAGCTTGCTTTGTTAGTTTATTTTTATGCTTTTTATTTAAATCAGTGTGTGTAGTAGAAACGTGGCAGTCTATAGTTACTTTCTACATTTCAAAAAGAAAAACTCGATCTCTTCTTGGATGGCCTAGTGGAACCACAACCTTGACGTATTTAATGAAATTAAGCATTATACAATGAGCTTTTCTTTTGAGGCCTTTAGGAATGTTCAGATATGCCTTGTTAGCTTACTCCAGCCAAATGGGAGGTCAGAAGATGCTGGCAGCCTGTTGGATCCTGAGGCCCCAGGCACTGTGAGATTAGCCCCAGATCACATTCAGGGGTGAGTGTACAACTGCTAGCAGTTTCCAGTCTTCTAAAAATCCAGGGGTCTGAGAGACTTCGGTTCAGCCTTTCCTTTTACAAATGACAGAACTGAGAGTCCAAAAGGGATGGCTTAGCCAGAGCCAGAGCCCTCTCATATGTAGCCCAGGCTCTGTTAGGGTGGCAGCACCTTCAAAACAGAACATTCTTCCTTGCCGGAAGCCACATCTTTCAGTGGTGACACCTAAAGGCAGTCCCCGTGGTCTTTTGCTTGTTTTGGAGAGATGCAGCGTGACTGCTTTTGTTGTTACAGCACTGGGTGGTCTGCCAGTGAGCACGTATAAATAACAACTAATAAATAATTTTACAGCAGAGGTCCTAAATCTTTCCAGATAGCTCACTGGTGCATGGCTGTCAAACACCAGACAGATCCTAAGAAAACAGTAACTTTAACCCATCCATCTTTTATGTACATGGCACATTGTTGTCATAAAATTTTCCTAAGGTTTTAATGGCTTAAGGGAAAAAATGTGCATGTAAAAAACGCGTACACAAACCCACCCACATGTGCATAGCTACCCTAGCAAGCCACGTTATCACTTCTATTTTTAGAAATCACCTATTTTATACCTTTCTGACTTTGTCTTCTGCGTTGGCTATAGTAAACTCTTTTTATTTCCTACAGCAGTGAATTTGAGCGGATTTCATATTTTTGGAATAAAATCCTCTGATTTTGCATGCCCGACTGTCAGAAGTGATAAGATGAATTGGTTTTACTCATTTTGTTTGTCAATTGGTTTTACTCATTTTGTTTGTCAATTGGTTTTCTACCTCTTAAGGGCCCAAGTCCTGTCCTATCTAAGACCTTTGGGTTTTCAGCTGAGTTGGGGTTAGGATTCTGGCGTTGTTCCTGTCATGTGGGAGACCCTACTTGCTGTGCCATTTGTTGTGCGAGGCGGCCTGCGGGGTCTCTAGTCCCGCTCCCCACATAAGAACACAGGATATGGCGAGGCCAAAAAGGAACACCCACGGAGCCATAGGTAGGGGAGTCATACCACTATAGTCTCACTGGAGGCTGGAGTCACACGACCTGCAACTGACCGACTCCCTGCTTCTCTGCCAACTGACCGACTGCCCTCGACTCTCCAACCAGCGCAACCACAGCAGTTATATCAGGGGTTAATTGGCTAACTGGTTACAGCTGATGGTCAATTAGCCACAGCTGATGGCCATCTACTACCCAAACCAGCACCCCTCCACGTGAGGCCGAGAGCCTGGAAACTTCTCTATGGGACTCTGTCCCCACAGTCCCTTTCCCTGAAATGTCCCAAGCTTCAGCTTCTTTACCTGTAAATTGGCCATAATACTGGTTGCACAGGGTTACTGTAAGGATTGAGAACGGTAGCTTCCATGAGAACCCCCAGCACAGGCCTCCATATGAGCTCTCAGTAGGTATTGGTTCTCTTTGTCTTTTATCTTCATGTCTCGTCCCCCCTTCTGTTGAAATTGTGTCCATAGCAAAGCCTATTCTCTCCTGAAGCCATCCTGACTTGGAATAAAAGTCACACACTCTATTTTCATAGTGCACTTACATTGCACCTCTCCCATGCAGTCTTTATGTGAAGTCTTTCACTATGATGATTACAGGGGACCTCTCTGTGCACCCTCTCACCCCCCCCCCCCATCCTGGCTGAGATACTGCACAGAAGGCTGAGGACAGAGGCTGCAGCTGTGTCCTGCGTTTCCTTTGGAACATTAGTGCACGCTGCACACACAGCAGGTGTGATCACAGACAAACCCCAACAGATGTTTGGGGTGGTTTTTACAGCAAATCAGTAGAATAATACATACTCACGAGGTGGTTGCCGTTTCTCTCATCCTTGCTGCTTCCAGCTGCCCAGCTCTCTCTCCAGGCTCTTTCACTTGGACAACATCTGCTCTGTCACCTGAGCATCTTGGCGTCCCTGAGGAGGTCAGGTTTATCGAGTACTAGTTAATTGGAGCCAGCCTGACCAAAAAGCTGCGTGTTATGGATGGAATTGTGTCTCCGAAAAGACGCTGAAGCCCTCACTTCCATACTGCAGAATGTGGCCTTATTTGGAAATAGCGTTTTTAGACAGGTAATAAGGTCCCATGAGGTGATTAGGATGGGCCCTAATACAATGTGACTGGTGTCCTTATTAAAAGAGGCGATTTGGACACAGGCAGATACGTACAGAGGGAAGACGATGTGTAGGCCCAGAGAGAACTAAATCTGCAAGCCAAGGGATGCCCGAGGCTGCTAGGAACTAGGACAGAGTCATGGAACAGGGTCTCCCTCAAGCCCTCAGAAGGAACCTACCCTGCCAACCCCTTGATTTGGGACTTCTGGCCTCCAGAACTGTGAGACAATACATTTCTGTTGTTTAAGCCACCCAGTTGGTGGTACTATGTAATGGCAGCCCTAGGAAACTAATGCACTGTGTGAAGCAGGCAAGTTTAATTACTCTTTTCAGCCTTATTTCCATATCTATAGAATGGGATGATGAGATAAATCGTATCTATCGCACAGGGTTCTTCTGAGGATTAAATAGTGATGACATTTTGGGAAGTTCTTTATTAATGGGGTCTCTTTAACACTGGGCCTCCCTCAGCCCTGGATCACTTTTACTTTTTATTTATATTTATACATTTTTATTTAAAAAATATTTTTTTATTGGGTAACAATGTGTTTTTTCCAGGACCCATCAGCTCCAAGTCAAGTCGTTGTCCTTCAATCTAGTTGTGGAGGGCGCAGCTCAGCTCCAAGTCCAGTCGCCATTTTCAATCTAGTTGCAGGGGGTGCAGCCCACCATCCCATGCGAGAATTGAACCGGCAACCCTGTTATTAAGAGCTCCCGCTTTAACCAACTGAGCTAACCGACTGCCCAGCCCTGGATCACTTTTAGACTTAGCAGCCCCTTGGTGCATTTCTCCAGAAGCTGTTCAGCCAGGTTCTAGTTTTAGTAGCCATGAGATCTAGAAGCCTTAGTGTAAAAGCAAATCCTATTTTCCCATAGGAATCCAGTTTAACTAAAGTTCTCATTTCCTGACCAGTGCTCAGCAAAACATAATTTGTAAAACCAGCCATCCTACCGGGTTAGAATGTGTTCACAGGCAGAGGCCTCCCCGCTCTCAGGTACCCGTTTTAACTGGGAGCCTTTGTTATATATACCCTTTAAGTACCCATTGATTTCCTTACTTTTAAAAGCTTGCCATCATAGGCGACAGGAAGTTGTAGGGCCTAGTTTATTTGGTAGATGTTAGAAGAAAAATGAAAATCTATGAATGCAAATCCATGCATCTTGCTTGGGTATAGGAGATCGGTGGCATCTGGAATCAGATGCTGGGCTTCACTCTGACACTTGTAGCTGTGTGGCCTTGGGCCAGTTACTTAGTCTTTCTGAGCATTTGCTTTCTCCTCTGCAAAACTAAGGTGATGATACCTGCCCAGGTGGCTGTTTTAAGGTTTAAGTAAGACAACTTAGGTGAAGAGACACCTTTTCCGTGTACATACTCAAAAAAATTCCTTTCCTCCCATCGCTCCCATTTCTCAATTGTTACAGTCCATGGCTCAAATGTTGGCTAATCAAGCATGAGGAGGAGGTTCCTTTGGGATAGGTAAGAGCTTATTGTGCCCTTCAAGTTGTCCTCTGTAGAAAGCTGCCCACCAGCTGCTTGCTGAGAACCTTTGAGTGACATCGTTCAGATTCAAAGCTTCATTTCAGCATGGTCCAAAGTGAATGTGATATTTCTACTTGTAGTTCTTTTGGTAATTTTATAACTTCTGAGTTGTTTATTTAAAAAAAGTCTGAAAGTACTAAACAATTGAAGAATGAGATATTAGATGGGTGTGTTTGTGTGGGTGTACACGCGCGCACACATGCACGATGGCTAAAAAAGTAAATTTTCCTATAGCTAGTGTTCTTTAATTATGAATTGGTCATCTCTATAAATTAAATGTATATTTTTGAAGTTCTCTAAGATAAATCTGCATTAATAACTATGGCTATTTGAGCACTTAGGGTTCAGATAACATCAATAACCTAAAAATCTTAAGCTCTTTATAAACATCAATGCAGACTGTGTTAATATCCATATAAAACAGGATTTCAGTTTGAGCTTAATTGAATTAGTCGTTTGGTATTGGATGAGGAGTGTGCTCCAGTTTCACTTAAAAAGCATTGGAGTAGGGAAAGAAAGAGGCATAGAATGTTATGTTTTGGCATCATTTTATTTGTTTTATTAACTTTCTAGTCTCAAAGCCGTTCTCAGATGATTCCATTAAAAGGAGGTGGGATATTTGCCATTTTCCATGAAAGTAATGATAGATGATGGGGGAGAGAGATTATTCATGCCTTATTATAATCAATATAACTTCATTCTATAACTGCTTTTTGTGTACTTTAAGTTAAACAATCTTATTTCCTTTTAAAAATAAAAAACTTCTAAGTTCCATAGAGTCAAGTTCAAAACAGAGAAAATTTCCCAAGGTTTTTATACTTTCCCCTGATTAATAATTATTTTCACAAACTAGGTTCGGGTGGGATCCTGGTTTGAGTAGCTATATGATCTGCAAAGCAGTGTAAAGTGAGTCATCATAAAGTGAACCCTATTTCCCTGTAGCAGTCTAGTTTTAATTTTATTCCTGAAAAAGTGCTCAGCAGCATATAAATCATAAATATGCCCATTAATATGTTATGAAAGTAAAGATGCAGCGATATATATCGTGTAATAAATAATAGCATTATACTCCTAGTTACATACAGTGGGCACGCATGTAGTATACACACTGATTATCCAGGGGCCCCAGGGCTTTATAAAATACACATTCAGCACATAAAATGTACAGCTCTGCCATGATTTAATATATATGAAAGAATTAATAAACTATAGAGTGCTAGACAGATAAAAGCTAACATTTTATTAGCCTTGTTCATATAGTGTAACATATATATGTGCAATAAAACATTCCTAAATGTCTAGTTAGAAAACATTTTTGCTCTCCTTAGAATTTAGAAGGACATTTGGGCATTTGGGTGACTCATGAGCTCAGATATGTGGAGATGTTTGAATGGATGCATTTTCGGGGGTAAATATTTCTTTATGATTATATACTGTGTTTCAAAATGTTTTTACTCGCATTTTGGAATGTAATCCTCATAATCACCTTTAAAAGAAGATACTATTATCCCCATTTTGAAGACAAGAACACTGATGCTCATAGAAGATAAATGGCGCCTTCAAAGTCACTTTGTCGCTAGAAAGTTGCAGAACCCGAACTAAAGCCTGTTTTTTTCTAACTCCTCATTTTGTGCTCTTTGAAATGCAGCATAAGGACCAGACATTTCCCCCTGTAGTAAGCAGATGCTATCCAAATTATTTCAGAAATCTTAGAGCAGTGTTTCAAGTTGGGTCACTCTCAAAGGGAACCATTACAGTGTCTGACTGAGGCCTCACAGAAGAGTCCAGCTGTGAGGGTTTAAGAGATGAGACTCTTGAGTCCTGGCTCTTTCTTCACTGCTCCCACCCCTTGCTCTTCCTTCACTCTTCTCACCACCACCAATAGCGTTACTGACGACAGGTGGTCAAGGTAGTCTGGGCAAGTGGGCTACCTGAGGAGGACACATGGAAAGGGGGATTTTGCCTTAGTGTGTTAGGTAATACTAGTCAGTGCTGCAGTAACAAATAAACCCTCAAGTCTCATTAGTTACCACAAAGATTTATCAATCATACAAAGTCAGAGGCGCTTCTTTGTGCAGTGACAAGGACAGGACTGCTGCCATCCTGCAACTCCACCATGTTGGAGTACCTGTTTTCCAGGTATGAGCAAGAGAGGGAGAAAACATTTGTCTGCCTCTGTGTTAAGGCCTTGGCTATTGAATGTACTGCTGAATCTTTCTGAAATTCCTCAGGTCTCACGATCAGCTGTTGTTCTCTGCGCTGAGATTATTGGCTTCTGCAGCAATAGAATCATAACACTGTCTTCAGTAACATCCTGGTTAATCACCTTGCCTGACCGTCCTTGACAATCATCTTGCTGCCTTTTTGTTTGTTAAACACATATGGAGTGTTTGTGTGCAAGGCATTGGGTTGGAAAGTTGATTCAAAGCAGCATTTATTCCAAAGAATCACTTGAATTATGTTTCACCCAGTAGTCATAACTTTTGCATCAGCACCACTGTTAGTCCGTACGAAGCCTTTGTGCACCTTTTAAACAGGCACCCCTGCCGTGCATTTTACTTCCATCTGTCAGAAAATTGTCATGCTGAGTTTATGAGAACAATATCCTTCACTACTGTCTCCTGAAAACATTTCAAAATAAATATACAAATCAGCAATGTCTCTGAAGTAAACAGTACCCCTTTAGATGTGTCAGCCTTTCTCCAGTGCACAGCACACAACCTGCTCAACTGTGTGTGGCAGCCTCGTTCCCTTTGCTTCCTACTATTGATTCTTTCTGAAATTCTTCAGCTATTCCCAGGTAAAAATCTTTCCAATCTTTATAAACATGCTGGAGTATTCCTTTTTGGAAAAGATGATTTCAGTTCTGTTAAGCCACAGGAAAAAGTGTCATTTCTTTTCATCGGTCAAATTTCTATCCCATTTCCTGAAGTAGATATCACCCACCTTTGTCTGATTTGTTCTTTTCCCTCTTTATTAAAATGCTTTTTGTTTTTATTACAATTATTGTGGTGATATTGGTTAGTAAAATTATATAGGTTTCAAGTGTACATTGCTATAATACATCATCTATATATTGCATTGTGTTCACCACCCAGAGTCAGTTCTTCCTTCACCATATATTTGATCCCCTTTACCTTTTTCTACTACTGCCTCCCCTTACCTTTGGTAACCACTAAAGTGTTATTTGCTTTTGTTTTTGTTTCTTTGTGGTGTTTGTTGCTTTCAGTTTTATACTCCACATATGAGTGAAGCCATATGGTTCTCAACTTTTTCTGTCTGACTTATTCCGCTTAGCATGATACTCTCAAGATCCATCCATGTTGTTGCAAATGGCAGTATTTCATCTTTTGTTACGGCTGAGCAATGTTTCATTGTATGTATGTACCACATCTTCTTGATCTAATCATCTATATAAGGACACTGGTTGTTTCCATGTCTTTGCCACCGTAAATACTGCTGCAATGAACACAGAGGTACATATATCTTCCTCCCCCTTCTTCTCCCTCCCCCCGGAACTCCAGTTTAAGCCATTGTTTCTCAGTCTAGTTGTATAGCACACAGCTCCCTGGCCCACGCTGGTGTTATGGGCCTTGCGCTCCCGCCTCCCTGGCTGAGGCAGTCAGTCGCCAGTTGTCGGTTGGCTGCTCACAGCAGCTCACGGCGGCTCTCACTGGCTGCCAGCCACTCACGATGGCTGCCGGCCACTCATGCTGACTGCCAGATACTCACACTGGCCACTGGCCGCTCATGGCAGCACATGGTAGCCCACCGCAGCACACAGTAGCCCACGGCAGCTCATGGCAGCTTATGCCAACCTCCAGCTGCTCACGGCAGCCCAGCTCCAGGGAGAGCTGTTGTGTACAATCTTAGCTGTAGAGGGCGCAGCTCACTGGCTCATGTGGGAATCGCACCAACGACCTTGGCGTTAGGAGCACTGAGCTCCAACCACCTGAGCCACTGGGCTGGCCCCCTGTTTTTTTTTAATTTAAAAAAATTACTATAATTTATTCTTGAGTTTATTGTGTGTGGGGGAGTCATTCGCACCTAAAGTGATACTGAGTCTATGAACTTTTAAACAGATAAGTTTTAGAACAGAGATGAGTATTCTACGGAGGTAGTCACCAGAAGTATGGCCAACTTTCTATAAATATTGAAGAGAGATTTGTAAAGTTAAAAGTACAAAAAAGGACAACACGATGGCTCTTGTTCTACCTAGCTGTGAATTATGTTCTAAGTGACCTCTTTTTCATTATATGCACTTCTCTATTAGCGTGTTTTGTTTCTGTCCATGTGCTTCTTTTCTCATTTTCTGACATTTTCTCAACTCATTCACCTTTCTTTCCTTTAATTTGCCCCTAAGATAAAAATATCCCACATTTTGGACATACAAGTATTCTGGATAAAGAATGCATGGGAAAATGCAAATATTCTGGATAAGGATGAAAAATTTCTCTCTCTAATTGGCCAGTGACACACAGGAAAAAGTTCTCTACTTCTCATCAGGTAATAAAGAACCACTTACAGGACTAGGACGAGTCTGAGAAGGGACATTAACTGTCCCACTCCTCAGTGACATGCATTACATAGAACACTGTCCCTTACCATAGTCCAGTAGGAGACGGGTTTTGGAGGAACCATGATGGGCCTTGGTGTCCACTGGCTGGAACTGGTCACTAAGTGCTGGTCCAGGAGGTGCCACCTTCCTCCTGAACATTTCTTGTCCATGTCCAGGGACTGGAACCTGGAGCATGGCTTCATCAGTGACATATATCTTTACAGATAAATGTTTTCAGGTTTTTTTTTTTTTTTTTTTTAGTAGATAGCCAGGAGATGGATTGCTGGGTCATACGGTAATTCTATCCTTAATTTTTTGAGGAAGCTCCATACTATTTTTCATAGTGGCTGCACCAATTTACATTCCCACCAGCAGTGTATGAGGGTTCCTTTATCTCCACAACCTCTCCAACACTTGTTATGACTTGTCTTGTTGATGATAGCCATTCTAACGTGTGAGGTGGTAGCTCACTGTAGTTTTGATTGGCATTTTCCTAATAGCTAGTGAAGTTGAGCATTTTTCGATATATCTGTTGGCCATTTGTATGTCTTCTTGGGAGAAGAGTCTGTTCAGGTCCTCTGCCCATTTTTTAATTGGATTGTGTTTTTGTTGCATTTAATTGGATGGTGTTTGAGTTGTACGAGTTATTTATATATTTTGGATATTAGCCCCTTATCAGAAGTGTTGTTCGCAAATATCTTCTCCCATTCGGTGGGCTGCCTCTTTATTTTGTTAATGGTTTCTTTTGCTGTGTAGAAGCTTTTCAGTTTGACATAGTCCCATTCATTTAGTTTTGTTGTTACTTCCCTTGCCTTTTAGGTCACATGCGTAGAATCCTCCCTGAACGCAAGGTCTATAAGTTTAGTACCTATGCTTTCTTTTATGCAATTTATTGTTTCAGGTCTTCTATTTAGGTCTTTGATCCATTTTGAGTTAATTTTTGCATATGGTGACAGATATCAGTCTAATTTCATTCTTTTGTACATGGCTTCCCAATTTTCCCAGCACCATTTATTGAAGAGGCTTTCTTTTATCCATTGTATGTTTTTGAATTCTTTGTCAAAAATTATCTGCCCACATATAGGTCGGTTTATTTCTGAATTCTCAGTTCTATTCCATTGGTCTGTGTGTCTGTTTTTCTGCCAATGCCATGCTGTTTTGATTATTGTCGCTTTGTAGTATAAATTGAAGTCAGGGAGTGTGATACCTCCAACTTTGTTCTTTTTTTCTTAGGATTGCTTCAGCTACAGCGTCTTTTGTGATTCCATACAGGTTTGATGACATTTTGTTCTATTTATTTAAAAAATGTCATTGGGATTTTGATGGGGATTGTGTTAAATCTGTATATTGCTTTGGGTAATATGGCCATTTTAACTGCGTTGATTCTTCTAATCCATGAACATGGAATGTCTTTCCATTTCTTTGTGTCTTCTTCAATTTCTTTTAAAAATGTCTTATAATTTTCAGTGTATAGGTCCTTCACGTCCTTGGTTAAGTTTATTCCTAGGTATTTTATTCTTTTTGTTGCAGTTGCAAAAGGAATTGTTTTTTTCATTTCTTTTTCTGAGATTTCATAGTTAGTATATAGGAATGCAATGGATTTTTGTACATTGATTTTGTACCCTGCAACTTTACTATATTTGTTTGTTGTTTCTAATAGTTTTTTTGGTGGAGTCTTCAGAGTTTTCTATATAAAGAATCATATATGCAAAAGTGACAACTTAACTTTTTCAGTTCCACTTTGGGTGCTTTTTATTTTTTCTCTTGCCTGATTGCTCTGGCTAGACTTCCAATACTATGTTGAATGGCAGTGGTGACAGGGAGCATCACTGTATTGTTCCTGATCTTAGAGGAAAAGTTTTCAGTTTTTTGTCATTAAGTGTGCTATTAGCTGAGGGTTTGTCATATATGGCCTTTATTATGTGGAGATACTTTCCTTCTATACCCATTTTATTAAGTGTTTTAATCATAAATGGATGTTGTATCTTGTTAAATGCTTTTTCTGCATCTATTGATATGATCATGTGATTTTTGTCTTTTGTTTTGTTTATGTGGTGTATCACATTGATCAATTTGCATATGTTGAACCATACTTGAGCCCCTGGAATGAACCCCACTTGGTCATGATGAATAATCTTTTTAATGCATGGTTGCATTCCAATTTGCTAGTATTTTGTTTAGGATTTTTGCATGTGTATTCATCAGAGATATTGGTCTGTAGTTTTCTATTTTCTGTGTTATCTTACTAGGTTTTGTATCAGGGTAATGTTGGCCACATAAAATGAGTTAGGAAGTATTGCCTCTTCTTCAATTTTTTTGGAAGAGTTTGAATAGGACACGTATTAAATCATTTTTGAATGTTTGGTAGAATTCACTAGTGATGCCATCTGGTCCTGGACTTTTGCTGTCTAAGGGAGGTTTTTGATGAATGTTTCAATTTCCTTACTGTTGATCATCTATTTAGATTTTCCACTTCTTAGTGTTTCAGTATAGGAAGTTTATATATTTCTAAGAACTTATCTATTTCTTCTAAGTAATTGAATTTTGTGGCATGTAGTCCTTCATCGTATTCTTGTATGATCCATTGTATTTCTATAGTATCCATTGTAACTTCTCTTTCATTTCCAATTTTGTTTACTTGTGCCTTTTCTCTTTTTTCCTTACTGAGTCCAGCAAGCGGTTTGCCAATTTTATTACTCTTTTCAAAGAACCAGCTCTTTGTTGCATTAATTTTTCCTATTGTCTTTTTGTTTTCTGTTTCATTTAATTCTCTAATTTTTATAATTTCCTTCCTTCTGCTGACTTTGGGTTTCATATGTTCTTTTTCTAGTTCTTTAAGATGTAATGTTAGGTTGTTTATTTGGGATTTTTGTTGTTTCTTGAGATAGACCTGTAATGATATAAATTTCCTTCTTAAAACTGCTTTTACAGTATCCCAATAATGTTGATATGATGTATTTTCATTCTCACTTGTTTCTATGTATTTTTCAATCTCTCTTTTTATTTCTTCTTTGACCTAGTCATTTGTTTGTAGCACGTTGTTTAATCTCCATGTATTTGTGGTTTTTCTTGCTTTCTTTTTGCAAATGAGCTCCAATTTCAAAGCATTAAGGTCAATTTCAAAACTTGGTATGACTTCAATTTTCTTAAATTTGCGTAGGCTAGTTTTGTGTTCCAACATATGGTCTGTTCTTGAGATTGTTCCATGTGCACTAGGAAAGACTGTATAGTCTGCTGTTCTAGGATGAAAGGCCCTGTAAAAGTCAATTATGTCCATTTGGTCTAACGTGTCATTTAAGGCTAATATTTCCTTATTGATTTCCTGTTTGCATGATCTATCCATAGCTGTCAATGGTATATTTAGGTCCCCACTATAATTGTGTTTTTGTTTCTCCCTTTAGTTCTGTTAGTAGTTGCTGTGTATATTTTGGTTCTCTCTGATTGGGAGCATATATATTGATAAGTGTTATGTCTTCTTGTTTTATTGTGTCCTTTATCATTATGAAATGTCCATCTTTGTCTCTTGTTACCTATTTTATCCTGAGGACTCTTTCATCAGATATAAGTATCGCTACACCTGCTTTTTTCTGAATGCCATTTGCTTGGACTATCATTTTCTACCCTTTAACTTTGAGTTTGTATTTGTCCTTGCAGGTGAGATATATTTTTTGAAGGCAGTATATAGTTGGGTTTTGATTTTTGATCTACTCTGCTACTTTGCACCTTTTTATTGGTGAGTTCAGTCAATTTACATTTAGGGTGATTATTGATATATGAGGATTTCCTGTAGCCATTTTATCTTTTGTTTTCTGGTAACTCAGTGTCTCCATTGTTTCTTTGCCTTTGTGTTTCTGTCTGTTATTTTAGTATGGTGTTATTCTATGATTTTTCTCTTTGTTTCCTCTTTTTTCTTTATGTTATGTATCTCAGTTCTGAGTTTCTTTTTTTTCTTTTTCTTTTGGTACTTACCATTAAGTTTTTGTAAAAGAAAATTTCATATATACAGTAGTCCTTTTTCTTCACCATGCATCTTATCTCCATTGCTCTTTGCAAATTCAGACCTTTACCTCCTCCCCTTTTTATGTTTTTGTCACAAATGATCCCTATTTAAGCTGTGAGTTCATTTCTGAGTTGCAGTAGCAGATTTTCTTCTTCTTCTCTTTTTCTTTTTTTGTTTTTATCTCTTTTACCCTTTATGTTGTGTTTAAGTTTATAGTGCACTATTCTATGTAGGGGTTGTCATTTCCTGCTTCTGTCTGTCTGTTAATAACCTTACTCAGTTTTGTATAATTTTACCTTTTTGTTTCAGGTAGAACAGCCTCCTTCGGTATTCCTGTAGTGTGGCCTTGTGGTGGAAAATTCCCTCAGCTTCTGTATATTTGGAAAGGTCTTTATTCCTCCTTTATATCTAAAGGACAACTTTGCTGGATATATTATTTTTGGCTTGTAATTTTTATCTTTCAGTGGTTGAATATTTGATTCCACTCCCTCCTGGCTTGTAGAGTTTCTGCTGAAAAGCCTGATGATAATCTATTGGGCTTTCCTTTGTAGATTTCTGCCTTCCTTTCCCTGGCTACCTTGAGAATTCTTTCTTTGTCATTAATTTTTGACAGCGTCAATATAATGTGCCTTGGAGAAGGCCTATTAGGATAGACATAATTAGGTGTTCTGTTTGCTTCTTGGATTCGAGGATCCAGTTTTTTTCATAGGTTTGGGAAGTTCTCATTGACATTTTGTTTAAATAGACTCTCTGTGCCTTTCTCCCTCTCCTCTCCTTTTGATATACCCATTATTCTTATATTGCTCTTTCTTATGGAGTCAGATAGTTCTTGTACAGTTCTTTCATTTATGTTAACTCTCATGTCTCTTTTCCAGCTGTGTCATTTCCAGATTTCTATCTTTGATATCACTATGTCTTTCCTCCATCTGGTCAGCTCTATATCCTGTTTGCTATTTCATTCTTTATCTCTTTTATTGAGTTCTTTAGCTCCAGAATTTCTATTTTTTTTCTAATTTCAATCTCTTTGGTAAAGTATTCATTTTGTTCATTGATTTTATTTCTGAGTTCATTAAACTGCCTATCTGAATTTTCTTGTATCTTGTTTAGGTTTTGCAGAACTGCAATCTTGAATTCTCTGTCATTTAAGTCACATACTTCCATATATTTAAGTTTATTTTCTGGAGATTTTAAATTTTATTTCTGAGCTGTCTTATTACCTTGTTTATTCGTGGTAATTGATAAATTATTTCTCTTCCTTGGCATTTGCCTGAGTGAATTCTGCACCAGGTTGATATGAAGAGGTCTTTCTTTTGTTTCTCAGTAGGTAGCTCTGGAGTGTTTTATTGTCTCTTGCTCTGTTCTGGCTTCTCCTGGTGGAAGATTTCCTGGGGAGGTGGGCGTATCCTTTGTGACCAGATTACCACAGTCTCAGGGCACCATCCCTGTAGGAGGATGTGGTGTGTTCTGAGCCTCTGAAATCTCAGTGCTGCCCCTGCAGCCAGACACAGAGCTGTGCACCTCAGTATCTCTGGGTTCCCCTACTGGGATCATCCACAAAAGGTGGGGGGTGGGGTGGGGTGGGCTGCAGGAGGCCGCTGGTGTGTTTGTGTCTTTGATTTCCTCTGAGTAATGGTGACTACCAGACCACAGCTGCCTCGCCCATATATCTCTTCCCGTGTTACTGGAATTAGCCTCAGTATGTGTCTGACACTCAGGAATGGTCTCTCTAGTTCTCAGGGTTGTGGATATTCTGCTCTTTAATCTGACACCACTACAGTTTTTTATGGGACCTGCTGCTAACCCTGGGAGGGTGTAGGGCACACGAACTCTGGGAGGTTGGGGGTAGAGGGCTAGCCTCCATGGGTTTGTTTTCTGCCTGGCAGTGAGGGCTATTAGACCACAGTTATAGAACCTCTCTATTCATATCTTTGCCCCGAGGTCTTTGCCTATCAATTTCTTGGTTCAGGCGTATTATATGCTGATCACTCAGGCAGGATTGCTGGAGCCACAGAGAGTGCACCTGAAGTCTCAGTCCTCTCCTCTTCTCTCTCCTCGGACCACAGTGATCTCTGGGCTGTGTCCAACAGCCCCCTTCTCTGTGTTTTTCCCTTCCATCCTCCCCTGTTTGCCCCAATTCACCTACCTTCAGAGGGCTCGATTCACAGATCTCTCGGGCATGTTGTGTGGGGAATCCTTTGTTGAATTATAGCTGTTCAACTTGTTGGAACTTCAAGAGGAGGGGTCAAGAAGGACCCCCTCATACCACCATGTTTCTGACCTCCTCTAGTCCGATTTGTTTTAAAATTATATCTACCTCCATCCATTGTTGGGGCCTCTGTTCTCTGACCATTTGTTACATTTTGAAAATATGGAGTCACCCCAGTACAATAGTTCCTTTATTCAAAAACCTCTTACTCAAATAAGACCTTAATGGAATATCCTCAGAGTGATAAATTCCTGCCCAGAGGCTAAAAATTATTGCCATTATTAGGAAAATAGATTTTCTGTTTGCCAGCATTTGAAATAGACCAATCCAACAGTCAATGCTATTATTCGTTAAATGAACAAATGAATGGATACATTGTGAAGGACAGTTAGTCTTAACTGTAAACCAATTGCTTTTTTTTTTTAAACTGATTTTATGACTGCATGTTATCACAGAAGGACCCAAAGCCCATTACTGTTTCTTTGAGTTAAGGACCCTTGCTAAAAATGAAGGAGCAATCATGTGTGAAGAAACGATAGTATGTTTAAAAAAATTCCAGGACTGGTCTAATTGCACTTTGATTACTCTCTCTAGGGAGTAATTCTTATTCCTTGGTAGGAAACCACGAGCAAGTCTGACCATTTGGTTTTGTGAAAATAAACTTAGTTTAATTTATTGACACGTTATACATACCTGCCAAATATTCTCATGCTTTTTCCCTGACACGTGTCTTGCCTGGTGGAGTCACTGTAATACAGCCTATGTGTTTTTAAAGAAATTATGTTTTGCTAAGGAATGTATCAAAATTGTTAAACCACGTTGCACCTTGTTCTCATTAGTCTTTGGAATGCAGCTGCCGGAACAGAAAGGGCAGGGGAGACAGAGACAGAAAGTGGTGGATACTCTCACCTCTTCTCCTTATATTTGGCCTCTGGGCCCCATTTTGAGCTGCAGGGTCTCAGTCCTTCAGGCAGCTGTGCCAGGAGGTACAGTCAGGGAGCCTCATAACCCAAGCCCATTGCTGCTCTGTTTAGCTGACAAAATGAATCTCACTTCTCTGTGAAATCCAGCTACAATCGCCCTACTGTATGTAATTAAATTTCCAACATCCGGGTTTCCACTAGAAATGCTAAAGGGAGGCCTGCCTGGGCCCATTAACAGCAGAGAACACTGAAGAGTGTGCAGATGTTCCAAGTCCTGATGATTCTACTTGCTAACATCTCTTGTCAGTCCTTGCTCTCCACTCCTGATACCCCTACCTGCTTCAGGATCCCTCGTATCTTGCTTATTCTGGTAACATAGCTTCAACAGACCTCTTTGCTCTCTCCAATCCACCCTTCACTTTGTGGCCAGAGCGAACTTTTAAAGATGCTTGGCCTTTTCTTCCCTCCCTTTTGGAATTCATCTGACGTTCTCCATCACCTACAGCATAAAATGATAACTTCTTTGTTGTTGAAGGTCCTACAAGGTCTGGCCTCTGCCACCTTGTCCAGCCTAATGTTCCAACACTTCTCACTTGTCATTTTCCACTCTAGGAATATAGGACTATTTGTAATTTCAGAAATATACCTCTGTAACTTTTCTCTCTCTCTCTCTCTCATTTTTATTTTGGCTTTTATAAAGTTAAGAAATGTCTTTACTGATGTCATGACATAGGAGGTAGACACAACCACAGCTGTGGAGCTCTCAGAGTGGCGGTGGGACATTTTGACATCATTGGGCGGGCCAGGAAGCTTATTGTGAAATGTCCAATTACCTCAGTCAGTACTTATAGCAGTGGGGAGCTGTCTCGGAGCCGTGTCAGGTCCTGAGCACGTGCCCAGTGCTGGCCAAGCCTAGGAACTGGCCGCGCATAGTGCTGAGCACCCCAACTTCACTGTGATACCTTGGGGAGGGGGGAGTGTCAAAAATTGACAGAGGGCCCATCCCCTGGCTCAGATTGAGAGAAACCATGTGTGGTGGAGTGTAGGTCAGTAGGCTAGAGAGGTTTCTGCTTTTTAATCATCATTTGGGGACCCAAGGTAGAGTCTTGGGGGGGTTCCCTTGAGCATCAAATCTGGGAAATTCCTCAGAGCTGCTCATATCAGGAGCCTTCTTGCTGCTGTTGGCAGTCTGGGAAGCATACCACACCACAAAGCCCTTGCACGGTGCCTTGGGCTCCTCGTGGGCTGGTGGCTTCATGTACAACTGCCACATGTCGCTGTCCACCATGTCGATCAGCTATTCCTCCTTCAGGTTTAGGGTGTGAGTAATGGTTTCTTCCACGTTCTCTGGGAGCCTTGTCGGTGACGCAGTTGGGGTCTAAAGACCTGCTCTGCAGGAAGCAAATGTCTGCCTTGAATTCATCCATGATTTTGTGAATGGCTCTGCCACGGGCGCCAGTGATGCAGGCATGAACGTGGCAGTGTAGTGGGACATCCTTAGAAACCATCTGTTCCAGTTCACCCACAGATTTCAATATGGCGTCCTGGGCAGCTTCTGTGTTCTTTTCGTACCCTGTGGCTGGTTCCCATCATCCTTATCAAGAAACTGGATGTTCACGTCATGCTCCAAGAAGATTTGGGTAATCACTGCCCCCTTTCTCCCAATAATTTTGGGATGGTATTTAGGGTCTACGATGATGCTCAGCTTAAAACTCCTTAAAGCCCACCTGCTCCACCTGCAGCTCCCTCCCATGTTCCAGCAGTCTGGCCTTGGCCCAGCTCAGATATGCAGCGAGGACTGCAATGGTGATGACGTTGGACTGCAGCTCAGGGGCCAGGACATGTACATTCACTTCCAACTTGTCCATTATCCTATGGATCCTGCTCCCTGCTGCCTGATGAGGTACCAGTGAAGGTCAAAGGGCACGTCTACCTTAATGGTGACAAGAACAGCACCGCGAGGGCTTCCTTGGTGATCTCACACTTTTCCTTCCGGCCAGAGATGATGATGATGTGATACCTCCTTAGAGAGCCAGGGTCATCGTCTCTCCCCTCCCTGGCATTATTGCTGTACACTTGTTCTCCTGGACGGCTTGCTGTACACTTCAAACTGGTTTCTCCTCACTGTGTGGGAATTTACTTTGCACATTATAGCCCTGAGTAATCTCATGGATGCTGGAAACTTTGGGGCCCATGACAGATCAATGGACTTTCTGGGATATGGTGCATATGAGGTTTCCAGGTCCTCGATGATCTCCTGAATAAGCTTCTGGGCCACCTCTACACAGTCCTTGGCACCCTTGAGGGTGATTTTGTCACTCTGTGTGCTGGACCATGGGAAGCTAAGCATCACCCCACCGTACTCTCTAGCATTCTCCTGTAAGACTTGACCTCTTTGGATAACAAAACGATGGCTGTGCTTCAGGTCTGCCAGCACGTGGTCTTCCACCACGTTATCCAGGTTCTGGATGAGGACTTCCAGCTTGCTCTGGGCCTCCCTGAACAGTGTCCTCTTTCCCCGTGATGGTGATCAGGTCCTGATCCGTATCCTCAGCCGTTGGGAATATGATGCGGGCTCCAGTGGTGTCACACACATTGCGGATTTTGCCAATGAGGAACTTGTGGTCCTCTGGCTTGGCGTGGATGTCAGCGGTGAAACTCTTGGTTTGCTTCTCCTCTGCCAGGTGCAGGAGCTGTTTCTTGGCTTCTCCACTTCTGAGGAAGGCCCCTGATGACAACGTGTTGCTCCCCAAATCTTCCACAGGGAAGTGACTGTGCACCCCACTACAATCCTCCATGATGGGGGATCAGGTGACCCTTTGAGCCAATGAAGGAGTTATGCAGCTTGGCAGGGATCGAGATCTCCACCTCGCTATGTTGGCCAGGTCTTTCTGGATAGACAGGATATGACTCTGGGTGGCCTTGCAGTTGGCCCGCTTGCCTGTGATGACAATGGTCTCTGAATTGCTGTTCTCTGCTGGAAGGTCAATCTTGGTGTTGCTTTCTTCATGGATCTTTTACCAATGATGTTCTTGTGCAACTGTTTGAAGATTGGAACAGAGATTGAATAGCTATTTTCCACCAAATCTGCCATCATCTTTTGCATGCATTTTGTGCATTTTCCCACCTCATTCTTGGGCTCTCTGAGTTGGACAATATCTTTTTTCTTGTGCTGGGTCTAGGAAGCTGATGATAACATCTGGGAACTTGTTGCGAATCTCACGAATGTGCTTGTCCTTCTGCCTGATGATTGTGCAGTGGAACCTCTGCTCCACGATGAGGTCCCTGGTGTCTTGTTTTCCACGTGAGAGGAAAGCTCCAGCAGTAACCCCTTGGCCTGCTGTACACCCTGCGTGCCCACCTCGATGCAGATCAGGTTGCTCTTCTTGCTGTCAGGAGGGATGCGCACAGACACCTTGTCCTGCTCTTTGATTCTGTTGATGTTGGCTCCGCTCTTCCCAATGAGATGCCTGTGGAACTTGTGGTCAGTGTTGACCTCCACGTAGTCCATCCGGTGACTCATCTTTTCACCATGGCTTCGATCCGTTCCTGGGCCACATTTACGTCCTCTGTGGGGCCTTCCTGGCTGATTTTGTCCTCACCCTCTTTGAACTCGATGTGAACCTTTGGCATCTGCTGAGTGATTTTGGCCAGGTTCTGCCCTTTCTTGCCAACGATGAAACAGTGAAGCCAGGAAGGAGCGGAAACAGAGGAGACTGTGAAGCTGATGGTCTTGGCCTAGACTTCAGTCAGCAACTGCCCTAGCTTTTCACGCTCACCTTGAAGTATCAATCAGGGAAATGCTGTCTGAGGGCGGGAAATCCACAGAAACACCAGTTCTTTCCAGGATCTCTTGCAAGGAATTGCCCTTGGGTCTGGTGACATATTTGTGCTGGGATTTCTTCACCTCCACTGCGATGGTTGTGGTCTTCTTTTTCTTCTCTTCATAAATCTTCTTGACTCGAGCCACAGCCTGAACCAATGGTTCTTTCTCTCCTGTGAGGACGATTTCCCTCTGGTTGATGTTGGGTCGGGGGATGTGGATATGTGTGCCTGTCCCCTGCATGATCTCACTGACCAGTCAATTATAAGGCCCACCAATGAAGGGGTGGAACGCCTTTTCCACTTCCAGCCTCTCCCCAGTAGTCCTGTGTGGCGAAGATGAACAGGACCTCTCTGCACCCTCTCTGGCACTCGTGATCCTGATGTGGTTGCTCACGCCGTCTGGGCACGGGATCTAGATTTGGGTTGCAGGTCTTAGCTCCAAGTCTTGCAGTTTCTCTCCATTTGTGCCAATAACAAAGCAATGGTGCTCTTTGGGAATGGCAGCAGTTGCTGAGGCCTGCGTCTAGCAACACCACCATTCTGGGTTTTCATGACAACATCCAGCTTCCCAGAGACCATGAGGGAGAGGCCCTGGTCTTTGGTGAGAGACCGCTCCAGGTGAGTGCCGTCCTCTGCATGATCTCCAGGCAGATTGTTGCTTGTTTACCTTCTCCAAACTGGTTCCTGTCCTTATATTTTCTCTCCTCCAGGGGTATATGGAACACCTGAGTGATGATGGAAGACTTGATGGGTCGGATCTTGTTACTCCAGGTGCTGGCAGGTTCCTGGGCAATTTCCAAGCAGGCTGCTTTCTCAGGGAGTTGGGGGAAAGCATTTCCCAGGGAGCAGGTTGGAGAGTTACTCTCTTCTTCTGAATTTAAAGTGGTAACTTTGATTTGTTGTGGAACCAGTCCACTTTGGTGTTCAGCAAAGCTCTCTTGGGTCAAAACTGCCAAGGAGCTCATAGTAGATCCAGCGTCTACACACAGTCCTAAGTGAGCCACAGCAAAACGGTCAGTAGCCAGAAAGCCCATCCTGAGGCCACCTCTGTCAGCCTGCCAGCTTTTGTGCAGTGGCTTGCCGCCCGCCAGGGGGATAAGCTGGCCTTTCTGAGGTTCCCTGCACTCTGCTCCGATGCACTTGTTTTTCTTTCTTCCCTGGATGTCTTCCCTGCTAATGGTCCATCTATTACTGTAGGCAGAAAGAACAGGGCTGTGGGGTGAGAGCAGGGAAGAAAGGAAGGAGGATGTGAGGGGAGACAAAGGAAAGAGGACATGAGGTCATTCTTAAGAAAACGTGCAGCTACAGCTAATTGTAATGGATTATGATACTATTAGCATTGCAGGGAAAAATTCTCTCTCCCCACTCCCCTCCTCTCCCTCCCCCCGCCAAGGGTCTCCATGACAGTTCCAGCAAGGGCCAAGTAAGGACAAGGGAATCCTTCCTCTCATCAGGAAGGAGTGGTCAGCGAGGACCCTCCCTGAGAATGCCTGTGATGCCTCCCCTAACACTTGAATATTTCGTGCCCTCATTCTAATAAAATCCTAAAGTCTCTTCGTTCTTCAGTGCAGTTGCTCTTCTTCTGGGCCTGCCCACTCTCATGCCATT
Source organism: Rhinolophus sinicus (assembly GCF_036562045.2). Taxonomy (NCBI): domain Eukaryota; kingdom Metazoa; phylum Chordata; class Mammalia; order Chiroptera; family Rhinolophidae; genus Rhinolophus; species Rhinolophus sinicus. The sequence continues at coordinate 126,142,855 of NC_133754.1, forward strand.
TTGAGAGTGTACTATTTCTTTTCCTTTAATAAATCCACTGCTTGCTTGGCTTTGTTTGCATGACTTATTTGGTATGTCCTTGAATTCTTTCCTGTGACGATACCAAGAACCCGGTCTCCCATAACACATCTGGCAGCTCTCCTTAGTGTACACGCCACCTCTTCTTTGAAACCCTCCCTGATTTCCTCTGCTGATTTAGTTGCTCAATGAGTTTCCACTGAGCTTTATGTAAATACAGCCATCAGAGCAGTTACTTAATGGCATAAATACTTGTTGGTCTTGACTGGACTGAGCTTTTTGAGGTTGAGGACTATAGCCTTTAATTTGTATCTCCATAAAGTATCACTGACTTGGTATATAGAAGTTCAAGGAATGAATTAAGGAAAGATTACCAAGGTACTGCTCAGTGAATCTTCAAAAGCCGTTCTTTTCGACATCTCAAAATCCAGCAAGTTCAGGTACAGGAATGGAATAGCTTTGGTGAAAAAGTTCATCTGTCTCAGTGAAATTCAGCCAAATTGCCTTGCCCACCTTTGTGCGGTTGCTTTCTCTCCTGTGTTGATGTTATATGCTCAAAGTCACCTGAAGGACACCTGTGCTCAGGGGCCCGCCCCCGACCCCCACTGCCATGGTGACTCCAAGGAAAGTCAGCCAACGCCGAGGGACTGTCATGTAGGAGCTTTCACCCCAATGTACTTTGTAGAGCTTTTCCTAGGAGACGGGTTGCCTGCTCTACTATACCAGAGCTCCTGCCAGGGCCCCAGTTTTGGGGCTTCTTTGCGTGCTCTCTTTGGGGAGGGGCATTTTTATTACTCAGTAAAAATTGCTGTGGAATTCCAAGACATATGACATCTCAGTCCATCAAGCTCAATTTTGTAGTGAGATGTTTCCTTGTTTTGGTGTCTCACACTACACGCTTCACATTTTCTCCACATTTAGGGACAACTGTATCTTCAGGGCTTGGGTATCTTCATGCTGTGGACTGTGGCCCGTTTGGGCTGAGCTGGGTGGAGAGGGCTCTGTCTCCTTACCCAGCAGGCTATCCTTGCGAGTGAAGTTCTTTAGTCCTCAGAATGCAGTGAGGAAACGAGGTGACACATGAGAGGGGGCTGTCCTGGGTGCTGGCCTCCCTGGTATGTCCTGAGAGGCCCGTGGGGCAGGGAGTCTGTCCTGTCATGGGGTTTCTGTCTCCTGTGGGGACAAGCTCTATCTCACTCAGCCTTGAGCAGCCAAAGGACTCTGCACATCAAGAGTGTGGCAAAATGTAGAGGAAAAAGGTTTCTGAGTTGGGCAGAGCTGAGTTAGAATCCTGATTTTGGCATTTACTGTAGGACCTTGGCCAAGTTGCTGAGTCCCTTTTTTTTTTTTTTTTTTTTAATAATTATAAAACAGGTCCCATGCTCCTTGTGGATTACATGTGATAGCATTTTGGTAGAGCTCCTGATATATACTAGGAGCTCAGGAGTTAGTACTCCTGCTTGTGACTAGCTGACAAAACATTTGAGAAATACGTGGATGCACAGAAAGGGAGACTGAATCTTTGTTTTTGCCCGCCAACCTAGTGCAATGGCTGAAATTACTAGTATCATGCTGTCTCAGAGAGGGTTCCAGATGGCATGAGAAGCTTTGGTCTGGCCCCTTCTCCTGCTCAGGGGGCCCTACTGGAAGGGGTGGAGGGGGCAAGAAGCCTGACTTCTAGTCCTGGCTTTGCCACCAACCGCCTGTATGACCTTAGATGAATCACTTGCCCTCTATTTGCCTCGGTTTCCAGACTTGTTTGGAAATTGGTGTGGACCAGCCTTGCTTACTCCAAATAATGTGGATGTGAAAGTATTGTTATGAAAATACTATGGAGTATTTCATGATTAAGAACAGGAGTGAGTGGAGGTTGTCATTTCCTTTTTCCCCCCTCCTTTCTATTAGCAAGCTGTTTAATTAACACCACTGCAAAGAAGTAACCTAGAAGCATGGAAGAGAAGCATTTGTTAAAGTGACTTCTTGTAGATGTCATCATATCCATTTCCAGAGGTTCTTAGGAAACTCTTTGAAGTTGGTTTAACACTTTACACCTGCTCTGCTGTCAGGTGTTGGGCTAGTGGTTGGTCCGATTTGAATTTCACAAGCCCTTAGCTCTTAGATAATGCCCTACAGGATAATCACATTTTAAAGCGTAAAATCTCTTGACTCTGTTAAAAATGCAAATGTTAAAAGACTGGAAAGTAATATACCAAAATGTTAACTGATGGGTACGTAGTAGAGTTCTGAGTGAGTTTTTCTTTTTTTCTTTATACCTTTCTGTACTTTCCAACGTTACAATAGTGGGTTTTGTTTTTGGAATAAAACAAACAAACAAAAAAATACAGAGGGTGCCAAAAAATGTATATACATTTTAAGAAAGAAAAAAAACTGTATTAAAATTATGCTCATGGTAACCACTTTGAGCACCTCTTGTAATTGCAGAAGTCAAATGTGACTTGTATCCATCTTTTGTTATTGGTACATGAATATAGTGAGTACTACAATTTTAATACAGTTTTTTCCTTTCTTAAAATGTGTATACCTTTTTTTGGTACCCTCTGTATATGAACCGTCTCCCACAAATCAAATGTACTGCTGTTATTTAATATTACAAAAAACTATAGATTTTAAAAGTTTGTTACACTAGTCCACCTCAGTTTGCTTGCAAGTATCTAGAAAATTCCCAAAAGGCAAGCTGGGTGCAGCCAGGGTGGGAGACTCTCCTTGAGGCACTGTACAAGTCACCCTCCTCTCCCTCCCTCAGCTGCTCAGAGCTGGGGGGCTGGGGACAAGACTCCCCCTCTGGCAAGACCTCCCTTACGAGCTTGGTGTTTAGTGAGCTCACATACCAGTTTTGGTGGGTCTGGGGGATTAATGAGCTGCTAAAACTTGACTTCTTCATCTCCTGAAGCTTCCTTTCAAACTATAGATTCCAAATACGACCTACCACAGCCACGTATCCCTTCCCACTATACTTGTGATTTGTATGCTTTAAACACATACTCCCAAGCAGCGCCTTAGTTCCTACTGTTGATTCTGAGAGCTTTAGCCAAAATGTGCCAGAAAACAACTTTATGAATGAGTTTAGCAACCTCACAGCATAAAAATGACTCCAGCATAACCCAGTTCTCAGGCTTCCCTGTAAATGATTAAACTTTGTAATTATTCTCATTTGTTAATCCTAATATGTAAACACATGAGTGAATCAGGAAGTGCAAAAAACTGAAATCCGTTCTTTTCTCAAGCAAACTCCATTCTAACCGCCCCATTTTGGGCAGTGTTGGTCTGGTGGGGAATTTCCTTCCTTTCAGCCCTCTGAGTTGTCTATCCCTGAGTCCTGGTGCAGTGTCTCTTAACTCGTCACTTTCCTTCTTCCACACCCTAGTTTAGGTTTTCATCTCATAACCAGATAACTGTAATTGGTCTCCCTACTTCCAGACTCCTTTCCCTTTAGTCCAGACCCTACTGCCAGATTAGTCTTCTGAAAATAGAGCGGATCGGGTCACTCTTCCAATCCACAACCTTAGTTGAGCTCTTGCTCATTGTCCTCACAAAAGCAAGCCAGTAAGTCAGCTTCCCAGTGCAGTTCCCAGCGTCATGCATGTCCCAGGCCAAGCGATCTAGCCAAAGGAGCTCTAGAACATCCCATCAAGCCCCTGTGCCTTTTCCTCCCTGAGCCTTTGCTCAGATCCTTCACTTCTGGCACGTCCTTTCACCTTTGTCCACACATCCCTGACATGCAAAAGCTTGCCCACTCTCAGCTCTGACGCGATCTCCTCATGAAGCCTGAATTTTTCATATACCTTCCTCTTCTCCACCTACATGAAACAAGTGTGTCCTATTTCCTTCTTCGGAGGTCCATTAGCCTGCTATGAAATTCTTCCTCTGTTTTAGTAGTATACTAAACAATTTGTATATTAATCTGCTCAATTCATTGGAACATCCATTGAGTGAGGGCTAAGACTGTCGTAGTCTTTTGGGTCTGTCCATGGTCTAGCCGAGTGCCTTGATACCCATTATTTGTTGAATGTAATTGAATAGTAGGATTCAAAATGGCTTTTAATAAAACATCTAGAATAGTTTTAAGACATATAGTCATTTTTCTTACCTTTATTTGTGAAGAGTGAAAAGCAAAAATTCTATGCTAGCCTAGCCTATTTTAGTGTAGTGCTGTGAAATGATATTATTTTGCAGCTACTTAAGAGGCTGAGGCCTGGAAGTCTTTCCTATTTTACAACTCAAGGAGACTTTCTTTAAAAAGAGAGTAATTTTGGCTCCATGAGAAAAAGGAAGCAGGGAGAAATGGGGAAGTGTAAGACTTTTGGTGTCATCCCTACATGGGGTCAGAGCTCAGCTTTTGAGCAAATTATTTAACCTCTGTGATGGAATCTCAGGTTCTCCATCCACAAAATGTTGATGGTATTTGTCTAAGTTATTGTGTGGATTGCAGGATGATGGGTGGAAGCAGCTAGAACAGTACCTGGCATCTAGAACAGTACCTGGCACACAGTAGGCATGCCCAAAGTGCAATAATGGGTTATTATTTTCATAGCCATTGCAGACGGTTCAATTAGACAGTGGGGGCATCTGTAAGTGCAGCTGCAGACTGAAAACCAACTTCACATATTGCAAAAGCTCACCTTGCACAATGGCTTTTATTAAAATGTGAGATTGTTTATAAAGCAGAGGATTACTTGACAGCTGACCCTGAAAATGGAGCTGGAGCTCAAGCAGGAAGGGCCAGGTGTGCTGGGCATCTCCTCCTCAGCAGGCGAGCTCTTTGGGCCAGAAGAAGCAGATGTTTGGTTTTCTGGGATGACGGGGCAGGATGGGGTCCTGTTTGCCCTTTCACAGTGTGAGGCTGTGAAGTGCAACAGCGTGAAAGGCTGGGCTCTGGAACTGTGCTGATGGAGCTCTCACATGTGTATAGCTTAAAACAGAGTTTTAAAAAAGTCATCACTCTCACGGCATCTCCGTGGGGTGAGGGAGGGACGGAATGAGCAAGAAAGGACAAGAGAAGAGAACTGGGTCAATTGGACACTGGTTCAAATACCTATGACGTATATGCACTGCTTCTGGGTGCTGAGGACAGTGATAGATGTGATAATGCAGAATACAAAGATGATAAGATATGGCCCCACCGGAGTCTGTCAGTGTGTGTTGTTTTTTTTGAGTCCTGGACTCTTCCAAAATATGGCAAAAGTTTTGGACTTTTACCAAGGAAACTGTGTACGTACATTCATTATTTTACATACAATTTCCAGGGCCTCATGGATCTCCTAAAGTTCACTTAAGGACCCTGTGTTAAGAACCCTTGATGTAGTAATTACAATCTAGTGGAAAATATTAACACACACGTTGGATTCAGAAACATCTGGTTCAAGTGTGTGTTCCCAGCCCTTACCAGCTATGTACCTCCCTGAATGAATGAATGGTCTTGGATAACTTAACCTTTCCAAGCCTCAGGCACCTTATGGAGACGAGGATAATAGCAGCAGCATCTCACAGGTCGTCATGAAGATGAAAGATGCGAATAAGCAGAAAAGCTATTAGCACTATGCCTGGCATGTGGTAAATGATCAATAAATGGTAACACATCATTATTATTAGTAAGCATGCCATGAGGGAGCCATGGAAGTCCAGCAGGAGATTAATTCCTATTAGCATATGGGAAGAAAGTATGAACCACAGTTTTCAGTTGAGGTCTTGTATCTAAAAGAACTGTGAAAAGCAATGTGGTAGGTTTTTCCATTCGTATAGACAACAAATTTATGGTAACTGTCTCATGCCTGTTTGTAAAAGAAGGCAACCCCAACAGCATTCCATAGGGGGTTTTAGTGGTTATATATTCCAAGAAGATGACCTCATTGGAGGGAATACATTTCTGTCAATGACTAGCAGAGTCATAATTCATCAGCAGGAATGAACAGAACCGAGGATAAGATAACGGTTATGAGCTATCGAGGGAGTACCACGCGCCAGGCATTGTGCTAAGAGTTTCACATTTCTGTGGGTTTGCCGTGTCCTTTCTGGTGAAGCTTGATCGCTTAGAAGAGCTGAAGTCCAAGAGATAAAGGACTGCCACTGGATGTACTTGGAGGTCGGCAGGCTCTGTGTGTGTGTGTGTGTGTGTGTGTGTGTGTCCGCACACGGGCTAGCAAAAATAGAGCCTCTTATCAGCTTTCACTCATTTGACTGCTTTCTGAGCCATACATTTTACCATTTTGGAATGCGCCTGTTGAAAAATGAACGTTTATCATGCAGCGTGTCAGGTTACAACCACAAGATTCAGAAAAGGGTTTCTGAGCTTGGGGGGAGAGTTACAATTAACCTCGTAAAGAGCGCAGATGAAAGTCTTTCCCATCGTTACAATCAAAGACACTTTAGGCCACTCTTCCCCCAGAGGAATAGTTGCTTTTTATGGCATGTTTTAAAGTTTTATTTCAAAAACAGTCAGCGTCTTAAAGCGCACTGTTGTATTCTCCCCAGGCCTTCACTTACAATGTGTTTTCAGTTTTCTCAATCGTATTACCACGTTTCTGGATCCGATGTGAGTTGCTGCCCTCACTGGATCCGCACACGGAAGGATTTAGCCTGAATTTCTTGCAGTCATAGCAAGACGTCTCTCCCAGACCTCTCTGCTGTTTTCTTCTGAGAGGAGAGTTCGAAGTCAGCAGTATGATGTTAAAAGAGATTATCTTTTCAGTCCTCCAATTTTTTTCAGTCAAGGAAACTGAGGCCGAAATGAAATCCAGTTTTCTACAGTACTTTTTCTACTACACCCAACACTCAACTGCTCCTCAAAATCAAGACACCAGTTTCTTGCCCCATATTCTGCTTTGGAATGCTTCCTAATTGTGTCATGTCTGTGTGTCCACATGGGTGTATCTATGTGTGCGTTTTAACTTATGTACTTAAATATCATATGTCTTTTTCAAGATGCAGAAACTGTGACTAATTGCCTTTTAATAATATTTTCACCGAGCACCTAAACGTTGGAGGAAATGACTAATAGCCCGATGGTATCTAGGGTGTTACAGTAACTGCTGTGGTCAGTTTGCAACTGTGTTTGCATGGAATTTCGAGGTCAGTGAATGTATTCACGTCTCTCTCTGTCTGCTTGCCTACTCCCACTCCAGTCCTTTCTCCTGTGTCTCACTGTCCCCTGAGCACAACTTTCAGCTTGTCCTGGGTGCTGGATTTTATTGTTTGAAGAGCACTTTACATGCTTTCTCCACCATAATAGGCCTTCTGACAAGGATTGGACCAAAGCTTGAAGTTGCACCCATTTCTGACTTTGTTTGGATGTGCACCTCTTATTTATACAACAGGACTATTGGCCTTCTTGCTGCCGAACTCAAGTGGTTCACCGCTTGTGGTGTTCTATTCAAGAACAAGACAACTCGTTAGGCAGTTTCATTTACTTGCATTAAGTAAAGGAGACAGGATTGGCATTCAAAGCTCTTGCTCCCCAAAAGGAAGCTTAGCCATTGCTTATATACACTACATACTGGTTAATTACCCGTTGATTTCTTCTTTGTAGTTGGCTACACTTGCCTGGTTGGATTCCTAGGCCGCTTCAAGCTCATACTGTTTACAGCTGCATCTGCGTACTGTGCTACATTTTAATATTTATCAAGAATAGCATTTAGTAAGAACCACCTTGACCTTTGTCCTACCTACCATTCTCACTGGTCACTATGTCTGCAGTCTGTTCCTTGACCAATTCTCACTACTGTCTTGCTTGAATTTTGTCATGCACAGAGCCAATCTTACCAGTCACCTGTTAAAAACCCTGTAAGCCTCCCATCCCCTGGAGTAGGGACCACAAATGGTTCTATTTTGGGTGCCAATTCCACGTGCTGGTCATGGCTATCTGAGTGTGGGTTGTCTGACGTGTAATAAGTGCGATGGTTTTTAATATCTGACATATGTGGGGAGAGGCAGTGGTAGCAGCTGTGCCACATCACCCCTAGCCAGAAAGAAGGACAAGGTGTAAACTAGGCATGGCCCACACGACCTTTCCGGATCTGGTTTCTGCCTACCTGTCCAGAATCATTTCCCACTCCCCAGGCTGCATCCTCCCTCCAAGCACTGCTTCCCTCAGCATCCCCATTGTCACGTGACTCTGCATCTGCCTGAAATCCTTGCCTCTTGTTTCTCCATTGCTGCCTCATCCTTCAGCATTGATTCAAGTATCAGTGCCTTTGAAGCCTCCTTACCTTTTCCCCCTTAGCCAGACCTCACAAAATCACTTTCTTCTTTCTCTAGTTTTGCATTGCATTCTGTATATACCTAGCATTATTAACATATTATATTATAATCATTTCACCATATGTCTGCTCTTCTACTAGACTAGTTGGTAGAAAAGTCAGTATTGATTGATATCCTTCAACGTCCAAAGCACACTGAGAAGCACTGCCCACCCGGGAAGGCGGTGGAGTGGGCTCAATGGACTAGAAAGAGGGTGGGGTTTTGAAGCTGACTTTGTGCTCGTTTACTAATAGACAGGAAATGTCATTTCTCTGTCTCAGGCTTTTCATATTGTAAATCGGGAATCATAATAGTTATGCCAGGTCGTTGGCTGGTTTAGAAATAGTATTTCTAAAATGTTAGCATATACAGTAAGTCTTCAGTAAATGGTTATTATTGGTTATCTAGTTTAGACCAATTCTGTGAGGTGCAAGCAGGAATTAATTTTTTTAAAAATTCATTGGGGTGACAATTGTTAGTAAAATTACACAGATTTCAGGTGTACAATTCTGTTACATCATCTATAAATCCCATTGTGTGTACACCACCCAGAGTCAGTTCTCCTTCCATCACCATATATTTGATCCCCCTTACCCTCATCTTCCACTCCCGCCCCCCTTACCCTCTGGTAACAATTTTTTTTTTTAATGCTGCAACTGAGCCTCAAAATATTTTCTTAGGGTCATAGATAAAATAAATTACTGAGTTAGAATTTAAACTCAGGTCTGTGTGTCTTCAGGGCCAGTGTCCTCTTTCTTACATGTGTTTTCTTTCTTTCTTTTTTTTTTTTTTAAGCAATGGTCTCAAACCTACCAAAAAATTCTAAAAACAGTGCAAAGAATTCTGTGTTCCCTTCACCTCACCCAGATTTCCCAATTGTTAATATTTTACCTCAATTTTGGGTCACTTTTTCTCTCTTTCTACACATGCACATGGAAACATACACATCTTTTTCTTACCTGATGACTCTGCCCAAAGCAAGGATCTCTCCATCTGCATTATCATTGTGCAACCCACCCAATCACAGGAGGTCAGCATGGACACGACAGTACTCACCGTACGATACACCTACCTCACTCAGATTTCTCCAAGCGTTCCCACAGTGTCTGTGGTCCAGCACCCTATCTAGGAACCTGTATTGCTTTTAGTTACCACATCTCATTCCTACCCTCTCATCTGCAACCGTTCCTCAGCCCTTTCCCCCATGTCTCATGGCCTTGACAAGCCTTTCATTATATAGGATGACCTTCCACCTGGGTCTGTCCAGTGTGTCCTTATGATCCGCTCAGGCTATGCACTGTTGGGAGGGAACCACAGACATGATGCTGAGTTCTTCCTGGTGCATCACTTTGAGACATACATGATGATGACCCATCGTATCACGGTGACGTTAACCTTGGTCATCTGGTCAACTTGGAATCTGCCAGGTGTCTCCACTCTAAAGTCAGCATTTTCCTTTATATTTGATTATTGTGGGGAGATATTCTTGTATGATACTAATATCCTGCTCCCCATCAAAACATCACCCATCAGCGGTAGTATCCATGATTGATTCCCACCTGCATCCACTATCACCACAAGTTGCCAAATAGTGATGATCTATTTCCACCACTTCTTCTACATTTATTACTTGGCTTTCTACTGTAAGAAAGAAAATTCCCTTCTCTCATTTATATATGTATTTATTTTATTTCACTGTGGACGCATGGTTCTATTTTATTCAGTGGTTTTTAACCTGTTACTATCATGTTAATCCTCAAACTCTTCCCAATTTGAACTTCTTCTCTGCCTCTTATGTCCTTTTGACATATGCCCATCATTTATTAAGCATTTCCTTGTTTTCTGACACAAATATTCCAGGCTCATCTTGTATTGAAACTTCCATGCCCCAACTCTGAAACTTCTCCAAATGCCTCTGGTTTCTTTCAGTGAGGGATGATATTTAGGAACCAAGATCTGCTTGCTCGCTGTGCTCATTGATCCTGTATACACACACATGCATATATAGAAATACACATAGATACACATGCATATACAGAAATACAGAGAAAATACTTATTTCTATATCTGAATGTATACTGGAAGCACCTCAGTTCATACCATTGCTTCCAATTCCAATCCAACAACTCCGGGGTCTTTCTAGCCTTCTTTTCATGTTCAGAAATCCCGAGAAAACTGGCTCCTTTTATTTTCAATGTATTCACTTATTTGTTAGAAAATAAAAGTAACCAGGTTTCCTGATGATTTTTGCTGCCTCTTTGGTGTGCCACCTCCATACCTCCAACCCCTTCCTACCTGCTTTCTTGACTGTCACACTGCCACCAATATCCTCATAAGGCATAAGGGCCTCCTATGCCTCCCCACATTGTTGAATTCTGAGCCACCATTGTCAAGAAGTAAAGATAGGAAGTAATGGATATGTGCTTTTAGGCAGGACATAGGTGCTTTTTCTTTCTAACCCTAACAGATGACACTGTACATGGCAATAGGAGCTTTGTGAATGCAGTGTGAGTGAATGAATACATAGGCAAATGAACGAGTAAACAAACTTGTATTATTATTGTACATTGTTTAATTTGTTAATGATATGTTGGGATTATCTGAGGGTGAGAATGGAATAGATATAATCAAAGCACCAGGAAGATTTCTATCTCTTTTCACTGTTGTAAGTAGTAGCTTGGAAGGCGACAGAGGAAAGGGACCAGTTTGGGAATACCTGCTAAAACAGCCAGTGGAATTGAATGAAACTGTGCTCTGGAGTCAATTGACCCATGAGGCAGCCTGCTTGTGTTGGTGTCCAGAATAGCACCAGGCACTTGAGGACCCGTTAAGCAGGAGGTGTAAAGATGAGTACACATGCAAGGCACAGTCTGAGCTTCATTTTGTTGGAGGTTCGTGCGTGTGTGCTGTGCACATGCTAATGATATAAGGCAACACTCCAGAAGAGTTAGCTCCTGTGTGTTTTCTGAAATTCCATTTGGCTTGAAGAGTTCCATGACGTGTTGTCTGACTCTACTGGGATGTGCAACGTTATGGCAACTGTGTTGAATGCTAGTCTAAAGGTGCTACTGTGTTTCCCTGAAAGTAATACCGGGTCTTATACCATATTTCCCCAAAAAGAAGACCAGGTCTTATATTAATTTTTGCTCCAAAAGATGCATTAGGGCATAGTTTCAGGGGATGTCTTATTTTTTCATGTACAACAATCTACATTTATTCAAATACAGTCATGTCATCTTCTTCTGGAACATCGTCATAATGTACTAAATGCGTCCGTCTGGCTAATGATCTTAACTGGGGCTTATTTTCAGGATAGGTCTTATTTTCGGGGAAACACGGTAGAGCTGTGGAATCAATGATTCCTTTCTAATAGTGTACAGCTGTAAATAAGTATGCATAGTGTTAGTTTTGTGGATTCTTAAAACGCATTACCATCCCATTAGTTTTCACTAGCCCTTACCATGGTAACTACCTGTACTACAGTGACAAAACCTTATAAACATGCCTTATTTTGGTAGAATCATTTTGAGAACAGATTCTTTTGGGTGGCCACTCATACTACTCCCCAAACCTCATCTCTCTTGCCTGTTGCCCACTGTTGTGGCCAAAAAAGCCAGATCCTTGACTTTGTAGTCTCCCTTGCAGCTGGGGGTGGCTTTATGACCTGATTCCAGTCAGTGAGAGGGCTTATGGGAAGTGGCTGTCACTTTTCCTCTGTCCGGGTGCAGACGATAGGATTCTTAGTGCCTGGGGCTGCTAACACAATGTTCTGTCAGTGAACTTTGCCTCCCTGAGTGTCCTCTGGGTGGGAAATGGTGTCTGCCTTAGGTCTTGAAGGACTAGAAGCTTAGTATAGGGCACCAAGAGGAGAAAGAGGTAGGGAAAGAGCAAAGGTGAGAGTATGCGGAAAGAGATGGAATTTGGTAGAAGCTAGGGAGGCTATCCTTGGTACCCCAGGCTTCTCAGAGGTTCAGAGACCGAGACCCCAGGTCCACTCCCTCTTGAATGCTCCTGTGAGTCTTTTGCAGCTGAGCTGGTTCTCTGAGCATCTTTTGCAGAACCAGGCTTTCTGCAGTCTGACTGATGACCTTAGCTTGTGAGCCTTTTGTATGCCTTCGGTTATTGTGAAGATTATGTGAGATAAGATAGATAAAGAGTTAACTGTGCCTGCTATCTAGTCAGTGCTCAATAACGGTTAACTTTTCATACTGTTTTCTTTGAGAGTGAACAGATCTATTGGTGTACAAATTTTATACCTTTGTGAACAAAAGGCAAAGACCCCACAGAGAACAGTTTTCAGGCAGTCTAACAAAAATGTATGGTGTTTGTGTCTTCAGTGGTATGAGAAGAGAGAAAGAAGAGGGTAACTTTGTAAAGATGATAGAGAGCCAAGAATTTTATTTTTGTGAATCTCTGTTTTGTAAAGAAGGTTTCTCTTCCACCAAAAATCAAGAACGGAGTTAACACCCATCGTGTGTGTATATCTGCCTGTTCTCTCCTAACACCTCCTCGTTCCCTAGAACTTTGACGGCACCTGGGAGGTCCAGTAAGAAATGCTCTTTAAATCCTCTGCATTCTTCCAGAAGCCCAAGGGGTTTAACAAGTTCTGATTTTAGCTCAAACATATAAACTGAAAAAAAGAAAAGAAAAGTGCACTTTCTGTAACTTGGTTCTTTATGCCAGAAATCTTTGTGTGTTTATTAAGAAACCAAACTTTTTGTTATTGGTTATTGGGCAATCAATACAAAGCAGAATATTTGTTTGGTGATAAGAGAATACATTGCCTTTAACATTTCATAATGTCATAGTTTATTGAATGAGTGGGTTTCACACTATCAGTGTGAAGTTACTATTAGTGAACTTTAATTTGTAGGGTTAAGACTATATTGATATAGATGATGTATTACAGAATTGTACACCTGAAATCTATGTAATGTTACTAACAATTGTCACCCCAATAAATTAAAAAAAAAAGACTATATTGAAAAATTACAGTTGGGAAGAGGTAACTTAAAAATTTTCCCTTTAAACTACACATCTGATGAGAAAAATCATTAGTGAAATCAGATACCACTTCGATATATTGCATTATGAACACACAGCACAGTGAAGCAATTTTGTTCTAACTGCTTAGTTGTGGTAATAATTAAACTTGAAATTCAGCCCCCTGATTTTTGGGGGAGGGGAGAAAAGGGTGTCCTGTCACAGTGACATCAGTCCCTAAGAATCAAATGCTTGTTTAAAATATTTATGGCACACGAAGGAATGCATTTAGTGCAATAGCCTGTTTTTCTAAAATCATTCCACTCATTGTTTAAATTGTTTTTCTTTTACTTTAATGACATTATAGGAGGTTTGGCTCAAACTTTGAAGAGCTCATTAGAGGCAGAGAAAAAAATGTAGATTAGCACTGGAAAATCTTTTGTGATGGAGGAGGTAGCAGTTGAAGTTCTGAAGGTTTCAAGAACTGAAGCAAGCAGCGAGGGGGGAAGGGGAACAGTACTCAGTTTATGACGGTGAAGTTGGTAGCTTGTGAGCCAGCGCTGGAGACAATTCTCACTGTGTGAATTAGGTACTGGTACTAGACTCCAAGCTTTCTGTCTGCACACTTGTGCTGCCACTTGTGCTGTAAGGACAGAAGTGCTCCTTTCTGTGGCCAGTCAGGTGGGCAATGCTACTGGGTAGGAGGGCAGGGGCAGCTCACACTGGAGCCGGGGAGAGCTGATGGGAACCAGCTCTTCTCCGTTATGCACAGCATGGAGACAGGTCCGTGGTTAGAGGAGGAAAGGCCCCCAGGAATTTTGACAGAAAGACAACTTAGCATCTTGACATGGAGGCTAAGATACCTCAGCACCAACTTTTGGGGCTCCAGGCAATGGGACGTCTATGTAAACCCTGTGAAGTACGTGGTAATACACCAGACCTTTGACAGCTTCCAGGCATTTCAGTAACTCCACATGGGACAGAAGGAACATGGCTGTACCCCAGACACATTGGACCCCGCTTCTGAAGATGGAGTGCAGCTGTACCTTGGGTCCTTCTTGCTCGTTAGACCTTTGGCCCCACGCAAGGTTTCCTCAGTTAACTTGCTGCAACTCAAAGCAGAAACCTAGGGCTGAGGTGATGTACATGTAGGTAGGTGTGCGTAGGGAGTACGCCTCAGCCGTTGGCCAGTGTTTTATTTATAGAGTCACCCAGTGCTTCCAGTTCTTTCCCCGCACTTGAAGCGCAGAGAGGAGGAGTCTTTTATGAACTACTGCTTAGGGTGATCTGACCTCAGAGATGACAGCTCACGGTAATCCTAGCCAGTCCCTGATCGTTCCCAAGAAAGAGGCTGTGAAAACACAGCCCTTCATTGTTATTTATGCAAAATGAGGAACGTGGAGGGAGAAATTATGAAACAAATTAATACATGTTGAGTGGTTGATGTCAGCTGGCTGGTGGAAATTAACATGGCATATAGCATAATTGTTGTCTTTCTACCTTAATTAACTATCTGAGATATTTAACATGTTGAATCATCAAGCCAGACATCTGGGGTTTTATGGGTTGTGGCATTTATCCAACTGTTTACTCTCCTTGCTTTCCAAGTAAGGCCCATGCTCATTGGGTCCCATTTACTCTTAAATGTAGTAAGTCAGAGGCCACACAACCCCAACTCCAAGCTCTGTGATTATGGGAAGAGAAGTGTCTCATATTATGAGTGGTCAACTTGAATTTTCCTCTGAAAGGAATTTGATAGGATGATGAAAAGAGCATCTTGAGGAGTCGGCAGATCTGACCCTCATCCTGGTTTACCCACTGATGGTTCTGTGGGATTGAGCAAGTCTTTAATCCCCTGGCCTTGCTTCTTCGTCTGGAATATTGGTGGGAGGTTAATAATCTCTGCCCTCGTTAGCTGTTTGGGTTGCAGGAAGAATAAGATGAGACCATATGGGCAAGCTCTGTAAACTGTACGTGTTTTACAAATTGTTCACCTAGCCATCAAAAATATTTCAGTAAGCATGTGGGTGTACCAGGCATTGTGTTTACCTGGTTTTCTAGTAGTGAACAAGATACCCCTCCCACTCCTCCCAAGTAGGGCAACACATAAAAAGGCATTAAAAAAAACATATTGTGGGATGAATGTTGTGATAAGAGTAATCACAGAGTGCTATGCAAGCCGCTCAATCTTGTGTAGGGATGAAGTGGTGGGTCAAAGACAGTTATTATTTTAAGATAAGATTAAAGAGGCTTTTTGCAATGCTTGGAAGAGAGCCTTGGGATGATTTGTTTAGCACAGCTGTTGGGTTTCATCCGAAATTCACAGGGTACTTACTAGATTTCTTGAGACGAGAGCGAAACTAGTAAAGTATGCGAGCTTGCTGCTTTTTGGCTGGAGGACACTAAAAGGCCATGTGGGAACAAGCCCAGTGCAGATGACACAAATTTCAGTGTGTGAGAAGGGAAGCTTCCTCTGGGGGTTGTTGGCTCTGCACTTATCATTAGCTTAAATCAAAATCCTGTTTCATCCCAGGTGGTTGGATTAAAGCCGCATTAGCCCTGAGGGAGCTCTTGCTTAAGCAGATACATGGTTGTTTTATGTCGGCCCTACCTCTTAGGGATTTGGTTTAATATTTCTCTAATTAAAAGAATTTAAATCTGCAAAATGAAAATAGAGTGACAGACCCCCATGTATACATCTCCCAGCATCAATAATTATCAAGATTTTGCCGCATTTGGTTTCACCCATTAATTCCAGACGTCCCATCATTGTACCCTGCATACTTCATTATGCGTCTCTAACAGTACGGACATTTTCTTACCTAACCACAATGGTATGATCACGTCTTAAAACAGGATTTTTAGATACTTTTTCTTGCTCTTTTTCTCCCTAACATTTTATTATGTAAAATTTCAAGGATACAACAAAGTTGAAAGAATTTTAAAGTGAATGGCCATATATTTACTGCCTAGATCCTATTATTAACCATGATGTATCTCTTCATTTATTCATCCCATTATCCATCCATCCAGAGCCCTATTCCTGTCCCATCCTCTGTCACTTCCTTCAAGTTTCAACTAAAAAATCCCTCCTGCCAGGAGGTCTTCCTGTACCCGCAGATCAGGTTATGTTCCCTCTGCTCTCCTCCTCTCCTCCCATTCACACACCACATGCTTGTAGCCGCCTTCACAGTCTGACTTCCTGGAAAGTGGTTCTTGGGTACCATTGCCTCGTGCATGGGACATAATGGGTACTCAGGACAGGATTGCGGAAAGCATGCAAGAACAGGGGCAAGAATCACACATGGGTAAGTTTTGTCCATGGTGGCCTGACTCAGCAGCACATTGACAAACTGTTTAAAAAGAAAACCCAGCAGCTAGACTCATATTTGTTTACCCTTGCTGTGTGGTGCTTCCTATGTAAACAAAGCCTCAAAATTGGTTCTAAAAAACAAATCCTTGAATCGAATCTCAAATCACCCACATACATAATTTGAGCTAGATCGCAAACCTGAATATGAAAGCTAGAATTATAAAGCTTTTAGAGGAAAACAGGAGAATTATCTTTATAACTCAGGGGAAGGCAAAGATGTCTTAGGTCACGGAAATAACCATAAACGAAAGAACTGGTAAATTAAACATCATCAAAGCCAAAAGCTTTAAGAAAATAAATATACAAGCTAAACGTTTGGGAACAATATTGGCAAGGCAGATATCTAGCAAAGGACTGGTATCCAGGATATAGAAAGATCATCTGTAATTCAAAAAGAAAAAGAAAAAAAAAAAAACAGGCAAAAGATTTGAAGAGATAAATCACAAAAAGATATACAAATGGACAATAAGCATGTACAAAAGTGCTTAACAAAATGAGTCATCAGGGAAATGCAAGCTTAAACCACAATGAGGTACCACTACCCACACACAAGAATAGCTACAAATAAAAAGACTGACAAAACCTAGTGTTGGCAAAATGGAAAGACTGGAATTTCATTCCTTGTTGGTAGGAATGTAAAATGGCCCAAACCAATTTGGCAAAATATATGGCAGTTTCTACACACTGGGCTACCTCCTCGCCCAACAATTCTATTCCTAGGAATTTATCCACAAGAAATAAAAAGCATACATTCACAAAAAAGAGTTGGAAAAGAATATTCATTGAAGTTCATTCATATATCCTAGGCATCCATCAATGGAACAATAGATAAACTGGTATATGATCTAGTGGAATACTACTTGGCAATGAAAAGGGACTATTTGCAGCCACACATCAGCATGGATGAATCTCAAGAACATTCTGCCGAGAGAAAGAAGAATCGATCAGAAGAGTGCATACTTTACGATTCCATTTATAGGAAATTCTAGAACAGAAGGAACTAATCTTTAGTGTGTGTGTGGGAAGATCAATGGTTACCACCGGGAGAGAGAGAAGGGGTTGATTGGGAAGGGGTATGTAGGAGCTTTCTGGGGTGCTGGTGTGGTTCTATATCATGACAGAGACTTAGGTTACATGGGCACATGAATTTGTCAGAACTCAGCAAACATACCTCGAAATTTGTGCATTTCATTGTAAATTTACCTCAAAAGAAAAAAAAGAAACCCAATATTAAACTTGTTAATGATATGAATGCTGAGCTATATAGGAGAGACGTTTACTGATCTCAGTGATTTGCTTTGAAGTACATGAAAAAGATGGATTGATGGATGGATAGACGGATGGATGGATAATGGGATGAATAGATGGAGAGATGTTTCAATGTTAATGTTAGGATGGGAGTCAGAATAGCCCAGAGTGGTATCTGCCTCCCCCCACAGGATTGGTTCTCTAAAAGTTAGAACATGCCTTGGTGACTAGCATGTTTCTTTCTGGGTGTCGCTTCAAGACTCAGTGGGGCCATTGCCAAAATGCCTGCCCTATAGCTCCTTGACTAGTTGCAGCTTCTTGAGTAAGTTTCTTCAGTTAATCTAAGTATTATTTCACAGAAGAAACTCTTTTGACTACCAAGGAGGAAAGGCCTGGGAGAGTTCATGAGGTGCTCTCTGAAAGCCCTGAACATATTTCTTGCTGTTCTCTTCAGGCCCTCAGTTTCTCTAAGCCCCATTGGCTCTTGCTGACTTCCCTCCTGCCCACTCAGCCTGACAGCTGCATGTCTCAAGAGAGATCCTCTCCTTGGTGCCTGCAGGTCTCTCAGTCACTCATTCTACAGAACCAGAGTTATCTTTTCTCAGAGATTCTGCGCATCGCTGGAAAGTCCCGACATTGGAGCAGCTGGGCCTGGCTGGGCCTCTCTCCTCAGCATCATTTCTGCTGGAAGAAAGTCTGCACTCTTATTGCCCCCTCAACACTCGCTAGAGAGCTCTGTGCATACTTTGAACCTCTCTTCCAGCTGTCCTTCCCCACACATCTGCTTACTCTCTCTAGATGCCCTTATGCCCTGGGTTGAGGTCATCAGACTGGTGCTGCTCAGATTCCCATCTTTCCTCGCCAATTGTCTCTTTAACCCTGTCCACTTTCCCTCCTTAATCATCTGGCCTTTGTAGTCCAGGCTCTGGCTCCATCAATTATTTTTGCTCATCAAAGAATCCCAATCTACTAATCTGTCCTTCTACAGACAAAAAAGATTTGATTTCACTTGTTTTACCTACAATCTCATGATGATAATCAAAAAGGTAACAATTCTTGTAATTACTTCCCGGGTAATTTCTTGAGTTCCTGTTTGGCTTTTCTTGTTGCTTTTGCCACAAGAGTTTTAAGTGTGGTAGTTTCTCTCTCTCTTCCTCCACTTCTTCAGCCACATCTATTTCTTGGTTCCAGCCACGCCGTGACTAATGCTGCTTTCTGGTCACCCAAGGAGACATCTTTTCCTCAGCCCTCATGCCTTTTGGTTTTTCTGTGGCATTTGACTGTTGAATAATTAAACCGGTTCTCTATTTGACCTTTCTGTCACTGAATTTTCTTCTTTTTGTCAGTTTCCACCCCCTGAACCTTCGTCTTGTTTCCTTATTATGGTGTTCTTCAAGGGTTTCGTCTTATTTTTATTCCTTTCTCTGCTCAGCAACTTTGTTCATATTTTTATGTCTCTGTGTTATTCTAGATGTTATCCAAATGTGTGATTCCTACAAGTCACCATTTTCATCAGTCTGTGGACATTTCCACCAGAATTCCCTCCTCCCTTTCCTTCCCTTCGTTCCCCTTTTGTTGATTAACTCATCCATATATTTATCACTCACGCCCACTTCTCTAACCCAGCACCCTTGACAGACATGGTTAATCAATCAGGATGATCTTTTTCAGTAAATTTGGTTGTGACCTATGAATCTTTTCAATGTGCTCATGGGCAGTGATGCTAGCTGGTACATCAGTTTCATCTATTTGTCACATTTTTACCAGATGGTCTTTAAGGTTTCTTTCTCTTCTCACCTATTTAAGCGTTTGGCTTTGCTTTCTGTTACCCAGGCTCTGGTCGCTTGAAGGATTAGTTGCCACCAAAGGGTTCTAGTGTATAATTCCTGCACAGTTCCCTAACGCCATGGACAGAATATAAGCTGGAGTTACTCAGATTTCTCACACTGTTTTGATTTTTTAAAGATCTGTATAGAAGAGCTAGGTAGGAGGTATGAGCTGTCTTGTCTCAAGACTGGCATGAAATGTACCTAAGTGTGTTCCAAAAAGTTCTCATGTGGCAGTTCATGAAAGCATTCTCACTTGTCCCTTTGCCGCTGGGTATTTATAAATATGCAAGAACAAATTTTAGTGAATATTTAAATGTGTTATCAGCTACCGCCGGTAGATACACATGCACTTTGAGAAAAGCACTGGCTGTACCCGCACCCAGAGGCTGACTGAATTGGCTTTGTGAGCTGTTCAAAGAGAAGGCCGTTCCAGAGACAAGCGTCGTCTCCTGAGTAGACCCTGCCTCTAGGATCTCAGAGTTTTGTTATTCCAGACAGGCTGGAAGCTTTCTAAACTACTGGCGTGGAATGATGACCTTTATGACTTAAGGTTTGGTGATGCTTGGCACCTTCCCCTCTCCTAGACCAAGAGTGCGTTTTCTGCTCTAAGTGTTTTCCTTCTTTGCACAGCAGCTGTGACAGGTCACAGGTTCCCCACTACTGGGAAAAAGGCAAAACAGGGTGCAATTTTTTTGAGTCTGAACTTTGAGTTTAAATTGGATTGTAAGTGGAAGCCAGCTATGTGGGAGGTGACATGGAACCTGGAGTGAATGCTGCTGCTGACCAGCTGTGTGACCTTGGACAGTAACTCACATCTCTTGGTCTCAGTGTCCACATCTGTATGATGAAGCTGTAGGGCTCTCTGATCTCTGGGGTCCTTCTAGATCCAGCATTCCATTATTCTTTGTTTCCCTAGTTGTTGCTGTTATTACTTGATCTAATGATATTCTCTTGTTTAGACAGCTCCACCAAGTTCTGTGGAAAGATCAGGGTTTTAAAGAGTATTTGGCATTGTATATATTTGTTAGTTTGTGTTAGAATAACTTCTGGGTCTGTGGGAGAAGGAAGAGTGTCCTGCCTTGGACGACTCTGAGTGGAGCTAAGGGGACATGGAAGGGGCAGGTCTAAGAACTGACAATTAATTGAATGCCCTCAGGTTTATCAGAACAGCCAGGAGCAGAGGGGTACAGTACAGGCTGGTGTCCCTTGTGGCACCCCATTGAGCCACTCAGTATATGACCACGATTAAGAGCACAGTTTTGGGAATCAGGCAGACCTGGGGTTCTCGTCCTGGTTTCATCACCCTCTGGCTCTGTGACCTTGAGCCAGATAACCTCTGCTAAGCCTCAGTTTTCATGTTTGTAAATGGAATAATAATGCTGCCGCCTTCATAGCATTGCTGTGAGGATTAGATTGGGTAATGGATAAAAATCTCAGTCCATGTGGTATACAGTAATTTCTCAATAAACGTAGCCTGTTAAGCTACAAAGTGCTTTCTTTGGACTGGGCTAGGCCTTTTACCTCTAGTAGCTGATTTAACCCACATACGCATACTAAAGACGTAGAAGTCGTTATCCACGTATTACAGAGGAGGAAATTGAAGTTCAGAAGAGTGGAGCAACTAATTTTTTCAACATTAGGAAGCAGTCAGTGGCAGAGCTAGGATTGGAAATCAAATCTTCTTGCTTCCATGGCCCCTATCTGCCACACAGTCTGCCTCCTGGCGTGAAGGAGAGCCCTCTTCAGTGTCCCCGTCAGGCTAGGCTCAGGACGGGATTCCAAAGGACCGTGCTAGAGGCAAGACAACTCATGGATTTCTACAGATGTTGTTCTCCTTACAAACTTTAAAATTCTATGATTCTACCTTGGAGTCAACTTTTGTTTGACTTTTTCTGGATTCCATTGTAAGTTCTCTACTACTTCCTTACCACATGTCAGAAAAAGTCAGCATTATTTCCTTTTACTTCTGGCCCTTAAATAAATCCTGGAGTGGAAAGAGAGTTCTGACAGATGAAGGCACCTTCTCCCTCCCCTTTCTTTTCACTGCCCATTGGCCCCACATAGGGTTGTTTGGGGGTGCTCTTGATCAAGGTGGCCAAGACACCCCCTAAAATGATACAAGTATCAGAGATCTCGAAGAGGTCTCGTTTCTTTGGCTCATGACTCTCAAGACTACTTTTAAATACCCCAAGCATGGGGAGTCCATAAACTTTATTCAGACACAATCTAGATCCATAAAAACTGAGAATCTGTTTTTTCAATTTCGCTCTACTAATGTTAGAACAATTCATTTTCTTTGTAAATATCTTTCTTTCAGTAGTTAATCCTTTTATACACTATCCAACTGTCCATCCATCTATTAAACAAGTATACCAGGCACTGGGCTAGCTTCCAGAACACAGAGATGTCAGACTTGGTCTTTATCTTTGAGGAACTCATGGGTAAAGACCAACAAGGAGAATCTACAGTGCTTGGTGACTTGAGAGGGATATTCAGGGTGTTTGGGTACAGGAAAGGAAAGGAGGTTACCCCATGAGCAAACTCAGGCAATGAAACATTTACTTTCAAATAAGAACTTTGGTATTTCAGAGTGAGACAAGATTCTAGTTAATTAGCAACAAGTCAAATAAAGAAAATATGCCCTATAAATATATAGTAGATATAAATATATATTAGATATAATAGAACGCCAATCTCTGGATGCAAGTGTGTTGTATACTAAAATCCCCTCTTATGATACCAATCACAGTGCAGTATTTTGCCATTAAATTTATCTTTCTTTTTTAAATAAGACTTTGTAGTATGTTACAGTTTTAAGAAGGAACAATATAGAAAGGTGGTTAGATAAAAAGCAAAGTCTTACTGGTTTAAAAAAAACAAGGGCACTGGAAGAGAGCAAGTATTGCTATGTCTGTGGAGTCCATTTCATTGCAAGTGACCGAATCTAACTTATCCTTGATAAAAATCTTTATTTCTCTCTCAAAGAATGTGGGTGAATAAAATATATCTGTGGTATATATTTTTGGTACCAACACTTCTTGGCTTTTGATTTGAGTTTTGTAGGAATACTAAAATAATAGGGCACTAATTGGCTCAGATTGAAATCTCCTATGATTGGACTGATCATGAGCCTGGAAATGGTAATAATGGCTAATGTTTTTAAACTGTAGGAGATGGTTATTTTGTTTACCATGAAACACAACAATTTATCTTGCATGGACAGAAGATTAAAGCACTCAAGTCATGTACCTATGATTAGGACATACTTTATTAAATATATATAAAATATAAATACATATTCATCTTTATATATTAAATGCCAACAATGTGTATTTTGAAAAAGGAAAAATAAACTTTCACTGAGTGTATTTAATACTGTGAAATTCAGATATTCATACTAGAAGGACAGACTATTTGTGGAAGATTTCCTTGTACATAATTAGGGAAATTTAAAATATTCACCATGAATCAATAGCCCCGCTTTTTTTTTTTGGAAAGATTTTACTGGGGAAGGGGAACAGGACTCTATTGGGGAACAGTGTGTACTTCCAGGACTTTTTTCCAAGTCAAGTTGTTGTCCTTTCAATCTTAGTCGTGGAGGGTGTCATTCAGCTTCAAGTTGTTGTCCTTTCAGTCTTAGTTGTGGACGGCGCAGCTCAGCTCCAGGTCCAGTTGCCGTTGCTAGTTGGAGGGGGCACAGCCCACCATCCCTTGCCAGACTCGAGGATCGAACTGGCAACCTTGTGGTTGAGAGCCGGTGCTCCAACCATCTGAGCCATCTGGGAGCTCAGTAGCAGCTCAGCTCAAGGTGCCGTGTTTCATCTTAGTTGCAGGGGGCGCTGCCCACCATCCCTAGTGGGATTCGAGGAGTTGAACTGGCAACCTTGTGGTTGAGAGCCCACTGGCCCATGTGGGAATCGATCCGGCAGCCCTCGGAGTTAGGAGCACGGAGCTCCAACCGCCTGAGCCACTGGGCCGGCCCCCTCAATAACCCTTTTATAATAACTAAAAGAAAAGTAAATGTGACAAGTTTATATCATCTTAAGACTTTTTCAAGGCACAAATCTACAAATGAGAGGAAAACAAATTGGGATATCTGTAAAAGTACTTGCTTATATACAGTTCTATTCATCTGAGCAACACAGGTGTCGATCATTTCCTCTGGGGGTTGGAGAGTTGAAGAGGGTACAGTGATAACAGTGGTGGCAGCAACATTTAAGTAGAGAGCAGAACTTACTAACAGGAGCAACATACTAATTGTTGCCTGGCAAATAGCTTTAGATTAGAGCAGCGATGAGTTCTCTGTATGTCTGTTTCTCTCCTTTCTTTCTCTCCTCCTCCCCTATGTGCTGCCCCAGAGTGCTGTGTATTTTAGTTTCTGTAATTCAAATCAGTTCAGCATAAAAAAACTTACAATAATCCTGTGCCATTCCTTGATATAATTAAGTTGTAAATCATTAATGAAGTTTTATCAGTATACTGGTGTCTGATGACTAGAATTGCTCCAACTTGTTTGTGAGGATTTTGTATATGGGCACACAAATAATTGATACACTTCTTAGTTTTTGGAGCTCAAATGGCTGCCCTTTGTCTAGCAGTAGGTAGAATAATAAGGTTCATTTATTACTGTGCATACAAAATGGAAAAACTCGCTATAAATTATAACTGTAAATTATTATTTATCACTTACTGTATAGTGAGGCATAGAGTTTATTTAACCACTCATTTATATGCTCAGTTATTTGTTCAATAAATGTGTACTGAATGCCTACTCTGTGCCAGGGAGGATACAAAGTACTAGGGATCTAGCAGTGAACAAGATAGAGAAGGTCCTGCGTTTGACAGATGAGACAGGCAATAAACAAACATACAAATTACAGATAACAGTGAGTGATGAGAAAGGCATACACGGTGATGAGAGAACTATGAGAGGGAAGGGGTGACGGGGTGTGCTTTAGGTAGGAAATGATCAGTGGAAGTCTTTCTAAGGAGGTAACAACTGAGGTAAGACTTGAAAGAATAAAGGAGCCAGACTTTCAATGTGAAAATGGTTTCATGTAGTCAGTAGTCAGTGGCATTTAGTATACTCAGAACTGAGGTGGTTCTGCTATGTGATGCCACTTGTGTGCAAGGATGATATTCTGACCCAGGAGCCAATGAGGGAAGACAGTATCCTGGCCCTAGAGCACGGCCTTGGAACACCCTGTCATGTATTAAGCCCTTATTTCCTGGGTGATTGGGAGGCTTGGGGAGGCCTAAGGGAGAAGGTCTGGGGCAGCTGGGTTGGCACTCAGAGGGCTTGGTGGCCACAACCATTTACCTGTTATGAGGGAAGTATTTCAACAAGCAGCATGGCAAGTGTAACGGCTGAACATCAGCCATGCTTGTGTGTAATTCTATGATCCAAGGGATTTTGGCAATTAACCAATAGCAGTTCTAGCTCATTTAAACAATTCTGGCCACTTCACATAGTTTGGTAGAGAAAAGGAAGAGTAAAATTCCTGTTTTCAATGCCCACAGTCATGATTTTATACTGTGGGTCACATTTGGAGGAAGTAACATTATCAAGCTGGATGTCTTCTTCACAAGAAGGTAACCAACCCAAGCTCATGTGTTGTTATAGGCGGCATCACTGTCCATATCTCCCTACGAAGATTTACGATAAAACAGAGAAACCATGTCTTCTCTCCGAATACACCGAGAACTACCCTGTCTATCACTCTTACCTGCCCAGAGAGTCCTTCAAGCCCAAGCTGGAGTACCAGAAAGGGTCCATCCCAATGGAAGGCCTGACCACATCAAGGTGAGGGCAATAGTATGAATGTATGAACGTATAGCACTAATGGAATAATGTACAGCACTACTGTACAATGTTAACGTAATAATGTGCAATGTCAACATACGCTATTAATGCCTTCATGTTAATTTGCTATATCTCTGAAAGACAATCTTGCATTTATCAACCTGTTTGGTTTTTCACAATCTCCTTTCAATGAGAAAGGATTTTTGTGTGGTGGGTGGGGAGTGGGAGAGGGGAAGGGCTAAACTGATCTACATAAAAAGAGTTGGCAGTTAAGTAATGAAGGGATGGAAAGAGGAGGCTGCTGCTGAAAAAGGAGTTTTGGGCGTTGGCACCTGAGCTCCAGATCAGCTGGAAAGGTGGTAGTGACGTTGGCAGTGGTGAAAGAGAACTTGATAATAGAGAAACAGTGAGTTTTTTTGAAATTATGCTATAGAGTTTGACTTGGGATCCCCTTCAAGAATGGGAACAAAGAATATTTCCTTTTAAATTACTCTTGCCTTATAAACTCTGATTCTTTAGATCCAGTTCTGGCTTAGTATATTTGGTTGCATCTGTATTAAGGGGGTAGGGAGAAATGATCAATTTCAGGATTGTTCTATATGTTGCAAGACTCCAACAGAATCTGCCATTGACAACTCAGTGATCACCAGGTGGTGACCTGTGACTGGTGACCTGTGACTGGTGACCCAGTGCAGTAGAAACATCTTTGAGTGCAGTTGGGCAGTGTTTCAGATGATAGAGCTTAGTTCCCAGATGAGACCTGACACATCTTCGCCTCTGACATTCTTCATCCCTACAGGGCAGGATTGCTGTGAGGTGGAGATAAAATTGTTCCAGCACAGTACCTGCACATTAC
Organism: Rhinolophus sinicus; assembly: GCF_036562045.2. Taxonomy (NCBI): domain Eukaryota; kingdom Metazoa; phylum Chordata; class Mammalia; order Chiroptera; family Rhinolophidae; genus Rhinolophus; species Rhinolophus sinicus. The sequence continues at coordinate 126,169,218 of NC_133754.1, forward strand.
AGGTTCACAAGACCTGGTCAGTTTTCTTGCTGTTGTTCCCTCTGTGCCTCATAATTTTGTGCTTTTCTAATAATGGTCCCTGGTGACCCAGGCTAAGCAGAACATCGCTAATATTCATTCTGCCCCCAAGTTACCCCCTGGTAACCTGGAAATATCCTGTGTTGAGATGGTGGGTTGGAGGCCTGAAGTGTTCCTGTTAAAAGCTGCTATCTCCTAGATCCAAAGGACGAAGTCCATGTCTGGGCTACGGGGCAGAAAAGACACAAGAAGGGAGAAATGAAGTCAAGGGATTCCGGAGCTTGGTGGGAGCCATTGGATGGGACAACTTGAAAATGGGAGAGAGTCGAGGGCCTTCTCTGATGCTTGACTTGAATCAGGTCACTTTTATTTTTTAAAAAGATTTTATTGGGGAAAGGGAATAGGACTTTATTGGGGAACAGTGTGTATTTCCAGGACTTTTTCCAAGTCAAGTTGTTGTCCTTTCAGTCTTAGTTGTGGAAGGTGTCATTCAACTTCAATCTGTTGCCTTTTCAGTCTTAATTGTGGAGGGCGCAGCTCAGTTCCAGGTCCAGTTGCCATTGTTAGTTGCAGGGGGTGCAGCCCATCATCCCTTGCGGGAGTCGAACAGCAACCTTGTGGTTGAGAGGACTCACTCCAACCAACTGAGCCTTTCAGGAGCTCAGCGGCATCTCAACTCAAGGTGCCGTGTTCAATCTTAGTTGCACGGGGCAGAGCCCACCATCCCTTGCGGGAGTCAAGGAATCGAACCGGCAATCTTGTGATTGAGAGCCCACGGGCCCATGTGGGAATTGAACTGGCAGCCTTCAGCATTAGGACCACGGAGCTCCAATCACCTGAGCCATTGGGCTGGCCCTCAGGTCATTTTTATGCTAAGCAGTTCTCTTAAATGATTTGGTTTAAGCACAAGCTTTCTGGGTCCTGACTCATGAAAAAATTATAATTTACGCAAACTTTTTTCCAATCTATGATTTATTGAACAACATGAACCTTAAAGGTTGGGCTTCGTTTTACCAAGAAAAAAGCATTCTTAGTTTCTAAGAGCGCAAAGAACACAACAAGAGATGTAGACCCTTCCAGAGCATTGCTTTTCCTTTTAAGAAACCCTGGTCAACACTGATGAAAAGTCCTTGGCGTATGCCTAAGAGACATGTAATTGGTACAAAAGGATAAGAGCTGTGTTGAGAAATGGCTTGCAATATCACATGCAGTCTCTAGATGCTGGGCTTCTCATCTCTTTATACCCAATTTGCAGGAAATGAAGAATGCCTTGTTAACATAAAGTAGGGTACAGTTTCAAATGTTATACTAGGGATCTATTTCCTGTCCTGGAAATACAGAAAAGCGTGTTTGAGGGTCGGGTGTTGGGAAATGCTTTTTGTTTTTTGCTCACATGCTTAGGAGAATGAGGATAAGCCCTCTCTCGGGGGCAGCAGCCCTGCTCCATCACCTGGCTCTGAGCCCCCCAGAAGGAGCCCCACATGTGCCCCTCCCCACCTCTGCCTTCCAATGGTGCTTTGCAAATCAAAAACTTCCCCTCTGACCTGTCCTAAATTATTCTTGCCTCATGTCACTTACAATAATAAACATATCACCCAGAAGGTCCCTCTGTCCCTGCCGGAGCCAGAGTAACAATATCATTCATGTCAAGACGTGGCCAAAGTGGAGGAATGCAGAAGCGGAAAGAATTTCCAAAACAAGTTGTTAATGACCATAGGGGCTTTAAGAAGAAAAAGTGGTGGGATCAAGGTTACCCATAGGAAGGAAAAAGAGCAGAGATACGTCTGTCCTCTCTTTTATTTCCTTCCCCACAAAGAGAACTAAAGGAGGGAAGTAATCAGAGATCATCTTTTCTCTCTTCTGTACCTCAGTTTCATCATTTTCCAGCTCTATGACTGCCATGCTGGGCGCTAGTGTTTATAGACCAAGGACAACACTATGTCCCTAGCAGGATGAGTTTTTTGTTTTTCTTTTTTCAGCGTTCCATTGAGCTTTTATTGAACTAAATGAACAGAAATCAAGATTTTACCAACCATCTTTCCTGAACCTCATAAATTCCACAGAGAGTCTGGTCCATATATATGTACAAAATTATTCCCTATCAGGAAATGTAGAGAAGCTGTCATCTGAGTATGCCAACCAGAGGCTTCTGGGGGAAGGGATGGGTCAGCCCTGTATCTACATATCCTGGTGTCTGCATGGATGGTCACTCCTCTTCCCATAAAACTCTTATTTCCAGAATGTTCCACCCACTTCCCTATCTGAAGGTTGACCTGGCTTGGTTTCTGAGATTGGACGTGGGGCTGCCACCTGCTGCATGATAAAGTCACGTGGCCCAGGGCTTGGCCGGGTTTGGTGATTAAGCCCAGACACAAAAAACACCTGGTTTCTGGAAAGGTTATCATCCCAGCACGAGGCATGATTACAGCTGCACACAACTCTTACTGACTGTAAATCTTGGGGATTTACAGCAAGTGCCATGAGGGGAATGCTCGTGATTTCCAGCCCTTCTTAATATGAAGCTGTTTTTTTGCAGCCCTTGGTAATTCTTCTGCATAGGAGCTGCCTTTTGTTCAGATAGACCCAAGATGAATTTATGAATAAGAAGTTTGTACGTCAAGCCTCATTTCCCCTTAGGCACATTACCCTGTAAAACCCTTGGGTCCTATTTTGTGACATGATTTCTGTTAGCAAAGCCGGCTGCCAAAAGATGGGCAAAGAGGTGAGTCCAAGACTGTGTATAAGACTTTTATTCTAAATGGAGTGGGACCATAGATAGGGTGAACTGGAGATGGCACATGTCGGGGGGAAGATGGAATCAGGTTCAGACTTGATGGGTTTGGCTGAAGGGCAGAGGGCATGGAGTTGGCAGCATAGATTGCTTCACTTATTGACAAGAATTTTGGGTAAACTGAGAGTAAGAGAGGGAAGAACTAAAAAGCAGGAGCGTTTGGTAGCCTCTCCAAAAGCTAGGAAAGAAGCAAGGAAGTTGGTAGTAGGCGTGAGTCTCTCCCTATCCATTGAATGGTATACACTTTCTGTTCAAATGCATACTTGGCTTCTCTACTCAGAGCTGTATCCCAGGGGTACACTTACTCCCCTCTGTGTACTGGGCCTGAGAATTAATGAAGACATGCAGAAAGAGGTGTCAGCACTGGACTTGCCTGAGCAATTTCAGAGTCTTTGATGTTATGTGTCTTTGATTAAATTTGAGGCCAATTTGGCTATTATTTCTTCAAGTATTTACTTTTCCTGTCTCCATTCATTTTTTACCCCTGGTCTTTTTTCTCTCTGTTCTTTGGATTGGATAATTTCTATTCATCTATCTTCAAGTTTACTGAGTCTTTCCTCCATCTCCATTCTGATATTAAGGCCATCCAGTGAATGTTTTATTTCAGAGACTGTATTTTTCAGTTTTAGAACATATATTTGGTTCTTTTTAATTTAGTTTTTATTTCTCTTCTGTGGTTTTCTTTTAATTCATCATGACCTTGTTTTGCTTTTTGCAATTGAGCATAGTTAAAATAGCTGCTTTAATTCTAACATCTGGGTCTACTTGGGATTGGTCTTTATGGTTATCCTTTTTTTGTTTCTTGAGTATGTCACGTGTCTGTATCCCAAATAATTTTGGATTGATTCTGTACATTGTTAATGTTATATTGTGGAAACTGGATTTTTCTACATTCCTCTGAAGAGTGTTTTTTTTTTTTTTTTTTCCCCCCCTTTTAAGCAGATAGGAGGTAACTCGTTTGGACTGAAAATGTAAACTCTGCGTCTTGGGTGGCAGCTCAAATCTCAGTTCAGTTCTTTATCTTTAGCATGGTTACCTGATATCCACCTCATGCATGTGACATCAGCCTGAGACTTGGGGCCAGTTGATATATAGAACTTGAGGCTTCCTGTCTCTGGTTCTCTCCTTTTCAGGATTCCTTCTTCACTTTCTGACACCCGTGGTTGCCTCAAAACTTGGTCCTCTGGTTCTTCAGTCAAGAAAGATGCAAGGTGTTCTATTCACATTTTAGCTGCCTTACCTAGCACCTTCAGACTGGAAGCTTTGAAACAAAATGGAGACTTGTACAGAAACCTACCCAGTGCCATTCCCTTCTTCTACCTGTTGGCTCTCGTCCAGAATCTGCTTATCTTGGTTGCTCTTTAGTGCTCACAGGTAGTTGTTTTTATATTTTGTCCAGAGTTTATATGAAGTGGTGACAGATGTTACCCTCAGCTTTAGTGGGGGTTGAGGAGATGAGAGAGTAGAGCAGGAGAGAGGTACTACATAACCTGAATCATGGAGGCAGGTACTTAGAATCCTGTCTGTCACAGTGAAGATGGGGAGGGCTCAGTCTGTCCTTATCAGGATCAGGGACATGAATCAACCCCTTTGAATCAGCGTAGGGATCTTTTTTCCCAGTGTGCTGGGATGGGCACCCCAACCTGCCTGCAATAACATAATGGTTTCCTTAGAGGGTGTCCTTTAACCTGGGGAAATTTCAGAATTATGTGTGGAAGTAATGAAATGAAGTAAATTGACAAAGAGCCAAATTCCATAGAGGAGACTGAGAGAGAGGACAAATCGTAAGGAGTATCTCAGAAGTCAAGAGAGAGAGTATTTAAAAAAATGAGTGAGAGGATGGATATCATTAAGATGGTACAGACGGAGCAGTGATTGGATTCGGAAACAAGGTGGTACTTTGCAGGCCTCGGCTGGAGCAAGGATGGAGTAGAACCAGATTTGATGGGTGGAGCATGAGTGAGAGGTGAGGAAGGCAAGTCTGCACCTGTAGACAACCCTTTCTAGAAGAGAGAAGGGGAGGAGAGAGGAATGGAGGGGAGTGGACTCCAGTAAGTGTTGGGTCATACACATTATTTTCCTTTAAAGTTGTGAAAATTGGAGCAGGTTTAAATACTGACAGAAAGAAGCCAGTAGGAGGAAAAGGTTAAACTACGGACCAGGAGATGGTCCATAGATGAGGTTCTTGAGAAAGAGGGAAGGGATTTAGGGTAGGAGTGAAGAGATTGGTTTTGGGCAACAGGAGGAACTCTTTTTAAAATGGAGTCCATTTAATATGATTGATTAATTGGGCACATTAACAAATTCTGAAATTTTCACAGATAAACATTAATAAAAGGTTTTCAAAAAAGGATCCCATGGCCCCTTTATTGCTGTGAAAATCTTCATTTCCTACTTCTAGGCTCCCAAAACTAGTTCACTGTTATGTTATTTCTTCTTTCCTTTTGTCAGACTTTTGTCAAACACCTTTTTTTAACTTTGTGTAATGATTGGAAGTCAAGTTGTTACGACTTTCCCAGCAGGGCCACTTTAACCTTTACTTAACTTGGAGTTTAACTCTTGGCCTACCATACTATATAACTTTTATGGCTATGTGCCTAAAAGAAATTTCACATCTTTGACCAATTTTTTTTCTTGGTTCATAGTCACAATGGGCACAGGGACTAGGAAATGTAACACAGGAAGAGAGGGGAGTGTTTTTGAAATAAAAGCTACTAAATTTGAGCAATTTCTGGGAAGGGTAAAATAGACTTTTCTTTTACATGAACTTAAAGGCCGTAAGATTATGTGAGATTGGGGACATGCAGTTACGTTGTGGTTAATGATAGGTTTCCATGAATGTTCTCAACATAAAAACGTAATGAGAAAACACATAAATTCTGATTAAATTCAACCTTAAGCCACAGTACATATTTTTGGGTGGGGGGGGAGGTATACATGAATTAAATTTCTCTTCAGAAATAGATCATTTCCCACTCCCCGAGATCGTTTTCCTTAGTTATGGCTGATTAGTATATTCAATGACAGATGTACTTTTACAAAGGAACTTTGGTTTTTGTACTGGGGAAAGAGATTCGATTAACAATTTCTTTTCCTAAACATGGTCAGCAAGGATTTTGCTGCATCAGCTTTTGTCTTTGAGTAACCAACTTTGGGATAGTCCATGAACTGGTGAGTTTGGTTGTGGGCATTTGTCTGCCCTTTCCCTGTAGAAACAGCAGTAGACACGGCATTAAGCACACGTTAGTTGTCAGAGAGCTTGGCAGCCCTTGAAGGAAGGTTCTCACAGTGTCTCTGAAGGGAAGTTGGTTCCCTCAGTAGGAGAAGAGGACGTTATGCCTGTGTGCAGGGTCGCAGAGCATGGCAGGCCCATGACTGGAAAGCATTCCTGGCTGCTCTGGGATTGAGAGGGTAGGGTAGGGGGTGAGGGGTGGGCAGCTTGGGCATTCAGCTTTTTTCCTTATCGCTTGCCCTTTTGAGAGCTCATCTTCCCTAGGGAGCACTCCCCTGAGAACACAAACTTTCGAACAAAAGTTGATGGGTTTCAGACAGGGTTTTCTGGAAATTTGCATTCCTATCTGTTTCCTAGGGCCTCCATTCCTCATTTCCTGTTTCAATTGATTTAGTATTAAGCAGACACTGGCATGAGGTCTGCTAAGAAGGGTGGAAGTGTAGAAGTGACCCTTGGGTTGTTGTTTAGCCCACTTCCACCATAAGGTCCGTTTTATACATGGTTGGCTTCCAGAGGCCTCAGGTCACTCAGCTTCCTCTTGCTGTTTGCCAACATGGGACCCTTGGGAAGGCAGTCCAGGCTGAAGACCCTGTAACTGCTGCCGAGATATATTTTTAAAAAATACCCAGAAGGTGTTACTGGGAGTTCAACTGAAGCATCTCCTATTTCCTCCTTAGAGCCCTAGAGAGACTAATTCTCCTGCTTCCTAACTCCTTCCTCCCATCCTATTAAGCATTTTCAGGCCCTGGTTTGTGCTTATTGACAACCATGTGTATAATTCATGCAAGACAGGTTACAGTGGAGCGTGTTACCTTTGCTAGTCAAGCATAGCTCAGTAATGCTGCTCCAGATTTCGGCCGGGAAGTAGGTTTTATTGGTGTTTGGGCCTGATGTTTTCCTGTCCGGAAACCTCCCCCTTGCCTTGGCGAGGCTGTTTTGGCAAGCACCATCAGGGAAAAGCTGCCTTCCCCTTGTCCAGTTTAATAAATGGGTTCAAGGCAAAAACAGGCTGTTGTGAAAAGCAGAAGCCCTTGGGGAGAAATGTTTGCTTAAGAGAGTTTGCATTGAGAAATGGTAAATTGAGACTACCCTGGTGGGCACTGCAAGCCCTGGTGTTGCCAGGGTGGTTCTGGGTGGTGGTGCAGTTAGTTTCTTGGCCTTTCTGTAATTGTGGGATGCTTTGGGAAGAAAGTGGTTCCTGTGCAGTGAAGACCATCATGCTTTTGCTTTTTCTATCCCATTGTTTTCATATTCCCTGAAATAATGGGGACGCTGATGCTGGATAGCAAAGAAATGAAAGTCTCAGTCTCTATTTATTGCACTGTTCTGCCCTTCTGGGTTATCCATAAGGTCAAGTAGAGCAAGGAGATAAATATTATCAGGCAACGCTATTGGGAGCATACAGAAGAAGGTGGCGGTACCTGAAAAATAGAAGTTGGCTCCACAGTGAATGGGTTGGAGGGAAGGATGGCAGAGAAGAGAGACCTTCTCAGCGGTCCACTGTGGTTGGAGTGGAATGTGGGCCAGGGGGAGAGGTGGTAGATGTGGTTAGGGAATGAGGCAGGGGCATGTCCAGGAAAGCTTATAAACCGTGCTAGAAAATTGGGCTTTATCAGGAAGAGTTTTAAGCTGGGGAGTGAAATGATCCAATTTTCAGTTTAGAGGAATTTTTCTGGCTATACTAAGGGGATTGAAGTAGAAATGGCAGGAATGAAGCAGGAAGCCCAGGTGGTAAGTTGTCACGTGATCCAAGTGAGAAAGACAGACTGATGAGGTGCAGGGGATCTCATTTGATGAGTGATTGTCTAGAGCTGAGGGGGTGAATCCAGGATGGCATCCAGGTGCCTGGCTTGGGTGAGAAGGGAATGGTGGTATCTTTCTCAAAAGCGGGAAACAGAGGAGGAAGAGGAGTTAGGGGGATAGAGTAGAAGAGGACTTCATAGCAAACATTTATAGAATTGGGTTGAATAGAAACCATGGGCCTTATTCTGAGCCAAGGGCCCCAATGGGATGTGCTTATTTTCTTTACAGGAGAGATTTTAGGCTTCACAAAGTGTTACCAGTGAAGAGCCACCAGCCTGACCAATTCGTCCCAAATGAAGAGAATATGGACCTGCTTACGACCTATAAACAAGATTACAACCCCTATTTTGTCTGTCGAGTGGACCCCATCAAACCACGGGACAATAAACGTCCATGTGGTGACAAGATGGAGTGTCTGCCTACTTATAAAGGTGGGAGAGTGCTTGAGGGGCAGATTGAGGGAAGGGTAGGCTGAGCCTGTACGTAGGCCAGGAGATGTGTTGTACAATGCACTCTTAGCGCAGGGGTCGGGCAAACTATTTCCCATGAGCCAAATCGGGCCTGTAGCCCTTTTTTGCACACCTGGAGAACTAAAAATGGTTTCTAAATTTTGAATGATTGAAAAAAAAAATCAAAAGACTGTTTTAGGACACGAGAAAATTGTATAAAATTCGAGGTTCACTATTCATAAGTATGTTTTGTTGGAACAGAGACGCACATTGACGCATTATGTGGCTACTTTTGTACGACAGTAGCAAAGCTGAGTAGTTGTGACAGAGACAGTATGGCTTGCAAATATCTTAGTATCTTCCCTTTTGTAGAATATTTGCCAATGCCTGCCTTAGCTTGCTGTTGAAATCCTACATTAGGGAAGCATTTCAATTGAGTGAGTGATTCATTCATCCATTAAAAAAATTATGGAAACAACATACAGACAGAAAAATGTTCAGATGATAATTATACAAACCAATGAATTTTGACTAAACACATCCATGTAAACAACGCCCAGATCAAGAAATATACTCCCATCCAGTCACCCTCGCCACCCAGGATAGAAACATTATGCTGACTTAATTCCATTATTTAGTTTTTTGAACTTTATATAAATGGGATTGATTCATTCTTTATTGAATATTTACTACATCCTAGGCATGGCATAAGGAACTGAAGGAAGTGTAGTGACCTGCTGTGACTTTATAGTCTAGACGGAGAGACAGGATGTGGAGTCATATGTGTGGGGCAAGCATGTAGCAGTCACTCTATAGGGCACAGGCCGCACACTGAGACCAAGGGAATGACAGCCAGGTTTATCAGGAACTCTTCTGGGAAGGCTTGGGAGATGTAGGAATCGTTCTGAACACTTCTAGGAGCTCTAAATCTGTCATTCTGGAAGATTCTGCATGTGGCTGAGCTTCTCTGCTTCTAGGGGCTGGGACTCAGGGCCAGACTGAGGTGGGCCTCTTCTGCAATGTGGTCTCTGTTCTTCTGCCTTCTTATCATTAGTGTTGTCCTCTTCCACTTCCGTAGTCACCTTCTGCCAAGCTACATTCTGGACGTTGTGATACCCTGAAATGATTTCCCCTTTGTGCACCCCAACATCCAGCCCTTCTGCTGGCTTTTTTATCCATTCCCTGGCTCATTAGGACCTCCAGTTCACTGATGCCTCGCCTTCTCTGTCACCATCAGCCCGTCCCATGTCTCTCCCCCATGTGGCCTATTATAGGTTATATCATTGCAGCCTGTCTTTTTACTCTCTCTCTCTCTTCTGTCCTTTTATTGCTTCTTCCTAGCAAAGCCCTAATCCTGCCTTCTCCACGCCTACACCTGCGCATATACCTGAGCATGTTTCTGGTCTTGTCAGCTCTTATCCATTTTCCACAGAAAGGAACCAGGAGGCCTTTAAAAATGGCAATCTGATTTGACTTCTTCTCTGCTTAAAACTCCTTAATAATTATTATGGTTCTTGGATAAAATCCCAAACCTTTACCAACTCCTCTGCTGCCTTGCAGATTCTATTGCCTCCTCCCAGTGCCCCTCTGCTCTTCCACAGGACCTTCTTTCAGTTCCTTTCCTTCATTTCTTTTCTGGCTCTGGGCAAGTTTTACGTGCTATTCCCTCTTTATAGAGTCTTCCTCCCTTGCCCTGTCTAGCACTCGTCCTTCAGCGAGCAGCAGAAATATCGTACCCTTTGAGACCTTTCCCAACCTTCCCCCATGCCTGACTAGACGTATCCTGTTACGCTCTGTGAGTGCCTTGTACTCCCATTTTGTAATTCGTTGGGTAATTTTCTTTTGTTTTGCTTAACATTTATCTCCTTGGTCAGACTGTAAGCTCCTAGAAGGCAGGGATCTCTCTTTCTCTTTGCCAGTTACCCCCAACAAGGCAGGCACTGTAGTAGATGCTTTGTAAAGGAGTCAGTACAACCAGGTGGCACTCTTGCTTCCAAAGGGCTCATCTTCTCTTTTCATCCAGTGTTTACAGGGAGGCAAGAAATGGGACAGCATGAGCACTAAGCAGGCAGGAAGCAGGCAGAAGCTGGAGTGAGCCCTTCCCTCTGATGGAGGAGGAGGTAGGCACTTCCAGCTGCAAACTCTCCTTTCCTCCACACACTCCCTATGGGCCTCCTGGATTTATGAATCCTGCCATAGTTAGAGGCTCTTCAAAGCAACTCCATGCTTAGCTCAGTTCCCTTCTCTACCTCACCCTACGTGCAAGGAGAGGTCTGGGAGTGAGAACTACTCTTTCCTTACCTTAGTGGTTGGCAAGGATGTAGTAGCCCAATGTCATTATTTAAAGAAAAGTCCTCCCTGTTCCTATCTGCAAAATACTCCTCAAAATAAACACACAGAAAAAAAACAATCTAATACTTATGCTTTAGTCTCTCCCACCTCCAGCTCTCCCATAATGCTCCTTTTCTCTAAACAGGTACATCTAAAATTGCCCTCCGTAAACCAGAGAATAGTATTTCACTGCTAAAATGGAATCGTGGCTGACTTTTCTCTATTGATAAAGTTAAAATTGAGAAAACCTTATTTTCTTCTGCATTTTTCTTAAAATTCTGGCACTTGTTCACTGCTTACACATTTATTCAGAGTTAATGAACAAATACAAGTCAAGTGTCAATAGGACTGCTCAGAACCAGGCATGCTTGGATGGAGAGAGGGGGTCCGTTCTGGCTGGCTACATGCGCACTTGGGGTTGATTTCACAGTACTCTGAAATTCAGATTTGAAATCAAACAAATCAGTGTGTAGCCAAAGGAAACATATTTGTAGTTAGATTTGACCCATAGGTGCCAGTCTGCAACCTATGTGTCTTAATAGTTTTCTTTTTGAATAGGCATACTTACCATATTCTATTAATTTAAATGGTTTATTTGTTCCATTACAAATATATCCCTGTGACATGTAATGGCTTCTAAAGCTGGGCCTTGAATGCCCAACACAGGTATTCCCAGCATTTCGCACAGGGGATGAAATGACAAAGGTGTGTTTAATGAGGAAATATATAGATGAATGGTTCTGGACCATTGTTTACAAGGACTCTAGGTGACACAGTTTGGCATTAGAGTTACACAAATCCCCACCTAGCCTATTGTTCTGGGTACTGGCCAAGAGCAGGAGTGACGCTGGGGGAGGACCCAGGACATTTATTCTGCCCTTAGGTCAGTCCTGCAGAACCTCGGGCATGGGTGAGGGGCCACACCCTTGCCTTATCTCTGGGAGTATCATCTTTCAATCACTTATTTGTTTCTTGTGGAAATTTTTGCTGCTTTAGTAAGTCTTTTCCACAGCAACCTTCATGGTTTTATGGCCCTACATTGATTTTCCTTCCAAAGGAAAAGAAAAACAACAGCAAAGACGAAGCTCATTAAATATGTGTATTTCAAAGGGTGCCATCTATGTTATGTCTACGTGCTATACTTACTATGGTGCTACAGGAAAAATATGCAAACTTTTCCCTTTCTACTCTTATGGCCAGCACCTCGACTAGCATCCAGGAAACCACCAGTAAAACATGCTCCAGCAGCATTTGGTTGTAATTTTGACATTTTCAAAACACTGTGCAATTGGAAAGATTGAGAGTGTAATTACTTGATGCTCAGCTTTAGGTTTAGCTAAGTTTTTTAAAAAGACATGTTATTGAATGGAATCCCTTTTAAAGAGGTTCTTGCCAATTACCCATGTGACACCCTGGCCTTGACGGGCTTTACTGATGGCTTTTCATGCTTATGAATAGTTTGTCATGTGGAATTCTGAGGTTTTCAGGGTCTTGTGGAGGTTTTTTTGTAATATATGCTGGGTGGAGGAAGTTAGAAGTTTGGATAATAATGTGGTTTCAACTGTATTGTTGGGTATCAGAAATCACATGAGGCAACTTTCAGCTTAGGAACCTGTTTTCATAACACTTCATCCATCACAGAAGAGGGCCAGAAAAGCCCTGTCCTAACCACCCCCATGAACCTTGAGGCAGTGTGTAGGCATCTACAGGTAGATGCCCCCATTTCAGTGAGGCCTGAAGTCTGACTGGGAAACATGTGGTTTATATTCAGCAAGATGGTTCCCTCTCAGGCCCCCTAATGCTTTCAAGATGCTGATAGAGCCATTAATGGCTCTTGGAGAAAGATTAGATTTTCAATTAAAATGAAGCCAATTTAAAATAAATAATTGGTAGTATTAACCTAAAATAAACTTGAGTGTGCCTGGGGGTGGGGATGTCAAGACTTCCAGAATGGTGGCGTGAGGAGCTTGGCAAATCCTCTGCCTGAAAAGCAACAATAAAACTGGACAAAACGGTAGAAATCAACCATTTCAGGGCTCAGGAAATGAAAGGCATACAACAAATTGAGAAGCATTTATTTAAGACAAACTACTAAACCACGGTTATGAATAGTGGGAGTTTGTGGTGTTTTATCCTAGGGTTTCCATCACCCCTCACACCCCCATCCCCAGTTCCATCTGGGCACGTTAGGTTGTGAAAACCAGCAGCTCTGCTGCCAGAAGAGGCTGAGTTGATTCAGAGTGGAGTGCCTACCTAGGGGGTTCAATAAAACCAGCAACAAACTCAACGGCAAAAAATTAGGGAAGACAACATTTGCAGCTAGCATGAGGTTGCAGTACTAGTTGGGGCAAGCAGCAGACCAGTCAGAAATTTAACAAGGAGATCCAGAAAATAAGAAAGACATAGTGGGTCTTGATAACTCATACATATTTCTGGTGGTCTGGAAGACTGTGCCTATGGGCAAGGGCAGTGTACAGGCTGAAGGGAGATCAGAGACAGGGCCTAGTTATCTATTCATCTTCCTTGCCTGAATATCATGCCTAGTGCAGGTACAGAGGAGACATGAGAAAGCCCAGCAGAAAATAAAAGCTGGGCAGACTTGTAAAGTGCCTGATCTTTGACTATTACCCAACACACACACATATCCATTAGCAAAGGGTAAAAGCCTTACTGGTTTAAGGTACTTAAGCATAACTTCTGATCAATCATTGACTGATTACTAAACTATGCTGATACAGGGTGACTCTTAGGAATCTAGGCTTAATAATAAAAACCATCAAAAAAACAAGCTGACCTAAAATATCAGTGGCCACACACTGCAGGGGAGATAAGATTCTATAGAATTAGTGCAGGCATGTCACTAAAAAAACAGCAACAACAGCTTCCTGTGTGTCTCTTTCCTCGGCTTCATCTAATCTGCTGTTGATTCCCTCTAGTTTATTCTTTATTTCAGTCATTGTATTCTTCATTTTTGTTTCTTTTTTATTGTTTCTATCTCTTTGTTGAATTTCTCACTGAGTTTATCTATTTTTCCCTTAGGTTGATTGAACATCCTTATAACCAATATGTCAAACTCTGTATCTGCTACTGTGTTTCCCTGAAAATAAGACCTTGCTGGACAATCAGCTCTAATGCATCTTTTGGAGCAAAAATTAATATAAGACCTGGTCTTATTTTACTATAATATGAGACCAGGTATAATATAATATAATATAATGCTGGGTCTTATATTAATTTTTGCTCCAAAAGATGCATTAGAGCTGGTTGTCTGGCTAGGTCTTATTTTTGGGGAAACATGGTAGATTGCTTGTCTCCATTTCATTTAGTTCTGTTTATGGAGTTTTGTCATGTTCTTTCATTTGGGACATGTTTGTTTCCTCATTTTGGCTGACTCCCTATGTTTGTTTCTATATATTAGGTAAATCTGCTACATCTCTTGGTCTTGGCAGAGTGACCTTATGTATTAGGTGTCCTGCGAGGCCCAGTGTGCATTCTCCCTATTCACCTGAGATGGGTGTTCCAGGGGTGTCCCTTGTGTGGGTTGTGTGTGCCTTCCTATTGTATTTGAGCCTTGATTGCTGTTGGCACATCAATGAGTGGAATTGACCCTCAGGCTGATGGGCTGTGAGGGATGCTTGAGACTACAGTGGACAAGCTGTTGTGCAGGGGCTGATTCCAGGGAGTGGGAGTTGATTTAGTGGGGCTGTGGTACCAGACTAGTCTGTCCTTTGGGTGTGTCATTTGTGGCGCAGGTTGGGTGGTCCTCTGGTGTGGTCTGAAGTCGGCCACTGGGTGTGTTGATCCTGGAGCCTCTTAAGAGGGGCTCTGGTGCAGGCCAAGTTCAGTTGCCATTTGTGCCTAGCTTGGTGTCCCCTGATAGGAGCTATAAAGTGATCTGTGGTTTGGTGCTTCTTGTGCTGGGCTTGGAGGCTCTTGTAAGAGGTTATGTTGTGAACTGAGGCCAGCTGCCACTAGTGCTGGGCTTGGGACCCTTTGGTGTGCACCACAATGTGAGCTGAGACCAGCTGCCACTTGTGCCAGACTTTTGGATGCTTAGTTGAAGCTATGTTCCAAGCCAACACTGGCTGCAGCTTATGCCAGACTTGGGGCTACCTGATAGAAGTTACAATCCAAATTGAGACCGGTTGCCACTTATGCTGGGCTTGGGCCTGCTCGGCAAAAGTTACAGGGCACACTGAGGTAATCTGCTGCTTGTTTGGGGTTTGTGGGCCTTTGAGAGATTTTAGAAAAGTGTGAAGCATGAACCAAGGCAGGCCACTTATGTGGAAAGCCTCTGGAAGAGGTTTAGCCAGGCACATGAGTGGGTTGGGGTCTCAGGGAATCGCCGGGGTGGAGTGAACGGTGTTAGCTTGGTTGATGGAGAGCTCAGATTTGGCACCGTCCCGCACCTGCTGGCTGGGTGGGATGAGTGCTCAACAAAAGAATAATAGCACCTTCAAGCACTTCTGTCCCTGGAGAGAGCTGTCCTGACCCCTGCCTCACCAGCTCTTACCCTGAAGTTAGGCAATTCAGTTCTTCCCCGAAGGTCCCTGGCACTTTTCGTGCTGCTGTCCCTGAGCTGGAGCCAAGAGTGTATAAGTTTGTTATCCAGTGATTCTGTGCTCAGGTCCTTCAACAGGAGCACCTGGGACTCCAGCAGCCCTATGTCTCACTCCGGTGCAATCACTGCTGCTTTTTCACAGCTAGATGTTATGGGGACTTCTCTCCCTGGCACTGGAGCCTTAGGCTGGGTAGCCTGTGTGTGGTTGGGAGCCCTTACTCTTAAGGAGAGAACTTCATGGCAGAGATACAACTCCTGTTTCTTAATCACCACATGTGGGTGTGGGACCAGCCCATTCCACATCTCCACCCCTCCTACCAGTCTCCTTATGGCTTCTTTATATCCTGAGTTATAGGACTTTTGTTCAGCTAGTCTTCAGGTGGATCTCAATGAAGATTCTATAATTTATTTGTAATTTTGATTGGTTGTGGGAGGCGGTGAGCACAGTGTTTACTGTGCTATCTTGACCAGAAGTCCCATATTGGCTACTTTAGATCTGGTTATTGATAGGCTCAATGGAGGCAATGTAGGACTTGGATTTGAGTCAACACAATGAAAAGAATGGCAGCAGTGTGGAGGTGTTTAAATGGCATTGTTTTCTGTCTCACTTTTCTCACCTGGATTTCCAGTTTCAAAGCTGCCTTGTGTGTTGAAGTTACTTTAAAAGCCCCTGTAGTGCTGTCTGAGGACAATACTTGCTCCTCAAGATGCATGGGGACCATCTCAAGGGAAGATTTCCTTTGGTGCAGACATCCTGCTATCTTGGCTATTCCAGTCCCACAGCAGAGGTTCCTCTTAGACATACATCTGCTAGATACAGTTGCCAATCCTTTCATTCTTTAAACATTTTGAAATTCTTCTTCTCCTCCTGAAAATCTTCCCTGATTATTTGTTAGTAGTATTTTCTTTTACTTTAACCTTCACTCTATTTAGAAATACAGCGTTCCTAACAATGATGTAGGCTGTCAGAAGAGCATAGTTTTGGAGTCAACTATGTGGTTTAAATTCCAACTTTTAACTCCCAAGCAATGTGACTTTTGGGCAAGTATGTTAGTCTCTCTGAGTTTTGGTTTTGGAAATCTGTAAAATGGAGACAGTCATACCCGTTGCAAAGGGTTATTGTGAAGATGAAACAAAATCAGGTATGGAAAGCCCTGAGCTCAATTGACTAGGACATAGTGAGCATTCCTTAATTGTCAGAACCAGATAGTGGAGTGGGTCACAGCATGGATTCTGGATCTGGATTTGCATCCATGCTTTCTACTTCCAGCCATGTGACCTTGAGCAATTTCCTTAATTTTTCTGTGTGTCTGTTTCTGCATCTGTAAAATGGGCATATTGATGGTACCTACCTCATTAAGGCTATCTGAAGATTTAAAAGGTTAACATAGACAGTACTTCCTATCACATAATAACTCTATACAAGAGGCTGCTGCTATTCTCTCACCAGCCAATATAATGCCCTTATTCCCTTGGAGCAACGTATTTGATTTATGTGGATTAGATATATGGGTTTTAGGGACACAGCAGTTATACCATGGACACTAGGGAAGCCTGGTTTATCTGGCTGGCAGTCCACTAGTGATGGGTTGTGAATCCCGTCTCACAGCACCACATGCATCTTCCCAGTCACTCTGTATTGATTCAGAGAGGGTTCCTTCCCCATAGAGGAATGGGACTGTTCTGGATTAGGGTAAGCCAGGGGTTGGAATCGATTTGTTGGATCTTCCATGGCTGTGGACCCTCTAAAATCTCTTTGTGTAGCATTGTAGGGTGTGATGAGACTCCTATAAATTTGTCTCTTCTTCACAGTAACTTTCAAATACCATAAAGTTGAAACATCAAGTCCTTGGTTGAAGTGGTGGCAGGGGGTCCACTCTATTCTTCCTTTGTCTCAAGGAACATCTTGCTGGAGATTGGCTTATGGCTTTGGAGGCCCCTTGGAATGCATGCAGGTTGAGTGAATTGATTTATGAGTAATTACCACTTCTGCTTTATTTTCAGCTGATTATTTACCCTGGAACCAACCAAAACGAGAGCTACTTCGTCCAGAACACAACTATCGGCCAGTATCAACCAGGTTTGATAGTAGAACCACACACCAGGATGATTACTCCATAAAGGGCCTAGTGAACACCATGAGTTGTAAGCCTCCGGCCCTGCCCAAGCTCTGTAACATCCCCCTGGAGGACCTGACCAACTACAAGCTGAGCTACGTGGCCCACCCTCTGGAGAAGCGCTTTGTGCATGAGATGGAGAAGTTCAGACCCTGTGAAATCCCCTTTGACAGCCTCACCACCCACAAACAGTCCTACCGGGGTCTGATGGGAGAACCAGCCAAGAGCTTGAAACCTCCAGCTGGGCCCCGTGGGCTGGACACGCCTTTCTCTAACACCACTGAGTTTCGAGATAAGTACCAAGCTTGGCCAACACCCCAGATGTTCTCCAAAGCTCCTGTCCCCTATGTCGCTCCTGAAGAAAAGATGGACTTTCTGACAACAGTGCAGGCCGATTACACATACCCTAAGGGGGCCCCAGCTCAGTCCTGCAGACCTGTGCTCTGTGTCAAGAAGGGCGGTCACTTTGAAAGCTCCACCACCACCAAGGGGGACTACAAGCAGTGGGCCAGCATGCGCGTGGAGCCAATCAAACCCATTCCCCAGCTGAACCTTCCCACCGAGCCCTTGGACTGTCTGACCACCACGCGGGCTCACTATGTGCCCCACCCACCCATCAGTACCAAAAGCTGTAAGCCACCCTGGTCTGTGCCCCGAGGAAATATCCCGGTGGAGAGCCAGACCACATATGCTGTCAGCTTTACTCCCAAGGAGATGGCTAGGTGCCTGGCTTCATACCCTGAGCCCCCTGGCTACATCTTTGAAGAAACAGATGCTTCGGGGCACAGACTATATAAGCCGATTTCCCAGACAGGCTCTCGGCGAAACAGCCCTCCCCCTGTAGGTGATTCAGAAAACCCCAACCAGCAGCAATTGGCAGTGTCAGCCTGATTAAAAAAAAAAAAAAATTATTTAGAAATTGCACAATACTTTTAAAAGTAGATGATTGAAAGTTATTCATTGGACAAAAAAGGATTCCCCAAAATGAAAAGAAAAAAAATCTCCATCATTTCCAGGACACTTGAATAAAATGAGAATCACTTGACTCAAGGAAAATGACATTTAGTCACTGGCTAATTACTCCCCTTAACCCTCCCTCTGCTGTCTTCCCCTTTTGGGTCCCTTACCTTGTGCTCATGGAATCAAAACCGGTCTCTATGAGGTTGTCTCTGAAACAGATGCATTTTATTGATTTAATTATTCTCTGAATTGACATTATGATTAGCCCTTGCCTAGTATGAAGTGCCAAAGAATAAACTTTATTTTGGGGGGATTTGGATCTGCAGGTCTGTGTGTTCACCCCCACACACTGTCTACACAAAGAGCAGGCTGTATTTCTGTAGACCTTTGGGGAGACTTCAGATTAAAGCCCCCATTTGTTGTGCCCAATTTTGAGTCTTGTTTTGGGTTCTTTCTGTCTAGGGCAGCCTTACAAGTCATCTCTCTACTTCTTCACATCATGACATACCAGGAAGAACAGTGCTGTCTGTTGGAGCATAGGTCTTTCCAATTACAGGAGATAGCAGTCCCACGGGGGCATGGACTTGCCAGACCTCTCTTACCCCTAAACCACTGCAGGCTGTGATTCCAGAGAGGAGGGGGGAAAAAGAGACCCTGGCAACCAGGCATTCAGCAGCTGGCCCCTGGGCTGTGCATTCTTCTAAATGCTCAGTGTCTAGAAAAAAATGGCGCCATGCTGGACTGGTTCCTGGGAAGGCTGGACCTCCTTGTCCTAAAATGATAATTGTGACCAGACCTGTGACAAAGATGGACTTAATGGTGAACTGGACCTTGCCCTGGAGAAAGGGCTGGAGATTTCTCTTTTGGGTCTAAGGTTTCACCAAGTTTGATACTAAGTAGTTTAGAGATTATTGTGAATTGGGAAGAATCAAGGAAGGACTTTGTGTGAGAGGGCCCACGCTGGGGTGGGCCCATGGGCTCATGGTCTGGGTGAGCCTCTCACAGAGGGATACAGATGGATACCTGGGATACCCACCTTGCTTGAACCCACAGAATGTAAAATATACTCCATGATTTCAGAGAACTTGGGAACATGATGGAGGGAAGAGAAAATTCCAGCTCAAGTCTGGAGACTTGGGCTTCGGGTCAATGCCTGGCTCATGGGTGAGAAGCCTGCCATCTCTTATCCAGGGCTCAGTCTTTCCACAGCTCTCACCTAGCTGCCCCAGACCGGTCCCCACCTCTTGTAGCCTCACCATGAGGTTAGTTTGTGTCACTGGGTTGGGATCTATATCATGTAATCCTCTTTTTGGTTATTTGGGGTCTGGATACCTGCCCTTATGGGATAGAGGGGCTCAGAGAGATTATGCACCTTGCTCAAGGCCACAGAACTTGGAGCACCAAGGTCAAGATCGAAACCTAGGTTTCTGATTCAAGATCCAGTGCTCTTCTCACAAACCAGGCACCTTCCATCTGCTGTGTCTCAGATCCCATGGCTCCATAAGCCAATCAAACCCCATTCTCTTTGTCTGAATTCCGTCTTGGAGTTCATTAAGCTGAAGCAGGTCATTTAAGGAGGGTAGGTTTTATCATTTTGTTTCATCATTTTTTACAAATCAAAGAAATACTGGCACTTGATTTGAAAAGCCAAATAGTACGAAAATGCTTATAAAAATTCACCAATCTCTTATGCCCAGGCCCTTGGCGAGACTCTCTCATTATCACTTCCCCAGAGAACAATGTAAAATTACTTGATCTGTTTCTGCTAATATGTTCCTTCACATTCCGAAATAACGTGTATATACTACTGTCCCTTAACTCAGGATTTTAGACATGGTCCATTTTGGTTAATTAGAAATTTTAGTTCTCTTACACCCCCCTTCCCTTTCCCTTCTTCTCAGAATAGTTATAGGACACGATTGGTTATAGCAAGACTAATAAGCTTTCCTAATGTTTCTGATGAGTAGGAAGGGAAGAAGCTGAGGAAAGATGGAGGACCTGCCTGGTTAAGGAGTGCTGAGCTCTCTTGGGGTGAGGAATGTCCTCTGAGCCCTTCCTTTGTGACATTTAGGGTCACCTCTATGGTGATCCCAGGCTATATAAGCTACCCAGTGCATCCCTGCCCTGCCTCCTTCTGGATTTAACAAGCCAGCTCTCTCTACAATACCTGTTCTTTTTTGGTGTCAAAAAATATTGTTCTGAAAGTAGTTAACACAAGTGAAAAAATTAAGAAAATACAGAAACTGTAAAGAAGGATACATGTAGCTATTACGGGGACTAGGGGAACACAGTGGTTAAGGGCATACAAGGAGAGTGTCCAGCAGACCTGGGCTTCCATCTTGGCTTTTGCTGCCCAGTAGCAAGGAGACCTTGGTCAAATTCTATGGCAATACTGGCTGCTCGGTTTTGTTGTTTGGATTGAATGGTAGGATATATGTCAATCACTTAGCCCTGGCTCATGGTTAACTCTCATTAAATGTAGGTGAGGAGGATGATGGTGATGGTGATGATGATGATGATGAAGATGGTTGCTGAGTTCTGCCTGGTTGAGTCTACTTGTGATTTTATTGGTCAGTATTGACAAGCATGCAGGTAAGGATGACTGCGCGTGTTTCATACTTTACAAAATAAAATATTTACCTTTTTTCATAGACTTAACTTACTTTTTAGTTGTTCTGAGTCGGGGTTGCTAACTGCGCTCCCTGGAATTGTCATTTTAGGAAGCAACATGGGTCACGAGGAGGGAAAGAGAAGCTAAGGTGAGCAGATGGGGCCTTGGTTCCCCTCCCCTGCTCTGTCATAGCAGCAGCTTATTCGTCAGTTCTGTGCATTGGGCTTCCATACAGGTGCTTGTTGGGAAAGGTTCTAATTTATTAAAACGCAAGCACATGCTGCTCTAACACCTGATAGGATACTGTTCAACAAACCCTGATGATGGAAGGCTTCAGACACATTGTCTTCTTTTGAAAATAGGTGCACATAATTTATATCACGTTTTTCACTTGGAGAACTAAGTGGGAGCTTAATCATCTACCACAGTCCAGGCTTCTCAAGGCTTTAGACATGTTATAACAGAAAATTATTAAGAGACCAAAGATAGAACACAAAAGTTTTATGTCCAAGCAGGGAACCTGTTTCAGTGCGGAATTCAGTATGCTCTGGGGATGAGGTTCTGGAGAAGAAAACAGGTAAGGCTTTTAAAGCCCCCAAGTGGCAGACTACCTTATCGGAGGAAAGCAGAGTCTCCATGTGAGGCTGATGGGCTGGAGATGGTGGGTTTAGTTAGTGTGGAACCTTGGGTTGGTTGGACGTGTCTGCTGGCTTGGAATATGGTGCCCAGGGGTATCTTTTGGGATGAGGTCCCACTGACAATGATGGTGTCTCCCTGCCTATGCCATTCACAGGGCAGCCCCCGTGTCTGCAGAGGAGGTGGCCAGGGCAGCGCTGATCCCCTGGTTCACCTTACAGTGGGACCATCGGCATGGGTGAAGACCCTGGCAGATCACTCTCAGTTTTGGTGATCAGGACCTCCTCTCTGTTTTGCCTCCCAATAAATACAGCACCAAGAGCAGCCTAAAGGACTCTCCCATCTGCTGTTTGTTGTATTTTCACAAGGGTCACCGTCATTAAGAATGAGCCCTTCTTTAGTGTATTGGCTCCAAGATCTTCTCCCAGGCAATGGCTGGAAGGCGGGGAAGGTGGGGCCCCCTGTAAGGGATTCTTTTAGCAATCTGCAGTTTTAGCACCATTTGTCACTGCTTTCAATGGTACTTGGTATTTCAAATCCTGAACCCCTGCCGAGTTCTGCCTTGCAGACCTGCTCCCTATCAGCTCCAGCATTCTTACTGCATTTCTATTCTAGGCTGTGGCTTCCCCTTCTACACTTGTCAGTCATCATTCCACTATCTTCCTCTTGTTGTCTTCAAATTTCTTGAAAACCCTTATCCACGGATAACCTTCATCCTGTCTTCTACACCGTGGCACTTTATAATTTGGTTGGTGCTTTATTGTAGCTTCATGGTGTATGTGAGGCGCTAGGAAGGAGATAAACAGTAGTAGGCAGCCTGCCACTTGACCTGGAGCCAGTTGTAGGTGAGGAAGCACTGCTGGGATTTCATTAGGGTCTTCTCAATTGGAATGTACACCTGGAGGGTGACTTTTTCCTCTGATTTGAAAGAAAGGCAAACCTGGGCAGTGGAGAGTAAGTACCAGGCCAACCAGTGTGTGCAGGTGAAGGGAGTCCTGGATCTTTGGCCATTAATCTCTGAGCCCAGGCCATTCCCCAAGGCTGTGCAGACAGCATCGGACAATGCCCTCCCACCTCCACCCTCAGCCTTCCTACCCCTCTCAGACATCACCAGCGATTTCATGGAGGAGGGCCTCGGGGTTCAGAGTCCTCCACTGCGCAGAGTCCACCGCCCAGTTCTGACATCGGAACAGCCATCCTGGCCAGGGCCAGGGCCTGTGCTGGGGGTGGCTGGCGTGCAAGCACTCCCTGCTTGGTCTCATGGTGTTTCTTTCATATGATGTCCTCCAAATACCTTTTCATTGTAGGCTCATTGCTCTAAACATGTTTGCAATAATGTACAGAGTTAGAATAACTGTCCTCCCCACCCCACTCTATGCTTCTGCCTCGAAAGCAGGAGTAAGCGAAGTGCTCAAGGCAATTGGATTGGCATAACAAAACCTTTCCAAAGTGATGTACTTTTTTGAGATATGGTGATTTAGGACCTGAAGATGAATCGAGGGAACCATTTCCTCCAAAAGTGCTTTTCAGCTGTTCAGTCATCAAGAGGAAGTAGGCGGGGCAGGAAGGGGGTATGCAGAGGTCCTAATTGCAGATTAAATGGCCCCCTGGCTCCTTGGGCCTGCCCTGCCATCACCCAGGCCCACATCTGGTCAGCAGGCCTCTAAGTGGGAAGACAGAGGCCCTTCTGAGCATAAATACTGGGGGTGGGGAGCAGGCAGGGGTGTTTTCTTTGGCAGGGCATGCTCAGAATTTCCACACGTCTGGTTCAGCAGGTACTTGGCTCCTCCCAACTTTGGGGTGCAACGGGAATCTGGGAGCCTGTAGACTTTCCAGAACGTAGCTCTGGATTCTGGAAAAGGCATCAGGGCCATGCCAGGATGGGCTCCTCTTTAAGTCATCCTCCTGGGCCACGGGTACCTTGGTCCCTGAGTCTGGATCTTTGGATGCCAGCGTGAGACGTCCAGATGGCTTTCCTTGTCAAGCCTCTAAGTGGGGCAACAAATGCAGTTTGATGTTAACCAAAAGGATTCAGGAATGTTTCACTCCTGTAATTGAATCTATTACTGATTTTCTTGGGCTTTTATTGTCCCCACCAGCCAGCCTTCCTGCCTACCTGCACTCTGCCTACCTACTCAGGGCCAAGGCTGTTCTTTCAATGACAAGGGGGAAGCTTGGTTACTTCCGCGTTGTCCCAAATCCCCATTTCATGTTATAGGATCATAAAACAGAGGAGCCTAAAAATACCCTTTAAACAAGCAAGCAGCTACTTGAGACTTACAGGCAGACAAAATGCCTGAAAAATGACTGCAATTTGACATCTATGCCAGTGAATGACTTATAAACTAAGAAATTGAATTTTTTGGACTTCAAGCTCTCCTGGGCTTAAAAACAACAACAACAACAACAACAACAAAAACCCACAAAAACTTTTCATTTTAAAGTTTTAAGCAGAGCTCAGTGCTTACTATTAACTTGGAGTGGCTCTTTTCTTGGCTAAGCGTTATAACACCTCCCATATTCGAAGGTCAGTTATTTGGAAACTTCAGCTGTCCAAAACCAAGGCAAGAACCTGGAAGTAAGCAGCCTGTCAGTTGCCAAAATCATTGACATGCATTTCATATATGGAAACCCAGGTACTTGACTTGTTTCACACCCCCTACCCTGGCGCGTGCTCAGCATATTGGCCACTCTGCTCCACCATTTTTTTTTTTTTTAAACACACAGTTCTGATGAACTTCTATTATCTGGTTTACTAGCCTACAGAAGAGTGGGAGGGGTTGCTGCTAGAGGCAGACACATTTAGAACAGAAGGGAGTTACAGCTGATAGCTCAGCCGTGGGAGTAGAGGCTCCCAAATTTAAAAAAATGCAGAACTCAAAAGTATGGCATCTCAGGAATTATGACCCCAATATAACAATAAAAACGTAAGAATATACACACATGCACACTTGCTTGCGCATGTACACACATACAGTTTTTATTAAGACTGGAAAAATATACCATGGTTTGTGATTTCGTAAAAAGAATAAAAAATTATACACATACATTTCTGAAGTATGGACAAATGCATCAACAGTTTTGGATAAATGAATTCCCACTTGTCTCATGTATCCAGAATAACAAGGGAATGGGAATTTGAAATATTTTAATATGAAGTTAACCTACCGGTAATATATATTCGCCCTTCCCAAGGTGTTTTCTTGGAGTACCAGCCCTGTGATATGGTCTTCAAAAAAGTTAATTGGACATGCAACTTTGGGGAAAGCTGCAAGTTGTAACGTCCTGTGGGAGATTCATGATGCCTGTTGATATTTTGAAGGCTCTGTGAAACTCTGTGGTAAAGAAAACTTGTTTACTCTCGTGTAATCCAGTATGTGAATCAGCATTCTTATAATGACAATTACTCAGGCAAAACAGGGAATTTGGTGGTGTGGGCAATTGAACAGTCTAGAGGTTTATCTGTGGGCTTTAGGCACAGCTGGATCCAGGAACTTGAGTGCTGCGATAGGGGCTTGCTCTCCATCTTTATTTGGCTTCATTCTCTTCTGCATTGCTTTCTTAGGCAGGCCCTTTTCGTGTGGTAGTTTCCAGCAATTCTGAGCTTACAACAGCCTGTTAGCTAAAAGCCTTTTCCTTTCCAGTGGTTCTAGTAAAAATTCCCTGAATTGAGACTCTTCTGCCTGGCTTGATCCCCATGGCCAGGCAGATAGAAAGTATGCATCGTCCGGGCCGGAATCAGGGTCCACCCCTGGCTCGAGCTGTGTGTATGTGTGGGGTCAATCCCATACGAACTACATGAACTGTGGGAGGGCTGGCGGGTGGAGTGGGTCCCCAAAGGAAAACTGAGGTGTAGTTTCCAGGGAAGGGAGGGATGAATGCTGAGCAGGCAGAAAAAACAGTTTCCAACTCTGACAACAGAGCCCTTTTATTGTGTAAAACCTACTGGAACACACATGGGGAAATACTGCCAAGCAATCATCATACATTTTTCTCCCCCCAAATAAGTTTAGAATACAATAAAATACACATGCATGCAAACATGTGGTTGAACCTTGCTTTGATTTAGAAACCTCAATGGATCCTGCAGTGCCTCAGAGTCAACTCTGCTGAAACATCCTGGTCACTGATGGTTGAGATTGGTGGGCCTCTTGGTAAGTGGGGGGTTATGGCACAGCCAGAGTGCAAGATACAGGAGGCTGGGAACGTTCATTGACTGGACAGGGGACACAGGCGTGTATCTCCTGTGTAGTGGAGTGTTCGCTCGAGTTCTAACAGCAGCAGCAGCACATGCCATCTCACTTAATCTACACACAACCCTCTCTGTTGTTTTATCTTCCAGTCCACGTGGGGAATCGAGGCTCACAGAGGTTAAGCAGCTTGGCAAATTCTTTATAGGCTTGCTCTCGGGGGGGTTACCCTGAGTATCTTCACTCCAATCGGGAGGGCCTGTGCAAGCGAAGAAATTCAGCTCAGGAGTGAATGATCCATGGACCTGGCACCACCTGCTCTGTGCCCTGGCACTGTGACATGCTGAGCTCCAGCTATGGGACAGAGCTACCTGGGTGGCTAAAGAACTTCATGATCCTTCAATTGGCCCGAGCTAAGTCATTTCCTGGCCCTTTCAATGTTACTTAAAAACGATGGTGGGGGTTGGGGGAGAAGAAAACCAAGCCCATGATACACTTCATTACCACACTCCTTGCCTTGAGCGTGAAATATTTCCTAGAGTTGCTCACCTGGTAACTAAGTTGTTCACAGCTTGTCTACTATCCTTCATGGGATTTGTAACGAGGTCAACCCTGGCCCAGTGAGGTCAACCTCATCACAAAGACTTGGCAGTGGGATGTTTGTCATCTAGGAGAAGGAGGCAGGTTTCCCAGGCAGGTTTTCTGGTCTAAATGATGACTGCAATCTCTCAGGTCCTCCTAAACATTCAGCTTAAACAAACAGTATTTATGTTCGGCAGGAGAACTATTCCCCACTGTCTGCTTTCTCTTCACTTACCTAAAACTGCACATTTAAGGTATATCTGTTTACACACATATATAAACCATGTATTTAGGAGCAGCCTGGGAAAGCCTTGGTTGAAGATGGATTTTGCCTTTGGCAAACACAGAGGTGAGTGACATCTGTATATTGTGTTATCAGAAGCGTGACACGTGGTTGATTCGGACCAGGTGCTTCACAGAATCCATCTGAGTGAAGTTGTAAACCTCTAGTTGACAGGCAAGGTGACAGCCCAGTTCTTGTTAGCAGAGGCTTGATTACCAATGTCTGCCTTCCAGTTTAGCGGAGGCAAAAAACCGTGGAAGACCTTGGGGTGCTATGAACATGAAGCTGAGGTTTGGCCAAAGATAACACTCTCTGATCAACTCATACACATTTGACCTGTGAAAGCAACTCTAAGTGGACGGGATGGGTAGGTGGGGGACAGACAATAATTTTAGGTTAATCTTAGGGGATTGACAGAATTCACTGGGTATTCAGTTCTTTGCTGTTTACTTCAAGGCTTGCATCATTACCGATATTTTCCTAGCTGGCAGTATGTGACAGGGGTAGACAACCTTCCCCGATTTAACTCACATTCAATGAATTCTGAGTCTGAATGCTGAAGTCTTTAAATCACAGCTGGTTCATTGAACAAAATGAGTGACACAGAGAGACAAAAGCAAGGGCATATCACCGTACCTTTCCCCCTAATTTATCCTTCCTTGGGTTAATTCACCAAACAGGTCGGTTTCATTAGATTATTTCCCAAGAGTTTCATCCTTCTCTGTACCCCACCATTCCCTTAGCCTTTGGGGATAAATTTGCCTATTTTGGGGAGCCCCACCGATTAGAGATCTAACTTGTCTCCTTTTAGCTGAGAATCATTAATAAAGTTGGATTATTTCCTTTGCATTTATTTGCAGGATGAGGTGAGGGGATAATAGCATGCTGTTAATGAGAAAATCTACCATTTGGTAAGTGAGATATCCTTAATTTTAACTTTTACTTTTATATTTGCTCACGAATGAGTATTTTTTCCATGTCTCTCTCTCTCTCTTTTGTTTTTTAGTAAATCAAAGGAAATAGCAGCCATGTGTACATTTAGGTATTTTTGAATTGTGATGAGGATTATAAGATAACATGTCTTGGGAGGGATTTTTGAAGTTTGTCAGTATTTTATCGAGTCTTTGAGTGGGCTACATGGACTGACCTGTTTTCTTCCAAGATGCAGAGCTTGGTTCATTACTGCCTCTCTTGCTTACACTATTGTGTAGTATTGAACTTTTAAGGAATGACTGATGTCTTCAATCAAAAGTCATTGGGGAGAGGCTTTCAAAGCTGACAACGGAAGGTAATGTGACATTTCTGCCAGCTCTTGCCTTCATCTCCCCGTCTCCCCAAGGTAGCTTGGATGATTATAATAGCAATTAACATTCATCGAGTGCTTCAGTGATATGCCGGGCACCCTTATATTTCCTCAGCAGGTATTAACTAGTGGTTTTCTCACAACAGCTCTATCCTGTGAGGTATCCTCTTTGTAAAGGTGTGAAAGCTGAGGCATAAATGAACTTTGGTGATTGTTGACCATTCTGGTCTCAGTTGACTCCAGATTTCCTGGGCTCGTCTTGTCAAAGTCCTGGAAACTTCTGAGGCCAAGCAGGGGACTCCAGTGGGAGGAGTTACAAACCCAGGACTGGCCTGTGGTTAAGGTTCCCAACTTTTACATTGTGGTTGGTGGCTTCTTGGTAGGAATCTCTTCTTTTCTCCCTGCTGAGCTCTGTGATTTTGGCTGGACCTATTTTCATACGATTTACTTGAGTCCTTCCCACCATTTAGACTTCCTGGTTTTTCTTTGGCATCTCTGACTCATTTCCCGTCCACTGGGGTCTCTGTAGGACATTGGTTGCTGATATGTGAGTATTTATAGTTCTAGCATTGGCTTTTTCTTTCAAGCAAAATCTAAAACTCCTTAGAAAATAATTGGAATTACTGGAAAACAGGCTGGTGGTTGGCTTTCAGGCTGGGGTCCTCTGGAGCGTCGCTCACAAGGGTTCATGTATGGCCATTGTCTGGGCCTGGGGACACGTTGCCCTTTCACCAGAGCCTGGTTATGAAAACTCTACAGTGTGCTTTTGTTTTTTTTGGAACTTCCCATAGTAGCTTTATTTCTATTAAAATGCTTTAAAAATAGGGAGCGCTGAGCCCTAGAATGCCATAAGAATTGATTTTAAGGGGCGAGAAAATGGTAACTCCAGTAAAATAGCTCATTGTCATTTTCTCCCAACCTCCAAGCAGTAGGGAAGAATGGTGCACATACCAAGGTGGCCACGTGTGGTCAGCTCTCACACGGAGAAGCTGGAGACAGCATAGTGGGTAAGAGCAAGGCTCTGGCCAAAAATCCAGACTACTCGAGTTTGAATCTGTTCCACCAGCTGAATGACCTTGGGCTTCTTTGGGCCTCTGCATACCCATATGTAAGTGGAGACAATCATAGGGTTGGTGTGAGGATTAAATGCAGTAGTGATCTATAAGTGTTAGTCCCTACTGATAGAGTACATCCAGAACTTCAGCACACAGCTACTTCACACTGTGCACGGTGCACACAGGAAGCCTGCACCCAAGTCTACACCTACCCAGAGATGCCCATGCTTGCTTTTCTGCCTGAAGGTACTGTGGCTCCCATCTGCCCCCTACCCAGGGCTGTAAATGAGATGACTGTCAAGGGTAGCATGAAGCCTGAATATGTGCACATCTCCAAACGGAGCTCCTCTGGGTCCATTTACAGAGCTGCCCTTCCAGGCAGGAGCCTCCAGCTCCCCATGCAAAGCTGAAAACTGCAATTCTTCCTCTTGCGCCAAACACACAAGTGGCTGGGAACCCCCCTCACCCTGTGCACAAAACAAGATGGGAGGGCTGAGCTTAAGAGAGACTCAGACAACACGATTTAAATAAATAAGCTGTATTATCTGTACAAAAAATATAAATAGTCTTGTGTTTTAGAGGAGGAAGTGCCTCCTTCCACATTATTCAGCAACCCTGATAATCTTGGGGTGCTGTGGTGTCACAATTCACAGAACAAACAGTAAATGAACATTCATGTCATGCAAGGAGCACACGGCTTCCCACCCCAAACCGAGGTCCTCCAAGCCTGCTCTGAAACCCACTTGCAACAGCTCCAACCTGACATGTGGCAGAGCTGGCGAACACTGCTATGTAGGAAATGTGAATATTGGACACTGGTTTTCAATAGCTATTGAACTAGTAATAACCAGCCACATTAGTAGTAGTATGGAATTTGTCTTCTTCATTCCATGTGTAACTATTGTGTCACAAATGAATCACCTCTTATTGCCCCATTACCCCATGTTAACTTTTACAATATATTCTGTACACAGTGAATGGATCCAGAGTTAAACACCAGGTTCTATTAAAAATAGGAACAATACAATAATCACCACTGAGTTTACAGGAACACAACTGCAGGAAGTTACTAAAAAGTCCCCCAAATATTTTGTTTTCTGGATGACAATGTACAATTATTAATATTGCACTTTTTTATACAAGAAATCCTAATAAATATTCACAAAAAGATATACAGACATAGAAAACATTCTATTTTATTTTAAATAAACATTACACTGATTTTAAGTAACATGATTTTTTAGAGCCCACATTTGTGGTGAGGAAGAAAGAGACCCACCTAATTGTTCATAGCTCACCTAGGGAGGACACAGCTTAAACTTGTCTTCCCCTCAATTTTTACTTCCAGGCTGGCTGGAAAATGCAGTCCTGATGTCAGTGGTGGCCCTGGAGAGAGTGGCACTTCACAAGCGTGTATGTGAGGGGGTGGTTTATCTGAGGGGTGAGTGACTCTGGCCACCCTGCCAGGATTACGAAACTGTGGCCACGCGGGGGGGAGGTGGCCAAAATCACTTGTCCAAAGCTACTTGATGAATGAGCAATTTGCCAAATAGTCCCAAATTTTCAGTTTTGCCACTTGACTTTGCTAAAGCTGTCTTACTCTAGCTGATGGACATTCCTGGTGTGTGTGTGCTGCTTTGCCTGTCAAATTATCCAATCGTCAAAACTGGTATATATTGATTTCTAGTAGTCCCCTGTATGTGGGGATGGGTTGAAAAGCCTTCTAGGACTGTTTTGGGAGCTTTAATTATCCTTTGGCTTTACCACCGTGCCCCACCACGCCTCCCCAATCTGCTATATAAACAGGAGTGAAAAAACTTTCACTGTGGTCTCTTGGAGGGGCCCGCACAAGCCCGCTGTCCCACACCATGCCCTGGCCAGCTCTGAAATGAAATGGTTGCTATGACCCAATGGATTCTCTTGGCAAATTGATGAATGGATTTGTTTTTGACAAATTGACTCTAGTCCCTGTCCCTTAAGTGGGGCAGAAAAGGCCATAGAGGCAGAAAACCCAGCCTATGCATGCTCAAAATGCCCCTGTCCCACATCGGCAGTGAGTTCTAGGCTGGGGGACTCTAGATTTAGATGATGAGATGCGCGGGTGGCTTTGCTACAGGTGCACAGGTAGGAAGTTCACTGAGACCCCGTGAAGGCATGTCTCTTACCAGAGCCCCTGCCCTCTGTGAGGGCAGCAGAGCTCTGAGCGTCCTGTCCCGCGCCTAGAGTCCCCACCACAGGCACGGGGTTCAGAGCCCCTCTGTGAGCCTCCTGCCTGCTCATTCCTCCCGTCTTCACATCCCCAAAGAGGAGCACGCACAGGCTCCTTTTTGCTTCTGTTTCCTTCCCTTGCTACGTCGTTTTCCACATCGTATGCTTGAGGCCTACTTACATTGCCCCTCTTTTACCCTACGTGGCCCTATTTTGAGTCTCGCTCTGTGTCTCCCACCAGAAGCACTGAGTGCTAGGCTGCTTTCTGCCTCAGCATGGTGGCCCCCACCCATCCTGCTGGCCCCTCCCGAGGCTCAGGGGCAAAGGAGGAGGCAGGGACAGCACGCTCCTGCGTTAACAGTGTGCTGCCAGGAAAGACAGACAGTTGTCCAAAGTCTGGACCAATGCTTTACAAACTGTCTGGGAACCTGCCCTCCCGCCTGCTGGGAGCTCTGGCTCCCTGCTGTCCCCAGGGGCTGTGCCTGCCTCTTTCTAGGTCTCCTCGGGACCCAGATTTGTGGGGAGGGGGCTCTGCAAGGGAGCTCCTGCTGTCTGGCCTGGTCTGCTCTGCAACCTCCTTTGACGTCCGTGCTTGTCCTTGCCCAACATTCTGTCCTCCATCTAACCGAAAGAGAAGACATGCTGAGGTCCTCATGTCTGGGGGGAGTGGAGGGGGTTGGCTGGAGGGGGTGTGTGTGTGTGTGTGTGTGGGTGGGTGGGAGGGGAAAATAAATAAACCAAAGAAAGCTTAAGTTCTGTCCAAGGCGGTTGCGTGAGTCCTTTGTGCGGCCAGGGTAGAGTTCTTCCCTGTGCCCTGTCTTCACGCTTTGCCACAAGTTCCACAGCAGCGAGACTTGAACTGGCTGAGTTGGCAGAGTTTCAGCTGTTTCACCTTCTCGCAGTACCTGGTGGTATCTCTGCACTCCACTGGGAAAGGAGGAACAGGGTGGGGGAGGGAGACAGAAAGAAAATGTGAAACACAGGCTAATGGCTGTGGCCAACTGGGTACTTCCTGGGGTCCGTCTTGGGCACCGGCCTCCTGTGATGGAGGGGCCACTGCTGTCCACCACCTCTGGGCGGGCCTTGCTCTGGTGGAGCTCAGCCACTTGCCCCCCAGGCTACCAACAGGCTGCAGCTGCTGGCCGAATGCTGGGGCCCAGCCCTGGTCCTGCTCTGCTGCCTTTCTGATAATGCCTTTCCTTCGTGAGGGTGCTTGTTGTCTCCCTCTCCTCAGGACCGTCTCACCTCTTAGCAAGCTTGCCTTTCCCATGGTATTTTAGTCAGTGACTGTTCCCCTTGACATGGTTCCCCAAAGGACTACATTCTGCTCCACTTCGAGGCAATAGGATGTGAGGCCCTGATTGATGGCCTCATCCCCCGGAACATGAACCTTCCTTTCCCTGGGAAGCTTTGTTTCCTTGTATTCCCCACCTAAGCCCCTCTACTCCTTCCCCTACCAGGCCTTACTAGAGCACCAT
Source organism: Rhinolophus sinicus (assembly GCF_036562045.2). NCBI lineage: Eukaryota > Metazoa > Chordata > Mammalia > Chiroptera > Rhinolophidae > Rhinolophus > Rhinolophus sinicus. Next base: position 126,201,826 of record NC_133754.1, read on the forward strand.
GGCGTTCTAGCTCAGTGCTGGCTCCAACTACATGCTTCTCCAGTACTGCGGCTGACTTGGGTTGTGGACATCTGTGATTGACAGTGAGTCTGAACTACTTTCACTGAACATTGGTACTGAGTGTGGGGAGTTCCTGCCTTAAAGATGGGTCAGCACCACACAGGAGGACAAAGATTGTTCCCCTGCAGGGTTGAAAAAGCAATGGGGGACAATTTGCCTCTAGGGCATCTGCCTCAGTAGTGGGAATCTGATGCTTAGTGAGGCCCTCTCTGTTGGAGAGAATGGCACTGCAACATTTTCAAATTTCCTGTTCTTTGCCTCATGCTTTGTCGTCTTCCCTGTGGGGAAGTGCCTCGATTTGTTTTGGGTCCAGAGGAAGGAAAAATAGATTCACACCCAACTGGGATACAAAGGCTGGTGTTGGTCTGAGGGGCTGAGACCTGAGGGAGGATGGAGTAAATGAATGTAGAGCCCAAGGGCAGGGGTTCCTGCCCAGTCCGGTCGGTGCCGTGGGGCTGGGGCTGGGGAGGGTGGCGGTCAGCAGGTCCTTTTTTCTGGAAGTAGAGCCATGACGGGTGCAGGGCCAACTGAGCGGATGGCACTCTGTGTGCTGCTTAAGTGTGAGCAGTGCTTTCTCTGCAGTAGCCTGGCCCCCAGGAGCCACTGTTTAGTTGTCCCCTGTGGGCACCAGCCCAGTGACTGCAGGTGAGCTGGAGGCTGATTTCATCTGGCACTTGGCCAACAGCACCTGGCTCTCTCAGGGCTAGGATGGAGCCCTGAGGGCACACCCCACCATCTTTTGTGGCCCAAATATGTATACACACATCCTTGTACACATCTTTGCTTGCCTGCCTGCACCCAGGAACCCCTCTGAAAATACCTAGCTCCAGCCCCAGCTCACAGTCCTTGGGAAACCTGATCCGATGCCCTGTGCTCTGATGGCCCTCTGCACTCGGTGCCCTGTGGGGAACTTGCAGAAGGCCCTTTGGGGTTGGAACATACTGTTTTCACATGGCGTGATGTTGCAGCGCTGCCAGTTGGCGGGCCGGGGCCCCCAGGAGCACAGGTGCTCAGGCACTGCCTTGCTGGTGCGGGCATGCACACACTCCACACGCCGGGATTGGAAGCCATAGTTGCCGCAGGTCGCTGTGCACAGGGTCCACAGGCTGACCCTCCAGTGTACGCTGCAGGCTTCTGACCAGCAGTTCTGGGTGCTCACGGGCCTGCAGGAGGAGTGTGGCAGGGTTAGGTGAGGGTCTGCCTTTGTGGGGACCGGATCGGGGGGCAGGTGTGAAAACAATGTTGTAAACCCAAGAATGTTGGGCAACTCAAGAACTTCCAGTGCTACCGGGTTTTCCCGAAAAGAAGACCTAGCGGGAGAGTCATCTCTAATGCATCTTTTGGAGCAAAAAGTAATATAAGACCCAGTCTTATTTTACTATAAGACTGGGTATATAATAATAATATAATATAATATAATATAATATAATATAATATAATATAATACAATACAATACAATACTGGGTCTTACATTAATTTTTGCTCCAAAAGACGCATTAGAGCTGATTGTCTGGCTAGATCTTATTTTCAGGGAAACAGGGTACCAGACCTGGGTTCTGATCTCTGCTCTGTTACTGAATGGCTATAAGATTTCAGAAGGCTACTTCCTCTCCCCGGGCCTCTGTCTACTCATTTTTTCAATGTCTGCATCACTGGGACCGGAGAATAAGCTCTACTTAGGGTGGGGATGGGCAGAGGCAGAGCCTGGAGCCACTCTCAGGGGCTGGGGCCTCGAGTGGGTGTGGTGAGCCCTTACCCAGGCGGACATCTACAAGAAGGTATGACAGGAAATGGGGGCTGGCTAGGAATGATAGAGACCCAGGGATAAGGGCCCTCATCTCAGCATAACTTCTAGAGGGAGGTCCACATGAGTGAGGGGCTGGTAGAGCGCTTGAGATCTGGTGGCTCTGGTGGCCACTTTGTAGACCTTACCTCCTGCCTGCCCTTGGCCTAGTCTCTTATGGTATCAGCTTCCTTCAGAGGAACAACACCCTATATACCCTTAATCTTCAAGAGAGGAAAGCCCAGCCTGGCCCATTTGGCAAGCACAAGGCCACCATTGAGCCTTCTACCTCTGAGGAGGCCAGTGGCCTGGGGATAATGGAGGTGAAAAGGCAGGGCATATGACCCCTGGGACTGTGGGAGATTGGATGAGAAGCAGTCACTCACTGCCATGTTTCTGTGCTATTGACACAGGAGCTGGGGAAAGGAGGTCCATGGTTTTCTCTTACCTCGGGAGGGCACTGCATTGCTCTGAAGGTAAGGTGACACCATCCCTCGTCTGGCAGAAGACTTGTCTGTGTTGTACAGCTAGGCGAGGCCCAATGCAAGGCCCATTGCACTGGGAAGCAGAGGAAGGTGGCATGTGTGAACAAAACTAGACTTAGGTATGTATGGTTAGTCCCTGCTTACATTCTCTTGGTATGTGCTCATAGACATCATTAAGCTTTTCCTACAGTTGGCAGAGCCAGACTCTATCACAGTAAATACCCTTGATAACAACAATGTCTGTAATATACAAAGGCAGCAGGCCCTTTGCCGACATCTGCCATTTGGGTAAGAAGACAGATATCCATAGAGGTCACTTTAGAGCAAAAGTCCTTAACTTGGGGGGTCTTTGGACTTCCTAGGGGTCCACAGAGAGCTGTTAACCCTTAAAATTATAAGCAGACATCTTATGTTTTTTGACCTATTTCTAGCAAGAGGCTCTAGCTTTTATCAGATGCTCAAAGGATCTCAAAGGTTAAGAACCACTGAAAGAGAAGGATTTAGTGTAAAAGTAGTCATCCTAGATCAGGCAACTATGCCCAACACCAGTTACTGCACCTCCTGCTATAGCTGAGTATACCAAAGTCTTGTCAGTCTCATCCGTTTGTCTGATCAAGTGATGCTGGAAGGTGTGAACTCAGAAGATAAAGAGATGGGCTCTGAAGGGTCCAGTGAGATACTATTGTTTACAAAGACACAGGAGGGTTACGGAAAATGTAAAAACGCCCCTTGACACCAACAAGTGGGAGATTGTTTTTAATGTGATGAAACACACATACATAATTTGTTAAAATTTACCATTTTAACGATTTTTATGTGTAAAATTCGGTGGCATTAAGTACTTTCATATTGTGGTACACCATCACCACTGTTCATCTCTAGAACTTGTCATCATCCCTAACTAAATTCTGTACCCATTACACAATAACTTCCCATTACCCCTTTCTTCCAGTCCCTGGTAACCATTATTTTTTGTTTCTATGACTTTGGCTACTTTAGGTACCATCTTTCCCCGAAAATAAGACCTAGCCAGACAATCAGCTCTAATGCATCTTTTGGAGCAAAAATTAATATAAGACGCACTATTATATATGATATGATATGATATTATACCTGGTCTTATATCATAGTAAAATAAGACCAGGTCCTATATCATAGTAAAATAAGACCAGGTCTTATATTAATTTTTGCTCCAAAAGACGCTTTAGAGCTGATTGTCTGGCTAAGTACCTTATTTAAGTGGAATCATACAGTATTGTCCTTTGGTGTCTGGTTTCTTTCACTTCAATTTATGTTTTCAAGGTTCATCCATGCTTCAGTATATATAGAATTTCTTTCTTTCTTTCTTTTTTTAAGGCTGGATAATACATCATTGTAAGTATATACCACATTTTGTTGTATCCATCCACCAATGGACATGTGGGTTGTTTCCATTTTTTGGCTATTGTGAATAATGCCGCCATGAACATTAGTGTACAGATATCCGTTCAAGTTTCTGCTTTCAATTCTTTTGAGTATATAACCAGAAGTGGAATTGCTGGCTCATAAGGTAATTCTGTGTTTAATTTTTTGAGGAACCGCCATACTGTTTTCCACAGCAGTTGTACCATTTTATATTCCCACCAACAGTGCAAGGGTTCGAATTTCTCCACATCTTTGCCAACACTTATTTTCTGTTTTTTGATAATAATCATCCTAATGGATAAGTGGTATCTTATTGTGGTTTTGATTTGCATTTCCTTAATTACTAGTGACGTTGAACATCTTTTCATTTGTATATTGGCCATTTGTACATCTTTGGAGAAATGTCTTTTCAAGGCTTTGTGTTTTGTTCTTAAGTTGTAGTACTCCTCTATATATTCAGGACATTAATCCTTTATCAGATTAATCACTTACAAATACAGTTGAACCTGGAACAACACAAGTTTGAACTGTGCGGGTCTATTTATACATGGATTTTTAAAAATATATACCTGTACTGTTTTTGATCTGTGGTTGAGAGTCTATGGATGTGAAGGGCCAACTGTACGCATTGATCTATACCATTTTATACAGGAGACTCGAGCTTCTGTGGATTTTGGTATCTGTAGGGAGTCCAGGAACCAATATCCTGTGAATACTGAGGGACAACTTAAGTTTTTGGGAGTCAAAAGTTATACACACATTTTCAACTGCATGGGGGTGGGTACTCTTAACCCTGGTATTATTCAAGAGTCAACTGTATTTTCTCCCATTCTCTATGTTGCCTTTTTTACTCTGTTGATAGTGTCCTTCAATGGAAGAAATTGTAATTTTGATGATGTCCAGTTTATCTATGTTTTCTTTGTTGCCTATGCTTTTAGTGTCATATCCAAGAATTCATTGCTAAATCCAATATTATGAAGTTTCCCCCCTTTGTTTTCTGCTAAGAGTTTTATACTTTTATGTTTAAGTTTTTGATCCATTTTGTGTTAATTTTTATATATGATATAAGGTAAGGTCCCAACTTCATTCTCTTGCATGTAGATACACAGTTTTTCCAGCACCATTTGTTGGAAAGACTGTCTTTTCCCCATTGAATGATTTTGGCACATTTTATTTGACCATAAATGCACGAGTTTATTTCTGGGCTCTCTATTCTATTCCATTCGATTGGTCTATATATATTTCTATATGCCAGCATTATACTGTTTTGATTACTATAGCTTTGTAATAAGTTTTGAAATCTGGAAGTATGAGACTAGCAACTTTGTTCTGCTTTTTCAAGATTGTTTTGGCCATTTGGGATTCCTTAAGATTCCATATAAATTATAGGATGGATTTTTCTATTTCTGCAAAAAAGCTGTTGGAATTTTGATAGGAATTGAATCTGTACATCAATTTGAGCAGTACTGACATCTTAACATTGTTTTCTATCCATGCACATAAGATATCTTTTCATTTATTTGTGTCTTCTTTAATTTCTTTTATCAGTGTTTTGTAGTTTTCAGTGTACAAGTCTTTTGCCTCTTTGGTTAAGTTTACTCCTAAGTATTATTTTTGGTGTTATTATAAATTGTTTACATTTTCTTTTCAGATTGTTCATCATTTGTGTATAGAAATGAAACTGATTTCTTTTCCCCCAAGCCAGGCTCTTTAATAATAGAAATCCTCTATAACTACTTTTTTAAATTGCAAAATCAAACACGCTCGTTGTAAACAAACACAAAACATTACAGAACCGCATGATTTATGAACTGAGAGGCCGGTAATCCACTCCCAGAGGAGTCGAATTTGGTAACTCTCTGGTGTCAGCTGCCAGATTTCTCTCCATGCCACCAGAGATCCCATCTGGCACGGTGGGCCTTCCCCAAGGGGCCAGGACCAGAACATCAGGCCGGAAGGAACAGGGCCGGGGCCTGCTGCAGCACCGCCGTGCCCCACGCTGCCTTCCCAGGGGTGGCCGCGCTGGCTTGCACCAGGCTGGGCTGGGCCGGCTGGGGCCTAGGGAAGCCGCTACAACATGAGGCTGATGGAAGGGAGCCCGTGCAGGGTTCAGACAGGTTTCCATTACCTAATGCAATTGATTTTTTATGCATTGATTTTATGTCCTGTAATTTTGTTGAATTTATTTATCAACTCTAAGATTTTTTTGTTGTTGTTGTTACTAGGATTTTTAGGGCTTTTATATATGAAATCATGTAATCTGTGAACAGAGATAATTTTACTTCTTCCTGTCCAATTTGGTTGGCTTGACTTTTCTTTTTCTTGCTCAATGCTCTTCCAATACTATGTTTAATGGAAGTTAAATTGCATCCTTGTCTTGTTCTTCATCTTAGGGGAAAAGTTTTCCGTCTTCGCCATTGAGTATGTTGTTAGCTGTGGATGTTCATATATGGTCTTTATTATTTTGAGGTGATTTCTTTCTTAGTTTGTTGAGTTTTTCTTTAAATCATGGAAGGGTGTTGAATGTTTCCAAATGATATTTCTGCATCACTTGAGATGACCATGTGCTGATTTCCCCCTTCATTCTACCAATGTAGTATGTTACAGTGATTGATTTTCATATGTTGAACCATTTGTACATTCCAAGAATAAATCCTACTTGTTTGTGGTGTATAATCCTTTAATATGCTGCTAAATTTGGTTTGCTAGTATTTGTTGAAGATTTCTGCATCAGTATTTAGAAGGGAATATTGGCCTTTAGTTTTCATTTCTTGTAGTTTCTTTGTCTGGCATTGGTATCAGGGTAATGCTGGCCTCATAGAATGAATTAGCAATTATTAGGGTTCCCTTCTTTCCAATTTTTAGGAAGAGTTAGAGAAGGATTGGCATAAATTCTTCTTTACATATTGGGTAGAATTAATCAGTGAGGCTATCTGATCTAGGGCTTTTCTTTGAATCAGTAATCAAAGACTGCTCAACAATCTTCTTATTAGTTATATGTATATTCATATTTTTCAGTTTTTTATGATTTGGTTTTGGTGCATTGTGTGATTCTAGGAATTTGTCCATTACATATAGGTTATCCAATTTGTTGGTATATAATTGTTCATATACTCTCATATAATCCATTTTTTATTTCTGTAAAATCAGTAATGTTACCCTTTTCATTTTGGATTTTAAAAATTTGAGTCTGCTCTCTCTCTCTTTTTTTTTTTTTAGTCAGTGTTGCTAAAAGTTTATTTTAGATCTTTTGGAAGAACCAACGTTTTGTTTCATTGAGTTTTCTCTATGGTTTCTCTTCTTTTTGTTTTACTTATCTCCACACTATTTCTTTCTGCTCGCTTTGGGTTTAGTTTGCTCTTTCTTTTTAATTACTTAAGGGATAAAGTTAGGTTATTGATTTTGAGATCTTTCTTTTTTTAATGTAGGTGTTTACAACTGTACATTTTCTTCATAGCATTGCTTTCTCTGCATCCCATGTTTTCACTTGCCCTAAGGTATCTTCTAATTTCCCTTTTAATTTTTTGAGGACCTTCCATACTGTTTTTCACAGTGGCTGTACCAATTTGCAATCCCACCAACAGTGCACCGGGGTTCCTTTTTCTCCACATCCTTGCCAACACTTACTGTTTGTTGATTATTGATGATGGCCATTCTGACAGGTATGAGGTGATTGCATGGTGGTTTTGATTTGCATTTCCCTGATGATTATTGATATTGAGCATTTTTTTTCACATGTCTGTTGGCCATTTGTATATTTCCTTTGGAGAAATGTCTGTTCAGGTCCTCTGTTTATTCTAAAATTGGATTTTTTTTGGTCTGCTGATGGCTTTCACATAGTGTTTAGCACGGTTCTCTTTTAGTCCCAGATATATACATCTAACTGCTTACTGAACATGTCTACCTGCATATTTCACAAACATCTCATACTAAACCTGTCCCAAACAATTTTTTGTTATCCCAATTAATCCTCTTTTTTTCAGTATTCCTACGTAGTTGTTCATTCTAGGAACCCAAGAACCAGCTTAGCTCCTCCCTTGTTATCCCTGATATTTGAGGGATAACTGAAGCCACGTGAATCACACTTTCATAGTATCTGTTCTCCATTGCCCAGTGCTTTCATTCTGACCAGCAAATTTCTCACCTAGATGAGGCTCCTTGTTCTCCATCTTGTACCTTCTAAATTCAATTACTGTACTGCTGACACAATAATATTTTTAAAGTGTAACTCTGATTATGATATTCCTGTTTAATATCTTTCTAGGTGTCCTCCCACCTTGCCTCCAACAAAATTGCATTCATAATAAAATCCAAACTCCTTGTACAGCATATAAGACTCGTCATGATCTGGCACCTGTTTTACGGCCACATTTCTATTTCTACCTCTCACCGAATTCTCTTACAAATATTCTGGGGCTGCTTTTGCCATCATTCCTTCTCCCCACCAAGACAGGTGCCTCATACATGTATGTTAGATTAAAAGAAGGTTGAATTATTATATAAAACCAGGTTGTTAGAGCCGAGAAAGTGGTCTTAGACTAAAATCAGCATGGTTTTCATAGACGTCAAATAGGTAGGCAGATAAAGGAACATACTGTATTTCTCCGAAAATAAGACCAGGTCTTATATTGATTTTTGCTCCATTAGGGCTTATTTTCCGGGGATGTCTTATTTGTTCATGTACAAAAGTCTACATTTACTCACATACAGTCATGTCATCTTCTGGAACATCGTCATCATGTACTAAATGCGTCTGTCTGGCGGACGATCTTAACTGGGGCTTATTTTCAGGGTAGGGCTTATTTTCGGAGAAACACGGTATATTTGTATGACACTATTCCAAAAGGATTTTCTTGTCAGAAACTATTACCATTTTCATTCCCATAGGAGTGGAAGGGAGAGGATTGGGAGACATATATAGTTTGAAGCACATCCCAGTGAAACCACCAGCAGAAACATATCAATAGGCTTGTGAGATCAAGCAGCTCCCTGTAACGCCTCAAGCTGTGCTTGAAATATGATCCTTGTACCAATAGCACTGGCATCACTGAAAGTGCCTGGAAATTCAGGATGGATGAATGCAACAGAGAGACAGAAAAGGTAATAAAGTACAAACAGACGTTACAGGATTGAAGAATACAAGAACAGAACTGAAAATACACTAGACGGGTTCAACAGCAGATTAAATGCAGTAGAAGGAAGGATGAAAAAACGTGAAGCTAGCTGAAGGAACTCATGAGACAACATCATGCGGTCCAACAATTGCATGATAGGCGGCCCCAGGAGGAGGAGAGAGAGAAAGGGGCTGAAAACTTTCCTATCCTGGGGAAGGAAATAGACATCTAGGAAGCCCTACAGAAGGTGAAACCAAGGAGACCCATTACCAAGGCACATTTTAATTAAAATGTCAAAAGTTAAAGATATGGAGAGAATCTTAAAAGCAATAAGAGAAAAACAACTTGTTACGTACAAGGCAAACACCATAAAATGATCAGATTTATCAGAAGAAACTTTGCAGGCCAGAAAGGAGGGGTACAATATATTCAAAGTGTTAAAAGGAGAAACTTTTTCTAAGAATACCTGACAAAGTTATCCTTCAAGATTGAAGGAGTTTTTCCATACAAGCAAAAGCTGAAAGAGGTCATCACTAAACCAGCCTTACAAGAAATGTTAAAGGGACTTTTTAAAGGTGAAAATAAAGGGCGCTAATGAGTAATAAATAACATATGAAAGTATAAATCTCAGTGGTAGTTGTAAGTATATAGAAACGGTAGTGGATTAATCAGTCATAAATATAGTATGAAGGTGTAAAAAGACAAAAGTAGTAACTATAACAATTAGTTAAAGGACACATAAGATAAAAAGAGGTAAAAAATGTGTGTGTGTGGGAAGAGTAAAAATGTTGATTTCATTCTGAAGCAGTAACTTGTTATGTTATATGTCTAAGCCTCATGGTTACCACAAATCAAACACCTATAATAGGCACAAAAATATATATAAAGAGAAAGGGATCTAAATGAAAATGGAAATACAACATACTAAAACTTATGGGGGGTAGCAAAGGCAGAGTTCATAGCAATAAATGCCTACATTAGGAAACAAGAAAAATCTAAAATAAACGAACTAAGTTTACAACTCAGTAAACTAGAAAAAAACAAACGAAGCCCAAAGTTAGCAGGAAGAAGGAAATAACAAAGATCAGAGCAGAAATATGTGAAATGGAGACTAAAAAGGCAATTGGAAAGATCTACAAAATTAAGAGCTGGTTCTTTGAAAAGAGAAACACAGCTGACAAACCTTTAGCTAGACTATGAAGAAAAAAAGAGATTTCAAATAAATAAAATCAGAAATGAAAGAGGAGATGTTACAATTGATACCAAAGAGATACAAAGGATCTTAAGAGATTACTATGAACAATTATATGCCAACAAATTGGACAACCTAGGAGATATAAATTCCTAGAAACATACAGCCTACCAAGACTGAATTATGAATAGAAAATCTGAAAAGACTGATTACTAGTAAGGAGATTGAATCAGTAATTCAAAATTTCTCAACAAACAAAAAGTCCAGGACCAGATGGCTTCACTGGTGAATTCTACCAGCTTTTAAAAGAGTGAATACTGATCCTTCTCAAACACTTCCAAACTCATTTTATGAGTCCAGCATTACCCTGATAGCAAAACCAGATAAGGACACAGATAAGAGAAAATTATAGGTCAATACCCCTGATGAATATAGATGCAAAACTCCTCAATAAAATATTAGGAAACTAAATTCAACAATACATTAAAAGGATCATACATTATAATCAAGTGGGAATTAGTCCAGGGATGCAAGGATGGTTTTTAAACATCCACATAACTATCAATGAGATATATAGCACATTAACCAAGTGAAGGATAAAAATCATATAATCATCTCAACTGAAAAAGTGATGAAATTCAACATCCGTTCATGATAAAAACTCTCAACAAAGTGGGTGTAGAGGAAACATCATCAAGGCCGTATATGACAAGCCCACAGCTAACATCATACTCAATAGTGAAAAACTGAAAGCTTTTCCTCTTAGACAAGGATGCCCCCTCTCACCACTTTTATTCAACATACAGAGGGTACCCAAAAAAAGTATACACATTTTAAGAAAGGAAAAAACTGTATTAAAATTGTAATACTCACTATATACCGATAACAAGATGAATACAAGTCATGTGTATACATTTTTTTTGGCACCCTGGTATTATTGGAAGTCCTAGATAGACCAACGAGGCTGGAATGAGAAATAAAAGACATTCAAATTGGAGAGATAGAAGTAAAACTGCCACTCTTTGGAGATAATTTTATATAGAGAGAACCCTAAAGACTCCACCAAAAAACCGTTAGAGTAAATGAATTCAGTAAAGTTTCAGGATACAAAATCAATATATAAAAATATGTTGTATTTCTATATACTAATAACAAACTATCAGCATGAGAAATTGAAATAACCCTAGTTACAACTGCATCAAAAAGAAAAAAAAATACCTGGGAATAAATTTAATGAAGAAAATGAAAGACCTGTACACTGAAATCTATAAGACATGAATGAAAACACAAATAAATGGAAAGATATTCCATGTTCATAGATTTGAAGAATTAATATATTGTTAAAATAAAATGTCCATACTATACAAAGCAATCTACAGATTCAATGCAATCCCTATCAAAATTCCAATAATGTTTTTCAAGGAAATAGTACAAATAATCCTAAAATTTGTATGGAACTTTAAAAAACCCCAAATAGCCAGAGAAAGAACAAAAAAGCTGGAGGTATCACACTCCCTGATTTCAAACTGTATTACAAAGCTACAGTAACCAACACATTATGGTAGTGGCATAAAAACATACACATAGATCAATGGAACAGAAGAGAGAGCCCAGAAATAAACCCATGCATATATGGTCAATTAGTTTACAACAGAGAAGCCAAGAACATACAATGGGGAAATGACAGTCTCTTCAATAAATGGTTCTAGGACAACTGGACAGCTACATGCAAAAGAATGGAACTGGACCACTAACTTAACACCGTAAGACCAAAATTAACTCAAAATGGATAAAAAACTTGAATGTAAGACCTGAAACCATAAAACTCCCAGAAGAAAACATAGGCAGTAAGCAACTTAACACTAGTTTTGGAAATGATTTTTTTGATTCTGACACCAAAACCAAGGGCAACAGAAGCAAAAATAAAAAGTAGGACTATATAAAACTAAAGAACTTCTGTGTACCATAAGACAGCATAAAATAAACTCCAAAAAGGCAACCTATTAAATAGCAGAAAACAATTGCAAATTGTATATCTGATAAGGAATATACAAAAAATATAAGGAACTCATATAACTCAATAGCAAAAACCCAAACAATCCAATTTAAAAAGGGGCAGAAGTTCTGAATAGAAATTTTTCCAAAGAAGACTTACATGGCCAACAAGTACACATTGCCAGACCTCATCATCACTAATCATCAGGGAAATGCAACTCAAATCCACAATGAGACATCACCAATACTGTTAGAATGGATATTATCAAAAAGACAAAAGTACTGGTGAGGATGTGGAGGAAAGAAAACCCTTGTGCACTCTTGTTGGGAATGTAAATTGGTGCAGCCACTATGGAGAACAGTATGGAGGTTCCTAAAAAACTAGAACTACTTTATGATCCAGCAATTCAACTTCTGGGTATTTATCTGAAAAAACTAAAAACACTAACTCAAAAAGTTCTATGCATCCCCATGTTCGCTGCAGCATTATTCACAATAGCCAAGGTATGTAAACAAGCTAAGTTTCCATCAGTTGATTAATGGATAATGAAAATGGGACACACACACACACACAGGAATATTACTCAGCCATAAAAAAGAATGACATCTTGCCATTTGTGACAACACGTATGGACCTTCAGGGAATTATGATAAGTGAAATAAATCAGACAGAGAAGAACAACTAGTGCATGATCTCACTTACATGTGGAATCTAAGAAAAAATAAATAAACCCTGAAAAACAAAATAGGTACAGTGTCCAGATTGGTGGTTGCCAGAGGCAGGGTATAAGGGGTGGGAAAGTCAGTGAAGGGGGTCAAAAGTACAAACTTTTAGTTATAAAATAAGTTAGTCATGGAGATAGATGTACAGCATGGTCACTATGGTTAATAATACTGTATTGAATATTTCAAAGTTGCTAAGAGTAGATCTTAGAAGTTCTCATCAGAAGAAAAAAACTTTTTTGTAACTATGGTGACAGATGTTAACTAGACTTATTATGGTGATCATTTCACAATGTATACAAATATTGAATCATTATGTTGTACACCTGAAACTAATATGTTACATGTCAATTATACATCAATAAAAAAAAAATCTCAGCATTCAAAGCTCTACTCCAGACCTGCCATATCAGAATTAGCATTTTTAACAAGATCCACAGGTGATTCACATTAAAGCTTGAGACATACTTGCCTAGAGGGTTTTAAAAGCAATGAGAAGGGGGTGAGAGTGTTTGACGGGAAAGACCTATTTTTCTCTTTAGGTAAAATAATTACCGAGAATGATCAATGTGCACTGTATGTCCCCTTGAGTGACCTCCATGATACAATGCAGAAACATCTCCCATGTGTAGCCAGATCTGTTCCCAATTGTAATTTCGCAAACTGCCAATAAGTTGAGGGCCTAAAAGCAGAACTGCCTTGGGCTGAATGAGAGCTATCAGAAGTGGGCTTTTCCAGGTAAGAGAAAGATGATATCCCCCAGGCGTGGAGGCAAGAGGGAGCTCATGCCTCTTTCATTATGAAGCACATACATTAGGTCACTGGAAATAAGTGGGGGTTGGTGGAGGTGCCAAAAAGAAGCCTCCAGCCAAATGTGTTGATTGGCCAATATTGAGCATTATCCCCTAACTCACCTGGGACAGAAATGGCTTATGCGTTACAAGTGAATTCCTCCCCCCCTCCCAAAGTGCCACATTTCCCCCAAACAACATTTGCTCCTCATTAGAGATGGCCACAGTGTATTAACTAGATAGGAAATTCCAAATGATTGTTTTCCAAAGAACATACCCTGGGGTGGGGATGGAGGGACAGGAATGCAGCAATATGTAGATGGCCCGTTCTAATAAGTATTGAGTTGCTAACCGCCCAAAAGCATTCAGTCACATCAGTTCATACAATTACACAAAGAATTAAGAGCCCTGTAGTCTTCTGGGGGTATCCCAGCTGGCTAAGTTTAATGGTATGGTTCAGACATCAACCAATTAGAAAGTATGCCTGACCAATCAGAGAGGTCATCCTGTCAAGTAGCTCCAGCCTCCAACAAACCACAGTAGCTGTTCCCACACAGTTGGATGGCACCAGCTGATTATTGGTCCTGGTAGGCAGCTCTTAAATGCTCAGTAGGTTTCCAATAGGTTTTGAACACAGTACACGCATTCTAAAACGTTCTGTGGGTCCAAGACGGTGGTGTAGGTGGATGCTGAGTTCACCCCTGCCCAAGAACACATAGAATGTACACCTATATTTAGAGCAATTCCTTCTTAAAGACAGCTGTGAGCCAACTGAACAGCTTTTGTACAACAAGCAAGAGAAAGAGACTGCACAGAGAAGGGTGGGGAACTGAGAATGCTCTCTGGAAGCTAAAGGAACCACCCAGGGCTGGGGAACCGGTGACAGCCATTGTTGATGTTTCCCCTGCAGGTGGATAATGGGGGTAGCGCCATCCAGGTTCTCTGGCGGCTGACCTGCAGGGGGCTGTAGCTCCTCTCCAGCCACCCCTCTTAGAGCTAGATCCAGCAGAAACAGGAGAGAACCATAGGATGAACACACAAGAGATTGATATAGCAGGTATGGCAGGTGATGCTTAATGTGGGGCTAGAAAAACACTGTGGTACCTGCCAGCAGGGCTACTCTGTCCAGAGAAAGTGTGCAGATAGTAGGGCACTACTGTGGGCTCACATGGTGCCACCCCTCCTGGAGAGAGTGCAGAGATAGTGGGGCGCTGCTGAATGCGCATGTAGACTGCTTCATCAGAACAAGTGCAGAGTTAGCAAAACTTTACGGTATCCACATGTGGGTGATGCTATGTGCACATGTAGAGAGGGTGCAGAACTAGCAAAGTATGTGTGCGCACACAAAAGGTTACCCACCCAGAGGAAAGGTGGAGCTAGTAGGGCACTTGAGAGGCAAGCATGCAGAGCAGCCCCACCCAGACTCTGCTCTGACAACAGACAAAGCAAGAGGGCACACCAAGTGTGCACTGAGAAGCTCATCTACGCCAGGCAG
This sequence comes from Rhinolophus sinicus, assembly GCF_036562045.2. Taxonomy (NCBI): domain Eukaryota; kingdom Metazoa; phylum Chordata; class Mammalia; order Chiroptera; family Rhinolophidae; genus Rhinolophus; species Rhinolophus sinicus. Next base: position 126,216,869 of record NC_133754.1, read on the forward strand.
CTCCACCTGGATTAGAGGGGCAAAGAAGCACCTACATACCAGGCTATCCTAACTGGAACCCGCTCCTCCAGGTCAGGTGACACACCAGGCACTTAATGCACCTGCTGCAACTATGACTGGCCTGCCAAAACTACTTGACATACAGTCTACACAGAGACCACTTTTTCAAGACTGGGAGAGATAGCTATTCCATCAAACTAAAACACAGAAAGTCAAACAAAATGGGGATACAGAAGAATATGTCCCAAATGAAGGAACAAGATATAATTCCAGGGAAAAACCCTAATGTCATGGAAAAAAGTAATTTGCCTGATAAAGAATTCAAAGAGGGCCGGCCTGGTGGCTCAGGCGGTTAGAGCTCCGTGCTCCTAACTCCGAAGGCTGCTGGTTCGATTCCCACATGGGCCAGTGGGCTCTCAACCACAAGGTTGCCAGTTCAATTCCTCCAGTCCCGCAAGGGATGGTGGGCAGTGCCCCCTGCAACTAAAATTGAACACGGCACCTTGAGCTGAGCTGCCGCTGAGCTCCCGGATGGCTCAGTTGGTTGGAGCCTGTCCTCTCAACCACAAGGTTGCCGGTTCGACTCCCGCAAGGGATGGTGGGCTGTGCCCCCTGCAACTAGCAACGGCAACTGGACCTGGAGCTGAGCTGCGCCCTCCACAACTAAGACTGAAAGAACAACAACTTGAAGCTGAACAGAACCCCCCACAACTAAGATTGAAAGGACAACAATTTGACCATTGTTCCCCAATAAAGTCCTGTTCCCCTTCCCCAATAAAATCTTTAAAAAAAAAAAAAAAAAAAAAAAAAAGAATTCAAAGAAATGGTTATAAGGATGCTCACAAAACTTGAGAGTAGAATAGAGTAACTCAGAGGGCACTTCAACAAAGAGATAGTAAATGTAACAAATCAGAGATGAAGAATACAATAACTAAAATGAAGAATACATTAGAAGGAATTGGCGGCAGATTAGTTAATACAGAGGAATGGAGTAGTGACCTGGAAGACAGAATAGGGGAAATCACCCATCAGAAGAGCAAAATGAAAAAAAGAATTAAAAAAAATGAGGATAAGAGATCTCTGGGATAACATTAAGCATCCTAACATTTGTATTATAGGGATTCCAGAAAGAGAAGAGAGAAAGAAAGGGGCAGAAAGAATATTTGAAAAAATCGTGGATGAAAATTTTCCTTATTTGGGGGAAGTGAACAGATATCCAGGTCCAGGAAGCACAGAGAGGTCCAAATAAGAAAAACCCAAGAGACCCACACCAAGACATATTGTAATTAAAATGGCAAAAGTTAAGGATAAGGAGACCATCTTAAAGGTAGCAAGAATGAAAGAACAAGCCACATACAAGGGAATCTCCATAAGGCCATCAGCTAATTTCTCAGAAGCAACTGCAGAGGCCAGAAGGGAGTAGCAGGAAATATTTAAAGTGCTGAAAGAAAGGAATCCACAACCTAGAATTCTATATCCAGCAAGGTCATCATTCAGAATTGAAGGATAAAGAGTTTCCCAGACAAGCAAAAACTAAAGGAGTTCACAACCACTAAAATGGCCTTCCAAGAAATGTCAAAGGGTCTTCTCTACACAGAAAAGAAAAAGCCATAATCAGAAATAAGAAAATATGGGAAAGAAAAAAGATCTCACTGGTAAAGGCAAATATACAATATTCACAGCAAATCAAACACTTAAAAAACTAATAGGAAGGTTAAAAGACAACAGTAGCAAAATTAATTATAAATACAATAAATAATTGGGATACAAAAACAGATAGAAAACGTGATGTCAAAAACATTAAGAGCGGAAGGGGGAGTAAAAATGTAGTGCTTTTAGAATGTGACTGAACTTAAATGCCTATCATCTTAAAATAGATGGCTATAGTATAGATGGATGGATATCTATCTATCTGTATACGTCTATCTATCTATATCTATATCTATATATGTATCTATATCTATATATACACTCACGCATGGTAACCACAAACCAAAAACATAGAAAAAATAAACAAAAAATGAAGAGAAAAGGATTCAATCAAAACAAGAGAGATCAAGAGCAGAAGGAATACAGAAGAACAAAAACAACCAAAAATCAATTTACAAAATGGCAAAAAGCATATACCTATCAACAATCACTTTAAATATAAATCGACTAAAAACTCCAATCAAAAGACACAGGGTAGCAGAATGGATTAAAAAAATGACGCATCTGTATGCTGGCTACAAGAGACTCTCTCTAGATTGAAAGACACAGACTGAAAGTGAAGGGATGGAAAAAGACATTCCATGCAAATAGAAATGAAAGGAAAGCTGGGTAGTAATACTCATATCAGATAAAATACACTTTAAAACAAAGAATATAAAAAGAGACAGAGCCACATTACATAGTTTTGAAGAGGATGTAACAATTACAAATACCTATGCACCCAACATAGGAGCACCCAGAATTGTAAAGCAAATATTAATGGGCATAAAGGCAGAAATTAACAGTAATTCAATAATAATTGGTGATTTTAATACTCCACTTACTTCAGTGGACATATCATCCAGACAGAAAATTAAGAATATAATGGCCTTAAATGCCACATTATACCAGTTTGACTTAATAGATATTTATAGAGCATTTCATCCAAAAACTGCAGATGACATATTTTCCTCAAGTACACATGGGACATTTTCCAGGCTAGATCACATACTAGGCACTTTACTTCCTGTTGTGTCAGGGTCAGCACCTTTGGATTTACCTTTCAAATAAAACCCTCTCACCTGGCCCCAGCTGGAGAAGGCCCACTCCACACAGAGCTGTTGGTTACAAGCCTGGGTGTCCACTGGCCGCTTGGCGAGTTGTGTGCACATGTCATTGGAGACAGGAGTGGAGATCCCAGAGGCTTTCAGCTTCTGGCAGGTCACCCGGCGGGTCTGGATGCCTCCCCCGCAGCTCCGGGTACAGGCGGACCAGGAGGTCACCATCCACCTGCGAAGAGGAAGAGAAGTCAGGGCAGCTGCAAAGGGTCCAAACGGCACCCCAGTGTGTGGCAGAGGGGAGACAACATCCTAGGAAAGTCAGACCCAAGCTTGTGTCACCTCCTGACCCAGGAGGCAATGTGAGTCTCACTTAAGCCAACATTTTGTCTGCTAGCACTCACCGTATTTTCTACCTTGCCTTAACTCATGTGTCTTTACATTTACATCAGGAACATGCAAAGTTCCTTCCAGCTTTCTGGAGCAACTTTCCACCTCCGTGAGTCACAGTCCATAGGTCTTATACCTCTTAAAGGGCTGAAAGTAGTCATTCTCAGAAGGTTACATTCCAACTACAATTTGAATCTTTGGAGGTGAGACTGACCAAGACAGCGACAAACGGATTTTCTCCAAAAACTAACTGTCAGCGGGGAAACACTGAAATCCTTGGTCCATATAAAAACAGGTAGGGGTTCTCTCTGGATGTTTGTATCCTGGGATAATTCAAAGAGGAGGGGAAGGAGGGATATTTTGGGGTAAAAACAGTGAGAAAAGACTTAGTGCTTCCCAGCCATTTCACTTAATCTAGAAAAGAAAAAAAAATTCTTTGGATTTATTGCCTGAGAAAAAATTTATTAAATGAAATGGTCCTATCTGGGTCAAAGCAAGACTTCCTACAGCGATTCAAAAAGACGACCAGGGCGACACTTTTTTTGTGTGTGCAAAGAAGGCTGCTCAAGTGCCCAAGAAGCCTGGTGGGGAAACCTGTGGCCACTTCCTAGTCCGGAGGTGCCACATCTAGCTCTTAGGAGAGGCAAGTTGCAGGGACAGAGAACAAATTCCTCCTGCATCTGAACCCGTGACTTATTTAGTTTGATGGAACTTCCCTGCTCCATTTGCCCTGGAGAGAGAGGACTGTGGGTAGAATTCCAACCCACAGGAGCAGGGCCACTGAGGTGGCAGGCACGAGGTGTTTCAAAGCTCCTGGGGCACTGAAACCCACGCAGACACAGCCAGTATTGCATTTGCAGAAGGAAATGAGGCTGATTGACTCTGACCATCACCACAGCAAATCAAAAAGTCCTTGGCATGTCCAAGACCTCTTCTTCATTTCACACAGCTTGGTAAGGGCAGTCTTCCAGTCGCTTATATCCCTGGTGAATGTCAGGCCTGCATTTCAATCAACTTTTATTTCCAAATATACATTTCAGCAATTTTTCAGGAGCTGGGGTGGAGCGGTTGAGTAGGGAGGTATGGGCTATGTTACAGTTCAGGAAGGGTATAAAAGGACATTAATCATTCCCGTGGAAACCTTCCTGTCAGCAAGTCAAACTGCTGATATTAATGAGTATGTTTCATATTTCATTGAGTCTCTCCTGGTTTCAGCTGCTCCTTATGACTCAGCTGGCAAAACACAAAGCGGTTGCCTAAGTAGTTGCATGAAAGTCCTACAGATAGGTAGTGAAGGGGCATTTCAGGGCCCAGCCAAGTCCCCCATGACTCCGGGCGCCTTGCTGGTGCCAAGTCTAAGCCCACCCGTTATCCCTTTAGCCACTGCCTAAAGCCTGCCATGGGCGTGCTCAGTGGGCTCAGTTTCTCAAAGCTGGAGGAAGATGCGAGAGGCAGAGACCATGGGTGTCCTTCTGGGCTCTGTAAGGGACCCAAATGCAGAGAACGTATAGCCAACATGGAGCAACTCTAAGAAATGGGGACTTATTTCAGCTTTAGCAGGATGCCACCGTTTGTGGAAAAGAGACAAGACAAGATTGCTTTCAGAAAACTGGAGTACTGATTAGCACAGGTTTTTAAAGTTAGGAGAAAGGAGAGGGGTTGGGGTAGAGGCCAGTGACGTCCATCCCCTCAGCGCTTGAATTGCAAACGCTTTTCTTTTGCAGAGAGCCAGTTTCTTGCTGCAGGATGGGATACTCCTGCTCCCTGAATGGAGCCTTTTTAGGTGCATGGGATGCCCAAGCAGCCCTTAGCTCGCTGAGACTTGCGGGAACAGACAGGGAGGAGGGAGGAGGCTCACTCGGAGGGGTATTTTCTGCATGGCGGGGTGGCCTCACAAGCCTGTGCATACAGGAAAGAACAGCGCCTTGGAGGGCAGGACCCCTCACCTGCCCTTGCCGTTGCTCTCTGTGTAGTGCTAGACAAGGGCTGGCTACCAACTTGGCTCCAAGTCAGGGCCCATGCTGGGGGCTGGGAGGCCGGAGCCAGGCTTGGCTACACTCACCGAGAAGGGCAGTCTCTCCGGTTGCAGGCGACAGGCTGCACAGCAGGGCGAACCTTCCCTGCACAGTGAGCGGGGTTGACCTCTGTGCTGTTCAGGAGACACCGCAGGCGTGGCTGCTGAACCCCCCTGTTACCACAGGAGGCCGAGCAGGTTGCCAGTCTGTCCACAGACCACCAGTAATCTGTCGCAGAAGGAGGAGCAGAGGTGAAAAGCACACAGCATGACTTCCTTCTGAGCAGGGCAGTGGGGGTGGGGGAGGGGGTGTTGTGGATGAGCTCAGCCCCTCAGAGGGCTCTATCCCCAGCCTGTCTCAGCAAGTCATGTGGTCTCCGAGGCCTCAGTTGGCTCAGCCATAAAATGAGCACAGTAGCCCTTACCCCTCAAGTTACTGGGAGGCCTGGAGGTAATGCAGGTAAAGGGCTGAGCCCAGTGCCTGGCACAGAGCACTTAATCACAGAGCTGTAGCACTCATTGTTTTTAAAAATACTTCCTAAAGTGCTCTTTTTTTTCCCCTACTGGCTCACCAGAAAGCAACTTTCTTTTTCAACAAAGAGATGTAAAACTATCACAGCTACTTCACAATCAGATTTAAAACTGCAGGTTCAAGTGAGACTTAGTCGATGTGACAAAACTACCCCAGCCCATCCAGAGCGTACTCATTGACAGGAGACAATGATGTCAGTAAGAAAAGTGATTTCTTTGCATTTTCTAGTTGGTGGTCTGGGACTCACTGGTAGGAAAGCTGTTAAAAATAACTGTGGGTTGGTAAACTGTGAGTGCTTCTTTGCAGAATTGTGTGTTACAAATCTTGCAGATAGGCACTGGCTTCCGGTTTTCAGCAGAGAATGGCTGGCGGGCAAGAAAATGGAACACTTACTCTTTGCCTGGACAAAGGCGGGGAGGATGTTTAAGGGAAAAGCCCATGTGCTAGAAAGTCTCCCTTCTTATGTGCTATATTGGCCCCAAAGACTGTCCTTTCCCACAGAATCCTCCATTTAGAATCGAAGCAGTAGAATTTTGCTTTCTCTAAAAGTGTCACACGTAGGCCACAGGTAGACCAGCTTATGGAAAACTCAAAAGCCTCACTTAGTTTCTATACCAAGGCCAGTTTTGGCTCATCACCCACTGTTTTGGGTTTATTCACAACTTACTTTGTGCCTCAAATGCGAGGTCCTTCCCAAGAGCTTTCTGACCTGCCCATGTTCCTGGAATGGTAATGCACCAGCCACATAGGCTCCTCAGCCTGTTCTTTGACAGGGACCACAGGAAAGGGGCATGGAAAGCACTCAGCACGTGAGTGCAGCTGAAACCTCTTCAGGACAACCAGCAGGTACCAGCACTAGCCCTAACTCTCCAGGGCAGGAAGCAATAACCAAGCGGTTCAGATCAAGAGGTATTTTGGAACCAAACCAACAGAGAAAATGTGCATTTTCTTAATAGAGTACTTTACATGAGAGAGAGAGAGAGAGAGAGAGAGAATCTTTACTGGTTAACTTAGCATAAAGGAAACACATCTAACGTTGCTATGTGGTGATGTTTCCTTGGTCCCTGAGCGGAAGGACCCATTTATGGAAACAGCATTGACTTTTCCAGGTTCTGTGGGGTAGGGCCTGGCGGCTTTTCTGAAGGACCTCATTATATGGAAACATGGTTCAGCTTCAGTTTCCATGCTCTAGGAACCACTGGAGATCAGAAATCACTTTGTCTACTAGAGAAATAGATTCCTAGATGGCTTCTCTTGTTTAAGAAATAAGCCCATCATCCGAAGTCCACAGGGTTTCTTACCTTGGATCACAAGAGAGGTCTTTTGCACGAGCGCTCCCGCCTCATTCTGAGCAAGGCAGCTGAATTCCCCTTGAGACTTGTCACTAAGATTTGCAACCTGGAGAATCTGTCCAGCGGCCAAGATGTGATATGTCAATCCTGTGACACTGGCAACTGACTGACCATCATGGAACCAGGTGATATTGGGGGTAGGGTGACCTTTGATGGGGCAGCCTAAAAGGAGAGGAGAGAGGAGACGAGAAGAGAGGAGAAGAAAGGTAAGCCATTAGTATAGCCAAAAATAACACATTTCTGTTGAGCTGTTTTAGGGTCACCATGACTCTAGAGGCCATATGTACAATATGGCCTTCCCCAGGGCATTTTTCTTATATTTGCATTCCAAAGCAAACAGGTGATGTTTTTATTCTCTGGGAATCTGGGAGAGTGACTATTATTCATCCAATTACCATACTTTGCCATGTATCATGTGCACATCTTTCACCCAAATTTGTGAGGGAAAATAAGGATGAGCATTATACATGCATAACAGTAATTCTGTATCCATATAAATGTTTTTATTTTATTTTATTTATTTATTTATTTATTTTTAAAGATTTTATTGGGGAAGGGGAACAGGACTTTATTGAGGAACACTGGTCAAATTGTTGTCCTTTCAATCAGTTGTGGAGGGTTCTGTTCAGCTTCAAGTTGTTGTTCTTTCAGTCTTAGTTGTGGAGGGCGCAGCTCAGCTCCAGGTCCAGTTGCCATTGCTAGTTGCAGGGGGTGCTGCCCACCATCCCTTGCGGGACTCGAAGAATCGAACTGGCAACCTTGTGGTTGAGAGCCCGCGCTCCAACCAACAACTGAGCCATCCGGGAGGCAGCTCAGCTCAAGGTGCCGTGTTCAATCTTAGTTGCACGGGGCAGAGCCCACCATCCCTTGCGGGACTCGAGGAATTGAACTGGCAACCTTGTGGTTGAGAGCCCACTGGCCCATGTGGGAATCGAACCGGCAGCCTTCGGAGTTAGGAGCACTGAGCTCTAACTGCCTGAGCCACCGGGCCGGCCCCCATATAAATGTTTTTAGTTCTTTTATTTATGAGTTAAAAGTGTAACTCTAGAAGGAGAAGGTGAGGGGATTAGAAAGCACAACTGATAACAAGAAGATTGCCACGGGGATATGAAAGACAGTTTGGGGAATATGATCAATAATGTTGTAAGGATTTTGTAGGGTATCTGATGGACACTTGTCTTATAAGGGAGACCACTTCATGGATGGGGTAGGTGCCTGACCACTGCAGTGTACACCTGAAGCTGAAGCTGAGTAATAATGAATGTCAACTATAATTTAATACATATATATCTATATATCTATATCTATCTATCTAGTCACAGGAGGTGGAGTACAGCATAAGAAATAGAGTCAGTGGAACTGTAACAGCTGTATATGATATCAGAGGGGTAGTACAGGGGGGAAGGGGGGTTATCACTTTGTGAGGGGTATATCTAACTATTACATTGTTTTGTACATCTGAAACTAATTAAAAAAGTATAACCCTAGAAATTAATAACAATATCCTTATGCAAAATAATACCCTGGAATACGATAATCGGTTTTGTTGAGCTTACGATGAACTTGCAATGACAGCAATTTTGGCCAACAATTCAACGAAATGAAACGAAGACTTGAAAACCTAACTTGCTGTGATACCTGGTGGGCTAACCAGCCACTTGCAACCTCTTGAGGTGTCAGTAAACAAGCCCTTTAAGGCCCTGATGAGGAAAGAGTGGACGTTGTGCATGCAGTCAGCTGGTAATGATTTCACACCTAGTCAGAATCAAGAAAGCATCCGTCACCCAGGTTTGTGATTGGATCCTAAGATCGTGGTACAGTGTCAAGAAGGAAGTGGTTGTGAAATTGTTTTAAAAAATGCGGCATCAGCAATGCAATGGATGGAACTGAGGACGATGAAATTTAACAGGATGAGGAAAGTGACTCTTTAGAAGACACCAGTAATGTAGAAACTGAAGAAGACGATACTCCTGATTATTGACAGTGACAAAGAGTTCTGGGCCTTCTATGATATATAAATATTGTAAGTTTGTTACCAGTACATAAAATTTCTTGTACCTTGTATCTGTTCTTGTGTTTTGTAATAATTTGTTACATAAAATTTTCTTGTACCATAATGTGTTAAAAAATAAATGCTAAAATTCCTTTATAATACAAAAAACAAGTACCTAAATATAAACAAACTAACATTTGAATTAAAAAATTAAAATGAAAGACTTTTTCCCCTGAAAGTTTGGGCCAAAAGTGTGGGTGCACATTATACACAGGAGCACATTATACACGGCAAAATACGGTAAGTAAAAATTGGAGGACACAAAGTACTGATTTTTCCCTATGTCCCTGTTCTAACTTAAAAAAAATGAAGCAATTAATATTCATTCATTAAACATTTTTTCAAGTTAATTAGTTCCTATACCCAGTTTATGCTGAAAGAAATCACTTCTTCAAATGCAATGAGTTGGAAAGAAATATATACTATATAGTAATAGTTAACAATCAAACTTTAATTGGTAAAGGTCTAATATATGCCTTCATTTTACTCTTTATATGATTTTCAAGCCAAAATTTTTCAACAGAGACTAGGAAAACAATTTTAAACACTGATCTCATTTCTCTATAAGTCAAGAACCTTGGCCTTCTGACAACTCTCCAAGCTTACATTGGACATGTACACTATCACTTATTTATATGGCCACTGAACACAATTCAATACATTAAAATCCCAAAATATTCAACTGAGGTATCATGTCTACTAAAGGCTTTGTAGCATAGAATTAGTAAAATAAACTGATTGGGAGAGAAAACTCATTTCCAATAAATTCAGAGTACTTGCTGAATTTGCTGTTGTGTCCCCAGCAACTTAGTTTCCACAGAAAATTTATTTAGAAGTTTGAAACACATGATAAATCATTAAACTTTAAATATACTGGAGGCTTTCCCTCAGTTCAGTTAAAAGAAATCCATTTGGTGACTACTGTTCTGGGGACAGTTAAGATAGTTAAGACTATCTTTCCTCTTGAAAGGAAATCCCAGGTGGTATAGGATAAAAAAAAGAAAGCACACTAATAAAACTATAATGTAAAGCAGAAAATGAGGAGATTTGTGGGACACCATAGATGGCCACCTGCATGGATGTATGTGCCTATGGATCTGTATAGAGAAAGGATTTTCCAATGTTGGCTTGTTTTCTGTTCTGGGGCAGCACTGTTAGAATTGGCATAGGATGCAGAGTTAACACAGGAAAGGCCCTTAGAGATTATCTAGCACACCGTCAAAGGAGGAAACTGAGGCTCAGAGATGTTAAGAGACCTCAAGATTGAGGAGCAGGCCTTCTGATTCCTTGCCTTCTGTTCTTACCTCCATACCTACTGCTTGTTCAGCTGGGCACCAGCAGTTTACCCAGGCACCTTGTTACCTACTTCCTTTGTCTGCTCACTTCTTTCATTCCCTCCCCCTTCACCGTCCCCCATCCCTCCATTTTCACTGTATAACTGTGTAGGTTGAAGGGGTTGGAACAGACTACATTGAAGAAAGACCCTGGAAAAATAATGCTAAAATCTGCCTAGGACGCTCAGTATAGACACAAATGGCCAAAAAGCACACAAGAAGGTGCTCAGTATCACTAGTCGTTATAGAAATGTAAATTATAACCACAATGAGATACCACTTATCACCCATTAGGATGGTTATTATAAAAGCAAAAACAAACAAAACAACAGAAAATAAGTGTTGGTAAAGATGTAGAGAAAATAGAATGCTAGTGCACTGTTGCTGGGAATATAAAATGATGCAGTCACCGTGGAAAACAATATGACAGGTCCTCAAAAAATTAAGCATAGCATTACTACTATAAGATCCAGTTCTGGTATGTACCCAAAATAATTGAAAGCAGGGACTTGAACAGGTATTTGGACACCAATGTTCACTGTAGCATTATTCACGATAGCCAAAAGACTGACATAACCCAAATGTCCATGAATGGGTGGGTAAACAAAATGTGGTATAAATGTATTATGGAATATTTTTCAGCCTTAAAAAGGAATGAAATACTGATGAATGTGACAACATGGATGAACCTTGAAAATATTAAATGAAAGGAGTCAGACAAAAAAGGACAAATAATACAGGATTCCACTTATATGAGGTACCTAGTGTAGTCAAATTCATAGACACAGAAAGTAGAATAGTGATTCTACCAGGGGCTGGGGGAAGGTGGAAACGGGGAATTATTATTTAGTAGGTGCAGAGTTTCAGTGTGGGATGATGAAAACGTTTTGGAGATGTAGAGTGTGATGGTTATACAACAATTATGAATTAACGGTATGGTGAAAATAGTAAATTTTATGTTATGTGTATTTTACGATAATAAAAGAAATGAAGCAGATGTGCTGTGTAGCAGCCCCTGACGTAGACCTCAGGAGACCTTGTGAGTTTTCGCTTGTGCTCTTGTGCTTTTGCCATCGCCAGCAGCAGAACATGCTTGGACTGGCCTGATGACCCCAAGAGGAGGGTGAGAGAAATGGGGAGAACAGCCAAGTCGCCCCAGCCAAACCCAGTTTAGATACAGCTGAACTAAATAAGATCAGTATGAATAAGTGATTGTTATTTTAGGCCACTGAGTCTTGCACGGATGAAAAAAGGAGTTCTATGGAAAGGAACCTCACAGGGTGATCTGATGGTAAATTCCTAACTGGGAAGGTCATGGTGGGTAGTCTTTGCCGTAAGCAAGCCCTGTCCATGGTTTCTGTGCATCTGGGCTGACACACCTTTGAAATAAGCCATAATCACCCTCAAGAGAGCACATAATCTTGTTAACTATCCTGTAATCCGATCCCCATCTTGCTTTCTCTTACCTCCATTGTAAGCTTCCTTACTTTCCCTCCTTAATTTGAAATGCATGAAAGAACCTGTGAAATTATTCTCTGGAGCTCTTGAGATCTTGCTTCCTGGCATATGTCATCAGTTTGGTTTAAATAAACTTTTACAAAAATTCTCTATAGGTTTGGAAGTTTCTTATGTCAATACTTGTTTTTCAAATGCATTTTTTTTTTTCCAATAGCTAACTGATACACTTAGGGAGAAGGGCCTTCTAGGTCTCCTCTTTGGCCCGTGAATCCAAGGCCTGGAGTAGGGCAGAGTTTTTACCTGAGGGCTGACCCAGCTGTCACCTGACCTGTATCTTCCTATTCAGGTATTCAGGAAGAGCAGGCTCCCTTACAGATAAATAGGTATTTATCCATAAGCCATGAGCTCCATTATGGTATCACCACACTCCTGTTACAAAATGGGAGTGGGAATGGCCTTGGGGAGAGGTGTATAGAAATCATTCCATTGGGGAGCTCTTGGGATGGGCAGTACCCACCTGCTGTAGTTCCAAATGAGTCTGGGGTTAGATGCTGGTTTCAGTTTGTAATAAAAGGCAAGAAAATTGTACGTATTTAGGCAAATAGCATACTTTAAAAAGTGAAGCCTGAGTCAACTGTAATTGAAAAATAAAAATTATTAAAACAAAGTGAAGCTTGAAACAAGTATAGCTTTTCAGACTGACTGAAACAGCAAATGCATGTCTTGCAAACACATCTGCTTTGGAAAAAGAAAGGTGCCATATGCTGTTGAAATGCTGGCTCCATGAATCATTCTTTTTGGTCGGTGTGTGCAGACCTCTGGTGAGGCTGGCTACATCGACTCCGTTGATAAATAAGAACCTTGCTATTCCCAAGGAAACAGGAGATATCTGGCCAGGGAGTCTCTCGTCTTTACCCCTAGTCTTTATTTTCCCAAATCCATTAGAATTCATTTATGAGAAAATATTTAGGCAGAGAAAGGAATGGTAGCAGCCTCAGGCTGTTTTCTGTGGCTGATAAAGTTACTTATCTGGGAGCCAGAAATCTTAGCTAAATAAGAGGTTCATTTGCATAACAATTGTATTCAAAACGCTTTCTGCTTTTTGGAATCAGAGCCCATAGTGAGCAGCCAGGACACCTCGCTTGGGCCACCTGGATCTTGGGTGTTGGACCTGTTCCCAGGGCCTTCAGCCCAGTGTGGATGAGAATGAGGTAGGGTTCCTTCCAAGCACAGACAGGAGAGAGGCCATGAATGTGGAGTTCTTGAAACTCATCTTGAGAAAGTCCCGTGAGGAGCAAGAACAGGTGTCACTGAGAGGCTGCCTTCATAGGATTGCCTCTCACTCTGAAATCTATCAAGGTGAAAATCTATTTTAAAAAGTTTTAAAAAGCAATTTAGTTACTTTCAAATGCAGCTACACCGATGCATGACTCTCAAAGAGAACTTGAGAGTTTGATACAGTTCTCTAGCTTCAGTTTTCTAATCTATAAATTAGAGCTTTTGACTTAGTCAATGATTTTCAAGTTGACGTTCCCTGAAGTCGTAGGGTTCTGAAGAGATGCCTGGGGAGAGGGCCATGAGAAGGAAGCTGCATAGGTGGGGCCTTGGGCTCTCTATCCACACATTCATCACAGCAGAATTATACAGAGGGTGCCAAAAAAAATGTATACACATTTTAAGAAATGAAAAAACCTGTATTAAAATTGTAATACTCAATATATACTGATAACAAAAGATGAATACAAGTCACGTGTACAAAGTCACGTGCATACATCTTTTTGGCACCCTCAGTGTATTGGGCTTCTGCATAAGAAGATTCCACCACTAGCAACCAGTAAATTAGATGATCTTTAAGGTGTTTTTAGATTCCAAGATTTCTCAATATCACTTCAGACTCATCCTCAACTCTCTTTTTCCTTCCCCCCATGTAACCAAGGGCAAAGTAGATCTATTCAATCTGTACTGCTTAGACCAATGTGTAGTGAAATTGAACTATGCTCATGAAGGGCTCATGGAAGAGAAATTATATATGAAGGTTATTTAGGGTTAAGATAAGCAGAGACCAGGGATACAGAGTAGGGAAAGGAGGGCAGTCTAGAAGTAGTGTGAGCAAAGGAAGAAAGATAAGAAAACTGGTGGTGTGGCTGGGAGAAAAGACTAGTTGGCTGGAACGTGGGGAACAGAGATGAGGCTGGCATGGGGGGTGGGCATTGCAATGGGAAGGGTCTTGAAGGCCAGAATCTGGTCTTTTGGAAGTCCCTGACGAGGGGGAGTGATATTCTAGATTGGCTTTAGATGGGTCATTAAAGTGATTGGCTGCAAGATGCACTGACTTGAGAGAAAAGAGAGTCTAGGATTTCAGTTCAAATGTGGCAAGAAATGAGGTAGTTCTGACGAGATGTGACAGTGTGACAGGATGTGAGGTCTCCGGTAAAGGCAAAGAGGAGAAGCTAAAGATACTGGAACAGTAGAGAGACTATTCATGGAAATAGGTACGTCAGGAAGAGAAGCTGTTCTTTATCTCTACCCTTGAAGACGGATACGTTTGATTTTAAGCGTATTGACTTTAAAGGTTGTTATGGAATATCGGGATGGAAAAATCCATCGAGATGATAAAGATAGAAATAGAATTCTGAGACAAGAGCTGAAGACATAGATTTTGTGACCCAGTCTCACGTGTTTGTGTGGAAGAAATCTTCAATGAAGAGTGATCAGGCCTCAGGGCAAAACAATGGGAGAACTCTAGTGTTTGGTGATTGAAGAAAGAAGCGGAAGTATTAAAGGAGTCTTGAGAAGAAGTGGCCCAAGAGATGGGAGGAAAATCAAGACTGTGTAATATCATGGAAATCCAGAAAGGAAGTTGATTAAGAAACAAGTTGTTAGCAAATAAGTTTTTAATAAGAATTTGTGAAATAAATGAGTGGTTTCATTAGTTTATGAAAATAACTGACCAAACAACCCCCACCCCCTCTCAGATAACATAAATGGTAAAATTCATTCTAACTCTTGTTTGAATGATCTGTAATTCCAAGTTAGTAGAATGGAAATGAAAGTGTTCTGTATAATAAAAACATCTCATTCAGTGCTCTGTATATGGAGCAAACCATCCTGGCCTAGGTAGACAACGGCAATACTCCAGGATGTCAGAGCAACAGGAGTTTAAAACATTTTTGCCTGGGTCCCTAGATGGCAGTAGGTTGCCAGACCATGCCTGGATCACCTTCCTCTGGATTGCTACATGAGTCAGCGATACACTCCGGTCTTGTTGACTGTTATTTTGGGTGTTTATTAGAGGTTGCTAAATGTGTATCCTAACTACGACAATCCTAAATATTCTTTCCTTACTGAGGCAGTGTCTGTCTGCTGAATAGGTCATTGTATTTGCCTTTGTATCTGGACAGAGACCACAGAGAACGTACTCCTCATAAGTGTGACTACTCATCTTGGCTCAAAAATGCTCTAGGAAAGTCTACTTTCAACAGTAAAAGGAAAGACAAGACCACAGTAAACTCATTACAATGAAATAAATGAACAAAATTGCCAGTCATCTCCCTTTTCTATTACTGATAGGTCTTTCAATGCTTTTAACTGAATACCTAGCTTCCTCTCCTTAAAAACTTACTTTGTACTCAGAATTGGTGCCCTCCTCAGCCTGTAGTGCTGGTCCCTATGCTTTTGTGTACATGTTTATGTGCACGTCTCGATGTGTACACAATGGTCTCTGAGGTTTGCCAACAGCAATAGTCAAAAGAAGGAATCTAACACGAATTCCCACTGTGTATGTTCTCAGTGACTAATTATCCACATTTCACTGCTAATGAGAAAACCTGGCTTGTAACAGGGGTTCCTTTCTGTCATGGACATTTCTCATTTGTTAAAGTAAAAGAAGTGTCAATCATTTGTCGAAAGTGAGCAATCTCTGTGTGTGCCATGTTCAAGCGCACCAAAAACCGTGAGCTAACATATTCCATACCCCAAGAGGGGCCAAATAATGAACCACTCCCCTGCCTCCTCGGCTTCGGTGAGGAAGTTAACTGAAGTTACGGTGTTTCCTGCAGGGGCTGGCATCCCCTTTTCTGTTTCCCTCTCAGCCACACGAATGCTGACCATTTCTATCCTCCCCATGTCACCGTCCACCCCAGGGAACGGTCAATCAATAGGGAATGGCACTGCATTCTCTCTCCTCAGACCTCAGTTACTACAGGTCCTGAGCTGGTTAGGTGGCTGAGGAGGAAGCAGTGCTCGGGAAGGCGGCCTAGTTAACGAGAGTTCTGGCAGCAGAAAGCCTCTCTCTATCAACCCTTCTTAACCAGTGAAAGAAAAATATTGCCTTTAGGCCTCCATTCCGAGGTCCACTGTGGCTCTAAACTGAGCCAAAGCCAGGTGTGATTCACATATGTGTGAGGGTTTTTCTCCTAGTTTCACCTACTTAAAATTTTTTTTTCTTTTCAAAAAACCACATTAACCGGAGAGTGATAAAAGTTCAGAATGGGGGAGATGTGTACCATAAGAAAAATAAATCATATATGAAATGGTATCCTCTGGGAATCAGTTTAGCTATAACCTGCCACTAGTTGACACTCCTGATTAAGTCAAATTGACCTCACTGACTTTCTTCACTTTTGTCTCCTATTTCACATTGGTTTCTGTAACTAAAATAGCGTCACTGAGGGAAACAGCCTGAGTTCAACAGGTGAGGGAAATTTGGGGGTTGGAAAGTGGGAGGGAGGCCTGGTGCCCTGGCTTGGACTTCTTGCTACCTCTGTGGAAGAGGCTGCTGGCTCACCTTAGAGGTGGTGGGAGAGGGCCGCTTTGGAGGCACCTGTCTAGAAAGAAGCTCTGAACTCATCCTGGTCATTACCTAGTGGATGTTTTTGTTCATTTAAGGGGCTGAAAATTAGCAGGCTTTCTGGACTGCTAAGAGATAGGCAAGCAGCTTGATTTGCAGCCGCCTTTGTAGGACAGATCAAGCCAATGCAGGCATTCATTAGTTGCCGGTCACTTGAGCGAACCATCCATCCGGAGTTCATTTTCATGAGTTCTTACTCGTAATGAGCAGAAGGCAAGAGTTCAGAGTGCATATTCTCTCTCCTTCCCTTCCTTTCCAGCCAAATAGCTCAGAAAAAGGCAGGTGAGCTTGATAAGCTGATTGTACAAAGCAAAAAATGTAAACAGACTGAAAGAGGTCCCCAATAAAGGATGGTGTGAAAATGGGGAGACAGGCACAATCCAAAAGAGAGGGAGAAAAAAAGTAGTGCTCTGGGGTTTTGCTCTTGTTTCACTGCTATCTAAAGCTGTGGCAGATTAGGACATGCTGTGTAAAAATATTAAAGACGTGGCATTATTACTTCATGAGCTGGCTCCAGGCCTGTCAGCATTTCCATTATAATTCTGTACTTTTCATGGAGTTAAAACGTACTATAAAAATGATGTGTGCTGGGATGAAACTTGGCACTTGGTATAGTCAGTCTGGGAGTCCTTTCCTTAATTTAATTTTACAAAACTGGAAAATACTCAGCCATTTAAAATTTATGGAGGGATCTCCGTTCTGCGCGTGGTATATGGCGTGTATGGGCCTCACGCTAAGACCATGGGGTGACCAGATCAGGGAAAGTGCCTCAGTGCCATCTCTGGCTCCCTCTCCTTTCAGGTTTGTCATCCCCTTGGGTGACAGAGATGGTCTCTGAAGCAGCAATGAGTGAGAACTGGCACCAGGTAGCGACTGACGTGATTAATTCATATCGGAAAAATCTCAGTTCCTTATTCCCCATTTGTCAGCTGGACCCAAGAAGACTGTGGGGAGAAGACAAGCAACTTTAATTTTCACTCCGAGTTCTGGGACCTCCCAATAAGCTGGTCAAATAACCAGGCCAAGACTATTCCCATGTACATATGCCCAAAGAAAACTAACTTTAAAACATTCCTGGAAAAAAGGAACTATAACAAGCCCATTTTCCATTCCCCAAATGTCTTTCTACCCCTAGGGCAAGCTTTGGGTTTCCATTGGCAGGGGGTACGTTAATGTCTCCATGCTCCTGGGCATCTGGTAGAAGAACTTGATATATTTCTCAGCATGAAAAGTAAGCTCCACACAGATTTATGACATGATTAAGGCCTTGCCTCCTCCCAAATGAATTGGTTATTGCTCTTATCCATAACCTTAGGACCTGGTTATTCTATTACAGGTAAGATGGTAAGATCCCACTCTTGATGGCCATGCATATACAAACTTGGCTGTGAAAATATGACGGCACGAAGTTAGAGTTTGGCAATGCTGACCAACATGCTTCTCCAAGCTTGACTGGGCCACCTGGGGTGGTAGGAGAGGGGCTCTAGGAAATTGGTCCAGTTTCTTTCAATTCACAGTAGTGTTGATTGGGACTGAAGCTATCTCAAGTGGCTAAAACATAGAGTTCCCATGTGTCCCTCTCTGCCAGCAGGCTCTTGGCATAAAATACACCTTTAAAAACACATCAGCATTTTTTTAAAGTTTCAGATTTCTGGGTTTATAAGTGCCTGGTTGACTCTACCCTCAGGCTGCTGGCAGGTGCTACCTGGCCTGCAGGAGGAAAGACTGGGATGACCCCAGAGGACGCTTGGCTGCTGGCTGCCTGGAGCTGAGGAAGGAGTCTCAATCCACCGATGAGATGGCCTTTTAATGAACCCCAGAATGTGGATCATTCTTGGGCCACACCATACTTTTGAGGCCCCAAGTCAGAACTTCCCTCTGTGTGTATGTTTATCCATGACACCCACCGAGTCTAGATTCTGGAAGGAACGAGACTGATGTTTTGCATTTGGTCTGAAGGGGGATATTTTAGGACTTTCAAGGGGTGCTCTGTAATAATCAAGGTGCTACTGCTGTGAGAAGGAAATGACAGTTTTAGAGTAAAAGCCGTGGACTCTATGAATATTCTCTTCCCTTGAGTAATATAGCCGTTCTCACCCCCTCACTCCAGCCAATGGAGAGGCAAGCTAGAAAATATCCAGATTCGGTTGGGGAAAAAAAACAAAAGCCAGCAGCAGCTCCGAGCCAACATGCCTTCATGAACTCAGTCTAGGTTTGGCTCTGTTGATGGGCCAAAGCCTTTGCAAAAGAAATAAAAACCCCCACAGGAAAAAAAAGAAAAAGAAAAAAGAAAAAAGAGCCTTTGCTCCCAGCCCCATACACACCCCATTGCAGTTCTCTTCTGCTGAACCGCAGCCACAGAACAACAGTGGATATGAAGAATGGCTAATATTCATAGCAGGTATCCTGAGGGGCCTCACGGGGGCAACGCCACAGAGTTCAGCGGCAAGTCACAGGAAGGAGCAACTGCTGACGAGGAATTCCAGAGCAAGCGGTCGGGTGGAGCTGGTGGTGGGGGAGCATGAAGACCTTCCCTGAATTTATTACTCCCAGATAAGTCTCCCGGGTCTTGAGGTTCCAGAAACTTCTCAACAAAGTAAAGAAAATAATAAACAATGTGAGTGAAGTGAATAAGGGGGCGGGGTGAGCTGGCGAGCTGAACTAGGGAGGGGAGCCTTGTAGAGGGAGACGGAAGAGAGGAAAGGTGTCGGTGGTGAGTGGTAAGGATGCTGCCGGCTAACGTCTGCTGGGGTCATAATATGTGCTGGCAGGGGAGGGTCTGGCCTTTGGCAGCTAAGCCTGAAGAGTGTGATGGGCCCATAAATACAGGTGTTTTATGAAGAGGAGGACAGACACCGACAGCCCTGCTGGAAAGGACACTACCAATGTGACACGTATCTGAAGAAGAAGCATAGTATCCAAGTGCTCGCTCTTTGTCTTGCAACACACATATCTAGTCCTGATTTGTTTGCATCCTAATCCTCTTTGACTTTGGTTCTTAGATCTGCCTTGGTCCTTATATATTCCAGAGACTTCCTTGGAGCATTTCGTGGGCCCCCTGAAGACTTAAGGAACAGGTAGTAGGTGCAGATCCCTGGGGCCAGTTCTGACCTTTGAAAGAAGTACCTGGACCGAAAGGCCCTAAAACCAATGCTGTCTCCTTAGAAAACCTGGGATTCTGGGCAATCGAGGCCCCAGGGAGGCATAGCATGTGGTGGTCTGCCGGGAACAGACAACTTCTTGATCAAATTCATTCACTTTGGGCTCCCCCATTCTCCATAGCACTCACAGTTGGTGAAGGGAGGATGTCTAGAAGGGACAATGCATTTTGAAACCGGGGGCTGACCTAATCTCTGACAACTGATGGGAATGAGAATTTATGTTCCCACTAAGCTTCTTAAAAGGCATTCTAAGTGCAGCAGAGATATGAAAGCCTAAAGGTCCTGGCTTGGGCAGAGCAAGGGCACTCAGTATGAGGGGGGGAGGGGTTATGCCAATCTTCAGTAACCTCATCAGGCACCTATACTTCACTTTAAATTGTGCAATTAGAATTCCATAGAGTTTTGCTCCCAGATTGCTAAAGACTAAAGGTGAGAAATCTCAGAAAACAGAGAAGGAAAGACAACTTTTTCCTAAATTACTGAGATTTTTCCCCCCCTAAAATTCATTTTTGGATTATGACCTGGTGTGTGGGGGGGCATGCTTACAATGAGGTACTCAATGTATTGCTATCTGACTGCTCTGTCAAAATAATTTCCTAAAAACTAAGCGGTAGAAGGATTTTTGTAATTATTGTTAAGAAAGCTTAGAGCAGGAGTTGGTGAACTTTTTTGTAAAAGGCCACATAGCAAATATTTTAGCCTTTTTAGGTCATATGGTCTCTGTCACAACTCTGCCATTTTAAGTTGAAAGCAGCCACAGACAATACATAAATGAAATGGGTATGGCTGTGCCCAAGTAAAACCTTCTTTGCAAACAGGTGGTAGTCTAGACTGGGCCCAAGGGCCAAACTCTGGTCTAGGGTGTGAGATTATTCGAGTTTCTATACACTGAGAACAAACAGTGGAGTAAAACTACACATGCTTGTGCAAACTTATTTTTACTTTTAAAGACAACTGACATTTTCACGAGAAGAAAAATTTAATATATTCTTTGCTAATAGGCTCAACTTGTTTTAAAAAATACCAATGTATGTTCATTATAGACTAGAAATTCAGAAAAATATAAAAATAAAACAATCCTAACTATTATGAATGTTGTCCTTTCAGTCACACATATGCACATATATCGTTGGATAGATTGATAAATCTTGGATAGTCTCCTCACCAATAAATATAGGTTTACATCATCCTTTTAAAATGCTGCTTTAGATTTATATATGACTGTAACAGAATTTTTGTCAATTCTCTATAGATAATTACATTGTTTCCAATTTTTCACTGATATAAACTATATAAATACTTTCTTAGTATATACATCTCCGTATCCAAATATCTCCTTAGGTTATATCACTGAAGTAGCTTTGCTGGGTCAGTGAGTGTCATTTAGAAATATTGGTACACACTGCCAAATTGCCCTTCAGAGATGTTATACTAATGGGGCAATAATGCATGATAGTACGTATTAACCAATCCTTGGATCATGTGGTTGGCAGACAGAATAATGGCCCCCAATGAAATCTACAACTATGTTACCTTACAGGGTAAAAGAGACTTTGCAGATGTGATTAAGAAAGGCTGTCGGGATGGTGGATTATCCAGGCAGGACTAATGGAATCACAAAGGTCCTCATATTAGGGAGGCTAGAGGGTCAAGGTCAGAGTCAGAGAGCGATATGAAGGTGCTAGCTGTCAGCTTTGAACATGGAAGAAGGGCCAAGTAATGTAGGTGGCTTCTAGATTCTGGAAACGGCAAGGAAATGGGTTTCCCCCTAGAGATTCTAGAAGTTCGGCTGACCTCGACGTTAGTCCATAAAACTCATTTCTGACCTTCACAATTGTAAGAGAATACATTTGTGTTGTTTTAACCCACTACATTTGTGGTATTTTTTTTATAGTACCAATAGGAAAGTAGTACAGATATCATAAATGTCCTTCATCTTTCCTAACTTACATGTATGTATCAAATATTATCTCATTTTTATTTGCTTTTCTTTGGTTACTAGTAAGATGAAATCTGTTTTTTAATCTTTGATGTATAGCAGGTAGTTAATGTTGCTACGTCATGGATCTTTTTGAAGGTTCTGGGTTCTTTCACCAGAGAAAAACCCATTTACACATACACTAGGGGGCTTATAGAGTCCCCAAAGGTCACGGGCTCCAGGTTAAGAACTCCTGAGTAGAGAACAAGAGCAGAAAGGGTATCAGTGATAGCATTCTCTTATTCCAAGTCAGAAACAAAAAACATGGTAGCGCTCCCTGGCACCTAAAGTTTGGTGTCGTGAACAAGCGCCTGGCCGACAGGGCGGTAATCAGGGGCCTGGCTAGCAGATCCTCTTCCTGCAAAAAATGAGTAGAAAGGCTGGGCACTGCCCTGCGCCCACTCCTCTTGTTCTCTACTTGTTTCACCCTCTAGCTTTTAAGCCTGAAAGCAATTTGGTTTCTGTTTAGAAATTCTCACACCACCAATTCTTCTCATTTTCCCCTTCCTTTCTTAAACAATTTAGTCCAAAAGCCATTAAGTGAGGCTGAAGGAGGCAGTCAGTGATCTTAGGGAGAAGGCGGTGTTGTGGTAAACCAGAGTGGGGCACTGAGCCTGAGCGGGGTGAAGAGGGTATCTACCCGAGGGTCGTGGTGACAGCCTGGTGAGGGGTGTCAGAACCTGAGTGGGATGAGACCTGCATCCATGTGGCTGGTAGGAGCGGAGGTGATAGAAGGTTGGTTATATGGAGAGGGCTTTATTAACTAACTAACTAACTAACTAACTAACTAACTAACTAACTAACTAACTATATCAAGGATAGTGGGAGCCAGAGAATTACGAATATCAAACATGTGAAAAATAGAATAAATCCTGTGCTGTTCAATAGGAATTGGAGATACAAGGCAGGACTGATGGGTCACAATATATACATTTAGAAATAGAGCATGTGTGTTTATATGTTTGTGTATGCACATACCTACACACAGATATTCTCTACTTTCATGCACTGGGAGAGCCTGAGAATCGTGACTCTCCAATACCAAGGAACAGACCTGACATTGAGATCTTGGTTTCTAAATACTATTCTCTGAGACTGGAGCAGGGAAAGTTCAAGATGAGCCTGGAATATGTTGTGTCAGAAAATAAGTGAAGTTCTCAAAGAATGATATGGGCATGTCGAGGGGTACAGGAGTCATCGTAAAGGGGCACTCACTGGATGAATCTGGGAAATGTTTTTTACATAAAGATAAAAAAGGACAGCAATAGATTGTAGCCCACTGAGTAAGACAGGAATCCATTAAGATAAAGTAAATAAACGATTTGAAAGTTCAATGAGGAACAAGGTACTTACCATAGTCTCAAAGCACCTCTTTACAAAATACATATCCCAAGGAAAAAGAATATCTTTACGATGGAAACGCCTGGCATATACTACCGGGATGAACACCAATCATGGCACAATGGAAATCAGGACCGTGTGATTGGGTGCAAAGAGAAGAGACCATGTTACTTATGTGAAATTTCTGCCAAAGATGCACTAACTTGAATCTAATCATGAGGATATATGAGACAAATCCAAATGGAGGGACATATTTTAAACTAACAGGCCCATACTTTTCAAAATTGTTAAGGTCGTTCGTGAAAGTCCAAGGAAGCCTGGGGAACCATTCCAGATTGAAGAAGACTTAAGAGACATGGCAACTAAATGCAATGTGTGATTTGAGCCTGAATTCTTTCCCTACTAAGGACATTGTGGGAATAACTGGCAAAACTTGAAGGAGATCTACATTGGGTGATAGGGTATCATGTTGTCAGTTCGGTCTCAAATGATTCAGGTGGGAAAAGTTCTTTGTATACTATTTACACATTTTTATAATTATTTCAAAATAAAAGTATGATAAAGAAAAAAGAAATTCTTAAACCAAATCAAGAAATAAAACAACATGTGAAAGGAGAGCGACAAATCTGCTCTATCCATCAAGACCTCAGGATTTGGAGGATTGGGGAATTGAGAAATATGAGCAACCAAAGCAGCAAAATTGCTGATGGTTCAGAAAATGGGGTTGTTAAACAGAATTTCATTTCACACACGTTTAAGTAGTTTTAAAGATCTGAGAAGAAATCATCAGCATTCGAATAAAACAAAGCTATGTTACAGATTTTGAGTTGTCCTTAGTATTTAATGGCTAGAGAAGACATTTTCAGAGAAGCTGGGTGGAGAAAGGAGGAAAGAACCTTCCCAAGTCATGGAACAGGATGAGTTTGTTGGTTTATTAAATATAAAAAGCTTATATGTAAGCTCTGTAGGAATTGTTTAATAAAAGTTTTGTTTGTTTTACTTTATTTTACCTGCAATTTAACTTTTCAAAATATTTTTTCTATCTGCAACTTCCAGCATTTTAGAAAGGATTACAGTGTGCTTAGTAGAAAAATCTTGAGCACAACCTCAAGGCCCTGTTTCTCACATATGCATTTCTAAACCATGAAGAGTCAGTCTCTGAGCCACGGCTTTGAGTAAGGATCAGAAATGCCGCAAAAGTTCATTAAGGTGAGAACAGTGGGATTACAAGGAGAAGAATTAAGAGGACATGCAATATTTATTGTGCACATAGGAACACTGGTCAATTTCTTCTGGGTCTAAATTCTTTTTCTGGGCTCGGGAAGCTGGCAGGACAACAGACACACAGGCTTGTGCTGGCTTATCTCTCTTGATACCACTTCAAAGAGTCACACATTAGACACAATGGTCCCTGCTATGTTCCACAAAGAGCCTTGGATGAATTTTGGGTCTTATCTCCTTGGTAACAAAGGTACAGGGAGCTCATTATTTCTGAGCAGGCAACCGCCAACAGAGAAATGGAGAATTTCATAATCATAATGGGCTTTCACATTAGAAAAAGAAATTCTTGACACAATGGTGTTTTTGGAATGAAACTTGTCTTTCTACATACCTTTCAGAGATAAAGTATTCAAGGTGAAGGATAAAACAGTTTGAACTCAAACAGACACAGACATATTACTAGGTTGTGTTTCTAGAATAACAGTACAATTATCATCATCGTCATCATCACTTTTTTATGTGGTCTAACCTAACTCTAGCCCAATCCACTTTCTAAGCTTTTCTTTGATAGGCTGTAGAGGACAGGGAATAGCAGGTGGACAACAAAATCCTTTTTAAGCTGTGTCAGTTTTCAGAGACAGTACAAATCCTTTTCTATTTTCAGCAATGTTACCTGCGGTCCTACTAGCCTGGGGTGTCCTGGCAAAATGTCTCTCCCAGGATGTTCATAAAAACATTTGAACAAAAGCAAAACCCAACTATACCAGTGAGTTGCTTACTGGGATTTTAAGGGGCCTGGAATGTGATTCGGGCGCATTCCCCTGCTCTCCTTTCCACCAGTGAAGGGGAGGTGTTTTCCCGAGCCGTTAGGCTCCCGTTTCCACGGACTGTAAGCTGGGTGATGGTCAAGATATCATGGGGTTCTTGGCACATAGTGGAGGTGCAAGAAATATTTGTGGAATTGAACTAGACTTCCAGTCCAGATTTTATTCATTTATTCTTGCATAGTTAATACATATACTTGACTCAAAATCCAAAGGTAACAAAAGGAATGCTGTGAAATTCTTTATACCCCTTTCCCCCAATTACCTGGTTCCCCTCCTCACTGACAACTGGCATTCTCACTTTCTTGAGCATCTGCATGGTACTTTTTTGTTATAAAAAAGGAAATTCAAGCGGATGCCCCCCGCCCCAACCATACTTGTCCTTTTTTTTTCCCCTTTCAAGAGCAAAGTACAATTAAATGGTTTGCTTTATTATTTTTTTATTTTTATTTATTTTTTTTTTAGCTCTGGGGGCCTTCTGGTCTAAGGAAGCCCTAAAGTTCTAATGTCAATGCCAATACTCCTGGGGAACAAGGAGAGGAAGTTAAGGTGTGTGTGTGTGTGTGTGTGTGTGTGTGTGTGTGTGTGTATGTGTGTACACACGCGCATGGTGGAATGACTTAAAACAAAACAAAACAAAACTTTTATCTGGAAGACAAAAAGGTATCATAAAGCAGAAGCTGGCTAGTAATTCTCCTGTTTCACAGAGGACAGAAGAAACTGAAGCTAATTATGGTAAGAGGTTAAATAAACTTGATTTTCATTCACCATATCTGCCAAACTCAACTTCTCCAAAACAAAGCAAGGTATACCACATGAAAAGGTGGAAGATTGCAAACCCCCACAAATGGTCATATGCAACTGACTGGAGACAAGACTCTGCCTTAGTTTTGACTCTGTTACACTCTTCTGTTTGCACAGAAAACCGAGGCCAGCTATCGAGACTCCATAGGCCGAGCGCTGGATGGAGATTAGGGCCTGGTCTCCTGCTTCACATTTCTCCCTGTCTCCAGTGCAGGGGCTTTCTAACTCACACCTGTGTTCCTTTCTTGGCCTGTCTAATCCCATGTATCCTTCTCGGTGCTGCTGTGGTCCCATTTCCCCGCAGTCTACGCAGATACCCTGAGTTTTCTGCATTTTATGAGCAACACTCTCCAGGACAGTCAGCATCCTCCTGCAAGGTTCCTTAAAAATACAATGCAATTTATATTCCAGTGTGTAGCAAAGAGGAACAAGTCAGAAAACTGCTCTTGGCTAGAAAGGGGAGGCTTTACAAGTGGCCCAGAAATTCCCTTGAGACTTCTCCTTCTCCTTGGGGGTCCTAGAAACCCTACTCTTGCTAACTCCAGGAATATGGCAACAACTAAGTTCTGTAGAGTGCTTTAGAGTTTTCAGAATATATTTACATATTTACTCTCATTTAATTCTAAAATCAGTCCTCAGAGACAGGTGAGCAACCCATTTTACTCATGAGAAAGGAAGACTCATAAAGGATATGGGACGTGACCATAGTTCTGCTCATTTCCAAGTTCATGCTTTTTTCGTCCTTTCACATGTAATTTAAAAGTGGGCAAAAGCCTTTTCCTTTTTATTGCTTAATTTATCTGAGATAGCCTGGAATTGTCAAAGGGAACTTGACTAAAAAGCATGTTAAATTAACCAGCAAATACGTAACAGGAAAAGAAACAGCATAAAATTGGTAAATAAATGAAAAGGTAGGTTGAGGGACGTCTCAATCTAGCTTCTTTATCCCTGCCTCCAGGACCTGGACCCCAAGGACATTCTTTTGTCCCCCAGATTTCCTGAGATATAATCAACATATAACATTGTACAAGTTTAAGGTGTGCAGGTGTGTTGACTTGATACACTTATATATTGCAAAATGATCACCACCTCCATCGCCTCACATCATTACCGTTTCTTTTTTGTGGGGAGAACATTTAAGATCTACACTCTTAGAAACTTTCAAGTATATAATACAGTATCCCAAGGGCATTCTTAAGTCTGGCTGCTTCCTCCACTTCAAGATGGGGAGGGCTGGGGCAACAGTACGTACCGCTAATAACGATTAGTATTAACTGAGCACTTACTATGTGCCAGGGCACCATTCTAAGCACTTTACACATATTACCTCATTTACTCTGTTCACATCCCCTGAAGGTATGTGCAGTTGTTACCTCCATTTTACAGTCACAGGCACAGAGAACTTCCAGAACTTGCCCAAGGTCATGCAGCTGTTAGCATAGGGTACAAAGCCAGGCATTCTGGCTCCAGAGCCTACAGTTCCAACCACTGTGCTATACAAGCTCTAATGTGCTTGGGAAGGGCCCTCACAGACAGCATGAAACTTAGACGGATAGATGGGAATCGAATTTTCAGGAGGGGACTCAAACCCTGGTGTTTTGTTATAAATTCACAGAGCAGCCATTCAGTGCTCTCTTTTTATTTATACTTCTTTCTCACCATTCCTTCTGTATTGATGTTTTCTCTCTAACTAGATAAGAAGTTCCTTGATGTCAGAGGGCACACCTCTTCTCTGCTCCTACTCAGAACATGGCCTAGAATGAACCCTTCAATAAAGCACCCATCTCCTGAATGTTTTTTCTGTCTGTGATTTACACTCACTATCGCAGCAAGTTCTGATCCTAGACGGCAGGACTTACGGCAGACCAGAGTGAAGAAAAGAATGGATTTCTTGGTTTGTAGATTCAACAGGGAAGTAAGGATGTGAACACATGTCAGCATTCATTTTGTACCAAACACAAAACTGGGCAAGTTGCATATGAGATCTCATTCAACCCTGAGTATAATTAATTCTGTGAGATGAGGATTATTACAATGGTCTGAGTGTTAGTGTCTCCCCCAGATTCATATGTTGAAATCCTGATGCCCGATGTGATGGTATTAGGACATGGGGCGTTTGGGAGGTGGTTAGGTCATAAGGGTGGAACCGTCACGAATAGGTTGTTGTTCCTATCAAAGAGAGCCCACAGAGATCCCCAGCCGTTTCCATCTTGCGAGGAGACAGCAAGAAGGCACTGGCCACTAACGAGTAGGAGGGCTTTGACCAGAATGCAGCCCTGCTGGCTCCGTGCTCCTGCACTTCCACCCGCCCGAACTTTCAGAAGTAAGTTTCTGTTGTTTATAAGCTCCTCACTCTGGGGCATTTGTTACAGCAGCCTGAAGAGACTGAAATAGTTCTTTACGAACGAGAAAGCAGAGGCTGAAGATTTAGATACAGGTCTTCTGACTGAGGTACCCTGGTCCTGTCTACAAAGTAAGCAGGGAGCTGAAGCAGGAGGCCTGAGGTCATGACCCTATCTTCCCTTCTCCCACCTGTCTCTGGGTCCTGGGGCTGCTGGAAAACTGCCTCTAGCGCCACCCACACACAAGGAAGCGCAGAACCAGACCGGATATTTTCAAGAGCTGGTGCAGGGTTGAGGAAGGATTTATTAGGGAAAGTGTACCGTTCCTCATTTTCCCACTGATGGACTTTCAATACCTGTCTATTTCAGGGACATCCAACTCATTCACGTCATTCCTGTTAGACATGGTGGGGAGAACAGATGGGCCTGGGAATTGTGTCCTGGTGCCAGGAAAGGGCAGGGACAAGTGTGAGTGAGTTTCTCAAGGTCCCTCTTTCCTATTTGGAGGCTTAAAATAAACCCGTGCCTGGATGCTTGCTGTGGCTTGGAATAGTGGCTAGGCAGGGAGATTTACTGCCTTGCTTTCTGTGTCCAACTATTTCAAGTGTCACTTATGCTCTGGTGTCTTTGTAAATTTATGGATGTTCACTCCAGTCCAAAGAACCACTGTACTCCTTACTGTGGTTTCCTCGTAAATGCCCTCTAAATGCTGACTTAGTTTTACACGACATGTACTATACAGCTTCCTGCAATCCCTATGGGGTCTCTCTTCTCTACTTTGGATTCTATTAAAAAAAAAAAAAAAAAAGACAAAGGTGCATAAACGTGCCACAGACAACCACAAAATGCTGACCTCTCTTCTTAAGAGCAAAGCACATTCTCTTTGTGGGCAAAGCTATAGGAAATCAAAAGCATTTTCCTTGTGACATAAAACCTCAGGCATCCAATATAAAGGAGGAAACAGATGTCAACTCATGTCTCTTTGTAAAGGGTCAGGATAAAGTCCTCTTCTTTTCCTCTCCTCATTAAGCGTGCTACCCTCTCCTACACTATTTTTTTTTGCCTTTCCTCTGCATCACTTTCTTTGCATGCCGGCAGTTTCTGATGGGCTGGGCCCCCATTGTAGATTAATTTCTACCCCACCTTTGACCATTAGAATTTGCTGTTTTAACAGGTATCTTTAGAGAGGAAGTAGTGATGATCTTAGTCTTCCGAACTGTCACATGAAAAGTGGCTTCCCAACAGATGTGGCCTAGTGTGATCACTGACTGCTGCTGTGTGAATTTCCTCACAACTGGGTTCAGGAAGTGCCTGATCCATTCTGCACCAGGAGAGTCAGGAAGTTTACAGGGTGGGGTGAGGGTGGAAGTATGTGGGACTGATGATAAAGCTACAATTAGAATAGAAATAAGAGATGGAAATGACTCAAGAGGCCTTTCCAGCCAAGGCCCAACTACCTAGTCCTGTTTTAAATCACCTGAGAATATTTATGCAGCCTCTTTTCCCTCAGGACCTGGAATCTAGCTGGGAGACATGACATATCCCTAATAATACACGGTGTGGTAGGTTAAGTGGTATATTAGTGGTCTAGAGCGGGGATCAACAGACTACGGCCAGAGTGTGTTTGTAAATAAAGTTTTGGGACCACAGCCACGCCCATTTGTTTACTTATTGTCTGCGGCTGCTTTACAACTGCAGAGTCGAGTAGTTGCAACAGAAACCTTGCATTCAATGCCTAAAGAATTTCCTATCTGGCCTTTTACAGAAAAAGTGTGCCCCAACTCTTGTTTAGAGTGTGTGGGTATCTCAGGCGTTCAGCAGGGGGAGATCAAGCCAGGCAGGAACACTTCAAGAGGCTGCATAGAAGGGCTTGAACTATGTCTTGAAGACTTTCAGGGTTTGTTCAGAGAGGATGGGGTGGGAGGGAGTATTCCAGGCAAGGAAGGGTTAAGGCTACGGCAATTACTAGGGGAAAGTTTGACTGGAAGGGAGGGATTATTTGAACAAGAATAGATGGAAGGATGGAGGTACAGGCTAGGTCTGAATAGCAACGAGCCTTGAATGACAAGCTGAAGTCCTCTACATGATAAAATGCACCTTTACCCATTCTAGCCTCTACTTGGGTAGTAGAGGATGGAGGGGTGACTTTGAAAATCCATTCAAGCGCTAAGAATCAATTTTTAAAAGCACCGATGCCTAACTCCACCCCCAGGACCTCATCTCCATTGCCCAGTGCCTTCACTCTGGCCAGCAAATTTCTCACCTACATGAGGCTGCTTCTTCTCCAGTCTTGTACCTTCCAAATTCAGTTGCTATACTACTGACAGAATAATCTTTTAAACGTGTAACTCTGATCATGATAATCCTGTTTAAAAATATTTCTAGGTGCCCCAGCCCCTACCCCCACTTCAAGAGCACCTAATCCTCAACAAAGTGGCATTCATAATGAATCCAAACTCCTTGTACAGCATATAAGACTCGTCATGATCTGGCAGCTGTTTTACGGGCACATTTCTACTTCTACCTCTCACCGAATTCTCTTGCAAACATTCTGGGGCTGCTTTTGCCTTCATTCTTTTCTCCCGCCCAAGACAGGTGCCTCATAAATGTATGTTGGATTGGTCTCAGGTGGAACATTGGGTTCTTTGTTTTGTTTTGGAAAAACCTTCCCAGGTGACTCTATTGTGCAGTTGGGAACCTCTTCCTAGATGAAGGAAATTGCCAGGAACGTGCCTTGCAGAAGCGCCAGGTAGCGTGTGTCCCCAAAAATAAGACCTAGCTGGACCATGAGCTCTAGTGCGTCTTTTGGAGCAAAAATTAATATAAGACCCGCTCTTATACAAGACCGGTATTTAATATATTATATCATATCATATCATATCATATCATATCATATCATATCATATCATATCATATCATATCATATTACATTATACCTGATCTTATATTATAGTAAAATAAGACCGGGTCTTATATTAATTTTTGCTCCAAAAGACGCATTAGAGCTAATGGTCTGGCTAGGTCTTATTTTCGGGGAAACACAGTAGAGGCGGCAGGTGCCCAACACATGTGAGGCAAATGAAGTCAGCAATATTGACTTGTCCCAGAGCCAGCCTGATAAGCCTCTGTTTTACTAGAGTCAGCTACATCACATTCAGTTGGCCACATGGTTTCCAATAAAAAAAATCACTTCTGCCTGCCCTTACCTAATCCTGGAAAAGGCCGTGATGCTCAGTGCAATATTGAGTCTGTTTATAAATTGGGGCATTTATAGATTTCTCTCTATTACTGTAACACGACCATTTACAAGGCCTTACACAATTTGCCCTCGGCCTTGTTCCCTCTCTGATCTTCTCTCCCATATACAACCCTGATGGCTTCTCTCCTGCCACACTCCACTGGCCTCTTAGTTGTTCCCTGAACACACAAGGCATGTCCCTACCTCAAGGACTCCACGCTGGCTCTTCCTCTACCCCAGACATGTGCAAGTCTAAGGAATTCACATTCAAGTCATTGCTTAAGTATCACCTTCTCAGTGAGTCCTCTCCTGACCATCTCCGTAATTTAAAACTGCACCCTCTTTCCCACACAGAGACTATCCATCCTCTCATCGTGCTTTATTTTTTCTCCATAGTAGTATGTATCACCTTCTAATATACTGTGTCATTTACTTCATTATGCTTGCTTTTCTATTTCTCCTACTACAATGTAAGCTGTGCGAGAGAAGGGATTTTATCTCCTTCGTTCTCTGCTGCATCCCCAGGGCCTTCAGTGGTGCCCAGAACGCAGGCCGAACGCCAAAAGTATGTGTCTATTGCATCAGTGCTCAGAATGCTTTTACTCATCCTTTGAGACTGAGCTCGAACAGTTCCTCTGTAAAACCTCACTGATTTCCCCTTTGACAAAGAAAGCGGTCCTCCCTCCTCTGTTCCCTTTCGCTTCTGCAACTCTTTAGAGCTTTCTCATGCATTAGTGACTCTTCTGTCCTTCCTACGACGTCTTACCTCCTCCAAGGCTGGGGGAGGGCACAGGACGCAGCATCTAGTGAAGACTGAACAGGTGTACATTAAGGAAATGAGCCAGAATTTAGCAACAGAAGCTTTGGACTATTCTCCTTATAAATACGCTTTCTAGAGCTGCACACCTAGGTAGGTAGTTCTCCATTTTATTCTAACATCTTGACTTGAGTGGTCTGGAATGGGTCATTATCACATAGCAGGTACACAAGTTTCAATGAGGAGAAAAGCCTAAAAAAATCGGATGCTTTTGAGCCCCTATTGGTTGTATGGAGTATCTTTTCCTTCCCAAATTAATCTATTTCCCCAGTCTTTGTCAATGTACTTCCTGCATATCCCCAAACCCATTCACTTCTTTTCATAGCCTCTGGCTTTCTAGTCTAAGCCACAGTTATCTCTTATCTGAAATACTGCAACCACTTCCTAAATGGTATACTCTATCTAGTCTTTCCCCCGAGAATCCATCCTTTACACAGCAGCCACAGCAAGCTTTTAGGAACACAAATCAGATGATGTCTATTTCCTGCTTTTAAACCATTCAAAGACTTTCCACTGCACTTAGCACAAAGTGTAAAAATCTTACCATGGCTTACACAGTGCTGGCAGTTGGCTCCCCCTTCCCTTTTCAGCCTCATCTTAGGCCACTCTCCCCTTAGTTATTACCTCTGCCTGAAATGCTCTGGAATCCCTCTGCCTGGAATGCCCTCTCTTCATTTGGATAAATTCTACCCACTCTCCCAATCTCAGTTCAAATATCCTCTCTTCAGAGCAATCTTGCCTAAAGTTCAAACCGGGGTGCTATCCTGTCACTTGACCCCAATGCACCCAGTTCTTCCTCTGTTTATCACTGTCCTCTTATTTGAATTACTATCCCCACCATACTCAACGTGCCCCTACTAGAATTCAAACTGAACAAGAGCAGGTACGTTAATCTGTTCTGTTCATTACTTTATCCTCAGTATTTAGAACAGTATTTAGTGCATAGTAAATGCTCAATAATTTTTTTCTTGAATGAATGAATGAATGAATGAATGAGGGGCTAGGTTTATCTATCTTATTTACTGTACATGACTGGCACTAGCACAGTGCTTGGCACATAATAGGCACTCAACAAATATTTACTGAATGCATAAATTGATCTGTTTTTGATATTGCATCTTAGACCCTTTACCAAAGCTTTCAACTTTGAACATTAACCAATTTATTCTATTTTCTGATATACCCTCCTACCTTGAGGGGTTTATCTGTGAACAATGACTGTAAGCTCCACTTGAGATTCCAGACCTGGGTCCTCTGTACTCCAGCTACAGCTCCCTCATTAGCGTGGTATGATTTTTAGGAGCAGCTCAGTCACAACTTCAGCATTGGAGAAAGAAATACATTTTCACCTTTTAGCATGAGATTGTGGGTCAACAAAAGCATTGTTGCTCTTAGCACAGATATCTGGAACTGCACCTCATGCCAGCCAGGCTCTGTAATTCTTAGCACTTCCAATGAGTGAAGAAAATATGCAAGTTGCCTGTCTCAGGTGGCCAGAAGGAAAGTGCCACCACCTGACTATCCTTACCGCCTGGCTTCTCCAGGGCTGGAAGGGCTCTGAGAAGTGAAGCTGTGATACGTGCAGAGCTCTGGGGAGCATGTTGATGCCGCTGAGTGGCTGCTGTGTGTGTTGGCTGTGACCCTTGAGACCCAGGCTGGGGAGAGGGGCCAGGCATAATGACTTCTTTCATGGAAAATCTTTACTCTGCAAGCTCAGGTTTGAAGGCCTAAATCTCTCTCTCCTTTCAGTATATCACAAGACATGAGAAAATGCTATGCAGTTTGGCTCTCTGCCCAGCTCTCTGTTTGGCTACCATGACATGAGTTTCTGGTAGAGGTGTCATGAAGAGTCCCTCTGATTGGGGACATC
The DNA here is from genome assembly GCF_036562045.2 of Rhinolophus sinicus. Lineage (NCBI taxonomy): Eukaryota > Metazoa > Chordata > Mammalia > Chiroptera > Rhinolophidae > Rhinolophus > Rhinolophus sinicus. The sequence goes on from NC_133754.1 coordinate 126,251,194, forward strand.
AGAGCTTGCTCACTCACAAAGGAGAATTTGTGACTAAACATAGGAGATGTCAAACCTTATCTATATATTCTCCATTCTAACAGGTTCTGGACCTAAATAAAATATGTTGAGAAAAGGTACTGAACTGCTTCTCTTAAGCCACCAAATATAATTACTTATTTGGTTACTAGAGGCATCTGAGGTCATCTAATTTTGACAAAAATCCATGGCTTTTATAATACAGATTTTTTCTTTTTCCTAACTTCCATGAGGAAGATCTCTACTCCTATAAGTTATGTGTGTTTGTTTCTTTCAGGCTCTTTTACTTCATGGAGAATGTCTAACCCAATGACAGGATCAAGGACAGAGTGACACAGTGGAAAGAGTGTGGCCCTCCTTGGAAACAGGAGATGTGTGATCACCACTATAGAACTTGGTAGCCTTTCTACATAATGAGGTGGACAGATGAGATCAGTGGTGAGCAAACATTTTCTGTAAAGGGCCAAAATTCCAGAAAAAGAACTAAATGAAATGAAGACAAGCAATCTACCAGATACAGAGTTCAAAACACTGGTTATAAGGATGCTCAGTGAACTTCAGGGAAGAATAGATTAACTCAAGGAACTTCAACAAAGACATAGAAACCGTAATAAACAACTAGTCAGAAATGAAGAATACAATAACTGAAATGAAGACTACATTAGAGGGAATCGACACAGATTAGATAAAGCAGAGGAGGGAATCAGTGATCTGGAAGACAAAGTAGCTGAAAACATCCAATCAGAACAGGAATCAGAAAAAATAATTAAAAACAATGAGGATAGCTTACGGGACCTCTGGGATAACATCATGCATACCAATATTTATGTCACAGGGATGCCAGAAGGAGAAGAAAGAAAGCAAGGGATTGAAAATCTATTTGAGGAAATAATGACCAAAAACTTCCCTAACCTCATGAAGGAAATAGACATATAAGGCCTGGAAGCACACAGAGTCCCAAACAAGATGAACCCAAAGAGGCCCACACAAGCACACATTATAATCAAAATGCCAAAGGTTAAAAACAAAGAGAGAATATTAAAGTAACAAGAGAAAGCAGTTAGTTACCTACAAGGAAGCTCCCATAAGACTGTCAGTTGATTTCTCCACAGAACGTTTGCAGGCCATAAGGGACTGGCATAAAATATTCAAAGTGATGAAAAGCAAGGACTTAAACCAAGACTGCTCTACCCAGCAAGGCTGTCATTTAAAATTGAAGGGCAGATAAAGAGTTTTTCAGACAAGAAAAAGCTAAAGGAGTTCATCACCACTAAACCAATATTACAAGAAATGTTAAAGAAATTTCTTTAAGAGGAAAGAAAAAAATATGAATAAGAAAATATAGGAAAGAAAAAAATTCTTACAGATAAAGGCAAACACTTATTTAAAGCAGTGAATCAACCAACTATAAAGCTAGTACAAAGGTTAAAAGTAAAAATAGGAAGACCACGTGTAATTAAAACAATAAATTAAATGATACATACACACACACACACACAAAAGAAGTAAAAAATAATGACAAAAACAAACAGGGAAATTGTGAGTAAAAATTGTAGTGATTTTAGAATGTGTTCAAACTTAAGTGAACATAAACTTAAAATAAGCTGCTATAAACATAGCTTGGTATACAAAGAGCACATGGTAGACACAGACCAAAAATACATACAAGAAATAAAAAGAAATGAATCCGAACACTATCTTATAGAAAGTCATTAACATACAAGAGAAGAGAGCAAAAGAGTAAGAAAGGAATAGAAAAGAATTACACAACAGAAAACAATTAATAAAATGGCAACAACAACATACCTTGAATAATTACTTTAAATGTGAATGGATTAAATGTTCCAATTAAAAGACAGAGAGTGGTTGAATGGAAAAACAACAACAACAACAAAAAACTTATAATATGCTGCCTACAAGGGATACACTTCATATCGAAAGACACATAGACTGAACGTAAAGGGATGGAAAAAGAGATTTCATGCAAATGGAAACAAAAACAAAAGTCTGGGGTAGCAATACTTATATCAGACAAAACAGAATTTAAAACAAATGTTGTAACAAGAGATAAATTAGGGCATATCATAATGACAAAGGGATCATTCCTACATGAGGACTTAACTCTTGTAAACATCTACGCACCCAACATATGAGCATCTAAATATATGAAGCAAATATTGATGGACATAAACGGAGAGATCGACAGTTATACAGTGACAGCAGGGGACTTTAACTCCCCCATTGACATCAATGGATAGATCTTCCAGAAAGAAAATGCTACATTAGATTACACAGACTTAATTGATATTGTTAGGGCATTTTACCCAAAAGCATCACACTATACATTTTCCAGAAGTATGCATAGAACATTTTCCAGGATAGACCACATGTTAGGCCACAAAACAAGTCTCAATAAATTTAAAAAGACTGAAATCATATCAAGCATCTCCTCAGATCACAATGGTATGAAACTAGAACTCAATTACAAGAAAACTGAAAAACACACAAATACATGGAGGCTAAATAATATGCTAGCAAACAATGAATGGATTGGAAATGAAATCAAGGAATAAATCACAAGATACCTTGAGACAAATGAAAATGAAAACACAACCACCCAAAATCTATGGGACAGAGACAAACCAGTTCTAAAAGGGAACTTCATAGCAATAAAGGTCTACCTCAAGAAACAAGAAAAATCTCAGATAAACAATGTAACTTTATACCTAAATGAAGCAGAAACAGAAAAACAATGCCCAAAGTGAATTGAAGAAAGAAAATAATAAGGATCAGGGCAGAAATAAATGAAATAGAGTCTAAAAAAACAAAACAAAACAAAACAAAACAAAAATCATAGGAAAAAAATCAGTGAAACCTAGAACTGGCTTTTTGAAAGATATTAGGCTGATGCAAAAGTAATTGCAGTTTAAAAGGTTAAAAAATTGCATAAACCACAATTACTTTTGCACCAACCTAATAAATGAAATCTATAAACCTTTAGCCAGACTCATCAAGAAAAAAAGAGGGCCCAAAGAAATAAAATCAGAAATGAAAAAGAAGAGACAACCCACACTCCAGAAATACAAAGGATCATAAGAAAATGCTATGAATAATTATACCTAACAAATTGGGAAGAAATGGATAAAGTCCTAGAAACATACAATCTTCTAACACTGACTCAGAAAGGAACAGAGCATCTGAACAGACTGAATAACACTAATGAAATCGAATTAGTAATAAAAACTCCCAACAAACAAAAGTCCTGGACTAGATGGCTTCACAGGTGAATTTTACCAAATATTCAAGAAGTATTAATACCTATCTTTCTCAAATTATTCCAAAAAAACTGAAGTGGGGGGAAGGCACCCAAACTAATTTTACAGGGCCAGCATTACCTTGATACCAAAAACAGACAAAGACACCACAAAAAAAGAAAATTATAGGCCAGTATCCCTGATTAACACACATGCAAAAATCCTCAACAAAATATTAGCAAATTGAATTCAGCAATACATTGAAAAGATTATACACCATGATCAAGTGGGATTTATTCCTGGGATTCAAGGTTGGTGCAATATTTGCAAATCAATTAACATGATGCAACACAAACAAAATGAGGTATTAAAATCATGTGATCATATCATTAGATGCAGAAAAAGCCTTTGACAACATCCATTTATGATAAAAACTCTAAGCAAAATGGGGACAGACAGAACATATCTCAACATAATAAAGGCTATAGATGACAAACCCATAGATAACATTAGGCTCAATGGTGAAAAGCTGACAGCTTTTTCTTTAAGATCAGGAACAAGACAGGATGCCCATTTACACCACTTGTAGTCAACATAATATTGGAAGCCCTAGCCACAGTAATCAGAAAATGAAAAGAAATAAATGGCATCCAAATTGCAAAGAAAGAAGTACAACTATCATTTGCAGATGATACGATACTATGTAGAGAGAACCTTAGAGATTGCACCAAAATTAGAACTGATAAATTCAGTAATGTAGCAGGATACAAAATTAATGTTGAGAAACCGGTTGCACTTTTATACACCAATAATGAACCACCAGAAAGAGAAATTAAGAAAACAATCTCATTTACAATTGAACCAAAAATAATAAAACACCTAGGAATAAATTTAACCAAGGAGGTAAAAGCCTGTACTTAGAAAATTGTAAGACACTGAAGAAAGAAATTGAACAAGATCCAAATAAATGGAAGCATATACCCTGCTCATGGATAGGAAGAATTAACATCATTAAAATGTTCATACTACCCAAAGCAATCTATAGATTTAATGCAATCCATATCAAAATATGAATGGCATTTTTCACAGAACTAGAACAAATAACCCTAAAATTTATATGGAACCACAAAAGTCTCCAAATAGCCAAATCATCTTGAAAAAGAAGAAAGTTGGAGGTATCATGCTACCTGATACCAAATTGTACTACAAAGCTATATTAATCAAAACAGCATGGTACTGGCATCAAAACAGACACATAGATCAATGGAACAGAATAGAGAGCCCGGAAATAAATCCATGCCTACATGGTCAGTTAATCTATGACAAAGGAGGTAAGAATATGCAATGGGGGTAAAGACAGTCTCTTCAATATAATGGTGCTGGACAAACTGGACAGATGCAAGGAAAATAATGAAATTGGATCACTTTCTTACGCCATATATTAGGTTGGTGCAGTTTAAAAGGTTGCTAATGACTGCAAAAACCGCAATTATTTTTGCACCAACCTAATACAAGAATACTCAAAATGAATTAAAGACTTAAATGTAAGAAAACCACAAAACTCCTAGAAGAAGACATAGGCAGTAAACTATTTGACATCTTTTTAAGCAATATTTTCTTGGTTATGTATCCCTGGGCAAGGGAAACAAAAGAAAAGAAATAAACAAATGAGACTATATCAAGCTAAAGAATTTTGCACAGTGAAGGAAACCATCAACAAAACAAAAATGCAACCTACTAAGTGGGAAAAGATACATCTGATAAGGCATTAATATACACAGTCTGTACACCCTGCTAGTGGCTGAGCTCTGATTAATAGTCGTGACAATTTCATATAGTGATGAGTCTATTTACAATGCACACATTTAATTTAGAACAAGTTTACCTTTTATAAGCCAAAGAAAATAAGCAGTTTGAAATTTCTATGAATTCTGATCAACATCATGTGGAAAACTCAATGCCAAGTTTGTCTATAAAAAACAGAACAGGGCTACTCATTACTAAATCTGTGTCTTATTTTTATCCCTATCAGAAATCGAGAAATAAGAAGCTTTTTCCATATGTCCATATACTATGAGCATTCTTTACTAATTTCAGATGATAATGAAAACTGAAGGTTATCTTTCTGTGCTTTAATCCTAAAGATATCAGTCTCTGTGGCCATGTTGATAAGTCATCCCAGTATGACTGGGAACTCATTGCCTCCTGGACCTTGCTAGTTGGTGGGGAGAAGAGTAGAGAAAATTTTAACTTTGAGTCAAAGAAATAATTCTAGCTGTCATTACCAATGTTTGGGACCACAAAGAGTTAGCATGAAGATTTCCTCCATTTTGTTTTTTAGGCCTTTAAAGGCATAAGAATTCTCCTTCATCTTGACCATCTCCAGAGGTCATGTTGGGAATGGAGAGGTTCCTCTGGCATCTCCATGATTCTAGTGTGAGGAACCCAAGACTTGGATGCCCTGGCACAACTCTCTACTACCAGAGAGCACCAGCCATCGGGGCATTAACTTGGTGAAAGTTCCCAATGACAGATGCCAGGGAAGTTGTACCTGCTGAAGTTATTTAAACATTTGCTTTGAAGAGTCTCTCTGGGTTGGGTTGAGGCCCTGTCTACAGAAGGCTGGCTTAAATAAAATTCTCTGGCTTTTGGGGTCTGCTGATAATTCAGCTTTCTCCTTGAAAGCTGGTTATAGCTCTAGTTGATTTGGAAGGAGGTCATGGGGGAATACTGGGGTATGGTTGGCAAGAAGAGAGGAGACACAGGAGGTGTTCTTTATAGCTCTGTTCTTTATTCATCGTTCAGTGAGTCTGACTGAGAGGATCAGGACTGTGAATGAGCCTAAGAGGATTCAGGAAGGAGCCACGTTGGAATCTAGACAAGCTAGAGTCCAGACTAAGAATTGCACTCACCTCATATGGAAAGTCAGCCAAGTTTCCACTGGTGAGTCTGGATTCTGTAGGCAATTTAGTGATTTCCTGTTGGCCACCCCCCCACTGCTGCCTCCTTCCCACCTGCAAGCAGTCACCCATCCATAAATCTTGTCCAGCCCTGGATTTATGCCCAATGTTCCAGAGGGTTGGACTCACCAAGGAGAGCGGAATTCCCAGGATCCAAGACCAGCTGTGTTCCCAGGGGAGACGTCAGCACCGAAGGAAAGTTCGGTCCAGTGGCTGAAAGCAAGGCTCTGATGTCTTCCAACTGCGTGGGAACTTGGGGAGGATCTGTGAGAAGGCAGACGGTGAATCAGGCAGGTTAAAGCATAAAGGCTGTATTCAGGGCAGAAAGAGAGGTGAGCATGCATGGAAGTGTGTCTGTGTCTAAGGCAGGCATTACTCTCGCTGCCTTTTTAACATCATTTTTCCTTTAGAGAAGGTGTGCCTATCAAGGTGAGTCTGAATGTCACACTTCACATTTGGCACCTGAAACAATAAGGTCAGTAATGTAATCAGGCATGCTGATTTCAGGAGCTCCTTACTAACGGCACTTTATACCACAGTGCCATTGGGTCCCTGTAAATGTGTAGGTAAATTAAACCATATTATAAAGACACTTAAAGAAAAAAGCCAACACTTCTTTGGCATTTACTAAATGCCAAGTCCTGTGTTAAATAGTTTGCATTTCTCTTTTCATTTCTAACATCCTTCAGAGGGAGGCGCTCTGTTACTGTTTCCACAGATGGGGATCGTCCATAGAAATTCTTATTTAAAAGGAGCCTGTGAGTGGCTTTTTCTGAGGAAAAAGATCCATTTATGAAACTGATAAGTTAATTTGCTTTGTGGTCTGAGTGTTTTTATGCCCAATGGGCCATAAATAAGATAAGCAAGACAGGAATGATGTGCTATTTAAAATCTGATGAAGAGTCAGGACTCTTTATCTGGGTCACAGTTACTCAGAGCCAAAGTGACAAAAATGGGAAATATAGTGGCTTGCTTATTATTTCCACTGGGCAAATAAAGAGCAAGCGCCTAGTAAACCGAGTGGTGGGATGACCCCAGGTTCTCCTGGAAAAGCAGCAGAATCCTATTCTCCCTCTTCCTTTATCTCCTGATGCACTGCAATTCACATTCCCAAGGCCAACTTCCACCCTTTTCTCTATACCAGTCCTTTTTGGAGTGGAAAGAAAAACAGGAATGTTGCTCTTATAATTGATGGTCATTTCAACAGTGTTCAGTTAAAGCCTACTATGTGCCTGTCACCTTGTTAGGTACTCGTTAGGTATGGCAAATAAGTCATGGCGATGCCAGTCTATTTCAGAAACATGTCTTTGTCTATTCTGCCTTGGACTGCAAAAGACCATTGCGTACAGACAACAATGATGACCTTGAGATTCATATATATATATAGTTAAAAATTATAAAGACATTATATATATTACACATAACATAATTTAAAGATATTCTTTACATGGTATAGAGTAAGAACACCGTATTTGGGTTCAGGAACCCTCAGATGGAGCTGTGGCTCTGTCGTTCACTATCTTGGGTAAGTCTCTTAATCCCCCTGAGCCTTGGTTTCCTCATTTCTAAAATGGAAACTTATCATTTCCAAGATCTCTTTCTACTCTGAAACATCACAGTTTTAGGAATCGATGGTAGCAGTTTCCTCAAATCTAGACTCTCTTCCTCCCATCTTTTTAAATATTACCTTAAGAACACTGAAAGTGAATAATGAATATTGAAGGAAATTGAATTCGCTCAATATTGCAATTGAATATTCTTTTAAGAATATTAAACCTCAGGAAGCCTTTGCTTATTTATTAAAAGCTAAAAGGGTTACATTATGTTCCATCTCCAAAACCATCAGATCTCCTTGGGCCAAATATTGGCACCTTCTCGTGTCCTCATAGCTTCTACTATGTTTTTTCTTTTTTGGTGCAAATCCATTTGATCTTCCTAGAGAAACTGCAAATTCTGCAAGGACAGAGGTCACCTCTTTATCTTAAAGCTTTACATGGAACTTAGAGGCAACACTTAATGAATATTCATCCAGTGGCTATATGAATAATGAATACTAATCTGTCTCATTACACTTCAAGTCTCCATGCGACAGTTAAGTCACAGAACTTGGCATAAAACCCCAGTTTTATGCATGAAATCCTCGGTTTAAAACTTAAGGCACATTTTTGGCTGATTAAAAAAAGGAGACAATACTTCTGTGTTCATAAATTACCTAGAAAACTAACAAACTTTGATTAATAAACCAAGACTTCTGATCAAGAAAAGCCCTAAACTCGAATCTAAATAGTGATTCCCCCCGTCATCAAATTTGATTAAAACGGGAAGATGTTATGCTCTTCAAACCCCATGTTCACAGTCACACCGTATTAGAGTTGGAATGCTGCAAGAACTGGCTCCCAGAACATACACACTTCATTGGCAAAGCTACAGTAGCAGCTACATATCCTAGGCTTTCATCTCTGTTAGCAGAGGCAACAAGGAAGGGCTATTAGGGAGGAGAAAGCAACAGCAAGCACCATAACTCAGCATGGGGCAACAGTCTCTGGGTCTTGGGCTCCAGACTAGCTTCTCAGCCAGATGAAACCCAACACAAAACAAATGACACCCTTCACTGCACTGATTTTCTGTGACTTCCTAAGATGACTGGAGGTTTATGCAGCCACTGGTGAGATGAAAACCCATCTGGGTCTCTCTGAAAGCTGAGTGGGCAGGGGCTCGAGACCTTATGCTTTGATATATCATCAATTTGGGGTGTGAAAATACAAGTACGAAGTTTAATTATTTTTCCCTGAGGAAGCTGATGATGTGTAATTAGACATATTTCTCACATTCTTCCTTTTTTAAAAAATCTAAAATGATAGCTTTCTCTTGGTGAGAAAGCTAGCATAAATGCTCCAATAATTGCTGTTTTCTTTTTAAAAGTAAGACAAAAATAGGCCTTTTTCCTCCACTCCACCAACTCCTAGACTCTGTGGGGAAGAGAAGCAGAGGGTCCCTTGTTCAGGGGACAAAAGGGTAATAGCTTTCGAAATGGTGGAGTCCAGCACTGGGCAATAGCGAATGTTGGATGGTGTTCCAGCAACTGTTATTTTTAAACACCTATTTTATTCCAGGAACGGTGTCAGACTCTTTAATCAGGGGTTCTTATGCTTAGGCGTGCTAATGTCTGCATGTTTGTGTCCCCCCAAATTCATATGTTGAAATTGTACCATGCCCCTCCCCCCCCCGCCATAGTAATGATAGTAGAGAGGTGATTAAATCATGAGAGGATTAGTGCCCTTATAAAAGAGACCCCACAGATCCAGAGTGCTTGCTTGCCCCTTCTGCCACATGAGGACACAGCAAGACGCCAGCAGTCTGCAATCTGGAAGAGGCACCTCACCAGAACCCTACCAATGTGGCACCCTGATCCTGGACTTTCAGCTTCTGGGCACCCTGTGAGAAATAAATTTCTGTTGTTTGTTAAGTTACCCAGTTTGTAGTATTTTGTTACAGCAGCTCACATAGACTAAGACAGTAGGGTACATGTGCGGACTTTATGTGGACTAGACTATGAAATTCCTGAAACTATATGAAAAAATTTGCGTGTGTGAAGTTTTCAGGAGGGGGTAATCTACAGTTTTCATGTGATTCTCAAAGAAGTTGTTGACACAAGAGTTAAGAGTAACTGTTTTACTCCTGTTACCTCCGTTTGACTCCCTCCCCTTACACCCCTGCCCCAAGGGGGCAATTCTTGTTTTGTAGGTCTCCATACAGGGACCAGCATCTAAACTTAGCAAGGTGAAGTACTTTGCCCAAGGTCACACAGTGAGTAAGCCGTAGAGCCAGGGTTCAAACTGATGTCTTCCTAGCCTCAAAGTCTGTATTCTCTCTTTTGAAAGGCCCTGAGGTGGGGAGATGGGAAGGAATATTGATTTTACCTTTATGTTCTTAATTAGATCAGGGCAAAGAGGAGGTGCAGGGTGAGTTAGACAGTCACGCCCAATGGGGGTGCCAGCCTCGAGGTGTTTACCTAGGATCTGAAGCTGGCTGTTCTCAGTCAGCTCTCCACGCACATTGGCTGCCCTGCAGGAGTACAGACCCTGATCCGAGAAGGACACGTTTGTGAGCAGCAAGGAGCCCTCATGCAGATGGTGAGGAGAGCCCAGTTTGCTTTTATTCCTGAACCAAGTGACTTCAGCTTCAGGCACACCTAGGAAGAAAAAAAAATAAACTCATCAGCCAAACACATTCAGGTGTTTCTGAAGGCATTTATAGCCTCTTGGCGAGCCCTCCCAGGGGCTGCTTGGCAGGAAGCATCTGCCTGGGCGTCTTCTACCATCCTTTGGCCAAACTAAATAATGCCTCAGACCTCTCCATTGTCTGGAGATCTTTTGCCTTTTCAAACTTACAGTGATGAGGTAGGAAGAGGGAGCCAGTTGAAAGAAGAGGAAGCCGGAAGCTGGTAATGGGTACTTCCAAGGTGGAAGGTGAGTCTGAAGAGTCTTTGGAGACATCATTATAAAAACAGAAAAACCAAATCTATATACGTCAGTGAATTTGAGTGACTGACAACTACATGAAACAAACAAAATGTTGAATAAGAAACATCAAACACAGAAGAGTACGTACTGTATGATTTCTTTTCTGTAATTAAAAAGAAAAACTGGTAACATCAATCTATGCTGTTAGTTAGGATGGTGGCTCCTCTGAGGGGGGACAAATAGGGTGGGCTTGTGACTGAGGGGGCACAAGGAGCTTGGCTGCTGGTAATGCTCTGTTTCTTGACCTGGGGGGGCCGGTTTGATGCACTTTTCTGTATAGGTATTACACTTCAACAAAACGTCAAAAGCCACAAAATGTTAATTTACTCATGAACCAGACAAAGGAAAGCTGCTAGATCCTTACCAGAGTTGACACTGCATGTTGAAAACATGACTGTATTTTTTGAAGTCTATGTATTTTTTAGGACAAGAGAACACGGAACTATGGTATTAGTATCACCACAGAAAAAGAAAGATGAGAAGAAAGTACTCTACTCTCTCCTCAATCCAAGTTTACTCTGTGAGAAACAGCTGGGGAGAATGTGTGCGTATGAATTGGTATGAAGTACCTGATTTTGGAAGTCAAGCTCTACCTTCTAGGGGTATTATAGACTGAATGCTTATGCTCCCACAAATTGATATGTGGAAGCCCACTGTAATGGTAATTGGAGGTGGGGCCTTGGAAGGTATTTTAGGTTTAGATGAGGTCATGGTTGGGGGAGAGTGGTCCTCATGATGGGATTAGTGCACTTATAAGAAGACCAGAGAGCTAGTGCTTTCTGCCAGGTGAGGACACAGCAAGAAGATAGCTGTCTGCAAGTCAGGAAGAGAGCTTCTCACCAGGAACTGAATGGACCAGCACTTTGATCATGGAATTCCCAGCCTCTAGAACTGTGAGAAGTAAACTTCTGTTGTTTAAGCCACCTAGGCTATGTTATTTGTAATAGCAGCCCAAGTAGACTAAGACAAGGGGACAGCCTTAATTCCTTAGGCAAGTTTCTTTGTGGTTGACATGCTGGTAAGCAGGCCCTAGTTTAGCACAAGCCATCTGAGATGGTCTGCAGAGGAGGCTTCCTAGGAGGCTGAGCTCTGACTGAGCTGGGAAAGTCTGTGGCAGTAATTCACAGGTCTCCAGGGAACAGAAAGTACCATCCCTTGCACCACCCAGCCTGCTGACCCAGCTCACAGAGTGTATTCATTGGGCATTTATTCAGGGCATGTTTAGCATGTCAAATCCTGGTAAAAAGGGCCAAACTAGAAATAGTCAAAGAGCCACAACTTTTTTCCTGTGCTTTCCCTGAGTTGGGGCTGGATTTTGCCCTAGGGCAAGGGCAGTGTTGTCCTTAATGGGCAGCCTACTGTTTAGGATGCAGACACACCTTCAAGGAGTTACTTGTATACCTGTTACTTGTCCTTGAATCTGATGAACAAAATTTGCCCGCAGTCTACTCTATGACACCCAGCTAAACTGCCCTCATTACAGCCCCTCGTGAGCTTGCTGTCACCCAGGTCCCAGTGAGAGGAAGTGGGGTGGGGTGGGAAGCTAGTCTCACACTCCCTCGCTAACAATGAGCTGCCTTTTGTGAACTAACTGGTGTCCTGGCTGCTCTGTTGCCTCAAGTGTGGTTTTCCAGGTTTGGAGTGGTGGCCTAAGGTGGGTGGCCAAAGTGTTTGGCCCATCTGCAGGCCCTTTCTCCTTGTTATGAATAACACAGGTGTGACTCTCTGGTCTTCTCTTTCATTCATATTACCCATAATTCAAGGCAACTTACTAGGGACCAAGCTGAAAGGAGTTAGGGCTGTTGAAAGAGGGTGGAAACTCGAATACTGCATCCCTGATCCATCTGGGAGAGGCACACATCTTTATATTTGAAGCTCAAGTGCATGAGAGGGGCCTGGCTGGCATTGTCTCTAACTATACCTGGAGAAAAGATGCAGGTGAGAGGCTGAAAAGCTGATTTTTCATTGCAGCACCACTAGGGAGAGCAAGAGTATCATGATGCCCGAACATGCCCATGTGGACTTTGGACCCTGAGCTCAGTTTTTATGTTAAAAAAAAAAAAAAGCACATCATTCAGGAGAAAGCCTCTGAAGAGTAAGTTGAAGAAAGTATCCTCAGTCATTTCTCTCCTGAAAGCTCAAGAACAAAACGAGGTTCTATAAACCATTTTCTGCAGGTATTTCCCTTGCAACAAATTGCTCACAGGTAGCAGCATTTCTGGCACCTTCCTTGGAGGAGGGCTGTGGGCAGCAAGCACACAGCCCCTAATAGATACTAAGGCTGCTCTAGAGCAGGAGGCAGAGTAAGAGAACTGGACTAAACGGCTTTCAGTTCCACCAACAAAAATGTGGTGACGAAGTGAATGGGGGAGCGAACATTCTTCATGATCGTGCCATCGTGGAAATGGGTTGTGGTGTGTGTGTTTCCAGAACCAACACTCCTGGAGCTCTGTGTGCAACACATACAGTTCCTGCAGCAAGATGCTTTATTGCTCACCAATGTGAACCTCTCCAGTCAGGACCTGTGCTCCTGAAGGGGTGCCAGAGGCAGAGAGGGGCAGGAAGAAAGAGAAAACGAGAGGGGAGGTGGTGAGAAAGAGGAAGAGGAGGGAGAGGGAGAGAACCCTAGGATGGAACGAGACCTAGGAGCCATTTCTCACTTGCCCAGGAAATGGTGTAAGCCTCTTCCATTCCCTTCATCACTCTTTGCCTCATGCCCTCATGAAATTGGGTCTGTTTAACAGGACAAGACGGGGTGTTTACTGAAAGGGCTGAATTTCTCAGGTGAGGGCAGGGGGTCATGGGAGAAATGGAAATGCTCAGGAAAGTAAAGGGTAGAAGGAAGCAACCCTCAGTCTCTGTAAAATGAGAACTATAGAAGTGACAGCAGTGCCAAGGCAAGAGACCTCACACAGGAATCGTCCTAATATATTTATTAGCAAACCTCTCTCAGGCTTACTTGAGCATGTACCTGCATCACGAGGTTGCCAATGGAGGTGTCATGGCTGGTGCCACACTTTGGGGGCTTTCTGCCTGAGACTGCAGGTCTTAGGCAGAGAATGACAACAGAAAGATGCTTTGAAGTGATAGCCAGTCCTTCCGTGACTGGCTCTGACATATTACAAACAATAGCTGGAATAAGGGAAGAGGAAAAATAAATGAGACATTATATAAAGCTCTTTTTTTCTCTTTCTGTCCGGAGGTAACAATGGTGCTTTAGAAAACTCCACCAGCCCTCGCATGTGCCAGAGTCCCTTGAAAAGGTTCCAGACACACATACTTAATACTGACGTTCAGAACACCTAAACATTGGGAGAGCACCGAGGTCAGGAGCTATGCAAAAATGAAATTTCCTGAACACATTAGAGGGAAAGAAAACATTTACTGAACATTTCTTATAAGCCAAATATTTTATAAACATCATCACATCTTTCACAGTGATCCTATGAGTTACTATTATTAATACCATTTTATAGATGAGAAAAGTGGGACTCAAAGAGATTAAGAAATCTGCCCAAAGTCACATTCATTTGGATCCCTGAGTGATTACATGTCCCCGACTGTTCCCCTGTCCCCGACTATTCACTCCACAGCCAATCAGTGACCTACAAATGGCAGGGTGGGCAGCCAAACTCACACATTTGATGCCACAGATCCCCAGCTTAACAGGGATAGTAAGTCCTCACTTAACATTGTCGGTAAGTTCTGTGACTTTAAGTGAAGTGAGGTATAACAAAACCAACTTTTCCATAGGCTAATTGATATAAACAAGAGTGACGTTCTTACGACATCAAATCAATGTTATAACAAAATGATGTTTCATAAAACGAAACCATTCCAGGACCTGCTGTATACAACAGTGCCTGCCATTATACTAGACTGACTCCTTGGAGAAGATCGGAATTGCTGCACTATTATTTCTGGTGTCAAACCCTGAAATACTTTCTACTTTTGGAATGAACCTTTCTGATGTAATTCTAACACCAAAGTCATTGTTAGAAGGGGGGTTTCTCGAATCTGTGTGTGCTGGTTTTGTTGAGAAGCTTGGTCAGGTTGTGGGAGATTTTTTTCCTAGCATGTTGTGATGTGACAGCACATTCTACAGAAAGAAACGTATGAAAAATGACAGAAAATACACTCTATCACAGAACAAAGTCCACAGCTATGTTGTTGACAAGTTACTTGGTTAGGCTCTACACTCTGGACTCCCTGGTATGATTTGTGTCTAAAAAAGGGAAGGGAAAGAACCTACCTTTACTGTTTCCCCTTTGTGGTATATCTTATCAGCAATACAATGCTCTCCTTGTTGCTGGAAAGAATCAATAAAGGAGTCTGGCCAAAATGGGTTGTAACTTGATATGATTATAAAGATTTGTGCCTTTAATCTCCCCTGAACTGCTAGGTAGGGTGATGTTATAATATTCTTTTTTTAAACCCAGACAGGATATTCTTGTTAACTAGAATACTTGTTATATTTGGAAGGCTGCTTGTACCACGGCAGCTTGTCAACATCTCAAGGTGGGGCGTCCACTGGAAGGTGCACCTTGATGTGGTAAGTTTGATGGCTTCGTGCAAGAAAACGAAAGGATACAGTAACTTAAATGTCAGCCTTGGCAATTATTCTCAAGTACAATGAAAGTCTGGAAAGGAGGTCTTCAGCCTTCCACATTTCTCCCTGACTGTGTAGATACTGATAGATGTTCACAGAACCTATTTTCTTCTACCCAGCAAGGCTACCCTGCCCAACATCCCGTGTAGTTGTGTGTTGCCATGTGACTTAGAGGGAATGTGAAAAGTAGTAATAGGTGCTACTTCCAGGTGTGGCTCTTAAAAGCCTTCCCAACCATCCTCTACACTTTGTTTCCTCCCTCTCTGCTTGATAAGATAGAGATAACCGCCAGGGAGACCTGGGAAGGCATGTGTTCAAGGTAACAGAGGCACCAGCACTCTATGACCATGAATGACTGTGTGGGGAACGTCTTCTCCAGCTGACCAAGACCACTCCTTGGACTTTTAGGTAAGCAATAAAACACTTCCATTGTGTTTGACTCATTATATACTTGGAGGTCTGTTTGTTACCAGAGTCTAGCTTACCCTGACCTACTCTTTGACAATTTATTTCTGCATCACTAGTCCTGACAATTTTATCTACTAAGTAAGTCCTTCAAAAGCTTCCCTTGCTCTTTGGATAAAATCTCAAATTGTACCATAATTTTTGAGAGTGTGTAACATTGAGTCCCTACCTACTCTCCCCTACTCCCCAGTCACATGTCATGACGTTTCCTTCTCTGCTCTCTGTACTGCAGCCACACCTGCCATATTTCACTCCTTCAGATGCAGCATGCTCTTTCTACCACCTCAGGCCCTTTGCACATCCTATTTCCACTGTCTGAAACACCCCCTCCTCCCCCAACCCTTTATCTCCTACTCCGTTTTCTGAACTCTTCTCAAATAGAGAACACGTATGAGGGTGGTACAATGGACTGGATCACTGTTCAATAAGAAGCCTCAATACACTCATTGCTTAATGCTTTTTATGCTTAAGGGTTGGGAAGAATTTTTGAGGTTGCTTTTTACAAGTTGAAAGCATATGTGTGCAAAAGTTATTTAATGAAAAACTGCTAACAAGTCAAACATATCAGGACATGAGTTACTCTATGTAAACTATGTAATATTCTTAAAATAGATGATTATATATCCATTAAAATGATGTCATAAGAGCCACTTGTAGCAGCAAAGTAAAAGCAGTTCCTTCTGCCACTTAGCATTTTAGCTGTCAGGATTTTGACGGGAGACTCAGATCAACGATGCTTTCTTTGTCCAGTAAATTCACAGACCAACTGTGTAACCAAAACTAGGCTCATTCCCACCTGCTTCGAATACATGCCGTATTTAAGAAAAGGCATAATGACAGAGACACAACTTTATTTTAGTTAACCATGATTAATACAAACGGTTCTATGAATAAAAATAAAAACAAGGAATGTCATGCGTAGGGCCAGGCAAAAACTGGACATGACAACCTAGGATCTCACTGTAAGGTTACCAAGAGTCAGTCTGTGGATGAAGTTGGGGAGACAGGGCCCTAGAAGGCAAGAAGAGTTGGCCAAAGCTGGTTTTACCAGCTCCCATGGTAAACACTTCCCCACCTGAATTCTGGGTCTCTCAGTCTTCCTCAAGTGCCCAGCTCCTTGTTTTGCTGCCTTTTGCTCCCCATTCTCTTAGTCCTACTGATCCCAACTCTCCAGAGGAGACCCCTCCTCTTCCCTGTGACTTTCTGGTCCCTGTAGGTCTCTGAGTCTGCAAGGCCAACCCGAGAGCACTGCCTATGTCACAACTCCTAACAGCACCGGCTATTTTCTTTAATGACTTGTACCCTCTTCTGATATGAGTAAGCTCCAGGTTCCTGATGGCCTTACCTCTGCCACTCCTTACCTGTCCATGACCACTGCCCCACGTTCAGGTCCCCACTATCCCTCCTCTAAATTACTATGATGGCTTCTTAGGTGGCCTCTCTGTTCCAGTGTTTCCTTCCTTCAATCCATTTTATGCATGGTGGGCAGCTTTCTCTATTGCAAGTATGGCTCCTTAATGTCCCCCTCTGTCTGCCTTTGTCTGAACTCCCTGGCCAAACATTCAAGGTCTCTCACAGCACAATTGCAACCCACCTTACTAAGGTTTAAGCCCCTCTACGCCATTTCTGCACTCAGCTCCAGCCAGACCAAAGCACACACTATTTGTTCCCTTACCATCCTGAGGCTTTCCTACTCCCTTGAATTTTTCTCACACTTTTTTGTCCACCTGGAACACCCTTTGCTTCCATCTTTGCACATTCACATTCTATCAGTATGCAAGGCTGAGATAAAAACCACCTCTTCTGTCCTAGTCAGAATTAATCTTTCCCTCCTCTAAACTTCTGTAGCACTTTGCACTGTCAGAATGACTGAGGTTCCTCCCTGAATCCCTGAGAGCAGAACTTGTATTATCTCTTTGGACATCCCAACCTAGCACAGGATCCATTGATATTTGAACAAATGAATTAACACATGAGTTACTTTCTCACCTGCAACTTGGCAGTTAATTGTCACATTCACTCCCCGCACTGTCTTGATGGTGCTTCCTACATCGGCTGTGATTGCAGGCTCCTTGGTGTTGATCACAGTTATTCGTGATGTTTTCACTAATGGCTTTCCTGAAGATGAGAAGAAACAGGAAATTATACTAGACAGTGGCTCTAGACTTGAAGCATTCCCTTGAAACAAGGATGATGAACAATGAACAACTGTTTACACACGCTTTTTCCACCAACCATGTTTTCCTTAGAGAAAAAATTGTAACTGCACAAGGTCCTCATTACTGCTGGGCAGAGGTGGGACTTCTGGCTACCTACATGGTCCTCATGGACACCACCGTGGGAGGGGCCTTGTTATCACTGGGTGGTGGGTGAAAGTCCTGCCTCACCAGGAGGCTTTCTCTATCAGCCCCCAAAGGGAAGGGTAAAGGGGGCACTGCAGGGTGAGGGTGAACTCCAAGCTCCCCGTATGGTCTCCACATTATGCCTTGGTGGGGATGAAATCTGTCTCCTTTGACGTGGCATCCATGGTCGGTGTTGGGAACTTTATTTCAGTCTGACAAGGTGAAG
Organism: Rhinolophus sinicus; assembly: GCF_036562045.2. Taxonomy (NCBI): domain Eukaryota; kingdom Metazoa; phylum Chordata; class Mammalia; order Chiroptera; family Rhinolophidae; genus Rhinolophus; species Rhinolophus sinicus. The sequence goes on from NC_133754.1 coordinate 126,269,591, forward strand.
TCTAGTCTCACCACTCAGCCTTTGCTGGTGTGGGTGACAGTGGACCACAGTAATTTCTGTGGTGTTTGAAGTGGAGAGGTATTTTCCAAAAGTTTTCTGTCTTGCTAGGCTGACTCTTTCCTGGTCCTCTGGCTAGAGAAAGCAGACTTCAGGTGAGGCATTTTTTTCCCCCTGTTCTCATTGCATTTTCTGGTGGCTGCCTTTTTTAGCTCCAAGTTTAGGATTTAGGAGGCAAAAAGAAAACCCAAAGAAATCACAGTTGTGTTGTTCCTCAATTCCTAAGGTCCCTATCCAGTCTGTTTACTCCTTTCCACTTTTCAGCCTTCTTGTGTTTGTTTTATATATAATGTCCATGTGTTTCAATTGTATTTAGTAGGAGGAACGGGGAAAAGTATATCTATGCCATCTTCCTGGAAGTGGAAATTTTGTGTACATTACATTTTAAAAGGCCTTTATCAGCTGGGGATAAAAATCCAGCACTTTGTGTACCCGACCACAAAATACAATGAAAAATTCATTTATTGAGTACCTTGGGGAAATAAGGGTCCACATGAAATCATTTTCATACATGTTAAGCTTAATTTTTTGTAAGTCAAATGGATTTAATTTTGTTTCAATCCTTTTATAGGTAGGATATTCTACAATAATATTTATTCGTCCGCGCCTTCATTAGCTGTGAAGAAAACCATACTTCAATACTGTCTTACATCTGCTTTTTTATACTTTTTGTTTTCTCCCTCATCTATCCTTTAGTCCAGCTTGCACTGACACACAGCCTTATATTACAAGCGGTTCCTCTTTCTTCTCCTCTCCACTTTCAATTGCCTTCTAGACATAGATTATTAAACTCATTAGAGCTATGTTTAAGGGCAGAAACTGAGTAAGGTTTTGAGGCGCTCCCCTTTAATATATGCATAGACTCTCCATATCTGTTTTGACTGTCTAGGGGTCTTTTCCCTTATCTCACCTATATTCCGTATACTTGAGATTATATATGACCTGATGTGAAGATGAATGACTTTGTACTATGATGGGTTCTGAGACTACTACAGGGTGATAATGGGAAAAGCAGTTGTAATGACATTGAATTAATACGGGCATATTTACCTTACCTCCCTACCCATAAGAGGCTCCCAGCTCTAACTCCAGTCATATCCTAAATTTCACCAGCCTCTCTGGTGCTGCCTCTTCTCTGGCTGGACCACTGCAGAGCCTAACTGGCCTCTTTGCTTCCACTCTTCCTCCACTACAGTCTCTTATGATGGCCGGAGTGATCTTTCTATAACATGAGTCAGATCACATAACTCCTCTGCTTAAATTATCCAGTGCCTTTTCAGTGCAATTAGCACATGATTTCAAGCTCCTTTTCAGGACCAACCATTCCTATAGGTTCAGGTCCAGCTGTCTACCTCTCTTACCTCCCTGAGACCACACGCCCATCAGTCACTGTGCTTCCGCCACACTGGCCTTCCCTTCCCTCCTCCACAGCATCAGCACGTTTGTCCCGGCTGTTCCTTTTCCCTGACATCCTCCACCTACAGACATTGGCACAGCTGACTTCTTTTGGCCGTTCATGTCTCCGTGCAAATATCACCTCCTAGTGGGGCCTTTTCCAACCACCCCATCTAGAACATGCACCCCTTCACTCCCCTGCCAATCATTATGTATCTCAGCACCAATTTTATTTTCTTCATAAGCACTGGAACTATCAGAATTTACCTTATTTGTGTGTTCTCTGCTTCCCGCCCTTCACCATGTAACCTCCATATTAATAGGGATCATATTCTCTTGTTCTCTTCTTTATTCCTACCACCTCATCCTGGCACATAGTAGGTCCTCAATAAGTATCCAGTTAATGAATACATATGAAGGTTGGGCAATTAAGTTCGCCAACTTTCCACCATACACTTACACAGTGGAAAGTTCGTGACCTTTATTGTCCGACTTTTGTACGTGCATATGGTGTGCTACGTGCATTATCTGAACTTGTTTTTGCTGTCATAACAACTGAGAGGCAGGTAAAGATTTTCTGCCTTTTATACAGACAAGGAACTTAGGCTGAAAGGCCTCAGGGTTTGTCCAAGGCCAGAGAGCCAGCAAGTGGTCGGGCTGAACTAGACTCCAGAACTTTGACCTAAAGTCCAGTGCTTGTAACTGGGGATCCCAAATCCATGTCTGTGGACTGGCTGCCTCAGAACCCCCAGGGCACTTGTTAAAAACATAATCTGTCCTGTTATAATACAATAGTTGCCTCACTGTGTAATAAAAACAACGGTGCCAATGGGGAAAAGCAGGTTAGGGACCAGAGAGTTTCAGACTCACAATTACCAAGTTATTTTTCCTATAGGAATTTTAATAATAAAGGTGGTTTTTATAGCTGCAAGTGTATAGCTATAAAATTCAAATGTCACTGAATTAAATCCAGCCCTTAATTAATTATATTGAGCTTTTGCTGAAAAGTAATGGCCTTTTGTCCTGTCACTAGAGGTGCTAATGTTAGCACAGGCTACGTATACGTGCTTATTACCTTCGTGATCCATTGTTAAGACAAAGCACCAAGTTATCCAAGTATTTATAATTAATAGAAATTTATAATGAAAACAATGTTTGGTAATCAATTGACTCTCTTACATTTATTAGAAAAAAGCTTGTATATATTATTGAGTCCCACTCTAGACCTATTAAACCCGAATCTCAGGTGGTGCGATGGAAGCTGTAATCTCTATTTTTAACAAGTTCCTAGGTGATTCTGATATGCAGCCAGGTTTGATAATCAATGCATTACATTGTTTCAGTTTTTCTTGAACTGGTTTCTCTGATTCTTGGTGAGAGCTGAGATTTCCTTTGAGAGACTACTCGTTCTCTATTAGAAAGCTTCAAGGTGGAACCCTTATTTCAATGGCCAACTAAAAACAACAACAAAATAAGGCCTTTGTCCAGTCCCTATAGGTACTAATGTTAGCACAGGCTACGTATACATTCTTATTACCTTTGTGAGCCATCGTTAAGACGAAGCACTTGGCTGATCACCTACTGAGTGAGCACTGCTACGTGATGCCCTGCCTATGCGTGTGTTCGACTTCAATCACATTCACTAGTATTACTTTAATTATGGAAGTTAACTAAGAAGACAAAAGTTAACTAAGAAGACAAAAGTAGAGATGCAAGAGGCAGTGAAATGGTAATTTATGCATCTGAGCTAGGAGAATGCTAAAGAAAGGTCATGGCACACCCCACCAAAAAGGCTTCACAACAGGCAAAACAGAAAAAGTGCTTAGAGTGCGAAGTCACGATCACAGAGCCTCTGTACTGAGTTGCGCCTCAGCCATCAGGACTATGGACGTGTTGCAAGCAGCCATTTCATTGCAGCAAATCAGCCTGTGCCAGCAGATTAATTTGGTGTTAATTTATGGAAATTGACAGGGTTTATATATTACTCTTCCATTTCATCTCTAAATGTGCGTCATAGTTGAATGAGAGCTAGACACAGGAGGAGACGATGCCTAGTTTTACAGCTGCAAAAATTTAACAAAAGCAAGGAGATGGAAACAAAGGCAATCTTTTCAATTTATCAGGCCCAATAGGAGGAATGAAGCCCCACTGAGAGTCAGAAACAGAAACACTGAAAGCATCACTCTTGTTCAGTTCCTTCAGACCTCATCCAACCCTTCCCCTTAGCTTTTAGATTATGGTTCCTATTAGAAGTTACAGAGCGGGGAAAATAGAGCCTCCCTCGTACTGTGTTTCCCCGAAAATAAGACCTCACTGGAAAATAAGCCCTAGCATGATTTCTCAGTATGACATCCCCTGAACGTAAGCCCTCATGTGTCTTTTGGGGCAAAAATTCATATAAGACCCGGGCTTATTTTCGGAGAATCACGGTAAGCAAGGGCAGCCCTTGTACAAAGGGTGAGCCTGAGGTGTAGCTAAAACGTGTGTATGCAGATCCAATGGTGCCATCTCATGGTGCCTTCACAGTAGAGGTACTCAGTCAAGCCGGCACGGTCCTGATACTGAAGGATGAAGTCATGGGGAGTCAGGCAGGGACAGATGCAGCCCCAGGAGCAAAGGCTCGGAAATACGTTCCTGTGCACAGTCTGGGCTCTGGCTCACGCCTCTTTCCCTCATGTGTGACTCCGGGTAAAACCAAAGCCCAATGGGAAAAAATCTGAACATATGTGCTTGAAAAATAACTTTGGCCCAGTATAAAGGTAATCGAGAGAGGAGCCAGAGGAGATGGAAGGTTTGTTTTTTCGCGTGCAGCCAAGAACGGAGAGCACTGTAAGCAACTTTTTCTTAGGGCCAAAGTCCAGACCTCTGCTAATAGAAACTTTGTTTTCAACAGCACGATGCTTTCCATTTTAGAAGTCATGGCAGAGACGGACCTACTGTCAATCCAAGTCTTTTCTTCTTCTTCCTGGGCACCCAGCAAGGTCATTTCCCAGCCCCTTCGCTTAGGTTGTTGGCAAGGTACTGCATTCTAGCAGATGGAATGTGAGCAGAAGTGAAGTGTGACATTTCTTGACCAAAACCACAAAAACTCTCTTGTGCAATAATCTGTTTTAGACTTTATGTGAACAAGACATAATCTATCATGTTTTAGCCATCATCTATTTATGATTTTGTTTGCTATAGTAGTTATCAAATGTGAATGAATCCAGGTTTAATGAATATTTGTTCACTCATTGAATGAATGGATCAAATGGGTCTTCTTTCAATTCTTCTAATGAGTCACATCATTTGAAAGTGGGTCTTTACTATCTTTAGCCATCAAAAATCAATGGTACTTCAAAGACTTGAGATTCTCCCCATTCAGCTAGAGATAATCTATGCTAGCAAGCGTGCATGTGTATTCATTCCCCAGGAGAACGAGGAGACCTGTTGGTGATTACTGGACACTGGGCAATGACAGAAAGAGGGCTGCAGCAAGCACGTTTGGAGATGACTGAGAGCTCCAGGAAGGATGCATAAATGGCAAACGGGTGTGAGATTGGGACACCTAAACTAGCGCCTGGCAGAGTCTTCCTGGAGTACTGCTCTGATACAGATCCCGGGACACAATCATGAGGACTGAGCAGCATAGACAGCAGCATAAATGATAAACTAGTGATGCTTGCAGTGGGCATGGGCATGAGAAGTGCAGCCTACATGCCAGGTGCCTGGATCTCTTCACTTAATAGCTGAATGACCTTGGGAAAGTTATTTAATCTCTTTGTGCCTTAGTTTTCTTCTTCTATGGTCGTTGAGAGGAGTAAGTACATTAACGCATGCCAAACTGTTAGAACAGTGCCTTAGCAGAGAGTGAGGTTTGAAGAAATGTTGGCTATCAGAATGCTAATATTAGGGAGAGAACATGCTAGGAGGAACTAGCAGTATTAGGAACTTATGAAAACACACAGAAAAGGAAACTTTACAGAAAGGAAAGAGGAAAGGGAAATAATTTGTTATTGAGAAGGAACTCAACAGCTTCTATTCTGAAGAACCATGAGGGTTAGAATAATTTAAATACAAGAGATAATTAGAAGAAATAATTTAAATACAATGGATTCTCCTGAAATTGGAATCAGTACCTGGTCAGACATAGAGAGCTTCAAAGTCACACTGAGGCTGACCACATTGGAGAGTCTAACAGTTGTCTACTACCAGAGAAGTTATGAAACAATATATGCTAGGCTCGCTTGCTGGCGACTCCCACGAGACTGCTCAAAAAAAGAGTTGTCTTATCCATGGCAGATCCAAATCGCAATCCAAGAGAAAGTTGAATAAAATAGTGATGCTCATTAATTAAAATATTCGAGTATACAGAAATGAGGTGTTAGAAATCTCACATTGTTCAATACCTAAAACTAAGAAAACTGTATTAACTCAGAATGAATCAATGGATAATGCACTGTAATCGGTGAGAATATTATCAAAGCAATGCCTTGAGAAACGCTAGCCTCTACTTAACAATGCAATTAGCCTAGGTCCCTTACAAGGGACCCTAGAGTTACATCTGCAAAAATTCCCTGAAATGAGAATTCCCTGTTGGAAGAATTTAAGACCTTATGAGTTAAGCAAAGTTTAAGGGAACCACAATCAGAGTGAACATACGAAACCCTTATAAATAACATCTTATACATCTGAAATCACTAATGATGGATACTGACTATTAATATTCAGTTACCATTTCTTGCTCGCCAGAAACTTTTCAGGATCTGGCTACCTGGCAATTTCAACAAGAGTGGCTTTGTTACAGATAATAGTCATATTAAAATGCATGATTTTTTTTTTTAGTCTGGTTCTCCTTCCAAATGCCTTTTGCATTTTGTAGCTCAGAAATTTTTAACTCCATCCTGTCCTGCTGTCTCTCTTGCAAGGTCTCCTTCACTTCCATCTTCTGCTTCCCGAGTCAGCATTTGGTCTTTCAGCCCACTCTGTTTACTCTGCACTCTTTCTCCCTACCAGTCCTCTGAGAACTTTTCCTCTCATCTGTTATTTTTCCAAGACATCATTGCAAAAGCTGTACTTCTTTGCCACGTAGTCTTCTATTCTCCCAAAGATAAAGGAAGTAAATCTGCAAATGTTAGAGTTTCAGGTAAGGAGAGATTATAGCTGGTAGTGGTGGGTGTGGACCACTGTACTTTTATTTGTGTATAAGAGATCCGCAGAACTCTTAGGTCTAAAGGACACCCAAGTGTGCCTCTGTTTACATTAAGGACACAGGTTTATACTAGTTCTAAATCTGTTTCTAAATTTTGCAATGAGGCAAACACTTTCCCTAGAATTTTACTTATTCTATTGTTACAATAAACTTCCCTTTTTAGTAATAGTAAAAACAAATGTTTCTCTCTCATCCAAATCATTACATGGTTTTAGTTACTGTAATCTAATAAAATAGACTGTTATTACATTTCAGGTAATACTCTGACTATATCTCGGCAATGAGGTATACAATATGAGCTGGGAATATAGAATGTGGAAGATTTAACCAGAGTACTGGTAGCTTCCAGTTTACGGTCAGAGCACAGAGATGTTTAGATTGAAACAGAATTTTAAAAAATTTGAATTAGTTGGGCTCAGTTAAAAAGGGAGAGATTAAAAAAAGTGTGAGTGTGTGTGTGTGTGTGTGTTTTGGTTGGGCATACTTGGAAAAACTGGAAGGTCTATTAACACTAGATTTGCATTTGTCTTTGGCAATAGTCAGATGAAAATAAGCTGTCTTTTAGACAGGGTATGGTAGGCAGAACAATGGCCCTCAAAAGATGTCTGAACCCTAAACCCTGGAGCCTGTGACTATGGTAGATTACATGGCAAAAGGGAACAAATGTTGCACATGGAATTATGTAGCTAATGAGCTGACTTTAAAATAAAGAGATTTCCTAGATTATCTAGGTGGGCTCGGTCTAATCACACAAACTCTTAAAATCAGAAGACAGAGACAGAAGAATTTGTCAGAGAGACAATGTGAGAAGGACTGGACCCACCATTGCTGGCTTTGAAGATGGAGGAAGACGGCTACGAGCTAAGGAATGCAGCGGCTTCTAGAAGCTGGGAATGATGCTCGGTTTATCACCAGCAAGAAAACAGGGAACAGGGTCCTAGGTCACAAGGAACCAAATTCTGCCAACAACCCGAATGAGCAGGAAAAGCATTCTCTCCTAGAGCTTTCAAAAGGAATGCAGCCCGTTGATACCTTGATTTTATCCTGGTGAGACTGTGCTGGACTTGTGACCTACAGAACTGTAAGATAACATGTTTGTGTGGCATTGAGACTCTGAATTTTTGGTGATTTGTTATGGCAGCAATAAAAAATGAGTCCACAGGCCCTATGCACTGTCTACTTCACCAAAGTTATCACGTTAACAAAGGTGATGGATACATGACTAATAAGTACATGGAAAGATTTCTGACACCATGAGTCATTGGGGAAACAAATTAAAATCACAGTGAATTATCACTTCACATCCCTGAGAGTGGCCAGAATAAAAGAAAATAGATAAGTGTTGACAACAAATATAGAGAAACTGGAACACTCACACAGTGCTGGTAGAAATATAAACTTGAGCAGCCACTTTGGAACATAACTGGCAGTTTCTTAAAAAGTTAAACATACAAGTGCCACACGACTCAGCAATTCTACTTTTAGGTACATATACCTGAGAGAAATGAAAACATATGTCCACACAAAAACTTGCACATGAATGTCCATTGTAGCATTATTCTTAATAGCCAACAAATGGAAACAACCTACATGCCCATCAACTGATGAATGGAGGATAGAATGTGGTATATTCACACAATGGACTATTATTCCACTACAAAAAGGAACGGGGAATCCATTCTACAACACAGATGAACCTTGAAAACATTATGCTAAGTGAAAGAAATCAGTAACAAAGGACTATGTATTGTATGATGAATAGGCAGATCTACAGAGACATAGTAAATTAGTGGTTGCCCAGGGCTGGAGGAAGTTGGGGGGTTGGGGAGTGATGGTAAAGGGGTGTGGAGTTTATTTCTGGGATAATGAAAACACTCTAAAATTGAGATTGAGTATAGTGATGGATGCATAACTGAATGTATAAAAAGCCACTGAATTGTATACTTTTAATATCTGAATTGTCATAGTACGAGTATGTGAATTATACTTCACTGAAATTTTTTTGAGGGGCAGCCAGTTAGCTCAGTTGGTTAGAGTGCGGTGCTCTTAACAACAAGATTGCCGGTTCAATCCCCACATGGGCCACTGTGAGCTGCACCCTCCACAACTAAATTGAAACAACTACTTGACTTGGAGCTGATGGGTCCTGGAAAACCACACTTAAAACACACAAAAAAGTTTTTTTGAAAAAATCCCACCACCTTAGATTGTGTGATAGTTACAAGACTTAAAATATTTGCTTAAAAAAAAAATCACTGAATTGCACACCTACAACGAGTGGATTTTACGGTATATAAATTACACCTTGATAAAGCAGAAAAAAATAGTTTTAACCTGATTTAACCTTTTCTTGATGAGTCAGTGTCAACATTGTGATTATTTATCTTGCATAAAAATTGAGAAGGAATTGGAATTTCTTTGCTCTTGTGATTCTGTTAAGTTGGTGTGCCTTCAATATACATATTGCAGTGCACTTAGTACCTAAGGAAGTGGGTAGCCTGCCCTTTCCTGAACGTTCCCAGGCCACATGGCTGCCCTCTTCTCCACTCATTTTCTAAAGATAATTTTCACCTATGCCAGTGTGTCAGGTTGCTCAAGTTACCTCTTCTAATCATTCAATTGAAGCTGATGATTCCTCGAGAGACTAAGGTGGCAAGTGGGGCTGTCACAACTTCTTTTGCAGAGTCCTGGACAAGGGACCCCATACCCAGTATGGCTGTGTGACACTGCAGCCTCTCCTAGAAGCAACCAACCAAGGATACGATGTGCCCCACTACCTGTCCCACCACCCATTCCTTCCTCATTCCATTGGATTGATGTGGGAATTCCTTTTTTCAGGATTCGAAATGAGCTAGCTTGGACCATTTGTGTTTCCTAGTTTGTTTACTCTAGTTTCCTGGGGAGCAGAGTAAATTGGATTCTCCTGCTATAACTTTATCTATTTTATCTAAGTTCTACAAAAGCTAGGGGTCTTCAGTGGGCAAGCTGCACAGTGTACGTATTGAGGAAAAACCTAAGGACCTCGGCTACTTGGTATTCTATCAGACAAGGAGGTCCCCTAATGGCAGCTTGAAGTCCATGGCCATCAATTATCCTGTGGTTCAGCATACCATCAGGGACACACACAGCCAAACTTGTCTGCCTTTCCCTCTGTCCTAGGGAACTGGAGCAAACCTTTCTTTGTCAGTCTCTGCCACTGGTGACAAGGCCCTCTCTGAGTCAAACTCTCTATGAAGCAAAGCCTTCTGGTTAACAGAACTGCTGGATGAAAAATCCAGAAATGCCAATTTGAAATGACTTACATTATGAAAAGTTTACAAAACTGCCTGTCTTTTATTGCAGCTACTAAATCATGATGGGGAAGGGAAAGAAAAAAAATTTCAAAAGCAACTGCCTTTTATTTTTATTCTCCCAGAGAGGTTTCTGTGATCTCTTTATTAGACACAATATGTGTCAGCTATTCAACTCATAAAAACGCAGAAAAACATGCCAGGGAAGGAGAAATATTTTCTGTTTCTCCTTTGCTGTCGAAACTTTGAATGAGCTCATCTGTGTTCTCTCCTTTCAATGAAAGATCTGCTCATCCCTCATCTTCTTCTCATTTTCCATTGGTGATGTCAGACAGGCCTTACAGTATCCCTTTTGTGATCTTATAAAGTCAGTGACAACCAAAAACATTTCCCTTCTGGCTATGACCTCATCAGTGGCCCACACCTGGGCAGGCCTCATCTGCATTGGTAAGTATTGCTCAACTCCACGGATCCAGACTGAAGCAATTTATCAGGGAAGTACCGCCTTCCTTCAAAATGCTGCCTACACCATTCAGATTCAGAAGATTTCTGAGCAACCTGGCTGAGTGCTGAATATGACTCGTCAATGGCTCTTCAATCTTTATGCCTATCTTTGTTTACACCTGAAACGCTCCTGTACCTAGCCCTGTTTTTGCCTGGACAAAAAGTAATCAGTACTTCCGAATGTTAGGTAGGTGACATTTTGGTGATATTCTTAGAGTCCCCTCCCCCTGCCCCCCTCTCCTCTACTATGTGCTACTCTCTGTCTACACTCTCAGCAGTGAAACCGGCGTCCAATTAAGTCAGTTTAGGACAGGAAGGTATTTTGTGCCACTGGGACTACATGGCTGTGAGTTTCCTGAGCCAGGGAGGTGGAGAGGGAAGCACTGGCTATCTCCATGCTGAGAGACACTCGCAGATTACTCTCAAATCTCTGAGACTTAGAAAATAAAATCAATACAGAATGGATGAGTTTGGGGAGAAGCAAAATTTTGACACAGAGACAATATTTTACAGGCCCAAAGAGGGCAGAGCAAGGAAGGTTTGGCTGTATTGGTATAACTAAAACTAAACCGTGTTTACCTGTTTAAATGCAAATTGGGGAGAGTAGTGAGCTTACAATGCACCTGAGAGGCAGAAGAGGCAACTCACTGAATTCAGAGCACAGGGTGACTCAGCGGGAGAGGTCTAGCTGTGGGTCAGGGAGAGTTCATCAGGCCTCCCTTCCTGAGGCCCATGGGAAATATTCCTTATCACCAGCCACCTCCCTTGCTCTGAATCTCGGCACTCCTTCAGCCTCCCCAGTTGACACTGAGACACAGAGGGTCTGTGAGCATTCTGGTCTCTGAAAAAGAACCTTCCCTACTGTAAAACTAACTTGGCTTTTGTTTTGTGCATTATCCTCACAATAATAATGATAGCTAATAAATATTAAGTGCTTGCTATATGCCAGGCACAATTATAAGCATTTTATTATGAATGCATTTAATCTCCACAAGAACCCTCTGGGTCCAGCACTATTTTAATCACCATTTTACAAATAAAGAAGCTGAGTCAGAGAGTGTGAAGAAGTCGCTCAGGGTTATATAGCTAGGAAATGAGTGACAGAGCCAGGATTCAAATCGAGACCATGAGGCTCCAAAGCCTGCAGGCTTAACTGCCATGCTATGCCTGCCTTTGTGAATTATTATGAACAAATTTCCCTGCATCTGGTCAGCTCAGGTGCATTGGCAAGACCAAAGCCCATACACATTCCTTACAAAATCATGGGGATACCTGAGCACTCTGAGCCTCAAAATTTTTTCACTTTTAGCCTACGTTCATACTGAACCGAAGATAAAAATAACAAACAAACAAACAAAAAACAAAACCGAAAAAACCACCAAAAAAACCTAAACTCTGTAGTGTCTTTAAAAGCACAGAAGCACTGAGATTTACCATGAGGATCTGATTGCAAGTGAGCTGACTCAGCTGTTGAGTCCGTACTTGAAGAATTTCAGTGTGAAGACTTAGAGTGAAAAATACATGGAAGCAAGGTTGGGCTAATGTTTTACACATTTTAGAATTGCTTTCAGGATGTGTTTCATTTTAGAAGAGCTAGAGAAAAAACAGAAAACATTTATTGAGTGTGAACTATGTGCCTGGCATTGGGCTAAGTGATTTTTCACACATGCAAACTTATTTAACCTCACAACAGTCCTGTAAAATATTATTAATTTCATTTTTACGGATGAGAACAAAGACTCAATGAGGTTTTACATTTTGTTCAAGATCACACAGCTAATAAGTAGTATAATTGGTAATCAAACTGAGAAATGCATGATACCCATTTCCCCCCGTATTTAGGTTAGATTTAGGTTGTATCTTATACAGAGCTACATAGGACCTTGATGTGGATATCTGAAGGAAACTAACTATCTCTCAATTCCAACTAATCATGGGTACATCTATTGCCTTCACTAGTCTGGCAGTATTATGGAGCACAAAACTCAGGTCTTGTTTCTGCTGGATGTTGACAATATTTGGCAGAGGGTATGCTTACAACAGTAGCTACTGAGCCTTAATTCTGCGAGTGTAGACAATGACACAGGGGTAGATGACAATCCCAGGTAAAGACACAAATACAATCTTAAGGCAACATGTCCATTTTGGTCCTTAACTTTCAGAGGGATTGTTTGCCAGAATTTCCAGCAGACCGGAAAAAACCCCATCGCTGAAGCACAGGACACAGCTCCCTGGGCCCTGTGTGGTGTTTGTGATCTACCTACTCAGGCAGCCCCTTTCCTCCCTTCCCCGGTGCCTCTCTGGCTGCTCTGTCTCTCTTCCCTGGCTTTGAACCTTTTGGCAGCCTCCAATAGCTCCTCTTCAAAGAGCCGAAGACAAGTCTGATGTTTCAATTGCCTTGCTTAATTCCACACAGGTTTCCATTAATCATATTAAATTCAGGTGAACAAAGGGTATTTAGTTTGTGACAGAGCTGAAACATATCTGGATAAATATAAACAAGAGAGTTAATCCTGTAAGAGCCACTATTTGCCCTCAATTGGAAGGATGTCAGCAGTGCCCTTGCTAAAGGAGGTTGGAGGGTGGAAGCAGAAGAGATTTAACAAGACTGGTGCTGAGCATCTGGGCTCTGTATTAAAAGAGGGGAATAAAGCTTGTGACTGGAATACATTAGGAGAAAAGCAAATGTTCTATTCACACACAAAAAAATAGGCATTAATAATATGTCTTTAATCCACCCCAGGGCTCCTTAACTTGCCTTATTCACTGTTGACTTTCATCTTCTCTGTAAAGCCTCCTGCTAAAGGTCCCTTCTCAGATCAGCTTTAGGTCATGGGGGCAAAAATACTGTTGCTAAACAGATATGCAACGGAGTAGCATGTGTGACTGGAAAACAATGTGACAACATAATCCCGGCATGGACCGATGAGGTCAGTGTGGGGTGATGTTGGCTTTTCTAGCATCTACTGAATCATCTGATGGGAGCAGCAATTGAAAAGAATAAATACAAACACATGCAACATACCGCCACAAAGACTGCATGGCCCAGATCTGAGAAAAAGGATCCTATTTTGGTAGAATCAGTGGGGAAGTGGAGGGAACAATGAGCCGGGAGTTAGGAGACCTCAGTTCCCTTCTTCCCACCACTAGCTGAGTGGCTGTGTGACCTCAGGTGGCCTGGCCTCTGAGAAATGAGGGCACTGGTCCAGCTAGTACGTATCTAAGGTCTTCTTTAGTTTCAAAGGCAAGGATCTGTCCTATGTAAGAGGTTTTATAAAAATGAACTTCAATTTAATATACATAGTCATGGGATATGGACTGTAGCAGAGAGAATAGAGTCAATGAAATTAAAATAGATATATACGATGTCAGAGGGGCAGTAGATTGGGGGAAGAGGGTTATCACTTTGTGAGGGGTGAAATGTCTAACTAGTGCATTGTTTTGTACACCTGAAACTAGTTAAAAAAAACTAGAAGAATACCTGAGAACCTCTAGAATAAAAGAAAAAAGACAAAGTGGGGGTGGGGGGGGGGAGAACTTCTACAAGACCACAACCTAGGGGAACTCTAATCTAAATCTCAATTTTCTTAAGTCACCATGTGTAGAATGTTTTGTCTAAGGTCCATGATGAAGACGAAGTATTGTCAGGTGCATTAGAGCAAGAGGTTGAAATAAAACAGAATCAGAGAGAAGAACAATTCTGGCTTTCAACCATGACCACAGAATTTCAATTCCCCATGGGCCTTAAACCCTTCTTTGCAACGGGTGTAACAAAGAGCAATGACAGGATCCCCGAAGAACATTCCATACTCCTAGGTCACAATTATGTTTCCCAACATGCCTCTTATTTGTACATATCTCCTTTTCTCATGTTGTGCTTTCTGTCCAGAATAGTTCCCCCATCTCTGCTTATCAAACTTCTACTCATCCCAACGCTACGACGTCCCAGATGGAATGAAATGCCCTTGCAAACTCTTTGGTTATTTCATTCTACTTCATATTACACATCACCTTCATTTAATTATGAGTATTGTTTGTAAGCTTCCCGAAGGCAGGGTCTGGATCTCATTTGTCTATGTATCCCTGGACTTGCCTGGCACATTGTAGGCACCCACCCAATAATGGTTTCCGAATGGAACTGAACAGGGATTTTCATGTTACCTGCTAATGTGACGGCAATGGAGACCGAGTCATATCCCAAAGCATTTGTGGCATTGCAAGTGTAGAAACCCACATCAGCTTCCACTGGTGCCAGGATCTGTAAGGAATCATCTGGCTGTAGAAGAATCCTGGAATAACAGAAAAGAAATGCAGACCCGGTCAGATCAGTTGAGTCCTTTTTGGTCATCAATATTGGTAAAGCAGGAAGGAATCTAAGAGATATTTAGAATCCTGTTTTAACAACAGGAACAAAGCAGCCACAGTGACACTCAGGAACCCAGGCTCTCTTACATACTGTGATTGGTGTGATTCAGGTAGCAATCCCAACTAAGGAGGTTTTGACTGTTTATGCTGCTTGTTGATTACTTGATCTAAATGCTACCAGTTGGAGTGGACAGCGTGTGTGCAGTGAACACATATAATACACACAGCAGGGGTGAGAGAGGCTAGAATGAATGGTGCCGATGGATCTGGAGGAGACTTAGTAAGGAAAATGCAAAGTTATAAAGGAGGAATGGGACTTGGTTGGATGTGGAAAAGTAGGCAGGGCTTCCAGATATGAAGAAAGGCATCTGTCAAGGCTTAGAAGAGGGAGAGAGGAAGCCAGAAATCAAATATCAGTGAGAGGACTTTGTGTAAATTTGAAGGCAATTGGAGGTGTACTCACATCTCAATTCCAGGTAGTCATACATACACCCACTGCCTTCATTCATTTGCAAACATTCTCAGGCACAAAACTCAGATCTTATTGTTTTAGTTTCCACAATACTTGGCAGAGGGCCCTCTGTACAGAAGGTGCCCAGTAGAATGAAGGTAAAGGCTGCCCTTCAGGGTCATGGTAGAGACAATTCCAGAATAATCACTATCTAGTTCAGACACTTAGCTTTACTTAATAAGAATGACAAGAATCAAACTGTGAGTGCCTATACCATGAGCTTCAAAACCCACTCCAACCTCAGTCTACTATTTGTTCTTCTCTCGACTTAGGCCATTTCTAAGAACTACCTGCTACGTCATGGCAGTCATGCAGATTGATGATTAAGGACGACTTGAAGCTGACATCTTGGTGACTTGGTGAAGGATGGTAACTGGACTGTGCTTGTGGAGGTAGGAATTCAGAAAAGCAGTGGGAAACTCAGAGGTCCTGTGCCTGGCCCTGGTAGGGCCTTGGGTGATAAATCATTCAGCAGCACAGAAATGGGTTAGAGTTGGGGTTTGGATTCTTAAAGTCTGTCACTTCCATCTTCATGATTATTTCCAACTCCCTAGTTTCAAAAGGCTCAAAGATCTGGTCACCTAATACCATATTAACATCCATCTGTAGAAGGCAAGCAGGAGCAGGGGTTGTTTTTCAGGAAAGGGGGAAAATATCATAAAAACGTCAGGAGAACTCACAAGACTTGGTGGTGAAATTAAGACTAGGAGTCAGCTCTCCTGCCCAGCAACACATTCTCCCCACTCTACAATTCTTTTCTTTCTTCACCATTTCTCCCGACTCTATGATATTTGCAGTTCAGCACCGCTTCTAGTCAGCTCTTAATTATTCTGAGGTGGGTGACCAGTCTGGCAATGAATCAGGTCTCCTCAACGCTGCTTTTGGCCTGGGGCCTATTGCATTGCTTATTCTTACCTCCTGTCAGAGGAAAGGCAGGAAAGAGAAAAAGCAAGGCTTGCATCAATCAGTCTTCAATCTACTTATGTACGGGCAGTTGTGGTAAAAATGGGGAAGGAAACAGAAAACCTTAGCTAAAGGGAAGTTTCTGGATGGTTTGTGTTTGATTCAGTGCCATTCCAGACTATCACTGCTATTACTGGGGACAGTTAGCTTTTGTGGCATTGAATTAGAGCTAAAACTTTGTGAGGGATGACAGAGAGTCTGTAGAGATTGTGATAGAAAATCATGCACTCATTCAGTCACTCGTCCAATAGATATTAGGTGTTTTCTCTTAAAGTCAAACAATTACATTAGCTTGTTAGTTTATTTCAAAGAAGCTAATAAGAGAAAGATGACTACACAATTCACTTATCTTCGGTAAGCTATACAATATTTAAGTAATAATGTAACTGTTTTCTAAAGGAATCTTAACAAAGCATCATTGCTAGGTCTCTTTAGGTGTTCAGGCTGTTTCAGATTTTAAAAATTAAAAATTGACTTTATGACTTAAAGCTTTATGATGTCCCAGGAACATCTATGTCTCCAGAACAATTTCCAAACAGGAATAAGGGAAGCAGGCTTCATCAAATTTCAACAGAACTGACTATTCAGGATGATTGAACTTAGATCATCACTCGCTTTTACCACATTCACAAGGCAGGGGTTAAAATTTGCCAAATTCCAAAGTTCATTGGGACAGTTGCTTCCCTAAAACTGGCACTATCTCTGCTATCTCTGTCTTCTCTACAGAGAGGGTTCATGAATTGAACATTCAGAGCAGGAGGCTAGAAGATAGGTCTTCTGAAATTTATTTTGGTCCTGCTATGATTTAAGTAACCACCATTGGCAAATCCCTTTACCTTCCTGCATTTCAGTTTATCTACTTCTCAAACCCAGTTGAAGTACGTTTTCCTACTCAGCAGAGAGAACTGTTGAAATGAGGTTGATAAGTACTTCCAGGCCATCATTTGGTATTTCCGATGACCCTTCCATTGATAATGTGGGACACTCTGAATGGAGAATTAAATGTGAAGGAGAGGGGATGAGAAAATTGCGAGGAAAGAAGAGGAGTGCATGATATTGGCCAATTCCCCCCCCCCCAATTTATTAGATTGCCATATTCAGATCATTGCCCCCCACAGAACTACTGTATTTGCCTGATCTCATGCATAGTAGGTAAACCCTGCTCCCTCACTGGGCCTGTTTTTTTTCAGGTTGGGATTAGCTTTTGTAGCTACATGAGTTCCTCCAGGCACTGGTGTTAATGACTGAGCCATAACACTCTCTGCTTGTCTGAAACCTGGAAAAGAATTCTCAGAGTTGGTGAAGAGAAGAGATCCATCACACCAGGCATGAAGCCATTAGGGTTTGAACTAGGATGGGAATAGTGGAAATGGAAAGGAATCTGGATCTTGAGATTTAGCATTCACGTATTCTTTTATTCCATAAATTGTCTGTACAAAGATAAAAAAGCTAAAGTATTTGTCTGCATAAAAAAACAGTTTAAAATATTGTTTTAAGAAAAAAATCTACATGGGGCAAAATCTAAATTTGTCATTTATTGCATATACTTATAAATTATTTATATTCATAAAACTGAACTCGTTAGCTTAAGGGTCCACAGTTATTTGGTGGCAGAGTCAGGATTTGAAATAGGGCTTCTTGGTCTAGCACTTTTCCCCCAATCTATCATGTTTTTAATATGCCCATAAAATTGGTAGATGGGGCTTGGAGGCTGCCACTAGGGGGAGCAATAGTTCTGGAGAGGGTGCCCATGCAGGGTTCTCTAGGAAACATGACAAGGCAAAGGGAAGGGTTTGTTGTGGAGACTGAGGTTTGCTTTAGTCTCACTATTCAGCCTAGCATCTAGAGAGAGAGAGATTCTTGGGGAAAAAACATTTCCTTTGTATTTCAGGCATCTCCTCTATTAATTTAACTTAATTTGTTAGTAGCTGATTTCTGTCAGCTTATATTTAGGTTTCAAGTTTGACAGGACTGTTTTAGAATGCACAGGCACAGAAACATAGTGCTGCTTTCCAAGCAAAACCAGAAAGATTTCTCTGGGGTTATTTCGGAATTTAAGGAATCAGAGGATGAGGGGATATGGAATGGGGCATAATTAAAACCTACACAGCAAATGGTACTGTGGTCATATTAAGTGTATTAATACTCGCTGCTTTCTTCCCATACCCATACCACACTTCCCTTTTGGTTTACTGATCTAAAACTTAATGTTTTATTTATTTGGTCATACTTTTAGCCTGAAAACGAAGGAATAGTTTTGCTTTTCTGGTGGCATTTACTTGTAAGTTTCTAAGCATGTCTTCCCAAGCATTTTGCACATTAAGTAAGGAGCAGTTGAGAGTATAGGGAACTGTTTAGTTACATAAGTAAAGCCCTTGTCACCCACGTGAGCAGGATATGGACAAAGTACTTGTGGGCCATTTCTATGAAGTACAAGCGCCATGAGGGGACGTCATCTCCTCTGCATCTGCAACGTACAGTGAGAAAGTACTCTTATTTGAAAAGAAGGCAGCTCTGGGTGTCTAAAGGAAAGTTTCTAGCAATTCTGCGAGTCGGGCTCAACTGTGAACACCACTGAATTCTTGGCTCAACTCTGAACACCAATGTCTTGTTCAGGCCTACCTCTCAAGACCTCCACGACCAACCACGGTAAGCTGCAGTGTGGGGAAAGCCTTCCCGACTTCCCTCAAGAGACATGCAATCGTGTGGTGGTCTTGGGTAAGACTTTCAAGTCTGTGAGCCTCTAAGTCCCTTCTCAAAATTGAGGATAATACTGACCTCAGAGAGTTCTTATGAGGATCAAATAAAGGAATATATAGACCCATTCTTATTGTTTTCTAAGTAAATGGGTGTCAGCTTAAACATTGGATGCATCTAATAAATTTGTGTGTATGTATGTGTGTGTGTATATATATATATATATATATATATATATATATACACACACACACATATATATACACACACACACACATATTTTAATGGTACAAGTGGTGGTAACCTATGTTACCATCTTGGAATTCCTCCTTGAAATTTCCAGTTGTCAGAGGAAATTTTTGAGTTCTGTATACAGAAATAACCTTCTGCTACGTGGGGCATGATGTTGTACCATCTCAGGCCTCTCACCCTAACAGGTAAGCATTCTTAAACCCATTTTAGGCCTCAACACAGGACTGAAAGCTGGAAATCACAGGTACATCCTTTCTCTTTAGAACAGTATCTTCCTCATCTGTTCAACACAAACCACATCCCAACACAAACTTATCTCCCTAGTCAAGATGGCCTTTTTGACTCTCCTTGTCATTAGCCTGGGGCTGAATTCAGGCTCTCTTCTCCTGTTGATCCTTCCAAATTCTCCCCGACCCTTAAGAATGAGTTCAAGTTCTACTCTTTTGTTATCAGAGTCCACAAAAATCCCTCACTTTCCTGATATTGCAGAGTTGTTCTGAGCTGTACTGCAAAGCCCTTTCCATTCTACAATGTCTCACTTCTTCAGTTAGAGTGTAGAGTAAATACTTCAAGGACTGGAACTCTTTTACTTTTTTCATAGTTCTGTCTTCAGTATTTAGCAAAATGCTGGCTGGTACGCTGAATAAATACTGAACAAACACTTGTTTAGTTACCTTCAGAGCAATGGAACTAAAAAGAACTACAGTGACAATATAGCACAGACTCCAGAGCCATAGTGACTGGAGTCCAGTGCCAGCTATACCACTTCATAGATGTGTAACCTTGGTAAGTAATTTACTTAAGATCTTAGTGACATAGTTTCCTCATCTACAGAATGCAGAGAAGTACAGCACCTCCCCAGGGTTGTTGTGAATATTCTACATGAGTTCAGGTATTTAAAGAACATAGAAAAGTGCCTGACGTGTGGTAAAAAATCATGGAAGTGCAGGCTATTATTTTGTTGTTGATGTTACCACCACCACCACTGTCACTCACTCTCCATGTCTGAGCCTATGTATTCTGGATGTTGTGAGAAACTGTTTTGACACAGGCAAATAACTGAGAAATGTAGGGGTTTCAAGGAAAAACAGCCTCAATCAGGGCTATGAGGAGGGAGCAAGGGGTTTGCTGTGTGGGAAAGCAGGGAGTGAGCCACGGTGCATTCACCTTGCTGGTAGCACTGGGAAAGGAAAAGAGGAGCAGAGGACCAAGGTCACATGGCGGGCACGCTGGGTTGGCAACCGCCTCAATTCTATTCTTAACTCAGGAATCTCTGAAGAAAGACAACTACTTAATTCCATCACTGCTTTAACACTATTAACCAAATACTGAAATCTTAGAACACACACACACACACACACACACACACACACACACACACCAGGATCCTGCAATGGCAAAAATGTACATAAATAAGAGGAAAAGAATGGGAGTTGGAAAAAGTGGGCTTAGGAGCAAATAAGCAAAGTTGAGGGAGGCTGTGCAGAGAACGTCAGCTCCAAACTCCTAGCAGGAGCTGTTGAGGACTTTTCCTTACCAAGAAATGCAGGGTTTTTTTTTTTTCTTTTCCCCCCCTGTTAGGGATTCCTTAGATTAGGAGAATCAAATGTACCACAAAGGGAGAATGCAATATTTGTTAGACAAGGGAATGAGCTTTACATAATTTTATTCTTACGATCATGTTACTAAATTGACATTGTTCTCCCACTTTAGAGGGGAAGCAAAAGCTCAGAGAAGTGACTTGCTCAGCACATGGTGGAATCAGGAATGGGGAATGATCTTTGACTTTTTAAAAACCGACTATATCCAGGCATCCACTGGGGTATAATAGGAAGGCATGTGGTTTGGCTTCATGTTTTGTGGGGGTAATTTGTGCTAAGGTTTGTAGTTAGGGAAATGGATGATCACTAACAAGAATATTCTGGATTTTAAATAGCTTGAAGCTGAAAGAAAAAAAAAAGTGCTGTGAGAAGAACTCTATGAGCAAGAATTTTTTCTGAAATCAAAAATTATAGTAGCCCAGAGACTTGCAAGGGAGAGTTTTGTTTTGTACAGATATTTTGGGGAAACGATTTGAGGTTCATGAAGAGTTTCATATCACTATTTGGCCAGGGCAACTTTTTAAATCTTTTGCTGTTTTTAATGTAATTGCCAACTATAAGTTATTTAATGCCGGAAGCTTCATGATTGCTCCAGGTGGAAGTATAGAAAATATTTTTGGAATGGGAAAGGCCACCTGACCACACATTCTTAACTCTGTCCTAATACTTCTTGCCAAACCCTTCAGCTTTCTTCTCTACAGAAACTGATGAAGTCTTGAATTTGCTAATATTGGTAGTTTTATCTGCTTACTGGATAGTTCATTTCCAACGACAAACGTCTGCATAAAATGATTCTGATGGGATTTCCTATTCACCCAGAGTGGGGATCATCAAACTCCAGTCGGCTGTCACCTGTGTTTGTAAATAAAGTTTTATTGGAACGCCACCTAATCCATCATTTCTCTATTCATTCATTAATCAGTTTATCATGTGTTGAGTGCCTACTATGTTCTTGGAATTGTGGAAAAAATAAGACATTCTTAAACATCTGCCCTTGCGGAAGGTTAACGGAATCCAGAAGGTAATGTGGAAAAACTAGCCACTTTTAACACACAGTGCTAGGGCTGAGATAGAGTATTCTGCATAGGATACTATGTGGGTTGTGGAGGGGCCTTGGCGGGGCGGGCAGACTTCCTGTAAGGAAGGGTAGGTTAGGCAGACAAAGTGGGTCAGAAGGCCCCAGGCAAATTCATAAACAGCAAGTAACTGGTTCTACTGATGGGCAGAGCTCAGTGGGGTGAGGTGGGGCGTATGGCAAGAGATGAAGTGAGACAGACAGGTAGCTGTCAGATGATAAAAGGTGTTCTATATCATGCCAAGGCATTTGGAACATATCGTCAAGTGACATCAAGCCATTAAAAGAATTTTAAGCATGAGTGCAGTATGGACAGGTGTGCTAAAAAGATGCTTTGGCAGTAGCATGTCGAATGATCTAGAATAGGAGTTAGTAAACTTTTTCTATAATGAGACAGATAGTACTTATTTTAGGATTTGAGGGCCACCTACAGTGGTCTCTGTTGCATCCTATGTTTTGTTTGTTTTTAAAATCCCTCTAAAAATGTAAGAGCCATTCTTTTAATAACCCTTTAAATAACCTGGGTTCAAATCCCAGCTCTACCACTTATTAAGTGTGAGACCTTGAACAAGTTAGCCTAACAGCTCTGGGCTCCATTTCAATGGCTCTTTTAATAACTCTTTAAAAGTCAATCTTAGTAACACTTTAAAAAATGTAAAAGACACTGACTGTAATTTGCCAACCCCTGGTCTAGAGAAGGCAAACAGAGTTAGGAGGCTGTTGCAATCATCTGGAACTTACAAAGTTAATCCAAAGTAGAGGCAGTAAGAACAGAGAACAGTGGAGGGATCAAAGAGCCACAGAAAAGATAGAAGAGTCTAGCAATATTTTGGCTCAGAGAGCTGGATGGATGGGGCTTTACTGAGATAGGCATTGAGTTGCTTATTTGATATATATTTAGATATATTTAATTGACCTATTTGTGGAGCATCTGGGTTGGTATGTCCAGGATATAGTTGTACGTATGAGTCAGAAAAGAGATTTGGTCTGGTGCTTGGTATATGAGAATCATTGCCACACAGGGGAATGCTGGGGCTGTAGGAACCATTAGTGTATGTAGAGGGAGATTCCTAAGAAGGGAGGTAAGAGTTGGGTAGGGGAAGAGAAATCCACACAGATGACTGAGAAGGAATAATCAGAGAAGTGGGAAGCAAACCAACTGTGCGTACTTTCTAAAGTAGCAATAAACTGTTTTTAGGAAGAAGTGCTTAGCCTGTATAGAATGCTGCTGATGGGCCAGATTTGCTAAGGAATATTTTGAGAGACAACTTTCTTTTTTTGAATGAACAAGAAATAATCTTTTGGGGGTGAGGTGCTTCTCCCAAGAGAAATGTATGTTACATGTAGCCTTAGAATACAAGGTGGGCAAAGAGATGCCAATTGTATAATAAACTGAATGGAAACATTAAGTAGGACTTAAAAAAACTCGTAATTAAAACCTTGGCGGCGGTGACTAAGATAGCCTTCTATATGTGAAATATTTTCAGGGTAAAAGTTGGCTACTTTAGGGCTATAAATGTTTCAAGCCACTCAGGTACAATTAATGCACTGGGCCCATGAAGTGAGGCTAGAAAACGTCCCTTCTGATGGACTTTTCAGGATAGCAATGTGGTAAAACCAGTCAGTTACAGATCCACAAGAGCTGCAAGGATTCAGCAATGGAAGCAGAGAGAAAAGGAGGCATTGCTCTCTTGTTTTCTAAATCACAATTTTCTAAAAGAACTTTTCTAACTTACCCCCGCTGGCTGTGCTGGAATGTCCAGTTCTACTTCTTTGTTCTTAGGTGGAACCAGGTGGCCACACTTAGTTATTTTACCTCTAGCCAGCCCAGAACTTTCCCAGAAAACTGGCAGATTTGGAGTCTGTTAACTTCCACCCTGTCTACTCCCTTCACACACACAGGCACTCTTCGTTTTCACAATCTGATCTCTCTCGAATCCAAGGCCCAGTATGAGCTACATCTAACTCACATGTAAGTACGGGGTAGGAGGGCGTCTGGGAGGAAGGGCAGGGGGACAGAGAACCCTGTGCTTGGAATTTCTAAGTGTCATTTTAGCGCAAAGATCTAGCTACTTCCACCGAGTCTTTTTAACAGAACTAAGAGCAAGGGCATCATTCTACTCCGAGGTTTGCCTTCCTTCCTTTTGCTCTCTCAATGCTTCTTAAAGGACATGCTTGAACCTCAGGCCACAGAATCACCTGTCGAGCTTGCTATAAAACAGATTTCTCGGGTTGGGTAGGATGCAGGAGCCAGCATTTCTAACAAGTTCTTGGTAATATTATTCACACTGAATTTGAGAACCCTTCCTCTATCCACTTTTAAAAGTTTAGTTTAGAAGTTCAAAGAGAAGTATTTTGTCCACTGGAGTTTAATACAAACTTGGGCCCTAAGTTATTTTATCCTACACGAGCACTTGAGTGTTTCTTAGTTTCTGGAGAGCAGTGATCTTGCTGCCTCACGGTCTCACTGTCTGGTACCAAGCAGGTCTCTGTGGAGTTGAAGGGATGACTGCAAAGGACCCCTTACTAGCCTCCCCCACAAGCCCAGCTTCCACTCATGCTCCTCTGCACCCTTCACAAAACAGCCAGTGTGAATCTATAAAAATGGCAATGCAATCATTTCACTTTCCTCCCTAATATCTTCCCAAATCTCCCTGCTCGTAGACTAAACCCTAAACGCCTTCTCTTGGTCTCCGGTTACCCGCATGGCCTCAGACCGTACCACCGCTACCTTCTGCCTGCCGCACTTCTGCCAAATGAACTTCTCTTGGATTCCTCGAACACACAAACTCACTTTCACTCTGGGGTTTTGCACTGCTTTTCCCTTGTGGAAGAGTGCTCTTCCTCCTGAGGTCATGTTGCTGGGCAGTGGGCATTATCCAGAGCTTGGTTTGAGGTAGCTCGTCAGGGCACCCGTCTAATGCGGTCACCACACCATTCCCTATCACACCTGTTTTGATTTTCTGTCCAACACTCATCATCTGATATTTTTCTTACTTTTCCGTGTCTACTGTCTTGATCCACTCATTCATGAACTCATTCACTATTTATTTAGTTCCTGCTTGGTGCCTGGCACTATTCTCTGCACTGGGGATACAGCAATAAAGAAAGTCTCTACCCTCATGGACAGACCATCAATGAATACACATATATCAGATGATGATAAAACTTTGGGAATAAAATAGCAGAGTTAAAGGGATAGAGAGGATGAGGAACGCTCTTTTAGATACAGTGATCAGGGAAGGCCTTTCCAATGTGTGCCATTCGCGTAGAAATCTAAATGTACGTAAACTGCAAGAGAACACAGCCTTCTATTTCATTCGCCATATCCCCAGGGAGTAGGTGTGTATCTGGCATAGAATAGGTGGATTAATAAATACGTATGGAAGGAATAAATATACATAGCCCTGTCTTAGCACTTAAACCCTGCATTGACTTCTCTGGCTTCCAAACTAGACTTTTCATTGACAAGGAATGAGTCATTTTCTCTTCCATCCATAGTTATCTAACATAGGGTCTGGCTGAGAGAAAGCATGAGAATGTTTGTGAAATAAAGGCAGAAGTAAGGATTATGAGGAACCAGTCTGTCATAATACACTGAGGGGCATCCTATAAACCCGCACTGCTTGAGAAGTTCATATGTTCTTTTGAGAATCATGTGAATTCATTTCAACTAGTAAATTAGATAGATAACAAGATGTAGTATTAGGTTGGTGCCAAAGTATTTGCGGTTTAAAAGGCTGAAAATAATTGCAAAACTGCAATTACTTTTGCACTAACCTGATAGTAACTAAATTCAGAAAACTAGTTTCTTTCAAATCAAACATTGGCATGTTTAAAAGCCAAGGAAGTAACAGATTTCCTTCAGTCCCTTTCTTGCTACCTTGACCTATCTTGCTGGCTCAGGCTGTTTAAAGTATACTTGAATACACTGTGAAGTACTACAGATCAATAGCCAGCTGAATCTTGCAGACTTTTTCAGAAAGATAGATTTGGGTACTAAGCAAAAACAGACTAACTGAACTATAACACTGGGCATTTCAGCACTTCTCTGTTTGAAAACAAATGAGCATTTCTGAACCAGACACAGTAATGATGACAAGCGATGAAACCCAACACAGAAGAGGTCACCGACAGCCCAGAGCCGTGCAGTCCCAATGGCAGCTCTGTGCATATATATTCACTTTCTTTTCTCAAAAAGTACTTGGAAAACTGTATAGAAACTAAACTCCAGCCATTTCTTACTGGCCATCTAAGAAAAATGGAAAAATTATGATGTCAAAGATCAGAAGTGGAAATCTCTTCTTTTTCCCTACTGTATCCCATTAGCTTACATTAAAAAGCCCCCTCAAGACTAGATCTAGAAAAAATTTTGACAGTGGCAAAAACTGTAAATTTGCCCATGACCCTCATGCACTTTCGCTCTTAATGCTACTCCCCACTCCCACTGCCACCAATGCCCTGGTGACTGAAGATCCAGAATTTGCCCTCTGCTGTCCTAGGCCTAGCACCTTTAGTATCTTTAGCACCTGGATGCCATATGTCTTTTCCCAACAAGATTCTGCTGAAACTTTTGATCTGAAAGCCAGTAGGGTTAGACTCTCAATGCCCATTAAGGTGAAAATTAAAAGGCTAAAGTAGTGTTTCTAAGTGGTATTTCAAGAATTATTGGTGTCCCTGAGCTTACTAGGCCAAAAAATTGTTCATTGATCAAAGAAGTACTTGGACAAAACTGCATACTATATTGTCTACCTCGAAAGTCACAACACACATTGGAATGCTTAATGGAGTTAAAAAAAAATGGAAAAATCAAAATAATTTCCAATTGGGGGATAGTTAAATGCATTCAAGAACAGTAATCAGATGTGAAAAAAGGTGATATAGATTTCTACATACTATTCCAAAATGTCTCCTACACATGTTGTTGAATAAAAACCAAGCCAAATTTCTCAACATGAGTAATATCTCATTAAAAAAAACAAATCTTATGTGTGTATGTGTGTTTTATATATAATACAATAAAATATATAAAAATTCCAAAAGGATGTATACCAAATTATTAAGAGTGACAGCATGTTGGGAATAGATTTGGGGGGCTGAGGGAGACATGCATTTTTACTTTATAGATTTTGGTATTATTTGAATTGTTTTATAGCCTCTTTATTACATTTATAATTAAAAATTATACTTCTATAATTAAAAATATAGAAGTAAAATCTAGCAGTAAATACATCTGTTTACCTTTAAGAGAGAGCACATCCCAAACTTATATAATCAATGAACCCATTGTGTGGAACACTCAGAAACAACTTGTGCAACAAATTTTGAAGTTACTGCACTCAAGGCTCTCCCCACTCCCTGCCAGCTATGGGTTTTCACCTTCTGTGACCTTCTATAAAAGAATGAAGGAGGTAGAAGGAATCTCAGAGATGACCTGGGACAACCCCATCTCTTTTCAAATGACTAAAGGTCATGAAAGGAGAAGGACAAGATTAGCCTGAAGCCCTCAGTATTCATCTAGCTCCTTCTATATCTTTCCTTTCCTGTAGTCACCGGGTCCTAGATGGGCTGTGACCCTTGGATTTCATTTAAAAGTCATTAAATTAAAAAAAAATCATTAACAATATCTCTAACCCTCAAGACAATTGTCAGGACCCGTGAGTCAGCCCTGGCCTCAATATTCTCCCTGCAGTTTCATGACCCCTCCCCCTTCCCAACAGCCTTTCTTGTTCTACAGCTTTTTAAGGAGGAAGTTGGTGCTATTCAAATGAAGCGATCCTGGAAGAAGCTGGTAGAAAACAGCAAGAGTCTTGAGGCAACTTGGGATCCATTGTGAAGTGCAGATACATAGAAGCATGAACTTATTCATTCCCTGGAACAGCATGACCGTGAGTTGGGCAGAACTGGGTTTGAATCTGCCCTCTTGATTCCGCCTTTTATTTAGCTATCTAACATTGTCAAGTTCCTTAATTCCTGTGAGCAACGTTTCCTCATCTCTGACACAGGGATAAGAGTGTATATGTCACACCTGTGGTGGATATTAACAAAGATGATGGCTGTTCAAGTTGCTAGCACGGGGCACAGTGTATGTAGAGGGAGATTCCTAAGAAGGGAGGTAAGAGTTGGGTAGGGGAAGAGAAATCCACACAGATGACTGAGAAGGAATAATCAGAGAAGTGGGAAGCAAACCAACTGTGCGTACTTTCTAAAGTAGCAATAAACTGTTTTTAGGAAGAAGTGCTTAGCCTGTATAGAATGCTGCTGATGGGCCAGATTTGCTAAGGAATATTTTGAGAGACAACTTTCTTTTTTTGAATGAACAAGAAATAATCTTTTGGGGGTGAGGTGCTTCTCCCAAGAGAAATGTATGTTACATGTAGCCTTAGAATACAAGGTGGGCAAAGAGATGCCAATTGTATAATAAACTGAATGGAAACATTAAGTAGGACTTAAAAAAACTCGTAATTAAAACCTTGGCGGCGGTGACTAAGATAGCCTTCTATATGTGAAATATTTTCAGGGTAAAAGTTGGCTACTTTAGGGCTATAAATGTTTCAAGCCACTCAGGTACAATTAATGCACTGGGCCCATGAAGTGAGGCTAGAAAACGTCCCTTCTGATGGACTTTTCAGGATAGCAATGTGGTAAAACCAGTCAGTTACAGATCCACAAGAGCTGCAAGGATTCAGCAATGGAAGCAGAGAGAAAAGGAGGCATTGCTCTCTTGTTTTCTAAATCACAATTTTCTAAAAGAACTTTTCTAACTTACCCCCGCTGGCTGTGCTGGAATGTCCAGTTCTACTTCTTTGTTCTTAGGTGGAACCAGGTGGCCACACTTAGTTATTTTACCTCTAGCCAGCCCAGAACTTTCCCAGAAAACTGGCAGATTTGGAGTCTGTTAACTTCCACCCTGTCTACTCCCTTCACACACACAGGCACTCTTCGTTTTCACAATCTGGTCTCTCTCGAATCCAAGGCCCAGTATGAGCTACATCTAACTCACATGTAAGTACGGGGTAGGAGGGCGTCTGGGAGGAAGGGCAGGGGGACAGAGAACCCTGTGCTTGGAATTTCTAAGTGTCATTTTAGCGCAAAGATCTAGCTACTTCCACCGAGTCTTTTTAACAGAACTAAGAGCAAGGGCATCATTCTACTCCGAGGTTTGCCTTCCTTCCTTTTGCTCTCTCAATGCTTCTTAAAGGACATGCTTGAACCTCAGGCCACAGAATCACCTGTCGAGCTTGCTATAAAACAGATTTCTCGGGTTGGGTAGGATGCAGGAGCCAGCATTTCTAACAAGTTCTTGGTAATATTATTCACACTGAATTTGAGAACCCTTCCTCTATCCACTTTTAAAAGTTTAGTTTAGAAGTTCAAAGAGAAGTATTTTGTCCACTGGAGTTTAATACAAACTTGGGCCCTAAGTTATTTTATCCTACACGAGCACTTGAGTGTTTCTTAGTTTCTGGAGAGCAGTGATCTTGCTGCCTCACGGTCTCACTGTCTGGTACCAAGCAGGTCTCTGTGGAGTTGAAGGGATGACTGCAAAGGACCCCTTACTAGCCTCCCCCACAAGCCCAGCTTCCACTCATGCTCCTCTGCACCCTTCACAAAACAGCCAGTGTGAATCTATAAAAATGGCAATGCAATCATTTCACTTTCCTCCCTAATATCTTCCCAAATCTCCCTGCTCCTAGACTAAACCCTAAACGCCTTCTCTTGGTCTCCAGTTACCCGCATGGCCTCAGACCGTACCACCGCTACCTTCTGCCTGCCGCACTTCTGCCAAATGAACTTCTCTTGGATTCCTCGAACACACAAACTCACTTTCACTCTGGGGTTTTGCACTGCTTTTCCCTTGTGGAAGAGTGCTCTTCCTCCTGAGGTCATGTTGCTGGGCAGTGGGCATTATCCAGAGCTTGGTTTGAGGTAGCTCGTCAGGGCACCCGTCTAATGCGGTCACCACACCATTCCCTATCACACCTGTTTTGATTTTCTGTCCAACACTCATCATCTGATATTTTTCTTACTTTTCCGTGTCTACTGTCTTGATCCACTCATTCATGAACTCATTCACTATTTATTTAGTTCCTGCTTGGTGCCTGGCACTATTCTCTGCACTGGGGATACAGCAATAAAGAAAGTCTCTACCCTCATGGACAGACCATCAATGAATACACATATATCAGATGATGATAAAACTTTGGGAATAAAATAGCAGAGTTAAAGGGATAGAGAGGATGAGGAACGCTCTTTTAGATACAGTGATCAGGGAAGGCCTTTCCAATGTGTGCCATTCACAGAGAAATCTAAATGTACGTAAACTGCAAGAGAACACAGCCTTCTATTTCATTCGCCATATCCCCAGGGAGTAGGTGTGTATCTGGCATAGAATAGGTGGATTAATAAATACGTATGGAAGGAATAAATATACATAGCCCTGTCTTAGCACTTAAACCCTGCATTGACTTCTCTGGCTTCCAAACTAGACTTTTCATTGACAAGGAATGAGTCATTTCTCTTCCATCCATAGTTATCTAACATAGGGTCTGGCTGAGAGAAAGCATGAGAATGTTTGTGAAATAAAGGCAGAAGTAAGGATTATGAGGAACCAGTCTGTCATAATACACTGAGGGGCATCCTATAAACCCGCACTGCTTGAGAAGTTCATATGTTCTTTTGAGAATCATGTGAATTCATTTCAACTAGTAAATTAGATAGATAACAAGATGTAGTATTAGGTTGGTGCCAAAGTATTTGCGGTTTAAAAGGCTGAAAATAATTGCAAAACTGCAATTACTTTTGCACTAACCTGATAGTAACTAAATTCAGAAAACTAGTTTCTTTCAAATCAAACATTGGCATGTTTAAAAGCCAAGGAAGTAACAGATTTCCTTCAGTCCCTTTCTTGCTACCTTGACCTATCTTGCTGGCTCAGGCTGTTTAAAGTATACTTGAATACACTGTGAAGTACTACAGATCAATAGCCAGCTGAATCTTGCAGACTTTTTCAGAAAGATAGATTTGGGTACTAAGCAAAAACAGACTAACTGAACTATAACACTGGGCATTTCAGCACTTCTCTGTTTGAAAACAAATGAGCATTTCTGAACCAGACACAGTAATGATGACAAGCGATGAAACCCAACACAGAAGAGGTCACCGACAGCCCAGAGCCGTGCAGTCCCAATGGCAGCTCTGTGCATATATATTCACTTTCTTTTCTCAAAAAGTACTTGGAAAACTGTATAGAAACTAAACTCCAGCCACATTTCTTACTGGCCATCTAAGAAAAATGGAAAAATTATGATGTCAAAGATCAGAAGTGGAAATCTCTTCTTTTTCCCTACTGTATCCCATTAGCTTACATTAAAAAGCCCCCTCAAGACTAGATCTAGAAAAAATTTTGACAGTGGCAAAAACTGTAAATTTGCCCATGACCCTCATGCACTTTCGCTCTTAATGCTACTCCCCACTCCCACTGCCACCAATGCCCTGGTGACTGAAGATCCAGAATTTGCCCTCTGCTGTCCTAGGCCTAGCACCTTTAGTATCTTTAGCACCTGGATGCCATATGTCTTTTCCCAACAAGATTCTGCTGAAACTTTTGATCTGAAAGCCAGTAGGGTTAGACTCTCAATGCCCATTAAGGTGAAAATTAAAAGGCTAAAGTAGTGTTTCTAAGTGGTATTTCAAGAATTATTGGTATCCCTGAGCTTACTAGGCCAAAAAATTGTTCATCGATCAAAGAAGTACTTGGACAAAACTGCATACTATATTGTCTACCTCGAAAGTCACAACACACATTGGAATGCTTAATGGAGTTAAAAAAAATGGAAAAATCAAAATAATTTCCAATTGGGGGATAGTTAAATGCATTCAAGAACAGTAATCAGATGTGAAAAAAGGTGATATAGATTTCTACATACTATTCCAAAATGTCTCCTACACATGTTGTTGAATAAAAACCAAGCCAAATTTCTCAACATGAGTAATATCTCATTAAAAAAAACAAATCTTATGTGTGTATGTGTGTTTTATATATAATACAATAAAATATATAAAAATTCCAAAAGGATGTATACCAAATTATTAAGAGTGACAGCATGTTGGGAATAGATTTGGGGGGCTGAGGGAGACATGCATTTTTACTTTATAGATTTTGGTATTATTTGAATTGTTTTATAGCCTCTTTATTACATTTATAATTAAAAATTATACTTCTATAATTAAAAATATAGAAGTAAAATCTAGCAGTAAATACATCTGTTTACCTTTAAGAGAGAGCACATCCCAAACTTATATAATCAATGAACCCATTGTGTGGAACACTCAGAAACAACTTGTGCAACAAATTTTGAAGTTACTGCACTCAAGGCTCTCCCCACTCCCTGCCAGCTATGGGTTTTCACCTTCTGTGACCTTCTATAAAAGAATGAAGGAGGTAGAAGGAATCTCAGAGATGACCTGGGACAACCCCATCTCTTTTCAAATGACTAAAGGTCATGAAAGGAGAAGGACAAGATTAGCCTGAAGCCCTCAGTATTCATCTAGCTCCTTCTATATCTTTCCTTTCCTGTAGTCACCGGGTACCTAGATGGGCTGTGACCCTTGGATTTCATTTAAAAGTCATTAAATTAAAAAAAAAAATCATTAACAATATCTCTAACCCTCAAGACAATTGTCAGGACCCGTGAGTCAGCCCTGGCCTCAATATTCTCCCTGCAGTTTCATGACCCCTCCCCCTTCCCAACAGCCTTTCTTGTTCTACAGCTTTTTAAGGAGGAAGTTGGTGCTATTCAAATGAAGCGATCCTGGAAGAAGCTGGTAGAAAACAGCAAGAGTCTTGAGGCAACTTGGGATCCATTGTGAAGTGCAGATACATAGAAGCATGAACTTATTTATTCCCTGGAACAGCATGACCGTGAGTTGGGCAGAACTGGGTTTGAATCTGCCCTCTTGATTCCGCCCTCTTGATTTCGCCTTTTATTTAGCTATCTAACATTGTCAAGTTCCTTAATTCCTGTGAGCAACGTTTCCTCATCTCTGACACAGGGATAAGAGTGTATATGTCACACCTGTGGTGGATATTAACAAAGATGATGGCTGTTCAAGTTGCTAGCACGGGGCACAGTGTATGTAGCTAATCAAGAAAGGTAGATTTCCACCGTTTCTCTCACACAGCCAACTGCTTACTTCCTCCAGTCCTAATGGTACCAACCCTGGGCAACAGGTGCAGAGGTCACAAACAAAATGGTACCTATGCTTGAAAAACTGACGGGCTGGTCGATGAGACGACATGATTTGGGCACGATAGGTGTGACAGGTGCACTGACAGAGGTGAGTTCCAGGGTATCACCCACCTGAGCATCAGGGCACCACTCTCAATCAGCACCCATCAACTTGGGGGCCTGATACTGGAGCTGCCTCTCAGTGACCCAGTGGCCTCAAAGGGATTTACTGCAACTTTGGCTTGACTCACAAATTTGTTATAAAGATTTCTGGAAAGAACCGCAAGGATCACAGCAGTTAAGCTGCTCAGAGAAAGGAGCAAACAGGTGGAGAGGTTATGAGCACAGACTCCCAAGACATGCTGCCTGTGTTCCAACCCTGTCTCCAGTGCTTCAGTGTGGGTCCAACATCTGTGCCTCAGATGTCTTATCAATGATGTGGTAACACTCATGGTACTTACCCATAGGGTTTTATTATTTTTTTTCTTGAATATTAAACAAGATAATGCCTTTGAAGCATTGAGCACAGTGTCAGGTATACAGTAAAAGCACAGGGAAAAATACTTAGCACTATTATTAAAGATATTTGGTCTGAAAGCCCTAAGGCTGAGAGGCAATACTACTGACAATTCAAAGGCACAAAAGGCGTGTGTGGGATGGACGTCACTTTTGTTCACCAAGTCACAGAAGAGTAAACATAACTGCTCTTTGGGATCATATGAACTTGATATTGAATCCTTGGTCTGGCTCTTACTGAAGTGACCTTGGGTGAGCTGCTGAACCTTGATTTTCTGTGTAAAACTGGAGGATAATGATGTCAATCTTGCAGATTGACTGTTCGAATCACAAATGCAGTTACATAGAAATAAACCTGGCATACTGCCCGGCACAATAAATCCTGGCTTCTTTCCTTCCTTACCCAAAGCTAGCAAATCAGACAAGAGGATTAGCTAAACAATAGTGTTTAGAAATATATTTAATGAGAAGAGCATTCTACATGGATTCAGAGGTGATAAAAAGTAAAAATGAGGACTCTGGACTGGAGGACCTTAAAGTTTCCTCTCGCGTTCATAGTTTATGATTCTCCAAGTGACTACCTATCTTATTTTTGTCACATATTTTGGCTCTGTCACTTAATAAATATGATCTTTAGGAAGTTACTTGACATTGTTTTCTCTTCCATAAAATGTGGATAAAAATTATACCCACTTCTCAGGGCTATTGTTAAAATTCAGTGAGATAAAGCACATAAAGAGTTTACACTTGCCTGGCAGACAGTTACTACTCAATTAATGCCAGCCACTGCTGTTGTCAGGGACGCTATCAAGATTGAGAGAGACAATGTATGTAGAAAGCATGGCACACGCTTTCAAAAAATAGTTATTATTATTATTTCTACAACCACTACTGATTTTACATTATGAATGGCTATGGCCCGGGGAAACCAGTAATTAATACACTGTCATTCCAGTAATGACACATCAAAATAGAGACCCCAAGAGATATTAGGATAATTAATCACAGGTCCAACCGGGAATAAAAGCTTTCTGGAACAAACAGCCTCGTCCAGCCCAGACAGAGGTCTGGCTCACCCACGGGGAGCAGCACGGACTGGCTGCACCCTCTCCCTGGCCCTGGGGACCACACACATGGAGATAGTGTCCGGGTGTATAATGGTTCATCTCACAAAGTGGTAATGTAATAATGCCTTGGCCTGGAATGATAGCTTTTGGCCAAAAGTTCAAAGCTATCCAGTGAGTGTCTCATTAATCTTTGGGGTCCTGTGGGGATCGCGGTGGGTAGGCATTGTTGCTATTACCTTATAAAGATGAGAGCATATAGTTTAGAGAAATGAAATACCTTGTCTTGGCTCCAGCAGTCCATCAGTGCTGACACAGGGCTTGAAACGCAGAGTGCATCCCCTGAGGCCCAGGGCTCTAAGCCCTACCCTTGGAAACACTTTGAAGGAAGAGTGAGTAGGGTGCTTTCGACAAGATGTGGCCCTTGTCTCCCTCCCTTTCTAGACCACGTAACTGCTAGGCTCACCTGTCACTGAACTGAACCTCTTCTCCGTTCCTGGCCCAGCTGATGGTAGGTCTGGGGTTGCCGACGGCCTCACAGTGCAGAAGGACACTCAGTGTTCCGCTGGCCAGGGCCACAGTCTGCCCGAGGTGGGTGACCACTTCGGAGGCGGAGAGCTGCTGGGCCGCTGAGATCTTCCGCAAGATAGTGGGCTTGCGGTGTGGCCGGCGAGAGCCGCTCCCAGCCTCCCCAGACGAGGAGGTCCGGAGCGAGCTGCTGAAGCCAGACACGTGTTTATGAGGCGGGATGGCCACGGGGGGAATCCTCCGCTCAGATGGCTTGAGGAGCATGTCCTGGTGCTCAAGGTGGCTGCGGAAGATGTCCTGGGCCAGCTGGGCCACCAGGTGCTTGCTGTACACGTCACGCAGCTCCTCGGGCTGCTGGGAGAGGTTCCGGAGAATGTCGTCCAGGCGCTGCTGCTCGGTGACAATGGTGAAGGGCAGGTGCAGGAGGGCCTGCTCGGCATTCTGCTCCTCCTCTGAGGATGTGTTCCTTTCCGTGGAGTCTTGGACCTCCCACGAGGCCAGGAGCTCTCCGGGCCAGCCCCCCTGCTCCAGCAGCCGAGAGACAAGGTCATCATAACGGCTCCCCGGGTCAGCAACAAGGCCGCGCTTCTCCGCTTTGCTGCCATTAGCGAAGATTCCGTTCTGGTGTTTGTGGGTCTGCAGGGCCTCCTTGGGGTGGGCCTTCCTCACTGGGAGCGCCTCTTCCTCACTCCTCAGGCTCAAGGGCCGGGCCACCAGCTTCCGATTGCCTCCGATGAGCTTAATCACAAACTGCTCTCGGGCTGGGCCTGCAGAGCAGGTGTAGATGCCCGCATCAGAGAGCTTAAGCCGGTGGATCTTTAAGTAGCCAAAAGGGGCCACGGTGACGTGAGCGGAGCTGATAAGGTGCTGGCCGTCTTTCTCCCAGGTGATGAGGGGCTTGCGGAAGCGCCGTGTGGGGCATCGCAGCACCACTGCGGTCTTGGGGAGCAGGTATGCGAACCCCCCTATGACGAAGTGCAGCTTCCTCTGCCTGCGGGTCTGGATGTAGATCTTTCTTGCTGCCGCAATGTGTGGGCTGTGCTTTGTGGACGGCCGTCCTGGCCCTGGAATGAAAGGGAAGGTGGACGAAGACAAAAATGAGAGTGAGAGGCAGTGACAAGAGAGAGGGAAAAAGAGAGGGAGAAGTGAAGAGAAAGAGGGCCAAAAGAGAGAAGAGGGGAAGAAAGTGCTTCAGGGTTTTTTTTGGCTAGGGCCTTCACTGACCTCCTTATGTTTTATTGGAGGAACTGGTTACCAGCTGTGGACCGTCAAGCTGCCACCACAATAAAAAAACGAGAGAACTAATCAGGTGCAGAGGGGCAACCTGCTCTCATCCCGCTGGGTCTTTCTGTCCCTAGAAACTGAGATGCAGGGCTCTAGATGGAGGGGGATTCCAGGGGAAAGGCAGTCCCTCTCATCAAAAGGACTTAAGAAAAGAAATTAGCATCATTAAAAGAGGCAGAGGACATAGGGAAGGAGAATGTCTCCCTCTCAATGTTTTTATCCTTTGGGTCCTGCAGAGCACCAGGGCCCTCATGTACGCAGGGGAGGGGAACCCAGAAATGTTACAGCTCTAGAGATTAATATTAAAGAGCACAAATCTGTTTAGAGTAGTTTAAAACCCCAGACTGGATAACATTAGACTTCATTAGTAATATGCGGCCTCCAGCTTCCAGATCTCTATATGCCAACAAGTGAACTTTGCTCTACTTCCTGCAAACTGTTTTTCCAGGGGAGAAGAGAATTCCACCTGGCCACATGTAATTAAGGTTCCTTTTCCATCTCCAGCTGAGCTCACCAGCCTGCTGCCCTCCAGGGCCCAATAATCTCTCACTGGTCTGGGTTTAGAGAAGGTTACCGTGTGGCTACTTCTGCTTTCATGTGGGGTTCCATCTCCCCATCTCCAGAGCTCTGACATACTCACTTGCACAGGTTGCCAGCATACAGGGCCTGATGGATGAAGAGAACGGCAGGGGAGGGCATAAGGAGGAATTGACAATAGCTGAGACCCCGGTTTTCAGCACCTTCCGGCAAATGGCACTTCGAGTCTGGGTGCCCTCCCCGCAACTTGTGGAACACTGGTGGGGAAAGAAAAGCCAAATGCATGTAAACGCAGGGAACTACGGCTAATAGATTTTTGTATGAATTCTCAACCTCATCACACATGAGAAAAACTGCTTGGAAAAGCAATAGCCACTAAGAGAGAGAGAAATATTAATTATGTGACAATGTCATGTCTATATTGCGTAAGACATGTCTATATTTTAGCCACATTCTACTCTAAGACTTGCTACTCTAAGGTTTCCTGTAGTCATTATACTTGTTTTTACTTATATGGCCTGGATTTTAGAGTTACAGAGTTAGAGAGTCCTGTGTTCAAATGCTAGCTCAATATTTCACTACTTGGCAAGTTATCTAAATACTTTGAGGCTGTTTCTACTTATGTTTATTTTGCAAGATCGGGAATTAAATGAGATAATATATTTTAAATGTCACACACAGAAATAACACTCAGTTAATGTTAATTCCTTTCTCCTTCATTCACAAATAAAATATTTTAATGTCAAGCATCAGATAATTGTTACATATCTACTTTGTCTGAGGTGGGGTGCTACGTATTAGGAAAAAAAGATGTGCAAGATGGTTCCTAACCTTAAGGAGCTGTCATCAAACGAAGGGGAAAAGTCTAAATTCATTATTAAAATGAAATAGTATATTAAGAATATAGAAATCAAAACCACAATGAGATACCACTTCATATCCACTAGAATGGCCATAATAAAAAAGACAGACAATAATAAGTGTTGGTGAGGATGTGGAAAACTTGGAGCCTTCATGCAGTGCTGGTGGGAATGTAAAATAGTACAGCCCTCTTGGAAAACAGTTTAATAGTTTCTTAAAAAGTTAAATATAAATTTACCATATGACTCAGCAATTTCACTCCTAGGTATCTATCCAAGAGAAATGAAGACATACACCCACACAAAGCCTTGTATGCAAGTGTTCATAGGAGCATTATCATAATAGACTAAAGGGGGAAACAACTTAAATGTCTATCACTGGTAAACGGATAAACAAAATGCGGTGTATCTATACAATGGAATATCATTCTGTCATAAGAAGGAACGTAGTTCTGATATATGCTACAACAAGGATAAACCTTGAAAACTATGCTAAGTTGAATTTTAATAGTATTTAAATTATATCTCAGTGAAGCTGTTTAAAGAGTTAAATAGTAATAAAATAATTCAGTAAAAATATAAAAGATAAGTGAAGTATTATAAAATCAATGCTAGCAATTGTTGAATACTTATGGTACATTAGGGATTTCCTGACCTAGGTCCTGAAAGTGGGTGGACGGGTATAGAGAACCAGGGAAGCATGGGAAGCAGGAAAATATCCAGAACAAAGGTAGAATAGTTCAGTGCAGAAGTCCAAGGCAGGCTTGGGGCAGAGCTAAACCTCTTCAACTGAACAGAGGGAACACGTCGAGAGTGTCAGGAGTTCAAGAGGTAGTTTGGGACCAGACGTTTGGAGACTTTTAATTTTTAGACAGGAGGTTTGGAATTGGTCCATAAAGCAATGAGGAGCCATTGAAGGGAGGAGTGAAATGATGAAAGAGGTGTTTTGAGAAGGTTAATCTGGCAACAGTGTCCGGGAGGGATGGGAGTGGGAGATGGATGGCAGGCAGGGATATCAGTTAAGGAGGCTGCCACAGTAGTCCAGGCTTGAGATGATAAAACCTGAAATAGGGTCATGGCAATGTGCCACGTTAACTTGAAATATGACAGTAAAAACCAAAAAATATTATATCTTCAAATTTTATACGCTAGCCCACTGAAATAAACTATTCAATGCAAAGTTCTATGATATACACCACCCTGAAAGACATTTAAGAGGCAAAAAATGGGGATGAGAGTCAAACCAATGGTTTCGTTCCCTGATCATGGATTCCAGATTCCACTCATCCCTTATTTTATTGTAAATGACGCACCAAATCCAGGGATCAGGTAGAGTAGAGGTAAAGAGCCTGGAAATTTTAAATGAACGGTCATTTTAGTGCTGCCAAGTATAAAAATAGACTGGATGTCAGATCGATTTATGATTTTGGTTAAGTCTCGTTCTTTCTCTAGGCTCAATTTCCACATCTCTAAAATAGGGAAACTAAGCTAGAGCAGAGCTATTTAAACTGTGTTCTATAACTATGTTGAGGAAATGATTCAAGGGGCTTCTCGGGTGAACTGGAGACCCAACTATTGGAAATCTGGGACCCCTACCTGCACTTCAACCGAAACAGCTCTAATTTGATGTTTTTTAGCTTTTTGGCTTCATAGTAAACTTTCAATTCAAAAAAGGGTTCTGTGGCTTTAATTTTTTAAAAAACAACTGGGCTATAGGATCTTCTAAGTTCCTTGTAGCTGTAAAATTTACTACTCTGACGTTAATTTCTTTTATATTTTTTTTTGGAGGGGAACAACTTCCCTAAAACTATGATTTAAAAATATTTAATAGCTAACTCTTTTAGGAGATGGAAGCGTTTCTTAAAGAAAAGAGGTAAGGCCGTTTGAGAGGTCTTATTCTCAGAATAGAATTCAAGAGTAATTTTATTTGAAGGGTCTAAAACTTTGGCTGAATTCTGCCTCTGAGGGATTCTGTGCAGTAACCATGGGAGTGAGCCAGATAGTGGAGGATAAAACACCATAGATCATACAGGTCTTCTTTTCTCCAAGGGGTCTTGTGGGGGGTGTGGAATGCACATCTCATCTCAGGCACAGGGCCAAGGGAAGGGCTGCTGGGATGACAGGGCCAGCTGGAGCCTGTGTGACCACCCCCAGGAGCACGTTAGTATGGCACCATTGTGAATTTCATCCCAGTGAATTGGTGATTACCTGTCATCCTTCCCAGCCCCTCCCCAATGTTTGGACTCTCCATTCATCAACCCAGATAACTCAGAACCTAATAACATTCATTGGATAAGGGCTAATGATTCCTAGTTCCTAAAATGTAACGTTCTCCTCATCGGAAGACTGGCAAAGGCGGGGGAGGTCAATGTCACGACCCTGGGTCCAGCCAACCCAAGTAAGTGCTTTTTTTATGTCTTCTCTTTCTCCTGACAATGAACAGGGATGGAAGAGAATCATTACAATAAATAGGATTAACTTTCACTATGCAGAAAGCACTTTACATGCATCATTTAATTTAAGTCTCCCAATAACCATAAAGGTGGACAGCATGATTATTTCCAATATTCAGATAAGCATACTAAGGCCAAGAAAGGTTAAATAACTAGCCTAAGATTATTAGAGCCTTCATACATTGCTGGTGGGAATGTAAAATAGTACAACCAGTAAGTGGCAGAGTCAGCATGAGAACCTAAGTTTGCCTGTCTTTCAGTCGCAACTTTTTTTTTTTAAATTAAATTTGATGGGGTGACCATGGTTAGTAAAGTTACGTAGGTTTCAAGTGTATGATTCTGTAATTCATCACCTATATATCACATTGTGTGCTCACCACCCAGAGTCAGTTCTCCTTCTATCACCATATAGTTGACCCCCTTCTACCATCTCCCCTCCCCCCTTACTCTCTGATAACCACTAAACTGTTGTTTGTGTCTATGAGTATTTGTTTCTTTATTTGTTTGTCTTGTTCCTTTGTTACTTTCAGTTTTATATCCCATATGAGTGAAGTCATATGGCTCTTGACTTTTTCTGTCTGACTTTTTTCGCTCAGCATAATAATCTCAAGATCCATCTGCATCACAATTGGCAGTCTGAACTCTTAACCACATATGACAGTGTTCTAAAGGTCTGCTTTATTTAATGCGACCCATGAGACCTCAATTTAGCAGTCTCTTTTCCTTAGTGCCTAATCACGAGGGTCCCTCCTTCAAATCTGTAGGCCGAAAGAACTTTTTCTGAATTCTCTGTGTCCCATATGCTCAGTGACTACAAAGTCCAAGAACATGGGAGTACAATTATAATCATACAATCAGCATCCTATTCATGGCAGACTATCACCAATGGACTTAGGAGAATGATGCCTTTAACAATATACCCTGGGACAAGGTCTTCATCTAGAGCCACTTACTTGGCAGGTACACCAGTGCTCTCTCCTGCACTGCTATTTTTGTTGTGATTTTCCCAAATCTTTGTTATGATAACACCCAAATCAACATTCCATGGAAAAACCATCATTACCATGTTCATGCATGCGTGCGCGCGCACACAGACACACACACACACACACACACGCACACACTTGAACACACACAGGCTCATTTTATACTTTTATCCTTTATCCTGTGGAAATAAAATTATTTATAAAACATGACATTTTGCTTTCATGAGACATTTGGGGTGAGAGATACCACCAGAAGGCAATTTTACAGACAAATTATAAAACCTATGCTAATGTAGGTTAACTCTCAATTGCAATGCCCTTTAGCAGGCACCATCTGATGGAACTCTGCATGGGCTGATTAAATATGGGGCAAGAATCCTAAGAACCTATGATGATAGAGCTGGCATCTTAATTTTCAGAGGTAGCTTTCCCCTCTGTGGAACCAAGTATCTCTGTGATGTATTTCAACCAGCAGCAGCTCCGTCCTGTGAATTGTATATTATATTACAAAGAAGGCAAAGGGATCAGCAAAGCCAATTCAAATGATGCTTATATGCAAGATGGGGAGGGTGTCTTGAGTCTGTTTTTATGCTTCACTTCAGGCCTAGTGATTCTGTTTTTGGCTAAATTGGCTTGTGAGGCAATAATACGGGGTGGGGAGGAGCTTCTCTGTGGAAGACACACAGACCTGTTATATGCAAGTCAAAGAAGTGTAGGAGCTGAAAACTAATAAGTTGAAGCTGTGTGTTTCTGGATTAATTTATGCTAGTATTAGCATAGGAATTTCGTAGACAAATAGGCTAGCTGGGGGTGTATCACTAACTTCTGAGGTAAGTCAGGAATGGTGCAATCATGCTGATGCAATCATCTCCCCGAATGCAAGGCAACAGGGGAAATCAAGTTCTCTTGCTGGGAAGTTGTTGAAGTTTTGGAGCCAGGGAATTGACAGTAAGAGGCAAGATTTCCTCGGCCTTCTTTTCCTAATAAAGTCATGTTCCTTATCATCCAGTAACTTGGAAGAGAAGAACTAGAGAGGATTGGCCCTTCCTGAATGGAGACTAGAAACATCTGGGAGTAAGAGGTGCAGGCAGGTCAGGAAGGCACGTGTGGAGATAGAGGGAGAAGAACCCGGTGTCCTGAGAAGAATCCTGGGTGCAAACAGCACGAGCGAGGCTTGGTTTCATTCCTGTTTAAAATTTCATGCTTCCGGCTAATGAGTATGGAAGGGCTGCCTGCCTAACTCACGTCCCTGCAGCCTAGTTAAAAGTTAGTTACTATGGTATAAATGGTGACAAAAATACTGCTCAATAATTTTAGGACTATTTTGTTCTGTTCTCACCTTCTGCATGTATACATTTGGGGTGCTTTCTTTCCTCCTTATTTATACTTCCTTCATTCTCCTTCAGAGGATCATACGTACCTCTGTCCAGTCAGAGAGAAGCCACTCGCTGGGACAGTCATCTTTCTTGCAGGGTTGCTGGGAGGCCAGTTTGGAGGCTGAACAGAAGGTCTCAGGAAGCTCCAGGAAGCTGCCATCGGCCATGCGCTGCTTGCAAAGAACTTCACGTTTCTGGATGCCCCCTCCACAAGTCCTGGAACACTGGGGGAGGAAGAGAAAGTCGACCCAACACAAGAAAGGAGTGTATTTGAGTGCCAATTTTTACCATCGCCTTGGCGGAGTAAACATAGAGTGAAAAAAGAAAAAAAGAAAAAGAAACAGAAGAAAAACCAGAAACAGCCCAAAGGATTTTGCCTCCTCTCCTTGAAATGAATTTTGGAACAAGATCTACACCCTCTACTCTTAATCTCAAGTACTTAAATAGCGCATCCAGGAATTTCAAGAGCCTTTAAATCTTAGAATGTTGTTTCTCAACTATGATTTGCAGCCACCCAGGACAACTGGTCTAAAAGGTTAGTA
Organism: Rhinolophus sinicus; assembly: GCF_036562045.2. Taxonomy (NCBI): domain Eukaryota; kingdom Metazoa; phylum Chordata; class Mammalia; order Chiroptera; family Rhinolophidae; genus Rhinolophus; species Rhinolophus sinicus. The sequence goes on from NC_133754.1 coordinate 126,312,869, forward strand.
TAATAGAGTGTTAAACATATTTACGATCCAGTGAAAATAATCTGTGCTGCTTCCTGAATGAACAAGCGAGCTCCTGCCATCAGTGTAAATCTAGAGGAATTAATCCGTAGAGAAGGCAGCCCTTTCTAAGTGTAAACATCCACTCTATTGCTTTGCAGGGGTGGGAGTGGGTGGGGGCTAGGGGAGGTGAGTGTTAAATTTGAGGCCTGGTTTTCTGAATAAATCCCTGGAACACTTTTCTTGTAGGATTTGTGATTTCTTAGGGCAGTGGGAGCAAGAGCCACTGAAATTTGGGATATAAGAAAAATAGCCTTATTTCAGTGGTTTTCAGCAGGCTCCCAAACACACTGACTTCATGTAACTTAATAGTTATAATCCAGCTGCCTGAGGGCGGGAGGCCCCCTGCAGCACAGAGTGTTGGCTGTTATTCCAAGTATCTGTTCCCTCCCTGGCAACAGCAGAGGCGCCCCTAATTTTTAGCTGGGCACATGACTTTTCAGCATGAAGACAAGATTTATCAACCTCCCTTGAAGGGAGACACTGCCAGGTAACTAAGGCTGGCTGATGGGATACAAGTGGAAGGGTTGTGTGTAATTTTAGGGAAATGCCCACAGAGAGTGTGACATTTCCCTCTTCCCTTTCTCTTCTTTGCGGGCTGGAATGTGAACGTGATGTGTACAATTTAAGCTTCCTTTTTTGGACTGTGATGAAGCAAAAAGATGGGAGCAACCTGTGTCCCTGATCGTGAAGCCACCATACCAGCCCTGGATGGACTGTGTTTATGTGAGAGAGAAATATTTTGCTCTCTTATTTAAGCCTCTGTGACTTGGTGTTTTCTGTTATGTTCAGGCAGATCTAACCTTACCGAATCCATAGACCTAAGACTGTGCTGCAGATACATTTTGTAAAAATGCTAAGGAGCTCTCTGCTTTCTTCAAGAATAACCCCCTTTTTTAACCTGCTGCCCTTGGGCTGTCTGGGAAATTAGGCCTGGGCGTAAAGCCCCAGAGTTTGGGTTGAAGGAGCTGAGCTGCTCCTGCGGCAGCAGTGGCCTCTCAGAACTCAGTCTGTGCTCTGCACCGTAGTCAGAACTGCAAGGAAGACGTGTGCCCACAGCTGAGGTTAGGATGCTGATACAATATCCTCAAGTACAGGCAACATGCTATATGGAGCAGCTGTCACCCTCTTCCTCAGTGATCCCAAACTTGGAAGCATTTTTAAATCAGGCTTTTAAAAAAAGTACTGAGTTCTTCAATTTAAGCAGAAGTATAATATTAAATCAGAAACTCTTGGAGATGGGTCCCTGGCATCAGCTTTTTAAATGAAAAAAATTTAATTCTCCCAGGTAATTCTGTGAGACTAGGGTTGAGAACTACCTCTCAAATGAACGCCCCTCTACCATTTCCAATGGGAATAAGGTAAACACAGAGAGGACGTCCTGGGACCCAGAGAGGTCTCTGTCAGAACCAGGGGTTGTTTGGACCCCATCTGAGCAAATCTGCCCTTCGTTTGAGTTGTGAATGGCTGGAGGTCACAGAGCTACTTGATAACAAAGTTAGGAAAGCTGTCAACTTAGTTAGGCCTTTGAATCGTAGAGCCTTTCAACACACTATCCAAGCCAGTGGTGAACAACCTTCATTTGCATTTTAAATTAAAAAATTTTGAAATGAAAATGACCTTTTTGAGTCCCATAGGAAAAAATGTATTTTCTTATGGCTGGATTCAACTACCTACTCACAGAATAAAAGAAGGCTGAAGATAAAGAAGACACTACCCTATGAGGTAGTTCTTGTCCCCACTTTACAGATGAAGAAGCTGAGGCTAGAGAGGTGAAGTGACTCAACTAAGGCCACACAGGGGTGAGAACTGGTTTATTTCCATTCTGTGCAATATTCCCCGTGCTCCTACTGAGTATATGTTCTGGGCTGGAGTGGTAGACACAGCTGGAGAATGAGCCCAAGCTCAGCTTTTCCTTCTTGTGGTTGTAGGAACGGCTCTCTGCTTTCGATGGAGGGTACTCTGACTGCTGCTTCATGCTGAGGGTCCCAGGCCTTGTAAGCCCCAAGCCTGCTAAGAGCCTGGTCTCCCCACATCTTCACTAGAGAGGCAGTGCTTTGAAATTCATTCATCAGCCTCCACGCTGTGACTCTCTGACCAGCATGAGCCAGCTCATGACCTGGGCTGGGGACCGACATTCTAAAATGGCTCATTTGCACCGTGGAGGTCCTGGAAACGTTTTCTCCCTATACCCTTTGACATCTGAGCGGTGACATTGACATTTGGCATTTGAACATAGCTTCAAGGCTGTGCCACAAGCTGGGTGGGTGGACGGACTATATTTGGTGGTTGGCAGCCAATTGTTACTCATCACAGATTCAAACAGTTTCTTCCAAGGGTTTGCCTAGCATGCCATTTAGCCTTAGTTAAGGAAAAGATCTATGGCCTCAAAGCTAATGATTCAAGCTATGTATGGCCCAGGCCTTTGGCTTTTCTGGCTCATTTTCATGAGATCCTGGCCTTTTGATTTATCAGAGAAGCAAACTTTTATTTTAGTTCTTGTTTAGCAGCAGTTCAATAAACTCTTGAAAAATTTTACTTCTTTAATGCATTCTGTACTCACATTGCATAGCACAGTGCCTTCTGTGAATGTAAATCCTCACTAAATATTTGTGGAATTGAACTGAAGTTGGTGGTTGGGGGAATTTTAAATTAGTGGCTAAGAATTCCATTTATTTAGAATAACCCTTCTTGTTACTAGGAACGACTATGGTTTTAAATTTGGTTTTATAGTCTTTCGTAGGATTTCTTAGGTTCAGCATTCTCCTATTTCTGTCAGATTCTAACTTCGAACCAACTAGTTATTCTATCATCAGATTTGCTATAACCTTTATTGTCCTTCTTCAGAACTCATTTATAACTAGACGACTAACTGTGCGCATTACTGATTCCAAACGATTTGCCAAACTCGAGGGACTCTATTGTCCACAAGTCTTTCCATTCCACGAATTATTAAAGTTCTTTCATGAATGGAATGTAATTTTGTTCAAATCATAATTGTCAGAAAAAAACAAGTTTATGCCGATAAATCAAAACTATAAATCCTAAGCTCTGACCTCTCCCCTCTCCTTACTCAGCATGTCCACTTCAATGCAAACAGGTACCCCGACCTTAGCATCTCTAAAATCGAACTTATGATTCTGCCCCTCCAATATTACCTCAAATCTAGTCTCTTCTCAATCTTCCTCACTCATTTAATGGTGCCACACCCAAGGCAAAAACTTAGGAAAAGTTCTCGAGTTTTCTTTTTTATTAACATCTCTCCCCTGAGAATCAATGAGCAAGTACTTTCAGATTTGCCTGTAAAATAAGGAAGCTTTACCTTCACAATAAATAATAAATTGGGATACCATCAGCTCGTGCCTAGACTACTACGAAGCTTCCTAAGCAGTCTCTCAGTTTCTAGTTTTCTCAGTTAGTTTCTAGCAGGATATAGAGAGTGCGCTCAATTTGAAGAGAGCGCCTCTCTCTTTCTGATGGCCTGCAGAAAACTCCATTAGTTGAATACAACTAGAAGCCAGAGGGTGAAGTCTATCTAGGTCAGCCTCCTGGACACGGGTGGGGAAGGTAGAGAGTAGCTGTAGAGGAGGAATGGAAGATATTCAACCTACTGTCTTACTAAGAGCGATGTTTTCCAAAGCATAAATCAGATCATGCTTAACACCCTCCAATGGCTTCCGCTTGTGATTAGAATAGAATCCAAACTCCTGTAACCCAGCCCAGCAAGGCCCTCTATGTTCTGCTCCCTGGCCTGATGGAACTTCAAGATTGTCTAACTCAAATCCTTCCAAGTTCATTCATTCATTCAACACAAAGTTATTAAATACCATTCTTGGACCAAGCATCGTTCTAGGTTCTAGCAATGAAAAAGGAGCTTCACACTCCTCTATAATTTTATCTCATACAACTCTCCCTTTCCCTGCATAGTCCAGCCACACTGTTTTGCTTTTTTGCTGTTGTTGTTCCTCCAATGTCAGCTTGGGTCTCCCACTGGGCATTCACCCCTGTTCTCTCTATTTGGACCCTTCTTCCTTACATTTTCATGTGGCTGAGAATTTCTAATCATTCAGGTTCAATTCCATTCTCACTTGCCTGGAGAGGCCATTCCTAACCTCCCAACGAGAATAGCCCAAACAGCCTCTATCCTATTAACTTAATTTTATTTTTACATAGCTCTTTTAAGTAGCTCTCATCCCTTTCAGAAATGATCCTCTATTAGCTCTATGAAGGAAGCAATTTTGTTTCTCTTATTGCTCATACTAATGTTTGAGAATTGCATTCAAAACATTTCCCCAGGATGATATCGTTTCATCTTTAATAAGAAATCTTGGGATTGGATGATTTCATCTTTAGTTTTTTTTTTTTTTCCTTCCACATCCTCTCTGATTTATTTTCCCTTTAAAGTTAATGATTTGTTTGTTTCCCAGTAAAGAAGTGGTCAGGATATGAGCTAAACTGTGGAATGACATTTTACACCAGCTGCTGGAGGTATGTGATGTTTGGGTATGACCTATAAATATGTACACTGCAGCGAAAATGCAGTGTGTTTTTCTATGAGAGAAGTGATGGCTGGTTCATAAAATCATTATCCCCTCAACCTCAAAATGACATCAGACCACTTTTCTTCTAATCCTTTGATTATGACTCAGTCAAATTCCCCATGGGTCTTATTGAGTTTGTCAAGCATAAGGAACATGCTCTTGAAGTTTCTGTTACCTGTGACTGACATTTTAGACACTTCACTAGTGATGTCGGGTTTGTAGGAGTACAGATCTCTTCAGGGCTTGATGGCTGAAATTTTATTTTTCTAAATACCTTATGAGGCACATGGGCTTCTATTCGATTTGAATAAATGCTACAAAAATAAACAAGAAGTGGAATAAAAACAGCTCTTAAATTCAAGCTGTCAGTTAGAGCTTCTTAGCAAATATGGCAATAAGGAGAGGTGCAGGTTAATTTACTCTTTCAAATGGAGGAAGTAGATGACGAAAATAATTGGTCTTATTTCAAGGGTAGAGATGTAATAAAACTGTGCTATAGAGTGTGGCCACTCACTTAAAATAACATAGCTGGGTTATCGACTTGCAGATAGGACCTGATTCAGGGGACAGCTCTTCAGATGATAGCCCCCAACACTGTACAGAGTCTGTGACAATATGATGACAACAGAGCTGCCAGAAAAGTGAAAAAGAAAACAAACCAAAAAACCCTGCTTATTGTGAAGTTTGACGTACAGTAGTCCCCCTTTTATCCATGGTATTGCTTTCTGCAGTTTCAGTTACTCATGGTCAACTGTGGTCCAAAAAGATTAGATGGAAATTTCCAGAAATAAACAATTCGTAAGTTTTAAATTGCACACTGCTCTGAGTAGCATGATGAAATCTCACGCTGTCCCACTCCGGATGTGAATCATCTCTTTGTCCAGTGAAGCCAGGCTGCATGGAGTCCCCCTGCCCGTTAGTCACTTAGTAGCCGGCTCAGTTATCAGATTGGCTGTTGTGGCATCACAGTGTTTGTGTTCCAGTCACCCTTATTTTAGTTAGTAATGGTCCCCAAATGCAAGAGTAGTGATGCTGGCAATTTGGAAATGCCAAAGAGAAGCTGAAAAGTGTCTCCTTTAAGCGAAAAGGTGAGTACAGTACAATGAGATATTTTGAGAGACCACATTCATATAACTTTTATTACAGTATATTGTTATAACTGTTCTATTTTATTATTAGTTATTGTTGTTACACCCTTACTGTGCCTATTTTATAAATTAGACTTTATCATAGGCATGCATGTATAGGAAAAAACATAGTATATATAGGGCTTGGTATTATCTGTGGTTTCAGGCATTCACTGGGGGACAGGGGGTCTTACAATGTATCCCCCTCAGACAAAGGAGAACTACTGTACACATAAAGCTCCTAGGAAATTCTCAATGCCCAGAAGGTGAGGTCCAGACCCCTGAGAACATCCTTCAGGGCCCTCATACTCTAACCTCCATTGAGCTTCGCCCCCACAGTCCTTCCCGACCTGCCATGGGCCAGTACTTTAGCTACAATGGACAATTTGCCCATCCTGGGCACACAGATGCCTTCTCTGTTCAGACCTTTGATCATGTTTTTCACTCTGTGAGCGATACCCTTTGCCCCCTTGTCCATGGAGAAACTTCCAACACATCCTCAAAGGCTACTCCTTCACTAAAGCCTCTTTTAGGGCCTCCACCTCATGGTAAATGAGTCACCTCTCACCCATCTTGACTTGGAAGGGTACGGCATCTCTCCTGTAAGGACTAGTCATTTGTGTCCTGCTATTTCCCTGCACCTCCCTGCATGCACACAGAATTATGCATCTTTTGAAGAAAGGCAATGTAGTCATCTTTCTATTCTCCAGTGCCTTTTGTAGCATCTGCCAAAGAACATGCACTTCATAAAGTTTGCTGAATTGATGATTGGATGAATAAAAGAGCCCCAAATCCAGATGTTCCAAAGATGTAAAACAAACATCCAGCTGATGGGCTGAACATCCACCTTTTATCGGACTGTTTTATCGTTAGCCAGAAGCTGTTTCTAAGCAAGTCAGCAGTGGGTTTCAGCCAGCGGCAGCCTGTGCTCTGCTGGGAGCCTGACCCTCCAGGTATAGGAACGTCCAGGTAACTGAGTTAATATGGTCAGGGTTTCTTAAGAGCCTGTCTCATCTTTGCTCCAAAAGTTTCCCTGGTGTGTTTACATTGATGAAAAGGTGTTTTTAGATTTTTTTTTTAATTATACAAGATGAAATTTCAAATTAATAAAGATTCCAAAGCCTGTGAACATGCTGAGATTGCCTGGTGAAGTTGACATTTGTGAAGTGAGAGGTAGACTGCAAAGAAGAAAAAAATTTAAAAGGAGGGGCAAGAGAAATTTAATAAAACTAAATGAAAAATGTTTGCCTTTGTAAATCATTTAAAATAATATTGTGGCATGAAGAGGTAGATCTCTGGTATTATTTTATTTTAAAATATATGCCATACACAGAATAAACAACAAAAAATAGTATTTATATTCGTTATCCTAGCTGCCACACATGTTTCATTATATAAGGTCATGGGTTCATTAGTTTTATAAGAAAAGTAAAAAATATACAATAAGGGGGACACTTAAAAGTTATGATTCTATACAAAAATACAATGGCTCAAGGGACTTAGATTTTTGAAGATTTTCCCATAATAATCACGTTAATAAATTCTGCCCATATTGACACTTTTGGTTTCATCTTGGTAATTTACTGAGAGCTGAGTTCATTTCCTTGATACCTCAAGTCATATTATTGGGCCCGACATAAAGTGATGTTCACATTCTATTTCTTTCCAGTTTTTACACAATATGCTCTGTTTATAGCTTCTAACTCATTTCATTCATTCATTCATTCATTCATTCACTAAATATTTATTGGGCACTTGCTGAGTTCCAGACACTGTATTAAGTGCTGGGGATTTAAGATGATAAGTAAATGGTTACTATGCCTCAGGTATTTGCAGTCCAGTCAGAGAGAAAAAATTACTATAAAATGTGATTAGTTTTATAAAAGAGGTAATACACAAGAAAACCCAACAAGGTCATTATGGAAAAGTTGGGGAAGGCTCTATAGAGGAGGTGACATGAGGGGTTGGCCAGGGAGATGAGGAGTGCTGGCAGAGTCAGATTACATGTTCACAGGCCCTGGTATGAAGGACGTGGCGTGCTTAAATAGCTGAGGAGTCCTGAGAAGGTGAAGCATAGGTTTCGTGGGGAAGGGTCGTTGGGAAATGAGATAGAGAAGTCAGGTGAAGGGCCACCAGTGGAGGGGCGTGGACATAATCTCAGGACCATTGGGGTGTCATTAAAGGTTTTAAAGTAGGGGGTAACAGGACCCAATTTGTAGAAAATGACTCAAGCAGGAAGGGCCAATGGGTTCCAAAGATGTCTGCCCTGTGAGATGTTAAGATGGGCCATGAAGAAAAGATTTTCTGGTTAAATAAGTCTAAATACCACTGTATACACACTTCATATCTATTTGGCAGTTCTCAGCACATATTAATATTTTAAAGCCTCAACAGCGGGCCTGTAGTAAAGAACCACCGATCCAAGTTGGGAAACACTGGATGAGAGTTAAACAAGACATTACAGGGAGACCAAGTGAAAGATTTGGTTAGTTGTGAGGCCTGGAACCAGCACAGCAGGAGAAGGATTAGGAAAGAAGAAAACAGTTATGTTGGAAAGATACAGAAGGTAGGGTCAACAGGATTTGGGTGTTGACAGAATGTGAAGAACAGACAAGGCTGAGATGGTTCTAGTTTCCAGCTACAGACAGGCTAGATCGTGGTGTCACCCAAACCACAAGATCCACGAAAGAGGACTGGGTCTGCTGGGGAAGGTGGCAGGTAGATATGTTATTGAGCTTGGTGTTAGACCTTTAGAATTTGAAGTAACTGCAATATACGAGGCTGAGAAATTCAAAGACAGTCAGGCTTTGCTTGGTATATAGCAGAGATCTAAACTGAGCCAAATTAATTAGGACCCCACACTAAGAAAATGAGGACTGAATCTCACTTACTAAACAAAACAATAAAAAAGAGGACAGAATTTCTAACCCCACCATTTTGTGGATTAGAATTACCTTGTAATATCAATTAAACTTTCTTAAAACTAAAAGTACGAGGGGTGTACAGTGTTTCTTCTGGGTTTAATATTCCTGTTACTAGGTGAAGCATGGGGTTGCACACCCATTAAAATTGAGAGCAATTATTACACAGAGTTTTATGCTAATAAAACAAAAACACTACACATGTGAAATTTGACTCCTGATCTGTTTCACTTACATTTATTGTTGCTTCTAAAGGTAGGATGAGGTGGCCATTTCCTTATGAAATATACTACTGAAAAGGAGATAAACATCCTAATAGATTGTTTCCTCTCCAGATACATTTTAAATAAACATGGTCTCTAACTTACAAGGATTTGTATTTTAGTTACAGTAATATAATAAAACTGATGACAAAATTGACTCTTTTTGCCAGAATTCAGTCCTGTAATCCAGACCAAAGTTATTCTTTTCTTCTCTGTGTGATAAAATCTACTAAACAACAAATTTAAGTCTCAAGCATTTAGTTGTCATTAAAATTCCCTCTTTTTAAAATATTACGAGCAGGGACTCTTTTCTCACACACCTTTGTATGCAGCTAAACTATAGGCATTTTGAATTGTAACCCTGATTTAAAAAAGGGAAATGGCCACATAATCACAGTTTTAAGTAAGGGGGAAAAGACAGGCTATGGGGCATGTTTCAGTCTCTGCACAGATGTTTGCAGTATGTGTGTACATGTTGGGTGGACCCCATCTTGAACATAAGACATATGTAATAAAGAGAAATATAAATTATGCTTCAGAGTGGACTATCTAATTCATTTTAGTTTAACTCTTCTAGCACCTTTCTTTTTTTCTTATGTGTTACATTTTTTTTTAAGAATAAAAATGAATACAGAAAGAAGATGGATGCATACAAAGCTCATAGATAATGGTGAGGAGGGTGGTAGTAGAAGGCAGATTTTGAATCTCAAGGACCTTGTGCTAGTAGAGAGTAATGCTCAGTCAGCCACAACACAGCAGATTGTAGTAGGTTGAATAGTGACCCCAAAGACATCTATGTCCTAATCCTTAAAACTTGTGAATATGTCACCTTACATGGTGAAAGGGACTTTGCCAATGTGACTAAGTTAAGCATCTTGACATGGGAGATTACCTAGGTTACCCAGATAGGCTTGATGGAGTCACAGTGGTCCTTATAAGAGGGAGGAAGGAAGCTTAGAGTCAGAGAGAGAGGATATACAAAGGGTCGGACAATTAAGTTCATGAACTTTCCACTGTGTGAGCACATGGTAGGACAGAATCAGAGGTTGGATAAAGCACTTTGAAGGAGCCAGGAGCCAAGGAGACAAGCAGTCTCCAGGAGCTGGAAGATGCAAGGCAACAGCGTCTCTCCTAGCATCTCCAGAAGGAATGAATGCAGGCCTATTAACACCCTGACGTTAGCCAAGTGAAATGGATTTCAGATTTCTGATCTCCAGAGCTAGAAGATAGTAAATCTGTGTTATTTTAAGCTACTATATGTGTGGTAATTTGTTACAGCAACAATAGGAAACTAATACACAGATTAACTGCCCTGGTTATATATAAGCAACCAATACTGAGTTTTATGTAAACTGCTGATTTTGGAGGCTGGTATCAGATTTCCTCACAATTTAATGCTTTAAAGCAAATGGTACAGAGATCTTGGGAAAGCTGCACTGCATAAAGGAAAAGAGAATGGGTACTGAAGCATACAGGTCTCCCTCCCTCCTGCCCTCTTTTCTTTTATCAGCTTTGTGACCCAGGGCAAGCACAACCTCTCTGTTCTTTCCTCACAGAGCTGCTGTGGGGATTAAAAGAGAAAATGAGTGGTAGAATGAGTTCTACCACATGAAGTTTGAATTCCTGTTAACCTCACAGTGCCTCAGGTTCCTCATCTGTAAAACGGGGATAATAGTAGTACCTATCACACTAAGCACAGTGAGAATTAAATGAATCAAATATATAAAGTGCCTAGAACTGTCGTGACACACAGTAAGTGCTGCTCTTGTTAAAGAGAAGAAGCTCCTGAAAGGTAGCAAGTGCTCCATAAATGAACCAACGGACTTGTCATGCACCTTTTCAGCACCATCCTTCTATGTTTTATATTGGGTGTTATGGGGTCTCATTGAGACTTGGTCTCTGCTGTCACTGATCTGATGGTCTAACTCAGAAGTCATAGCAAAGCACCTGTCCAGGTAAGGTGGTATATGACTGTTAAATGAGCAGCACTGACCGTGAACACCAAGTGACTTGAGTGTGGGAGGATGGTAGAGGAGTGATGATGGAAGAGGTGGGACTCCTGTTTGACTCTGACAGGTAGAGGGAAGGGGAACTGTGTGTGGGCAGGGAGAAGCATGGGCAGATAGCAGTGTGCCAGCAGGGATGGGAGAACCGTGGCTGGAGATGGGCGGGGGCAGACTGCAGGGGGAGGAAGGCCTCACGAAGCCATAGGGCTTTATTATGACAATGCAGAGTCACTGAAAAGAATCCCAGAAGAATCCTGTCTTGATCAAGGTGTCTTAGCTGGACTTATGGCATATCTATCAAGTGGTTCTCAATTATGGTGCTGTAACACACCACTGTGATATGGTCTCTTGTGAGGGGTATATAATATGTAACATACAGCCAGCATCAAAGTTGTCGATGATGACATGTGTATGTTTAATAAGTTAGAGAAGATTCAGGAGGCTAATGCACTAAATATATAAGTGTTTCAAAAGCCAACTAAACAAAACCCAACAAGATATTAAAGCTAAACTGATAAAGATAAATATTACATGAATCTTTCAACAAGACCGGAGATAAAACCAAGGGACAGAGTATTGAGTGAGAGGTAGAACTGAAATAAAGAAAGCCCCCTAAAAACCAAAGCTAGAATTAGATTTCTGCTTCATATCTTCCTAATTGTTTCTAAAATAAAATTTTAACGTAAATACTTAGATTCCATGCTAGTCCCTTCCAGACCTGCAGAATGTATAAATATTGGCTGTTTGCCATTTGTCAGGCAAATGCTCTATAAGGGACAAAGAAGGTTGCATTCTTAGTAGGCAAATGATGATTAACCTAAATTAGCCCCCCCCCCCCAAAGAAAAGCATACTGCATGAGGTCAGCGTAGTTCAAGCAGCAAGGAGGGAGAGTTTCTCCCTTCAAATGGGCCAAAGTCCATGTCCATCCTGTTGTTATCTGTCTTCTTTAAATGAAGCATTTGATCGACTATCTCCTTTTCTTTCATATGCAAAGACTGTAAGCTGGGTGTTGAAAGATTAGAGACCTCAGCCCTATCCTCTGCTAGATCCACATAGTTAAATGGAAAAGATCCTGTGAGTGCACAGCAACTTTCCTTGTACTAACAGCATTGCCAAGAACCAGAGGCTAACCAGACAAATGGATGCTCTATAGCTGGTGTCTTAACTAAGTAGTTTCCTATGACAACAGTCAACTAGCATGCAGACACTTAAGTTACTCTTGGCTTATTCCATATAGCATAAATAATAACTTCCTTTCTTTTAATAGGTGGTCAGTAATAGCTCATTTTGCCCAACAAAACAACTAAGAAAGTAAGGTTCTAGGAAATGATGTAAGAAAAATAGTCTATTGTTTCCTCTAGGTTCAGAGAGGTTCCTAGAAGTCATCCAGAATTCTTAAAACATACCCTATGCATCAAATGTTCAACAGTGGTTTGTTTTCACTGGTGGCTTTCACTCTCTGTGTTCTTTATTTCTTGTTATGTTTTAATAATTTTCTCAGTTATTATGAATTGAGTATGAAATACTCAAGATATTTTTAAAGGTCCCAGTAAAGTATAGTCAGTGGCTCATGGGATGAACTTCAAAGAGCTGTTTACAATTAGTTTCCTGATCTGAAAAATGTACTTGGAGATATTGCAGGTTCAGTTCCAGACCACCACAACAAATCAAGGTGTATTTTTTTTTTTTTTTTGCTGGTGGAGGGTCTTCAATTTGTAAAAAACACAACATCTATGAAGCACAATAAAACGAGGTATACCTGTATCTAACTTATCCCAAAGGCTTCTCCCTAACGGCAGGAAATAGTAAAAGTTTTCAAAATAAATTCACTTAACAGGCCCAAGGTAGATAGAAAATGGAAGAATAATTAACTCTTTGGAAATCCACCATTTTAAATAGGGAGACTGGGCATGAGGGTGGAAGTGTTGGCATACACCAAAAAACAAAACAAAACAAAACAAAACAACAACATGTATATGGATGAGTTCTAAAAATTGAAAACAACGTCATAGGTCACTGCCCCTCATCAGCAGCATGTGCGCCTATTGAAAAGAGGCTGGTGTTTCACTTCACAGCTAGGTCAACATTATGACCTATAATGATATAACAAACAGATCAATAAGATATAAAGTCAGAATTTCAGGGCTTGTAGGGCAATACTCTTGATTTATTTATTCATTTTGTCATTCAGATAATGTGCTATCCAGAACTTACTATGTGCTTAATATATAGGGATGTAATACTTTCCAGTAGAGGTTCATTTGGACTGAGTCCTGGTCTTGTCTTAGGGTTGGCATGGGTTAGTGGTGTAGTTTAAGGTCATGGATTCACTTTAGTTAAAGGTAAAAGTATAAATGCATTAGAAATCAGGAGATCTGGGTTTTGCTCACTCATTACTATTTGATTCTTTGAGCCCTTTACTAAATCACAGCCCCAAGATGAGCTGGGAGCAGGCAGAGGGTTTGCCAACTGATTGTGAAAAACCATGAAGGATGTGTGGAAATGGCAGCTTTTTCTCTCAGCACTGAAATAAGGAAGGGGACGATCATATAATTTATCATTCTAATTGGGAAACTTTTGAGAGTGAAAAACTATATCAGTAAAACTCGGATGTATGTCCCCCTCACCTTTCAGGCTTACTTTCTGTGACTTTTGAGGTCACTTTAAGCTGCATCTGATATCTTAATGGGAAGGAAATTGCAAAATAAGATCTTATTCAAATAATCTAAAATTTTTGTTGTTGTTAAAAGGCATCCAAAAAGATTATTTAACTAAAGTATGATAAATATAATTTTAGATAGGATAGTTTGATAAAACAGTTGTTTGTATTATTATAATGTAGGTTTTAGAGTGGGGTCAACGAAATTTTCCTGTAAAAGGACAGAGTAAACATTTTGGGTTTTGTAGGCCATATAATCTCTGTCACAACCACATAGTCCAGCCCTTGTAGGGTAAAAGCAGCTATAGATAATATATATAAAAGAATGGGTGTTGCTGTGTTCCAATAAAACTTTATTTACAATAATTGGTTGTGAGCTGGATTTGGCTTTGGGCTGCAGTTGCCAATCCCTGCTTTAAAACAATAGTTTCCAGACCTTTGGAACTCATAGGACCAGATAAATTTTTTAAAAAGTCTGGAATTGACTCAAGATTTCTAACTATTTTTTTTTGCTAAGTAATTATGTATTTTAAAAAAGAAAGAAAAATGATTTCCTAGTACCTTCATCTCTTAGAATTTTAATTAGCAAAAAACTAGAAAGGGCATAAATTCAGAACAAATTTAGCTGTACGGAAAAATCCATCATGTTGTCTTTATTTAAAACATTTTTCTTTAGCCTGGTGAAAACTTTGTTGTGAAATATGTTCAGGTTACATTATGGTTCATTTGAGTTGCTTTTGGAGGTTACTCTGTGTGGCACAACAGAAAGAACACGGTACATAATTAAAAGATCTGGATGTGAATAGGTTGGGGGAGTACTAAGAAAGAAGGGACGAGTTGACCTTCAATATTCCTTTAGAAGGACAAAAGTACTCAGAGACAGCGTCTCCTGTCTTGAATCACTGATACAAACACACACTCCAATATTGAGAAACCCCAGAACTCACCGGCTGCCATTGCGCAGGGTACCAGGCTGGGGGGCAGTTGAAGCGGTTACAAGCTTGCACAGTGCTGGGCTTAGGCTGGCGACACAGCTCATCAGCCAGGATTACTGTCTCATTCATTTCTCTGGACAGGAGGTGGGAGCAGAAGACGTCTCTGGTTTGCAGGCCAACCCCACAGGTGAGACTGCATGGATTCCACTTGCCAATTTCCCACCTGGGAAGAAATCAGAGAGGAAGAAGACACCCTGAGCACCTGGGCAGAGAACATCTCCCATGATGCCAAGGGTGTTGCTAATAGAATAAAAATGCCTAACTGGGAATGTGGGAAGTTCTAGTACAAGATCGGTTGGGAATTCTATCCCAAGCCTAGAACCCATCCTTTTCCATATTCTAGAATTCATTTAGAATATAGCAAAGAAGGTAATAAAATGGAACATCTAATTTTGAGCCACAAAATCATCAAGAATGGTCACAATCATGTTTATTTTGATGGAACATATAAACTTCATCAAAATAAGGGGGTATATTAGATAAGACATAGGTTGACTATATAAAGGCTTTGGGCACCATGTATTGAATAGTGGGTCTAAAAGAAGCCTTTCTGCTAATCTGTCGTCCCCATTCTTAGCAAAACTGAACAATTTGTGCTCGTTTTTCTTTGGCTTCAAAATGAAAGGTCGTTGGCTCCAACTTCCTTTAAACTTCCATCATAGTATAGAAACGTCTCTGTCTTATGTATAAATATCATCACTACCTGGGACTGGAGAATGTAACAAAAGTGAAGGTTGCTAACTAGAGCTGTCTTCCAGAGGGGAAATAAGTGGAGAGAACTGCTCGTTATCTGGAAGTGGAAGTCAAATATACACAGATGAGTTGAGTGCATAAATTGGCCATTCCAAGTGGCCAAGTCTTGAGAAGTACATTTATAGTGAGCTAAGGGCCTATAAAAACAATCCCACTGCATTTCCCTGTTGATGCAATGCAACCTCCAAAATGGGAATGATAAGGAAAAAGCTCAGTTGCTTGGGCTCTGAGTCAGAAGCGTTCTTTAATGATCAATTTTAGAAATTCTGTTTACAAAGTGAGGCACAAAGAGTCTCCAAATACGAGTTCACCAAGAAAAGTATCACAAGTAAGTCTTCGGTAGCTAGCTGCCCCCCACCTTCAAACTTCTATAACCAGCCCTGAAAATTGGTTTGAAATCTTTGGCCTTAGTGTTTTTTTGTCAGACTGTAAAACTGAGTGTATACTTTCAATCTCTTCCTGCTACTCTGATATGTAACTACCTTCCCACACCCTATTTCCCCTACCTCCTTTTGCCTACCCTATGCTGAAGCCATATCTCTCGTGAACTACTTTGTATTTTTAATTCATCCCCTCCTGCCCCCCACTCCAGTTTTCTAGCTCTGTCTTTACTTGAACTGTTATTCCTAATTTGGAATACTTTTGTTCCTTTCCTTGCCCTTCAAAATTTATTCCACTTCTATATATCCAAATTTGATCCATATTTAAAGGATTGCATCCATACCTGCTCCAGACACTATCATTTTCTCATTGTATTACAGTATTGCGCCTGTCAAGGCAGAATATACACCTCTTGAAGGCAAAGTCTGTGTCTGAGTTCATTTTCTGTCTCTCTCAGGGTCCATCATAGCACCTTCTAGATACTTAATGTATATAGTTAATAATTTCCCGATAAATTAGCAAATGGAAGGGGTCTACCATCATAGTGGGCACTTGATACATATCATGTCATTTAATAACCTTCAGAACAACATGAGATGCGCTCTACTGATATTCTTCACTTTACAGTCGAGGGAATATTAGAGTCCAAGGGTCTGACTTGTCCAAATACTCATAATTAATAAGTAGTGAGTCCAGGATGCAAACTTTGTGTGTGTGGTTTGTATTTTCTCTTGTACCATGCTGTCTCCAGCAAACACCTTGAAAATTGTCCTACAAACATTCGCAGAATTGTAAATGAATAGAAGAGGAGAGGCTGGGATGAATATATTTCTTTTAGATCCTTGTGTGAATTTCCAAAAACTTATTTTCAATCCCTAGTTTGGGTCAATCCCAAGCTTTAAAATATTGTGGGGTTACTGGTTTTAAAATACATCCACATACTCTTTGCCTTTCCTCTCTTCTAAAGATGGAATCTTGAATATGGGCTGAATTTAGTGGCTCCCTTGTAATGAATAGAATGAGGCAGGAGTGATGCTGTGTCATAAAAGGCTAAATCATAACAAAAACTATAGTTTCCACTTGGCTCTTTCTCTTTGACTGCTCACTCTGGAGGGAAGCCAGCCATCATGTCATGAGGACACTCAAACAGTCTTAAGGAAAGTCCACTTGCAAAGGAGCTGAGGCAGCTCACCAGCAGACAGCACAACTTTCTAGTCATGTGACCCTGAAAGCAGATCTACTGGACCTAGTCCGGCCTTCAGGTGACTGCAAGTTCATGAGAGACCTTGATCCAGAACTGCCTTTCCACGCAGCTCCCAAATTCCTCACTCATGAAACCGTGAGAGGTACTAAATGTTTATTTTTGTTGTGAGCTACTAGGTTTTGAAATTTGGCATGCAACAATAGACAACTAATATAAGCATATACGCCGCCCCCAAATGTGCATAGGTTCATCAAAAGACATATAAAAGAATATTCAAAGCAGCACTATTCATTATAGTTCAGATGGGGAACAACCCAAATGTCCATCAACAGTTGAGTGGATAAAACATTATGATATGTTCATAAAATACTATAAAACAACGAGAGTAAAGTACAACAAGCAACCTGAATGACTCTTACAAACAAAATTGAGTAGAGAAAGCCATAAATTCAAAAATTCACACTGTGATCGAATTCATATAAAGCTCAAAACCCAAAACTAACCTAGTGTTAGAAGGGCAGCACATCTCCTTGGTGGATAAGACTAGAAGAGCAGTACGTGCTGGGGGGCTCCTGGGGTGTTATTTTGATCTGGGTGCTGGATCTACTTTGTGAAAAGTCACCAAGACATAGATGTAGCATTTGTGCACTTTTGTTTATGTTTCAAAAAAAGGTTCTTTGCCCTGACTTTTAACTTGAAATAATAAATACTGTGGATGTGAAACAAAATTCGACAACCATACCCAATGCTGACGACTACTCTATGTATATCTCCTAAAGAAGCTGCCTACACAGAGAATGCTGTCCCAAGGTTAAAACTTGTCATAGCAGAGGCTCTACACCTCCACTCCCTCCACCCCTGCCCCCACCTCTGGAAGAAATTCAGTCACTGGGATCTTGAAGCAGAGGCATTTTGCCCGCCATACGCCCCTTCAATGCTGCTCGGAGAAATCCATAGAACAGACTTTTCTGCCTACCCATGATAAAAGTACATTACACTCTCAAGGCAGGAGGTCAGCAGAAGCTATCTGTGCATCAAGCACTTTGCTGATTCTGAGTGGAAAGTATTTGAATTCATTTAGGCAAAAAAAGGAAAGCAAAAATGGTCCCCCTACTGCTCCCCTGCATAGAGGCTGCAGTTATGAGCCTCAGGTCTCCTTGCAAAGTGTACCGTTGGCTCTTTCTGAGGTAGGGACTGCAGGCCAGGGGGGCCAGCCTGGGTGGGCAAGATCGGCCCTGGCTGGCAGCCTGTGGGACACTTACAGGCCTTCCCCGCGATTCTGGGCCGGGCTTCCACAGATGCCCAGTGCTGAGGAGGACAGGCGCTCTGGTCTAGGCTGCAGGGTGAGGGCATTAGTGCTTCTTCCCCCACCTTACCTGTCTGACTTTTACTCATCTTTTCATCTTCACTGAAAACATTACTTCCTCAGGGAGGAATCCCTCAAGTGGGTAAAATTTTCCTCTACTTTATGGCTCCATTTAATACTTCCCACTTTTGGAAATTCTTAACACACTTGTTTTTGTTTGTTTTGTTTTATTGTAGTAAGAACATTCAACATGAGATCTACTCTCTTACCAACATTTTAAGTGTGCAATACAGCATTGTTGACTATAGGTACAATTATGTACAGATCTCTGGAGCTTATTTACCTCGCACGACTGAAACTTTATGCCCTAAAGTTAGTAATTCCCCACATACCTGAACCCCTGGCAACCATCACTCCATTCTTTGATTCTATGAATTTGACTACTTTAGATACCTCATCTAAGTGGAATCATGCAGTATTGGTTCTTCTGTGTCTGGCTTATTTCACTTAGTGTAATGTCCTTAAGGTTTATCTATGTCGCACATTGCAGAATTTACTTCTTGTTGAAGGCTGAGTCATATTCCATTGTGTGTATTATATATACCACATTTGCTTTATCCATTCTTTTGTCAAGGGGCATTTAGGTTGTTTCCACATCTTGGCTATTGTGAAGGCCACAGTGTACATGGGAGTGCTCACATTTCTTCAAGTTCCTGACTTCAGTTCTTTTGGAATAAATACCCCGAAGTGGGATTGCTGGATCTTATGGTAGCTCTATTTTTCACTTTTTTTTTTTTTTGAGGAACCACCATACTGTTTTCCATACTGGCTGCACCATTTTGCATTCCCACCAACAAAGTGCAAGTGCTCCAATTTTTCTACATTCTCTCCAATACATGTGGTTTTTTGTTTTTTATTTTTATAATAGCCACTTTGACAAGTCTGAGATGATATCTCATTGTGGTTTTGATTTGTAGTTCCCTGATTAATGATATTATTTTCACATGCCTGTTGGCCTTTGGTATGTCTTCCTTGAATAAATGTCTATTCAAATGTTTAGCCCATTAAAAAATTTTTTTTCTAATTAAAGTTTATTGGGGTGACAATTGTTAGTAAAGATACATAGGTTTCAGATGTACAATTCTGTATTACATCATTTGTATATCACATTGTGTGTTCATCACCCAGAGTTGTTCTTTTTCCATCACCATATATTTGATCCCTTTTACCCTCATCTACCACCCCCTCCCACCTTGCCCTCTGGAAACCACTAAACTAATGTCTGTGTCTATGAGTTTTTGTTTCTTCCTTTGTTTGTCTTGTTCCTTTGTATACCACATATCAGTGACATCATATAGTTCTCGACTTTTTCAGACTTACTTTGCTTAACATAATAATCTCAAGATCCATCCACATTGTTGCAAATTAGCCCATTTTTTTCCCCAAAGATTTTATTGGGGAAGGGGAACAGGACTTTATTGGGGAACAGTGTGTACTTCCAGGACTTTTTTTCCAAGTCAAGTTGTTGTCCCTTCAATCTTAGTTGTGGAGGGTGCCGTTCAGCTTCAAGTTGTTGTCCTTTCAGTCTTAGTTGTGGAGGGTGCAGCTCAGCTCCAGGTCCAGTTGCTGTTGCTAGTTGCAGGGGATGCAGCCCACCATCCTCTGCAGGACTTGAGGAATCGAACTGGCAACCTTGTGGTTGAGAGCCTGCGCTCCAACAAACTGAGCCATCTGGGAGGCAGCTCAGCTCAACGTGCCATGTTTAATCTTAGTTGCAGGGGGCGGAGCCCACCATCCCTTGCATGAGTTGAGGAATTGAACTGGCAACCTTGTGGTTGAGAGCCCACTAGCCCATGTGGGAATCGAACCGGCAGCCTTCGGAGTTAGGAGCACAGAGCTCTAAACGTCTGAGCCACCAGGCCGGCCCTAGCCCATTTTTAATTGGTTGTTAGCTATTTTTTTGGTATTGAGTTGTAGGTGTTCCTTATATATTTTGGAGATTAACTCCTTATCAGATATATGGTTTGCTTTTTCATTCTGTTGTTTCCTTTGCTGTGCTCAATATACTTGTAACCTATTGCCTTTATGAGAGCATAAGGCTATGGCTATTTTGGTTGACCAGTTGTTATGGGTTGATATGTACCCCCAGAAAGATAAGTCAGAGTCCTAATCCCCAGCACTTCAGAATGTGACATTTGGAAGTAGGGTCATTGCAGATGTAATCACTTAAGATTCAGCTAAGGTCACTTAAGGTCAATCTAGAGTAGGGTGGATCCTTAATCCAATATGACTGTTGTTGTCATAAAATGGGAGGGACATACCAAAGAGGAGATGCCATGTAATGACAGAGACAGTTACTGCAGTGACGCATCTATAAGCCAAGAGATGTTAAGAATTGCTAGCGAACACCAAAAGCTGGGAGCGGCAAAGAAGGATTCTCCCTCATAGAGGAAGCATGGCCCTACTGACACTTTGATTTTGAGCTTGATTTTTGCCTCCAGAACAGTGAGGGAATAACCTTCTATTGTTTTAAACCACCCCGATTATGTAACTTTGTTACAGCAGCCCTAGGAAACCAACACACCACTGTAATCTCACTGCTAGGCATGGTGCCTAGAACACAGCAGATACTCAGTAAGGACGAGGTGACAAACTGAGTGGAACCCCAGTGAACTGTGTGTAACCCTTTGGATTAGTCACTGCTGGTCAACCATCTCAGTTGTGTCCACTAAACAACTGCCACCACCAATTTCGAAGTCCCAAAAGCTCTGAACAGCACAAAGTTTTCTTCAATGTGGTGCAAACTATTTGGTGACAACACTAGACCTGAATTGATATGATGCCTTTATAGGTCAGCCCAATTTCAGTAACCTAATGTAAACATTTACACGTTTAACTGTAGCAATATGAGCCTGTTGGATGATGGAATTTCACTTTATAACTTACTAAGGGTATTATACAATTTATGGCTTAGTAATCCTAACATAGTCCTAAAACATAAAATTCTGAATTCCAAATCACATCTGTTCCAATGGTTTTGGCTAAAAGATCATGGCCTTGTATGAGGAGGATGTAAATGTGATCACTATGGTTTCTTTTGGCTTCTACGCTTCAGGTGTTTAGCTTCATGGTTAGACCCTTGGCCAAAATGTTAGGGAGACTCTGGATCCCTCAGAATTCTCTTTCCATACTGCTTTCTTTCCTTTCAGTCGTTCTTCTCTACATTCCTGTCCCTTTGTCAAAACCTGCTTGTAGGGAAGGCTCTGTGAACTGACAGGTCAGAGCTGATGCCCTGTAGCTTTAGGCTGGACCCTGCCGGGGTCCTAAGTGATTGACCCCCAACCACAAGCAGGCAGGAGACAAAGGGTTATCTCCCATCCCCCACGGCTGGAGTTAGTCTTCCTGCCCTCTGCCCAGCTTCAGGTAGACTTGGGTTGGCCGGTCTTTATAACTGCATTTTAGATTTTAGCCTTGGCTTCCCAGTTCCCTGACGGTGCCGGGGCTCTGTTCAAAGTCTAGGCTGCTGGACTGTGGTCCTGTCACTCTGCTTGGATCTGGCCAGTCCATGACCTTGGCCTGGGCAGAGACCCTTAGCCATGCACCATAAGCCATGATGTAACAGCAATCTAGCTGGCATGACACATTATCCCCAATAACAACGAGACAGGTACTACGCTAGTTGCTTTAAGCGCATTGTCTTCTATAATCCTCTCCACAGCCCTGTGACATAGGTTCTATTATCATCTGCATTTTAGGAACAGGCAGCTGAGGCCTGGAGAAATTAAATGATTAATTAGTCACGGCCTAAAATGCCTCTTGCCAGGTCTCACACAGATGTCAGTGACACCTGCATTACCTTCAAGTCTACCAAGACCTGGACACATGGGCCCTGAGAATGGGGTTGCTCTCTATCACTGTGGACTTGTAAGCCGCAGCTCTGCACCATTTCAGCTCCTTTTGCTGAGGTTCCAGCAAAACTCAGGACTAAGCTCACTCAAGATATGGGATATATAGATGCATCACTCTATGAAGAGGGTGCTATAAGTTCCCTCATTTTACAGGGTGACTTAACAGAGGCTCTGAGAGGTTAAGTAACTTATACAAATCACACAGCTAGGAAAGAAGACAATCAGAATTCAAATTCAGACAGCTTGGCTCCTGAGTGCCTAATTATTACATTAATATTATTCTGCTTCTTAGGGTCAGGATGAGGAATGCAGCAGTACAATGTAGATCTGAGATGGAAATTCTAGATGCTTATAATTTCAGAAAATGACAAAAGACAAAATGACAGATCTATTCCTGAATAATAAAAACAAACACACTAATGCCACTCAGGGTTACCAATACACTTGGCGTTGTTATTTCAAAAACACAGAAGTGGTACCTGGCAGCCAAATGGGCAAAGGCAGAGTGTGGTCCCCCCAAGGACAGGTTTGTTTTTTAATTAATTTTTATTTTTAAAATGCAGTTGATATTCAATATTATTTTATATTACTTTCAGGTGTACAGCATGGTGGTTAGACATTATATAATTTACAAAGTGAAGCCCTGATAAGTCTGGTACCCACCTGGCACTATACATAGTTATTATAATATTATTGACTATATTCCCTATGCTTTACTTTATATCCTCATGACTATTTTGTAACTACCAATTTTTACTTCTTAATTGCTTCACCTTTTTCACCCTGCCCCCCCAGCCTCCTCCCATCTGGCAACCGTCAGTTTGTTACCTGCATCTATGAGTCTGTTTCTGTTTTCTTTGTTCATTTATTTTGTTCTTTAGATTCCACATATAAGTGAAATCATAAGGCATTTGTCTTTGACTTATCTCTTTCAGCATGATACACTCTAGGGCCATCCATGTTGTCACAAATGGTAAGATTTCATTCTATTTTATGACAGACTAATATTTCAATATATATGTGTACCACCTCTTTATCCAGGTGCCCATTGATGGGCACTTAGGTTGCTTCCATATCTCGGCTATTGTAAATAATGCTGCAATGAGCATAGGGGTGCACATGTCTTTTCAAATTAGTGTTGTGGATTTCTTCACATAAACATCCAGAGGTGGAATTGCTGGGTTATATGGTATTTCTATTTTTAATGTTTTGGGGACCCTCCATACTGTTTTCCACAGTGTCTGCACCAATTTGCAATCCCACTAACAGGGCACCAGGGTTCCCTTTTCAGCACCTGTTGTTTGTTGATTTATTGATGAAAGCCATTCTGACAAGTGTGAGGTGATATTTCATTGTGGTTTTAATTTGCATTCCTCTGATGATTAGTGATGTTGAGCATCTTTTCGTATGTCTATTGGCCATCCATTTGTATGTCCTCTTTGGAGAAATGTTTATTCAGATCCTCTGCCCATTTTTTAATTGGATTGTTTTTTTTTTTGTGTTGAGTTTTATGAGTTCTTTATAAATTTTGGATATTTACCCCTGAGTGGATGTATCATTGGTGAATATCTTCTCCAAATCAGTAGGTTGTCTTATTGTCTTGTTGATGGTTTCCTTTTTAGTTTGATGTAGTCCCATTTGTTTATTTTTTGTTGTTGTTTCCCTTGCCCAAGGAGATAGATCAGAAATAATATTACTAAGAGCAATGTCAGAGAGTTTACTGCCTATGTTTTCTTCTAGGAGTTCTATGGTTTCGGGTCTTAATCCATTTTGTGTTCATTCTTGTACATGGTATAGGAAAGTGGTCTAGTTTCGTTTTTTTTTTTTTACATGTATCTGTCCAGTTTCCCCAACACCATTTATTGAATAGACTGTCTGTACCCCACTGTATATTCTTGCCTCCTTTGTCATAGATTAAGTGGCCATATAGGCATGAGTTTATTTCTGGGCTCTCTATTCTGTTCCAGTGATCTATGTATCTGTTTTTATGCCATTAACATGCTGTTTCGATTACTATCGCCTTGTAGCATAGTTTGATACCAGGTAGTGTGATGCCTCAAATTTTGTTCTTTCTCAAGATTGCTGTGGCTATTCAGGGTCTTTTGTGTTGCAATATAAATTTTAGATTTGTTCTCATTCTGTGAAAAATGCCATTGGAATTTTGATAGTGACCGCACTGAATCTATAGATTGCTTTGTGTAGTATGGACATTTTACCTATGTTAATTTTTTCTATCTATGAGAATGCTATGTGCTTCCACTTACTTGTATCTTCTTCAATTTCTTTCTTCAATGTCTTATACTTTTCTGAGTATAGGTCTTTTACCTCCTTGGTTACTCTTATTTCTAGGTATTTTGTTTTATTCTTTTGATGCATTTGTAAATGGGATTGTCTCCTTAGTTTCTTTCTGATAGTTAGTTATTAGTCATAAAAATGCTACTGATTTCTGAATATTCATTTTGTATTCTGCTACTTTACTAATTCATCTAGAATAGTTTGTTCTATAGTTTTGTTTTTGGTGAAATCTTAAGGGTTCTCCATATATAGTACACGTCATCTGCAAATAATGGCAGTTTTACTTCTTCCTTTACAATTTGGATTCCTTTGATTTCTTTTTTCTCTTTTGTCTGATATAAGTATTGTTATTCCAGCTTTTAAAATTTCAATTTTCATGCAATATCTTTTTCTATCCCTTCACTTTCATTCTACGTGTGTCTTTCGATCTGAAGTGCATCTCTTGTAGACAGTGTATGTATGGGTCTCGTTTTTTTCTTTTTTTTAATTTTATTTTTAAATTAAATTTATTGAGGTGACAGTTGTTAGCACAGTTACATAGATTTCAAATGTACAATTCTGTAATACATCATCTATATATCACATTGGGTGCTCACCACCCAGTTGGTTCTCCTTCCATCACCATATATTTGATCCCATTTACCCTCTTCTACCATCCCCCATACCCCCTTACTCTCTGGGGTCTTGTTTTCTTATGCATTCAGTTACCCAATATCTTTTGATTGGAACACTTAATCCCCTTGCATTTAAAGTGATTATTGATATGTATGTAGTTGTCATTTTATTATTCATATTTATATTCTTTTTCCCCCTTCTTCTTAAAAATGTCCCTTTAACATTTCTTGTAATACTGCTTTCGCGGTGATGAATTCCTTTAGCTTTTTCTTGTCTGGGAAGCTCTTTGTCTGTCCTTCCATTCTAAATGATAGCTTTGCTGGGTAGAGTCACCTTGGCTGTAGGTCCTTGCTTTTCATCTCTTTGAATAGTTTGTGCCAATCCCTTCTGGCCTGCAATGTTTGTGTTGAGAAATCAGCTGACAGTCTCACTTGTAGGTAACTAACTGCCTTTCTCTTGGGTCATTTAAAATTCTCTCTGTTTTTATCTAACCTGTGGCATTTTAACTATGATGTGTCCTGGTGTGGGCCTCTTTGGGTTCATCTTGTTTGGGACTCTCTGTGCTTCCTGGACTTGTATTTCTATTTCTTTCACTAGGTTAGGGACACTTTCATTCATTATTTCTTCAAATAAGTTCTCAATTCCTCTCTCTCTCTTCTCCTGATATCCCTGTGATGTGCATGTTGGTATGCTTGATGTTGTCCCAAAGGCTCCTTAAACTACCCTCATTTTATTGTTTTGGATTCTTTTTTTTTCTGTTCCGGTTGGGTGTTTTCTGTTTCCCTGTCTTCCAAATTGCTGATTCGATCCTCTGCTTCCCCTAATCTGCTGTGTTTCCTTCTAATGTGTTCTTCATTTCAGTTATTGTATTTTTCATTTCTGACTGGTTCTTTTTTAAATGGTTTCCATGTCCTTTTTAATGTTTACCATCTCTTTGTTGAAGTTGTCACTGAGTTCACCTATTCTTCCCCTAACTTCCTTAGCATCCTTATAACCAGTGTTTTGAACTCTGTATGTAGTAGATTGTTTGCCTCCATTTTGTTTAGTTCTTTCTCTGGAGTTTTCTCCTGTTCTTTCATTTGGGATGTATTTCTTTTTCTAGTCAGTTTGGCTGCCTCTCTGTGTTTGCCCCTATGTACTGGGTAGATCTGCTACATCTCTCAGTCCTGGCAGGGTGGCCTTATGTTGTAGGTGACCTATGGGGCCCAGTGGCATAGTCTCCCTGGTCACCTGAACTGGGTGTTCCACGTGTGTCCCGTGTGTAGGTTGTATGTGCCCTTTTGTTGTAGTTGAGCCTTGATTGCTGTTGACACCTCAGTGGGTTGGGTTGACCCTGAGGCTGACTGACTGTGGGCGGTTGTCCATGACCACATTGTATAAGCTGCTGTATGGAAGCTGATCCCCTGGAGCAGGATTGGCCCCAGAGGGCTCTTGTGCCTGCCAAGACCACACTTGGGTGTGCCGCTTGTGGAGCTAACTGGGTGGTTCTCTGTTGTGGTCTAAGTCGGCCAATGGGTGTATTGCTTCTGGGGTCTCTTGGGAGGTGCACCAGTGCAGGCCAAGGTCAGCTGCTGCCTATGACCGCCCTTTGGGCTATTTGGTAGGAGGTACAAAGTGATCTGCAGTTGGTTGCTGGCTGTGCTGGGCCTGGAGGCCTTGTGGAAGAGGCCACGCTGCAAACTGAGGCCAGTTGCCATCAGTACTGGGCCTGGGGCTGCTGAGCAAATGGCACAGGGCATCCCAAGGCCTGTCACTGCCTGCTGGCTAAGTGTAAACCTAAACTGCTGAAAGAGCATTAAGTAGTGTGCTAGCTAGGTGGGACCAGGTCTCAGGGAGTTGTTAAGGTGGAGAGAGTGGTGTTCACCAGTCTAATGCAGATTCAGATTTGGCAGTGTTAAGGAAGAGCTCAATATAGTGGCAATGGTGGCTGTCCCTCCAGCTCTTGCCCTGAAGCCACACAACTCAGTTTCTACCTGTATGTCTCTGGCACCCCCCTGCCCCCAAAGGTGCTGTTCCTCAGCTGGAGACCAGGATGAGTGCCACTTGGGTTTCTAGTAGCCTTTTTTTTCCCACCCAGATGGATGGAATCCTTGTCAATTTTAACAGCCAGATGTTGTGGGGTCTCCTCTTCCTGGCACTGGTGCTCTGGTCTGGGGAGCCCAGTGTGGGGCTGGGACACCTCACTCCTTAGTGGGGGCCTCTGCAGCAGAGATAGTTCTCCCAATTCTTTTATATATATATTTTTTTTGGGGGACAAGACTTTATTGGGGAACAGTGTGTACTTTCATTTTTCCAAGTCAAGTTGTCCTTTCAATCTTAGTTGTGGAGGGTGCCGTTCAGCTTCAAGTTGTTGTCCTTTCAGTCTCAGTTGTGGACGGAGTAGCTCAGCTCCAGGTCCAGTTGCCATTTTCTAGTTGCAGGGGGCGCAGCCCACCATCCCTTGTGGGAGTTGAACCAGCAACCTTGTGGTTGAGAGGACGCGCTCCAACCAACTGAGCCATCCCGGAGCTTAGCGGCAGCTCAGCTCAAGGTGCCGTGTTCAATTTTAGTTGCAGGGGGCACTGCCCACCATCCCTTGTGGGAGTCGAGGAATTGAACTGGCAACCTTGTGGTTGAGAGGATGCGCTCCAACCAACTGAGCCATTCAGGAGGCAGCTCAGCTCAAGGTGCCGTGTTCAATCTTAGTTTCAGGGGGCGCTGCCCACCATCCCTTGTGGGACTTGAGGAATCAAACTGACAAACTTGTGGTTGAGAGCCCGCACTCCAACCAACAACTGAGCCGTCTGGGAGGCAGCTCAGCTTAAGGTGCCATGTTCAATCTTAGTTGCAGGGGGCAGAGCCCACCATCCCTTGCGGGACTCGAGGAATTGAACTGGCAACCTTGTGGTTGAGAGCCATCTGGCCCATGTGGGAATCGAACAAGCAGCCTTTGGAGTTAGGAGCACTGAGCTCTAACTGCCTGAGCCACCGGGCCGGGCCAGCCCCCTCTCCCAATTCTTAACCATCACACATGGGTTTGGGGCCAGCCTGTTTTGCATCTCCACCCCTCCTACCAGTTTCAGTGTGACTTCTTCTTTATATCGTTAATTATAGAACTCTGTTCAGCTAGTCTTTAGATGGTTCTCGGGTTGATTTTTCTATAATTTAGTTACAATTTTGATGTAGTCATGGGAGGAGGTGAACACAGAGTTTACCTATTTTGCCATCTTGACCAGAACTCCTATACTCTTCAATAATACCCAGGCTGTGAAAGACAAAAGACTGTCCCAGATTGATGGAGTCTAAAAAGAAATGACAACCAAGTGCAACACAAACCTGGATTGATTTTGACCTATAAAAGACATTGATGGAACAACTGGCAAAATTTGAATAGTCTGTGGATGAGATGGTGATACTGAATTAATATCATTTCTTGATTTTGATGGTTATACTGTAGTTATTTACAACAGCATCCTTGTACTTAGGTAATAAACACTGAAGTGTTAAGATGCAATGGGATATCATTTATTCCCAAACGGTCCCAAAATGTTAACAACTATGGTATCGAGGGGATGGAAATAAAGGAGTTCTGTGTACTATTTTTGCAATTTTTTAAAAACTAAAATGATTTCAAAGTAAAGGTTATTAAAAAACATCCATTGGTTCCCAGTTACCCACTAGCCAAGGTTCAAATCCTTGGCTGGCCTATAATTGCGCTTCAACAAAGACGTTTGACTGTATCTTTCTGGTTTAATCTCAGGTCACCCCTACACTCAGCTTTGCTGAGTATCTAGCAGAAGAGAACCTGCTTCTCTGGCTGGCAAACTCTCTGCCTCTCAGCTTGGATCCTAAAGATACCCCTCCTCTCTGAATTTTTTTCTGAGCTCCCTACCACAGGGCAAAGCTAGATCTTTCTCCCTGAAGCATGCAACTGTCTCCTTCTTCCTAATGACATTCTTTACTTCCCTCAAGTTCACCTTCACTGTAGTTTATTTGTCTACTTGTCTATCTCTCACACTAGACTCTCTACTCCACAAGACAAGCAATGGCTTGGACCTATTCATCTTCATATCTCCAGTACCTACTCCAGTGCCCGGTACATCACAGATGCTTCTGGTGGCATTGTGACATAATGTGGAAGACTTTGAGCTCTGGAATTGGATTATCCATGAATGAACTGTGCCACTTTCCAATTGCATAACCTGGGGCAAGTCACTTAACAATTTATTCACGTTTAAAATGGGAATAATAGCGATCCCTACTTCAAAGGACTATTATGAGCTTTAAGTGAGAACATCTAGGTAAAGGGCTTAAGCACCACGCCTGGCACAGATTAAGGGATCTGTAAACATTAGCTAATATGAACGGTAATTACAGGGTGCTCAGTAAATATTTGTTAAATACATGGATGATTACTGTGAGGATAGACATTAAATGAATAGAGTGAGAATTCTTCCTGGACTGAGTCAGACAAAGTAGTCATAGGTTATGGAGATTAGAGGAGAGAACATTTATGACATGCCAACTTATCATTAAAGCATTCATGCCAAGCTGTGACAGATAAAGAAGAAGTGGGAAACGTGCTCACCACCTTCAACATGCTTTCAGCAAAGATGGGGAGAACTGACAAACACCCAGGAGTCATAGTAAACCATGTCAGGCAGTAGTGATGAGCTAATTGCTAAACGATTTGGCTAACGCACGAGTATTGCAGAATTTCAGAAGATAGGCAGTGTGGTACTCATAACCACTTGCATTTATGTGACGGACTAAAGTTTATGAAGAATCTTCATCTGCGTAATCCTTCTAACTCTGAAGTAACCAAAGCAGGCATCCCTAGCTCCATTTTATAGATAAACTAAGTCTCAGAGAAACAAGCACTTCCCTAAAGTTGGGATGGGAACTCAGGTTACCTCTTCTATCCTAGTCACTAAGGACAGAGGTATGAATCAGAAAGGGTCACAGAAAAGAAAGACAAGATTGGAAAAGCAGCTACACTCAGCCTGAATAGGTGGATTTGCTACCCCTGATAAACAACCTCTTTATTTTAGAAAACTCTTTAGAGGGGCCTAGAAAAAATTAAAGGAGATGTTAGACAATAGAGAGTAAAAATATGTTTGAAGGCCCAAAATTAACCAAAACCATATATGATAAGTAGCACCGTGAGAATCAGGGCTGTCTATAAAAGGGCAGCTTGTGTGGCTCAGGAAACAGGACATAGAACCGTGCTTATCTTGGAGGTCACCTTGCTTGGCATGAAGTTTTGGTCCCTAAAAATCATCGTAGTCAGGATTACAACACACTTGAGATGGCAAAACACTCATTTCCCCTGGAGAAAAATGTGGTCAAAGTGACTATTTCAGTGTGCCTCACCTTCCAAATCGTGTCTTAAAAAAAAAGAAAAAAATTGAGGTTGCCAACACTGCAAATGATTCTTGTGAAATCTTCTTTGCTATTAAAAAAAAAAGAATAGCTTTTGGGAAAAAAATGGATATACATTTACTATCTCATACAAACATGCCATTTGCTTTAAAAGTACTTCCTTCACAGAGCATGTCAAACAGTAGAATGGCACCGAAACTAGGCCCAGTTGTACAGAATAGCTTCTGCCTTCCCTCCCTCAGCCCCCTCCCTAATTCTCTATTGACAGCCCACTGTCTTACAGAAATACCCAAGTGCTTGTTTATATACAGGCAGCTTGATTTACTTAAAACTTCTAAATTCTGGCTCCTATTCTCTGGTCACACCATCAACTAGGTGATAGTACATTAAAATGATGCAGAATTCCTGTTGGCTGTTATAATTCAGACATGAGCATCCTGTTAGGGTAGATGATATGCAAAATCACTTTTGCCCTTAGGAGTTTGAGATTTCAGTTGGCTTGCCTAGAATTCTAAGATGGAAATTCCTCATTAAAAATAGCTGTAGAGTTCTTTTCCTTGAGGTCAAGATCACAGAAGGAATTACTTCAACCATAAACACGTGTCATCTGTTGTTTTTTTTCTCCCTGTCATACCATCTTTTGGCTTTTATTCCAGTGTTTCTCTATTGTATGATAACTGATTAGCATCCTTACACCAAAGGTTTTCCAATAAATGAACTCCTTCCCTTTTCCAGAATTACTTTCCTGAAACAGAGTGAGCTTCTGCCAGGCTCAACCACTTGTTGGCTTCCCAGCACACCATTTCCCTATGAATCTGTTTCCAATTTTTTTCCTTCTTGGAATGCTCTCCACGTTTCTACCTCAGGTCTGATTCAAACCTTTCTTTTTCTGGGAAGTTTCCCTCATATCCCAACCCACATCAACTGTACCCTCTTTGTAATCCTATTGCATTTAGTGTGATTTGGATCTGGTTTCTAGTCTATAATACTGACCATGTAGCTGTTCTAAGCCAAAGTTAGAGTACTTTATTTGACACAATTCTATTTGCTTAAATGTTTTTCTCTAGTTATCCCAAGTATAATACAAAGCATCTATTGAATCATGCTATTAAAATCTCTATCCATTTGCTGATTTGCAGGTGGAATTCCTCACAAAAACCTTATAAGCCTAAGAATTTCTCCCTGTTATGGGTTGATAATGTCCTCCCCAAAAGATATGTTAGAGCCCTAATTCCCAGTACCTCAGAATGTGACATTATTCGGAAACAGGGTCTGTATAAAGGTCATCAAGTTAAAATTAGGTCATTAGGGTGGGTCCTAATCCAATATGACTGGCATGCTTATAAAAAGGGGAAATTTGGACACAGACAGGAAAACGACCACATGAAGACAGAGGACTAAGAGAGATGCATCTACGAGCCAGGGAACAACAAAGGTTGCTGACAAACCCCCTGAAACAAGGAAGAGGCAAGGAAGGATCCTTCCCCTGCCTGTTTCATAGGCAGCATGGCCCTGCCCACACTCTGATTCCAGACTACCAGCCTCCAGATCAGGGAGAGAATAAACTTCTGCTGTTCTAAGACACCCAGTTTATGGTACTTTGTTATAGTAGCCCTAGCAAACTAATACACTCCCTTGAGTTAGTTCTTTTGAGCAGTTTTTAATCTATTTATTCATGTTGTACACAGAAACCTTTCTGGACATTTAGATCCATGGGTTTTTTTCTACAAGAGAAATGCCTGGGAAGGTCCGTCCTTTATGTCAGAATCCACAGATTTTGTTATCTCTTACAAGCTTGTGCCTCCTCTTTCCTTTCATCATCATTGCTTTTGCAGGTATGTAGACTTAATTTTCTCTTTCACCCATGTATTTGGCCCTTTATATATACATATGTATGTGTGCCTACAGCCATGCATTAATCTGTTGAAAACCTACTACCCTGTTTCCCCGAAAATAAGATCTAGCCAGACCATCAGCTCTAATGCGACTTTTGGAGCAAAAATTAATATAAGTCCAAGTCTTATTTTACTATAGTACTGGGTATAATATAACATAACATAACATAACATAACATAACATAACATAACATAACATAACATAACATAACATAATATAATATAATATAATACCGGGTCTTATTTTACTATAAGACCGGGTTAATATAATATAATATAATATAATATAATATAATATAATATAATATAATATAATACTGGGTCTTGTATCAATTTTTGCTCCAAAAGATGCATTAGAGCTGATCGTCTGGCTAGGTCTTATTTTCGGGGAAACATGGTATGCACCAAGTATTATGTGAATGATGGGGATGCAGAGATTTAAAAAAAAATAATTTTGATCTTAAGGATTTTCTGAGATAACTACACTGACATTGTTATAAGTGCCATCCATCCATCCATCCATCCATCCATCCATCCATCCATCCATCCCTTCATCTAGTGTTGATTGAGCACATTTTGTGGCCAGGCTCTATATGAAGGAACAGAGTAGTAAATGGGACAGACATAGACCATATTCCCAAGGGGCCCACAGTTTAGTCTATGAGATAAGTATGAGGTGCTAGGGAAGCATAAAAGCATACATTGGGAGTAAAGAGGGAAGAGCTAGACTCATGGGAAGGCTTCCAGGAATTGGTGATGTCAGGATGAGTCTTGAAGGGTGGCCCGCCAAAGGAAGACAAGAAGGTATTTCGGGCAGAATGAGGTGTAAGAAAGCAAGAGACATTCGGGAACTCTAATTTATCTATTTCCATGCTTGAGCCTGGAAAGACTATTAAGTAGAAAACCCAGTAAGTCCTTGGAAAATTCTGGTTCTCACTCCTCTCTGTTTTCTTTTTATTAAATTTATGGGGGTGACATTGGTTAATACAATTATATAGGTTTCTAGTGTACAATTCCACAATACATCACCTGTACATTGCATTGTGTGCTCACCACTCAAAGTCAAGTCTCCTTCCGTCACCACATATTTGACCCTGTTACCTTTTTCTACCTCCCCTCATCCACCTTTATCTCTGGTGACTACCAAACTGTTATCTGTGTCTATGAGTTTTTATTTGTCTTGTTTGTTCGTTTGTTGCTTTCAGTTTTATATCCCACGAGTGAAATTGTATGGTTCTCAACTTTTTCTGTCTGATTATTTCACTTAGCATGATATTCTCAAGAAATGTCGCAAATGGCAGTAATTCAACTTTTCTTATGGCAGAGTAGTATTCCATTGTATATATACCACATCTTCTTTATCCAATCATCTCTTGAAGGACACTTCAGTTGTCTCCATGTCTTGGCCGCTGTGAATAATGCTGTAATGAACATAGGGGCACATATATCTTTACAGATAAATGTTTTCAAGTTTTTGGGATAGACATCCAAAAGAGATTGCTAGGTTATATGGTAACTCTGTTTTTAATTTATTTGAGGAAATTCTATACTGTTTTTCATAGTGGCTCCACCAGTTTACATTCCTACCAGCAGGGTATAAGGGTTCCTTTTTCTCCACGGTCTCTCCAACACTTGTTATTACTTGTCTTGTTGATAATAGCGATTGTGGTTTTGATTTGCATTTCCCTAATAGCTAGTGATGTTTAGCATCTTTTCATATATCTGTTGGTCATTTGCATGTCTTCTTGGGAGAAGTGTCTGTTCAGGACCTCTGTCCATTTTCTTAGTTGGAGTGTTTGTTGTTGAGTTGTATGAGTTCTCTATATATTTTAGATATTAATCCCTTATTGGGGGTGTTGTTTGCAAATATCTTTTCTCATTTGGTTGGTTGCCTTTTTGCTTTGTTGATGGTTTCCTTTGCTGTATAGAAGCTTTTTAGTTTGATATAGTCTTATTCTTTTATTTTTGCTTTTACTGCCCTTGCCTTTGACTCAAAAGGGATCAAAGACCTAACTAAATATAAGACCTGTAACAATAAAATGCATAGAAGAAAACATAGGTACCAAACTTATGGACTTAGAGAGGATTTTATGAGTATGACCTCTCTATTTTTTTTAATGTAATTGTGGGTAGGTAAGGGATCCTGGGAAACAGAGACACTGTGGGCAGCCAAAGCCCTAATGATAAAGGTGACTTAAGCTGACTGCAGTCCAAACTCTTAGTCCCCAGGACACTGTTGGATGGCACACCTCGCATCAGTTCAGCATGTTCCCATTCTGTCCCTCCCTGTGTATGTCAGGCTTTGGTGAGCATTCCAATAAGCCCATGGCAAAGGGTGACGCATGGCTTCACGCAGGTCCTCCACCATGTTTAATCGGACCCGAAGTTCAATTCAAACCTGGCTTGGCTGAGGAAAACAAAAGATAGAGCTGTTCCTCCTGGAGAGAGCGCCCTGTTTCAGTCTCCAGAGTTTGATATGTGGAGTCAGGAGAGGAAGCAGCTAGCGATTGATGCAGGGTGCGATTAATTCCCTCAGTGCCAGGACGGACACACACATGGACACGGACACACACACACACAGCTGCAGGCAGGGCCTGCTCTTCATAGATCAGGAATGTTTCTATTCACACAGATGTTCCATCGCCAGGATGTGGAGAGCTGCAGCCCATGCCTCTCTAGTCCCGAACGGTGTTTACTTGAGGAGCAAGAGTGAGGCCCTCCATTAATGTTCTCATATTTGACCCCAGAAAAATGACCTAAAATTATTTTTCAAGTTAGGTTCAAAGATCTTTTCATGTAGATGTATGTTTTACTCTTTGATGTTTTGTTATCTCAGGATGAGTTAAGGGATTATTACCAGGCTAAAGTCTGAATAAATTTAAATCTTCATATTAGCATTTATATTGGCTTACTACATCTCTCATTTGCTTTTGATTATCCATGATGCTCATTTATTGTGAGCACTTTTAACCCTGGAACACTATTTTTAAACACACTTGGATCTGAATCTCACTGATGAATTGCCCTAAATCCTTGAGTTATGTTCAGCAAGGAGGACACACATGAGCATGACATCAAAGCATCAGACTGACCCAGAACTTCGGATTCCAACAGACCAGGATTGGAATCTACTTCCACCTGTGTGTTTTAACCTTGCGAAAGTTACCCACTTTGAACATCAACTTCTTTATCTGTAAAATGGGACAATAACTATAACAGCTTTTAATAGTTATTGGATGCTTGTTATGTAGTAGGTATGGTTGAGAGAACTTCACAAGTACTGACTCATTTAATCCTCATGGCAACCTAAGATAGAGTTAATATTATTCTGCCATTTTACATCTGGGTTAATGGGAGTAACGTACCCAAGGTCACACAGTGAGCAGGTAAGAGATCCAGGATTTAATCCTAAGTGGTTTGCTTCCAGAGGTCTTAATTGTGTTCTTACCTGCTAGCCTCTCACTTGCACAGGCGCTGGGAGCAAAATACCACACATGGTAGCTGACATCATTGTTACTGTTGTTATTATTGTTACCATATGATTTCTTATACACAATAGAGGCCAATAGAAAGAATGGGTCTTTGGGGTTCCTTTTGTTTTGTCCTATTTGTGGTTTCCTGGAATTACTGCTATTTATTATACCCAAATTAGAGGAACTATTTTGCTGTTCAATTTTACTTGCTTTATCCCACACTTACGATGATAAGCAGTTTAGCTTCATTCAGCCCAACATTCCCCAGGCCACAGAGAACTTTCTAGCTGCCCTATGATCCTTAGAGCATATTATCCATTTTTCCAGTTAGGAAAACAGAAACAATGGGACTACCTAGTAACTGAATTCTGAATAAGAACATTGGAATCCATATGACTTCCAGAAAACTGCGGAGAAGGTTTCTATCCCATGCTACATAGAGGTCAGCTGGATTCCTAATTCTTGACTATCATTCATTCACAATAAATTATTAGAAAAATCCTCATGCTTCATGAAGGCAGCTATTTTTTTTTTCTTTCCCTTTCACGTCCCACTTGACTTCTTCTTACCCTCCACTCGCAAAGAGTAAGGAATGCTTTTCTTACTGACTGATATGCATAGCTTTGGAAAGGATAAAATATTTCTACCTGAGGTAACTTGTATCTTTCTAGTTGTACATAAAATACTCAACTCGTTTCTACATTGTTAATTAGATGTATAGGAAGAATAAAACTTCCTTCAGTAGTTTGGTAAGAAAATTCTTTCTTATCCTAACTAAAAGTATTATGTCCACTTTTGACCATCTACGCCCCCATTCTGTCACCTGATTCCAGCTCTTAGTGCATCTTTAGCACTAGAAAACTCTTATACAGAGACTGTTCTTCAATAACCAAGCACTCATGAAAGTACCTGACATATACTAACTCATTAATCTTCACAGAGTCCATATGAGGTAGGCATTATTTCATCCTTATTTCACAGATAAGGAACTAAAGACAAAGAGGAGTTAAGTAATTTGCTCAAGGACATACAGTCCATAAGTGGGAGAGCCAAGATTAGAATTTAGGAAGTCTGGCTCTAGATCCTACATTCTGATTCACTACACAAGTTTCTGGAGCTCACCTGTTTATGATAAACACTGAGCTCAAAGTTGGGAAACTACTTTTTAGGCACTTAGTTTGAGCTCTACGAGCCATGGCTACTTGGGCAAGTCACTCAATACTTTTGGCCTCTCTTTCATCACAGATAAAATGAGGGAATTAGACAAAATTACATCCTGGGATTCCACAACCCCTGTCACTGAGGGAGACTCATATGTCAAATTTTTAGATTCTAGACAAGTCTGTCAGCCAAACTCCTTACCACTCTCGGCCTTTTTAGAGTATAAAGAATGAAGCCCTATAGTCTGTTGCTGATATAACTAATAGTGCTGACAGAGCTGATGGGGAAGTGATGAGGATTCAATGTCCAAGTTCTTCATGTGACTATGATCCCTCAATCACAAGAAGTAAAAGAATCTAGCTTCCAGTAACTGGTTGGCAAAATTGTTGCCTACAGCAAACATGGATTCCTAAGGCTACCTGAGGACTGTGGACTCATGGTGACACCTCTTGATCCATCAGCATTGTCTGCAAATGGGCACAGGCACAGGGATTTGGAGTGAAAACCCACCCTGTGCGTCACCTTTCTACTTTATTTTATTATTTTAATTTTATTTTTTATTTTTCAATTACAGTTGACCTACAATATTATATTAGTTTCAGGTGTACAATATAGTGATTAGACATTTATATAACTGATGAAGTGATCACCCTGATAAATCTAGTACCAATCTGACACTGTACATAGTTATTACAGTATTATTGACTATGTTCCTTATGCTATACTTTACATCCCCATGACTATTTTGTAACTACCAATTTGTACTTCTTAATCTCTTCTACCTTTTTCACCCACCCCTCAACCCCCCTCCCACCTGGCAACCATCAAAATGTTCTCTGTATCTATGAATTTGTTTCCATTTT
This sequence comes from Rhinolophus sinicus, assembly GCF_036562045.2. Classification (NCBI taxonomy): domain Eukaryota; kingdom Metazoa; phylum Chordata; class Mammalia; order Chiroptera; family Rhinolophidae; genus Rhinolophus; species Rhinolophus sinicus. Next base: position 126,350,654 of record NC_133754.1, read on the forward strand.
GTTTGTTCATTTATTTTGTTCTTTAGATTCAACATATAAGTGAAATCATATGACATTTGTCTTTCTCTGTCCGACTTACTCCACCTGCCACAATGTTTTGCAGATGTCAAGATATCAGTCTTTTTTATGGCTGAGTAATGTTCTATTGTATATATGTACCACCTCTTTATGCATTCATCCATTGATGGATACCATGTTTTCTCCACATCTCGGCCATTGTAAACAATGCTGCAATGAACATATAGATGCACATGTCCCTTCAAAGTGGTATTTTGGGTTTCCTCAGATAAATACCCAGAAGTGGGATTACTTGGTTCTTCTTTGTCTCTTATTATAGACTTTGTTTTAAAGTCTCTTTTGTCTGGAATAAGTATTGCTACTCCAGCTTTTAAATTTTCATGAAATATATTTTTCTATCTCTTTACTTTCAGTCTGTGTGTGTCTTTCTTTCTGAAGTGAGTCTCTTGTAGGCAGCATATGTAAGGGTCTTGTTTTCATATCCGTTCAGCAACTCTATCTTTTGACTGGAACATTTAATTACGTTTAAAGTAATTGTTGACAGATATGTAGTTATTGCCATTTTATTATTCATATTTTTGATATTCTTCTTCTTCTCCTTCACTTTCTCCTTCTTCAAGAAGTCACTCTAACATTTCTTGCAATACTGGATTTGTGGTGATGAACTCCTTTAGCTTTTTCTTTTCTGGGAAGCTCTTTATCTGTCCTTCAATTCTAAATGATAGCTTTGCTGGGTAGAGTCATCTTGGTTTTAGGTGCTTGCTTTTCATCACTTTGAATATTTTGTGCCAATCCCTTCTGGCCTGCAAAGGTTCTGTTGAGGGATCAACTGAGATTCTTATGGGAGCTCCCTTGTAGGTAACTAACTGCCTTTTTCTTGCAGCATTTAAAATTATCTCTGTTTTTATTTAACCGGTGGCATTTTAACTATGATGTGTCTTGGTGTGGCCCTCTTTGGGTTCATCTTGTTTGGGACTCTCTGTACTTCCTGGACTTGTATTTATTTCTTTTACCAGGTTAGGGAAGGTTTCAGTCGTTATTTCTTCAAATAGGTTTTCAATTCATTGCTCTCTCTCTTCTCTTTCTGGCATCCCAAAAGATGTGAATATTGGTATGCTTGATGTTGTCTCAGAGGCCCCTTCAACTATCTTCATTGTCTTTTTTCTTTTGTTGGATTCCTTTGTTTTTGTGCTGTTCTGTTTTTTTTTCTGCTACCTTATCTTCTAAATTGCTGATTCAATCCTCTGCTTCATCTAATCTCCTGTTGATTTTCTTTAATGTATTCTTTATTTTAGTTATTGTAGTCTTCATTTCTGACTGGTTCTTTTTTTGTGTTTTCTATCTCCATTTTTATGTTTACCATCTCTTTGTTGTAGTTCTCACTGAGATCACTGAGCATCCTTATAACCAGTGTTTTGAACCCTGTGTCTGGTAGATTGCTTGTCTCCATTTTGTTTAGTTCTTTTTCTGGAGCTTTGTTGTTTTCTTTCATTTGGAACATGTTTGTTTGTCTCCCCATTTTGGCTGCTTCCTTATGTTTTTTTCTATGTATTAGGTAGGGCTGGTATATCTTCCAGTCTTCATAGTAGGTGTCCTGTGGGGTCCAGTAGAACATCTCCATGGTCACCTGAGCTGGGTGTTCCAGGTATGTCCCTCATGTAGGTTGTGTGTGCCCTCCCACTGTAGTTGAGACTTGCACATCAATGAGAGGCACTGACCTTAGGACTAATTGGGCTGGGCTGTGACTACAGTGGAGGAGCTGCTGTGTAGAGGCTGACCTTATGGAGCAGGATTCACTTTAGCAGGGCTCTGGTGCCTGCCCAGTCTTCCCTTGGGAGACTTGTCTATGGAGGCAGCTAGGTAGTGCTGTGGCTTGATCTGAAGCTGGCCACTGGGTGTGCTGACTCTGGGGCCTCCTAGGAGGGTCCCTGCCGCAGGGGAAGTTCAGCCACAGCCTGTGCCCTGCCCAGGGCAACATGGCATGAGCCACAACACAATCCGCAGATGGCAGTCACCTGTACTGGGCTTGGAGGTGACTCGAGAGGCTAAGCTGCAAACTGAGGCCAGCTGCCACTAGTGCTGGGCTTAGGGCTATTCATCAAGAGGTATGGGATATGCAGAAGTCAGATGCTGCTTCTTTGGGGTATATGAACCATTGACAGATTTTAGGAAAGTTTGCAACATGCACCAATATGGGCTGTTTGTATGGAAAAGCCACTGGAGGAGGCTTGGGTGGATCTATAAGTTTGAGGGGGTGAGGTTTCAAGGAATACCAGGACTGGGTGAATGGTGTTAGCCAGGATGATGAAGACTCAGATATGGTGGCTGCCTGTGTCTGCCTAACAGGAGGGGAGAGCATTCAACAAAGAAATAATGGATTCGGCCTGCCTTCTTTCTGGGAGAAAGCTGCCCCTCCAGTACTTGCTCTGAAGTCAAGACAACTCAGTTCTTCCCTGTATGTCCCTGGTGCCTTTGGAGCTACTGTCCCAGTGCTGGAGCTCAGAGCAAATGAGTCTGTCAGCAAGTAAATCTGCGCATAGACCCTTTAAGTGGAGCACCTGGGACTCCAGCTGGTTTTCACAGCCAGAAGTTGTGGGGACTTCTCTTCCCAGCACTGGAAGCCCTGGGCTGGGGAGCCTGGTGTGGGGCTGGAACCCCCTGCTCCTCCGGAGTACCTCCACAGCCAAGATATCCCCCCAATTTTTAAGCCCCACATGTGGGTGTGGGATCAGCCTGTTCTGCGTCTCTGCCCCTCCTACCAGTTTCTATGTGGCTTCTTTTGCATGTCCTTAGTTGTAGGACTTCGGTTCAGCTAGACTTCAGGTAATTCTCAATGATGGTTGTTCTGTAGTTTAGTTGTAATTTTGATGTGGTCATGAGAGGAGGCAAGCACAGCATTTACTTATTCCGCCATCTTAACCAGAAATTTGTGTGGCTATTTTTAAATAGATATCTTGAAATCTGTGAGCAGCTGTCCCTCCTCCTCCCCACGTGGTGCAGGGCTCACTGGACAAATCCAGAGACAGTCCAGAAAGTTTGTGCCCCAGTTCTGAAGATGCAGATCCCGAGCTGCCACCTATGCTGTTCTACACAAGAAGGGGAGCTGGCTCTTCTCTCAAGACTTCACAGATCTTGGCCTGGGTCCAACTCAATAGCAGGGCCGGGGAACAAAGCAGGAGGCTGAAGAAGGTCTGAGAGCAACTTTTTAAAAAAAAAAATTTTATTGGGGAATATTGGGGAATAGTGTGTTTTTCCAGGACCCAACAGCTCCAGGTCAAGTCATTGTTTTTAATCTAGTTATGGAGGGCGCAGCTCACCGGCCCATGTGGGAACCGAACTGGCAACCCTGTTGTTCAGAGCTCGCGCTCTAACCAACTGAGTCAACCGGCTGCCCCAGAGAGCAAGTTTTTGATGGATCATCAGCGGGTGGCTGATGAGCGTGGGTCACAGGCTCACCCTCATCCCCTACTACCCCCCACACCCTTGGGGAGCGCTGGGCTGAGCTACGGTGTAAAAAGCTTCACCTTTTTAATCGGATTGTCAGGTAGAGAGAGTTCTTTGTGAACAAATGGGTATACCTGATGTTTTGAAAACCCATCTGTTTCAGACAGTAGTCTGTCCATAGAGGAGGGCTTGTGTGTCCTAAATCTGACAAGTAAACACAATTAAATTATGGAACTAGCATCAATGTTGGGGTAGGCTTACCTTTACAGTTTACCTATGTCCAGAGAGACAATGGAAAGGGAATTTACACATTTGAAGATGAAAAGATGCAGCAAGATGTCATAACCAAGTATCAAAGATTTTAACACACTACCATTCTATGTGTCAAGAGAAAGGAATGCAATTGATGGGACCACTTTCTAGACACAGATAGAGACACAGCTGTAGCAAGACCACGTGTGATGAAAAGTAGTCTACTTCTTGCCAACTTTGTTCTGCAGAACTACCCTCCTGTAGGAGTTAGGTATGCAAGGGTGAGCTGGAAAACAGCATTTTTCTTTTCTAGATCAAGGGAGGGTCAATCCAGCTCACATGTGGTTTCACTTCATTCCACCATGGGTCAGTTATATCGTCAACCTCCATTAAATGAAAGATAAAGTGCATGACAGTACCCATTTTCACAGAAGGTGTTTCTAGGTGTGCCTGGAATGTGCCTTGAAAAAGCCTGTGGAAATGCCTAGCAGGTAACATAGAATAAAGAGGAGAGAAATGGAAGCTTTCCTGGCCCCCAAACTGTCATCTTCTCCCCCCCAGTTGCAAACAAACAGCCTACCATTAGCACCAAAAAAAAAAAAAAAAAAAAAAAAGTCACAAAATCAAGCTTGACAGTGGGGTGCACCTTGTGAGGAAGATCTGGCTCCACTATCAGCCTCTCCCACATCATAATTCTGGCACCATTTTCCTCACAAAAAGAGCATTGATAAATGGTATCTGTCTAGTCATGGTGGATTTTACATCAATAAATACCTTGCTTATAACAGCTTCCTTCTGTGATTTTCCATAGCTTGATGAAGCTTAAAATTGTACAAGCTCTGGGTACTGCAATCTTTGCTTTTATTGGCTTGCTAGTCTGGGGAAGGAGCTGAGGCAGAAAAAAGTACAGTAGATAGGTGGGGGTGAGGTGGGCTGTAGACTATGTATAAACACACACACACACACATATATGTATAATTATATTATAGCATAAATATATATTAATTCAAGGAAATTTCTCCAGTAAATGCATCAGTGAAGCATAGGCTTCATTTTCTATCATTAATAACTTTAATTCAATTTCTCAAAGAGCGTCCTGGACATATTCAGCAATGATCTACAGAGTCCTCCCACATACACTTTGACTCTAAGAAAAGAGAAACCCATGTTTGGCATGTGGGGCTTTACCAAGGCCAGAGCATAAATTTTCTTTTTGTTTACTCCTTAAACTTCAAAAAACTTGAGTGTCAGCTCCCAAGCTGAGATTTCTCTGTAATGTTGCTGTCTCTGTGTGTTAAGCAAATCTCCAATGACATCTGCACAAAAAGCAAGTATTTGGAAGACTGATTAGATAGCGGGATCCTGAAAACTAACCCTCTGAACTATCTCATGTGGCAAGAGATGAAGCAGTGGCTTAAAAGAAGAAATGAAGAAAGAGTAATAATTCAATATCTTGTTTTTACAAAACACCAAGTTTCACAGAACTCAGAGAACTTTATAAAACTGTCTAATCCAAGAACTCTTGACCCTGAGTTTACAGCTGAGGGAAATGGCAGGATATTGGGAATGTATGAGCCAAATGGCCCTTCTGTTTTCCATAGTTCTCCACCATTGCCTGAAGATGCAACACAAACACAGTGTTATATTCTTGGTCCCTTTCTTGAGCCATCAGAACTGTCTGAGGGCAGCCTGGTACCCTGCAGAGGACATAGAAGTTACAGATAAATGATCAGACTTCAAGTTCCAGTGTTACCCATAGGGATGGAGATCCAATACAGCTGACAGTAAATTAATCTGACCCATTTAAAATAGTTGGCATGATTGTTATGCATTACATGGTTGTGGGATATAAATGTATTAGCTCCCTGGTAATTAATGGAGAGCAACCAGACATACTCTTGTAACACAGGGAAATTAAGCATTTTCAGGCTCATCTGGAAGTCTGAAAGGGGACAAAAGGTAGGACATGAAGCTGTCCTTCGGGCCTTTGAGAAATCTGGATTGGGACCTTGGGAGGGATATCTAAATAATATATCAATAACATGTTAGATTAGAAATTTAGGAAAAAATGCTTTGAGATCTATAAGAATAAGAGACTCAGCTCAGTGGTCACCTTTTCTGGGTTACCTTCCCTCATCTGGATTAGGTGACTCATCTTAATGTTCCCAGAAGACAGTCGTTCATGTCTCTACTATGGCCATTTTAATCTGCATTGTGATAATCTGTGTGTGTACAGACTTGTTTGCTTCTTCAGAGCCTACAACACAGCAATAATTTAATAAATGTTTGCTGAACTGAGCTGGGTTTTCCATTAATCAGTAGAATTCCTCTGTCCCCCTGCCCCGCCAGAGGCTAGAGCTTATAGAAGGAGGTAATCAGGGGCCAGATACTCTTGGTTTAGAATGGGCAGCCCTTTTCCTCTGTAAAAGAGCTTGTCTCTCCTTCCTTCAGGAAAACAAAAGGTGAGAGCCCAGTTCCCTTAGTGTATACATATCAACCACAACTTCTTACAGAACACACACAAAAAACTCATAGTTAATACCTGTTACTATTTACCATGTACTTAATCTGTACTAGGTACTACACTAAGCACTTAGTTACTATTGACCGTGTACTTAATCTGTACTAGGTACTACACTAAGCACTTAGTTACTATTGACCGTGTACTTAATCTGTACTAGGTACTACACTAAGCACTTAACATACGTATCCTCACAGCAATTATATAAGAGTTAAAGACGAAGAAATTGAAGCTCTGAAAAGTCAAACCATCCGCCCAAGGCCAACAAGCAAGTAAGTTGTATGAAGTGGATTTTATCACGGGTTTGTATGACTTCCAAGCCCAAGCTTTTAAGGCTGGAATGAAGGACTGGGGATCAGTTACTTACACCTTAGTGTGAATTAGCTTGGGTAGTTTTATTTTCCTAATTCTTAGTTGAGTTGAATTGAATGAATGGGGGTGGATGGAAGAAACAGGGTTGAAAGAGTTGGGGTTCTTCACAAGTGGTACAGAAGGGTCATCTGTGAATTTGGGTAGTAGGAGGGCAAGGTGATTAGGATTAAATCTCTGGGCAAGAGAGGAAAGAGGTACTGGGCAAGAGAGAAGAGAGTGGCTCAGTAAAAGAGTTAGGGACCCAGGGTTGTACTGGGGAAACTGAGGAAAGGGAGATATATATATATAGTGTTGGCAATTTACAACATGAACAGGCCATTGGCTAAGCATAAACTGAGCCAGTTTATGCAAAGACACAAAGCTCTAAGACAGCCACCAATGTCTTTCAGATTCATAAGCCCAGGCTGCATCTTTTGGGTGACTTAGTATTTCTGTGTAAAAATGTTTTCTTAGGAAATAAGTCCTTTGCCCAATGACTCAGTACTGGGTTTTCAGACATTCACTTTGGCTCTTCTCTCGAAGTCGCCCCATTCCCAAGCGTTGCCAAGATCTCTGCTAGGAACAATATGGTGTCTGATTAAAAAAAAATCATGCTAAGATGATAATAAGCTGCCTTTCCAAGAGGCATGCACCCATCGAAGCAGACCATGGCTTCACTATTCAACACCACTGCTAATATTGGAATAAGTGTCAAGTTCTACGCACCCTGGGTAGAGAGCCCTGCTTGGCTGTTTGAATCACACGAACAGCTACCTCTGGCCAATCAGAACCAGGAAACAGCAGGAAGTACAGAGAATGCAACACGTACAGCTGTTCTAGCACACAGCCTGTGTCCCTGTCTGTCTAGGCCTTAAGGACAGTCATTCCACAGTGGAATTAGAAGCCCCATGATAAAGTAATGAGCACCTGGTGGGTTTGGGAGATGTGTTAATCCAATGACAATCATTCTAGGCTTTATTGTGCCACTAACACAAATACCAAAATTCCTTGCAGGCTTGGTAAAGATAATTAGACAAAATAATAAAGGAAAAAAAAGGAATGGTAAAGGAATTCACCCTAGGTAAGGCAGTAGTTGGCTGGGTTCTGTTTCGTGATAGATCTTTCCGTCACTGAGGCAGATAACCTAAGAACTGCCTGACCGTGACGGGCTGGCGCCATGATAGGGATAATATTTTCAGAAGGATGAACTGTTTCTGAACTGTATCTCCTAGGCTAGTGGGCACAAATTAGAGCATTTCCTTTTTCATTCCCTCATTTTTATGTTGCTTTAATGTCTCTTTTTCTCAATCTCTTTCTCAAGTATCTTCCTACTTCTTTGTTTTCCAAGGAACCTAGTAACAGCAGATTTCTAAACTAAAGGCATAGAAAAGCTCTTCGTCTCAAATTGCTCACGAGGCCTTTTTTTCAAAATTTCCAAAGATGTCATTGGGTACACTTAGGCAGCAATACTTTTCATTTCAAAGCTTTGGCCAAATTATTGCTTGCCCTTAGCTCATTTGTTCAGGACTTTCGAAACACTGGATTATAGGGAAAGGCAAAAAAAAAAAAAAGTGGAAAAGATTTACTTTGGGAGTCTCCACTCCAATTCTGTTGATTGATTTGTAAGTTGGAAGATTTCTCAACTGCAAAACTCCAATGTTTCCTCACCATGTCCACAGCACAAAGCTATGTGGTGGTGATATTTCCATCCCCATGGTGGTTATGAGCAATGGGATTGATGACTGGTACAAATATGTCAGTGCTCGGAGCAGTGAAGAATGCAGGAGGTCGTTTAGTTTAACACTATCTTTAGAAGGGCAGCACTTAAAGCATCCAAGATAAAAACAACAACCAAAAAAATGTAATGGCTTCTCCAGGACCATTCCCAAAACCCTGCTCCAGGAAACAAAGTAGGTTTGTTCATTACTGAATCCCCAGCACAGAGACCAGTACGAAGTAGGCATTCAATAAGTATTTGTTCAATGGAGGTTGAACAAAGAGAAAATTCTAGTTTTCTTAAAGGGCAATATAAAATTCTAAATCGAGGGATGCACACTATTTTGTACCCTTTTACACATGGACAAATGCCATTGTAAAGGTATTACAAATGCGTTCATCATTTCAGTGTTTCACCATCCCTGTTGCCTGAATGCTCGTGCCTAATTTTTTCTTATGAAACTGTAAGTCTTGTTCCCTGTAGACTTCTCATGGCTCCTTAATTTATCGTTAAAGCCAGTTCCTGTTTTGTGACTAATAGAGGTGCTTTGTCTTCAGGACTTAAATTTGACTCAGGGTATTTTTCTAATAGAATTCACCTTTTCTTTCTTTCTTGAAAAGCTTCAACTCTGTGGATAATTATCATTCCCTTCAAAGAATCACAGAATATTAGAGCTGAAAAGGCCTCAGGGATCATCCAGCTGCACCTCTCATTACTTATTTTATGATATCCTACTTGGGGCTCTATCCTCCTTCCAGGTGGACAGAGTGAGTCCACGTCATACTGGGTTGATTGTGGAAGCTTATAAAATGCTAACATACCTAGGACAACAGGTCATTAATAATTTCAATGAAAGTATAATGGCATACATCACACAGAGTATACTATTTGTGACTCTACATGAGAAAGAAGTGTGGATGCCTATAAGTTAGCCACCATTCCCAATTTAGGTCTGTTGGATGAGCAGGCAGAGACATTATTCTCCAAGCAAATCTGACATTACCATTCCCCTGCTTAACTCCCTTCAATGGCTCTCCATTAACTGAAGCATATAAAGTCCAAAAAACTTAACTTACTAGCACATTGGGCTATCCTGGACCTGGCCCCTGCCCACCCTCTAATACTGACTTCCATTTCTGGTCCTTTCCTTTGTGTTCATGCTTTTCCTTTTGCCTGCAACATCTCTCTTCTTTACCTGGGGAACTTCTACTTGTGCCTACTTAACTCCTACTTCAGCACAGGCATTGCCTTCTCCAGGAAGCATTCCCTCAGCCTCACACTCCCACAGCGCCCAGTACTTGCTCATTCACAGAAGTTACTGTTTGGAAATCTTCTTCCTCCATTAACTGATAATGCCTTTAGATCAGCGTTTTGTCTTCTAGTCATCTCTGAGGACCAAATACAAGCAGACTATGTACGTGAAGATGCCCAGTGCATCTTTATTTTTTACTGAATTGAGATGTAAAACACTTTCTGCCATAGTTTTTGTGTGTATGAGGTTAATTTTAGTCAATGGTCTATATGAGGACTTCCCCAGAGTCCAGGCAGGATTACGTGGTCTAAAGGGCTGTCCAATTACATAGATGCCAAAACACAAGGAAAGCTTCCCTCTCAGGACTTAATTGAATGGATTTTCCTGAAGCTGATATTTCTATCTTTTTAAAACAAGTCATTTGTGCTTTCAGGTGACATGATGGGAAAATCGATCCAGTCCTTTGAGTTTCACTCCAGATTCATGCAACAACTAAATATATGCATGCAAAGCGATTTCTAATATCATCAAAGCACATTTCATAGAGGTTTGAGGTTGATATAACAGGTGGTGTGTAACCAGGGAAAGGGCTCTTTTTAGAAGAAATGAAGATTTAAGCCCTGAGGCAAGCATACATGTGACTCTTACCCTTGTTTATGTCAAAATGCTGCTGGGGACATTTGCAATCACTGGGCCCATACATTCCTGGGTAAGAGAAATAACAGAGGCTGCCATTGGGCCAAATAGGTCCAATAGTTACAAAACAGGTCTTGCTAGGTTCCTCTGTTGTAACTTGTCCATCAGTGGAAAGAGAGAGGCAGTATAATTATGCGTTTGGATTTATCAAGGAGAATTACAATAGTAATAGCAGTAGTTCTCCAAAGGCACCTGAGTATGGCCTCCAAATCTGGACTCAATTTCTGTGGACGCCAGTGAGCTTTGCTGTGCTTTTGCTTTAAGCACTTAAAAGTTAGTATGGGCAGAGCCAAAAGGCAGCATATGGAAACTTTGTGAACACAGCAGAAGATAAACCAATATTTTGAGAGCACGTTGAAACAGTAACCCTTAAAATAAGTTGTCAAAGGGGAAGGTGCCTGCAAAGCTTTGAAAGCTCCAACAAATAAATTAAAACATGGTTGTGTAAAAAGGCAAGACCTTTGCTCTAGCCATTTTAGACTAATATAAAAGAAAATTAGAAATTGGAAGTCATTTGCTTCTAGTAGGCATGGGTTTTCTTAGTGTACAATAAAATTGGCATTCTGAAGTTTGTTTTTAAAGAGGAGACCTTGTGACATTTAAGACGTTTTTCTTAACTCTCTCATCTCAAATAGGGATTCTCAAACTTCTTTTACATTTCTTGCTGGTTCTAGGAACCACCCTAGGTCTGAGAAAAGAGATTGGGGTTGGGGTGGGGGGCAGAAACCAAGTACTGTTCCTGGAATTATGGGCTTTTCCCCCCTTCACTGTTTATCTATTCTGCACCACTCAGCTGTTCTCTCTTGCACAGAAATAAAAGTTTAGTTTAAAAAGTATGTTAGAACAAAGCTGCAGAAATTGCCTGGAATTTCCTTCATTTTCAGCCATCTGGCTTTCATTGCTGACTTCTTTCCCCTCCTCCACGTACGTTTACCAAATCTTTTCAACACACACTGGCCAAGCTATCAAATGTTTATAATTAATAACAGTCATACTCCTTTTTTTTTTTTTTTTTCTTTTAAGGTAGTGCTTTCTTGCTTTCTTTGGGCTGCTCATGTCATTGTATAAACCAGGGAGAGATGGTTGGTCAAGCTTAATTATTAAGACTTAGTTGACTAAGCGAGAAAATCTAATCAAATTTCAATTAAATCCCGAATACAAAAATTATGTACAAAATAAAGTATTTCTCACCAAGAAATGAAATGGAAGGGGAAGAAAATGAAATTTTCTGAGGGTCTATTATGATCCTATTTTAGAGATGAAGACTCTGAAGATCCAAAAGGTGTCTGACCTCTTGAAAGTCAGACGTAGCTACATGTGACAGAGCAGAATTTGAACATAGGTGTAAACCTATCTCCTGGTTTTTATTTTGGTGGCCTCAGGGATGGGAAAGATCTTTAGTACACACAATTAAGTGGAAAATTAAGTTGCAGAACAGTACGTAAATATGATCCCACTTACAAGGGGAAGAAAACGTACATATTTGTATATGTTCATATATGTGTGTAAATTCATAGAACAAGGCCTGGAAAGGTACGTACCCAGTTAATGGTGGTTACCATTAATGGAGGTTACCTTTGGGGAGAAGAAGGGAGTGGAGCTGTAGAGCCTGGTGGTGAAAGGGGAGCATATGCCTTTCTCTTGATTACTTCTGCCATGTGTGACTTTTAAAGAATGTATTCATGTATTACTTGTATAATTACTACAATGCTCAGAAAGCTGACCTCTTTACTTATGACTGATCTTAGCTCTTTCTTGGAGCTATTTCTTCCATAAGCTGGTCTAACCCACGAGTGAAGGTGAGCAGGGTGGTGACACTGCCAGATACAAATTACTGAGATGGTGGTAAAAGTGCTTACAATGATTAGTCTTCCTTGTAATAATAACTTCTTCGCTATCAACTATGATGCAAAATTCTGTCAGCTCACAAGCAAAAATAATCCTAATTTGTTCTGGCCAATTTTAGGCAAGGTTGTTAAGGGATTAACAACTGTCCTCGATATTACTACCTTCCATGTCCTGCGACAAGCAAACTTCTTTCTGGATAACGCTAACACTTCATTCAACAATCGTGTCCACTCTCCCCTCTATGAAAGCTTGCTCTCCTATTCTTATTTTGAGGATACTTTGCCATATGTGGCTGCTAACATAAAGGGTTAATTATCCTAAGGCTATTTACGTTTTAAATTGGTATTTAAAGCCTTAAATTTAAGGAAGGGATTCTAATAACAGTATTTTCAGCACCATCTGGTAGGTGGGACAGAAGGGATAAGGGATAAGAGCAGAGACAGCACTGGGGTCTTCCCAGCTATCACTAACAATAGGGTCTAAACATTACTACCTACAAAGTTGGCCGTAGTCCTTTATACTCATTCAACACACACTTGATAAGTCCCTGTTAGGTGTCAGACGTTCTGCTAGGCATTCATTGCATAGAGAGGAGGACTAAGACATAAAGCTGAGAGCAAGGACTTTAAAATAGAGTTCTCTTCAACAGATAACTAACTACTATTTCTTAAAGCGCCCTAAAAAAATGCAGGCAGTATGTGTTCATGCTCACACACACACAAATTGGAATAATCAGAGAATACCTCTAGCTTGCAAATACTCCCTTGCTGCTGTGAACAGGTAGGTGTGAGAATGTGTCTGTCTACACCCGATGAAAGGTGGCCATGTGCTGCTGATACCAGCTCTGCCATCCACACAGAGGAAGTCAGAAGAAGCTAAGTGTAATCCCAGAAAGACCTCCCAGACAGGACATGCCCTCTAGGGCCTCTGGTATTCTTCACGTGTTCTGACAACGGACCACACACAAGCAGAAAAGTGGCTTCTCGCTGGCATTCAGTAGGACTAGGAACACCTGCTTGGGAACGCTACTGAACCAATGGCCTCCTTTCCGAGCCAGAGCCCAGTGACCAAGACTTGAAACAGCACTTCTGTCTATCCCACAGAAAACGTTATGGTTTGTTTGAACACATGGATGTCAGCATGGATGGAGAACCCAAAAGAAAGTGTATGGCAACTTGCGGCCCAGCAGAGGACACTCTAAAATGTGCAGGGAACACTGACCCAGGCACAAGAAGAATTTCTGTGAATTAAATATTTAAATTACTCCCAAGTGAACAGGTGGTGCTTAGGAAAATAACACCACACTATGATGGCCCTACCAAACGCATTTTCTCTTCTATATACATCGTACACTAACCTTCCCAGAGAGAGATGATTTTTCCCCCTTTGATGTCATAGTGAAATATGCAACAGGAGTTCACCTCCATACGTTTCTCACTTTTAAGATGAAAATTTGCTTTGGCTCTTTGATGCGATGAAGAGAGCAAGTCGTATCAGGCCAGTGCACTTGGGCCCCCTTTGCTGTATTCATTAGCATCAGTCTACAGATGCTCGACTATGCATGACTGGATCAAGGCATCCCTGGCTCTGCCCAGTAACTGAGGTCTTGCCTGCCAGTCTGACAATTGTCTGGTGGAAAATCAAAGCACTGAGTTTATATGGAGCAAATGCAATAAAGTTAAGTGTAATCAGACTCCTTGTCCGGGAGTCAATAAAAAACGTTGCAGAGTAAATGAAGCTCATCTAATTTAACCACAATCAGTACATTGAGGATGGGAAGGAACACTTTGTGTCCCATTCCCTCTGCTGCCCCAGGAAGGGATAGGTTTAGAGGCCGCAAGTTGCAGACGATTTTCCACTAGTCCCGGGTACTGACTCCTCAGCATTGCCTCAGTTTGTCACAGCATTTGGATGTCATTAGAACACTGGAATGTGGTTACAGAGACACTTATGTTTGTTTTTAACGTGGTGGTAAATAAGCAGACAGAAATGATATCAATTGTCAACACAAAGCAGTAGCAGTAGCAGTCTAATGCTTCTACCTACAGAATAATGAAGAGTCAGGGGATATTTGAGCAGGATGTGGTGACTTCAGGTCATCTCATACAGTCAGTTCATTTTGCAGATACAGAAACAGAAAGACCCCTTGCCTGATGCCACACAGTTAGTGGGTGACATGGCTAGGATGGGAAGTGGGGCCTCAGGACCTCTTAGTCAAAACCTTTGTGGACTGCCCATGCCAAAACCACTCTGCTTCTTCCTATGTGGGAACAACACAGTCAAACAGAAGGGGTTTGTACCCCTTGCCCATGCAGGTAGGTCTTAGGTTCACTCAACTGGAGAACAGTGAAGTTAGGTGTGGGATCGGGTCAGACAGAAACGGAAAAGAGGTTTCTCGGGATTCCATGCATTGGATCTAGCTTTTCTGGGTCCAGCCCTTAACTCTGTTTTACTGGCTGCTGTTCTCATGGGTGGGGTGCTGTTCCAAGAAGTGGTTGACTGGTTTTCTAGTTCTTTTGGATAGTGCCCTCCTCACTTCTGCATTTGAAAGGGGATGCCAGACCCATCATTCAGATCAATATATGGCACAACTCCGATGACCAGCACAAGTGTCACTTGTGCCCTGATCTGATCTGAGGAGGCCAGGTCATCTGTACCCTTTAAGTCTCAAAGAAACACATCTAGTTGGCTGAGAAATACGAAAAGCACTATCAGCTTGACCAGCAAATTATTGCTAATTCCTGACAGCAACACATTGCTTCTTACAGGATACTTTGCAGAAACAGAAGCGGTATCATTCAAAACAGAAGAGATGTCATTCAGAAACAGCACTCCCCTTCACATCTAGGATATGACCTTATCTGGTAACATTCTTCATTCCATCAGCAGACTTGACAGTCTGGTTTTGGTTCTTTAAACTTCTCCCTTTGAAACCAGAATCATAGATGGGATGGTTTAGCTTCTACAGAGATTTGCTCCACAGACGTATCTGAAGGCAAGTCTCTCAAGACACCATAAAATTATGTGGACTGAAGCAGTGATTGGATTGATTAAGTAAGACTCAAGGTTGGGTAATAATGAGACCCAGGCAGGGCTAGACAATAAAATGCTCTAATTGATTTTATGCATATGTAATGACACACATACACTCCACAGCATGCTTATAATGACTGAGCAGGCTGTGTGCACACAGATTTCTCAGTGGAACATTTATACCACCCAGATGCTCCACGAGCCAATCCATTACTAGAGTGTGGGGGCTTGGGACACAGTCTAAAGGGTAGCAGTGACCACGAAGTCTGTGGTCAGTTCCTCTTCCCTTCAGGAGAAAGCAGCAGTGTGGCCCGTGCACATACCGGCCATACCATGGGACTCGCTTCAGTGCACGGAGCCTTCTGGACCCTGAGCATGACCATTGGGCTGGAATTCCAAAGCCCTGGTTTCAATTAAATTTAAGTGGATTTGACTCAAAGTTTGAAGTGATGTTAATTGGTTTTCAAAACACTGGGTAACAATAAGCGTTCTGGTCCTGCCCACGGACATACGCGCCCAGCTCTGAGCACGCTCCTGGCTAGCTGGGCGGGCAACACGCCCCTGATGCCCTTTACCTTGCTGGGCATGGATCCAAACTGCAGGCTTTCAGGAGCTTTGGGGGCCGGCGGCTGGTCACGCACAGGTTCTCATCAGCAGGCTCCCGCGTCTGTTTGTTCAGGCAGCTCACCACAGCCTCCTGGACACCTGTGTACAAATCACACTGTCAGGCCAGAGTGGGCGTGTGTGGGGTGAGGACGTGTATACCAGGCAGCCGGTGGGAGGTCTCTGTGATTGGGAGGACTCTTGCTGCAGGTCAGAGACAGCAGTTGAAAGCCCAGGACTGCCCATCTTGTCAAGCATCGCTCAATCTGGGAGAAAGTACACATGAGCTTGTGCCTCTGTAAGCATGCCCCTTGAAGAGCCCAATTCCCCTGAGAGGAAAGGCTGCTACCAGGACTGTTGAAACGCTTTAAAAAATGCCACCAAGCTATCTAAGTGCCAATGCTGAAATGTGAGAATTTAATGCAAATTTAATGCAGAAGGAAAGCAGAGTGACCAAAAAAAAAAAAAAAAAAAAATAGCCCCAAGACCTTCGCATGTTACATTTTAATCAAAAGGAGATTGTTGTATTTGGAAGGGAGGCCAAGAGCCATGTTTTAATATCCAACAGTCTGTAATCTGCTGTTCTTCTGAGGCCTTGCATCTAGGACTCCAGTTTTGTTGGGTTCCTTTTGAATCTGGTTCATTTCTTTAGTGACCTAGGGCAGCTTTGGAAGTTGGACCAAAAAAAGAGAACAAGGTGCATAATGACTACTTCCATGGAAGACAGTCTTCTTACATCCCTGGAAAACAATGTTCCCACTGACACCTGCATACCCCTGACTCAGAGCTAGTAAAACAGGAGTTTGAGCAATGACAGACCCAAGGTTACTTGTCAGGTCTTCCAAGGTGGTAGGTGGGATTCCTCAGGGAGACTTTTATGGAGCATGGCAACATTTAACTGGGTAAGGTAATGATGAGACTTTTCATTCTGTTGTCCACAGTGATAATAATAGTCAAAATCCACAGGTTGCACATTATGACCTATGTATCAAGGCTAAGGGCTTGATATGTTTCATCAAACCCTCTCAACAACTCCATGAGGTAAGCACTATTTGTATCCCCAATTTACAGATAAGGAAACTGAGGCTTAGAAGGGTGAAAAGGCTTGCTGAGGTCATAGAGTTGATAAATGGTGAAGCTGTGCCTTAACACTGGAGCTTTAAAGACTGAAAGCATTAACATTTAAAAATACTAAGAGGTTGGAGATCTTCAGGAATAACCTAGACATTTGTCTGGAATAATGTCAGCAGGCGAGATAGGACATTTTTTATAACATGCTTTCAGTCATACATAGCTATGCAAATGAAGATCCATACCTCGAAAGATATCTATCTGTAGTTCAGTATTTGTATGTACCTACAGCAGAGTATGTGACAATACATACAATTAGTTTTCTATATAAATACACATACATTCTGTTTTTGTTTTCTGCATTGCTTTGTTAATGAGTACCTAACATAGTACAGCTGACCCACCAATTATCAGCCTCACTGCTTCCCTCCTCCTATCTGCCCTATGTTCCTCTAAGAAGTTATCACCCCAATCAAGAGGGTAATGCTTCCTAAGGTGATGTTACACTGGCTTAGATCCATCACTCAGCAAGACCATCATTTAAAAAGTGACATTTTAAAGCCAGAATCTGAATCACCAATCTTTCTTCCTTGTAAGTCTGATAAATCAAACATAAAAACAAAAAAAAAACAAAAACAGAATCAGTCACAGTATTTACCCTGTGGCCATGAATATAGTTTTCTGTTTTTCTAATTTTTTTTATGAGCCTCAAAATTTAGTTTAAATATATCATGGCCAGTTCAGAATGGAGCATTTGAGATTTATATGAGACATTCCAGCTACTCTCTCATGTTCTGTAATGCTGACTACAGGGTGTTTCTCTTGGTTGCAGCTGGGATGAGCCATTTGAAATTCATGGTATGATGATATGGCAAAAGATTTCACAAGAAATAGTTGACATCATCACTGATCTTTCCCACTGGAATAGTCTGGCATTATTAAGGGAATGACAAGGTGCTGGGTGAAGCTAAGTATTCTATACGGAAGGTAGAGCTGTGGTTATATTAAGAAATTAGGTTTTCAATTCATTTTCCTCCCTGGTGATAGTCAGGAAATGCTAAATGTTTCTGTGAAATAAAATATATTTTGGCTTTGTTCAGCCACAAATACCTTATTACTTGCCTTACGTGAAAGTGCTTCCGGTGAGTGAGGGGGGTGTACGAGTGATGTGATTTATTTCCACTCTGTGAACTCCTTGTTGACAGACCTTAGGTCCTTCTAAGATGGCAAATTATGGGTGTAACGAGGGCTAAGATTTCTAACAGGACATCGTCATCTCCTCTTTTGGATATGTGGAACACAAATTTAAATTAAACCAATAATCATAGCTTAAGATAAAAATCACCTTGGAGTGGTTAAGTGCTGAGATTAAGTAGCATTCTAGAGTTATTAAATTCTAATCTAGCATATTATAAAACAAAGTACTAGGTGACTGCAACATTGTGTTAAATGTCTGTTGCCATAGGGGTCAGTTGCCTCAGCATTCTTAGGTGGGACCTAGGACGGTGGGGAAAACAAAGGACAGAGAGAGCTCTGTCATAATTAAGGAGTATCTGGGACCAGCCCTGTGGTCAACATACAATAAATTTTTGTGACCTGATGAATGAAATGCCTAAAGGGCAGGGCATTCTAAGCAAAGTGTGCAGTTTAGGCTAAGGGGAGGTAGGAATGGAATGTCTGCAGGAAGGAACATGGAGTGAGGGAGCTGCCCTGCAACGGGGAGTGTGGGACAGTGGGGGAGGGAGGAAATAGGAGGACTTTACCTACAAATTCACAGTATACTGGGCCCAGGGGAGTCAGTCCAGGATGTGAGAAGTTAGCTCATCCAATTTGCGCTCTTTCCAAACAGGCTAATATATGCACTTTGAAGGACATTTTAAACCAACAGAGAACATATGTTTAAGTACAGTACTTTATGATTTTGAGTTTTTTTTTTCCTAACAGAAGCTAAAGGGGAGAAAACTCATAAGGAAAAGGGAGCAATAGGTATAAGACTTCACCTTCCATTCTTGCTGAAGTAAATTTCAAGTTTTCCCTCAGCTAGAGTGTAATGCTGATTTTTACCATTCAATATAATAAAGCTGTTCAGGTTCAAATCTGCTCTCCTTGACCACACCTATTAATGCACATATGGGAAATTAAAATATAGCAAAGAGATGATAATGGGACACAGGACACAGATACGAACAGGTTAGGTTCACTTTTAATCTTCCAGAATATGGGATTTCCATTGTTTTTATCTCCCAGAATAGCATAATTGTTACATTATATTGATGACAGCTTGGGAAAACAAGCCACCAACTACAGCCTAAATTACTAACTGGTTCCTTCTGGTTGCTACCTCTGCTAAGTGAAAGGTTACTTTTGTGTCTATCCAATTTCATCTCTTGAGATTGCACAAACAAAATTAGCCAACTGGCCTTACAACCAAAAATTGATTTATAAAATCTCTCTGTTAATCTTGCGTGTTTTTGGTTAGCTTCAGCAAAAATGATTAGCTATATATATATATATATATATAGCCTTGTGGGTTATATTTTGGTGAAAGATCAAAGTTAATAATACAATCAAATGTTACTGCCAAACACTGACTTCAAAATATACATGTCCCATATAACAAAACAATTTTTTTAGTGCATATGGGCATCATATGGACCATATAACCCAAACATATTTTCACCACTTTGGAATTTTCAACTCTAACATTTTAGGTGTAAATATATTACCTTGGAACAGGGACATAGCTATAGGTAAGTACGCACAGTTGTTGACAGTTAAGACCTAAGACATCTCAGTAACTGTACCCTGCCTTGGATATACAATTTATGTTATACAAAGATGCTCAGTTCCTGGAGGCAGAAATCAATTGTGTATCAAATATCCAAATCTTATTTCCAAATCAGTGTCTTCTGAAAACATTTTAAATTAAAAACATTCCATCTACTCTCTACACTTTGAGTTTTATGCCCCTGGTTGATCAGCAGAATGGTTAGAATCTTAAAGAAAAAGGTATCTGCTTATTTATATATTTCATTACTGTATCTATTTTTTCTCATCTGTTCATAAAGTTCCAGGCTTGACTTGTAACTGAGAACCATAACTGAGAGACCATCAATATTTTTTTTCCAAAGCATATTCATTTGAGACTAGAGGTAATGATCGTTCAATTCAGGTGATCACAGAAATTGGGGGCAAACCCACACCATCTGAACTTTTGAGTCATTCGTTATATTGGAAAGAAGCAACTGTTGCCACCAGCTGTGTCCTTTCCACCTGACCTCACACCTCCAGCCTGGGCTCAGAGATCAGCAAAGTTTTTTTTTTTTTTTTTTTTTTAACACTTCTCCCTTGTTAAGCATGAAAGAAAAGATGTCCTCAGTGTGAGTGAGAACACCATAAGAACACAGATTAGCTGAGTTCCAGGAAACGCTTCCAGAATCAGATGGAAAAATTTAGGTTTTAAAATAACAGGGCTCTACATTAAAACACTTAAGAATTCCATGGTTAGAAACTGGAAGACTTAGAAACAAACAAGAACTTCAAGGTCAAAACTATTAAACACTTACTAAAAAACCTGATGGAGAAAATTGATTCTTTGCTAGTACATGTTCCCCTATTCATTCCTTTTCAACTCCATGGGAACAATTTGGGCACATTTACTTTTACATTCTCAATAATAACAAAAGATGCCTTTTAAAAAGAGTTTCCATAATGTCATGGTTTAGAAAACAGTTTTGAGAAACTATTTATACACACACGGTACCAAAAAAATAACTATATATATTTTAAGAAAGAAAAACACTATTAAAATTGTAATACTCAATATATACCGATAACAAAAGGTGAATACAAGTCACGATTGACTTCCTCAATTACAAGAGGTGCTCAAAGTGGTTACCATCAGCATCCAGACACTTCTGATTACCGCAAACTACTACTTGAGCAACGTTGACCAGTGTCCACTTGTATACATTTTTTTGGTACCCCCGATGTGTGTGTGTGTGTGTGTGTGTGTGTGTGTGTGTGTGTGTGTTTATACAAGTAAGAAACTTTGCTGGGAAATCAGCCAGTATTTCCTCACTTATCAACATTTCTCTTGGGAAATCATCAACAAAATGAAAAGACATCCTACTGAATGGGAGAAGATATTTGCCAATGATACATCTGATAAGAGGTTAATATCCAAAATGTATTTAAAAACTCATATAACTCAACACTAAAATTTTAAAACCTAAACAATCCAAGTAAAACATGGGCAGAAGACCTGAATAGCTATTTCTCTAAAGAGGACCTACAGATGGAAAATGGACATATGAAAAGAACTCAACATCATTAATCATCAGAAAAATTCAAATAAAAACCACAATGAGATATCACCTCACACCTGTCAGAATGGCTACTGTCAATAAATAAAAAAACAACAAGTGTTGGTGAGGATGTGGAGGAAAGGGAACCCTCATGCACTGTTGGTGGGAATGCAGATTGATGCAGATTGGTGCAGCCGCTATGGAAGGCAGTGTGGAGGTTCCTCAAAAAATTAAGAATAGAATTGCCTTATGACCCAGCAATTCCACTTCTAGGTATTTATCCAAAGAAATCCAAAACACTAATTTGAAAAAAATATATGCACCCCTATGTTTACTGTAGTGCTATTCACAGTGTCCAAGATATGGAAACAACTGAAATGCCCATCAATAGATGATTAGATAAAGAAGTTGTGGTACCTTTATACAATGGAATATTACTCTGCCATAAAAAAAATTTTTACCATTTGCAACATGGATGGACCTAGAGGATATTATGCTAAGAGAAAAGTCAGACTGAGAAAGACAAATACCATGTGATCTCACTTATATGTGGAATCTAAAGAACAGACGAAATGAACAAACAAAACAGAAACAGACTCATAGATACAGAGAACAAACTGATGGTTGCTAGATAGGAAGGAGTATGGGGTATGGGTGGGAAAGGTGAAGGGATTAGGAAGTGCAAATTGGTAGTTACAAAATAGTCAAGGGGATGTGAAATACAGTATGGGGAATATAGTCAATAATGTAAAAACTATATATGGTGTCAGATGGGTACTAGACTTATTGGGGGGATCACTTCATAAATTATATAAATGCCTAACCACTGCACTGTATATGTGAAACTAATATACAATAATATTGAATGTCAACTATAATAAAAAAAATATATATATATAGTTATGGGATGTAAAGCACAGCATAGGGAATATAGTCAATGGTATTGTAATAGGTATGTACAATGTCAGAGGGGTAGGAGACTTGTTTGGGTTATCACCTTGTGAGGTGTATAAATGTCTGATCATTATGTTGTTTTGTACACCTGAAACTAATACAAAATCTCTCTTGGGAGCAGACATGGGCGACAGTGGCAAAACAAATCCAATGTACTTCCTATAGTTGTAAGAAAGATTGTAATCTTGAAGAATTAATTCTTGATTTAAATGCTTTCCTCTCCCACTATAATCTCATTCATATTTCACCTGAAATAAAGAATCACTGAATCTGTTGTTATCACCATGGAATATACCTAAGAGACCCAGGTCAATATTCATGGAAACATTTAACATTAGTTAATAAAATTCACAATGAGAAAGCTTCAGAAATTCTCTAAGTGCTTAAAGAAGTGTGGTATGATGGAAAGACTCTAGACAGAGAAATAAATAAATGGCAGGCTTAGTCCCAGCTGTCACCCACTAGCTGTGTGATCTTGAACAAGTCACTCAGCTTCTTTGTATCTTAGTTTCCTCATCTATAAAATGGCAGTGGGGTAAGACTTTAATCTTCAAACTGCTTTCCAGTTCCAGGTAACCATAGTGTCAATTGCCCTTTACATACCTTTTCCCTTTGTAAACAGATATTACTTTGGGGAATCAGCTGAGTAAATCAAAGGGACTATAAACCATTCCTGGGAACAGCTGAATATTTTGTCATCTTTGGGTTTTGGTTCATGCCACATACACTAAGGCAAGGGCATAGTAAGTGAAACTGAAAGCTGAGGGTATTGCCAGGTCAGTGTCAACTGTGTTTCTCAATCAGATATACTAGGATATATTGCAAAACATCGGAATGACAACAGAAAGTAAAAGCATTAGTTGTGTTGGTCACTCACAGCCTGAGAGCCACTCAAGCCCAAAGAGAAACACATCTGTGTTTCACTCAGTATGCTTTACATTTAGAAAGGCTATCTCCCCTCCTCCCTCTACTTCTCATTCTTGGAATAGAGGCAGTCACGTGACAAGTTGCATGGAGGGAGAGAGGACACAAAAAAGGAGAGAAAGATGGCGGGGATCTGAGCCAGAACCCCCCTTCTTACCTCCTCCACATGACTCGGAGCACTTGGTGAAGCCCTCATACTCCCAGTCATACAGCTCGTCAAAATCCTGCAGGCCATCTGTCTCTTCTGGGTTAAACTCAGGAACTTCCCCGTTGCATGGTCCCGCGTAACAGGCACGCTGGGATGCTGGCTTGGGCCCTTCACATTCGTCAACAGGCAGGTCAGCCACGGACTGAGAGAAAGACAGGAGCACTTGGCACTTGACTCTTCTCACCTGGGTCCCCACACCACAGGTAACCGTGCAGGCCGACCAGGCCTCTGGGATGAACCTGCAGTCAGCAAGCAAACAAGAGGACAGAATGAGAAGCCCCAGGCAGGAGACCCTGGGCATCATAAGGGACCGCATCCCATCTGCCAACAAGGCCCAGTGCCGTCCCAGGATATGCTCAGGGCTCCTCCACCCTGTCCTGTGACGGGTGCCTCAGTGTAGTTCATGAGCTCATTTGCCACTGTTTCCGGATTGGTTTTTTGAGAGTGTCATCTGAACTCCCAGCTGTAAGACATTCCAGCCACAGACCACCTGCTTTCTCACTGCCTTATACCCACAGTGGCAGCTCTTCAGAGCAGGGAATTCGTGGTTTCTTCTCTCTCTCTCTAAATACCAGCACTTGTGCCTGCTGCAAGATGCTGGCTATTCTTATAGCAGACTAATACTGATACTAAAAACTATAACAAAATAAGCCCTTGGAGATATTTAAGGAAGTATTTTTCTTAGTCTGGATCAGATTCCATAACTTTCTTTGCTTTTCTGCACAATGTGCTTCCCAAGATTTATTTATATGTAGGGCTTTTTTTTTTTTTTTGTAAGTTTCCAAGAATGGAGCAAAGTCTTGTTCCTCACACATTCTTTGAATTAGTCTGGACTACGCTTCTTTTTATATCATAGAGAAAAGCGGTGCTACAAATTTAAGTCCACAGGCATGTCACAGTAAAGAAGAGGTTATGCATTCATACAAGTTTGTTCAACAGTCTCCACCCCGCCTCCCCACCAGAGAAGCGACCCTACTGAGAACTCGGTTTTCCTCTGAGTTTCTCTAGAATGTAGGACGATATCCAAATTCCAAAAAAAAAAAAGCCTTTTTTCCTCCCACTAATCAACAATGGCCACAACTACAATGACCTTGAGAGGGGCCTAAGGGAAAAGCCCAGAGGGAACCATTAACATTTTCAAAAAGTTAGTATAATAATCTGGAGAAAGAACTTGGGAATAAAATTTTTTTTATTTTTCCATGATCCTATGGCTTTCTCAGAGAGAGTTGTGCTGAGGAGGCATGCAAACCTGGCTCCTTAACCTTGACTTTGGCAGAAAAGGAAAGAACTGATAAGAAGATTATAGCATCAAATCCTAGCAAGTGCAAATGGTTCATATCTAGTTTAGGGAAGCTGAAATTCTAACAGGAAACCAATCCAATGTTTCAAACTGGAAGGAACACAACAAAAATGTTTCCTGGTCCTGAACCTGAATCTGCGTGTGGAACGGGGGATCTGGCGTCCCCTCAGACGATGTCTGAGGCATGGTGGCAGTCCCTTTAAGAAAGGTCTGACATTTGTTACCTCTGAAGAACCATCCCATAGAAAAGAATGGACATCACTTATAACCTTGTCAGGAAGATGGATGACGGGGAAGGGCCACCCAGAACTACTCCCAAGAAATTCTCATCACAATGTTACCGCCCTCTGTTGTTTTTCAATTCTTGACTTCATCTTCTGGCCCCTAAAGAACCTGGGGGAAAACTGTATCTTGAAAGATTAAAAAGTCTCTTTTTCTTCAAATAATGCTACCTGCAAGCACTTTTTAGAAATATGAAACCAAAACCTGCAATCAAAATAATCTTAACCCTCTTCTTACATATTCATATATATATCTGCCTAGCTCCTGGAACAAGAATCATGACAAATACACAAGTACTGAATTTTACAACCCAGGTGTAGACATAAAGGAAAATACATACCAAACTATTTTGTACATAAAACAACAACAACAACAACAAAAAAAAAACAGAAAGAAAACCAAAGCAAATAAGTCTGCCAACTTAGACCATAACGTGATGAATAATGCTTCCGGAATAATGTGGTGCTGAATTTTGTTTTCAAATACAAAAGATCACAAGATCTCAAAAAGATCTGTGCCTTATCAGCTTTCCCTATGCAGTAAGGATTATTGTTGTCACCTACCATAGCCCTTTTTAGTGACCATTGCAAGAGAAAGGATCAGCTAGCTTTTTCTGTTAAGAGCTAATAGAAAGTATTTTAGATTTTGTGGGCCAAGATTGTGGGTCTTTGTTGTTCCAACTACTGAGTTCTGCTGATGTAGTGTGAAAGCAGCCATAGACGATACGTAAATAGATGGGTTTGGCTGTGTTCCAATAAAACTTTATTTACAAAAACTGGAGGGAGGGCTGGGAAGGGTGCCTGTGGGCTGTATGTTGTTTACCAATTCCAGCTATATAGCAGGTTTAGTGGAGAGGCTAAACACACTAAGGTTTATAAATAAACACCAAACTTATTTTAGGTCTTAATTTCCATCTTTTTCCACATAGATAAGCTGATAAGAACGACAAGTAGCTAAACTGATTTATGTTTTATCGTTCACAGTGAGTCCCAGATGCAATCTAGAATATGAACAATGCACAAACGAAACCGTCAGCTCTCATTGCCTGTAATGTGAATCACTTTGCATTTGGTTTCTTTCCATTACCAAGAAGATACACCAAAAGCCCACAAAGTAGACAGGGTATGCTCTTGAAGCCCCACTCAGTGCAATGGTGAAACGTGTTTATTTTAAAGTAGCATCTAAATGAAAAAGAAAAAAAGAAGTATATATATACATATGTGTGTCTGTTTGACTTTCTGAAGATTTAGGATTAGTAGCAAAAACAATAAACATCTACTTTATGTCTCCCAAGTGATAGTGATAGTCTTATCAAACATCAGATAGTCTTACTGGTTTATCTCTCAACTGGCTATCCTTAGGTCTTCACTAAGTTCACACCAATTAAAAACAATTTAGCTTTTAAATGGTGCTGTCTTTTACCAGTCATCTTAATTTCTCCAGTGCATATATTTTATGATATGATATATTCTCTTTTATCGAAGGCAGGAGATTATATTTCAAGAGAAATATATATAATAGTGCAAATGGACAAATGAATAATAACTTTTTCATATGAAACATCTCCGCACATCCCTAGATCTCCCAACTCTGTATTTACTATCTTGAGCTATCTGGCCGCAAGTGGGAGGAAACAAGGTCAGTGAGAGGGCAAGTGAGCTAGGAGGTTTAAATGTAATGTTTAGATGACTCAATTTGAGTAGCACTTGCTAAGTTAGAACCTTTAAAGTCGGATCTTTAGAATGGAGTGAATAAGGGATTTAAAAAAATCATTTTGATGTAGAAATGTACAACGAAAAAGATCTTACTGAGGTTTAATTTGGGTAATTAAAAAAATTTTTTTGTTAGCAAAACAATTATGGTATGAATGAAAAATGGCTGGATAACTGAGTTCTTCAAATGATAGGCTTAAATTTTATAAAGAGCTGATTTAATTTCTGCATTTAGTCTTCCCATCCCCAGGAAATTAAAAAAACAACCTAGCAAAAAGATGATTTATGCTTCTGTCTATTCTTTGATTTGCAGCTTAATTGTTCATTTTATTAACAAAAGTTTATCCTCTAATTAGTTATTATCATAGTCCCTTTTATGAAATAGAAAACAGTGATAATCAAATTTAGTTGTAAAATCCCAAAGTAGTTTAGTTTATTAATGGCTGTTATGGAAAAAGAAGCATGGACTGAAGTAATAAAAACAATCACTTTATTAATATAATGCCACATAGAAACAATTCTTTCTTGGTTAATTAGTCTCATGTCACTACAAATCTTACCCAGAGTTAGGCTCTGATTTTATGCACATATGATCTCTAAGATATTTAACTTTTGCCTTTCTCTTCTTACTTTCCTCTCTCCTCCTTTCTCACATACATGTTTGTTTAAAAAAATCACTGGGAATATTCAAAATAAGAGTAGCTTTATAGGTGTTTTTTTTTTTTTTGATGTTGTTATTAGCCTTGCCTCATTTGCTAGTTTCAAAATGCAAATCAAAACCTGCAGGAAATCAAATTAGAAATATTAAATTTTGGTTTAATTTTCAATCTTATTACACTTGAGTTATAAGTTGATAAGGGTTGTGGATTTCTTTTCCCTCTTTCTTTTGGTGTATGCTTGTGTATGAGAGTAGTGGCATGATATTAGGGTGAGGAGAGAGGATGGAATAAACTGAATAGTGTAGGAAAAATATAAAAGACTACTATTAGAAACAATAAACAAACACAGTAAAGTTGCAGGATACAAAATCAATATACAAAAATCCATTGGCTTCCTCAATACTAACAACGAAGTATCAGAAAGTAAAATGAAAAAAAAAAAATCCCATTTACAATTGCCACAAAAAGGATTAAATATTTAGGACTAAACTTAACAAATAAAATAAAGGGCCAATGCTCTGAAAACTACAAGCTACTGTTACAAGAAATTGAAGAAAACCCAAAGATATCCTGTGTTTATGGAATGGAAGAATTAACATTTGTCAAAATGTGCATATTATCTAATGCAATCTACAGATTCAATGCAATCCCTATCAAAATCCCAATGGCATTTTTCATAGAAATAGGACACAAACTCCTCAATTTGTATAGAGCACCAAAAGACCCTGAACAGCCAAAGCCATCCTGAAAAAAGAACAAAGATGGAGTTATAACACCGCCTGACTTCAAGCTATACTACAAAGCCATAAAAATCAAAACAGTATGCTATTGCAGAAAAAATAGACACACGGGCCAATGGAGCAGAATTGAGAGCCCAGAACTAAATCCACACATATATGGGCAACTGATTTTTGACAAAGGATCCTAAAACATACAATGGATAAAGTCTCTTTAATAAAAGGTGTTGGGAAAAATGGAAAGCCACTTGAAAAAGACTAAGACTAAACTGCTATTTGACACCATACAAAAAAACCAACTCAAAATGGATTAAAGACTTGAATATAAAACCTAAAACAATAAAATACATAGAAGAAAACATAGGCACTAAACTTATGGAACTTAACCTCAAAGGGGTTTTGTGAACTCAACACCAAAGTCAAAAAAATTAAAGAAAAAAAAATGGATGGGACTACATCAAACTAAAAAGCTTCTGCACAGCAAAAGAGACCATTGACAAAACAAAAAGGCAACCAACTGAATGGGAGCCGATATTTGCAAACAATACCTCTATTAAGGGGCTAATATCCAAAATGTACTATAAAGAACTCATACAACTCAACAATAAAAATCCAAACAATCTAATTAAGAAATGGGCAGAGGACCTGAATAGACACTTTTCCAAGGAAGATGTATAGGTGGCCAACAGACATATGAAAATATGTTCAACATCACCAGTTATAAGGGAAATGCAAATCAAAACCACAATGAGATACTACATCACACCTGTTAGAATGGCTTTTATCAATAAGACAATAAATAACAAATGTTGGAGACGCTGTGGAGAAAAAGGAACCCTCATACCCTCATACACTGCTGGTAGGAATGTAAATTGGTGGAGCCACTATGGAAAACAGTATGGAGGTTCTTAAAAAAAATTGAGAATAGAGCAACCATATGATCCAGCAAGCCTCTTCTGGGTATCTACGTGAAAAATTTGAAAATACTTACATGTAAATATGAATATATATATATATATATATATATATATATATATATGGTTAGAAACAAATACCACACACACACACACACACACACACACACACGTATATATCCTTATGTTTATTTTAGCATTATTTACAATAACCAACACATGGAAACAACGTAACTGTCCTTCAACGGATGATTGGATAAAGATGTGGTACATATATACAATGGAATATACTTAGCCAGAAGAAGATAAAACATTGCCATTGCAAAAACATGGATGGATATTGAGAGTATAATGGTAAGTGAAATAAGTCAGATGAAAAAGGACAAGAACTATACGATTTCACTCATTTGTGGGATATAAAACGAAAAGCAACAAATGAACAGACAAAAGAAGAAAACTTATGGAAACAGACAGCAATATGGTGGTTACCAGAGGGGAAGGCAGGGTAGAGGGAGGACAAAGAGAGTAAAGTGGGTCAAATATATGGTGACGGAAGGAAACTAGACTTTGGGTGGTGCACACACAATGGAGTAGACAGATGTTGTATTACAAAGTTGTACACCTGAAATTTACATAATTAATCAATGTTACCCTAATAAGTTTAATAAAAAAATAACAAAGAAAAAAACCACTTTAAAATGGACCCAGAAGATTATTGGATATCTTATCAAGTGCATTTTTCCTAGTTATTGCAATCTTTCATTGATTGTCAGCTATTTTACCACACTGTAGATTGCAGAAAACTGACAATGCAAATAATTCTTGCTCATAGAACTGCAATTAATTGTGTCTAGTGGAATGCAATTGAGTTTTGTCCTGTGGCTAGACCTATTTTGCATCTATTTGTAAATATTTCAGCATTCTTATTTCCCTAACTATGTATGGTTCTTTCAAGTTCCCTTTGAATTTGTTCTAACATTTTCCTGATTCCCTCATTAATTAATGAAATAAATAAAATCTTCAACAGATGTTCATTCTATATTTGCATGAGAATCATGGTTTTTTCCTTTTCTAAAAATTTATCATTTAACTAGTGACCAAAAAGGGATCTGAAAAATAGTACATTGGAAAAATAAAATATTGTATAAGTAATTCTACCTCAAATTAACCAGAAAGTCTTTTACATAAATATATCATTTTGGGGTAAAAGAATCACCATACTTTATTAGTAATGATGTTATTCCATATTGCCTCATCTTATTTTCAACCCAATCTTCCTTTTGCTATTCTTTTTCTTTAGTTTGAAAAGTTTGTTCTCCTGATTCTGAGCAATATTTGAGATATTAATGAGAAAACTTTAGGAAAAGGTGCAATTACCTAAACCAAAGCTGGCCATTTTGGCCTCTGAACTGAAGAAGCATTTGGATACATGAAAAACAAAAAACAAAAAACGAAAAACAAACTGATGCTGGGTGGGAAAGAAACTTGGAAAAGGAAACTTTCATCTATGTCTCAATTTTACATGAGATCAAAAGACCTCATGTAAAACTTTTTAGTATCTCTCAATTAAAAAAGATTAAAAAAAACACAACACTCCAAAATAAATAAATAAATAAACAAAAAACCTTTGGAATGCTACGAAGGGAAGGTAACCCTTTAATTGAATCCCTCTAGGAATTTTAGAATTAATCGCAAAACCCATCATACCAAGACTTCCTTAAAATGATTATTTAAAATATAGTTAGAGCATTAAAGTTTTGAGAGAACACTTATCCAAAATATGCCTCTATATTCATTTAGAACCACACCTAAATACTTCCAAATAAATGAGAATCTAACTTATTGTAAAAGATCTTTAGTCAAGGACATTTGATTTGAACGTGGAATTATGAAAATATTTCTCAACTGCTGTTGTTAGCTTACAATTCTCTGGAGCTGCAAATAATTCATGCTAGTTATGCAACTCATATTGAAGTCTCCAAGCAAAAATGTTCAAAGGTATCCAGGACACCACTGCATAAAACTTCTGATAATTTTTTTTGTAGGTTCCTCAAATCCTTAAGTATCATGCCTGGGTTGTGAAGGTGTTCATTACTGAAAGGTGCCCCAGTAGTATAACCAAGAATAGAATGATCTTAGAAATTAAAACAACAAAACAAATGATGCAGCCACCAGTACAACTATTTGATAAAAAAATTCAAAATGAGAAACAGAAACTCATAGACACAGACAATAGTTTAGTGGTTACCAGAGGGTAAGGAGGGTGGGGGGTGGGAGATGAGGGTAAGGGGGATCAAATATATGGTGATGGAAGGAGAAGTGACTCTGGGTGGTGAACACACAATGGATTTATAGATGATGTAATACAGAATTGTACACCTGAAATCTATGTAATTTTACTAACAATTGTCACCCCAATAAATTAAAAAAATAAATTAAAAACATAAAAATTCAGTGGTTGCCCCATATAATGCCACTAACCAGTAATGAATGAATGAATGAATGAATGAATGAATGAATGAATGAATGAATAAGAAAGAAGAACCCAATCCCAAAATACAATAAGGCCTTATGGGAGAGCTATGTTTAAGTGGCATTTTCAAAGTAGGAGACTTCATTTTCTCATGATAATGATGCCCTGTTGTGTTCTCTGAGGGACAGCTGGCCTCTGCGAGAATGTCTCAGTGATTTTCTTGAAGAAACACTCAGTGCTAGCAGTGGGAGGAAGAAAGGCAGATTGCATTAAAGAGCACATTTTCCTTTGAAAGAGACTTTATATTAGCAGGAAATGCTGTGGGGGTTCAGTTATCTTCAAATTCCAATGAGTCAGAGTGAGACTACTAGCTCTTTCAAGGGATAGGACCTCGCATTTGAGTCTGTTAAACTCATCTTGCAGTTCTGACCTGGCTTTCTCTGTTATGGTTCCAGACAAGATATTAGAAAGAGTCTTAGTAAAGGTGGGACCCTGCTGACCATCAGAAGGTCGTTCTTCTTTAACAGAATGACAACTAATAATCAGTTTCTAAGAATATTGGCCCCACATTGTCTGCTGTTTCCAACAAATCCAGTCCTCAACTATCATGTTCCCAGTGGCATCCAACACAAGTGACCATACCTCTCTTCTTGAATTACTTTCCCCTCTTGATTTACACGACATCAAACTGTCCTGACTTTCTTTTCTTTTCTGGTCACTTCCTTATCAGTCTCCGTTTCGAGATCCTTCTCCTCTCCTCAAACTCTAAATATTGCGGTGCCTCAGGGCTCAGTTTGGTGCTTTTGAGGTGTTCATCAATGATTCTTGGTTTCAAATACCACCAATGAGCTGGCAACTTCTAAGTATGGTCAGTCCTCGGTATCCACAGGTTCCGCACCCGTGGATTCAACCAATTGTCGGTAGAAAATACTTGAAAAAAAAAGTGACGTTGTTGCTGATGCGTACTATGTAGTTAGGCCTACGATGGTTGCATCTGTACTGAACATGTACAGATTTCTTTTTCTTGTCATTATTCCTTAAGTAATACAGTATAACAACTATTAACATAGGATTTACATTGTATTAGGTATTATAAATAATCTGGAGATTATGTAAAGTATTCAGGAGGTTGTGTGTAGGTTCTATGCAAATACTATGCCATTTCATATAAGGGACTTGAGTTTTGGTATCTGTGTGTGGGGTGATGTCCTGGAGCCAATCTCCCATGGATACCAAGGGACAATTGCATTTAATCTCTAGTCTAGATCTTTCTCCTGAGCTTTATACCTGAACTTTTTTTGGTAAGATTTAGGATAGGGTGCCATTTTGTTCTTTGAAAGGAGTAAACACTAATTTAATATACTCTATTTATGAAAATGTATACAGTGCTTTTTATGTGCCAGGTGCCATTTTAAGTGCTTTATAAATAAAAGCTGTTAAATCCTAACAACCTGATAAGAACTAGTATTATCTCCATTTACTATACAGATGAGGAAAGTGAAGTATAAGTCAGTCACACAGCTAGTAAGGTTTCATGCTCTTACCCACTATGCATTGCTCCCTCTCCTGCTTGACTTTTTTACTTTGATATTTCAAAGGTATCTCCAACTTAAAATGTCCAAAATTGAACTCCTGATTTCCTTCCTCAGTATCCTATTCCACCACAGCACATGATTCTGCTGGTTACCCAATTGCTCAGGTAAAACAATTAGGAGTTATTCTTGACCCCTCATTTTCCCTTACTGCTCACTTCCAAATGATTCCAAAATTCTCTCAATTCTCCCTTAAAAATATATCTGAAATTCATTTACTTCTCTGCAACTCCACTACCACCACATTGATATAACAACAACAGCTACTGTTTAGTGATGTGTTCTATATCTTAATTAACTCATTATAACATCGTTAGGAGATGGGTACTGTCAAAAACATTGTGAAATGTGCAAGAGATTATTGATTATTCTTTACAATGGAAGGCTGGCACTGCTTAGCAAGCTTTCAGGCATTGTCTAATTCTACAGAAGTGAGTCTTTGTCTTGGGCTAGTCTATTTTGCAACTACATAGTGACAGAAGTTTCCTTATAGAGGGCTGGTAATGATACAAATGTTTTGTCAATAGTGATGGACTCTTTCTCTGTTCATTGTGAATGCAAATTATTTTGTCTGGTACAAAATATAAAACTTCTCTAAATCCAATTCTCCTCTGAACAAGTTTTTAACATCTTACTGGTTCCCTCAACAATTTAAGAGTTAAATAAAATGTTTGACATGTGCTCATTTCATATTTATATGAGTCATGATTTTGGTTTTCGAAAATTATATTGTAACAGTACTATTTTCATCCCAATTTCTAGATAAAATTGAGACACAGAGATTTCCAAGGTCATACTGCTAAATAAATGGCAGAGTCAAGATTTAAACTGTGACGACTCCAGAATCCATGCTCTACCCCACCTCACCACCCTGGCTCTCAGGCTGCCATGTACACCACAATCTCCTGGACTACCACTGGTCTGTTTTCTTTCTCTGTTAGCCCTTGCCAATCCATTCTTCATGCTGCAGCCAGGGGATCTTAGACTGTAAACCTTTCATTATTTCCACTATACCCAGAAAAAGA
This sequence comes from Rhinolophus sinicus, assembly GCF_036562045.2. Taxonomy (NCBI): domain Eukaryota; kingdom Metazoa; phylum Chordata; class Mammalia; order Chiroptera; family Rhinolophidae; genus Rhinolophus; species Rhinolophus sinicus. The sequence continues at coordinate 126,384,547 of NC_133754.1, forward strand.
GCCAAACTCCTTACCAAGCTTACATTATGCTATTTTTCCATCGTCATCTCCTAAGATTCTCCCTGCCAGTCACTAGCCTTCATCCACTGTAGTTTCCTTCATTTCTTTAAACATGTGTCATTCTTTCTTGACTCAAGATTTTGGCATGTGTGGGTCACTCTGTTCCCTTCTCTCAGCTTGGAATAACTCTCACTCATCCTTTAGGTCTCAGCTGACATACCTCTTCTCAAAGAAGAATTCCTTGACCCCAAGACCTATGGGGCTACTCTTAGACTCTCTTGGAGTACCTCTTCATTTTCTCATAGCTGTTGTCAGTCTTTGAGAATCAAGTGTGAATCTTTATGTAATAACTATCTTCCTCACTAGACAAAACATCTATGAAAGCAGAACTTCACATAATAGATGCTTTTTCCCTAATGGATGAATTTAAGGGTAAGAGTTTTGAGTGACTTGGTATTGGGCTTCTTCTTGGGCTCAAAGATTGAAAGCAAGTTAGATAAAGAGGCAATAGCTTTGAAACTCAAAGAAATTAAATCATGCCTCTCAGTTCCAGGCATTGGCATGAGGAAACAAAAACTTATTCCTGTTGTAGGAATTTCTTTTGGTCTTTTAAAAAGTTATTGTGCTCAAATTTAGTAGCTGTACTGAGTGGGCTCATTCATTTTACACTGCTGGTAGCTGTACTCAGTCAGGATGTGCTGGCCACATTTCATCTTGATGGGGTGTTGGGTTACGACGTAGCTTGAGGCAAGTTTAAATTCTCTGTCTATCACACTTCAATTTAATATTAATAAAAATGATATTTTACAGAAGTAAAGGATTTTTGAACAATTTTGAGCCAGAGCCTGCCTTCAGTAATTTATACATAACTCTGGTCTAACATTGCCTTATCACTCCAGCAGCTACTCAACAGTGAAGGCTCTGGGGCATTTGGAATTGTTTCTAGGTTAGAGAAACCCAAGGAGAGCTCCTATTTTTCCTATCTACTCTTTAAAACTCAGTGTGCACAGAGTATTGGGAAAAAGAGAAGACAGATCACAAACAGCATGCCTCAGATACAAATGGTGCCAAATCAGTCTCTTCACAAATGAAAAATGAGAATACGACACTTGTTTCAGACCATCTTTCTCTCCCATTGCTTTTCTGACCTATCTGAACAAAACATGATTTAAAAGTTTGGTTTTCCTTGAGGATAGTCTGATTATTTAAAAAGCCATGTCCCAGGGACAAAAATGCCAGTATAGCTTACAATACTATTAGTGCATTTGTAGTTTTCAGCTTAATACTAGAATGTAGTTTCTAACACTTCTACTTTGATAAAAATCTAAAAATTGTAAACTCAGAACACTTTTCATGAACTACTTCTTCACATGGGCTGAAATTAGTTTATCTTGCAATTTTATAAAGGTTTCTTTCCCTTAATTCAACGAGTTTGGCAAAGCTTTCCAATGAAAAGTTCAGTTCATTAAAAATGACCTTAATGGACGTAACATATATTGGTGGTGACAGGGTCCATACTTTATTTTGGCACACTAGGATCCCATTAATTTGTCTTTGTCACTCTCTAGGGCTCAGCTCAGCAATAGTTCAGATTTAGCTTTCTGAAAGTAGCTACAGAATGAGCAATAAATGGAGACAGTAGGAGGGGCTGACAAATTTAGAACTTCTTGGTTTGCATTAAAGGCTTTTCTAATCACTACATAAAAATGGCTCTGTCTGCTCTCTTGAATGTGTGATTGATTTTTCTGTCTCAGTGCATGCTGGGAGCAATCTGTGGGGATCAACTGCATTTAACTTAGAGTTGAGAGGATGCTTTTCCATGCAAGAATTTTCTAAACTTTCCTTATTAATGTTTGCAGTTCACTATCGATCCCTTTTTATTCAAATAAAGGCAACTAACCTTTGTCCCTTACAATAAACTACGGGCTAAATTCAAAGTGTGATGCTTAAAAATGAGTCTTCAAAGAGCCTCAGAAGTACACAAGAGAGGCAGGGAGGTGGTGTTCCCTGGGGAACCACTAGCTAAATTTTGGGTTGAATTGCACTTCTCTTTCACATTCCATTAGATACAACATGTATGAGGCAGATGCAACATCTGCTTCAATTTTGCCATTTATAAATGGTGATTATTAGACATTTTTACTCCTTTAAAGACTCTCTAAAAAGATGAATGATGCTGAAAAGGGCTCCATCATAACCATGGCTAATACATATACAGAGAGCTTCCTGCATATCGGATACTTTACATACAGAGGGGGCCAAAAACATGTATACACATTTTAAGAAAGGAAAACTGTATTAAAATTGTAATACTCAATATATACCGATAACAAAAGATGAATACAAGTCACGTTTGACTTCTGCAATTACAAGAGGTGCTCAAAGTGGTTACCCTCAGCGTCCAGACACTTCTGATTATGGTGAACTACTGCTTGAGCAACGCTGACCACAGTGTCCACTTGTATATATTTTTTGGCACCCGTGGTATATTAACTTAATTCTCACAATAACCCTATCATGTAGGTACTATTATTATGATCATTTCACAAATGATGAAATTGCAGCAGCCAATAGGGTGAAGGACTTGGCCAGGGTCTCCTGTTGCTAGTGGGGGATCCAAAATTAACTAACACCCAGGCAGTCTGTCACTAGAGCCCACACTTTTCAACACTGGGCTCACTGCTGCTCTGCATGGAAGTATGATCAATAATTCAAGTGCTTTTTACTCTGATTGCAGGAGGGCTGTATCCTGGTTTGAGCACACAAATACACAGACTCACCCCTCATCAACTCACATAGTTGGCAGGATGATAACTCTGAAAAAATAGTACAGATTTTAGGAAGTTATCTGTGATCAACATATAGACAGGAAACACTGAGGTACATGTACTGACACAAAGTATCTGACCATTTGCTATGTAAAAAGATCCAATAATCTTTCCTCAAGTGCTAGTTCTGGAGTCAAAGTCAGATTCAAATAAATTCTATCATACTCTGCTGAACATCAGTTCACATCAACACCTCCCCCACCCCACCCCTTTCAGTGTGTATTGCATTCTTCTCTCATTTGTTTCTCATAGTTGTAAATTAGCATGTTCTAGCTTAACTATTGTGATATTTTCGCTCAGAGGGATATGTGGTAATGAAGAGAATCTGGGAATTCCATAAACAATTCTCCTACATTCCTTTTTAAATTAATAACACTATCACTCTAGGTATACCCAGACATGAAATGTCATTTCTTAAAAACCACTAGCTCACTGTTCAACCTGTGGATCATTGGCCAATATTCAGCATTTTAATCACAATCCTATCATCCTGTGATAAGAATGCTCTCAAGGTTTCTTGAGGGCAAGTCCTATTGGGTTGATTTTTTACAGTATCTGCAACTGGAAGAGAACACAGAGCACAGAGCAAGTGACTTATGAGCAGATTAGCTTCTTATATTCGGAGGTGTGAACAATTAGCAGGTCCAGTGACTCTTTAGCATCATCTAAAATAATCAGCCAGAAAACTTCTAGGAAGTATTCTCCTGTTGCAGAGGGTATACTGGATGAGAATGATTTGGATGGAAGGGGAGGAGGCCTGGAAGGAAGGAATTGGAAGTGAGACAGGTCCTGACTGTTGGGGGATAAAGACTGATTCCGTCCGGCCAGTGTGAGGCTGTAGCTCTGCCATGTGCCAGTTTTCAAGGTTAAATGCTTTTGCATCCTGTAATTCTAATGCTCAGCCCTGGTCTGTGAACATCTTTTATGTTGCTTTAATGATCTGCAAAAAGTGTATAAGTTTCTCGGTTTTTAGGTGAGCTCTTGATTCTTAAGAAACACACACACACACACACACACACACACACACACACACACTATTCCTTTTATTTTCTGTGGCCTAAGATGCACAAAGAATGTAATCCAGGCACCTTGTACTCACGATATAAACAGCAAAACTATCTAGATCCATTACTGATGTTGGAATCCCTAAATATTCTTTGGGGGAAAATATAAAAACACATGTCACATAATTAACATTTCTAGCCATTTAAAAAAAAAAATATATGAATTCACATTCTTAACCACTGAGTTCAGCCATCCACATTCTCAGACAACTTACTGGATATAAATATGGACTAATGTAAACATACACTTAAATATTATATATCTATATACTATTTCCAACAAGGTAAACAAGGCACTTAATGACTGTAGGATCACCATGGTGAGTCTTACTGGTTTTTCTTGCTGTAGCTAATTCCTTGAGCGTTCTGTTCACACAGATACATGACAGGAATTTCCCTTTGCTTCTTATTGAATCAGCCCCATCCCTAAGCTGATGCCATCTGGCATCCAGATATTACTGCTGCCTTCTGCCTGCTTGCTTTCCTTCTTCTTCTTCTTTTTAAATGACTCACAACAAGGTTATATATGCCAATATGCTTAAGGTCTGACTATTGTGTTGAAGCACAAAAATGTTTTCCTAACCCTGTAGTAATGCTGTTAACTAAAAATTGAGTAAGAGAACTCAAGACTTCCTAAGTGTAAGATCAAGGCCCAGAGGACCATCCAATCCTACCTTTGAGAGGATGGCACTGTTAAGACTCTTCACCTGGTGTGTGCCAGGTTTGACGGAGGGATGGCTAATTAAAATGGATGTGTTGGTCATGTAGTGCCCAAAGGAATCTCCTATTTCTTGTTCTGAGCCAGCCAAGCAGAACTCCTGGCAACTAAAATAAATATGGGAGGAATCTCGCTACCCTAGGTGCCCAATTAGTCCTCCCTTCCTCTCCGTGGAATGACTCATCGGAGCAGAAAGTCTAGAAAGAAAAAGTCAGGGCATCTGAAGCATCCAGACCATATCTTTTCCTTACTCCTGCCTCCCCTAACAGATGACATCTTCTAGGCATTGGGTGACCTGAAGGAGTTAAGGAAATGAACCATTTCCTTCCCATTCCAAGTTAGATCAGGCTTTTTAAGAAGGTAAGTTTATTAACTTCCTGTACAGCAATAGCAGATGAGCTGTCTTTACATGTCGTAGAAGCCACCATAGTATCACTTCTGCTCAAGAAATTCAGCTGTCAAAGTGGTCATAATGTGTACTCGGCTTGAGGTGGCGTGATGTTTAAGCTCACTTCTCAACAAAGACTGAAAGTAAGGTATACAAACAGGAGATGGGAAATCAAATTAGTAATTTCTTTAGCTTCTATCTGATTAATGAATATAATTTTTCTACCACATTGTAGTTCGGATCTCTCACCAAATAAAAGTAAAATTTTGAGGGTTTAAAAAAATACCTAGAAAGTGACTCCTGCATATTTGTCAGTGGAAGCAATGAGCTGGCCTCAATCTGGAATTTAGATTCGTCAGCTGGAGGCAAATTCAAAAAGATACAGTTCGAGTAACAGCAAAAGAAAATTCCATCAGTCTTTTTCCCATCTGCTGAGGATAAAAACCAACAATTTCTAAAAGTATGTTTGAATGAAGCTACAGCTTTATAAGATGAATCTCAACATACTAAGTACATTACCATAATGTGACCCCATCTCAATACTTATTTCAGCTCTTTTATGAGACTGGTATCTGTCTTTGTAGCTCCTATATGGCATTTAGTTCAGTGAAACAACACCAGTACATGCTTCTGTTCTATACAGTTTTAGCTATTTATTGGCAGTTCAGTTTTTAGTTTTTAATCATAGTTTTCTTCTAAACATATCTTAGTGTGGTTGCTTTCCACCATATTTTTGGCCAGAGTGTTAACCAATTATTGTTTTTTTTTCTTTTGGGGGGTTATCAAAAACATCTAATATTCAATAAAAGTCTCTCCAGATGATAAAGACTTTAAGCTACTGATTTTCTTATATTATTTAATGAGACAGGCTGGTGATAATATTTTCATTTCACATAAGGGGAAATAAATGATATTTGCTGTTTTACTACAGAACTCTCCATGTTAGATGGAGCCAAAGAGAGAGATAATAGTTCTGGGGCACTGTTCCTGCTTCTCTGTAGTTCAGAAGTGACAGCCACAGCTTCTAAACATTACCATTTAATTTAAGCAATGTGAGTTTCACTGGTAGGGGGAAGGAAAGACTTGCTGACAGTATATCATTTTTTCATTATACTATGGAGAGTAATTATAGGTTGCTACATACATTCAGAAACTCGTCTATGTGGTTTGTTTTAAAAAAGAAAGAATTAGGACCATGTAAAACTATGATTTTTAAATTCAAAATCAATAAAAAAAAAATAATGTGACACGTAGGACCTTTCCCAGGGTTCAGTGCACTAAACATGTAAAGGGTATTACAATGTGGAAACCATATACCTTTCATTACATTATTCTACAGCTGTCATTTATTTCATTTTGGTATAAAAGTAATTGTTCTGAGCATAATAGTATACATTTCCTTTACCCGGCACCAGCACTCCAATTACAACCTACTTCAGTTCAGATTAATCATGCCAAGATGGCACTTCCATTACACCGAGAGTAAAATTTAATAATCTAATATATGGCTGTAGTTTCAGTGGCTGAAACTATGTGTTTAACTACGTTAGGAATTTTATTGTGGTGAAAGTTAAAACATAATGCACCTTAATCAGACCTTTAGTGGAAAACCTCCATTACGGAATATGGTTGACCACGTTCTATGAATGCTTCTGCAGAAGCATTAAACTCCACTTACAGCTTTCATTTGGGAGGTATCTAATAATGAGAAAGATGTGTAATTATTGATGTAAGATGTTTTGATTCAATATCAACTTTGTAATACTATTTAACCTCGGTCATAATGCAATAGTACTTACAAGGTTATGCTTTAGACCAAATGACAAAATAGTGTACAGGAGAGCAGTGTTTATTTAGGTAAATTAATACATATCTGGATTTAAACCTATTGAACCTAAGAATATATATAGAGTAACTAGCTCCAATTACATGGCATCTTTCCGTGCCTTAAATAGGACCTTAGGGGATTAAAGAGTTAATACCCCTCTAAAATGATCTTACTCCCTCTTCAGCAGTGAGAAGGTCTATCAAATCAGGTACTGGCAGGAGAGAAACAAAAAGTTTTAAGCCTTCACATATTCACGTAAACATTGTACTGTACTTTTTAACCACTACTTTCCTTCAAAGTTCTGCAATGGTTAGTTGTTTTTCTCTTAAAGGCTTTTCTCGTATAAGTAGAAAAAAGTGCTGTACTAAATTTGTAGTACAGAAATAATTTGTGTTTTGCTTATTGTCCTTTTAAGTAAGAAATGTGTTACCTAATGTGTGAACAATTTTTCTGTGACGCCAAGTGACTGAACACCATTTCTTTACAAATGAGTTTTGGTAATTATACCAATCTGTATTTTGGGTTTCTTTTTCAATCTCTTGCTGGTTAGGGTGTGATTCAGGAACACAATTTGTGTTCTGGCCAACTACATCAGATTTAGATTCAAACAGGATGTATCTGAGAAAATTCTAAGTTGCTTTTGAATATATAGATTACAATGTTCGTTTATATCTGTAGTAAAATTTAAAGTATGGTTGAATTTGGAAACCATTTCATATTCAACATGCTACACTGTGAGCTCCTGGAAGGGGGGTAACATGTCTTATACATCGATGCATAGCACAGAGCCTAGTACTTAAATAAACTAGAAAATCATCAATTTGAGAAACTGTTTAGGTTATAAATGAAATTCATCAATAAAATGCTTCCCCCTTATTTAAAAAAAGTGATGCAGCACAGATGTCTATGAGTGTTTTCTAGTAGAATCAATATACAGTTATTGATCCATCAGTCAATTAATCTATATTTGTCTGTTCCCCATTTCCTCCTCTTATGAAGCATCTGGAAAGTCTATGCCTAGTAGTCTTACAAAATTCATGGTCTTGATAAAACTGAGCAGGTATGGGACCATGATCAAGTGAAGGAAAGACTTGGTATTTATCCGATACCAATCCCAGCAGGAAAGGGAAAAAAAAAGCTAATAAACTTTCTTTGCCCTCAGGTACATTTTACTAACCCTTTAATTTTTTAAAATTAATTTCTTTATTTTTTTATTAGTTTCAGGTGCACAAGACAAAGTAATACTTAGACGTTTATCATTTATATCCTTCACACTGTGTGAACTTCCCTCCCCCCATCCACTATCCCTCTGACATCGCACAGAGCCATTACATTTCCACTGTCTCTATTCCTAATGCTGTATTCCGCTTCTTGTAAGTATATACATACATATATATATATATATATATATATATATATATATATATACACACACACACACACACATATATAAAATTATAGTTGGCATTCATTATTGTTCAGCTTCAGCTTCAGGTGTACAGTGCAGTGATCAGGCATCTACATCATCCCTGAGATGGTCTCCCAAATGGGACAAGTGTCCATCGGATACCCTACAAAATCTTTATAACATTATTGATTACATTCCCCAAATTAATTTTCAAAACCTTGTGGCCATCTTGTGATTACTGACTGTTTTCTAATCCCCTCACCTTCCCCCTTATCCCCAACCCCCCTCCCATCTAGCAACCCTCAGTTTTTCCTCTATGTCTCCAAAACTGTTTCTGATTAGTTCATTCACTTATTCTTTTCTTTAGATTCCACATATAAGTGAGATCATATGGTATTTGTCTTTCTCTGTCTGACTTATTTCACTTAACATAATGTTCTCTAGGTCCATCCATGTTGTTGCAAATGGTAAGATTTCTTTCTTCTTTATGGCTGCGTAATACTCCATTGTATAAATGTACCACAGTTTCTTAATCCAGTCATCTACCGATGGGCATTTCGGTTGTTTCCATGTCTTGGCTATTGTGTATAGTGCTGCAATAAACATAGGAGTGCATAAAGATTTTTGAATTAGAGTTTTGGATTTCTCAGGATAGATACCTAGGAGTGGAATTGCTGGATCATAAGGTAGTTCCATTTTCAGATTTTTGAGATACCTCCATACTGTTTTCCATAGTGTCTGCACCAATCTGCAATCCCACCAAGAGTGCACAAGCGTTCCTTTTCTCCACATCCGTGCCAGCACTTGTTGTTTGTTGATTTATTGATGATAGCCATCTTGACTGGGGTGAGGTGGTATCTCATTGTGGTTTTTATTTGCATTTCTCTAATGATTAGTGAGTTTGAGCATTTTTTCATATGTCCGTTTGCCATCTGTATGTCCTTTTTAGACAAATGTCTCTTCATGTCCTCTGCCCATTTTTAAATTGGGTTGTTTGTTGTTTTGGAGTTGAGTTGAGTGAGTTTTTTTATAAATTTGTGATATTAACCCCTTATCAGATATATCATTGGCAAATATCTTTTCCCATTCAGTAGGGTCCCTTTTTGTTTTAGTGATGGTTTCCTTTGCTGTGAAAAAAACTTTTTAGTTTGATGTAGTCTCGCATGTTTATTTTTTCTCTTACTTCCCTCGTGTGAGGGGATATATCAGTAAAAATCTTACTCCGGGTAATGTCTGTGAAGTTTCTTCCTATATTTTTTTTTCTAGGAATTTTATGGTTTCAGATCTCACATTTAAGTCTTTAAGACATTTTGAATTTATTTTTGTATATGGTGTAAGGAGGTGGTCCAGCTTCATTTTTTTGCATGTGTCTGTCCACGTTTCCCAGCACCATTTATTGAATAGACTGTCTTTACCTCACTGAACATTCTTGCTTCCATTGTCGTAGATTAAATGGCCATATAGGCATGGATTTATTTCTGGACTGTCTATTCTGTTCCATTGATCTATGTGTCTGTTTTTATGCCAGTACCATGCTGTTTTGATTACTGTAGCCTTGAGGTATAATTTGATGTCAGGTATTGTTATACCTCCCACTTTGTTCTTATTTCTCAAGATTGCTGAGGCTATCCGGGGTCTTTTATGGTCCCATATAAATTTTAGGATTATATGTTCTATTTCTGTGAAAAACGTCATTGGTAGTTTGATAGGAATTGCGTTGAATATGTATATTGCCTTAGGCAGTATGGACATTTTAACTATATTAATTTTTCCTATCCATGAATATGGTATGTGTTTCCATCTATTTGTATCTTCTTTCATTTCTTTCTTCAGTGTCTTATAATTTTCTGAGTACAGATCTTTTACTTCTTTGGTTAAATTTATTCCCAGGTATTTTATAGTCTTTGGAACAATTGTAAATGGGATTTTTTTTTAAAATTTCTCCTTCTGATGTTTTATTATTGGTATATACAAATGCAACTGATTTCTGAATATTAATTTTGTATCCTGCTACTTTACTAAATTCATCTATCAGCTCTAATAGTTTCTTGGTGGAGTCTTTAGGGTTCTCTATATATAGTATCATATCATCTGCATATAATGACAATTTTACTTCCTCCTTACCGATTTGGATGTCTTTTATTTCTTTGTCTTGTCTGATTGCTGTGGCTAGAACTTCCAGCATTATGTTGAATAGAAGTGGAGAAAGTAGGCAACCTTGCCTTGTTCCTGATCTTAGGGGAATGGTTTTACATTTTCCCCATTGAGTATGATGTTAGCTGTGGGTTTATCATATATGGCCTTTGTTATGTTGAGATATGATCCCTCTATTCCCACTTTCTTAAGGGTTTTTATCATAAATGGCTGCTGGATTTTATGAAATGCTTTTTCTGCATCTATTGATATGATCATGTGATTTTATTTTTCATTTTGTTAATGTGGTGTATCACATTAATTGATTTGCGGATTTTGAACCACCCTTGCATACCAGGGATGAATCCCACTTGATCATGGTGTATGATCTTTTTAATGTATTACTGAATTCTGTTCGCTAATATTTTGTTGAGGATTTTTGCATCTATGTTCATTAGAGATACCGGCCTGTAGTTTTCTTTTTCTGTGGTGTCTTTTTCTGATTTGGGGATCACGGTGATAGTGGCTTCGTAAATAGTGTTTGGGAGCCTCCCCTCCTTCTGGATTTTTTGGAAGAGCTTGAGAATAGGTGATAATTCTTTTTTGAACGTTTTGTAAAATTCACCTGTAAAGCAATCTGGTCCAGGGCTTTTGTATGTTGGGAGATTGTTGATTACTGATTCAATTTCCCTGGTGGTAATCAGTCTATTCAGGTTTTCTGTCTCTTCTTGAGTTAGCCTTGGAAGGTTGTATGCCTCTAGAAAATTGTCCATTTCTTCCACATTGTCAAATTTGTTGGCATATAGTTGCTTATAGTAATTTCTTAAAATTTTTTGTATTTCTGTGGTGTCTGTTGTCACTTCTCCTCTTTCATTTCTGATTTTATTAATTTGGGTCCTCTCTCTTTTTTAATGAGTCTGGCTAAAGTTTTGTCAATTTTGTTTATCTTCTCTAAGAACCAACTCTTGGATTCATTGATCTTTTGTATTGTTTTTCTGGTTTCTATTTCATTTATTTCCGCTCTGATCTTTATTATCTCCTTCCTTGTACTCCCTTTGGGCTTATTTTGCTGTTCTTTTTCCAGATCCCTTAAGTGTGAAGATAAACTGTTGATTAGTGATGTTTCTTGTTTCTTTAGGTAGGCCTGCAATGCTGTGATTTTCCCTCTTAGGACTGCTTTTGCGGCATCCCATAGATTTTGGGTCGTCGTGTTTTCATTTTCGTTTGTCTCGAGATATCTTTTGATTTCTTCCTTGATCTCCTGCTTGACCCATTCATTATTTAGTAACATGTTATTCAGCCTCCATGAATTGGTGTCTTCCAGTTACTTTCCTGTAGTTCATTTCTAATTTCATAGCACTGTGATCAGAGAAAACAATTGGTATGATTTCAATTTTCTTAAATTTATCAAGACTTGTTTTGTGGCCTAACATATGGTCTATCTTGGAAAATGTTCCATGTGCGCTTGAGAAGAATGTGTATTCTGCAGCTTTGGGGTGAAATGCTCTGAAAATATTGATTAAATCCAAGTGGTCCAATGTGTCATTTAAGGCTGTTGTTTCCATATTGATTTTCTGTCTGGAAGACCTGTCCCTTGTTGTCAGAGGTGTGTTGAAGTCCCCTACTATGATAGTGTTACTGTTGATCTCTGTCTTTATGTCAGTCAATATCTGTTTTATATATTTAGGTGCTCCTATGTTGGATGCATAGATGTTTACTAGGGTTATGTTCTCGTGTCAGATTGATCCCTTTATTATTATATCGTGCCCATCTTTGTCTTTTAATATGTTCTTCATTTTAAAGTCTATTTTGTCAGCTATAAGTATTGCAACTCCAGCTTTTTTCTCATTTGCATTTGCATGAAATATCTTACTCCAACCCTTCACTTTCAGCCCGTGTATGTCTTTTGATCTGAGGTGAGTCTCTTGTATACATCATATACAAAGGTCTTGCTTTCTTATCCATTCAGCCACCCTATGTCTCTTGATTGGAGCATTTAATCTGTTTACATTTAAAGTGATTATTGATAGGTACATAGTTATTGCCATTTTTAAATTTGTAGTTAGATTGTTTTCATCTTTCTTCTATTTACAGAAGTCCTTTTAGTATTTCTTGCAATGCTGGCTTGGTGGTAATAAATTCCTTTAGCTTATTCTTTTCTGGGAAGCTCTTTATCTCTCCATCAACTTTAAATGATAGCCTTGCTGGATAAAGCAATCTAGGTTGTAGGCCTTTGTTTTCCATCACTTTGAGTATCTCCTGCCACTCCCTCCTGGCCTTCAATGTTTCTGTAGAAAAGTCATTTGATAGTCTTATGGGAATTGCCTTGTATGTAACCCTCTGTCTTTCTCTTGCTGCTTTTAGGATTCTCTCTTTGTCTTTAACCTTTGCTATTTTAACTATAATGTGTCTTGGTGTGGACCTGTTTGGGTTTATCCTGGTTGGAACTCTCTGCACTTCCTGGGCTTGTATGTTGGTTTCCTTCATCAGGTTAGGGAAGTTTTCGGACATTATTACTTCAAATATGTTCTCAATCCCTTGCTTCCTCTCTTCACCTTCTGGTATTCCTATGATGCACATGTTGTTGCGTTTGATGTTATCCCATAGGTCTCTTAAACCATCTTCATCGTTTTTTATTCTTTTTTCTTTCTGTTGTTCTGTTTGGGTGATCTTTGCTAACTTGTCTTCTAAGTCACTGATTCGATCCTCTGCTTCATCTAACCTGCTGTTAATTCCTTCAAGTGAGTTCTTTATTTCGGTAATTGTGTTCTTTAGTTCTAACTGGTTGTTCGTTATGATTTCTACATCCTTCTTTATGTCGTCTCTAAGTTCCTTAAACATTCTTATCATCAGTGTTCTGAACTCTGTCTCTGATAGGTTGGTTACCTCTGTTTCATTTGGTTCCATTTCTGGAGGTTTCTTCTGTTCTTTTATTTGGGACATGCTTCTTTGTTTCCCCATTCTGGCTGATTCTCTGTGTTTGCTTTGATGTATTAGGTAGATCCCCTAGAGTTCTTAGTTCTTGCTGGGTTATCTTATGTAGTATGTGTCCTTTATATTTGACTTGCACTACTTCCTTCTTCTCCTCTGCGTGTGCTCCCAAGGTGACTCTTGTGTTGTGTATATTGTCCTTCAAGTAATCCTTGCACGAGTCTCATAGCTGTTCTGCGTGATGAGCAGAGAGTCCTTTGATGGGTTATAGATGTCCCGTTTATGATAAGATCCGGAGGAGAACTCAAAAAGTGTGCCCAGTTCCTGCCATTCCTATGACGTCACTCCTAACCCTTTAATTATTGATGAGTGGCTACATTACAAAGTTGGGAGATAAAGAGTTTGAGTGGGCAGTGCCCCCTGCAACTAAGATTGAACATGGCACCTTGAGCTGAGCTACTGCTGAGCTCCTGGATGGCTCAGTTGGTTGGAGCGCATCCTCTCAACCACATCGTTGCCAGTTCGATTCCTCAACTCCCGGAAGGGATGGTGGGCAACACCCACAACTAGAAAACGGCAACTGGACCTGAAGCTGAGCTGCGCCCTCCACAACTAAGATTGAAAGGACAATAACTTGACTTGGAAAAAAGGCCTGGAAGTAAACACTGTTCCCCAAAAAAGAATAAAGTCCCGTTCCCCTTCCCCAATAAAATCTTTTAAAAAAAAAAAGAAAGAGTTTGAAAAGCTGCCCAGACATCCACATCAAATCTACATTATATCATTGGATGCAGTTTGGGCCTTCTCACCTTTGACCTCTTGGAAAAGAGAAGGTCAGATTTTGGAGAAAACAGTAGGCACTACACCTTCATTTTCTTATTTCAAAATTGAAAAGTATTTAGAGAGCACTCATGTTTGGAGAAGCACTTTGAAACAGATAAACCTCCAATCTGACAGCCCCAAAGCCTCATTTCACCCTTGGTAAAAGGATTACCCTTAGTTCAGAGGAGACCCACAACCAGTGGGACACTGCTTTCTTTAAACCAATCAGCCTCAAAAGCAAAACAACTTGTGCTTTCAAAACTTACGAAGGCTCTTCGGACACAGCAGCTCCTTCTTCTAGTTCTTGAGCTTGTTTATGCCATGGCAGCTTGGCCTCTACTGGAAGTTTCTCTGAGAGTTAAAAGAGAAGAGGTTAGAACCAATATGGGATTTCAGGGAAATTCCTCTTTTCCCCCTCACCAGTTCTTGATTTTGTACTATCTACTAACTAGGTTGATAACAGCAAATGATATGTTTTTAGGTAAATTTCTGCCTCTGATATTAGTTACCAGGTATGATAAAAAAAATGTGGTGAACATTTAAATAAAAAATATTTATTACAGTTAAAGACACATTGCCATTAATCCCCCTCAAAATATTTCCCCTTGCTTGGAACACACTTATCCCATCATTCTTGCCACTTTCTGAAGCAGTGCTGGAAGTCTTCTTTCGTGAGTGTCTTTACTTTATCCTCCATTGTGACAACACTCCATGTCACACATTGCTTCTGGTATGTGGCAATTCCTTCAAATAAAAACATTACGGTGTGTCCTCACCACCTTATTCACCAGATTTGGCATTGTGTGACTTCTGGTTCTTCCCCCAAATCAAAATGATCATGAAAGGTAAACGTTTTGAATCGATTCAGGACATCGAGGCAGCCACAACAGTGCAACTAAAGACACTCACGAAACAGGACTTCCAGAACTGCTTCAGAAAGTGGCAAGAACAACGGGATAAGTGTGTTCAAAGCAAGGGGGAGTATTTTGAGGCAGATTATTGGCAATGTGTTTTTTACTATAATAAGTTTTAAAATTTAAACATTCACTGTTTTTTTTTTAACACCCCTCATATACCAAGAAAAAAAGAATCAGATTTTAAAATGTTCAGTAATACTGGTCTCTGTGTATACTCTTCCTCTTTATTATGTTGAAGAGCAAAGAAAAGTCTTTTTAGTTTGAAAGTTGTGACTCTAGGAGTGCTAGCTCAATATGTGTATAAAGAGTCATCAAAGTATCTTTTCACTATTACCTGTTGAAAAGATAGAGCAATATTTACCTTTAAAAACAAACACAAAGTACAACAAATCATATTATGACACTTCCATAAATTCTAACTTGTTTTTCTTTTGCCTTTTGGCTAAGTGTGTGTGATCTATACCATATTATCAAAAACAAACAAAATTGCTGATATTTTTTATATCACAAAGCACTGCTTTAGATATCTGATTCATTGAATATCACCCCCAAGGCTCACTGACAATTAGAATACGAGCAACTTAAGTCCACAACCCTTAATTTGACTTGTTTCACCTATTTATATAGCTTTAGCCAAACAATTCAGAACAAACTTCGTAACTACTTCCTGGAAAAAAAAAAATGTGGAGGAGAAAAAAAAGAGGGACGCTGTAACTGCTCCTACAGAAGTAACTGCCAAGATTCCCATTCTGACATATTTTATTAGTATCATTTATAGGCATACTTGCTTTATAGTATAAGCCAGTGAAGCTCTATCACCATTTTATAACATATAATTGCAAAGATGAAAGAAATATTCTTTATATGAATACACCATAGAATTATATGGCATTTTAATGATGTTTAAGTAGAGCCAGACTCACTACTTAGTTGTGAAAATCTAGGTTTTATTTTTGATAGTTAACCACAAATTGCTTTTCTTTTTCTGAAGTGGCCTGGTAAAGAGAGAGTTAATGAATAATTGACTATTTCAAGATAGCGGTATCAGTTCTTGTCCTCTAGATGCAACAATTGTTTATAGTCAGAAAACAAAGTGAGTGAGAGATATAATACTACCAAAGCCAAAAGGATTTGCTAGCATTTTAGACACAGTGGTGCGGTACCTACTTAGGCAACATTTCACAACTAACAACTTCTCCCAACTAAATGACTCAGTCAGTGATGCCACATCTGACAGCGTGAGCCATCTCTGACTTTCAATAATGAGGCATTCAGCTTGGCACTAATAGTAGGCTTGTAATACTTCATTGTCTATTTGAAATGAGTCCTGTCATATGCACCAGTGACCACTTCCTCCCATATTTGAGGATGGTTAATGGTAGTCAAGAGTTGAAGATAACATTTGTGGAAAACTTACTATATGCCTGGCAGTGGGCTAAGCATCCTATTAGCATTATGTCTCATTGAATCTTTGCATGATCTCTGAGGTACTTACTATTATTATTCCAATTTTACAGATGAGAAGACTGTAGCTTAGAGAGAGAGGTGTACTGATTAAAACTAATCAGCATTTCTGGTATGTTTTTGTTTTGTTGTTTACTTTTATATCAGTAATTTAGATTTCACATGCCATTCACTCCCACCAAGGGAAAACTATAGTATAATAAAACATTACATTATGGCTGATTTTCAGAGAAATGTAATGGTTTAAAGAAATAAATTAAGAAACAAATGAGAATCATATTTAATATTAAAAATAGGAAGAAGCTTGTACTAAGAAGTTCTTTACTTCTGAATGGTTTGTGATTTTGGCTATTTCACTGACATAGATTATAACAATATTAGCAGAGTAGTCAGATTAGTATTCATACTAATCTGAGAGACCCAGTGTAATTAAAATAAATCTTCCTCACTAAGTAGAACTTTTCTAAAGCTTACTTTTAATAAATTATTTGTAATATTTATTAAATTTTGATTTATTCCAATTTTTCATTTTGAATTATGCTTTGGGAATCCGGTCTCATAATATTGTTTTAATTTTCAAAGCAAAAAGCAACAGCTTTCTGTTTCATCAGTTTGAAGTATGAGGCTTACCACTGTATTTCAGGCTTAGCAATATAGACACTCTTAGATTCACTGCATTGTGTTTTAGCAGAAAGAAGTTTAGCTAGTAAGTCATATATTTCTACAATATGTCTATAATCTCCTTAAGCAGATATTTTTCAGCAGCAGTCTTCAAACAACTTTATGACCCAAGAGATCACTGTATAAATATGCAGTGCTTAATAACAATTTTCAAGCAAAACTATCTGAAAGATTAACAAAAAATGAGTTAAGTCCACTTAAGAGAGTCTAAGTCACAAAGAACAGTTACTAAAAACACTTGGGATACTTAAAAATATTCTAAGGAATTTAAAACAGCACCTGGGTACACGTAACAATGAAAAGACTGATAACACAGCACCTGCCACATTCGTTACCTTTGGGCTTATAGCAGGGGGTGGGTATGACGCATTCCTCTTTGACGTGGGGCTTGGTTTTGGGGCTACAGCCTCCTGTGTGCATCCCACGATGGTCGATGCAGAGAACCACACGATACCGGAGGCCCTGGCCACATGTCACCGTGCACTAGAAGGAGAACGCAAGAGAGAGAAGACTCACAGGCAAAGCCTTGTTTACTCGTCTGCATTTCCCACCTGAGGCTTTTTTAAAGGGCTGCTTTTTACATAAGAACTCCTGGTGGATTTATACCACTTTTTAGCCATCCTGGGGTCTTTTTCTGTTTGGCTATGTAGGGTGCAGCTGGCTGAAAGTTAAATCATTTTCAATTTTTTAGTTTTGGATTAGTCAGTCAGCGTTCCTTAAGCACCCACTGTGCAAAATCCCAAACCAAGCAGTGAAAAGGAGTAAAGGAAATGTAGAGCGTGCCCTGTTTTGATTACCAACACTGCATTTTAATTTTATGTAGTCACTTTGCTAATGATTGTTAGGTCCAACATATGGGAGATGCTAGCTCCCACATGGACGTGAAAAGTTTTCTAATGGTCATCATAGCTAATTTATATTGCAGCATGGCTGATTCAATTGATTACATTGACATGCAAAGAAGTGTTTAAAGGACTGATTCAATGGCCAGATGTAGACAGCACCTCTGTGGTTCTATATGCCCAGGGTCAAGTCTAGAAAAAGAGAAACGTCCCAGCGCTGATCTGCTGCCACAAAGCCACACAGCTGAAATGAAGTCTGTTGCCATCTCTGTGGCTGAGGGCACAGTGGTTTACCTCGTCTTTCCATCTCCTTTGCCATTTCAAATCTTTTTGCATTAGCAGACAGGAAACTGCAAATCAAAATCTTTTTATGTGTAAGCTGCCGCAGCAGCTTTCCTAACATCCAGAATGTATTAGTTTTAGTTATTCTATTTCATCCCCATTCTGATTATTTTGTGATTTCATTTCAGCTTTTTTCCAATAATAAACATAGCTTTAATTTTAATCCACTCAGATCCTTTTTGGATACAGACAAAGGATAAGGAAAAAAAAAAAAAAATGAAACCAAACTTTTGTTCTACTGAGCTCTATCACCAGAGCAGCTTTCACAGATTCGGGATTAGTCATTCGGCCTCAATGACTCTTGATAGACATGTGCTTCCCCGTGCCCTTGAGGGAACAACGTGGGGAACGAGAAAGGCTTCCTGAAGTAACTTGAAGAAAGATATGTCTCTATTTACTCATTTACATTTGGCTTTGCTGGAATTGGAGCATGCCTACTCCAGGACCTAAACTGGTAGGCTTCTAGACACCTCAAGAGGAAAAGTGGGGAGCTGCATAGGGTAGCCGGGGGTCATGATGACGAGAGGGAAGAGTGGACTTATTCTCCTAACGAACAAAGAAAGAAGGCACAGTTACCGGAGACCACTCCTGTGCCAGCCATTTAGGGCAGTCAAAAATGTTGCAGGGCTGCACGATGGGCATCTTAGGGGTGTACATGCATTTCCACTCTTCCACTGAGGTGACATGCCCCTGGATGTCCTCCTCCACACAGGAAACTGCCCGGCTCTGGATGCCCCCCCCACACGAGGAGGAGCACGCTGTCCACGGGGTGGCCTCCCACCTACAGAAGCAAGGGGAGTCATCAGGGGGGACATGCACATTGCCAAACCTCCTTAGTGACCTCTGTGACAAACCCATTCCCAGTGACTATTGGGGCCATCCGGTTCTGACAGGCTATGGTCCAGAGAACCCAAAGGCATCTACTGCCTGAAATCTGACAAGTAAGAGAGGAGTTGATGTTGGCAAAAGTGCTCTGTAAACCTTAAAGCTCTATGTAAATGTTAAGAAATTACTGTTTTGAGAGTTGTTCAAAAGGATATCTGTGCTGTCTGTAACGTACTCAAAGGAGGGCTGTTCAGTCTGTCTTCCTATAGTTTTAATATATATTCTTCGTGTGTGTGTGTGTGTGTGTGTGTGTGTATAATATATTATTTTATGTTTTATAAATGTATACTGTGCATATATATTATATACTTTTTTATTAAACCATTAAATATTTATGTCAAGACTGAAATTGGTTAATGAGTTAACACTAATAGTTTGCACCTGGGCTGGTCCTTTTTATTTTCAATGCAATGCTTTATTACCTAGCTCCTGGATACTTTTACATGAGAAGCTCATGAAAGATCAAGGTAAACCAAACACTCTTTCTCCCTTTCACAGTCATCAGTTTTGACTACATGGAATCAGCACAATTCTGATGTTCAAACCATGCCATCATTAAACTAAGGAGGAAACGTGTTAATATAGGCACTACCTACTTGCTCTCTAATTGTTGAGGGACACTGTCAGTTAGCGTCCCCGTAATAAGAAACGCCTGGAATTGTGAAGAAATTTGGTTTTGGTTGGAGAGCTAATGGCACTGGAATTTAGAAATACAGTTAAGTAAGGGGAAAATAACAATATTATCAATAATATATAAGAAAATTCCATTGATTTTTTCATATCTCTACACAGCTCTGAAGCATTGGGGACCAGATGCAGAGAGGTAGATTTGTCTGATTCTTTTCTCTCCTCCTGTAGATTCAGCGAATGTTGAAGTTTTAAAAACAGAAGCATTGGGACTGAGCTGGTCTTTCTTGCATGCATTCTGCTTGTTGATGAGGATTGCTAAGAAACTTCAAGATTTCTCTTAGAATTATGAGAGATATCATTTTAATGAGAGAAACACAAAGTGTCACCACGTTGATCCACTCGAATAGTTACATTTAAAAATATTGCACAGGCATACCGTGGAGACATTAATTATCCTACAAGTAGGATTTCATGTACATTGTGATCTGACTTCTCTTGTGCATGAGACTAGATAATGTGTGTTTCCCAGTTACAGAGAATTTTCTTCCACGACTGCTCAAGTCTAGGCAACAACTGTTATCTCCACTGCCAACAGCCTAAACTTGTTGCCAAATACAATATTTTCCTATGCATATTTCCCCAGGAGACACATAAGAAAATGTTATTATGGGGAAACTGAGGTTCTCTGTTTAGCCTTTAGGAAACTTTCTGGTCCCTTTCAAGAGAAAGAAGCAGCTCTATAGAGAGTTTCTCTTCCAGAAAGGTAAGACCAATTCTCATTTGTCTCCACATACATCTCTGGAGAGTTTCCCTCTGGAGGTGGAAAACAGGTCTACTTCAGACTGCAACTGGGCTGAAAGTGTAAGTGCATACTCACCTTGGATGTGATCTGAGAGTCTAGTGGGAATATGTTTTTGAATGTACGTTTAATCTCTTAGAACATTAGAATGCCATAAAAAGAGCACATTTTCTAATTGGTACTCCAACATCTCTAAACTTGACACTTCTTAAGACAGTGTGATTAATTTCTGTCACCTCAACACTTGGCCCTGACCTATAGTGTAATTTCATAAACAGTAATAAGTATCCTTTTCAATGTCAGTGATCACAGAAGGACAAATAATGCTAGTATTATTTAAGAATTTATAGGATGGTTATCGCATGCAACTACAGTTCTATATGTGAAAAATTATCATGTGAATCCTTCCATAATAATAGGGTTATGAGGAATTTCAAAGCAAAACATGTCTGGTGCTTTAAAAAAGGTATAACAAAAGGTGAGAGGATATCAGTTAGGATATCTTAAAACAGGGACCAGCTAAGTGCTGGGAAAAGAAAGCACACCCAAGAATCTTGCCCTGAAAGAATAAGAAATGAGTTCACATATCATATATTTTAACTCCTTTGGACTTTAATTTTTTTAAACACATAGTGTGTTAAGTTTAAGAAATTCTCAAGATTAAGAATGATGTGAAAAAGTTGCATGTATTAATTATGAATTAAAGATAATTCCTCAGACTGCATTCTTATGTTCAGATAAGTGTTACAGTCAAAACTGAAGGCAAGAAAGAACAATCTAAAAATTCATTGATTGTGTTTTGTATCTACACTGTGGTTTTAGGCTAATTTAAATAATTTCAGTAAGTAAGGCCTTCTGCTTTGATCAACAGGAAGCTGCCATGTAAGAATGATTTTTCAGCCTTAATTCTTCTTATGGAATGAAAACATATTTGTGGAAATAGCTTCCATTTACGAGGATTTTATTAATAAAACATAATATTTAACTTTAGAATTAGTTCAGAAACAGAAGTGTGAGGGGTAAGAAATATAGTGTATTTGCTGATTGTCCTTTCCCCTTGTGATGCATGGACAGGCCCATGTGTACACAGGACAGGTGCAAACGAACACCAAGGAGGCTCATTTCAATCTATTATTGAGAATACTGGCTTCAGGCATTTGGGGGAAATCCGAATACAGAAGAAATCAAGTTTAACCTAAGACAGGCATTAATTATACCAGAGAAATATAAACAAGAGAGATCATAGATATGCAAGAAATTTAGGAGTGCCACTACAGGAAAAACATAAACTTGATGTTGCTCACCCTGACATTCAATTTTGCCTTTATCTTGAAATACACGGCCTTCACACAAAGAGACACATGTGTCTTACGGATACTTATTTTATGGATACAGAAATTGAAATCAAATGAAGTCTTGGTTCAGTTAATCTTTTTATATTTTCATTCCACTATTTTTTCAAGAAGAAGAGTGTATAAGTTTGGATCTGGATCAAACCAGCAAAACGACACAACAGAAGCATTCTAACGTTATTTATCATCTTTATCAATATAGTCATAGGAAAGTGGGAGACAGCTGACTACTGAGGTAACCCCTCAGTGGAAGAGCTTACAAAAAACCCAAACAACTATATATAGTATAAAATGAAGGCCTTCTCTACATGCTACCATTAGAATGGTGAAAAGTGTTTCCTGCCTGTCATGGGAATTGTTTAAGTAGAGGCTAGATGACAACTTGCACTGGTGTATATGTATTATATAAATATCTAAGTATGTGTATGTGTGTGTGAGAATACATATGCATTAAATACACATATATGCATATTTGTGTAAATACGTGTCTATAGATGTATGGTGCATGGGTGCGATTTTGGGGAAGGAGCAGGAAAATGAAGCATCATTGGGGAGCTAGGATAGACGACCTCAAAAGCCTCTATTTGGATTCCAATTCATTAACAATTTTGGAGATTTTTCAATCAAACTTTGCTTTATTTTACAGTTCAGAATAAAATTATTTCTGGGCTTGTTTAGTTTGAGATTGAGAAAACTACTGTGGATTATTTGCAATTACTGTGTTTGCGATCTGATTTAAACCCTGGATTCTAAATAGCAGCTGACTCCCTGAAGTCCAAATAAGCCAAGAGAATAGAGCAAAGGTCTCTCTTGGCACAGTGGTTATTTCAAATCCAGTTCTAATTTCTGCTACCTGGGGAGTTGTTTCCAAAGTGGCTGATAATACACTCAGTACAAATACAGTAACTACACTCAGTAGCTGGCATACTTTTCAGCTTCTCCAGTTTTCTTATAAATATATTAATAAAGACAACAAGTTCTTTTAAAAGTTTCTTGATAACTTCTATTATTTTGTCCAGTTTTAAAAAATACTGTATTATAAAAAGCACCACAGTGCACGGAATTTAAAATGTTTTTGGGGAAAAAAAGTCCCCACAAACGTTCTGAACAATAAGGATATAAAAAAAAACTGCCTTTTTGTACTTACTTATAATTTCTTTGGAACAAAAGAGGAGAATATTTAAAGCCCCTGTTCAGAGTAATACCACATCTGGAATTCCACATTTGTGGTATTGCGATAATACTTCAGGCAGTGTTTGTTTAACAGTTAGCAACAGTGCTTTAATGACTAGGGTCCAATTGCAGAGGAAACACAGAAAGGACAAAGGGAGTGAAAGAAAGACATAACATAAACCCATACACTGTAGCTAATCAGAGTGAATTACTGTGTCCACTCCAGTGGAACATGATCCTATCTTAAAATGGTTTTTGAATGACAAGCTTCCAGTCTGAGCAGGCCGGGATTATTCCAAAGCAGAGCTGAGGACAGATGGCAAAATACGCTATCTACCATCTTTTTTTTGCAGAAAAACACACAAAATCTCTATACACACATGAGAGAAGCAGAAGACTGATTGACTAATTCTAGCATCATCAGGATGATTGAGTTACGTACCGAGGAAGGGGATGGTAGAGGTCATAAGGCATGATCTGCTTGTATCCGTCACTGTTAGGAACAATAATGCCAACCCTCTGAGTAGAAGGTACACACAATAAAATAAACACTAAATGATTACATTATATACATTATTTTTTAGACAAATGCAAAACAACATTCATAAATTGTCTCTGAAAAACAACACGAAAACAGTTCAGTATCTTTATGGTAGCATATGCTCTAAGATGGGGCAAGTTCTTTGCAAGGGCACCATTTACTGTAATGAGTTCTCTGATCCAAGCAGGAAATACCATTGGAAAGGGTGGTGGCACGAAAACTTGGCACCTCATTCTTAACTATGACACAATAAGCTTGTAAATGTTCTTTAATCTCCCAAATTATACATCCTATGAGGTCATTATTATCATCATTGTTAATGTGACTTCCAGATGCTCACTAAGCCATTATATTTACTGTCTCACTTCTGATGAAAGAGAGAGCTATATATAAGGGTACGTACCTGGGAACTGACAATACTATATAATGTGATATATAACCTAGCAAATAGGTTTCTTCTCTTGGCAGATCTAAGGATTTTAGTAATATCTGGAAAGCAGCCACTTGGTTACTTTATAAAGGGAAGGGGAACTAGTGAATATAACAGGCAACTATCAACAAAAGCAAGATCCCTACCAAAATAAGGGTGGGCAGTTAAAATGAGATAATAAATATGAAAGATCTTTTCTGTGGTCTATAGAATGTGATATAATGTTAACTGCTATTACGGTGGTAGTTGTGATTGTCATGACTGTTGTTGGTGTATCTAGTGCCCTGGGAAACCTGTGTAATTTAGAGATAGAGACTAAAGAAGATGTAAGAAATGACATGAAAGGCTGTATGGCTAATAGGTTCACAAGAAATGATCTCATAGGATGTGTGGAAGACCCCAGAAGCCTTTAGGACTCCAATAACCTACATTAACCTACCTCACTTATTTCAGCTAAAGCCTCCAATTGGCAAGACTTTCTTATTCCTGAGTCCCCTTGACTTGTGGAAGATTCTGACTCATGCATCTTAGATGGAAACAGAGCCTCCATCAAGATTGGGAGACAGAGCTCAATACCCAGACATCAGCCTGGGGCAAGACATCACAGGGCATGGGAAGAAGGCACTTATTTTGCAAATGACAAATGACAAGAAGTGCCTCTTTTGAACCCTGAAGGAACTCATGTATTTTACATGTATCCCAGGATGGTTGGCTATATTTTTATATATACATATTTAATACAAATGTTTATATTTATATTAAATAAATTAAGACTTTCATTTTGATCCCATCCTCTGATATAGGATGGTGTTATATATGTGAGTGTGTGTGTGTATACATATACATATATATATATATATATATATATATATATATATATTTGTTTGTTTGTTTGTTTTGTTTTAATGGCTTACAAACCTAAGCTTTTGGGTAGAAAAAGGGTGAATTGGTCATATTATGGATCACAAAGATAAAAAATAGCAGTACATGGAGGTCATGGGGAAATGGAGATCGTAAGGAGGAAACATGGAGTAATAAAGAGTGTAGTTCCTAAAGAAATTACTGAAAGGGAAGGGGATACATAACAGAATTAAATTTTAAAGAAAATGGGAGACAAAGCTATGAAGATAAATTTCTATTTCCAAGAGAGACAACCATTGGAGTACTAATTGACTTATTTATCTTACATGACTAAATTTTCTGTT
This sequence comes from Rhinolophus sinicus, assembly GCF_036562045.2. NCBI lineage: Eukaryota > Metazoa > Chordata > Mammalia > Chiroptera > Rhinolophidae > Rhinolophus > Rhinolophus sinicus. The sequence continues at coordinate 126,409,925 of NC_133754.1, forward strand.
TATTTGTATGACTAAAGTTTTTGTACTCAGTTGTATGACTAAATTTTTATGATGTATGTATATGTGTTACACTTAAGTAAAAATGTTCATGAAACTGAATGCTGTCTTTTGAGGAAGCTCAAAATTTCATGGCTCTAACTAAAACAAGAATGGAATGAATATTAATATTAAACTTTTCTCCCCAGTTTTCCAAGTTATAGAAGTTTCCTATTGTTTTCTAGCCTCTTTTGGCAGACAAAAAATCGGATGGGAAAGGCTATTTCTGTCCTCTGTTAGAAGCATGTGAGCTCCTCCTAATAAATCTTATATCCAGCAATTAAGGGAATTTTCTTTCTAAAAGAACTATATTTTAATGAATTCCAACCTTCCAAAATTATTCTAATAACTTGGGACATAATCTAATAGTAGTTAATTAAGGAATAAGTCAAAATGACTCTGCAGTTATATTTTAGTTATACCTGCATCAATTTCTAAATGCAGAAATGCATATCATTACCTTCTTTCCAGAAAAAATTTATGGCTGTAATTTGTCAGCCTCAATATTAGAATCAACCGTTACAGATCTTTGCCAACTGATTTATCAGCTGATGATATTTAAAATGGAGGCAGTAATATTGAAGGAGACAGACTAGAAAAGAAAAAAAGGAATAAAAGGGGAACGTGTGGAATTCAAGATGTTGGGCTTTGCTTTCAACTGATTTAGAAATTACGTTTTTGTTTGCACAAGGCGCTTTAAACTTCGATTCAGCAAAACTATAGCTATATTTGTCTTTCTATGGCATGGGTCATAGTGAAGACTCATAAAATGACTCTATGGCACCTGTGAAAACAGAAAGATATCAAAACAATGGTGCTCTGTCCAGTCCTGTTCATGCATATTCGTGTGCTGGCTCTGCTCTCTCTTGGGGTTCATGCCATGGCCCCGCCTTTCACCACGCTGTCACTGAGGGCCAGGCAATGTGGCCGAAACTAAACTTTCTATTGCTCGCCTTTAGGACACTGGTCTTTTATCTTAGGCAAAGTGTACGTATTGAAGAATCAAGAAAAAGGATGTCATTTTGGGACTTGAAGAAGTTCTTCCCATGTTACGTCTTGATTTGTATGTGTATGCGTGTGTGCACATGTATTCTTACATGCGTTTATACGTGTGGGGAGTGGTGAAGGAGGTGAAAATGATTTAAAAAAATAACCACAAAGGGAAGACATTAAGAAACAGTTGTTTGGGGATGAAACTGCTCATTCTTTATTGTCTTAACTATTCTGACCACTCATGCACTTCTTACATTGGGGAGTGAAATGATTCCCTCTTAAATCCCCAACATAAGCAGTTGTGGTGGGAAGCAGAGAAGATGAGGATGAGGAAATGGTCATTCTGGACTCATGTGGTGTAAGTGGAAGAAAGATTGCACCTGATCCTCACAAAGCATACACCTGGCTGAACTGTCCACTGACAGGAGAACGCTTTAGTTCTGATGGGCGCATGTAATGAAATATTATGCAGTATATCAACATGAAGCCTTTTGAACCATTTTTAATGACATGGAAAATGTTCAAATGTCAACTGAAAACAATTCAATATAAGATAGAATGTACAATGTGATCCATGATACTGAGAAAATTCATGTATTCATGTCATCTATACAACCATTTTCATAAAGTCTCTATAGACGTGTGTGTATGAGTATATACACATATGTACAGACAAATATATTAGAAAAACAAAATAGTTGTTTGCTCCTGGTGTTTGATTTATGGGTGTTTTTGCTTTCTATTTGTTTGTTTGTTTCTCTGTTTTCCAAGTGTTCTATAATGTACAGTCACAGGAACTAGAGCATCCGAGTAAAAGAAACTTCAGGTCTGAGAAAGTATAAGACAGAAACATTTGGAAATATAAAGTATAAATGAGGCCATTGCCTCAAATTCCATGTGTTGCTTAAAGGTTATTGAGACTTTGTCCTGAAATTATCTCAGAACCTATTTTAGAGCTATATCCATGACTTTAAAAATCAAGCCATATTCAGGCTCACATTATTCAGTTGTAGAATTTATACATTGTGATAAATCTCTCCCTCCGAGAAAAATCCTAATATAACGAACTCTGTGGGCACCTAACTTGCGCGGTTCTGGGTTCTTTGTATAATGGAAATGAACCGTAAAGAGTCCCTTTCAGGGTTTTAACTGTTCTTTCCAGTGAATCTCTCAGGACCCCTTGCCTCTTTTCCTGGGCTGCAGAGCCTCATTTCTGACTTCCCGACAGTTGGATGTGCTCTAGGTTTTTCAAGTTCAGAGCGCCCAGACGATTCATTATCTTCCCCTGTAAAGTGCTTCTTCTCTCGGACATAAGTTGGGGCCCTTCTGCAGCAGTCTGCTAATGGATCTCTCTTCCTGCAGGCATTGCTTCCTCTAGTTCAGCCTGCTCACTGCTGTCATAGCAACCAATATCTTACTTCCAAACTCAAAATTCTTAAGTGGCTCCACAAAGCCCAATGACATTTCTTTCTTTTTTAAAAAATTAAATTTATTGGGGTGACAATGGTTAGTAAGCTTACATAGGTTTCAGGTGTACAATTCTATAATATAATACATCATCTATATATCACATTGTGCGCTCACACCAGAGTCTGTTCTCCTTCCATCATCATATATTTGACCCCCTTTGAGGAGGGATGGTAGAAGAGGGCCAATGAAATTTCTTAGTCAAGTGCTACCTCTTCTAAAGCCTTCTCAACATCCAGCCACACATTCTCTCTTCCTCTTCCAAACACCCATAGCACTAACTCCTGTCATCACTTTTAACTATGTACTGACTTCTAACTACGTATGAGTTTTCTTTAAGCACCATGGAACAGAATCCGTATTAGTTCTTTACTACATCTCCTAACAATCTCTGCACAGAGGCAATTAGTAAGCACTCATGCAATAAAATCATGCCACTGATGTGCAGACACAAAAGCAAACAGTACCACTATGTTCCAAAATTAAAGCAAACAAATAAACACAAGGTTGAAGCAACTCCCAAACTGCCACTCACTGTGCACATTTTCAGTCCCACTCCTTGCTTTCCGCTAGCTCTGCCGTCTGTGTGAGGGAGGGTAGTTTGGCAGTTTAGGAAGGCTGCTCTGGGAGGCAGAGAAGACTGGGGGATCTGAGGCAGACGAAGGCCAGCTTAATGGCGACTGTGCTTCTAGCTTGTTTGGCTTACTCTATATCTCCTCTATTGGATAGCTCCCAGAAATAGCCATGACAGCTTTTTAAAATTGTCTCTTCCCTTTCTGTCTCATGTGTCTTTTACATACCATACTGTTTGTAACTGTACAATGCCACTCCCCCAGGGCAGTCTTGGGGCCCTGACTCTAGGTGATTCTTTGCCTTCGCCAAGGTACCAAGCACAGAACTTGGCATAGGATAGGTACTCAATAATAAAATGGAATGGAATTGTGGGTGGTGGAAGTTCTGGCACAAAAGAGAGTAATTCATCTCCTTGCGACAACTCCAGGGTGATAGAAACCAATCTCTTTCTAAGGAACAGTATAGAACGGGGCAGGAGAGAAGTCATAAAAAGTGGGAAGAGACACAAGTATTTGTTTTTCCATGAGTGACAGAGCACAAAGGATCATGGCATGACGAGGAAAAGGACCCCTCGAGGAGTTGGCATATGGAAGGTCAGTTCTCTCTGCAAGAGCTGTGTGACCCTGAGTGAATCACTTCTGGACTTCTGATTTGGTCGTCAGAGAAATCCAAGTATTGGATGAAGTCAGGAGTTTTAATGTGAAGTAAGAATGGGTGCCTGGAAACCCATCTCATGGGACTCTGTCTTACCTGTCCCCTTCCTAGTGGCTGTTGAAAACAGAACTTGGAGCTCTGTGGACCACAAACTGAAAACCATTGAAATAGACGATCATCTAAAAAAAAAAATCTCTCCTACTCTAACATTTGGTGACATGAAACAGTATGTTTTCCTATTATTCAAAGAGCCAAGTTGGGATTCAGCAAATGAGAACATATTTTGTAAATAATTCACAATTTTTCAAAACCATAGTATCTACTAGGCAACATTTATTTATTTATCTTTTAGAACCAGACCAAAAGAACCCTACTTCCTTGTCTAGGATTTGAAAACATTTTTAAGGCATATATTCATTTTCCATTATAAAACTAGAGAGTTTTTGACCCAAAACTTTAAAATTTCCTCATATCTATATTTCTGCGGTTAAACATTCTTGATATTAATGAATGCAATTTCTGAACTGCTTTTAAATAAGTGGGACTAATGTTTCCTTGGGCTTTGTTTATCTCTTCCTGTACTATCCCAAGTGATATGGTCATTGTTGGGTTTGAGTAAACACCAGTATTTTCACGTATACGAAAGGGGCTTGCTTAACCTGGGTGTGAGGTAAATTCAAAGACTCAGAGTACCAACTTGGCATTGATACAGTTGGCAGTTCTGTGGTGGTCATGGGGGTCTATGTTGGGTTTAAGCCAGATCTAAGAGGTTGCTGAAGGCATTGTGAAAACACGGTGCCTGTGGAATATGATGGTACAAATGCTGCACTAGAGATCAGGTTACCTGAGTTCACGTAGTATAGGAAATACTCTGGAAATGGAAGCACTGAGATCCATGACCCAGCTTTCTCTTGCTCACCTTAACTTGGGGCAGGTCACTTACACTCTTTGGGATTCAGATTTTTTTCATCCATAAATATAGATGATAATCGCTGTCCTGCTAACCTTCTAGGGATTATAAAACTGAACTGAGATAACGATGTGAAAGTGTTGTATCAGCTTCAAATGGAAGTAACACTGGGCAAGCCATTTTACAGGTTTGGTATTAATTTAAGACTAATAGCTGACTTTCGTTAATTACTTGGCACCTTGCTAAAGCTTTACAGGCCTTGTCACATTTATTCCTCACAGCTACTCTTTGACTCATTCTATAGATGGCAAAAATCAGGCCTAGAGAAGTAAAAAAGCTACTTAACTAATAATGTTAAACTGATAGATTGGGGTTAAAAATGAGGATGATGGTGATACCTGTTCTATTAACTGACAAGTTCATTAAAGAATTGCATCAATAATTATACTTAATTCGTTTAAATGTAATATAATAAGTGATCATTATTTTTAGTGATAAGCTGGCTTGGTGGAAGAACTGAATTGCCCCGATAACTGAGTTACAGCTGATTGTCTGGTGATGTGTGTGCGGTATGTCTACAGATTGGGAAGGGTGCGACCATGCACCCTAAAAATCACCAGAACTCTGCGGGAACCTCAGTACATGCACAGTCTCTCTCTCTCACGTACTCGTAGCTGCAGTTCCCACACATATGTATGTATGTGTGTATTACATTTGATTATTTTCTCTTGCTAAAAATGGAAGCACCAGAACTCTGCTTTATTTATTCCATTATCAATAATGCACGAACATGCGATTTTTATGGTGGTCTTTCTTATTGCTTACTCATTCGCTGTTCCAAGCAGTCTATTTAAATGAGGTTGATCAAAAGGAAGGACATTGTTACTTTTCTAAATCACTTACCTATTGTAATAAAACAAAAAGACCTCCGTGATTAGGAAAACAGTATATTATACTTTAATTGAAAACAATTTTTTAGTTCTTACACTGAGTTCTCCTTCTTTGGAGATGAACATGGCATAAATCCCACGTGAATTAATGGTAATGTCGCACAGCTGGTTCAGTGGGGATTATTAGACAACTGCACCCTGGGATTTCAGGACATGCTAATTATATTAATTTTTTATGGTCATCCTATTTTTAAAAATCTGATGTGATTTACCTTATGAAGATATTCCCTAGGAATTTGTGTCTCTTGTTGTAAACAAGGAATAGAGAACTACCTTTTTAGACCTGCATAGATAATTCTAGAGTTTTTTCTTTTCCCTTCCTGGAGAAGGAAGTTGATTTCCAGAGTTTAGGAGTTTCTCTGAGGTAACATTCACATTGTTGTGACCAGGATCTTAGTCATAATAGCTGCAGCAACTAACATTTATTGAGCGTTTATCATGTTTCAGGCACCCTGCTAAGTTCTTTGAATGTATTACCCATTTATTCCTCATGACAACTCTGAGATAAGTACTGTTATTATCCTCGCCTCACAGGATGAAAAACACGGAGGCTTCCTGTGAAGAAGTCATTTTCCAAAGGCTACTCAACTAGTGAGTGGCAGAGCCAGGATCCCAGGCCAGGCTGCTTTCTTCCAAAACTCCCCTCCTAACTACCAGGCTGTGTGGCCATTAGACTAGCTGGTCACCAAGTTAACGTGACTAGGTTTTTACATGCCCACTACATATCCTGCCTCTCACAATGCAGATTATTTCTTTAAAGTTGCCTTAGAATTCACTTCTGAGATTTTGTTCCCAATGTCATGCATGGTCAGGATGACCTATGCAAGTTGCTGTCCGGTTAAAAGGAGCCAGACAATAAACGTCCTCTAGAACTCCCCCAAGCACTGCTGCTTGGGGCGTACAGTTTTGGGCATTTGCTTAGGACTGCTGCTCCGAATCCCTCCAGGGCAGGGGCGATCTGCATGTGAGCTCAGCTAGAAACAGATCTGTTTGCTAATGATTGTGACTGTGATAGTGTGATGAGTGAGAGCTTTAGTCACTTGTCCAACTCTTGCCAATTTAAGCCCTGTTCAGTACTGCCTTGGAGGGAAAACCAGAGGCCTGTGCCAAAAATATCTGAAAAGGTGGTTCTCTGATCTTCTCACGAACAATGTCTTCCACAATTACCCCCAGACAGCCTTAACAGTCTTACCAGTCTCATAGGCTGAGATATGTAAGGCCAAATGTGGCCTATTTTACAGCCACTCTGAAATATAACATGTTTATTAGCTGAACTAAAACTATGCCTTTTTAGCTGTTGATGAGCCATAGGCATAATTTTGTGGCTTGCTGGCCACATGATGGCCTTTAGTCTTCACCCAAAAGGCAAAGATGACATAAACCATTGCACAAACTGGCAGGCACTGTATTTAAAAAAAAAAAAAATCCCCTGGTATAAGACAGATAGATCTATGACTGTAGCATGGCAAGCACATTACATTTGATTAGATTCTACATATCTTAGCTACATGGAAAGGGTTCCTATTATAGTATTAAATTAGTGAAGCAGAAAACAAGTTAAACATGTAGGAGGGGCATGGCTCTGGACTTCTGGTCGTGCCCAAGCTGGGATTGCCACCAGAATATAAACTATACTGTGTATAGAGCACATGACGGTATTTGTGATGTCATAGTTCCAAGTCACCAGTGAGAAACATTCCTCATTTTAGCTAAAAGCCAATACATTTTTACCTTCCCTTTCTCTGACCTCTCATTATAGGCATTAAGTTTTGGCTTCCTTTTTGAGACCACTTTTGGATAGGAAACAAAAAGCATTTTATCACTTCATAAAAATGACTGCATAAATGACACCAGAAGAGAGTAACAAAGCTTTCGTGGGATGGAACTTCTGGCCGCCAGGTACGCTCAATTGTTTGTCTTATAGTGTAAGGGACTCAAATTCCTGTCTCATCTAAATGTGAAGATACTACATATTATGAACATTCCAGCTCACTTTCGAAGAGTAGAAACCAAGAACGCTAAGCCCCTGAATTCCACGTGTCTATTCTATACAGCATGATTTCATCTGTGTTATGAGCTATAGATAAGATGAAAGAAACAAAGCACAAAAATTAACAGTAATCTGTGGGCACTGGAAATTAAGTGACGTTGTTCATTAGTTCAAATATATAACATTTACTTATCTTAAGGCTAACTAATGAGATTATTTTGGTAAATAGAAAAATTGGATATGAAGGATTATGGCTAATGGCTGCCACATCCAGTTTGTTTTGGTTTTATCTGTGTAGTAATGAAAAATTCTCATTACCATAGAGAAGTAGTTGCTAATGGTAACAGTTTTGACAGCTCACCTGGCAATCTTAGTATACTTATTTTATCATTTAAACTGACATAATCGAAGAACTGCACGATGAAGGCAAGACGTATTTACTTTGGTAGTATAACGTTTTTACAAGTAGGACAATAATTTTATAGCTCAGCTTAGCTCAAATAAGTTCCAATTAGTTTAACATGTTTGAATATACTTTTTGTGAGTTATTGTTTAAAGACACTTCAAAATATATGAAATGAAATTGAATGAAGCAACTCTGTGGGACAAGAGGTTCTAGGCACAGTTTGAAAACCACTAATTTAATGCAACACATACGCATCTCACCCCCATTTCACAGGTGAGAAAACTGAGGCCCAGAAGGGTAAAATATAACAATAAACCTAGGATTATAGACTTAATTATTTGCTGCCCTTTTTGCTGTCCATGACCTCTCAGTCTTGATAGGGAATAAACTGAGCTATTTGAATAGGATTTTGCTTTCAAATAATATACAATAGGCCATAAATGCTAGTCTAAGACACATAAAGTAAATAAATATCTCATTGGCTAGATCAAATGAGTTTCTTTTGAAATTCAAAAATATGTGACTTTGTACTCAGAATGTCTGTATTTTCCCTTTTGGGGATTTCTAATTTTGGAAACAAAGGCATTAGTTTAGTACCACTGTGTCACTCTTGATGTTACGATTACACAGTTAAATCTGTAGTTAGGAAACAGTTCCTCGAGGGTTTGATCCTGCTATGTCTGATGAGAGGGCAGACCTGTTTTATAGAGTCTATCTCCTTTTCTCAGACCATCACTTCTGATTCTCTCTTGGAATTCTGAAAGGTTGCTTTGATCCCAGGTATGCAAATGAGTTCAATGACTTTCACAGCAATCCGGAAATATCTTAACCTTAGAGTAGCATATCTGTATTTCCTAAAGCAGATTCCTCTTAAACCTCTCTTAGTGCTAAATCTTAATTTTTACAGCTTTGTTTAATTCTCTGCAATAAAAAAGCAGCTTCCTGACATCTGCCTCTTATTTTTTTCTTTCTTCTTTTCTTTCTTTTTTAAAATAGCCACCTGTCCCAACATTTATACATGTGCTATATTAGATGTTAAAAAAAAAAAAAAAAGATGCAGGAAAAGCATAAATTTCACAGACAAATTTCTTTCTATGTAGAATGGCCTTTTGCTTTTTGATAATAAGAAATAGACTACAAATATTATTCCAACAGAGAATATAGGCAAAAATCAGAAGCCAGAAAAAAAACTGAGTAATGTTTTTCTGATTATAAACCTTTCTTAAGATGGTTAATGTAATGCTTTTATTTCACAACTTTTTTTCCATGGCCACCTCTTCCTTGAAGTTTTTTTTCCAGTGAGGAAAAGCTCTATGCAGTTGTGGGAGTGGATCCCTCATTTCTCCTAGAAACACACACACATTTTTTTATGGAAGTGTGTGTAACGTTTTCAAAGTCTCTCTATGGCTGACCTGTCTGAATTGGGATAACTATCCTTTTCATAACTTATCATTTTCATGTCTTTCAGGTATAGATATGGATAAAGATGTATAATAAGTAGAATAATTTTAAAATAGGGTTGAATTACATTAGTCATAAGTATCTTGGCCAGAAATACTTCATACCCTTAATATTTCCAAATAAAGACATCCAAGCAAAATTCTGCAACTCATTCAGCTTTTTTTTTATCATATCCAATTTTTAATACATAATTTTCTGGTGTAATATGAAGCTAAATTAAACTTCATCTAAATTATATAATTGTAAAATATCTATTCTTTCTGTTTCTTGCATAAAAACCTGTCATTCGGAGTTCACTTTTATGAGCTAGGTATCTGAAATAGGCAATTTCACATCACATGTAGAATTTAGAATTCATGAATATGAGGCAAAAAGAGTATGAGTAAACTTTAAAAAGTTAACAGCAGAAAGCAAAAACTAAAATTGCATTGCTTACAATTCAAAGACAGAATGATTTTCATCCACATGGCTCATGTAGCATTTTAACTATTCAAAGTTTTATCATATGTATTTAGTAAACTATACTTTTGAAAAATAACATTGAGGTGTTTCTCAGAAATTGAAGGACTTTGGGAAAGAATTCTTTGTCTTTTGGTCCTCGTGATTAGTTTTGTAGGAGAAAAGGTTTCTTATAATCTGCCTCATATGTTGGGGACGAGTAAGCTAAGGCAATAAAGAGATTCAACAGGAAGCGTTGTATCTACAAAGGCGAATGTTATACCCACGAAAAGATTCTTGACCTGCACTTCTCTGACTACTCCTCATCTGAGATATTTCCTTTGCTGTCTCATTCTTGACCCTGCAAATAATTGAGGGCCAATATGGTTTCCAAAAAGCAAACAGCGGTATATGAAAGTGTCAAGTATCTCTTTAAAGCTCCTAATGAAAAAGACCTTTAAAATAGCTGACCATTGGAAATAAGTCTTGCTTTCTCTTTAACAAGGGCTGAGTTTGTTCACATGTAGAATTGCTCTAAGACTACTTGTGATTCTAGTTAATCAGTGTGAACCACCACATGCCAAAATGGGCCAGCTGTGACCCTGAAATATGGTGTGTGGTGATCACATCACCGATCAGGTGACAGAGTTACAACAGAGAGAATCCGGAGAACATGGTACCATCACATTTGTTCAGGTCCATTGGTCCGGACCTTGTTAAGGAGAGAAACAAGTAACCACAATGAAAAAAAAATCAGACTGAGAAAATGACTGAGAGTACTTCACCTGTAGCTTTACAAATGGAAAATCTATAGACCCTGGGATGGCATCATATAGTAGCAAGAACAAGGGGCCTGGGTACTAACAACACATGATTAGGAATGGACACTGGACAGCGGCATTTATTTATTTATTTTTAATGTAAAGCATTTTCATTTAAGAAGCTTATTTGGAACTTGAGTTATATTTATAATAAATGAACTAGTAAATTTGACTGACCTGGCTGGACATGGATCCAAGTTGCACTCCTGAAGTTTGGGCTTGGGTTTGATGTTCTCGGGGTAATAGTGGCAGTACTGATCAGCAACCACACGATTGCTCCTCAGATCGTAACACTCGGCAGATGTCAGCTGGTAACCTGCGGTAGCAAACCAGACAGGTGAGTTGAACCACACATGTCAAGGTAACACGTTTCTTTCTGCTTTTTGGCCATCTCACATTAAGGACATTCTTCCCCAATGCACCAGTCATTTCCAGGACAAAAGATAGATAAATGGAAGGTTCATTAATTTTTGTACGCCTCAAATACTGCGTTTTCCCACTCAAATTGTAATAATTACATCCTACCATAGGGCTTGAACTACGTAAGGACATAGCTAGATTATAAGACTCTGTTGCAAGAACTATTCTTATTAATTTGTTCTGTATAATCTAGAAGCCTAACACAGATTCTGCATCCAAAAGAGATCACTGGTATTTATTTACCAGCCATCTCATACAAGGATGCAAAATTGGCTCCCTTATACCTGGGGCACTAGGGAGGAAAAACTCCCAAATAAATAAACCTCAACACTGCTCCTCTTGGTCAAAGGGTGGACAATGGAATATAGCACAGAATCAGGTCCTGCCCGCTCCCTGACACTGTTTTTCCCTAAATACAATCTGAATAGGTTAAACTGAGTAAATGGATGATTAAGACCCTAACAGTAGCCCTCACGAATCCCAAGTTTTCCCAAAGAACTAAAACAACACTTCCTGCTGTGTAATTTTTGCTTCACCCCAAATCCTCTGTCATTTCTCTTTAAGTTTCTAGGCAATATTTCTTAGTTCCCATGCACAGATTTCCACTATTTAGAGGACCCTCTTAAAAAAAAATAGTGTTGCTGAGTAATACTTAGTTCTATTTACAATGTGTTTTACCTTTGTTTTTACCTGCCTCTTTATTGTCCTGTGGATTTCTGGTGGGATGCTGATGAGAACTTAGATTCTTGGGGTGAAAAATAAATGTACATAGATAATTTTTTAAAAACTAAGGTTTTTGTATCATTCTAACCTAACTAACTCCAAAATACATTCCCCTTGGCAGGTGGTTGAATTCTGTTTTTGCTAAGTACCTGTTAGAAAGTCAGATTCAGAGTGTTTAAAAGTCTCACAAAAGATTTTAGGAAATCAGACAGCGGTTTATAAACCAGATTCCCAGCTTGAGGCTGTTTTCTCAGACCACCCACAAAAATTAATTGTTCATTAAAGACCTAAAAAAAGAACTTTTTAAACAGTTTTACTGTAAAGATGAAAAGCGTGAAAAATTATAGGTAAGAACACATGTTCCACTTAACTTTTTATCTTATAAGAAAATAAAAAAGCAAAATGATATTTTATGCAAGTAAATATATCTTTATTTTTCAATTGCATTATACTCAAAAGCCAATAAGTTTATGACAAACTAATCATTTCATAATTTTCCATAAACAATTTCTACTGAAGGAATTTATCAGGTAGTAAAATATGGGCACAAGCACTAAGTACATTATAAATCTGAGATTACTATTTTTAAAAATCATAATTTGTCAGCTTAAAGTGTTGCTTTGAAGCTATTCTAGAGTATGAGAAATGAAAGTTTAGAACAAAAATTAAGTAAATGACCAAAATGGTCAGATAATCGTGTTTTCAGATAAAGTTTCACAATGAATTTGGAGTAGCAATTCTTTACACTTAGCAAAATGGTCAACCAGTTGAATCTAGAACCAGAAACATAAAAGGGAATTTGGAGATCATTTTTTAAGTAATTTTTAAACTGTGGTCCATGAAATAGGAGGGAGGCTGGTTTCTACGTCCCTCGCTTTTGAGCAGTACTTCACTCTGAGCAGCACATATTCCTTTTATCTGGGCTTCCAAGAAAGATTTCCTTTGAAGAAGTCATTTGATAGCTCCAAACATTTGAAAACCACTGATAGTTTTACTTCTTTACTTAGATGTAAAGAAAATATGTCCAAAGGGGAGGGATATATATGAATCTAACGTTAATTGTCTTATATAGCAAGCCATTGTCAAGGCTACAGAAATTATACTCTGTTGCAGGTCAAGGTGAAACTGGCATATTGGGCATGTTATTGATTGTTACTTCTCACAAAACCTGGTGTTCATCTAAAAAGCAAAGAAGAAAAAATTGTTTCCTCTGATTTCTTTCTTCGAAACCATTTCCTGGGCTAGTCGTTAATATGTGAATCAAAATAACATATTCCCATGAAACACCAACATAATTGGCAGTTTATTTTTAAACAAAGTGATTTTCTATTCAGCACAGATAGAGCAACTTAAAATTCTTAAAATGTTAATAGTTATTTAATAATTAAGTAAAAACACTTGATGTAGTTTTGACTAACTGCTTTTAAGCTAAAATACAGTATTGCTCTACAGAACCTCATTTTAAGTGGTTTGTTTACATTATGTAGACACAGATAACATAGCTGAAGACGAATTATATCATATGTTCTTAACTATTTTACAAAAATTAATGGATAATCATTTTTCTTCATTTTGAGGTAACATCCTTCTTTTCTCTTGTCAAAATAATCTAGTGCAGGGGTGTCCAAACTTTTTTCAACGTTTTTCAACAAGGGCCATATGCGGTAAAATACACAAACAGCGGGCCACTCACTCGAGGTGAAGTACGTGTTGCTTCACCTGGTTTATTTAAGTAAACTAAATATATTTTTTGGAATTTGCTGTGGGCCAATTAAAAGTGGATTGTAGGCCGCAGTTGGCCCGCGGGCCGCAGTTTGGACACCCCTGATCTAGTGATACGTGTGGGGACTAGGTACTTAAAGCCAGCCAATTAACAGGCTTCCAGGAAGCTGGAGTAAAATTTGCTTGATGTGCTCATTTTAAAAGGAACATACAGACAACTTTATATCCATTAAATTACCAAAACTTAAAAAAAAAGATAATCCACAAATACTGGCTCAGTTGGAAATGAAATTGAAATATTCATAGACTGCTTATTACCCTCTGGAAAGAATTTTGGTAATATATGCCAATAGCCACAAAAATTCTGAAACACTCTTGAGAATTTATTTCAAGGAAATAATTTCAAAGGAAAAAAATACTTAGGTATTAAGTTATTCATTACATTATAATAGAGTTTAAATGAAGTAAATGATCTTCTATAAGGATATGGCTAAATAAATTATGAAGTAATTCAAAGGAATGACTATGCAACCTTTAAAATTATGAAGAGCAGAAAATGTGGGGAGAAACCTTTTCTAGTAACACAAAACGCTGTCCATATTACAGAGGTGATGGAGCAGAAATAGAAACTCATTTGGTGACTTTTCAAGAGAGATGTGTTTTAATGAATAAATCAAGGAAGTGGTATTCCTTTTACTGCACGGATGATGGGGTAGAACTGAAAAATAACTGAGTCCAAGTCTACTGTGCAGTGATTTTTTTTCCCTGGTAATACTTTCCTTTAATCAAATTAATCTCTCATTCTTTTTGGACACATCATGCTAGGTAGTAGGCCTCACAAATGCTCTTCATTTGATTCCTGAATAAATAAGTTCACTTCAACCAGATGAATGGTTTATTTTCAAATGAACAGAATCGCCTCAAGACCATGCTGTTGCCAAGCTATGATATTTCTTGTCCTGGCCTTCCATGGAATCAAGGGAAGGAGTCAAGACTGTTTCCTCTAGTGGGACTCTACAGACAGAAATATTTATGAAGCATCTAGACTGAGTTATATGCCTTACAGGAGGGCTTCAGGATTTGGCCCCAGTCAGAAGAAAGGACCTGATCCATCACAGAACTCAATTTCTTCCATGCTAAAGTGACTCTACTCTTAGAATAGCCACGTCTTCCCTCATAAAAGACAACAGTTCCTAGGCTAAGTGAACACCGTTACCTCCTCCACAGGTTGCTGAGCAAGGAAAGAAATCCGTCTCCCTCCATCGGTGGATGATAGGCTGATAGAAGATGAACTGGACTGTACTGTTAGCGGGCCCCGAGTTGCGGATCTGCAGGAGACAACAGCAAAGTAGAGGAACTAGTGTGACAGGGAGGGGCTTTCTGGGTCCCTTGCAACTTGGGACAAGGATGTGTGATTGTACTGATGGTCTTAGGTTGTGTGAAGGACTACTTTGGGACAGCAGTGGCAATAGCCCTATCACCCATCTTACCATTTAACCAGCGAATGGTTCTTGTATATTCCATCACTATCATCCCCCTCCCAGTTCTGTTGCCTCAGAACAAGGGAGAGCGATGCCTCAACTCGTGATTCCAGTTGGATCTTATCCCAAGCCACTTAGTCCCTTACCTTCTTTTATTTCCAACCTCTCATAATTTTCCAGGTAAAATTATATGGATTTTTAAATGTAGGATCAGAAATGGAGAACTTCTTTTAAGGAAATTATAAATGCCATAAGCTGCAAAAAAATGAAAGATACTGTCTTTGGTTAAGAAAAATAAAAGAGTTAAAGAATTAAGAAGCTCTTCCCACTCAGAGACATATATGGAGTTTCCTGACAACTTGGTGATTTATATATATTAATGTGCAAAGTTACCAATTGGAAGCTTGTGAAAAGGCAAATTCCTGGGCTCAAGCCCAGAGATCCAGGCAATTCGAATGTAGATATCCAAGAGCAAAATTTTGAAAAACACCAACTTACAATATGAAAGCAAATACTTCAATTAAAAACTGTGTTTATGGAAATTACAACTCCTTTGTTTTTTTAAAAGAGGGATGTGAGACAGTAATTTTTTAATGGTTCTTAAAAGCACCAGGTTGAGAAAACATACTCAAACTGAAAGAGAAGGAAAAAGTGCCCACCGGGAACAATGCCTTGATTTCATGAAGACAGAATGACATGTGATACAACATTTAGACAGTTGGGCAAGGGCAAGGCTTGGACAATTTATTATACTAAAGGAAGTTGCATGGACATCTGAGAGAACCATCTTTTACTCCAACTCCATTACAGGAATGACAGAAGTGTCAATCAGCTGAATCACGTGGCTGAAGTCTTCGTTAATGTTTTCAAGCCTTATCACCATCCCAACTGCCCTTTATCTAGGATAAATTCATAAACTTGGCCTTCAGATTTTTTAAAAGATAGCCTTATTTTTCTGTTACTGAACTTGACAACTGGATTAAACACCTAGGATGCAGAGGATAACACGGAAGAAACAGGGAATAGGTCCTAACTCCTAGATTAATGTTTGGAGTTTGGATGAGAATATGGGACTCCTCCTCAGAAAATCTGGAAGAGCTGGAAAGGAGAAAGAAGGAAGAAAAGCTCCAGAATGTCTCATATTATGCTGAAATTCTGACCCAGGGCACATCCAGGTCTTTTCTAATTAGAATAAACAGTGATACAATTCCCTACTTTAAAGCAAAAAACAGCTGAAGCAATACAGTCTTTCACAAAAGGGGTATGGCCTACAGATTAATATTTTTCAGTCCTATGTGTCAGATACGGGATATCTAATTGCTTGCTTAGGGATGTAGTATTAATCACATTCCTTGGAAAGTTTTTCTTTTTTTTTTTTAAATTTTAGCTCACAAAAGCATATGGCTCTCTTGGGATGTGTAGTTACCATGCTGGAAAGCTATTAGAAGAAGGCTCTCATTTGAACACAAGTTCTATGAAAAAATAAAAAAGGCCAGAAACTTTGTTTAGATCCAGAAAGATGAATTGTTTTGTGGGGGTTCCTTTTGGGATGTAGACATTAAACTAAGTCCTAGGAAAGTGGAAGGGGTTAAATAAAAATGAGAAGGATATAACATCAAAACACTTGGACAAACCTTGTTCTAGAAAAATGTGTAGTATCTGGGCTTATCTTTTGGTCTGGTTAAAGAGGCAAAAGATGGAGCAAGTCCTTTTTTCAGCTACCTGGATGTTACCAATAAAAGCACCTCATGCCCTAAAAGGGAGGAATGAAGGACAAGGAGATTTGGTGTCAAGAGGGAGGGTTAGTAAATCCCATGTTGGAGGAAAGAAAACAAGCAGAAAGAATATTGTTCTTAATGAGTTCAATGAAAATGATGCAGAATGATCATAAATGCTGAGATTGTATGTCTAGATTTGAAAAGAGATTGGAAATGAACTGGGACATAGTTATTTCCAAAAGATAAAACCAATGGTGATGTACAAATCTCTGACCACATCATCTTGTCTGGTTCCTTCCCACTGATAGCATTCCTGCTTCTCCCTTCTCTATTGTCACCTTCTTCCTTGCATAACAACAGAATCAACTATCACAGCCATCGGCACTTATTACATTCCTACTTTGTCCAGGGTGCATTTTATTTATATAAAATCTAATCCTAAATCTACTCTGTATCATCTTCCACATTTGAATTACAAGAGAAATGAGGTTCAGAGAGGTTGAGTGCCTTGCTTAAGGCCACACAGCTGTAACAGAGTTGGGATTTGAATATAGGTGTGCCTGGCTTTAAAGCCACCATCACTTTTGTGGTACCAAGAAATCTTTGTTAATTTGTGAAGATACCGTCATTTATCTTTTTCTTTTTAAATTTATTGGGGTAACAATTGTTAGTAAAATTACACAGATTTCAGGTGTACAATTCTGTATTACATCATCTATAAATCCCATTGTGTGTTTACCACCCAGAGTCAGTTCTCCTTCCATCACCATATATTTGATCCCCCTTACCCTCATCTCCCACCCGCACACCCCTAACCCTCTGGTAACCACTAAACTATTATCTGTGTCTATGAGTTTTTGTTTCTCATTTGTTTGTCTTGTTCTTTTGTTGTTTTTGGTTTATATACCACATATCAGTGAAATCACATGGTTCTCTGCTTTTTCTGTCTGACTTATTTCGCTCAGCATTACACTCTCAAGATCCATCCATGTTGTCACAAATGTTCCTATATCATCTTTTCTTACCGCCAAATAGTATTCCATTGTGTATATATACCACAACTTCTTTATCCATTCATCTATCGAAGGACATTTTGGTTGTTTCCATGTCTTGGCCACCGTAAACAAAGCTGCAATGAACATTGGAGCACACGTGTCTTTATGTGTAAATGTTTTCAGATTTTTTGGGTAGATACCCAGGAGGGATTGCTGGGTCATATGGCAATTTTATTCGTAATTTTTTGAGGAACCTCCACACCGCCTTCCATAACGGCTGCACCAGTCTGCATTCCCACCAACAGTGTATGAGGGTTCCTTTTTCTCCACAGCCTCTCCAACATTTGTTACTATTTGTCTTGTTGATGATAGCCATTCTGACTGGGGTGAGGTGATATCTCATTGTGGTTTTGATTTGCATTTCTCTGATGATTAGTGATGTTGAGCATTTTTTCATATGTCTATTTGCCATTTGTATGTCCTCTTTGGAGAAATGTCTCTTCAGGTCCTCTGCCCATTTTTCAATTGGGTTGTTTGTTTTTTGTTGTTGAGTTGCATGAGTTCCTTGTATATTTTGGATATTAGCCCCTTATCGGAGGCACTGTTTGCAAAAATCTTCTCCCATTCAGTTGGTTGCCTCTTTATTTTGTCGATGGTTTCTTTTGCTGTGCAGCAGCTTTTAAGTTTCATATAGTCCCATTCATTTATTTTAGCTTTTACTTCCCTTGCCTTTGGAGTCAAATACGTAAAATGCTCTTTGAACCCAAGGTCCATAAGTTTAGTACCTATGTTTTCTTCTATGCAGTTTATTGTTTCAGGTCTTATGCTTAGGTCTTTGATCCATTTTGAATTACTTTTGGTACATGGTGACAGATAGCAGTCCAGTTTCATTCTTTTGCACGTGGCTTTCCAATTCTCCCAGCACCACTTATTGAAGAGGCTGTCTTTTCTCTATGTTTTTGGGTTATTTGTCAAAAATTACCTGCCCATATTTATGTGGGTTTATTTCTGGGTTCTCAATTCTATTCCATTGGTGTGTGTGTCTGTTTTTCTGCCAATACCATGCTGTTTTGATTATTGTAGCCCTGTAGTACAAGCTAAAGTCAGGGAGTGTGATACCTCCAGTATTGTTCTTTTTTCTTAAGATTGCTTTGGCTATTCGGGGTCTTTTGTGGTTCCAAACAAATCTGATGATTTTTTGTTGTATTTCTTTAAAAACTGCCACTGAGATTTTGATGGGGATTGCATTAAATCTGTATATTGCTTTGGGTAATATGGCCATTTTAACTATGTTGATTCTTCCAATCCATGAGCACGGAATGTCTTTCCATTTCTTTGTGTCTTCTTCAATTTCTTTCAAAAACGTCTTACAGTTTTCAGCATATAGGTCCTTCACATTCTTGGTTAAGTTTATTCTTAGGTATATTATTCTTTTTGCTGCAATTGCAAAAGGAATTGTTTTTTGTATTTCTTTTTCTGAGATTTCATTGTTAGTATACAGGAATGCAATAGACTTTTGTATGTTGATTTTGTAGGCAGTAACTTTACTGTATTCGTTGATACAGTATTTTCTAATAGCTTTTTGGTGGAGTCTTTAGGGTTGTCTATATAAAGCATCATGTCATCTGCAAAGAGTGATAATTTAACTTCTTCATTCCCAATTTGGATGCCTTTTATTTCTTTCTCTTGCCTGATTGCTCTGGCAAGGACTTCCAACACTATGTTGAAAAGCAGAGGTGATAGGGGACAGCCCTGTCGTGTTCCTGAACGTAGAGCAAATGGCTTCCGTTTTTCACCATTAATTATGAGATTAGCTGAGGGCTTGTCATATATGGCCTTTATTATGTTAAGGTATTTTCCTTCTATACCTATTTTATTAAGTGTTTTAATCATAAATGGATGTTGTATCTTGTCAAATGCTTTTTCTGCATCAATTGATATAATCATATGATTTTTGTCCTTTATTTTGTTTATGTGATGTATCACATTGATGGATTTGCGGATGTTGAACCATCCTTGTGCCCCGGGATGAACCCCACTTGGTCGTGATGAATAATCTTTTTAATGCATTGTTGTATTCGATTTGCTAGAATTTTGTTTAGGATTTTTGCATCTGTATTCATCAGAGATATTGGTCTGTAGTTTTCTTTTTTTGTGTTGTCCTTACCAGGTTTTGGTATCAGGGTAATGTTGGCCTCATAAAATGAGTTAGGGAGTACTGTCTCTTCTTCAATTTTTTGGAAGAGTTTGGGCAGGATTGGTATTAGATCCTCTTTGAAGGTTTGGTAGAATTCACTAGTGAAGCCATCTGGTCCCGGACTTTTGCTTTTGGGAAGGTTTTGGATGACTGATTCAATTTCGTTACTGGTGATCGGTCTGTTTAGATTTTCCAGTTCTTCATGGTTCAGCCTTGGAAGGCTATATGTTTCTAAGAACTTGTCCATTTCTTCTAGGTTATTGAATTTGGTGGCATATAGTCCTTCATAGTATTCTTGGATGATCCTTTGTATTTCTGTGGTGTCCGTGATAACTTCCCCGTTTTCATTTCTGATTTTGTTAATTAGTGTCTTCTCTCTTTTTATCTTAGTGAGTCTAGCCAAGGGTTTGTCAATTTTGTTAATCTTTTCAAAGAACCAGCTCTTTGTCACATTAATTTTTTCTATTGTCTTTTTGTTCTCTATTTCATTTAGTTCTGCTCTGATTTTTGTTATTTCCTTTCTTCTGCTGACCTTGGGTTTCACTTGTTCTTCTTTTTCTAGTTCTTTAAGGTGTAACATGAGGTTATTTATTTGGGATTTTCTTGTTTCTTGAGATAGGCCTGTAATGATATAAATTTCCCTCTTAAAACTGCTTTCGCTGCATCCCAAAAATTTTGGTAGGATGTATTTTCATTGTCATTTGTTTCTATGTATCTTTTGATCTCTCCTCTAATTTCTTCTTTGACCCAGTCATTCTTTAAAAGTATGTTGTTTAATCTCCATGTATTTGTTTTTTTCCTGCTTTCTTTTTGCAATTGATATCCAATTTCCAAGCCTTGTGATCAGAGAATATGCTTGGTATGATTTCAATCTTCTTAAATTTGCTGAGGCTCATTTTATGTCCCAGTATATGGTCTATCCTTGAGAATGTTCCATGTACACTAGAAAAGAATGACTAGCCTGATGTTTTAGGATGAAGTGCTCTATATATATGTCAATTATGTCCATTTCATCTAATGTGTCATTTAGGGCTGCTATTTCGTTATTTATTTTCTGTTTGGATGATCTATCCATAGCTGTCAATGATGTATTTAAGTCCCCTAGTATAATTGTGTTTTGGTCAATTTCTCCCTTTAGTTCTGTTAGTAGTTGCTTGATATGTTTCGGTGCTCCCTGATTGGGGGCATAAATATTGATGACTGTTATGTCTTCTTGTTGGATGGTCCCCTTTACCATTATGAAACGTCCATCTTTGTCTCTTGCTATCTTTTTCACCCTGAAGTCTGTTTCATCTGATATCAGTATGGCTACACCTGATTTTCTCTGGGTACCATTTGCTTGGAATGTCAATTTCCACCCTTTCACTTTGAGTCTATGCTGTCCTTGTAGCAGAGATGTGTCTCTTGGAGACAGCATATGGTTGGGGTTAGTTTTTTGATCCAATCTGCTATTCTGTGCCTTTTTATTGGTGAGTTCAGTCCATTTAGGGTGATTATTGATATGTGAGGATTTCCTGTCATTCTATCTTTGGTTTTCTAATAAGACTGTGTCTCCATTGTTTCTTTGCCTTTTTGTGTTGTCTATTATTTCTGTGTGGTGGTATTCTATGATGTTTCCCTCTGTTTCTTCTTTTATTACAGTATATATTTCAGTTCTGGATTTTTTTTGAGTGGTTACCCTTAAGTTTATGTAAAAGAAAGTTTGATATTTAGAGTATTCCATTTCCTTCAGCATGCTTACTTTCTCCATTCCCATATTCCATTTCAGGCCTTTACTCTCCCCCTTTTTATGATTTGGTTACCACAAATTGTCCCTGTTCATGGTGGTCGAATTGCCTCCTTTATTATTTCTTGTAGTGCAGGTCGTGTATTAGAAAATTCCCTCAGCTTCTGTATGTCTGGAAAAGTCTTTATTCCTCCTTCATATCTAAAGGGTATCTTTGCTGGATATATTATTCTTGGCTCATAATTTCTCTCTTTCAATAGTTTGAATATTTGGTTCCACTCCCTCCTGGCTTGTAGAGTTTCTGCTGAAAAATCTGATGATAATCTAATGGGCTTTCCTTTGTAGGTTACCGTCTTCTTTTCCTTGGCTGTCTTGAGGATTCTTACTTTGTCGTTGATTTTAGACAGCTTCAATACAATGTGCCTTGGAGAAGGCCTGTTGGGATTGAGGTAATTAGGTGTTCTATTTGCTTCTTGGATTTGAGGATCCAGTTCTGTCCACAAGTTTGGGAAGTTCTCATCAACAATTTGTTTGAATATATTCTCTGTTCCCTTCTCTCTTTCTTCTCCTTCTGGTATGCCCATTATTCTTATATTGCTCTTTCTGATGGAGTCAGAAAGTTCTTGTAGAGTTCTTTTATTTCTTTTAAGTCTCAAGTCTCTTTCTTCTTCCATCTGTGTCATTTCCAGGTTTCTATCTTCGATGTCACTGATTCTTTCCTCCATCTGGTCAACTCTACTACCTAAGCTGGTTATTTCATTCTTAATTTCTTCTATTGAGTTCTTAATCTCCAGAAATTCTATTTGGTTCTTTTTAAAAATTTCAATCTCTTTCGTAAAATTCTCATGTTGTTCTTTGATTGCGTTTCTGAGTTCATTAAACTGCTTTTCTGTGTTTTCTTCCATTTCATTGAGTTTTTGAAGAACTGCAATCTTGAATTCTCTGTCATTTAAGTCACATATTTCCATATCTTTCAGTTCCTTTTCTGGAGACTTTTCACTTTCTTTTTGAGCTGTCTTGTTGCCTTGGTTATTCATGGCAATTACTGATTTATTATTTCTCTTCCTAGACATCTACAAGAGTGGCTTCTGCAACAGGTTGATAGGAAGAGGTCTTTCTTTTGTTTTCCAGTACTTGTTGGTAGAATGTTTTATTTTCTATCTGACTACAGCCTTTTTTTTCTCTCTCACACGGTAGTGGTATGTTTTCTCTGCACTATTCCAGCTTCTCACACAATGGGGGGATTCCCTGGGAGATGGGCTTCTCCTCTGTTAATAGCTCACCTGGGTCACAGGGCGCAGTGTCTGTGTGGGCATGCGGAGAGCTTTTGAAGTTCCAAAGCTCTTCCTGCACCAGATTCAGAGCCCGTATGTTTCAGCAGTTCTGTTTACTCCTGCAGCGATCCGCCCAGATAGGTGGGGCCAGGGGCGGGGTGAGTTGTGAGAGGTGGCCCAGAGCAATGGCGGTGACCAACACCACAGCCGGCCCTGCTTCCACAGCTCCCTCCCCTTTGCCAGAACTAGTTGGGCTGCGAATCTGGGTCTGCGGTCCACAGTTCTCAGAAGAGCAAATATTCTATTCTTTTGATCTGACACTGCTACTGTTCCACTTCTAGCGCCGGGCGGGGGGGCGGTGGGGTTGGGGCGAGCTCTGGGAGGGTAGGGAGGGGGCAGCTAGTCTCAGTGCCTAAGGCTTCCGTTCTCTGCTCAGCAGTGAGGGATTAAACCATCGTTTTCAGCCTTCTTCCCTCAGTCTTTTCTCTGAGGTCTCTGCCATGAGTGTTGGGTTCAGCCGTGTTATATGCTGCCCCCTCAGCCCTCTGGGCCATAAGCGGAGCCCTAGCAGTCCGAGTTCTTCCCTCTCCTGCAGCTGCGGTAGTTCTGGGATGCAGCGAGCTGGGAGCACTGAGTTAGGTCTGTGTCCTGCGTCCACGCTGCTCCTTCTCCACACTTTTCCCTTTTATCCTCCCCTGCTCGTGCGATTTGCCCACCTTTAGGTGAATTCAGTAGTGGACCTCTTCGTCTTGCCTGTCTGCTGTGCAGGGAGTCTTTTGTGGAATTACTGTTGTTCGATTAGTTGTAAATTCCAGGGGAGCTTTACAGAGGCTCACCTCATGCCACCATTTTGATGACGTCTTCCCAGTCATTTATCTTTAGTGATATTCTTTACCTCTCTCTCAGTATCTTCATTTTTCAAAATTTTTCAAAATTTTTTTCAAAATTTTTCATTTGGATATAGAAAAAAAAAGTTTAAAATGAAAAAAAAAAGAAGGCTAACCTGATGTCTAACTTTGATGGCCTAATTGTTGTTTATACAGATGAGCCACTGTGTTCCTTTCCTCTGGTTTTATTAATTCTGGGCTGCTGGGACCGCTATTACCATTAGCTCTGGAGCTTCTCAAACCCTAAATCCTTAAACATCAAGTCCCGTTTCTCAAGAGTATGTTGAAAGCTTTAGTTTGACGCATTAGAATTTCGTTTTAGGGAGCTAAATACATCTGGC
The DNA here is from genome assembly GCF_036562045.2 of Rhinolophus sinicus. NCBI lineage: Eukaryota > Metazoa > Chordata > Mammalia > Chiroptera > Rhinolophidae > Rhinolophus > Rhinolophus sinicus. Next base: position 126,434,108 of record NC_133754.1, read on the forward strand.
ATATGTAATTTTGCACTTCTTAAGTTAATAAGGAAAAGAATGCTCTGAACCAAGCTTGTCTTCCTATAATTACAATGGCTCAGTGTTTCTAAGTCAATATAATAACTCTCACTGGTCACCTTCCATAGCCATTGATTGCACTGTCATAAGAGAGCTGCAGGGCAGTATAAATGTGTATGTGTGCAATGGTTGAGCTTTAAGTCCCTGTAAAATTAAAGGAGTCAGGGGGAATGTTCAAACACATGAAAGACATCAAGTACACAAAGTGTCTCCCAGATGAAGCACTATGCTTCTCCATCGGGTAAAGGTAATTTGTGAGCCTTGGGGTGTTCCCTAACTAAGTTCCTTTCTCTCCCTGATGATGTAGAAAAACTCCCCCATCCCCAGAGACGCCAGCAGGGGGGCTGGCAGTCAGGGGTCCCCCCACCCACCGTGGTTGCAGATGAGTCACTGTGCTGACCTGAGGAGAGGACAACAAAAGGGAGCTTTGGGGAGCCCCGCTCCTATGAGCCTCTAAGCTGGACCCACAATGGCTATGGAAGGGCAGCCAGGTATGCCACCACTTGGGAGTGCTTGAAAATAGTAGAAAAAAATCAATATGCCTGCTATGGAGGGGATAAAATAGAAAACAGGTGGGTCTATTTATTAAATATCTCTATAGTTATTCAATGTCTACTATATTCAATTCGGGGCTGTTCTGGTGGTTGATGGTGATAGCGAATACTCAAGAAACTGTGAAAAAAAACCTTTAAAATGCTCTTTTGGGGCTTTCAAAATATGCAACAAGAATAAGATCTCTTTTCTAGCACTTAAGTATTTACAAATACTTAATGTTGATATAATTGTTATTTTACTGCCTTTATTCTCCATATTCTATAAACTCCATGAAGGCAGGTACCATTTATCTTGCTCACCACTCTTTCTTCAGCATCATCTATAATGTTTAGCACACTGTAGGTGTCCAAACAATTGCTGAATAAATGAATGTATGAATGAACAAACAAATGAATTATATAATGATCATGGTCCTTTCAAGTATTTTGGAATCACAAACTATTATTTGTGACAAATTCTTAGAATAATGATCATCTTTTTATATATATCTGCCAGTTTTATTGAAGATGGATCACTTCTTATTGATAAAATTGATAATGTTGATGAAATGTTGCTAAAATTCATGAAAAGAAGCAGACTGTTACAACACAACCCTTGTCCAACAGTACTTCCCACCCTCCTTTGATAGTATAATGGTATTGTAGAGTGGAAAGGGCTTGTAAAAATGATTGTTACTATTGGAATGGACCAGAAATTCAATCATTCCACGGTTTGCAATACCTGACAATTTTAACAGTGGGCAATGCTAAGATTAGGGATTATTCAGTGAAAATAATGATAAAAAATTGTTAGTACCCAGCTTTACTTTTACACTTCTTATAGAATTTTCTAGTCCTCCAAGAATTCCAGACCTCAATCTTGAGAGATACAGCAGTTCATCCCATAGGCCCCTGACTCAGTGTTGCATGAGAGATGTTGGTTATGGATTTACTGCCCATAGCCCTCGAGTAGGGCAGGAGATTAGAGATGCCTCTTCGGGAACAATGGGTATAAGGTTGGCCAAGGAACAAAGACGTGGAAGAGATGTGTCAGGAAGCAAATGCTGAGAGGCTGAGCAGACCTGAACCTACTGGAAGGACGATCTCAGTGTCAGATGGAGAAGGAGGGCAGAAAACAAATGACCAGAGTGGAACCAGAAGGGCTAGAATTGGAAAAGGGCCTGCCACTCTCACAGTTGGTTCTCTGATTCTGAATCTTAAACCTAGCTGTGCAGTTGGTAAAACTATGTGGGTGTAGGGGTGCAGAAGGCGTCACCTCAAGATGTTCCTTTGTGGTATGTGGATTATTCTGAGCTAATGGCAACTGTGAGAGACCCTGCAGCCTCAAGGGAAACTCCTGTGCTGTTTCCACAACTACCTAAAAAAATTTAAATTAGGGGTCGTGTCCATAATAAGAGATTATCAGAGATAACTTTTTTGACCTATCTATATGGCAGGGCAAACTACTAGTTACTGAATATCTGCTTTTCCTATCACCCTGTAGTGACCCTCCTCCCCTCTGAAGACCCAGGGCGCCTTATCTCATCTGTAGCCTAGACTGCCATGTATACTTCATTTCAACTTCCTGTCTCTGAACCTGTCATGTGTGTGGGGTTCCCATATATATGGATATAATTAAGTTTGGTTATTTTCTCTTGTTAATCTAATCTGTCTCATGTAGATTTAATTATTTAGACAAGTCCAAAGAACCTAGGATGGTAGAGGAAAGTTTCTTCCACCCCTACATGGGAAATGCAACAGGAAATTCAGTGTATTGCAATGAGCTCAGTTTTAAACTCTTGGAACCTATCAGCATAAAGGAGTATGTTTACTGGGGAATCACTACCTGTGAAAGTTGGGTAGGAAAAAGAATCACTGTTTATTACATGCTTCTTTTATTTCCTAGAGCTTATTTAAACTTTTCTTCTCAAGAATGTTTGACTTACAACAATGATTTTCCCTTTGTATGAGCACAGCCTGACTGGTATAGAGTGGCCATCTAGAAATAGACTGGGTGGCAGGGCAGAACTAACCTGGGCTTAAATATTTGCCACAGCTCAGCCTCCAGTGGAGAAAAGAATTGATTATTTCAATACTACGCAAGTCTCACAAAGGCTTTCTTAATCACATTAGCCTGTAGCAAGTAGCTATAGCTTTCACAATCTGTCTATTTTACTTTAGTATGTAATTATATACATCACTATTTCAAAATTTCCTATCCTGTGTTTTATTTCTCAAATGGCATTAAAAGCTAGGAGAGGGCAGATAACATATTTATATGAATTACGTACAGGGTTATGCTCAAGGCTGTCCAGAAAGAAATATGGAGGCATCATCACTGCCCAATACTCTAAGTGATACAAGTGGAAACCACTGCATTTCTATTCCCTAGCGTACTCAAACGAGCTACTTAGGCATCAATGGAATGATGCCAATCTCCCCACTATAAAAATGTACTGCATTTGGTAAATTATCCTCTGTAGGAAATAACTGATCTTTAGTTATCAGTGCATGAATTCAGAGACAGTGTTCTTGGCTCTAAGTATGCTTTTTGTTTACTATTCTCCTGGGTATTTCTGCTCTTTTGGTGGTTTGGGTACTCGCCAGTGACTTTTCTATCTAATATGGCTTTCTTCTTAAAATTTAAAAACAGGCACAAACTGAACATGTATCAATATACCTGAGTTACTTCCCAAGTAGAGCTAAGTTGGACGTTCTAATAAAGAATGGACTATGACTGAGAAAGACCCTCTTCTATCTGGGAAAGTCATTATCTTCCATCAGGTCTGCAGCTTCCGAAAAGATGCACATGGCATGGTAGGAGGAAGCCAGCCAGTGATCCAGCAAACTGCCAACTGTCCCTAACAGCGTGATGACAGATGTCATAGTCGGTCTGTTCTCACATCCATTTAATAGCTACACCTGCCAAATTGTTCCTGGGTGTGCCACTTGAAAATTGACAGGTCTCGGGCCATCTTCATAGAAGCAGCTTTCTGCCATTGTGTAGAAGAACACTGGGATAAGTTGGACCAGAAGTGAAAGCATTTCAAAGAGATGGAAAAGGAGTAATTTGGTCCTATTGCTTTTATACATACTATTTCATTCAATTCCTCATAAAGTCTCTATAGGGGGGTATTTTATTACTATTTTTTCAAAGGAGTAAACAGTCTCAAAGAGGTGGAACAACATACTGAAGTTCACACACCCAGTACGTAGGAGAAAATACCAAACTCTAGAGAACTTATCCTTTCTACCACTCTCCACTAGTATTGCCAAAAATGTTTGCACAGCCAATGCAGGAAGTTTAAGTTTTTGGAAGACATGCTCCCCTAGGAAGCAAGATAAAAATTTAGTCTGGTTTTAATCTTTAAAGGAAATTCCAAAACATAATTTTGGAACCAATGGCAATATATAATGATTTCTCACTGTAAAAAAAAAAATTTCCTTTCATGCAAAAAAGTGTCTTTTCCTTTAAATAAACAAAAAAATATTTTGACAATAAAATGCCATGAAGATGTTGACAAATAAACATTTCCATTTAAATCCTGTGTATCTCATTCAAATAGGAAGTCGTTGCTTGAATTAACATATGACGCCAAATAGACTACACTTTGAACATTAAAAACTGAATCGCAAACTATGTGTATAATTTCTAAGCTCCTAAATCATGAAAGATGATTTAAAAAAATCAAATGGTAATCTTTCATTTTCAGTTATTTCCTGGGGAAAACAGGGAAGAAAATGTTGCTTCATTATGAATCAAAAAGGTAATTTTCTTCTTTTTTTTCTGTATCTTCTTAAATTATCTGACTCATTTTGAAGTTTTAATAAACTGATTTTTAAAATTCTATAATCTATTTTAGAATAACTTCACACTATTTCAGTCCTGATATTTTCTAATGAAACCTTAATTTCCTCTCATTTGCAACCTGAAACTAAGTCAACAAATAGGATATATGTGTATAATGCAAAAATCACTAAAATGATAGTAGCTTAGTTTGCTCTGAAAGAAAATATTTACAGATGGTAGACACCTAGGAAAGTATCAAAAACTTCTTTAAAGTCCATTTTTTCTTAGATATATGTACTTACATGTAGAAGAAAACAATACTCTTAGAAACAACACAGAATACTGAAAAGAGTTCTGGGCCAGAATTAAAGAGATGTGATTTTTGGTCCTGATTTGTCATCAGGGTGAGCTTGGGCACATTATTCAACTTCCCTAAGGCTGTTTCCTTGCAGGTAAAATGAAGATGTCTGCATCTGTGTCACTTCAGCACTTGCCATGTGGTTAAAGTCCTTTGTTCATCCAGCACTTGCTAGGGTTCATTGGATTTTTCTTATGGAGATAGAAGACAAGTAGGATTCTGTCCTTGCCCCCAAGGAACACAGTCGGAAGATGTAATGTAAATAGGAATTTTGGGTTATTTGAGAAAGTCCAGAATGCTTCTGGGAAGAGAAAATCCTGAAGAACGATTATAAGTTAGTGAAGTGAATGGAAGAAGACAAGATAAGAGCATTGCAGATAGAGGGCACGGCATTATGCAAAGGTTATCCTTTATGAGAGTACAAGATGTTGGGGGACCTGTGAGCAGTTCAATTGGTTGAAACGGGAGGAGAAAAGTCAAAGGTGAGGTGGGAAGGGTAGACAGAATCCAGATTATTGAGAGTAATACATGCTGTGCTATGGATTTGCATTCTCATACCAAAGCAATGAGTGGACATGAGGGACAATGTAGGATTATGAAGACAGGAGTTAGGGTTCTAGAAAACTCACTCTGATGGCAACATGGGCAATGGAAACTAGTTCAGAGACCATGCTATTAGTTCAGGTGAGAAATACAAAGGTCTAAAACTATGATAGTGGCAGAAAAGATGGAGAAGAAAGAATAGTCCTGAAAGATGATACAGAGGTAGAACTGACAAAGTTTAATGTCTAACTATGGGAATATAGCAGAAGAGGAAATTGGTGTGAATCAAAGTTTTTCTGACTCGGTTGGGTAAACAGTGTATTATTCTACAAGATAAGAAAGAAGATAAAGTACGTGTCTGGGGATAGACAAGTCCAGTTTTGGACACGTTGAGCTCATTGTGTCTGTGGGACATCCAAGTAGTGATGTGTAGAAGGCAGCTGGATATATGAAATGTATTCAACAATGCTATGAAGTATTTAAATGTGAATAATATTACTTGAATCCAATTCTATATTTTCAGTACGTGTATTAATGCTTGCAAAGCCATTAGGGAAATGAGCATAAATGGTTTATTCAACAGTACAAAAAGGGCTTCAAAATATGAAGATCTCTCAATCTTTTACTCTACAGGCATACCTTGTTTTACTGCGCTTTACTTTATTATACTTCACTGATATTGTGTGTTTTTTTTACAAATTGAAGGCAATACCCTCTACCAGCAAAAGGATTACGACTTGCTTCATTGTGAAACTCATTTTATTGCGGTGGTCCGGAATGGACACTGCAATATCTCTGAGGTATGCCTGTATTTGATTGTTTGACTGAAATTACTTAACTACCTTCAGCATCATTTCTATTGAGAGCTATCTCTGATGCTTTATAGCTCCTTGCTCACGTTCATGTGGCTGGCAGGTGGACTGGATTAAAAAGAGCTACCATGTAGAGGGAGACAAAGAACAGTACCCTGGAACCCTTCTTCCATCCAACCTCACTGCCTATCACATTTTCCTATATGCATTCTTACTTCCAGCTGCCATGGGGTCATGAAGCCTTAGCTTAAATCAAATGTCCTCTGGCTCCAGGTCCCATGATGAAAAATTTATGGAGTTCTGGACACATTACAAGTTTTACAGCTTTACAGCTAAAATCCTTCAGGTCCTTCTGACCTACTGAAGGAAAAAAATATGTTTTATTTTATTGTGATTCCCAAATGCTCTTCTAGTGTGTACATTTTTCCTACAGAATGTGTATGCTGCGTCCAGCAATGTGTTTTATATTACCTTGAAGAGTAGGGAAGCTCTGATAGAAGGAAACAACTTAGTCTTGTTGCCAGTACAAGAGAAAACAGAAATTGCAATTGGAAGGAAGCATGACCAAGTCTATGGATCATTAGTTTGTCTTTCTCTCTGACTGAGGACACCTTATACGAGTCAATGACTGTATCCTAACCTGTTTTAAAAACAGTTTATAGCCCCACTAATGATATATTGGCTTTGTGAGTGGAATCTTTTTATTAAATCACACACACACACACACACACACACACACACACACACTCAGGATTTTCCTAGACCTTAAAAATATCATATTCTTGTAAAGTCCAGGACGTAGTTCAACATCCTTGAATTAAACATCTCCTGGATCATAGGCTTATAGGCTTTCCAAATCTATGTTAAAACCTAAAGCCTCTCTCTTTCTCTCTCTCTCTCTCTCTCTCTCTCATCAAGAGATTATAAATATCATCAATTGGAGGTGGCTTGAAAACAAGGTACCAAAATGGGCTTACCTTGACAATGAAATCTGCTGTGAGTGGTCCAGCCATTCTCAGTATCTCTTTGTCTGGAAATTTCTGGAAGTTCACACTAGAATTGTCCACAAGAAAGGTGCCTGTAGAGTTGAGGCTGTTTTCACCTTTAGCCCCCTGGAGGGTTTTGCTTTCCAAATCTACATAATCAAACACAGGAAGAGGAAAGAAAGACATTCCCAGGGTTACAGCAGACCACGTGCAAGTACATTCTATGGAACAGAATCTAGAACTATGTAAGGGTTAAGTATCATTCTTTATAGAGCTGACACAATTAAAATTATGATAGACACAAAATATATAGGGACTTTGGATCACATAACAATTTATGCTGCAAATGAAATTATTTTAAAACCCCTTATCCAAACATCCAAGACTCCCAGTGAAAAAATCTTTGGCTTCCTGGATCACCTTATTTGGGCATTCCACTTTACCATAATCCCATACCTTTGACTAAACCATCTTCCATGCATATCTTATGGATTTCAGCCTCTCTGGCCCTCAGTCTAGAATACCCCACACTTTTCTTTTTGCCCTATGAGATCCAGGGTGTCTCTCTGTGTTCCCTCAGTATCGGTGTCACTTGATTTATACTTTCTGGTTACTTACCATGTATGTGCTATTGCTTAAAACAAACAAAGTATCATGACTGAAGGACAGGGAACTAACTGCCCTTTTTAGTTTTCTTTCTTTTAAAAATTCCTTTTGGGACATCATTCAGTATTGTGTACCTAGATGATGTGTCATAAGAGCTTAAGACAGAAAGAAGAACGTCTTGATTCCTGGAATATTTGACCAATGACAAAGCCTACAAAGCATCTTTTGTTGTAGGAAATCAGAGCATGCTGGGGACAATGGTAATTATGATACATATTTCAGAGCATGTTAAATTCTCATGTGACTGAGAGGTGACTTAGAATGACTGCCCGCTGCATGAAGGAAGGTAGATAGGCGAAATCTAACATTGGTTTCCAAAACCTGCACAAGAACCCTTCATTTTGGCAGAGGTTCTTTAGAAGAAAGATGGGGTGGCTAGGTGAAGTTCTGGGTTACCTACCCTACATTCAATCAGAATGATTTCCCTCTTACATGTTTTACAGATTGAGGTCCTGGGGTTAAGGAGAATTTTAAGGTCTCTGGAGGTACTAAAGTGCCTGAAGTATTTGTACTAAATTATTCTAGATGTTGTCTAACACGTTCTCTACTACAAGGAATACCAGCAGGTGGAGAATGTTAGTGTCCAATTAAATGCCCGTGACCCTCAGGTAAAGTCCGCGTAGCCTTTCTTTGGGAGTAGCTCAGGCTTCCCTCCCCCGCCCTGGAGTGGCATCGTTTATTCACACATTCAATTTGAATTATATTCCAAATACAGAAAACAAAACAAAAACTTCCTTAGTTATACGTATGTTATCAGCAGTATGTCTGTTAGGAGCAAAAAAGCAGATTCCATTTTGCTTTTCATCATCTATGAATATCATTTGTAGCTTTACTTATCAAATCTGGGAGGCTAATACATTTATAAAAATGAATTTTCCTCTTTTAGATATTCTTATATCTACATTCCTTTGGTTTTTTTTCTTCTGCAGTGAGGAGTAAATCCCCAACTTGGTGATGGTCTTGGTCTGGATGTTCATTTTAGGGTGTCACTGCTTAGAAAAATACTGTTTTTGAGTGGGGTTGTTACACCAGCAGTTACCTCTGTCCATTTCTCAAGGGGAAAAACAAATCATTTGAATGGTAATAGTGTACACACATATTTCATTCTTTGACATGTGAACACTATAGTTTTTGGGGTGGTTCAGGGCTAGAAAAGAACTTGGATCACATAAGGTGTCTTATCATCATCTTTTGGCTTTGCCTGAACTGTACCTTATTTATTCTTTTAGTGAATGTATTTACTGAAATGTGTTTATTTTTAAGAAAGATTACAGTCGGCTATCTGAACTTTCACAGGCTCCAATTTGTCTTCCTCTTGTTTGTTTTTCTGGTATGATTTCAGTCATAATCCAATTGCCAAACGATAGTGCTTGCTACCTACATTGGTTTCTTAGGCATGTGTGCAGGAGGGGAGACGGAGCAGAAGATGATAGATGGCTTTGTAGGAACCCAGGAACAATTACAGTGGAGGAGATCAGAAATGCTCAAGGGATCAACTGGAGTGAAATCTTTCAGGGAAATGGAATTTTGCAGAAAATACTAGCATATCCTCTCCTACTCCCTCCCTGGTTCATAGCCCATAATTTCCTGCTTGTAATTTACAGGTCTACATATAAGCAGTACTAAATGGTATTTAAAAAACAGATATGGATGTGGGCTGCTGGCTTGTCATGACTGAAGATCATTCTTCTACAAACTGTGGTGGGACCTGCTACCACTGGATCTTTGTGTTGTGATCACCCTTTAATAATCCTGAATTTCAATAGCTATCTTAAAGATACTCAGACCTTATATTGTCTCTAATACATGAAATGCTTAATCCTACCACAATGGTTTTATTTAAATAGTACAGGGTTAACGTTGTTTGGTGTTTCTATGTTCCTCTTGATAAAATAATGAAACATGAGTAGGATGAATAAAAGAAAGAAGAAAAGGAAGGGAACGGCGGAAGGAAGAAGAAAAAAAGAAGAGGCGAGGCAGGAAAATGACGGAGCATAATTGGAAAGGAAAAACAGAAAGAATGGGAAATAATGTGCACAAAAGCATAAACATGTGCTTAACTCACGACCAACCTATGGGGAGCATCTATTTTGTATTTTCCAAGATGACTGTGGTTAGAGATAATTACCACAGAGGTTTTTGCTATCTCATCAAGCAACCGAAAGATAAACAGAAGCACTCAAAATATCGTATTATTATAGAGTGGAAAGATTTGTACTTCTGCATTTTAATCTCTTCTGGGAACAAAAAATAAATAATAATGACTAAAATTCCCAATACCCAAAGGAAAACAACTAAGTTTACTTACACAAGTGATCAGGCCCTTTTAAGACAAGGCGAATATGTCTACTTCCATAGGGAATAGCAACCACTGTGTCATCCACTAGAGAGAAACAAAGCAAAGTCTTAAAAAAGCACATAATTTGATACAAAATTATTGATTGTCTCCTATAAAGGCACTGACTTACATACCCCCGACCCCAAATGACAACCCTTTTTTAAATATTTGATGTGAACACCAATATTTGGGAATCAAAATTTCTATTTTCCTCAAAATAAAATATGCCAAAAAAGCTGATCGCTAGCTAACTCCAAAGGGATCTGGCCTTTTAAAAAATATATCAATTTTGATATAGGGAAAAATAGATTTGCAAGTTCTCATTTCTGATTTTAAATCCTGGTCGGATATTGCCAAATATCTCTAGATTAGAGCAATTGTGTTAAATTACAAAAGGAAAATAAATTCTAATGTTCAAAGGATCACTTTATTTTATCAAAATCTGGATTTTTCTCTAGCAAAGTAACTACCTTGGATAAGCAGGACAGATAAAAATAAGGGAAATGTATATTTGTTTAAGTTCTTTAAGTCCCTCTGGGGCAGAAATCATGCCTTCCAGTTCTTCACTGTCCTTTACACTATCTGCATCTAATACTACATATATTGGGTGTTCCATAAGCGGTTATTCACATTCCCCCACACATCCTCTGTTTTGGAAAAAAAAAAATTGGCTGAATCACAGATCATTAAACAATGGATTACTTTTTATTATACTTGAAAATTGAGCCTAAACTCATTGGAAGCAATCCCAAAACCTACATTGAAAAAAAAAAATAGAGGTCTATTACATGCACCCCAAAGACATCACAGGCATTCTTACTTAGAACTCCATTTGTGACAATACCTTATATTTATACGGCATTGAAGAGTTTCACTTTCATCTGAATTATACTATTTATTCCTTCACCCAAAACATGTAAAAGGGCAAGGAGGATGCCACCACCCCCACTTTATGAAAAGAAACGAAGCCTCTGAGAAGTATAAGGAGTAGCCCAAGGTCAAAGCACAGGAGGGCCTTCCAGAAGACAAGGAAAAGCAGGTATTTTAAACTCATCAGCATATGCTGAAGCGCTGCGGGGTTCTGTTTCCCATATTATACATTATCATCCTATCACGGGGAGAATTTAGTTTAAATAAAAGAATCTCAAAAGGTAGCCAATTTCTCTGAATTTCAACATGATATCATCTTGCCTTGGGGAGAATTTAATTTCAATAAACGAATCTCAGAAGTTTCTTAACTTCTCTGATCCTTAGCTTCTCTGTAAAACAGAGGAAACAACACTTACCTCATAACATGGTTGTGAAGAGATATAGGTGTGGAAAGAGATATAGATATATATATATAGCTATATAGTCTGGAACACAGTATTTTGTAATATTATCCTCTCTGCCCCCCCCCCCCCATTTCAAATTTCCTTGAAAACAGGAACTAAAAGACATTACTTTTATGATGTTTTTTAACGCCTCAGGGCCCCGAGCACATAGCCAGCTGAATGAGAAAGAAGACTCATATGCTGTCAATTTCTTCCCGAAAGAGGTTACATTTATTAAGTTCTCTGCAATATTGAATATTCTACTCACACTACAATCTTCTAGTTGCTTTCAATGTCCTCCATTGTTAAAGAAAGGCTGCATTTCAGAAAGCTAAGAGTTTGTGGCATCTAAGAACAAAACGTGTAAAGGGAATACAGAAAAGGAACAAAGAATGCTCAGACTGGGCCCGCAGAGCTTTAAACGCCTTGCATAAAGACATGGATGTTTAAGTTTACAAAAGAAACTCAAAGCAGTTAAAACAATGGGATTTCTAGAAATAGAAAGTCTTTGTTTATCCACAGGTCAAGGAAAGTGCAAGTAAAAGGGAAGCTTTCTGTTTGGCCCTGCAATGCTCAGCGGCGGTCTTCTGACCCACACACTGCTCAGGCAGACTCCCTCTTGTTCTGCTGAGAAGTGACTCACATTCCACATGCTGGGGCATCAACCTAGCTTTTGGCTGACGCAGTAACCTTTGTGTGCTCCCTGAGGAAGATGGGGAGGAACCTCGGAGTTGTTGGGGGAAAAGGGCAGGATGGAGAGGGTAGACCAGGCAATGCCTCCTGATGTCCCTGCACACTTGCCTAGTTAAAAAGAAATATGGAGCCATTCAGGCTGGTGCCAACTTGTGCCGTCAGCAGCACACAGCACCCGACGTAGGAGAGTCATGGCCTATTCTTCTGTGGTTCCGTAAAGGGCTAACAGACACCTGGCAGGTCATCAGGCAACCAGCAAATTCATTACTTTATTCCACAAATAGTTTTGAGCGTCTCCTAGTGTCAGGTTCCATACTAGGCACCAGAGATCCAGTGACACACAAGACAAACAAAGCACCAGCCCCACAAGATGGTCCCTGAAAAAGGGACCTAAGATAAAATGTGTGGGGAAATACCATATATTGCACTCTATTCATGGAAATTACAAAAGCACATTAATTAGATTCTTAAGGAGCCCCGGACCAAAGAAATCCATTTCACTCTGTTTGTGTCTCCAATGTGTTTACTTAGGGAAACTTTTTCATAAGTATCATCTGTTAAGACCCCCTGATAAATCTCAGAATATACTTTAATATATGGTGCTTTTAATTTGACAAGAAAAAAAGAAAAACTTTAATTTCATTTTCTGCATGTTGATAAAAAGCCAGTCTTTGAGTTATACATGTATTAATGATTGTTTCATTTGACGATAAATTCTCAATGATTAGGGATGGGTTGGGGGATTCTTCTATTTGGCATCTACTATAGTATTACGCACAGAGAGATGTTAAAAACATCTGAGAACGTGTGAACAGTCTGGTTTCATCAACTGCCCTTCAGTGATTAATTCAATTGGTACAGCTGGAGTCGTGAGTGGCTACGTCTCTCTCAGGGTTCTGTAATTCCTCCAGGTACCCTTCCCCAAGAAGGCACAGTACTGTGTCATCAAGTGCATTGGCCCTGATCTATTCTGGTTTTGTTGACAGAACCATGATGCCTATCTTCAAGACATATTTCCAGGTTATTAGTCAACAATTCTGAAAGTCCTGCTTCAGAGATCAGGTAATCTCTTTCTTCATTAAATGGACAAAGTTTCCATGGGAATCATAAATTCTGCCATTTCACATATATGGGTTGCAAATCCCCCTTTTCAAGAAAATTGTTCTCAAGGATTGTACCTAAAAGATTTTCTCAAAAAAAAAAAAAAAAAATCAATCTACATACGCGTGTGTGTGTGCGCGCGCACACACACACACACACACACACACACCAGGGTGCCAACAAAATGTACACAAGCGGATACTTTGGTCAATGTTGCTCAAGCAGTAGTTCGCCGTAAGCAGAAGTGTCTGGACGCTGGTGGTAACCACTTTGAGCACCTCTTGTAATTGCAGAAGTCAAAGGTGACTTGTATTCATTTTGTTATCGGTATATATTGAGTATTAAAATTTTAATAGTTTTTTCCTTTCTTAAAGTGTGTATATATTTTTTTTGGCAACATGTGTGTGTGTATTCCACATCTTCCTGTAGAACATTTTAGGTTCATTTTTAATCTTAACAAGATTTTTCTGTGTGATTCATTGCTGTATCAGAGAAAGGTGATAAGTTTTTAAAAGACAGGATTTCCTATTCTGATATCTGAGTTTATCTTATTTTTAGACCTGTTAATAAGTCCATATTTTTAAAGACTCTTTGCTGTAAGCCTTTGGGGCTGATACTTTATCTTATCATTATTATGTTTTTAATGAAAGAGCCATTGTTAACACACGTGCCTACATATAAAAATAGTCTGCCAATGTTGAGGAGGTTTTGATAGTATATTTGTAATCTTCATGACTACTTTATCACTTTTAAAATATACTCAATAAAATAAAGTGAAACGCAGCATTTGAGGCCTTCGACAACTCCCTTCACCTACCCCCCCACCCCCCACCCCCCCGTCCCGTCACACACATACCAGTTTATTAGTAATTGCACCATGGAGGACATATACTAGACAGGCCAAACAAGATGCTTCCCACCTCACCCCAGTCAGGGAATTTCATCTATGCAGTTGCTTAGAAGAAAAACTTGGGAGCCATCCTTGCCTTCATCCTTAAATCTAATCAGTTAGAAAGTCCTATTGTCATGAGAGTCAAAAAGCCATATTTATTGAGTCTACCATAGTTCACATTTTAACATATATGAAATCAGTATGCGTCTCACACTCACTGTGTCTTATGTTTTCTCTCACCGAGGCAGTAATCTTGCCATAGTTATCATTGCCCGTACAGGTGCTAACATCAAAACAACCAGCATCAAATTTGCAAAATGGGTGTCAGCAGCTTGGAAGAGAATTCCAAGATAATAGTGGAATGCACTCATTTAACCTCTGGGAATCAAATGGTTATGAGGGCTGTAGGGAGATGAAGAAGCAGAAGAGCTAAAGAACATCCTCAAAAATAGGAGTCAAACGCTGACTAGTACTACATAATTGCAAACCTGAATTAAGAGCCCAGCATCAAGACTTCTGCTTTCTGCCAAGATGGAGTAATAGGGTCTGGGCTTAATCTCCTGCTTGAAACAACCAAAGGTCAGAAAAAAATATATGAAATCATGACTTTCAAAACACAAGATACCAGGCAAAGAAAGGCAGCAATCCTTGAGAGTCAGAAAAAAAGGAGGTAAGCTTTAACATCGACTCAGCTCACGGTCCTGCAAGACTTTCCAGGCTGTGGCTCAGGAAGTGGGTACTCAGAGCCCCCTGGATTCCCTGAGTTGAGAAGACAAAGCTAAGAACCCAAGGAGATCAAGGTGGCTAGAGTTTGAAGGACAAATTACCAGAGTAAGTTACACAGAGAGATAACTGTGGAGATTTAAAAGTGTTCTCTGTAGATACCCAGTAACATTCTCATGCTAATCAATCAGCCCGTCCATGAGAAGCAACTACCAGAGCCCAGGAAAAGAACTACAGAAAAGAATGATACAATCAGGTATCTGACACACATATAAGGCTCGAATAGTATCTTATCCTATCAGTCTTGCTGGAAAACTTCATATATTGGGATACTGACCATTCAGAAGAGTCTTGCCTCAGTAGCAGGGCACAATTAGCACTAGCCCAAACATGGCTTTGGTCCCGGCTAACAAATTTTAAGACCCAGAAAAATCAAGCTGATGTTAAGTAACTTAACTGCTTCCAGAACAAAACTCAAGAACATTTATAGGAATACAAAAATATCTAGTATCCAGCAAGATAAAATTTTTAATGTCTGGACTTAGGTCAAAAATGATCAGGTATGCAAATAAACAAAGAAACAAATGAAATACAACCCATATTGAAGCGGAAAATAAAAACACAGATAAGACATTAAAATAGTAACTATAACTGTATTACATACATTAAAAAAACTAAGTACACAATAAAAAATCTCCATGCCCAGAGAATTTCACTGTTGAGTGCTAACAAGAGTTTAAAGAAGAAATAACATCAAATCTATACGATCTCTTCCAATAAACAGAAGAGGAGGACTCACTTCCCAACTCATTGTATGTGGCTAATATTACACTGATTTCAAAACCAAAGACAGAATAAAAAAAAGGACTCTGCAGACAACTGTCTCTCATGAACATTGATGCAAAAATACCTCAAACAAAATGCTAGCAAATCAAGTTCAGTAATCTATAGTAAGATTACTGACCACAACCAAGTAGAGTTTACTCCAGGAATGTAAGGCTGGTTCTTTATTTGAAAATCAATTAACGTTATCCATCACAAAAGTCTAAGAAAGACCACAAGATCATATCAATTGAGGCAGAAGAAGCATCTGGCAAAATCAACATCCATTGATGATAATAACTCTCAGCATATTAAGAACAGATGAGAACTTCTTCAAGGTAATAAAGAGCATCTCCAAAAACCCTACAGCTAACATCATACTCTATAATGAGAAACTGAATGCTTTACCCCTTAAGAATGGGAATAAGGTAAGGGTATCCATTTTTACCACTTCTGTTCAACATCGTATTGACATCCTTGCCAGTGTAGTAACACCATGAAAATAATAAGTGGTTTATAAATTGAAAAGGAAGAAGTAATACCATCCTGATTTGTAAGCAACATGATCATTTGTGTAGAAAATTAAAAAACTCACAGAACTAATAAGTGAGTTTGGCAAGTTTGCAAACTATGTGGCCAAGAATAAACTAGCAATACACAAAAACTGAAATTAAAAATACAATGCCATTTGAAAGAGGCATAAATCTAACTAAATCATACAGGGCATGTGTGCTTAAAACTAATAAAGACTAATGAAAGAAATCAAAGAAGACCTAAATAAATTGAGAGACATGAAATATTCATAGGTTGAATAATATATTAAAGATGTCAATTCCCTCCAAATCATCTGTAGAATTAACGTAATTTTAATGAAAATCCCAGCAAAATTTTTTTATATATATGGAAAAGCAGATTGTAAAATTTATGTGGAAAGGCAAAGGAATTAGAATACCCAAAATACATTTGAAAAGAAGGATAAAGTTGAAGGAATCAGACTCCCTGGTTTTAAGACTTACTTTAAAGCCGTAACAACCAAGACAATGTGCTATGTGAAGGGATCAGAATAGAGTCCAGCAATAGATCCACACACAACTGGCCAGTGAATTTCTGACATTTTTAAAGCTAGTTCAAGGGAAGAAAGGTTATCTTTTCAACAAATGGGGCTGGAAAACTTGGACATCCTTATAAAAATTCAACCTAGATATAAACCTTATATCTTATACAAAAATTAACCAAAAATAGGTCATAGATTTAAAGGTAAAATGTAAAACTATAACAGTTTTAGAAGAAAACATAGAAGAAAACTTTGTGACCTGAGTTCTTGGACATGACATTAAATGCATAATCCATGAAAATGAAAAAGGATAAACTATTCATCATCAAAATTAAAAGCTCTGTGAAAGATAACATTAAGGAATTTTGAAAAAAATTTTTTAAAGCTACCTACTGAGAGAAAATATTTTCAAATCATATGTCTGACAAAGGACTTGTACCCAGAATATATAAAGAACTCTCAAAATTCAACAGCAGGAAAACAAACAACCTATTTTAAAAATGGACAAAAGACTTGAACTAATGCTATACTAAAGAGGAACTAAGCACATGTGTAATGGGCAGAATAATTCCCACCCCTTCCTCTTGCCAAAGATGTTCGTTCCCTGAACCTACCAATATGTTATAGGAAAGGGGGAATTAAGGTTGCTGAAATTAAGATTGATAAATAGCTGATCTTAAAATAAAGATGTCATCCTAGATTATCTGGGCAGACCCAATATAATCACAAGCATTCGTTATATTGGAAGAGGGAGATAGAAGAGGAGGTTAGAGTCATAGAGAAATCTGAACATGCTATGCTGCTTGGCTTTGAAATTGCCAAGGAAAGAAGATAGGCTCCAGTGGCTGGGAAATCAAAGTAAAAGAAAATAGATTCTCCCTTAGAGCTTCCAGAAGACACATGGCCTGCTAACACCTTGATTTTAACCCAACAAGACCCATTTTAGGCATCTGATTCCCCCAGAACTGTAAGTATGTTGCTTTAAGCCACTAAGTTTGTGGTAATTTGTTACAGCAGTAATTGGAAATGAATACGACATGAAAAGATGTTCAACATCATTAGCCATTAGAAAAATGCAAATTAAAGCATTATGAGACACTACTACACACCAATTAGAATGGCTAAACTAAAAAATATTGACAATATCAAGCGATGGCAAGAGTGCTGAGCAGGTGAAACTTTCCTACATTACTGGTGGAAATGTAAAATAGTAACACTCAGAAAAATAGTCTGGTAGTTACCTAAATGTCAAACATACATCTACCCTATGACCCAGCCCTTCTAATCCCAGGAATTTACTCAAGAGAAATGAAAACATGTGTCCATCTAAGCCAAGGACATGAATGTTCATAGCAGCTTTATTTGCAAGAGCCCCTAAGTGGAAACAACCCAAATATTCATCAACAAGTGAATAAACAAACTGTGGTATGTCCATACAATGGAATTATTACACAGCAATAAAATAAAATGAACCGCTGATATATGCTACAACATTAATGAATCTCAAATAATTATGCTGAGTGAAAAAAGCCAGATGGAAAGGACACACACTATATACTTCCATTTACATGAAATTCTAGAAAACACAATCTAATCTATAGTGACAGAAATAAGATCATTGTTTGCCAGAAGACAGGGGCATCTGGGAGCAGAAGGAAAGGATCACAAGGGGCACAGGAAAATTTTTGAGATGATGGATAGGTTTATGATTTTGGTCACGGTGATTGTTTCACAGGTGTGTGTATATGTGAAAACTCAGTAAAGTGTACATTTTAAATATCCAGTTTACTGTATATCATTTATACCTCAATAAAACTATTAAAAAAGAGCCCAATACCAGTGGATTTTTTTTCTTTTGTGGATTCTTTTAAAAATGCTGTAACACCAGTACGCTGCTGATGTGTGGAAATTGACTGAGTTCAAAATGATTTAAAAGAATTGAAGTTTGAGAAAAAGTTTAATATTATTTATCAACGTATTCATTTATTTCAGTTTTATTTTCCTTTTCTGGACGCATAAGGGTAATATAAGATCAAAATATATCGAAGTCTAACATAGGTCTTTTAATAACTATCAAGTAAAAGCCCTAAGTGGCCAGAAGGCATTGTGTTACTGTTTCTTCATTTCAATGGTATCTTTTTTTCTCTCTCTTAGTGACACATAAAATAATGGTACCTCTTTCAAACAATGATGTCTTAGATTCAAAGAAATGCAGTATATCCAGAATTGGATCACTTCTCATCCCCTACACTACTACCATGGTCAAAGCCATGATCACCCTGGCCTGGCTTACTGTAATAGCCTCCTGACTGCTTTCCCTACTCTTACAGTTGGACCCCTTATAATCTATTCTCAGCATAGTAGAAAGAATGATCCTTTAAAAAAGTAAATCCCATCAAGTCATTCCCCTGCTCAAAATCCTCCTGTGACTTATCATCTCATTGAGGTCAAAGGCCAAGCTCTTGTGAAATCAACATTCGAGCTATTCTTCACTTCACACCAGCTTCTTTGCTCTTCAAGAAATACGTTAAGAATGCACCTCAGGGCCTTTGCACTCGCTGTTCTCTATGTCTGGATTTCTCTTACCCCTGACTTTTTCATGGTGCTCTACCTGCCCCTCCCTCAGATCTTTGCTCAAATGCCGTATCAATGAATCCTTCCTTAGTACCCTACTTAACATTGCAACTCACCTCTAGCACCCTTGGCTAGCAGCCCATTTCTATCTCCAATTCTCCTTCTCTGCCTTACTATCCCATGACTTCTATCACCATATGACATATATAGATTTTATTTAGTTACTGTTTTGTCCCTTTATCTCTCTACCTTTCACATTAGTGTGTAAGCCCCATGAGAAAAATGGATTTTTGTCTGTTTTGCTCTTTCCTGTGTTTCTAGCACCTAAAACAGTTGCTCAGCACATAGCAAATACCCAAGAAACATTTGTTGTTGAATGAATGAGTGAATTGCTGCTGAATGAATGAATGAATGAGTAGCTTGTGAATATAACCTGAAATCAGTGCAAGGTAGAAATTTCTTTAAAGTTTTGTGCTCTCTTTAAACCATTCAGATATATTATTCACTTTATAATATCTATACATGTGTTTTATGATAAACATCTTTTACCTCAAAATCTTTGAGCCAGGATGATAGTCCAGGAATATGTTTACCCATAGTTATTATAAATCAGCATAAGCCATAGTCTGAGAAGCAAAGCCAGGCATTCGGAGCTTCATTTTATCTTGATATAAATTAGTTTTTCAAGGTCTTGCCACTCAAGACAGGTGGAGAGAGATCTTTAGGATACCCAGGTGATTTCAAAACATGCAGATACGTATAAGAGATCTGTAAAGCTGGAAACATCAAATTGGTAGCAAATAATTTCTCTTCAGGTCTAAGCATATTCTGAGTATAATTGGGAAATACCTAATATGGTACAAACCACTCAATTTTGGGGGAAAATGAGTCTTTCATTCCAAGAATCAAAAGTAAGTTAGTGTTCACTACATTTCATTTTTTTTGTTGGTCTGAGGAAGTAGAAACAAAGCGACCAGGAAAAACATGGAAACACTGAATGCTATCAGTGGACAACTTTTTCTTTTAGAAAGGGGAAAGAGTGCCTTGATCTAGTTCTTTTTCTGTTGTCTATATTTGTAGGAGGCAAAAACAACGTCTTTTAACACAAAGAGGGTTTCTTTATTTGCCAGCAAATAGCAGCCATTTGATCAGTTCCTCCTACTTCTCCTTTTCCTTCTGGCACTTTCCGCCACGGTCTTTCTCCACTCTCCTGTTTTTTCCTTTGTTCCCCCAAGGCTTGATAACATAAGGAAAAAAAAACACACACACAAAACTTGGATATAAGTTCAGAAGAAAATGAGTTCAATGTGGGGAATCCGAGTGCTAGGAGTTCAAAAGAGCATGTGGCTGGCTTACAGTCCTTTTGGCAGAGCACGGGAGAGACCTGGCAGAGCTGCTCCAGGCCTTCACGGGTGGAGAGCGACTCACCTGGACAGTACGCTGGGCCCCGCAGAGCACTCTAATCTTCCCTGCCTGTGGGTCACCCCACAGCCTGTAAATTTGGGTGGAGGGTTTTTCGGGGGTAGAGAAAACATAAATGAGGTAGTTTGCTCAGCATCTGCTATAGATTGTGGTGAGGTGCGTGCGTATGCTGGGCTTTATTGATATAAATCATTTTGTCATGAAGCATCATCAGCACTAAGGTAAACGAATCAATTGCATTGTGTCACTATGGAAAATCATCAGGTTGTGTATTATATAATTTACCCACTGTTGGTCTTGAACAGAGCACTTTGCACTGAGGTATCTATTCGCAGACCTGGAGATGACTTATGGCTCGCGATGTGCTTCAGTTTGTTCCTTCAGAGCTTTCCACCTTTGCTCCAATCATTCAGGCCCAAAGGTCTCTGATCACCCTCACACAGGAGAGGAAGAGGAATACCTATCATAGCAGTATGTTCGGGCTCCTTTGTGAAGAGGGGAAGGTGGGGGACATGAGAGGGAATAAAGGAAGGATTCCCACCATGACAAGCATGCCCTCAGAAGGTGCTATACAGCAGGTACAGCACACATGCCTGCCATCTCTCTTTTTGTGCCTAACAGAAATTTCTAGATTCTTAGATAAATGAGCAGTAAATCAGTTATGTGATACCAATAAGTAAAAAGATCTTAACTCTCCTACCATAGTATTCCTTAAAGAGTTCTATAAAAATAACTTTTAAAAGGTAACTTTTTCCCAAATATCTCACTACAATTTCAGAAATTTACAAAAGAATTACCATATTTTGCCGTGTATAATGCGCACTGTCTTTGCCCAAATTTGTGCAGGAAAAATAAGGATGCACATTATACGTGGGTAGTACTAATTCCGTATCTATATCAATATTTTTAATTCTTTTATTTATGCTTATGAGTTAAAAGTGTAACTCTAGAAATCAATAATGATATCTGTATGCAAAATAATACCCTGGAATATGATAATTGGTTTTGTTGAACTTACAATGAACTTGCAACAACGAAGAGTTCTTGGCCTTCTATGATGTGTAAATGTGGTAAACATGTTACCCGTACAGAAAATTTCTTGTACCTTGTATCTGTTCTTATGTTTTTTAATTATTTGCTACATAACATTACTTATATCATAATATGTTAAAAAATAAATGCTAACATTCCTTTATAATACAGAAAACAAGTAACCAAATGTAAACAAACAAAAACTTGAATTAAAAAATTAAAAGGAAGATTTTTTTTTTCCCTGGCAGTTTGGGCTGAAAACGTGGGTGCGCATGATACACAGAAGTGCATTATACACAGCAAAATATGGTGTGCTCTATCCTTCTATCTTTCTCCGGTTTCCATCCTCGAAATTCTTTAACTTTCATCTTACAGAAAATCCTACCAACACATGACCAAAGAAAAAACATCTTCCCTGAATGTACTGTATCAATGTCTAACTCACTTCATTATTCATTCTCTCTGCTGGAGGTTTTGTTTTTGTTTTTGCTTTTCTTGTTGTTTTGTTTTTTCACTGCCTGCAGGGGTGTTAGAATGTGGAGGGTTCCTAAGCTGGCACCTCCAAAGTTTCATGTGTTTCAAAGTCCCCAGCCTTTTTTCCTGCCATCTCTTCTTCCCTAGAGCCTAGTCCTTTTGGCAAGCTGCCTTTTCCTGACCTCTTGGAATAGTTCTCCAGTACATGCTGCCTTTCTTCTTGATCTACACATCCATTTAAAGCCACAAACCCCTCATATGTCAATTGTTTTCCTCCATCTAGTCAACAAGAGAACAAAACCACATTCAGTAAAAATATTCATTCTTATTTCCCAATGGGAGACATGTACAAAGAGATACTCAATCAAGAATCTACTGAAGGATTCTGGATAGTGGCAAAGTGGAAACAATGTGCCAAGCAAGGTCAAATTATTCTAAAAATGCATGTCCTTGAGTACAAGAGCTGTCTTACTTCTGTATCTGCTGCAGCACCTAAAACAGGGATTGTCACAGAGGACGGTGTATTGTAAAATGAACGAGATTGGTATGTGACTCCATTGTTGGGTTAGGCATTATGAAACCATATACCATCACCCAAGCAGGACCCGCTGGGCAGGTATCTGTGGTGCCTTGCCTTGAGCCATCTGACTGCTTTACAAATGTCACGCCATGGAACAGAACAGCCTGGTGAGATAGTCCAGGGGAACAAGCAAGTGCTTAGGCTCTGGAATCAGACTCTGGGCTTAAATCTTGGCTCTGCTACTTTAATAGTTGTGTGACTCCTTGCAAATCACATAACCTGTCTAAGCCTCAGTTACCTTATTCATAACATGGAGATAAATAGTACCTTGCTATAAGGCTGTTACAAGGACTAAATGAGATGATCATGTAAAGTTTCCAGCACACACATGTATAGTAAGCATACACGTATTGTGTTGGCATAGAGAGATTAACACACAAAAGTCAACAATCACTGCCAATGTTAATTCTGAAAAAAAACCTGTGATTAACAGTGAGCAAAGGTCATTTTGTAAATGGAGATCATGTGATTTCACTGTGGGAATGAATTTGTCCTGATCCACCCACTCTCCTTATTGTATTCCACCAAGCATTTCTGACTGTGTCAGGTAGGGGCTGGAATACAGTCTGTCCTCATGCTGGGAAACAAGCTCATGCTTGCACACAGAGTATATCTGGATGCATGTCTAGCTTACTCCTAATGTATCTCAAAAGGAAAAATTTCCTCCTTGGGGTTGTAGTGGGTGATCTGATTTGCCCCACCTACACCAATCCACAACGCAGAGACATGAATCTTTCCACAGTTTTTTCAGATTTGTCTTCATGTTGGTGGAGGTGTTATTCCCTAGTTGCTAATAATAAGCCCAAATGCCCAACAATTGCCCCCTCTCTGTCGTGTCTTACGTTTGGTTGCAGAGAGCTGGGATTTATACTGCCCTCGGACCAGCCGGCAGGTAGACCCATCTCCATTGCAAACTCCACAGTTATCTTCCTTGACGGTGCTTCCCAGCTGGTGATCACAGCCAACAATCTAATAAGAAAGAGAGACGTGTAATTCAACCAGGTGACCCCTGAAGGACAGACGCGTTGTGAGGCCCATCACCACCAAATGACCCTCCCATCGTCCTTGAGGAGGGGCAAAACAGGCTTCCCATGAAGTGGACAGAATTCAGCTGGAATTGGAATCAGACTAAGGAAGAAAAAAACAACATGGGTAAGGATGTTTTCATAGTTCAAATATACAAACAGAAAGAAAAGTGGGGGTGGGGGGTGAAGAGAAAAGAGAGGAGGGAGGAGAGAGAGAAAGAGAAGGAGGAGAAGGGAGTTAGCCAGGGTGAGAAGGGGAGGGAGAGAGAAAAATCTTGCACTATTGATATTATACAACGTTAATTCAAAAATAATTCCCACTGTCAATAATTATGATTCACCAAAACCACACACACAAAAACGCAAACATGGAGTAACAGGAACAAGTTTAAGACTAATCTCCATGTTCCGGGTGCTCCTTAGCATGTAGGATGCATAGTGGTAGGAGTTTTGTATCTTGGGTTCATTGATGTAGTCCGAACCACTAGAACAGTGCTTGGCAAATTGTGGGATTTCCAGAAATACTTGCTGAATGATAATGAGAATACTTCTTTTCCTAGCTAGCCCTTCGACTAAAAGAAGAGAAACAGAATCATGAAGTCAGCCAACAGAAACAAGGTTAGCGCATGTGCGTGTGGTGGCACAGAAGGGTTGACACGGTGGGCAGCAGAGACGACCAGCACAGCACCTGTGGTGTGCCGGGCCCTGTCCTGTACCAGGCACAATACACATATCTCATTCACTCTCACAACAATCATGGAAGATAGCCTCGTTTTACAGGTGAGGTCATGAATCTCGCCAAGGTCACTTAGTTCATAATTAGCCAAGTTCTAAAATCAACAAAATATTTATGCTCAGTCCAAGTCAGGCTTAACAAAATCACACACATTTATCAAGTATATGGGCAAACTCATTTGTATTTTTACTCTTTCCTTTTCAATGTTCAAGCTAAAAAAGAGTCAATCCAAACCATACTCTTGTACCTCTATGGTTCTCGTTAGATCTAATATCAAAAGACATTCCACTCCCAAACTATTTCAACTACTGTCTTGGACAAAATAAAAAGAGAACTGTAGTGACATTTCAAGAGTCTTATCTCCACAAAGTTTCCACAATTTGTCCTGTGTTTTAAAAATCTGGTGGTTATGGTGACCTTTCTTTGAGGTTTGATTTTCCTTTCAGTACCTTTATTGAATAATTGCAAACACCTGTTTAGGCAAAGGTTGAAAAAATACAATTATTTAGTATTGTGTTTTTAAATGTAATGTATTTTTAAACGTGTTAATATGCATCTTTTTCAAGAAAAGCATACAGGCATCTTTAAAAATAGATGTAAAAGCACCAACTTCTTCAAAAGTTACTCATTTTTTGAAGTATAAAGATGTCAAGAAAACCTAGTGCACGGCTCTTAAGTGGGGAGCAAAGGTGGGCTGGCTTCACCCCCAGGGGTTTACTGGGGTGAAGCAGCAATAGCGGTGCCCCTCAGTATGTTCAGAGGCTGCAGTGAGGCCACGTCAGAATTCGCCCAACCTCCGTCCCTGCAGAACCAAGCACAGCTGACCTCAGACTTCTTCGATGTGCTTCTCTATGACTGCAGTAAAATTGTTTTCAACATGGACCCACACATGAGCTGAGCAATTCTGTGTTCACTCTTATATTCTGAGCACAGTGTGAAATGGGAGTACACAAATAATTTATTTACAGAAAGATCATTTAATCATTCAGCCAACAGTGATCAATGATCTGCGGTGGGTCAGGCACCGTGTGAGGAGCAAAATCCAGAGGTGAGTTTAAGGACAGAGGGACCCACCCTCATGGGACAGGGTGTCGTGGTGAAGGCATATATGACTCAAATCCTCACACACAATAAATGCAAAATGATAGTCACGATACCAGCTATAAAACATAGATACATGGTACTCTGAGAACATAAAAATATGGAGAAGCTGACCTGGTGAGAAAGGCCAGAGAAGATGTCCCTAAGGAAAAATCTTTTGAGCTGAGATATGAATAAGGAGTCAGAGGTCTCTAGACACAAGAGAGGAGTCGCTGTGAGGTTTACTATGTAGTCATGCCTAGATACTGGCTTTTTTTTAAAAATTAAAGTTTATTGGGGTGACAGTGGTTAGTAAAGTTACAGAGGTTTCAAACACACAATTCTGCAACACACCACCTACCTACCACACCAGCCGTTCACCACTCAGAGTCCGTTCTCCTTCCATCACCATATATTTGATCCTGTTTATCTTCATCTACTGCCCCCCTCCCCTCTTATCCTCTGGTAACCACTAAATTATTGTCTGTGTCTGAGTTTTTGTTTCTCCATCTGTCTTGTTCCTTTGTTGTTTTCAGTTTTATATCCCACATACGAGTGAAGTCATATGGTTCTTGACTTTTTCTGTCTGACTTATTTCACTTAGCATAATAATCTCAAGATCCATCCATGTTGTCACAAATGGCAGTATTTCATTTTTTCTTATGGTAGAATAGTATTCCATTAGGTATATATACCACATCTTCTTTATCCAATCATCTATCGAAGGACACTGGTTGTTTCCATGTCTTGGCCGCTGCAAATAAAGCTACAATGAAACTCGGAGCACATATATCTTTACAGATAAATATTTTCATTTTTTTTGTGCTGAAGTTCAAAATCTGAAAAAATATCCCCCAGATACTAGCTTATTAGAAAGTAAGCAAAAATCAAAGTGGCAACCCACCCCCAAACCAAAATCAGTAGATTAAATTACCTGATTGCTTTTGTAGAGCTGAATCCTTTGAACAAACATGACAATCTTAATTTAGGCAGTGTTCAAAGAATCACTGACTCTACTGTTGTTATTTGAGGTTGGAAAGAGATGACCTTTATCTTATAAGACACTCAGCTCTGTGGAAGGGCAAGATGGGCAGTGGGCATGGGAATTTACACTCTCAGGTGTCCCAAAGCTAACTAGGTGTATTTCTGAAAGAAATTTCAGGTTTCTCAAAAGATTTAAGTTTCTCTGGAAAAATTTTAATGCGCCATGATGTCTCTAAAGGAGCCAAAAAGAAGATAATCATGAAAATCTCTTTAATCCTAAAAATTTCTTATGATTCTAAAGCCATTTTAAAAAAAGAACGCTCCAGCTTCACAGATCCAAAGTAACAGTCATGTTAGGAATAGCTAAATGGAAGGTGACATACTTTAAGATTAACTTGGCCAGATCACTGAGAGCTCTCAGTGTAGGTTTATGGACCCCAGGATATGAACCAAGTCAATTCTAACTTGGCTTTGTTTAATTTCAGAATTGAAAAGACAAACATCGCCCTGACACAATTGCTTTCCCCCCTACTCTGTATCAATTCCTTTTTAAGATGCCAAAATATTCTAACTCAATTATTTTTAAAATAGCTTTATTTTTGTCATCATCAGATAAAATGTTCTTATTTTGGTCCAAGTAGAAAATTATTTGCAGTTACATCAGGAAAATCATTGTTGACATATCTCAATCTGTTGATTTTTAAATAACTGTTAGAGTAATTAAAAATTAGTTAAACTATTACTTTAAGGGCTATCATTAATAACAGAGGAAAAAAGAGGAATACAGAAATGGGCTTACTTGGAGGATATAATGTCAGACCCCTCTGTGTCTTTGCACATGCTATTATTTCTGCCTAAAACATTCTTTCCCAATTCTTTATTTGGCAAACTCCTATTCATCCTTCAAATCCCAATTGTCTCCTCCTCAAAAAGTCTTTTCCATATTCCAGAGTTAACTTATTTGTTGCTTCATGTTTCCTCAGCCTTTTGTTCATAATTACATGTGGCAGAGTTTCCTGTTCATAATTACATATCCATCTTCCATATTTTTCTCAGTAACAGAGCATCAATTTTATTTGGGGTGGCGATACAGCCAGATAAAAGAATATATTCTCATTGGCTTTGTGACCACGTGGTAATTACTGAAATAAAAGTAGAAGTGTGTGGGACTCCTGGGAAGGCTACTTAAGCAAGCTCACTTAGTTGAGGAAGTCCCCTTCTGCCTTCTGCCTTCCCTCCTTCCTGTTGGCTCCAGTTGCTATCTTGAAGAATTAGACAATCCTGAGACTGGAAGCCTTGCATTAAAGATGGCAGAGCAGAAAGAGAAAAAGCCTGGAACCCTCCTTGAACTGATTACATCTTGACTTCTTTTTCATGAGAGAGTAAATCCTTTATGTGCTTAAACTTCTATTATTTGGGGGTTTCTTTTATATCTACTCAGTTAAAATAGTTGTACAATTTATATCGAGTTTAATCTATTAGCACGTCTGTCTCCATACCCGATCATGCACTATTTGAAACCCCGTTTATTAATCTTCGTATTTCTGCTCCTTAGCACAGTGTCTGACATCTGAGATGTACAATGGGTGTTGGGGGATTAGTGAAACACATAACACCAAACATAATGATTTGCTAATAATTTCAATGTAGGTTACATATAGGCAACCTTAGATTGCCAACATGGATGATGTATACAAAAATGTGCATATGTGTGTATGTTTATGTGTGTGTGTTTGTATCTGTGTAAACAGAGAAACGGACATACCATGAATGACAACCAGAGGCCAAACCTAAATCTCTGACCTGATGCATGAACAAGAATTACTGTAAAAGGCCGTACTTTTTAAGAGACTATTTCCTAAGTGCACCTATGCTCATTATTAGCGAAATGTCATGGCCGGCAGAGCTCAGGCCACTGAGTTCCCAGACCCACCCATTCTGGACAAAACATTAAAGTGAGGTAATGACCACTCATAACTTTGGCAACTGCATGAAATTTTTTGTAAGGGATGAAAAACTAACTGATATTTAGCCCTAATGCAGCTTATTAGTAGTCTGCTACTAGGTGTCAGCTTGATACCGTGGTCTAACCTCTCTCCCACCCCATCCAAAATGACTGGACAGTATTGAATTTTTTTTTTTTTTTACAAAAATTTTGTCTCAGGTGACATAAAAACTGAGATGCTCTAAAAGGTTTTACGTGTTTAAACACCACTAGTGGGTTATCAACTTTTGCTTGTCTACCTTAAATGATTGCTTTTTGCCTACATAGATATACATAGACATGCACACAGACTTGCAGTCCTGTGTCTTTTGAGTAGAACACACACACGGAAAACCGATGATTTTCCTTCATTCTCCTTAAGGATTTACTAAATGTAGGGGAAAAAACACTCGCTAAACAAAAAAGTAGAACTGTAACATCCAATCCAAGTTGGCTCATAGGCTTTTAGCATGTCGTGCAGATTTTAGGCATCAGGCCTACAGTATGTGCTGATAGGGGTTTCTTCCTTTACAGAGCTGATAGCAAGTGAACAGGCAGAACACAAGACTGGAACTCTCTAGACACTGAAATATGTATAATAAAATGTCTTCACTAGGAGCCACAGGAGGAAGATCACCACGTGGATAATGTGGAGAATGTAAATAAACACCACCCATAAGCAGATACCATGCTCCAGACTGACATGCTTAGATGGGTTCACACTGGCCACGTTTCAAATGGTTTCCCATAAGAACCTCAATTTCTAGCATTAAATACTGAGCCAGTGATGTCAAGCTTTTCTTGGTCCAACACCATGAGGTAAGAAACTTTTAAATCCCTTTATTTTCAGCACTGGGAAAGACAAATATGGAAAACTAAATGCTGCAAATCTGATCACAGCTGCTTTTATTTATAATTATTTAATTCAGATAGAACTTTATGGGGAAGAGTGTGCTTTTACATACATTATAACTCATTTGCTATTTACATTAATAGGGAAGATAGTATATTTCCAACCTTATCTTCAAAAGTTTAGATATTGATTTGTTTATTCTTTACCTTATTAAAAAAAGATGTATAGCTTATACATATGACACAACACAATAAAATCTTGAAAAAAAGGAAAAAATGGGTCAAAGAGAAAAATGACGGTAAGAAAGATAAGGCCAGAAATGAGAGAACTACACAGAATGCACACTGTGAAGTCCTATACATTTGCTGAGTGGGGGTCACCTAGATGTGAGCTTCTTAGAAAATAGCAAAACATGAGGAGTTACCAGGGTCACGGCACCAAATGGATCTTTTAGAAAATGTATAGGGTAGTTCATTCCTTGTAGTAGATACTCAATAAATATTTACATAACGAATGAATGACAAACTGGCTCAGGAGAACCATAATTACTCAAAGTACTGAAATCCTAGACATAGTTCTGCTATGAGTTTTCTGAAAGACAATGCCATGTAACAATGTGCCAATAACATCTCAGCAAATAAACACAAGGAATTTCAAAGAATTGGTTCTTCAGCAACCTTTGATGAACTCTAATGGTCAGGGAACATATGACAAAAGCAAATTTAGGAAGTCAAAACTAATCATCCAGGCACAGAACATTGTGATGGTCTGACTTAAGCTAAGCATAGACTTTACAGCACTTAGAGCTGGGCTGGCAAAAACATGGCACATGTGCAGCTGTTTTTCATGCTGGGATCCACAGCAGACATTGCTAATCAAGTGCAGCACTCTTTGCCACTGCAACTTTATGTGGTACCAGATCCTCTATGACACTGTACTCTAGAAGTCAAATTCAATGGAGTATGGCCATCATGTGAGGAGACTAAACAAATTTACCATTCCAGAGACAGAGAAGCAAATTGGCTATCTTTCAGGCAATTCTCCAAAAATACTTCTCTTAAGATTAACACACTCTTATGATTTCAATAATTTCAAGTACAGCTTATAATACTGAGTTTTAGAGAAGATGAAGAACTTGCCGAAGGTCACATAGCTGGTAAATAACAAAGCCAAATTCCAACTTGAGATTCCTGACTAAGTTATAGTCGGATGCCTATAAACCATGAACATATACGCTACACAGCATTTATTATGACAGTGGTGAACAGTGATAACAAGGTTGAATATTTGTATTAAGATTACCTCCGTTAGAGATAGACGTATGCACAAGGATGAACAGATGGCTTCATCTGTATATGTGACTTGGCAGCACATAAAGGAAGTAATCAGGAAGGTACCACTCCGCAGCTAAACCTTTGCTCTGCGTCTCCTTGACTACTCCCCGCCCCGCCCTCGCATACATATGCATGTACATACCCCACACTTCTCATGGTTTGCTATGGGGGCCCCAATTTCCTCCTTTACACACTTGTTTCTTTTCAATTATGGTTTTCAATATGAGAAAATAGAATCCCTGGTCATTCACAAAGGTGCTAATAGTCGTCCATGAGCTATGTTTAGTATTTCTAAAAGCCTAATGGAAATATATTTAACTGCAATAAAACCACATAAAGTCACCAAAACACCAACCATCTCATTATACAAGTAAGCTGAATCCTGATCTTTATTGCATTTATTCTTAATTGTACTCAGGTCTTTAAGTCATAAAATGGGAAAACAAATTATTACTTAATACAGTCAATGTTTTGAGTAAATGGAAACTTCCAATACACAAGGCCCGTAGGAAAAACATAATAAAGGACCCCTTTGTGTTAAAAAGTTGGGAACCACTGGTGTAGTCCTTTGTTTGTTGTTCCAATACCTTTGGGAGGACTAACATATGAAGTTGTTGATTATACTTAAATTAAACCAAATCAACTGAGCATGAGGCATTGTGCTGGCTATTATGGTGCTGCAGGGAATACATATAAGTAGTAGGCATGGTCCCAATCGAGGGTGAATGGGTTTAATCAGATAATTTCCTCAAAATAGGTGAGAACAGAAAAGGAGTAAACTCATTAAGACTAAAGGTCAAAGGGGCATGGAGGAGGGGAAAGCCATCTGGAGAAGGGAGCGTATAATATATATGTTTTCCAAACACTTGCTGTATTTAGGTACAATATGTATCTTCTCAGTTAATTCTTATAATATCCCTGAAAATTAGCTAAAATTATGTCTATTTTACAAAAATAAAACTGAGATTCAGAAAGGTTCAATGACTTGCCCAAGATCACAATACGAGGAATTCGTGTTGATGGATTTGGAATCCAGGCTATGTCATAGATGAGTGATCCCTCAATTCTGTGATATATTATGTTCCTCTTGGGGGTTAAAGGTCAGTAAAGAGACAAGGAAAAGGAGGATGAACATGCTTCTGTCAGCCACACCTTGTTGCCAAAAGCAAAACCAGCTCTAAGGACTAAGACTGAGCATCAGGAAGAGTGGGATCATCAAAGACCTAAACATAAGACTTGAAACAGTAAATTGCATAGAAGAAAGCACAGGTACTGAACTTGTGGACTTTGGGTTCAGAGAGAATTTCATGAATGTGACCTCAAAGACAAGGGAAGTAAAAGCAAAAATAAATGAGTGGGACTATATAAAACTAAAAAGTTTCTGCACAGCAAAAGTAACCATCGACAAAACAAAGAGGCAACCAACAGAATGGGAGAAGACATTTGCAAATACTATCTCCGATAAGGAGCTAATATACAAAAAATATAAAGAACCTGTGCAACTCAACGACAACAACAAAAACAATCTAATTAAAAAATGGGCAGAGGACCTGAACAGACACTTCTCCCAAGAAGACATACAAACAGCCAACAGCTATATGAAAAAATGCTCAACTTCACAAGCTGTTAGGGAAATCAAAACCACCATGAGATACCACCTCACACTTGTTAGAATGGCTATCATCAACAACACAAATAATAACAAGTGTTGGAGAGGCTGTGAAGAAAAAGGAACCCTCGTACACTGCTGGTGGGAATGTAAATTGAAACAACCACTATGGAAAACAGTCTGAAGATTCTTCAAAAAATTAAGAATAGAATTACCATATAACCCAACAATCCCTCTCCTGGGAATCTACCACCAAAATCTGAAAACATTTATCCGTAAAGATATATGTACCCCTCTGCTCATTGCGGCATTATTCGCAGTGGCCAAGACATGGAAACAACCAAAATGCCCTTTGATATTAATAGACGATTGGATAAAGACGATGTGGTGTGTATATACAATGGAATATTACTAGCCATAAGAAAAAATGAAATACTGCCATTTGCAACAACATGGATGGATCTTGATTATCATGCTGAGCGAAATAAGTCAGACAGAAAAAGTCGAGAACCATATGACTTCACTCATATGAAGTATATAAAACTGAAAGCAACAAATGAACAAGACAAACAAACAAATAAACAAAAACTCATAGATACAGACAACAGTTAAATGGTTACCAGAGGGTAAGGGGGTAGGGTGGTAGAAGAAGGAAAATTGGTTCAAATATATGGTGATAGAAGGAGAACTGGCTCTGGGTGGTGAACAGACAGTGTAATATATAGATGATGTATCATAGAAATGAACACTTGAAACCTATATAATTTTACTAACCAATGTCACCCCAATAAATTTAATAAAAATTAAAAAAAAAAAGACATAAAAAGTGGGATCTTTGCAAGTATAGCAAGTATATCCTCATGGGCAGGCTTTTTTTTTTTTTTTAAGCAAGTGAATACATTAAACAAAATTAGTTACTTTTGTTCATTAGCTACACAGACATGTCATGGAAATGCTGGTAAATACCCACAGGTTATTAGGCTAAGTGACGAGGTGTAGCTCTCTTACACTCTCATACCCACCTATGTGGAAAAAAAAAATTATGTGAAAGCATTAACTCTTTTTCCTCCAGGCAAAGATTTTCCAAAGGGACCCTCCCTATATATGGCATTTCTCTCCTCAGGGTTTACCCACCACTGGTAAGACTACTTAGTTTTCTCCTGGATTCACCAGAGTCCTTATAATGGCCCACAAGGTCCTATATCATCTAACTGAATTACCTCTCCATCTGACCTCGTCTCCCTCTGGCTCACTCTCCTTGCTGTCTTCGAACACACTAAGCCCTTTCTCATCTTAGAACAGCACATTTGTTACCTCTGACTAGAGCATTCTTCCCTGGACACCTCTATATCAGCTGTCTCCTTTAAATCTTCTGGAAACTTTTACCTCTTCAATAAGGCCTTCTTTGACCAGACTATTTAAAGCTGATTTCCTTTCTAGACCCAAGTTCTCTTAACCTGACCTATTTTTTCCTTTTATTCTATGGCACTTATTTTGTAATACAATATAATTTGCTAGTTTATTAAGTTTATTGTTTTTTTTAATCTCTTACTAGACTATGACACCACAAGGTATCTAATAATATAACAATTAATAAAAGAATGAATGAAATACATTGTAGATCCCACTAATCCACAATTTCACTTGCCAGCAGTTGACTATGGTCCGAAAATACTAAATGAAAAATTCCAGAAATAAACAATTCTGAAGTTTTAAATTGCTCATGCTTCTGAGTAGCGTGATGAAATTTCCTGCCATCCCTGGTGAGAGGTGAATCATCCCTTTGTCCAGCGTCTCCATGTTATAAGATTCTTCCTGCCCATTAGTCACTTAGTAGCCATCTCAGTTATCAGATCAACTGCCACGGTATCACAGTGCTTGTGTTCAGGTAGCCCTTGTTTTATTTAATGGCTGCAGAGCGTAATGCTGGCAATTCAAATGTGCCAAAGAGAAGCCTTGAAGTCCTTCCCTTAACTGAAAAGGTGAAAGTTCTGAATTTAACAATAAGAATAAAAAATCGCATGCTGTGATTGCTAAGCTCTATAGTAAGAATGCATCTTTTATTCATGAAATTGTGAAGGCAAAAGAAATTTGTGCTTGTTTTGGTGTTGCACCTCAAACTGCAAAAGCTGTGGCTATAGTGCATAATAAGTGCCCAGTGGAGGTGGAAAAGGCGTTAAATTTGTGGGTGGAAGACATGAACACAAAACGTGTTCCGACTGACAGCAGTGTACTTGTGCCAGCAAGCACTGAGTCTATATGAAGACTTCAGCAAGGGACCCCATTCACATATTTCTTCTTACAGTGTATTGTTATAATTGTTCTATTTTATTACTAGTTATTGTTGTTAATATCTTACTGTGCCTAATTTATAAATTAAACTTTATCATAGATATGTATGTCTGTATAGGAAAAAATATAGTATATACAGGGTTCGGTCCTATTGAGGTTTCAGGCATCCACTGGGGATCTTAGATTGTATGCCTTGTGGACAAGGGGACGACTGTATATGCAAGGCTTCACAGGACAGGGATATATTATGGTTTCAAAGAACTTTCCTTCTTGTCCCAGCCTAGAACATAACAGCTTATATCACTTAAACTCCCTGCCACTAGTTCCAAAGACTGAAAAAGAGCTCTCTGTCAAAAAGATCTCTGTGGATGCATCAGTTTTTAGTACTGTAATCTGAGAGTTTAATTTCTGCTTGTCACTTTGCCTGCTATGTTTCTAGTCCTTCATCTGTTACTCCAGAATTGCCTTGGGGTATAAATGCTTATTATTTCCAAGCGAGTCTCCCTCTGACCTCTTTTCCACTAGGCACAGTGCTTTGGGCATCACATGCTAGCTCTGACACCAACTCGATCTGGAAACTCATTTTGGACTTGATCTCCTTAGCACCTGATTCTTGGGTCTTCCAAAGGGACTGTAGCTTGGACAGCCCCCTGGCCTGACTGTTCCTATTACTCTGTGTGAACTCTAGCCCTTTGGCTGGTCTCTGGCTGGACCAGAGCCACAGTCCTTCTCTATCTTCAGCCTAGCTACCCCCACCCCCATCAAAGTGTAGGAACTTCATCCACCTCTGTGGTTAGTCTAAAGGAGGACCTGGTTTCATAGGAATTAAATTTGGCCAGTTGCTTTTTATAAGGGTCACATTGTATCCTCTTTGTTGTTTGAGCAAGAGATATTTTCCTGGGCTCTTCATTTGCTTGCTTGCTTACTCTGCAGTTCTAGAGATACTGGGGGATTGTCACTGGTTCTACGGTGTTTGTATTATAAAGTCAATGGAAGACAAGGAAGATGGCAGTGTTGGGGTGTAAGACGGCAGATAGAAAGAGCGGTGAATTCATTCAGTTGTAAACCTTTTTAAGAGTTTTTCCTGTGCTGCCTTTCTTAAGATCAAGAACCTGATTTATCTAATGGCTGGATACACATCATGA
Organism: Rhinolophus sinicus; assembly: GCF_036562045.2. Taxonomy (NCBI): domain Eukaryota; kingdom Metazoa; phylum Chordata; class Mammalia; order Chiroptera; family Rhinolophidae; genus Rhinolophus; species Rhinolophus sinicus. Next base: position 126,469,916 of record NC_133754.1, read on the forward strand.
AAGGCAAAATGGGAATGGCTAAGTCTCATTTCCAACATTTATTAGATTTCTCGGGTACTACCAGTCTGATTTATTGTGCTCCTTTCTTATTTATTTTAGGGTCTGTTTTTAGTTAAATTAGTTTGTCTGGTAGTCTTCAGCAGAAATTCTAAGAATTAACCTAGTATAGACGTGCGCACACAGACAACCAAATCCATTCTCGGCACATGGTCAGAGGACTTTTCTTTAACAAGCTGCCTTCTCCCTTCTCTGCTTCCAAAATTGGGGTGTCTGGAGAATGTGAAACAAAATTATACAAAGGCCTGACCTCTGGCCTTGCTTCTGTCTCTCAGACTGTGAAGTACCCAAGAGGGAAAGTGTTGAATTTGGCCTCACTTCACATGGCATTAACTGTAATTCTTTGTGAATTGTGGTGACATCATGGCATACCGTGACATCACTGCTCAGACTCCCTTCTGCTGCTGGGCACACAGTACATCATTTTTGTTCAAATACAACAGTCCTTTGTTGAGAAGAAAGGATAGCAGCTGGTCTTCTGCCCTGGTCCAAATGTGGATCGTACTGGAATGTGTCTGTTCAGTAAGTCACCACAAAGTAGGCATTCTGCTATGATGGCCAGAACTCATGCACACAGCTCTGGAAAATTTTGTGAAAATTTATATCTAAGGAGTTCAAAATCCAGATATGGGCCACAAGTCAGCAAATTCCTGCATACAATAAAGCTCTCATTTACATGTCTGAATATGTTATCTGAAGTTAATACAAAGCAGTAGTATGCTGGCTGTATGTGGGTGTCAAGGTTAGAGGTGAAGAAAAAGGAAAGGTAAAGAGGGACGTATCTGTCTCTCAAAACAGTTTTCCTCTCATTATAATTGTTCAAGCGTCTCAAATCCCCAAGACAGGAGGGCTTGTGCCATTCCTTGGCTCTCAAGTCAATTCCTGGGTACTTCTCAAAACATATCACTTTATACTAATGAAGCTTTTGAATGGTGCTATTAGTATTCTGGTTCAAAGTCAGTCAAAGACGTCTTCAGTTGATATATTTCTTTTCTTTTCTTTCCCTCGGTTCTCTACTGCCATTTCTGTCTCAGAGTAAAGCCTGAGAAAATTGATCAAAGCAGAGTTTATGCAAAAATATCATCTGTAAAATAACTCCAAACTTCTGTTCCATCTGGCTGTAATGCCTGCACAAGGCAGAACATTTTCAGATCAGCTTGAGAAACTGAAGGTTTAGTTTAAGAATAATCTAAGATTATTCCCAGAGGAGTAAGTCATAGCCTATAATATTTGAGACAGTAAGCTTCTTTTATTGAAAATAAATATGATTTTTTTTTTTTTTACACTTTGTCACAGAACAAATGGAGCCACAATATGATTCTCGGTTGTACCATGAGCCTTATAATTGTTAAAAGTATTTTTTCTCTCTCTGGACATATTCCACTTAGACCAACCAGACCATAGTGTCCCATCTCAGCCTTTAACCACACATTCACTCCCCTGGCCACTGCTTAACCTGGAACATTATTACTTACACCCAGAATCCACCTGTTGTATCGGCCTAGGCCATGAAAGAGGCAACATGACATCGTGGGCAGGACAAACGACTCAACCCGGATGTAATGATTTATACAATCACTTGCGTAAATACATCACACACCCTCAGTCTGAGATTCAGTTCTCCCATGGGTTTTAAGACGATAATCAGATCTACTTTATATACTTGTTGAAAGGATTTGATGTGATCGCTTATATAAAAAGATCTAGTATAGGGTCTAGCACATAACAACTTGGACCATTTATCCAGAAATTTCTGGGACAATTCTATTTTCAAACCTTCTACTTCATAGTCCACATACGTGTCGGCCCACATGTGCTGGTTACTTTGGGGGGATACGTGGCCATTGCATAAATAGGAGGTATTTGCTCCTAAATGTGACAATGAATCTGAAGCTGTAAAGGAGGACTCAGTGACCTGAGCACTTGCAGACTTACTGTCTCACAATTCTGGGGACAGGGTCCAGTTTGCAAAAGCTCAGATCTGCTGCTGCCCCTCTGGAGTTGACAACAGCAAATGTGAATTAAGATCCCAGCCTCTGTCCTGTGGAAGAAACAGACCCTCCTTTAGAGGGCAGGGCAGATGGAGCTTCCTTGGAGATCTGTTTTTAACTCCCCTCTACCCTGACAGAGTAGCCAATGAAACAGAAGCAGCCCGGTTCACTCTGGGAAAAGACAGCTGGGAGTTTTTAAGGATTCTGTTAGAAATGAGAAAACCTCTCTGAAATGGCTGGGAAGCAGCGAATCGTCTCCTCTGCAGCCAATTTAAATGAGAGAAGAATGCTTAGGATTCTTAAAATATCCTTCCTTAACTCTCCATTTCTAGACCACTAATCCGGAGTTAATTCAGGGCCATTTTCAAATATGTATAATGAGTAACAATCACTACATGTATTTGTTTACACAAAGTAAAGATTTCTCAAAGTCACTCTTTTCACACCTGAAGTCTGAGGAAAGATACGTTTTCAGGGGCCTGGAGCAAGAGCTTGGGGTCCTGTTTTCTCCATGGGAGCCTTCACTCATAGGGCTGTGTTGATATAACAGCTGAATTTAATGAAAGAAAGGGAGTAATCAAATCCATCTTGGTTAGAAGGAATATTCAAAATCTATTTCTCTTAATGGGGGAAGAAACCTTGGATCTGAACGTGCAAGCCAAAAACAATTCAGTTTTTCTTCCTTTTTTTTTTTTTTTTTTTTTTTTTTTTAAGGAGGAAAAGTAGCCTTCCTGAATCTGGGAATTTGAATTGCTGATTCATCAGAATTAGCAATAAACCAATCAAACAGCAGTCACAAAGTCCTAAGAGAAAAGTGGACTGGATAATTTTTAGTGGGCCAAAAATTCCCTAAACCAGATGAAAGGTTAGCTGCTGGATGTGATTGCATTGGGCTAGAAAAAGGCTGACGGTGATCAATTTGGCCACCCTTTCAGTCTCTAGGCTTGGATAGGACAATCAGTTGCATTTTGCTGAGTCACTGCAATATTGACAGTGGCAACATGAACTGCTGCTTCTTTTATTTTAGACAACAACAAATTCACTCAAAGGCCCTGAGATAAAAATAAATAACTGCATACATTTTTCTCATTCAGAAAGATTAAGAAAATTCCATTAGCCACCCACTCACATACATAAAAATGAATTCTTATTCTTTTCTATTGTATTCCTAGTTTAAAACCAGCTGAAACTACAAATTTCAAATTTGACAGAGTTCAACAGTCAGCATATGTCTAATTTGAGAATAAAAATAAATGAACATTTAAATTTAGAAATATTTTAAAATTCATTTTTATAATAGTTATAGTTGTTTTTTAGTCAATTTTCTACAACTACCTAAAAAAAAGTTAACACAAAAGCTTATATGTGTGTTATCTTCTAACCTTCCTAAAGGTATCCCGGATTACCTGCTTTAGCACCTTACCTTAATGCTTCCTGGTACACCACGGGCAAAGAAAAAAAAGAAATTTCTATGATTCATGCAACAATCATAATTTGGCCATATTAAACCAAGTAACATTTCTTCCACATATATTATATATAAGACATGTAATTTGAGATAACAAGTTTATATTTTTAAAATAATGTGTTCTTATCAATACAGATTTAGAATCTACGTGAAATCTAAACAAAAAAGTTGCCAAATTCTGCAAGACTGAGTCTATCAAGCACCACATTTGCTAGCAAAACATGATTTAACCATTTATTTTAAGGTTTTTAAATGTTGTCATTTCAAATGGATTCTTCACATGGTTTTGACCTAGTCTTCATGCCACATTAAAATTCTACTATTTAAAGTTGAACTATTTCCTGTAGGTGCAGCTGTGTTACAAGGAATAATTTAGTAGGATACATATCAAAGAGAAGATGAAAACATTTGTTATTATCAACATGAGAATTTCTATGAACATGGTGGGTGCTCCCAGAACACCTAGGCATTCATTGAGTTCTCAAATGTTTTCCAACCACAATTTTTAAATTCTTTGTAATAAATGTGTCAAGAGCAAGGACACAGATTTCCCTACAAGTGGTTGCTTGTCTCAGAGAGGGGTGGTCTTCCCAACTGAGGTCCACGAAGCCTCCTGCTTTGTGGCTAGGGAATGGCAGTTGTAACTGAGTTGGCAGGAGGTTGAAAATAAATACTGTCAGCCACAATTCTTCTGAAGGGTGGGAAATTATATGAGGAAACTATAGACTGTGACAATGGACAATTCTCACTTATCAAATCTGATGTCAAGAAGAGGAAACAATAAACAGTGAACAGGAAAAGAATTGGGATTCTTATGAAGCATCTACTTTGGGCGAGGTGTTCTGCAGAGTTCATGAAGCCTGTATACAAACTCTGGGACAGCCCACATGACAAAACCAAAGCAACGTCCCATGTCACCTACCTAGAAAGGCAGAATTGAACTTGTAGCCTCTTTCTGATAAATCACTCCTATTACACTGGATCGCCTAATGTGCCCGAGAACGTTTACGTGAACGGTGTCCACGTCTGAGAGAGTAGAAGCACCACATCCATGCAGCAGCCACTCACATCAGAGCACACTGTTTTAAGAGATCGTTTTTGAGGGAATGTTTGCCATCTGCTTCCAAACCAAGTCCAACATGCGTCACTAGTGTTCACTAAGCGTGCTTTTTAGTACCCAACTAAGAGCACTCTGGAGAGGAAGATGCTCCCGAAAGGCAGCTCCTTGGGAGACAAGAACTTTCAGAAAAGATTCCGAGGCTTTTTCCAATAGTAAGACAATAAGTCCCTGGCAATTTATTTTCAATGCTTGCCTGTAACTTGGCTTCAGCCCTAAGTCAGTTATTACCTTAAGCGGAGGGGAAAACATCTCCAGTAGCAGCTGGCAATACTACGGAGAAGGGAGGAGTGCGGAGCGAGAGAATGGAAACAAACTGAACTCAGCCCAAGCACTGCTCACATCTGGGCAGCCTAACCCCGCAGAGACCTTACAAAACCTGCCAAGGGCCAGTGATCGTGACCTCCTTGTGAACTTTTGATTCGTACCACGCAGTGTCAGAAAGGAGAAGAAAACCCAGAATGACACATTGTCAATTCCACAGCACGCTAACTGGAACACACGGTTCTCACAAATTGTATCTGCCTCTGAGCCCCCTCCCAACCTGGGTCAAGGGCCAGGGTGTGTGACAAGAAGAGTTTGGTCAAATATGAAAGCACCTTTGCACTCAGCTCTGACCCTCTCTGTCAAAAATAAAATAAAAACATTTGGAAAGCATGTGAAAAGAGTATTTTCACGTTAGCTTTTATTTGGGAACCTCACATAATTTGCCAAAGCAGGAAACTGTCAGCTTTAGCTCCAAAAATGTTCAAGAGGACAGTAGCAGGGGTGATGCAAGTACAACATAAGGACCCTAGGCAGAACTATGTGAAACTTGCATTCCATATATCCTGGGGGTGCCAAAAAAATGTATGCAAGTGGACACTTTGGTCAGTGTTGCTCAAGCAATAGTTCATCATAATCAGAAGTGTCTGGATGCTGATGGTAACCACTTTGAGCACCTCTTGTAATTGCAGAAATAAAATGTGACTTGCATTCATCTTTTGTTATCAGTATATATTGAGTATTACAATTTTAATAGTTTTCCTTTCTTAAAATGTGTATACATTTTTTGGTACCCTCTGTATACTCCTGAAGGTAAAATTCTGTGTCCAGCCTGAACCAAAAGCTGTCCATCCCATTCCTGCTCAAATTTCCTAAAGTGAGGGCAGAAGCCACTGCTGAGCACAGTCATGCATTGCTTTATAGTGTGCATACTATCAAGCTTACCTTCCTGGACCAAGTGCTTATCTGACCGTTGCACAAGTGATAACTTCTTTTGTAACGGGATTAGAACTTTTGTTTAAGACATTACTGCTTTCTCACTACATGGCTAGCCCTTGGTTCTAAGCAGATATGAAGGGAAAAAGGCTCTATTTTGTAAGTAGTCATTTAAATTGCAGATGTGCATTCAGCCTGCTAAACATGTACTTGCCATCATAAATCAACACCCGAATACATAGCAGGCTGTCACTCTCAGAAACATCTCGTTGGTATGCAAAGCAACACAGCTATACTTTTATTTCTTTTCTGTAGACAGCATCTCACTATTTTCATGGTTATTCTCTGAGCTTGGGAGCAGCAGAGGGAGAAAAGGTAGGGAAGAATACAGGCTAGAGGAATTCAGGCACAAACGTTTGTAAACTGCCTAGAGAGGCTGGAGACGGTTCAGCATCATGATCTCCATCACAATGAGCAAGTCCTTTGCTTAGCACCCTTTATATGCATGGTATTGTACTAGCTGTTAAAGGGCAAAAGACTGAACAAGGCACAGCTGTGCGTTAGAGGGCTTTATAACCTATAAGTATGGGCGTAAGAGTAGGAAGCAGCGCAGGGGGGAATGAAAACGGGTGCAGCTTCTGTGGAACGCTGTGTGGAGATTCCTCATAAAATTAGACAAAGAATTACCATATGATCCCATAATTCCAGTTCTGGGTATATTAATGCAAGAACTTGAACAGATATCTGTAGGCTCATGTTCATAGCAGCAGTATTCACAGTAGGCAACCCAAGTGTCCATCAGCAGATGAATGGATACACAAAATGTGGTGCATATTGTTAAATTAAACAAGGATATCATTAGACTGATGTGGCTCTAATGCCATAGCCTCCTATCTAAGTAAACCAAAATATAAGCCTGTAAATGGCTCAACGTTACAAAATAAAAAAATACCAAGGACAGCCAACTAGGCTTTAAGCTATTGCCAATCAAATAATTTCCTTTCTTCACTTCCTACTTTCTCTAAATAAGTCTTTCCCCTGGTTTCTGTCGGTAGAGCTCTCCTAACTTCTGCTTTCATGCTGCTTGATTCTAAACTCTTAAAATTTATAATATGCCACACTTATCTTTTAACAGTTCGTACAATGGGTATTATTCAAACTATAAAAAGGAACGGAATGCTGACACATGATACAACAGGCTCGAACCTTAAAGATATTATGCTAAGTGAAATAAACGAGCCACAAAAGGACAACTATTGCATGATTCCAATTATATAAGGTACTTAGAATAGTCAAATTCATAGAGACAGAAAGCAGAAAGATAGTTACCGGAGGCTGAGAGAAGGGGAAAATGGGGAGTTATGGTTTACTGGGTTTGGGGCTTCCATTTGGGAAGATGAAAAAGTTCTAGATATAGATAGATGATGGTGATGCTTACACATCAATGTATATGTACTTAATGCCAGTGACCTGTGCACCTAAAAGTGGTTAAAATGCTAAACTTTATGTTATGCATGTTTTACCACAATTAAAAAAAAAGGAGGTAGAAAAACAACATACATAATAATTAACACATAAATGGAACTGAGTAAAGAAATACTCAGCAAACATAAGCTCTGATGTTGGTTTGTTGTTATGGAGGAGCTTTGCAGTGACACCATTACTCTAACATCAGCTAGTCCTATGGCCACCTTCTATTGGACGAGGACAAAGTCCCCTGTGTTTGTACTTCCTGTTCTTCCATTGAGCAAGCATTCCATGGACCCAACCGTACTCCACTGTGCAGTGCAGTGCAGTGTAGTACAGTATGGAATAGTGTAACAGCTGTGGAACCAGATGGGTCTGAATTTGAATGCAAGCTCTGTTGCTTATTAGCGACATAAACTTGTTCATGCTGCCACATCTCTCGATGCCGTGGTTTCTTCTTCTGTAAAACAGTACAAATCATACCTCCAAAAGTGGTTGTGAGAATTCATTGTAAGAACGTAAAGTTCTTAGAGTTTACTAATGGGAGCAGCTACTACTACTACTACTATTACATAATTATAATAACAAGTACAGCTGTGGACGTTGCAGAAATGAAAAAGAAAGTGGGTGCTAATGTACTGTGTTTCCCCAAAAATAAGACCTAGCCGGACAATGAACTCTAATGCGTCTTTTGGAGCAAAAATTAATATAAGACCTGGTCTTATTTTACTATAATATAAGACCAGGTCTTAATGTAATATAATATAATACAATATAATAAGGTCTTATATTAATTTTTGCTCCAAAAGACGCATTAGAGCTCATTGTCTAGCTAGTTCTTATTTTCGGGGAAACATGGTATTATATGTTTTTAAAAATTGTTCTCTGCTGTTCTTCAAAACTCAAAAATGGAACTCTTACTTTACATAAAAAATTATTTTCATTCTTCAAATAACTTCACTGCCCTCTGAGAACTTGCCCACTGATCTAAGATAAGGGAGAAAAATGGGATTATTCAGAGAGAAGGTGTCAAAATTCAGAGAGAATTCAGCATTACAAATACATTGGTTGTGCCCTTAGTTGACCTTCCAGTCCTGCCACTTCTCAATGTCTGAACTACTGGGGGTGCAAAAAAAAGTATACAAGGGGACACTTTGGTCAATGTTGCTCAATCAGTAATTCGCCATAATCAGAAGTGTCTGAACACTGATTGTAACCACTTTGAGAACCTCTTGTAATTGCAGAAGCCAAATATGACTTGTATTCATCTTTTGTTATTGGTGTATATTGAGTATTACAATTTTAATAGTTTTCCTTTCTTAAAGTGGCACCCTCTGTATTTATCTCCATGTGCCATACACCCCTCTATGAGGAAGGAAAGTCTTGACAAACGAGATATAACAGATTATCTAGAGGAACATACTCCTTGATCAATATGGACAACTGAGAATTACCTGTCTCTATTTGCTTGAATGGGAGAATAAAAGGGTCTTATGTACTAGATTTGGGGTACATATGGGGCTGGTTTTTCATCAGCATAGGGAGGGTTGATGGAGGAGGTGAGATGTGAGCTGTGAATTAAAGAATGGCAGCAGTACTTTGGAACAATAAAGGCAGGTTGCCAAGTCCCCCCCCAAAATCGGAAGCAGACCAGAAGGCTGGTTTGGGGCTTGAATCCAGGTGGGTCCAGATTTCAGGGCTGGTACTGTGCTAGACACATTCCTCCAGCCTGCAAACCAGAAACTTCTTTCTTATAGCTCCACAAAAATCTTGCTGGAATCCATTAAGACACTGTTTGAACCCCAGTGAACTTTTGGCTGAAGAAGAGAGGAGACTCATGTTTGCAGAGGAAGGTTCATCTTGTCCTAGTACAAAAAGACTTTAGTATGAACCAAGACAGAGGTTTTTCATGGCTTGTCTACCAGTATTAACTTCTGAGTATATCCAGGCCATCAGATTCACCCACCAAAGGATGAAAGATGCAACTCACACTGTCCAGGGAACAGAAGAAGGACTCAGGATGGAACTATTCTCTCATTGGCAGTCGGAAGTAACGAAATCCTATCCGACTTAGGTTGAACGAGTACATTTCTACTACCTGTAATCAGAAGATTCTTAACATAGAGCACATGCATTTTGCCTGGAGGAACATTTATTTTCCTACCCCAAAACTAAATGCATAGAAAGAAATTTTGTTAAGATGTACTCCTAGCATTTTTAAAATGAGATGGCAAAAACTAAAGAAGTTAGTTTAAGGTTTTAAGAAATCTGAAAGAAAAGAAACAGAAGTGAAGGAGATAATACCAAAGTAAATCTACAATATTCTGGATTTGAAGAGCAGTGGGCTTTATTGCTAGTACAAGGTTGGAGTCAAGGGAAACAAAGATAACATAAATAAGATATGTAATTTCAAGTATAAGAAATTTTATTTTTTTCCTTTGTAAATAACCATCTGCACAGATTAAGATTTTATATTTTCATATCTTAAGATTTTTTAAAAAATGTGAGTAGTTATTCTTTACCTGATATTCACCCAAATGTTCTTTGAGAAGTGTTTAATGTGGCTTCCAATTGACTTAGAAAAAATTTTCACAAGAGTTCCTTTTACCCAGAAAAATAGTTATATGTACCAGTCCCTAGAGCCAGTTCTTAGCAGATCAGAGTATAGGAAGCCCCACCAATGATAACAAGTTTCTCCTTTCTCTTCTTCCTGACAGAAGCTGGAAAACCAGCAGTCAACAGGGCCCCTAATCGTTGGCATCCAGTGGCAGATTTTTATAGGCCCAAAATTCTGGGAGGGTTATTTAGGAGGGAGGTGTGCTTCTGAGAGGCAGTATGATAAAATGAAAATAGAGTCAGACAGGTCTGAGTTCAATTCCTAACTCAGCCACTCACAAGCTATATAAACTTGGGCAAGCAAAGTAACTTTCTGGGTTGTCGTTGGGGTTCCTGTGAGGTTTAAAAGGTACTATGTCATGCTTGGCACAATGTCTGGCATGGTTAGTGCTCAATATACGAGGTGGATATTTTATTCTTTTTATCATTCTCATGATGATAACTTTAACTCTTTCTCCTTCCCCAGAGAAATACCTAGCCATTGGAGAAGGGTCAGAAATGCAAATAGCTACAGAGACCAGGCTGTGGAGGAAGGATGCTGGCTTGAAAGTGTTCATACCATCTCAAGGCTGCAGCAACTGTTCACCTCTATTAAATGGTGGCTGTACTAGAGTGCAGAACAAACGTTGCAGAGCTGATTTTTTTAAAGAATATGCTGTAAATCTGAATTTTTGCTAGAAATTTTATTTTTAAGTACCGGCCACTCATTCAAATTTTTCAAAACCACACTAAGTGTACCGAACAAAAGTTGTCAATGGGATGTTATTTGGCGGGAGGATTGCTAGTTTGCAACCTCTGCTTTAGAGCCATGAAAATCATCTGGGCAGAAACCTAAAAAACAAAACAAAACAAAATCTATACTCTGAATTATAGAAACTTGGAGACTACTTGGGAAAATAGGAGGCTAGACCTACATAGCCTTAGTGAAACTGTTCTACAAACAGATTGCCAAAGAGAGCATGTTTTGAATGAGCATAAAAATATTTCTCTGGATTAAAAAAAAAAAGCCCATGCATGAAGAGACTCACTGCTCCTCTGACCTAGCCCTTCTAAGGGCTCACCCCCTCAGCATGCACCACATATACCTGACCTAGGACACACCTGGGGAAGAAAAAGACAGGTGCCAGAAGAGCTGTACCTGCGTCACCACTGAGTGGGTCTTTGCCTTAATTAGTCAAATTATATCCTTTATCCAAGCAAAGTAAATCCTGACTAGGGCTACCCCTGGTCAAGAAAAACCAACAAAAACTTTCATCCCTAGCTAGATCACATAAAACCAAGAGTGGGAATGGCTGCTCAGATATCATATCATGTTGTTCAACAAAAGACTGTTGTGTGGCTGGATGAATCAAGAAATTAACATATCTTTCTGTCAACCAAGCAAGACTAAGGTTTCTGTCTGTGGAGCTGAGACTCACCCAATGGGAAGAATTCCTCCCCCACCAGGAGAAAGAAGGGGACAGAGAACAGGGCAGTAGTCAAGCAGAGTTGAGAATTTGAAAAAACAAAACACTGGCTATGTTCTTCTATTTTAATGTGACTTTGGCCACTTCTTCCCAAGCTTCCCTAGCGCCTGCCCCCTTTCCCCGAAATAGCTGTTGTTTCTTTAAATCACCTGCCTCTACTGGCAAAGAAACTAAACTGGTACCCAGGTGCAATCATAAACCTAGGTGCACATGGGACTAGCCAGCCACCAGCTCTTGGCCACTGTGTCATCGCTACAGCTTGCAGGTGCAGTAGGTTTGCTCTTGGCATTTCTGCAGGAATGAAAGTGGTACACATTCAGTTTTTTAGAATGTTTATTATTGGCAAGGTTTTCTGCTTGTAGTTTCTTTTATAGTACAACTCTTTTTAAGTGAATGGAATGTTCTGTGATAATTTAGCCTCAAGGGAGTGAAATTTAGCTCAGGGATTGAAATGCACTTAGTAATGGTGAAAGAGACTAACAAAATGAATAATCCAAATCAAAAGAAACGACTTTAAACTCTTCTTAAAGGTTCTTAAAAACATACCTACAAAAAGCATTTGCACTGAATACAGATTAAACAGCACTGGACTGGGCTTCAGAAGAACTGGGCTGAGTCTTCCTGGTTCTGCTTCTTGCTAACGAGAGACTTTGGGTACCTGCTCCAATGCTCAGTGTCTTCAGAAATAGAATGAGGAGACTCAGGCTGGTGATCCCCAAGGTCCCTTTCAAAGCCATTATTTTGTGATTAGCTTTGAAAAGAGGTTCAAAATATCTCCTGAGGCCTCTGAATTTGTCTGGGCCTCCCTGTTCTATTAACCACACAGATCATTTTCTTGTCTTTTGCTCTAGATTTCTCAGATTCTGAAGTGTCCTTTTGGATCCCAAGTAGTCAGCCCGCAGCAAAAACACCTTGTTCCTTCTTGATTTGAGCTCCTCCGGGCAGTCTAACCAAAAGGCAATAGAAAGGAAGGTCGGGTTTATTATACTAATTTTAGGTGCTTGGGTAGATTTTTCTGATGCTGGCAAGCCGCCCTTCCTAGGATTGTTCCAGGAGAGTCACTGGCCACCAAGAGTGTGCTAAAACTTGGGTAAAATTATGTGCATGGCGCAAAATCTGGAAAGTACCTGATGCTTTGAATTGTTTTTATTAGGGATTTTGACAATTAAAGTAGCTATAACACTTAAAAAAATTATCCCTTTACCTAACTTGACATTTCCTTGGAAATACGCCAATAGGCCAATGTATAATTATTGACTAATTACTTTTCATATTCTGACTTGATTATTAACATTTTAAAACAATGACAGGAAGTGTCTTAAGACACTCAATATCAAAAAGGCTTCCTCAATTCTACTTTGCTATTTTAATTTAACAACTTTAAAAAAAAACATCTAAGGCAAAGTTTCAAGTCTTTTAAATTTCTGATACATATAAACCTTGCATTTCAAGTGTTTAGGAAGATTAAGATTTTATGGCCCCAAACTTGATAACCACATTTATTTTGCAAGTTGAACTAATTAAAAATGTGTCTGAAGCTCATCTAGTTTAACCATGGAATAACCTGTAGGAGCAAACCATCTCCAGATCCATCTTCTAATACACAGTTTGGAAAGAAACTACATCATGCTGGAATCCTGATTAAAATTTATAGCCTTTGGAAACCCTGCATTTTTGTGAGTTTAATCCCAGGAAGGATCTAATGCCTTCAGCAATGAGAGTTCATCCAGAGAATCTGGTTGATATACTGAGCAAACCAACAGTTATCTTGATAGAGAAAGTTCTGGGTAGATCTGGGCCATCTGCTAAGCCATGATAAATAACAAGTGGATGGCAAGAGATCCCAACTTATAAATTATTTCTAGCCTAGTATCATAAAACAACAACAACAACAACAAATTAGACTCATATAAATGGACTTTGTTTCACAGCCTGAAGGAAATGAGAATAAGGCCCCAATAAGTTAAAAGATAACAAAGACATTTAGGATGAGTAATTTATGTGATCTAGAGAAAGCTTGATCATTAAGAGACAAAAATCATCAACAGAGATTTATTGATTCGTTGATCCATCCATTCAACAGTCTTATACACAACTCAATGTAAAGAAACTAAAGATGAGTAAGATATGGTCTCTGCCAGTAAGGAGGGGCTAGATGGTCATGAAAATTAATATAAGACAAAGGAAACAGAGAAAAACAGATGCAAGAGATGGGAATGAATATCAGTTCCCCTGGGAGTTTCATGGAAGGACTGTGCATTCTGGGGAAGGGAGTGACCTGAGAGCTAGATAGTAAAGCCTTCCAACCTCCCAAAACCGAAACACAGTGCATCTCCTATCTGCTCCCATGCTGTCCTGGACTTGGAGTTACATTCGCAGTATTTAGCATAATACCTAGAATTAGTAGATGCTCAGTAAGTATTTGTTGGATGAATGAATCTACAGTACTTAATTTCGCTAAACTTCATTTCCACCTCTGTAAAAATGGTAACAGCATAACCTCACATGGATTCATGTGAGGGTTAAAGGACGTAACATATGCAAAATGCTTCCATAGCACAGTGCCTGGTACATAAGCGCTCCATAAAGAGCAGCTATTATCAGCAAAAGCAATTGCGGTTTTTGCAATTATTTTTAACCTTCTAAACCTCAGTTACTTTTGCACCAACTTAGTATTAATATTAGGCATTGTTACCTCTTTCTTTACAGATGAGAAAAATGAGGGCCTGAAAACCCAATAAGTTAGTCCATGATCACACAGATAATAAGCTTAGAAGTCAGACTTCAAACCTGTATCAGACTTGAGTCCAAAACTCAAGCTCTTCCTCCATCTCATGCTGCTGGTGATTATGGTTATTCCTGTTTGAGCCTCATTGCCCTAAAACTGTAAACGTCTTGAAGACAGCGATCATACTATTTCCTTTTATATCCCCATAGAACCTAGTTAGGACCACATGGCAGCCCTGTTTTAAAAACCAATTGACCTTATCTGGGCCTCAAATATCTCAAATGTAAAATGGAAAGATTCAACTGCACAATTTCAAATTCCCTTCTCAGTTTCAAAACTGTCTTCTGTGAAATCACTCAATGAATGAAGGGCAGAGTTAATACATCATGTAGTTAAATGAATAATAGTGCTTTGTGGAGAATCCACTATACTAGGGAAAAGACCTCTGAAATCCAAATTTATTTCCCTTAAAAAAAAAGGAGATGTGTTCAACTTCAAGTCTGAATGGATATCACTATCCATTCAGCACATATTCATTAAAGATCTGTTATGTGCTAGTTTCTAAATCAGTTTCAATACATACAAATACTTAGGGTCAGAAATGACTTCTTGGAATAATAATGAAAGGGACACTCACCTCAATTAATGGGAAAGTCATATTAATTCTGTCAGAGAGTGAGGTCAGCTCACTCTCAGAGCTCATAGTCTTTAGGTTTAGACCACAGACTTTGTACTTCATTTTAAAATCATGTTTCTTGAGATAGAATTCATATACTATAAAATTTACCCATTTAAAGTATACAATTCAATGGCTTTAGTATATTCGTAGAATTGTCCACCCATCACCAAAATCTGTTCAGAACATTTTCATCAGCTCCAAAAGAATCTTCCTACTCAATTAGCAGTGACTCCCTGATTCCACACCAATCCTCAGCCCTAGGCTACCACTAATTTACTTTTTGTCTTTGTAGAACTGCCTATTCTGGACATTTTATATAAACGAAATAATAGAACATGTGGCTTTTTGTGGCTAGCTTCTCTCCCTTAGCATATCATTTTGAAGATTCATGCATGTTATAGCATGTATCAGTACTTCATCCATGTTCATTGTGGAATAATATTTCACGGTCTGGATAGACCACATTTCACTTATCCATTCCTCAGTTGATGGACATTTGGGTTGTTTCTGATTTTTTTGCTATTATGAATACTGCTGCTATAAACATCTGAATACAAGTGTTTTTGTCTGTTTGTTTGTTTTTGTGGACATATGCTCTCATTTCTCTTGGGTATATACCTAGGAGTGGAATTGCTGGTTCATATGGTGATTCTATGTTTAACATTTTGAGAAACGGCCATGCTGTTTTCCAAAGTAGCTGCATCATTATGCACACTTCAAGAGAAGACACACACACACACACACACACACACACATACACACACAAAATGTCTATTTGGTGAGAATGTTGCTGCAATTCTCATGGAATCCTCTCATAGGCAACAAGTTGATTCTCCAAAGATAGAAAGCGTAAATGAGGGAAAAACAGGGCATATTTTTTCTTTAGTGATGACTGCTACTGAAAGCTGAAAGTATGGGCTCCTTGTGGGGAGAGCTTAAGTCCTGTTCACTGCCATGTACCCCAGGGGATAGCTTAGTGACCCATAATAAGCATTCAGTATTTGTTGAGTGAATGAAGAGCTCCAAAAGTCACTTGCAGTAAAGGATAAACTTTGCCCAAAGAGAGGTCTGGCCTTTGCTCTTGGTTCCTGGGAAGTAATCTCTAATCCCTTGTGTCTTTGCCTGGGGACCTTGGGCCATGCCAGATAGTCTACTAACAGTATGATTTATGGTGTGGGCTTTGAAGCACATGATATCAATTCAATCTCTGGAGGGGATGGAGACTAAGGTCAGCGATACAGGTGGTGAACCACATCTATGTGATCAGGCATCAATAAAAACTCTAGATGCCGAGATGTGGTGAGTTTCCATGGTTGGCAGTACTCTATGAATAGAGTCATACATTGTTGCTGGGTGAAGTAAGTGCAGTCCACACAACTCTACTGGGAGAGGACAACGGGGCGATCTGCACTTGAACTCTCCTGGACCCCACTCTATGTATCTGCTTTTGTCCTTTTGCTGTAATAAACTGTAACTGTGAGTATAATAATGCATTCTGTGAGTCCTTCTAGGGAATTATCAAACCTGAGGATAAATTTGGAGATCCTGAACGTGAAGTTAGTATCAGAAGTGAGGGTGGTTTTGGGGAATCTCAAACTAGTCTTAAAGGTGGTTAGGTAAAATTTAGCACAGTCAGTATCTCTACAAACAAATGGCTGAAAGAATCATTTATTACACAAAGCATTACAGGGTAAATCAAGAAACTTGTCTGATCTTGGTAGAACTTTCATTTACTGAAACACAGAATTCCTAAGCTATAGAGTTTCCTTCCTGAGCTATACATAGTCATATTTCTATTAACAAAGAGGCGTGCTTACTGATATTCTTCTCCATTATTAATGTATCTTTGCCAGAGGAAAGGGTGATATATAATAGAAATAATAGGATTTGAATTGTAGCTGTGCCGTTTTCTAGGTGTAGGACCTTCTATGAGCCTCTATCTCCTCATTTATTAAGTGGATAATAAAGTTATCCCAAAGAATTGGCACAAGAAGCCAATTGGCACATTGTGATATGCATAATGTACTCTACAAACTATACAGCATTAAAAATGATAAAATTTGAAAAAATTTTCTAAATTAGATTCACTCTGCCTTTATCTACTTTACTGAGCCTCTTTGGGAAAATAAAATGAATGACTTTCTCTTTCCCAGCCCATGCTTAATTTCAAAGAAAAAATTAAAAGGATATAACTTTCAAATAAGTTTTTCTATAAAAGTTACAGAAAGAAAGGTCTCCCATCTCACAAACTGAATTATCAAGATGAAAAAAAAAATTCCAATACAGCAGAGAAACCCTTTCCATGAGTAGAGATGATACATGAATAAAACAAGGACCTGACTAGGGTGGCAAGAAAGAAATATTATGCAATGAATAAGTCAGTCCCTATGGAATGTCACTTTGTAGGTGTCTTAGCTATTCAGAGAGAATCCCTGAAGGAAGTTCAAAATATTATACACTAATTTGACTAAAACATTTAAGGTAATTTATTATCTAACTGGTACATGGTCATAGAAAAGGTTAACCTGACAAATTTTAATCATACATAAATAGGCCTGTGACTATGCAAGCTTAATGAAAACATACTGTTCAATTAAGAAGACACAGTTAAGAGGCAGGAAGAAGGATACAAATTTACTGGGTGAATATGGTAGGTAGTGTACTGTACACACAAGTACATCATCTTCTCATCCCTTACCACTGCCCCAAATCAATGCCCGACCCTTTTCCTATGTTCTACATCCCAATGAATGGCAGCATCATACTTGCTTAAACTAGAAACTGGGGCATCATCCGCACCTCTCAATTTTTCTCTCCTACAACATTTAATCAATCACTAAGTCCATGGATTTTATCTCGTGATTTATTTTCCAATCTCTCCTTTTCATCCCAATATCAATTTTTGCCCCTTTCCAATCCACTGCCCTCACTGAAGATGGAGTACTCTTTCTAAAATACGTATCTTACCTTATCTTTCTTCTGCTTGAATTATTTCAATAATTTCAAAATGTGTACACATTTTAAGAAAGGAAAACTGTATTAAAACTGTAATACTCAATATATACCAATAATAAACGATGAATACAAGTCTTGTTTGACTTCTGCAATTACAAGAGGTGCTCAAAGTGGTTACCATCAGCATCCAGACACTTCTGATTACGGCGAACTACGGTTTGAGCAACGTTGATCAAAGTGTCCACGTGTATACATTTTTTTGGCACCCCCTGGTATATATATATAATATATACAGAGGGTGCCAAAAAACGTATACACATTTTAAGAAAGGAAAAAACTGTATTAAAATTGTAAAACTCAATATATACTGATAACAAAAGATGAAAACAAGTCTTGTGTATACATTTTTTGTATATATATATATATATATATATATATATATACACACACGCACACACACACACACACACACACATATATATATCAAATAAACAAGAACGTATGCTATTGTGGGTTGAATTGTGTCCCCCCAAATGATGTTGAAGTTCTAACCCACAACACCCATGAATGTGATCTTACTTGGAAATACGGATTTTGCAGATTTAAATAAGTTTAGATGAGTTCATACTCAATTAGAATGGGTTCTAATCCAATACCACTAGTGCTCTTATAAGAAGAGACACTGGGAAGAAAATATCATGTGAAGATGGAGGAAGAGATTGACGGCCACTAATTAGCGGCAAAGAGAGATTCTACACAGAATCTCAGAGGAAGTATGGCTCTGATGACACATTGATTTTGGGCATCTAGCCTAGAACTGTGAGAGAATAAATTTCTGCTGTTTTAAGCCATTCAGTAAAGAAACCCACCGCATAAAGTAATTTGGGCTTACTTTACCCTGAAGCAAAAGAGTGCAATTGAAATGATTCAACCAGTTAAGAAATGAAGTCAAATCTGTAGTTTAGAAAGAGCATCCTGTTGATGGTGAGGAGAACATAGTATAGTGACTAGATTATACTTTCTTGTATAGGGTGAGGAAATGTAGTATAGTGAAGACAGTATACTTTCCTAGGTACTGTCATATCTCCCCTCAGAGTGTAAGTTCTGGGAGGGTGGGGACTGTGTTTTTTTATGTCCATGCATATATTTCCAGTATCTAGTACACTGTGAATTCCTAAATAAATATTTTTTAAATGAATGAGTAAATAAATGAATGAAGGAACCATTTTTAACAATAACCCCAACAAAAGTATCATTCCTGAGGGAAGAGATCTTATTCAACTTTGTATCCTCAGTACCCAACATATAGCAGTTTAAGAGAACAAATAAACAATGTTCAGAAACAAAGTAATTTGTCAAAATTCAACTGTGAAGCAGCTCATTGCATCTCTATTGTATCATTCAAAGGGGAGAAAAAGACTGTGCATTCAATCTTTTAAGCAATGCCATGCTTCCATGTGGAATTAGATTACAAAACACAGAAGGAAAAGCGGCCAACTCCTGGTTTCTGACATCACCACCTTTAGAATAACTGGTAGACATTTGATACTAGTGACTTAGGTCACAGACAGAGATGGAGAAATAATCATTCCATTCAATTCATTTCAAACTACTCACCACAGGAATTATTAAAAATGGAAAGACCGTCTTTGTTAGAACTATGTTTCATTTTAATGTTGCCACAGTATCGACATCAAAACTCCATGATCCAATTTATTCCTTATTTCTTTACTGTATTATTCATTTAAAAACAATATTATATAAGGCATTACTTGAAAGGAATGCTTGTTTTTTTCTTTTTGGAATACCTTATTTTCTGAAATAGCAATAAGCAATATTATAAATATGTAGATTCATTGCAAAAGAGCTGGTTTATACTTGCACTTGGTCTTTTTCATCAACATATATTAGGTATCAACTAGTGAATTTCATTAATTATAAAAATAAAACACACTTTTCTGTATTTGACTTCAAAGTAACCTCAAAATTACTTTTAACAGCAGTACATGTTTTACCTGTAAATTTATGCTTTTCTCTCTCTCTCTTTATATATGTAACAGAAACCAGCTTTGTGCTTTACAACAAATATAAATGGGGTAATTTGGATAATGAAAATAAATGAATAACAGCAGTACTAATAGAGCTGATCCTATTTGTGACGGCTCATTAACTCTGTACAGGATGCAGTTCACTACCCTGGATCAGAGGTTGATAATGGTACAATGTGGAGTTATTAGCATAGGAAGGTTGCAATAGGAAATTAACAGAAGGTCTGTTCATTCATTGGGAAGTCATTATCCCCTTTTATATGTATAACCACATTAGAACGTGCACTCAAAAGAACCATAAAAATGAAAAGTCAAAGACAAGAAGTAATTTGGGTGCTACTACCAGCATTACCACAAGTTTGTATTTGTCAAGGTCATAGCAAGCACTTCGATGCATTTGATTGCTTAATCCTTACAGCAATCCTATCAGGTAGTTACAAATACTAACCTCATTTGGGATGGAAGAAACTGAGTCTAAGGGATTTGCTCAAAGTCACACACCAATGAGTGGTGGAGCTTAGATTCCAACTAGGTAGGATGACTCCAGAGCCTTTGTTCCTAACTATTCTTAGCGATGACAAATTGCCTCCCTAGTTCTGTCTTATCTGCAACCTCAACTAGTCTAGAATAATAATGAGCAAATAAAAATCCCAGTGTTTTAGTCTGAGATGCTAGGTGGGGAGCGATACCAACAAAATGACTCCCTGCGGGCTATAGGAGGGAGGAAAAGGAGAGAGTGTGGTTTGGAAAGATGTATTAAGTAAACTTATCATTTTCCTATATAAATGATAGACTTAAAGTTGGACAAAATTTGGGTCCATGGGAGATGCTGAAGAAATAACATAGGGGCAATTAGGTAAGAAAAAGAAAGAAAAGGTATCCAGGTTGAAAAAGAAGTAAAACTGTCACTATTTGCAGATGATATGTTTTAAACAGAAAACTCTAAAGACTCCACCAAAAAACTGTTAGAACTAATAAATGAATTCAGTAAAGCTGCAGAGTACAAAATCAATATAGAAAAATCTGTTACATTTCCATACACTAATAAACTGTCAGAAAGAGCAATTAAGAAAACAATTCCATTATAATTGCATCAAAAGAAAATACCCAGAAATAAATTTATCCAAGTTGGTTAAAGACCTGTACACTGAAAACTATAAGAGCTGGATGAAAGTATTTGAAGACACAAATACATGGAATTGGAAGACTTAATATTGTTAAAATGTCCATACTTTTAACAATATTAATGTGATATATAGATGATGTATTACAGAATTGTACACCTGAAACCTATGTAACTTTACTAACAATTGTCACCCCAATAAACTTTAATTAAAAAAAAATGTTCATACTACCCAAAGTGATCTACAGATTCAATGCAATCCCTATAAAAATGGCATATTTCACAGAAATAGAAGAAGCAATCCTAAAATTTGTATGGAACAAAAAAAGAACCTAAATAGCCAAAGCCATCTTGAAAAAGAACAAAGCTGGAGGCACTATACTCCCTGATTTCAACCTATATTACAAAGGTATAGTAATCAACAAAGTATGGTACTGGCATAAAAACACAGACACGATGGAACAGGATAAAGAATCCAGAAATAAGTCCACGCAAATATAGTCAATTAATTTACAACAAAGGAGACAAGAACATACAATGAGGAGAGGATAGTCTCTCCAATAAATGAGTTAGGTAAAATTGGACAGCCACATGCAAGAGAATGAAGCTGGACTTGTACCTGACACCATACACAAAAATCAACTCGAAATGGATTAAACAGTTGAATGTAAAACCTGAAACCATAAAACTCCTAGAAGAAAACACAGGGAAAAACTCCTTGACATTGGTCAATACCAATGACCAATTTGACACCAAAAGCAAAGGCAACAAAAGCAAAAATAAACAAGAAGTCTACATCAAACTATAATAAAACTCTAGGCAACCTACAGAAGTGGAGAAAATATTTGCAAATCATAACCTGATAAAGGGTTAATATCCAAAAATATATCAAAAACTCATATTACTCAATAGGAAAAAGCCACAAATAATCTAATTAAAAATGGGCAGAACATCTGCATACACATTTTCCCAAAGAAGACATACAGATGTTCAACATGTACATGAAAAGTTGTTCAACATCACAAATCATCAGGGAAATGCAAATCAAAACTTCAGTGAGATATCATCTTATACTGTTAGAAGGGCTATCATCAAAAGGACAAGAAATAAAAAGTGTTGAAAGGATGTGGAGAAAAGGGAACAATTGTACACTGTGCGTAGAATGTA
The DNA here is from genome assembly GCF_036562045.2 of Rhinolophus sinicus. NCBI lineage: Eukaryota > Metazoa > Chordata > Mammalia > Chiroptera > Rhinolophidae > Rhinolophus > Rhinolophus sinicus. The sequence continues at coordinate 126,491,998 of NC_133754.1, forward strand.
AATTGGTGCAGCCACTATGGAAAACAGTATGAAGTTTCCTAAAAAAAAAATGTTTTTATAATACTACCATATGATCCAGCAATCCTAATTCTGGGTATTTATCCACAGGAAACAAAAAACATTAAGTCAAATGGTATATGTACCCCCATGTTCACTGCAGCATTATTTACAACAGCCAAGACAGGTAAACAACCTAAGAGCCTATCAATAAATGAATGGATTTAAAAAATGTGACACACACACACACGCGCACACACACACAATGGAATATTATTCAGCCAAAAGAAGAGAAGGAAATCTGCCATTTGCAACAACATGGGTGGTCCTCGAGGGCATTATCCTAAGTGAAATAAGTCAGACAGACAGAAAAATAGGGTTGATCTCACTTACATGTGGGAAAAAAAAAGAAAAAAGACAAACAAAAAAACTCCTCAAACTCATAGGTACAGAAAACAGATTGGTGGTTGCCAGAGGTGGAGGGGGGTGGGAAAAATGGGTGAAGGTGGTCAAAAGTTACAAATTTCCAGTTATAAAATTAAAAAGTGCTGGGAATGTAATGTACAGCATGGTGACTATAGTTAACGATACAGTATTGTATATTTAAAAGTTGCTAAGAGAGCAGATCTTAAAAGTTCTCATCACAAGAAAAAAATTTTTGTAACTATGTGTGGTGATGAATGCTAACTAGATTTATTGTGGTGATCATTTCATGATATATACACATATCGAATCATTGTGTTGTACATCTGAAAATATATATGTTCAGATGTGTTGTACATCTGAAAATATAATGTTATATGTCAATTATATCTCAATAAAAAATAAAACAAAATAGAAATTATTTTACTGTCTCGTATGATTCTCTAATGTTACTGAATAAGGATAAGATATCTATTATAAATAGCAATGATTCTAGAATATTCCTGAAGCACATTCACAACAAATACAGATTAACACACTTATTCATGATCTTGGGATAGTCCTCAGGTTTCAATTTCTTCCTTTGTGAAAGTATCTCCTGGCTCTAAAAGTCTAGGATTCCATAGTTTGGGTTAAGAGTTAAAGGTCCAGTTTTGAGACAATGGTTCTTAGTTGCATATTAAAGAGTTATAATTATTAAAATAATTAGGTGCATACAAATGATAAATCTCTAGAGTTCTGCTGTCATTTTCTATCAAGGTCAGATGACATCCAAAGCTAAATATGTGCTTCTTTACAGTTTATCATTTCACTCTGCCCTTCTGAAAATGTACATACTGCATTTATAGTCCATCTTTATTCTACTATCCTCATGCTATTTTCTGTTCCTTCCATCATTTTATAAAATTCAAGTAGTTTTGGGAGCAAGGATTAAAAATTATATCCATTACAAATTCATATTACGTTGTAGTTCTCAATCCCCTGAGCATGATTAATTTTATTTATTGCTTTCTACCCTCTGCCCTAGTTATAATCAAAATGAAAACTCCTTCCTGGTTTTAGATTTAGTTTCCTTTCTGTTTCTGCTGTCACTGCCGTGGCCCAGGCTCATGCTTGGCTTCACCTTGGCAGCTCTGAGCACCTCCTTTTCAGCTGGTCTGATTACCTCCAGGGCCTTCCACTTCAAGCATCCTGTAAATGCAGCTGTATTAATTTTTCTCTAGCAGAGCTATGATTATGTCTTTTCTCTACTAAAGCTCTTTCTGGGTCACTCACTGTTTGCCTAAGTTGTGTCTGCCATTCCAGCCTCCATGATTTCCTCCCCAACTACTTCTCTCTCTTCTTACTGTGTACTTGGGGGTGGAGGGGGGGGTGGGAGAGGGTACCCTGCTCTCCAGCCAAATTACCTCTTAATGTCTAAATGCAATCTGAGTTTTTCCATCTCCTTTACCTTACTATTGCCTCTAACAAGACAAATAAATGAAGAAAATAATAATACCAATTATAATTTCTATGTATAAGTCACAATTCTTTTCATATACTCTATAGTGTCCATTTGCCACTAAACCTAACAAGTCACGTTCATAAGAACGTGGGTCACCTAAGGAGGCATACTTCTACTTGTAACCGAAAGCCCAGCATTATTATTTCATATTTACTATACATAAAATTTATTCTTTCTCTGTTGAGATAGGATTCCCTTTCATTGCCAAGGTACATGAGGCCAGCTGGCAGGATTAGTCTAGGAAAAAAACACACACCATGTTGAACTCCCAAGCAACAGAAACAAATGAAACCTAATTTGCTGATCTGTGTTGTTTATTTTGGTTCATTCATCAGTGTAATACAGTAAAAACAACTTTAAAGTAGATTATCAAGAGACCTGAAATGTAGTCCCATTTCTGCCATGACCAGACATATAACTTTCAGGAAATCATACAACTTTTCTGGTCCTCATTGGTTTTTTTTTTTTTTTTTTCCATTTACAAAATAGAAATCTGTCATGCTTTACTCAAACAGTATACATGCATAAGGAATTATTATATTATTTGCCATTCCCTACAACACAACCTCTTTTCTCTACCTATTTGCTTTTCAATTCTCTATTATCCCCAAAGCTTTTACAGACTCCATAATTCCATTTCAATGCCACTGAGAGTCCTATAGAAGGAAGCAAACACCACACATCACAAACAATGTTCAAATACTTGTATATTGCTTTTTATGATATTGATTAGATCATCTCTTAGGCCTTTCTTAGCTTTAAAATAGTAAGATTCTCTCTTCAAATTTCTATCTGAAAATCACATATCTCTTGTATATAAAGAAAACTTCAGGTATATAAACATTATCTCCATCCTCCTATCTGAGAAGTGCTTGGACATGCCAAAATTGCCCTGTCTCACGATTCTAGACCTCATGATGGTTTAGTATTTCTCTCTCCCTCTCCTGGACATAAAACTTTGCAGGACATCGCACATCTCTTGTAGTAACTTACACTACAGTTATTCCTTTTATGCCTAAATAAAGATTTAGGTTCTAAATAAACATGTGAATTAGAAACAACAAATTACTGAAGCATATTTTATGTTAATTTTTATACTGCCATCTATGATATTAGAAATTCTGAAGACAGAAAAATTCCCACCATTGTCTTCTTGGGAGGGAGAGGCAAAGATTCTCAAAATGTCCACTTTGTGAAATATAAATGTACACGGTCAAGTATAGCACTTAGGAAAATATAGCAACTGCTTGCTTCCAAACTAGGCTGGTCATCCTAATCCGAAGACTAGAATAAAAATCAAGATGGCAAACATACTAACTCTCCTTCATCTTACTAACGCCCCCCCCCCCCAAAGCAGACATTGATACATTGATACCAGACATCAAACCTCTTTGCTATCCCTGTTTCAAAGATTTACCTGCCTGAAATCCGACTTAGTGGACACTGCCATCCATTTCTATACAGTTTATCTGAATTTTTAACAAAATTACAGTTACAATAAAGAAACAAGTTCTCCTACAGTTTACGTGGAGATTTTAGAGCCAACCTCACCTGAGTGATTCTGAAGCTCTAAGCAAATGAAAAGTGATGCCTCCAAATTCAAACACACACACACACAAATGCATTTCAGGGAGAACCAAGACAGAGGAAATTTCAGAGTCTAGTCCAAAGGGGATATGCAATTTTCAAGAATTTTCATTCTTCCACCGTCAAGTGAGAGTCAAGGAAAGACATAAAAATTCCAGCCCACTTTCCCTTAATATAAAATACAATGCTTGCAGTTTTAACTGAAATTAAACCTCCATTTTCAAATGGATCATTATAAACTCTAGAAAAAGTGACACTGAGGGATTCAGACAGCAGGACTGTATTAAAACTATTTACACAAAGACACTAAAAGCTTGTGGAAAAACAGAAATGACAAGAAGCCAGCACTTACTTGACATAAACCACTGATGCACATATCCAAAGATTCAGTGTAGCAACGAGTCCCATCTAAGACCTTGGGGGATAGTTCAACAACCAGGGTTGTTCCTTTGGCCTGGCACTTGAGCGAACATGGGTTGTCGGGGTCATTAGACACAGGAAGCCATTCATAGAACTGGCCGTGGTACTTGACATCATTATGGGCGGAGCATTGCTGAGCTCGGAAATCACCTGCTTCTGGTGGGCAGTCCTGGAGAAGACAGGGGGGAGAGACACACACAGGTTAAGAGGGCCGCCCCAAGCAGTCAACTGGAACAGGTTTGTGGTCTGTCAGATCTTTGGAAACAAAGCAGACATTCGGGTCATTACAGATGGATCCCCCACCATCATCTGAGAGGTCATATGATTGATTCTCAAAATGTAGAGATTTCAGAGAGTAATCACTGTGAAATACATTTTCTGACAGAAATTAAATGGGAAAGAAGCCAACATGAAATAGGTCTGATTAACATTAGCTGGGAAAGTAGCTGCTTTGAAATAAATTTTCTGAAAGATGTTGATTGGATGGTCCATGGATTCCTCCACATTGTAATATTATTTTGATTTCCTAATAATTTAAGTAGAACTTACTAAAGTCAGAGGGCAAGTTGAAAGCATTTCTGTTGGTATCAAGAGCTATGACAATATTTTAGCACACAGCAGCAAAGGTATGATAATTTCATTCAAAATTTTTTGTGGGGTTGTTTGTGATTTTTTTCCCCTGAAACTTAGGCTGCACAGTATCTAGAATTAAACATGGGAAATGCAAATGAGAAAACATTGTTTATACATGAAATTCTTTAGCTTAAGGCAGCGCGGCAGAGTGGAGAGGTTTGAACTTCCTCCTCAGATGGGAGTGTGGCTGCGCAATGGTGGGTCTCTCTCTGAGCCACAGTTTCCTTATGGTTAGAACAGAGACAATAACAATACTCAGCTCTCAAGGTCATTCACTGTGAGAAGTTCAAGAGTTTACGCTGTCCAAATACAGGCACGAGGGAGACAGTACATAGGGGCTAATAGAGTGATTATCTAATGAAACCACCGAAGAAAAAGAGTTGGAGAAAGGAGAGTCTCTGAATTTGGATTTTAAATAATGTTGGCAGAGACCAGCAGAAAACAAGAATGTTTTAAATGTATATTTGATAAAGGGCATTTTAAAATGTAAAACTGTAACTAACAATGGCTATTATCTAATGAATGATAAACCAGTGAAATCACGTAAGATTTAACTTTAAAAAGGTAAATATCACCTATTCCTTGTACAGGATTTTTGATAGGTCTACTTTGTGCTACATGTGTTCAGATTGGGATATACTGTATAGAATATCCATCTGTGGAAAGGCTTTTATTATAATTTTCACCTCAAATAAGGAATTTCCATGTGGTCTTTAGCAGTTCCTGGTTACTACATTATCACATTTTTAGAGTTCTCTTATATAAGTTTTCACTCTCTGAAAATCTCTTTATATCTAAATAAGCATTCCGAGAATAGCATTACTCTATTTTATAAAATGGAATTCCTGACTCTTTTCAAATTTTAGTGGCATTATTAAGAAGCACCTAAGGCTCTAATATTTGGGGAAGCATATATTTTCTTGGCAAGATGGGGTATAAAAATTAAATACTTACTTAGGATAAACATAAAAAGCTCAAAATATAAACTCTCAAAGGAATTTTATTGTTAGTATTCCGTATGTTCTCAGAGTTAATAAAACAGTACTGAAGGAAAAGAATTAATTTATTTCACACAGGTATATGTACAGGTACCCAATAAGACTTAAGTGATTTTGAATATTGTCTGAGAAAAGTAAATTAAAATTCATTACTTATTAATTTCTTAAATGAGAGACTACAGTTTAAAACTTTTTAAAAAGATAAACAAATGTGTGTTTTACTTTGTTTGTTGATATTAACTTGTTTGTTGTGAGAAATAAAACAGAACCACAACCTGCAAAACGATGCTATGAATCACAAAACAGGTAAATTACATGATAGTCAACACAAACTATCTAAACTTAGATGTTTTGATACTAGCTCTTTGCAGAACATGTGTTCCAAGGTAAGAGTACAAGCTGATTTAATATTAACTCTTCATGGACTTATGTTCCAAAGACAAGACTGCTAATTTACTAGGTAACAAAGCCTACCAGTCTCTGCCTACACCTCACTTACCAGGTTCTGTCCTAAAATAACCCTCTGATTTACCACAGCCCCCAAACTCTACCCATCCTTTCCAGAAATTCCAACACCTGAGACACTACAGAGACTGTGAAGGTGCTGCTTCCCCTTGTTTACCAAGTTTAATAAAACCAGTTTATACAATCAACAAGTTTCCTTGGTGGCCATTGCATGGGCATGCCCACTGTTGAACTGAGAGTGTAATCAATAATGTTTAAATAAAGTGTTTTCAGTTGCATCTAACCTGTCATCCCAAGAGTCATTTGATTAGTCAATAGTACAGAAGAAATATTAAAGTAGATTCAGTAAAGCAGAACATTGAGGAAATTGTTTAGAATGGTTTCAACTTCCTTTCAAAATTACCTTTACCTTCTTTATCTATAAATAAAAATGAACTAGCTACAGGGAATTTCAGAATCAGGCTGAATCACCTCTGTATTAAAGTAAGAAGGGTAATGTATAATTAAGAGACATCTTAGGAAGAACCAGAGATAATTTTCCGCATTTATCCAATTCCAAGAGAGTGTCAATTAGATTTTTAACTTGATGTTACAGCATCCTAGTGCAGACATAAAACTCCTATTGTCTCTTATGAATCCCTTCTGTTCAACAAAATGTGTTGAATCTTCCCATCTTTACTAAGATAAATAAGGCGCAAAGGTAAAATTAGTAAAAAGTGACGTTAAAATATTAGGACTTATGGGTTTTCCTTGCTGTGACAAAAGCAGTAAACTTATTTAGATACATCATAGAGAATCAACAAGCAGGCAGATGTTCCTGTTCAAAATTCACCTGTATGTAATGGCTGTAAGAACACCTGTTACAGGTTTTATGAACTTTCACAACTGGAGAAATATCTCTGAAAATAATAATTTTTGTGAATACCTTTACTCACTTTTGTCACTACTGTCTTTCCTTCTGCCTATATTACTGTAGGGGTGGGAAACTATATTTTGCTAAATTGAGAATGAGCTTAAAACGTGGAGTTCAGAGTTGGAAACTGAACTTGAATCTTTTTAATGTTTGAGTTTATTTGTACTTGGCAAAATGCAACTTCCTGCTTTAAGAAAAAGGACTTAAGACAACTTATAAAACAGGTTCAGAAAGCTTCTTGGACATCAAATAGCTCTTACAAAATAACATTTTGATGATTTAAGTGTAAATGAATTAGAAACATATGAATCAAATTTCCCTTGAAATACACATGTTTAAAAATGAAGGAAGGAGGGATTTGGCAAAAGTTTCTTTTGTTGAACCCAAAACACCTCAAGCATAGTTCAAGACACTCAATGAACTCCTGGTGCATCTGGGATCACCCAGCTGTGGGAGTGAAAACTCAAGCAAAGTCATCATAGACTCTTGTTCCACACGTATCATCATAATAACTACGACGGAATAACCCTTATTTGTATAGAGATTCATCATGTACAAAGTTTTCATCATGTACAAAGATTCATCATGTATAAAGTTTTCAATTATAATTGGGTCCATGAAATCACTATACTTCCTGATCTTCCCGAGAGTCAGATTTAGAAACTGATGCCCTCACTGCTTTGAAAAATATTTAACATCTTCTCCTGGGCATCATCTTTGAAATATCAGCTTCTGAAGAGATGCTTTATGATACCATGTCATCATTTCTGACTATGAGAGTGGTTTTCCTCAGGATATATGCTGAATGCAGAGTGTACTAAATATATACCATGTGAGATTTCTACTCTCATAAAACCTTAGTGGTAGGAATCATGAGTTTTCAATTGGGATTTAAAACAAAGAAGAAAACTAATTATTATTTATATACTTATGCACTGAAGTTGGCTCATAGGTGATAATGAAGAAGACAAACATCACAGAAAAATCTAGTGGCATTTGAACCAAGAACTTGGCAAAAAACATGATATGGGAAGAATGCACTGGACTAATGAACCCTAACTTCCAGCTTCTCAGATATCTGCAGAAACACCATCCAAAGCAAAAGAGAGCAAAATAATGTATTTCTTGGTGTTCTATTTCCAACTAACTATAATACGTCTGTGGATTGACAATTCTGTGTCAGACTACTGAGCTAGGACTTGCTCACTCTGAAAAGATATATTTTATTTAAAACAGTCAGATGGGCCTATGAATTACTGTATTTAGCCATTTAACATAATATGATTTTTCTCTCCAATTTTTAAGCACTCAATCTTAACCGTGTCAGTTTTCCTTTTTAAAAACACAAAAAATAAAATCTGACCTTTTATATGCTCCCATTATAATTCATAAAGTCCGTGGAGTCCTGCCATATATGAATCCAATTCAAAACATTTTCTGGTTAATCAACTAGCCAGTGGGAAAGATAAGATGGATCCCAGATGTCCCCTGATGATGATAGGTGGGTCAGATTACATTTTGGGACAAAAGAGGGTCAGGCTTCCCAGAGTTTACTCACTGGGTGAATTGTAAAAGATTATATCTCAGCAGTTAAGGTGGCAGCATCTGAAAGGCCTTTAAAATGGTTTTGAAAAAATATACAGAATATAAATTCAGGGTCAGGAGAAACATTACTTTTTCTTTATTATTTCTCTTTCTAAAGGAGACATTCTCCTTCCTGAGGGACATCCCTCCGCTTTACCTTTATCCTTAAATATTCAGTGGTTGTCTTTTTCTGCTAATTTTGCTGTTTTACTGAAAATTATTATGAGTGCCTTGATATAAATGCATTATTCTGATTCTGTGGCTTTATTTAAGGAGTCACTATTAGTACCTGATAGTATCAAGAAAACACTAGGAATGATAGTTAGGTGACCACATGTACTCTAGTACCTGAAGAGCTATCCTTCTCACTGCATTTCCTTGTCTTGAACTGTTCTTCTAAATTCTATTCCTCCCCTCTATCCACCCTGATCACTCACCTTCCATAAAAGCGACTGTGCAAGAACACAAAATTAGAATTGTTTGGTAAAGCATCTATTCTATCCTCCAGCAATTTTGGATTGCTACTTTAGGATGTAAACATATATAGAAATTTATAAGCTACTTGGTCACCTTAGAAAATCTTATTAGTTTTAAGTATTACCCTCAAAATATTAGGAACCTTCAATGTACTGATGGTAAAGCAGGAAAAAATTACCATAAAAGTTCCTCTACAATAAATAGATGGAGGCTCTGGAAAATATAACCCCTAACGCTCTCAAATCACTTAGCACATTTAAATAGATGGTGGGCTGCCTCTTTTATATATTTTGGTATTTATTACTTGGGTTTCTGCTTCTTTTATTCAAAGTTAAAATGAAACCACTAAACAATAAATATTCACTGGTGTAATCCAATCTAATACTATATTTTGTTCTCAGAAAAATAATCAATGTTTCCGTTTCTATTTCCAACTCAGACCCTCTCTTCTGAACTCGACTCAGACTATACACAACTGTTTCTTCACCATCCAGTTGTCTAAGACGTCACAAACTCATCATGTCTGAACCCCTCAAACCTGAACCCCTGACCCTCCCCCCTCAGTCTGTTTCCTCTGCAGCCTCCACCATCCCAGTCAATGCCAACGCTACCCATTTCAGGCCCCAAACCTTAAAGCAGTGGTCCTCACACTTAATCACCTGGAGTGCTTGTCACAAAACACAAGGTTGCTGGGGCCCCACCCTCCAGAGTTTTTGATTCAGTAAATCTAGGGTGAAGTCCAAGAATTTGCCTTTTTTAACAAGTTCCCCGATGATGCTGATATCGCTGGTTTGGTGACCACCCCGGGAGCCACTGCCTTAGAAAATGATCCTTGCCTCTCACATCCAATCCATCAGGAAAGGTTGACCCTGCTTACAGAGGTGTGCAGAATCTGACCACAATCCAGTCACGTCTTGCCTGCATTATTACAGTAGCCTCCTCAATGACCTTCCTTCTCCCACCCTCGCTCTCCTAGAGGCTTCTGTCAACAAAGCAGCCGGCACGATCTTACTAGAGCATAAAGCAGATCATGCCACCTCTCTGTCACAACTCTGCAATGGCTCCCCGCTTCACTCAGATTAAAAGTCCAAATCCTCATCTCAGACGGAAGTAAAGACCTGGCCTCGCCCCCTCCTGTTGTCTTCCTTACTCACTTGGCTTCTGCCACACTGGATTCCAGGCTACCTCTTGAACACTCCAGGAGCACACTTGTTTGAGGACACACGCATCATCCCTCCCTTCTGCTGGGAATTTTCTTTGCCCAGATTCCAGGTGGCTAATTACTTCACCTCCATCACGTCTTTGCTCAAATATCACCTTTTCACGAGACCTACCTTGACTTCTCTATGCAAACCAGCAACACCCATTCCCACTACTGATTCTTTCCTATCCTGTCCATTTTTCTTGTTTTTACCACACTTAATCATCTTCAAGTACATCATATAATTTACTTGTTACGCTTATTTTTTTATTGTCTATCTCTTTCCACTAATGCATAAGCTCCAGGAGGACAGGGATCGTTGCTTGACTTTTGGTTATATACAAGTACTCAAATGCTTGTTTTTTTGAAAATGAGCGATGAACACAGTGAATAAATGACATAGAAGTCATGGTTTTCACTGTAGAAACCCCAATCCTGTTTTCTTGAATCTTGCAGGAAATCTAAATCTTGACGGCTTTCCAATCGAGAAATCTTAGAAAATCTTGAAATAGCTATTTTTTTCCTTTTAAAAAATATAGATTTACAAGAATACTTTGCATTTCAGACACTAGGAAAATTGAGTGGGAATTCTTGCCTATTTTCTGAATAGGCAGATTGATATTTCCTCTTCCATGTAAACATATTTAATGGGGCAATATTAAGAAACATAAAATGTGCTGAAATAATTTATTATTCAATAAATAGCTAGACTTATGTAACTTTTATATAATACTCAGTGCATGCATGCACTATAAAGCACTCATAGTAAGGTATCAAGCTTTATCCCCCAAATTTTGGCCACCTTCTTATACTAACATCAACATTATCATTGAAAGCATTTATTTGTGCAAGACTGCTAGCTACTATGTCAAATGAAATTAAACAGAGATAGTCCCTGCCCTGTCTAGACAGTCTGTATGTAGACAATTCTATTATATTTCAAGAACATAATATTTAAATCTCTAACACATCACCATGAGTGCAAAGAACAGAAAATGGGGTTGATTTTGGAGGGCGGAAGGGAAGGCATTCTTGGCTCATTCATCCTCCTTTTTGAAAATGCCAACAGACTTCCTTGGAACACTACATTTTCATGTATACATACAAGATATATTCAAGAGTCCTTGCTTTTGTTTTCTTTTCCCTGGTATAAAAGATTTATGGATTTTCTTTATTTTCCTTTCGAACTGTCAATACTTTGGGAAAATAACTTATTTAAGGGAAATAAATAAGTGCCCACGAAAACAAACCATTAACCATTTTAACACCTTACTATGGATCAGGGTCATGCTCAACCAAATAACATCTTTACGGATTGATCCTATGAAATAACATGGAATTCTGCATTTGTTATTGGGTGTACCTTGCTCTCTGTACCTAAGTGAGCACTGCTTACAGGTATGTTAAACAGCTCTAAACTAGTCCATATGCTGACTCAGGTCCAGACACAAGGGATTCAAAATGTATGATAAATCATTAACCCCACCCTCTTACCTCGATAAGCTCGTTATCTGAAAACAAATGCTTTGCCGGGCTAGTTTTTAATGTCTCCAGGCATCTGAGAGCTGATCTAAGTAAAAACATTTAGTTTTAAAAGTTTTTTTTTTTTTTTTCCTACGGGTAGCTTTTATTTCAGTGCTTTTAGTTTTTCTCCTTTGAACAGCGCAGACTTTTGGAATCCAATTCCCCAGAGGTATTTGTAGGACTGGTTGTAGTTTGTCATGTTAGACTCTTAAATGCTCTCCATTTTGAAAATATTCATTCCTTGAGGTCTTTTATTATTTTTAGTCTGATTCTTTGAATTAGCTCCAGTTTAGCAATATCTTTTCTTAAATCAGCATTTCTGACTTTTCACTGTTTTTTAATTCTACTCTAAAATAAATATTCTTTCCTCACCCTGAAATGAGCATATTTGAAGTGGTAAATCTGTAGTCCTTTTTGGAGCACAGCGTACAATTTCATTTTATAAGCACACAATTATACAGTTTTTTTGTTTTCAGACTGCATTTACCCAAATATTTGTGGTGGAGAATCAGGTTAGAGGAAGGACTAGTGGAAGGGAAACGTTTTAGCATGTAAATACTTACACTGTTACTACTTCTTAGGTCTGTTGCATAACAAGTTCATTATGTTTCTATTTATAAGTGGGAAAGGGTAATGAAGCTTGCTGTATTACAAAGGAGCAAATTTGGAGACTGAAGTTGTTTCCTGAAACATGTGGTCCTTATGCCAATCAACAAAAAGAAAAACACCAAAAACCGGAAAAAGACACTGCGGAGAGCAATTCAAAGATAAATATCATCTCACGTAATTCAGAGAAGACCCCAGCATTCTCTCTTCACTTTCTCTCCCTGCCAGTCTATAAACAACCCCCTAATATTGTCTGCAGGCTTCACTTCTTTCTGGCTATCCCTCAATCCTGACAGCTGCCTGTGATCCTGGCGCTGTATCTAATTAATGCTCCTTTTTGGAGGCATATAACACAGCCCCATGAATGAACTGAAATGCATCTTTGTACTCTTTTGGTAAGATCTTTGTAGCACACAATTTAAGATTCATCTGAGTTAGTTCCTACAAGACAGAAGTCAGGCTTCTATTTGAATTATTATCCAGTCAGTTCACTGTAGAATGAAACTAGGACTGAAGGTACTCTCCCCTGGGAGAGGGACCCAGGTCTGTGGATAAAGGAGAAAAACATCTATCTATTCTCCAGTCAATGGAATAGAATAGTCTCCTCTCAGCCAGATTCCTTTCTGGGTGGGAGACTGCAACCCTGACCACTAGTGCAAGTCATCCTGGCAAGAGACATGATGCTCTTTTGGGTCACATTTTCAAAAGAGAGAAAACAAGAAACAAGATGTTCCCAGACTGTCCACGGTACCAGTGAAGATTAGCTGGGTCTTTCCTTATAGACTTGGAATGAGGGGAAAGAGGTAGGGTTACTGTAGATAAAATGATTGAGAGATTAATGACCCTCTCTCTTCCGTGCCTAGTCTCTTTCCAACTTCTAGAGCAGAATTCCTACTCTGACACCCACGTTCTTGGTGAATGCTACATACACTGATCCTGTGAAAGAAGCATCCTCTGAAAGCTTCACCATGGGAATGGTGCCACACCAAACATTAGAACTCATGCTTGATAAATTAGAGGATACTTACGGTAACACCAGGAGAACAGTTGAAAGCAAGATTATTTTAGAAAAACCTGATAGCCATGGAACCAGAACAAAGCAGCAAGGAAAACAAAGAAGCAGTGAAGGGAGTTTCTTCTCTAGTGGGGTCAGGCAGTAGACTTGGATGAAAGGGAAACCTGTCACAGGCATGTTGCAGGGGAGAATAAAAGACTCCCTTCCACAACCAGTGTCCTTTCACTCAGGACACTCTGGTCGAGTAGGACCTTGAAATGATTTGCTCTTTTCCCAATTCCCTTTCTAGATTTCCCTTTGTTTCCCCTTTCCCCCTTCCTAGGGGCCTGGGACCTACATGATGTCCCTAATCATACCTCTGCTTTCTCTTCCCACATTCTTAACCTCCTCTTTCCCCTGCGTAAGACTACAAATCCATCACTGTTCTTTTAATGCTTCTCTTACCAGCTTTCAATTTGCAGCCATAAATTGGACTGCTGGGTACTACTTTCCAAATACAGTGAGAGGAGCCAACTCCTAAAAATCAAACAAAAGAATTCTCTAGGGCCTCAATATTCATCCTGACCTAAAGGTGGCTGGCATTGTCATATGGTGGCTCTGTGGACCAATGGGATATGAGTTAATATAAGTATAGTGTTCAGATCAGTACTGGCACATAGTAAACACTCAATAAATGTAAGGGATTACTATCATTACGAATACCACAGAGGGACTAGTTGTTACATGAGTTACACAGCTCTTGGGGGGCTTCAGAGGAACCTGAGACTGTACTTTTTTCATCTAGTTTTGTCTCCCATTGCCTTGCTGCCTTTAGAACTACTTTAGTTAGTTGTTTGAACATAATTTTAATTAAAGTGACTTATATGAATGTCTTAACATATGAGTTTAATCAAACAGTATCATGCGCCAAATTTACTGGGTTATAAGTTCAATGGATGACAACACTCAACTTTGTTCATATGTGCTCATACTTCTTAGTTTGTTGATCTTGGACCATGGGCATATTTTAAGAAACCAAAAGAGAATTAGAGAAATATATTTTTCTGACCCTAAAACCCAGTGTTTTCAGGTCATCCTTTGAAACTTAAAGCATGGCCTCTGAGCACTAGCTTCACCCTGAAGAGAACTTTGCTCCAAAGTTGATTTTCCTTTCTCCTTCCTATAAAACTTCCATTTCCTCCAGTGGGCTGCACTAGGTAAGAGGAAAGAGGAAAGCAAATGGATCCAATTTATGTAGAACAAGCTCTGAATGACTAACAATGCTTTCTATCTAATCATTCCCAACAGCTGTTAATTCCATGTGTTCAAAACATGGAGACACCTGCCAAACACTAGGCTACAGTGAAAAGATGGATACACTCCCTGCCTTCATGATGCTTACGATTTAAGGGGGGGAGATAGGTAGTGAGGCCATAAATCAAGTTTTTATTTTACAAGGATTACAAGAAGAGAGGCAAACAATACAAAATTGGGGGATAATTTTTGGACATAGGCGACCTCCCTTGTATTTTGCCTCCTTTTAAGGCTGAATCTGGACAAAGCGGTGTAGGAAAAGAGCTGCCAAAATCTTTTCTCCCCCTGAGTGTCATCAGCATCACTTAGAACCATCAAAGACTGTTTTCTCTGTTCTCTATAGTGTGGCCATGCAACAAATATCTCAGCCGTTTTCTACAGGGAGCTGACCTAGCTTTGTCTATTCTATAGGCTCAGTTCTCCCTACTTCTCCCAACACACCACATTTTACATCAGAATATTTCCCATTTCCTTAATGCTTTCTCCTCTGGTATCACTTCCTGGTCTCATTCTCAGACGACTCCCCATCTGCAGCCTATGGAGGCAACTCACTCCAAGATGCTGTCGTGCCCTGTCGGTACCTTCATCTTTGGACTCACCGTGCTGTATTGTATTGTTGGTTTTTCTGTTTCCTCAAAAATGTGGACAACATGAAAGACTGTGTCGTTTAAGGGCCTAGTACAAGCCTGGCACAAAATTGATGCTAAAAAAATATCTGTCCAGGATTAAATTAAGGGACCTCCATATGCAAGAATATGTAGGGCTGGATACTTTGAAAAAGCTTCCCACTACAGAATACCTAAAAATACTACATTGAAGTAAAAATAAAATTAAAAAAAATTTGTTACATGCACAGCTGAGCTGGCCAGAAAGTTTCTTCACAGACAAAAACAATGAGAAAGCATGAATCCAGAAAGGAAATTGATGGATAGCGTAAGGGGATCTGCTGGTTTCTCGTGGTGTAGAGCTTTCCATTTTAACAGCTTATAGGGCTGGGGAACACGGGATAAAGTCTGTGAAATGCAAGTTGTGGAAGAGGATTAAGAGGCCCTCAAAATGCTCAGACTCTAAGGCAAAACCCTCAGAGAAAGAGTAAACCAGGAAGATGAAAAAACAAACAAACAAAAAAACCCACTTAACTCCTAGAAAAGGCCAACAAATGAAGGCAGTAAAAAGATGGGTGGTTTCTGGGTATGGAGAAGGGTGGGGTGACTAGGTGAAGCACAGAGGGCTTTTAGACAGTGGAACTATCATATTCTGGATGATACCATGATGGTGGATACATGTCATTATACATTTGTTCAAACCCCCAAAACACACAACACCAGCAGTGAAGCCTAATGTAAACTTTAGGTGATAACGATGTGTCAATGTAGGTTCACTGATTGTCATAAATGAACCACTCTGGTGGGGGATGTCAGGTGTAGGGGAGCCTGCGCATGTGGGCACAAGGATATATGAGAAATCTCTTACTTTCTACTTAATTTTCCTGTGAGTCTAAAGCTGCTATAAAATAAATTTAATTTAAGAAATGAACTGGGATGATATCAACAAAATAAAACATACTCTGCTTCTTAGAGACAAACACTACGGGATGCGCCTGTTTCCCATTGGCTCCGGGTAAAGGATGGGAACAGATACCTCCTTCAGAATCCTTAACAGGGCTCATGAGAGTTTGGGACAATTCACACAATGTGGACAGTGGAAAATCTCATTTAAAATGGTCGTGATTAGTACTGATCACCACCTATCCCAACATCATCTCCCTCAAAAATGTAAATTCTCCCAGAAAGTACACATATTAACCCAGGCTACAAGGAACTCTTTCTTAAATTCCAACAGTCGTAAAAGTACATAGAAATATCACAAAGGATATGAAGACATAAGGTAGCATAAAAAAAGAGACATCAGAAACAAGAAAATCAGACCTATATAAAATTCATATAGTGAAATTATCAGACACAAAATACAAACTGAGAAAATTAATGTGTTTAAGGAAATTTTTCAAAAGAATGTTGGAAGTGTAATAAAAGAACAAAGATAACCAGGTGTGTTTTTAAAAGAACTAAACAGAACTGAGGTAAATGAAAAATATAAACATCTTTAGAAACTCAGTAGGTGGAAAAGAAAGTGTATTAGAAATAGTGGAGAGACAAATTATTAAATGGGAGAAAGAGTTGAAGAAATTATATAAAACATAGCACAGAGAGAGAAAGATACAGAAAATACAAACAACAGAATAAGAAATATGAATTATAGAGTACAATAAATTTCCAAAAATAATTAAAAACACAAATCCCCAGAGTTAGAAAATCAAATGAAAATCAAACACGATAAATAAGTGATCTGTTCTTACAGAGATCATAGCTAATTACAGAATGCCAATGATAAAGAGAAAATCATAAAGAGAAAGACAAAGAACAATTAGAATGGCTTCTGACTTCTCAAAAGCAACAATAGAAATTGGAAGTCAGTGGACAGTTATCTCCAAAGTGTTGAGAGAAGGTAAATGTCTCCCTAAAAGTTAGTTGTTTCACAGTAAAACTAAGTTTTAAGAGAATTACATACAAATATTTTATAAAAGAAAGCAAACAACCTAGAGTACTTATTTCCATTGAATCATCACTGAAAGAACTTCTAACAGATATGCCAGACAGAGGACAAAACAAACAAACAAACAAACAAACAAAAACACCTTGAAGATCTATGATTTAAGAAAGAATATAGATCAAAGAAAATGGAATATTTTCAGGTGTATCTAAATAAACAATGACGATATAGAGTATCTAATCTGCAGGATTAATAAATATGAGCTGACCATATAAAGCATTGACTATATAAAATATCTAATTTGTGGGTTTAATAAAAATTGAGATAAAACACTTGACAACAAAAGCATATGTCTGAAGGAGGGTAATCAGAATTAAAATGTTCTAAGAGGCTTGAATTGTTTGATAGGCAAGGATAGATACCACTTTAACTTTAGTTTTTAAGTATACGTATTAAAATGGAAAGTAATCACTAAAATAATAGAAGTAGATGTATAACTTAAAAACCAGTAGAGGGAAAAGTGCAATAAGAGAAAAAGAGTCTCCATATTTCAAAGAAAGGAAGAAAGGCCAAAAGAAACACTGGGACAGCAGGACAAATAGAGATTACAAAATAAGATGTTAGAAATAAATTTAGTTTATCATTAATCACAGTGAATGGAAACAGGTTGAAGAAAGCAGATTATCAGACTGCAATTACAAAACATATTTGTATTAGGTACTCATATACTTAAAGATAGAAAAAGGTGAAAATAAAAAACAGAAAAAGATATATAAGAGAGATGTAACCAAATGAAAGGTGGATTTGCTAAATTACTAGCAGAGAAAACAGATTTTAAAACAAAAGCTACTGATAAAGATGGTCACTATATTATGAAAAAGGTTAAATTCTCCAGGAAGGCAAAACTATTTTAAAATGCATAGCTATTCAATAAGACAGGTTCAAATAGTTCAAACAAACCACAGGTGATACTGGCAAATTAACCAATAACATATAATATTTTTCAATCCTTTTCTCAAACAGGTTAATATGATATTTTTCAATCCTTTTCTCAAACAGGTTTAAAAAATCATTGAAGAAGTAGGAGATTTGAAAACCACATTTTAAATGAGTGATATACTCGTCGAGCTCTCTTGAACATATTAGGATATTAGGTCATAAAGCAAGTGTAAACAAACTTCAAAGAAATAGAATAAAAAGATCATTTTTAAGAAATCACTATGCAGTTGTTAGAGATGAATAAAGAAAGATCATTTTAAAACTGTCATATATATCAATGTTAATAAACAGAGATAAATAATTTATGACTTGAAGAAATAATGGAAATTTTAGAATACCTAGAAATGATGATAACAAAAATGCTCTTTATTACACTGTGGGAGGCAAACAAAGCTGTACTACGTTGAACATTTACATGTGTAAACAAAAATGGCTGCAACTTCATACTCTAAGCATCAAATTTGAGGGATTAGAAAATAATACAATAAAACCCAAAGAAAGTAGATGAAAGAAAATAATACAAAGATCAATGAAACAGAAAATACAGAAAACAGACTCGACAAAGTTAAAGGTTGGTCATTTGAAAAATAAACTTCCTACAAACTTTACTGAATGATAATATTAAGAAAAAAGAAATCCCAAATAAACACTATTGGTAATGCAAAAGGAGAGACAACTGAAGATTATAGCCAGAGTTGAAAAGATAGTAACAGAAAAGTATGACCAGCTTTAAGCTAATAAAGTTGAAAACAGTCTTAGAAAAAAAAACTAGTAAAGAGAAGATAAAAAATTATTCAAGAAACATAAGTAACAACAATTAAAATAAATATTGAATTTACTATGTACCAGGCACTGTCCCACATAGTTTACATATATCAACTAATTTAATCCCCACAACAATCCCATGTTGTTCCATTTTACAGATGAGAAAACTGAGGCACAGTGAGGTTAAATGACTTTCACACACCTAGTAAGTCGAAGTTGAGGTTGAACCTAGATAGTTTGGGTCCAAAGTTCATTCTCTTGTCCAGTATGTTATACTTTGTATATATAGCCTTTAAAGAAATCCAATCAGCAATTAAAAAATCTATCCATAAAGAAAAAAAAACACCTTTCTCATGATTTTACAAGCAAAGTCCACTAAACAACCCCAGTCTAAAATAAACTCTTCCAAATACTAGAAAAAGAGAAAACACTTTCCAATTTCTTCTATCAAAACCAGATAAGCTATGCATGATGTCAGAGGGGTAGTAGGTTGGGAGGGGGTGGGCGGTTATCACTTTGTGAGGGGTGTAAATGTCTAACCATTACGTTGCTTTGTACACCTGAAACTAATAAAGAAAAAAAAACAGATAAGGATTGGATAAGAAAGGAAATTATTCATCAATATAGATGCAAAAGTTCTAAACAAAATATTAGCAAACCAAAACCAGATGTATGTAAAAAATATAATATGCATGATCAAACTGGGTATATTCTAGGAGTGCACCTACAAGATTAGACAAAAATTAAAAAGTCATGTAAGATCAAGCACTGGGAAGGATATGGAGCAAAGAGAACAGGTATAATTCTGGTGGAAGTGTGAATTAAAACAATCACTGTAGAAAACTTTGGCATTATCTTGTAAAGTCTAACTATACACCACCTTGTTTTGTATTTTGTTTACCATCCTATTTCTTTGATCCTTTTTTCTCTAACATAATGAATTGATAGGATTCTCTTTACTTTCCAGTATTTTTGATGCTAGTTTGAAAATGATAGATTGTATTCTTATTCTTTTAATGGATACTTAAAATTATTTTTTAATACATTTCAACTTGAATTTTCTAAAAATATGAGTTTATTGTGTGTTTCTATCCTCTTCTCAGCTATAACAAGGGTCTTAATACATACAAAACACTGAAATGCTGTTAATACACATACATTAAATAAAAACAAAGTTAATGGTCAACCGTTGGTTTTCTGACTCTATTGGTTTTCTATAGCTGCCTTAACAAATTACCATAAACTTGGGTGCTTAAAACACAAACTGATGATCTCACAATTCTGATTATCGCAGGTACAATGTAGTTACAGTAAGTCCTTTGCTTAGTTTCTTTCACAAGGCCAAAATCAACGAGTTGGAAGGGCTAGGTTTCTTTCTGGAGTTGGGAGATGAACCTACTTCCAAGTTCATTTGGGTTGTTGGTCAAACTCAGTTCTTTGGGGTTTTAGGACAGGTGTCCCTCTTTCCTCTCTGGCTGTCAGCTGTAGGCCACCATCCGCCTAGAGGCCCCTCTGGTCCTCACCCACGGCCCCTTCCATCTCAAAGCCAGGCATAGTGTGTGAAAGTCTTCCTGTGCTCAGTAATAGTGCGTGAAAGCCTTCCTGTGTTCAGAGTCTAACTTAATTTGCGACATCTTTTCGGCCTCCAGCTGCAGAAAGTTCTCTGCTTTTAAGGCATTAATAGATTAGGTTAGACCCACCTCCGTAACCAAGGCTATTCTTTCTGTCTTAAGGTCTATAACCTAATAGTTTGTGATTATCTCCACCTGGTTCGCACAGCTCCCAGTTCAGAGTTACATTACTATACTGCCATTTGGGGTTTTAACTGCAAGTGTTGCATAGCTGAAGTGTAGCTTGGTAGTTTCAGTTCATAATGCATGATCTATGTCCACCAGCCTCTCCAGACCCACTGTTTCAGATGACGTTCTTATCCCAGGCAAAGGTCATTATTAGAACAACAACAATAAAACTTCAGCTTCTCTCCTCAGAGAGAGCCCCACCCATGCTCCTGACACGGAGTTCTCTACCTGGCTTAGGTGTCCCTTCTCCTGGAAAAATAAGTTCAGCCCCGATTACCCTACAGGAGTTGAGCTGCTGCTGATCTTTGCTTATTTCCAGTCATGGAGCCCAAAAGCCTGTGCTATCAGCATTGCTCACCATCGTACATTTATGCTCCATTTCATTGTTCGTGGGCAATTTAATTTCGCTTTTGAACTTGGCTATGGTATTGGTTTTTATCATTTCATATTTTATCTCATGTTGCTGACTGTTTGGAAACCGAGGGAATCACAGACTGATTAGAAGTCGTCTTACCTCTTTGTTACACATTTCTTTCACAACTTATCTTACTCTGCATTGGATTAGAAATATCTGTATTTTTTTTCTTTCTTGTCTTCCTGCCTCCAATTTCAAAACATTTTAGAGTAGAAACTGTCTTATACAAATCTTCTCATTTTCATTTGCTCTGAGCACAATGCCTTGCACATGGTCAATAACTATCTGTTGAATTAAACAGTAAGAGGGAAGTACGTGTCAGCTATTATAAGAAACAACCTCCTGACAATCAGCATTGGACAAAAAATAACCTTCCCTAGAAATAATAATCAGGCAGAAACTAGAAGCTCTCTTAGGAGGGCTAAGACAAAAGCAAGGGTCTTCAAACTCTTTTTTTGTTGTTGTTGCAGAAGTATTTCCCTTCCAAATTTCATCCACCCTTACATGGATGTTAAGCAATAAAGCAGGTAAAAAGCAGAGCTATTCTGGATGAAATAGGGTTGGTGTGCTAGAAACCTGGCTGCTTAGCCTTCAAATCAGCCAGCAGCTACGTCAAGGTTATTACACAGAAAGTCGCTGTAAAACTGTCCCTCAAACTATAGTCCTACAAGGATTGAGGGGCCTAAATTACTTTTAATATCTATAACAATTTTTAAAAGTTTTTTTTATTAGTTTCAGGTGTACAAAACAACATAATGATTAGACATTTATAACCCTTCCCAAATCTACTACCCCTCTGACATCGTATATAGCTGTTACTATACCATTGACTATATTTCCTATGCTATACTTTACATCCCATGACCATACATACAGGGGGTGCTAAAAAAAATGTATACAAGTGGACACTTTGGTCAAAGTTGCTCAAGCAGTAGTTCACTGTAATCAGAAGGGTCTGGACGCTAATGGTAACCACTTTGAGCACCTCTTGTCATTGCAGAAGTCAAACATGACTTGTATTCATCTTTTGTTATCAGTATATATTGAGTGTTATAATTTTAATACAGTTTTCCTTTCTTAAAATGTGTATACATTTTTTGGCACCATATATTATTACTATTATTATTATATATAATGTATACTATATATAATATCATATATATAATGTATATATAATAAATACAAAAGGTCGGACAATTAAGTTTGTGAACTTTCCATTGTGTAAATGCATGATGAAAAGTTCATGAACTTAATTGTCCTACCCTTGTGTGTGTGTGTGTGTGTGTGTGTGTGTGTTTGTGTGTGTGTGTGTGTATAAAATTATAGTCGGCAATTCAAAGTAAATAATTATCAACAACATTTTAAAGGAAAAAAAAGAATTTTAAAAGTTATAAATTACACTTTATGAAATGTAGTTACATATCATTTAAAAAACTGCTGTTTGGGAAAGGAAGGAGTTTTGTAACGGATGTATTGCTTGGGAAAAGTATGATGGTACATTATGTAATACTGGTGTTGAATGAGTTTTGAAGCATATTTGCTCAATCAGGATTCAAAGGAAAAGAAGCCTAAATAATGCCTCTACCCTTCTTTTTAGTGATGACCACATTTCACTCAAAACTCTAAACTGAATTTGAAACTCATTAAACTAAATGTACTCTAAGAGACATGAGCCGCGTCTTCTGCTCATGGTAAAATTATAAAGAAAAATATAGCCAAACCTCAAAGATAACCTCTTTAAATTTACAATTTCCTCTTCAAAGGAAGAGAATGCTTAAAATGCAAAGAAAAACACATAAAGGACAAGGTTCCTAGAAGTACAACATAGTACAGAAGTGAGTTAACTAATTAAATAATGGCCAGAGCTCACAGGAATCAGTGCAAAGGTCTGGGAGTGTCCGCTCTTAGGAGGAAACATAAGCATTTATGTGGCTTGATTGAGTTTCAACACATTTTGGTGTTCATTGGAAGATTTGATGTTGCGTATCACGTCTAGTCTCATGGAAATGAGGCTGAGCATGGACAAGTACTTGCACGTTAACAATCTAGGAATGGGAGCTTGTTTGGGTTTCGTTCCAAGAGGCACCCTGCCAAGGGAAGAAGAACTGCAGTAGTAATGTTTTTCGAAGTCACTGTCAGATCCCTGTTTCAAGCTTCTATCTGGGTCAACAGGGGCCAGCACACATCTTATGCATTTCAGACATAGGACTTGGGAAAGTAGCCTTTGAGAATGATTGACTCCATAAATTTATATCCTGGTAATAGGTGGAGAAGCTCAAGCGGGAGGGAATTTTGGATGTTTTCAGCAAGGATTCTTGGATTTGCCTTTTCTGCGGCATTTAATTAGCACAATTAAAATTCTTAGCAGTTCATGTACTTTTAGCCTTGAAGAATTATAACTGCTACAGTAAACTTATTTGAATATCTGCCTTCTTTAAAAACAAGCATATGTTGTAAATATGCTTGAGACTTAAACTTTTTATATCTCAGTTTTGTTATTTGCTAAATGAGTTAGTTTAGATCATCTATAAACCCTATTGCATTATGGAGAAATGAGTATGGGTATTACATAAGCCTAGCAGCTCCACTCCTTAGCTGTGTGATCTAGATAAAGTATTTCATCTCTTTAAGTGTAGAAATTTCTTATCTGTAAAATCAGGGTAATGCTCACTTTTAAAAGTGCTTGTAAGAATGAGTTAGGGGCTGAAAAGTCAAAAGCCTGGCACATGGTAGATACCCAAAATATACAAGTTCCTTTCTAATTCTAATATTCTATAAGTCTATGACTGTCCCAGGATTCCTTTGAAGTGTATGAACAGTGTTCTGGTCATTTTCACTAAGGAGGACTGTGGTACATATATGAGGTCTGACAATTAAGTTTGTAAACTTGTTTTCAACTGTGTTGCTAACCTTTTTGGATATCAGAGGGGATTATTCATTATGAATTTGTACCAACCGTACAAACAATTAACCAAGTTTACTGTTTCAAAGGGCTGAAAAGGCTTCATGGAAAAGTTAGACAACCTGAACTTTTCACCAACAATTCATGGCTCTTGCATCACGACAATGCACCAGCTCACACAGCACTGTCTGTGAGGGAGTTTTTAGCCAGTAAGCAAATAACTATATTAGTATATCCTCCCTATTCACCTGATCTGGCCCCCAATGACTTCTTTCTTCACCCGAAGATAAAGGAAATATTGAAAGGAAGACATTTTGATGACATTCAGGACATCAAGGGTAACACGACAACAGCTCTGATGGCCATCCCAGAAAAAGAGTTCCAAAATTGCTTTTCAGGGTGAACTAGGCTCTGGCATTGGTGCAGAGCTTCCCATGGGGAGTACTTCAAAAGTGACCATAGCGATATTCAGCATGAGGTATGTAGCACATTTTCTAGCATGAGTTCACGAACTTAATTGTCTGACCTCATAGGTCAAAGCTGTTTGCCAGGTCATGGAGTTAGCTGGGAGATGGAGCATATCTCAGCATTTCTCCATCTGATAAGTTCCAAACACTCTAGAAAACAATAGACTCATCCTTAATCCTTTTCATGTGTTGAACTGATGAAGGATTTTTTTTTCTTCAAAAATCCATCAAGCCAGTACTGTGTTATTAATAACAAGACACGTACCTGCTAAAGGTCTTGCTGAACTTTTTCTTAAGAGCTTCAATATAGCAATTATCATGCCAATATTGAAGGAAACAAATTCTGAGTTGACCAAATAGGCGTTTCTGTTCATACTCACGGCCTTAGGAAAGCAGTTGTGTTACATTAACTATCAGCCCACAAGAAAAGAACACAGCGGTTATGTGACACAATGTGACTTCTTATCAGGCAGCATCACATGTGTGAAATAGAACACGTGGTTCTTCAGTTCTGGAAAGCCAGCTCAAAGGCCATTTACAAGTATTGCCAACATCCTCTTTGTCTCCATAGGATGCTGCTAGAAAAAAAACGGTGATCAACTTAGGGGGAAAGAACTCCCTTATGGCCGTTTAAATATACCAGAAGGATGTCAACGAGCAGAAATCAGTCATATCGATTTCTTTTCTTTTCTATCTTCCCCAACAATTTGGAGTTCTTAATATTACCTTGTGTTACACATAAGGGTGAAATTGTCCTCAGCTGGGGAATTTAGCTCTTCTGGAAGACTATCACTTTGCCAAAGTAAGGTGGAAGAAAGAACTAAAATTTATTAAATGTTTCCCTTGTGTTTCCATTATGGCACTGATTCTTGTTAAGGAATACTGTCAAGTGAGTGTTCTTTTTTTTCCCTCCCCATTCTTCTGACTCCCCCTTCCCCCACTCCAGTTCAAGCCATTGTTTCTCAGTCTAGCTGTGCAGGACACAGCTCCCTGGCCCATCCATGCTGGTATGATGAGCCTTGCGCTCTCCCCCCCCCAGGCAGTCAGTCACCACTCTTTGGTAGGTCACTCACAGCAGCTCACGGCAGTTCTCACCGGCTGCAGGCCACTCGCATTGGCAACGAGCCGCACATGGCAGCACTCGGGCAGCTTACGCCAACCTCCGGCTGCTCATGGCCGCCCACCCCAGGGAGAGCTGTTGTTCACAATCTTAGCTGTAGAGGGCGCAGCTCACCGGCTCATGTGGGAATCGAATTGACAACCTCCGCATTAGGGGAATGGCGTTCCGACCACCTGAGCCACTGGGCCGGCTGTTATGCTTAATTCCTCTTCGTGATTGAGAAACTGAGGCTATGAGAAGAGAGAGAGCTTGCCCAACCACAAAGTGACTAAGAAGCAGAACTCCCAAGCCTGTGTTCTCTCCACGGAGTCATGTTCATATCACACCACTCCCAGAGAGAAAAGTTGAGGCAGAGGGTAAGAAATTGAGAACACATTAAGGAGAAAGGAAAAGTAGAAAGACTTAGGAGGGGTCCAATAAAGACATGTCAGAAAAAGCATTAAAACAGAAAAGAAATGTGTGCAACAGTCTGAAGAAGGCCTAGGGGAGAAAAAAAGCAGAAGGGCCCAAACCACTGGGGAGGAAAACCCCCCAAAACTTGGCTAGCTGCCTGGCAGCAAGCACTGCACAGAGGTCTATATCCACCAGATCCAGCGAGAGAAGGAATCTGTGAATCATTAAAAAAATGTTTATTTCTTTATGCCACAAATGATAAAACAGTTAGTCATAAAATATGAGGGTTTTTTTCCCAGAGTAATTGCTGCAAATATTTTCAACTATTATTCTGCATACTCAGTGTTTAACTGTTGAAAGAGAAATAGTGTATTTCGAACCAAAATTAACCTCCAGTTAGCCACATGGTATGCTGTGTACTTGCATTTAGAGATTAATTCATTTGCAAGACAAAGTTTAGTCAGCTCAGTGCTCTCATAGGTGGCGAGAAACTCTGTCCTCAGAGAAACAGAAGTTATTTATCATTTCTTCCTAAAAATTATGTCCCTTTGTTATATAATTTCAGCACAGATAGAACTGTGGCCCACGTCAAGGAAATTGGGACGTTTTTGAAAAGCTGTTCTGTAAAGAACATCCTTTTGTTTCAGCAACAGCAGTTCTCAAAGCTGAAAGGGAAAAACACACTCATACAAACCACAAAGCCCTATAAGTAGTTAAGTCGCCGTTCTTCATTCGTTCTAGTTTTGTGGTAAGTTAGACTTGTTATGGGGGATATTGATTGGTCCCCTGGGATGTATTTCTGAGAATATACAGCAGTTCTGACCAAGTATTTGTCTGGCCAAAGTACAGTCAAGCTTTATAGCTTCCAGAGACCTAACTGTTTAGCCTAAGGACTGGGCATTGTATAGAAAGTCTGCTTTTCTATAGTTCATCCAAAGGAAGGGGCATTATAAGCCTGCAGTTGTACCAGAAAAGGGATCTAATGTTCTTTTCCCAGAATACCTATACCCTGTTATTTGGCAAAATAATCAGAAATTCCCCAAGATGCCACCCATTAAGGCTGACCTTCAAAAATTTAAAGTGATCTCATTTTCACTTTTTAAAAATAGTGTATTCTCCTGGGAAGAGTACTTTGCCACAGAAAGGGGAAAGGTGAAAGGGAATGAGGGAGGGTACAACCGGAATTACTGAGTCAGGCACCAGACTGAGCACTTTTTATATATTTTTTCAGGTAAACCTCAGAAAAACCCCAAGAGGTGGTATTTTTTTCAATTTAAAAAGTAAACATTATTCAATGACTTTTGAAATATTTTATTCCAACCTCATTTTGGGGGGGTAATTTTTTATTTATATCAGTAATAGAATACATGTTCACTGCAAAAAATCTAAAACATTACAGAAGTATAGATATAGAAAAAGAAAATCCCTCTTAAATTACTCAAAATCTCTCTCTCTGCATAGTATACATATATAATCACTGTGACCAGTTTGATGAAGGTCCTTCAAGACTTGTCATGCCACACAGCCAGTCATACTTCAGTGTGGGGATTTTTTAAAAACTGAGGTCATATTAAATATATTACTCCACAATCTGTTTTCTTTTTCACACTTAATACGTCTTGGAAGAACTTTACAGGTTAGACCTATAGATCTCCCTTATTCTTTATAAAATTTTCAATTATTTTTATTTTTTATTAGTTTTAGGTGTATAAAACAACATAGTGAATAGACATTTACACACCATACAAAGTGATAACCCCTCAAGTCTACTACCCATCTGACACTGTACATAACTATTACGATACTATTGACCATATTCCCTATGTTGTACTTTACATCCCATGACTACATATTTTTAAAAATATAGTTAACATTCAATATTATTTTATATTAGTTTCAGGTATATAGCACAGTGGTTAGGCATTTACATAATTTACAAAGTGATCCACCCGATAGGTCTAGTACCCACCTAGCACTATACATAGTTTTTACAATATAATTGACTGTAGTCCCCATATTATATTTCACCTTCCTGTGACTATTTTGTGACTACCAAGCTGTACTTTTTAATCCCTTCATCTTTCTCTCCCATCCCCCAACCGCCCTCCCATCTAGCAACCATGAGATTCTTTTCTGTCTCTATGAGTCTTTTTCTGTTTTGTTTACTCATTTATTCCATTCTTTAGATTCTACATATGAGTGAGATCATATGGTATTTCTCTTTCTCTGTCTGACTTATTTCACTTAGCATAATATCCTCTAGGTCCATCCATGTTGTTTCAAATGGAAAGATTTCATTGTTTTTTTATGGCCAAGTAATACCATTGTATAAATATACGACAATTTCTTTATCCAGTCATCTAGTGATGGGCATTTCAGTTGTTCATATATATATACTTTAGGGTGGGCAGAGCCAGCTGAGATTTTATTTTGGAAAAAACACTTGACTTGGCTTTTAGTTGGGGGCATGGGTAAGAGGTGGTCCCCAGGCAGTAGACTCCTCCCCCAAGGGTGGGCTGAGGAATGGGGCATCTCCTGTGCCCAATGCTCCCTTGCTCAGCTCCTTTCCCACAGGGTCAGAGGCCAGGAGGGACCCCGGTAGCCTAGCCTTTTACTTGGGCAGGACATCAGAGGACTCTGACACCAGCTTGCCATCTCGATTGTCAATCTTCTTTACAACCATGGTCTTGGAGAGCTGGTGCTGGTGTGGTTGAAGGAGCCAGAGCCACCACCAGAGCTGAAGCTGGACTGGAAGTTTAGGCCATAGTTGAAGCCAGAGCTTGCGACGTTCCCATAGGCCAGGCTCACCCACCTGAGTAGCTGCTGGTGGTCTTGGTACAGATACTCATGTTTTGCATTCCAGACTCCAGCCAGCTCTCCTTGCCCTCCAGCAGCTTCCTGTAGGTAGCAATCTCCACATAGAGGGCAAGCTTGATGTTCATGAGCTCCTGGTACTCGTGCTGCTGCCGGGCCACGTCCTGCTTGGCAGTTCTCAGAGCAACCTCCAACTCAGCAACCTTGGCCTGAGCGTCCTTGAGGGCCAGCTCCCCACGCTGCTCAGCATCAGTGATGGCGGCCTCCAAGGAAGCCCTCTGGCTGTTGAGGGCCTGGAAATCAGCCTGGAGTTGGCTGTTCTGGTTCATTTCAGAAATCTCTGTCTTCATGCAATGCAGGTCATTCCCATGCTTCCCAGTCAATGTCTGCAGCTCTTCGTACTTGATCTGGTACATGGTCAGAGAAGATTCTTGATATGATTTCCATTTTCTTAAGTTTATTGAGACTTGTCTTGTGGCCTAACATGTGGCTTATCTTGGAAAATGTTCCATGTGCACTTGAAAATAATGTATATTCTGCGGCTTTGGGGTGAAATGCTCTAAAAATATCAATTAAATCTATCTGTTCCAGTGTGTCCTTTAAGGCTGCTGTTTCCTTGTTGATTTTCTGTCTGAAAGATCTGTCCATGGGTGTCAGTGGGGTGTTAAAGTCCCTTACTATGATTGTGTTACTGTTGATCTCTGCCTGTATTTTGGTCAATATTTGTTTTATATATTTAGGTGCTCCTATGTTGGGTCTATTGATGTTTACTAGGGTTATGTCCTCTTGTTAGATCGATCCATTTACCATTATGTAATATCCTTCTTTGTCTCTTAGTCTTCGTTTTAAAATCTATTTTGTCCAAAATAAGTATCGCTACTCCAGTTTTATTCTTGTTCCCATTTGCATGAAATATCTTTTTCCTTCCCTTTACTTTCAGTCTATGTGTGTGTTTCCATCTGAGGTGGGTCTCTTGTAGATAGCATATACAAGGGTCTTGTTTTCTTATCCATTCATCTACCCTATGTCTTTTGATTGGAGCATTTAATCCATTTACATTTAAAGTGATTATTGATAGGTACATAGTTATTACAATTTTATTATTTGTATTTTGATATTTTTGTGTGTGTTTGTTTTCCCCCGTCTTTTTCTTTAGAAAGTTCTCTTAACATTTCTTATAATAATGGTTTGGTTGTAATGAGTTTTAGCTTTTTCTTGTCTGTGAAGCTCTTTATCTCTCCTCCAATTTTAATTGATCGCCTTGTTGGATATAGTAGTCTTGGTTGTATGTCCTTGCTTTCCATTACTTTGAATATTGCCTGCTACTCTCTTCTGTCCTAAAAAAACTTCTATTGAGAAGTAGTCTTATAGGAGCTCCCTTGTAAGTAGTTGACTTTCTTTTGCTACTTGTATGATTGTCTTTAATTTTTGCCACTTTAATTTTAACATGTCTTGGTGTGGGTCTGTTTAGGTTCATTTTTGGGGGGACTCTGTGTACTTCCTGAGTCTATTAGTCTATTTCCTTCATCAGGTTAGGGAAGTTTTCAGTCATTATTTCTTCAAATAAGTTCAAGTCTTTGCTCCCTCTCTTCTCCTTTTTGTACTCTTATGATGCCAATGTTATGCTTGATGTTATCCCAAAGGTCCCTTAAACTGTCTTTGTTTTATTTACATTTTTTCTTCTTGGTGTCCTGATCAGGTGTTTTCTGCTACCGTGTCTTCTAAATTGCTGGTTCTATCCTCTGCTCCATCTAATCTGCTGTTGATTCCTTCTAGTATATTCTTCATTTCAGTTATTGTATTCATTGTTTCTGACTGGTTCTTCATTATGGTTTCTATGTCCTTCTTTTTTTTTAAATTTAATTTTATTAAATTTATTGGGGTGACAATTGTTAGTAAATTTACATAGATTTCAGGTGTACAATTCTGTATTACATCATCTATAAATCCCATTGTGTGTTCATCACCCAGAGTCAGTTCTCCTTCCATCACCATATATTTGATCCCCCTTTAGCCTCATCTCCCACCCGCCACCCCCCACCCCCCTTACCCTCTGGCAACCACCAAACCATTGTCTGTGTCTATGAGTTTCTGTTTCTCATTTGTTTGTCTTGTTCTTTTGTTGCTTTTGGTTTATATACCACATATCAGTGAAATCACATGGTTCTCTGCTTTTTCTGTCTGACTTATTTCGCTCAGCATTACTCTCTCAAGATCCATCCATGTTGTCACAAATGTTCCTATATCATCTTTTCTTACCGCCGAATAGTATTCCATTGTGTATATATACCACAACTTCTTCATCCATTCATCTATCGAAGGTCTATGTCCTTCTTTATGCTTACTACCTCTTTGTGGAAGTTCTCACTAAGTTCCTTAAGCATTCTTATAACCAGTGTTTTAAATTCTATCTGATTGCCTGTATTTAATTTAGTTCTTTAGCTGGAGGTTTCTCCTGTTCTTTTATTTGGGACATGTTTCTTTGTTTCTTCATTCTGAATACCTATCTGAGTTGGCTTTTATGTATTAGGTAGATCACCTATGTCTGTTAGTCTTTGCCAGGTGGCTTTAGGTAGTATGTGTCTTGTATGGGTCAGTGGTGCAGTCTCCCTGGTCACCTGTTTTCAGGAGTGTCCTGTGTATGTGTGGTGCATATTCTCCTGTTGTAGTTGAACCTTGGTTGTCTTTGGCCTGTCAGTGTGTGGGACTGACTCCCAGGCTATGAGGACTGGCTATGCCCACAGTGTATGAGCTGCTGTGTGGGGGCTGACATCTCAGAGAGGGATTCACCACAGTGGGCTCTTGTGCCTGTTGAGACTACCCTTTGACTGTGCTGCTTGTGCAGCTAACCGGGTAGTGCTCTGCTATGCTATGAAGCCAGCCTCTGGG